>NC_072856.1:33630000-36030000 GCF_028858705.1 Grus americana | reverse complement strand
TTTGGAAAAAACAACAAAATTTATTCTTGTTATAGTGCATATAATTTCCATTTATAATGCAAATAATTTTAATTTATATTTAATATTTTAAAATAATTATCTATTTTTAGACTTCTAGAACTGATTCAATTTTTTCTTAAAACATGTAAATTCCATGCCTCTACACTGATACTGTTACACATTCCTAGACTGTTAACTTTTTGTTATTAAGTCTTCTATAGTACACATACCCTTGTATCATGGCCTATAAATAGCAACCCTAAGTCCAAATAAATATATTTTACCTGCTGCCTTGTAATTGTATCCGTGTCCAATACAAAGGCTTCATGGGACGGCTAGGTTCAATGGCAGGTTTTCGAGGACCTTGGTTTGAAGATAAAGTGCTATTAAAAAAGAATCCAGGCCCAGGAGGTGGAGGGGGTGGAGGTAACCCAGATCCAGGCAGTGGAGGAGGAACAGGAGGTCCGAGCCCTGGAAGCGGTGGTGGTGGTGGTGGTGGTGGTGGCGGTGCTTGAAAATTTCTACAGCCTTCAGAAAGTGCAGGTGGCAGTGGTGGACCAGATCCAAACTGAGATGTCAGTGAAGTCAGATCCATTGGCAAAGGTGGTGGTGGAGGAACTAAACCTGGTAGTGAAGAATCAGGAAGGGGGGGAGGAGGAGGAGGTGGTGGTGGTGGTGGAGGTGGTGGTGGTGGTGGTGGAGGCAGCATTTGTTTCGGTTGACACGATAAGACACTTTCTGATGACTGTGCATTGTAATTGTCCTTATTTTCACTTTGGGCAGAAATACTATGTGACAAAGAAGAAATATTAAGCTTTTTGGGTACTATTTGGTTATTTTTCACAGCTCTGTTTTCTTCTTCACTAGGCTTTATGAAAGTTTCTCTGTCAGTCTGTATACATACGTTTCGGTATGTCTTTGGTGGGTTATCATCTTCAGTAGAAACACCAATATCTTTTGCTTTTTCATTTCTTCTCTTTAATTTATTATCGAGTTCATTCTTCAGATGTGCAATGGCTTCCTCAAGCTGAGCAGTTGATACAGCATGTTCTCCGCGAATATGGAATACCCTGAGTTCGAACTGAGACTGTAGGACAACAAGAAAAAAACCCTTAGTGCAAATATTTTTCTAAAGTGTTTATTTTGTAGTAATTTAAAATCTTCACATTTAGACTATGTTCTTACTTTAAGCAAACCATAATGACAGAAATACTTCACTTTCCCAGTTCTAAATGGCTTTATTGCAAGCTATTATATAATTGGACAATTACTAGTCTTTAAAGAAATGTAAGTAGCATGTATTTCAACAAAACATATTTTATGACTAAATATCCAGAACATCAGTTTAGCAAATTCTAACTTGTACCTTGTTTTTAAGCAGACTTAGTAGTTTTAAATTGCTGAATGCAATAATTAATAGTTCATTATGGAAAAAAGCTACCTTTTTTGAATGGTATTGCACTTAATGACATGATTTTATTGCCTATGTCATTTCATAAATATGCCATATATATAGTTAACATGTTAGCAAGTAAAAAAATAAACACAACAGAAGTTGAAATTCCTCCTAGATAAAACATTAAATAAACAAATTAAACCACTTTCTTAATCTATTAAAAGTGTTCTCATCAATTAAATTCAGAGGTAGACATAAATTATTCTTCAAATTTATCTTTCCTATTAGATTAAAACTTTATTTCTAGCAGATAGATTTCAATCTACAATTCAGGCAAAATGTATCTTAGAACCAAGAGGATCAAGAGGATTTCACTGAGGTAGAGAAAATAACAATCTTTGAAGCATATATGTAAGGAAGAAAAACCCCACTTTTCTTACCATATATCAGAAAAATACAAACCATTTGACACAGAAATATCTCCTTTAAATAATCCAATCCAATCCTGCTATTCCAGATGATTAAGTCCCTACAAGCTCTTTGCTGCTATGCCATGATACTATCAGGCAGCTGACTGGTGTTATCTTACTTCTTTGCAAGGCAATGACTCCTGAAGGAGCCATTTCCCATGGTTCTTTCAGGATCTCTGCACAAAGGGAAGCCCACGTTTCAAGAGAAGCAGATAACGAGCTGTGATTTTCCCAAATTCCTGCAGGCACAGCAATTTACGCTTAAAAAATTGCCACATAGTGCTGGTCAGAAGTGGCAACGTAGCACGCCCTACTTATCGTTCCAGCTTTGTATTAGGTCAGAGTTAATAGTTTACAGCATTAATTAATATGCATTCAAGTCATGCATGTGTAGCTCAGTATGGCAAATACAGTAGTGTAATATACTCTAATTTTATATCATACAAAGAAGCTTGAATAGATATGCCAACTATATATGCTATTTCCTACAGCTTGGGTTCTGATCAATTTGTTAAGATAAAGTCCAAAGTAAACAATCTGAAAACACTGGATACAAAATGCTCCTTTTCTTAATCGGCAAGTGTAAATGTGGGAATTCAAGTTTAAAGTCTTGCAGAGATGATCAAACAGAGGTTTGTACTGGAAACAACCCAATTTCTATTAGTTTTACAGAAGAACTAGGACTAACATGTATACAACAAAAAGAACATTTTTAGCTTAGCTCTCTTTCTTTTCCTACTGTTACTCTATGAAAGTTTGTTCTTGTTCAGCTTAATTATTAGTTCAGTTCAACTATCACAAGATTTTCTGCCATTTGAATTGCTCCAGAGCAATCACCTTTCTTTTTAAACTTGGCATACTTATCCACAAAGGAGGTAATGAAGTAAGTTTGCCTTAGGGAATTTAGCTATTTTGTTTATCATAGTATTTTGCCCCTATTGGACATCAAAAACTCCCCAATAGAACAATTTACTTTGAACGTTAAAGAATTTCCCAGCAGTAAATCTGAAGTCACCTTAAAAACACACTGTAAAACAAGCACAGTATTTAACAGAACTACTTATTACATTTAACTGGGCACGAAAGCAACTGTGTTAGTATTATATACCTTTTCAACTACAGATCTTCAGTCTTTAATTTACAATATAAAATTGGTGGTTTAAACTCGAAATTATATGTGAGATGATAGTTTTATGCTTTGTCTTGCTTTTTACTCTTTCACATTTCCAAAATTATTTTCTGTTAATAAAAATAATAAAATTATTACCATAAACAAGAATTAAAGCTAAAATGACTAAGCACAAAAAAGAAAAGCAGGCTTAACAAAAATGACACGTTGGGGATCTGTGTTGAACATCTCATCAATGGAAAAGATCAGTCTTTTCCAACTGGCTGCAATATAAAGGAGTAATAAGTAATAAAACAAGTTTTTAATTTAATTACCTTACATCTCAAAATAAATCTTGTTCACAAAAATAAGATTAAGTAATATTGACATCTTTTCAGTTTACATAGCTATGACAGTATTTTCAACAAAATTCTCAAGAATATTGATATTAATATGTACTATTTTATATATATATACACACACACATAAATAATGCATACATATTCTTAATAAAGGTCTGCTTCCTGGCAAATATTTCTTCAAAAGAGATGAAACGCTCTAAAATCTTATAATGAATCAAATGGAGATCAAACAGCATCCAGTCATGCCACGCAGGCAGAATTTAAACATTCTCTTTCTGTCATGTAATATGACAAGTGTGTATAAAGTCTATCACATTTTCTTTATTACATCACTAAGGACAAATTAGATACCTTATCAACATGTAGTATTAAATAATAAATAAAACCAACATGTACTAAACTTAGGCATCTTTGACTCCTGAAAGTAAGTCAACAACTAAAAATAATTTTTTAAAAAATTACAATTTTC
Organism: Grus americana; assembly: GCF_028858705.1. Taxonomy (NCBI): domain Eukaryota; kingdom Metazoa; phylum Chordata; class Aves; order Gruiformes; family Gruidae; genus Grus; species Grus americana. The sequence goes on along the minus strand of NC_072856.1, from coordinate 36,026,195 downwards.
ACTTGTCTGTGCCTTAAAACTTTTTACATGGTACTGCCTATTAGAATGAAATCTCAGAATTCAGGCTGCAGAATACTTACTGATAATCACTAGACCTCAACATCCAAATCCTGAAGAAGCCTATGGAGAACTCAAACTACAACGAAATTAACTAAAATTAACTAACTTTAATTAATTAAACTAAGTTTAAACTAAAATAAATTTTGATGCAACCTTTTTGTCAATACAACCATTCATTATGATTTCTTCACTTTACAAATGGGTTGTTCTTTAGAACTTGTGGGATTTGTATTAGTTTAGAATCCTTCTGATGCATTATACATCAAATTTATAGTTAGCATTTTTTATTATAAAGATAAGTCACTAAATTTTGCTATAGCAATTGGTGATACAGTACATATCCAGGCAAATATTTTCTTACAATTACAATTCATAAAAGGATGGATAAGAACAATGGAATCTTTTTATAATTTACATTATTATAAACAAATCTAACATACTGAAATGGAATATAATAGAACTATTTGCATCTCACAATTTCAAGTGGGAAATAAATCAATCAAAATTACTTTTATACTATATGCTGTCACCAGAATCCTGAAATATTAAAAACATAATGTGAACACAGAGACATTTTATTGAATAGAAATTAGTGTTAGAAGCACTTGTGCACAACCTTTCCAGTTAATATATTGTTTTCATCTAAATGGGAACCACGGGGTTTTTTTAATATAATACACATATGTCTAGCAAAGCTTACCATTTTATTTCCAGGTGTCTGGCAACACTCCTTTAAAATGTTTATGATGGGTACATAACAATACCTGTGGCTGCTGGGACCAACTGATTTTTAGCTAACTTCAAACCTACAGGGATTTGAATAGATACAGTTCAAATTATTCAGTATCTTGTTACCGAATCCTGTCAGCCATTACTACTATCACTCTACTACTATACCGAGTCTGTTTTCATGGCACGTCATCTACCAGACTCCTGGAGTCCTTGGGAACTGCTGTTAACATGAACAATGACCAAAGACTGTCATCAGAATATAATAGTTTGGTCACAGATATTTTAAGCAGAATGAAATGGAAAAAACCCAAAATAATTCAGCAGATGTCTGAGGGAGGGAAGGTGTGGGAAGAAGGCTGGAGGGACAGAAGATATGGGAAGAAGGCTGGAAACTAAAGCTTAGAAAGCCACCCTATGCAGCCTGAATGAACATGAGTTATTCCTGAAGATGGGTAGAGGGTTTGGAAACCTATCAGAGTAAAATGTCCACATAAATTTCTGTATAAAATGAAAGCAAGACATTGAGAAGAACAATTAGGGAGATGTTCATCAGCATGGTTTAGATGTACAGAATAACAATTTTTTGCATTTGAAAAATGCATTTGCCACTCTGCTGACTTGTTTAGAAGCCTAGTTGCCTGCTTCTCAACAACATTGATATAAGAAATTGGGATTGTATATGTAGATTCAACACCCAACAAACTAGTGCAAGGAACACATTTTTCAACTCCCCTGACCATTTCACTTTCTTGCAGCATTAAGCCACTCTTTCAGAGAGTCTATCAAATCAAGCCCTCAGGCCTTGGCACGTAGAGGATTTCTGGCTTCTCATTGTATCGATGAGTCTTGCCACCCAGTCAGTGACATTATCTAGTTTTTGTTACATATTCCTCCCTCTCCTGTACACACACACACACACACACACACACAGAGAAAATTGATACTTACAGCTGCCTAAATTTCCATGACAGTAGAGATATATTTTCTCCAGATTACTGTTACAAATACCAGAATAGAGGCAGGTACATTTCAATAAAACCTTATTACTCTTTCCTCTTCATATTGCCAGCTCAGAAGAAAATAGAAGTATATAAATAAATGTACGGTAAAAGCCTTAATGTGCCGAAATCAGATTTCAGTTATAAATTTGAAAGTACCTCCTGAGTACCTTAAACCTAATCCACACAGCAGTACGCTACTGAAAAAAATTGCCTCACCTTAGTACAATCTTTTTTGCATTCATTGTCAATATTAAACATGGAAACAATGCTATGCTAGCATGCTGAAGAACACTGTTAGAATTCAGAATTCATAATAATTTTGTCACTCAAGGAAGTGGTCTGAAAACGCATGCTACGATTCCAAAAAGAGAACGGCAAGCGTACACAGCCACTGAAGGGACTGAATTTTCTAGGTTCAGTCTACGTTGCCTTTTGTCTCCATCTCACCCTTACTGGATAACACCTCCCTCGTTTCCTTAGCTTCTTTCCCTTTCTATTGCTGAAGAATACTTCCACTGTACCCTTAAATTTGCTTTGCAAGATGTAATTCAACTTGAGCGCTGTCAACTGTCCTTTTAATCCTATTGTTTTCTGACCTCTAAAACTAGCCTTCCCGGCTGATGCACCTCTTTTTCCATTCTTCCATAGGCTTGCTGCTTCCACCCAATAGCCATTTTGAAGCGGTTGAATAAATAGGCAGTTCGGTCTGTCCTTCTCCCTGAGAAGTCTTCTTTTGCTTCCAAATCTGCCCTTGCTTGGACCGCAGGTGTCAGAGTTTTTGCACCTCTGATTCTGACTAAGGAAGATCCATGCTTATTTGCTATTCAAGCCTCACCAGTACATCTCTACTCACAAATGAGTTTCTTTAATTTCTCCAGTTTTGCCCGGTACGTGCTGCTGGAATGGGCACCACTGAGTAAAATCACCTCACCAGAGCAAATGATCCCAGCTGACTCTCAGTTCCCTTAAACACAGACATTTATATATAAGGTTAGAAGATCTGTATTACTGTATTTTATTAAAGGCACACCTAAAAAATAAATAAATCATCAAATCACCTCTTTTACTAAAACACATGATATTGCCATGACACAAAGATGATTATGCAAATATGCAAAATATTGATATACTGTAACCTGGAAAATCAGAGGAGTTTTTGGAGTGGCTTTCTGCTGTCTTCGTGTCTTTTCCCCTTACAGCCAGCCCTGTGCCATAGGACTCCAGTGACTTCCTTTTTCACCTGCTAAGTGACTCGGCATAACACAGAGAAAACAGGTAAGATATATTTTCTGAAATAATGCCGACAGCTCAGCCTTGGTCCCATGAGACTCGGGAACGTATGGAGCATATGGAAGAAAAAGCCCCCAAATTGAATCAGTGTACTGGCCTTCCATTAACCATTACAGGCTCCGATGATAAGGCATGTAACTAATCACAACAGAAAAAGACTAAACCCTCTCATTCAGACTGTAACCTACAGGGTGTCTAAATGTCTTTGAAATGATAACGTGGATTGTCATAGACAAACCTCAATACCAACGTGACAGCTTTACTCTGTGCTCTGATAGGTGACAGAAAGATCACAGTCTCATTTAATACAGTCAATATAGTCAATTAAATGCAATCAACTCAAGCGTATTTGTTGTGTTACTGCTTTATATGATGTGATTTTATATGGACAAAGCCTTTCTAACCATGACATAGAATTCCTCTATTACGAAAAGTTTTAGAACAATTTGTATGTATGACTATGAGGAAACCATAAATCTCTACAGCAATCTACATTCAAAAATCAGTTGCTGGCTTGTTATTAGTCAAGAATTACTTGCACCATAAATGTTTAAAAAACTCCTGAGAAGTGTAACAGTAAGACATAAAAAAAAGTTCTCTAAAACACTGTTTAGAGCAAGCAATATGCAGAACTTTTGCTTTGAAACTAGCAAGTTAATGCTTCACTGTTAATGCCTAATATTTTTTCACTAGTGTTTACAGTGCAATTCTACTCTGAATAGCAACTGTGTAAAAATGGCACGTCTTTAATGAACAAAGCTGTTCTACGTATATCAGAGACAGACCTCTTCTTTAACTGAGAAATACACACTTTTACTAGTTTTTACTCTAATTAGCCTGGAAAAACAACATAATAGAGAGAAAGTGAGCTTGATTTTATTCCCTTCTCTGACTTTATACACTGATTGTTACATCTAATTAGTTACTTATGCCAAGCCATGAAAACGAAAAAAAAAAATTCGAACAAAGAAGACACAAAGTATCTAAGGATATGGTTTCTAGAAGTGGAAATGCTGGGGGGGGAGGGAGGGACGTTAAAAAAAATAAAAAAAAGAGGAAGAGAGGAAGAAAGGAAAAGAGAGAAAGAGAGAAAGAGAGAAAGAGAGAAAGAGAGAGAAAGAAAGAAAGAAAAAGAAAGAAAGAAAGAAAGAAAGAAAGAAAGAAAGAAAGAAAGAAAGAAAGAAAGAAAGAAAGAAAAAGAAAGAAAGAAAGAAAGAAAAGAGAAAGAAATGAAATATTGAGTTGCCAATGAAAGATATTTTTACAGCCTTTACAGCTTTCTTTTTCTTAATAGCATTTTGGCAATCAAAGTAGTGTGCATAGAAAAGAGAGGAAAAACACATTTTTCACAGACAGCCTCTGACTTTTTGGTTTTGTTCATTCTAAGTAATTTCATCCTCAGTTTTTGGAAGAGCTGACACTTTTTATTCTTGTATTGTGTTGACAAAGAAAAAGAGCCTTTTTTTGTTAGATCTCTGTCCTTGAAAAAACATACATTTGTTTTAAATTTTAACAACAATCAGAGATTTAGCAAACGATTTCTCAATGAAAAAAAAAATTAAACCTGTGCCAATTTACATAAAAATCAGAATTCCTCTCTAACAAATACCTCAACAAATATAATCAGTTACATATGGTATATCACAGTTTTCAAGGGTACGCAGTAAGGATTATTCTTATACCTCATAGTAAAAAAGTAAGCTAAATGATTGACCATTCTCAAACATTACCAGAAGTCTAAATATTTGTACAGGCTATGTATACAGAGCCCAGTTCTCTAATTTAAAAATTTTATATCCATAATTTTATAGAGGAAACACAGTAAAAGTTGTTGGGAGGAAATTTGAACATAGTGGGTATACAGAACATTGTTTTTCTATATATTTATGAATATTTAGTTATGTAACAATTATTGCCATTTAGGTAGCTGAGAAAGAAATACAGCCTTGTAGCCAGTAATTTTGGAGTACAAAATTATTGGTATAGCACGTCGTTACAATATACCTGGTTACGCTGCAACACACAGATTTAAAAAAAAAAAAATCATGTGCATGATTACTTATATATGTGAACAGATGGCTCAAAATTCACATAACATTTTAAGCACTAATTCACTTCAAGTTTGATAATTTAAATATTTGCTGTGAAAATATATATCATGTTTGATAGGTTATGAAATACAACTTCTGATTTAACAACACCTGCAATTACGTGTAGAGATTGGTTTGTGATTCTTTGAACAATTACCATTTCTACAACGATATATTATGAAGAGGTCCTCATTCTCAGGTTACTACACTGAAGTAAAACCTAGAAATAGACACCAAGCATGTAGCTATTTGATCACACATTTTAAAAAATGAGGTACTATTCTTCCAACAACTAAATTTCATGATTATTCAACACTCTAGTTAAATTGCATTTTGCAATGTCAAATATCATTAAACATCAAAAAATCAAAGCAGATCTTTAATAGCTTAATTATTTAAAACAGAATAGTAAAAATCTCTATTTATTAAAAGGAAACTTAGATGACCAAATTGTATATCCTATATTAAGAATTTTAATAATTAGGTATTTGAATATATCAGTTACACATTTAGAATGGCTCAGAATACATCTTCCATAATAATATCCTTACTTAATATTTTATCACCATACTTAACAGATGGATCCCTATATTTAAACAATGCATATTCATATAAGGAATGCAGATGTTAAAAGCTCTGTTTTATTATAAAATACACATTACTGTGAACCTGAGGAAGTTGTTACAGAAAGTATAACAGAAGAAAGCAAGCTTGATGCAGTTAACATGTCCAGCCTTTATGAGACTCGTATTTATACTATCTTAAGGTCTGACTGATGTAAAAAAGGATTGGTAGTATAACTGCACAAGTTGTGTGAATTATCTACCAGAAAGAACAAAGTAATGCCATCAACCTGGCATTTTGAATTCCCTCATGAATTTCTCCTTCCTATGCCACCAATCCAGATGGATACAAAATAAAATAAAACCTTGTATTTCTAGACTGGTATAAAGGGAAGGAGATGGTAAAGAAGTTTTACTACTTCTTCCCTCTCTCACCTTTTTGATTGTGCTGAAATAACTGCTATGACACACTTCATATTTTTCTTTGTCCTGTCTGGAAGAAACACCATCTAATCAAGATCAACTTAAAAAAAAAAAACAAACCCCAAACAGGTAAATGAACAACTGAATGAAAGTATGAGAAAGTAACACACTCAATACAAGTAGGTATTTAAAGGCAACCTAAGGAAAAACTATTTTTGGGAAATGCACTGTTTTGTAGTCCATCTGCTGTTATTTCTGGTATTTTCTTATTCTTTGTTAGAAAAGCTTCAAAACCAGGAAACTGCACTTCTCACAATACAGAAAATCAACGAGAAACTGATGGTATTAACATAATAATATCTACTCTCTCTACTGCAAAAACCCATTCAAATCAAGCATGAAATTTTTATAGTGAGTATTTAAATTAACATATTCTTACATTTTCTTGTATGTTTATATGTTTCTAATATTCTTCCAATTCATTGTTCCAGTTTCAGTTAAAACTATTCTTGATGTAGCCAGTAATATGTTCTTCATGCCACTTCAGAATTAGTTTGCATTTGTAACACATTTTGAACACTTCTTTTCTATACTCAGTTCTGCGTACAAAATTAAGAAACATTTATTAACATCTTCAGTTACTCTTCACCCTCTTCCTTCCGTATAGTATGTCAGTTGTATTACCCCTCTGCTTTGCTCCCTGAATTCCTAGCAACTCCCAGGGCTGGTTTTGTCGTCGTCTTTCCTATTTCATCTTCTAAGCATTTTTAGCTGTATATTACATGGGAAACGTGTCACTGAAATGACTATATTCATTATAGGCTTGTTGTCACCCTTCACTTTTATTATATTACTATAAAATTATTCTTCCCCTAAATTAAATCCCATTCTTTAGCAATTTGATTCTTTATATATGCTTCTGTCTTCTCTCCCTCCTCGTCACCCTTTTCCAGGACCTAGAATCGGTAAGAGCCAGGCTACCATCCTTCCAATTGCAAAGCCCGTGTGCCTGTCTCCAACAAGATACAAACCGCCCCTTGCATTATGGACTGCGCACAGTCCTACATTCTTTTAAGCTTTAGCATTTCCTCTTCCAGCTGTTTGTGGACCTTCGATTCTCTCTTAATGCTCTGTCCTCTTGTCCATGCTCCGCACAGTGTGATTTCCAGGTTGCCTTAAAGTTTGCTTTCCTCATCCTGACTGACTTGTGTCTGCACTCTAAGTGCTTCTGTAAAATTACATTCATCTAGGTTTTGTTTCCTGCACACATACATATCTTCCCCTCAGTTCTTTCCCTGTTAATAACACCATCCAACCATTTGAGATTACACAAATTGTAATTGTACACCCACTCGGAGAATTTTGTTATACAGTACATAACTCACAGCAGCTCCTCTATCGTCTTTGCTTTTCTACAGCTGTCCTATTTACATGTAACCTTACTCAGATGAACCGTCTCATTAGGAGTAAATCCCTCCTCCTCTCCATAACTTCTAATCAAACACCCAGGCAGAACCCTTGATCCATCCTTGAAATTTCTGGGTAATCTCTCAAAATCCTGCAAACATTATGAATTCCAATATATGGAAAAATATCTCTAATAATGTTCATTGTACTCCAGAGCGTACTCCACATTTATGGATCCTATTATGTCAACTTTAGCACTTGGTAAGCGATGTACTCTACTGCAGCATCTCTGTAGCCACAGACAAATCTCACTGGAATCTAAATCCTTCTTGAATCATATATATAAAGCAGAAAATTATTAATGCCTTGGATTCACTAACTTGTTGCACAAACACATTTGCTAAGCAATGTCATCCCTTGAGATAAATGATAGCACCTCCAAAAAACTAGACTAAATATTACTTAATAAAGCCAACTGTCAACAACACATGCTTCAAGGGGTAAATTTCAGCTTATTAATAAATATTAACAGCAGATAATTTAGCGTTTTATGTAGATTTTCTGTGTAATAGGTGACATAAAATTCCCACTAATACTAAAGTTTCTGTTCATTTGAATGAATCTTTTTAAAAAAATAAAACCATGAAAATATTCAACTGACAAAACCCAATGTAAGCCTGCAAGTACCTCAGGTAGCGGTGAGAAGGGAATACCACACCCACCAGAATTTTGCAAGTAAGTAAGTGGCGTACAGCAGCTACAAGAGGCCACGTAACATCCACCATGCGTCATGCCCTGCGGAAAGGGAGCGATCCTTGCAGAAAGTGACTGCGTGTTGATTCTTACTAAATGAAAGTTGGCTTATGCTAGGAAAAATTTGTAAAAAAGGGGTAGCCGGCGAAATTGAGACCTACCTGTAAATTTCAAGGAAAACTGATACTTTCACAGACAATTTCATTGATAAAATCTCTGCATACTGTTAAACTCTGTTAAACATTTGAATTCTGCCGAATGGAATGAAGCAATTCAGCATGCAACACATCCATAAATGTAAATGATATATTGCATACAACGTCTCTGAGGCCAAACTAATTAAAGTATGAAACTACACCACGTGTTAAAAATTCATTTCAAACTTTTGTTGAACTAGGACCACGAACAATTAGCATGCAGAATCCAAACATGATAACAGGAGCCTTTCCTGTGACAAATATTGTAGTTACTTCCCTATTCTGTTTCTCACTTGCAACTGCTACCATAGTCTTAGGACCGACTAGGTTACTATGTCTGTATAGATACAAAAATACTAACACCTATGCTTTCTGGTGATGTTCAAAAGATTATACCCAAGGAGAAAAAAAAATATACTATTGCTATTCAAATATTTTAAAATGCAATATATAAAAATAGAGACCAGTATTTAACATTCCGTTTTAGTTAATCCCTTATCATGATGACAATTTACTCTAAAGAAGTTACAGTATTTCTCATTTGCCAGGGAAATTATATGAATCATTACTTTTACTGATAGATATATTGATTTGGAATGCAAAATGTGAAAACAATGCAAAAAATGGCTGAAAACAAGTTGAAGATGAAGTTTCAGTGACAAAAACTACAGAGGAAGTATGGATCCAATAAGAAAACTGATTGTAGTAGAGAGCAAGTTGTCTCTGATCTTGGGAGAATGTTTTTGGACACCTAACAGCTTTTTTATTACTGTGGCTGATTAAAATGAAAAGCCTTACTACTAAAATGTTCTTTTTGATGAGTTTTTTTGCCATGAACTATAGACCTTGCAGTCCAGTGGGATACAAATCCTTTGATCCTGTGCAGTCACATAAATTCAAAGTCGTAAAACAACATTGAATTTGATTTTATTAGTGTGGCTGATGTTGCCAGAATTGTAATGCAACCTTGTTTTTCTTCTCTTTTCTTCCTTTTCTTTTGGGGAGGGGGTGGAGAGGAAAGGAGAGTTTACTGTCAACATTGCTTCACAGTATAAAGAACTAATTTCTTTGGCAGCCAGGCTCCAAGATTAAGCCATTATAACAAAGCTTTGTAACTACATAGGAAAGTAATGATATATATATCACATTCTGCTAAGTTGCAACCAACGATTTGGTTGAAGCAAAAGTCAAAGCAAAAACCAGTGCAAGGACAGCACATGGAAAACAATAAGCAAAGATAAAGTTATACATCTATAGAAGAATAAGGGGCAACAATAAATACTACTTTTCAATAGGAAATATTCAGCCAAATAGTGCTATGAGCATAAAGTAACGTAACTCCAGACTTTTCAAAATTGATGATTTTCATTCTGCATGAACATAATTTTTGTCTAAAAATTCTAAGAATACCTACACTGAGGAGACGACTAGCCTCTCCACCTACATATAGACACTTCCCAGATGCAATGAAAACAACTAAAAGACTTTGAGGTGTAGCAAGCCATTCACTTCCTAGTTATGGAGGGAAACTAATTTTCTGGGGCCTTTTTGACACCAGATACCAAAATAACAACAGAGGCTTGATTTTACTTTAAGGGACATAATCACCTAAGAGAGTAATTCTCTGATGCTTACAATTATCACATTCCTCATGTGTTATAGAGAGGGACCTCAACACGTCAAAACAAATGGATTGCTTGGTGAAACAGTCCTTCCTTCAACATAAAATATATTATACTACAAAAAATACTACCTCTTTCTCCATAGCAAAGGAAATGAAGGCAGATGTTAATTTCACATTCAGCCTCATATTCAGAAAACAACAGTTTTCATTAAGCTACACATTTTCTACAAAAGGAAAAAAAAAATCTATTCCTTCCCTCACAACTTCATTATAGAAAATATATTTTCATATTGACAATAATGCTTGACTCTATTACAATGATTAAAGAGAAAATTCAAACTGTAGGTATCCTTGTCAAGGCAGAGCATATGAGGAGATCCTACACACATGTTTCTCTTTCATGACTTCTTTCTTAGTTTAACTAGGAAGCTTCCAGTTCTGCAGACACTATCATAAACATTAGTGGGAAAAACAGAAGACGGTCTTTTAATATTCACCAATCAGGTAATATTTAGAAGAAAACCCAACACTGTGTTTATAACTAGTCTTCTTTTTAACACTGTAGAGATGTTTCTGCTACACTGAGCAGATAAAGATATCAGTGCACTTAACTATGGTACAGGTTACGAACTCCAGAGATTCTACCTGGATAAACAGAAGTATAACATCACTTACGGAAATGACTCTCTCCTTGTGTAAAAGACATACCTGCTTTAAACAAATCTATGCTACATGCTAATTGTGCATCATCACATTATTCTAGAGGTTCCCATTACAGAATTTGAAGAAAATATTGCACACATAAAAATGCATTAAAAAATCAACCTGGGTCAATTACTCAAAAGGGAAAACGACAAGTGTGGTTGCCAGACCAACCTTAATTTTCTCCCTCTCCATCAACGCTTCCATGTAGCACAGCTACGGAGAAACTTTCTCTTTGACGGAACCAGTATCCCATTCCATGAACATGACGGGAGTTATTCCAGACAATAATCAAAAACTGTATTATGAAAAAGCTACAAGCTTTTAGGACTTCATCATTACGTGTGCTGAATTTGAAAGGTATATAATGAACAAAGCATGCAACCTCAGGAAGAGACACAACTGTATTACATTATTATATGCATGATAATGCTGACCTGGAAAAGCAGATTCTATACTTGCTCAAACTGCAAAGCTCCTGCAAGATGAGTCCAAGTCATTTTAGTCAGTGTTTCTCAAGTGGTAACCAATGATACACCTTATTTTCTAAGCAACTACCTGGAGATTCTGTGATCCAATTTATAATTGCAAGTTAAAAGTGAATGGTGATATGAACATATATGCAAACGTAAGCATCCAAATAAATTTGGGATGTGCATAAAAAATGAATAGTAACACATGCCTATCTGAATACATATTGTAAAATCCAATTTATACATATGAAACATCCTGACAAATTAAAACTCGTGACACTGGAAAATCCATACTAAAGCTATCTATTTTCAGATCACATTTTGATTAATAAACAAGGGATAGTATTACTCACTGACCAACAAAAATAAAATCAAATACTGAATGGACTGCATTCATTCTAGGATACATATTCTGGGGGAAATCATCCACTTGTAAGTAAAACCTGTATCATGATGCCCAGATCCAAGTCTCTGCAATCTATCTCCCACAGTTTTCTGTCTCAGCTGCCAGACCACTTTCCCCCTCCAGCTTGCCAGTCTCATTCTAGTATCGCCACGCACCATTTTCTACCTAAAGCTGCACCTCTCACATCTCCACACATCTTTCCAGCTCTTGTAGTCTGCTTCAAATTCCAGTGGCTTTTCTTTCACGTTGCCTCATCATCAAAAAAGGGGTCAGGAGACAGGCTTTCAGTTCCAAAGCATCCTTGGAAGGGTGATCCCCACTAAACCACGAGTAACTTGTGGCACCCATTAATCAGTGGAACTTAGTTTTGCCCCAGTGTTATTTTATAACGAATTTGGTGGCCTCGGTATCTTTGGCGGCTTTGTGGGAATGGCACATTAAAAATTTGGTCAGCAACAGAAGATGCAATTAGGTACAATGAGCACCAGATTTGCAAAGTCAGAAGCTGCTAAAATCTGAAGTCTTTACTGAATATGAGAAAAAATAGTTTTGTTTCAAAACTTCCAATTTCAGATAGGTTTTTCCTCTATCAGAAAAATGTTCATCCTTGCCAAATTTGTTCCTGTTCTAAAAAAAGGAATATTGGAGCTAGAATTTTTAAACTACAGAAAATTATGTATTTCATCCAGAGAAATGGCTTACAATTATTAGATTCAAACAAATATCTGGAGCAATAAATTTCAAAAAGCAGATAATTTTGGCAAAGATGCATGCGGTACATGTTTGCAAAATCAAAATGGTAAGATATTGATACTACTTAATTTTTAGTGGCTTTTATACTCCCATGATCACATTTCACTTCATTTCTCTTGCAGACAATTGTTTCCTATGTTACAGAGGTCTTCCAAATCTGTCAAAATAAAATGTCATCATGTTCACAGTATGTGTTCTACTTTATTCTCCCGAGTGCATAACATATTTACTCAAGGTGACGGGATAAATTAACTTTCATGAACTATGATAAATGCAGGGTTTTATAATGAATTTTTTTAGAAGAGTTTCATTTTAGCCCTAATTAAGCAGAGTGTTTTGTAATGTGTCTAAATTTGAGCAGGAGCTCCATCTTGCTCAAGTTTTAAGGCTATAAATTATCTTGTTGATCTCTACACACATTTTAACTACATAATACCATGTCCGTGTCCATGTGCTGAAACAGAGTTAAAGAGATTTTCACTGTATTCAATACACAGAATATCATCTGTGGTAACTTTTTAAATAAACAGGAGAATCCTTGGATCAACATGTGGAATTAACAGCATTCTGCAGCTGACACAAAGTCTAAACAATCCAAGTTCTTACGGGGAAATTGTATTGATAAAAATAATACAGCGGCAATATAAGACATGGCAAGTAGCAGTGAAAAAACCCCAACATGACGAAAGAAAAGAGTCTTCCTGGATATTCAGGCTATCTGATAAGAAAACAACTGCAATGTAATCACATGATCAAAGACAAATGAGGATGAAAAGCACCCATTGCATCAAAAATATGGAAAATACGAAGTCAATGGAGGAGGAGAAGGGGGAGAATTTTGCTTAATGTAAGTATCAGAGCACAGAAAAAGATACTTAAATCTTCATCAAGAATTTGATTATAGAGTATGACATGAATATAGGCATTATAATGGGCAATTTTTTAAAACATAATTAAGCACTGAACTGGGCATTATCTTCATATACCATGAAGAATCATTCCATGCTTCCTTTCTGAATGAAGATGCAATTGTCGACAAGAGGCTCCAAAGAGATTAAAGCGCTTCTTGCTAGCTCTCTATGAATTTGCATGTGCCCTGTAGAAAATTGCTGTTTTATTGCTCTTGTCCTTTGCTATCATTCCCTAGTATGCTACTCCACCTTCTCTAGCACTGGCCTTGCAATTTTTTCATTACAAGGTGATTTTTCTCCTGCTGGGATTTTTCTATTTCAGGAAATACATATTTGAAAGATAATCTTGCTCCCATTGTCTGGGAGCCTTACGGGTACTGAAATTGATATTTTAATACACTATCATAGGATTTCAGCCTCTTCTTTCTCATTTTTTTTGTGCTTTTCTCAATCTTCATACTTTCACTGTCTTGCACTGCAGAGAGACTCCGCACTGAACAGGGAGAATTCCCACATGCGGACAAAGTAGCCGAGAAGAAGATTCATAAAGAGACACAGTACACACACAGTGGTGAAACCATACATTTAGCAGCTCAGCACGAAAGACCGAAACATTTCAAGTTAGGCAGGAGTAGTATCAATAATTAACCACAAGCTGGGAGACCTTCATCAGTAACACCACATGGAAATGCTGAAAAGCCTGAACAACTCATTAGGAAAGACTGATTAATAAACCCTTGCTGACCTTGGCTGCTCCTTTGAGCTGCAACTCTGTTTCACCAGACAGAAGCCTACATCATACAGGCTTTCTTTTATTCGTGCATGCTGGGACATGAAAACCCAGCGAAGAACACACAAAGCAGCTAACCACCTTACGGATGCATTTCATCTTGTAGAGGTTAAAAACAATAATCTCAGCATCCCAAAGCAAAATTTTGTTACTAAAAGTCAGCATATTATCCACTTCTTAAACATTTGGTTAAGTACCGTGGCATACCAAAGCTTTCAACACTGTTCATCATTGGCCCCCATATTTTAATACTAGATTTCCAAACATAGTGACTTCTGACATGGTGAGATGCCTATCCTATGCAAGAATTCATATGTACACACAAAACTGCCAGGAAAAAAAAAATAATTAAAAATTTCTTTTTTTTTTTTTTTCCCCAGAAAGGAATTATAAAGATCCCTACCTAAGAACATCCAGGTCAGAAATTTTTCAACTGAATCTGTTCAAAAATCATATTTTGTTTATTGTAATAGACTGTTTACAAAAGAGAAGATTTAGACAAATTCAAATATTTTAAAATGTTTGGATTTGGTGTTAAACCATCTAATTTCTGATGTTCTTTCTGAAGCTGAAATGCAATTTCACTTTTACATATAAGTAAAAGGCATTTTAAATTGTCAAAATAAAAGTGAAGTCACTCAATTCTATGAAAGTTTTTTTGATATGCATTCTGGCATACAACAGCTTTCAACACTATTCACCATTGCCTCCTACAGTCGGATTACAAATTTCAAAAGGTAGCAGGGAGAAGCAGCACCTTTTGTTAGAGTCATGTTATAATTAAAGAGCAACGGAAGCATTCACAAATGGAAGCACACTGACTGTGAGGAACAACAAACGGGCAAGTGAAAAGATAAAGGGCCAGGGAAAGGACTTGTGAAGCATGAGGGATGTAAAAACACATTTGTAAAAGAATCGAAAGGTTGTCACAAAGGTAAAGCTTTATTACTTTACTCAGTAACTGAGAAAATGCTTTGATGCCTTTGTGGTCTCAGTACAAAATAAAAATTAATCATTTTGAAATTATCAGACAATTCTGACTGGCGCTATGACTTTCCCTTTCACGTTCCTTTTTCACATACATTTTTCAACCTTTTTCTGTGGCACTTTGAGGCACTGGTCTTTAATCTCAATTTATGATAGGAAATTGTTTTCAAAGTTAAGCAAGTTCTGTGAAAAAGAAACGACTTTCTACCCACTTCTACATTTCAGATCTAGAAACCTTCACAAAAATGCAAAAATGCAAGCATTACTAGGGAGACCACAAAGGTCACTATGAACACCCCATGACACATTTCTTCTCTAAATGAGGCCAGCCTGTTCTTTCCTAATGTCACAGGCAGTTATACTCCAACTGCATTTCTATTCACTATTTCTTAGGTTTTCATAACACGCTCATAACTGTGTTAGATGCAACTACTGGTATTTCTCTCTACAATTTGCAATGAGATACTTCGAGAGATGTAGAAAAATTATTTTATCATGTCATATTTATTGTATAATTTACAAGCTATCTATAGTTTATACTTTATTGTTATCAAATAGCTATTATTATTTGCCAAAGAGGATATTTGATAAGTGCATTGTATAATACATAGGGATATTATTATAAAAGCCTGTGATTAATGGCTAAAGGCACTAGTATTCTCCGTTTGGGAACATACAAAAGATGTAGTCAGTTGGTGGAAGCCTAATAACCTGTATCAGAGAGAAAGATCCATGCACAGGGTACAGAGTTACAGGACAGCTTAGGACTTTGATTCCATCTTCCAAAAGTAGTACTAAACTTCTGTGTAGCTGAAGATGAAGAGACGTTTGGTACCCTTGTGCTAAACGGAAGAAGGAAAATTAGTGAAAAAGCTTAACTGTTTTACTCATTTCATCAAGTGAACTTACAGGGGGGAAAAAAAAAAGGTATGCTGCAGCCTTGTGCAGCTATGTGTTGGATTAACTATTAAATACTGCAATCAGAACATCGCCTTTGAGTTAATTCCTTCCGTTCAGAAGTCGGTAGTCCATTTACAATATTTTGATTTAATGTTAAGTCGCTGTCATCTACTTAGTCGGTGATTAGATACTGTAGACTTGGTTCTGTAGGGAAAAATACCACCAAGGTGACGACAGCTACTACTTATCCATTGAGCAACTTCAATTCTAGTTCCATAACGTGCAAGCTAACTTCTGACCTAAAGCTAAGACTGTGCCAGATCCCCAGATAAATAGTGTGCGGGATGTTACCACCACACATACTCTCCGAGTTTAGTAGGAAGTATGGAATTTGCACCCGTATGGGAAAGCTGTGACATGCTTCGGGAACTTCTGAAAGACTTAGCTGACATCTAGCGGCAGGAGCGGGAAAAGTAAAAAAAATCAGAACAGAAATGAGTCTGAAGTCTTAAAAATACATAATTTATTTTTTTTGTAAATAACAGGTGAAAAATTCAAGAAATGCTTTGAACACAGCACCTAGCAAATGTAGTTAAAAGTAGATGGGTAAAAACTAAGTATTTATCTCTACTATATTACCCTTTCTAAAGATTATCTTCATGTGGATGATTCAGTTGAATTATGTGCATTAATGAACCCACTAAGAGATGATATGAGTTATTCGGATTGTTATGCAATATGATATGGTACATACTCAGCAATAATTGACTTGGCGTAATAAATGTTGTAATCTTAATTTAATATGCACGCTACATGACTAGAATTGATTTCAAATGACATCAAAAAAAGGAACAAAGCTTCAAGTTAGTGTGATAACGTAAAGATGGCAGCATAAAATAAACAGAATATTGTCATTCACCCTCCCTATCCAGTGATTGTTTCACATCCTTCAAGACCGCTACGTTCGCTGTGACTTCAACTGCCTACAGAACCACCACCAGCCCTTTCAAACTGGTGGTATGGGTAAAGCTCTGGTTGGACTCCGGGTATTCCACGTGAAGTTTACAGGAAATGAACACAGCAATAATAAATCTTAAAGAATAAAAATCCATTAGGAATTTCATTCACATAGTCAAGGAAAAGAATAACTTCCAAAGGAAACAGTACAGAAGTGCAGGACACCTTCTATTGCTAAAGAGTAAGCAGCTCGCTCACTTATAAGCCACTATATATAGGTTTTGAGGGACAGATTCTAGATAACTTTGCTTGCTTTCACCTTCAGAGGACAGTTTAATAATTTTTTGAGAACTTTCCCTACACATACCTTCCAGGGTTCCTTAGGAGTTTTCTAGGCATTTTAGGATTGACAAAGAATAAGGGTCTCACTCCTAATCTTTCACAGAGAAGGTATGATGATCGACCTTCTTCATAAATACAGGATATGGGATTCAGATCAGTCTGCAAAAGAGCTGGTTCAGAGAAATCTCCATCTGTAGATTACTTCAGTGCATACTGCAAAATCAGTTTTAACCCAAGCATTACCACTGTACTTTTCTGTTATACCCTTAAAGAATAGAATGCAACAAGTTATTACATTAGATCACAATATAATTTTACTTCCTTATATGTTCCCATATGAAATTTTATAATATAAAGTTCCAAATGTACAGCAGTATGTAGCAATTAATACATTTTATCTTCAAATATATCTTTGCCCTCCTTCAAATAATGAAAAGCCACATGAAAGAGAGCATACAGACAATGTCTGGCCTTCTCTAATGCATTCCATTTCTACCAGTGCAAACACTTGTAACGTAAAGAATGAAGAAAAATCATGTCCCTTTGCTGTTATATTTAAATATTCCAGTCTGAAGCAATTTCAGGGAAAAGCAATAATTTTTAAATGAACCACAAAACCCAGGGAAATTTCCTTTGAAATTAAAGACAAAATAATAAAGGCTAACAGCAGAGATGTGGAGAAAAAAAATTTGTTCTTTAAAATGTTTGAATATCAGGGACACAGGAGAAAGAGCCTCTTAAAGTAGGTAGGCTATAAAAAAAGGAAAAAATGTTTGAAATTACACCCTTTCATTTAGGAAACTACTAAAACTTAGAAGCAGAACTAACAATTTATGATTTACCAAAGCATCAGGACCATGTAGCAGCATCTGAGTCTCAGATTTCACCCACTATAAAAAATAACATGCTGCAGTAAGATTTGACATTCTTTTCACAAAATGAGTAACTTGGTGTTGATCTTCTTTGGACACGGGATATATTAAGAATATAGGAATTCAATATTTTCAGCCTGAATGTTTTTCAGATTATTAGTCTGGCACTACATAGAAATTTTCACATGACATTCTACCCGTTCCAGAGAAATAAACAGCTCCAAAACAACCATCCAAACAAAAAGGATGCATCTATGACGGGTCACATTCTAGTACAAGGAATTCATTGTCAAGGGCATACAGAAAAAGAACAGGAACGCTACTCAGATGGCATAGCATTCAGAAGTCACGGAACCATGTGATACTATAATTTATTCACCAGTACTATCTACCATAACCTGTGTGCAGACTCTGTTTCAGGAAACCCTTAAAATACTGGTTGCTGGAAATGGTGTACTAGGGCAACATTTCGCAGTAATTTAGTCACTATGCACCTTTTATGAACCTGATGCCTTACCCGCGGCTGGGCTGAGGTCCAAACGTCAAGCAGCCGCACACTGGTAAGGAAGGGGCATGGAGGCAGTGATAGCAGAAGTGACAAGGAAGAGACAATGAAGACACTCAGACTTGCCAAAAAAACCCCCCCCAAATCAAAACAAAAAGCACCATACAGGAAGAAAGCATTACTCTTACGCTCCGTTATTTCCTATATGTGTTTACTAACTACCCGTCGCTGGAGACAGAATACTTGCTTCAACTGGCCTTTGGTATAGGAAGTTTTTATGTCCTTCAATATTGTAAAATGAAAAATCACATTATAACTCAGGAATTATCAGTCTAACAAATTTAAAACCAGAACTCTGTGCAAGGTCTCCAGTAGCTTATGAGTAACTCCAAAACAGAAGTCTAAAAATCCTGTTTGAATTATGTCTTGCGTACAATAAACATAAGTAATATTTTTCTGAATAAATTATTTTTCTGATCATCATGATGTAGACCTTACACCTCACTGCCGTTACCTAAAAGGCCTACAAAACATTTGTATCACCTTTTCTGGTTTGCTTTTGGAACTACATATTGTAAGATAAAACAGTACCACTCATGAGAATAATCACCAAATGCATGCAATATAAGAAAACATTATCTGTAGGACATTGCTGCTAAGAGTGCGTAAGTCTTCTACTAATCACGGTCAGCAAATATTTGCATTTTATCTAATTTCTAATTATATTTACATACATATATAAAATAGTAAGATTTTATGGTGCTGAAAGTTACATCACCATTTCACTTTTCTGGAAACAACCCACTCAGAATTTCCTTCCTACTAAACACGATAACATATAAACACAATTAATCATTAAGTCATGATGATATTTGAGGAAAACTCAAAGTTATAAGCAGCAAATAAATGAATCTACTTCTCTTCCAGTGTCTTTCAGATGTACTCTTATGGAAAAAAAAAAAATAATTCTTTTAATGAAAGATGAAATTGGAGAGATGTGTGATTCTTCATGGATGCCTGCCAGTAACTGTCTCCTCTGCCTCTACTGTTTCCAGGGTTTCTGGAGATGCACAAACACATTTTTCTCTCTCACCAAGACTAGGTATTCTCTGAAATACCCTCTCAGAATGAATAAATCCCCCTTGCATCGATCTGCTGTTCTTGTGTGGGAGAGTTATGCTATTCTTTGTAAGAGTTCTTAATAATATTTACTGTACATTGCTGTTGTATTTACTTTAGTGCTAGCCTGCATTTCCCCGTGCTGACTTTTAAGAGATGCTGCACACACCGGAGGTGCTTTGCCTGTCCCGTCCACTCCACAAGCTGCTACCATCACTCCACCCCTGTCTACTCAAAGACCTCACTGAGCTTTCTCAGCTTCCTAGGTTTTACGTCCATTATGTCCCGGCCTTTGTCAAGACACAAAGACATGAATGCTCTGTATAATACAAATACTGTACTTGTACTAGTCTGATGACTGCTATATGTGACCTGCCAAATGACACGGGCAGTGTATCAATATACTGGATTATCAGACTCCCTGTATTTGTATATTTGGGATTTTTTTCCATTCTATTTGCCTTAATGATGACAAAGAAAATACGGAATGTTTTGTACTGGATGACTTGTATACTCAAGATTTAGCTTATGGACCCGTATTAGAACACAGTGCAGCTATGCTTGAGAATATACCACAATAGGTGGAAAAGGGAAGATGCTGTTAATTTTCTTTAAACTAGGACTGCTCAACAAATTCACTCTAAGTTACACTGCCATTTAAGTTCCTAGTTTTATGATAAAAACACTTCCTATATTATTTCACTTTGCTTAGCGGAGTCAATCATGCCAAGAGAAAGTGAGTTCTAATATTAAACTTTGTTATTTCTGACTTTGACAATTAGATAGTTGGTCAAGTTTACACTTACAAAACCAGACATCAATAAAAAGTGTTCAATACACAATTTCAGAGTATCACAAATGGAATCACCATGCTTATTTTTTCAGTCTAAAATTACAGAAAACTGCTTCTACAGAAGTATGTTTCACTAAGAGTGAGTAGTTAAATACCAGTGCCTTAATATAATGAGCAAATGTAAAAGTACTGCACTGCTGAGTTAGAGGGAAGAATTTAAGAGTACAATAATAAGCAAAACTACAAAGGCGAGACATGTAAAACTGCTTTTTCTCATCATATCTGAGTGCATGTATGGATTTTTACTAGATTAATTTTAACTGAGCTGGCAGTCAACTGAAAACAATTTTTAGAAAGAAATGATTGAATTCTTAACCTTTGACGGAAAGTATATGTTTGCACTACTTAAATCTGTAAAATGCACTAGAGTCAGGGAAAGGAAAAAAAATCATTACAAAAGTATACCTTTAACGTTTCAATTTCTTCTTTGTGTTCCCTCTTTAAATGCAAAATGGCAGCCTGGTACTCTGGAAAAATAAAAAAAGTACATTCCATTAGAGTCAGAAAACAGGGTGCCATCTTAAGCATAGTAAAATTCATACACCACCACTGGGTCCAGAATGCAGATGTAGGCTCTCAGATAAAAGACTTTTTACAATGATGATGGAAAAGAAAATCTGAACACAGCAATTAGCATTATTTTCTAAGACCACACAACCAGATTTTCCATGGTGTTTCAGAGAGTAGAGAACAAAGCAAAGAGGTCTTCCATGCGGAGAGGGGAAAATGGGAAGACGATCTATCAGACTGAAATAGCAAGAGGAAACTTTAGTTTTCCTTCGCTTTGCAGATAAATGTAGAGCTGATAGGATATTATGACATACCCATGCATGCACACATACATCTGAATTCTAAAAAAATGCATTAAATACAATGATTTAAACTGAACTGTAAACATACAATCACTATACACAGGCAAACTGGATAAAAGAACAATAACAAATACAAATGAAGACCTGGAAAAGTACCCAACAGCAAGAGATACGAAGAATTCTTTGTCTTAATTCTGTCAGATGAAGATTAATTACAGAGTTTAAGTACCTTCACAGGGCACAGAATAGCTTTTCCATTTAGCAAGAATATAACAAAATCCTAAGGTGTGACAAAATTGAAAGCATGAAACTTAAAGTCAGAGAAATTTAAATCAGCAATGAAAAAATGAGGAGGCTGGGCATTGATTACACAGGGTTAGTGATGGCTGTAATGTTAAGATCCAGATTTATCAAATGGACCTCTAGAACCTGGGTCTCACACTATGTTTTCCCTCAATCCATACCGTGGCTACATTTGGCCAGACGAAGAAAGAGAAGACCTTTCATTACAGCTGTGTAATGATTTAAGAGAAGCCTGTCTTCTGTAAGACATTGGCCCAGAAGCTACCGTCCTCCTAAACAAGTAACTGGAGTTCATTCTTAGACCATCAAAGCCCCACTTCTATCTGCTTCCAAATCAAAATTCATCCAAAAGTGTATTTTCAGTTCCCTGGCTTGGCTTCTGCTTCCTCAACTAAAAAAGGAATCAAATCCTAATTTAAACAAGGATTGAAAATAGTCCAAAGACTTTAAATTTCACTGTCAATGTTCTCTAACACTAAGGGGTTTGTATGGTCCCTGGAACAGTAGAACCAATAAACTAGCATTAGAACAAAGCATGGGCCAAAGCGCCAGATCAGTAAAATATTCCAGTGCCTAGGTGCTTTTTTCATTTTTTTTTCTTCTGTTTTTCTTTTTCTCTTGAGAGCACATGGAGGACAGAGGAAAGGAAAGATATCCTGGCCATCACTCGCAAATCTGTATGACGTGGAAGCTTTTAATGCAAAGCTACTTTTTCAAGCAGAGGTGAAGCTATATGCAAGCAACTGAATTGATATACAAAATCAAAAGGAAAAGGGATTGATATTTTACAAGACGCAACAGAAAAAACTTGAGTGATTCCAACTAGTAATAGTACCTATCTACACTCCTCCTTCCTCTCTAGCGGGCCTCTACCTAGAGCTTTCCAGCATGGGAAAATTACCCTGCTTTGCTGGAATCACAACTGATTAGGTCTACAGACTTTTAGATATTCTGCTGTTAATCCCTTTGACTGGTTGATATTCCCTCTGGACACATGCTCTGCTTATCCATTCACCTAAAGAGGACTTAACAAAGCAGCTGCCTCAGGTCCCCAGGAAAAGTTGTGACCCTTCTGGCACCTCAGCTGGTTAAGCACTCACGGAGTTTGCAGGGCATGGACCTGATGAAGATCCTGACCTGAGGTGCAGCTCTTGAAGGTCACATGATAACCAAAACAAACAACAGGCTTTGAAATTGCTGCTAACAATCAGTTCTCAGTGTGGCTAACAGAAGCATACAGATCTACAGATCTACCTTAACAAAAGATCTGCTTTCTATGTGGGATTGCCCAATGCTTATCATTCTTTGGGATTTGGGTAAGAGAGTCATAGTTCACATGCACTGACATAGACCTGCACTGGCACCAAAAGCAGATTTTTCACCATGTCTACCCATTCCCAGCCCCCTGTTGCTTATTTTCTTATCTTGGCACAAATGTTTGTGCAGTCAGAGAATGATGGAAGAACCCCCATGGATGAAACCTAACATAGCATAAAAAGTTAAAGTTGTGTTTTGTTTTTTTAAATTAAGTGTATATCATTTTTGTGACATCATTTTAAGTTAAGTTGGCATGTGTTTTTCATTACTTCTCCTAGCTGAAAGCTCCGAAACAAGTTCTAGAGATTGCTTTGTTTAATCTTTGTTCTAAAACAGAGGTAAGATAGAGAGTAGTAATTCTCTTATGGTTTACTTATTCCTTAAAAATATCCTTAGAAAGTATAGATTATAAGAATTAATAAACCTAATTCATTACTTAAAACACTGCTGCTGCATAAAAGCAAGTGCATCATAAATTCATAGACTCTAACATATTTAATAGATTGGCTACTATGCAATAAACTAACATTCTACAGTATAAGCTTATTTTGTTTCTTTCTACCATTGTATTTTTTTTAACTAGAAGAAACTATTGGATAGAAGCTGACACCCAGCAAAGTACCTGTACCTTTTTAGTTCTTCTCAAGTAAACATTTATTTTTGTCTGTAAGATACTATAATGAAAAAGAAATCACATCACAATTATAGTTTAGTATGACACAGAGTAACTCATGTGCCATGTCCATTCCCTTCATATATTTTGTGAAGTCACCTTATTTTGTTAAAATTCTACATGGATAGTTAACATCCCAAGAAAATATCCTGCACACAGAGATGGCAATCTCAATCATTAAAATACTGAAGCATTTGACTAGAACGAGTAATTGCAACCATATAATTCCAAAAATCAGTTTCTTAACATACTGGCAACAGAATAAGAAAGTTTAACCACGCAATGGTGTTGGGATGCTGCTTAGAATGGTAAAATCACAACAGCACAGTAAATAACAATGACATGTTAATGGCAATAACTGTGCTGCGAACAAAATATAGGTCAGGCTTTGTAAACTACTGAGTTCTTAAATTCCATTTAACACACAAAACAAATTAAGCTGGACTACAGAAACAATCCAGAAATACTGTAAACTCTAAATTATCAGAGTGATTTGCCTAGGTTACGAATTAACTGTGCCAGAGTTTAAGAAATCTGATACGGCTCCGTGTGTAGGCAGCCTGGTTCTTGCATAACCATTGTAACTCATACGGCCTTATTAGTGAAGACACACGAACATATGTGGATAGTTCTCAGAGCCAGCTGAGATATAAGGTTGCGACTGAACTGTATGACCTCCCGCTTCCTGGTGCTGCAATACCTTAAGGACCTTCAAGACCAACATGGAAATAAAGCTTCTGAACACAGAACCACGGAACGGCTGAGGTTGGAGGGACCTCTGGATGTCATCTTGTCCGACCCCCGCCCTAGAGGTGGTTGCCCAGGACCACGTCCAGACAGCTTTTGAATGCTTCTGAATACTTGCCTGGTCTCCAAACAGCCTGCTGGGAGACAACGGCTGTAGGGCATAAATAAGTTAGCTATCCCTAATGCAAATATTACTCCGAAGGGCTTTTGAAACAAACAAATCACATACAAATCAGATGGCAAGTTCTCCTATCCCGAAAAATGTCCACAAGCAAATTAGGATTTCATTACTGAGAAAACAATTAAAACTGTTAGTCCTTTACAGAAGGCAAACAAGCAAAAAAAGTAAACAATCTCACTGCACAGATTCAGCTCCAACCAGCT
The DNA here is from genome assembly GCF_028858705.1 of Grus americana. Classification (NCBI taxonomy): domain Eukaryota; kingdom Metazoa; phylum Chordata; class Aves; order Gruiformes; family Gruidae; genus Grus; species Grus americana. Next base: position 36,001,249 of record NC_072856.1, on the reverse strand, counting down.
CTAACTCTTAATTTTCATTTACTACTTCTAATTTACTACTTTTTCCTTTGTTTTGAGAGGACTCTATCCCAAGAAAAATTTAATAAATGATGGAATTTGTTGCCAATGTTGTTGGGCATACTCCTTTCTTATGCAACTTGATGCTTCCTTCAGTCAATAACTGTAACCCACTGCAGCTAAAACAAGCTTTCATAAAACTGGATGGTTTTTTATAAGGTAGTGAGATAAAGCAGATATACATTATGAAATCTTAAATAAATACAAGTATTTGTTACATCTGCTGGTAGTTAGCAATGCATTTTAAAATTCCAGGTTAGTGAAAAGTGTTTCATTAAAATACTTTTTTTAATGTAACATGAAAGTTGGCAAAGTACATGGGAAGCTGGATAGAGGCCTTGGTGAAAACTGAAGATATACAGTGACATGACAGTGCGAGGTGTCTCTTTCTATGTTGCTGTTGGAAAAATAAATTGGTTATTAATTGTAAAAAAAAAAAAAATCTCCTTACTGTGAAACTTAAATTTCCATTTACTTCCATGTTTTGCTGTAGTCGGTAGATAAGACTGGTATCTAACGCAGTCTTGCTAATCATACGGATTTATCAGATAGACCAAAACTCTACCTGGACCTCATTATCATGAGAATGATAATGATGACAAAATGTCCTTCCCTCCACCACCAGTAACACTTTTCTGCACTTCCATCTTTCGCATTCATACTTTCTGCCTCCAGGACTTGCCATACGTATTTTACACCCAATGCGCCACTTACACCAACATTAAACTGGGAAGATCCTCTCTCCACGTAGAAGCAGGACAGAGAGATGCCTGTGGTCTAGATCAAATCACCTGTCTGAGTTCTGAGTTCTATCCAGATCACTTCCAGGGGAACAGTTGTTGCCTGATGAAGGTACCTGGGGGTTATCCAGTCAATCAGATTTTACAGAAAAGCTGCACCAAGGCATAACAGGGGGGAAAATAGCTACATAAGAAAAAGAAAATATCTAGTTTGGGAAGATAAGCTCATTGTAGACCATTAAAGCAGCAGAACGCTGGAAAAAGGAGCTAAGTTCTTACCAGAAACTGATTTCGTTTCCAGAAGACACTCCAAAGTGCAGTGAGTTAAGCAAAAACATCTTACTTTGGGATTACCCATGTCACATATTCCTAACTTACAGAGGTTTGAGGGCACAATGCAAAGCCTATTTTTGTTTGTATTTCTACAGGCCCCTGAAGACGTAAACTGAGAACTGCCACAGTGCAGAGCAGTGCAACCGTGAAATAAAAATAATTCAGTTTCATAGTGAAAAAAAATTATACCTCTATTGAGACAAGCCAAAAGCCTAGTAACCTGTCTCAGTAGCCAAAAAGCAGGTGACATGTTAAAAATTAAAAACTGGCAAAAATGTAGTAGCACTTTTCCAGTACGCTCTTCCAGCAACCTGATTTGCAATTCAGGAACTTTCTAAACCGGAGAAGTTGTTTGCATATTTAATAGTTTGCAAGTGGATTCTTCTTCCAGGAATGTGCATTGCTGATTTTAAAACTCCTGCAAGCAGACAACGTCCTGCAGCAAAGTAGTAACTGCACATTAGGTGCAATTAAAAAAAAGACCCTTTTGTTTATTTTGAATCTGCATCTGTTAGATTCATTTGATGCCTCCAATTCCTGTGCTGCAAGAAACAGTGAACAACCCATTTGCTGTGTCTTATGATTTTAGAGATCTCCATCATATGTCCCCTTGACTGATTTTCCATTTGAAAGAACATTAGTCTAGGTAGGCTTTCTTCATAAGGAACATCTTCCATACTGCTGATCAAAGTTGCCGTCCTTCCCTGAACCTCTTACAGTTCTACTGTACCCTCTCGGAGCTGACAAAACTACAGAATGTGGACATTTATACAACAGCATTATGATGGTCTAGAAAATTTTATCTTCTATTTCTTTCCTACTACTTTCTACCACTTCAGTTGCTTTTAGATCACTACCGAGCACTGAGCTGACTTTTCCCAAGATCTATTTTAACATCAAGGTCTCGTTTTTAAAGAGTAATGGTCACATCAGAGTTCATTATTCTCCATATGTATTTAGGATTATTTTCCTCAACTGCACATCTTAATAAGTCTACATTTTGGATTTCCTTTGCCATTTTATTGCATAGTCCCTCAATCTTAGAATTTTTTTACAGTTTGGGTTTGTTTTTTGGTTTTGTTTTTTTTTTTTCCCCCCAATTCTCATGAAAAATATTTGCATTCTGATGAGAGAATGTTAAATCTGCATTCAGGTCTTATCTTTACTACTCTTACTAACTTCATATCAGCCAGCTTCTTGTTCTCAGGTCTCACTTTTCCAGTTCATTTATGAATACGTGCAGAGTGTAGAGCCGCAGAGTGTTTGCACCCTCAGCAAGTTTGCCGACCATACAAAACCAGGAGTAGCTGATACACCAGAGGGTCTTGCTGCCATTCAGAGGGACCTCGGCAGGCTGGAGAAGTGGGCTGACAGGAACCTCATGAAGTTCAACAAGGGGAAGTGAAAATTCCTGCACCTGGGGAGGAATAACCCCAGGCACCAGGACATGCGGGGGGCCAATTGGCCGGAAAGCAGCTCTGCAAAAAAGGACCTGGGGGACACCAAGTTGGACATGAGCCACCCAACAGCCTCCAGGCCTGTGTCAGGAGGAGTTTTGCCAGCAGGTCGAGGGAGGTGATCCTTCCCCTCTACTCAACACTGGTGAGGTCACACCTGGAGTGCCGTGTCCAGTTCTGGGCTGCCCAGTACAAGAGAGATATGGAGCTTTTTTAAATCTAGCTCCATGTACGCATTCCAATATTCACTGTACATTAAATGTTATCTCTTGTAAAATCATAATTGTCCTTTTTTGGTATTGTTTGTTTGAAACATTATTCTCTACTATAGATAAATATAATTACGATTAAAACAAGAAAATTGGGAATAATTTCCATAATGAGTAAATATATTATACATTCCAGTAACAAGAAAATAGATCTCTGATTTCTTCAAAATCTGAAGGAGGAGATTGAGAAAATGTAAAATTAGCCACTTCCACTGGGTGGCAGTTTTGCACTCCATTAATAACCTTTTTCTTTTTCTTTTTCTTTTTTTCTGAACTCAAACTATAATTCCCCAAATTATGGATATATATATATATATACTTTTCTTTTATTCTAGATGTGAACTTGTTATCTCATTATTTTTTCATCTAGATTTTTATTTTAATACAGTTTTTTGTCTTATCTTTTTCATAATGATTAGCTTGTTAAATTGTATTTGATAGTAACATACACATTTGAAATTTCCTTGTTCAACTGTATGTTTTAGAAGCTGCTTGGGAAAAAAAACCCCACAATTTCTGGAGTGACCAACTAGATTAATGTCATGATCCTGTTCTGCCACCCATAGATATAGTCAATATAAGAAAGTATCATAACTTTACTTCCAATCATACTATATTTGGTTCTGCCTACACACAACTGCAGGAGAAATTAATTCTAATTAGCATTTTATCTGATTTTAAACAAATATTTTAGCACTGAACATTGCAAAGACAGAACCAGTGCAAAACTGATATTCCTCCTTAACTAACTTCCAGATTTGGTATCAGTCTGCTTCATGATTTTAAAGTATGTTGGCAATATGGATCATACAAAGATAACATTGACTAAAAAGATATCAGTATATCAGGAAAAGAAATTTGGATCTAAATGCAAGGATTTTTTAATAGTATTTTCTTTATCATAAGGTACTACAATATTTGAAATGCTCCAGTTAAAGCATGGAATGAACATCTACAACAAAGTAATGAGTTGCACGAAGGAAATATGAGATTATGTTTTAACTAAATACCCAGTGCAAGGAGGAAGAAACAACTCTGTGTCCTATAATTGCATCAAACATGGTATGCAAACAGATAAGAGAATTATTGTGGAAGCACAATGGAAAAGCTGAAGAAGCAAACCCAAACAATTAAAAATGGGTGAATAATTACGATGGACAAGAGGTGAACAAAGGGCTTAAAATGCTCGAAGAAGCCAGAAATGGAATTCATTATAGAATCACAGACATCAACTGTATGAAAACAACAGAGCATCACGTATTGTGAAGCAGTGGACAAATGCCTACAACCATTTATACATCACATCTGCCGGAGCAAAGAGTGTACAAATACACAAAAGAACATTAGGGGTGCACAGGCACAACAGCAGAAGGCTTTATTCATGTTCTCGTGAACAGCAATTTAAAAACAAAAGTACCTGGAACCCCAAAAGTTGACAGATGCCAAAACTTACATATGGGGAAAAAAGTAAGGCAATAGAGAAAGGTTGCTTATCCTGATATAAATTATACAAAAAGCACATACTTTCAAATAGTTATTGTATTTTATAACTATGACTTTTAAACTTTAACACAGAATAACCTGAAACAAAGGAAGATGTTTTCAGTATATTGGACCAATTTTTACAGCACTATGTTTTCTAAAATTTTGGCCCTCAAAGCTAATCTTGCAAATAAAATGTGTAACGCAGGACTGCTCAAATCTACCCTTACTAATCACAAACCCAAGTATCTAGAATAGCAGCATATTCTAGTATAAATAGGCCCTTGATATCTGAATATGAATGAGTCCATCAGTATTTACTGGCCCAACTGTTCCACTGTAGCATTTATCCTGACCTTCCAGGATAAACACGGTCTCCAGGCAATACACCCGTAACTTCTGTGGGGCCGTTCGGGTCTGTGGTTTCTACAGACAAAGCTGAGCTAGGATGTCGAGATGTTAAGGATATTGAACGGAGGCTTTAGTTTGAGCTGGCTTCTTTAAAATACACAGAATTGCCAAATAATTACACCTCTGATCTTTTTAGTTACAGATTCAGAACACCTTCAAAATCTGAACCGTGTACCTGTATGATCAGTAAATATTGTTTACTGTGTTCAAGAAGTTACACGGGCCAGAATTCCTTCACCTCTGAATCCCAGCTTTTGAGAGTAGAGATGAGCAGTAGGATTTTCCTTTTCTGTTCCACGAACAATTCTAAGATGGTGTTTACTTATTTGTTCCATTGGAAAGGAAGAAAAAAAATTGAGATTTTTATGGGATGGGCAAATGTAATAGCTTGCTCACTTGCCCAGTCTCCAAGCAGGCAGTAAATCACATGAATGGCCTGTAATTCGAAATACCGAAGTGTTTCCAGGACCTCCACACCACCACCAGAGTCCTGTAAGTCAGAGCCTACTTCAAGCAAGGGAAATGGGAAATGCCAGCAATTGAATTGCCAGGGAGAGATGAATCTGTCAGACCACACTCTTCAGAAATCCACTTCACAGTTTATACAGACAACGTAACTTTCCTACCCTAACATCATTGATGGTATGTGCAGGGAAATTATAACAAATTCCAACATAACTTGCTTTAATTAATGCAAAAATGTCTGAACACTGTCTTATTTCCTAAGAAGTATGCATGCAGCTGTAATGAACATGAGTGGACTCTCATTTATGAAACTTCAAAGGGAATAGGACAGGGCTTCAAAGTCCTTTGGATTTATTTCTTCTAATATGATGTCCACTCACATCATCATCTAAATGGCGTTTCATGGTAGAATTAAGGACTAACTTGCTCTTCAGTGATATAATGCATCAAGGTTTGTTTATAAGTCTTGTAAAATAATCACACTGCATATTCACCAACAACATGTAGTATTCCTAACTCAACTACAAAAACAGGATCAAAAAAAAAAAACCAAATCTTAATCCTTAGAAAGTTTTAACTCAGCAGATTGCTATACTGTAATTGTTTGAAAAGCATGAGAACAGGAAACTGCTTAATGAATAAACAAATAACAATCATCCGCACACGGTATAATGACACTTTCTTAATTTACAGCAATAAAGGAGAAGACAGGCTAGAGATACTGAGGCAATACATCACGCTAAAAGGAGGACTCAGAAAGAACAACTTGTTCTTCAGAAAGGGTGTTTTAATCACTTGGGAGTTGCTGCTTCATTATTTGAGATGTCTTTACGAAGTTTTTATTCAAATTTTGGGGGTTTTTTTTAAGCAAAAAAGGCAGACCGAAATTTCAGAGTACTTTATGTATGTTATGGATTATATAAAGTCAGTATCAAAAAAAGCAGCACATTTATAAAAAGTACACAGGTTCACCACCTTCATGACACTGGAATGAAACTAGTCAGTCTGCATCTAAAATACCATGAAAGCTCCCCTGCTATCTCAGCCGTCACAGAAGGACCCTCCAGAAGACATCGCTTTCTCTCACTTGTACACGCACGGAAAAATATAAATGCTTGGAAACATGCCTGATTCAGTTACGTCAGTTACTTCAGCAAGCAATTGCAGAAGTGACAAGTCATTGTAGAGAAAAGAGGAACGCTATCAGAAAATCTCTCCTAAAATAAACTGAGTTCCAACTCAGCTTGTTAGTTATCACACATTCGACAGTAATTTGAGATAATTCGAAAGAGTGGCTTAAAAGGAGTTTCCAAGTCACAAGAGTTTGTACAAAATCAGTTCCTTAAGCATCATTTGAAATCCAATGGCGAGGGCTCTGTGTCTCCTGCTCTTGGTGGGATACAAAACTGAGCAAGAAAATGCAGAAAGACACGGCAGGGGCTATAACTGAAATAAACTTCCATAAATCAGGTTAATATCATTCATTCCCTTTCTTAAAGCACAATTAAATCTCCTTTTCCTTCAAAAGACATCCCTACTGATTCATTGCTAATGGCATTATCAGCTAGGATCTAATTAGTCCTCATACAGTTTTCAATGGGATTGTATTGTGTTTCTTTGGCAATGTTAAATGTGCTCTTGTTTTGAATAAGGACCAGTGTGTGTCCAAATACATCAAGGTTATGGAAAAGCAAAAAGCTATCATCCCTTTAATCCTTCCAAACTGACTAATACTAAACTAGTAAACAGGGCAAATTTAGTTCTTGTACAAAAAACTTCAGCTCCCATTTTTTGTACACAATAATTATTCAAATTAGTAAAAGTATGCTGCTGCAATATTTCTCATTATTTATTAATACACTTCATCTTGTCTTTTCGCTTAAATTTAGCCACCAACTCAGAAAGAACTTTTCCAGCTCAATTTTCACTACACCTACAGTCTTTGCTTCAAAGATTTTTAGAATAAGCACTGCCAAATTATAACAAGCCCATTTATTAGCCATATTAGATTATCTCTAAAATGAGTTACATTTACCTGGAGTTAGATCATAGACAAGAGAAATAAGGAAAAAAAAAAAAGATGATGACGAAGAAGAGGAGAAAGTAATACACCAATTCTCAACTGCGATGTTCTTCCCATCAGACTTCAAATCTTAACTTTGCAAAATTTCACGCTCAGCATTGTGGGATGGGTCTGAAAGTCAAAGAAATCACCCTAACTTCCACTCACTTTAGTGGGATGGTGGCCACTGAAACTGAAGTAATGGAAGCTAGAATTCTGAAAACAGTTCCTCATCTATGTTACAGAATTTCTGTAGTCTTTATTAAATTTTCAGTCCTAAACAGTGGTAGGTACTGCAGACTCTGCCTTTACCATTTTTATTCCATCAAGGAAAGGTAAATACTGCCTTTACAGTAACAAAAGAGACCAAGGACTAGACACAGACGGACAACATTACACTGTTCCACCCACCTGGTGGTCCCTCCTTGTAAAGCTTTAGGTGAGCTAGAGACAAAAGCATAAGTAAGATTGTATTTAAGCTTCACACAGGGAATTTATATTTTTACACTCATAAAAGTTTGGCAGACTCCCTGCTTTTCATTCATTACTACAGACATATACCTGGCTCAGTATTTTCAGCTCCCATTTATATAATTCTGTTTTGCAAAAAATTATCAATTGTTTCTGAATTGCTTAATTTCTTAAGTGTTCCTAGATATTAGCACTGTCCATCAAATCGAATCAAAATCAAATAGCAAGTATTTAAATACATTTCTACCATGTAAAAAATCCCAAGACCATTCCTTAGTTAACCATAGGCCACATGTAGTAACACAATGAAAACTTGGAAATACCTCTATAAAGCTCTCAGCTTGATATATACACAGAATTGTGTATCGCACACTGTAGAATGATTAAAGAATTTATTTTATTCATTCCTCAGGAATTTCAATTGGAAATAACAACGGTGCTCACTCCTGACTCCCTTTTCATTTTGCGTGGTAAGGCAAGGAGAGCTCAGAAAGCTGAGCCTCTTCTGACAGACTCATTCCAGGCAATCTGGTTAGAATACACAAGCTTGGGGTGGGAACATTTTCAAGAATTCCTTGTTTTGCTTTTTAAGCTGTTTCTAAAACATGCACATTTAAAACTAATGATAGACTGTGCAATAACAGTGGCCAGTGTATGACATATGCCACCGGGTGGTAGAAATAAAGCATGCAAGATATTACTAATGATTAGTAAACTATGAGGCAAATGCTTAACGTATGTTCAGTTGTATAATCACACTGAAATTATCTGAATACAGAGCAGCAATAACGATCACAAATACACACAATACATGCTCATGTAAATCTTTGTCATGATACTGAGCAAACTGCACTGTTCATCACGATTTCTAAAAGAAAAAGCACAAGCGTTCACTGGTAAATCTGGTGACCCAAAAAATTTAACCTACTACTTTGGGAATGCAGGATACAGTGGGTCACAATGTTTCAAATGGCAATTTGCATTCTCCAAAGTGTTGCAAATAGCAAGTATACACGCTCAAATGTTATTCAGTATTATTCCATTGGTGTCCAAAACTGTGCTGAGCAAAAATTATCTTTTCTTCTTTGATAATAAAACAACTTACCTACCTGAATAATTTTAAATCAAATCTTACGGGAAAACCTTTCCCACAGAAACTTCCAGACCTCACATTTCAAATAGATGAATGGCTCCTCAAACTTTACATAAGCAATTTAGGAACCTTCTCTGCCATGATCTCAAAACTTCAAGCAGAAAGCAGAAGCTTTGAAGATAAATGAACCATATAGCCACTTCTGGTCAGTACATTCATTTTTGTAAAAGCTCTCACATATTAAACTCAGTATGTGGAAACATGCAAAATAATGTTAACACAATTTAAAAGTAATTAGAGAACAAAAGCTGGAAAAATTGAGTGCAATCTACCTCCCTCGAGATGTACCACACCCTGTAGCGTAATGGAAATCATTAACTTTTAATCAAGCTGATTCATTAAATTTCAGAACAGTGAGGGGTTTTTAATCTTTTCTCCCTCCTTGGTAACCCTTGGTCACATCACTTTCAATATTCTCTTTTATTATAGTGTTTGGTTCCTCCTCCATTATTTCCCCGTGTAGTTTTCCCCTTTAACCACCAGGTGTCAGAAGGGAATCTACTCACCACAACTGCACCTTTCCCATTATTTCTATATTTGTTTTTACAGGCACATTGATGCGACCTTCCAAGGTTGTTCACGCTACAGTCCTAAAAAGCAGCAAATGCTCAGGTTTTTCTTCCAATAAACATAGTAATGAGTAACTTTCAAAACATGCCATTTGTTCAGTCTCGGAATGGTGTTTATAAAGCGTGATTTTCACACAGAAGAAGTAACACTGGGAGAAATACAGACATTTATTTGAAACCCTACATTAATGCGATGTTTCAAGCAGACGAATTGTGGCTTACACATTTTTTACAAGATGATGGGTCAGTGAAAGCCCAAAGCTTAAGTTTGTAAAAAGTTGTCAGACAGACTTCCTTAAACTTTCTGAACATCAGTTTGAACAAGTTTTGCATCTAAGCATCCTTTCAGAAGTAGGAAATTAAAATTGATTCTTAGAATTACCTATTTTTTAGGGATAGGGGATTGGCTAAAACAATACTGAATGTAGTTTTGACACATTATTCTATTATTCTAATCCTTTCTCCCTCACCCCACTCCATCTACTCCTATCTGTCCTCCTTTCTTTACTTCCCATTGAACCTGAACTCTTTTACAGCCCCGTAATTCAATACATATAAGGATGTCAGTTCCCCAGACTGGGAAATGAGGAAATATCCTTCACTTTTTTTTTTTTTTTTTTTTTTTTTTTTAAGGGAAGGGAGAACCCTCCAAGCCTAAAATTTCAATGATTTTCAGCACCTTAAAGATTCTGGTACAGTGAAAATATGGAAGACGTGAGGAAGGGAGAAGGAGAGGGACATGTGGAGAATAAATAGTCCCAAAGAAGCCAATAGTCCAGTATCTAAATACTGTCTGGATATTGAGATTATACAGAAGACATAAGAATTAACATACTACAGAAAATGAAGTAACTTCACAACACTCACTGAATACCCACAGAAAAGCAGCCTCCTGAAGGAAAAAACAGCAACCCCTTGATTCTCTGTTATGGAAAAGAGTTCTTAGTCTTTCTGTCTGCAGAGCAGTATAAAGCACCATTCAGCAGCAGTCACCTGAGTAAGTTATCTACTTGCTTGTTCCTCTCCTGTCACAGGTGAGGTTACAGCGACAGTTCGTTTCCCTGGGAGCAGAAATGAATAGTTTCGTTTGTCATTTTCACCCTCCCAGGAAGGCAGCATCAGAGGTACTGCTGCTAGGGACATTCGGCGTGATTGCTTTCTCAATAAACGTCCGATTTACAAACCCAACCTATCACAGGATCATATTCACTGGTGCAATATGGTAAACAAATAACTCCTCATCAGCAAACATAAGGAACAAATTTATTACAGAATTTCTTTGATGAGTTACAGACTCTACCTACTTCATCTAGCACAAATTTAAAATACAAAGCACTTATTCTAGATCTATAACACCTTCACAATCACTGTATACTACACAGAGTAAGCATCCGTTGAGAATGCATGTATACATGCAGTGTTAAGCATGTATTTATTCACATGTGGGTGATGTAGGTGAGTGTAGGCACACCACATATCCACACGCATAGGCACAGCGCTTCCCCAATATATTCTCAGCAATTCTCACGTTCAGAGCTGTTGACAAACTTAAAACATGGATATATACAAAATGAAGAAACGTACAATAAATAAGTTTGGGGTTTTTACGATAAGAGTATGTGTCTGTGCCATAGCAGAGGGGGCAAACTTGGCAGGGATGATATTGAATTTAACTAAAAAGAAACCCCAAAAGCAGTTCTAAATCCAGGTGCAAATTTTCAGAAAGTGCCAGGGTGTTCATTCAGACTAGTACCTACATCTCTCGCGTTCAAATGCTGGGCCAAACAGAACTTCACTTGAACAGGAGACTGGGGAACAGGAAAGTGAATTGCATAAAACTCAGAGACTTTTCTGTTCTACTGAGGGCCTCGTATTTTGAAATAGAACCACGGAAATAAAATACAAAGTCATTCTTCTTGTGCTGTACACAATCGCTCTTTTACTGTGTTTCAATTTTATATAACCAGAATCATCTCGTAAAACCCTGTGACCGTTTTGGGCCTTTGCAATGTCACCTTGGTGGGACTCATAGTGGTGCCTACATTTCAAAATAAAAACTACAGTAAAAGAAATAATTCACAGAACCTGCCTTCATTATATTCAGACTATAGATTCATCTGAAAAACGAAGTTTAAAAATCAGGTGTCTCCTTCGAGTGTACCAAAGCTGTCCTGTATGTGAATTCTTAAGCACGCTGGTATCTCTGGCTGCACAGATATATGTATCCAGATACGGCATTATATACTGTAAAACATGTAATAAAGCAGGGATTTTTATTGAAAAAGTGGAGCATAACTCTTCTTCCCTCTCACCTTGTAATAACATAATCCTCAGTGTATAGGAAGGCACGAACATTTTATCACACCGCCTTAGGCGCAGCTACCATAGTGTGTTAGTTTTTTGCAGACTTAAGTTTAAGAAATCAGTATTCTTTTCCATTCTGAATCTCTATCTAATGCTAATAGCCTATAAACAGAAAAGGAATTTAATTTGGCTTGAAAAATAGGTCAGGATTCTTATCCCAATTTTATGCATGGGTAAACTTAAGCTTGGAAAGGTCTCACAACTCTACTGAAGGCATTCCAGAAGGTACCAAAAGGGCTGGAAATGGAACATAAGCATCTTAACAACAAATCTTCAGCATTAACAGATGCCTATCTTTTTTGTTAGCAAAGGAAGTTTCTGTTGCCTGCTTGGTTTTGAGAGTTTTTTAAAAATATTTTCAAAGTAAATCTTAGCAGACAGGGCTGCAAGAGATGTGGAAAAGTGGCTGCTGCATTGATCAGCACATTCACAACCCATTTGTCTAAGACTGTAGAGATTTCCAAGCAGCACTATGCCCAAAACCTTCCAAATCCATAAAATTATAGCTTTTGTTGGCATAAATAAGGGGAGAAAATGTCATTGTTACTCTAAGGGAATATAATATGGCTACAACAATCTGGCTTGTAATAAAAAATTCAGCTTCTCAGTAACAAGCTAGTGTGTTTGTCGGAATATGAAACACTGACATAACATGGCCAAATACACCTGCCTTGCCACACAATAAATGCCGTAAAATGTAGCAAAATAATTTACAAAACCTTTACGCAGCCCACCTACACTCTGAGGGCACATCAAACTGCTCGGTGACCATTAAATCACAAAAGCACTATCTTCAAGCAATGCATAATATCCTGCTTGCTGTAGTCCTGCTTTATCTAAGTCATTCAATAATATTTACAATACAGTTCCAGAACTAAACCCCAAAGACCACACTGAAATCAAGTAAGATGAAATAACTAAAAAAATGTCATTTTTTTAATTTTAAGGCAAAATCAAAAGCTAGCAGCCACTGTTACAACTTCCCTCAGGACACTAACGACATTAAGCATTATGTCTGTTTTAGAGACAAACACAAAGTGTTCAAGGCCACAAAGGAAGTTCATGATAAAGAAAGATAAGAAATCATGTTCTTATCTCTCATCTCTTTCTTCAGGCCATTATGCCTCTCTTTCTCTCACATAAGCTGCATTTACATCATGACCATAAAGTGATTTTCTTGCTGGGAACCCAGAGCATAGGGAACCAAGGCTTTAATATATTTGAGACTTGCCAATAAACCTCTGTCATTATTTTGTGTTTCATTTGCCATTTACTTAGACACCTTTTGTTTAACAAGAGCTTTCTCAGTCACCTCGTGATTTTCTTATTTACTCTGAAAATTGTGCTTACAGCATAACAGACTGTTGTTATAGAAATTGTGGCACGATAGAGACAGCATTACCTCACTGCAGAGTTAAGGATGATGAATAGACAGACTGTGAGAGAACAGGGATTTTTAATGTTAAATACAGACATTTGAATTAACAAGAAAATATGTAATAAAAAAAAGCACTAAATGGATTAATGTTTAGACTTGATTTTTTTTTTCTTTAATTTTCTCCAGCAGGAATGTCAAAGACATCTCTCTTATCACTTTTTAAATTTCCGTTTTGCTTAAGCAAAAAACTAAACTCTCTGTTTTATATAGAACTATTTTGATCCTTATGGCTAAAAATGCATTTTTAATAGGAATCACAGAATCTGTATATCTATACCACCTTAACGTGGAGGCTGTTCTTCAAACATAAGTAGTCTTATGAGCAGCAGAACTCCTGTCTAAACTCCTCTTCTTGGGCGTGAGAGGCTGCAAGTGCTGATCAATCATACGCAGCAGCTGAGACATTCATTACAGTAAGGTGGATTCTATGGGATCTAGTACCACAGATGAGTTCGCTCCGTATAGACGTGTATTTGTCTCCTCTACCTGGCTAGAAATTTTCACCATATGTACTAGCTGACACATCTACCCTTCTATCAGATTTAGTGCCTAAAAATGGGAGAAATCTCTTTAAGAATTACGGAGGAAAAAGAAAAAGAAACTTTTAATGAAAACAGAAAAACAGAATTTCAGGACCAGAGAAATATGCACAGAAATGTCTTTGATTACACGGGAAAGATTTCCACGGTATAAACCTGTAACTATCAAGTAAGAGATGTTTTTGCTAGTCTTTCAGGATATAAATGGTGTAATGTACTATACACTTTCTAGACTTAAACAATTTTAGACTGACACACTTCAAAGAAGTTCCAGTTTCTCTGGAGAACCATGTAAGCAGCTTGTGCTAATTACAGAGAGCCAGTTGACAATGCAGTCACTTACTCTATGGAAACAGAGGAATTAAAGGATTAAGAAAACATAAAATATGCCAAAATATCCTAATACCATCCTTTTAATTCAGAATTTACAAGTCAAGATTGGGGTGTTGGGGGTGACAATACTATGGCTACACAAGACGTTATCAAAGGCATGAAAAAAACCTGTTGCAAAGTTGTATTTGTCCACTAGCTTCTTTCACTTCTAATATTCCTAACAGGCCTAGTCAGCCCCACACACGTGTTCCTTGTTATGTCCATTTGCTTTTCAGTTGGTTTCCCACACATCAAGCCAGACTACGAGCCTCAGGAGGGAGTTAGCTGCTCCTCCAAGCTCTTATGAGTCACTGTGATGTCTGCTGCGTAGGCCAAATTAAGCCTGATTTTCTTGCTTCCACTAGGCAGCAAGAACAATGAGGAAAAACATGGCAAGGAGGTCAGAAGAGATCAAAAAGCCAGGAATCCTCTCCCTCAACATCCCTGCTTTCCTGTCATAGCTGCCACAGTGCATGGTGATGAAGGAAGTAAATCAAAGACTTAGTGCAGAATTGTGAGAAAGATTACAGTATTCCAACTTTCAATACTGATTTCTCGTGACAAATGAAAAAAATCTGTGCTATCTCGTAAAATAAGTACATATTCTTGTACCCTGCTAGAAGTACAAAGACTTATGTCCACATAGTTATCCTTGGATGTGATCACACTTGTGACAGATGTATTTTGTTTAAACCTAAAATAAAGCTGTGCTAAATGAATACCTAGCTAATAATTCAGCCTATTATTATTGCTTGTATACAGATTCCTATTGTTTTGGTAGATGAAACTCCTAATCACAGAAATTAAATAAACCATTGACTGAAAGTTAAAGCAAGTCATTTCGGCATTTTTTTGTGTTACAGATAATCATCTATTCAGAAACATCAGTGGAGGAAGACTGGAATCACAAACATCCCTGCCCACACAATTTTTGAACTCTATTCTGAAATCAAGAATTTTTCATTTGATCTTAGCTGTCAGGAGAAGACACTGGGGTAAGAAATAGGGTTTCAGGTTGAGATTGGTTGAGACCAGTCAGTCTAATGGTGATCGCTAAACTGCTTTATATCATTTTTAAGAAGCCCACTTTGTGGACAAGAAGGTCCTGAGGTACTGGTGGCTGGGAGGGAATTTTGGATGGGAAGGGGCATGAGGGGAAATGCACATACACTTTGAAGGTACCAACCACTGTCAGAAAGAAGATAATGCACCTTCATATTCATTAAAAAAACCACAAACCCTGCCCTCCAGCAAGAAGACCAACATTGAATACAAACTCTGTTTTTTAAATTATATCAGCACTGCTCATGAACAGTACCTTCCTTCACTTGCAGGGGACTGCATAAATTCATTCCTGCACACAGTGCTTTAAACCAGTCACCCCAGCGCTCAGAAAAGCAGATGTAACTGACCGTCACACGCAACTTGCAACTGCTTGCAGTGTCCTTGCTGCTGCAACTGCTTTCTGGGCATCCGTGAACAGCTGAAAAAACCACAAACCTGCTAATCACTGAGGTACACCCACAACTCTACTGCACCACTCTTAACATATGTTGCAAATATAATCTTTGCCTCTTTCCTTCAAAAGCACCGCTTCTGTCTCATCCCAGCTGAATCACCAGCAGCAGTTTGTTTTCATTCAAATCCCTCTCTCTGCCAGACACTGGAGTGACTAATGAACTGCAGAATCTGGTCTGTATAAAAATTTGACTTAGCAAACTAACCATCAGCATGTTGATGACACTGCCACCCAAAATATCACAGTAACAAAAGAGTAACAATTTACATGGGCTCTAAGCCAGTCTTTCCTTCCTATTCAAATTTCAGGAAAGCATGACCTAATTTCTCTACAAGTAGTAGAATCTGGAGCTTTTGTTAATTCAGTTTCCTTTCCTTTCTTTATTTCAGCATATGTTTTTGCCACAGATGATTACAGTCATTAGGAGAAAAAAAAATATTTATTTGGGTAAAATTAAATACGGCAAGCATGTAGCCTATAATAAGAATGTAAGAGTAACAGCAAGAGCCTGCAGCACTCCTTGTCAACAGCTGAATACCTCTCCTGGTCATCTAGTGATAGACTCCCACACCTCAGACCGATCAGATACACTGTAAATTCCATTCTGTCTATATTAGAAACATGTTGTTCCTCTCAAAAGCACATTTCCTGAATCTTCCAGCAACTTTTATACTTCCAGTATCATGCCCACATTAGAAAAAAGGAAGATTAAGGTAGAGAAAACTGAGGAAAGAAGGAGAAGGAAGTAATACACTAAATAATACAAAGCAGTACATACACTACTCCTATTTATTCTTTCTCATCTACGAGGCCAAACAGATATCCACTGGAACTGGAAAGAACCATACAGCATTACCCAGTACAATTTCGCACAGCAAGGTAGTGGAAAAGCTGGGGTTTTAATTCTACTTAATCCTTTCTAGGTGTTATTTTCTAAAATCTCCAGGTACATGAAGAACAGATGGTCTGCTGCCTTTCATTTTGGTAGTTCAGACATTTCCACAGTTTATGACTAATTTCTGAGTAACAAGGACTTCCTGGTTTATGTTTAAGAATACAAATTTGAAACACAGTTGCAGTGCCTACAATAATCACTTTTGCCCTTGTAAATATGTTATGCATTTATCTAAATAACAAAAAATTTAGAAATGTTTTTCTGTGGAAAGCTTATCTGCTAACTAGTTAGCATTGCTCTTCAGACATACCCTCTTATGCATTTGTATAGGACAATATACATGGCTAGCTATAAAAGTGATCTGAGTGGATATAAGTATTCCTCTGTTTATACACAAGTTGTAATAATGGTATTCATTACTTTTATTCCAGACACCATCTGAAGAAAATCTGCAGCCAGACTAGAGCCCCCAGCCCCCCGCATTCTAAGGCAATGGAAAAGGCAGTTGGTGTCCATTCAGTCACTATTCTCTCGCTCAATTGAACAGAATCCCATTAGAAATGGATAACCTAATTTATCAAAACCCTCGCTTCATTCCTCATGAACTTGTACAGGCAAGCATTTAGATTTCAACACAGATTTAGCCGTTTACCTTTAAAAATCAGATGCTTAACAAGTAGCAGTAACTAACACATCCAAAACATCAGGTCTGTTTTTCCAGATAAGAAAATACTGTGACTTATCACCATCTCTCTATTAAACAAGATTAAAAATATCAGAAACTAACTTCTGCAAATGCTTCACCTCTTTGTTTTACCTGCTTCTGTGTACTTTAATCCTACTTTTACTTCTTCATGGTTTGCTTTTGGTGGCGGCCAGACAGTCTGGAGTCTCCCTGGAGTCTTGTCATCTTGCTCTGAGGGACTCAGGTCAGGCTGTTAAAATTACACAAGAAAAAATTAAAGTCTGCACTATCAATTGACTCCAAAACAGCAACCACCATGCTCAGCTCTACATATGTAGTCCAGAATGGTTATCTGCCTCATTTTACCGATTGAAACAGTGCTCAGTTGGTTGGAAGAGACACAAAGAAATCAGTGCAGGAAAATAATTTGGAGGAGGAAAATAACATATTGCACGTGACATACAATGACGTGTTGAAACTGTTCACATCTGTGTGAAAAGACGTCTGTCCTTTGGTGAACAATAGAGGTGGTCAAGAACACTAGGGTTTTTTCCTGTATCTTTTTTTCAGAGTGGAAAGACCCATCTGCGCTCCTCCTACAAGTAAACGTTAGTGGGATTCACCTAAGACATCATTTGAAAATATAATTTTCTGGAAGCAGAGCTAATTTATGAAATTCCTGCCCCACCCCCGGCAGCTTGCTCAGTCCACATACCGCATAGTACTGCCACATCAAAGTGCTGCTGAAGCTGGTAATGGGACTGCACTGTCAACTGGAATGCTAAAGTAACCCTTTAAATGCGTAAAAAAACCCCCACTAAACGAGCATTCTTTTAGAAGTTTACATTTTGGGTTTTTTTGTTTTTTTTTTTACATCGCCAGCGTTTCTGTAATCTGATTTACAACATGCTGCTACGAGTAACTGCATAGAGACAACGGCAGCAACAGCAAAGCCCTGTACGAAAGCGGCCCCGCAAGCGGCCCACAGGAGCAAGGAAGATGGAAAGGCAAGGCCCTTCTACTCCGGCCTTGCCCCGAGAAAACCTACGTTTGTACTAGACCAGACGCTAAGCAGACATTTCTAAAAGCCACTCCCGCTGACTCCCGAGCTTCCTGCCTCACCGCGTGTGATGACAGCTTCCCAAAGAGCTTTGCTGTGAGCCACACGAACGCTTACGCCAGCGCAGGGAATGGTGTAAGCAGGAAGGAGCAAGCCAGGAATGGGAGGGGCATGCACAGAGTGCAATTGCTGTACATGCCACGGCCAATGAGTACCTCTTTTCTCCTCCCCATAGGTAATTTACTACCAACTGGTATTATCGGTCTACCTAGGTGTCAGCCAAGATTTTTAAAAAGTTTTTAATTTTATGTAAGAATAAAAATTTGAAAGAGAGTACAACCAACACAGCAAATTAACTTAAGTAGCTTCAGGTTTAGAGTCCAGTCCTGCAAATGTAGTCATTCAGATAATTCCCCCTTTAGCCAACGAGCACAATCTTCTGGACTCATTATATCTGCCAAAGATGTAGCTGTAAGAATTTTGGGCTGGGGGAACCCCAACCCAAGAGTTACGCATTTAATTAAGAAGTTCAAGTCACACTCAAATTCATTTATCATTATGGTTCTATGAAAACTTAGCATAGCTTTTTTTTTAATTTCTTAAAAATATACTAACTAAACCTCCATATGCCTAAGAATATTAACCTTGCAAATGTTTATATTAAACCATAACGTGAGTCGTCTAATTGGAATCACTCAGTTATAGTCGGATAAGGTTAAATGCTTACCAATATTTGCAAAGCCAGATATATGCATGTAAGTAAGAAAAAAATTACTTCAAACTCTATGTCATGGACAAACCGAGTTGAAAATCATCTGTAACTTCTTGTATCAGCTCTTATCATAGAATTATTCCTAAGGCAAATGAAGTATTACTTTTAAAAATAAAAAACTCAATGAAAGAAAACAGAGTGAGATTGAGAAACTATTAAATAATACTACAGTAAATATTTGCAGCACCAAACTGATTTAAAGCCATACTTAACATATGGGCAACTGTTTTGCAGTGATCTTTTAAAATAAGAAACTGATTTTTAAGTTCTCACTTCTAATTGAAAGGCTGTGACTATCACCAGTTCTCACTGAATTCTGCTACAACTGCAGATGATCAAGAATTTTGACAAGTTAGCTCCAAGATTTCTTCAGTTGGGAATCCAAAATTTGAGATTGCCAAAAGAAGATGACAATTATGACATTTTGACCTTAAGTCCCCACCAATAATTTTTAAACAAGAAATTATTTTTTATCTGTCTACTTCCAGATCTTAGGAAGAAAAGTAATTCAACCTACAGATTTGTCTGCTGGTCCATCCCCAGGTTTTGATTTTGACCTTTCAAATACAGCTTTCAAGGACTCTTTTTCATTTCTCATTTTGCGTTTTATGGCTTCCAGCTCTGAAGTATCTGCAGTTGTTTCTTTTTTGGGAGGCCGTGTGAATAAAGCTTTGAAGACATCCAGTGCAGATTCAGCAGGGCTTGATTTTATTTCCTCAGAGGGAAATCGTGGTTCTGTTTTGCCGGAGGCTTTGTTCTCTTGAGCTTCATCACTGTCCTCGGTCTCCCCAGATCCCTCACCGGAGTCCTCGGTTCTATCTTCATTCTTGGAGACGTCTATGTTTAACAAGTGCGAGAGCTGTTCCAGGAAAGTAGGACTTGCTTTAGGTTCAGCTGATTTTTTTTTAGTGGTCAAACCTGACGTAATACTGGATTTCTTAACAGGCTGTCGTAATTTAAGCAGAGCTAAATCATTTTCCCTTGGTTTAATTTCTGTAACAGTTTCCCCATCCTCTGTGGTTAGTCCCTTTTTCCTCACACGTAGTCCACTAAAGAAAGCAGGCAGCTGGAAAGTCTTTTCAGCCAGTGCTGTTTTTTTGAGCGATGTATTATCAGCTGAAGGTCCTTGTTCTTCATCTGGAAGTTCTTGAGGGCATTCGCCTGTAGCAAGCAAGCGACTGAACTGCTCATCCATTAACATTTTGTCTCTTCCATTGGAGTCATGCTCCAGAATACCATCCAGCTCTTTTGGGAGTAGCTTAGAAACTGATGGGTGTAACTCAATGTCATCTGTATCCACAGTGTCATCACTGTTGCTGTGCCCTTCTGATTCTGACTCTTCCTTATTTTGATTGTTATCATCCAAAGTCTCAGCAGACAAAGCAGCATTATTTAGCCCAGATTCACTCATATTGTTTTCATCGGTGTCTAGGTCCTTACTCTCCGCGTCCGATTCTGTATCACTTGTTGTATGAACCAAAGTACCTTGCACGAGAATAGCATCCTTGTCATCATTGTCCAATTCGGACAAAGACGTCTGTACAAACCTTAACTGGTGAAGAAGCAATTCATTTTGTTCAGCTTCCAGTTCCAGGTCAGCTCCAGTTTGCCTGCCAGACATTGGGTCAGCTTGGCCACTGGTACTATTCATGCCGTGCTGATTTTCTGAGTCGTCATTACAATCATTATCATTCCTCTCATGCCAGGTGTTAGCATGAGAATTTATATTGGTGTGCAAAGGTTGAAATGCTTTAAGCACTGTTTCTTCTTTGGAAGCTGTAGATTCAAGTTTAGTTGTAAATCCAAAACGTGTTTTCACGGAAAATGTAGTGAAAAGATCAGGTTCGCTTTCTGCTGTATTCTCCAGGTCTGAAAGCTCACTACCATCAGGCACCGCATTTTCTTCTTCCATGTTGCGTGTAGTACAGGATAGGTTTGCTTCTAGCAGTGCTGCTAGCTCCTAAACAGATGTTTACTCCATGCATTCAGAGAGCAGCCTGAGCTCACTACAGGCGCTGCAACAGGCAGCGCTCCCCTGCCCTGCGAAGGCAGCCAGCCTCCCCCAGGTCAGCCTGCCCCTCCTTCGGGTTCCAGCGCTGCAGCCGGCAGCCAAGGCGTCCGTCGGGTCTCCAAACTCTACGTCGGGAGCAGCAAAAAGACCCACCGTAAAAAAAAAAAAAAAAAAAAAAAAAAGTTCTCAGCAGCGTCGGTAACTTGTTCCTTTACACAAAGGGCTTTTTGTTACAGCAAATATGCCAGCGCACTAATCTCGGTTGAAAATTCGACCAATGGTTACTGCTGGGACTCCTGCAATCCTACTGGCTGCACACAACTTCCTACGTGCTAAGTGCAGAGCAGCTATATAAACCAGCCTCCCAAACTGAACTGGGCGCATCTGTAGTTTCCTACTTCCTCGTCCCAGTACACGAGCTGTGAGTGGTTTTCAGCAGAAAACTCCTGACGGATTCTTTTGCATAGTCTTTTCACTTTGATAAAGATCTTCCTTTGTAAATCCATAATCACCAAAAACCGTCAAATGGAAACCCGAAGAAATGAATCTGAAGCTTCCAGTGCCACCGCCCGGAGCCTGTGCAGAGTCCCCACTTCCCGGCCGGCCAGAGCGAACTCGGGTGAGCGCCCTTGAAGCCAAAGAAAGCAGGAAAAAAAAAAAAAAAAAGAGAGAGGCTCTCTTCCGATTTGCTGCAGGTTTCATCTGGAATGCAGATTTCAGCCTCCAGGGCCATGAACAAAAACCAACAAGACTGGTTTCATATTACTACTGTCCTCACTGTGCACTGCTATTTCTGCGAACTGTACACAGGTACTTATCACAGGCGTTCGCCACACCCAGGGACTCGGAGCTCTTGGGTGGGCAGGGTAAACAGCCAGGAACGCCGAGTTAACTGTTTAGAAATCAGGCAGGCTGGCCACCTGCACTGCACCCAAGCTTGGGTTATTTCAAACCAGAACAATCTCTGCTGACATATTTTTTTGATAACTTTCATCTACCTAATGGTATATGTGCATGAGAGATTTGTTTCAGTTAATGCTGGCAAAAACATTTGAAGGAAATCTTCAAGACTGGAGCTGTCAGGGATAATACATACTTTTTTCATAACACACATATAAAGAAAGTACGAAATACTCTTAAGCACCTTTGATATTCAGAAAGTCAGTAATATTTAGGTCAGGTTCCAGTCAAAAGACTTCGCTTTTGCTCCTTTTTCAATTTTTGGAACTACAGAGACTGCAGATCTGCAGGAATATATATTTTTCTTATTCCGTGGCCTTTAAGAAGTTTGTTTAATCAAATTTCTCCATTGGCACCTTAGAAATTCAAAGATACGATTCTGGTTTTGCACCCAAGTTAGAGGGTCATTCCACAGTCAGCCATTTAGCTGTGATGAGGAATCTTAAACAAGCAACATGGGGAAAGCTGTCCTTCACGGGGAAACCAGCTGCAGATCACGCCACTCTGTCAAATCACTGAAAGACATTTACTGAAAAGCTGAATGTGACAGACAACAAGCAACAGCAAAGTATCCCAACACATTTAACTTTTGGTTTAATGTTTAAAAATGTAGACCGTCCAAAAAGCATGTGTTTACCTTTTCAGTATACTGTACAAGATCATAAAGTCAACGGCAGAAGTCATTGGTATCTACTGCAGGAAGAAAGTTTCCTGAAAATCAGATTGTAATACTAAGGGCTTAGATGAAGCTTACAGACATCTTTTCAATTACAGGGTTGCACGCATACGTATAGACAGAGGGCACTGGAATCTTTCCCATCTTTATCTGTGATTTAACATTGTGCCTTCTGCCTTACCGCCTGCCTTTTCCTGTAGTGAGCTCCGGACTTGCTTCTCCGCTATGCTTAATCATCAGGTGCCAAGGACAGAAACGACTGACAGGTCTTGGCTCCCCTTGTTTTCCAGGCTTAATATAGATTAATATCGCAAAAGGAAGCTCTACATAAGGAAAGAGACACTGAGCCTTTATCACTCCCTATGCCAACCCACTCTTACAGTCCCAGGGTTAATAAGCGGAAGGCGGCTACCTCAGCACTGGTCATTTCCCCCTTTCCTGAAGGCAAATCTACAGCAATTCTAAATTTCATTTTATGACAAAATAACTGGGGCAAAGTGACCCTAGTGAACCAAAGTTTTACACATTTAAATTTACATCTATTTTTATGTTCAACCACAGGACTAATTGTTAATTGTCCTGATAAATTCTATGCTTATATCTTGCTTATTTATTTATGTACCTATTTATTTGGGGTTTGGTTAACTTATGATGGATAAACATTAAATCGTATTTTTCTAGAACAGTTTAGTTGGTCACTAACAAAAAATATACCTACATGAACAACTTTGTGGTACCTTTTAAACTAAACATACGTATTCAGAGATTATGCCAAAATATTTATTTAACTGTTTATATTAATGACAACCCACACTTAGAATAAAACTTCTCTGTAATAATCTAGGGTCATCAAGCTGTAACAGTCCTACAAATATGGTACGTAGGCAGGATACTGAAAATAGCCACTATCTAACTATTTAAGGTTTTAACAGTATGTATGAAAAGTTTAGTTTAAAAGTGGACTTAAAAGCAGGAAAACCATACTTTACATCTAAACAGCACCCCAACAAAATTTATGAGACAATGATCAAATTAGTAGTGAAAAGGATGGTGCTTTGGGTGTCAGGCCGAAGTTATGCAATGTATTGAGATGCTAGAAAACCCAGTTGAACACTGAATAATTAAAACTCCAAAAGGAGAAATGTACCTTAAAAAACCAGAGGTAATCTCAAAAGCCTGCAGAAAATGATACTGCTTTATGTGTACCTCTTCTCTTGATAATGAACTCTAGGAAGTGAGAAGAGACTTTCAAGCTTTTTGAGCATTAGGATGAACAGAGGGACTCATCTCTGTATCTACCCCTGGAGAAATGATCAAAACCTGGAAGCCAGCCAGTCTGTCAAATTCACCACGCCGTCCATGAACCCCCAGCCTCAATTAACACTTCTGTAAGGACTTGTTTCTCACAGTGTGATGATCATCCCAGTGGACAGTCCCCTGCTGAGGGACTGGACAACTGATAATGAAGTACACATTAGTACTTACCCCACAGAGTGTTTCTGGGTAAAATACATACATCAATATGTGCCCTTATATTTTTACACAAGGAGGAGATCACCATATTGTGATGTGCAAATGAGACGGAGCCAGTTTGTTGGCAGAAGTGTTTTAATGCTGGGTGGATGTATCTCATAAGGAAAATCTCTCTGAACTGGCTGTAATACTGCATCTGAAGGAAGAAACAACTTCAAAATCTCTAGAAAAAATCAGTTATGATAATGTTACAGGTCTCTTTACTTAATAAAACTGACAACTCTCTGGCGCCTTGGAAAAGCCCCTAAAACCTGTCATAGCAACTTTCAGGGCAGTGAACACACTAATTATACAAAAGGACAATAATTCCTTACAGCTTAAAGTGCATTTAATAATCCACACCCTTTCTGACCTACATTTCATCACAGACAGAAGTCACACCTACAAGTCGCTCCAGCTCTCTTCTTGAGGTGTCTAAGAGCTCCCCTGTAGTAGGTTTTAAAACTAGCTTTGGAGAAAACACACAATAAGCCAGAATAAAGTAATCTAATGTCTATCACTATTGTACAGCTGAGCTCAAGGCTTCCTGACCCCATATCTATTCAGATTGCCTTTTCAGATGACTGTAATAGCAAACTAGAGAAGCATGAACAGGGCATGAAGACACGGTTCTGTATAGAAAACAAACTTCCTACTGCTTTTTCAACATAAAGAGCTTTTGCCCTGGTTTCATCAGGGATAGAGTTAATTTTCTTCCTAGCAGCTGGTGTAGTGCTGTGGTTTGGATTTAGGATGAGAATAATGCTGATAACACACGGATGTTTTAGTTGTTGCGAAGCAGTCGAGGACTTTTCAGCCTTTTCATACTGCCCTGCCAACGAGAAGGTAGGGGGTGCCCAAAAAGCTGGGAGGGGACACAGCCAGGACAGCTGACCCAAACTGGCCAAAGGGATATTCCATACCATGTGATGTCATGCTCCGTATATAACTGGGGGTTGGCTGGGAGGTGCTAGGAACTAGCTGAGCATTGGTTCTAAGTGGTGAGAAATTGTGCCGTGCATCACTTGTTTTGTATATTCTATTATTATTATCATTATCCTTTTCTGTCCTATTAAACTATCTCTATCTCAACACACGAGTCTTACTTTTTTTTTTCCTTTTTGATTCTCTTCCCCCGTCCCACTGGGGACGGGGAGGGAGCAAATGGTGGTGTGGTTGTTTTAGCTGCCTGCTGGGTTAATCCATGACAGCTTTAAACAAAGAAAATTTTGCATAATTTCTTGAAAATGATTATAGAATCAAATCTGCACAAATGGTGTCAGGCTTCAGAAGAGCCCTGTGAAGCGGCAGGCCGCAGTTGTGTCTCAGGCAGTGTGAACAGATCTGAAGCTCAGCTGACACAGTCCTGGCCTCTGCCCCGTCCCCAGCCCAATGCTTACTGTGCTGACTGATAATGATCTTAACGTTCTCCTGCTCTCCTGTCTGTCTCTCCTGCTGTTTATCTTGTTTTATACTTAGCATTTTAACTCTTTAAATAAAAACTCTGAAATAAAAACTCTTAAATAAAAACTCTGAAATAAAAGGCGGTGGCGATGGAAGGAAACCTATAAGTCCTGCATTTTCATCAATATTCTCAGCGTTGTTACCTTACTATAGACAATTATGTGAGCAATTTTCCTGAGACTTGAGGATCTGGGTATGACTAACATAATCACTTTAAATGTGAATAATTAAGTTTAGATGTAGCGACAGAAACATAGATATGATAATTCTTATCAAAATTCAGCATAACATGATATTAACAGAATGAGTGAACACCAGGCACATTTGGTATAGGGGGCTGTAGAAATGCAGTGTGGTTTTTAACATCTTCATCAAAATTCTGCTTGACATTGAAATATGGACTACTTTAGTTATGTGGTTATAAAACCAGAAAGCACATTAAGAAAGTCAGTTTACTATTTCGAAGGACTACATATTGTATCAATAAATCATAGAATGGTTTGGGTTGGAAGGGACCTCAAAGATCATCTAGTTCCAACCCCCCTGCCATGGGCAGGGACACCCTCCACTAGACCACGTTGCCCAAAGCCCCATCCAACCTGGCCTTGAACACTTCCAGGGATGGGGCATCCACAGCCTCTCTGGGCAACCTGTTCCAGTGCCTCACCACCCTCATAGTGAAGAATTTCTTCCTAACATCTCATCTAAATCTCCCCTCCTTCAGCTTAAAGCCATTACCCCTTGTCCTGTCACTCCATGCCCTTGTAAACAGTCCCTCACCGTCTTTCCTGTAGGCCCCTTCAGGTACTGGAAGGCTGCAATCAGATCTCCCTGGAGCCTTCTTTTCTCCAGGCTGAACAATCCCAACTCTCTCAGCCTGTCCTCATAGGAGAGGTGCTCCAGCCCTCTGGTCATCTTCGTGGCCCTCCTCTGGACTCGCTCCAACAGGTCCATGTCCTGCTTATGTTGGGGGTCCCAGAACTGAACACAGCAGCGCCAGAGCTGAACGCGGTAGCCCCAGAGCTGAACGCAGTACGCATTCCAAATGTATGGAGCAGTTAGCCTATAAAACCCATCATATGAAAAACCAGTGGTAGTTCTGAGGCTGCACTTGTAGAAGAGATGTATTGGCTGATCTGGTTAAAACCAGCAGACATACAAGTGACAAAGACAGGGAACAGAAGATCACTGTGAACTGTGTAAGTAAACTGAGTAAGATCTTTGTGCATTAAGGCACAAAGGCCGGCACTTAGTGTAACAAAGAATGGGGATGAATTTTTAATCTTTTCCCTTTGTGCTTTCCTTTTCTAGGTTGTTCTCTTTTCACCTTCTTTTCATTTCAACAGGCCTTTTGCTCCCCATCTACAGTATGATGTAATAAAGATTAAAGAAAAAACTTTATAAAATGAAATCCACATAGGAAACGTCAAATAATTTACCAGAATTTCTTAAGTAATTAGTAGCTATTAATAGTTACTTTAGCTGCATTTTCACATCTCATTTATGTGCTTTTATCTGAGATGAAATGCTGTATAAAGAACAGGGTGGAGTTGCATTTCTGTTTTGTTTCATTATCTTCCGTATCTCTATATCTTCTGTATGCTGGATTGTGAATGAGAATTCAGCATGCTCCAACTAAGATTTAAAATCTAATGCAGGACTTTTTTTCAGGCTTCTGCTAGAGATTGTGCATTTGAAATTCCTGTCAGAGCAGAATTCATCCACTGTCTCCCTCATCTACTTTTATCTGCCTCCTTCCAACGAATAGAAACATCTTTTCAATAACATAAGCAAATACTAGTATATTTATATCTGCACATATACAAATATATTATACATTTCTGTAAGGATGTTCCTAATCCATAGAAAGCAGAGCTATTCAATAAGAAGCTTTGTTTTTCACATTGTCACTATCATGACTGTAACTGCATTTTAAAACAGTACTGCCTAACTTTTTGATCAGTCAGGCTGAACTTTTTCTTCCAACAGCGGGAAAGGGCCATAGATCACACGACGGGATGTAGCGCAACTGTGAGTAAATACATTGGTCCATTTCAGTTGCTATTTCCTGGAAACATCATCTTTGTTTCAGAGTTGCTTTTCAGACACAGCCACATTTTTTGACCACAGTTGTCTTGCCGCCCGATCTGAGGCGTGCACAGGGAAGACAATATCTGGGAGTGGATTGCTGTCACCAGAGCAACTCATGCAGCCTATTTTTGGCCATTATCGTTCTTATAGGCTGCTTGCAGCAGTGCTGCCGTCCAAACGGACTCTGATGGCAGCACCAGCAGAAACCTTCTCACTGCTGTCCTTTGCCAGCTCCTCCTCCAATCCCTTGCTGCACAACTTGACATCTGCTTAATCTTGAAGCGGAAAAATAGTCTTTAAGATGCAAGGGCTCTGCAAGTAATTCAGCCCAGAGTTCTGTCCTGAAAAACTTTCAAGAGTGTCACAGGGAGTGAGCTGCAGGATGAAGTGTCCTGGTGGGTCTCTAACAGCCCATCAGCCCAACCTGAGCACCCCTTTTTTATAGAAGTTGAGGCTTTTGTTCTGAATCTCTTAGAAACAGTGGAATAAATATGCTTCCTTTTTAATTACAAGAAACTGAAATAATTCCCTTTTTCATAATGCAGTTAATTAGATTTTTAGACAGAAAATGCTGCTTAAAAAAGAGTAAGAAAAATGGAAACAAACTGCTTGCTAATCTTAGATATCTCATATTTTACTCAAATTAAATGGCTTTTAATTTGGAACTCCTCCTGCTCTACGCAAGGACTTTGTAAATGCAAAGTATCCTCATGGACTGGTGTCATGGTTTAACCCCAGCCGGTAACTGAGCACCAGGCAGCTGCTCGCTCACCCCTCCTCCATCAAGGGGATGGGGAGGAGAATGGAAAAAAACCTCCTGGATTGTGATAAAGACAGTTTGATAGGATAACAAAGGATAATAATAATAATAACAACAACAACAAGTGATGCACAAATGCAATTGCTCACCACATGCAGAAGGAAAAAATAAAACAGCTCGATGCCCAGTCTGTTTCTGAACATACATAGCATGACGTTCTATGGCAGGGAATCTCCCTTTGGCCGCCCTGGGTCAGCTGTCCTGGCTGTGCTCTCCCAGCTTCTTGGGCACCCGGCAGGGCGTGGGAAGCTGAAAAGTCCTTGACTTAGTGTACACACTGCAACCACCTAGCAACAACTATAAACATCAGTGTGTTATCAACATTGTTCTCATCCTAAATCCAAACCACAATGCCGTACCAGCTACTAGAAAGAAAAGTCACTCTATCTCAGCTGAAACCAGGACAACTGGATTCTCCCTGTTGTAGCATGTATTTGTAGCAGTGATAACCACTACGTCACAGTTCTTTTCAGTCCAGTTATTTGTTTTCATCTCAACATTTTCTTACAAGGATAAACCTGTATCTTTACAGTACTACAACAACATTCTAATGAATTATTTTAGGAAAAGGAGGCTAGGACTAGAAATCGATTTTATAACATGCTCAGGAGAATAGCAACAGTGAGTGTAAGCATCATTAAAAGCATTTTAAATGTACTTCTAAGTCAGTTCTGGTATTTCTACCAATAGATGTCACTGTTACACAAATTTGTGTTAGCGTTTCTTTGCACAAACTGTATTATTTAGTCTAGTCTTTAAAGCATTTTCTTTCAACCATGCCATCCTTTCTATGTTTCTTTCCTTTTCTACTACGTTATGTTGCCTTCTCCCTCTGATTTGAAAACTAGTGCCAAAACATAGTGTCTATCTGTCGGCTGGTTACTGCTCATCCTGGGAGCACAGGAGTATTTCCAGCTAGACTGGGCTGGGCCTTGCTGAGCAAGCGGCTCACATTGTGATTAACTCAGGTTGCCATCTGAAGCTTCGGTGTCTCATATCCCAGGAAGTTCAGAAACTTTTTGTGTCAAATTCTTGGCCAGTCTGACTCCAGTGCCAGTTCAGCTGCTCCAAAACTCTGAGAAGCAACAACACGGCTCCCGGCAGTCCTGGGCTGTGCACATGCACGTGCACGCACACACACACACGCACATGTGCACGGGCGCACACGCTCACACACATGTGCGCACACACTGCTTGCTGACTTCAATCTTCCTGGCACCTATTCTTACCCTTGTCGTCTCCTAGTTGCTAGCTCCTACAATCTATTTCCAGGAAAACAACTAAATTAAACTAAACACGCATCATGATTTTAGAAATCGCGCATCATATATCTTAATCTATTTATATAATTTTAAAAAAATTCTGTATGTATTGCTCTCAGACTTA
Source organism: Grus americana (assembly GCF_028858705.1). Classification (NCBI taxonomy): domain Eukaryota; kingdom Metazoa; phylum Chordata; class Aves; order Gruiformes; family Gruidae; genus Grus; species Grus americana. The sequence goes on along the minus strand of NC_072856.1, from coordinate 35,971,216 downwards.
GCTGCACAAACGCATATGGACTCACAAACCATCTGGAAAACTGTATCCCATCCAAAATTTTGCAGTTCGTCAGTTATTTTGGAACATGGTTTTAGACATACCAGAAATAAAAGCATACCAGAAATGTAATTGTATATAATAAATCCTTGTTTAAACCCAATATAGCATGAATAGAGTCCTACTCACATTCAGTTCTAGGCTCAAATGCAACACGTTTCTGTTGATCTTCTCTTTCTCACTTGAATGAGCAAATGGGTTTGAGTGCCCCAGTCTGCAATCCAAAACCCAGGTATCTTCATCTCTGTTTGCCACATCCAAGTTAGTCAGCTGTTCAGTGTAGTCATCCTTTAAAGCACACTCTGCTGGAATGCCAAAGTGAAATGAAATTAAATAAAATAAATGTACGCATCTGCAGATAATCCCTGCACATAGAAAGTTCTGTATCTTTTTGAAAGTCTGGTACACACTACCAACGCACGCACTTACAGTGCTCCTGTTTGTTTAAAACAAAACAGAACGGCATAAATGGGGTACATACATACTTTGTTTTCACTCAGGAAAAATGATTTTGTACTTAAATTTCGTGGGACAGATGGAGCAACAAAAGTGAGCTGCTTGTCTTTCTCCCAAACAGAGACGCACGCTGTACGTAAGGTGCGTGAGTTTTCACCGCCTCTGCCAAGGCGCTCTTACTTGCCCTCCTGAACGTGCTTGTTACGCACGTTTCAGAGGTGGCCGTGAAGTATAAAACTAAGCTAAGGAAACTTAGGCAAAGTTTTTGACATCGGCCCAACACAGCCTTCGCGGGAACTGTGCCAATCCGCATTAGTCCCCTACACCAAATGCATAAAAAGCAGAGTCTTGCAATCAGAAGCGATACTTAATACTTTACCTTGCCCCAGTGTGTTGGGTTTGCGTGGCAAGGTTTTGGTAGCGGGGGGGCTGTAGCCCCCCCGCTACCAAAACCTTGCCACGCAAACCCAACACACCCAGTAACCTTAAACATAGCGTTAACCAAGTTTTGGAATGGTTTAGTTATAAACGAACAGATGTGAATTTAGCAGGTGAGGTCAGAGTAAAACCTGAGAGCCAAGAGCACAGACCTGTCACTCACTGCAGCCACCCAGCCCTCTCCCTCCCCTTCGCAGCATCGCTGCTTTAGTAGTCTCCCAAAACAGCAATAGGTCTTTTTCTGCATGATAGCCTCTAATTTAGCGATGAGAAAACCAATGAACTCCACGAAGTCAGTGTGTTCTCTGAAGTGTAACGTCTGCAATGATATAGGATATATACTCCTCTTTTTATATTCCCTGGGTTATATACTCTCTTTCATATACACAGATACATCCATGTTGGAACATTCTGGTGGAAAATTCAGACACTAGCACAATTCCTGGCTGCTACATATGGTAGCTTAGTGTTATACAAGCAACTGCACTTACAATTTTGTAATTTGTTTTTAATTTTTTGCATTTTTCCCTAATTTTAAAAGATCGCGTTAAAAAAGAGGCACTAGGATTGGAATCTGTAAGCTTGTTTGCTTAAATATAGGCTGATTTTCAAACTTGCTGAAAGCTTATAGCTCCAAATAATTTAGGTGCCACACTGTATCAATAAGCATAGTAAAGTAAAATACTTGGTAAAATGGCCAACAATCCAAAGTACAAATCAGTTATTATTGTGTGAATAAACTCATCTTTCTTCTTATTCACACAAAATCTCAAAATGAGATCCTATCAAAAGACAGCATTTCTGCAAAAAGAGTATAACGCATACTTTACACTTTTTGAAATGATGCACTGCATATAATATGAAACTGTAGCAAGATATTCAAACACAAGACAGCGTATTTTAGGACATACTCAAGTTCATCTTTAAGATCAGGCATCTAAAGAGAGACTTGCTTTCTGACTTTCTGAATCCTTGCTTTTTTGTATATTCTTACGCATTTGATAAACTATTTTTCTTGTTGGCCCTTACGTCATTATATAAGCGATTCGGATATTTAGAAAACTTTAAGTTCAGAAATACAAATATTATGCTTTGTAGTATAATAAGCTGAATAAAATGTATCTGTTGAAAATTTACCTCATCTTTACTGCTCCATACAATTAACCCAGTTACCTCTGCCCACTCTATTTTACATGACTATAACGTGGAAAATATAAAGAAAGTTCCTGGTGACAGGAGAGGAAAAAGTAAAAAATCACCATTTTTAAGGTAATTGAACATATTTGTATCATGCTAGCAACCTATCGTGCCAGCTTTTAGCCTTTCTCCTCATTTCTGTCACATACCAATGCTACGGTTTTTGTAGGTATCTACCGACTTCACACTGCAAAAAAATTGGAATCTTGTCATATAACCTACAAAACCCATACATGCTTCCATAAAACAATGCAGCACTAAAACAGTATTAAAATGCATATATATAGAGTAAACCCCAGGAAATACTACCATTTTTAATTCAACGCTCTTTGGGAATTCATTTTGCTTTTTGCAATTACCTATTCACTGATTCCCCCCCCCCACCCCGCTCAGCATTACCTGCAGTACTTCAAAGCTTGACTACAGCTGCATTCTGCAGCCAGTTTGAATCAATTTTTTTATCTATGTCCCCTCCGTTTCGAGATGTCTATTCTAGGTCAGCTACTGCTAAAGAGAAAATTCCTATGTGGCAGTGAATTTTACCCATAATGTGGTTACTCTCATAATTTTCATTGATTCATGAGTGATACAGAGCAGTAGCAAGGGGCCCCATTCAGGATTCCTTCTTGCAGCAGCTGGTCTTTCCCATGATTAACCGTGGCACAGCTAAGAACGGCCAGCCCTGCCAAAAGCTTTCTGGGCCACTACAAAAATGAGTACCTCCCTCAGCTGCAGAGATTCAGTTTTTGTCCAAATTGAATTTTATGCACCATCATATTCATTTATATTATTTTCGCTGTTGGCAGACTGCTCGCCAGTCTGTTACCAAGCCTCTATTCTCCACCTTCTGTTCCACTTATTACGTCATGTTCTGTTCTGTGTGGGTTTACCTTGCTAGCTGATGACGCCATTGTTCCCTGGACCAGTTCTCACCTGTACGCGCTGTGAGCATACAGCCACTGCTACGCTAAGGGACCCATCCGCCTCAGCAGACAGTGGAATATGAAAGGAGAACTTTAACCATCTCTCTAACTATTCTATTTTAAGCAAATTCTTAAATACTTGGCCATTTTTTCCCCTTAAGTTCACCGTTCTGTCAGCTCCGACAGATGGATTTTACTGCTGCTTACACTTCTCCAGGAAACAATTTTTTTTTTTAAATTGGCAACCCACTGCAATCCACCAAGAGGAAAACTAGATTGTTTCTATAATTTCAGAGACTGTGGTTGAATTAGGTTTATATGCTGCATACATTTATAATGAATGTTTTAAAATATCTGAGTGTGTGTTTAAAAAAAGGTCATATATATTTTATGCACGTATATGCAAACACATGTATGTATCCATTCAATCATCGGCTTTAGCCAACTTAACTGATGTGACATCTTTTTTTTTTTTCTTTTCTTTTTTTTTTCCTTTTTCCCCCCCTGTGAAAAAAAGGCTTCCAAGACACTCCAATTGCTACTCAAACTGTCTTCCAGGTTTTACAGCTTACATCAATTAGGTGCTGCCTGCCATGAACACTACATGCAGAAAGAAGACTGCCCAAATACAGATTTGCTGCCATCTATTGTCCCAAGGGAACAGAAGACAGAGCAAAGTAAATGCAGGAAGACCGAGTACTTAATGCTTCCTTGGCAATTTGTACCACGCAGACTTAGCAAGTGTAAGTAAACAACTTTTTTATCTTGTCAAGTTTACAGGTAAGAGAAACGAGGCGCTGAAACCTCAGGGATACAGAGGCGGTCATACCATCAGACTGTGGTAATAAAGAGCACATCCAGGATCTCCTAAACCCACTAGTCCTATGCTGAACCGTCATAACCGTAATGCAATTACACCTGTACTTTTTTTGTACAAATGTCACACTCTTGTCATACAAAGTCTGTTAAACACAATCTCTTAAATTAGCAAACAGGCATATTAGATAACATGTAATACGTTTCCATTAAGTTACTATTGTGGAATCCACAGTTCTACAGTTTCTACGGGACGTAGTATGTTTTCTCTGGGCAGTCTCTCTACAGAAAGCCTGTTTGTACTTTCTCAGCTGTCTTGGAAAAAGAACTCGGGGGAAAAAAATAAGCTTCTCTTTTTTTTTTTTTTTTTTGCCATTAGTCCAAGGAATTAGGATGAGTCATAATACCCATTCCCTGTGGGAACATGGTTTGCTTAACCACAACACGCTTCAGGCTGAGACCAATGTTTACACTGTGTCTTTTTAGCTTTTGTTTTCTGATCACTGATCATTCTGTATATTAATCTTTTAATCGCACTCCATTCTTTCTAGATTGCTTTGTTATAGCACACATGCTGAAAACACGGTGGCTACTCTTTTTGGTATGGCGATTCCTATGTAATGTACAATTCTATTGCTTATTTGATTAAATGTTATAAACACTCCTATATGTGCAGCATGAATAAAGAAAGCCTTATGTTAATTAGGTGCTTGTGTCCACTGCTTGCCTCTTGGAAGGAGTGAAAAGGTAAATAAAATAAAATTTAAGTCTTTGTACACCATTTGAGAACAAGTCTCAGAATGCCAAATTTTGTGGACCTTTAAGGTTTTGGGGGTCTTAAATTTTAGAAACAAACAAACAAAATAAATATGCAAGTAGATTTATTCAGCAAGTGGACCACAAAACCGAAGCAGTCTGGCAAAGCTGCTTATTTAAAGTCACCGTTTTGACAGCAGAGCTGAACACTCTGCACATCAGAACTACATTTAGAGCACTTGTGGTACTACTAACTGAAGACAATATATTACTGTAGGGATGTAGCTGTTGCAAGATCTCACATCAGCAAGTCACAGCATGTTAAACAACCTTTGGTATAGTTCCTTGCCCAAATAGATTAAGATTGACCACTGTTACTGAAAGCATTGGTGGAATGTAAGGGTAACCTCAGCTGAAAAGTCAACATATTTTTTAAAAACATGGAAATCCAAAATACACAGATCCTACCAAAACTATTTTTTACTGTGTGCACCTCAAATTTTACAATCCATCCCTCTTGCCTGACCTTTTTCTTTCTAAATCAGGAACCAAGCAGTAAATGCTTCCTGATTTTTCTTGTTTAAAATTTCTCTTTTCTTTTGGTACAGACACCAATTTAATAAATCTCAATTTAAAAATAGCATTGTGAAATAGTCTCCGCAGTTTCAGATTCTGTGGGTAGATGGTATTGCACAGTTCCATGCACATGCCATCTGTGGTATCTTAGATCTGTTAGAACATTAAGACATTAATTCTGTATAAACATATATATTCTGCATCCAATATTCCCATGTACGTAGCTGACACAGAGGACAATAAGATTTGCTTTTCTGGAGTTAAACTCTGTTTTGAAGTTGAAGAAATATGAATAAGTAGGGAGAAAAATAAGAAAAGCTGAAAGGGAATTAAAAAATCTAGAATGTGTTTAGGAATGAAGACATATGTGACTTTTTGTCATCTTTCCCCCTATTTCCTATGTTTCTATTTATTCTGTATTGGAGCATGAGGTGATCTGTACTATAAGCAGTTTAACAAAAGATTGTCTATGTTTCCACAGTACATTTAAGGATTTTTTTTTTGGTGATGACAATTTGTGGATTTCAAAAAGCAAATGTTAGGCCTGCTACTTGCTATACTGCTCTAACAAAGAAACCTGAATAGCACGGTACAATTTTGAAATCAAATCCCTGAAAGCGGTGTGTGTAGGAACAAAGCCCTGGAGCATCAACACCCTGCAGTGGGAGTTGAGGATTGGGGTCCTTGTAATGTTCAGAGAGCTAGAAGCTCCTGGAGTATCAATATCGAAAACAATCAACAATTTTGTGTCTTTTGGCTGTGTCCTATTTCTCCCAGCAAATAGTAAATACAATTTAGTATTGCCAATAATGGAGAAAAATATTTAAGTGGCTTCAAATCCATTCGATTGTTAACAGAGAACTCTATTACCAAGTAAAATTAAGACCTCCCTCTCTAGCCCTCTCTAGCTGGTAAATAAAGATTAGTGTGTAATTCTGAAGGGCTAACTCAAACTAGGATATCTTCCCACAGGAGGAGAGACATTGTACCTAGCCTTGACACGAACCTCTAACATTAAAAAAAGAACCACAACAAGAAAACAGTGAAGATAAAATTCTCTGGCCTAGAAAAGTTGAGTGTACAACCACTAAACATAGGAACGTGAAGGAAATTCAAAATATTTATTTTCTTGTGAAAAACATTTGTGCAGCTTGTCAATGCAGAGTGTATCAACTGCAAGAGCATGTGATACAACTCAAAGTTTCTCCAAAAATGCTTCTGAATGGTCACAAACCTGAGAAAGATTAGCAACATCTAGCAAATCCCACCAATTACTTGTATAAATTTCATGGGTTTTTATTAAAATAACTTTCCATTTAGACTGTTGACATTGAATTTTATTTATAATTTTTTTTTTATTAAGGGTCTACATTTACAGTCCTTTATATACTTTATACTGCTTTTTTCCTCCACCTCCACCTCTTTATTCCAGATAAAAAAAAAACCCATCCCCTAATAGAGCAAATCCTAATAGCAAAAATGAGAATACTTATCACTAAATTAGTGTAAAAGAACTAGCACAATTTGGATTAGGAGAAAAAAAAAAAAAGCACAAGACCATGAGCATAAGGATGAGAGAACCATATTCCCATATTCAAGTTTCAATGCCGTGCAACCATCCCACAAGTGCTCAAGAAACCTGAGGAACAGGAACTCTAGCAACAAGTACAGGATGTATTTGCTGAATTAGGATATGGTCCTTGCAAGCTACTGAGTAGCGTGACCCCATTCAGCATACTGCTTTAGCATGTGCTCCAGTTTCACCAGGTTAGTTACACTGGGCAAATAACGAGCTGGACCTGACTTGTTACTTTCCAGCCAAATCTTGGTTTCAGATGCAAGCGGGATGCTCTCCAAGTGTTCACAATTGACGTTATAAGCAAAGAAACGAAGCCACGAAAAACCCCACGAGGACATAACACAGGAGGCAGTTGGCCCTTTGGTGCAAATTCTGAATCTCTTACTGTTCCCAGAGGAGTTCCATGTGTCCACAGCCAAACCCCACAATCAGCGTTCAGGCCAAGGTGCTGAGCTGCAATGCCAGGAACTTTTAGCAAAAGGCTCATTTTTAATGCCAAAGAATTTCAGCGTTCACAGTAACTTCCAGATTGGGATAATACCCAAAGTAATCTAGTTAAATATCCAATCAGCATATATTGATTATACATTTCCCAAGTTAGCAATTTGTGGACATACAAAAATTACATGCCACACAAGGCTTTGAAATATCTGACAAGTCACAGGTGCTTTTAGTGTTAAGCATATGCTAAATGTCTGGTGGGGTTCTAAAACAGATAATGGCCATTTTCCAAAACCAGTTTATAACTCTTTCTTTCATTACCTGAAGTCATATGTATACAATCATAGTACATACAGTACATACCATATTTGTTATAGATTAAACTCAAAGCAACTACCAAAACCTGAAGCATTCCCGATACCATAATTTTTGTCCACTATTTGGGGAGTGTTTCACCGTGTCTTTTTACAACTGGTTTTCTGATCTGTGGCCTTAGCCAGTGAGCTAAAAGAATGTGGAGGAGGAGACTGATGTTTAAATTCTTTATTCCTTATTTTGTTTAGCAAGATTTGACCTTGCAAGCAATAGTATTTGAAAAGATTAGAAACCTGTGGCCAGTGCAATAAGGAAAACAAAGAAGTATATAGAAAATCCAGTCAAAAAGCTACACAGCTGGAAGCTAACATCTTTTAGGCAGCAAGCTAGGAATAGAGGCTACAAGAATCCTTGACCACAATGTCAGCAGGTTAAGTAAATTTAATAAGCTATTTAATGACTTAAAGTGTTTACATTACATCTCATGTGCTTCTTAGAATATTTCTCCTTACTCACTGGCTCTCACTTTTCTGTTGACTATCAGAAAGACAAAGTCACCACAGACCAGATTTGGTTTGGGCATTAGGCAAGTGAAAAAGCGTGACATATGTCATAAGATTGATTTTAAATGATCTACATCTTTTACAATACACTTAAAAATGTTGAAAACTGCTAAAATAAGCTCTAACATTGATGAATCTATTTGCAGAGGTCACTTAGGTCACTTCTACATTGCACAAATGCTATTCTATAAAGATTTTTAGTACAAGTGTTAAGATTGGAATTAATGAAATATGGATAGAAATGTGCAAAAGCACCAGAAGCATCAATTAAAAGGATAGCCTGCATAGATAACCAGGGACACTACTGACAGCAACGAAACTAATTAACACCGAGTGTGTTATTTATATCTAGACCATGGTGCACATGATTCATCAGTGGAAAACTGCACTCTGATAATAGGAGGAGGATGGCAAGAGGGTGACACCACATGGCCTGTGCTGTTCCTCCTCCTCCTCCTCGTGGAATAACACCACATTGCACGTGACATTCTTTTGCCTGTTATCCAACAGCAAGACAAACGATGGCCAAAAAGATACTGAAAATCAGGAAACAAAGACAATGGGCAGCAACCTTGCTTAACATCCATGACAGATAGAATGCACAAGATTTTGTGGCAAAAGGATCATGCCATACTAACTGTTAATTCTTAGGGGTCAAAAAAATAATCTTTTTTATCCTTAGAGGATAAAAACCCCTGTTTTGTCACCAGTCTAGAAGAACCCAAGAGATGTAGTGAGGGTTTGACAGCTGGCGTCTCTTGTTGTCTATAGCCTCATTAGCAATGCTGGCCAGGCTGCTTTAACATACGCATTATCCTGAGTGAGAGCGACAACATGCTGCGAATGGGCAGGATCAACTTACATAGAGATCCGTGATTTCCTTCTTTAAGGTCCCACAGAAGTTTTGTTACACTAATTTTCTACATCCAGCCGGAAGGATGTCTAGACAGTGGCATCAAAACTACTAATCTATAAGCTAACGGTATTAATAGACAGAGCTACTAGTACAGGTACTCAGTGCAGCCCTGCGTCCTGCTTAACAAGCCCTGCGCAGCTGGACCATAGTACAACGCCATGGTATATAGCTGTACTAGTTTCAGACATAAATTAGTATCTCTTCCTGACTCTGGACTGTGTCACGCGGGTGCACCAGCTGAACTCCACACCAGTTGGATATTTCTGCGCTGTTACGTGGTGCCAACCTGTCCTCTGAGAGTTAATTGCCAAGCTTGTAAATCAAGAATGAGCTTGAGCGCCAGCTCCTTTTCTTGGTTACTCTTCCTTACTTCTACTCCAGCTCTTCTCTTTCATTTAAAGAAAGGTCGCAGCTTCTTGTACACTGCCCAGGGCTGTGGTGGTGGGAAGAAAGCACAGGCTGAATGGAACACAGTCCCTGCAGATGTAGTATTTTGCAAAAAATGCTGAGATTTAGACTTGATGGCATGTGCAAATGATTATTGTTTTTGAAGTCCTGTTACTTAGCCACATTTGACGGAAAGATAAAAATATATTCCTGACAAAAATTATCTTCCAGAAAAATTTTATAGCTTTTTTTTTATTTTTTTAATATAACAATTTTTATTTTTTTAAAACAGCATTTTTCTCCAACCTGTTTCTCACAAGTAGGTAAATGATTTCAGCTGACATTTTAAAAACCTCAATTTAAGATAAGCACACAAGATGTATAATTTTATCAGAAATTATTGAAGCTTGATGAATTCATAAGAACTGAAAGCATAAGTGAGAAGCAGCAGTAACAGCCCCGACTGTAGTCTATAACAATACTTAATACTTACTAAATAACAAAATATCACCTTCCATGCCTTCATCCCAGTATGTAACCTGTCCTATCCCTACTACAGGCAGTCCCAAATTCACATCTGCAGGAATGTGAATCCTATTAAGTTAGGGATATGGTCCTCAGTATATACTTCCATAAGCAATGATTAATACACAATAATCTAGAAGAAATTAAAAGGTACTAAATGTAGTGCATTTTAGCTTGATGTTTTCCTGGAAAGTGATAAGAGATATTGTCCAATGAAGAAAGACATAGAATTAATTACAATAATGAAATGCTTCTGTTCAGTAGTAAATATTTAAAAACAAAATAAATATTGATGTAGGAACTGCCAAATCAAAGAGAAAGGTTGGTGAAAAATTTTTTGCAGGATTTAAGCATTATTATTTTGTTGGGTTTTTTTTTTTATTAAGATCCATCTTTATACGTCCTAATCCTATAATTTAGCACATACAGCTGTGCCAGACTCTTATAGGTGGAAGGATATAGCCTATAGAATCAACTAAAATTTTGTGCTTAGCAGTGTGCTTAATGCTAAACAAACAAAATAACATGGTACACAAGAATTGACAATTTTAAAAAAGAAAGAGGCAACAGATTTCAAACAACATAAGGCAGGTCAGGCTCAGCTACCGACTGAAAGAGACCAAGCAGAATAATCTAGTTTTAATGGGGAAGGACCTGCATTATTTTTCTCCAGACAAACACTGAAACTTCTCAGCATTGAGGTACAAGGAGCAAGAGATGTGAGCGAACAGAAGGCAGCAAGAAACGGAGACAGTGCTTGAGCCAGTCAAGATGCCAAACAGAGAGACAAAGCAGAGGAAGCAACAAACGGAGGAGTTGGCTGAAAGTTCCCAGGGTCAAGGATTAAGATGAGAGGAAGGGGGAGAGGGAGAGCCATGAGACAAAAGACAGTGAGAGGGAAAGGTGATGGAGATTTAGGAGAAGAAACAGACTGTGAAAGGATTCCAATTAAGAAGATTTTAAGTGTACTGTAACTACCACAAGTACCACTTGGAAAGATTTTCTTGGCAAAGTATATAATCAAACAGCTTAAACAGCTGTACTTATCTGGGAAGGCAGGTTCCTTAGGAAAAAAGCAATAAAAAATAATCCTGATATTAAGAATTTGCCCATCAACAATTTAACCCTGTGAGTAGTGAATGCGTGCAAGTGGAAAGACAACAAGCCTGTCACCACTCAATATATGCTATACTTTTATCAAGTAAATCTTATCATTGTGATGTTTGAAACACTATCAAACAAACTTACAGGCACAGACAGACCTATACTGATTTTTTACAGTCTTAGGAAAATTGGATGACCGAGCAAAGGGAACCGATCACCAATCCTGCAAATCCTCTGAATGGAGTGTTCACATATGTTCAAGTCCCATCACCAAAGAAAAAGATCCTGGATAGGGTACATTTTTTGGATATGCTTGCAGTCAACTCTCACTTAAACATGTGGATTATCTTTACTGTGGCACATCATGATTCACAAATGGGCTTCAACTCATCCAAAATGTCAGGAAGGCAGTATAGCCACATTCATGGAGCACTGAGATGTGTTTTTCTCAGTTCCAGTCAGCACTTCTGTGAGAATCTGAGCTGCATCATGACATTGCTTTGTATTCTTCCTTCCACTAAACTTGAACAGTAATACTGAATGGCCTATTGTACATTATTTTATTATTGTCCATGCTTTTGTTTTATCTAAGGCATTCCAAAGCCCCACTTGCCTCAGCTAATCATAAGCTGGCTGTATTAAACATGGGACAACGAAGCAGTTAAAAAATAATCCATAGGTTCTCTTCTTTCTCAACTAATTTTCAGAAAAATAATTAATTTCTTTATTCCTTTTCTTTGGTACCATTTCTGACTTAATCATTACACACAACCACTGGACCTTTTTTTTTTTTTTTCATTTTCATAGCTGTTGATTATTCCCTGCTTTCATAGATTTCACAAGAAGCTAGATGTGAACAGTACTTCTGAAAATAAATGATGCCACCTATTTAGATACCTTCCCTTGTAAAAACATGGGGGGGTGGAAGTGATAATAGATTGCTTAAAATATTTTAGCTTTCTGTGAATAAATTCAGGTTCAAACTATTTCCTTTACATTTGAGCTTTTCCTGGGATCTTGGTTTTTTTTGTAAACAGGTACTGCGATGTACTCTACATGAATAACATCTGTGAGCTCAAGATTAATTTACAGTGGCATCCATGAGGGGCTTCTCTTCAACTGTTGAAAATGGTTGCCAACTGAAAATTCTGCATTCAGACAAGATGCTGTACAGTTACTATATTCATTCTATCGTCAACATTTTAGTGCATCTGAGTGACCTATTAGGTTAATATCGATTGAGTGTCAAGATACAGCAATCACATACATTCACCCAAAGTAAATATATGTTTTATTACAGCCTTTCAAGAGCTTCAATCCCAGCTCAACATATGTCTTGGCAGACGTGTTGTTCACACTTTCCTGTTATAACTGGAGCAGTGGAGAAGTTCTACATTAAATATTCAGAAAATACTATTAATCATATTTGCCTTCTGCAAGCTAGATAATATTTGTGCAGAATTCAGGAAGTAGGTGAGTGTAATATGACATCAAATATCTTAGTGTATTAACTGAAACAAAAATTAACAAAATTATGTAAAATAAGGTTGTTCCAGACATAATAACACAATGTTGGAAAGCCAATGGTTCCTCCCTTTATTTCTACCTGACCTAGGACCTGCCACAGGATTGAAATTCTCACCTGCAGACATGCCTGTATTGTAATATCAGATCTTTTCTAGACTCAAGTCTCAAGTTCATTGTAGCTCAAACATGATTAGCTAGCCAGGCATTAAAAAGAGAGAACAACTGTTCATTGGTATGAAGAAAAACTAGAAAACAGCTATAAACTACTTCTATATGATAAGAAAGGTATACATAGGTCCATAAAATTAGGTGTTGCTTCTCAGCAAGGGAAAGTTTTCAATTCTATATATTGACTGATATTAGAACAGTCCAATAGAAAGCAACTTAAAGAGAGTAAAATGTTCAGCTGGGTAAACTACGTTGCCTCAGCTATTCCATTTCCTTTCTCCTCAGGATCAGTCATAAAACTATAAAATGAAGTAAGTACATGGAATTAAATATTTGCCCAAAATAATTTGTCCAGCAATATTTATTCTATCCCTAACAGCATTTGTGGGAACTGATTGCCTTTCTGAGAAACAGAATTCTTTTCAGATTAAGGATACACTGCAAACCATTCCTAAAGAGTACTAGGTCACTGCAACAAGACCGTGGATAATACCAGTGTAATCAGTGTTATTAAGTGTGAATACATTTTTTTACAATAAAGTAAAACAAAAAAGAAAGAAAAATTACATAAGGGTCAAATGCCTGACTAGCTCGGTATCCTACATGCGACAGAGCCCCATGCCTAAGGAAGCGTGTAAGAACATACAAGTTCTATGATACTTCCTCTGTGTACTCTCCTGTCCTCCCACCATGTACAACTCAGACACCTGTTTTTGTGCAAGCTCTTCAGTAATCCTCCAAAGACTTCTACTCATAGTGTCCCCGGCGCTGATGTAAACGCTGGGCTCTGCAGCATCCTTTGACAAAGCGTTCCACAGCTCAGCTACACACTGCCTGAAGGACTACGTCCTTTCGCTTCTTCTGAACCTGGCTCCTGCAAACACGCTCTGGTGCCCTTCAGTTGGTGTACGGGAGAGAAAGAAAAAAATCCACCCCTAGCCAGCCTCTCCAGCCACTCAGTTTTACAGTTTCTATCATACATTTATTTTATTTTCCAAGCTGAAGAAATTATTTCACTATTCCTCACATGACAATTTTTTTTGTGCTTTAAAACAGCCTGTTGTCCTCCCCTGAACATGACCCAGTTTTACCATACTGTTTGAGATGAAGAAATGAGAACTGCAAGATAGTTGAAGCTTGACAGCACTAGATCTTGTAAGGTGGCATAATGGCTTTGGGTTTTCTTTCTTTTCTAAAAATGCCTAGCATTCAATTTGTTTTTTTGAAAACTTGATTTTTCAACAAATATTTACATGGAACTATCTGTCATGACTCAAAGATCTCATTCCTGAAAGGTAATGGTCAGCTTCTTTTTATATATGAGTGAAATTGGTTTGGGGTTTTTTTTTGGTGTGTGCATAGCTTCATATTTATTTCCTTGAATTTCACCTGCCTTTTTACTGCTCAGTAAGTGCTTTCTCCAATTCTTCACGGCGCTTCTCCCAAAATAGCATGACATGATATGCATTGGCTAGAGCGCTATTCCTGCTCCTCAGAGAGGTCAGGTCAGATATCAGGCTATGCATCCGCAGGCACAGCAACACTGATTTTACAGTTACTGGTGAAGACTGACTAGGACTGGAGGAACTGTTGGGATAGTGAAAAAGAGGGGAATGGGAGGAGAAGAGTACAATGGAGGAGCTCTCAGAAGTCGTGAGGGAACATGTTACTCTAGAACAGCTACCTCTCAACACCACTCATTTCCTTTGTTTTACAGCAAGATTCAGTAATGGACTGTCTAATTATAGCATCAGAAACGATGCAAAAAAGAGCTACAACATTACATCAATAGTCACCACCTAAATTTCTTTTTAATACAGTCTATATTTAGTCATATCTTAACAAGTATCTGCCAAAATGACAAGCAACATTTCACAGTCTCAACTCTGACACACCTTCACGTTAAAACCCGTTAAGTTTGGGGATAGCTTTTTACTTCTTTTAAAGTGCTTTTTTGGAAAGACTTTTTTTCAGGCTGTCTGACTGATTGTATAACATCTGCAAGATAGTACATGCATGTTCAGTAAGACTTGCACATCAAAATAACCGTATAAATCACCAGAAGAAGCCACAAGTATCTTAGCTTTATCAAGGCTTTCTCAAACGCAAAGGATTCTATTATGAAACAAAAGAAAACACTCTTCATTATGTAACCTGGCCCTGTTTATTGGCAGAGCAAAACAAAGCTTTAGATGTCTAAGCACCTAACAAGTAGTCTGCTTAATTCACTTGAAAATATTTCTGTCATTCAATTCATTTTTGCAACTGTTCCATGCAGTTATATTACATTACTGAGGGAAAAAATAAGGTGTATTCTTTTGAAAATGCAAGGTCTAATTAAAAGGTGGTTCATTAGCCAAATGAATTTTTGTCACATGAAATTTTTCACTGGCATGCTAATGAACCAGATATAAATACCAGTTATTACTGCAATCCAGCAACCTCAAGGCTGCCAGTATTACATTTACTTTAAAAATAAAATTACAGCTTAGCAATTGTTGGCCATCTAGCATATAATTTTATTTTGGAAAGCATTCCTATTTAAATTGATCATAAGCACATACTTGCTCTCAGTCTTTCTTCAAGTTAAGCATGCATTCAGTACAGGTCTTGAAAAGGGTGGGTTTCTCTTTCAAGACATGGTGATAACATACGCCATGCTAAAGCATACCACTATATGAATGTGACAGGAAAATGCTATTGGTCATATTACTGATTCACACAAAAGGTATACTTTATATTTTGAAATTCTTTCATCTTCAACCTGTAGATGCCAAAGGAACCAAATGAAAGGCATAACTTCCTTTTATTTCTGTTGCTCACAGTTCTGTGGTAACAGTAAACCTGTTATGCAAATTCTGCACGTTGGCCAAAGACCTCTAAGGTTTGTCCTCCTGAGCCCTGTGTTTGTGCCACCAAGAAGTACAATTAGTTTCACTTGATCAAATTTCCTACTAGGATTAAAAAAGGGGATGCTATTTCAGTGGACTGAGGACCGTAAAATCATCTTCCAGAAAATCTCAACATAGTCTGTTAAGTTTTATGGGTAAAAGTCAAATGAAGTCCCTTACTACCCTGACCCAGAGATAATGACAAAATTATACTTTACTAGAAATGTAATATGGAAATACAGGTAGTTCCCAGAAGAAAGCATGCAGGATTAAATAGAGTTCAATTTTTAGAACAATGAACGAAGACGGACTACAAAGTACCAAAATGTATGGTGAGATTTTAGACCAAAATTCAGATTTTTTTTAAAATATTTTTTTCTGAAGGAATAAATCCAATTTTGATGAATTTGGCTTGATGAAAGTTAACAACATTGCTGCAATAAAAAGCTGTCACATCATTTACAATACAATTATTGGGATTCAGTTGCCTAAATGAAGGTTAGATCCTGAAATTAATTTTCCCCAGTCCACAAAGGTGTGGATCATTCCGGGTCAGATTTGCCAGCTCTATACCTGTGCCTCAGACACCCTACGGCATCTGAAACTGTGCTTTTTCCATTCTGCACGCTTTTGCATCCATTCCAAAGATCTTGTGGAGTAAGGAGGCAACAGTAATTCAGAATGCCTTGCTTTCATTTGTGAAATGATCTTACAGGTAATTGCCCAGGGTATTGAAACACGTGGCAGAGAACATTTCTGTCAACAACCATAGTATGAGCTTTCTTCTTCCAAAAAAGTACAGGTAGGAAAGCATAAGTCACATGAAGGAGAAAAGTAATAGGAATAAAGCAGAAGTGATGAAGGGGCTGTGGGAGTGCCGTGAGGATGACTGCTGAGTAAGAAACCGAAGCAGTATGCTATACAGCTGGTTCATGAACACAGCACCAAGAGGATGGGTGGAAATATTTCCATGACTGTTCAAAGCCATGACCGTTTAAATGTTAGTATCATTAGACGTTGGGTTTAGCAGCCAAAGCTGCTAAAGCAGACCTGAATTCCAAGAAACCTTTCATTTGTCCCACTGGTACTACCCAGCTGTCAGCCCAATTTGCACACTTAACATCAATCTCAATGAGAGTTACACATAAGAGAAGTCAACCCTCTGATGACAGAGCTGCAACTGACTTTACAAAGTTAATTGAACCTGCTTTTATGCTCTGTCTCATTGACCATCCGCATTATTAATGCCTCAAGCCCAGGCTATGTCACAGCCTTGTTTGTAGCCTGAAATCCCCTCTGAGCCTACAGTCACACCTAACCCACATGAAGAAAGCTTAAGGTCCTTGCTCCGTGCCACAAGGGTGGAATGACTCTAACTCATTGGGGTGAGAGAAGCTGTGTAATGCCAGCCCTGCTGTGAAGATTTTGATAGATGTACGAGGCCTGTGTAGACATATCTTAGTAACTGTAACTACACAAGAATTGTTCAGGCTCAGGCTACTCTTTGAACTGCGTGAGTATCCATCCAGCGAGTCTCGTAGACCAGACTGGAAAAGCAGTGGGTTGCTAGTGTGGACCAGACATGCAACGCAAACACACCCTACATGACTGCTCTCGTACAAAGCATCTACCTTTCTCTAACTGAAATACGATTACGCAGACAGGAAAAAGAAGTAGGACTTGAAAGTAAATGAGAAGGGTCACAAATACCATGGAAGACAGGAAGAAATAAAACTTATTTAATTTAATTTAAAAAAACCCCATCAGACTTCTGCCTGTTCTGGATAAAAAACGTTTCATTTTGGTGCTGTTACAAAAGAAAGTAATGTCACTGGACTTAACTATCACAAAGGTAGCTCTTTAACAAGAGATACCTCTCACTAAGTTCACGTCATCCTGGAAATCTGAAATGGCTTCAAACTATAGCCCATTTTCTGCTAACCTTTGAACAAAGCCTTTAAACTCGCAGGTCTTGCTGGCCACCAAAATCTGAATACAATGGAAATAAATCTTTTGTCTAGGTTGCAAGGTGAAATAGTTTAAATGTTATCCAACCACCTTGATGAAAAGAACTAGACAAACTCTTAATGCCTGATGAGATGAAAAATACGATTCTTTGGTTAATTAGGCTTCGCCTCTTTTGCTAATCCATAGGCTGGAGGAAAAAAACTCAGGATGGATTAAGACTGTCAAACTAAGCACCAAAATTAGGAGTATCTTTTTTTTTTTTTCCATGACTTGGAAAAATTTAAGAAAAATATTGAAATGGAACACTGCCTCTCATATTATAAATTAGATGACAAGATAGAAGACTGAAGGCTAAAATGTAAGAGGTTTTTTTAAAAAGTGAAAAACTGAAGAAGTATGTGCTAACATTTTTCTTCTCAGCTCTGGATGACAAACATCTTTCATTTTTGCATAATTAAGTACAACTTGCATAAATAAGTATAAAAGTGGAATAAAAATTAATCAGAAGAAAGGAAGTTGCAAACCGTTCCTGGGAATTTATATGGTGGTATTTATCTTACTCATAATATTTAAAACTATAGTTTCACTGTGTGTCAGATTTAAAGAATAATCTGTTGCAGTAAACTGGTACAAAAATTATTAGGTCCATCTCCCAGGAAAGAAGCATATGGGAGGAAATTAGGGTACAAAAGCATTCTAAATAAATGCTTAGGTCTTATACAAGACTATTCTACCTACGCAAAAAGGTGTATTACCAGCCAAAGCTGGTCTTTTGTTCTTGGTATATTAGCAGTGTTTTATTATTCACCTAAAAAACAATTTTCAGAAGGGTGCTATCTGGCTGATTTAAAAAAAAAAACACAAACCCTCTAGATTTTTTTAATTATTATTTTTAGTTTTACTTCTATAAAAGCTGGCATTTTCCAAATAGAAGAAAAAAACTGACTGGCATGAATTACGATAGCAATCAAATACGTGCTAAAGTTTAAACTGTAATGGCTATTCAAAATTTATACATAACTGTAGCATCATTTTACTATACATTTATTTAAAAATATATACTCTGCAAAAGTTAATAGTTTTTATTTGAATAACATGTTTTCAATACATTTTCCTTACTTCAATTTCTTAAGACCAAACAAATCTTATTTTGAAGAATCAGAAATTAATAAACATTTCCTCAAGTTTACAACGTATAGACAACTACATTACTGATGGGAATATAGACTCTAGAAGAAACTTAGAGGAAATAATTTAGATTTTAATTATTGTGAGATGAAATGGCTCAATGCCAGCAGCTTTACAGGTCATGCGTATATGTCTTAAGTTGAATAAAATTAGCACAGGAAAGCAAACCCCAGAACTTCTGTCCTCTCCAGAGGACTAAAGGAAGCTTTAGATTTCACTTTTATAGCAACACTAACTATCGGACTCAGGTATATGCGAACAAATTGCTAGTCAAGGGGCTGCAAAAACACTAACTTCAGTGCTGCATAAAATAAGTTTTTTTTTTTAGTAATTGCCCCAAAGAACTTGGAATTACTTTTGGTGACTAATACTCCTAATTTACCATAATATGCTCAGGAAAATTGTGCAGCTTTTAGACAAGTCTGCCTTAGTGGCTGTAGTGTTCAGTTTCGCTGGACGTGGAAATCAAGCTAATTGTTATAAATACACTGATAATATGAACCAGATCCCATATACAAATTATGCATATGGGGTAAGCAAGATTAACATCTTAGGTCACACAGAAGCACCTGGTATTTTGCAGATAATAACAGCTAAAGGTGTTGGGAGCAGGTTGGGAACGGAGGGCGTGCCCCTCCAGCTGGGAGGGCTCTTAGCCTTGCTGCCCAAAATGTGAAGCGTTAGGGGGGAAAAGGAAAGGGAACAACCAGTTTTTTCTGCAACTTCTCCATCCAAAATAATTAGTAATTTCATATATTCATAGAAGTAATAACTTGTTATTGGGCAGACTCCTCTGTACTACAGTTTTGTTATTTTTACTGATGTTTCTATAACAGAAACACTGAAGCTTAGAGAACAAGAACCAATCTACTTCAGTTTGTACTTATAATAAGATTTATTTATTCTTCTATTCATAAATCTTTAGTGGTTTTGGTGAGGTAAGAGGTTCCAGTTTATAGGGGATGACAATCAGGAAATATTTTCTACTCATAAGGTAGACATACAAATACAGAAACCGCTGAAGAAGTTATAGAATAGAAACTCAAAATACCTTTCTCCATAAAGTCAGTCTTTTTTACTACACACAAAGTTTTTCCAGCTTAATTTTCCAACATACTAAAGAGAAATGGGAGTAAACGTGGTCACACTTTAACTAAACCATTCCTCACTTATACTCTTAATCTTTGTAGTTTTGAATTATCCAAGTCAAAATCACTAAATTGTGTACTCATAGGAAATGAATGCTAAGTGATCTCTTAGGACTATTTCAGCGAACATAATTGTATCCAAAGTAGAAAAATGGCCCTTATGCCCCTTCATCGTAATAGCAAACCTTATGAAAAGAATAGCACTTTGCATTTCAACACTTCCAAAACATAAATGTAAAAAAAGCTAGAATATTACAAAGCATCAAAATCTTTATCACACAGGACACTACAAGTGGCAGCATATAGAGGATGTCACTCAGGTGAGGGACTGTGAATTATTTATATCTCCTTCCTTACTCACCTCTTGTTCTGGTAAAGAGTAATTTCACTTAGCCTTTAAAATTCCTCCTGTAAAACACACCCCACAGTTCTCGACTTTTCTGTTTTCACCTCACTGATCCCACCAGTGTAACACACAAGCCCAAAGAGATCTTTGACTATGCTCTGGAAAATCCCACACACTTGGAGTGAGTGAGAGGCCACCATAATCTACAATGTAAGCGTAGTCATAATCTAATTCCAAAGAAAAATTCCTCTGACACAAACAATTAAATACATCATTAAACAACTAGGTGCAGTATTTTAGTGCTATGACTCCTCAATAATATTCACTACTTATAAGTATTATTTAAATATATTATTATAGATTCAATGTCACATCTAAATCATGAAATACTATTCAAAATTATTTACTGATACCACAAACACATAAATCGCATCTTTATTCATTTTCATTGCATATATTTTAAAGTACATTTTTAGCAGGGAATATGCAGATTTTTTGCACCACTTTTACAAGTTAGATTTGGCGCAATGTCACTTTTTCAGAGACAAAATACCAAAGAGTAGCTATTATAGCTTTTAAAAATTCCTATATGCATTATTAATTTATACTTACAGAGGTAAATACTTGAATTTGATCTCAGCTTATATATCATCCTGAGTCATCAAGAAAAATGTCAGCTGAACCATTTCTATCGACTTGTTTTAAATGGCCAACAGAATACATACAGATTTAATAAATGACAACTTCCACATTACGCTAGCATTTTACTTCAAGAAGTTCTTTTTATACTGATGAAAAAAGAAGTCCATTTCATTACGGTAAGTCTCTTAAACTGAGTGCACAAACTGTAAATGAATGTGAATGTTTTGGCCTTTTCTCCCTCCCACGAAACAGAAAAGTGTTAATCTATGACCAGCAGAAAACATTAAGCTGTCTCTGGTTTTTCATTCCAAGTTAATTCACTTGGTTTCCCCTCACTGATTGCCTTTGACTGAAGAGTCACATGTTACAACGAGAGATGAAAATATAACTGTTGCTTAAGCATGTCATGCTGGGAAGTCATTCAACTAAAACAGGAGCTGTTTGTTCACAGCATCTATCAAGGTCAGTCTTCAGAGGGTCTTTTTAACTCAGAGATTTTGTCTTGAACTTCTGGTCCTGTCTACATTCATTCCAAACTGCCATAAACCTGCGGTTTCAGTGCGGCATTGCAGCGTACTGTTTACGTCACTATGAAAAAGATTTTGGCTTCACTGGGAAGAAATATTAATGATCTTTTATCATTACCATGTGTCATAAGACTCTATAGAGAACATACAATGATGTCTTTGAAGGAAATCGTAATAGACTGCATGATGAGTAACTGCATTGAATGTAACAGGAGAGCAAAGATCCATGAAAGAGCTATGTACTGACTGTGATTTTAGTTGGACATACTATGTAGTGAACTTTGCAAGATTACATAGCTAGAAAGGACACGCAGACTTAACTGGAAAATTTTAGATACAGCCTGCAACTGTTCACAAAAGGAGCAACAGATATCCGTATCAAAGAGGATATCTATCTTACAGACCTAAGTGGCAGTCAGGATAGTTGTGTTACTCACTATGATTCAGAAAGCCAATATCTGAAAAGATGTCAGAAGTAACTACCTCCATTTTAGCCATAGCGAGTGTTTAGGTAACACAATTCTCGTAAGATATTAGAGACACATCAAGGTTTTAGATTGGGCAAAACCAAACCAGTTTGGAATAGCAGTTAATGGTATTGACAACACTGAGATGGTAACTGAATTTTGCAGAGATGATAATCCACAGGAAAAACACTGAGGGAAAATAGAACTCAAGACTGCTACCCCACAAGTGTGCATAGTACTAAATTATATTGGTTCAATTAAGACACTAACAGATTTTACATAAAATTTCATTATTGTTGATCCAGACTGTAACCTGCAGAATGATTTCATCATCAGAAAAGGAAGGCAATAGCTTTAAATAATCAAAATAGATTGACAGGATTTATATGATCCCAGTTTGGATTCCAAACTTTTGAACATCATTATCATAATTTATCTTATAAATTTGATGTGCTTATGAGCTCACTCTTTGTTTAAAAAAAAACCTGTGATAAGACTATCCAAGTTTGGAAAACCATGAAAGATTATCAGTTAAATAACTGATGAATGGAGGAGTGGAACTGGTGAGAAATGACATGGAGAAGACCGAAGTACTCAATGTTTCCTTCACCTCTGTCTTTACCAGGAACCCCAGGCTCCTGAGATCAGAGGGAAACTCTGTAGCAAGGAAGGCTTACCCACGATAGAGGAGGACTAGGTTAGGGGGCATTTAAACAAACTGGATGTATATAAATCCACGGGGCCAAACTGGTTGCACCTACAAGTGCTGTGGGAGCTGCCCAGTGTCATTATGAAGCCACTCTATTGTCTTCAAGTGGTCATGGCAATTGGTAGAGGTTCCTGAAGACTGGAAGAGAGCAAGTATTTCTCTTTATCTTCAGGAAGGAAGATCCACAGAACTATAGGCCAGTCATTCTCACCTCAGTCCCTGGGAAAGTGATACAGACAATCCTCCAGGGAAGCATTTTCAAACACATGAAGGACAAGAAGGTGATTGGAAGTAGCCAGCGTGGATTTACAAAGGGGAAATCATGCTTGATCAACATCATTGCCTCTACAATGAGATGACTAGCTTGGTGGATGAGGTGAGAGCAGTGCATGATGTTTACCTTTACTTTAGTAAAGCCTTTAACACTATCTCCCATAACATCATCATAGCTAAGTTGACAAAGTATGGGTTAGATAAGTGGACACTGAGATGGATTAAAAACTGGCTGAACAACCAGGCTCGGAGGGCAGTGATCAGTGGCACTAATTCCTGTTGAAACTCGTGGTTAAAACTAGGCAACAAACTAGTGGTCTATCCCAGGACTCAATACTGGAACCAATACTGTTCAACATCTTCATTATTGACCCAGACAGTGGGACAGAGTGCACCCTTAGCAAGTCTGCTGATGAGACAAAACTGGGAGGAGTAGCTGATACACCAGAGGGTCTTGCTGCCATTCAGAGGGACCTCGGCAGGCTGGAGAAGTGGGCTGACAGGAACCTCATGAAGTTCAACAAGGGGAAGTGAAAATTCCTGCACCTGGGGAGGAGTAAGCCCAGGCACCAGGACGTGCGGGGGGC
Organism: Grus americana; assembly: GCF_028858705.1. Lineage (NCBI taxonomy): Eukaryota > Metazoa > Chordata > Aves > Gruiformes > Gruidae > Grus > Grus americana. The sequence continues at coordinate 35,947,726 of NC_072856.1, read as the reverse complement.
CAATCGGCTGGAAAGTAGCTCTGCAGAAAAGGACCTTGGGATCGTGGTGGCCAGCAAGTTGAACATAAGACAGCAAGGCACCCTTAGAGCAAGGAAAAGCCTAACAGTATCATGGCCACAAATTAAAATGTATGTAATTCCACCTGAACATAAGAAAACACTCTTTTACTGTGTGACTGACCAAGCCCTGACACAGGTTGCCTAGAGAGGTTGTTCAGTCACCATCCTTGGAGAAATTCAAAACCCTACTGGATGTGGGCCTGGGCAGCCTGCTCTAGGTGACCCTGCTTGAGCAGAGGGTTGGACTAGATGATCTCAAGAGGTACCTTTCAATCTAAATGATTCTGAGATTCGATGACTAATTCTCTTTTCTTTTTTTTTATGTAATTCTGTTCTTACCCCAGTCTCTTAATTCTTAACTCCTTTATAGCACCTTCAAAGAACATGCACTCTGAATAAACTGTTTTTAGTGAAGCAACACACTAATGTATACTACTTTCATGTGAATTACCTGTGAGAAACTATGCATCATGTTTCCATGTGATCTATATGCAAACTTACCTCATGAAGTGCATACTTGTTATGGACAGAACACTATAGTGCTTTTAAAATGCTAATTAGCAATTCTCTGAACCACTTCAATTAGAGAAGATATTTATAAAACCTTCCCTTCCTTATAAAGGGAACATCAAAACCAACATAATATCATCTGTCTCCTGTTATAAGAACCTTCAAACAGAGTTTTGTTTATATGAAACTTCATTTTCCAAAACCATGGTTCAGGAACACATCATAAGCTCTTGTTATTGAATTTCTCTTAACTGACTTTATTTGTCCCTTTTCAGCTTAAAGAGTTAGGTAAGTTAGGAAAAGACAAAATAGTAACTTTATATTCATTATTTTTGCTACCTTCATTAAATATCTAGGAAAAATGTTGCCTGTATTCCATGTTCCAATAACAAGTCTTCTAGCACTGGCACTGTGATAGATTCATTTTTTGTGATTAATAATACACCCAACAAATTCAAAACTAAGGCTTACTCACATGAATACTTCAACCTGCTACTTTAATTATGGGAATTTAAACAGATGTATAGAACTAAGACTATATAACTGCTATATTTGTATAATCAGAGTATTCTTGTTCATGGGGAAGTAGGCTATGTTTACACTGCCAACAGAAATGAACCCAGGAAAACTGGGAAAACCCAGTTTTAACTGGCAGTTAAAAGCCCTAAGGAGTAGGATATCTCTCAGAGCAGAGTTATGAAAACTGTTCCTCCAGCCACCAGTGAGTGAAGTACCGAAATTAAAAGACAGTTTTGTGCTTTTCATTCCCTTAAAAACCTTTGACTAAAATATGAGGATTCACAATCTTAGACCAATTTAAGAATAATACTTACTCAAGTATTTATCTATATTATAGTAAACATTCCTTTATAGGTTGAAGTACTTTTATTATATTTTAAGACTGTAAAATGGATCAATATAGTGGGTTTGCGTGGCAAGGTTTTGGTAGCGGGGGGGCTACAGGGGTGGCTTCTGTGAGAAGCTGCTGGAAGCTTCCCGTGTCTGACAGAGCCAATGCCAACCGGCTCCAAGATGGACCCACCACTGGGTATATATCTCATCAGTCAATTAAACAAAATGCTTTATGAAATAATCTGAAGATCTGTATTCATAACTTCTTCCAGAAGTTGAGGTGCCTTCCCTACATCACAATAAGCATTACAACTTTTAAGACTTTAAATACAAACCCCTTTACCTCATCTTTCTTTTTCTTCATCCCTTCTCTTCCCTGCATCTCCAAAATTCCATATGGTATTATACACTGACTTCATGGATCATCGGCAAGACTGTTTACATCCATGATGTACATTCTAATGGTTACAGACCCTTTTGCACATTTTCCCCATAAAAAATTAATTCTCTCAACTCTAAGCTGCCATACTCCATTTGTTTTGTGATACTCCATTCCTATTCTCCATCCTAACCAAGGCCACACTCCCTACTCAGTCCATTGGAGTTCTCCTTTCTCGATTGTCCACCCTCTCTTGTTCTTCCTGCTTCACTATTAATAACACCCACTTAAAAGATCGCAGTATCTCCGCATCCTCATGCAACTTCATTCGCCTCTTATCTCCTACTCCCAACAACTTCTGGTTTAGCCAGTCCCAGCCAGCCTCCCGGCTTCCAGTTTTGGGATGCTGCTGAGGTTTTGGAGACCTAACGATTCCCTGCTGCCAGCGCGGGTGGTCGTGCTCACTTGTCCTTTCTGCCTCCTGGCAGCACACTTTCATGTCCCCCCTCACCCTAGCTTTGGTTTTCATCAGACCACTAGTGAACCATTCCACTCAGCAAACCAGCAAAAGCTGCTCACCTCTCTGCTTGCTGGCTCAGTTTTCAACTTGCTTAGTCATCTGACTCAAATTACCAAAAGGCAAGAAAAATACCAACGTTGTTCCAAAGAAGGGGAGGGATAGTGAGAGAGGAGGCCTTTGCTGGGAGAAGGGAAGATAACGGGGAGAGAATGGACCTGTCCCTTTCGGTGCCATCGGCTCAGCCGTTTTACCTGGCACGAGCCTTAACCATTCAGTTCTATCCCACGTTAGTTTCAGCTTCTCTACGGTCCTACTAACTTGGGATTTCTGTGTTTGTTGGATATATTCTTCTTTCACAACTACTAGATATCAAAAAAGGAGTGATCTTCATTGGCTGTGGGGGTAGGGTAACAACATTCTTCTCTTCTGTTCTCTTTCTTGCTGTCACCGTTCCCCCTTGCCAGATTTTTGTTCTTTTCCCACAGCAGCACTAATATATAAAACAGAAAGTGTGGTGAATGACCCATCCCAGTCTCACCCTGACTCAAAGCACAGTCACCAGTCACTGTCCTCAAATAATGGCATGTTGTGGCTGACTCGCTCTAAGTCATAGAGGCTACGTCATAACCAGAGAGCTTTATTTCTAAGTTTCCTGTTGTGAATCAAATTCACTTCAATAACTGCTAAAAATATCACCAATCTTCCTCCTCTTTCAGATAATACTTAGTAAAACAGTATATTGGTGTCATTCCATACTAATTAAATAAAACAGCTCTGAAAATCTTCTCCCTAGTTTTTTTCTACCATTGTGAACAACTTGAGAGAGAAGCACAGTCAGGAACTAAAAAGTCTCAGAAAATCTTTCCCTGAGACAGATATTCAGATATATTGAGGATTGTTTCAAAAGCAAGCTTGGCTTCTCCAGGGCTATAAAAGCGTAATGTATTTTATGTTAGAGTAGAAAGAACTTCCTACAGAAATGCAGGAGGTATGCTTCTGAGAATTTAATAAATTTTTTTATGAGAAATTTTAGTGTTTATACTTTTGTTTTTGCTGCTAGAAGCTGAACGGTTTATTTCTTGAAAGCCTTAATTTATTCTGAAACTTTTAATTAGAATTTTGATAATTCAAATGGAACTATTACATGCAAATATAGGAATGTTAATTCCCAGTCCCACTTACAGAGAAAATTGCTAAATAATTATTGTGGAACTATAAATTCTTCCCAGTTAACTATTAACTTGCGAAGATAAAAGCTGTGGCCTGTTCCCATGGCCAGCAGTTGCACTTCAACAGGAAGATCCAGAAAACTGGATATTTCAAGTGAATTACTGATAGAGCTTTGTGTAATGAAACTATGAGATTTGTGGCATAAATATTTGCCGTAAAGAAACTGAACTTGCAGAAAAAGTGGAAGTACAGAAAAAAAGGCACTCTGCCTTAGCTGAAAGTTTCAGTTTTGACTGCAGGAATATTCTCCAACTATCCAAAGAATGAAGAATCGTGATTTAAAACAATCAGAAAAGAGAATTAAAATTATGTGTAGGCCTGTATAATGAGTCCAATTCATTACTGAAACTAATAAATTAAAATATTTTAACCCATTCATGAAATTTTCCAAACAGAAAGTTACACAGGTAATAAAAGGCTCCAAATGTTTCGCAGTATGAAGCAGTGCAAACTGTGATAGTAATATAGCTTTGAAAAGCCATTTGTAAGACCAGCATTTTTGACATGAAATAAATCTTTCAACCAATCTGACTGATAAAGAGTCAACCAAAGTTCTCCATAATTCTTAGGTTCACTGTAGGTACTTACACAATTTAATAACAGACTAGATTTGAAAGAAATCATTTCACAGTAGCACCCCATTAAAGACAAATCTGAACAAGTCTTGAATTTTGCTCTTCACACATGGGATGAATCTGATAAGGATCAAACCAGGACTGCAAATTTACAGCTGTAATTCTTAACACCACTTACGTTGCCTAAATTTGGAGAGCCATCATTTGCCCCATTGCACTGTAGTCAGTCAGTTATTACTTAAGGCAGTTTACAGCAGAGTGGTACTCCCAGTGCCCTGTCAGTAACTATGACTCCACTCCTGGTTCAGAACAAAATGGAAAGGTCATATTATCCCAGATCCAGGGACATACCTACAGTTTTTCTGACATACCAGTAATAATGCTGACATGCAATCGTACATGACAATGAAAAACCCCACCCATAATAGTATTACATCTTTCAGAAAGCTGCAGTGATATTTTCTATCTGTATTAATGTTGCAAGATAACTGTGAACAAGAAGTAAGATCTCGTTTTGTCTGTACTTTGTTCTCTCCGCAGAGATGTTTCTGCTTAATAGCCGGGATTTTCAGCCAACAGATGCTATTTGTGTGCATGTGTTTTGCTTTGTTTCTTACAGAGCTGTTGTGGGTTAACTGCGGATAAGCACCACGCAGTCACTCACTCACTTCCCCTCCCACCCCAAGTGGGACAGGAGGAAGAGGAAAGGAAAAATAAAAAATGACAAAATTTGGGGGACAAGATAAAACAAATGAACAAAAAAACCAAACCCCTAGAATTCTTTAATAAGCGAAGGATAAATGGAAGAAGAGGGAGGAACACAAAACAAGTGATGCAAAAGCAACCACTCAACGCCTCCCATGGGTAGGCTGATGCCCTCCCAGTTCCCGAGCAAAAGACGGCTGACTCCCTAAAGCCCCCTCTTTCCCCTTTTATTGCTGAGCATGATGTTATATGCCAGGGAATAACTCTGTAGTTAGTTAGAGTCATCTGCGCTGTTGCGTCCTCTCCCAGCCTGTTGCACACCCCCCGGTCTGTTCACTGGGAATAGAGAAAGGATCGATGCTGTGCGAACACTGCACCTTAGTGTGTTACCAACACCATTTTCAACAGAAATCCAAAACATAGCACCATACGTGAAGAAAATTAACTCTGTCCCAGGCAAAACCAGTACAAGAGCACAGCACAATTGGTACAGTTCCACATCCAATGATCCTAAATGATTAATTAAGAAAATACTAATGCAAAGCAGAGAGAAAAAGACTGGCTGTGCTACTTCAGTCTTATAAATGGATGAAATTTTCTGCTGGTGTTGTGAGCTAAACCGGCTCACCAAACAGTATGATGAGTACAAGAAGCAATGAGAATGGTAGGATAACACAGCACAACAGGAACCAAGAAAGGAATGAAAAAACAAGAGCACAGCACCCATCTTTTTTGCTGCCAATGAGTGTTTGCATCAGCTTTGTCAACTCATCAAACAACACTCTAAATTTCATTTAGTCTTGAGTGGAACTAAAGCAATTTCTAGAAGTAACAGGCATAACTGCAAGCCTCATAGGCAGTATTCAAAACCCTTTGGCTAAGGTAATGGTTTTACATCCCTACACACTTCTCCTTTCGGAAACCCCCTTTTCTTATGTCCATGTCTTCCTCCCCGGTTTAGGGTGCAGAATATTGTAACTCACCTTGCACCACCAGCTCTGGCTTTCACTCATTAGACCACCCTGTGAGGCAATTTAGGTAACTAAAACGGCAGACTACCCTCTGCTGCCACCCCCCACTCTCCCGTCTCAAAAAAAAAAAAAAAAAAAAGAGAGAGAATATTTTTGTGCCAATTTAGTGATCTGAATCAGCCAAAGGTATGGCAAGAGACCCAAACACACTTTAAATGGAAGCAGGGGTGGGAGTGGGAAGATGTATCACACAAGAAGCTCAAGTCTAGGTAAATACTAAGAAACACAGACAACAAATTTTTTTTCCATATTTTTTTCTAGCTTCCCTTTTAATTTGAGACTATAGAAAATTATCCTGTTTTCCATGAGAAGTAGTAAGGCTGCAAATTAGCACATCTTTCCCTTTTATAGTGAAATCATGTCACTTTGCACTGTCAGCCCTCCCTATAACAGACAGGGACCAGTCTAAGTCACACCTAGACCACTGCAGAATTACATCCTCCAGCCTTCCTGTTTCTTAGAGAAAAAAATAAGGGTGTAGTTGTTCGTGTTCTAGCTAACAGAGATAGCTCTTCAGTATGCCATATATCTATGCATTTTTATATTCACAGCATATATTTACAAATAAACCCAGGTACTGTACTCACATACATTGTAACATGACTCCTGCATGCAGTCCTTTTAAAAACAAGCCTTTGTTGTTACAGGATTTACATCTGGTAGCTAAAGGGTCAAAGCACCAGTCCTATACTTATGGCAATGTAAATTAGCCTGCCCAGGCAATAGTCTATCAGTTAAGCCAAACAAACTAAAAAGAATATTCTGGTTAGTAAATGTTATCGTAACATTTTGACAGACTAGAACACAGCACAGGAAAAGCAGGAAAATAAGCATGTAAACTTTTTTTCATTTTATATAGAAAAATATTTAATTGACTTTGTGTATGAGGTCATTCAGTAACAACAGGACTGAATATAAGCTGACGTGAAAAAAGCATCTGTAAGGAAATCTTATATAGCTATAACTTTTGTTGGAAAACTTCAACAACTTTTCACTCAGTCCTTAAGTAGTGAAAAAAACTTTCATTGCAAACATACTATTTATTATTAAAGGCTAGTATTAAAAACCACTCCAATACTTTCATGCTGGGTCGATTCTGTTAGTTTAAAAATGTATGAAACAGGACTGACCTGGACAGAAATAGTGCTGTGTCTGAGCAGTTAATTTTTCCTGTACAGCGTGCTTTTCAAACTGCCCTGCAGTTGCATTCTGATGTAGGCCTGGTTCTCTGGTGGCAAATCCCAATTCTCCAGGTTCAGAAAACTTCAGATAAAACTGTGGCTCCAAATCACTGAAAGAAAGGTTTATAGCACCGTGTCTCCCACAGCCATAGTCACTGAACATAGATTCGTCCTCGGCGTTCTGTGTCGGTAACGGGAGAATCCGATGATGCAGCTGCGGGCTAGGCAGTCTCGAAGATAACGGAGAAGGAATAGGTGACATTTGTTTGTGTGTATTAGATAGCGGATATGAATTACTAAAAACATTACTCACTGCTACTAACGAGGGTGAAGGCAGCCTTTTCTCTTCCAGTTTAAGATTATTACTTGTCTGAGAAATATCAGCACTTTCATTTACAGGCAGGTTCAACAATAAATGCTTGCTGCTTCCCCGGGATACCGTGGTTCTTTTCTCATATATTGAGCCTGGCAGGTTTCTGTCTACTCTTGTAATTTGTTGCAGTCTCTTCCATTCTGCAGCTTCATCTAAACTGTCGTTCCGTATAACTTTCAGAAGAGCTTTATTGACTGCTCCCACAAGGTTGCATGACTCATCAGTAATGTGCACTCTCTCTGCTTTGTACTGCAAGCCAGAGCCGTCTTGCTCCTTTTCCTGCAGCTCAGTGGGTTTAGAGTCTCCGGCAGCTTCATCTACGGAGCATACATCAGTTCTTGATATAAACTCGTTATTTACTGTTGTGAGAACAGGAGAAATGGTTTCTTTGTCCCTGTGAAAATCAGGTAAAGACTCTGCAGGGGGTTTGGCAACTTTTTTAATACAAGCTTCTGAATCCTGTGCCTCAGCAACAACTGAGATTCCTGGTTTCTCCTTGCATACCAGCTCAGTATACTTGCTACTTTTCAAGCTTTTAGCAGCTGAAGATTTACTTAATATCTCAACTTTGTTAGACAGACTGTCCTGAGATGTCTTTACCAAAGTGATACCCTGTTGTGCCTCCGTAACTTCAGGAAGGCATTCTCCATGATCCACTAGGTCAACTGCGACCATATCACTGTTGTCTTTTGAGTGAGAACTTGGTAAGTCAGCATCCGGTTTCACAGCTTTGTTGCTCTTAAGAAAATACCCCTCTTCTCTCCACCTTTCTGGCTGTATACTATTGTCTGCTGGTAAATCATCCTTACCTTTTACTGGTATCCAACTGGAGGCAGAAAAGGAACTGGGAAAACTCCTGGTAGGAAATCTTGTGGGGAGCTGCTTCTTATTTTCCAGTTGCATGTCTTGTGCACTCAGTCGTTCATATATCTTTTTTCCCCCTTTCCGGTGTCTGAACTCCTCAAAGCTCTCTTTCCTTCTATATTTCCTCATTTTTTTGTGATTCAAATTGTCTGTGTTCGTGGAATTCAGAAAGAACTCCTGCTGATGTGTAAAACTAGAGTAATCATCACCTTTAGGTTTCGGGACTCCGGAAATATCCTGTCGCTTTCCCTCCTGACGTCCTGTGTTAAGGCCCAGCATATGATGTGATCTCAGAAGACTGGATAACATTTTTTCCTTTTCAGCAGTTAGTTTGTACAGTTCGATAAGAATATCTTTTGTGGTAGTTTGCTTGAAAATAATATCTCCAAAGTTCTCATATGGCTGTTCTCTCAGCTCCATCTCTAACCTCTCCCTTACTTGATAGCAGCTGCAGAAACGTTTACTGGTTCTATCCAGCGTTACACAGCCCTTGTAAGTAAATCCTCTGACTTTTCCCTCTGGAAGATAGAAGCTGACGTAACAAAGCTCCATAATGGGTTTGTGCAATTGCAGGATAGTATGCGTGCCTTCCATTATGCTTGCCAAATTAGTCACTCGTTTAAATTATGTGCTAAGTGTTTCAAAGCTTGCATGACATAGCATGTGAGGCAGGGAATGGACGGAAGGCATCTGACTAATCTTCAACAATAATATTGTCTGCTGGAAAAAATAAAGAGAAGCCTGTCAAACTTGATTATGGCAAATTTAATATGACAAATAACAAGCCTGCAGAAGCACAATCTTCTCTCAGTATTTTCTGATACAAATCTTTTACCTTGAAAAATCTGACACAAAAAGGATGACATGGCTAACACTGATAGCTGGAGTCATAATCCTTCTCTCATACATCATCACTCTGTCTCCAGGGTTCTCGGTCAATGCTGTTCCATAAGGGCACGAGATGTTCACTAAAACACCCATTTCAAACAGAATTTACTTTTTTAATGCTGGAACCTATTGCCCTCTCTCTGTTAAAAGTTAACTTGCTGTTGATCATTTAGTCAAAAGAATCATTCAAGCATGTATGTTGCCTTTTTACTCAGTCAGCACAACCAGCAACATAACACCATCACAACGTAATTAGCTCTCGCTGCTTTCTTTACCAAGAAAACATTTAAAAAATAAAAAAGCCTGAACATTTTCTTCTCGTATTTAACTGTGAAACTGCTGTGACATCAAGAAAACTTGCAAGAAGGAAAAAAAAAAAAAAGGTTCTGTTTACTTGGCCAGCATGCAGGTACTGTATAAATCTATTTTGATTCAACATGCAATAGTGTAATTATACTACTACAGGCAGGTCTATTGAGCTTTGCTATTTCCTTTTCTTTGCATCACATTGTATTTTCTTGCTACAGATTGGATATATTTACATTCTTTTGATACAGCATGATAGAAGTTCGTTTACTCCTTCTGAGCACTAAATTGGCTTTTTATCCAGAAGGAACTCTGCTGCCACAATTAAATTGGAAGATTTTCAGTTTTCAACTTTCAAAGCATAAATACAGCAGAACTTTCAGTAGTTTCTAAACAGTCAAACTTAGTCTCAGGCAACAATAATTAAAAGTAAGCTGTCACATTACCATGCCATACATTTCAGTTTTACATATTTTTTCAATATACAAGTATTGTACCAGTTTTTATTATGCAGGAAATCAGATATAAAATGATGCCAACAACAAATCATAAGTAATTAGTGAATCCTAACTCTAAGAAGCAAGCAGCATTTACCCAAAAGACCCTATCCTACCAGCAAGTAGTCATTTATTGCAGTGATTTTGAACTAAATTTTGTTAAAGCATTGCATCTGTTTATAATGTTCTTTAAATAGTTTCAAACTTTCCATTTACTTTGAGCCTAATAACTCTTCACGCCAGCAAAACTTTTAATATGCGCACATAATCCTTGAAGACAGAGGGGAGATCCTAAGGAGAGAGACTAATAGTAAGAACAATCTTCCATCAGAGCCAGATCAGCTTCTTAATTCTGTTCATCAGCAGTCAACAGTTACGTGGCACGATGCAGAATCACGTACAGGTAGACGGAGGGGTAGGAAAGGCACAAAACCTTTAGTCAGTACTTTTGCTGAAGACTGGCTTGTTGTTTCATAGACCTATAAGACCTATAAGAAAATTATGCCATACTGGTTCTTCTTGTATTCTTGTTTTAACTCGTTGCCTGAGTTTGGAGTTCGACATATGGACAAGGCTGAGTACTGCAAAAAGAGTAGCCTCACTTCTAGTCTTCCTTGTCTCCAGCTGTGCACGCCTGCTGCTTTCTGGTGTAGAACTGAGTGATCCTGCAGCCACAGGGTGTGTCGCTGGCAGATGCAACCAAGAGTGGTTCTGCATACAGAAATAACAACCATCAAAGAACATCTTTTCATCACAGGCGTAGTCTTGAACCTACTCACTCTTCACCCAGGCAGCAGGGAACACCCCTTATAGCAGCACTTTGCCAGTACATTACCTTAGCCATAGCACCAAATTGCCCCTCAAGTAATCTACTGCGGTGAGCTCCATCAAATACGAGCCAGTTAACTTGTGGACATTTCCATAAATGAGTACTCAGCAGTCCCAGCTAATGCATGCTGAGTCAGTTTTTACTTACAGGAGAACTTAACTGAGGAGCAGAATTTCAAGGGAGTTACTAGGCAGGGAATGGACTGTGGATGGCACAGTCCCTATTTTGGTCCACTGGCAATACACAGTTCTTAAACTAGGAAGAAGAAAGAATAGGACACAGGGAAAAACCTAGCTAAGGTGCAGGTGGATATCCCAAGGAGACCAAATCTATGCTTAGTATTGACTTAAGGCAGATGATGCATCACATCAAAGTATTTGTCAATGCATTTGATTTAGAAAATATAAGGAAAGGAGCAATAGGAAGAAAGGACATTTTTTTAATCCATTGAATAAGACAGTCTGTATTATGTGTATTTCAGTCTTATCTAGGAAAAAACCTTAGCGTTAAATTACTCTGAATTATTTTGTGTGTTCCTCTGTTTCACCTCAACTGGCACGGCATTTTCTCATTGAAATACGATAAAGTGACTACAAAGAAATAGCATCATGGAAACTATAGACCCAGTAGCTATAGACCCAGACATTATGATCAAATTTAATATTCTCAAATGACATCTGTGATATCAGGTGCAACTCAGCTCAATGCTGAAGAGTACATTATTCTTGGTAACAGGTATTTCTTTTTTTTTTTTTTCTGACGAATATGTGTGTAAAGAACGGAGCTACCTAGCCCTTGCCTCTGCCACACAAATTTGCTAGGCTATGCCCCTCTCCAAACACAAGCAGCTTCCCTAATCTAATCTGAGCTCTGAATCATTACATAACAGAAACAAGACCTACAACTCTCCCTTAAATCACATTGCAACTAAAAACTCTTTTTCAGTTAGAAACAAATCTATTGAAGATTTTTTTTTTTAATCTTACCATCTTTGACAACAACCTGTTATGTCAGTCTAGACCTGTTTTAAAGGCTACATCCTATTAGATCTTTTCTTAGTTACACCAAACTAAACTTTGGGTTTGGTGCGCACATACTGACACATTAAAACGTAGAATCACCTTGAATAGAATGCAACCCCCTTCCTTATGATGAAAAAATTTACACATTGAAATCAAATCATATTAAAAGTGAGTTTTAGAGAAAAGCAGTAGTAGTAACAATAGCAATAGCAGAAAGGACACTTATTAGGCCAACAAAATATCCTGTATCAAAGTTTTCATTGATTTAAAAGATAATGTGATACCATGCACTGCTGCATTGTTTAGCGGTATTTTAAAGCTTATTTCTACTAACAGATACATTCTTTACTAAGAAAACCTTTTCAGCACCTTATTCAGCCTTTCTCTAATCTTCCATCAGAAAACAAACAAACAAGGGAACTCCCTGCTCTATAAGCAGAAGCTTTATCAGAAACTATCAGCAGAATTACGTTAAGGAAGGAAACTGGTTAAGGACTGTCAAACTTAATTAAACACTCGTTCCCCAACTTTTCTGTTCACCTTGCAACCTGTTTAGCACCCTACTTCCATTTGCAAACCTTACCATAGGGCGTGAATTTTTGTAAATGAAAGCCACATTCAGGCAAAGTTTACAGCTTAACTAAAGTGCACGTTAATCTGAGAAGACTTAAAATTTTAACTACAGAACATACGATGTGGAGCAATGAAACCAACCTTCAGCATCATTGCTAACCATTTCTCTCATGTAGCTTTCAAATACATAGCAGCAGAGCAGTGGGATTCAGGTTGTGAGAAATACTACTTTAAGGATAAAAACAGCCACTCTGAGATAGCTAGCTAAAAACTGGAAAGAACAACTGAAATTGTTAAATAGGCGGCTGAGAAGCAAACTTGCTCTGCTGCTGGATTTATTTTGGGTTTTTTTTTTTTTTTAGTTTAACAACAAAAAATGTCACAGATTTAATGCTCCTCAAAGTCTAGGGCCAACACATCCATCCATTTTGCTGTTCAAGATGTGCTCTTAGAAAGCCAGGTCTCCATTGCTGCAGTTCCTTCTCTCTAGCAGGACGCATCATTCGCTGCTCAGCGCGACGGATGGTCTTCCTCCTTTCCCTGATCTTTAAGTAAGCAAGAATTGGAACTCCTTACTTTCCCAGCTCTCCCCAATATCTGATTGTTATTAAGTGGCAATCTGTTCCTGAGGATGCTGTGGCTAACTTTCTGTGCTGTATGTACCTAATTAACACACCAAAATTGAAAAAGGACGGTAGAGGAAAGGTAGTAAAAACACTGACAGAAGGAAGATCCATGTCACAAGCTAGAAGAAACTGAAATGAAGCTAAAATAATACTTGTTTACTGAGCACAACTTGTTTGATAGAGACAAACTCCATCATTTTCTTCTCTTGCTTAAACTCTCATGTTTCTCTGAGGTTCTTTCAAACCACCATTTGACTTACAAATGTTATCATTACAAAGATGAAAAGTGATTACCTCTTTGTGAAGAGTCAAAATGTTACAGCTCCTGGCAGCAGCTTAGCCGTAAATAAAAGAATTTTGTAACAACAAGAACTTTCCAACTATAAGTCTACATTGTATTTACTGGATTGTGACAAAAAATAATCAAAATTAGAGTATTTCATTATTTATAATTATTCCTGACAAATATTTTCAGTTGTACTCCGACCAAGAAAGTCCCTTTATTCAGATTTTTGCTCCTATGATTAGAGCCGAGTGACCTCCAATACAAGTTATCTGAGTTAAATGCCAGACATAAATGATGTTTTTCCCTGTTAGAACCATGCAGTTCTAGTTCCAACTAGTTCCACCCATCTGTGCTAACTTGTTAGTGATCCCTTGCCAAAAGCCACATGGTGGGGAAAAGCTATATAAGCCTTTCAATCAAGGAACAGGGAATTTTTAAAAATTGCTATTGTAAAAGCAGAAAAAAATAAAAAGGATACTTTAAAGGGTCATAAATATTATATGGGTATCTTTAGAGACCTGTATTTTCAAAGACTTCAGAATGAGATGTATATAATTCCAATGATATCCTTGCAACCGCAAGCTTTTTTCCTGTAAGTGCTCCTCTAGCCTGCCCACCTTTCTGCAACTTGAAAAAACCTCCAGATCCCCAAAACAGACAGTAATTTTAAAGAATATATCTGTTACCTTATCAATCTTTGTACTTACTTCCAGCAAAATACTATGCCAAATAATTCTCCATCTTTCTTCTAACAGTCACAAAAATGAGCCAATATAATAGAATCATAGAATCATAGAATGGTTTGGGTTGGAAGGGACCTCAAAGACCATCTAGTTCCAACCCCCCTGCCATAGGCAGGGACACCCTCCACTAGACCACGTTGCCCAAAGCCCCATCCAACCTGGCCTTGAACACTGCCAGGGAGGGGGCATCCACAACCGAGGGCAATATACAACAATATAGCTCTAAGAGACTAACGCTTCTGTAGCAACATGTGTTAGCTTAGGCAGGACCAGCATGAAGAACTTCCTTCTGCTAGATCAGCCTTGACTGAAGGCAGGAAGGACAGATTTTAATGTTTTGTAAGGAACTCTCCCATTGCTTACTATTAAAAGGTATGCAAATATAAGACTTAATTGCAGATCTGTAGGAAATTATATTAGGCAGAATCTTTTTATTCACAAAGGGTTAACAAGCTCCAGCTAATTAGATGAACTAATGGTGCTCCTGTAACACTAATAGAAACTCCAGGTTACCCAGCACTCCTGATGCATTAGAGCCAAATACATCTTCCAAAGTATGCGTAAATGGCCTAGCATGGTACAGATGGACCAGGCAGTTTATACAGTGTTTCACACAACAAAACTTAATCCATAAAGAGGTAAATTATCCTCTTAACCACCCACTAACCAAACAGCATTCATGGTTTCTTACTGATTTCCAAAGTGCAATATCAACATATGACCAGACCAGGACATTTAAGCTCCACTACTACAAAGTCTCATTTTCACTCCACTGCTTCCTCGTAAAAGCGGTATACGAGAAGCACCACAAACAAATGCTTCTGGTTTCTCACAAGGCTGTCTGAGGCCACAAGACAGCCCTGGTAAATCACTTGGTAGCAGCGGAAATGGTCTACGCAACAGGAATCAAAGAAATGAACATAGGCTAACTATCTGACCAAAGAACCCTTTCTGTATTATAACCACCAAAACATGGACAAGACTAGATGAAACATGTATGAAAAGGAAATATAATCTCCAGATAACATGCACTTTTAGATTCGCTATTAAATTTTGTCACCTAATGCATCTCAGAGTTCACAGAATGTTTTACCTGTCTTTCAATTAGACTAGGTATCCCACGGAAATATCTTACAATAATGCACAAATAATATACCAACTCTCCACCTATGACCTCTATGCCATGAAAATGTATTAGGGTTTTCACAATTTTGTTAATAAAATTATTTTTGTCACTCTCTTCACATTCTATGAGCAACAACTCATAACTTTTTATTAACAAAAAAAGAAACTATACACAAAATTATGGAGAACCATTATCGTGAAATGTGTGATAAATATAGGCTTTATAATATCTATATTTTATCTAAAAGGTGATGTACATTTTAAGGATGATGCTGGAATGAAGATCACAGAACAGAAATCTCTCTTAAAACACTATTTTCTGCTGATGGTTACAGTTGAAACAGAACATTACAATTTCACAGAAATATCAAGATGGTCAAAGAACTGAACTGAATTTTGCTTGTTAATGCATCATTACAGAAGACAGCACAGGAATAAGGAAAAAGAACAAAAAAAGAGAAGCATAGAACATATCTTGAAACCTGATATATGTAAAATGTATATAATTCCTCAAACCCATAAAAAAAAAATATACAGATGGAAAATAAATGCATAAATAAATAAATAAATAAATAGGAAAAAATCCTGGATGACACTCCTGTCTTTTACAGTATAAAGAGAAGGGGAAAGAAAGAAAGAGCATGTAATACTTGAAATTTATATTTTTAAAAATCCAGATAAGAGTTTTATTATTATACTGCAGGTTCAGCAAGAAATCTAATGTATCATTTCTTTCATAAATAACTTTCAAAAGAAAATAATTTCCTGTCAGGTCTAGTTTTGAACTTGGAGTACAAAGAAGGAAATAACTGCATCGAACTACTGGTGATTCAAGGAAGACAAAGAATTCTGCTTTTAAAGATCTTAGAGTATGAGTTGATTCTTGGAGAAGAAAACAGTATTACGACTAGGCAAACTGAAAAGGAAGGCAGTGGAAGCACAGGCAGATGCTAATGGGGACTCTGATAGCAAGTAGTATGTTTCTTCTACCTGCAATACTTTCCAAATATAACCTGCCGTAATTTGGAAATATACAATAATTTGTACAAGTGGGTATTTTTTTTTCTGTTAATATTTTACCTGTGCTAATACATCTTTTGCAATTTTAGTTACAGAAAGCAACCAGACCTCTCCCCCCCAAAAAAAGACTGACATGGAAGTTCTCATCCTTCTGCAGCCTACTCCAATTTAGCAAAGCAATATGTTGTTTTTTCTGACACAACTGCGACAGCAAGTTAAAAAAAGAAAAAAGATGACACACAACATGTCTTCACTGCTACTGAAACTGTCTTGGCAGACTTCACCCACACCACGGGATGTATTTGTCCAAAATCTGTTTGAAAAAGGTGACTAATTTGCAACAAGTTACCAAATGAGATTTCCGTCACAAACTCTCCCATTAGGTTGCTAATAAAAAATTCCGCAATGGATATTATAACTATGAAGAGTCTTTAATGTAGTAAGTAGTAAACCAGCAGACATTAAAGGAGAGAAAGAGCAAAGGCAATCTTCCACGTACCCTGAAGAACTCACTCTTAACACAGCAACAGTCTGTATTTCAAGAAATACAGCATTTAAACAAAGAAACAAACAAACAACATCCCTCCACACTTCAGTCAGGTTTCTACATTCTCCACCACTTAGCAGGGAAGGAACCAAGAGAACAGATGAGTCAGTCATCTTGCTTCCATTTTTTTTGAACTGGAAAAGA
Organism: Grus americana; assembly: GCF_028858705.1. NCBI lineage: Eukaryota > Metazoa > Chordata > Aves > Gruiformes > Gruidae > Grus > Grus americana. The sequence continues at coordinate 35,930,840 of NC_072856.1, read as the reverse complement.
GTTTTTTGACTGCTGAAGAGGCAAACTGCAAGGAGAGTATCACTAAAAACATTGCATTCCAGATAAAGACAAGTTCAGGATATATAGGATTTGAAGCAAAAATGTGATTCCCAAGACACGTAGCCTTATAAATAAGGGAGTTTTTCCTAAGGGATGGCAACAGCAACTCTTACAGAATTTAAAGATATTAAATAGGTTTAATAGATTATAACATGATCAAAATTATATTTGTCATTTCTCACCCTGCTCCTCCCGTTTTACTTGCAAAAACAACCGCCTTAGTTTTTTTACTGAGATTTTCCTAAGAAAAAGCATTTCAGAGGGCAACATTTGGCATGGAAAATTGCAGCTGAAATAATTATAGTGTCACAAAGTTATAACTGAAAAGAGAGTCTTAAAATGAAAAGGGCCTGCACAACTTCAGTACAGATGGTAGTAAACAGTCTTGCTGATTTTTGAAATTGAGTATCAGAAAAACAAGTTTATTTTACGTGACAGATGAAAGAGGATGAAGCTCCATTTTGCATGATACATGAAAACACCAGCCAGCCTTTGTTTCAAGCACCAACACAGACCCTCAGATCTTCTCTTCTAAAGGAAAGTCTTGGAGCTAAATAGATACTAGAGTTCTTCAGAGGATGAGGCCACCCTCCCTGGCCTGGGTCTGCCAGGCCAACCCAACAACAACAGTCCATTTCCACCTTCCTCAATGAAACTCAAAGACATCTTCACCACACTCCAGACCATGTTTTCTTCATTTCTTACCACATAAGGAAAATGAAAATCCGTTGAGTATATCTATCCAAAATTCAGAAGGGCTAAGGTAGCAGGTACAATATCATCATAGCAACTTGACTTACGCTCTCATCATATCTAGAGGATACATGCACAAACTGTTATGCTTCAAAGGGATTCAAAAGATCAAGCAAACAATACTTCAAACTCTCCTTGCTGGTAAGAAAAAGAGTATTTTGCCGAGTCTGGACATTAGTCAAACAAATAAACCTCCCTTACAACTTTCTGTACCTAAGATGAATACTCAGAATAAAATCTTATAACTTAAAATTGAAAACCACTTGTGTGTATGTGTACACGGGTACGTGGCTAATACTCAGCTGAACTCACATCATGATGTACGAATTAATTACAGGCAAGAAGAAAGATCTTTTGCCTCAGGATACAGAGGTCTTAATGAAAAGCTGTACTAGTTAATAGTCAGCTGATTTTCAAGTAATAAACAACAACAAAAAGCTGTACTAGACCAAAACGGCTTGTACAGACCTCTGTTCACATGTCTAAAATGTAATCTTTACATATTTCAACAGAAACATACTATATTATCATGAAAAGTAAAACAAAAAAAAATTTGCATTGATAGTGAACAAAATAAAAAAAACCTTTCAAGATCACACTTCTATATTTTAGGCTTGGGTCATAAACTGCACACATGACTTTTCCCCAGTTTTAACCTAGATAAATAATCCCCCATAAAATAAAACATTTTTTTATGTAATCCTTTATCCATGAGTAAGTTTTACAGGATACACAGTAGCTTGTTTCCACTTCTGGCAGCAAGTACAGGATATTTCTACAGAAAACCAACATGAATTACATAAATATTTTTGAAGTAAAACAATTGTCTTCTTGTTAATCTTTGTCCAAAAGCTTTGATTTTGCTTGTCCGGACAGTAAACTCTTCAGGCAAGAGCTGCATCTTGTTCTGTTTTGTATTGTTTACAATCTTGAGTTACACTAAACCAAGACACCAGATTTTTATTTATTTAATTATTGCACATCCATGCTTATTAGTGTCATGATGATATTTAAATGAAGCACTTAGTACACAGCCTTTGAGATCAAAGGTCTTTCACCAAACATCACTTTCAGAGACACATCTGGCATACCCGTACATTCTGAACTTCAAACCAAATACAGTATTTAAGGAAAGCAAAGGAGAAGAAAACTAAAAGGCTATGTTAGAGCAAATCTTTGACCTATTTCATGAGCAAGGAAAGTAATTCCAGCTGCAAAAAGTTTGGACCAACCACAAAAGGAGGTGTGAATGCTAAGGAAGCTTCAGTAGTGAAGACAGAAGAGAATCGGAATTTAAAAGAATAATAACAATAATTAAAAAACCCTCTCATAACAACATTTTATAGCTTTAGAAGAACCCCTCCATAGAATCCAGCAAGCTTTGAATATATCTTTCTGCAATGAAAGGTCAAAGATGCTGCCCCACATTAAGTTCTTGGGAATCAAGAACAATTTTCTGAAATAATGTATTTGACAAGTTAACAAAACTACTTTTAACTATGTATATTTTAAAATATTTCAAAAAATTATGTAAACTTTGAGTATAAACTCAGAAAGCTTTTTAACTATTTCCCTTTCCCAAACTTTAGTGATCTTGGAAGTACTTTAGCCTTAATGAATTTTGCGTTGCTTCACAATTCATACGTATCATTCAAGTTATGAAGAGCTTGGCTGTACTGGATGAAATGGGATGTAAAGACTTGTGATGAACATATTAACACTTCAAAGAAGGGAGTGTTAAAGCAGAGAACTATGGTCACATTTGTTTTCTTCCGTGCAACTTTTTGCTAGCAGCATTTCATACATAGCTAAATGGTTTTGACATATGACTACAATTAACAAAAAATTATAAACCCAATTGCTATTCATCTGAGAGGAGAGATTACAGGTTTTCCAAAGGCCTGTTAAACAAATAAGTACATTAAGTATTGGGTTTTATATATACAACATTTAGTCTGGTTTATCTGTCCCAAGTGCAAATCAATTAACATTAAAAAAAGTCTTGAAAATGGTTAATTGCTTATATGTCACTCTGGTTTTCTTGGTCTGGGCCCTATCATAGAAGACTGTACATGGAATTTTTATTAAATTCAGCAAGTCTGTCAACAGGCAAATGCACTTCTATCAATAATAATGTTTAAAAATACTTATAAAACTCAAATTGTTTTAAGATTAAACAGGTTGCATAGATGCCCCATGGGGGTTCTAACTTTAGCAGCAAGACAACTCTCATAGGAAAAAAGCAAGAGGATTAAAACATGAAGACACAGTATACAGGATTTCAGTGTAATAAGCTTAAAATACAGCAGCATAAAAAGAATGGCTTTGAGAAAAACGTCACCTTAATTCTTGACATAGTAAATACTGACTTTTCTTCAAGATTTCAGTAATGCCATTTAAAATAATTTATAAGATTTAATGACTCCTTAAATGGAGGACAGAAGCAATTCAATATTAAGGATTTACAGGTCTTATGTAATTTTCTAAGGGCCCAACCCAACAATACGTGATCTTGTGGAGGTACTAAGTCCTCTAGTACCAACACATAGAACTGGATTTAAAATCAAGCTGAATGTCCAAACTAATGATTAGAGGTTCAATCTTCCATGGAAAGGGAAGAAACGGCAGTATCTGCGTGACTGGGAGACAGTTACTTGGATAAGAATTCATGCAGCACATTTTATGCGCTTTCGTGCCCTGTTCTTGGCAGAAGTGCTGAGACTCACTATACATGCTGTATCTCTACTCTGGCAACACTTACAGGGAGGCAAAATCACAAACATTGATCTGGAAAGATGTTATGAAATTGCATAAGGCTTTAAATGATAAAAGAGAAAAAACCTCTCGGATTCCCCATTGCAGGCAGCTTTAGGGTCTGCGGTCACAGAGGAAGGTTGAACTAAACAGATCATTAGGCATACAATCAGATCAAAAAAGCCAACAAAAATCACAAGGACTGATTTGTTGTGCTTGGTCATTAAAATATTAATGCAGTCTTTGTTCCTACAGTCTCCAAGTACGTGCAAATCAACATGGATGGTCACAACTAGCAAGGATAGCACTGAGATATGATTATTAATAATAAAAAGAGGGGTTGGGCATAAAGGAATATTGTATAAACATATAAAATATGCTGAAACAGTAGAAACAATTTATACTCAGTCAAGGTTCAGATTCCATTGTTATATCTATTTGATCACTCCATGATGGACAGTTTCTTGCCTTTTTGGTGCTCTTCATGATACCTAAAAGCTAATGGAATATACATTCAGATTATCTATTTTAAAAGTAATATGAGATCAAAGCCAGAAAAAGAATTTATTTCATGCCAAAATAGCTACAGCAAAATTAAAAGCTGACAAACGTTCTCAGATGCCAGGAAGACTGGGTGGAGAAAGGGATGCAAACCAATTTTTGAAAACAGCAACACAGAGGCACATGGAAATTTTTTTCTCATTCAGTTCTTAAATACTGAAAAAAGTAAAGAGCAGAAATCCATCCTGCACTAGAGCCTTGACGAAGCCCTCTATGATTGTTCTTGCTTTCCTTTTCCTACTCTTGACCACTGTCTAGAGCGTATCGTTTGAGGTCATTTACAAAGGCTGCTTTTGACTTTTGGTTCCACTTCCAAACTTTTTAATTGTGCAAGTTAAAGCAGGATCAAAGCTTCAGAAAGGATCACCTTCTTATTAAATTATATTGTAAAGGCTCAAGTCTACATGCTTCTTTACATAGACAAATCATCAGGAGTTGTTCTTAAATAAATCAGAAAAAATATTTTTTTCTGCCAAAGTGGGATATTAGTGTTTTCCTAGTTAAAAACAAAACAAACAAAAAAACCCACCACAAAAAACCAGTAGTTCTTCATATCCCAGACAGAACTGGCTCTTCACCATATTTTTATATCCTGACAAATGTCAGTATAAAGCTGACATTCATTACCTTGGCATTTATTTTGAAAAGCAGCCATTTTGCAATTTTCTATTTGATATTTGCCTACAGCTTCCACAAAAGGAAAAGGTCTTCAGTTTCTAGTTGCTAGGCTTTCTCAGAGTGACATTTTCTCCAATTTGTTGTCATTTTGTAGTAACACATTATTTTCTGCTTTGAAGAGTATTAACAGTTTATTTTAAATTCAGTGAACAAGGATCGATAGATGGATCTGTACGGTCTACAGACATGAAAAACTGATAACAGAAATTGAAAGGCAAATTTCAAATTTTATGGAAATACCTGGCTATGTAAGATAACCTCTACAGAGATAACATACTTTTACCCGTGCTTCTACTTCAGTCCTATCCTAACATGTTGCAAAATACCAAGGAAACATTCACCTGTCGTTCATTACTTACTACATGATTAAGTCACCTGTGCCCATGTAGCTGTACACTTTACACGTACATCTGTAAAAATCACAAGGAACATGCGTGTTCACGGCACTTGCCTTTTAATGAGACAGGTTGCACTCAAGTCAGAACTAATTTCCATTGTTAAAAAGACACTTCACAAGACGGTTTGATTTCATACCAAACTGCAACTCTCCATCTCTAGACATTCTGTCTACAGTCCATCAAATCAAGTTAATGATGTTATGGGTTGACAGTTTCCTTTTTTAGTAATACAAAAAGCATTTCTTCTTTCTCTCTTCCACTCTCCGTTTAATCCAAAGCGGCTGAACTGTTTCTGCTGAAACTTACCAAAACAAGGCAAATCACCTGCAAGCACAGGCCAAGCTACCTGAAAGGTGAAAGTTTCACAACGTTATGTGCAAGAGATTTACCTGAACTTCATAGTAATACTACTGATAAACTTGTAGAAATATCTTTAAGTGTGTACATAATGGTTTAATGACAACACCTGCACAAGACATTTCTACAAGTAAAATGATCATTAAACCATCATGAACAATTTAAAGGATGGATGGAAATAACTAACTAAAATTAGGAACATAATAAAAACTTCCCTATAATTTCTTAACAATTTTTTAATACTGATTAATTTTCTGTGATGCTCCAAGGAAGTAGGGACCCATTGTGATTCCTGCTACAGTCTTGGGAAAATAAATATCACAAGACAAGACCGTGGGACAGCCAGAAGGACTGAGTATATACAGTTCCCAGACCAACTCTCTGTCAGTTGTATCATAATGTGAGTGAATACTGCAGCTGAAGAAAGGAGACTGTGCAAGACAGCAAGAGAAGGGTTTCTCCACAATGTCAGTATGTGTCCTTTTCTTATGCGCAAAAGATATTTGCAAATGTCATTATACAAATGCATTCTAACTCAGGGTAAGAGTTCAGTAGCCTGAGCTGCAATGGTGACTCCCATAAGCTTTACAATATAGAGTAACAGATTGTCTGAACGCTGTAAATATTAATCACGTGTCTTCCACTCATCTGCCCTCCTGAGCGCATGAAGATATTTGCATCCATCAAATGCTACAGAATTATACCAATCTGCATTGCCCACTTCACTGTACCTATCCCATAGATGAGACCACAAGGAAAAGAGCACACAGTTTCACGAGTCATTTTGGGGCTGGGGGAAGTAATCCAGGAACAAGTTATATTAATAGCACTGACAGGAAAGGGGGCGGGAGGAAAGCTACGGACTTTCTTAGGACTGCGAGAGAAACTAAGAGATCCCAGCTTTTGTGATCCCGCAGAAGCTATTTATAAATAAACTGCGAGCGAGCAGACGAGATGCTAACGAGGACTAAACAGATCCCTTCTCTGCAGTCTGGAGTGAGTGGTTTTATTTTTTAATCCTTTCGATTGCGCCAGAAGCCGCTGCAGGGACCCGAGCAGATGGGCAGAGCGGCGGACAAGCAAACGAGAGGGTATTACCGTGCGAGAAGCGGAGCCCGGGGTTCAGATGCTCCTGCTGCTGCTGCTGCTGCTGCTTCAGGTGCCGGGGAGGACACGGGATGCTGAGTGGCTGCACGACTGCAGCTGCCCCGTGCTATGCCGGGCCGCCGCCTCCGCCTCCTCCCCTCGGTGACCGCCGATGCCGCCTCCCCGCCGCCGCGGCCGTCGCCTCCCGGCTCATTCCCGGCACGGGAGCCCCTCGCCGTGCGCCCGCCCCACCGCTGCCTCCCGCCGGGGGGAGGCGACACGAACGGACTGACAGGGCAAGTGACCAATCCTCGGGCCGCGCAGCTTCCCCGCGGCGGCGGAGCGGGACGCGCGGCCGGCCGGCTCCGAAGGCGGGCGGCGGGGGGGGGGGCGGCCGAGCCCCCGGTGTCAGCGGGCCCGCCGCCGGCCGCTGAGGTCACCTGCGTGGCGGCTGCCGTGGTTCCCTGCTCCCGGTCCTGTCCGGAAGGGGGGCGGTGGGCTGGAGGTATTTTCTGGCTCTCTGGCAGGGCTGTCGCTGGGCCGTATATTCTTGCCGCTTGATGGGTCAGAAAACAGATTGTCCCGCAAAGTGTGGGTTTCCGGGGAGCTGACATATCGAGGCTCCAGCCTGATTATTTCTGTCATAAACTGCCTTTGCATAATCCATCAGATCTCTTCCTGGAAGAGCATCGCTGCCAAGCGTGTAGCTACCGCTTACGGCGGTAATTGCAATACGGCCCTTAAGCAAACCAGATGTAACTCCCAGGTGCAACGTTAGAGGACGAGGAATCCTACCTTTTACTCCTAACACTGCTTGAAGACGTAAATCACAATACAGGCAGGTTTCCTAAACTACCTCATAAAATACCTAGCTATTTTAAGGGGCAGAATTTTAGATGGAGCAAGAAAAAGACCTAATTTGTTGGTCTGAACATTGTTTTTCTACAAGTAATCTTCCCGCTACTCTTCGCTGAAAGTACTCCGTTCTGGAAGGCACCAGAAAGGAAGCAAAAGTCCTTTGGAACAACTTACTTAGGGGAAAATAATAGAGACAATTCAGAAGTAACAGAGTTAAGGTTAAAATATTTCTAGTAACAGACACAACTGGGAGAAAGAAATGATCTTTTGATTCCTCTTGGTATTATAGACCCTTCCCAATGTCGAAACATTGCAATGAAATGCCTTTCCTCACTGTAACTTACAGCCTCCTGAAAATGTCACATTTGGGTCAGCTGAGCTTCATTAATATGTGGTACATTTATTAAATTCTTTATTTGCTCACTGTGCAGATTTTTCATAAATGGGATCTTAACAGCAATCATCCACCTCTATTTGAAACACTGGGGATCATCAGATTCCTGTCGCTTTAGGCCACTCACAGCATCATTTCCTTTTGAAATCTTTACAAATTGAGTTTTCTCCTTTTTGCCTGAAATTTTCTGACCATCAACCGATTGCCTATACATAAATACTGGCTCATACTCTGCATATTGAGACATGGCTGCAGACCAGGGACTGGAAAAAGCCCTAGCTGAAAGTAAGGCTTTCTCTTCTGATCTTTAGTATTTTCAAACAAAGATTAACAATTACTTGGTTAGTAACTTCCCTTTCTGCAAGCACGTGGTTTACATGGAGACAGAGTTCAAAAAAGCAGCCTACATGAAACTATTATGTCAGGCTGCAATGTAGGGCACACTGAGAGCAAAACCTAATCTCCGAGAGGTTTCCACTTCATCTGCACTCATCTGCGTAATCAGCTTTTCATCTTGTCATAGGATAAATGCAACCTGCCTTCTGCTTCATTTACCCTATATAGAACACTAGTATAGGTTTGTATGAAGCAAGCAGTAAGAGCTTATGTAGAAATGTATTCGGAAAGGAACTTGAAACCATTCAGTTTTTAAAGGAACATTAAAGGTTGGAAGTCGTTTGTTTGCTAAGTTGACACGCTAATTAGAGTTGAAAGCTATTCACTACATCTAGTATGCAAACTGACCCCCCTGCTTTAGATGAAACAATCCTTACTTTTAGCTACCATTTAATATCTTAATCTGTGACTTTGTGGATGGTAAGCAACGATAGCTGTTGCTTAAACCTTTCAGGAGCTTTTATAAACTGTTAAATTCCAGTTAATAATCCAAGCTGTTGAGTGGGGCTAGTATGATTATCACTTGTTTTAGGCTCCGTTCAAGTGAGTGTGGAAGGCTTATACAAGTGAAGACCTTAATGGAACCAGTGAAGATCTTCATGGAACCTCCTGTTCAGGCTACTCCTTTATTTGGAAAAGTATTGCCAGAAATCGTAGCTAATCATCAAAGGAAACACAAAAATGTTTTCAGAAGCAATACCTGAATTGGAAAGGTACTGACTGACTTTGATGTCTGGAAACCTAAGTCTAAACTAAGTTCTAAGGGCTAACAATGAGGATACAGGCTGGACAACTGAATGTTTATGATTCTTTGTGCTCTTGTCTCAGAGGATGAATATTTTAATTTACTATTGTCAGAAAAATGTTCATAAAGATGTATGGGTAATCTCCTAGAGGTACATGAGGAAAAGATGAACTGTATGATGCAAAAAGGGGAGTAGGAAAGGTATTACAGCTTGCCGACAAAGCACTTGTTACCGGTCTATTTGAACATGAAGAACTAAAAAGCAAAAAGCCGTCCTATATAAGCTAGTTCCATTTTCCTTTTTTTTTTATGCCCGCAGCAAATTCTCATCCCTGAACAGGTGTTTCCATCTTTTACTATGTTTATTTTCTTGTTTTAACATTGCACATCAGAGCTGACACTTCAGTATAACAGGGATATAAGATTTCATATTTTCAACTTAAAATTAACACTTTGAATTCTCAATAAATTCAGGTCCGTAATTCAACAATTCATTGCCTACGACTATTTGCATGGCCAGTTTTGAACCCAAAATAATTAATTTTTTTCCTGCCATGTTTAAATACGTGAATTGAATGTGTTTATGGCACAGTATATACACTCAGAACTCTGTATTCTTCAGTTCCTCCTCCCGCACCCCCTCAAATCCCCCCTGTGTCATCATCCCATATTCTTTAATCCACACCATCCCATGCCTTGGAACTGCAGGATGAGTTGTGCTCATTTGCGTCATCATTCCGGGGATTCCATGCACTAACCACTACTTCAGATTGTGATCCCTTTTCTGTCCCCCCTGCCAGTTTTCTTCTCATATCTAAAACTCAGTCGAGATTCTGCTCAATAACACTGAGAATAAATTGTGATTAACAGGTTCAATTACAATTCTGGCATAATTTATAGACAAAAAAAGAAATCATCTAGTTAAGTGTAAGACACCATCTGTTTTCTTAAAAATTATTAAAATAAATAAAATTTGACTTGTAGGACCTAGATTACTCTATATCTTCCTATAGAAAACAAAAGGCAATTACACTCTTTATACAATCAACATCAATGCAAATATATTGGAATGCATTTTTAAAATGGATTGGGGTGGATTTTTTTTGAGCAGAGTGGTTTTTTTGTCTCCAACATATATTATACTGCATTGTGTTAATTTGGTTTATTCATAAATTCTTGACCCCAAAACAGCTAATACAGGAATTTTGCAGTTTACATTAGCAATCCATTTGTCATACATCAATATCAAAGATTTTATTCTAATGAGAAATACAGATTTGCCCATTTCAAATTATACCAAATCTAATTTTTGAGTTCACCCAAACAATGAAGTTACTTTGGCCAAAACAGCTTTCTTCTGATTAATAAACATGGAACTTCAAAAGACAGCAGAGGAGAATCTTCATCATTTTCAAAATTCTGAATGTATTGCAATGCTGCCAATTCTTGCTATTAAATGACCAGATTTTGGACAGGAGGGAAGCCAATCTTACAACAAAAGCAAGTGTGTGTTTGCAAATTTCTGAGAGCAGGGTGAAAAGTGTTTTATCTTTACGGAAAAGGAACATGATCAGGACTGCCGCAGAAAACAGACAAGATGTTAGAGAAAACAATGCAGAAGGTCTCTCTGGAGATGAACAGGTATTTAGTGACTAAAACATTGCTAATGCTAAGAGTGTTAGTAGGACCAATTTTGCCAGGCTTGAGTACAAGAAGGAAATTAAAGAAACTGTGGCAATTAAAATTTGAAAATAAAAGAATAGTACCAAGAAAAAAAAATCACTTGGTTCACATACTGAAAACACATGCACGGAAATTTCAAACATTCTGTATGATTATAAATACAGACTCCTTGTCTCTTACAATATTTTAAAAAGGAGGATTTTATTGTTTGGCATATATTACATACTAACAGATTTACGTAATGCCATCAAATCCTTATGAAATCAAGAAAATTGGCATGACTGCTAATTCTCATGCAAACTAAATACTCAGTTTGTGAGAAAAGTTTGTGTGTGTGTATGGTATTAAATACTTCCTGGGAAAGACTAACAGCAACTGTAGATACAGCCATTTATTTAAGTGAGGCTGGTAATGGCCGTGCCCAAAACAAAAAAAGGAAGGTAGTATATAACGACATAATGTACGTATCAGTTATACTAGCTGAAAGATTGTGGAGACAAACTGCCCTCAGAAGTGGTCTTAAGTAAAAAAAAGTCTTAGGACAGCAGAAACTCATCTCCACTCCTACCTCTTTCTCCCTGTCTCTCTCTTCCAGATACAGTATGCCAGTGTAGCATTTTTGTACTTGATGTATATGCTAAAGTTTAATATTTAAAAAGTCAGGGGAGAAAATAAAGAGACTAAATAATAACAGTCTCTTACAAATACTTACTTACACTGTCTCTTACAAATACTTACTTAAGAAAAAAATGAAAAAAACAAAAACAAACTCAGTGAACCAATGTTTTTAATACAAACCAGCAGCTGGTTCTGCGTTCTTCATTTGGTGAACGGAGTTAAATCCAGTTTGCGGCTGGTCACAAGTGGTGTTCCACAGGGCTCAGTCTTGGGGCCAGTCTTGTTTAATATCTTTATCAATGGTCTGGATGAGGGGATTGAGTGTGTCCTCAGTATATTTGCAGATGACACCAAGTTGGGAGTGTTGATCTGCTTGAGGGTAGGAAGGCTCTGCAGAGGGATCTGGACAGGCTGGATCGATGGGCTGAGGCCAACTGTATGGGGTTTAACAAGGCCGAGTGCTGGGTCCTGCACTTGGGTCACAACAACGCCATGCAAAGCTACAGGCTTGGGGAAGAGTGGCTGGAAAGCTGCCCAGCAGAGAAGGACCTGGGGGTGCTGCTTGACAGCCAGCTGAACGTGAGCCAGCAGTGTGCCCAGGTGGCCAAGAAGGCCATCAGCATCCTGGCTTGTATCAGGAACAGTGTGGCCAGCAGGAATAGGGATGTGATCGTGTCCCTGTACTCGGCTCTGGTGAGGCCGCACCTCAAATACTGTGTTCACTTTTGGGCCCCTCACTACAAGAGAAACATTGAGGTGCTGGAGTGTGTCCAGAGAAGGGCAGCAAAGCTGGTGAAGGGTCTGGAGAACAAGTCTCATGAGGAGCGGCTGAGGGAACTGGGGTTGTTCAGCCTGGAGAAAAGGAGGCTGAGGGGAGACCTTATCACTCTCTACAACTACCTGAAAGGAGGCTGTAGTGAGGTGGATGTTGGTCTCTTCTCCCAAGTAACTAGCAAAAGGACAAGAGGAAATGGTCTCAAGTTGTGTCAGGGGAGGTTTAGATTGGATATTAGGAAAAATTTCTTCACCAAAAGTGTTGTCAAGCACTGGAACAGGCTGCCCAGAGAAGTGGTGGAGTCACCATCCCCGGAGGTGTTCAAAAAACATGTAGATGTGGCACTTCAGGATGGTGTGGTGGGTTGACCCTGGCTGGAGGCCAGGTGCCCACCAAAGCCACTCTATCACTCCCCCTTCTTAACTAGACGGGGAGAAAATGTATAACGGAATGCTTGTGGGTCGGGATAAGGACAGGGAGAGATCGCTCACCAATTATCATCATGGGCAAAACAGACTCAACTTAGAGAGAAAATTCATCTAATTTATTACCAAGCAAAACAGAGTAGAGGAACAAGAAATAAAATCAAATCTTAAAACACCTCCCCCCACCCCTCCCATCTTCCCGGGCTCAACTTCACTCCCGGCTTCAGCCTCCCCTCCCCTCAGCAGCACAGGGGGACAGGGAATGGGGGTTACGGTCAGTTCATCACACGGTGTTTCTGCTGCTCCTTCCTCCTCAGGGGGAGGACTCCTCACACTCTTCCCCTGCTCCAGCATGGGGTTCCTCTCACGGGAGACAGTCCTTCACGAACTTCTCCAACATGAGTCCTTCCCATGGGCTGCAGTCGTTCACAAACTGCTCCAGCGTGGGTCTCTCCCATGGGGTGCAGACCTTCAGGAGCAAACTGCTCCAGCGTGGGTCCCCCACGGGGTCACAAGTCCTGCCAGCAAACCTGCCCTGGCGTGGGCTCCCCTCTCCACAGGTCCACCGGTCCGGCCAGGAGCTTGCTCCAGCGCAGGCTCCCCACGGGGTCACAGCCTCCTTCGGGTGCCTCCACCTGCTCCAGCACGGGGTCCTCCATGGGAATCTCTACACCCCCTCATCCTTCCTCCATGGGCTGCAGGGGGACAGCCTGCTTTACCATGGCCTTCACCACGGGCTGCAGGGGAATCTCTGCTTCAGCACCTGGAGCACCTCCTGCCCCTCCTTCTGCACTGACCTTGGTGTCTGCAGAGTTTCTTACATCTTCTCACTTCTCTCTCTGGCTGAAAAAGCTCCCCCTAAGTTGTTTTTTCCCCTTCTTAAATATGTTATCACAGAGGCGCTGATGGGCTTGGCCTTGGCCAGCAGTGGGTCTGTCTTGGAGCCGGCTGGCATTGGCTCTATCAGACACAGGGGGAGCTTCTGGCAGCTTCTCGCAGAAGCCACCCCTGTAGCCCCCTGCTACCAAAACCTTGCCACGCAAACCCACTACAGATGGTTTAGTAGCCATGGTGGTGTTGGTCGATGGCTTGACTTGATCTTAGAGGTCTTTTCCAACCTTAAAGATTCTATGATTCTATAATACATAAAAATATGGGAAACAAGCAATATTCTTTCTACCTATATCAAAGGCTTTAAAACCATTTTAATGAGATGCAGTTTAGCAACAGTAACAAGTAGACTTAATTAGATGCAAAATTAGAATTTCAGGGCTAGTAGTCTGAAAGGAAAGTAATATATGGGCAAACAAAAAACAGTTGCACCTTTTCTAAAACATGTATGTTCAGCAGAGTTGTATGAAAATAATTAGGAAATAAGTTCAGAACCATACAATGGCTCTTGCAACCTTTCTGAAAATAATGGCACATAATTCAAACTATTTTTGGTAATCTGACGGTGCTTTACAAAATTTAATTAAACTATTACCTTGGGAGAATTTCAGTTTCACACTTTGGAAAATCAAGGAACACACTGAGGGAAAGTTGCTTGTCTAGGGTTACCAAAAGTAAGTGGCCAACATGAAAAACATCCAATTCTCTGCGTAATTTGCAAAGATGGACTGTTACTTCTTCCTACATGATGTAGAAAAAAAATGTTAGTCCAAACAGTGACAGTAGATCACAATATAATACTTCTAGACCACAATTAGCTACTAAGTCTAGAAAACATATTCTTTATGAAAAAACCCTTTATTCCAAACATACTTCTCCTTGTGTGTCTGTTTTGTTTTTTTTTCCTCAATGTGTTCAGATTTAAAAAAAAAAAAAAAAAGAGAAATCACACATTCAGCTGCTCTGCAAACACTATAAATATTTGGAAGGAGAAAACCACGGATAACCTTACATGATTTAATCACATGATCTGCTTCATAAATTGGTCATGTGAGTTTGACATATTTCTCATAAGAACATTTAGCTTAGAACAAAAGTAGCTTTACTTACTGCAAGTTACTAAGAAATACTTTCTTTACAACACACATTGATGTAATCTCACCAAAACAAAATCCCAGTTTTAATGCTTCAGGCATTTAACAACTATATTTCTTAAAATTCTGTCTCTATCTAATTTGAACTTCTTGTAACTGTCTGATGCTGGCCAGACTTGGCATGCACACTGTCTACAAAAGAGCAGAGCATGCCAAGTCTAAGGCAACAGACAGGAAAGCTATTAATACTCCCAATTATTTGAGGAAGAGGACTGTTATGTAGCAGTGGTACTAGAATTGGAAATGCTACTTATTTTACCTTCAAATTCTAAGCAGCTGGAAGTTTTGTAATCCTAACATTGATCCTAACAGATTTGAATGCCATGTTAAATAGGATAATCAGCTGATCAGTCGTCAGTCTGACTTTGTTGAAAATGTAAATTTAACTTTATCTTGTTGATTATTTTTGTTTGCATATGAAAAATATTAATAAATACAGAAAATAACACTTAATCATAACTGACTGATTGGCTTGGTAGTGCTTTTATGAGCTATGGTGAGTCCCAGACCTCTGTAAATAGTAAAATCACCAACTGCACATTTCTTTTTTAATATACAGAGATTAATTGATGATTTTCTTTTTAATTGAATAACTGCTGTAATTCTCACTTGGTGGTGAGAATTTTAAGTTTCTGAAAACATTATATAGGAGGAAGTTTGTTATGATTTTAGCAATGAAATAGCATTTGAAGCTGCACGAATACTTACTGCTAGATTTCTAGCACAAACAAAAGCAGAAAAATGGTTTATTCATGCTGATTTTGTGAAGTACTAAACAATATGTTTAAATCTGAATAATATACAGGTCTATGGCATCTTTTCTAGATATTTCATAAACTGAAAAAAAAAAGACAGCGAGCATATGTCTTCGCAATGTCATTACTTCATTATGTTACTGTCAATTAAGTTGATCAAGAACAGACTAGCAGTTTCTTTGTAGCAAGTTCTTTGTATGTGTTGGATTTTTCAGTTTAAAAAGAAAATTGCAGAACTAGATTGTTAGCCGACAGTAACACATTAACTGCATGAAGATTAAAAGATAGGATGTACAAAGTAAATTGTCTAAACTATTAATATTCTTCTTCCAAAACATCCTCATATTTTCCTAAGGTAGACTGACTTTGCAAACATTGTCAGCAGCTCTTTAGTGTCAAAACCATGAGAATTTAATATGAAAATTTTACTCTGCACTCTACAGCCACTTGAGATATTTGTATGCAGATGCAGCAAGAGAAGTCTGCGTTGACTTGTGTATTGGAACACTGCTTTCAAAATATTATCTTTATCCTGTGAAAGACAAAGTTCTGCAGAGATAGCGGTCTGGCCTCTCCATTCCATGGAAAGCTTTCTGTTCCCCAGTGGAAACTGATAAAGTGGATTATCTCACACTCCCTGTGCTCTTTCATGCTGGCCAATCCTCAACAACTTTTCCTCTTTATTATTTTTCATTCTCTTAATTATTCCTTTAAACCTCTCTTTGATGTTTTTCTTAAAAGCTTGTGCTATTTCTTAGCCCACTTTAAATCTCACTTAGTATCTGCAATCAAGCTGCATCTGCTGTTCTTATTTCAGCTGAAATAGCTATTTCAGAAATCTCTTTGTGTAAATAAATTGTTTTTCTCATCTTAAACACAGCCTTAGCAGTGTCTATGGTTTCCTCGGGGAAAATAATTAAAGACTTGAAATTTAGTGTAATGTTAATATATTTCTGTTAATACCATACATGATGCCAACGCCTTGATGTTCTATCATCATAAGGAGTTATGATCTGAACTATGTGTCATAATCAGATTTATAGAATTCACCTGCTACTTCTGTTGCTTCTGGGACCTTTACTTTCCAGCCAGTAGTGAATAAATGAAATAATTTAGTGGAAAATAGAAATGAAAAACCAAGAATTAGTTTAAAGTACATTCCCTGTAAAGGAAGGCTGAGCATATCACAGAATCACAGATTGGTAGGGGTTGGAAGAGATCTCAGGAGATCACCTAGTCCAACTCCCCTGCTACGGCATGTTGCACAGGATGGCGTCCAGACAGGTTTTGAATATCTCCAGAGAAGGAGACTCCACAACCTCTCTGGGCAGCCTGTTCCAGCGCTCTGTCACCCTCAAAGTGAAGAAGGTTTTTCCTCAAGTTCAGCTGGAACTTCCTGTGTTCCAGTTTGTGCCCATTGCCCCTTGTCCTGTTGCTGGGCACCATTGAGAAGAGTCTGGCCCCTTCCTCTAGACATCCACCCCTTAGATATTTGTAAGTGCTGATAAGATCCCCTCTCAGTCTTCTCTTCACCAGACTAAACAGACCCAGCTCTCTCAGCCCTTCCTCATACAAGAGATATTCAAGTCCCTTAATCATCTTTGTAGCCCTCCACTGGACTCTCTCCATATGACTCAGATGATATACTGGGTTGTTAATACTTATTCCCATTCCCCCAGTTTTCTGTAAGAAATATTTCTACTAAGCAGAAGATATATAGGTAAGTATAACCCATCTTTGAAAAGGAAGGAATTATAAAGTGCAAATCACAAACCTGCCTGTGCAAGGGATTTCAGCATTTGCTTAGGAAACCACCTTTAAGCCAGAAAGATTCTCGTGGAAGTTATATGTCCTGACGTGACTTCCGATTACTGTTCTTAATATTTCCATGGCCTTGAATGCCGTGTTACCTTTCTAACTACCCATTCCCCTATCTATAGACTTGGATAAAACTTGTATCTTTTAGAAGTAATTAATCTTTGGAGGTGGAAAGCACTGAAAGTGTATAGTTACTATGATCTAAATAACATTCTGATCTTAAAAAAAAAGAAGTCTTCTACATTTAAAGTGTGAGTTTATAAAGAATATTCCACCTATCTATTCCAATTCTTGCTTATAAAACCAGATACTGACATGTCTTGTAATACGCTCAGTGATCAAGAGATGAAAAAAATTAAAAAGTTAAAACGTTTATTTACACAATATTTGCATGGGGGAAATATACTAAGAAGCCTTGCTTTGATGATTGGGGAAAAACAATCAGTGTAGAATTTATTCTCTGCAACAGGATTTAGCTGTTGAGCTTTGAGGTAAACTAAATCTGTAGATGGTTGGTAAGGGTATACTTTGTCTATGAGCAGTTAAAATTCTTTATTAATACCTGGTATTTTACAGAGATTAAATAAAAAATATTTTCTTCTCCCTTCTGTATGCACAAACATATTTTTACATATCAGAACATGTCAGATGTCAAATAATGCTGTCTAGAAAAATGACTAAACTAGAGTTGGAAGCCTCTAATAGACAAGATATGACTGAACATTATCAGAATCCACCTTTCTAAATTTAGAAGAGGATGATCTTGAAATGAAAGACATAATCTAGATTATTTTAGAGACTGAGAAATTGCTGTGTATGGAAACAGACCTGGGAGAACAGAAAGAAAACCAAACTGCATTGGAGTTGGTGAAAATGTATTAAAGGTAAAGCTGGGAATTCCTGTAACACCCTGTTTTTTCAATATAAAAGTGACCCTTTCCTATCAAAGAACATTTTAGAAATAGAACTTTCATGTTAGTTTATTTAATCATATTCTCAGTAAACTTATTAATACTGACATGAGACTTAAATACATTTACCTGAAATCACTTTTTTGAAAGAAGAAATGGTGCCTTTACCCTCTTCATCAAATGTTGATAAAACAATGATAACCAATGGACTCTTTTGTTTTTGGTTTTTTTTTTTTTGTTGGGGGGGTTGGATGGAATGGGGTTGGGAACATCAAACACCACCAGACAGATCTGGAGGGTGGGAAAAAAGAGATAATTATTGCATCATCTCTTGTCTTCCCTTTGGTTTCTTTTTGCAAAGAGAAAAATTGAGTGTAAAATTAAGACAGAACTGGAAGTGCTGGCAATTAGTTGTCATGAGCAAATGGTTACTCACTCAGAAACATTCCCAATACCTGCACTTTATTAAGAATTTGAAAAGTGCACAATGTGCAAAAAAGGCACACAGTGAAAGGGAAAAAGGACCTATTTTACCTACACAAGACAGTTATTTCCTCAAAGTCCATGGCGTAATATTTATGTAATACAAAGCAGATCACAAAGAAGGGTTGGTCATTAAGTATAGCTACTCAGCAGTAGTTTAATCAATGTAAAAATATTAGAATGGTAAAATTTTGGGTCAAGATGTTCAACTTAGTGTTCATAACATCCAACTTGGCCTCTGAAAATTTGATTTAAAACCAGCCTGCGCAATACCAGCAATATAACTTTTTATCTGAAGTCACTTTCAGCATAAAGCACAAACATGTCAAAACTGTGCATGTCATATAATCACTGGAAGACAGATCATATAGTACGTACAGAGTAACAAAACACATCTTCTGTTATTAAAATCTACTACATAGTAGCTTGTTTTCACTAAAGTCAATTTGCCAGGGAATACCAGGGTTAGCTATGGGCAAGCTTTCTAGATTAAGAAACAACTTGGAATATGTCCCAAAAATGTGTCAGAAGCTTGTAGGAGAATAACGATAAGCTATTGAAATTTTTAATGTATTTTTTTCTGCTCTAAGACACATACATACACACACAAAAAAATCTTCATGTATGTTTCAAAATATTTTCCTGTATTAATTGCATAGTTGCAGTTTGATATTCTAGAAAATTCCACAAATTTGCCTCTAGGGCAAAAATATTCAAATACTCATAGGAGAAGTAGGATGCCAAAGATTGTTATTTCTGTAAGCACATTGTATAGATGCAAGATACCACGGTATGCAAGAGAAAGATCTTTACCAGAAGGAAGTTCTGCATGGAATTAGACTGGTTGGATAAATAACCTTACAATTGACTGTGAGAATAGCACGTGGCAGGAAGGCATGCAAGGAAGATTGCCAAGATGTCATTCTCTGCTTTCATGTTCTACTGATAGTTAGGCATTCCCTGAAAGTTAGTCAGACATCATCCAAAGAAAGCAGGTACCAATTTGAATATCAAGTGTTTCTCAATGAATTACATTTTGCAGCCTTTAGACATTGCAGTAAACAAACCACCTAGAAAGTGAGCTACTACTTGGAGAAGACCACTACAAATGACCTTCAAAAAACTCTGGCCAGTTGTTTAAAGACAGCGTAAGGAGAACAGGAAGAGTTGGCCAGGGTGTGGCAATTGCTGCTTAGGGACTGACTGGGCATCAGTTGGTGGGTGGTGAGCAATTATTTTTCATTTGCATTACTTGGGTTTTTCTTGGGTTTTATTTCTTTCTGTTATTTTCCTTCATATTACAAATGATAACAATCACAATCACAATAACATTTAAATTATTAAACTGTTTTTATTCAACCCATAAGTTTTCTCACTTTTACATCTCCAGTTGTCTCCCCCATCCCACAGGGACGTGGTGGTGGGGAGTGAGCAAGTGGGTGTGTGGTGCTTAGTTACTGGCTGGGGTTAAACCACAACATGGTGTTATCACTGTCTGAACAGAGTTATAGAATCATAGAACGGTTTGGGTCAGAAGAGACCTTAGAGGTCATTTAGTTCCAAGCCCCCTGCCATGGGCGGGGACACCCTCCACTAGACCACGTTGCCCAAAGCCCCATCCAGCCTGACCTTGAAGACTTCCAGGGAGGTGGCATCCACAACCTCTCTCGGCAACCTGTTCCAGTGTCTCATCACCCTCGGAGTGAAGAATGTCTTCCTAATATCAAATCTAAATCTACCCTCCTTCAGCTTAAAGCCATTACCCCTTGTCCTATCACTCCATGCCTTTGTAAACAGCCCCTCTCCAGCTTTCTTGTAGGCCCCCTTTAGGTATTGGAAGGCTGCTAGACGGTCTCCTCGGAGCATTCTCTTCTCCAGGCTGAACAATCCCAACTCTCTCAGCCTGTCTTCACAGGAGGGGTGTTCCAGCCCTTTGATCATCTTCACGGCCCTCCTCTGGACTCACTCCAACAGCTCTATGTTTTTCTCATACTGAGGATCCCGGAGCTGGATGCAGTACTCCAGATGAGGTCTCACAAGACTGGAGTAGAGGGGCAGAATCACCTTCCTTGACCTGCTGGTCACGCTGCTTTTGATGCAGCCCAGGACATGGTTGGCTTTCTGGGCTGCAAGCGCACATTGCTGGCTCATGTTGAACTTTTCATCAACCAACACCCCCAAGTCCTTTCTCCTCAGGGCTGCAGAGAGTAATTACAAACAGTCAGTCTCTTGGTTTATCTCCTGCGCTGGCTGGAAGCTAAACAGAAGCAATTCTGCTGTAGTAATGTTTTGCCAATTACCACTATAAATCAGCTTTCTGGAGTCAAAGTTAACAAATTCCAGAAAGTGAAGTGGGTATAGCATATGAGAGAAAGCAAAAGACAGAAACAGAGAAACAACCATGATAGATTCACGTATGGTAGCTCATACAATTAATTACCTTTTCCCAATTTCTTAATATAATATTGAATTTCTTAATAAGTATTTCTTAATAGGTAACCATGGAATGCAGATATGTTAAAATAATAATATTCATTTGTTAAAATAATTACTCAGTAAGTCTTTATTCTTCTCTAAGTTATTAATACTTCAGTGCAACTGGCTACCAAGATTTAAAGCCTACAAATAACTACTGCGATAAAAATCTAGAAGGCAAAATTGGAGTTGAAATTGAAACATTTTCAAATACTTGTCCAAGTATCCTTGAGAAACACAGGATGTTAACCCTAAGAATTTTGAAGTAATTGATAATATTTTAAAAAATCACAGTTTAAAAGCTAATTTGATATGACCACAGTAGATTTTTTTTTTTTTTAAATTGCGGGGAAGATATTTTTACTGTAAAAGGGGCTAAAAATTTCAATCTGCTATAAAAGTAAATTTGCAATTCTTATACAATATGAATCTAGAAATAGGGATATCAATCTAGAAATGGGGAAATGAAAGCAAATCAGTCTTGGCCTCTTGGTTAAAAAACATGTGATAATGCTCAAAATGAAATAAGTATAAATCTAGCATCAGTGTAATCAAGAAAAACAGCAAATATTAAGATTAGGATATATTAGACAAAGACAAGACAGAAATATAAATGTTGTAGAGATCTTAATATCCAAATTCACAGTCAGGTGTACATGATCTTGCATATGTAACTAAGAACATGCCAAAAGTTCCCAGATGGTTTGTAAATTTAAAGAGATATGCATATTCGTGTCAAGAAGCAACAAGATAATGTCCACATTTTTGCAAATTCAAGTCTCTTGAACATATATTATTGAAAAAGGAATAATTAAAAATGTTAGGACCAGTACTGTGTGGCTCTTTCTTTGACTGAGGAATTAAGTAGATTCCTCATGACATTTTACAGTATTTAGCCATGACTTTCATTAACTCAAGAATGTGATTAGTGTTTAATGTCTAGGCAAAACTTTATCCTTCTTTACTATTGATTTTTTTCACTCATGAAGAAATCTGCTACTGATTCTCCTTTCTCAACTTTTATCCTTCTTTCACAGCATACTTTTAAACTCCCACCATACTTTAAATGATACCACAAAACAACCCAACCTGACTGAACTACCGTCTTTCTTCCCCATCTCTAATTAGGGATGGGGAGGGGGAAAGGCTATAGCACTAGAAAATCTTTTCCTAATACTTATGAAATAAATAATTTTTTATAATAGACCTAACTATGCAAGCTATCAATTGGCTACCATCAGTTTCCTAATTGTTTGATTTTTGTTGTTAACTTCCTTTTCGCCAGAAAACAGGATTCTTGTTTGTTACTACTTTGTGAATCATTAAAGTGCTAATTGCTTTGGAACTGATTAGCAGTTGGGATGAATTTTTTTTTAGAACTTGCAATGACAGCTGCAAACAATAGTTTTTTTGAAAAAGCACTGATAAGATTAATCAAAAGTTTCATGAATTTCCTTGTAACACCCTTCCTTTGTGAAGCCATACTTTGTGTACACTTGGGATACTTTTTCTTTTTTGTATTTTTATTAGAAGTATTTGTTGGAAACACTGTCTAGGGAAGAAAAGCTATTTATTACAACATTCTACCCACACTATACAGCATCATGACTCACACACAATTCATGAAAAACCACAAAATTAACTCAGTGTCAGTTTTCAGAACTCCATGAAACGTCAGTACCTGCTAGTTAAGGTACTGAGGAGCTATAAAGATAAACACAGAGCTATAAAATTAATTCCTCAATCCAAGTCACTCAAACACTCAAATACTTTCCTTATTTTACATATGAAGGAGACCAGTCCATAACAACTTTAAAAAATGCAAACCAAGTTCAATCAAAATTTAGAATCTTATTCTCACCCCTGAAATTATGGTACCCTTTACGACTTTTCAGCAAAAGAAGTTATAAAATATATTTTTGTTAATGACTGCTGTTATCTGCTATGTATATCCTTTACAAAGATTCTGCTATGAAGACATACCAATAGCTTTACTGATATTCACACCTTTACAGAAGTTATCTCCAAGGTAGTAGTTTACCTTTAATTTGCTCTTTCTCCTGGAGGTGCTCCTCTCTAAATGGGCGATTTAGCAGTGGAAAATACATTCTTATGCTTCCATCATCTTCCTGCTTTATTTTGATCTAATAACAATAAATATTTGTCAGTTTAGTGGAACATGGAAGATCCAACAGGTCTGCAAGAGCTTGTGATCTTTGGGTTTAGTTTTTTCACTTTTCTGGTAAGAAGACACTCTGTACTAACAAGGTTTAATTCTTAGAGTGATATCTTGCAATCACAATTTTCTGGACATGAAGGTCTATATGAATAGTGGACATGAAGATTTTATGCTATCAGAAGGAAACAGTATCTTTGCTAGTGCAGAGTACAAATACGTTCAGATTTTACAGTGACCAGACACCTTCTGCATATAATCAAAGACCTTACAACAGAAATGTGTATTTGTATTATTTTGCTTCTATTTCCTATGATATATTCACATAGTAAATTATTATGTAATTCTCAGTAATAGCACATGTTTTATAATAGGGTTCTTGGCAGGCCAAGACTGCACAAGAACAATTAGGTAAAAAGACCCTGTTTAAGAACAGTTCATACACAATTACTTATTAAATAGAAGGTTTCAAAACCAGCTGGCTGAGAATATGTTTTGTTTGTATCCAAAACAAAGGGCAGTTTGGCAAATCAAGTGGTGTATTTAAAACCCATTCATTTTGAGGGGAAAAAACCCCCACCAAAACCCACAAAGCATAAAAAGCTTCTGCATGATAAAAAAAAATCAGACTCATAATCCTTGACAATGATCAATAACATGTTTTCAGAGACCTCCAACTTATTATAAATGTTTCTGAGATAACCAGCAATAATGTATACTGCCTCTTATTTAAATTTGCTGGACTGGGACCTTAATATTGGTAATATTTATAATACACTTCTCTTTTACAATGAAATTTTATATTTGTCCTCTTATTATACCAGCAAGTGGAAGTATTTTACAGAGGCACAATTATCCTATGTGTTATTTTAAATATAAAATAATGAAATAAAATAGTAAATAATGACATCCTCTTGCAAGCATAATGTATACTTCCTGCCCTATAAACATTTACGTATTTAATTTATTTACTCTGGGTGATCCCTCTGTATGAATTGTTGAATGGCTGCCTCCTTTAAGTCATATAAGCATTATACTAATAAGAATTCCATTTTATTTTGAGATCTCTGTGGAATTATCTGGAGGACTGAGACAGAAATAACTAGCTGAGACTAATCCTCCAAGTACCAGTGAGCAATAAATTCACATCAAATGTTTAGAAATTTGTGTGACTATCACACATTTTTTAACAATTGCTAAATCACAACTTTTTTTTTTTAATTAAAAACTCCAGTTTCAAGAACTTCATATTTACTTAGAATTGTTTAAATTTTGGTTTTGAACAGCACTTTAACTTGGGAGATGTGTTATTTTAAACACTCGTCAACACTAAACTTTATAAGGCTTCTGAGCCCTGGACTGGAGGATCACTCTGGGAAACTACTACCCCCAGCAGCAATTATGAATTAGGATATTTTAACTCTCCGTTGTTATACCCAGTGTGCTAACAGAAAAAAGAATACATACGATTAATTGCCAGGGGGAGATAAAGGCAAGTCCTGCACCCATAATACATGGTCAGCTTTAACTTTGCAGTCTTTTCCAGATTACAGCAGCTATCTTTATTTGATCTGCAAAAACCATAACCTTTGTTTGGCTGCAGAGCTGATTCATGAGAGTCTGGGCGAAATTTTGTGACATTTTTAAGACTCTATCTTATTTCCAACCAACCTGTCTTATTTCAGCCTGCGGTGGTTTTGCACCTTTCTACACAGAGTTCAGAAGGAGATATAACCAAATTTGAGAAGAGCGAGGTCTCCTGTCCACTGAGGCAGCACAGCATCAGCTATCCCACCTTTGCTCCCTCTGTTCCCTTAGGCAGCACACTGAGGGAGGTGGCGTTTAATTACGCTCATAAGAGTCAAGTAATCAAGAATTTACTTTTTATTATTATTATTATTATTAAACATTTGTAGATGGCAGGTCAAGTTACCTCCTGTGAAGGCAGCGTGCAGAGTAGTCTGGCCTAGCTCCGTGGCTGGGAGGTGACCCGCAGACCTGCGCCCCCAGCACCGCTGTGAGACCTCTGGCAGCTCAGAACACCATTATTTTGAACATAACAGCACGATCTCTCTGTGCAATTAGGACTAAGTTGCCAAGACCGACTCTGCCTAATAGCACAGAGACTTCACAAACTTCAGTAGATCTAATTAAGCATATGTTCCTCAGGCATTTCTTCAGGGACCCGTTGGGACCCGCCCGTGGCCAGTGCAGCCACCACTGGCAGCCTGGCCTTGTGCTGGGTAGGTCCTGGGCCGCCTCCGCTCCCTGGGCCCCCTCCGCTCCCTGGGCCCGGTGGGCGCTGGAGCCGGGGGGATTGGCACTGCAGGCTCCCTCAGTGCTCCCGCCACGCTGCCCCTGGGAAAGCGCTGCGCTATCCCTCCCGAGTCCTTCCCTCAAAACTCTTTCTGCTTGGCAGGGACGAGATCTGTGTATATGTGATCTAGGGCTGAGGTGACTCTGCTTTCCTGGAAAGAAGGGGAGGAGAAGGGAGAAGACAGGGCGGGTTCTTTCACCAGTGCCACAGGTCTCAGTACTCTGTGCAGATCATGGCAGTACCTGGGCTCCCGCTGCACGACCACTGCAAAACCGGTTAGTTATGTTTGCTTGTAACTCATCACAGGATCCGCTGACGGTGAGGGTGGCCTCAGAAAAGCAGAACAAGGTCCAGCTGTCGAAGCTGGGGGAGTCAAGTGGTGGGTAGTGTGTGGGAAGGCTGGGCTCTGCACTTTTTAATGTCTTCTTAAATCAAATTAATACATATATAAGCTTCTTAAAATAGGCTTCCTCAAGGGTTGTGTAAGAGCACTATGTGGTTTCATGAAAAGAAACAAAAATTAACTAGAAAATGTAGCAGAGGAAAGGTGTGTGCAGTCACGAAACAGCAGCTGCAGGCTTGAGCAGAGCTCAGAGTCTCCAGAAATCAGAACTGCAATGAGTAAAAGGTGGTGGTGAGGAAGCAAACTAAGTTTGCCTGTACTATTTAGAAAATAGGGTTTTGGTTATTTTGGGTTGGGTTTTTTCTTTTTTTTTTCTCTGCGTCACTAGATTTAGCTAATAATACTGTAAAGTTAGATGAGATTATTTCACTTCTAAATAATTATAAAATCATTTAAAATCAGTGTGGAGGTATATCAGCTTAAACTAAGAATTAAGAAATAGGAATAAGCTTTGGAGACACTTCAAACATTTTGAATGGTTGAGGTAATCATGGGCTGCTGGAATTTTGTGGAACCCTATATGAGACTGGACTGTAATGGGAGCGAAACCCAAACCAAAATGACAATATTAGACTACCCTGTTTTAAAATTAAAACAAACACAGATCAGACTGCAAATTTTGCCAGGGATGATGTAATGATAGGTGTCCCTCAGACTGATTTGGTTCTAGCTATTAAGCAATAAAAGAATTTGGAGATCTCTCCCTTTCCTTTGCCTGTATATTGTTTAATCTGTTGTAAAAAAAAAAAAAAAATCTCTGACCTTATTTTATGACCTCTTAATTTGACATTCTTTTTAACCACCGTCTAGTATAATGGATCTCAAAATATTCTGTGGTCAAGTTGAGAGACTCTGAACCTAAGGAACTAACTTGACTTGGTAGAATAGCGAACTAACTGAAACATGTCACAAGGTTTTCTTGCCCTACTTTTTTTTCTTCTTTTGTCTCTTTATTAGATTCCTTAATTTTGAACAGTTTTCTCTATTGAAGCTAGACCATCTAATAATCTGAGTGATGGTGGTCTTCTATACCTGGGCTAATACCTGTTCTTACCTAAGCTCTGGCTTTAGCTAGGCACTGCTTTATCTAGAGCGCGATGTCTCTGTAATTAATTAAAGTTAATATATTCCTTTTCTTATATCCAATGTATGAATGCAAGTGATTAAATCACACATTTCTAGAAGAGCTCTTGAGCCTAAGTTAATCCATAGTAGGAGATGAAAGTAGAATTTTTTTTTTTTTTTTTAGCATCTTTCTTTCAGATTTTGACTCCTGTGTCGTGGGAATATTTGAAAGCGTTAATTGCATAATTGGTTTCTACATCTTCCCAAGAGGTCATATCTACTCCTTTCAGAATCTTGTTACAAAAGTTAATTAAAGCATCTCCAGCATATTTTCATTTGCTGCAACACAACTAAGACTAATAAATTTAAAATGTCTAAGCTACGGTTGAGAAAAAGCATCGATTAACAATTTGTGACAAAAGCCTTATATTTGGCTGTTAAATCACCTATTTAAAGCTGTGGAAAATTAACAACACAACCTGAAAGTAAAACCATGTAAACAAAAAAAGGTGATATTAATTAGAATATGTGTAAAGGAGAAGTGAGAAAGGCTACTTCTTTTTAAAGTACACAGTGATTACTAATTGATAAGCCAAAAGGCACTCAGTGCAGCAAAAGGCACTTTCTCTATGGGAAAAACTTTTTAGACTTGTTTTTTTTAATCCTTAAGAAGTGAACGAGCACTTCTGTGAACTCTTTGCAAGTAATATAAGATTTACAATTGAACCAAAGGAAAGTGTGAAAGAAGCACAGCAATTTTGGATGAAAGTAGTTAGGAAATTTTGTTGCAGTGATAGCTATTTTTTAAGGAGGAAGAATGGGAGAAAGTAGAGATAAGGATTAATTTGTTCTTAAAGGAGCTATACAACAGATACTGGCTGCCTAATGGTTATCGTCCTAGTGTTTGGCTACGATAGAGTTGGTTTTCACAAGATGCTGGGAGAGGACACAGCCAGGACAGCTGACCCAAACTAGTCAAAGGGATATTTGATACCATATGATGTCATGCTCAGTATATAAGAGGAGTAGCTGGCTGGGGAGGAGGGATCACTGCTCAGGGACGGGCTGGGCATCGGGCTCCAGGCAGTCAGCAGGTTGCATTATGTATCACTCACTCTGTATATTCTTTTATTAGTAATGTTGTTGTTATTTTCCTCTTCCTTTGTTGTCCCAGTAAACTGTCCTTATCCCAATCCATGAGCTTTCCCTTTTTCTTCCAATTCTCCTCCCCGTCCCACTGGGGGGGGCAAAGGGTGAGTGAGCAGCCGTGTGTACTTATTTGGCAGCTAGGGCTAAACCACTACAGTTATTTAGAAGAGAGTTTAGTAGCTTAGAGAAATTGTTGAGAAGATACCAGTTGATGATGAATATACTGATGAAAAAAGAGCCATCAGCAATTGGTCAAGCGAAGGCTTCTTAGGCCTTTTCTCACAATACGTCACACGCAGCATTTGTCTTGCTCACCTCTGTCAGGTTTTCACATTCATTAGCAAACTGTTTCTCTACCACATATTTTCATTTTTTTGTATTTACTGAGCAGAATCTATAAGACTTGCACAGATCAAGTAGTGTATTATACAGCTGAAATAAGAAGAATCTGGGCAGGCAGTTCAAAGCTTGTATGCACTTGTTGAACAAATGTTGCCGGCAGACAGATCCTTTCATATGTAATTATGGGAACACAATTAAAGTCAGGTAGAGGAGGAGACCTCTGGTGGAGGAAGAATACTGAAGAACAGGTTTGTTGGACAGGAAAATTAAGAGATGAAAAGCAATAACGCAGGAGAAGCTGGGTATTTTACAAGCCCTAGATAGGCTCATTTCAAATTACAGCTGTAAATCTTAGCTCCCATTAGCATTCCTTGGACTACCGTTAAGCTTATCCTATTTTTCTTGTTCTCTTGAAATAAGGCTGTCGAGATTTCTGATCCTTAGTTCAGAACAAGTTGAGACATGGAATGAAAAACATGCCTAGGAAACAAATTTGGTTTAGATAATCTTACTGTAAGGCTTTGTAATTCTGAGACCCAAATATGAATTTTCTTAAATTTCTGTGCCAGTATCGTATTATTTACAACTCTTTTTTTCTCAAATGCCAGGTCAGGTGGTTTGTTACATGGACAGCTGGCAATTTGATCAGTATATGGAGATTTGTAACAGAAATAAATGAAAATGTTTGAAGGCACCAGAAGAAATGGCAAAACAAGGGTTAAAAGAATGGCCTGGAATAATAATAATAATAATAATAACAACAACAATAACAACAACAACAATAATAAGGAACAGTGTTCCCAGTGTTCCACTGATTTCAGAATAAAATTTTATATCAAGCCTGCTCTTTCATAAGAGGATGGTGCTTGTCAGCAGGCCCTGCAGTCTAACCCCAGGGGCATGGTAACAAGGTTGCAGAATATGGCGTATGCTCTTCCTTGTCCTGCTTGCCTGCCAGGAAAAGAGACATTCAAACCTACTTTTCAGACAAACAGAAGAAAACATGCAATGAACAGCAATCTTTCCTGAAATGTCTGTTCACAACCTACTGCATTGTTGCTGATTGAACTTCAGGGATGTGATAAAGGCTTGATGGCTGGCATCCCTTATACTCAGCAATGAACATAAAGTGATTCTGGCCAGGCTGCTTGGGCAAACCTATCTTGGAGCTTGTATGTGAGTGAGTGAATGAAATCTATGAGAGAATAAGTGTGAGTTTATAAAATAAACTTCAGAGATTTCTGTAAATAAATAATGCTAAGTAAAAACTTGCACTGAATGTTGTTACACAGATTTTTCTGTGAGGAAAACAACCTCAACCCATTAGCAGAAACATGGAAAGAACAGACAGTGATTCAAAAATTATGTGTCATAACTAAATTCATTATCAAAGTTTTATGAAGCATTAAAGTTGCTACGACTATTGAATGATGGTTTGTTGTGAAATTATTGTTGAGATTAATTCACATGTAGTCATTTTCATCCTTATACCCAAATGGTCACTGCATTCAAATTCTTCAATTATTATCTTCCTTGTTAAGGTACAAACAAAACCAAGTTTGCGGTTTAACAAAGATGGAAGGAGTATCGTGCAGAATGCCTAATATATCTAGCTGCATTTCCAGTCTCCGCTACAGCCCCACAAATATTTTTGTGTGCGTTCCCAGTGTTAGAAGATGGCTTGTGGAAAGAAACATAATTCTGTTGAATGATCATGACAGCTGGTGGCTGCAAACAGACTTCCACTCTCTGACTGTACTTTTAGAATTTATTACACACATCTGATTACCAGGTTTATTACAGACATCTGATTACCAAAGCCAGTGATGTTACAGTAAAATGTGTAAAATGGTTTTTTTTGATGTCACAGTGGTGTTGCATAACGTTTCCTTCAGTTGTTTAATAGGCAGCACTATGTATAAATTCTTATTTATTATAGGTTCTTTTAGTAGTGCATGCGAGGAAAAAAATAGGGTTTTTTAAAATTTGTTGTCTTAAAAAGTGGAAGTTGGAATTCTTTATTGAACAAAATACAAGTCTTGTTTAATTGATGTTTTTGCATCTTTATATTATTAGAAATGCCAAATTTGTTTTTTAAAAAGACTGTTTTCTACAACTGAATTATAGTTACCACATACAGCTGTTCAAATACAACTTTCGGGTTTTGAAATACCGTATTTGAGGTGGAAGGTTTTGTGAGGACACTATTGCTATTTGATATGCCCAGAAATGATACCTATGTGATACACAGTATAATTACTATATGTCTAATAAACGAGAGTAAGGTTATGGACACTTAAACTTTTTAAGACTATACTGTCAGCAATTACAATTTTGATTGTATAGTAATACTCAGGATGCTTCTGACATGAATGGAGTCCAATATACAGTATATTCAAAATTGTTTTTGACTATGTCCTGGTTTTTGGCTGTGAGAGAGTTAATTTTCACAAGAAGCTGGGAGGGGACACAGCCAGGACAGCTGACCCAAACTGGCCAAAGGGGTATTCCATACCATATGATGTCATGCTCAGTATGTAAAGGGGGTCATGCTCAGTATATAAAGGGGTGGCAGCTCCAGGATAGGCTGAGTGTCCAGTTGGTGAGCAAATTGCATTGTGTATCACCCATTTTGTATTCTGTTGCAAATACTGTTGTTCTTTGCCTCTTCCTTTGCTGCCCTAGTAAACTGTCCTTATCCCAAGCCACAAGTTTGACCTTTGTCTTCCGATTCTCCTCCCCGTCCCACTGAGGGGGTGGAGACGTGAACGAGCGGCTGCCTGGTGCTCAGCTGCTGGCTGGGGCTAAACCACGGCAGTCCTTTTTGAAGCCCAATGTGGGTCTCAAAGGTTTGAGATAACAACAGATGTGACCAAAGCGTGTTAAAACAAAGTCGCTATACACATTTATTATATTAGGTAGACAGTCACTGGTCACAATGGTGTTTTGTTTGCTCGCGTGGCTGTGGTATGTAAATCCTTGCTTGCTGTATGTGTTCCCTGCAGCGCTGTCTATCACCTCTGGGAGAGGGGTCAGGATTCTCATTTGGCTGTACTGTGTAATATCAACTTATAATAACATCACTCATCATGAGGTTAAGCTGGTATTTGTATGTGGCATTGCTGTCATGCCTGTACCTTGGATGACATCTCTCGGGATTGATTAATAATCACAGCCAATCTATGCGAAAACAGGGTAGGATACTTTTTCGCACTCTTTCACCTCCTCTTTTTCCTTCAGGCTGGTTACAGCAGCCTTTGAGAATTTTGAGTAGCCTTGGGGTGTTCAAGCCAGCATGTTCCTCGTGCTATGTCTCCTGAATGCATTTCAAGTCTTGTTTAGGGTTACAAAAAATTGTTTTAAGAATATCACCCTGAGATCTGCCCCAAGGCTGGAGGCAACTTGAAGAGAATATGTCCTATTCCTCACCTGTACAGACCAGTATCTCAGCTATTAGGAGTAAACATTCTTCTGCTCAAGAGAGAGGATATAGAGGGTACACACCACGAGACACCCTGTGGTTTTACCTGTGTGACCACCAAGATGACATGAGGAGGTAGGATGGAAAACCTGTGTCAACCCTAGAGGCACAAATATGTGAGCTGCAAGGCAAAACAGTCAAAAAAGGGGATTCTTCCAGGAAAAATGCTGCTTCAGTCTCCAGCAGGCAGTTCCTCAGACTGCGTGGAAGGCCTAATCATACTTATATAATCCTCATGAGGGGACTTCTAAGTCATTTTTGCGAGATGTGAGTAAGACATCATATCATGAATATGATGACCAGGATTAGAGGGGCCCTGCCTGCAGCCAGGTGGAGGAAAGGGACAACCAGCTTTATTACACTGTGTGGATCTGATGGCCTGGCATGTCACATCCACAGGAGTATAAGGCTCTAGTAGACACTGGTGTACAGTGTACCCTAATCTCATCAAGCCATGAAGGGATAGAACCCATCTGTATTTCTGGAGTGACAAAGGGATTTGTATAATTCATATTCTCCTTGCTTCAGACTTTAAAGGTACGGGGTTTTTTTGATATAAATCCTTCCAGGCACTCTGATTTATAAAATAGAGTTGATATTGTGTATAAGGAATAAACTTTTTGGAGCTCTCTTTCCCTGCAGTTCCTGGAAAATTAAAGCAAAAAAAGCTTTTGATGCTTTACAAATAATGGCTTGTGTGTGTTTTTCTACTATACATAAGAATTTCTTCAGAAACATTCTTCTTTAGTGTGTATTGCTATTTTTAAAAAAGTGAAAAATCTTGCACTTTATTTTGGTTTCATAACTAATGTGAGATTTTTTCCATTCCTTTTGCTTTGCCCTTTGTAGCTCTTACTGATTAAGAATTCTGTGCGTTTTGTATAGTTGTAAAATATATCTAGGAGAATTCATGTTACCGTTGTGTCAGTTTAAGTCTTGTGCTTTATAGAAGTATGACATGGCATAAAACAGATCTGGATTAAAGAGGTTAGAAACTCAGCTGTGTATTGAATTGAAGTTAACTCAAAAAACCAGACCTCCTGCACATGGAAATTACAATCTGTAACCACACTTATGCATAGAGTTGCTTTTCTTTTCCGTGTAGTTTCAAAGATTGAATTAATATGTACTTTTTTTGTGAACAGAAAGTAGGTTTATATCAAACTATAATTCTATTCCTTTAAAGTCTAATACATCTATTTCATTATTAGCATCTTCTGTGCTAAGCACATCCCAAGCATGCAGAGTCCCCCACATCATTTGTAAACTTTGTAATCTGAAATTTTTGATGGTACACAATAGATTATTAAAAATGCCAATTGAGAGATGGTTGAAATAATAGTAGAGGCACATCTGCTTTCATGAATTATTCACATCCATCTCAGTAGTCACAGCTCATCAAATAGTACCCCATAATGTCAAATTATGTACTATGACATGCAAAACTCATGGTTGGCTTTTGGTGAGAGGATGATCTGAGAAAGGTGAAACTAGGCAAGCCAGCAAAGCTACCAAGGCTTGAATCTGAAACAAGCTGCCAGGGAATCGAAAAGATGTTCATGTTGTACATTCTAAAGCTCATTTTATCATAGTAGTAAAATGTATATAATGAGGAAGTGATTGTTGTGTGATTTTGGTCATTAGGAACAACCAACCTAGCCTGGGGCATAGTGCTGCTCAGTTCTTAATTAATAATTGGAATACTTTAGGATTGTTAAAAGATATTATTTTAAGTTGCAATATTTGTAAGTGGAACTTAAAGTACGTTTTCTGAGACTCCTCGGAAAAGCAAAACAGAACTACACTGCCAGCTATTCTTATACAATATACAATTCATATACAATTCATAAGAAAGCAAGCCGGCCATAAATACAGACATCAGTTAATGAAAAGGGAGATGTATGAAATAGGCAGTAGGAGACCCAGAGGCATAAGGGGTTAGAACATAAGCCACAAACTAAAATACTATATTAAGTGTTAGTGTTGAGGAGTAGGATACTATCAACTTACACTGTAAATTTCTCTGGTTCCTGTCCCAGCCACAACTGTCCTTTCTTCTGAATATTTGTCTGGAATTGGTATTTGACCAGGATTAATTTGTGATACAGTGCAAATTACTTGCAATAGAAACTACGGATTTCTTAGACTCTAATTCTTTCTACGCTACTGTGAGATCTCAAGCTGAACTGGCTTTATGTGGAGTCATGTCAGTGGAAAATATGAAATGATTAAAGTATTTTCAATAAATGACCATAAGTCATTTTCTCTAAGTCAGAGTGTGTATTAGCACACTATTAATTCTCTTTAGGGGAGGAGTGAATATTGAAATATTCCATGGACTTTAAGAATGTGGATTAATTTTTATATAATCATTTTATATACGGTAATTAATTATTTATGTAGAAAAGCTCTGAGAAAAGTAAGGTAAATTAGAAAGCACAGTAAATCCAATGGAAAATGCTTGCACAATTTTCTCAGAGGAAGTCCAAAAACAGTATTGGGAGACTTATTTTACCAGTCACAACTAAACAACACAGCTGAATACAAAGTACTGTGTATATACAATCTAATCATATTTAGCTGTTTGGATTAGAAGAATTATAGTAAATGTATTGACAGCAATTACAACAGTCTTGCAGGTAGTTAGCAGCTACAAAGCATTGAGATTTGAAGAGAAATTAAAGTTATTTTTATAGTTGCAGCTCTGTCATTAGCTGATATGGCCTTGGCATTTTATGGTGGCAATTCTTTAACTACATGGTAGGTGCAATTCTGTCATGTTATATTTTGATAATTTATCATTTGACTTATGTCAGTACTCTGTGTGTAGGACACTCAGCTACTCAACATTGCTACTTCAAAACTGTTTTCTGTCTCAGTTCTTCGGAAAAGGTTAGTTGTGCTTTTATTGCAACCAAACTGAATTAGTGCAATTCTCTGTTCGCTGATGGGCCAAAAATGTTTTGCATAAACTCCAGGTTGTTCATAATGTGTTGCCATAGACATTCCTGTAAAACCATAATTTAGTTTCAGTGAATCATGTTCAAAACATTGAAAATCCTTCATTAAAATTTCCTAATTGGTCATTGAAACAGTCTATATTGATACACTTATAGAAGATTAGTGCTGAAACTGTCATGCTTGAACTATGCCAGATGGATAAGATTTTGGGAATATATGACAGGAAAATACAGACATATCAAGAATAAAGCAAGCTTAAAAATACAGGTTTGTCCATATTGTATACACAGGAAACTTGGTAGTTTGGAGCAGAAACGTGAAATTCAGTATTAGCGTAATTTTGACATCAGGAATGTTTTTTGTTTTCCCAGAGATAATATCTCATCATATTTTGTAACTTTTTATGAGTTATAAGACACAAAATCAGCATTCGTACTTATTTGCTCTAATTAATTAAATCCTTATTCTGCTTAAACCAAAATTTACAGTCCTAATGTTTTACACTCTAATTTATTTGCTGTTCCAAGTGTTGGCTTTAAGGATCTAGTCTGAATGAAATCTATCTGTGAAGTTCAAGTGAAATATATTTTCCTGTTCACTCATTCAGCCCCAGATTCAAGAGGAAATACACTGAACTGAAGGAGTTTTTTAAAGTCTTGCTATTCGGTGTGGGAATAGTGCTTTGTGTACGAGAATGTGTTATTATTGTATTGTGATGGGGAACTGAGGTGGAAATTACGGCCAAACAGTGAAACATGTCTGCTGGTGTTTGTGAGCTCTGCTTGGGCCTTCTAGAATGGGATATTTTGGAGATATGTAGAAAATCTTATTTTGGCAGACTTAAGTCAACTGGGATTGGAGTAACTGTGTTTTTGGAAACAAGAGAAGGTCCTACTCATGTATTGGCATTTCAGGTTTAGGAAGAAACTTGTGAGCAAACGTTTTCTTTGGGGTTTTTTGGTGGGTTTTTTTTCTTCTTTTGAAGAAAAATGAAGAAGATGCAATGTCAAAGTTCATGGCGCCGTAGACTATAGTAAAAAAAAGTTGCACAATCTGTAATAAAATTGGAAATGAGACTCCTAATGTCTTAGGTTAAAATATTGTGAATGGTTATGCTTACCAACCTAAGTCACAGGCCTTTTTTTTTTTTTAATTATTTTTATAATTTATACCACCAGATGGCAACCTAACAAAACTTTTGATCATTGGTGAAAGTGAGTTTTGAGCATCTGTTCTGAGATAGTGTCCTTTCCTCATTTTGCATTAAGTAGTGTTGAGGTTGCTTGGAAAGTCACTGAATTAAGCCTTACAAGCAGTACAGATACTATGCTGTGGATTCTATAACACACTTTATTCTTTCTGCATTCATAAGGAATTTCATCAAAGATTGCCTCAGCTTTTAAAAAAAAAA
The DNA here is from genome assembly GCF_028858705.1 of Grus americana. NCBI lineage: Eukaryota > Metazoa > Chordata > Aves > Gruiformes > Gruidae > Grus > Grus americana. Next base: position 35,894,507 of record NC_072856.1, on the reverse strand, counting down.
TGAAACTTTGTGCTGTATAACAAAGCATTGTCATAGGATATGCGTAAAGCCACAACAAAAGTAATTTTTAAATGGACAGGAAAAAAGTGTACATCATGTTTGGAAATATGTGTAAATTAATAAAACCATTCTCTCTTTAAATTGCTCAAACTAGTAATCTTCTGATGAAGGTTTTCCTCAACTTGACTAAGATCCTGCATTTTCCACTGTGAATTGTAATTTAATTTCTCTAGAATAAACTAAAAAAACCCCAACAAAACAAAAACTTGTTAAGTGTAAATTCACAGGAGTAGTTTTCTGTTTTGTGAGTGGAATGTTAACTTGCACTAAGTGCCTCGTGTTTGTGAACTGGACAAGCACTTAACTGCCTTAATGCACGGGCTGAAAATAGCCAACATAACGAATATTAATACTTTTGTGAAGCTTTTGTAAAGGAAACAATGTATTTCTTTTAATGGCTTTTTTAAAAGCCATATTTATACATATTTTTGTACTTAAATGAAGCATAAAACACACAGAGACATGTTGGTCTTTCAAGCAGCATCTAAATTGTAGCACTTAGGCCTGTAGTTATCAGTGGAGAGTAACATTTTGACTCCTCACCGAACAGAAACTTGGGTAACTGATAATATCCGTGCTTTTGAAAACACCAGCATGCACATACTTACCATTACAGGTTTTGTAAATATCTTCTACTAGGTATTTGATCCAGCTTTGATTGATGGTGTAAGTCAATCTTCAGAAAGTTAAAATACACACCACAAAAAGTGGCTTAGAGTCAGATACTCCTTTTTTACAGCAGGATGATTGTTTAGTTCCTTTTGTAAAATTCATGTTACTATTTTATTGCCAGGCTACTGCCACTATAAAAATTCTGAGTTATTGTTTGTTGGCAGCAGCAGTGAAGCCTGCCAAAAGCTAACCTAGAATCAAGAACTCATGTGAAGAGTCAGTCCGTCTGAATCCCTTAGTAAGAGGGAAGAGTTTATGCTGGAGAATAAGCAGGCAGCATGGTTGTGCTGAAAATAGGAAGTTTTCCTTAAATTTGTTTTGTAAACAGGTTCTTCTGATAGCTTTAAAATACCGTAAAGTCTGTCCGGAAAATATTCAGCAGCAAAAGTGCTAAATTATAGATTTGCATTTGATTGACATGGATAGGATAACATAAAATACACAGTGGTCCCAATTCAGATTATTTGACTTGTGTGGCTTTCACAGTGGAATGCTGCACCTTACAATCGTCTCCAGTAGAGCAGAGTCACTGTACATATTTACACACTGTGTGTGCTATGTGATCATTTTGGATTGATGTACTGCAGTGACATGATGTCATTTTCTTTCAATCATAGCTTCAGTAAATTTAAAAAAAAAAAAAAAGGATTTTTCAAGACAAGTTAGTATTAAGGAATTAGAAATACAAGACATTATACTTCATGTAAATGAGACTTCTGATTAAGTGTGGTTCCATAAACAGCCAAATCTCATCTCAGAGCAATGGAGAAGTTCTGGAAAAAAACTAGCTATGTCTTGAGGAGATGTACATTTCATTATGCTATAGTAGCTGAATATTTTTCTCATTAAACATATAGGCATAGTACCAAGCAGAACAAAACTCTAAGGAATAGAAGTGCTATGAAATGGTTTTGCAGTTCACTTGACAATTTTGAAAAGATGAAATCTAACAAAAATATTTTGCTTTTTGAGGGAGGAATTTGTTTCCCAAAACAATGCACAGGTTACTTTATAAACGTGAGTATGAAACAAAGAAAAATAGAGGGATTTACAAAGAAAAAAACAAACCTGCTGGTGAAATTTGACGTCAGAATTTTAGATATACGATCTCTGTTACAATGCTACACGTATTACCAATATTCCTTTTTCCATATACTTTGTCTTTTGTTTAAAAATGCAAAGTGAGATCCTGGCATGTTGACATCTGTTTAAAAAAAATAATATTGGTAACCTCTGTAGCTGCCTTAATAGAAGTTGCAGACATAGGTATCTACAGCTATCTATTAACTGATGTAAACATATTATTTTACTCTAGAAGTGTCTCTGTGTTTCATAGGAAGCATTTGGATGGAATACTACAATATCCAAGGAAAACACTTGTACATTTTTTTCCCCTTTCCATTTGATTCATACGGATTAACCTTAGCTCTGCATGTTCAGATCTTACTATCTAGAAATCTTACTGTAGTAACTCAAATAAAACTTGACCAGCAGATGTACTGCATGACATTGATTTCTATTTGTGAAGGAAAGAGAGCACTTGCTCTTTTTATGAGTCTTATGACTTGCGCTTACTTTCTCCAGTTTTTAGGTATTTCTTGTTTATAATCTTTCAAAGTAAAGTAGTGTGCTTGAAAGGTTGTTTCTGTAGGACACTACAGAAAAGCTGTTCTTACATCTGTAAGTTTTGCCATGCAATACATGTATCAAATCCATTCTAAATATAAATGTATGGATAAACATGCATCATCACTAGGCCTCTCTACTTGATCCGTTTTTCAGTAAAAATGCAGTGGCATGCTTTGACTTTAAGCAAGCTTTCCCCACTCCTCTGATTTTTTTTCTGGAATAACTATATTTGGTAAGGAAGATGTGTAAAATTTTGTGGTTTATATTGATGAGAAGAGAGATAAAACATTCATTCAAATATGGCTGGAGTAAAAAAAAAAAAAAACCCACACCAAACAAAACCCCACCAAACCCAAACACAAAACTGGACGTTCAGAATACCAAATCAGTTTTCTGGCATTTCAGAGAAAAATTTTTCTGCCACATTGCCTTTGCCTTGCACAAAGCTATCTTGTTCTTGCTCACAGCAACAGACAAAAACTACGGGACGGGTGCAGGGGAGTGGATGGGCTGGCAGGGCCAAACTGTGCGACTGCATCAGCTGCAGGCTGCTGAGCTGCTCTTGGCCTGAGCTGCCTGTGGCTGAGTACTGGCTTTGTCATTATTTTTTGGACAGAGTTTCTCAGGGTAGTAAGAGGGAGTGAAATAAAACATTTTTCAAAACATTTTGCCCTTCAAAGAGAGAAACTGTTGGGCATCTCATTGTTTGTCTTGTGTTTATGGTTATTTGAATTAGTGAAAAATCAGAATAATATTATTGGGGGGAGGGGGCAGGGAAGGGCAGTTTATGTTACCTTCCATGTCCAGAGGACAGTTGTGTATAAACATATTAGCTTCTGGACACAGAGAATCTAGTTTCAGTTTGCACTGTGCTACACTTGTCCTTGTGACTCCAAGAAAGTTATTCCCTTACCCTCATGCCTATGTTTCTCATCTGTAAAACAAAAACGTACTGTTACTGAGAAGAAGACTGTATACATATGGTACTCTGTGAGGGTATGCATTGATGTAAATAGGGACAGCGCAAAGTTTGGGTAATGCTTCTCAGGGGTGGAATGTATGGGTGGGCTGTGGTTGCAGCCTTACCACAAAATGCAAGATCATATAGTGAATTGGGTGGCTAGAGCCTCCGCGGTGCTCTCTTCTGTTTCCTTGTGTCCTTTCTCTTTTCCGCCCTTGACTGAAGTAAATTCCGTTCTAGAGTTGATCTCTTTTTTTTTTTTCTTGCTCATTTGCTAATATTGAAGTAATAACTAGCAATTTTCATTAATTACAAATTTCTTCATTATTTAACTAAAATTTAAAGTTATTTTAAGTTTTATGTTAACAAAACTGTGGTTTATAGGTTTTGAGGTAAATTTGTACCATCCTCTATACATATTCAGATACAGTTCTGAAAAGGTACAAATAAAAACCTTGCAGTCTTTAGGATATAGGTATAAATACAATGTAAAAGGATAGCACAAATAACTACACATAGTAGGTTCAGATTATTAAGTCATCTTGGAAATCAGATTTGCAGCTGCTTAGGCAGAGAAGCAAGAAACGGAAGTTATTGTAAGCGAGCTGAAAATATCTGCTGTCAAAATCAGCTTGTCCTGCGATCATCTGATTTACATCCTTCTGCTGCAGAAATCAGTAGGTTCAGAGTTGCTGAATTTGATACATTTCAGTGCAAATTTGGGTACCCTGATCTGTGAAGATGGAAGCACAAGCTCTGCTTTCATTAACACTTCACCATTATTGCTGTTTTGACCAGACAGTATCTGGGGGGAAAAAAAATCAGCACCTAGTGATACATAGAATGCTTCCTGCAATACCTTAACAGTAGTTTGTTTTTTTTTTTTGCCTCTAGGGTAGAGAGAAAAGGAAAAGAATTGCTTGCTATGAGCTGAGAAAGCAGCGCAGTTGGCTCTGGCAGTGAGGGGGTTGACTGACAGTCTGCAGTGCAGTGGAGTTAGCTGAGCTCCCTATATGGCTGTGGATTAGCTATATGCTAATACTGATAGGAGAAGAGGAGCTGTACCGAGCGCAGTGAGCTGCCGGTGGAGGCGATCAGAGTCTCAGCAGAGCTGACTCCTCAAGAGCCATGGCTGAAGGGGGTGAAGGAGGGGAAGATGAAATACAGTTCCTACGAACTGTAAGTATCTGCTTTTTATAGGTCATGTAGTACATGATTTTATGTCTCATGTCTATTCCCTTTCTGTAGTATTAAAAATAAAGTGTTATTTCTGTGCTGGGCTTTGCCAAATGGGAGAATTGATTTAGTCAGTAGAAAAAAATAAAGCGAGAATATGAGCTTTAATAGCATCAGGCGGTCTCAGTGTGTTCTTTCTTGAATCTGCTCAATAGCCAGTTTGGTATAAGGAGACCTATTTCCGCTGTAATCCCCTGTGTTTGAAGCGTCCTCGTCAACTTTGTACTTGGGTTTCTAAATGTAGCTTGCCAAATATCTGACCTCTGAAACTTCTGTCTAGGTTAGATTTCACTGACATTAACAGAAGCTTTGCAAATAGGAGAACCTTAAAATGATGAATAAACCGAGCAAGCCCTTGATGACCTCTTCTGATAAACATGCACACAGAAGCACACTTGTGTGTAGGGAATACCAACAGATGTTGAAGTCAGGGCTCTGCAAATGTTTGGGGTCTTTTCTCTGCTTAAAAGAAGCTTATTTTAAAAGGAGATAAGGATTTCTTTGGGAAAGGGTGTTAATTAGTGAAATAGCCTTCACTTGGTGTAATTTTCTATAAGGAGCCCTCACACCATTCTTTCCTAAAGCTTTACACAAATCTAGTATGACAACCAATTTGGACTTTTAAGCAAGTAGTGTTCATGCATTAATTTTTGGGAAGAGGATAAGATCCTTTTCATGTGTCATCTCGTGTCTCTCCTCATTTTTACCCTGCATGACTAAGAGTGTGTTGTTGTGTAACTAGCATGAAAAAACTGCTATTGGTCTGTGTATTCCCTCCTCTTTCCATACTATCTTTACTTCACAAATAATGTTCCAGAAACAGTCTCCTCTGGACTTGATACAACTTTAAAAGGATAAGTCTCTAAAATAAAACATGCTAAGTGCCCGGAGTAGGAAATTACAAGGCTGATTTCTGGGAGGCTGGGAATATTTATTTCTGGGAATTAAATGTTGGAGAGTGGTGATGGCTGCTGCTGCTGCTTATGTAAATTGTTTAGGTGTGATGAAGTATCATTAGCACTTTTAAGCCTGGGAGAATTTCATGGGGGGAGGGAAATGGATGACCACAATGAAGTATCCCTTTCCAACATCCTTTCCCTCCACTCCATTTTTTAGAGGTATCTATATTACTTCACTTTCTAAGAGTTGCCTTGACTGAGCAGTCTTCCTCAGCGATAAGTGAGAAGCTTTGCCTATTCATAGATAGCCTGTGTGTGCTACATGAGATGGCAATTTCTGCTGCTGTGACCCAGTCTCATGTTAGTAGAACTCTATTGCACTTCTTTCCAATGGGTAAAATAAAGCACTACATAGAGGTGGAGGCCAAAAATGGAAACAGCAAAAGTGAGACTATGCAGAAGTGTTCCTTCTACTTGGTGTGAGGAAATGTTTTACAGGGAAGAAAATGGACTAGAAGCTGGACACAGCTTCTCCTTGCTGTGAACAATCGTATCAGTTACTGCTGCCACCATTATAACTTCCTTCACCTTTATGGAGAAGGGATCAGTTGTTTTGCAATACACCGAGAAAGGAACCATTAATTAGGTACTGCGTGCTACGGTGATGTAAGCCTTCAGTACTTATTACTTTTCTGGGAATTTGGACTGCTAATGAATGTTTCCCAGGCTTGTGTAGCTGAATCTTCCTTTGAAATTGTTAATCTCCACATTCTTATTTTTGAGTGTGTAGACAGAAGTGCTCTAGAATGTTTTAGGGTCTCAGAGGTAACTTTTTCTTGGTGAGGTATAAAATAAGATTAGATCTCTTTTGATCCAAAAATATCCTACAGTATTTTTTCAAAGAGCAAGAGAATTAACTCTTAAAAGTCTAGTAAAATTAATTTTTGTTTTCTTAAAGGGAAACTTTCCATTTGGCCCCCATTTTTTTATTCATTAAGATGTGGGGTTTTTTCTTCTGGATCTATGTTATTGTATAGTTTTGTGCATAATTTTTAGGCTTTCTGCTCATATAGAAGGGCTAGAAGCTCAGTGGTACATAAGGATGATACCTGTATTCGTTTCTAGGGAGTAGCAGACTTGTGGGCATGTTTATAAACTTTGATGGAAAGCTTTTCACTGTCACTTTCTGTTCCAAGACATTCCTCGTATTTGATTAACTTGGCAGCAATAGGAATGACAAAGAACAAGTTCTAGAGAGGAGGGGACAAGAACACTTTGATTGTCATCATTGTTGTAGTAGTAGTATGTCTTCAGTATTCATTTCCAGTGCCAGTTCTTGTGTGAAGTCTTTATGTGCAATGACAGCATTTAAAGGAAGGTGTTACTAATACAGTGTAATTTCCTTTCTTAATTTTTCCCTGACTTAGAAGTTCAGTATGAATATAAATAACTATATAGATACACAGAGGTTTTCTTATACTGCTATCCTGCTGCTGTGTCTTTGCTATGAAATATTTGATATTTTGTTTCTGTAATAATTGGAATTGTTTGTCTAGTTTTCTAGTTGGTGGCTTTCATCTGGATTTGATTCTGGATATTCAATGTATGTGTGCCTACTTGCATGTCGCATATGGAAGGGAGAAGCAAAGCGCTTGTTACTTGTGCGTAACACACAATACTGCTATCTCTTAGTTTCCTGCCCTGGTAGTGATTGTTCTTTAGATGCCTTCCCCTTATCGTTTGCTTGTTACCCCTTCCTAAGGTATGAATACATGAGAAACATGTGTGTTAACTGGGCTGGTTTGAGATAACTTGCTGAGAGATATAGTGGGAACCCTGTTGCCCTTGGCGGCGTGGATGAGTGAGTGTAAAGCCTTCTCCTTCGAGCCTTTCCTGGCTACTGGGACTCTACTACTGTGACAAATTGACAAAGTCCTCTCCTCTCTGGAAATTATTCCCAAATTCTCTGTCATTCCCACTGCTGCCAAATTAATCAAATGTGAGGTGATGCCTTGGAGCAGATAGCTTTTGTCTTACTCCATCGGAAATACCTATATAATCACTTGCTAACAGAGAACATTATTGGAGGGGGGGGCGGGGGGGAAACCAGTCACACCCCTGCCCAAAGCATAGGAGCAGTTCAAATGTACTTGTAATGAAGTATGTGGAAGTTGCTTGCCATCTTAGAGTCCAAAGTATGGTGGTAACATTAGTTAGTAGGTGTATTGCTTTGTTATTTTCTCTGAAATTCATCATATTAATGAAAAGTGTTTCCACTTATTTTAATACCTTTTTTTTTTTTTTTGAGATGTCTCATAACACGTTAGTCAAGAAAATTTTCCCTTGTTTTCCATGGAACTGAACTGTGTGTGTGTGTTGGTGTGTGTAGGTATTAGTGTGTGTATGCCTTTTTTCATGTGTCTGTGTACGCAGGACTTTCCCCAACTGGTACAAATTCTTCATTTCTCTGGGTGACAAAGGCCTTAACAATTGATTCTTCTTTGACTTTTGCTCTTTTAACAGCTTGTCTCAACGACCTAATTGTAAATGTTCTGATAAACCTCTCCAATCGCTATCTAAAAATTTACCGAGAGGAGTGGGAAATTGTTTTCTGTCATAGACTGAATGTAGTTATCTGCTATACTTAGTAGCAAAGTACTGTTGTTACAAAGACCTAGAATAGACTATTTGGATTTAATTTTTTTCCAAGGTCTAGTTTATGAATGTAAACTTACATAATGAGTTTAGAGATTTTTTTGTCAGGTATGTTTTTGATCATTTGTGTGTTAATTTGCTGCTCAGAATCAAAATGATTGGGTGGCTCATACACATTTATATGCAGATACACTTTCCTACCTGTATTGCTTGAAAATAAGCTCTTCTACTGTTCAGGTGTTACAGATGAGATGGGAAATTTATCTCAGTTTTACAGTATGAACTGTCAGGTATAGTATGAGTTAGACTTTCTTTTTTTTTCAATCATTTTTACTGTTGCCTAATACAAATATAAAAAGTGTTTATATCATGCCTTTTTTATTATTTTAGGAGTTGTACTAAAGCACTTTATTTTACCAAGGATTAGCATGGCATAAAACCATATATATGTTGTTTTATCAAATCTGTGTCTCTAGTGGTGTAACCCTAGTGACATAACAAAGAATGTGTGAAGTGGAAATATTAAAATAATTCATCCGTAATAGTCAAAATTAACATCTAATAGTTATGCTACTAACTCCATGCTGATATTCTGTAGCACAAATCTCTGTGGTGTGATTCAGTGAAGTATGAATATCCGCTATATAATGCTCACCAGATAAATACTTGCAAACAAATATATCGGACAAATGTTGGACAATAATGGAAGATATTTCTAGGGAGAAGATTTTAGCAATGGTTAATTAAAAACTGGGAAAATATAGAAATTGTTCTCAGTGAGTTGTGTACGAGATTATATAAAAGCAATATAGAAATTTATATATAGTAAAAGTCACAATGGCTAAGGAACGCCTTAAGATCAAATCAGTGGAATTTTCCTGAAGCCCCTTTTAAGGGAGCTGGCGCAGGTTCTGCATGCTGCTTGAACAGCTGAGTGTGTTCTGAGGTATTGTTTTCACATTAATTAGGACATTTTGTCTGTTGTCACTGAAAGGTACTGCAATTCATGATACAGTAGTTGTCCATTAGTCAGTCAATTCCTTTTAGAAACAGGGTAAAAAGAAGGGAAGAATAATGTTACCTAAAACTTGAGGTGCTTCTGAGAACCAGTGTGTATTAGCAGCTTAAGTGATTTTTTAATTAAATGTTTATGTATCCGTGTATCTATTTATCTCTGTGCATTAAATCTCCCCTTCTGAGCATATTGCCACAATTTTTAACAGTTGTATAGCAGTCCATACTTCCAAGTCTTCTAAGAAGAAGAACAAAAATTGTACAACAAACAAAAACTCCATCCTGTCTCTTCCACTCCATTAAAAAAAAGTCCTTCAGATAGATTTCTTTTTGCTTCTTAAACTTCAGGCTATCACCACTATAGCTACTTTCAATCACTCTTCTTGCCTTATTATCCTTCGGTTTCTACCATGGAAATGAAATCATTCCTAATTTTATGAATTTATCCTGAGTTAAGTTTCTTAGAATTTGTAGCGTCCTTCTTTATTAATAATGTTGCTCTGTTTTTTTTCACCCATTGAACTGCCACTTTTACTGCCTGCATGTGTTCTCAACTTTGTGAATAGGTTTGCGCAGTTTGTCACTATACGCGAAACAGATGGCTTACGCTCATTCTTTGCCTAGGACTGTTTCCTTGCTGAAGGTCTGGGTAATATTATAAGATAGATTTACAATATGACAAATTTTCCAGCATATCGTATGCGGTAGTATGCTGTGAGTGTTTATTTTTGATGAAATAAAGATAAGATCTTCAGCAATTATTTGAAACCCCTTTTCACAGCAGAATTTTAAGCAAGTGCTCTACCATACTATAAATACAACAGTCATGCCTTCTGACCGTATAGTGTGTCTGGTTTTTAGCTCTGGACACACTGGAGTAGTGGCTTGATATCTATATCAGAGTTATTCAATTAATTTGTAACAATTTCTCTTTTGGAGCGAAATCATCTCATTTAAATGAGTATTTCAGGCTACTGCTAAGGAATAATTCTTTGGGAAAATTGCACCATGTTTAGATGAAAAGGGAAAGACTTAAGTAGTTTGGTATGTTTAATATAATGAAAGTTGTTTGAAGCTTATTTAATGATTGGCATTTTATAGCTGCTATTAAGGAAAAGAGGAATAACTAATATAGCCACAACTGCATTATAATTTCATAGAACTTCACATGATTTGTCTTCATATACTTGGGTCTTTCTCATTCTCTGAGTTAGGATCTTGAGGTCTGTTCCCTGGCCAGATTTGTACTTTTGGTACAAATACAGAGTGAGGGGAATGTTTATGCAGCCAAAATCTTGCAACTAAAATAGGAGGAAAGGTAACAGAGGAAGGGAGTATGAAAAGGCAGTGAAATTATATCCAACATGTTGTCACGTAGTCATTTTTACATTCTAGTTACAGAAACAATTATAAAGTAGATTTACTGGTGTCACGAGGAAGAATAAAACCAACAACCTTTAATAAATGCTCTGTGGAAAATGGATTTGCTAGGTGGTAGTGTATTGAAAGACTGTAGCAGGTAAAGGGCAGCAGAAAGGAGAAAAGGCAAATAGAGTTTTTGAACACATACCAGGTGGACAATGAAGACTTGCATGATGATTAGTCAGAAATAACGCTGATTTCTCTCTATCACATGGAAGGTAGTTGACTTAGGGACACATTTCTGTAGGTTCTGACGTTACACGTTGTTGTTGGAGATGGTACAGTGTTCGGTCTGTTTCCCTGACATCTTTCTTACATTGTGCTTAGCATGGATCTATAGAATAGACCGTAAACCTAGTTTTCCCTACAAGGACGTAGAGCAGTAATGTTCAGAGATGAGTTGTACAACATTGCATGTTGTATTATATGTAATGATAGTACATATAGGTATGATATATACATGTATACATATGCCATATTATATATATGGGATATATAGTTATATATGGGATATATGCAATTATATGTAACACGTTGCACTTTTGCAAGCTGCTTCATATTGGCCCAGTCTACACCAGTTAAAAACAAAGCAACGTTGCACTACATGAACTCAGCATCATGCTTTACTACTGTTTCTTTCTACAGCTTAAATTAAAAACCTGCTATTTCAAAAAGAAATCAGTGCATGTATTACAGTCTTGTAAATACATGTATTGTTACAAAATAATTGCGAGATTGAATGTAGTCATGATTGATTTAACTCCTAGGATAGATCTAACTAACTCCTTGTCAGTTTCTTTTCCTTTTCTCTTTTTTCCTTTTCAGTTTTATTTTTTTTGGTATCAGTGTCAATGCAGGTCTGCTGAAATAACATCAAATTTGTTGCAATCAGGCAAAACTCTTCAATCTCGCCTTAGAGTGCTAGTGAGTTAAAAGCCTTTTTGATGGGATTTGTGAGCATGCAATAATCCTAAATTAATGCTCCAAGCATACTTTCCCCTACTTCCCCATAGTCCCACTAGTGGCTCTTGTGGCGATTTGTCTTCTGCTCAAGCTCTGCTTTTTGGTGTCTGAAGGGGGATTAATATCATCGGTAATAAACAGTGAGTTTGCTAGTGGTGTTCCCACGTTTTTATAGAATGCAGCAAGTGGGTTGCCTGATCTCTGTGCCTTTTTTCTAATCCCCTGCCATGCTAACTGGGTATGATTCATATTGAAATCCAGCTGTGAATATTGCTTCTTTCTCAGTTCCCATGGCAGTGCTGTGACCACACAGCCAAATGCTGCCAGGTGCATTAGACACAGATTCCAAAAATTAAAACAGAGTTATGGGCAAGGAGGAGAATAAAAATAAATTTGGCACGCAGTTATTTAGAATATATTGAATTAAATCACAGGACACTAGTTTAAAGTCATGTAATTCTTGATTTCATTCATGAAAAACATATTTTCCTAAATGGCACATAGTAACAGTGCAGATATGTAATAAGCACAGACCTCTATAGACAGTAAAATTATCATCTCAATTTAAGAAAACAATTGCTAACATAAATACACTTTAAGAGATTCAGAAAGAAAACATAAGGCATTAATGTATGCCTCAATGAATATTTTGGTTTGTTTGCTCAATATAGAAATTTTAAATTTAACATTCTGTCTTTAATATCATTAAAAACTCACCAGATCATTCCTTATGTCTATGAGTTAGTAGGATGTAGTGGTTTTGGTGCTGGAAGATTTAAAATTGTGTACCAGACATTACTTTAAAAGAATGTATGTTGTTCTGATTGCAGAAGATACTTTCCTCCTAAATACTTAATTTGCTTGGGTAACTTTTGGAAACTTCTTTTCTGAAAATTACAGTTACATTCTGAAGCACAATTGGCAAATATGTGACATCCTCAGAGTGTGTCTAAAGTAGTTCAAGATTGGGATATGCATAGGAATTACAAAAACCCCCAGGAAAATGGATTTCCCACCCCCCGCCCCTCGATCTGCTTTTGTTAGTGTCTCACCTGCAGTATGATGCATACATACGTGTGTTTGTCAGCCATTGTGCACCTGCTGTCAGTCAACCCTCAGTCTTAACAGACATGGTTCAGCTGTAAATGGGAGCTGCTGGCCAGTCTGTGGATCAGGAAACCTCTCTTTTCCAGTTCCCTCTTCTGGCACCTCATGTCCGTGGTGAGGAGCGACAGCTTCAGTCGGTAGAATCAATGGCAGAGAGAAAAGCAACATAAGGTGAAGGATTCAGTAGTAACATCAGGTTTGTTCCTTCTACTGGGCTTTTATCCAAATAAGCAAGTGCTAGTTCCTCAATAAGATGAGTAATCAGCACCCGCCCGAGCTGTTTTTAGTCCACAACAAACATCTCTGTCAATCTTGAGCTTTTCAGCTTCTTCAGCACTCAACCAGGTGCTCTGATACCTTGTACTAGAAAACCAACTTCCCTTGACCCAATTGCAACAACTTGAATTCTTTTCAATCACAATGTAATACAAAAGAGCTGCAACTTAAATAAAATCCTTGACAAATTATTTGTACAAACAATAGAATTTCAAATCGGAGACTTGAAACAGCTGTTTAGCAGATGCAGAACTAATTTAAAACACTGAAGATTTAACATGCTTTCATATTGCATCAGCAGTGCCATGTACAAATGGGAGTACAAGGATCATCAAGCTTAGAATATATACTAAAATGCCTCCAATGATTCACTAAAATGCTTAAGGCCATCTCCCAAGACTCCCTCTGAACTTCATTGTCTGCACTGTGTCATCTTTTCTGTATATGGAAAATGCCCAGAAGACCTATACACCCGGTATGTATTAAAGATACTTAATGTCAGTAGTTTGTAGAATTCAGAAGCTGTTTGATAATGTATAGAAATGTTGATACAGTCAGTGCACAGTCAGTTAACATTTTGATTAAAAAAATAAATAACCCCCCCAAATTGTCAGTATTATACTCCAAGCTGCTACCATAACCCGATTCTACAATGCATATCCAATTCTGTTGCATTTTCCAAAAGATCAAAGTCAATAAACTTTATAGTTCCTATGTAGCCAAAGCTAGGAAAGATAGACTTTAAAATTTGGAAGACCTCAATTTGATCGTGCAAGTCATGCCTGCATTTGTTTTTACCAGGTACCCTTTTCGTGAAGAACTTTCACAGAACAAAAGGTTTTTGTTGCATACATAGAATCATAGAATTGTTTTGGTTGGAAAAGACCTTTAAGATCATCAAGTCCAACTGTTAGCCTAGCATGGCCAAGTCCACCAGTAAGCCATGTCCCTAAGCACCACATCTACGTGTCATTTAAATCCCTCCAGGGATGGCAACTCAACCACTTCCCTGGGCAGCCTGTTCCAGTGCTTGACAACCCTTTTGGTGAAGAAATTTTTCCTAATATCCAATCTAAACCTCCCCTGGCACAACTTGAGGCCATTTCCTCTTGTCCTAGCACTTGTTTCTTGGGAGAAGAGACCAACACCCACCTGGCTACAACCTCCTTTCAGGTAGTTGTAGAGAGTGATAAGGTCTCCCCTCAGCCTCCTTTTCTCCAGGCTGAACAACCCCAGTTCCCTCAGCTGCTCCTCATAAGACCTGTGCTCCAGACCCTTCAACATCTTCGTTGCCCTTCTTCAGATGCGCTCCAGCACCTCAAATGTCCTTGTAGTGAGCGGCCCAAAACTGAAGACAGTACTCGAGGTGCGGCCTCACCAGAGCCGAGTACAGGGGCACAATCACTTCCCTACCTCCTGCTGGCCACACTGTTCCTGATACAAGCCAGGATGCTGATGGCCTTCTTGGCCACCTGGGCACACTGCTGGCTCACATTCAGCTGGCTGTCAAGCAGCACCCCCAGGTCCTTCTCTGCTGGGCAGCTTTCCAACCACTCTTCCCCAAGCCTGTAGCTTTGCACGGGGTTGTTGTGACCCAAGTGCAGGACCCGGCACTCGGCCTTGTTAAACCCCATACAGTTGGCCTCAGCCCATCAATCCAGCCTGTCCAGATCCCTCTGCAGAGCCTTCCTACCCTCGAGCAGATCAACACTCCCACCCAACTTGGTGTCGTCTGCAAACTTACTGAGGGTGCACTTGATCCCCTCATCCAGGTCCTTGATAGAGATACTAAAGAGGACTGGCCCCGAAATGTTGATGATGTTGACCATCACAGGAAAAAGTGCTAATAGAAATTAATAAGATTTGATTTCCTGATCTGTCACTATCTCTGGGAATTTAATAGTGATTGTATTAATAATGTTTTCCAAACCTTCACTTAAAACTTTGCATTTTTTCCTTTATGTGCTATTTATACACATTAGAATTAATAAGGAATGAGGTTTTTAAAATGCATAGAACAATTCTAACTTTCTAATTTGCAGACCCTAAACCTTTTCTATAAGAGTTGTTAGTTGCTATAGACTGAATTTGAGTCTTTACTTGCTTTCTTAGTAAGGTTTTGCAGGTCTCTTGGAAATAGTCCTGCCTGAATGAAGTGGTATTCAGCCTTCATTATCTTCATTTATTTTACTTTATTAACATGCCTGGAAATATTTGTAGGTAATCTGGTATATGTAAAGTTACAGGGAGTGGCTGGTGGTGACTAGCACTTTTGATGGCTGAATTACCCAGGTGTTTCAACTCAGAAGTTAGATGCATTATATTTTTTTTTTTAACACAATATAACAAAAAATCAGAGCTCAAAGTTTTCAAAAACATCAAGTTTTCTCTGCTTACTCTACTGGACCTCAAGTGATTGTCTTAGGGAATATTAAATTGGCCTCATCTTTAATGTAACTCCATCTTGTGAGTGGGTAAAATAGATGTGTGCTTGAATACTGAGAAGTACCTCAGTACTAACACTTAAACAAAAGCTTGATTCTAGACGGATAGGTATTGTCACTGGAATCAGTGATCATTGATGATTATTATAGAATTTCCAATTAAGCCTTGTTAAACTGAAATCTAGCAGTTTTAGTGAACCTTCTGCTGTTAGAACCCTTTAAAGACGTTCTATCAATCAATAAGAATCCCTTTCATCAGTCACTGGAAATGCCCATTATTGATGTTTGCTTTAGGTGTTTGGTTTTATTCATGATTCATTTACTGTGTGTATTGTGGGTTTGCTCAGGATATCCATAAACTTTTAAAAATTGCTTCCATAAAAAGGAAATAAGGTAACATTTTGGATCTTGTACAGATCCAAAATCTTTCCACTTGTACAATTAAGTGACATTGCATCTCATCAGGTAATATGAATGCAGAATATGTAGATTTTAGGATTATCTCTGAATTTGTGTCTAATCAAAACCATAACATTTTTTTTCTCATGTTTATCTTAATGAAGACGTGGATGTATTTTTTGAATAATAATGATGCTGATATATTTCTTGTAGTGTTTAAAACTTTCTTTTTAGTATTTTGATTTTTATAAAGGTGGGAAAAAAGGATTTCTTTGTAGATATATAATGAAATCAACTACAATAGCAAAAATAGAAAAAAAAGCTTCAATAATAGAAGCATGTTAATATAAATTTGCATTTTACAAGCAAAGGAAAATTCAGCAACTACTATGGGACTTTCTTCCCCCCTTATGGTTTTGAAGCAGCGATTTTATGCAGCACTGGAAAGACAAAATTACTAGCCAAAGTTTTTTTCATAGAAGTGAGTATAATGGTGTTACTGGAGAAGGGTATAGGATGTGGGATTATATTCTTCCCCAGTGATGTGAGCATTGTCCCATTGTTACTTCAATTTAATGTGTGAAATAGTAAGAGCTTACTATACCAAACTTGGCTTGATGAAGAACTGTTTTGCTTTACTCACGCAAATCAGCCTGAGTTTCAGAATTGTTTCAGTTACGCATTTTACACCTGATCTTCTCTATGCACAAAATTAACTACACTGTATGGTATGCTCATATGATTGTGAAAGTTATAAGCAGCATATAGCAGCTACTAAACCAGCTAGACACAAACAAATGGTGAGGTCTAAAAGAAGAACTTGGTATTATATATCATTCGTTGTAAACGTTGCTTAAACAGCCAGATTTTTCTTCCAGTATAAAATACATTCTAATTGCTAATTTGTTACACAATAATGAGTTTCCTCAAGGAGGAAGAAAGTAGGTTATCACCTGCATTTAAACTTTCCACTTATGAAAATATATTGATAATATTAAATAATTTACTTTATTAAGGAAGAGAATTTTATCAGAAGAGAAAATGTTTTTATTGCTCAGGCTTTTGCTCATTTTTGCTTTGAAATGCCACAATTTGATGACTCATTGTAGCTAGCCTAACTGCAGATAAGTTTACAGAAGCTGTCGTTAATGACCTTTTACTGCTAACCAGAGTATAGTTCCTATTTCTTGTCACACTGCTGCACAAACAATAAGCCGTAAAGTTGTATCCACTGGTGTCTTGTTATTGAAGAAACACCAACTTTGGGAGAAGCTGAATTGGGAAGTACAGTCTCTCCGTGATTAATCTGAAATTCAGGAAGCTTGTTGGTGTGGAAGATTCTGGATTCATTCTGAGCACGTAACTTTCATTTCGTGACAGGAGTTTGGGTTTGTTAGGTAGACTTACTCATTTTTATTTGCCAGGGATCTTCCCAAGTCAGCTTCTCTAAAGGTTGACCTTAGGCTTATATAACATCATTGACTAAATAAGGGCCTGTATATAAGGCTGAACTTGCCAATTAGAGTGGTAACATGACCTTTCCTATCCTTGCCAATACGAACACCGTTTAGAATCATAAATCACAACATTCTAAGCCATGAAATGTGTTCATCACAACATAGAAAATGGAGGGCAAAATCTTCAAGGAAAAAAAAAAAAGATGACCAGAAGATGATAGTGGTGATATTCTGTTATATGTAATCAGTGACATCGGTAGAATGTTTCTGGTGCTGTTTAGAAAATTAAACACGCCATTGCATAGCTTTGTCATGTGCCCATGCAATCTAACTTTATTGTAATCCATTTATTACTTTTATCTTTCACATTTGTGTTTCTTTTCTTTGTTTATCTAAAAAACCAGGAGCAGTAATAACAGAAGTCAGTAATACCATGGGAGCCGATGGAAGATTATCCTGACCTCAGGCTATTTCCAGGCAACATCAGTTAACAATATCCAACCTCTGTATTTTTGTGCATCCCTTAAATCTCCAACACTCATTGCCACAGAGTAACACCCTATCAGCTAGCTGTGTAATTTAGCTGTCTCAGAACACCAGATTCAGATACCAATTTCTGTGTACTCTGTTTTCCTGTCATTTCTTGAGCCAGGTGTTTCCACAGTAAACTGAAGCTTGCAGTTGTTACAGTAGAAGTCACTGAGCTATTCCTCTCAAGTGCAGCTGCAGAGGACAGAGGCAAAGGCACAGTTATTATTTACTGAAAAGTAGGTATATTGTATAAACGTGACCAAAGTAGTGAGTTTTTGGCAGTGCTGAGTTAGCCCCTATCAGATCATCTCGCTGTCCAGGTGCTGTGTTCTTTGGTGGCTGAGGTGGCGTCTCAAGGATAACTTCTATCTCCTTTTGTTCCTGCAGAGATTTGTGTAGTCAGGGTTCTTGGCACACAGGACCATTGTTTGGTTTCTTTAAATGGTTGTGAGTTCTGTACTTTCTCATACTGATTAGATTTAAGGTTAGTGGTTTGATTGTAGGATAACTGCGCATTGATCACGTAAGCGTTTTGGGGGGATACACAAGGTGACAATGTTTGCAGAAATGTTGCCTTAGACAATGTTGAGCAATGTGCTGCTGTCCTAAAATAGTGGCCTGAAGCAATGGCAACACCTGCTTCTTCCCAAGTATTTCTTCTCCTGTTACAATATTATGTATGTATAGCAATTGCTGTTCACTCTGGTTACTCTCTGTCTAGCACATGCATAGTTTACACGGCTCTTGTGACTACTAGCTGTGTTTGGATCACTGGCTCCAGGCCTTGGCTTCAGCTACGTGCAATTTAGTGTAATCTTCATACGTAGAACTTGATAAAACGTTACAGCTGTGTGTAAGGGTCAGTCCTAGGTAGTTACATGTGATGAAAGCGTACTGTTGCTAAACAGTAGTTAGTTGGAAGGCAAATGTGCTGGACATGAAAGATTGCAGATTCAAAAAGGGAGATCTAATGCATATGTTGAACAACCAAATCTAATCAGAAATTTCATTTCTATGTTTATATAAAGATTTGCTTGTGAAAAAATGATTCAACGTTAAATAAGTAGAACAGGCTCTCCTTATGTTACACTGAGCAGTAGTAATTTCAGTCCAGTGATCTAATGATGGCCAAACTTGAGAGAATTCTCTTAAACCATCTCAAGTGAACCATGATTAAAACCTGGGGTCTAGCCTAATTAATATGCTCTGAAGGACTCTATTAATGTTTGCAGCTGTTCTTCTTCAAGCTGTGATGTTAATGTAAGCAAGCAAAATAATGTCTAGTACCTGAATAGAAATATATAGACTACCTTGGCAAGCAACTATTTTTTTTTTTAATAGTTGAGTGTTTTTGGTTTAAAAATTTCTAATACTGTTGCATCCAGACAAGGGCTAGGGTCACTAGGTGCTGTACAAACACAAGAAAACAGTACATTCTCTGATACAGAGAGTTTACTTTGATCTGTGGGTGGACAGGCTGCAGATGAGCACACAAGGAAAATGAGACTTTGGTCAGTATGAAAAGGACTAAATCATAACACAACTGAAATGTTGTCACCCTCCAAAATGAAGGTATTAAATTAAATAAAGAAAAAAATAACAACAAACAAAAACAGAAAAGAGGGAAAAGAGGCAGTGAGTTATGTCTGCAGGGAAGTTCCATCTGTGGGAGGTGGTAGATGACCTCACAAACAAAACAAAAAAACCCCAAACCTGAACTTCAGTATTTTGTAGATGGGCATTTGTGATTAGTACCACAAATTTATCAGAAACAGGAATTTTCTTGATTGAAGGGATGGCAGCTAAAGGAGGGATGAGTTGTAAAAGACTTAATTATTTAATGTGATAAGAAGGAAAAGGAAAAAGACAGGTGCAGTTATCCACAGAGATGGATTTTTTTTGGTGTGACAAGAAGGATATTAATACCACAGTGATTTAAAAAAAAAAAGGAAGTATGGGGGTAGACTTGACTAGGGAGACAAAGAATCTTTATATTCAGTCACTATGAGTATGCATTAATAGTGAATATTTGCAAGGAGAGATTGGAAAGAAAAAGAGGCTGAGACACCAGTTTGTACACATTTCTTCCCCTTTAGCTCTGCCTGAGGCTGTAAAATCCAGAGTGAGAACAACTGCCCTTCCGTCTCTTGTTGCTTGAGGTCATAAAATATTCAAGAAATTATAAGAAATGGCAGGATTTTTATTCATTTTGACATGCACAGCTTGCCAAAATTGGGAGTCTTAAAAGGAGCTTGCTTGCCCTTGATGGAAAATTACTGATAAGTAGGTATTTTTGGTGGAAAATAAAAACTTCAAAGTGGAATGTACATTCAAAAATGAGCAAGGCTCCATCTTCTTGAATACAGAAGGAATGCAAGAAACAGATAAAGATACTTTGCTGAGAACACTGAAATTCTTCTGTCATTAATCCTTAACGTTCATCTTCATAGGTTCTTTTTCAGACTTCTAAAGTCACTGAGACTTTCCAGTCCTTCTGTTTGTTTACTGTCTCTGCCTTATTTTTACCACACAGCATCCATCTGAAATATCTTTGCTTAGATTAATCTTACATTTGCTTTCATTTCATGTGGAAACATTTATTTATGCATCACAAGAACGTAGAACTGCAAAGAACTTTTTGAGTCACTGAATTTTTGAACCGAAGTTCCTTTTTAAAGCTAATTATATCTTTTCCTCTATTGCTTTTATCAAGGTATAAATCCATTAATCTATTAATCTTCCTTCATTTTTTCAGCTTAAATATATTCATATATTTCTAGATTTTTTTTTTCATGTGTGCTAATAGTGTCGCCTATCACTATATTTATAAAGAAGAATTCTATTCCCTCTCCAGTTTGACTTTTCTGGAATAAGTAACCTGAGTTTGTTTAGCTTACTTTCATATGACTAGGTCTTTGGTTTCCCCACAGTTTTGTTATCTCTTGTTTATACTCCTGCTGGCTGAGTCTCCCTTAAACATAGGTGACAATCATTTCTTGGACAGCGATATAATACTTTCCTCGGCCAGGACTAGCTCACCTTTCATAGCAAGGCCACGTTGACACATTTTAAAGAATATAAATTCAACCTAGAGACCAACCTAAAAAAGAGACAAGCTAAACTTTTAACCCTCTCCTGAAGGCTGCAAAGGCTGGGATTGTGCTGGTAAATGAAATGGCCACAGTCAATTCTCTAGCCTTGAGGCGAAGTGGAAGAGCACAGCTTACGTGCATACAGCTAAACGAATTCCACAGGGTGACCTCATCTGTACTGCCTACTGGGAACAGTCCCTGGCCTGTTTGGTATCCCAAGTTGTGCTGACATATTTTCTGGCAAGGTTTTGGTAGGTGCAGGGCAATGTGTTTCCCAGGGTTATGCCGAGTTAAATGTGTGATCTTGTGCTACTGCAGTCACTCTCTGTAATGTTTTAGGGAAAGTGGTGAAACGTCAGGTACTCAAGTAGTCACTAGTCTATATATTGGCATCAGTTAAAGAAGAGCTTCATACTGCTTTTGATGCTCTTAAGGGTATTCCTTTTTGATGGTTGTATTTCTGTTCAGTATCACATTTTAGTTTTGCATGAAATTTAATTTTAATTCAGAAAGAAGTAATTCCAGGAGTATCCTTTCTTATAGCATTATTGGGAAGAAGAATCCTACAGGTGAAAATCTCTGATGTTTCTTACATTGTGTCATAGGAATCCATTTTAGGACAACCACTGTCATAATTCTGTTGAGAAATGCCTGAAATCACATTCTTGAGATGTAAAGTCATTTTTCACCGTTAGTTTTGAACTAAATTTTTTTTTTTTAAAGATGTGGATAGAATTTCTGCAGACCTTCAGATTCTGAAATACTTTGCGGTGAGCTATTCTCTGCTGTCTCTGGCTGTCTTCAGTGCACCCTATTGAGAGACTTTTCTCATGAGAACCTGTTACAACAGGTAGAAAGTCTGACATGGTTGAAATTTTTCCTTGGTTTGAGAAGGTATATGTTTCGTCTTTGTTATTTTTCTAATTCTTTGTAGAAACAATCCTGGTTCCTGACCCTGGAGGTGTAAGGGTTTTTACTTAAGACAAAAATGACAGCTCTGGCAAATTATTCTCTGGAACCGCTGAGCTGCTTCATAACTGTGATACGTATTTCAATATGAAATATAAATAATTCTAAAATCTCATGTTTTCAGTATAGCATCTTACTGTTTTCTTTCTCATTGTGACAGTAATAGATAAGAGATGAATAACATGAGAGGCAAAGGTAAGTTAACTTGGATGGAACAATCTGCTAGCAGATTATGTGTTACCACTGACTGATCTGGTTTCTTCTCACAGTGTTTAGAATCATAGAATAACAGAATGGTTTGAGTTGGAAGGGACCTCAAAGATCATCTAGTTCCAACCCCCCTGCCATGGCCAGGGACACCCTCCACTAGACCAGGTTGCCCAAAATCCCATCCAACCTGGCCTTGAACACTTCCAGGAAGGGGGGTCACCCAGCTTTATATTGTACCTCGCACAGGGCTTTCCTGGAAGTGTCCCCACTGAGACAGAATCAGCTGGCAAAAAAGTCTTTAGTGCCAAGTCAGAAGAAAGAATTTAGGAATAACACTGTCTATAGGTGAAACCCCTCCAAATCAGGCTTACAGCCTTAGCTGGATTTGTGTCCTCAGGCAGCAGGAAGGGCATTCCTGACCATTGAGTGTTTATGAAGAATACAGCGTTAAAAGAAAATATAAGCAAGTCTCTGACTTACAGGGATGTCAGTCTTTTTAATATGCTTCTCCTTGCTATGTGAGATAGTGAAATATTTTTGCTTATGCATAGAGGAGCTCAAAGGTAGCCCTAAGGTTAAATGACTTATGCTCAAGGTGCACATAGTGAAAACTTGTAGCCAAGCAAGAACAGGCAATCAGGGGCCATTAGGGCAGAACTAGGACTAACTGCTATACTGTTCTTCTCCATGAGTGCGTGATAGTTTACTTCTGCAGATTATAGAATAGTTTATGCTGATAATTTCCCAGAAAACTTGACTATACCTTTATCACCATGGCTTTAGATCTGGCAAATCTTCTTGTCTTGGAGTATGCATTAACTAGGTCTAAGGCAAAAGACAAACACGTTTCACGAAAGACAGTGTCTTGCCCAGCTGCTGAGAGGTAATTTTTATAGCTGTGACTCTTTCAGGCATGGGACGCCATTCATATTACCAAATTCAACAGTAGAAATGCAGTTCCTAACAAAGAAGGGGAAAGATTGAAGTCAGCGTTCTGTTGTCTTTTTTTTTTTTGACATTCACAGTTAAACCATACCCCTCAGTTTACTTGGAACCATTGTTGATAATAAGTAATTATATTAATATGGTTAAGTCTTGCATTGCACAAGAAATTTATCTGCAGTTCTCAGGTGGAGATTTCTAAATCAGAAAGGCTATGGCTGAAATATCCTATAAAAGTCTGTAAAAATCCCTCCCTTGAGCTTCCACTTGCAGGTGGAATTTAAGTGACCTAATAAAGCCTGAAAGCAGTGCAGTGTCATTTATTTGGCTGCCTGTGTGCTTCCAACAAATGTTTCAAAATGCTGTAATTTTTTTTCTGTGGGAGTCTTAGCTCCATGGTAACCGTATCCAGTTTAACTCTTAAGGATTCTTGGCACTGTAAAGAAACCCTCTTATCTAATGATTAAATCCACTCCGGTACCCTTTTAACAGTCTGCCTTTCCTTCCCACCTCTTCCCATAAGCAAGATTTTGTCAAGTGTGAATGCAATTGATCCTCTGGTTTAGGATGTCATCACTTCAGAATAATTCTTCATGTTTTCCTCCTGAACAAGCAGAGAAACACATGGTAAGGACAAAGGAATGTGAAGATGATGAGTCAGACTGTAGTCTCACAATTTGCAGGAACAGTGCCATTGCCACCTGTGAACTTCAGGACATGGGAAGCGAAGTATGATGAGTATGGGAATATTCTTGCATGAAATGATGCTGAAATAATTGTGACCTTTAGAAAAGAAACAGTGCTGTGACAGAGATAATCTGTAAGTTACATAGGAGTCCCTTTCATTCTGTTTCATAGCATAAATTTTGAAGGTGAAAGGTGACAAATTACTTTGTAAAGAATTGTATTGAAGTAAAAGTCTCACATTCAGAAAGAATTAAACACACTAGAGGATATAGGATTTATAATAAGAAATGTGCAAGGGTTTTGCAGGGAGTTCTGCACCCAGGTACATGAGAAATAAAGTAACCTCTGTACATTCGAAGATTTAGGAGGAAGTTTCTGGAAGAATGTTTTTAAATAACCAATTTTTTGAGATTTTCATGGTAATTTGTGGAGTGTGCAAGGAAGGGGAAGGTTGTCTGTGAATATGTTCTACTTTCCTCAAAACAACAGTGTTCACTATAAATCCCAGTGAAATGTCAGTAGCTAGACCATTGATCTGACTGCTTCTGAGATTATTTGATCCAAAACCTAATGATATATATTTTTCTAGATTTTAATTATTTTCAGTCAGTTGTCTATATATAACCAAGGAGAGAAAGTTCTGTCTCGTCTTGGATTCTGATGCCTGGTGCATATTGAATATAGATATTTAATTAAAAAAAAATATTTTTTTTCTATGTATATGTTCTCTCTTAAGCAAATACCATGTTGGCAGTCTTCGAGGGCATTAAATTCAACTGATGTTAGTACTTCTGCCTACACTTCCGTTGTACTATCATTGTACTATTTCTTACTAATTATAATGAAGCCATACTGAAACAGTGATGACATACCTGAGATCTTCACATCATTCTGTGTTGAAATTAATCTGTATGCTGCTATTCTGATAGGAGTCAGAATAGATGGAATTTTTTTTACTCCTTATAAAAGTTGTTATTCAGAATTACTGGGTTTTTCTACCTAGTGGAAGACATAGCTATAAAAATTTAGCACAGCTTGCAAACTATACACGTTTTATTATAGCTGAAATTGTTATGTAATTTGCTTGTATCACCAGAGGCTTTAATGGTACTACATGTAATACTCCAGGTACAGCCTTTTTAAAAAAATGTACCACTTCTGTGGACCTGAATCTTACTAAACCCCAAAATTATTTATTTGAATAATTGGTTGTCTTTGTCCTATGTTGCTTACAAAATACTGTTAGAAAGCATGAATCTCCCTCCTAGCTGAAACTCTAAGCTAGGAAACATAAGATGAAACGCCCTCTAGAATGCTAGCACCAACCATTTTGTTAGTAAAGTCAAATCTATTTCAAGTCCTACCAGACAAGCTGCATTAACTGATGAGCAGTACAGGAGCCTCCTCTCACTTCTGTTTGTCAGGAATAACACATTTGAGGGAAGCTCTGGTTACCGCCCCAGGACCATGTGTATATATTTTTAACACTAAACATGTAAATTCAATTCATTTTATACTCTCTGTGGCCATTGCTGACCAAAAATGTGCAGATTAAGTTCACAGAATCAAGCCATACTTTTATTTTTATTTATTTATTTTTTAAATCTTTTAGGATCTTGCATTTCAAAGCCCTGTAGTGTTATATTAGCTAAAATATGTTGTGCTAAATACTCAGAGTATACTCATCTCTCTAAAACAGGAGGAAGCACAGTTTGAAATGCTGGTAGTAATTGGAAAGGGTCTGTTGTCAGATGATCGAAGAGATTTAGATGTTTTTTTCTTCTCTCTCAGATAACCCATAATCCACAATAGATTTGCAAGTCATATCACTTCCTGCCTCAATCTCAATTCGCCAACTTCCTAATTCAGAACAGAAAATTCAGTTCAATTAGCCATATGTATTTTTTCAGCTGCTTATTTCTTTTTTCTATTTTGTTTTTTCCATGTAATGATATCAAAGAGTTGCAGCCTTGGACCAACATTTGATTATGTTTGGTGTGCTAGAATATATGACCACAAAGTTGGTCTTAGTTCAAAAAGTCAATAATCTTTCACATCTGTCTGGCAAATAGCTCTTGTAACATTAATCAAACATCACATGATAAAATTTAATATACTGCAAACACCATTATTATTTAATTCTGAAATTGATTGTCTTGAATATTTATTATCAGTTTAGTGCTTTATTTATTTTTAAAAGTTGTCTGTGAAAGCCAAGAGTGAGGTCTAAGAAATATATTACTTGAAAGGTAGGAAGCAGAAAAGAGCGGAACATTAGCATGCTTGACCAGTTTCAATATAAAAAAGAGCTTTGAATAAAATATGATAGTTACTCAAGTAAAAAGCATTGGAATTAAAACATGAGACTGGCACTTAAACTGTGGAAAGACAGAAAATTATGTACTTTATGTACAAAAAGCAGAAAAGTGCCAATGGAGTCACTGAATTTGTGCTCTTAGACAAATAAAGGAAATTTAAGTCAGATTTATTGGGAAGCTTCTCTGCAAGGAAGAAGACAAAGAGAAAGAGAAGCTTGTAGGAACAAGGGAGGCAGGAGTCTCTTCAAATGCAAACCAGTGCAGGGCTTTATCATTGCCAAGTTTGGTCATATTGAGAACAGCCAGCTCAGTTCGGAGATGCTGAGGTTGAGATGTTTAGTTGAACTCTGAGGGGAAGCACTTTATTTGGGAGACAGGCTTTATTTTAAGCTCTCAGCATATTTTATCCATTGGAGGATGAAATCCATCTTGGGACAAAGCATTTTATACTTTTTTAAAATCAAAAAGGATTAACATGAAGGCTACCCCATGAAGACTGCTGAAGTCATGAACGGCTGGTTGATCTGACTGTGTTAGGGTTTGTGGAAATACGCGGTTTTTCCAGATGTGGGGTTTAGAATAGGCTTATGTGAACAAATTAGCTGTGAATGTTTATCTTAATACTTATATAATGTTCACTAGAGATATTTATACAATATTTGAACTATAGATTGTCGTTTTACTAATGGTGTAAGCTTGCTACGCTACTCCAGGTGTTTAAATAACAATGTCTTAAGCAATTGCAGGCTTAGCAAACCTAAATGCCAGTTTTTCATTATGGTCCTAAACTATCTCCAGTTAAAGCAATATATTTAAAAATAAAACCTATTTTAGACATTTGAGTCAGTTATTTATATAAATGATGTATAATCACTATGAAATTATAGCACTAGCTGTAGCAGAAGACTCTGTAGTTACTTAAAGATTTTTGTCTTTTATCAATGATGAGAGTTATTCCTTTAATTTAAAATAAGTTCTGTTTGGAGTTATTAAAAAAATTCTGAAATTATTCTATTCAGAAAATATCCTCTCACAACTCTTCTAGCATGCAGTAGACTCATCAAACAGTTTTTTTACACTTGATGTTAAACAAGTGACAAGCCAGTCATGTGAAAAGGAATCTGATGTTCCAACTACCATGACACGGAATTGGGAAGTTCAGCAGGTCTCTGTAAGGCAGTTTTCTCAGGCTTGCATTAGAAGATTAGTCCAGATCTTTCCAACATTCACAGCTGTGTTTTGTTTACGCTGATTTTACGTGTTAATCCAACCTTAATGGAACTTGCAGAAGTATGTACATATTCTTATTGTCTAGGTGACCATGTAGCCCTTTTCCAATTTTTCTGTGTATAAAAAAATCATTTATATAATTAATTTAATAAAGTATACTTCATTTTGAATCGCGGTTGGCTGAAAAGCTTTAGCAGCAATTTTATGTTAACCATCCTTTTTTTCTGCAGTAAAAACCTTTTATTTGTGCTTTACTACATAATTTGGAGCTTCATGCACAGAACTGCTGCTTTCTGAACTTTGTTCTGATTTCTCTTGGTGGTTTATAAAAACTATTGCTAATAAAAGTATTTTTATATGAAAATAATTTAACAGTGTATTGGCTAATGGATATCACAACTGTTCTTGCAGTATACTCAGAAACGCTTGGAGGTTTTGCATGTTTATGCTGTATAGGATTTCCATTAACAGTAGGGAAAGGGCTTAGTTTTTCACCAAATGATGATCATCAAACCTGCGACTGGCTTCACTGTAAGTTAGCAATACCTGTCCTTCATCATATGGTGAAGGTATGGGATGATTTGACATCATACACCATAGTGTTTGATGATTGTATGGTATATGATGCAAAGTTGTCATATACCATAGTGTTTCATAATGTCTCAACTCAACTATGGAGAAAACTAGGATGTTCTAATATAATAATCTCTTAAAAGTATTCCTTGTTTCTATTGGTGGATACGAATCAAATGTGCTTTTCAAGAGAGATGGATTTGTTAACAATTTGAAAGATTAGTATTTCAGTGCAGGCTATTTGTACAATTGTGTATAATCAGAAGTTTATTATAATGCTACATACAGCAGACTTCCTCAATTATTATTTAAATTAAATTTTAAATTAACCTATTGATAAATAGTAGAAAACACCAATACTATATATAAGCTCTACTCTTCACTGTTTCATGTGATTTGGGGAAAAAAGTAAATTGTGTTTTTGGGTTTTAATTTAGGTTTTTCAATAAGATGATCTGATGTTTTTGAGGCAGAATTTTGATACTGCCCCAACGATGGTTTTCTGTCATATTTCAGTAGTCTTTTCAGTTAGCAAGGCATTGCATATGATATTCTGTAATACGAGAGAAGCATTTTATACTGTGAGGATGAGAAGACATTCAGAAGGGATGGAAGGGATGGTACTTTTCTTACCTCTGAAATTAATGTGCAGTGTCCCACAAATGTGCTAGAAGCTTTCTCAGGCTTAAGTTTTCACATGTTAAAAAAGTAAGTATGCTATCATCTGGTTTATTGTATAGGTGCTGGGAGCGCTTACCTTTTCTGATGTACTTCTTAGACTGGAAATGAGATCTCGATTTGATCTCAATTATTTGTGCACTGGAAATGTGTAGAGTGAAAAAGATCTGTGATGCAAGCCCTTTAAATTTAGTTGAACTCACTGCTTGTCCTGTACATTTAGTGAAATCACAACTTAATATTTTTGTTTGATCATGTTGTGCTTTGCTTCCTGTCGGGTTCTGTTATCTGCTTTCCTGTTTCTTTTTTATTTCTGATAAATTGAGATGGAATGTCATCTTTTTCTTCAATTTTCTTTAGATGGAAGAAATTAGAATGACAGACTGTGTTGAGGCAGGAGCTAATATCTTGGTAAAGAAGGAAAGATAATAGTAGCGTAGGAAGTGCCAGTGCGAGAAGTGACTCGATGAGGAAGGAGATACGTAGCTTTAGACATACAAAAAATAAGGGTGCTGTTCTCCTGCAAATAGCCCATATTCACCCATTTGTCCTTCTCATAGAGAACTGGGGAGCTAGGAGGGGTAGAAATAAAGATACTGCTAAGCAGTAAGGGACTATATGCTAAGGTAGAAGGAGGCACAGAGACAGAGGAATAGAGAAAACTGGGACATTTTGTTCCTCTTGGCATTTGGCTGGAGAAGGGGACATGGAAGAGGCAGTAAAAGCCACTGTCCCTGACCTTCTTTGTCACTGGTGACCATGAGAGTACCCAGGCTGTTGGTGTTTGGATATGTTTGTATGACACGGAGGGAGGTCTTTCGATTGGTGTCTGCCTCTTAAGCAGATGCTCCCAGACTCTTGTAGATGAGCTGAGACAAGCTTGTTGCGGACGAGTCTCCAACCTGTTACATTTTGCTAATCATGACAATCGAGGATCAAACAACTGTCTTTAGCATACATGAATTGAGTTTTGAATAGTATATATATGGTGGCACACCTCACAGAGCAGACTTAGCATAGGGATAAAGAGATCTTTGTCTTCTGTTTGGGACTACTTACAAATAAGGAACAGATTAACTAAAATAGTGGAGCTCTATTAGCACTACTGAGTACAGCACATAGTTACATGTTTTTCAGTAGAGACTCAGTTTAGTAACAAACAGATCTGCATTTTCGCGTGCTTGAAAAAAGTGTTTATAGCTCCATTGTGTATTAAATTGTGCATATTTGTATATATGCCATATGGGGTCTGGCTGGGAGATTTGGCAACTATCAAACCGTAAAACTAACAGCATTTTAGAGTTTACAGCAACTTCTTTGCATACTTTAAACAATTTGTTTGTTTTTGGGGGGGGGGTTTGTGGTTTTTTTTTTTTTGTTAGGTATAAAATTATCACACAAGAGGCGTCTGTTTGCATTGTGAAAGACAACTGAAGTTTTAAAACCAGTAGTTGGGCATTTGGTATGCCCAGGCACGTCAAAAGTAGCCAGAACTCTCCTCTAACTGAAATAGAAACATCACGTGTGTGTGGGAGAAGGCAGGCAGAACACACAGAGAGAAGTGGTTATAAGATTGACATGGTAAATGAAGAGTGAATAAAAAGATGGAAGTGAGAGGTGATGCAAGGAATGGGCATGAGAGACATGTAAAACTGAAAAAGAGGAACTGATAGCTAGGCTAGGTAGGTTCGACTTTTTGAAAGCTTTCTTTTAGGATCTTCATCTAGAAGAGTAACTGTTAAAACACATCTAAATTTGTTAAGATTTTGCTGATGCTATATAGAGAAAAATTTAGAATAATCTAGTGTCAGGTAGGTTGCCATGAGTCTTTGCAGGCACCTTTTGAGTTCCCATTAAAACAAAGACCATGAAAAAATGATTGGTATAGGCCTTAAGTTCATGTTCTGTGAACTTTGTAACTAGTGATGCAACCTATTGAAGGAGAAAGAATGGCTCAAGCTAGTAGTGATGCAGAAGACTTCATCTAGAAACAGGAGGATACTTCAGGAGTTTTGCTGTTCACATAAGCATATTTTCCTTTAGTGGACATGGTTGAAAATACAATACCAAGTAACTGTGTGGGGCTTCAGAGGATTTTGAGCCCTGTACTAATGAACTTGTTTGGGAAGCTGTATCAGCTAGTGAAGGTCAATTTTTTTTCTGTGAAACTCCTGTAATGAACAGTATCATTTTGTCATAAAATATCTTTCAACTGTCTCTCTGGAGGAAGTAGTATTTTAGTTGGAAAGAATCATATTTTACCTTTGGGAATGTAAGGATCCACTGACTTAGAAATAAATTAATGTGTCACTGAAGTATTCATTAATTCTGTTCCAGTGCTCATTGGGTTTCCAGATGATTTCAATGTCAAAGACTGCAGAGGAATAATTATTAAGGATGGTTAGTATGTTTGTAATCTTTTTCATGAACGAAGGTGCAAAAAGGCTAATTTGTTTCATTCACTTAATTGTGAAAATTGTCTGTCTTGTAATTTGAGTTTTTGTGATTTTAACTTTCAACCCTATATATTTATTATGCATTTGGCTGCTGTGTTTATGATTCGATTATTAGTTGGCTTCTTGTCCCTGTGAAGGAAATATTATTCCTAGCAATTAACTCAGGCTTATCCTTAGGGCTTTATCATAACAACCACACTCAAGGGTTTTCATGCTGCTGAAGGTGACTAAGGATACTATATGTAGCCTACTATGGTCATCTGAAATTTCTATTTGACTGGTAGACTTTTCTCATCTGAACTCCACCAGCTGACAGCACGAAGAGTCAGCATTTAATAAATAACTGAAAAGTGAAAAGAATCCTTGTTATTGCATGCTCAATAGTAACATGCTTAACATTGTATACTTATTTAACAAAAGATGTGTATGTGGGGGCTAAACAGCCTTATGCCTGCATGAAATTACTTTGGTGCAGTCGTTTAAAGAGAACATGCCTTTTACATGTTCAATTAATTACTAAGCAGTCAAATAAGGTTGGAAGTTTTATCTATATCCGGTTATCCTACTGTTCTCTATTTCTGCCTAAAAATCTTGTCTGAGGAGAAAAAGATGTTCCAAAAGGTCTTCAAGCATCCAAACATACAGCCAGTTTTCACCACCATGTATACATATAAAGTTTATTTCAAATTTACATGAAGACAAGTAGGTTCAATTCTGTCCTTTTATTATGGCTTTAAAACACTTTCTGGTCTTGAAAAAGTATTTTGTAAGGCAAAGTGCGTTATTGACTACAGAGAAGGCAGAATAATGTAATGGTAATGTGGCTTGCTGGCATTATGTCACACAATTTCTACCTCATTAATATCACTGTAATATCTTCTGTGACTGTAGGCAGAATATGCTTTAACATAATTTTTTGGGGGGGCTGGTGTTTTGGATTTTTTTGTTTGGTTGTTTTTTTAACGTTTTAAATACCCAGCCGTTGTTGAGTCATGGTTATAATTTTGGCTGCCAAGAATGGCAGGGCTATTGCCACTTGCCAAGTACCTCCTGCCTGTTGCTGGTGATACTGTAAATCTTTTGTAATGTCCTCTGTATTGTAAGTTAATACAGAATAATCTAATGCAAATCTTGTCAAATATGAACGAGCTGTGCTTTTCTGAAGGTAGTGGTGACATTTAGCAGCTTTTCTCTGACTAGCTTTTTAGGTATCAGCCAAAACGTTCCCATTAGAAGGAATTGTACAGAGCAGTACTCTGAAGTGCTTGTATTAGGTGCAGCAAATGTTTACCTTTTTTTTTTTCCGTGGGATATGATGTAAAACAAATTTTGTAACTTCCAGTGAATTTGATAACTACAGGAGTTGCCCTTTGCATTTGCTGTCTGCGTGGGAACTCATATTTCAGTGGCAACTCATACAAGTTAAGTGAACCTAAACAAAAGAGTTCAGGCAAGAATGTCTCTTTGCTTCCTACTATTTGTATCTAACACACGTCATAGTGTGCACCTTCAAGCCTGTATTTTTGAAACTAGGATGTATGAAATCAAGTCCAATAAAGAGTTTGTTTATATAAAATCTTAATTATCAGAAGATGAGTATGACTCCCCAATGAGTGAGACTTTTCTGGAAGTTTATTCGGACTACCAGCTCAGAATACTTGTATTTTCTAGCAAAAGCTACCAAGATGACAGTGTCAGAGAACATGTCAGTAATAACTGTTGAAACATGTCTGTATTATTGTACTTAAGAAGTAGTATTTTTGTGCCTTAGCATCAAAGAAAAAAGTTGTATACTTATTTGGCTTGCAGATAGTGTGAGGTTTGAAATAAATAAATAGGTCTGTATTGTTTATTTAATCATGAATTAGCATCTAAAAAACCTCAGAAAATTCCATGGCTGCAAAAATTTGGTGGTGGTAGAGTGCAGGTTGGCATTGAATCAATAGAATTGATAACAGAAGGTAGAGGTGCAGAAATTATTTTAAAAAAATATCTGATAACCTAATTTTAAAGATCTATGCTTTGCATTTCATTCTAATGATTACAGGACATTTACAGGAATTACATTTATTCTTTTCAGCTATATTCTGTGATGCCATTTGTAGTCATCCTCAACCTCCTGGCTTGTTTATGGCTGCAAGGTGATAATTTGAGATGATGTTTCTATGTAGATAATAAGGAGTTTGTAGTAGAACTGGAATATTTGTTAATCCATGGTATGGTGTGAAAGGAAGTGACTACCAGATTTTACAGGAGGGAGGAGGTGGTGCCAGGTGTATTACTTTGAAAAGATTTTTCTCTCTACTACTGTTGTATAACTGTGTCTTCATCATTTAAGTCAGTGGCTTGAATTGTTTGTTTTTAGGAAATTGCTGTTGTTTTCTTTCCATATAAAATCTCAACAAATGGATGATTTGTTTATACTCGTCTCTTGCCCTCAGTTCGCTCCCATTGAATAAGCTCTGTGACTGATATTTTAAAGCACGCTAGTCTCTACATGAAATAGAAGGCATAGAAATAGAAAAGCATAGTACCTGAGTATGTACAGAAACACTGAGGCCATAGTGGCTGTGATTTTTTGCAGATTTCCGATCCTAGATTTAGTAACATCTCAGTGTTGCAAATGTGAGTCACAAATGATAGTGTGCTCGCAAGTGTCACACTAGTTGCTCTAGTAGTTTATTTCCAAGATTTTGGGTTTGTCTGGACTCAGCTATACAAAAGTTGGTCCTCATCTATTCTCTAACTTCAGACACTTGATTTGTAACAGAATTATTTTTTAATCTAATCTGAGTAAAATCATTGTAATAAATGTTTTGCTGCGTGTTTCTTCACTAGCTTCCCTGATGTGAATCTTAAACAAGACTAGTAATAAAACTGTGCTAGCCTAGCTTTCTGAGAGCATAGAGTTATTTCCTGAAAACCATCTTTGACAGGCAGTATTTGTTCAGTTATTTTCTCTTGGGACTGGCTGAGCTGGGACTGAACTGGACAGACTGGGAGGGGAGGGATGGTTCCTTTCCTGCTACTGAGCTTGGGAGCAGTGAGAGGTGGAAAGATTCTACTCTGGGGTAGCAGTAGCTTGGAAAAAACATGCAAGTGGGAGGCTACAGCTCAGGCAGCAGCTTCTGAAAGGAACCTGATGCAGCCATTGAGGCCTTAGTGAAGACAGAAAGAACTTTCTGAGCGCTTAGGTTTGCAATCAGTCAAAAAGTAATTGATCATTGTAAAACCAAACTTTGAAGCAAGGACCTGTATGCGGGGGCAAAATGGGCAGGCAAAAGTTGTTTATACTCCTCTGTTGCGTCTTCCCTCCTAACTTTATTTTTATCTATTTAGAATAGTTCAGTTGGAAGGGACCTACAGTGGTCATCTCGTCCAACTGCCTGACCAATTCAGGGCTGACAAAAAATTAAAGCATGTTAATAAGGGTATTGTCCAAATACCTCTTAAGCACTGACAGGCTTGGGGGATTGACAACCTCTCTATGAAGCCTGTTCCAGTGTTTGACTACCCTCTCATTAAAGAAATGTTCCCTAATGTCAAGTCTGAACCTCCCCTGGAACAGCTTTGAGCCATTCCTATACGTTCTTTCACTGGATACCAGGGAGTAGAGCTCAGCACCTCCCTCTCCACTTTTCTCCTCGGGAAGCTGTAGAGAGCAATGAGGTTGCCCCTTGGTCTCCTTCTCTCCAAACTAGACAAACCCAGAGTCCTTAGCCACTCCTCACAGGGCATGCCTTCCAGAGCTTTCATCAGCTTTGTTGCCTTCCCCTCGATGCATTCAAGTAGCTTAACATCCTTTTTATTTTGTGGGGCCCACACATTTTTCACTATTTAAATTTTACTATTTAAAATTATTCTATTAAAATCTGAAATTGTATTGATCGGCTTCATTTTTGATTTAAAAGCTCTCTGTCTTTCTTGTGAAAGTCACTATGAGGAGAACATCTAGCAGATACACTCCAAATCTCTGACTATCTCACCGCTACTTGTTTGTTTTGAAATATGAATGGAACTGTAAAAGTAACTTCACTCACTGATCTACCCAGTGGTAACAGAATCAGAACAAGAGGTTTTGCTTATCTATTGCAGGTGTAGATGGAAAAAAAAAATGTTATAAATTCTATATGGAGCAACGTGCAGATCTAGATTTGAGAAAAAGGAAAAAAAAAGAGTCATGGAATACTTGAAGATTCATAATTCTAAGTAGTTTTCTTATCCCGGATGAGTTTCGTATACATTAACATTTTGCAATCATGGATGTCAAGCAGTAATTTCTGTGGCAGAAACCCACAGTGGGAATATAACAGTTCCCCTGCAAGACAGCTTGAAGTGGTGATAGATTTTGTAATTTACTTTTTCTTCATATGTCAGGAAAGATATGAATCCAACTTAGCACATGCAAGCATAAAATCAGCCTCAGTATTCCTGATTAGAAAATCTAATTTAGCTCTCCAGTGATAACTAAGCTTTCATGGAAGCAGGCAGTACGATCATGAGTTTTGAAAGTTCAGGCACACAGTAGTTCATAAACTTGAGGAAGAAAATTTGTAACTCTTCAAAACTTTCTGAAAGAAGAGGGTCTGCATTTGAAATAGCATATTACAAGTAAAACTTTCTTCTGTTTTATCACTTACAACTGTGCGCTGCATTGTATCTGCATCAGCAATGAGCTGAACCAATGGTGTAGCATTAAAAACCCACTAGTGTTCTATACATCTTGGGTTATGTATTTTGATCATAAGCAAACTAAAAATGTTGTGAAGCCTTTAGCTTTTTCTGCCGTATAAGGTGCTCATCAAGGAATGTACCTGTTGAAGCTAGTGTTGAAATGACAAACTTCCAGCATTCTGCAGGGTCTTTCCCAACTCATTTCCTTCCCCAAGTAGCATTAAGATCTTTGCTGAATCTTTTTCCTTTCATTCTTAAGACAAGGACTAAATGGAGAAGAAGGGGTGGAGGAGGGGACTGATAGATAACCAAAACCACACAGAGATACAAACCTAGTAGACGTGGGAAAATGGAGACAATGGCAAAGACCAAAGCTCTTCAGCCATTGATGATCCATTAAGAAACTACAGCTTGCACTTTGGAGAGGGCCAGTCTGGACTTTGTAACTGATAAGAAGGCAAACATGAAGATTTTGAATATTTGAGGGGGGGTCTGTAGGACTCTGAAAAACTTAGGAAGAGACATTTAGGGGAAGGGGATTGGAGAAGAGCAAGGTTGTGCTAGGGGAGAGAAGGGGATATAAAACAGTCTGTTCGTGTGTAAGCTGTGTGCAGTCACTATGCTTGCCTGACAGTCCTGTGCCTGATCACTGCAGTTTATCTTTCTATTAGATACTTTCTTAACTATCTTTCATGTAATCTCACTCTCCACCCTGTGCACGAGTGCTGGAAGGAATGAACGCTAGCAGCTGGGGAAACTAGAGGCAGTGAATTTTGAGCCAGCAACTGGAATCAGACCTCAGGTGAAGTGGCCCCTGTGTTTGTGGTGCAAGCAACTGGAGCAAGTAAGAGTATCTCCATCAGTAGCTGGAGGGGCCATGAATCTTAGGAGGATTGCCAACTACTCGACAGACTGGGGTGAGTGGATTTGAGCCAGCAACTGGAATAAGACTTTGGGCGAAGGGACACTTGTGTCTGTACCAGCAGCTGGAGCAAGCAAGGGTTTCAGTGTCAGCTGCTGGTGTGGGACCATGGGTCATAGGTCCTGTGTGTCCTAGGTGCAAGCTGTGAGGGTCTGGGGTGAGTGGAGTGAAGTGAGTGTCTTGGCATGAGCAGCTGGAGTGAGGACTGTGGCTCACAGAGCCCAGGTGCCTAAGCACCAACTGCTGGGGGAGACCGGAGTTTGTCTTTTCCCCTAACCTGGGGTGTGTGGGCACGTGTGTGTAATTTGCCTAGCAGACTACAAACTGAACTAGCTGGCAAGTATGAGGCCCACGTATTAGACCAGCAGAGATCCTGTGCTGGTAATTGAGGGAAATGCAAATTTTGGCGTGCTTGTGAGTCGGGACGGTTTCACTTACAAACTTCAATCCTGGTCCTGACAATAAAATAATATTTTTTCTGCTGTGGGGATGGTCAAACACTGGAACAGGCTGTCCAGAAAGGCCTTGGAGCCTCTGTCTCAGGAGATGTTCAAAATGTGACTGGATATGGTGCTAAGCACCTCGCTGCTGCTGACTCTGCTTTGAGCACAGGGATAGGACTAGACAGTCTCTAAAGGTCATTCCAACTCAACATCATTTGACTGTGTGGTTAAAATTTGTAAAGTGCAAAGGATGTAAGAGATTATTAAATAGTAGTAAAATTTTATTAACTTCTCTGCTGAAAACTTGTCAAGGTTTGGCTCTTTAATTTGCTAGTGAATGCGATGGCTGATTTTTGGTAGAACAGATACTACAGACTTCGTAAGTGAACCCTGTGAAGCGATTTGCAAGTAAGCAAGCACTAGTAACATCTTGGGATAGAAGCAGTGGGAAATGATACAGTGATACTGACTTCTCTATAGACATCAACTTAATTACAAAATTAAGTTCACTTTCCTTTGACAGGATCCACCATCTAATTTATGAAAAAACCAAAGCAAATTAACATCTCTTTATTATGCTTTGTAACATCAGTTAGATAGACACTGAGAAATATTTGTCTTAATTTTATGGGAAATCATTTTATTCCCATTAATTGTAATTGTTCTCAATTATAGATCCAATGTAATGCATAAGACATCTGTGGCTGAACATGTAGTTAGCTCACATAATTCCACTTAGTTTGCCAGAGGGTACTGATTGATTTGTCCCTTTTTTTTTAAGCACTGCTACTGCTTGCCGATTTGTAGGCATCTCCTACTACAGTAGCAAAAACTGTAAGATATCTGTAAAATCACTATGACGGGGTAACTGCCATGCAGCTGTTTGGTGGTTTGAATTTTTTATTTTTGAGGATATATATGATGGATATGATTCATTTATGGTCTTTCAATATCCTGTCCCTGCCAGTTCTTGTCTAAACCTTGAGTATTCCACTTTCTATACTCCAGCTTGAGTCATATGTGTAAATACTTGACATGGGATGGACAGCAGTTGAATGTACTTCAATTTTCACATTTTATTTCTGTGCCATCTTTTCTACTTTATTCTGTCCTTTTTCATATATTTTGTAAGAAGACTGTTAAAATATCTGCTGTGTTTTTCAAATCCTGTTTGAAAGATTTCTGTTGGAATTTTGCCTGCATCTGATGCCTTTTCTCCTTTAAACCATAACAGATGTAGATGATTACTGAGTGTAGTGAGGTTTTTGTTTTAAAGAATTGCCAAAAATATCAGAGAGCTCACTTCTGAAATAAATTTTCAGCAACTCATAATTCAAGATTGTAACAGATAGTTAAGTTTAAATATATATGACAGTAATTTATGGTTTTCAGAATTTTTTATCGAAATAGTGTAATTCATCTTAGCAGGCTCTTGTTTGAAAAGTTTTACTGATAGAAAACATGGTAAACTGACAGGTACGTGCATATGCATAGTGCAGTATCAGCACAGTAGAGTATGGACTAAGAAATGGAAGAGGTAGCTGGATTTTTCAAAGGCCTTATATCCACATATTAAGCATATTTTAAAATAATTTGTAGGTGCCATAGTTCACTCTAAAAAGATTCTTTTCATTCTGCGGTTTAACATTGGGGAAGTAATGACTGTTGATGATGAATCATGTGTGTATATAGCCTCTAGGTCTGCACCATTGAACTGTATTAATTTTCTCATAAATTTTAAAAGCTTTGCCCAGAATTTAATGTCTTTTGCTAGGTAACATATACTACCATATATATGGTGGCATTATGTGCCATCCTGACATTCACTCAATAAGGTTATTATCAGAGAAGTGCAATTGTTTGAAGAGGAACACTGAGTGTAAATGTGCTTTAATGTTCTCTACATCCATTAATATATCTGTACCTTGACTGAATATATATACCGGTACCTTAATATATCTGTATATTCACTCGTATAGAATAACCATAGGTATTGTAGTTCCTTTAGAATTGTTCCTCTGTATAATTTATGATCCTCCCTGTGTACATGTAAGCGTTTGAACCTGATTCATACCTCTCCCATTCTTACCAACCAATGCAAAGCTGGCAGCTCATTCACGGCCATATTTCAGTCTTGTCTATAGAAAGTGTGGGATTTTAGTCTAAATCTCTGCTTTCATAATTGAAAACTCCCTGAAAATGTGCCATTTTTTCCCCCTAGATATAAAATAGTTACGATTAACAAGACAGGCATCAAGTAATTCCAGAGCCTGTGGTCTCCTGTGTTTCTGCTTCAGACCTATCTTGCCTCATTGTTGATGTCGTTCCATCTTTGGGTCCTTGACAAAAACTTTTTATTTAATGACTGTTTACTTAGTGACATTCCATCTCGCATGTCCTGTTTTTTTTTATCTTGCTCCTAAAAACTGGATAAGTAGTGCTTAACTATTTATTGGCTATTCACAGGCTCGGTCTAGTTCTGAGACCTGGTGCAAAGACCTGGGTCTTGCAAACACTCTGTATGTTTTTAAATGCTGCTGTCCATTTTACTGTGGTTCTGCTGTCTGCACCTGGCAAGGACAGGACTTAAATTCAGGTAACTGTGACACTGTAAATTCTCCTCTCAATACTATTAAAAAAAAAAAAAGTCAAAACTTTTCCCCTCTCTTCATGTAGAAAGCAGCTATCTTATAACTCCATATACCGACTGAGAAAATGTCTGCTTTGTTTCATCTTTTTGTAGAATCTTTTCCAATTTTTTGTTTTAGATCCTAAAATTTAAGATAGATAATAGTTTGTCCCCTTGTAGGTCCCAAATTTTCAGAGCTGTACCCTAAGTATCCTTCTTGCCAACAGTTGGTATAGACAATGCAGAAAACCCTGAATGGTAGTGGGTTCTTTAAAAAGATCCACAGGATTTTTGCCTCAAAGTCACCATTTAAGTTTCCTCTCAAAACCCGTTAGTCCAAAAGGGAAGTCAGAAGAGAATACACGATTTAAAGAATATGCTAAATACTGTGCACACCCTTTCTCATTTGAAATAGATATGACCTGAACGTCTGCTGCTATTGGTATCTTTACTAATCTGGTAGTGGTCATGCACTAAGATTCCAAAAGGCTGACAGCTTCTATTTGGATTCCTTCTTGGCGTCAGCTGCCAAGTTTTTTAAATTGGTTCATCTGTAATTGAGACAAGACACTGGCTATACAATTAATATTTTTGATCATCTGTTAAACAGTAAAATTTTATAAGTTATCCCTGCTGGTTGAGTTTATTATGCCAAAATTTTTCTCTTATATTCATGAACTCCAGTTACCAGTTAATTGCTAAAAGGAAAATAAATTTGTTGTTATGGATGCCCTATGTTATATCTTTCTGTTGCTAACTGGTTGGTCTTCCAGTATATCACTTCACCAGATGTAAAAGAAATGGGGAAAATAATCAAAATATATGCAAGTATGTACATATTCAATAATGTTTCCTGCATTCATTTCTCTCCAAAAGGATGCTCCACTAAGATGAACTATAATACCCTCCTTTCCTAATAAATCTTGTCATTTCTTATTTTGCTCATATAATATTATGCCAGAGGTCATGAATGTTAGAGGTGCAAAGCACGCCAATACTGACACCACAATTCATAGAATCATAGAATGATTTGGGTTGGAAAGGACCTTTAAAGATCATCTAGTTCCAACCCCTTGCCACAGGCAGGGACGTTTCCACTAGATCAGGTTGCTCAGAGCCCTGTCCAACCTGACTTTGAACAATTCCAATGATGGGGCATCCACAGCTTCTCTGGACAACATGTTCCTCTGTCTTACCACCGTCATCCTAAAAAAATTCTTCTTTGTATCCAATCTAAATCTACCCTCTTTCAGTTTAAATTTGTTGCCCCTTGTCCTGTTGCTACAAGCCCCGGTAGAAAGTCTCTCCCATCTTTCTTATAAATCCCCTTTAAGTATTGAAAGGCCGCAATAAGGTCTCTCAGGAGCCTTCTCTTCAGGCTGAACAACCCCAAAGCCCACAGCCTTTCTTGATAGGAGAGGTGGCACTTCGGGACATGGTTTAGTAGATGTGGTAGTGTTGGGTTGATGGTTGGACTTGATGATCTTAGAGGTCTTTTCCAACCTTAAAGATTCTATGATTCTATGATTCTATTCTATGATTCTAGGTGTTCTAATCCTCTGAAAATTTCCATGGTCCTCCTTGGGACCCCCTCTAACAGGTCCGTTCGGTAGGTATGATAAGGTGCTTATGCAGGATACACCTTTCTTGGCTGATTCCACTTCCGTGATCAGCCAATGGCATATATCTTGATGCTTTTAGTCAATCTGCCTTTCTGAGAATTAACATGTGTACTTAAAGTCACTTTGTTTCTTAAAGCAAGACAGGACCCTGCCTGATAGGAGAGGACATACTTATTTTGCCACTGATTTGCATCAAGCTGGTCTGCATGGGTGGTTAACCCCCCAGCTCTGTTCATAAGGTTTCTTTTCCTCCTGCCTTACAGTTTGAAATCAAATGAATGATTTTAAAAAATATTTAGTCCTCAGCTTTTATGACAGATAATGAATAAATATTTTTGATGTTACTTTTGGTCTTGGTATTTGATGTGGTTTTTCCTTTGTTGTCACTGTCTCATGCTATCACATTTCTGTGAAGAACTGGGCAGCGGGTGAGGGGAGAAAAGCTGTGATACAAAGGAGAGCAAACTATGTAAATGCTTGAATGGCAAGTCTCAACCTGGAAGTTGTATTGAAAAAAAGAAGCAAAGTGGTCAATCCTGAAATACTTAACTTTCTGAAGTAATTTTTCATACAGAAGTATTAGTTTTTGTGAAAAGGACTGACTATATTTTATTGCTGTCTAATGATTTGCTTATTCTGCCTTGCTGATGACCTGATATAAGATATGGAAATATGTTCCAGAGTTGAGATTAGGCTTTGATCCAACCACTGCTCAAGGAGTAGACTGACAACGGAAACCCCGACTCTATTTATAAAATCTTCTGAGAACCGTCAGATGGTGGTGCGTGAATTTCCAGCAAATAACTCTGCTGTCATCGTAAGGATCCATTTGCAGTGAACTGGCTGTGTTTATTGGGAGAAATTCATATACTTACTGGGGTAAGAAAGGCCTTGGTATGTTACTACCAAACAAACAAAGGCTTTTAATTTATAAAAAGATGTTGAAAACAACTGATAACAAGCAATGGAAGCAAAGATAAATCTGCTGAACCACCACCGCTGATTTAAGATCTGCTCTGGATATTGGTTTCCTTCATTTGTTTGTGGTTTTTTGATTTACATGATTTACAACATGACAGTTGTGTCTAAGAACACTTTTGTTTTAGAAATTAACACATACAGCTTGCCAGAAGATTTATTTATAGACATTTAAAGCAAAGGAAAGCCTAAGATGATATATTCATGTGACCTCTTCCTAATTCAATTGCATGACTGTGATGTCTGTATTTTGGGACCAAAATATTTGTGTAGCGTGCACTTCTGTGTGGAGCTCCTAAAATAAACTTTATCATATTGCAGCAGAGCTGCATAAACTTTTCACATTACAGGAATGAAAAACAGAATTTGAATCTTTTATGAACCTTTTTTTGTTCATAAAATTACTCTGATATTAAACGTTGGTGCTGGGATACATGCTTTAGTAAACAATATTCCTAGAATTAATTTATGTACTAAATAAATTAGAATTTATTGAATAATTGGATCTTCAATATTGTAAGTGGATAGTGTGGGGA
The DNA here is from genome assembly GCF_028858705.1 of Grus americana. Taxonomy (NCBI): domain Eukaryota; kingdom Metazoa; phylum Chordata; class Aves; order Gruiformes; family Gruidae; genus Grus; species Grus americana. The sequence goes on along the minus strand of NC_072856.1, from coordinate 35,851,823 downwards.
AAAAAGTGCTCTCAAGAGGTGTACAGAAGACTTAAGTCCTTTTGGCAGAATGTAACTGCTCTGAGACAAAATTGGGAGTTTTGTAAACAAGAAATGTCTGCTTTCCTGGCATGCACGTGAGACAAAACCCAATACAAATGTTGTTGTGACTGGTAATATGGAACTTTTTAAAAAAATTGGTAATAGTTTAATTTATCCTGATAACTTGTTTATCTTTCTTAGTAGTTTACAGTTGATTTTTAATTTTTTCCATTGTTATTATTTTTGATTTATGTATTTTTGATGAGCACTTTGATTTTTTCCCCTGCTGCCTGGAAATCTGACTGAAACTCTTAAACATGAAAATACTGAATAAAATATGGCAGTATGAATACCTGTTACACAACCTTTGCAGTTGAATAGAAATGTATAGTTACCTACAAGAAGATTTAAATTAGGACAATTAAGTATGTCCATAACATAAGGTTAAAAAATAATTATTCAAATTTCAGAACTTTTTAAATGTTCACACAGCTTCAATATTGATCACATGTATTTCATATTGCTTCCTTGTTCTGTTTGCTTCTATTTTTATGATTAAGTATGGGATTAAAGTTCATATTACTTGAATTAACTGACTTTCTTAAAGAAGTGTTTTGTTTTAGCAATACAAATGAGGCAGGGAAGGGTCAGCTAGTTCCTGAGACAAGCAAGAAGGACACTTTACATTCATCTTCACCATTAGTTATCCTATTTCATGTTCTGTTTTCATGAGGAGTTACTTAATCTTTTAATATTGATTGAACTGAGATTTCTTTATGTAACTTGTCTCTTAATTTCCAAAGAAAACAAAGTTCATACACAATCTCTTTCTGCCCATCTAGTTTTCAGTAATGTCTTGAACTTGTAAATGGTTCTGTTCAGTTTAGACTTCTGTTCAGTTCTGTCCAGTTGCAGCCTCTGTAAGCTATATTGGCTGAAGGGGCAAAGAAGTGTCAGCCCTGATTTAAAAGCAAGGTATCAGGCTACGTCATATTTTCAGTTTAAAAAACAACCAACCAACACCCCCACCCCCCACATACACACACAAACTAGGGAAGACAAACTTAGAGTAAGCTTGGTCTTCCATTACCTGAGAATGTATCTGTAGATGAAATTGGGGTTTGAAATTTTGGTACTCCGAGGAGGAGGAGAGAGGGGAGAGAAAAAAAGGAAAAAGAAAGACAGACTTGACTTGTCAATGAACCAGATGACTTGTCATTGTTTTGATCTGAAGAAGGAAATAGAATAGAAGAATGCACAAAAGAATCTGTATCTTTCTTTCCCTATTGTACATGCTTAGATGATGTCCAAAGAGGAGATTCAGATCATCTCCTCCATTTCCAAGTTGACAGACGAAGGGTAATGGTTCCTGCTCCTTAATATAACCATTTCAGTAATGTACCTTTCCCCACGTGCTTGGTAAGGGAAAGCTGCTTCTAATAATGAATCAGTATTCAGTGAACCTCAGGATCCCAGGGGCATCTATAGTCATTTTTGGAGACTGCTGATTGTATTGGGTTTGCATGGCAAAGTCTTGGTAGCGGAGGGCCTACAGGGGTGGCTTCTGTGAGAAGCTGCTAGAAGGTTCCCCCATGTCCGACAGAGCCAGTGCCAGACAGCTAAACAGACCCGGCGCTGGCCAAGGCTGAGCCCATCAGTGACGGTGATAGCATCTCTGGGATAACAGAGTGAGAAGGAAAAAAAAAACCCTAGCAGCAGTTTTTGCAGCCAGAGAGAGGAGCAAGAAGATGTGAGAAACCCTGCAGACACCAAGGTCAATGAAGGAGGAGGGGGACAAGGTGGTCCCGGCGCTGGAGCAGAGATTCCCCTGCAGCCCGTGGAGGACCCCACGCCAGAGCAGGTGGATGTCCAAAGGAGGCTGTGACCCCGTGGGAAGCCCACGCTGGAGCGGTTCATGAAGAACTGCAGCCCATGGGAAGGACTCACATTGGACAAGTTCATGAAGGACTGTCTCCTGTGAGAGGGACCCCATGCTGGAGCAGGGGAAGAGTGTGAGGAGTCCTCCCCCTGAGGAGGAAGGAGCGGCAGAGACAGCGTGTGATGAACTGACCACAACCCCCATTCCCCGTCCCCCTGTGCCACTGAGGGGGGAGGAGAGAGAGAAAACTGGGAGTGAAGTTGAGCCTGGGAGAAGGGAGGGATGGAGGAAGGTATTTTAAGATTTGTTTGGGTTTTTTTTTTTCTCATTACGCTACTCTATTTTGCTTGGTAATAAATTAGATGAATTTTTTTCTCAGTTGAGTTTGTTTTGCCCATGACAGTAATTGGTGAGTGATCTCTCCCTGTCCTTATCTCGACCCACGAGCCTTTCGTTATATTTTCTGTGCAGTTGAGGAGGGCAGTGGTAGAGCAGCTTTGGTGGGCACCTGGCCTCCAGCCAGGGTCAGCCCATCACACTGATCAATGTGGAATCATGGGTAAGGACACACTATACCTCACCCATATGTTGCATTTATAGTAACTACAGCTAAGTCTGTAAGCTTAGTAGAGTGATTTTTTTGTTTGTTTTTTTGTGTGTGTGTTTTGAGTTTGGGGTTTTTCTGAGGCTTAAAAACCTTTTTTTGAGGTTTTACTTGGTCTCCTGTTTCTTCTTTTTCATGATTAGTCCAAAATGAATAAATAAATTTTAAGTTGACAAAGAGTAGGAAAGCAAAAAATCCATGTCATACACTAGTTTTGTATCTATAATAAACATTTATTTCAAGTGAGTAGTGTACTCTGTCTTTCAACAAAAACAATATCCAAAACTTCAATTAGTCAATTGTTTACTGCATACTGTACATCAATATCAGTCACAATGTTACAATAAACGATGGTTTTGTTTATTAAGAATGGAATTGCCCTTTGCACAATAAATAAATATATATACAGATAAATACAGCAGAGCTTTCGGAAATTTCCTCTAAGGAATTATTTTGTGAGAGTCATACCTCAGGGTGATTTGGCAGAGGAAAATGATATGACCATGCAAGACTTCTGATGCAGATATATACTTTGCTCTGAATCTAACTTCTGCGTGGACATGTGATACACAATTATCAAACTGTTGTTATTAATTACAGGAAAATTACACTGTTTTCTCAGTACAGAAACCTAAACAAACTGAATTGTTTTAGCTGGAATGCAAGGGAATACATTAAGTTATTTTTCTGGATCATACCCTCAAAACCAAAACAATACAAGTAAAATTTAATCAAAGAAGTTTTTCATTTTTATGAACTAATTGATTAGGAAGCCTAAATAGTTAGGACTGTGTTACCTTGGTAAATAATAAATTCAACAGCCAGAATTTTCTACATTCTTCATCTGAAGTAAAAAAACAGTAGCAGAAATAAAAAGTCATACCAGAACTGTTTTCTGTATCAGTTATATGCAAATTAATTTTTCACAAGGTACAAGAGAGCAAATATTCAAATCTTGATTTACCAAGTGTCGGAATAATAATTACTGAAGTAAGAAATCCTGATAGTAATGTATGAGATTATAGGTTTGAAAAGTTTTGTTCTTTTCAAATGTGGAAGTAGTGGAATCCTTTAAAGTAGCATTGTATGAAGCTTCTGGTTTAGAATGAGTGGGATGATTGACTATATCCATTAAAAAGTTGGAAACTAAGTAAGTTATGGACTTTTTTATTTAAGAAATGGATCATTTATTCAACAGAAACACATAAGTAACTAATTTTATTTTTATACTAGATTTTAGGAAGTCATGGTATACTTCATCAACTTGCTAACTTGAGTCACCTTTCTTCATTTTTTTTCTTTAGTGTAGCAAACCAAGGGATGTATGTCACAGAATTTCATATACATTGTTAGCCTTACACCAGAAGGTGTGAAATCCAACTACAGCCAAGTGATTTATCACTCTAAGAAAAAACCCCCAACTGTCAGATCAAGTGAAAAAATACTTTGACTACTCACTTAATTCTATGCTTTTCACTGTCATCTAGTGATTTAGAGTTGCTCCCTGCAAAACCCTGTTTAGAAGTTCGAAGGTCTAATTACAGATTTTATTAAAGCTGCTGTATTACCCATGATGAAGATGCATATTGACTATATCTGATAAGCTATATGATCTTCCTTTTTCATAAAAAATGGCTATGATATTTTGGTTTTTTTTAAAATAATACTTAAATGCTTTATAGAATTTTAATGGACATCATTCATAGAATTTTTAACAATTATTTCATATATTTAAGTGCATTTGCAATATGTTTTCTAAAAGAAAAAAGTCTGATTCCTCACATGAATTTTAGCATTTGTTATTCTACTGATTTAAGAGTTCTACATAGTTTACAGTACTATACGTGAGAATAGAATTCGACTTAGTTTCTGTTTTCCCAACTTTTTAGGGTCATACTAAACCTGTTTGGCATCAAATATATCTTTTAATCACATTTATACCTTGTTATATATCCTTTTAGTATAGGTGAAAAGGGCTGGGCAAAAAGTATATATTTTGCCCTATAGATCTTGAAATCCATAATCAGAAACAGAATCGCAAAAAGGGCAAGTACAAAATATTTGCACCTAGGAGCATCAGAATTAAGTTATCAGCAAATGGTTTGACATGGAATATCTCTATGAACACAATTGTGTTTAAATGTATATTGATTTTACTTTATTTTAATCATGGTGTTGCATTTCATTCTTTTGTTGAAATCAACAATTGTCTTGGTTTATTCTCCCGGTCTTTGTCTTGTTTTTTCCCTTCAAAGAAAAGTCCTTGTCAGATTAGGGCTAGGTTTTGCTGGGAGAACTACCCTGTGAGTAACAAGGAAAGAAGAAAGAAAAAAAAGAGGACTTCTGTTATTAAGATATTCAAACATTAGCATGTACAAAGTTTTAAAGTCAAAACTTTAGTTCTATATGCACACTTTGTAATAGAGTAAATGAAGTCAGGATTTTTGTTCTCTGGAACTCAGCTGTATGAAATTAGTATGATTTCTGTTTTGTTGGCATCCTGGCTGATAGTACATTTGGCAGAGAAGCTAATTGTGAGATGTAGTGATAATCTTTTTGAGAATATATATTGTATTTTGATTTAGAATACAATTATCAGATGTTGGTGGATACAGAATGTGAGCACCGATGAGGAAATAAAGCGGTTAGAAATTTGGAGTGCCTTGTTTCTTGTGTGCTCAAGCATTGGGGGAATAAAATCATATAAAGAAAACATATTCTGATAGAGAGAAGACAGAATAATGAAGTATATTTCCTATTCTAATGTCTTCCTTCAGGTTGTGCATTCCTTCTAATGAGACAAGATGAAAACATACATATGTAGAAAACAGAGGGCAACATTGCCTGTCTGAGTCAGGTTCAAGCCAGCGTGAGGGTCTGTTGCGGAATTAAGTTGTGGATACTCTAAGGTATAGTATAAATCATGCTCTAGCATACACTAGCCATGAAGGATTATGTATCAATTATGGGATCCTGAAAAAACAGAGTTTTAAGAGACCTCATGGTACATACATTGCCTTACCTAATACTGACTATACCCAGCGTACCCACAGATGTTAGTATAAGCTGTTTTTAAAGACCTATAGTGATCCAGGCTCTACAACCTACCCAATTTTAGTGCCTTGCTATCCTTATCACTAGGAAAAGAGAAGGAAACCTTTTTTCTAATACCCAGCCTGAATCTTGCTGCAGTTTAAGATTATTACTAGTTCTGCCTGTTACACATGGGAAACATAATATTCCCTTCTGTTTTGGAGCAGCCTCTTATGTATGTTCAAAACTGTTTATCATGGCCCTAATTAGGTTTTTTAAAAAAATGTATTTCACTAAACCACAGAATCACTGAGATTGGGAGGCTTCTCTGGATCAGGATGCTTATGACATTGTCCAGCTGGGTTTTGAGGTCTCCAAAGATGGATGCTCCATGCTCAAGGGAGGTCTGAGGGAGGGACAGGGGAGGGGAAGAGAGAGAGAGAGGACCTGAGTAAAGGGGTAAGTAGTTAGAGCACTCATGGTAGGAAGTTATTTAAGGTAGCAAGGATGTGAGCAAGCTGTGAACCATTCTAGAAGGACCTTCTGAAATTAAGTAACTGCAGTAAAATAGCAGATGAAATTCAGGCTATATGTGAAATTATAAACGTGAGGAGAAACGAAGAATGGCAATCCAGCTTCATGTTTAAAATGAGTGGCTCTGAACTGAAAAGTAAGATCCTAGTGTTATAATAGTTCAACAAAAATATCAACGTAATTCTCATTCATGGCCAAAATAAGGCAATCAAATATTAGAAATTACTAAGAACAGAATAAAGAACACAACAGAGAACATCTTTTTGCTACTGCATAAATACATATTTTGTTCTATATTTTGACTAGTATGTGGAATTCTGGTTACCTCGTTTTAGAAAGAAACCATTAGAACTGGAAAATATTCAGGGAAAAGTCAGATGAGGATCAGGATGACAATCAGATGAGGAACAACTTATTAGGAGTCTAGGACTTTTCAGCATGGAAAACACAGGCTGGGTGTGACATGATGAGGATGGACAGTAATCTTCACTGACTGTTGTGATGCAGGAGCTTGGTGATCTTAAGTGGAGCTTGTAGGAACCAGGTTCAAAAGAAACACAAAAATTTGATTTTCCCGTAGCTGAGCTTTATCACTTCAGAGCAAAGGAGGTTGCAAGTTAAAATTTTACGTGGATTCAAGAGGAGACTGTACAGGCAGAGGATGGGTGGAAGGCATATTCACTTCGTGTTCAAAACCTGTGTCTGGATCTGAAAATTTCCTGACCTGAAAATAATGGTCCTCATCCACCTTGAATCCCAGATAATTGAGAAGAAGTCATAGGCACCATAAGAAATTCTCTTCTGTACTCTGGAGTCAAGATCATTGCAAAACTAAATTGCCAAACTCTAGCAAATGTAAAATTGTAGCAAGGATTTGTGCGTTCATCTATTGCGATTTCCACCATACCTCCTACCTCCCTGCTTCAAATTCTTCTAATGCGGTCAGATTTAGGAGAGATTTTTTTTCTTTTAGGAAGAGGAAAATCCAGTTCCAGTTCCAGTTCCAGGGCAACACTGTTGTTCAAGTTCCAGCTTAAAAGTAGAAATACTCTTCTATTTCTCAATTAAAAGGCTTGTAAGATTGTTTTAAAATCAGGCCAAAGACTGCATGTTTCCTCTACTTGTTTTTAGAAATGACTGAAAATATTTTGTGACATTAGTCATGCACTGAAGCTGCACATTTTGGACAAAGCTCTGCAAAAAATACAAGTGCATGGAGAGAGCTTTGCAGTGAGACCATTCCCCTTGTGAAAGGAAGTGGTGGGCACCCACGAATTACCAAATCCATCTTTGATTATTGCATTGTCAGCTCTGCCTGTAATTCCTTATTTTGTTAAGGAGATGGCAATTTCTGGCGAATTTTGCTTGTTCTCCAAGATTATGCCAGAAAACATGAAAGGAATGCAATCCTGTGGAAGAGTCGGTTTGTAGCTAGTGTTCAAATGCTAATCAAGATTTCTGTTTGCTTATATCCTGTGCTTTGTGATACAGTAAGATACACAGGTAGGATGTGGTCTACCAAAGGGTGAAGGTGGCTGTGGATTTTTACTTCAGACATTTCTTTGCAACACTAATCTATAATCAGCAAGTGTCACAGTCTGCCATCAATCAGGCCTGTAAAGAGCATCAACTTGATGTGCCTGCTTGTTTTACCATAGAAAACAGGAGCTCTGAGTTTCTTTAACAGGTTTTTTGTTTGGTTTTTGGTTTTGTTTTTTTTTTTTTAAAGTAATATACATTTCTTCATGGAAAGGATATATTATCAAATAAAATTTTTCCATGGTGTTACGGTAGAATGTACTTTCACAACAGTTCCTTATCAGTTTACATTAAAGTTAGTTGTTCATGTGCAAGCAGCCACTTGCGTGTTCATGTGAGCTGTGAGTAACATATGAGAAAATTATGTATGCTTTTTTGAGGAAATAGCTTCTCCTTGTTACTATCTACAGGTTTAATACCAAAGCTGATTAATTTTCTAAAGCTGATTAGTCTTCAGTGTCATGTCAATTTTATTTTATCAGTTAATTTTCAGTACTGAATATAATACAGAATATAGAGATTTGGTAGATGTTGAATCACTTGGTAACAAACTAAATCTAGGGTGTAATTTTCCAGCAAAATTTTGATATTTTAATGTATATGCAAATGTGCATATATGTTTTTAGTGTGTTGATGGTTTTGTGCTTCTTGAAACAGAGAAGTGTGTCTATTGTTGAATGCAACCTCTATACAGACTTAAATGTATTGTGTAAATTACTATAATTCTTAATTCTGGGATATAAATGCAACATAAATGAACAAGGAGTTTCATTAGCTGTTGGAATTTCTTTACTCTCAAATTCTGAGCTGAAAAACTAGTGAACTGAGCAGAAGCAAGGTCATACCTACAATACATTGATTCACCTTGATCACTGACTCCCTTTGCAGCAAGTCAAGTCATTGATTAATTAAAATCAATTTTGTTTATGTTTTGGCTTATCACTCCATCACAGCAATCTCACTTTAAGTTCACCATCACTTTATCATGAAACCTGAAGAGGAAGACAGCCTGAAGACCAAGACTAAGTATTGGCTGGTAATGAACCACTGGAGTGTGGTTCATTAAAAAGTCTTTCAAAATCAGGTAGTATGCTGCTTAATGCTGCATTGCTGAAGGCTAGGAATCACAGGTTTTAGTTAAAGAAATTGTTTAACAGTAGACATACTTTTGCAAAGAGCCAAGTTCTAGTTTGGTAACCTGTTCCATGTTTAAAGCAGAAGATACTGAGTGACTGACTGGCATTCAGAACTACCTTCGTTTCTCAGCCTGTGCAGACATTACTAGGTAGTGCAAATTCAGACTGCAGCTTCAGCTCTGACCAAAGCAAACAGAAATTTATGTTTTGGTACACACAGTTATGCAGTTATCTACTTTCAAAAAATGCAAACAAATCTCCAAAGCTGTCTTATTTTCTTTTTGCAGAAGTCATGCTTTTGTGTGAATAGATGAATAATATTGGGCAGAATTACGACACATTAACTACGTACATTCTGCAGGATTTCAGACCACCTGAAATATATTTTAGTAATGTCAATGTGTTTGCGTGTATAAACGTTCTTAGAATTGGGGTTGGAGTTATCTGGTCTGTGTCCTTTTGCTAAAGGACTGACTGACAAATTCTAACCAGATAAGCGATTTCTGGACAGGAGAAGGGGAAAATTTGCACTTCCTCTTCGTTCAGAAAAAAAAAGTTAAAAATTGCTATTCATATGTATTTGTGAATAGATATTAATTACGGTAGTACAAAATGGATCTCATGGTTAATTTTATGTAATTATTTATGATGCTGCCGGTGGAAACCAGTTATTAGTAATTGACACTTAGAACGTGTGGACTTTTTGAGGAAAAATAGTGAAGGCGGTTTCTTGTGCGAAGCCTAGTGGTACGCAAATTTATTACTTTTCCATGTGCTCAGTAAGTCATAGAAGCATTTTGATCAACCTGAACTTATCCCCATTGTTTGCTCACTGAAGCAAAACCTGGTAAAATTTAGAGAACATTGATACGACTGTTGCATATTATGATTTTGATCTGAAGAGGTGTAACGTGTGACGGAGAGAGAGGTGTGAATCTGTAACAATACTTCATGCTGATCAGAACTTTGAAGTGGACTTCCTCCTTAAATTAAGCACTTTAGATCATCTGAGAAACTTGATCTAAATTAGCCCTTCTCTAGTGAGGTGTTAGACCACTGCTTACAGAGGTTCTTTCCAGCCTGTGATTCCTTCCACTCTAAACCTATTTTATCTAACTCCCTCCCCTCCCCCCCCCACCCCGCCCCTGCGCCCCAAACGAAAAGCACTAGAAAAATAAATTTCTAGACATGGAAAAGTCAGAACTGCTAGAGGAGAAAGCTTGTATTTAAAACACTTAATACATTTAAAACATTTAAACTTATTAAATTCCTGGTTGACAAACTGTATCTGAATGAACCCATGTGCAGGTTTTTTCTTTTGCTTTGCTTTTGCTTTGAGAATTGGCTGTATATAACTTAACTAACAACTCATCACTGCCCATCGCATGAATCTCCGCATCTCATTGAGCTTGCAGGCTTCTCCTTGTCATACTAAAAAAGGTATATTGAAGTAAATGGATTAAATTCTATATAAGAGAAGTGAAGATCAGGCTTAAATGGCTCTGGCACCATGTGTATTTAAAAACAAAGGGGAAGAAGAAAATGAGTTTACCGGGAAAAAATTTTACAATATCAGAATTTGTGTGAGACAAGACTCAAGAAAACAACATACTGCTGAGACATGGTCAGCAATTTCATTATAGGATAACACCTCCATAAAACTAATTTCTGTTAGCATCTTCAGGCCAGAAAAGCAATTTCAGAGCTCAGCGAGAATGATCTTACATCAGTAAGTACGCTATAATGCTGAGTCATCTTAACAGCATGTCATTGTCTTATTTGCACATTATATCGATTCCAGAAATTCCTTATGCTCAGTCCACCTGCACTTGAATGATAAACTCTTTAAAACTCTGCTCCAAAACATTCTACAATATACTATTATTGCCGCTTCTTAGAAACTCTATTGAAGTTGTTCGTCCTATGTAGCAAATACGTAGTTTGTTAAATGTTGCAGCACAAATGAAAGGCTACGTTGGGAAATTAGGGGAATAATGTCAAACATTGATGCTGAATGCTGCACACAGACCTTAAGACATTATCAGTGTTTGTATTTTGGGATAATGGTGTTTAATGATTGATAAAGACTTTGTGAAGCCAGTGTAAATTCTGAAAGGAATGCTTATTTTTTGAATTCTAGAAGATTAAAATATCCATTTCATTATGCTAGAAACTCTTGCCCTTTTATGTATATGGATTTAAAAAGAAAATAGCTCATTTATGTAAGTAATTCTCATTTTAAGTAAGTTGTTATGTATGTTGTCTGAAGGCATAATTTTACTTGTTAGAAAACTATGAATTTCAATTGATGCTATGTATATGCCTCTATGGAATGATGAATATTTTAATGTAGTAGGGCGGATAAATACAATTTCAGCTCTATATAAGTAATTTAATGTAATCCACTGATAAGTGCAAGGTAAGTGGCAAATCTCAATTTTATTCTAAATCTTGGTATTTATAAATTAGTGTTTTAGTATTTTATTTTTAAATATCTGAAATATGCACGTTGAAAGATTGACACAGGAACTAGACGATGAAAAATGCTCTAAATATCTTTATTTTTATCTTATATATGTTCTGATTTTCCACCTAAATAGATATGCTTCTGATGCCAATTTATATAAATTCATGGACAGAGGGATATAGTAATGAGTGCTTAATTGTATTGTTTATATTTTGCCACTTATTACAATGAAGTTTAAAAGGCAGAAATTTTTTTACTAATGAGTTTGAAAGCTGAGAATTTCAGCGAGCATTTTGCAGGAATGGAAGCAGAAGCAGCAGGGGAAAAAGAAAATGAATTTGTTTAGCATTAATTAGCTAATTCTGTCTACCTCCTACTTGACTATACATCTGAAAATTGTTTATAAAAGTTTCTTGAATTCCCACTCTGTGCTGTTAAAACCATTATTGATTGTTATGCAAAGCTAGATGAGGAACTCTGTCTGTAACTGCTCATTCGTCTGAAATGTGATAGCTGTGCATGTTAGTAGTAGTAAGTAGGCAGTGAAGCACCACCTAAAAGAAAGCCCTATAACTTGCGCACACTTGCAAAATCACACAAGTGAAAAACCTGCCTTTGAATTCCCATTTTAAAGGGCGCGTCACTTAATTCCTTTGGTGAAAATCACTTGGTCACTCCCAGCTTTTATTTCAAGGGTGAGTAGCTGTGCTGCTGTCATAGTATTCCAGTTGCATAATGGGACTGGAAAAAGCAGTGCTGCTTTTAGAACATAATTGTTCAAGTGATCTCTGAGTTCAGTACGGGCGGCTGTTGTGTATCTGCTTTGACAATAATCGACACCAGTATAACTTCATAGCTGGACGGGACACTGACATATCATATCACTCTTGGTTTATCAGCCTCCACCCCCTTAAAAACATCTAAGGCAGCGGCTTTTGGTGAACAGCTACATACCTGTGTAGGAATAAGTTCTTCCACATGTTAGTCTGCAAGTGATGTTTTTCTCGGTTAGTGGACAAGTTTTGGAAAACAAAATGATTTTTAATTCTCTATATACCTTTGACACAGTTGAACACTAAAAATAGTCCGTTTTGGCTTGCTTGTATCGTGTTAAGAGGTGACTAAGGGCTTGGCACTTTGTAAGTAAGTGTGGTTTTGGCGTTGCGTTATGTAATGATTTGTAAAAGAGCTTTTAGAAAAATTAGGTTAACTAAACAATGGGGCTGTTTCATGTCACTTTTCCAGAGCGTTCTTATTCTTGGAATATGTCTTGAGGAGCAAGTTCTTACGACTTATTTGAACCGTTACCTGAAAAATGCCTCTTGGATCTTTGGTCATACTCAGAGGTTTCTAAATTATATAAGACCTTAAAAGTTAAGATCGTGCATTCAGAGGACTCGTGTTGAGGACTTACTGCGCTAAAAAAATAAATTTGTTTATATTTAGGTTACGATTGTTTGCGAAATCCCAGTAACAGGTCTTTACTGTAAGCGTTAAACACGTTTTACTAAATTAAGCCGAGTAACGGTGTGTTTACATTTTTTTATGACACCATAGCAAACCCCTGCTAAAGCAACAGAAGGACACACCACTTGTGAAAGCCCTGGAGACAGCGTGCAGTCTTTGTCACTTTGATATAGTCCTGAATATAAATCTGTACAGAAACAGCTGTTTACATATGCATCAAAAAAATCTCTGCATAGGTACATGATATCAGGTATAGGAGTATAAAGTGTTCATTTTCAACAGATTCTGCGTCCCAGGATTTATTAGCATTATAGTGTGTATGTAACTTCCAAATATTTACTTTTTTCCTCCTACTTTGTTTTGTGACAGGATGACGAAGTAGTACTTCAGTGTGTTGCCAGCGTTCACAAAGAACAAAGGAAGTTCTGCTTGGCAGCTGAGGGACTTGGGAATCGCCTGTGTTTTTTGGAACCAACATCAGAAGCTAAAGTAAGAAGTCGAAACTCTCAACTGGTGTCACTGATCAGTGAATGTTAACCTACTTCTTATCCATGAATGCATTTAATTGTGGTTTCTTTAACGTGATGCTAGGTGCACCTTTTGTATGCTTTTCTTTCTGTGACTGCAACATGAGATTTCTTAGAGATTCTAAATATACTTCGAGGCATACCTGTTAACAGTCAAAAGTCACTATTCTTCAACTATCTAAAATAATGCCTGTAACTGAAATACTTCCTATTTTCCTGTAACATTCAATACTTCATAATATTTCATGTTATTAAGATTTAAGTTCACTGAAAAACTTATTCCTATTACTGCCGTAGGTTCAAATATCTTCATGTACTGGATTGACAATTTTAGAAGCATTGTCACCTGTTAGTTACTGGCGTTCAGTGTTGCTCCTAACTCTGTTGACTAATCAGAAAGTTGAGAGTACAATTAAGTAATTGAAAAGTTTTAAAGATAAGTGGCAAATGCAAAAAAAAAAGAGAGAGAGCTGTGAAGAAAAAATAAAAGAAAATAAAGTAGTAAAAGGAGCTTGAGAGGAGAGACGAGAGAGGAGATGAAACTTTAGACCTGTACTAGAGCAGAATGTTAAGAATAAAGGCAAACAGAGGAGGGTCTGCTCCATCTCATCTTTGTTCGCTCTGCATCATTTTTTTTTCTTTGTTTTGTATCTTTATTTCTTTTCGCTTCTTCCTGAATAATTTATTTCTCCTTCTGATTTTTTTTTTTTTTTAGTGGGGTCTTTGTATCATTTCTTTTGAATTGTTGCCACATGGTCCTATTTTTATTCTAGGTATTATTATGACCATGTTACATCCACGGTGTCTATGTGTGCAGATCTGAGCACAGTACTCCAGGTGTGGCCTTACCAGTGGTTATTCTTGTGGCCTTTTTTTTTGTCTTGCTGCATTTTGCTGTCTATTTTAAGAAACTACAAGTGAAAACTAGACGAGTGTGTGTTACTGACTGGCTCAGGATGGATAGCTCACCTTGACTAATGACGATTAGGTACGCACATACCTTTGCAATGTTAAGAAATAATGTCAAATTGAGAAAAATACTATGTTTTATCAGTAAATCACAGTGTACCTTTCAGGAGAAAATTTTTCTCGTCTCTCCCTTTTAAATGGAAGTCTAAGGCAGATGAGTGTATCTGTGGTCAATCAGAAGTCTGTGAAAATGGCAGCTTGCTGTTCTATTCTGTACTTTCTATGAATTATTTTGAGCTGTTTGAGATTTTTCTTTTCGATATATTTCAAAGTGTGGCCCCTTTTCATTGCTGTAGGTCTTCATTTTTTCTATAACTGCTTGTGTTGCTCCTCTCTAGCTACTGTGTAGCCTGAATCTGTTTCTTCATGTCACCTCTCCTATCAGGTTTGACCTATTAATATACTTTGCCTGCTCTCTGCTCTTCCTCCAGAAATCAATTCAGATAAAAATAAAAGTAATTTGACCTGGACTCTGATTCATTTCTCTGAGTTATTTTAAGACTCGGGTTTTTTTGCGGATCTATTGAACATTTCTAATTCAGTAGCTAGTTTTATTTATCTTAACACCTCATTCAGAAAAATGAGGTGTATTCAGTGTTATGAGTGTGTTGATGCAAAACTGGTAACTCTACATGAAAGACCTATTTGGAAATAATCTCAGAAATAGACATTTTCTTCTTATAAAAAGAGCAGCTGTCAGGGTAGAACTGTCAATTTTTTCTTCAGATTTACTTTGCAAATTTGTGTAAGTTTCCTGTATGAAATTTGTCTTTTTGTTTATCTTCCCGTATGTATGGACAAGACTGCGCAGAGGTGTGCTGGAAGAACTCCCAAAAACTCTCATTGACTTTGAAGAACTATCTATTCCAAATCCCTGCTTTCTTTTATCATATGTCTTATCAGTCTGCTATACAGATTTACTCACAATAACACTTGTTCGGCATATCTTTAAATGCCTGTAAAATAAAATACTTCAGTCTTCACTCGAATTTTTTCCTTTATTTATGATTCTTAAAAATTATGTTGTCTTACTTCTGTATGTCCATTTCAACTTCCCATAACCAGAAGGGGGATAAATACCAGTGCCTATTGTTACTTTACAGCAGATTCTAAAACCTTATCTTAGTACCTGAACAGATTTTGGTTTTCATTTCAACATAAAGATTCTTGACATGAATACTTCCCCATCTTCTACCTGTAGCTCTCACCTGTCAGTATTATTTCACTGAACATCTCTTTTTTTTTTTTTTTTTTTTTTTTTTTTTGGGATTCCATTACGATACAGCATTGCTCAGAGTTGGGGAAAAAAAATCATAGACTAGCAGATGGTCGAGATTTTATCAAACCTTTTTAGCTGTGCAGTTATTAGGAGTATAAAATGGTCTGCCACACAGAGATTGTTGAATGTCAAACTTATGAAACAGGATCATTTGCAAAAAGACCAGAAAACAAATGAGCCTTTTTTTAAGAAGCAATCTAGATTAATTAAGGAGGTCAGTTGGTACTTAGGTCATGTACCATCCACATAAATTATCTTTCCTAGTATTTCTCAGGTCACTAGAATTTAAAAACGCATTTGTTACCATCCAGCCACAGAAATGGGGTATACGATAGGGTACATGTGTTAGCTTATTGTGTTACACTGCAAGTTTGAAAGAGGGGGTAGCTGCTCTAAGTCATGGGTGGAAAAATCATTAATTAATTCCATAGTTCTCAGTGTCAATATTCTTAAATAAAGTGGAATGCTCCATAGGCTATGAAAAAGAATAAGAAGTGACAAATTAGTTACATTAACCTAAGATGTACATTTTATGCAAACTGTGACTAGGAGTACATTGTTTTAGTGTGTCTTTCATTAATACAGCACTAAAGTAAGGGCTGCAACAATTTTCAAATCCAAACGCAGCGTATGTGGCACAAGACCAGTAGCCAGCGAAACACATGGGAGTTCTTTTGTTCAGTTGGTAGGTGTTGGATCATACTGATTATGCCATATTCAGTTTGGAGTGGGATTAAGTGCTAGACCTATGTTATCACCAGCTATGTTATTTTTTCCTAGATAAAATTCCAGTTTAGTTTCTGAATTTAAAAGTTCCACATTGAAAACAGAAAGAATTGATAAAGATTGTGGGGTCCTTGCTTGGGTTTTTTGTTTGTTTGTTTGTTTGTCTTTTTAAAATTCAAATGTACTTCAAGGACAGTGTGGTTTAACACATACTCAAAATGTCTTAATAAAATGGATGCTGCATAATCTGAAACCTGCCACAGGATGACAACAGAAAAAATTCAGCATTATGAAGAATTTTATTCCCTCCTGTCACACTGATTTAAAAAAGAAAAAGGAATGCTCATTCATAGCCATGGTCCTAAATCACAGAATACTGAATCATTAAGGTTGGAACGGATCTATGGAGATCATCAGGTCCAAGCCCTCAGCTCAGAGTAGGTTCAGCCAGAGCAGACTGCTCAGGACACTGTCGAGTCAAGGTTTGAATAGCTCCTAGGATGGAGACTCCACAACCTCTCTGGGCAACCTCTTCCTGTGTTTGCCATGCTCATAGTACAAAAGGGTTTTTTTTTTTTCTCCTCATGTTTAAATAGAATTTCCTGTATTTCAATTTGTGTCAATTTCCTCATCCTTTCAGTCAGTACCACTGCATAGAGTGTGGCTCTGTCTTCTTTGTACTTTCCTGTCATATATTTATATAGATTGATGATTTCCCCTTGAGACTTTTTTCTTGGACACATCAATGTCAATAAATTGAAAAAAAAAAAAAAATCTGTTCTTTAAGTGAATGTAAGTTTCATGTTTCACAATCGGCAGACATATTGGCCCAACAATTGAGAAGGAATCCTAAAATAGTTCATATTATTGTATCGTAAGATTCTGAATCTTTGCCATTTAGTGACAGCTATAAATATGTTCAGACCGTCAACCTTGTACGTCAAATAAGATCATACACCTTCTCTTCTGTTTTGTCAATGGTGTTAGAGAAAAAATAGAATGTTCATGGTATAATTCTAAAAGACAGGAAAGCAATTATATGTAGAGAAAAACTTTTCGCTTTTGAACCCGATGATGTTTCGGTTTACTGTGAAGAATACAGCTCTAGGAAAAGTAAAGTTATTGCACTGACAAGTTATGAAGAATGGATTTATATTATTTTCATACAGGGAAATAGCATGTGTCTCAAACGAGTAAACATTAAGTATGGATTTTAAAATTAAAATACATATGTGTTCAAACACACTTTTCATCCTGTTTCACCTGCTCTGCTGATCTGTTCTTACATTGTTTAATTTATTTTTACAGTATGTTCCTCCAGATCTTTGCATCTGTAATTTCGTCCTCGAACAGTCCCTATCTGTCAGAGCCCTTCAAGAAATGTTGGCCAATACAGGGGATGATGCTAGTGAAGGGGTAAGTAAATTGACATCAAAGAATATTAAATTTCTGAATGTGGATTGTTCTCAATTCTTTCCTTGCTCCAGGATTTTCTGGGAGAGGGGCCTCAGGTCTTAGCAGATTCTTCAGTTTTCCTATTTTCCTGGATGTTATTCCTCCACTACTATAATTATATTCATTTCTCTTTAGCATTGAGGAGCAGGTGCAGTCAGTCTCTTGAAATATTTACAAGAACAAAATTTACAGAAACATCATCTTCAGAGATCATTTATTACCATCAGTCCAGAACTGGGCACTAAAAAAGGAATAAGAGAACCTTTGGACTGAGTTTGGCTTTTATGAACCTGAAGAAAGTATATGAGACAGGTTTTGTCTGAAACAGAAAAGCATTATTGTATTATAGTACTATTTATTAATGGGAAAGCAAAATAATTTTCTCATCAGGTAAATATTCTATCTCATTTCACTGAGCTAAGAAAGTATTTCAGGTATTTGGATTTAATTTGATTTATCCTCACATGAAATTAACAGCTAGAAATTAAGCCCTATCAATGAAACAAAGTGACAAACGTAAATCTATTTTAGTTCAGATAGAAATGTACAATATTTTTCTTTGTGTAACTAAACTGTTTCAGTATAATTTCAAGTTATTTCATCTGTGGTAAAAAGCAAGAACTGTTGGATAGAAATAGTTATTTCAAAATTCTCTTCTTTGGGTTTCTTAATCTTTTACTGTATTAGCACAAGCATACTTACTGGAATGCTTGCAGTACAGTGTGAAGGGACTGCAATAAAGTGAATGTTGTAACTATGCTTGCATTTCATATTACTAAAGTTTCAATTGAATTATCGCTTCAAATCTAAGATATACTAAGAATGACTGAAAGAGGACTTCCACACCAGAGCAATCAGGATGCCGTGCATTTTATCATACATTATTTATTATTGACAAACTTATTTAAGAACAGTATTTTCCACAGAACCTCTAGGCCATTTGTTTGGGAAAAGGAGATGGTGTTATAAAAATTAAAGCCTAATCGAAACCCCAGATACAGATTTGCCTGTATTTTCAATGATCTGCATAAACAATCATCATTTTTCAATGATCAGCTGAACCTCATTGCCTGTTGTTGAGATGAGACAGACTTACTTCTCATCTACACGCTAATACTTTGGGAAGTTTTAGAAGTTACACTTGCTGTTGCAGCTGTGAATCACTTATAAGTAGGTAAATATGTCAGCTGTCTCGTTCTATATACTTAGGCAGAGGTTGTGTTTCTCTGAAAATAAATTAAGTTGACCTACAGTCTCCATTCAGTTGGTCACTGCTGTGTTATATTCCTATGTATAAGTTTGAGGAATTTAAAATAAAATGTGACATCACCTTTTTCTTCTATTCAGTGAACAACTGAAATCTGAAAAAAAAAAAAAAAGGAAATACCACTTCTTAATGTATGGGGTGAAGTACTATTAACAAATTAATATTAAATAAGACTTTACAATGTTTATTTGTTATGACAAATTCCATAATTGCTTTCCGGCACTGTGAAAACCACAAAACTTGTGTAAATAAAAATCTTTTGCATTTCACTCTCACTTAAAGTTAAATTTGGTAGTAGTCACATGTATGTCTCTTAAAGTTGACTAAACTCTTGAATTTGTTGCGGGCAACGTCAGTGCATTGATGTTTACCATACCTCTCAGATTGCTGCTGCCTGATCAGATCAGCTTGATCTTATCTTCTATGTGCTGTGCTTTAATTGATTTCCCAGCACGGTCCAAAAGATTGGGTGAAAGACATCTCAATTCAATTGCTTTGACCCCTACTCTCTAATTTCAGCTGAATTGAATTTAACTTTTATTCTCTTACAAACAGAGCATGATAAAACTGTGGGTTTACTTATTTTATGAAACTAAATGGCAACTAATTATGATGCAAATAATCTGCAGAGCTAGACACACTGTCTTTTTTATTTTATGTAGAACCAGAAAACTCACATTTTCTGAGTTGTAATTTTTCTTCTGTTGTACTTACACTCAGAGTTAAGACTGTCACATTAAGTAAAAGGAAAAATAGATGTCTGAGGAAGAAACCAAACATAAAAGTACAAGTCATCTCAGTATTATCTAAGCAAATTTACTTAAAGATAACATTTCACTAGAATTCTTTTTCTCAAATAGAAAATTATGCTGATTTTGTTTCATGATGAGAGATTTCTTTTGATTTGTTTCTGAGATTCATATACTGTGTATGCAGTTTTAGTGTTTTCTTCCCTTTTTAGTAAAATCCAGGAAAATTAAATTGAATAATATGTAGGAGGAGGGGAATTTTATTATTTAAGTAAATATCCTAGAAGGGAGAATCAAAGGGTGTTTTATTTACTTGAGGATAATTTCTTGAATGTCATATCCATCTATGCAGAAATGATACATTCAAAATGCGTATTATTTTTCTAAAGATGAAAATGGCTGTAGAATAAATTTTTGATATTTTTTCTCTTGAATTATAAATTGCCATTCATTCTGCAGTCTCTTCATTATTGTGCAACAATTCACCATTTAAAACACTTTTCAATTGTATCTATTTGTAAATCAGATGCATCAAAGCACCACTTAAGCATTTGTTACCCAACAGTGAGTCTTGTTTTTTGCAGGAAATCTCAGTGTAACTCTAGCTGTGACTGGCTGTGCAATGGTTGCTTACTGAGACTTTTAATAGACTGCATGCTCTAGGTAATAAGGAAGGAAAAAAAATTGGTTTTGAAAACATTTTTATTTTTCAAAAAGATAAAAGTAAAGGTGATCAAATATATATCTTAATGTATAAAATTTCCATTTGAAATCAAACAATTTGTCAAAGCTTTATATCATCCCAAAGAAGCTAATACTAATAATGAAAATTGCTGCTTCTTTTTTTTTTTTTTAAATTATTAATTTCAGCAAGCATTCAAGGTGAGCTGTGGAGTCTCTTATTTCTGAAGGAGGGAATTTCACTTTACAAGGTGGCTTCTCAATTATATAAATTTATAAAGATGTTTAGAATGCTTCTAGATTAAAACTCTTCATGATTTCATGCAGATCAGTAAATATTAAATGATTCAAAAGTAGGATTTGTTTTTATCTGAATAATATGACTGCAGTATTTAATATTTGATTAACAAGTGTTAAATTCTTCCTTCATTTTTATTTTTTGAGAAGTACAAGAACCTTTACTTTTCTCTGTAACTTAGTGGCAGGATAACCACAACCTACTGGTTTATTCTGCGCTCCAGATCTTTAACTGGCCCATATCATGGCACAGCTCGGGGAAGCTGGAATTCTGCTCTATCACCTCTGATCTTGCAATGTCAGCCTTTGCATACATGGTTTTCAGACCTCATTATTATTGACCTGTTGTTTTCCACTGTTTTATCTAGCTTAAAGTGTATTTTTTGATTTTTGCAATTATATTGCTTTCTAGAAAATGGAATTTTTGATGAAAAAAGCATTTGCCTAGGGAAAGTAAGTTTGATTTGAACGCTTCTAGTACTTGTAAGCAATAACACAATTTTTAGTGTTTCCAAAATATTCACCCATAAACTTAGCCAAAAGATTTAATCTGACATTACTAGTAATATATGAATATTGATATCTGGGATTGGCAGTAGAGGACAAATAATCTGTTCAGTAAAAATGATCATACTGTTGCTCTGGGGCCAGTGGACAATAGAAAAGAAAATGTAGTCTGCTGTGTGGTATTTATTTTGAAACTACCTTGCCCTGCATTTATTTTGAAGCTGGGTACCATCCATTGGGGAAATTGAACACACAGGAACACAGCAGTTCACATAAATAGCAAAGAAGAAATAAAAATTGAAAGCCTGAACAATAATGCAAAAAACTTCCTTTCTGGACCACATTTGTTACATTCAGAGAAGATGGACTCTTAATTAGCTTCTGTCAACTAGCTGTTGATAAAATGGATGGGTTCTTTTTTAAGTTACAGTTAAGTGATTCTGTTTTGAGATATATGTCATAACTACCAATCAAGTTCAATATTTTGTATTATCAGGCATTATCTTTACAACGATGAAAATAAATTTACATGGTAATAAGCAATTTCTGAACTAGATTTCAGAAAAAGCTAATTTTTATATGAATAATAGAAAATGCTGTCTTTTAATAGTTGTGTTATATAGAGAGAAAAATGACAGCACGAAATGTAGGAATGCACATCTTAAAATGTTCATTTACATTCTGTTCTCAATACGAAGGCATTGCTAACAATAGAATTTGGCCTCAGATAATTAACATTAATCTTTTGTTGGTTCCACCAGTCTATCATTCCGTTAAACGGTTTGTTTTCATATTAAATTTAGTTTGCAATAGAGTTCTCCTGTTAGTTTCAGATTTTTCTAGAGGATTATCTAGTTTATCTGATTTTGGGGTTTTGTTGGTTTGGTGTGGTTTTTGGTTTTGAGGTTTTTTTGTTTTGTTTTCGTTGTTGTTGTTGTCGGGTTTTTTTTTAATGAGTCAGCCTTAAAATTACAAGTGATTCACTTAAAAGCTTTCAGTAAAAAAATAGCATGAGGTGTTTTATTGCTTGTTCTCAGTATGCGTGTATTTGTTACAAATTGACTACATCTAATTTTCTTCTGACAACCTGTCTGTAATTACAGTTGATTTTGCCGTTAAGGTTTTCCTTGATTAAAAAAAAAGTTGTAATTTATAAAAGAAGTATTATGTACACTGTTACATGATGTTTTTCTAGTTTTCTTCCCAAAGCAGTGATAAGTTCCTGCAGGATATATATTAAAAACACTTTTTATGGATGACATGTTTTGGAGGAGCTCTTGGAAATTTTTATTTATTGTTTCTGATCAGCCTTTTATAATGATATCTAAAAGTACGCCATCTTCTCTGAATCACCAGCAATAATTATCTCATATTTGTCTCCAGTTTTTCCCAATAATCTAATACATTTTCTATGTGGATCCAAAAATCATTATCCAGGAGCTTTTGGTATTTTTTTAGTTTGCTACTGACGATACTGAGAAATCGTACATAACTATATGGAACATATTGTGAAAGATATTATACATAGTATCCATATAATTCTGAGAAGTTTCTCAATACAATTTACTACATAAAATTACATAAGACTGCCCACTATCTGTTAACAGCATTAAGTTCCAACATAACCAGGTCCCAAATCCCTATTTGTTAATGTCTTTGTTATTAGCTAGAAAAATAGAAGTAGGATTTGTAGTTGTAATAAAATACCTCTGCTGAATTGCTTTTAGATTTTTCTTGCTTCTGTTTGGACAAATAACATTTCTTTTTTAATCCTTTGAATTAGTATTAAGTATCCTGTGTGTCGAGCTACAGAATGTAGCAGTTTCCTCGGCTTGATGTCTTCTAAGTTGCGGTTCTGTAGAACGCAAGTTATACGCAGCTTGTAATCCTATTGACCTAATTGATAATTTAGCTAATGTATTGTTCATACAGTGCAAAATAATTTGCCTACACATGTATAACCATTATTTGAGTTCCTGGAACTACCTTTAGTTGTCTTGGTCCCTTCCACATGAATCCAAGGAAAAGAACTGACCTTAAAGGTAGTCCTTTCTAGCAATATGTGATGTACTAGAGATAATTCCTTTTCTAAAGTTTTGTTTTGGGGAATCATCTTTCATATTTAATGATAGCCTAAGTATACCTGAAACAAGACCATCAAGTAAATGCTTTTTTAAATGGAAAAAACCCCTCTGTGTGTGAGAGAACAGTTTCAAACAATTACGTGAGAAGTCAGATATTCTTAAATCAGCAATTTCTAACTTATTATCAGGATCCTGATGTTAGACCTTTTATAATTACTCAGGACTTAGCAGGTGTAAAAGTTAGGATCTGTACTGAGAGAAAAAAATGAAGTATAATGTTGCCCGTCATAGTATAATAGTATTAACATTGATCATAATATCCTTAATTCTGCAAAATGTGGCGATCACTTCCCTAAAAATGTTCTTCATACAGTCTGGGTCCGAGGATCTAAAAATAAAAATCAAAGTCTTAGTTTCAGTGCAAAGCACCACAATAAATCAAGAATTTAATGTCTTGATCATGTTATTTAAGTTTGAATAGGCTTGTTATTTATAAATAACTAGGAAATAAGTTGATAGATGCAGAAAAAGGCTGAGGCAGACTTGAAAACCTATAAAGCTTGTTGTCTGTTTTTCCATAAGTAACTTTTTTGTTAAGGTTCTTCCCTTGGAATTTGTTTTCTTCTGGTCACCAAAAGGAGCTCAAAAGATGTGTGTTAACTTCTCTAAAGGAAGCAGATGGAAAATCCAGTTTTGCCTTTCCCTGATCTTGTAATAAATTTCCATATTTGAAATTAATAACTCTGCTCAATTGAAATTATGAATGCAGTTGCTTTATTGAATCTGGTAAATGCTTAAGATAGCATTAAGCCTGGCAAGTAGATATACTTAATATGTGCTTAAACTATTCTAGGCAATAGGTGAGTTTTGCCTGTTTCAGATTTCAGTTTGTGTATACGTACATATACTTATTTTATTATTATTTTTTTAATGCATCTGAGAAGTTTATAAGAAAGGTAAGTAGTATCTTATTTAATTCAAAACATTTTTTGAAATTTTTTTTTGACCAAGAAGAACAATTGTTCCCTTGGTAGATATTTGGTTATTGCTGTAGCTACTTCATTATTTACAATTTTTGCCGACCATATACATTTCATAATTTGCTTGAATATCTGCACTTTTTACTTGAACCGCACTAGCTTTTCATGTTGTTACATAATTCTGATCGTAGTCCACGCAGTGCAGTGGACTTCTGACCTTCTCTGTCACGTTCCATAGGCAGCTCAAGGGGGTGGTCACAGAACCCTGCTGTATGGCCACGCTATACTACTTCGACATTCGTTTAGTGAAATGGTAAGTGAAAGAGCACTTGCACAGAATGAGAAACATGAAACTCAAATAAACTTCTTTTCATCAAAATAAAAAAAATACAAATTCGAAAGAATGTTCTAAGTTCTCTTCTGCACTAGATAAAAAAATTTGAATAGCTTATGGTGTCTCAACACAATGGAAATGGCCCTTATATTTTAAATTCAGATTCTTCCATCCATTTCACTCAGAAATGTAGTTGAAAAGCTCCTTTAGCCAGGGATTATTTCTGTGTCCTTAAGGAATCCATTTTAATGATAATTCTATTAGCAAGTTGCTGCTATTGCAAATGAATTTGTCATGATATGTGTTATTTTTTCCATCATATTTTATAAGGTAAGGTGTTCCTTTTAACATCCCATAATTCCCAGAGACTATGCCCACAAACATGCTATTTTCAGACTACCTCGTGTAAATTTTGTTTCTGCTACATTGTACAACTGGAAAATTTTAACTGTTCTCGATCTTTGACTTATTAGGTCGCATGCAAGTATATCTAATAGGAGGTTGAAGAACTGAGAAGTCAAGAAAACATCTTCCCTCCTTTTTCCTGTACTAGAAGACTCTACATTAGTCTTTAAACTCTGTTACTTATGTTTAGGAACCACACAAATTGTAGTTGCTTTGATATACCAGAATTGCAAGTATGATTACTGCCTTTTGGTATGTTCGCTATGTTTTCAGAAGGCAAACTTCTTACCGTAATGCGGTAACGAGACGTTTGCCTGTTCCTCTCTGATGAACTAAGTGAAACTTTGGAAGGTAGGAGCTAAACTGCACCGAGAAATATGTGCTGATGTGGAAAAAGATTTTGACGTTTTAAAGTCAGGAAGAGCTGGTATACAAATAACGTCATGCTTAACTCATTTTAAAAAATTAAGCACATGCTGATAGTGAAATGGAGCAATGTGAATGTATTAATTTGGCATGTGTGTTAATGGATACTGTTGGGGTTTTGTTTTCAATAACTTTACTGTTTTGCAGTATTTGACATGTTTAACATCATCAAGATCCCAGACGGATAAACTTGCATTTGATGTGGGACTACGAGAAAATGCAGCAGGTACGGCAAGTTATTTTTGAAGGACAACTTGTCACACATTTTTGGTTTTAGAAGAGGTATTGAGATTAACGGCACTGTAAGTTTATCAATGTCATGTTTATGTGTTTATTAGAAATTAGATGACTGAAAAGAGATTACAACTGTCAATACTGATGACTTTCAGTAAATTAGCGGACTTTGTGTAAGCATGTGAGAGTGCCTTGCAATTAAACTGAGTTACCACAATTCCAATAACACTGGTGGTAATGGTCAAAGTGAAAAATTTCCACTGAATAAAATAAATTTGATGCATTTTTTTTCCTATTTGTATGGGTTGGCACTTTCAATTGAATTAGAGTACAGAAAAGCCGTGTATCAGTGCATTCACAGTATACGTTGTAACCGTGCAACAGAAGGAGTATGCAACTTGTAATGCAGGAAAACAAAAAAGTGTAATAAGCACATTGCTAATAGAGCTAAAGAAAAATAAAAGCATAAAATGGATCAAAATAATAATGACACAGAGTGGAAAAGATACAACACAAACAAGAAATGACAAGAAAGCTTTAAAATCTAATGAATAGATTTCTGGGAGTACTGCCAGTAACAGTGCTGCTGACAGAAATATAGTACAAAAAATAATTATGCTCCCATGAAATCACATATAAATTTTGAGACACCACTGGGAGCTACGTTAAATGAATTTAAAAGCAACGCAGCCACAGAGAGCAACAAATAGGTTTATGTGCTCCCATATACACAGTAGGAATAGTTACTGAGTGATGAGTACTCATCAGAAAGTGACAGGTGACCCTGCAGTACCTACACCCAGACACATACCTTGAGGGGAAAATCCAAGTACCTGTATGCACACCTCATTAATGTGAAGCTTCAAATAAAGAAATGCCAGTTGTATTAATATCAACCTACGCTTTCTATTGGGGTTTTTTTCATTATTTTGAAAATAAATTAAAATCAAAATAGACTAATTGATGATGGAGAGGCACTACCAGTGTAGGTGTTAAAGTGCTTGTGGACCATGGGCTTTGAAACTTCCTTTCCAGGTGACTCTCATTATCCACATGACCTTCTGTTTTGAATGAGTGAAGTTTGTCTCTCAGGTGTTTGTAGCCACACAGAAGGTGGTCTCAGACAGATATTAGAAGCCTGTTTCTTGATTATATCATCAGTTGCTGCTTGGAGATGATTTTCTTTAGGCATGTTGATAAAAAGAATGTATGTGTTCTGTCCCTCTGAAAATTGTTTCGGCGAATTCTGTCTTTATAATTTTATAGGCTTTTTTTCAGAGTTATTGCGCATGTGTCTGCTTGTGCCCATGAAGTTTTGTAACAAATATCTGTAGTTGTCTCATGTTGGTATTGCTTCACTGTACAGATACAAAGAGACCCTTGTACGCGTAGGTAAGGTATAAAAAACAACACGTAAAAGGAATGCTTAGTTGTGTTTCTGCACAGAGGATTTTGGTAACCTATAATAACGTCACTTCTCCTTGCCCTACTACCCCACCTGTGAAACTGCCTTATTGAATCAATATTTCAGCTGCAGGAAGCATTCTGCACCTAGCAGGTACTGAGTGAAAAGCCAGGGGATATTTAAAATTATTCTCTTTCAAAGATTTAGCACTTTACGCTTTTAGGGTTGTAACTTTCACTTATTGTCTTCTTTATAATTAGTTTCATAACCTTCAAATTTTGTTTTAAGGAGTTTTTACGTGAAATTTCTTAGCTGATCACACAGACTTTTAGCTTTGTCTTATGCTACCAGTTTTGCTTTTGTTTTATTTTCTCCCACTTTTCATTGCCCAGTGAGAAAGTTGTATTCAATTCATTTTCTTCAGGGTCTTAACTAAACCCTGAAGGGTGTGAAATTTTGGAATGAATTGGGTAATTTTCCCAGAATCGGTGTATGTGTACAAAGTAATCTGGAATCTTATATTTAATGTGTAGGAAACGTTCTATGGTTGTCGCCCTTAGGCTTGGCTATCCTGTAGTCATATAGTCTGTAGTGCTAATAGAACTGCTTCCAGAACTGATATTTGTAGTGTAGCAATATTGTAAAGTTATGGAGAATATTTGTTTCAAAATTCTGTATTCCACAACATAAATGTAGCTTAGAGTGGAAATGATACAGAAGATTGTGAATTAAATACAAACATTAAGCAAAAGAACACACAAAAGGTGATAATTAAGACCGAGGTAGCTGTCAGCAATTTACTGGCAGTGAGAGTCTTGAAGGGAGGGCAGTTCTGAGCAGTGTTTTCTACGTGGTTAGTTGCTTTAAAAAAACAATGAAAAGAGAAATATCAGCTTCAGTGATGAAAAAGATTGGTTGTCAAAATTTTCAAGGAAAAAGAAAAAAATCAAATGGATTGAAAAGAGGAATGAGGTGGTTTTATAAGGTGAATGTCTTATAAGACACAATTCTTTATTATGTTATTTTAATGTTGTATAAAGACATCCTTAAATTTCTTGTTGTCTGTTCTGTACACCCTTGCTAAGTATCTCTGTCCTTTAGGTGAGGCATGCTGGTGGACAATACACCCTGCTTCTAAACAAAGGTCGGAAGGAGAAAAAGTTCGAATAGGTGATGATCTTATCCTGGTCAGTGTGTCCTCTGAAAGATACCTGGTAGGTTGGTTGTTTAGTAAGTGGACACTTGGTGGGGAAAATACAAAATGCTGTGAGGTGTCAGGGAAAATGGTTGGAATTCTTATAAATGAATTTTTTTTTAATCTAGGAAATAATGCGTGGTTGTAATGCACTTCCCCCCCCCCCCCGTAGAACAAGTTTTTTTGCATGCCTTTATCCCCAGATGTACTTCAGCATTCTCAGTCTTGGGGAGTTTTTATTTCTGTAACTGTGGAAGGTTTTTTTTAGCTGCAGCTGGCATCTGATGATTAGGTTTAGAAAAGAGTTCATTTTAAAAGCAAGTGACTACTCAATTGAAAACAATATTTGTATATTTACTTTATTATGTATTTCTATTCTGTCAAGAAATTAATATACTATGTATTTTTAAGCGCATAAATTTCACTGTTTCCTGTTACTGTCGTCTTATTTCAGCATCTTTCCATATCAAATGGAAGTATTCAAGTGGATGCCTCCTTTATGCAGACGCTGTGGAATGTACATCCTACGTGCTCAGGAAGCAATATTACAGAAGGTTTGTCATTTTATTTATTTAGAACTGTATATACTTTAGCTTACTTTATATTGCTTTTCATAAAAAGTGAAAATGAAAAAAACCCCACCCTCAGAGCATCAAACCAAAGAGCTTAATGAAAATAAAGGAAATTAGTATAGGACAGAAGAAAAACAGAAGGGAAAATGGAGAAATACAGATCCATCACCCAGATTAACTGAAGAAAAGCTGAATAAGCACTGTAACTTTAGAATAGCAAAGCATAAAAGGCTGCATGAGAAATGAAGACCGACAGAGCAACAGATGAGTTTACTGTCTTCAGTTTAATTTTGGGGAGTAGGAGCTACAGAATAAATAAAGCCAGTAAACTTAAATTTTATATTGGATTTTTAATCACCCTGTAACAGAGATAACAGAAGAGAGATAAAAGTACATGCAAAATGGAAAGCAGGTTTCTCATAGTTCGTATTTCAGTCTCTTAGTCGTGGTTTTTAAGGATATTTGCTCAATACCCTTTCTGGATCTCACAGCCATGCTTCCTTAGTGTCTCTTTGTAATACTCAGTGAAAATGAGCTCTCTAAATGCATCCTCTTAATCAGCCTTAAATCCCACACCACAGGGTCAGGATTTCTCTTTAGGTACTTGACTGCACTTTACAACCACGTTTGAGAAGCATCACCTTATTCTGTTTGAGAAATGTCTTGCTCTGTAATGAAAGGTTCGTCCACTCAATACTGCGGCTTAGTTCAGTGCCGTGCTCTGTCATTAACACTGTCGTAACAAACACTGTACTTTACCTCTCCTGTTCTCTGTTTCGAGCATCAGCTCTCCGCATTCATGAATGGTAAATGGCTTTAAGTCAGGATCATTTTGTATCCCTTGGCCCTAAAACTAATCACTTGTGATATAATAATATACAGGATCATAGGAAAAAATTGAGCTGTAAGAGACCTGAAAGAAACATTGCATTTCCCTGGGATCAGCTATACTAAGTCTTGATAGAAATAGATTACCCTGGTGCTAAAGACTAACAGTCACTAGGCATAGCTGAGCTGTGGTCAGGCCCTTCTAATCCCACAGTGTTCCTGTGCACTGGGCCATAAGAAACTCATCTCACTCTGGGTTTTCATTTTAAGAGCATAGGGGATATGGGTTTTCCTTTTAATACTTTCTGATTGCTTTCTGTTGCAAGAAGTGTATAATGCGGGAGCTGTATATTTATAAATGGCTGTCCGGTCCTTTGCAATCATGGGTCATAAACAGAATAGAGGTTAACTCTGGAAAAGTCCCCATGTTCTTAGGTTTCACAGGTAAAACAAAACCAAGCAAACAGAAAAGCCATCCTATAGTAAAATTAAAAACTTGTAACAGATGACAAACATAATGAGCTATACAGAGAGATCATGGAAGATCAGTGGTATATTAGATTTCTGTAACAGCAGGGATTTGGCAGCTGAATTTCCTAAATGCTTATAGAATCACAGAGTGGTGGAGGTGGGAAGGGACCCGGTTCAATCCCCTGCCGAAGCAGGGTCACCTAGAACACATTCCCCGGGATTATGTCTGGAAAGCTTTTGAATATCTCCAAGGACGGAGACTCCACAACCTCTCTGGGCAACCTGTGCCAGTGCTCAGGCACCCTCACAGTAAAAAAGTGGTTCCTGATGTTCAAATGGAACCTCCCATGTTTGAGTTTGTGCCTGTTGCCTCTGGTCCTGTCACTGGGCACCACTGAAGAGAGCCTGGCTCTGTCTTCTTTACACTGATGAGATCCCCCCAGAGCCTTCTTTTCTCTAAGTCAAACAGTCCCACTTCTCTCAGCCTTTCCTCATACGTGAGATGCACCAGCATCTTAATCATCTCAGTGGCCCTTTGCTGTACTTGGAACCCCTGTACTGTGCAGCTCAGAATTGAACACATAATCCAAAATGGAATTAAAAAAAAAAAAGGATAGGGTGTAGTAAGCAGAGAAGTAGGTTTTCTGTGTGTCAGTTTTCTTCCCAGCTATTTAGGCTTAGGTTTAGCTGTATATACACTTATCAGAATGATTTACATGAGGGATGGTCATATATCAAAAGACTTAGCAGCCTAGTTCAAGCTGAATGGACAAACTGAGAAAGTGGGATTTCCTGAGTCTAAAATTGGACTGGAAGTCTCACAACAGACTTTCTGTAATGTTTAATGTACTTTTGATGGAACATAAATGTCAGGACAGTATATTTTTTTCCCATTATTTCTTTGCTTTGACCTTTGTGTTAATTGGCAAGAGGATAATTGCCAGTTACCATTTTCCTAATTTACAATTTCATATTGAATCAGTTGCACAGTGCGAACGTTTCCCTCTACCCTACCTCCTTTATGTGTGTTTGTTCTTTTAAAAGGCATTAATTTCACTTACAAGGTCAGAACAGTTTGGACTGAGGGTCTGATGAATCATTCTCCTCCTACACCATTTTTTTCTTTTCTTTTTTCCTGTGAGGAAAAGTGCCCGGTTTTGACCTGTAGTCTTTGTGTTAAATGGGTTGGAAAGTTAGCTTCCATTAAGCTTAATCTTCAGAACTGCTAAGTGTTTTTCTGTCCTCTGTCTCCTGCTGCTGCTGTGCAGTTTTGATTTTGACACAAATTATAAACGTCAGAACAAACTGATGAACTCACCAAATTATTTTGTATTGAGAACATTTAAATTGTATTAAGGGGGAGGAAACTGTGGTATTATATATTTTATTTGGCTTTTATCTAAAGCCTTCGATTTTCAAAGCAATAATTGTTGCAGAAGTTTTTGTTTTCCTTTTCCTTCCCAGAATACTAATTTGATTTTTAAATGTTATGAGATTGCTTTGTTTCGGTCTTCATTTTCAGAACAGATTTAACTGAAAAAAAAATACTAAAAAAAAAAAAAAGTTGTCATACTAAATTTGTTCTTGTTTAATTTTTTTGGAGGGTGTGATTTTCATATTGTTAATGTTGAAGCTAATGAATAACTGTGCTGCTTCTACAGGATATCTTCTTGGTGGGCATGTAGTACGTTTTTTCCATGGCCATGATGAGTGTTTGACAATTCCATCTACAGATCAGAATGATTCACAGCACAAGTGAGTGGTGGTGCATTTTTATAAGTTTCCTGCTCTCAAAAAAGAAATTGTTGATTGTCAATTGAATTTGAGGTTAGATAAAGACTCTTTTTAGCAATTTTTAACTAGGCAGTGACATTGTTACAAGAAGTCAAGACCTACTAAGCAGAAAATCAGTCATGAGTTCTTTTATTGCTGAAATTCTAGTTGATTTCCACTGAGATATCAGCCTGTTATGTTGTTTGTCTTTAATGTGTACTACTATAAGCAGAGGTAAGCAAGCATTAGCAGGGAAGATGGTAAATTTTTCAAAAAACCCTAAAAAACCCCTCTGAAATCTAGGTATTTATATTCCCAAAATAGGAGAATAATGTGAACGCTATATTGACATATTCAAACGTGTCATAGTGATACAATGTGCTAAGCCTGGTGATTTAGAGTTGTCTATCTTTTGGATTTGTGAGCTGCATAATAGCCATAAGGCCAAGTTCGTACTGTGTCATAGTTGTGGGAGTCACGTTTACATTACAGAAAACAAAATGAATACTTGAAATAAAAACCCACCCAAATAGGAATAGGAGAAAGTGCTGTAGAAAATGATTGTGTTTATTTCCATCTCTTTGTTTAATCAGTGCTATGCATTCCATTAGGACTATTAAGTAAGCTAAGTTAGAGAAGAGTGATAATTTCTCTTTTCATAGAACAGACATCTAATTTTCTGAAGCTTTTGGTAGAGAATGCTCCTTAACAATTCACACAATGACTATTCTCTGCCAAGAATTTTAAGGTCTTTTGTTACAAGCCAAGTGAAAATACAGGGGATGGACTTACTGAATATCAAAAAGGAAGGCTTGGCAAAAACTCAGAATAAGATGGATGGGTGGAAGGAAGGAAGGAAGGAAGGAATCAAGGAGAAGAGGAAGAAAATGTTGTGTGAATGCTCTTGTGAAAAAGCAGAATTTTTCTTTTACTTGCAGTTTTGTTACTGTAAGACCAGGTGACTAAAGCTAGTACAGTGTTGCATATAGAACAAGCTGGGAAAGGGTTAGAGATTTAAGTAGTATAGGATTTTAAGAATTATAAAACATGAACAGGGACATAGCTATGGTATTCTTTCAGTGAAGGAATGGTTGAGTTGGGGCAAGGAGAAATGAAGGAGGTCAAAGAGAATGGAAATGAATTAGTAGTTATGAGCTTAGCTAGGAAAAGGTCATTAGAGTCTGCCAAAAGTAACATCAGTAAGATGAATGGGACCAAGGAGGATCTAGGATGAAAATGGAAAACAAAAACTCCAGACAGTTATTGTGTTTTCAGTATATTCATAGAATCATAGAACAATCCAGGTTGGAAGGGACCTCCAAAGATCATATTCATAGAGTCTGAAATGAAGATGAACTGATTGCTATTTTGTTTGTTGTCATTTTGTATTTTGATTCTAGAGTATCAAAAACGTTATTATGGAAGACAAGATGTGTAGGAAATGCTGCTACCTTTGCTATGAAGAAAAAATATTCTTACTCTTACGGTGCACTATCATTTCAAAATTTTTGAAATCGCATGCGTGTTCTTAAATGTGACTCCTAAATAATGTACAGATGTAGATCTACAAGTCCATTATCTTATAAAGATACTGGATGCAAATGGTTTGTCCCACTTCAGTATACTTCATGTTAATATATAGATTCTTCCTGGAACGTATTGGTGTTGATCAAGAAGCAGAATATCAAATAAATTAAAACCTCTCAGTGTTCTCAATAGAAGAAAAGTTGTAGGAACACTTGCTCAGATAAGAACAACACAACTTTCATTTCACAAGCAGAGTTCCATCTCCCATAGTTGCATGAGAGCAGCACTAAACAGATACATATTTTTTTCCCTGTTAACTGTTGAAAAAGGAGAAGAATTTGACAATCTGAAAAGCCAGTTAAAATTCTGCATTTCAAAATGCTACTTTAATTCATAACAGACTGTCTAACAGCTAGGTTGTGACGTTTTTATGTATGCATGTGCAGCATTCAGTCAAGTTTGCCAGAGCAGGAAGGCAGAGTTTAAATTCCCTTGCCGCATATTTTTCAGATACATAAGTACAATAGGAGGTCTAGCTCTTGTGCATGCTAGGGTGGGTTAGTCCTGTTCACAGGAACACATGTAAGCAAGTTTTTCATCTTTCAGTAACCATTCATGTCTTGTCATCCAAGCACCAGAATCTGTATAACCTTTTTCATATATAATGGATATAGGAAATACAATGGATAGTAGGAAGGCTCTTGATCTGAAACTCAGGATACATAGAAACTTTTGGTTTTTTAAATAATAAAAGCCTTTCTTTATCGTACTGCTAGATTTTTTCATTTGATTTTTTGTGATTTTTTTCCTTCCTAAGAACCAAATTACAATTTGAACTTTTTTTTTTTTTTGTACTCTAATCACATTATGATACAGTCATTTTTCATTTTGCGTTATTCTGTGTTTTTCAGTTTGACGGCATTTATGGTTTGGGGTCAGTTCTAGTTATTGTAATTAAACAAGGAGCAGTGGAACTGTTTTCTTCATCTTTATTCACCCCTTCTTTCTACTGGGAAAGGGAAGAACAGGTTATGAATAACTTTTCTCACCTCTGACAAAGATACAATAAAATTTTTCATTAGAAATTGATGAAAACATTTAGGAATAAGCATGAATTAATCTTGCTGAAAAGTTCAACCAACCTCTCCTTTAGGTATCAGTAAATAAATACATGAACAGAAAGAACCACTGCCAGAGAAGTTTAGAAATACAAAAAAGGCCATCTGCTTATATTGCTCTAAAAAAAAATTAAAGACCCCAACAAACTTTTGGAAGTTTGCTGCAGTTTTGAAAAGAAGATAGCGAATCAGTTCGTTTTGCATCTAGAATAATTCTTTTTCTATGTCTGAACCCTTCTCTTGCTCGGATTATGAAGGAATGTACTGCAGTGTATTACAATTATTAAGAATATGTTTTTCTCATTGGTGTCTGCCTGGAGGACTCAGTTTCTGATCACACTCATGGTTTACACATAGATATTGTCATGTCACTCTTTCAAATAAAGAAGTAGGCATAGCAAAAAATAATCGTGTCATCCTCTGGTACTTGTTTGCTGCGTGAACAGGTTTCTGTTCAGTTAGAGCATCCACTGGATATTTGCTACCAGTAACAGAACATTGCAATTTTTTGTATAATAATGGTGCAATAAACCTTTACGTAGTACAGTCTGGAGGACAGCTTGGGAGTCGCACTGTGAAAGCGAGGCCTTCGCTCTAATATAGTTTCCCAATGGCAGTAATATTGCAGATAGTAGCCTAAAAATGTGTAAAATAAATTAATTTTACTGAGTTAAGAGATTCTTAAAATATTTTAAAATAGGCAAGACGCACATCAAACTTCCCAAAATATTATTATAACTAAATAATTTGATTAGATGTTAATTATTTCCAAAATTTTTACTGTTGTGGAATGTAACATATACAATTATTATTTAAAATTATTATTATTATTAAAAAAAAGTTTCTCTGTATCCTGAGTTTCAGATCAAGACCTTTCCTACTATCCATTGTATTTCCTAAATCTATTATGAATGAAAAAGGTTATATAAATTCTGGTGCTTGGATGACAAGACATAAATGAATACTGAAAGATGAAAAACTTTCTTCCGTGTGTTCCTGTGAACAGGACTAATCCACCCTAGTTTGTATTTGTTTGTATTTGATTACTGCCTAGAATGTCAGCTTCAGCGCTAAAACATGTCGCTAAGCCCTAGCCAGTAATTCAGGAAAACTAGATTAAGTGAAAGGCTGAATCCCTTCGCTTCCTGTTTTTTATTTCTCTGAGTTTCCTAAAACTAATATACAATTTTATCTGTATTATCTGTTTTGTAAGGATTATAAGACAAAATCTTTTGGTTTATTACCACCATTTTTTGTCTTTTAATAAGAACGTTAGAAGTAATTTGAGGAATGAATGTATTCATGTAGATAATCATTAACGTATGCAAATGTGTACACTTATTTTAATATTGTGTTTATATGTATTTAAAAGCATTAGTAACTTAGATTAATCTCCTGGGAACTGTATGAATTACGTATTTTTATGACTGATTAAGTAACAGCAAAAGTTTCTCAGCCACTTTGAACGCGAAGTATTTTCTCAGCTCCCGAGAGAGAACAGGTTAATGGCAATAGCCAGAGTTCCCCGGGGCACTCGGGTTGTGGATGGCGCTGTCAGCCACCAGCAGGAACCTTCTGCCCGTTCAACTCCCTCTGTTCAGCTGGGGAGAAGGGATTCCCACGCAGTTTAAAGAGGAGTAAGTTACAAATGCTGTGTAGCACATATAAATACAAGAGGATGTTCTTCTGAATCTTTTTGTAGGAAAGTACTTTACGAAACCGGAGGAGCTGGCGTTCGAGCGAGGTCTTTGTGGAGAGTAGAACCCCTTCGAATAAGGTACTGATACCTTTTGACCTTTTTTGTAGGGACTTTTGTTATGTGAACAGCTATTCAATTGTCACAGACCCTTAAGGCAGAACATGAGTAATACGTTTGTCTTGCTATATGATATATGCTGGTATGGTCATTGTTAATGATAAAAAGTAATCTAATCTACCATGATGTAATCATATGGGGAATGTCAGTATTTTAAGTATTTTAAGACTTTTTATGTGTGTATGTGTGTCTGTGTCCCATATCAGAAGCAGTGTTGCCTATGAGATATGTCTGCTTGAGACATTGCTTCTGTCCAAAAGTAAAATGCTTTCCTAATTTTCACTTGGAATTTTAGAAGCATGGGTGGAAATCAGAACAGTAACACCCCTCATGGGTGTCGTCTCTCTTTTTTTAGACACTGTCTCCCTCCTAGGTGATTTGTTATCCGTCACTTGTTGCAAGTGAAATTTCAATATATACCGTAAGGATATACATATTTTAACTTCAATGGCCTACTGTACTGTGTGTTTGTTTTACTCTGTGTGTGTTTGTGATTGCGAATTAAATACCCTCATAACTAGTGGAGATGTAGGATAGCTCTTTGGAATCTCGAGTCCTTACTTGGTTTAATTTGTTTGTTTGGGAAGTTAGCTGAAATACAGTAATTAATTTACACTTTAGTATTTTTTAGAAACGTGTCAAGTTTTTTTAGGGACACCATATGTAACACCCTAATAAAACAGAGAGAGAGTATAGAAGCAAGA
Source organism: Grus americana (assembly GCF_028858705.1). Taxonomy (NCBI): domain Eukaryota; kingdom Metazoa; phylum Chordata; class Aves; order Gruiformes; family Gruidae; genus Grus; species Grus americana. Next base: position 35,814,814 of record NC_072856.1, on the reverse strand, counting down.
AAATGAAAAGCTATACTCATTTCCAAGTCTCCCTTTGCAAATGTATTAACAGTTTTGCATCTGTCTTGACGCAAATATTGAAACCAAAAGCAAAAAGGAATATATATAGTGCATTCTATTTTCTGAACATCCTTTAAATCCCCAAAGAGAAATACTAGTTTTGCTTACTTCGTAAATTATTTTTCAATGTCTCATATGTTTAGCTGGAGTGGAAGTAACATCAGATGGGGACAGCCTTTCCGTCTTCGACATATTACAACAGGGATGTACTTGGCTCTGAATGAAGACGAAGGACTTGCAATGTTAGACAGAGAAAAGTCGGACACAACATCTACTGCCTTTTGTTTTAGAGCAACAAAGGTAAATAACATCAATGCAAATTTGTCTTAAATGTGGAGCTCTCAATGACTAGATCCGAGTTGGTTCAATGACTTTATAAATTATTTGTAATTTCTAAGTTGAAGCAAATGACAAGGTTTATGCATTTAAATACAAAGGTAAACAACCTGAGTCAAGAGTGACAAAGGTTTCCTTGAGGTAAAATAGGGATGTTGAATAAATCTGAGAGTAAACTGAACTGTTAACAGGTTGAAAAAATAAGACTGAAAACTAATACAATGCAAGATACAGTGGTTTAATATGAATGCTCTAATCATTATGGAAATATTTTAGTTGGACAGAATCTCATTAGAATGTTATTCATTCCAACTCTATCCGTCATAATTGAATTCAATTAAATTCAGTTCAGTTGAGCAAAATTCTGCCCTTGCCATTCTTTGTGCAGTATGTTGATAGGTGAATTGCAAGAAAAATGTAGTCAGTGATTTCTAAACCATATGTTTTCCAACTGTGCTCTTTAGTGAGCTGCTAATTGCACGTTACTAGCTTTTTCATCATTTCCAGCTGAGAAAAACAGTACAAGTGAGAGAGAATGAAGACTGAATATGGAGGCAGGCAGAATTACTAACTTTTTTTCCAGAAAGTAAAAGGTTTTTACACCAAAGATGATGAAAAGTTTTTATGTGCTTTCATGATATTACTTATAAATAGTTGCCATAGCTGCTGCAATAGAATTTTTTATTAGGTATGAGAAGTTAAATGTTCCATATAATTCTGAGTGCTGTATGGTCCCTGAAGGGCAGTGAAAAAGAATCTTTAAAGTTAGATATATACTTGATAAAATCTAGCATTAAGAGTCTTGACAGATGCTAGACTTTTTTTAGTATAATAAAGCAAATACTTCTTTTTAGGATGTTTAAAGTAGCAGTTTATTTTATTAGTGTGACTGCATATGGTACGTCAAGAATTTTTATTTTAACCAATCAAAATAACTGAAAAACTATCAGGAAATTTCCTTGGGTTGCTAGATGCCTACCAAATAGTTTTTGGTTCTTTCTTCAGTGTAAAGGCTATGCAGTGTAGATCGTACGTGTGATCTTGTGCAGGGGCATTTCTTACAGGTGTAATTTTTTCCCATTTTTGGCAAATTGTGGCACCCTGGTAAGGATGGTGAGTATGCCAGGAATGCTGCAGTTACTGGTTTAACGTTGTGTTCAAATTCCTATAACATACTCAATACCTAACTGGACACTGGCTGTCCTACAATTTCTTAATATTTTAAACTATGCATATAATGTATAAATTTTAAGTATCTAAATTTTATGTTGATGTATGCATACTTGTAAAATAAATAATTTCTGTTACATTGAATAAGCATGCCCTATTTTCTTACTCTTTTTATTGAGGTGTGCCTCAGAGGCACATTAGTGAAATTTCTAACAAGCCCCAAAATGACTAAGTTGAAGTATAGCGACCGTATAATGCATTCATCCCTTCTCCTGTGTTTGTACATAATATGGTTGTTCACGTACATTTGTATATGAAATACAAGTTCAGTGTCTCATCATCCTAGGATTTGTGCTGTCCTATATAGAAAAGAGTATTTTTATCTCACAATAGGTTATAAATTTGCTTTTGCCTGTGCCAAGAACAGGAATAGTTGTTTATTGTCTGGGTGGGTGAGAGCTGCACTAGCCCGTGGGTAGAGACATTCGTGGTTGCAAAGGTGAGGGGAACAAACAGTGCCAACTCTTCCTGAAGAAAGAAAGGTGAGGCTTTGGAAGTGAATTACCCCCAAAGATTGACCTGGACTGTCAAGGAAAGGACTCTTAAAGCCAAGTGCTGGTTACATGCAGATTGAGGGGAAAAGAACTGAAGAACTAATAGACTGGATACATGCAAGTGTGGTTATCTTAATTTCTGCACATATGGATTTGTAAACCTTTGTTTTTTCTTGTTCATTTTCTCAATGAAGAAATATTTTCACTTGCCTGGACCTTTATATGACATGAATTAAGGGAAATTTCAAAATAACTGTCTAACACCTTCCTATCCAGCTGTGTACAGATCTTTAAAAATAGAGTGCTGGAATACCTGACTGTTTACAGCACTCCTGCCCTTTAGAATTATAGAATACATATGATTGGAAAGCATTTTGGGAAGTCATCTAGTCCAGCCTTCTCCAGGTGGGGTCAACACTGAATTCAGACCAGATTGCTCAGAATATACACTGCTTTGGAGTATCCAAAAGGAAATAAAGCATTTCCCCATCGAGGTATTTCCAGTTTGAAAGCCAGCAAAAAGAGATTATCTTTGCCAGCAGGCAGAGCTATGTGGAGTATAGCAAATCCCCAGGGCTTCCCAGGAGCCTGTAACATACGACTTTCAGTCTTGTTTTTTCCAACAGTTGTTATGGAGACCCTCTTGTTGAAAAAGCACACCTTCCTCCTCGATATTGCTACATACCACTTCAGCAGTCGTGTGTGTTCCATGCTTTTCAAAACCTGTAATTGTGTTCATAATGTATCTACTTTCACGGTTTGGTTTCCTTTTGCTGGGTGACATTGGAAATTGAAATAGATATTTTAAATTATAAAATTAAAATTAGAGTTTTCCTTAATATGTTCTTACAGAAATAAGAATGGGGCTTTTAAAAAAAAGTGAAAGAATATGGTAAAGAACATTATGGTGCTGATTTCAATGAAACCAGCATAAGCAATATATGTCTATTTACTGCACATTCCTGCAAACTGAGTTTACAAGCATGAGAAATTGATGGGAAACCCCTCAAATTATGCCTTTTGTTGTGTTTAATATGGAGCTTATTTCTGACAAAGTTTTAAAATGTCAGCCTTTGTATTTTAAGGCAACAGTTCAGTAATGGCTTGTGACCACAGACAGCAGTTTCCCTGCAGCAGATGGAATCCTGTTTTGAAATGGGATGTTCTCATTCCAGCACAATACTTGGCTCAGTATACTCTGCTGAGCAGAATCTTAATTCTGTTTATAAATTTCTTTGAGATCAAACACAGTGAAGAAGAGCATATTTTTTTAAAAAAAAAAGTATTTAAAAATTGTTATAGCCTAGAATTAATATTTGAGATTTCATATTTTATTTTCATGACGGTATATGCAATTGACAATGAAGAAATTATTGGTGTAGTCTGAGTAAGTAACATTCTGACACATTCAAAAGTCACAGATGACTCATGCAGAAGGATTTGATGTCATTTTAATACTACTGCCAGCATGTAGCTATCTTAGGGGCTCAACATGGCATTAGGATGTCGTAATAGTTTAGTCGTAATCATGAAGTTTAATTCGTTTTTGGAATAAGATGACAGATATTACAGAGTCCTTTTACCTATAATTGTCTCTAAAAGTTCAAGTATTTATTTGTAAGTTCATATTTTACAATTATCGTTTCCCAGTAAACACTACATTTCAAATACAGTATTAAGCTATTTTTTTCTACTTATTTTGTATTGGAAGAGAAACTAGAAGGTAAAATTAAAGTCATTTTTCTTTCCTTGCCTACTGGGATGTAGAAAGGTATACAGCAAAGCATACAGAGTACAGTAAGCCAACTAACAAGATAGGTAAGCTCACAGTATCTGTTCTCTACTCGTATGTTTGTAGACCTTTTATTGTTTTCTTTTGTTAAATTGGGGTAGCCCATGGCAGTACTTTTAATGCAATAACAGTATGCAACACCAAAAGATACAATCTTAATTAGCTGCGTAGGTGAGATTTAATAAGAGTTCAGCAGTCAGGTTGTCTTACCATTCTTAGCGGTACATAAATAAGTACATTTATGTACTTAAAGTCCTTAAAGTATCAAGGGTTTTTTTCCCTACTGCATTTTTACAAGAAGACTGTTGAAAAATCATTGTAAAGACAGTTGGGTTTATTTGTCCTGTTCACACTGCCATTCCTTACCTTCCTTCTATTACGTAGGAATCTATGATTCTATGAATTCTCTCATCTTCTAAATCTTGCCACCCTTGTAGTATATTAAATATCTTGTGAAAATGGCATCTTTGACAGCTTTGCCCTCAAGTTCCTTTGTTCCTTCCTTCTTTCTTTTTTTATTTTTGGTTGCTGCTATTTTGCCTTTGCCATCTTCAGACCCGTTATGTGATTTGTTTTCTTCAACTTGATTCATTCATGGCCTGAGGGAGTTAAACTGAGAATAGGTTGTGAAGAGAGGGTTTTGAAGCAGAAAGTGTTTGAATATTTTGCTGCTAAGATATGTCAAATATCTAGATAAGACATTTTTTTTTCCCCTCTCTTCATCTGATAATCTTTATCTGACCATACTTTTCAGCTGTTAGAAAGCACACCCTCTCTTTGCACACTGCTATCAAATGACTTGGCCGAAATCCTAGAGAAACTGGACAGAGCGCAAAGAGCAAAACATCATGAAGAGGAACTTATGCTGTATTGCTTAAAGTGAGAACAGCCTTCAGGCCCCCAAAATAATTCTAAAGGTTTATTTCTGAAATTAAAAAAAATGTAGTTTTTTTCCTTTAGTTTTAGTGTCATCAGAAAGGATCAGTATCACTTAATTTTTTAAAACAGTAACTTAATTAGGATCACTTGTTATCATATTATGATTTCTTTCACTGAAATTTTCATTCATGCTTCATTCTTGATGCAGATGTAATATTTGAGAAATATGTTTTAATCTTCAGGGTGCTATGTAAAGCCCAATAATTAATTGCTGACAGTTAGTATATTGTGCTATTTAACTGTATTTTTCATTTAATGGCCTCACTGTAAATATATATTGAAAGAGTTCATCTTTATTTGTATGTGATAGTGCAGTCCGCATAAATATGATGTGACATGATTTCCCTATAGTCTTGATATTGTATTGGTATCTCCAAGGAATGTCTTGTAATTTCATTCTACTTCATCTTGGCATTATAATGCTGTCTATTTCAACTAAATTTGTTGTTGAAGTGTGACAGCTAAATTCCATTTAAATGAAAGTAGATTAGCATAGTTAAAAAAAGAACTTCTTTTTACTCCACAGATGATGAACATTCAGTAAACTGAAATGAAATTAGAAAATGTGTTACACATATAATAGTGTAAACTGTGTCTCAATGTCTAACTTATGAGGAGCAAAAGAACAACTGTCTACATTCAAGGTTAAGTCCATCAGAGCATTTGAAATCATAGAAAAATTATATACTTTATTTACTACAGAGTGGTTTTGTTTAATTATGCACATGCATCCATAATTTGCTATTACAGAATTTGCTGCATAATTTTGTTCTTACTCCTGAATTCAATGTGAAAAATATTTTATTTTGAAGAAAAAGATACTTGCTTTTGTGCTCGAGACTTAAAATTGTCTGGTTGTAAATGAAAAATAACGGGTTTAAGAAATAAGTTGGGCTTAAAAATTATATTGGGTATTCTAGCCAAGCATTGAGCAATGTCTTTAAAAGAGATATGAAAGAATCCAATTCCTCTTACAAAGAGGATAAGTGTAAAACTAAAATAAACATTAAAATAATGAAAAATGCAAAAAGGAAAATAAATGTAAAAGCCAAATCATACTTATTTTTAAAAAATAATATTTCTTCTTTGCTGGTTGTTGCAATAAAGAGACATCATTCTGAGTGAAGTTTTTATCTGCATATACTATTTATAAACAAAAAAAACCAAAACCAAAAAACAAGCTGTAGCATAAAATATTTTAACTAAGTTTAATTCTGCTTATTTTTTCTTTTTCATATTTAAGCTAAAATGTGAAAATTTTAGTAATATAGAATTCTTCAGACTAATGAACTGAGACTTTAATTACATCAGTAACTCAATTATTGATTAGGTTAGGTTAAATATTTAAAGATTTTTTTAGTATCTTTACATGGTAATGGATTTTACTTGATTTTTCTTGCTTCAGTGAAAATGGTGCTTCAAATTTGAAATGTTTTTTAATCAGAATCTGACTAATTAATTTGATAGAAACAGAAATTGTGTGAAATGAAATTTTAGCTGAATCTTAACAACGTGAGTAGCATAAATATTATTCAATGTTGGAATGTGTTTCAGTGTAGAACTCAATGATTTGTCCTGTTTCAGTATGGAGAGTAAATGCCAACTTTTATTTTATCTTCTTAGGAGCTAAAAGAAAAGCAGGATTCTAGTCTTAAACGTGACATTGATGGAATGGGAGTCCCAGAGATAAAGTACGGTGATTCAATCTGTTTTGTGCAACATGTGGCCAGTGCCTTATGGTTGACTTACAAAGCACAAGATGCTAAATCAGCACGTTTAGCTCCCTTGAAAAGAAAGGTAATGTTTGTTGGGTTTTTTTTAATTACTTGGGAAAAAAATGTTTATTGCATAACAGTTTTGATCTGTCCTGTATTTTACCATTCTACCAATGTGGCAATTGTGGGTTTAATTGTTTTGTGCCATTTTATTCAAAATGGTGTGAATGTTTCACTGTAAGAATGAAAACAATGGTGAATACTAACATAACTACGTAACTGAAGAAAAACTTTGCTGTTAAGAAATGTATTTAGCTATTTTTCTTCCTAGAAGAAATTATTAATTTAGGCTCAATATTTATTTTGTTCACTTCAGTAAACTATAGAATTTCTTGATTTGGATGGTCAAATGACTTTTTTGAAAATCTACTTTTAAAAGTTTAATGGTGTAAACTTGTAAGTCATCTTACATTCACTGTTGGTTTAGATTTTTTTATTGAGCATATTGTATGAAATGGCAATTAAATACATTACTTAAGAAATAATTCTAGAAACCGCTCAAGTTTCTTAAGGGATATCAGTGAACAATTTCCTGCCAAAAGGTTAGGTGTAATTGTGATGTGGCATCAAGATCTTTCCCTTGGCCTTTCGATTACAGAGTATGGCTATACTCTTAATTAGGGGTATATGACCTGTTATCTCTTCAAATTATATTTACATTTCATTCAGAATTAAAGGATTTAGTTCTAGCTTTGTAGTAGTTCTAGCAGAACTACATCATTACCAAATGATTCTTTGATTCTATAGTCACAGATTTTTACAACTTGAACCTATAATTAGAACATGAAAAAGAAAAAAGTTAATTACTGATCAGAGTTGGAATTCTTCTTTAATTACTTGTATGTACGTACATGCACAAGAGGATACCCATACACAAGCACTGTAATACAAAAAATGAGGTACTCAGCAGCACCCTTGGCACAATCTCATTTATTTATGCAGCACACGTGGTCATAGACAGGCAGTGAGTGCCCATCCCCTTCACATCTTCTCACTAACCTGGCTGATCAGAGAAACTCTTCACTGTATGCCAGTCATTCAGTAATTTCGTGGTAAGAGATTTAATCATACAATGATCTCGTCCTTTTCCATGGCCGTATTGGCTATGGGACTCTGTTTCCTCAGAGGGTCCAGTTTTACTTCTTGAAAAGAAAACATGTAGATTCTTCCTTTGTACGCAGTGAAGAAGTTTGCAGTAGCTTCTTGTGCAGTTTAGTAATTTTTTTTTCTCCATTTTCCTGCTCAGCAGCAAGGGACTGAAAGAACCTCCATAATTGCCTGTCGCTTTTATTCTCCTTTCAAACTATTTCATCCATGTTCAAAGACTCCAAATCTTTTGTTGCCCTCTCACCTGGAGAATTCTCTCCTGTTAAGTGCCTTAAAACAAAAGAAAACCCAAACCTTCTTGCTTCCTGTAATTGATATTCCTGTGGAGGCAAGAAACATTTTTTTGTCCTCTGCGAAATATGGTACTAGTCTATAATTTTGTAAGCAAGCTTAGATATATACATCCCTTTAAATTTCATATCAAATTATTTTCCTACAGTAAAAGTGAACTCATAGCTTTGTATGCATCCTCCACCATCATTTTGTCATGAGATTTTCAGTCACTGTAATCCTTCTCAAGCTGACCTGTACTTTTTGTAATAGCCCTGGGAGGATTGAGAAATACCTTATTTTTGCAAGAGGCAAAGGAGGTTTTTTGTCCCCATAACCTAGCTATTATCACTGATACCTGCTGCAAATCTAAAGAGGAGAAAACAACTATGGGGTTAGTTCTGTTATAAAATACTCAAAATGCCAAGTAAAAATTTCTGTTGTTTGGCTTTGATGTAGTTTCATGAATCTAGTTACCATGCTGTCTTTGCAAGACACAAATATGTAAGAAATTCTGGCATCATTAATGGGGCTTCTGTTGAATGATTTCTGCCAGAATTTTGATCTGTTGTATCTCTCTTTTTCTGAGATCTTGGTAACCAAAGTTCAAGACTTTGCCAGGTAATGGTGATGTTTACATCAATGTTCTATTCAATATTCCTCAACCATCCAGCGTGACTGATGGATGCCTGTCTTTTCAGTTTGAGACTTTGCTTTTGTGCTTTAATAGCTCTGGGGTTATGAACTCCTGCAGAGCTCCCGAATGCTGGAGCTCAGAGGACAGAGGAATATATGCTACATGTTTGGCATTCGTGTCCTGGACCATTACTCAGGGTATTGGTCAATACCAGTGCCCTGCTGTACTTCAGCAACCAAGGCAGTGCCAAATGCCTCTTTTTCTGCATGGCAATGGTTTCTCTGAGGAACTGAAGTAGGCAGTGCTGGGTGCTTCTGGCCATGATCTACTTACTGGAGTTCTAAATAGTACTTTCCTGTCATTGTGGTGTTTCTGGATTATTTAGTTGAGGATGTTTTTTGGTCAGAGAAATAGGGAAGAATAGGTCCTTCTAAAAGACTTCTCCTCACTTCCCTGATCTACTGCATACTTAAGGAGAAGAGTGCATATCTGCTACGCAATGGTGAAGGTACAATTACTTTGCAAGGCCTGGCAGCTTTAATATCCTGTCTGTCAAACATTTTATTTCCTGTACCATTCCTGTAGCTCCAAAATCTGGAGCTACATGCAATGGCGTGAGGAAACATTACCTGATTGTCAAATGTTTTCTTATTAGTTTTGTGATGGGAAGAGCAGTTCTTTATTTGTTGTTCAGTTAAGAGATACCAGGACCTTTCTTTATGGCAACAGTGATATTTCAGCTAACACAGTCACTCACAGTGTGGCTCTGTATAAAGAAGTACTTGAACAAAGAGGAAAGATGACCAATACGTAAACAAGTCTCCTTTAAGATAATATTATCAATATACTAATTCAAAAGTGTCTTCCTAGTCTTCTCCATCCCATATCCATGGATTCTGGGGTCCAGATAAACTCATAGGGTGATGTGGGCCTCTTTTAGAAGCACTTCCACAGCATCTTGGAAGGAACAGAGCACATGTGTACTTCGGATCCTGCCGTGTATAACACCCCATCGCTTTCCAATGCTTTGGTATACCTATATGCCAGTATGTACAAAAAGGTGTTGGTAAACAACTTTCCCATTTGTGGCAGTAACCACTTGTATAACATCATTCTTTTCTTTGTTAACTGTTCGGTGCCTACAGAATTACTCAGCTAAGTGGGAAGTCAGATATAGAATTTTTTTACTATGTCGGAGCTAAACCAATACATTTTTCAGTGGAGAATTCAATAGGTTACATCTTAGGCAAGGCAGCAGGATAACTCACATTTAATTCTTACACGCGTGCTGCAGGTTTTTAATGACTCAAAATGATCAAGACTTGTTTTTGTGATACCTAAAAATTATGCTGGTTTTTTGTGAAATTGGGTATTTATTTAAAGGGAAAATTAATAAGCCACCAAAGGATTTCTGTTACTGCTTGAAATTCCTATGATGTTCGCATCTGGTTCTGATAAGAATCCAAACTAATGTGTAGAGAATAATTAAGTGAATCAGAAGTTACTCATAATTGTTGATGCTCCTTTAGCCCCATTGTAACTTTTATGATGTTTTTCACTCCAGCTTGATTTTCTTGTCAGTAGTCTTTTCATGTGTGAATCCCTTAGTAAATGATGCTTAAGATAGTGAAGATCATCTTTCCCTGACAGCCAGAATGTAGAAAGAATGACATTTTTTGTTTGAGTTGGAAAATATTTGATAAGCATATAGGTTTAATGGATTTCAGGAGAATAAGCATACTTTAAAATGTTTTCTCTGAATAACTTCTATGTGAAACTGACAAATTTGTAATTAATTAATAAACAGGTGTTCAAATAAAGTGATTAACAAATAGTAGCTCAGTATATATGCAATTACTGGTTTTAGTGCAATATTGAAATGTTACAAAATATTTTAAATAACAAAGGTTTATTTAAATAATTATTGTGTTAATTACTGACTTTCAATAGGTTATATTACACCAAGAAGGCCATATGGATGATGGTCTAACTTTACAAAGATGTCAGCACGAGGAATCCCAGGCTGCTCGAATCATTCGCAATACTACAAGCTTATTCAGCCAGTTTACAAGGTAGTTGTTACCATCTTATATACAATAAATTCTTGTTTGTTTTTTAAAGTATTCTGAAATGATAAGAATTGCTCTAACAAAATCCTTGTTTCCTGCTTTCAAGTATTTGCATTTAGAAGCTATACATTTTTACTGACTTAAGTTTGTCATTTTGATGAGTAATGCTCTTAAATAGATAAAACAGCGTATTTAAGATTATTTACATGAAGTCTAATACCGTGAAGCCAGAAGCAAACTGGATCATAATCCAGGTTGAAGAAAACATGCTAATTATCTCAATGTAACTCCATTATTAAGCATTCCACAGTAGCTAGATCTTCATAATATTCATAAAAGGGTTCTTATTTTTCTATTTTTCTTGGTAGACCAAATATTATAGTTAACTCTATTCAAATTTGTCAAACTAATTGAAACCATAGCAGCCCCAAGTCTATGCAAATAAACAATAGAAGGAAGTACAAAATAGATCTCGGCATGTCTGGGAGGAGAATACCAATTTATTGCCTTCAAAATCTAGACTGCAGTATTTTACCTGTACTTTTTTAATCATCCATCCTCCTACTTCACTGTCACCCCCCTGATCATATCTGGAAGATTTAAAGATCAGAGGAACTGTATGCAGTATAATAGTGGTGTGATTGACACACCTGAGGGATGGGATGCCATTCAGAGGGACCTGGACACTTGAGAAGTGGACCCATGTGAACCCCATGAGGTTCTGATTATTATTCAGGTTATCTGATCTAAATCTACCCTCTTTCAGTTTAAAGCAATTACCTCTTGTCCTGTCACTACATGCCCTTGTAAATAGTCCCCCTCCATCTTTCTTGTAGGCCTCCTTTAGGTACTTTAGGAGAGGTGTTCCAGCCCTCTGATCATCTTTGTGGCCCTCCTTTGGACCCGCTCCCCTCCTATGAAGACAGACTGAGAGAATTTGGGTTGTTCAGCCTGGAGAAGAGAAGGCTCTGAGGAGACCTTATTGCAGCCTTTCAATACTTAAAGGAGGCTTATAAGAAAGATGGGGACCAAGTTTTTAATAGGGCTTGTAGCAATAGGACAAGAGGTAAGGGTTTTAAACTAAAAGAGCGTAGATTCAGACTAGATATAAAGAAGAAATTTTTCATGATGAGGGTTTCAACCCGAGGGAACAGGTTGCCCAGAAAAGTGGTATGTGTCCCATCCCTGGAAACATTCAAGGTCAGGTTGGATGGAGCTCTGAGCGACCTGATCTAGTTGAAGATGTCCCTGTTTATTGCAGGGAAGTTGGACTAGATGTCCTTTAAATGTCCCTTCAAACCCAAACCAATCTATGATTCTATGATAACAGATTAGATGCAGTAACAACAATTAGGGCAGAAGGCTGTCAGCTGAGAAGGTAAAAGGAAGAACTTCTTAACTTCTTTCTCTCAGCTAAAATATTATGTGAGCATTCCTAAATCTTCTGTTTAAACCAACACATTTATTCGCAGTGGAATAGACTTATGGGTATTCAAAGTCAGCATCTCAGCAGAGAGATGGTGACTATATCTGACTCTAAGGAATAACTCAAGTTGTGTTTCTAAGACTTTAGAATAGAATCAATAGAATTATCTTCTGAATAGCATATATCTTCCAAATCTTTGCTGTACTAGAGGGCAATGCAGTTATTAGTTATCATTCAGTAAGCAATATCTGGGATTGGGCTGTTGCATTAACTGTGTAATAGAATTCAAAAACTAATGTGGAAACAGTCATGGCTATTTCCACAGATCAAAACACCAAAGCCCTTGGACACTTGGTCACTGTGAAACATACAATTTACGAGTACCCTAAGCATGGAGTCAATACTACAAAGGGCATTAGAAAATCAGGTAAATTAAGCAATTTAATATGACATCAGACTTGCTCTGTCACAATCTTGATTTATCAAGAAGATTATATAAAGAGTTGTACTTGGTAAGTAATTGCCTAATATCCTTGCCACACATACGACAAAGTAATTCCTTTCTTTTCATGGAAAAATACAATCTTGGCCAATAGCAAAACAAATTTGTTGGACATGAATATCATTTAAAGGGGTTTATCTAAATTTGTATGTTGCTGACTGAAGACCCTTTGCATCCTCAGGAGATGTTGAATCTTAATGAACCATTGACAAAATGAGCATGAAAAGATACTGTATTTATCACATTTCATCCCTAGCCTGGTTTTCTGGATTCGAGCCTGTATTTAAGCAGTATTATTTATGAAACAGATTTTCAGAATCAAAATTTGACTTGCTTTCACCTTATTTATGCACTCGCTTCAACTTAAATTTTTCAAATCTCATTGAAGTCTATGTTGTGCTTAAAAAGGTTTGTTCTACTGCTGTATATCATCTGGCTTGTCAATTTGTACAAAACTGTTCAGAATGTTCTCTGTCACTTATTAGCTCAGCTTAATTTTGACAGACCTTAATTACCAATAAGTTTGAAACTTTACATGGAAATAATTCTAAACTGAGTGTTCTGATAAGGATTTTAGTATTTGGATAGTGAGGGGAAGTATCGTGAAAACTGCCTTACACCTGTGGTTATATTTCACTTTTTGAATAATACCTTTAGCTATGTTAGTTTGAAAATATGGGGCATTCTGAAGCATAATTCTATAATATTACCTTAATTTTATTACGCTGTTTCCTTTGTTACTTTTGTTCCCCTTCCCTTGTCCCATTCTTTAGAGTAAATTGTTCATGACATTTTTCTTACATTAGGGAACTTACAGGTTAACAGCTGTTTAACAAGCAGCAAGACAAAGATCTTCAGTGAAAATTTCATGCTTCCTTCACTATAGCTCTTCCATATGATACGTTTTTGTTTGATGATTTTTAGGGTAAAATAAAATTCTGTGTCAATGCATATTTATCAACTTATAAGGATACACAATAAAATGGGTAAGAATTTATGTAGTACTGAAGAAACTATTTTTTCACAGTGCTTGGCAGAAATTTTATGATGATCAAGTGATCATCCTTGGTTTACTGCCTAATAGATTAAAAAAAAAAAAGTTTATAAATAAGAATTTGCTTCCATAGAACCCTCCATATGAGGCTGTGTTTAAAACATTACTTCTCCAGTATCACAAGTGACTACGCTACTCGTCTGCGCACCCTGTGCTGAGGATATAAAAGCAAACTCGCCTCTGCCAGCAATCAGCTCCTCCTGGATTATACTATTTATAATAGTAAATCTGAAAAATTGGGTTGTTGCCCAAGATTGAGCAAATGGTTGAACAAGAAAGAGACATTATTTTACTGACAGCTGAGATTCCTTGAAATGCTTTATATTTTTAAAGCCTGCTTTTCTTTTATTTCCTATATAGAGTTGATACAGAAGGCCTAATTAATGGTTAGGATTACCTGTTACTTTTGTATTCTTCGTCTAGAAGACTGGGGGTGTACAGCCTCAATAACTACTACTATTTTAGACCATCTGCACACTACATGTGTGTCATCAATAGGATTTAAAGTATCTGAAAAAAATCAGTTACTGTAAGAAAGGACTTTAGTATATCTTTCACCTCTGTTTCATCTTTTTGCCGACTTACATTGTTTCTTCTGCTCATTTTTTCATTTTTTTAATCTTTCTCTCTCTTCACGTCAGTACAGAAAGGGAAACAATTTCACTTCAGGAAGCTCTGAGCATTGGACACCAAAACAATAGAGGTTTGAATGATTTGCAAGTCAGATCAGCTGTTGCTCATACACATGTCATATGTATAACAAGACTTGATTTAGATACCAACAGAAAATGGGCTGCTACAAAATACTGTAAATTAACGTGCAAAAATGAATAATGCTGCCAGTCTTTCTCATTGTTTTCCTTAGTGGAAACAACAGAACACTATCACCTGCTGCCCTGCCTATTGAGGAGATGGCTCAGACTCTGCAAGATCTGATTACTTACTTCCAGCTTCCCGAAGAAGACCTGGAACACGAAGATAAGCAAAGCAAGCTTCGGTCACTCAAAAACAGACAAAATCTATTCAAAGAAGAGGTACAGAGAGAGGAATTGTTGCATTATTTGAATTTTAAGTGTATTGTGTCACAAGCATTGAGAAGAACCGAAACATTATCATCTATATGCATGTATATGATTTATAATGTAAAGTTCCGTAGCTGATACATATAAAATAAACTGTAATGCCACGTGGTAACTTGCTGTTACATATTTTTCATTTCCACACTTGTCACAGGCCACAAGGTCTCTCTCATAAAATTCACCGTTAATACTTCTGAGCATCTTTAAACAGATGTCATTTTTAAAAGAAACAATTGTGACAAGAAATTTCTTTTTCTCTCTATGAAGTTATACATTGTGGATACCCCAAATAAATAATAAAAATAGGATCAATGATAGATGCTGTTTGTGATGTCTTGTCTATCCACCAGGGTGTGAAAGAGCAACTTTTTATCTCTAAAAACTGGAAAAATGCTAGTTTTAGAGAATAATAAACATTACATAATTGTAGAATTGCTCCTTTCTGAAAATGGAGTAATTACACTTCTGTATGTATAGGAAATATATTTTACAATTTTTTTACATATGTTTGGATTGCTTGCAGGTTTTCAATGCCATTTTAGTCTCCAATCAAACTGAAGTTAAATATCTATGCTAGTATTTGAATTTGTTTGTTTTACAGATATTTTATTGCATAGTAAGATTTTCACCTTTTTTAATCAATAAAAATTCCTTTGTATGTAAGTTTAAAATGGTTTGGTTTTGGTTTTTTGGTGGGGTTTTGTTTTTTTTTTACATAAGGAAGATTCTATGTAGAAAAGAGTCTGTTCACAAAAATTGTAAAAGCCTTTATTGTCAGCTTTGTTTATTCCTTACCTTTTGTAATACTTGGCTAAGTAAGGAAGAGTATAGAATCATTCTCTAAAATGGATGATTTTGATATAGAAAAATACATATTCAAATCTTTTAAGCATAATAGTTTGTTGTTTGTTTTGTTGTTTTTTTTAATCTAAGATGATGCAACTTTTAAATGTGTACAGGAAAAAAATCCTTTAAAAGGACAACAAATGCTTTTTTTATTTACATTTGGTTTTCCTCTCTGTCATATGTGTTTAGGGAATGCTGGCACTAGTTTTGAATTGCATTGATCGCTTAAATGACTACAACAGCGCAGCTCATTTTGCAGGAATTGCAAGAGAAGATCATGGTACAGCATGGAAAGAAATTTTGAATCTCCTTTACAAATTGTTAGGTAAGTTCTTCAATAATCTACTAATGTAAAAAAATATGTATTCTTAATATTCTATTTGCTGCTTCACCACTAAAGATGACTACTTTGTGTGTTATTTATTCTATCATGTAATTTATAGAATTTCTTCCATATACTCACTGATGTTTATTTCAGAGAACAGAGCAATGATGCAGCAGAAAAATAAATCTCAGCTAGGAAAAAAAAAACCCTAGTGCAGCATGCCAAATGCTTATTATTATCATTATTTAAGTGTACCTGTGATATGCAAATAGATGTGAATTATTATTTTAAAAATCAGAAAAAAACAGAAAGCAGTCTTCATATATGAAGCTGAAGAGAAGCCTAAAAGTGATATTCAGCACTTGCAGATCTACTGAATCCTTGTTTTTCCCTTGAGGCTTAGACTTAAATGTTAATAAAAATAATTACATAAACCAGAAATTAAAATATTTTTTTTCAATTTCAATGCCATGCTTTCTGGAGTGAACTGCTCTTGTGTTGTAGTAGGGCCAAAATTATATAGTATAGTAGGAGAAGTATGTATATGTGTATTTCTTTAAATCACTAATTTGATATCTAAGTTGCATAATTCCTCATATAGGAGAATTTTGTCTTCTGATGGAGTTTAAATACTTAGTAAAATATACAAGTCGAGGATTAGGACAAGTATAAAACAACGCCAGGGACAGTGCTTTGAAGCATGAGATTATTCACACAGCACAGACGTGCAGATGCTTCTAGTGAAGTCTTCTCATTGCTTTAGAAAGTAATGAGATACAATTGTCTTCATTTTACTACAGTCTTAGGAGTTCAAAGAAAAGTAGGATGAAAAAACTCCTTTAGTGCTATGCAGGCCTTCTCAGATTTTGTCTTGATTTTCTTCTGCAAGTACATCTTGAACATATTTGTTCTGATGTAATAAATATTAAGTTAATGCTTCATAATAAAAATCCTTGACAACTGTATACAAAAGGGGTTTTTTGGTTTTCTATGATCAGTAATATCTTCTGGAAGAAAAAAAATCAGTACTGCTTGAAATACTTGAATGCTGATGAACTTTCAAAGTGCAGTCAAATAACGTGCTCTGTGCTGCCGAAGACTAAAAGCTATCCATTCTAGAACATGTTTTAATCAGAAAGTAGAGCTAAAGAGCAGTACGCTCAACTTGAACTTAAACTTCTGCATATGATCTTCCCACTTATTGGCAGGAAGAAATAGAAGAACAAGTGTTTCAGCCTCCTGATCATGACAGTGCTTGACATTTGCATCAAACATGGGTGGTGGATAATTTCTATTTAAATTTAACAATAAAAGAAAACATAAATAAAACATTTTTTGCTGGAATTCTTGTTCATCCAGTAGACCCCTGTCAACTTCAAAAACTACATGGTCTTTAGAAGTTATGTCAGTTGCTGATATTCAAATTAATGAAAATCTTAATTCTTTATAACTGCTACATATGTGTATTTAGGATTTGTCTGTTAACTATTTTGTGAAGTCATTATAAAAATTGCGTTAAAATATATATAATTAACAATGGTGACTTAAAAAGGAAATCTCCTGTTATAAAATTATATTTTGTGGGTTTTTTTCAGCTGCTCTCATACGTGGCAACAGAAACAATTGTACTCAGTTTTCCAGTAACCTCGATTGGCTAATCAGTAAATTGGACAGATTAGAATCTTCCTCAGGTGAGGCTCACTTTTATAAATGTAAATTAACTATCAACACACCATACACATCTGTCTTATATTACAAATGTCAGAGCAGTTTTCCTTGAAAACAACATGCATTAGAAAACAAATACACTGCTTTTTTTTTTTTTTTAATAGAGCAAATTATTACATTTAAACAAACATTTTTATGGCATTTTTTTGTTCCATACATTTGGTATGTGCAATATCCCATCCAATCAATGCTGAATGTGACTTTGGTGACTTAATGGATTGTTTCAGACAGTATCAAGACTCCTGTCCCATTGCTATCAAATAACACCAGAGTTGTTTGTGGGCACAAGTACAAATAACATATATATAATTTTTTTTTCACTATGAGGTGTTCAACAAATATAAAAATGCTGTACAATGCTCCCTACTAAAACCTTTGTCTCTCTCATTGAAAAGAATTTGCGTTTTTCTCAATTGGTTTTAAAATTGTGGCTATTTTCAAAATAAACCAGAAATTAACAGCTCCATAACTCATTTATGTCTAACACAGTTCACATCATAGTCATATCAATATTCTTTAAAAGTGTTTTCATTCTCTTTTTAGGCTGGAGAAAAATAGCATCTCTTAAGATACTCTATTATTTACTGAGCTTTTAGATTGTCTGCAGTTGCACAGGTGATTTAATAACAACATTATTTCTGTGGCCTTCATACAGGTATTTTGGAAGTGTTGCATTGCATCTTGATTGAAAGCCCAGAAGCTTTAAATATAATAGCTGAGGACCACATAAAATCCATTATTTCATTGTTGGATAAACACGGGCGCAATTACAAGGTATGTTTGGAAGAACTAAGGAAGTATTGATAATCTCACAATGATTTGTGGGGAAAAAAAACCCAAAACAAAACAAAAAAACCCCAACAAAACCCAAACAACCCAGAGAAAAATCTAATGGAAATACATGATTCTAGTACCTTTAAAGGAATAAAATAACCTTGAAGTACATCTGCAAAACTGCTTTTTTGAGATTAAAAAAATGTGTAATATATAATTGCTTTTCAGTTTCAAATACAGCAAATATGTATGACAAGCAAATAGTTAAGAGACATTGATAACCAGTCAGAACTTTGGTTTTGCTGAGAAAATGAAGCATTCTGGTGGCTGTAAACACGTGACAGAGTAGATTGCTTTGTGATGCAGGGCTCTGCAGAAGCAGTGAACTACCATTGTTGTATCTGCAGAAAGACAGAACTAAATCCTGCAAAGTCATTCCTAACTTGAGTAATAACAATAGTAGCAGAAAAGAACAAAATAAAATGAGAAATCAGAAAAATAATCCAAATATCTGAAAACACAGGTGTTCAGAAGAAAGAAAAAAACCCTGAGTTATACCAGAAGAAATAATGGTGGAAATTAATTTAGACATCAATGTGCAATTTATTATGACAGAAGAAGGTGAACACAGTTTCTGGCTGCGATCAGGATGACATCACAACACAGAGGAGGATATAGTTATATGTGTGATTTTCTGATGTGAGTTTCCTTCCTCAATTAAATTTTTTTTTGAAAGACTGGTAACCTGGAGGAAGAACAGAGAAAGTTTTAGTGAGCTGAAATTACTGATTTACAGGGGAAGGTAATACGGAGACCCTAACCACCTACAGATATGGAAAAAGAGAGAAGTATTTTTAAGCATGGTTAAGGAGTATGAATTGATATAAGCAGACAGAAGGAAAAAGTTTAAATTACAGTGGTAACTTTAGCTTACTCTTTTTAGCTGTTAGCAAGGTTATTGTGCTTGTGCCAGTCACCTGCAAAGAGAACCTTTCAGCTGGAGCATCTTAATGTAGACTTCATAGTGAGAATTTAAAGCAGAAAAGAAAAATGTTGTATACAGGAGAAGAATTAGACTGGGTAACGAATTTGTGCATTTACAGTTGTAATGTCTTTTACTAAACATCAGTAAGTAAGGAAGTAATGTGAAGTAATGAATTTATTTGTTACTCTGGAATCAGTGTATCTTGTTCTCCTGCTAGATTAGAAATTCTGTTGTGATTTAGGAAATAAGAAACAGTAATATTATTAACCAAAATTGTCTTGGAAATTATCGATTTAAAGGATGTTTTTAACGAAAAGCCTTGTGTCAGAAAGATGAGGTTACTTGAACTGTTTATATGTAAATTCTGAGTTACTGATTCTCATTAATGTTATTAAAACACTTCACAGCTGCATACTGGTCAGAGTTTCTGTGGTTATTTAAGTTACTACCTCCATCCTTCTGTACTAGAGGTTTCTGCCCAATAACAGAGACGGTAGAAAGCAAAATGCATGGGCTGGGACATAGCAAAGTTCACAATATATTAGCTAAAACTGCTATTGAGGGTGGTTTTGTGCTAATCCACTGGACAGACAACAGGGGTGGCTAAAATATATGTTAGGTTCTGCTGCTCCTTGTGTTGTGCAACAGTTTCCAAAATGGTAATCAACAGTGTGAAGATAGTTCTTTGTCTTGGAGATGGTCTGTAAGAGTTTAGACCATTTGGGCTCAGTGATTGCCTGGCAGAGCTCAAGTGCATCTTTAAACTTCTCTGTTTTTTGCAAAAGTGTGCAGCTTTGTCCCCCAGCGTTGAACAGCACTATGTTACCGTGTTTCTCTTCCAAAACCTTTTGCTCTAGTAATCTGTGGGAGAATTATGTCAATCTCTCTCACTTTTTAGACTGTGACCCAAAAAAAGAAAGCTGAAATATTAGAGTAAGCTCTTTCTCAAACTCTGTTTTGCTTTATAGTGAATTCTTTTAAATGTTTTTCATTTCAAAAATAAATTGATTACTTCTCATATTGAAAACTTGCTTTCAGAACAGATTCAGAAGCAGTCTGAGAATTGCAGTTCGGTATTGTTCACTAATTTTGTTCAGAAAGTTTTTTTGAGCTGCAGTAAATTTCTCAATAATTTAATTTTACATTTCAAATTTTTAATGAAATTTAATTAAAAAAATTGTAGAGCTGCTATGCAGCTGTTCTAGCTTTGCTTTTTTCTAACAAAAATGGGAATAAGGAATCTCAAAGGAAGGGATTTTGAGGCATTTTGCAAATCCTGTGTTCTGAATTTGTATTCCACGAATGTTTGATATCCTCTACCAGTAGTATAGACTACATTCAGTCCATATATGTGAAAAGTATTTGGAAAACAATAATGATAATGTGCATTATACTCCTTCCTTTAGATCTATTCTGAATGTAAATTAAGCTAATGACTGAATAATAGTATATGCAGCTGCCTTTACCTGTTTTCCTTCTCATTTTTATTTTTTTTTTTTAAGGTTCTCGATGTGCTTTGCTCTCTCTGTGTCTGTAATGGAGTTGCAGTTCGTGCCAATCAAAATTTGATCTGTGACAATCTTCTGCCTAGAAGAGACTTACTCTTGCAAACACGTTTGATTAATGATGTGACAAGGTATAGTGACATGTTTCATTGTTATATTAGAAAAAATGTAACTTACACGTCTTCAATAATGAATTGAAGAAAATACTCTAACCTAAGAGATGTTCCACAGCTTTCAATATTGAGACACACACTTTAGGAAGTGTTTATGTATTAACTTCAGGAAAACCCATTTTTACAAGCAATATGGCAATTGTCATGGAAACTGTGCTCAATTAGAAATTGCAAATTAATGGTACAATCTGTTCTGAAATGGAAAAATTAAAGTTGTTTGTTTCTCATTCAAAACAGAACATGGCTTTGCCTAATAATTATTAGGGAATATGTAAACATACTGTGAAGTACTTGTGTGTTTTAAGAGGGATTTGTTTTCCTCACATCCTCACTCCTGGTTTTTTTTGATTGGAAATGATCTTGTTCTTCCTCTTCTAACTATAAGTTTTTCAAAGCATGGAACCTATACCTTAGAAGATGATTCTACAGAAGCTTTATAAAGTCATAAAATGGGTCACTGTTTTAAATATTATAAGCAAAATGTGGACATCTACACTCTTACTGTATTTGCAAAGTGAATTTGACTATTATGCAGCAATATCATTGATAATGTCACATTTTATGTTTACACTGACTGGCTTACATTTTCTCTCTTAGCATAAGGCCAAACATATTTTTGGGTGTTGCTGAGGGCTCTGCACAATACAAGAAGTGGTACTTTGAGTTAATAATTGATCAGGTCGATCCATTCTTGACGGCAGAACCCACCCATTTACGAGTTGGATGGGCCTCTACTTCAGGTTATGCCCCCTATCCTGGAGGTGGAGAAGGATGGGGAGGCAATGGTGTTGGTGACGACCTGTACTCTTATGGTTTTGATGGCCTTCATCTGTGGTCTGGTAAGTACTTTGTTCACTTCCGCTTATTCTCACATTTAGGAGTTACCTTTACCTTCAGTACTTGTGTGTATATAGCATGCTCTTTTATAGTGAGCTACATTTAGAACTCCAGGATATCATGAAGTTATTTAGAATTTCAGATCAGACTTGTCTGAGATTTCAGTCAATATTGAATTATACCAATTAGGTTTTTTTAGCAGATAGCTTCTCTTTTCATTATTTTGATTTTAAAAAATGGCATTTTCCAGATCTAGATTGGTACTGACTTCAGTCTATGTGTTCAAAAACAATGGATGTATTGATCTCAGACAAATTCACTGTATATGGATCTACATTTGCAGTACTCTTTCACTTTGTATCAAGAGCAAAAGTAAAATAAGATTATTATCCCAGAAAGCCTACCGTGTCCTGGGCTGCATCAAAAGAGGTGTGACCAGGAGATCGAGGGCGGTGATCCTGCCCCTCTACTCCACTCTTGTGAGACCCCACCTGGAGTACTGCATCCAGCTCTGGGGACCCCAGTACAGGAGAGACATGGAGCTGTTGGAGCGAGTCCAGAGGAGGGCCACGAAGCTGATCAGAGGGCTGGAGCACCTCTCCTATGAGGACAGGCTGAGAGAGTTGGGCTTGTTCAGCCTGGAGAAAAGGCGGCTCCGGGGAGATCTAATTGCAGCTTACCAGTACCTGAAGGGGCCTACAGGAAAGCTGGAGAGGGACTGTTTCTCAGGGAGTGCAGTGACAGGACAAGGGGTAATAGGTTTAAGCTGAAGGAGGGTCAATTAGGTTAGACGTTAGGAAGAAATTCTTTACTGTGAGGGTGGTGAGGTACTGGAACAGGTTGCCCAGAGAGGTTGTGGATGCCCCATTCCTGGAAGTGTTTAAGAACAGGTTGGATGAGGCTTTGGGCAACGTGGTCTAGTGGAGGGTGTCCCTGCCCGCAGCAGGGGGGTTGGAACTAGATGATCTTTGAGGTCCCTTCCAACTCAAACCATTCTATGATTCTATGGTCCTCACACCTATTGATAGATTTAATAAATTGAATTTAAATTTTGTTAAATAGTCTCATAAAAGATAATTTTGGCAATTAGAAATAAGAATCATAAAGCTATTACCAACCTCAGTTGATTTTAGAACGTCAATTTCTGTGATGTAATATCAAACTGAAAACCTGTAGTTGCTATGCTCTTTGAAAAAATATTTTTCATCTATTATCTAAATAGGCTTAGCAGAAAAAAAATAGGGTTTTTCTAGGAATGCTTCTTAATATGTGTAGTAAACTAGGAGACACTCAATTAGTAATGCAGTGAAGTGGTTACACTTGCAGTTTACAAAGAAGGGAGTTAATGGATGCCAGCAAATGCATATTTTGTGGTCATTTAGGGATCAGTGACAGTACTTATTAGACATTCTCTGTTCAAGCAAATTGAAGATGTTAGTGGGCTGAGTTAAGGAAAAAGTGGAAGTTACCACCTGTGCAGTCAGGTAGATTTGAGTAAGAGTAAAAGGAGTATGAGAGAAGAGTAAAAGGAGTTTACAGGAAGGCTCATCTGAAGTGTTGCGGTTCAAATATTTTTTTTGTAATAATGAGTGTGTTATAAAGAATAACCACTGAGGAAAAAGGAGAAAGCAGAAGAAATTGATTAGGATGCTTTGGAGAGGGACTAGTGAGAACCCTCTAGGGCACATAGCTGGAAAGCAGCTGTAGAGCTCACGGCTCATTTTTTGTGTGGTTATCCCTCCCCCAATACTATATCCAGAGAAAGAGAACTAGAATATACTTTTTGTAAACAGACAGGTTTGTCACAGCAGAGTACCTTTTGACTGTGTCAATGTGTGTTCCTATAGAAACAACCAGCAAAGTGCTATTGGCTAGTCATAGGAATCAAATGGCAACGCACGAAATGCCGATGGTTGGGTTTGCTTTCTTAAAGTTGCTAAATACTCTCTAAATAAGGAACATTGCAGAGAAGAAATAATGCATAAGGCTATAAAATAAGAAAATATTTAGGTAATTAGTTTTATACCATTAATGACATCATCTGCCATCTTTGTAACATCATTCTTAATTGAACTATCAATAAGTAATGAAAGGAGAAAGAAAAGCAGAAGGAAGCGAAACAGTTGCTAAAATTTCTAGAAGATTTTACATATGTATTCTGCTTAGATAAATATTTAAAACAGCCCTCTGTCAATTAGATTTTTTACCTAAAATGTGTAAACAGTCTGTCTTAATTGATAAAAGTCTTTCGTTCACATAGAAGATTTTGTTAAGAATGCAGATGAAACTGAAGGATCTCCTTTTATTAACATTGTATTAATATGGTCTAAAATTGTACTTCTCTGGCTTATACCGTTGTTAATCATAAATTATTTGAGAGCAAATTTTATTGGCTGGGTCTCTGCCTCAAGACAGAATTGAATTGAAAATTGAGTTCATTTTCTGGAATGAGATGTGGACATTTTTTTCTAAAGTTAGACAATTCTGGCCACCTTTTCTCTGAAATGTTTAAACATTGGGTTGGGAATGTAACATTTTGTTGTAAAGGACATTTTGTTACAATTTGTTTCACCAGGAATTTAGCTTTCTATGTTTCTTGTAAAAATATTTTTAAAGTTGTTCAAAAGACTTAGAAAAAACTCCAGTATCAGGACACTCTATAGATTTGTCTTAATTTAACAGTTTTGTTTCTCGAGTGTGTAGCTAGCTATTCATGAACATTCAGAAGTTTAGGGAAAAAAAAAATAGGCGTTATTTCAGTCCTTGTGCATACAATCTTTAATTATGAAGTAGCATGTCATTTTTCCTTCTAGATCTCTCTTGCATACAGTAAATGATGGTTATTTTTTAGTTTGTTCAATTTGTGGCTTGTGCTTTATTTGTTGTACGCTATTCAAGGCATGTAGGCAAAATCATTAATTTCCTCATATTTCTCCGTGCCTTGCAATTTCATATACAGCTAAGTATTCTTTAATTGCTCAGAAAAGAATAGTGTAGGGCCATGCAATCAAAGGGTGTATTATAAATAGAGCGTACATAAATATGATGAATTTGATTTTATGGCCTTAATTCTAATATTTCCTAATTTGGGTGTGTTTGACTTTTCAATTATATTAGCATTGTTCTAGCACAGGATTTTGTATATAAAATATCTATGTGTGTGTGTGCACACCCGTAATTCCATTTTTTTTTCAGCACTACTGAACAATTCTCAAACGACAAAAATAATGATTTTTCAGAGTAGGCTGGGAGGCATCTGTAGCATACTCCATTAGAAATGGCTGAATAAATCATTAATACAAAATTAAACACTAATTGAGCCTCAGAAATACAGTGCTGGAAAATCTCTTAAATCTCATCTCCTGCAGTAAGGGAAAATCCAGAGTACTTAAACTGTCCTGAACTCTGAACAGTTGACTTGACTCGTTCTTGAGAAGTTCCAAATGCAATAATTTGGAATAGTGCTTAACTGCTTAATTAGACTTGCTTTACAGTTAAAATACAATGTTTTCAAGGGAATTGTTTTGAAAGAAATTCTAAAGAGATATTACTTGGCTAAACATATACTCAGATACTCAAGTGTGATTGAAAAACTGCAGTTATCTGTAAATGGGTAGAGTTAAGATTATTTCAGATATTTTGTCTCTGGTGAATTGTTATTATAATTGCTGTCCTGTGCATGGCTGTAATGTTCCACCTTCCCAGGTGGGGAAAATGAAGCTCCCTCTGTCTAGTGTATGGCTGTAGTTAATAAAGAAAACCTGGCCCATTAAATTCTTGATCCATTTTTTGATAACTCAGTATACCATTCTGCCTCTTGATACCTGTAAACCTGCGTATTGGTCATAATCCCGGGTCCAGCAGAATCATAGAATGGTTTGGGTTGGAAGGGACCTCAAAGATCATCTAGTCCAACCTCCCTGCCATGGGCAGGGACACCCTCCACTAGACCAGGTAGCTCAAAGCCCCATCCAACCTGGCCTTGAACACTTCCAATGATGGTTCATCCACATCCTCTCTGGGCAAACTGTTCCAGTCTCACCACTGAATAGTCACAGTTATGTGAATCTGGTGTTTCAGAAATAACTAAAGAGAAAAAAAAAATTGATACATCAAAGATACATTCTAAGGAGGGCATCATTTACTGTGCCTCAGTACTCTTGCGTCAGGCTGCAGTGTGAACTTGCGTGATTTCAGCTGAGCATGTTCTGTCTTGCGAACAGTGTCAGAGGTCTCAAGTGATTTGCTCAGTTTATGCACTTTTCTGCCATGTATCAGTTTGAAGAAGGCTAACTCACTGTCTCTAAAAGCAGAACCATTCATAAAACAAATGAAGGCAAGATCATGTCTTCATGACTACAAAAATACTTGATGGTATTTTTAAGAAAATAATTTCATTGTTAAACCTCTGAGTGTCTGCTTAAAGCTTCTGATTACTGAATACTTTTATCCTAGGTCGAGTACCCAGAGCTGTAGCATCTGTCAATCAGCATTTATTAGCATCTGATGATGTGGTTAGCTGCTGCTTGGATTTAGGTGTACCCAGCATTTCATTCCGCATTAATGGACAGCCTGTACAAGGAATGTTTGAGAACTTCAGTACAGAAGGATTTTTCTTCCCCGTTGTAAGCTTATCAGCAGGTGTAAAGTAAGTACAAGTTAATTTTAATTGGGTTTTTTTTGCTATCTTGTCACACAAAATATTGTCCAAATTCATGTATTGTTTGTTCAGATTTGTTGTTTCAGTTCTACCCAAGCAGCAGCTGGGAGGGAGGGAGGCAGGAAAGTACTGATTTGTTTAGTGATGATTTCACTTAAGGGTGAAATGTGAGCCTGTTAGCAATTTGACCAAGTCACAGTGTCTGAAAATTATTATTTTATGGTTATTTGGTGACCTAGGGGAAATTAATTTTGTCTCATTCCAATTATCAGTGAAAAAAAAGCACATTAGAAACACAGCACCACATTTGGCACTAATTAAAATCCTCACTGGCTTTCTCAGTAGGAAGTAAAAAACCCTAAATAATCAGGAAAACTGATACTGTACTCACAGTAGGAAACACAAAGAACTGATGAGAAGCAGTTTTAGAATCTTGTTACTAATATTGCCCATTTCTGCTGATAAATGGCGGAAAGCGGCTTGGTGAACACTCCCGCCAGCTCCCTCAGTACCCTTGGGAGGATCCCATCTGGCCCCATAGACTTGTGTGTGTCTAAGTGGTGTAGGCAGTCGCTAACCCTTTCCCCTTGGATTATGGGGGCTTTGTTCTGCTCCCTGTCTCTGTCTTCCAGCTCAGGGGACTGGGTACCCAGAGAACAACTGGTCTTGCTATTAAAAGCTGAGGCAAAGACAGCATTAAGTACCTCAGCTTTTTCCTCATCCTTTGTCACTATGTTTTTCTCCTGGATCCCTGCATAACCTCATGACATCTTTGTAGTCCTCCCGAGTTGCCTGCCCGTTCTTTCAAAGGTCATCTCCTTTTTTCCCTGAGTTCCAGCCAAAGCTCTCCGTTCAGCCAGGCTGGTCTTCTTCCCCGCTGACTCATCTTTTGGTACATGAGGATGGCTTGCCTGCGCCTTTAAGATTTCCTTCTTGAAGAATGTCCAGCCTTCCTGGACTCCTTTGCCCTTCAGTACTGCCTCCCAAGGAACTCTGTCAACTAGGCTCCTCAACAGGCCAAAGTCTGCCCTCCACAAGTCCAAGGTGGCAGTTCTGCTGCCCCCCCTCCTTACTTCTCTGAGAATCGAAATCTCTATCATTTCAGGAGCTGTTCCCTTCAGAAGGGAGTCTCCTATAACAATGACCCATCTTTTTTTCTTTATGGAAGCATTTTGATGCAGGGGTAGGCTGTCTTAACCTCGACAACGCCTCCGAGCTAGATAAACCATCATCCTCCTTATTGTTCAGTTCCACTTGCAGACTCTCATACCTATTCTGCAGGGGCACCCGGGAAGGTGGAGCAGTCACAGAGCAGAGGTGCCTGCTGCACCAGACAGGAACTTGTTGCCATTGTCCCCTATCCCTTAGTCATTGTGTTCAGCCAGGTGGAGAGATGATAGGGAATCCTCCATATCATGCATACTGTCTGCCTGTCGGGCCTGTCCCAGGGAAGGTAGAGTGCAATTCCAGTAGTCTATCTCTGTCACACTCCCTACTCACCTCCTCCTGGAGCTCTGCTACTAAGTAGAGGATTTCCTCCACCTGGGTGCACCTCCCATAGGTGTTCTCACTGCTGCCATCCTGTACAGGCGTAAGAGTAGGGCACACCCTGCAGCCTGACATCTGGGTGGCAGCACCTTCCCACTGGAGCTCTATCTAGGAAGCTGTGTTGTCAGTCATGGTGTGCGTGCAGAGCTTAGAGAGGCCGTGGCTTTCTGGCAGGTGGATACGATTGCTCCCTGGTTGAGCTGGCAGAGCTTCAGTGCCCTTCCTGTGTGCCCTTCCTGCAGGCCGCTGTTGCTCCGGGCGCTGCCCAGGCCTTGTCAGCCACTGTCGCGTGAGCTGTGGGCTCCTGGTGGTTCCCTTGGCTGCCCCTGAGGTTACCCCAGGTTGGGAAACCCCCCTGTGCACCACGCTGGAGTGCTCCGCTGTGGATCGTGCCAGCACTGGAGCTGCTTGCCTCAGTTACTCAAAGCTTCCATGTGTCCAGAACAGACAGTATATAGCTTTCATAAGTGAAAGAAAGCCCAGGTTATAAATGGTTTATACATTTAGCAATTAAGAAAAAAGAAATCTTTGTTTCTCTGAGGTGAAGTAAATCAGATAACTAGTTCTCTGTGGGCTTTTCCTTCTGTGATCAGTACATAAATTCTTTGAGCATCTCATGCTTAAGAGAACCTCCCAGGTGACAATACTAACAGAGACTAAACAGAATAAAGGAGGCCTGGGAAGGGCTTAATAAATCAATTTTCATTTATCCCTCTGGGAGTGACCCTACTATGTAGCTGCATTAGTACAAGAGCTTTTCAAAATCTTCATTAATTTCCTCTGTAAGAAATCTGCTTAAACATGTAATTATTTTTCTTCATTCTTATTTGATGTTGTTTGTCTATTCTGTGGGAGCGTTTTCCCTTGTAGCTAATAGTAGCTGATGGCAGCAGCAGGTTGTATGTCATCTTCTGTGTCTCTTAATGTTAGAGAAATATTATGGCATGGGAATCCTGAGTTCATGAGTGGAGGAGAGTGTTCTGCACTGGGCACAAACTCTTATATTTGTTCTGTTGCGGCTTATCTGCTTTCTGTGACTTTCTCATTCTCTGATTCTGGGTCTGCTTCATCATTCCATCATCAGCTTTTCTTCTCTAAACCCTTGTCAGTACCTGCTTACCTACACTGCCTCTTACTCTGTTTTTTTACTGTAGGCATTTTGTCCCTATCTATCCATTTTTTCCCCCTTCTACCAATGGTGCTCTGAGCTCTGCTTGTAGTACTGCAACACGGCCATTCAAATAATCAAGGAATTTAAACAGCAACTCTGTGTAGAGAATTCATTTTCTTTTCTTCTGATTTTCTTTTGATCTATGCAGATTTATTTAACCTCTTCTTCTTAAAAAGCGTGTAAATGCAGAGCTAAAGAAATGAAATATGAGATTAACTTTAAATGACCCAATCCAACATGTTTTTCGGGAAGTTAGGAGTCTTGATGCATTGACACGAAAAGTCAACATCTTAAAACTAAATGCCTGGTGCTTTTAGTAATTAAGCACGAGGTACATTAAATACTGTTATGATGAGGGTCTTGTCTTTCACAAACAGCCTTTGTAGTAAGCAAAAGACTATTTAACAAAGTCTTGTCATTCAGGCTATGAAAACTAAGTATAGCTGCTGGCAAATTACTAGAATGTTAGGTGCAGTTGCCTATCAAGAGTGCTTTTGTGAAAGTATGTACAGCCCAACTCCAAAATGAAATAAAAGTAGTAATTAACCTAAATCAATGTTTAACTATTTCTAGCTGTCTTTCAGAAGTTATATTGCTTTGTATTTGATTTTCAGGAGCGTTCTTTTAAGGTTAAGGTCAGACAATATTTAGCTGCCTTGGGATCATTTAAATATTTTAAAGGATGTATTTTTAAAACGAAATTAGAAAGTTCAAGCTTAATAAAAGTAATCCATAATAATGTGTTTCTTGTGGACATTGAATTGTTTCAGATATTTGTGACTTGTACTTATGTACATCCTGTTTAAGAAAACTTGTGTGTCTTAATTTTTCTCTTCTTTTTATTATTAATGTCTCTTACTGTCAATGATGTATCTTGATCTGATAGTTCTAGTCTTTCTAGAAGTGTAAGTAAAAAGTGGCATAGGTCACTCCATCACAACAAATATATGGGCTATTTCCTAGAGATAACAGTTGTTTTAATTTTCTGTGGTTGTTTACCTCTAGAGTTTGCCTATATGAGGACCAAAGTATGAAGTTGGATAATTTGTGTCTTTGTTGTTTTTCCTGGTATACTCTTAAATTTATATGAAAAATATATATCTGAGGAGAAACAGAAAATTTTAGGGGTTTAATAGGAATCTTAGTTACGCTTCTGAAACTCATTCCCAGTTGCACTATTTGGTATAATTTTGTTTGCTTTATTTATTATGATGATAGTGGGCTTTTTTTTCACCATATCCTCTGTTTATTTCTCATGTGGCAACTGCCTGCATGAGTGCACTGAGAAGTTTCTTTAAAACTTTTAAGTGATTTATAAATAGTCCCTATGGCATTTTTTTAGAGTAACAGTCCAATTTAAATCAGATTTGTGTTTCCAAATCATTTAAATGCACTAAAAATTTCACTCAATCTACAGCTATTTGATTTTAAGTAAGATACAGGGTTTTCTTTGAAAATACACTACTGCGTTGAATAATCAGTTTTGCTTTGGCCAAAACAAGTTTTCAAAAAATGGTGGGTAGGTGATGATGTTATTCATAGTTTCTGCTAGTATGAATGGTTGGTAACTCTTTGGTGTTTATCAAAGCATAAAATACACCTGCATTTTTGTAAATGCTATTCAAATAAACAAGTTTCTAAATTATTTATTGATAATGTTCATATATGCTGACTATTTAAGAGTGTAATTTCTTTATTGAAAATTGCACAGAGTTCGTTTCTTATTGGGTGGACGTCATGGAGAGTTTAAATTTCTGCCTCCTGGTGGCTATGCTCCCTGTTATGAAGCATTGCTTCCAAAAGAGAAGATGAAACTGGAACCAGTGAAAGAATATAAGAGAGATTCTGATGGAGTGAGGGATCTGCTGGGTACAACTCAGTTCCTCTCCCAAGCTTCCTTTATCCCTTGTCCAATAGACACCAGTCAGGTATGTTAAGTAAGCAATAATGGGATTGTGAAATATGTGTTAACAAAATTTAAATTGACAGTATAAAAAACCCTAAGCTAGCTTGTCCCCTTTCTTAGCAATTCATCATTTGCATGTTGTGGTGTATTTAACTGAACTAGATGATCTTGGACCTGTTAGGTATGGTATCTGGAACCTTTTCTTATTTGTGGAATTGTTATGATCTTTTCTTAGATTGCTCTTCCTTTTCATCTTGAAAAGATCAGGGACAAACTGGCTGAAAATATCCATGAACTGTGGGGAATGAATAAAATAGAACTGGGCTGGACGTATGGCAAGGTACGTTTTGAAAGACCTATTTGTGTATGATCACCTATATTAGGTTAAGTGTTCTACAAGAAAACCTGGACTTGGAAGTTGAACAGAGCATTTAATGGTGGTCTATACATTACTAATGATAGATGAATATGTAAGCTGGCAGGAGATGGTGATATTAACTAGCGATTAGAAGGCAAATTTGGAATATAAGGTACCTATTTTAGCACTACAAGTAATTAACCATTTGAAAAAATTATCTTAATTGAGAGACATGCTAGCTATACAAAGATGGAATTCTACTGAAAATCATACCAACAGTGAGTACTCCCTCAGCTAACTCTCTGGTTACTCTAGTATTGGGGATCAAAGAGATAACAAGCAAAAAGTCCATTGTGGAAATTTGCTTCTGTTAATAATGGAGACACGGTTTTGGTGACGTTCAAATTCCTCAATGCTCTTTTTATTTTATTTAATTAGTTACAGTTGAAACTTATCATTATAAAGATCCCTTATGATGTGGTATAACCTAGCAGCTTGAAGAGAGTAAGGCCATCTGGTCAACATTATTTAAATGCATGTGACAAGGCGTTCACTGCCCAGTGAATGTCACCAAATGAAAAACAGTTAAAAGGGTAAGCGAAGAATACTATATTCAGAATATTATATTAAATTCAACAATTATATTAAAATAGGTACCTTCCCCTAGTAATATAAAATTCTAAAGGCTGTATTCTGCCTTGAATTTAGGTTATTTCATCTTTTTTTTTCAAATTCAGATTTACTGGAGTAGTCCTCCATGTGCCCATCACAACTGTATCCTACCTCAGAAGAATCTTTTTCCTTCTCTTATGTTCTGCTGGTTTTACTTATGGACTTGATTTACCTTTTTCTGCAAGAATTCTACCATACTACCTGCTAAAATGTCATTGTTATTGAAATTCTGAGCTGTGCTAACCTTTTTAATGTTTCTGAGCTTTAGCAGTTGAAAAATGTTTTTGTATGTGAAATGTCATGAGTAGTTGCTATCAGGATAGAAGCACTTGGCATTGAGTGAAAGACCTTGTTTAATTAAGTCAGATAAGTATTAAAAGACTTATGTTGATATAAAAAAATCCAATGCTCTGCTTTATTATTTCAGTAGAATTTGGAAAGCATTAACAAATGTTTCTTTAAGGTTTTTGAATCAGAATGTGTACAATAGATCAGATTGTGCTCTATTGAGCATATATTACTTAGGCATTCAGCAGAAATGTTCTCTGAGTTTATAAGCTTGCTTCCTTGTGTTTTGTCTACTTATGTGGCGCACGTGAAATA
The DNA here is from genome assembly GCF_028858705.1 of Grus americana. NCBI lineage: Eukaryota > Metazoa > Chordata > Aves > Gruiformes > Gruidae > Grus > Grus americana. The sequence goes on along the minus strand of NC_072856.1, from coordinate 35,781,953 downwards.
GTTATTTTCTCTTTTCTGATTTTTTTTGGTTATGGAGGAGTATTTATAGTGTGCATTATAAACGAATCATGGGAAAGTTCATTTATATAATGATGGGTAACTCTTATTGAGCAAAGATAAATGGTATTATTTACAATGTCTTCATTACTGCAAAGAATTAACTGATTTTTATTTTTTTTTACTCTGATTCTGGCTCGAATCTGGTATCAGGAAAGTACTCTCTTCTGTTGCTTTCTTACAGATACGGGATGATAATAAAAGACATCATCCTTGTCTTGTGGAATTCTCAAAATTACCTGAGACAGAGAAGAATTATAATCTACAAATGTCAACTGAAACCCTTAAGTGAGCTTTAAATTTAAAAGATATAAAAAATACTGTTGTAAGATATAAAAACATTAGAATATCTCATTCAAAGTGAATTCTGCTAACGTTGCTAGAACACATTCAGAGCAATGTAGAACAATCTGTCTCTACAGAAATACAAAGAGGAAAACAACACCAAATCCTGTTGTTTTCAATAAAGTGGCATAACTTTCAAGCCACAGATTTGTACCTTTTTAGACTTTGAAGGTTTTATTTATTATTTTTGATAAGTTAAAATATTTGTGTTTTGAAATTCCATTATTTTTAATTACTTCCCTAGTTTTTAAATATCATTAGTTCTGCATATTTATATTAAAATCAAAAGAAATTTATAAAATGGATGACCAATATAATATTGTGTTTCACTACTGCCATTCTTTTATGTTGTCAGGACCCTTTTGGCCCTTGGATGTCACATTGTTCATGCTCATCCAGCAGCTGAGGAAGATCTTAAAAAAGTCAAACTTCCTAAGAAGTATGTATCTTATGATAACTATTATATATTATTTGTATTAAGAATTAAACAAAAATATTGTAAGGTTATTTTAAAAAAAAATTGATAAGGACCCCATACCCACTGTGGACTTAGAGAACACATGGTTGGTCTGTTACCTTGCCTGTGATGAGCTTTGACTGTGAATGCTGCTGCATTACATCACTTTGTGGAGTGATTCAGAGAGAGACAGAGAGTCACATACAGATAAAACTGCTTGTGGTTTGAGTGTTACATGATCTCAGAATAGATACTCCAAGGTTAAGAGCAACATTTCAGTGCTTTTCTATCACACTGCAAAGAACAGTATGTATAATATGTGATGGTAAATTGATTGACTTGAAAGAGGGTGTACCATTCTCCCATAGTTCTTGTTTCAATTTGCACCTCTCCTTCCCTCCCCTCCATGTGTTCAACATACACACATTTCCAAAGATATTACTAATGCATTTCTTTAAAGAAGAGAAAAAAACAGAAAATGACTGTTCTTACAGTGTTGTACATGTCTAGGAAATGTACATATGTAGATTATTGCATAAAATACAATCTGGGGGGTTTTGCTTTAATTTTTATTTGGTAGCTAAACTATGGCAGTTGGAGCTAAAATAGTTGCATGATCTTTTTTATTTAGACATCTTTAAGTCATCAGTAGTAATCACCCCAAAAGTGGTGAAGGTTAATCAAGGATTACATCTGTATTTTAGCCTTGTCTGGGGGAATTCTGTAGTCCTCCTGGGACAGATTAAAACCCTGTCCTCCAACAAAAATTGAAGACGGAAACAGTGATTTGGATACTTACCATTTCACATCAGTTTATCAACCCACAAGATATCTTTTTTTACTGAAACAGCTTTATCCATGAAAAATAATGTTAGATTTTTAAAGAGAGCAGTAAAATAAATAGTTATATGATATGGGAGATGGTAATATTGATCCATTTGATGGCATTAATTAAAAAAAAGGAAAAAAGAACCTTTCCCAAGGTTCAGACTGCAGGCAATCTATCATAATATTGTTTTGGTTCTATTGTCTTCAATAATAGAACAAATAAATCTTAGTTTCTGATTCTTGTTAAAATACCTACTGCCTACATGAATCATCCTAACAAATGGAAGTTATCTGATCTGAGCAAGAGAGAGTCTGCATATGTCTAATCCAGCAGAGTAGCCTTTATGCTGTGTGGAAGGGTCAGAGAGGGTAATGCCTACTACTAAAAAGGGGGAAGAACAATAGTTAAAACGTTTTCTTCTGTCGGAAAAAAAGGTAACACAATCGTTACAGCCTAGTATATAAAAAGCGCCATAGTTAATAATGCCTAAAAAATTTCATTAGAAAGATCTGTAAAATAAAAATTACTTGAAGATTTAAATGACAAATAAAAAATAATAAAGCATACTTATTTAATAACAATTTCGGTTTTTTCGTAGCAACTATTTAGGGATGTACATATGGATCTGGGTCACTTTTAATTAGATAGGGTGCAAGTAGGTGGAAAATGAGACTCTCTGCTAGAATGCAATTTATACCCTAGTCAATGGCCAAATGCAATGCAGCATTTTTGCAATGAAATTGGGGAGTAGGAGATTGAAAAGTGGAGAGAGAAAGTGAATCCCACCCTACGAATGCCACATAGAAAACTTTAAATACTCTCAGTGGGGTATCTTGAGACTGTTTTCTTTTGTTGACTTACAGTTACATGATGTCAAATGGATATAAACCTGCCCCTCTTGATCTTTCTGAAGTGAAATTGTTACCTTCTCAAGAATTTCTAGTTGACAAACTGGCAGAAAATGCACATAATGTCTGGGCAAAAGACAGAATAAAGCAAGGATGGACCTATGGCATTCAGCAGGTAAGGACTTCTTTAGATGCATTTGGAGTAAATAAAGAACATGAGATTTTGTTTTCTAGAACATCAGTTGGGAGTGTTAAACAAGAGGATAAATACTGAATGTCGTGTAGTGTCTGGAAAAGTTGGAGGGGGTGGGGAGCAGGGAAAGAAGCCTTGTCCATGCAGGTCTGAATAGATTGTCAGACCTGCATGGCTGCAGCTGCAGGATGTATGAGAATATATTTCCATACTTCTCCTTCATTCTTGTTTTTATCTTTTTATTATAATTAACAATTGGGCTTGCATTCGTAGAACTGTTCTTCATCAATATTGTTTCTCTCCTATAATCTGAACTTTATTTCAGAATACACTCTGTCTCAGTATATAAAATCTTTATGATGTTTAAACACAGTTTTCTTCATGTTCTTTTTTTATAACCCCTTTTAGGATCTTAAGAACAAACGTAATCCTCGGCTAGTGCCGTATACATTATTAGATGAACGTACTAAAAAATCAAACAGAGATAGCCTCCGTGAAGCTGTTAGAACATTTGCGGGCTATGGCTACAGTATTGAGCCACCTGACCAAGAGATAAGTATGTACTTTCAATAAGACTCATGGCCGCCTTTTCCCTCACTCCCAGGAAAAAACACAGAACACTGAAACAGATAGGGAAAACATAAGTTATGAATTAATAGTAGTGTATTTTCGCAGTGAACTTAGTGAAAGGTGCAAAGATACTTTGTAAATTACTTGTATATTACTTAAATATATTTTTAAAAGATTGGTTATAATTAATTACATGATAAATCTAATTTCTGTGATTTTTAGATTGGAGAAAATCTGGAATGTGAGTGGACATACTGGTTTTCATTTGGAAATAATGAAAGAAAGGAAATGATATGGGATTAATTTAAAAGATTTTTTTACATGTTATGCAGATTAAGTTTGACTACTTCAAGTCAAACTCTGTTCTTAAGAAGTAGTCAAAGTGCATCAAGTTCAATAGTAATTTTTACTGAAATCAAGAGCAGAAATTTCTTTAGAAGTTTTTCTTCATATAAGCTGTACCACTGTAATCTCTTGACAAAACTTATTTGATAATTTTGTTTAAACGTTCAAAATGTATTGACTTGTGTAGGAAAGTATTTTGTTGTATTGTAATACTGCATTATTGCATTGGACTGTGTTGCATATAGCAATCTTAAACTTCTGAGGTTTCCTCCTTGGGGCTTTGCATTGAATGACACTTTGAAATATTCTGATTCTAAATAGTGGATAATCACTTATCCTGTATAGAGTTATGTGCTAGCCTCTGTATGCTGATTACTATTCCTCCTTTTTTTAATATTTACTATGAAGTTTCTTAAACATGCAATGGTAGATAATGGCTGTTTCCAGAGACAGAAAATACTGGGGACAGATGAAAAGTTAAACAGTGGCATTTATAGTTTTGTCTTAATATAAAAGGTGGTGGTATTTTCTCTGTTATTTTTACAGCTGACCAAACAGTGGAAAAAGTCAGCATCGACAAGATACGATTTTTCAGAGTAGAACAGTCTTATGCAGTGAAGTCTGGAAAGTGGTACTTTGAATTTGAAGCTGTGACAGGTGGAGACATGCGTGTTGGCTGGGCCAGGCCAGGCTGTCGACCTGACGTAGAGTTGGGAGCTGATGACCAAGCATTTGTATTTGAAGGAAGCAAAGTCAGTACATCTTTATCTCTTCTGACCTATGAACAAGCTAGGCAGAGTACTAGAGTATGGGTTTCCTCTGTATACTCCACAACAACTACTGTAACATTTTTTATTCATATAAAGATATCTCTGAGCTCTGTTTCACACTGGATAGTATCTGTTTTTCGGTGCTGGTCACTGTAATCATGCTGACAAAGATGGCTGGTTTACGTCTATCTTCCTAGGATATATCCGAGTCAAGAAGTCTGTCGTAAACATAAACAAAATGCAGCATTCACTTCCTTTTTTTTTATAAGCAGTGTTTCACAAAAATAAAGCAAAGATTCTTCAATGACTGGAAGAGAGAACGGTTCTGTTTTCCCTTTTCTGACTTTTCTACACATTCTTTCTTCCCAAACATGACTCCTAAAGGACCAGAAGAACGATAATAGCACTGCATGTGAGAAGTGAAATCCAGTGAGCAGTGGTTATCATCCAGGTTCTAAATTGCTGTTTCCATATTACAGAAGTTAGGGAGCCTTAGTTTCAGTACTGTTTGCAAATTACTTTGAGATCCTGGAAGGGGAAGTATTTGTTTATTTTACTTTATTTTGTGTTTTGTTTTTTAATTTTAGCATGGTGTTTATTTACTTGTTTTTTTGTTTAGGGCCAGCGTTGGCATCAAGGCAGTGGGTTCTTTGGACGAAGCTGGCAGCCGGGAGACGTGGTTGGTTGTATGATAAACTTGGATGACAAATCAATTATCTTTACTCTGAATGGAGAGTTGCTTATAACCAGTAAAGGTTCAGAACTTGCATTTGCTGACTTTGGAATAGAAAGTGGTAATTTTCTTTTTATAGTTACACGGCTATGAGAAGATGAAACACCACCAAATCCTAAAAAACTAATCGTCATAATGGCTTAATGAGCTGAGAAATGAGGGTTATCACAGTTGCTCATGAATGATTTTTCTTCCCACTCCCCAGTTAATTCTTGAACTTACTTGTACTCTTAATTTTGAACTCCTTACACCCTAATGCTGAGGAATATGTCCCCAGCAATTTTGTACTTCCTGTTGACCTTATTGACTACTGCAAGCCTAATAAGTTTTGGTTCTCAATTTCCGCAGCTGGTAGTCTGTTCCTACCTAGTATTTCCATCAGTGCTTTTACATTGTATTTCACTGATGTGAGCCTTCAGACTGTGCTACACATTAACTTCATAACAATTTATTTTAAGGGTGCTTATATGGCACAAATTGAAAAAATCATTACCTTGAACTTAGGCATTAGTATTGAAGGTGGCTTTAAATCCTTGCTACTATTATCACTTCATGTGTATTACTTGTAGGAGCTAAAGTTTAGTTCACATTAGATGGATCCAAAATAGAATGCTTGTGTTCTCCAAATAAATTACTGTTGTGGGTTTTTTTGTTGTTGTATCGTTTTCTTAGGTTTTGTTCCAATTTGTGCACTGGGTCTATCTCAGATTGGTCGTATGAACCTTGGAATGGATGCCAGTACATTCAAGTATTATACAATGTGTGGCCTTCAAGAAGGTTTTGAACCTTTTGCTGTCAACATGAACCGAGATGTTGCTATGTGGTTTAGTAAACGCTTACCAACATTTGTCAATGTGCCAAAAAATCATCCTCACATTGAGGTAACATTACATGTTAGGGAGACACCTGTTTATCAACTGTTTGTTTAGCAAGCTGAGACATTAAACCCTTACTAATACTTACTGTCATCAGATAGTTTGTCATATAAATCTATTAAGTCACCCTTAGATAATTCCAGATGATTGTGTCTATCTCCAGCTTCATTTAAGGTATTATTACCATTCGTATGGATATACCTATCAGTTCTATTCTTTGTCAATTTATGTTGTTGTGGTTAGCTACTTGAACCATGTCAGCTGTGATTTCTTAGAACCCTTTTTTATATTCTATCCTACATTCTTTTTTGTTTTTTTAAACCTTCTCTACTATATATTTTGCTTAAATATCTAAAAATTGTTCAGGTGAATTCGGCATCACTTAAGATAATGGAATTCTGAGCTAAACAGAGACTGATTCAGTCAACTTCAATAATCTGAGGTGCATTTCAGTGTACCTACGGTATCACTGAGTGATACCTGTTTCATTCATTCTTATGATGCAGCAGTGACAGGAATTCCACAACTCCCTAATCTACTCTAGAGCAGAGTAATATATCCTATGTTTTGTATAACATATTCCATAGTAATGTATTCCACAATTATATGTTTGAATACCTGATCAGGGGTTTTTTATGATAATCCCTAAGCCATTTACTTTAATTTAGGTGTTTAGCCGATTATTCCCTCATACTTGTCTTTGAACATTTCCTTGTTAAACAAAATGCACATCACTGAATTCCAACTAAATGATGGCAGTATTTTTTTCAGCTTATCAGGATCATTTCAACTGTATTCCTATCTTTAAAAGTTTTTGAAATGTTCCTGTCACTGAGTTTAAAAGCATACTCACTTTTTCAGCACAAAGGAAAATAATATCAGACTCAGACTTCACAATGATCATCTGCAGGATTCTAATTGATATTTCTTCTTGTTGTGGTAGAAAACTACTGATTCTTGTGAAGCAAGTTTTCAATGACTTGTGCATTCAGAGTGAATTAGTTTAATAAAATCTATACTTTTGTTTTTGAAAATGCTGTGTGGAACAGCTTGAAAATACTGTAGTCAGGATATACTGAATCTTTCTTCCCACACTCTTCAGGCTCAATTCCCTGTCAGAGCAGAAAGTTGCACAGTTTTGAAATTAATTCATTTTGAAAATTTAAATTGACTCTTTCAGTTGTCTCATCCTCTAGTTGTTTAATGAAAGTTTTCAGCAATTTTCTTGGAATAGTATTGTTTTAAAATTATTTCTGTTATTTCTAGATATGGAGAATTGATGGAACCATTGAGAGTCCACCTCGGTTGAAAGTTACTCACAAAACATTTGGCACACAGAACAGCAATTCAGACATGATATATTGTCGTTTGAGCATGCCCATTGAGTTCCGCTCATCATTCAACTTCGGCATGGGTGTGGAAAATGCCTCATCTGATGTTTTCCAAAAACGGTTAGACTTGGTTATAGTTATCCTTTTTCATGCTCTCAATGTAAGCATAATATGTTCTATTATTCTTTATTATTGTACACTCAAGATTTCATACTTGTTTTTGCACTAAGCACACACTAGAATAAGATGCATGTTACTGATATTTTTTTGTTCTTGATGGGTTTAATAAATTTATAACACAACTTTGCTGCAGAATGCTATGTCCAGACAAGACAGAACTGTTTCTGAAGAGGTGCATCACAAAATTTATACTTGTTCATAGCTAAGTAGCTGCCATCCTTTCAAAATCATTGGGATTTGCAAAGCTCTTCAGCCAGGCTGGAAAACAAGCTCAGAATTGTGTGCCCATTGAATTAATGCTCATCTACATTATTGTTTAATAGCTCATTGTTATTGGAAAAGTGACTAATCCACGCAAAGAAAAAAAAATTGTGGGACAAATTTTTAAAGATACCAGGTACTACTGAGTTCAGCACCTTCCAGGATTGCCTTCACCTTTAGTTAATTGCTGTAAATCTCTCTCTTCCCCACCTCTACAGCTTAAATGCAATTAATTTATTTGGGTGTATATTTGTATCCTATAAAGTCTTTGCATACTTAATTTACTCATGCATACTCAGTACCCAGCAAATATGAACTAGCTTGTAAGTATGCTTAGTTTAATAATGAGTAGTTTTTAAACTACTTTTCTTTTTTAAAAAAACTAATTTACTGATGTTCCTTTATCTTTAGAAAGCACAGCCAAGAAATCGCTGCTCCTTCTACTACGGTAAGTAAATATGTTGAGATGCTTAGTACTTACTTTTTGAAGTAGATTTAGTCGTGGCAGCATGTTCATTAGAAATTGATCTGTTGAAAGAAACCTTTTTAATCATTTCCTATGATATAACACTGTATGTAAATAATAATGCCCAAAGTTGTATGACTTGTGGTGTAAACCTCACTATCTTAAACCACTAGTTGGTTTTGGTGGGTTTTTTTAAATATATGAGCATTTTAAATGACTTAAGAGAATGTAAATTACTATTATTAAAGCTTGATATATAGGAGGGGTTTTAAATTGCTATTTGAGTATTCCTTGATAAAATAATTTAAATTTCTATGACTAATATCTTCTTTTCCTCTTTTCAGTATTTTTACTCACTACGGATATTTGCTGGCCAAGACCCCTCCTCTGTCTGGGTTGGCTGGGTAACACCAGACTATCATTTTTACAGTGAGAATTTTGACCTAAATAAAAATTGTACAGTGACTGTTACTTTAGGTGATGAGAGAGGCAGGGTTCATGAAAGGTATGAATTTATTTATCACTTATTCAAGATTACATTTTAATACTATTGTTCAAAGTGAATTATTCACAAGCTTGATGATATTTTAAGCATTATTTGAAACTAATAAGAAAATTGATTATGGAGTAGGAGTGTTCTGTGCTCATTTATGTATGAATGTGGTTTACATAGACTTGTTAAAGTGAGTATATTTGCCATTAATGTTCTGTTTGAAAGAAAGTTTTGTGATGCTTCTTTCTTTTAACATCTATATTTGGTCACTGTGGATGAACCTGTTATTTGTTTTAATGTATCTTACATAAGCAGACAGAAGCATGTGAAATTGTTTCATAATTATAAAAAAGGAAAAAAAAAAGGTGCAATTAGTCTGATCCCTTACCCACAAAGCTGAAGTTATTAAAAAAAGGGGAGTGTATTAATAAGAAAACCAAACTAATAGCAGAACAAACACCTTTCAGGGTCTCTAACTATTACTCCATTGAAAAGTATATCTTCACTCAATACTTACTCAAGTTCAGTGTGCCCTATAATTTGTTTTCTTTGTTCTTGCTGTTCTTTCAGTGTCAAGCGCAGCAATTGCTACATGGTTTGGGGAGGAGATGTAATTGCTAATTCCCAGAGATCAGGTCGCAGTAATGTTGATTTAGAAATTGGATGCTTTGTTGACCTGGCTACTGGAATGTTGTCATTCACAGCCAATGGAAAAGAGCTTGGCACTTGTTATCAGGTATTATCAGATTTTCAGGAAGCTATCTAGTAAACTGGTCATTTTGATGCTATTATAAAATTGTTTTTTCTCGTTCAGAAATCTAACCGAACACTATTCATGTGACATTAACATGTTTTCCTATATTATTCTGTTTTATGCCTGTTTCTCTCTCTGTCTCTCTTTTGTAAGGTTACATTTTTCCAACTTCTTACAATTGTTTCAAGTGTTGAGGAAGGACTATTGGTAGATATGTTCAGAGAAATATTTTTTTACCTCTCAATTCTTGTGATTCAGAATCTTGATTTATAACGTTAATTATTCTGAAAAATATTTTTTGTCAACTAAATTTGTTATACAATATAGGAGAAATAGTTATTTAAGTTAGCATAAGGTCAAAATTAAACTTTAGATATAGTAAATTTTGGTATGGATTGAGAAAATAAATCTAGTTTATTTTTACCAGGATTTGTGTCTTCTGCAGATAGCTATGAATTGGAGATCTTGTGATTTGATAAGTTTCAAACCCCAAAATTCAAATATGTGTTAATGTGCAAAGCCAAAATAAATGGGGTGGGCCCTAAATGCTATTAATGTTCTCAAAATGTGGAGTCATGTGAATGGATCAGCAGTCAACAGAAGTTTTCAGCACCAGATTGATGAAGTTTACTCTTAGTAAGATCAGTTGTCCATAGTAGAGCATCCACTGTGGAAGAGATTATCCAGTGTTAGGAACAATGCATCACTTTCTTCTGTGTCAGCAAAAACCTACAAATCTGCACTACAGATAAATCTTAAAGGTTATTCAACTAAATTTAATGGAAGTTTGTATACTGACTCCATTGTAAATGAATGCGACAGGGTTGCACACAGCCTGTAAAAGGTTGTGGGGCATGATCTAACAGTTGTGATTTTGGTACATTTTGTAAGAGTGGTCAGAGAATTCAGTGCCATGTTGGGAGGATATTAAATTTCAACATCCTGGGAAAAAACAGGAGATGAAAGTGCTTAAGCCCTATGCTTTGCTGGTCTTTTTTAGCTAGATACAAATCAATGTGATAGCTTCTGAACAAAGCCATAAAAGTTTGGTGTTGGCAGGTTTTTTTGTTTGGTTTGGGTTTTGGGGGGGGGGGTTGGGGTTTTTTTTGGGTTTTTTGGTTTTGGTTTTTTTTTTCATGGAAAAACCAGCCTTTACCTGGTTTTCTAATTTTGCAAAGAAATCTGGGAAAATGTAGATGTAGAAGATGCCTGTTACTGCTTTTAATGTAATAGCACTTTCAGGTTTTTCCTCTTATAACTTGCAATTAATGTAACCACATTCTTTGTACTAAATTTAAAATAATGTCAGAAAATAAAATTATTGCTCTTCTGTATCTTCTCTTTTCCATGGAAAAATACCTGGAGTTGCTTTTGGAAATATTTTCCGATAAACCTGTTAGCACCTGGTGTGTTGAAAAATGAGAACACCCAGCACTTCCTGTAAAGATACAATAGTGTATTCCAACAGGAGTCCTACATCTGATGGTGAAATATTTAAATTACTCAAAATAAGTAAAAGTTGAGAAATATTTTCTCTGGTTTTGAAAGTAGTGAAAATAGTCTTATGTAGTGTTCATTTTCATTTCTGAATTTTTTTTTTACCATAAAATAAAATCTTTTTTCCATGAAATAAAATCTTTAAAATACTTCAGTAAATCTAATATCTTACCCAAATTGCAGGAAAAGACTTATATTTGTCTGGCCTAGCAATAAACTGAGAGTCACAAATAAGAAATAAAAATATTTTTGATAATTTGCTATCCTCTAAGTTAGGAGTTGCACTCCTTCATGGCACGAGTATTGTAATTGTACTTAGTATGTATAACATGTATGCATAGCACACAAAATACACAATGATGTGATTAAAATATTTAATTGAACTCCTTGAATTGATTATATAGAGTGTATAGGTTTAATTGAAACCTTGAATTGATGATATAGAGTGTACCTTTTCTCAGCCACCCAGGAGCACTGAAAACTTTTTAATAATATGCTATTCTATAAGTATCTCTGATTCTTTTTTTTTCTTGGCAATAGTGATGGGTAACCTTGTAAAGAATTCTTCAGAATAAACTGGTATTACTACTCTGACAGGTACAATACACCGTCTGCAGTTATTTGATAATGAAGTGTAAGCTATATAGTGTTTATTTTATATCGTACCGTATTCTGGGAGGAGATTCTTGTTGCTTTTTAAATTTTTTAAATTTTTTAATCTTATTTCTCTTCTAGGTTGAACCAAACACAAAGCTTTTCCCAGCAACCTTTGTACAGCCTACAAGCACTAATTTGGTTCAGTTTGAACTTGGTAAATTAAAGGTACAAAATAATTTCTATAAAGGTGCTCTTTTAAATCTGTTTGTTTCCATGGAAATTCCTGCTCAATTGAATTTGTTTAAGAAGATTTAATCAATGGCATGACTTTTTATTTGACCTCTACATTTACTTCTGTAAATGTAATTATTATATGAAGTTAATTGTTCAACAAATCTGAACAGCATTTGTCAAAATAAACTAAAGTTATTTGGGAGAACACCCTTACTGCTGGAGTTTTTTTAATGGAATTCATTTATTGCAATAACTTATATATTTCTATGAGTTCTTTGCTATGAATAAATGATACTTCCTTTTGCTATCATAGGTTTATTCATAATTAGATGTTACAAAAATAATTTTAATACACTTATTTGTTTCAGAATACCATGCCTTTATCAGCAGCAATTTTTAAAAGTGAAGAAAGAAATCCTGTTCCTCAGTGTCCCCCTCGCCTTGACGTGCAAACAATTACACCTGTTCTGTGGAGCAGGATGCCAAACAGCTTTCTAAAAGTAGAAACTGAGCGCGTCAGTGAACGTCATGGCTGGGTTGTGCAGTGTTTGGAACCTCTGCAAATGATGGCACTTCATATCCCAGAAGAAAACAGGTATATTTGGAAGGAACTACAGTGACTTGATGTGGACAAAAAGTATTGCAAGCTCGTATCCGGGTATCAGTTTAACCTGTCTTGGAGAATATTTACACTAGAGTTGTTTAGAATTTCTGATCTTATCTGCTATAATATCATATTCATGAAATTTAAGTAGATACAAGAGGCTGAATAATTCTAATGCCATGTGGTGACATTTCCATACATAACAGAAAACACAACCATTTGATTTTATTTAAATTATAAAATAATATCTCCTAAATCTGTAGGTCTTTAAACATAGAGGTTTTCTCAGCTTGAAAAAAAAATAAAATAAAATAAAGAACATGGAAGTACTATTTTGCTGATATTTTTCTGTAATAAAAACATATAAACTGTTCCTGTTTCATCTGCTCTGAATTGACATGAATTCAGTTTTTATGTTCTTATTGACAAGATCCTGACTTTCTTAGATTTTCATTAGGTTTTATCTTCAGAATGAAGATAATAAAGATGTATCCAAACTTCAAATATCATAACCAGTGACAAATCAAACTATAAGCAAAAGCGTAACAGAAAGATAATTTAAGTGCTGTACTTTTATCAGGTGATTTGCAGCTTTTAGTAATTTAACAACCAATGCTATTTATTGTTAATAAAACTGAACTCAAGAAAAGAGTAAAAAAATACTCTGTTTTGTGGAAGAAATGAAACAGTAATCCTCAATAAACTATAAGGGTACTGTTTAATGACAGTATTACCACAGAGTTTCAGCATTCCAAATATATTTCTTTTAAAAACAAGCTCTAATTTACCATAGCTTTCAAAGAAGCTTGTCTATCTTACATTTTTCTTTTTCTTTTCTATGGAATACTAATTGTAAATAATTGTATTGAATAATTTCCACCATTTACTGTGGAATGCATATACAATGAGGGTGGTGAAACACGAACAAGTTGCCCAGAGAGGTGGTAGATGCCCCATCCCTGGAAACATTCAAGGTCAAGTTGGATGGGGCTCTGAGCAACGTGGTCTAGTTGAAGTTATCCCTGCCTATGGCAAAGAGGCTGGACTAAATGATCTTTGGAAGTCCCTTCCAAGCCAAACTATTCTATGATTAGTCAGTATTAACGTTAATATTAATAGTTTAAAATGAAACTCACCAAAATGTGGAGAGGTTATAAATCTTTTATTTTACAAAATTATTATTCATTAAATTGACTGGTGTTCTGTTTCTTTATTTCATAACAGATGTGTTGATATTTTGGAACTATGTGAACAAGAAGATTTGATGAAGTTTCACTACCACACTTTAAAACTGTATAGCTCAGTTAGTGCTCTAGGTAACACTAGAGTTGCTTATGCACTTTGTAGCCATGTGGACATATCTCAGCTATTTTATACAATAGATAATCAATACTTACCTGGACTCCTACGTTCTGGATTCTACGACTTGCTCATTAGTATTCATCTGGAGCATGCCAAGCAAGCCAAGCTCATGATGAACAATGAATTTATCATTCCAGTTACAGATGAAACTCGAACTATTAAATTATATCCTGATGAAACAAAGAAGCATGGTTTACCTGGGGTAGGGCTTAGCACTTGTCTGAAACCAGGCTTTAATTTTTCTACTCCATGCTTTATTGTGACCAGTGAAGAACGTCAGACATCCAGCCCAGAGATACCCCTTGATACACTTAAATCCAAGGCCATAAGTATGTTAACAGAGGCAGTACAGTGTAGCGGTACTCATATACGAGACCCTGTTGGAGGGCACGTTGCATTCCAGTTCGTTCCTGTTCTTAAACTGATAGCAACATTGCTCATAATGGGTGTTTTTGATGATGATGATGTGAAACAGGTATTGCTCCTCATTGATCCCAATGTGTTTGGAGATCACAAGGAGGAAACAGAAGAGAGGACAGAGAAGGAAGAAGTTACACAAGTTGAAGAAAAAGCTGTAGAAGCTGGGGAGAAAGCGATAAAAGAAACAAAAGCTCCTGCAAAGGGCTTATTGCAGACAAGATTACCAGAATCTGTTAAGCTTCAGGTGACTACTTAATATAAATGTATTACGTATGTTCTACTATTGGTGAAAGAAAGGTAGTGCTTTTTGTCTGTTCTCTAGTTTGCAAGATTTGAAATCCTGGAGATCTTTATTTCACTTTGCCTTATGACCTCATGTTAATAACCACATTTGATGATGATGCAATTTTTTCTACGTGTATCTTCAGACTCAAAATAGTTATGCAAATACTTACTTGTTTCATAGGTGCATTTTAAAAGAGGAAGGGTTGGACCAGATAATCTTTAAAGGACCCGTCCAACCCAAACTGTTCTATGATTCTATGATTTCTACATGTTTTGAGTGCATGGAGTGCAAGACAGTGAATACAATATACAGCTTTATTATCTGATTGATAATACTATAAATTTGTCATCTTTACACTGTTAAAAGAAAAATATTGGAAAAAAGTCCCTCATTTTTACAGTCTGTTGCAGTGTATAGTATTCACTGCAGTTCTTCCCAAATTAGAGTTTGTTAAACTCTTGAACTTAAGTCTGTTTTTTCTGTCCTAGATGTGTCATTTACTCAATTATTTCTGTGACTGTGAGCTACAACATAGAGTGGAAGCAATTGTATCATTTGCAGACCGTTATGTATCAAAATTGCAATATAATCAGAAATACAGGTACAATGAACTCATGCAAGCCTTGAACATGTCTGCTGCTTTGACTGCCAAAAAGACTAAAGAATTTCGGTCTCCTCCTCAAGAACAGGTAATATTACATGAAATGTTGAATCTAAAGATAAAAAATTGTTTGTGATGATAAAGTAAATCTGACTTCTAAACTACCGTTGGAACTGCTAGAGAACCAAAATTCAATTTGAAATAAAATTTATTAAGATGCTACAAAATACTGAATGTCAGAATGCTTATACCTGTACTCCAGAATTCAAGCACTAAACCAAAGCTGACTTAGGATTTCTCAACAGTATGGAAAAATTGAACATTACTGCCCAGTACTGACGAGCTGAGATTCATCCAGTTCTGCAAGATGAAGATAATTTTAGTTGCTAAAAGTTAGCATGAAGTTAGTGTTGTGCTGACATCTGTATGTTGGAAATAGTATTTTCTGTCCAGGAAATAGCTTTATTATGAAATGTAACTGTATTTTGATGTTAATCATACTTAAAGCTTACAAAGTACCATTGCTTTAGTATTTCCTTTAAGCTGTATTAGAAATCTGTGTTTTATGTTAATTTGATTATAAATTTTATTATAAACAGGTAAAGTCTGGCTATATATTAGAATATGTCTTAGGCTATTTCAGTGTTTTAACTATGTTTTAATTCCACTAAAGATTAATATGTTACTGAATTTTCAACTGGGAGAGGATTGTCCCTGTCCAGAGGAGATTCGGGATGAGTTATATGAATTTCATGATGATCTTCTAATTCACTGTGGTGAGTGGCAAGGTTTTGTTATGTTTTTGTTTATCTTTTTGACACTTTACATGAAAAGAATAACAGATCAGTTAAAAAAAAATACTAGTTTAAGGGGTTTTTTGTTAGATGTATTACTGTCTACATGGTGACTTTCCTGACAGATTTGGTGTGTATTTCAAAAACATGGGAAACCTGCGCATGGTTTTAAGTTTCATTGTTATATATCTATTAAATATTATCCAATATTATTCTGTTTATATATCAATTTTATATTTAATTAGAAAAAGTAAAAATCATCCAAACAAGAAGGTTGGATTACCTTAAAAGATTTATATAGGTATGTGTATGTGTACAAGCAGACAAATTATTGCTGTGAAGTTGAGCAGTAGAAAATTTAATAAAAAACAGTAGTTGAGGGGTGCTGTTTCTGCTTTAGCTTAGTTTCCTGGTGTATACATAACTGTGATGGTCAATCATTAGAAAACACTGTTGCACTGCACATTACAGCTGGAGTTGCCCCAGTCATTGAATTTGAATTTCCTTAGAGTATCCTTAAGGATGAGCTATATCCAATACCCTGTGCAATTTATGTGGGTTAAGAAATCACACTTTATATGCAATGCCAAAAATCTTTCATTAGTCTATTGAGATCTTAGTTTAATCAAGACAATCATGGAATTATTAGTCCATTTACAATGATACTAACATTTATAGTCTGAGTCATCCAGTTATTACTGCTCATTCCCAATACTTATGCAGCTAAAACTGATATACACAAGCTTTTTTGTATCTACCTACTTGGTAGATATGTTGGTAGTCACTCTTCCAGTGCATTTCTTGGTCCTATGGTTGATGGCACCCATCTTGTTTAAGAAGGGGACAGAGTCATTACAGTGAATTGACAGCATCTCAAGTTCTTCCCCAGGAAGAGCCAAGTAATGTTAATAGTTTCTTCCTTCTCCTCCTTCTGTTCACCTGAGGTCACTTTTAAATGTTTACTAATACAGTCTGCTAGTTCTTTCTTCACTGGTTATCCCTAAAATCAGTTTTACCCAGTTCATGGAATTGCATTCTTTTAGTGACCTGTTATTAACAGTTGGTGATTTCTGTTTGTAGCCGTGGTGCCTCCCACACCATTCCGTGCTTGTATTGTTAAGGCTTCTGCTATCATCTTGTGCTGCTATTTCTGCGTACCCTATTAGAATCTCCAGCGACCATCAAGCTGTGATTTTGCGATAAGCCAGTTACCAATTTTCAACTACCTCAGCCTTAGCCTCAACCAAAGCTGAGTCGGTCAGTGGGTATCTAAGTTGCATTTCATCAGCTTATTTCTGAGGATAATCTATGAGACAGTATTAGAGGTCCTTAAAATCAAGATTTGTATCTGCAAGGTTTGCTACATTATAGGTGGAAATTTAGTTGGTTTAACATAATTTGGTTTTGACAATCCTGTGTTAAGTGTTATTCATCCTTGCTTCTAAGTGCTTACCAAAAACTATTTCTTTCAGTCCAGCATTTTTCTTCCAAGTGTTAAACAGTTAATATCCTCATAGCTACTCCTCTTTCTCCCCATTTTTATTAAGATAGATAGTCATCTCCATTGTTCAGTCACTTGGGACTTGACCTGACCTCTGTTTTTTCAAAGATAATGCCTATTTGGCATCAGAGAGTTCTCTGAGACTCCAGGATGAAGATTATGGAAGACCCCCAACTTAGTTGGAAATGTCTTAACTCAGCAATATACTTATTTTACCTTGAAGTCTTGCTGCTGATATTGAGTTAGCTTAGCTCTTGATCACTCTTCATCTTTTCAAGAGGTGAAACCCTACTGATTGTAGGTGTACTTTTATTATTGTTTACTACATTATAAATGTGTATGTTGAATGAGAGAGAGAACTGAAGATAGAGAAAGCAGAGTCTCGTGATTAAAATAGTTTAACGATCCTCTGGATTCTAAACAAAACCATATTCATTACTTTGTACAGATTTATCACAGGTGGTCGCTGCAGATAAATGCTCCTCACTATCTGTGTCCTGACTTATTCCTGAAAATCAGTACTATGCAATCACAGCTGCAGATAAAATGAATAGGAGTTGTGCCTGGAATATTTAATCAGCTTTTTAATACTAAGTATACTTTGCAGTCTAAGTGGAAAAATATGTATGCAATCAAGTAATTAAAGGCTGTTTCATAATGAATATACGCAAATAGTCTGAATTAAAGTTACTCAGGCGGTCTTAATCCTACCATGTCCTAACTGTGAGTGGTTAATTTTGCCAGCGAAATAATAGTCCTCTATCATAATTTTGTGTATAATTTCTTGGTTATAAACAAAACAAACAAATTTACAACAGATTTTAATGCACAATATCAAATTGACAGTTATCCGGGATGAAACCATCTGTTCCAGTGCACAGACCTCCGCCACTTGAATTAAATGCTTAGCTAGTAGCAACATGAGATGGTCAGCTTCTGAATGGATTGCAACTCTTAAGAGGATGCTGAATGAATAATGACTGATATGGAGCAGTGAATGAGACCTCGTCTCCTCCAGTCCAACACTGTCTTAACTCATCATCCCCGTGCATTTCTTCTTGTCTGTCCGTTCCAGTGTCTCTCGCTTCCTTCCAGGGCCTAGCTCTTTTTTTCAATGCCAGATAGTTTCTTGCTTTCTTTAACATCCTTGTCTGCTTTCTCTTTCCTCTCCTTATTGGCTACATTTCCCATTCTTATTTTTCTCAAACTCTGACTGTAGTCTTCCTTCATTCTTAGCTTTTAATTTTGCCCAGCTGGTCTCACTTTTCCTATTTCTTAAATTCCATATGTAGTGTCCAATTTCAATTTCTACTTCTCTCATTCTCTCCCATTGCCTCTAAATTTTTTTACTTCCTAGTCACTTAGTCACTCCTAGTCATAACTTTAACTCCTTCTTGGTTGCTGCCAGCAGCAAAGAGTCTCCAACCTGATACACATTTCAGTTTTTTCCTTTCCTAGTTTCTTTTTTTCAAACCAGTTTTAGCCTCCGCAGTTTATTCTTTTCCCTCTGCTCCAACTTGTATCTCTTTAGTATTCCATCTGGAAATCTTTTCCTTTTCTCAATTTCAGTCTGACCAGCAGCAAAACAGCAAAAGCTTACATTTCAGCTCAGCACAATTAGCTCTGCTCTGAAGGGAACCTGCTTAGATGTTCTGTGCTTCTGCACATAACAAGTGGTATCTGATCATGACTAAGAGGTGTGAAAGATTTGAAAATTCTTTGGATGGTTGTGAAGCAACGTAGTGAACTGAACTATATTAAACTACCTTGTAAAATGACATCCGATCTCGTATACATTTTCATGAAAAACATATATCACCGGTATAATCCCTGAACAGTTTTAAATTCAGTTAATATGTTTGCTTTTGACTGCTAAATATCTCGACTGAAAAATTCTACTATATTGTGAGATACGGCCATACATTTCTTTCTTTAACTTACATTCTGCAATATGAAAAAAGGATCACATATTTAATCAAATATGAGTCTGAGTCAAAATTAATTGCCATAGTAGAATCTTTGAAAAAATACCACCTTTTTGGTCATAATACTAAAAAAATAATACTATAAATATGGATATAAGAAGTATGTGTACTGAAATCAACATAATTTGAGGGGTGCTACTGTAGCTAACATGTTAGAGCTCCTGGTCTTACTATGTTTTTCTTCCTGTATGAAATTTGATGGTTAAAAAAAAAATCCTGTAGATATTTTAGTATTGTTTAAATATTGAAGGAGTTAATCTTCGAAGGTTAAGTTTTCTCTCTAATCAGTTTTATTATCTGCTAAGGTATCCCACTAGAAGAGGAGGAGGAGGAAGAGGAAGATTCCTCCTTGACTGGCAAACTCTGTTCATTGATGTATAAAATCAAAGGTCCACCAAAAGCAGAAAAAGTAGAACCTAAGGAGGAAGAAGAGAAATCTCCTAGTAAGTTTTCTTTCCACATAAATACTTCCGTGATGCAAATGTTAAAGGTGTACACAGTCAACAAGAGTGCATTTTATAATGAAACTTTATAGTAGACTGAAGGAGTCTATTTATTTAAGTTACTTCTGCCTCTTAGAACAATTATCCTACATACTGAACATCTTAGCTGCATGGTTAAACAAGAAGTTAAAATGAGTGGAAGATTTTGGATCCAGATCATTAATTCTGGGGTTGAAAATTTGCATAATCTTTACAAAAAATGTAAAAAGTTAATCATGGCACAATAATCTAGACTCAAGCATTCTCAATTTAAGAAGTTTCCATTTATATTTTTTTTTAAAAATACAAAAACTTTCTTCTTTACAGCTTAACTCCACTTCATTTTCCTTTACTGCATGCGAAGCTGTATACATCTCAGTACCAAGATATGTGACAAAATGGTTTTACAGTTCTTGTTTTTTGTATAAAAAGGGATAGCTTTCACTTATTTTACTTGATGATTCATTAAAAACTAATGACTTGATATTAAAAACTAATAACTTGTTCAGATTTATCTCAAGCATCACATAACATGCACATGTATATCCATACCCTGTCTGACCATATCCTTTCTGAATTTAAAGAAACATTAAATCTATCTGACTAATTAAACAGAAAGAACATCTTTATTTTCACAAGTACAAATTCTGTATTCATAAATGCTTGAGTTAACAGAATTTTCCAGAATTTAGTATTGCTATTTTTTTTCTGCACTTTGCTTTTATAGATCTTTAACATGTGTCTGTAAAAACAGAGGGCAGAGAAAAATACTGTCTGTCTAGATATTATCAGTTTGCCTGAATTTTTTTCTCTATTGTTTATAAATTTCATTGCCCTTTACAGTTAGCTTTCATATTGTTTAAATATACACGAGAAGAACAGACACCATTTAACAGAATTTTTTTAATGTTTCTTTCGGCAGTAGAATATTGTAGAGGAGGACGACTGGGATATCCCTGTATCTTTGCTGAGTAATATTAAGCTATTAACATTTCTTAAAAATATAAATATTTAACTAAAACCACTTGAAAGGTCTCTATATACGTTTTGAAACTGAGATAAGGAGAGAGACAATTTAATCCACAGACGCAGGAAAAATATATATGGAAGAATATATTACATCACTGGAAACAGTCCTTCCACCTAGCACAGCTGAATAAACACAACAGAGAACTGAAAGTAACTGTTGAAACAATACAATAATGTATTTAAAGTTAATTAGTTTAATGATGTGGAAGAGTAGGCCAATAGATAGTCCTTATTCTTCCATTTTTAAATGTATGTAATGCCCGTGGCAGTGACTCATAGAACCACAGAATGGCTGAGGCTGGAAGGAACCTCTGGAGGTCATGTGGTCCAACCCCTTGCTCAAGCAGGGCCCCCTAGAACAGGCTGCCCAGGACTGTGTCCAGATGGTTTTTTAATATCTCCAAGGATGGAGACTCCACACCCTCCTTGGTGAAAGTGTGCCAGTGCTCAGTCACCCTCATTTCTTTTGTTCAGATGGACCGTCCTGTGTTTCAGTGTACGCCCATTGCCTCTTGTCATGTCACTGGACTCTGAAAAGAGCCTGCCTCTGTTTTCTTTATACCCTCCCTTCGGGCATTTATATACATCGATGAGATTGCCCCTGAGCCTTCTCTTGGTTGATGCTGAGTAGATACGTTGATGAGCTTTCTTCTTAAAAAGGCCTGACACTACATGTTGCAAGGCACTGTGGCGGTTGGTTGAACTTGATTCATATGATGTATGTATCTGCTGATAACATATATATCCATTTTGTATGCTGTAGTAAGAGAAACCTGTGCAAAGCTTGAGAGATGTTAACCAATGGAAGTTTTTACTCTTGAATTAAAGCTAGTTCTTGTAAGAAACATAAATATAGTTGAATCAAGGTTATTCTACACACAGAGGAATGGTAGATAAATTTAGCACTGTAATTCATAGTTTTTGTAATACAAAAAGATGGAAAGTTTGTCTTCTATGGAAGAATAAATCAAAACAACATTTGTTGTTATTTATATGCAAATGTCATATGCTTGCCATATTTCATATCTGTCTCCTTATTACTTTACCATGCCTGATGGCATAAAACAGGCAGAAAAGGAGACTAAGAATTTGTTCCAGAAAGTTTTCTTCATGTTCCTATAACCAGATTCAGAAGCATTATCCAGCAAATATTTGAACACTTACAGGGTATAATGTATTTTGTTATATACCTGTATACAGAGGAAATAAAAAAAATAAAATTATTACATTCAATCAATTTTAACTTGTACATGCTGCCAGAGCTTATAATAAGTACTATACTGTATGTGAACCATTTTTGGCTCTCTGAAATGCTGCATTTTCAGAGAAACCAAGCATATTCATAACCACAGAGGGATGTCATATATAGCAGCTGCTCATTTCTTTATAATGCTTTGAAGAATATTATTTAGTTGATTAATAAATTTAAGAAATAATGCACATGCATTAAGTAATTGATAACTGCATGCAGTCATTTTAGCAATGGAAAGCTGAAAATAGACTATTGCATATATCGCGAGACACTAATTAAAGGGAAGCACTGAAATAAAAAAAATGTTACAGATACCTTCCTGTAACTTTTGTTACAGAGATTAGTTTAACCTCTTTGCTACTTGAGAGCAAAGCAGCTTGTTTGTAATCAGAAGACAGGAAAGTCCTACATCCTGAAGTTATCTCAAGTTCTGTCTGCTTCAGTTGAGTAGCAATTTGTCATTATTATTTCATCTCTGCAATATTTCATGTTGCATTTTGAAGGTATATTGTTCTTTTGGCTCTACTTCCTCTAATCAATTATTTATTGTAGCTGATTGTGTTACTGGCAGGGAAAGACTAGTGGAAAAACAATGTGTTCACATTCCTTCCTACTTCTACCTCTTCTTAGGGTACATATAAACACAAACATACATACATGCACATAAACACGCCAAAACACTTGAAATCAAAGACTTTTTTTTCTGAGCAGTATTTCTGTATGTGTACATTCTTATTCCCTAACACAGGAGGAGTGTTCATGGTCTAAATAGGCTAGATGGCTTCTCAGCTTACAATTCCTTCACCAGCTGCAGGAGCATTTTGTTGAGCCTCTTTGAGCAACTCACCCAGCTTTCACTGCCATGTATTACCCCCAGTGAGGCTGATGTGTAGTGTGAATCTCAGAAATTTTGTCTTTGCTGTCATATTTTTATTAGTTTTCAATCCTTAGTAGTGACTATGGACGATGAGGAAATAAGTAAGGCAAAAAGCCAAATTCCTTCAGGTCTTTCTTTAGAACATAAATTTTTGCTGAGGTTTCTCATTGCCTTTGCAAATGAAGATTGGATTTTGCCAGCTCTAAGTTTCTATAACACTATTCAAATATCATGTGCAGAATTGTGCAAGTGACTAGAGGTTGGTCTTCCAACCAACAATGGTAGTAAGTGCTCCTCTTCTAGTTCCAATTTGCTCAGTTTGGCGATAGGTCCTTGTACAGACCCAGAAGAGTTAATTTCATTTCAAACTTAATCATTTCATCAAGAGTTGTGTGAGATTAGACATCAATGCTAATTTATAAGTCAGGACAGCTCTTACATGATCTACTTGTTCTGTAAAGCACCGGAGAGGGTTTATCCTGCCCTGAAAGCATATTTTGGTCTGTTAAGCTTGATACTAGGCTGTAAATACATTAAATCTTATAATAATCTCATGTGCTGCATGAAAAAGGGTTTTATTCTCCAGTGACTCATCTGTTACTGTCTGCTTTCTCTTTAATGGTAGTAGGATCTACTCAGTATCTGGGAATTATCATTTCTTCTACAGGCTTCATGCAGATTCTGTTGTCAGGAATCAGGAAGCATTGACTCCTAAAGCCTCAGGGCACATGGTGTTTGGTCCTTGGAGCAGAGAGAGCAGCGTACATATTTCATATACTGTAGCTTTGGGTTGCAAGAAATGCAGGTTGGACAAGTGATTCCACAATGTCTGTTTTTCTAGAAATTTCAGATAATCTCTTCAGGCTTGGGCTTCTCCTTGGAGTGACGTATAGTACAAATATACATATGGATGAAGTAATTCAAAGGACAATGAAAAATTCTATCATATTTATATTATGTTATGGTGTATTATATACTTGACTGTAGCTGGAGACTGTGACATATGTAATCTATGTGTGCACTTCCCCTTTACCCCCAGGAAATCTGGAATTCGGAGAGTGAAAGGAAACGGGTGCCTGAGGTATCCCAGTCTTCTTATGCATGAAGAGGGGTGGTGGAGTCCATGACATGTACCTTTGCCAAGGCTAAAAGTCTTTGGCCTTGAGCATCTGGTCATATATACTTAGGGTGTGAACATTCGTAGAAAAGAAGTATTTTCTACAAGGAAATCTTCCTTTCCTCTAAGCGTGCATTCATATCTTCTCAGAAATGGACTTTTGTCTTAGGAGAGGAAAGCCAGCAATTTAAACTAGTGTTAATGATGCATTAGTAAAGCTTGTTTTTACAAACAAGCTAGAATTTGGAGAATAAATACATTGAGTTAATAAATTAGTTATGTAATAATTAATTACGAAGATAAGACTTTTTTAACTTTTGTAACAAGTCATAATTTAGATAAGGCATATATATGGGGAACTCATCATGCAGCCTTGAATGATTGTTAAGGTACTGCAATTTCTTGTTAAAACTTAAAAATTGGAAAAATATTAGCAACTGTTTTAGCTGGTTAATGATGTCACCATGCCCACTATTCAGATTGCTCCCAGCTTCTGTTACAGATTAAGCTGCTGCCTGCCCTTCATCTCCTTCCTCAAGCCAGAGGCTTGTGGTATGATAAAAGGGGTAGTACCCCTTACACACAAGAAATGGCAGACATTTTAAAGACAGTGATTGATATATCTGCTCCTTAGTTTTTTCTGCAGGTAGAAATTAAAGGAGATCAATGATCTTGTTCCTGCCTTTTGGGAAGAGAAACGATGGCTGTCAGGCTCACTTAACTATGGCTTTTCAGGTGCCCCTAACTTAGGGAGGGTTTCTGCTATTATAATATGAATCTTTCATGTAGGACCATATATTCTGAAGGTATACACTTGATTACTGGTCCTAGAACAGAAATCAGGAAATAGAATTTACTGGCTTGAACAAATGCCCTAATTCAGTTCCCACATTAAATCAATGAATGATGGATCTTTCAAAGAGATCTTAGTGTGGATATATGAGAACGTTTGTGTGAAAATGTTAAACCTCTGTTGAATAATATCCACTGCATGTTCAAGAAAAGAAAAGATATAATCGTAGCATTAAATTGAAGAGTCATAGACTGTGTCCTTTAAGACTTTGTTCCTTAAAGTGAACTGAAGCACTGAAACCACAGAATGTTAACTTGACTTTCCACTGGCTGTTGGCTCCATTTTTTTTCTTGCTTGGTTTTTTTTTTAAATTTTGGTTATAGAACATCTTGTTGCAGTACAGTACATTTGTGATTTATTGGCAGTCAAAAAGAATCTCAGACTATTGCTGACTATTATTGAGATCATGCTGGAGTCATCACGTTTGATTTTTTCTCATCTATCCTCATCTTTTGGCTGAGTTGCAAGGAGATCTTTTTCTTCAAGTGCAACAAACACAGCAGCTTCTCCATTTCAGTATAGAGCAAAAGAGGGTAGAAAAGATTAGAGGGGAGGAAACAACAGTTCACTGTCACAATACATCTAATTAGAAAAAGAGACTCTAAACAGATTCTGCTAAACCTAAACTAAGATGCACAGAAGGTGTAAGAGCAGCCTAGAAAGAACTATATTCTTATTTCCTGAGGTTTTAAACCTTAATGTCTCTTAAAGGATTATTAATAAAGTGTTTTGACAAATGTTGCAAGTGTTTCTGGCTTTCCTCTTTGCAGGAGTTCAGCTAGAAGTCCTGAGAGTGTACTGCTGTGCTTAGATGTGGGCGAGTATATCTAAGTGGCTGGGAATGGCAGCACAAGAGGTCTCTAGTTTAAGGCAGTAGAAAATGGACTGCAAAGTTCTGTATCTTTAAGAAATATTCAGATAAGAAATTAATCATGGGAATGAGCGTTATACACTCAGAGCTACAAGTGCTAAGCAGACTCTACAGTTTTAGAATATGAAGGGTAAGACAGGCTGTAGTGATTCAGATCCGTCCAGCCCAATACCCTGTTTCAAACAGTGACCACAAACGGCTATCTAGGGACAAGTTAGAATAAAACAAGAATAAAACAATCAGATATGATACTTACAACTTTAATACTGTCCCAGTCCCCAGTTATCTTCATCTCAGGAGATTTCCTGAGTCTGAAGAGGTTTGTCCTTTTATATCCCCATTGTATCTTTCTGACAGCTATTTGTGTAGTCTCCACTTGAGCAAATGTGAACTTTTAGCATCTGCCACATTTTTGTCAGGGATTTTTAGGGTTCTGTCATCCATTATGTGAAGAGACACCTTTCTTTTTGGCTTAACTCCTGAATTGTGAATGGGCTTCATTTGATGGTCTTGTGTTGGATGAAAAGGTGTGACTGAACTATGGATTAACATAATGGCATAATGTACTTTGCTGTAATTCCTTTCTTATTAAATCCTGGCTTTTGATTTGATCTTTTTGACTGCCAGTGAATTTGAGTTGATACTTATAATTGAGCTGATATTTTTATGAGTTGATCAGGGAGGTCTTCCTCTTAGAGATATTCAAAAACCATCTAGACACAGTCCTGGACAACCGGCTCTAGGCAGCCCTGCTTGAACATGGGGGTTGGATCAGGTGGCCTTCAGAGGTCCCCTCCAACTTCAACTATTCTGCGATTTTCAGGGATCTATCTGCCAGATCTTATCTCTGTTAACATCTCTTCATTCTATTTATAAATGAGGACTCATTTTATTTATGGTGCCTTTATTTAAACTGAATTTCATTATCATTTTATTGCCCAGTTTCGTCCTTTTAAGTTCTGCGGGTTTTTTTTCAGTTACACTCATATTTGCTATCCTTCATAACTTTGTATCATCAAACTTGTTTGCATCCGCTTATCCCCTTCTCAGGTCTTGTAGGGAAGGAGAAAACTTAACATCACGGAACACAGCATGGATATATGCAGAACATCACTGGTTTTTCTCCCTCTTTGTGACCACTACCATTTAGTTCTACTTCCATTTCTTATCTTTCAACCAAAAATTCATCCATGCAAGGACATGGCTAATTGATTTCTCTAAGGCTATTTGCCATACTGCCTAAAAGTAATTGCATATAGCAATATGCTACTTAAAAGCTTTATCAGAAGAAAAAAATCAAAACCTTCAAAAGTTCTAAAATCCAAGAAACGCTAACACTTGTTATGGAAGAACACTTTCAAAACTCCAGAGAGAAGCTCTAAAAAACACAGGACCATTTTGTTGCAATTACACGTGGGAACCTCTGCACAGACAATTCAATATCAGGGAAACAATTTGTTTTTCATTTGTTCCTTTCCCGAGAATGCATTTCCTGTGCAATATTATGTTTGTACTAAAAATTTTAATAATCTTTTAGTTATATGTATAAATATCTGACGGTTAACTCAAGTGTATAAAATCACACTCATAATTGAGTCGGTATTTTTGTTGCCGAAGTGGAAAATATCTATTTGGAGTGAATCATGTGGTACTTTCCCTCATCAAACAAAAAAAATCCAAAACATCACATTATTTTGAAAGTTATATTCCTTTGAATCCAACAAAAATTATATATTTCTGGCAATACTAAGGAAACAAGGACCTATATTTGTAAAACAAAAAGACAAAAATTTGTGCACATTTTGTCCTTTAGGCTTGTGAGAGGGGGCATCACACCTGAGGAGTCAAAGACCTAACATAATTTATATATATTATATTTATGTAACCAGAAATCAGTGACACTCAATGAGTTGGAAAGTTGTGGGAAATTATTAGTTATTCTAGGAAAGAAAAGTTTAGTTCAAAGAAGAGGAAATTGCCTTGTTGCTCTGAAAGAAGAAATTGTTTTGATTGAAGAAAGTTATATAGTCTTTTGAAACAAAGCTTGTTTAATGTTTTCATTCCTAACATGCCTCTAAGAATAGGGTTGTCTTAATGAAATACAGAATCTGTTCCCACAGAAAAGAGCCTTTAAAAATCTGAGAATTAATGCTGGTTTTCTATAAATACATCATTAAGTAAACTAAAGGAAAAGAGTTAGCAAGTGAAAGGATAGTGTAGACACAAAAATAAATGGATATACACTAGCTATAAACACTTTTGTGCTGGAAATTGGGAGGGAGCAGTTCTTGCCAATGGAAGAAGTTTGGGAAAGTGAAGAGGTAACTCTGCTGGAAATAGAGGAAAGAAATTGCATTGGTTTATGAAGGAAGGTGATTATTCATGTTTTACTTGATATCAACAATGAAAATTTGTTGAAACAAGGACTGGAACATGTGTGTTGTTTTCAGGTAAGTTTCCTAAACTCTGGGCTCAGAAAAATTTTTTCAAGGTCATTGAACATGTAATGTATACAACAGAACTGCCTCAAGCAATATACATTTTGTAGTTCCAAACAATACAATATTTTTAGATAATGTATTCCCAAGTGACAGTGACTTTCCCCAAACAGATGGGAAATACAGATTAAATTCCCCCATTCTAAGTCAGTTTGCATCTCCTGCTCCTTAGTGTGTTTGCATCATCATACAATTCTGAGATGTTTCTGCGCAGATCATCTTTCTGAAGACAATGTAGATCCTTTGTTGGAACAACAAAATAGCTAAATATTCATCAAGTGAATGAGTAGCAAAAGCTGCTCAAATCACCCTGGCTAGGCCCTGAACTGGATATTTGATTTTAAAAGGTGGCTATCTCATCCTCCTTTCTGGCAGTTTTGTAACTTTAGAACAGATTTTATTTCCTTCTCCCCCCTGGCAAAATTGATTGGCAAGCTGAGCTCACATTCATGAATATTTCTGCTGTAATTGAACTCATACTTGTCAGCCAATAAACTGTTTACTGAAAACTTAATTATCAATTTCTGTATTCCAAACCTAGGCTGATGATCATCAAAAGCATGACGTTTATTTGGCATTATAAAATTAGATTTCAGTCATTCCTAATGAAAAATTGTTTGCGCTGCACTTAGTGCTATTTTATAAATCTTGATATAGAAATGAAAGATAAATTAAAAATTTAAATAGAGCATTTAACTTACAAGGATGATTCTTAGAGTCACGATCAGCTCAGAAATTTTCATTGCCAACAATGCTGGTATTGACTTGAACGCTAAGTAGATGTTTCTTGGTTTCCGTCTCTCAAGAGCATAATACTTATCTTGAAAGATCTAAAAGTTATTTTTCCAATTGAAAAATCCTGTTCAGTCTGCTTGTGTTCTTTTGCTCTCCTACAAGTGCCTCATTGTCTACTGTTATCTAATATTTTACTGTAACACATGTTTTTGGCATTTTTTGTTGTTGTAATAGCTAGTAACATTTTATGTATTTTATCCTTATAGCTACACTGAAAGAACTCATATCCCAGACTATGGTGCGCTGGTCCCAGGAAGATCAGATTCAAGATCCAGAATTAGTTCGAATTATGTACACCCTCCTTCGTAGGCAATATGACAGCATTGGTGAGCTACTGCAAGCTCTGAGGAAAGCATACACTATTAGTGCTGCCTCTGTGAAGGATACCATTAATCTGCTTGCAGCACTGGGCCAGATTCGCTCCCTTCTCAGTGTCAGGATGGGAAAAGAGGAGGAATTGCTAATGATTAATGGATTAGGGTATGGAATCAACATAATTTTATTTTTAAATTTGTGTAAAACTTTTTGTTATTATATATATTATATATATCCTTTAATTTCAGATCCTGGATGAAAATTACTGCTGTACTAAAATGCAGATATGTACCAGAAATTTTCATTTTCACAGATATTTCCAAGATGGCTCCAACTGATCTCCCTAGCAGTTTCAAATGTGTCAAAAAAAACTTTCTGTGAATGAAGGTATTTTCTCATCTAAAGAAAAGGGACTCTTTTTACTATAGTTAAGCCTAATGCTTAAAGCTTCATCAAAGTACATGGTTTAGCAGCTCTGGAGAAAAGAGATAACTTAAATCTTTATTGGTCTCAATACTACATCTTTCCTAAACTTAAAGCTCACGTTATATTTCATGCATGAGTGAATAAACTTGCTGGTGTCTTTTTAATTGGAATGTTTGTGCAAGCAGTTAGGTAGACCCAGCAAAGTGGTATTGTAATCTGAAATATTTCAAACTGGTTAGTATTTATTATGTCATCATCAGTGGCAGCTTAAAATATTTGAACATGGAAGACTGCTTATGTTATCCTTTATAACATTAGAATTATAAAAAATTGCCTTTACGTAACACCTGCTGGTGTGAGAATTTTTTCTCCGTCTTTGCTACGAAATTACCTCTGTTAAGCAGCAGTATTATGGTGCATGCCTGCATGTCCATTACTTCTCTTATGTGAAAAATTGCTGGATTAGACCATTTAATGTTAGAAGGGGGAAAAAAAAAATCACAGAAAATTATTGACTTTGATTAAATTGGTGTATTTAGAAAAAGAGAAACTGATAGTAAGATTACCTGAGACCTGTATTTATTTCTCCTTCATCAAGAACATTGAACACTTTCTCTCCTTTGCAACAGCTGTAAGGAACTTCCAGTATTCTTACTATTTCACTGTGAAAGTTGCATTGTTTTTTGTAAAAATTACAGAGACCGATCTCTTCAGTAGAATTGAGGAAGTCATGGTAACAACTCATTAGTTAGTATGTGACAGTATTATCTAATTTCTCCCTGATGCTGAGTTCGTAAAGTTGCTGATAATTCTAGGAGGGGTAAAGGGAAAGTTTTGTCTAAACTCAGCATGTGCATAGCCCCCTCCCAGAGGTGCTGTATTAGAAGTCATCTTCCATTCCCAGCTTTCGGTGTTTCTTTAAAGCAGGCATGATGTCTGTTATTTGCCATTTGTTTTTAACAGGTTGACCTAAAATGTCAGAAATCCCTGGGTTCCCTATTGAAACACATAAATTTTATTCTGGATTATGAAACCAATACAGTGAATTCTAGAACATGTTGAGAGGATGGTGGGCAGAGTGAAAATGTTAAAATATTCCTATTTAGGAGGACTGTATGACTGTATGCCATTTTACATCTTCTGACAGATGGTCTTAATTTTGGAAATATTGATGAAACACATTTAACAGATAACCTTGAATATTGTCTATTGTCTTCTACTTTGTGAACTGAGAAATTTAATTATGGTGCTACTGTAGAGGCAAGATTAGATTTAGATTTCTTGTTCCCCATTCTCTACTTAAAACATAACGGAATATATACTTTTCCATTTAGATCATCATAGAATATATTTTTTCTTTAAATAGAACTGGTGGTAAGAGCAATTTAAAGATGAAGAAATACCATTTTGAAAAAACTTAAAAGTTTAGGTTCTTATTTTATAGAATTCATGAAAATTAGAGGAATGACAGCATATTGAAATGTGAAGCATTTCGTTGTCAGGTGTTTTTTATTATGCTGAAATCTAAGAATTTAAAATGATGTTACTACAGTGAATACATATTTCTGAAATCTCTAGTAATCCATTGTTGATTTAAATTAAAATGGTGTTTCTTAAAAACTTATTGTTGCCTTTTCTTCTATTTTAGGGATATCATGAACAACAAGGTGTTTTATCAGCATCCTAACCTAATGAGAGTCTTGGGTATGCATGAGACTGTTATGGATGTGATGGTGAATGTGCTTGGAGGAGACAAGTCTCAGGTAATTTCACTGTAATTTTATTGTGTGTTTTCCATTTTGAACCTTTCCAAAAGTATGCTAGGATGTTTAAGAAGTATCTGAAGAAAAATAAATCTCCCTTATGCAAGATATTTTGCTTGTTCAAACTGAAATATTGATTAATATTATATATAGAACAGTTTTTATACTAGAGGGAGCCCTGCATTCTAGGACTTGATGTTTAAAAAGTGAGCAAAAGGTTATAGGTGTTTCATTTGTCTTTTAATAGGACTTTAAAAGGTTTTGTTCTTATTTTAAATTAAATATATGCATTAGCTGCATTTATGGGAGGTGTATCTCTGCTGGGAAAATATACCTCTTCATCTCAGATAGTTATTAGCAAGAGACTATAATAAGAGACTAACACCAACTTGTATTTGAATTTGAGCATTCAAAGTTTTGAACTGAGCAATAATTTTCTCGCAGTGTTTTATTTTTCCATTTCTTAGTGTTATACTTGAATATATATATGTTTTAGTTCAAAGGCAGAGTGGCACAAATTTTGAGAATCCTAACTGGATATATAGGTTACTGAACAAAGTCAGAAGCGAAATGGGCTTCTTTCTTCTCTTTGCTTATGCCTGATGTTTTTATGCTATTGCCTCCCTCCCCAAAAGAGGGGTCTCCTCTGCTCCCAGTACTGCTTATCTTGTTTTCTTTTGCCTGGCCACACACTATCCTTACGTATTTGGAGCGATTTTCAGCACATTTTACTACCTTGTGCTTATCATGTCTCTGGCAATTTTTCATTACTTGAATGCCTTCTGTGTGCAGCTACACCCCTCTTTGGTGACATAGCTCATATACTTCTGTAAAATACTTCTACATTGTGTCTACATTTGTTATACAGTCACAGCGTTACAAACTATTCACATACTGGTTTTAGTTATTTTGTTTTAATATGATCACATTTGAGTTCAAGGTAAGCTATAATTAATTATACAGTGATTAATGCTTTGCTAATTTATAGGTGTCACAGCCCTCTGTTTTTGCTACAACCTGTACATAAACAAAAGAAACAAAAAAACCCCAAACAACTAACAACAACCCCACAACCTTCTAATTCTGTCAGAAATGTTTTTATATAAAATTTTAGTAACACAGATCTACACAAATACTTTACAGGAGTTACCATGGTATACTTCAAAGGGAATGCAGACCTAGAAATTACTTGGTAACCTGGTGTTGCAGCATTTAATGTGTCTGGCCACCCAACCTGTCCTATTTTGTGTCTCTGTCTTTCTGAAATACTTGAGGAGAGTTAGGTACCTCAGAGGGAATACAAAACGTCACCTACTGAATGGGAACTGGCATAAGAGTAGAAATCTTATGAACTATGGACAAGAAATAGGGTGAGTTTGGAATTTGATCTATTCCAAACCCTGCTGCCTCATTTTCTCCTTAAGTGTGGAAACTTCCAGATACTCATGATTCAGAACCCATAATTTTTTTATGGAGTCAAATGGATATAGTCATGTTACGAAATAACACAGCAAGACTTATTAACAAAATGTTTTGCACATGGTTAGCACAGGTTTTAGATATTGCAGTGGGGAGGTTTCACAGAACAATCCATTGGGCTGGGAAGTGTACAGGCAGAGAAGTGTTGCTTCTCAGTTCCAAGCCTGAAGTTTCCTGCATGGGAACTGCAACCTTGCAGGGAGAGAAAGTATTGCTTTTAAAATTATTATCGTCTGCTGTCTGTTGATCTTCCACTGGCATGCTTCTAACCTGCCAGGGAAGTCTCACTTGAAAGGTTGTCGACCCTTGGTAGAACCAGTAGGCTGTAATCTGGAAAAGGTACGTGTTTGTGCATGCTGCAGACCTTTCACTCTGCCAGGTAGTGTACTCTCCTGAATAAAAAGGAGCAGGGCCAGAAACAGTGAGCATGCCTTGATCAGCTAAGGTTTTGTATACTCATTTGAAGTTCACTGTGGGCTTGTCCAGTGAGTCACCTATAGAGTTCAAGTATATTGGTGGCATCAGGCACCAGAACACTGCTTTTCCTGCTCTCAAGCAAGTTCCTCATGGCTGGACTGTTAGTATGTTCCCTTTTGTTTTCTCTTTCCAGCTTCATGGACATTTCTTTCTGTTCATTGTTATAGCTTCAAGAGATGGAATGAGCAACCATGCCATGTAGTCTCTGGTTTAGGGATTGGGCATTTTCCTACGTTGTGGCAGCAGATGGTTTAAGCTAGATCTCCAGCTTCTTAGATTAGTGATTTTATCATGAGGCTGTAGTGAGACATGTAGTGACAGTGTTATAGTTCACACTTCTCTGAAGGAATGGTGAGAAGGTAAAAACTTGTCAGTTCAAACTGAAGAAAATTTATGCTTCTTTCCAGCTGTGCTATTAATAAATGAGTCAGAAACAGGTGAGGAGATCTGTGGAATATGGTGTGGCTGAAGGTATCTCAGTACCTTAGAAGTATTTTGCTAGTACTGGCTAACAAAACCCTGGAAAGATACTTCATTGGTAAAATTTATATCCCAGAAAATACTTGGGCAAGCTTTCAACATTTCCATCACAGTTAGGTTTTAGTGTGCATCTTAATGCCTAAAATAGTTATTTTAGAGTCTATGTCTTTAGATCTTATAATTTCGGAATGCTAATATGTTGGCTTCTGGTGTTGGTTGTTCATTCAGAGAATCCTGAGCAACATACTTTTTGGCTGTCGTGATTGAATTGTTTTACTACAAAATTATTTCTTACTGATTGAAAGTTTTAGAATTCCATATTCATATGTATTCCTGTCAATAATGATGTCATGGTTTTGCCTCAGCTGGCAGCTAAGCACCACACAGCCACTCGCTCACCCTGCCCACCCTCCAGAGGGATGAGGAGAATGAAAACAAAAACTCCTGGGTTGAGATAAAGATAGTTTAATAGGATAACAAAAGAAGAGAATAATAATAGTAGTAGTAGTAATAATAATAACAGCAGCAACAACAACAAAAATAATAATAATAATAATAATGCACAAATGCAATTGCTTACCGTATGCAGAAGGAAAATAAAACAACCTGATGCCCAGTCCATTTCTGAGCAGCGATCCCACCTCCCAGCTAGCTTCCCCAGTTATATAGGGAGCGTGACGTTCTATGGTAGGGAATCTCCCTTTGGCCGCCCTGGGTCAGCTGTCCTGGCTGTGCTCTCCCAGCTTCTTGGGCACCTGGCAGGGCGTGGGAAGCTGAAAAGTCCTTGACTTAGTGTAGACACTACAACTACCTAGCAACAACTATAAACATCAGTGTGTTATCGACATTATTCTCATCCTAAATCCAAACCACAATGCTATACTGGCTACTAGAAAGAAAATTAACTCTATATCTCAGCCGAAACCAGGACAAATGAGAAATTTCTAAAATGACAATTTTTAACAGTATTGCTGTTACTGTAATTTTCTAAAGTTATGTCACACATTCTGTTAAAATACCCATAAATTTGGGGGGTGGAATCTTTGCTGAATGTTTCCATGAATCATTAATTTTCATCTACCCTACATTTAAAAAACAGAAATCATATATAATGCTGCTTGTACATAATAGCTCCTTCTTGACTGGAATAGGCCAACGAACCACATATATTAGCAAAAAAACTGTGCTGAAGTAAAACTACGGTTCATCAAGTCTCTGGAAGTTGGGAAGTGCACCTGATGTCTTGAAAAGATAATACATATCATATAGCTTTTAATTACATAATAATTTTTTTTGCAAGATTGTTGTGTCATTAAGTGAAAAGGTTGCACTTCTGGGAATGAATTAGACTTGTGTTGTTAAGAAGGTAACATTTAAAAAAATTCTTACTGGTTTTGATGGTCATGAATTTTCTCATTAATTTTGTGAGTATCCTTACGACATAGAACTGCAACTGAACTTGACACTTTTTAAAAACTGCTATATAATGGTAAATTTAATAAATCAGATAGGAAAACCTTTAAACAAGCATCAAATATCTGTCCCATGATTTTTGATCTTGTTCTTTCAGCTCCTTTCAGTAAAATGTCAGAATGGCATAGCTTGTTCATCTCAGAAGATGTTATGACTAATTGCAACTTGTGAAACATTATTTCATGAGTGCTACAGATGAAATTATTTTATTTTCAGAGGAAAAATCCTTGCACATAAAGTGCAGCAAGTAAAGTGTTGGGGTTTTTTGTTTTACAAGCATTGGATAGTTAATGCAATTTAATGTTTTGTTTCCTCTTATCATTGAACACCATAGGGGTCTTCTAGAAATGTTTTATATGAAGACTGTATATTCTTATTGTAATATGGGAGAATAAACTAAAGTTCTTGAATATTCTTTATTCTGCTATGACCTAATATTGGGGTTGACCTTGTGATCATAGTGCTATTAAGATAGAGTTTTTGTATGACTGCATTTGTTAGTCTGCAAATTGCTCTGATGAGAATTATTTCTCTGGTTTCTGCCCTTACATGTCCTCTGTAGTCCTCTGCAAAAAGATTTTTCAATATTTTAAACTTCATGAATCGCCTCATGAATACAAAAGTTAAAAGGAAACGCAGGTCCTTTCTTAAGTTAGAAGCAAAACTGTCAGCTGCTTATCACCTTGGTAACTTCACTATACTTTCCTTGTTAGGAGCGCAGGAAGAGGAATTGGAACAGATTGGTAATTAACATATTTCACTGCTTTATCAACTTTCTTCTTCAGCAGATCGTTTTTCCTAAGATGGTGGCAAGCTGTTGTCGATTCCTGTGCTACTTCTGTCGAATTAGTCGTCAAAACCAAAAGGCCATGTTTGAGCATCTTAGTTACTTACTGCAAAACAGCAGTGTTGGACTGGGTACGTCATGTAGCTGTAACAGCTAAAAGCAAGACCAGGAGGAGCTGCGATATCACAAGACCAGTATCTAATTTGCATAGCAAGTTGAAGCATGTGATGAAACCTCTGTGAAGCTTAAACCACTTTGTGGTTTCACCTCTAACTCTTTTTTTTTTTCCCCCATTTACTTTCATCCTTATGTTTCTGTGAATTGTATTAGAAACAGAATAGTCTAAATCCGTGTTTTTAAATATCTTGAAAAATTCAGGATTAAATCCATACAGTTTGGCATTTTTTTCCCATTCAATATAGTTGTGATTGGAAACCTAAGATTAAATTAACTTTAACTTTATTAAATTTAAATTTAACTTTATGGTGCTTGCCTGTTTCATCTGGTTTCATTTTCCTTCCCTCTAAAGTTTAGGTCACTGATGTAAATTTCATATTTTTCCTTTGGAACACCGAATGTATATTTTTTTTAATGTATGTGCACAAGATTTTGTAACACAAGAAAAATTGTCTTGGCTAAATAGATGGCTATATTAGTAAGATATAGCAAGGCAAGACAGCATCGATGCCTGCATTTGCCTATATTAAACACAGAAAATGGGTTAAGACTAAAAGAAAGAAAACAGGTAACGTTGAAGCTTGAAAATGTCTCTTTTAGCTGAATATAGCAATATTTTAAAATCATGAAGTGAGAGGGTTGTGCACAATTACATAGTTAACATGTTGCTCTGCTAAAGAAATAGTATAATATTCCTGTGATTTCCTATTTTGTTAATACCGATTTCTTCATCTGCATTTAAAACCAGTGTGGATGAGTATGTTTATAGATATGGATGTTAAGTCAGAAACAAAAAAACCCCAGAATTTATTTTAACATAATTCCAAACAGTTAACCATGTTCTTGATTGAAGAACAGCCATAGAACGTACTATTAATATATTTATGTTCTAGATTCCAGTGTGATTGCTGCCCTCTGCTGCATGTCTGTGATTACTGCAAATTTAATTTAATTTATTTATTGTGTATTAACTTTCTTCTGCAGCATTTCCTTCAATGAGAGGTTCAACACCACTAGATGTTGCAGCGGCCTCTGTAATGGACAATAATGAGCTTGCACTAGCATTGGAGGAGCCAGATCTCGATAAGGTAAGTGAGCACTCTGACCTGTTTACCTATTTATTAAAGGACGTACTTGTGCTAGAAGGGAAAAGGGCAAGTTTGACCATAGTAATTTTTGGATATATCTCCTCAGAAATACTTTCTCTAGGTATGTGCAGTCTCAAGGTAAGATTGATTGATTGGTATTTTCCCTGATTTTGCTTTAAGCTTAGTGGGAGTCACAGCAAAAGAGAATTTTTTTCTATCTTCTGCATCCTTTCACTATTGTTACCAGGTAGAAAGGATGACAAGAAAAAAGGCATGAAATAGGAGAAAAACATATCAAGAAACACTGTTTGGGGAGGAGCAAATTTGAGAATTAAGAGGATAATGTGAAGACAGGAAGCAGGTCTTTTGGCTTGAGTAAATCATAGAGATTGATGGCATGGAAGTTCTTTGTATATCCAGGAAGGAAAACAGATCAAGAGTTGGAAGATGGATGCACAATCAGAAGAGAAAAGCAGAGAAACGAAGCGATATGTGCTATCACAGCATTGGGGAATGGAAAACAGAAGGCAGGGTTTAATATAAATGGAGGAGACAGTTAAGCACCTAAATGATAGGTTAGCACAGGGAAAGCCGCTGTGCAGTATGGGAGAGTCCTGTGATGGGAGCAGAACAGTTTGTGCGGGTGTTTGTGATCAGCATATGCTGTGGGAGAGGAAAAGCTGGGAAATGGAAATAACTGAATGTATAATGGGGGATAGCTAGAAGAAGACAGAAACAAGAACACGAATGGGAAGAGTGTGAGAGTGCGCAGGAATATACTAATTAGCTAAAGGTAGCATTGAGAACAATTATCAATTTTGTATCACCTGCAAAATTGCTGAGAATGCACTCTGTCCTGTCATTAATAAAGATATTAAACAGTATTGGCCCCAGTATCAACCCTTGGGATACACCATTAGTGACTGGAATGCCACCAGCGACTGTCTTATATTTTCATGAAAAGTACTGTAGGGCAAGTCACCTAAACTGAATTTCACTGCTGACCATTAACTGTGTGTTCCTGATTTATTGATTGCTTACCTTGGAATACTTGGCACCATACAAGTGCCAAATGGTCAAACAGTAACAGATATCAGCTGCAACCTACACAGTATTTTATGCTGTAAGCTCAGGGTGTATGTGTCTCAGGCTGGGCTTCCCAAATTCATCAGTCATTTTAGCTGTAGAATGGTAATGCATTGGCTGGAATATATTAACTTTGGTAAGTCAATAACTTGTGCAGTATGTGCAGACGTTATTCAGTAAATAAATCTATATACTGAATAACAAGAAAAAACGAATACTGTATAGCTATCAGTTCGATGAATGTGGCATACATACCCTACTGAGAGAGTGATACAGCGTTTCTGTGTGACTAAAGTTTTCACCATAATGCCTGTGTTCAGAGAAAATAAATTACACTTAAGCAACTTAACTTTTGAACTTTTGCCATTGCAAATTTGATCTCTTTTTAACTGCAAATGTGTAAATGTGCGGAAGGTAGAGGATTCAGCAAGAAAAGTATCCCGTGGCCTGATGACATAGTGTAGTGAACTGAATAGATTAAAATTAAGGGGTTTGGTGGTGGCATTATAAAATCTGAAAAGAAATGGAGAAGAGATTTATTCTACTGGTTTTCTCACATTCTGTATGAGCTGCATCTCTAGATTCCTACAAGTGTGTATTCACTAATATCTTCTGAATGGATACTAGAAAACTGTCGAGTCCTGTTAGGAATTGCATGCTTTTTCCAGCAAGTGCACCGAGAAACTTCCATTCTGCGTACTGTAATAAGCAAATTTTTCACATCAGCCCATTTTTCCTCTGTTGCAGCCCTTTGGAGGCAACTTGGATGCTGTATCAGCAGAAGTATAATTTGTCCTGAATTCATAACTAGTTTCTCTCTTAGGGCATTAGATAATGACTAAATACGATATAATGGATGGTGGAATTGCTATAGGGTGCTTGAGCAGAATAACATATGTCCCTTTTCCAAATAGAAAAAGCTGTCTCCCGTTTGCCACCCATTTTTGGCTGCCTTCCATTGTAAGAAATGATAACGTGCATCTCTTTTTACAGGTTCATGAAAGTTTCTTGATGTTCATTACATATTTCAAAATATATTTAAGTACTATAATCATGTTCGTATGTTGTCCTTTGTGTATTTAAAATAAAAACAAAAATTATATGTTTGTGTGGTTATCTGCAAATTTCCTTTTAAATGATTGAGAAATCATTCTGTACATGTTTCAGAAATTTAGTTTACTATAATTAATGAAATTTGTCATCATTTCTCAAAGATTTCTCTTCATTAAAGATATTCCTCTTGAAAAGAAATGTTGTGTTAGGAATTTAAATATTACCAAAAATTTTAATCTCTCTGGTTATCTGGACTCTTAAAACTATTCAATGATATTTATCAGTCTTCTGAAAAATGTAATTGTTTGCATATCTATTAAAATTGGAATTACAGTAAATAAACTTTTGATGAAACATTTATTTTGTTGTTGTAACAAATTAGCCATACATGGTTATTGATGTGATTTTTAAAATTGCTAAATAGTATTTTCACTTTTCTTTATGTATTGTAAAAAAAAAAATCTGAATTTCACAACATTTTATTCTACTTTTCACATTCCACATTTGTTCATGTTGTTGTCTTGTTGTATTTTTGTGTCATCATATAATTAAGTAACTTCAGAAATAAAGAGTGTTTGACTTTTTTCATCATCAAAAGCAAGACTAAGACTTAGAAGCTAAGGCTGATGCAATAATGAGCTATGTTGATAGTTTAGTAGGTGAAATGCCTACTATATAAAAGCATTGTTATTAAAAAAAGTTACTAAGTTCATTTTGTTTCATACTTATTTTTAGAAATTTATTTCTAAACACATGAATAAATGATTGCTTCTGTATTATAGGTTGTAACCTACTTGGCGGGTTGTGGCCTGCAGAGTTGTCCGGTATTGCTGGCTAAAGGATATCCAGACATTGGATGGAATCCAATAGAGGGTGAACGTTACCTGTCATTCTTAAGATTTGCAGTATTTGTTAACAGTAAGTGTAATTTCTTGGCATCCAAATTCCATCATCAGGTTTCCTTAAAACTACTTTTCTAACCATAAAAATGTGTTAATGCATGAAGAAAGGTTAATGCATACTGTTCTCATCAGAAATACAAGATTATTAGTATGTGCTGCTACCGGTTAAGGTAGCAAATGATGTTTAGGAATTCTTTCAGTAAGTAAACTGTGGTATTTACATATACCACATCTGCTGGTTATAAACATAACCGGTAAGCGCTTACTTTAGACCTTTTGTGGCCACTATACCACTGGGAGATTTAAAGGTTTGTAGTTAAGGCATTTTGCATTACAAAAAGCAAATTTCCGATAGGTCACATTTACGTAGTTCTGAGGGAACAGTTTGTAAAACAACCTGACTGTGTACCTTATATTTGATATGTTAAAAAAAGAAAAAATCTTCTCCTTTGATAACTACCTTGTACTTGTTTCTATGAGCAATTTCCTTTTGAAATTTATGAAACAAATATGCTAAAATCAAATTTAGATTATCTGAATGTCACCAAAAAAAAGGCATCCTCCAGTTCATGTGGATTTTTTTTTTCATCCAACCAGTAATTTAGATTAGAGATTAGATGAGATCAAAAGATTTGTCTGTTCGCCACCTATCTGGTCTGCCAAGATGGAAAGTGTTTTAGAGGACAGCTAGGGACAGCCAGAAGGGAAATAATTTTAAATAGTCCAATCTTTAGATTTTGTCTATTCTATTCACATACTGTTGGTCTGAAATTAGTAAAAAATACCTGAAACAGAAACACTAAATGTATTTACTGTTCAGTTCAGTAAACATGCCTGACACGCATTAGTTGATAAGCCTGTAGCTATCAAGCGAGCTGCTAAACTAACTTGACAAACTCCTGTGATATAAGAAATGTAGAAGTAGTCATCACTGAGGTTAAAAAAATGTGTGGTTTCCGTTGTTGATTTTATAAATAAATATTAACAGTACTCTGTATAATTAGATGAAGATAATTTTGATCTTACTTGCAATAGTTTATTTAGTATGAAGACTAACTTTGCTGGGTGGACTGCTAGCTAGTAGAATTAATTTTTAGTTTCAAGTGTTTCAGCTGCTTTTTTCTGAGTAAAACAGTTATGGTTGGGGTTTCAACCCTTCTTATTATGGTAGTTTTGGAGATGGCACTTTAGAAAATCAGATTACTAATTTCTCTGTGTCCTCTGCTTGAGAGGACAATTACAAATATAGATTAGTAAAATATTGGGGTTGTTGAGATAAAAGTAACGCGCACACACACACACACTTATAAACAAATGAACGAATTTTTATTCTGGCCAATGAATCTTGGGAATAAGCAAAACTTCTTTCTTCAAGCAAAATTCTTCATTAACTTGGCCTGTGAGGTAAATTAGAGCAGACTGCAAGATATTAAAGCTATTTTCAGCAGTTTGGTATCCCATCAGAAGGGATATGGAAAAGAAATATGTACAGAAAAGGTCAGAATAAGATTCTAGTGGCAAATGCATGTAC
Organism: Grus americana; assembly: GCF_028858705.1. NCBI lineage: Eukaryota > Metazoa > Chordata > Aves > Gruiformes > Gruidae > Grus > Grus americana. The sequence continues at coordinate 35,739,754 of NC_072856.1, read as the reverse complement.
AAGAACTTGTAAATTGAAAATATAGACTAATTAATTCTTGATAAACTTTTATTGACTTCCATAGAGCAATGTTAAAGGTTAATTTGACCCCTCTGGGCTTAAAGTAAGTTTCATTCCTGCACATTCTAAATTAAAACTACCTGCAAGTGGTTTTTGATGATACCCACTTGCTTTTACTCTAAATTGCACTCCTCGCGAAGCTATCGCTGGTGTGTTGAAAACCGCCCGAATTAAGATAAATTTTTAATATCTAGATCTAAACTGTATTGGAAATGAGCCTCTGAAAACAATATTGGTAGTGCTTTTATTAAACTAAAAATAAATTACATTTTATAATTTTATTTCTATTTGCTATTTTATTCTGCAATATGGATTCGAACAGCCCCCTACAGTTTTTAAGGGGGCTTTGTATTTGCCTCCTCAAAAGATACATGAAACCTGCAAGAATTCAGGATCATCTGATAACTGTAGATGAATGTTGTACATGTTTTGATGATCGTTTGTATGTCTAGAGAGGTATGTAGTGAATTTTTTTATATTAGATTTTACTTAATTCATTATTTTAAAAATCTTCACTTAGAAGGTTTTAACCAAATGGAACTAAAATTGTTGACTTTAAGATTTAAAATCCTGCCTTTGCCCTGCAGTATGACAATAAGGTGAATGAAAAGGAGAAAGAGAGAGAGAGAAAGAGAGAGAGAAAGAATCTATGCAAAGTCAGTAGTTGGGGCATAGAATCATGGAATCATGTAGGTTGGAAAAGACCTTTAAGATCATCAAGTCCAACTGTTAACCTAACACTGCCCAGTCCACCACTAAGCCATGTCCCTAAGCACCACATCTACATGTGACTCAACCGCTTCCCTGGGCAGCCTGTTCCAATGCTTAACAGCCCTTTTGGTGAAGATATTTTTCCTAATATCAAATCTAAACCTCCCCTGGTGCAACTTGAGGCTGTTTTGTCTCATCCTGTGTTCCATATCAAGATCATACTGGAGTTTTAAGTGGGAAAAATACAAGATTGAAATGTTCAAAGTGTTTAGCTGCTCCTCCTAGAGCCAGTCAGTCCCAGTTATCTCACCTACCATTGCCTTCCATTGACTGACTTCCCAGTAGCATCACTGCTGCTCTCAGCAAAACCACACTTTCTAATCCTACTTTTTGTGGCTGCTAAAGCTGAAAAATTCAGTTTAATATAAACTTGCTATTTGTGTTTCTGTACTGGTTTAGTATTCTAGCTTGCATGTAAAATATAGATACTGATGACCCAAGCCACCGACATCACAAGTTCAGTGACTGTGAACTGTTTCTTTTCCTGTAATTTGTTTTCTTCCTACATGCCCCATTAATTTCATCTCTTTCTACAGATTATCAGTATTCTTATAAGGTAGCCACTGTGAATTTCTAAACAGTTGCATTTAACCATTAGCTGAGATTTTGACCCAATTATTATTCCTATCATGCCACTGACTGCAGTCCAAAAAGCAGTTAGTTACATACAAAGAGTTCATTTACATGAAGGTTCCTTTTCCTGATGACTTTTTTTCAGCAAGCATCTAGATCACAACCTATCTACCTGTACTGAATTTATACAATAATTAAACCCACTTTTTTCCCTTTTCAAATATACATATATTTTTCCACACAAAGCTGTTATAAATTGAGATGTTTCAGGCAAGCCATGACCTTTAAAACTCATTTGAATGTGATTTTTGTATATAGAAAAATTAAATATTCAGTTTCAGGCTTTAAATAGGAAGCAGCAGATTTAACAAATATTAAAATATGCAGTAGGAAGAATCAGGAGATTTTACTCTAGATATATTTAACCTAAAATACAATTTGTTATTCTTTGGTCATACTGAGAAGATTAAACTCTGAGATGAGTTTTCCACTGATGAAGTACTATGGGCATCATGTTAAGCAGCATTCCTTGCTTCAGGTGCCCCATTAAAAATCAAATAACTCTCATGCTCTGTACTAGATCTGGCTGGGATGGAATTAACTTTCTTCATAGCAACCCGTAAAGTGCTGTGCTTTTCGTTTAAGGCTACAACAGTATTGATAACATATCAATGTTTTGACTGTTGCTGAGCAGTGCTTGTGCAGCATGAAGGCTTTCTCATTTCTTTCCCCACGCAGCCCCTTTCCCTTCTTCCCCAGCCCCAGTGAGTAGGTTCAGGGTGGGCAAGAGATTGGGAGGGGACACAGCTGGGACAGCTGACCCCAACTGACTAAAGGGATATTCCATACCGTGATGTTGTGTTCAGCAATAAAAGCTCAGGGAAAGGGGGAGGAAGAAGGGGACATTTTGTGGTTATGGTGCTTGTCTTCCCAAACAACCATTACGTGTGTTGATGCCCTGCTTTCTAGGAGCATCTGCCTGGGAAGCAGTGAATGAATTTGTCCTTTTGCTTTGCTTGCATGCATAGCTTTTGCTTTCTCTACTAGGCAGTCGTTACCTCAATCCATGGGCTGTGACACCTTCCTTCTGTTTTCTCCCTGTCCCGCAGAAGAGGGGACAGAGCAGGAGGCTGAAGTGTGTGTGTGTGGGGGGGCAGTTGGCTGGAATCAAAAATTCCTTCCCCCCCTTCCCAATAGCAGACTTCTTGGGACTATTAGCCTTTGTACCAGATAGAGTACTTTTTGCCATAAAAAGCAAATTAACCTTCTAAATTGAAGATTTCTAGATTGAGTGTAGTAAAGCCTTTGCAAGGCAAGTCTACACTGTTACTTTTAAACCTTGGTTTATTTTTGATAAAACACATCCAATGCCACCAACTTGACACATTTTTGTTTTCAAAAAGAAGGATGAGGATTTGATTTATATTTTATAAAATTTAGGGTAAATTTTCTTGTCTTCTGACTTAAGGATACCGTTCAGGAGAAAGTATGTATAGTTCTGAGATCTCTTTTTGGTCCTCAGGTGAAAGTGTTGAGGAAAACGCAAGCGTTGTTGTCAAGCTCCTTATTCGACGGCCAGAGTGCTTTGGACCAGACCTTAGGGGAGAGGGAGGAAATGGTTTGCTGGCAGCTATGCAGGAAGCTATCAGGATCTCAGAGAATCCTACTCGTGACCTTCCCTCCCAGGCATATAAAAGAGAAGGGTAAGTAAATGTGAATGCTTGTTTGGCAAATGATGATTTAATAGCTGGTTTAATCATGCTTGTAATATGTGGATAATAGGTCCTGGTGTGTAAAGCATTATACAAGCATAGAGCATTAGAGATTCACACCCACAAGCAATTGTCGTATGGAATTCATAAAGCATGAGCTAGATAAAAGTCAAATAAGAGTTACAGAACAGAAGAAGCCTGAAGGACAAAATAAAGGAGAAGGCTGTTGTGGAATGAAGCTAAAGGTAAAGAGGAAGACAGAAGGCTTGTATGAAGTCAGTTATTACTGTTCAGTTGCGTGCTTACTCTAGGGATAAAAACTCTGTAATCCAGAGCCAGAGGAAATTACTATATCTGATTAATAGTCTCTGGATCAGGGATCTAGCTCCAGAAAGGAGCTATAAACTTACATTAGCAAAAATGCTCACTGGTATTGTTTACCTTTTAGTGATGATGATGACGCAGAGGAGGAGATTGTGCACATGGGCAATGCAATCATGTCATTTTACTCAGCTCTCATAGATTTACTTGGACGCTGTGCACCAGAAATGCATGTAAGTTCATTTTCTCACTTGCTCAGAAAATGTAGGAGATTTGCAAACAGGACTGTACATGTCTAACTAAAGCGTCCTCTATTCAAAGGCTTCTTCCCTTCAGAAGGGGGACTTTATTGCATTTCTCGCTGTATTTAGACAGATGTGTTCCCTGCAAGCAGTTTATAAAGAATCGTGGCCTTTTGATTCCTTATGCTTTTTTATTTATCTAAGATTTTGAGAATTTTTGTATGACTCTGGAATCAAAGCAAAGATGAACTACTAGTGTTGCGCATTTATACTATCAATGCAATAAATTTCTGAAATTGGCCCTTTACTGTTCTCTAGAAAGCCATAAAAATCTCTTTCATAAGAAAGTGATACGGTGCTGCTTTTGTGTGCACTGATGAAATATGGTATCTACACCACATGAATACATGGAAAAATATGTAAAATAACTGTTTTGCCTGTAATGCACGTAACAGCCACATGCAAGACCTGGTTTTAGTTAGACTGACTTTTGCTTGCCAGTATTTAAAATTCTGTAGTAGCATAACTCCAGCTGAAAATGCAGTATGCATCTCAATACAATAAGAAGCAAGAAATTTGGCTTGTAGCCTCCCTGCGTCCTATTACCAAAGCTATTAACTCTATTAGCTGTAAAGCTGCCTGTAGCTGTTGCCGGAGATAGTAGTTTCATGTTAGGAAAATGACTGCAAGAGCTTGTCGGGGACATCGGTTGTGAATGTGTTATTTCCACATGGAAATAATAGAAAATGTGTAGATGTGTCAGACAGGTTTGCGTCTGTTCATAGTATAAAGAGACAAACTCAAAACCTGTCACCATAGGTTCTGTAAGTAACATGAGTCTTTCAGAAATTTTCAGTTTCATCACTTTATCTGATTGGTTTAGGAATCGTATCCATGTGGAGGTTTTTTGTGCTATTGAGAATTTATAATATTGTGAAATTATTGATATGATATCAAAATTAGGGCAAAATCAAAAGTAGAATCAGCTGAAAATTGGCAACTCCATTAGAGTGCTGGGATAAACTGAATTTCTGTGCATTTTTTTCCAATGTTAGAAAAAAAATATATTAATGTCAGTATTTTGAGGAAATTTTTCTTATGTCCCTCAGTACTAAATTTATTAATTGATTAAACTTTTTCTAACAGCTTATTCAAAGTGGAAAAGGGGAAGCTATTCGAATCAGGTCAATCCTTCGATCTCTAGTGCCAACTGAAGATTTGGTTGGGATTATAAGTATACCACTAAAGCTGTCAACAGTTAACAAAGGTAACTTCAATACTTTTATAAGACCAGTTAATCTTTTTATAAAAATCTTTTGGCACATAAGCCTTCAGCTGTAAAATAGAACAGTTTTGTTAGATTTGAGTGCAAGCAGAGAACTGTTTTTCAGATTTTTAGTTAGACACGTATGAATTAGAGCTGCTCCAGTAGAACAGATAACATTCTCTGCTCCGCAGGAGCAAGTAACATAAGAAGTACTTCACAGGATCACACCAATGGGCTGTCCATCCCCAGTACTTTGTCTCCAGTAGTGGCCGTAGAGGTGCTATCTCTTTAGGTAGAATGTGTAAGCTTGGACTCAGTCCCTTAGCACTTCCACATCACCCAGTTATTTGTTTAGAGAGATTAGCATGTACCTCCCTGCCCGTTAATATGTTTCTAGACCCGGTGTTGAAGAATGTGTCTGATCCCTTTGGAATAATGTCTGTACCCATAAACTACTGTGGCAATAAATTCCAGAATTTTACTATTTGGTACATAAAGAAGCATTTTAAGCATTTTTTTTTTTTAAATTTATACTCTACTAGTTTTAATTAACACCCTTGAATAGTAGTATTTTTGGATTTGGTGTTTAGCAGTTCTTCATTTACCTTGTCAGCTACATTAATAATTTTCTAAATCTCAGTTATATGCTTTCTCAGTCCTCATTTTGCCAAACTGAAGAATCTCAGCTTTTCTTAGTCTCTCATCATAACTGCTCCATTGCCTGAATCATTTTAGTTGCCCTTCTGTGTACCTTTACTATCTCTATTCTGCAGTCCTGAGATGTGGAAAACAGCTGTAGGATGTACACAAGATGTGAGCAGGTTGTATGCTCACATGTGTATGTAGGCACACAATAGTTTGGTTCATGTATTAATTTTTTGTTTTATATAGCAGCAAAATGATGCCCTCCCTCATATTCTAAATACCCCTTTCTGATGGTGCCCAGTATCTTCTTGACTTAGTTGGTCACTGCTACACATTGAGCTGATAGTTTCACAGAATTTCAGTGATGACCTCAGGATCTCTTTGTAATGTCAGTTCCAAGCTCAGCATCATATAGGCATGTCTTACTATTCTGCAGATGCCTTAGCTTAGAGTTATCTGCATTGAAGTGCAGCTGTATCTACTCTACCCGCTCAGTTTCGTTAATGATTTAACCATACAGAATAACCTGGTGTTGTATACAGCCTTTTAGTCTCCTTTGTTTGCTTCCTTCTCCAGGTCACTGATGACTCACTATAGAATCCTGTTAGTCCTTGCTTGATTAAAATATTGCACACGCACATTGCATTTTAATTGCCTTTCCTGTTTCTTGGAACTGTGCTGTTTATTTCTTCCCTGGCCTTTTCAGAGGAAGTGAAACCCAGGCATATTCACTTTGACATTGTCCTGATCTGAAGAAAATCCTCCTCCACACCTATTGCCTTTTCCCCAATTTCTAGGTATAATGTTCCACTCCGACCTCAATGTTCAATCCTAGAAGCCCAATTTCTTTTTTATTAGGGTGCAGACTATTTCTGTACAGTCTAACTAAATTCCTTTTCTCTACACCACTACTGCACCCACCCTTTGAGACTCGAGATCTTTACCTGCCTCCCACAAGGTCCTCCCATAAGGTGTAGGCAAGTTATCACGGAATCCTCTCATATATCATGAAGCCACTCAGCTTAGTGCTTAATCCCGGTTCCACTGCCTGCTTCTTCACATCCTTGGAGACCCTGTCTACCATAGGAGAATGCTATGTGCAATGGGACATACTGACATAGGGTGGAGGAGTGGCTCTTCTCTTCAGAGGTTAGATCCTTCCTTCCTAGGAATACACTCCTTCCCCAAGACTTTGGTCCTCCTCAGTACCTCAAGGGTTGCCACTATGGAGTTGAGGCTGTAGGACCTGTCTGTTTCTCTTACTACTCTGATTCATCCATTCTCACCTCTGGGGAATGAGACCACTCTCTGAAGACTCAAACATTGTGTATGGTGTGCACACATAGAAAACCTGAACCCAGGGCACGGCATGGACCAGCTGTTCTCTCTGGATCCCCACCTGTCATTGAGGTTGAAATTGAGCTTTTGTCACTGGAACTACCAGCCTTCTTAACAGTACCTGTTAAAGGGAAGTCAGTGAAGACTCTGGAGTTTTCACCCTCTTCCCTCTGGAACTCAAACATAATTCAAAATCAGAGTTCAGAGTGCAGAGGTGTATTGATGATGGTGTTCTTGTTACGTGACTGTTGATTCTTTCCTAGAAGTGGTCATTGTGGTTAGCCAGGGTGGATTTATTTCCACAAAAAAACTTCCAAGACAATCATGCCTGATGAAATTTTCTATAAAGCATTAACTCAACAGAAGGATAAGGGTTTTATGGCATATGATCTCCATGTTTCCTATTAATTTCTCCATGTTCCACGAGCTGTAAACTACCAGTCTGTCATTTTCTTCTAGGGCAAAATAACTTTATCCTCCTTCCCTTCCTTTTGTTGTCCTTTCCATTTCACAAGAATTATTCCCCTTTGCAGTCAGAGATGCTTTATGTGGTACAGTTAACTTCTGTGTTGTTGCTGTCTTCCCCATGGATTCCATGTTCTTTCTAACTGAGTTTACATGAGACAAAAATTAAAGTTCTTAGCCTTCTTCGACTTCACAGTTACTATATATTTTCTATATTTGCAGTAATATTTATCTTTAATTTCACCATATAAACATTCTCTGTAATAGTAAAGAAACAAATAGAGTACTTTACAATTCATTCTTAGGCTTTCATTTAAGAGTGAAAAATTAATAAATTGCAAAATAAAAGGATTTTTAAAATAATAAAAACTTAGTATTCTTTTTCAGCATACAAGAAAACTGAACAAGAACATAATTTTCATTGAACGTGATTTTACACATTAAATGTAATTATAGTGTCTTTCATTGTCTTAGTTTTTCTTGGTTTATCTGTTATCTACTATTAAAAATTGCGTTATCTATTTGTGTAGATGGCACAGTAAATGAGCCAGACATGTCTGCAAATTTCTGTCCTGATCATAAAGCACCCATGGTACTCTTTTTGGACCGTGTCTATGGTATTAAGGACCAAAGCTTCCTCCTTCACCTACTGGAAGTTGGATTTTTACCAGATTTAAGAGCCTCTGCCTCTTTGGATACAGTGAGTATTTTGCTATGGAGTTTGGGTGCAGTGGCTGGATATAGTGGCTCTGTAATTGTAAGAAATGGAGTTCCAAGTCAAAACAGCTTTTAAAAGAAAGGGTAGTATAGGCTCGGTATAAACACAAACAGTAATAATTCAGTTACTATTAATTTATAGCACTTAAGTCTGATCATAAGCATTCAGTACCACCTTATGAAGCAACGGTGTAATGTAGTTTAAAAACTTTTAATACAGACTTACATTAATTATACAGTAACTACATTGGATATACTGTAATAGGCCTAATGATTACTTTTATTTCATGTGTGCTTCTAAGACTTGCACTGAAAATTCATATATGTGTAGTTATGCAGAAATTAAGTGAGATTAAAAATGCTACTTAATGCTTTGTGGTTTTTGCTAATCTGTTTAAAGAAAGAAGCTGCATATTCTTTTTCGCTCTTGTTGGTTTAGAGTGCAGTGGGGCAAGAAATAGGAGATAAGTGGATGACTTGGATTTTCTCAAGTTCAAAAAAATTAGTCGTCATGTATACTGGGAATATCATGTTAGCACCCAGCCACTAAGGAGACTTAAGGAATTTTCATTATTAAGTTTTATAGACTTCAGATTTAGTAACCTTTATTCCCTATGATACTAACAATCATTTACTATTTCATCCAGGTTTCTTTAAGTACCACAGAGGCAGCTCTCGCACTAAATAGATACATTTGCTCAGCTGTGTTTCCATTACTCAAGAGATGTGCTCCCCTCTTTTCTGGAACAGAGCATCACGCCTCTCTGGTTGACTCCATGCTTCACACAATATATAGGTTATCCAAGGGACGTTCCCTTACAAAAGCACAAAGAGACACTATTGAAGAATGCCTGCTTGCTATTTGCCAGTATGTATGATGCCTGCGTACAAATGGATTTCTTTTGTGCAGTATATGTATTTTAGTAATTTATTTCTTTGAGTATAATGTAAAACTAAGATTATTTTATTCTTGCATGAAATAAATGACCAGAGTGTATGATAGGATTTTTTTTTTTCCTAAGAGAAAATAGATTTTATTTTTCTATTATGGGTACTACATTATACAAGCTGTCATTTTGATATGAGCTTTATGGTGATACAAGATAAATTCTGATTATTTGTAAAAACAAACCCCCAGTAATTACTAAAAATATTCTGGCAAGTCTGACAGTGAGTGTGTTCGGGATTTAAGGGATTGACGTGTTTGTATTTCTGATTGTGGTTTGAAGAACCTTGGCTGTAGGTTTTGGGGTTTTTTGGGGGGTATTTTTGATTTTAAAAAAAACCCAAACCACCAAACAAAAAAAAAAACACCTACCCCCCCCCCCCCCCCTTCCTTCTCCAAATCCTAAAACTGAATCAAGCAGTGAAGTTATATCAGGAATTGAAATGCAGATTTGCCAACTGAATCATAATTCTTGATCTTTGCCATAAACTGTAGTGTTACTTGTCTGTGCAGTGGACTGTGAAATTAGTTGTGCAGTGTGCAATTTCAGTTTGTGCATAGCACTGATCCACTGCCAAAAAGAGAATGTAGTAGAAATGGAAAAGATTTGGAAAAGCCTGACAAGAGGGATCAACATAAGAAATCATTTCACTCCTTTGGAACAGCTTACTAAACCAGGAATTTTCAGCCTGCAGAAGTGATGACTGAGGGGGAGATATGAAAGGAGCATTTTTAAATTGATTTTGAGTCTATAGATCACTGAAATTAAAGAGCTAGAAAAGAAATGCTGGGTAATTTATTCAGTCTTCCAGTTGATATTTATTTCTTATAAGAATCATACAGAATAATCTGTATTTCTCAGATCAGTTTCAGTTAGGAGCGTTGCTTTTTGGTGTCATATCAGAAACCATTCTGTTAGGATAATACTCTGTTTCTTTCACTTAGATTGTCCCCTCTGTGTATTCTGAAACAAATCCAGCACCCTTCCCTCTGCTGTCATGTGGGCACAGTCACACATGTTGGCTATTTGCTTAAGAGTCCAGAAGTAGCACGTCTTTCTGTGCTACATTCTTCTATACGTAGATGAGGCATAATGAGATTCCTTAAGCACCTACCACTGATTTTTCAAAATACTTTTAATAAGTGATTTGAATTCCAATATGCAAACTGATTTCAATTTTTATTTCCTTTTCACTGGACTGTATGAATTTTACTAAGACTTTCTGGTTTTTTTAATTACAGCCACTTACGTCCCTCTATGCTACAACAACTGTTGAGAAGGCTAGTTTTTGATGTGCCCCTACTCAATGAATACTGTAAAATGCCTCTCAAGGTAAATGCTTTACTTTCTGTACGTGCATTCAGCATAAAATTTCTTATTCTGCTATATGAACCATAATAACTCTTGGTAGCATGCAGGAATAAATTCTGAGTGAAGTCTACAGAGAATACAACACAGGGAACAGAATTCACCTTTCATTTCTGAGCAATCTTTAACTGAAATTTTATGCATCTTCTTGTTCTGTGAACAGAGAATTACAATTGTGAGATGATAAATAACTTTTATTTAAAATTTTTCTGTCAGGTTTGCCTCCTGTTCCTTTTGGGATAAAAGGGTCTGATCTTAGGTCTGCAGGTCTTTTTATGACAGAATTTGAATTCTGTTATACTCTAAAGCAGAGCTGTCAGATTCACAGACGTACTCTGGACCATTAGTAATTTTAGAGCAAATGTGTGGTGAAGATGGAATGTTTGATTTGGTTTTTTTTTAATTATTATTTTCCTTTCCTAAACAAAATTGCAGGAAAAATTAAAATGTCAAGATTCTAGTCCAATGCTAAAAAAAAATTTAGAATTTCCCAGGGGATACAAATTTTTAGTTCTAAAGAAGAAATCAGCAGAAATTTGAAATTATGTGGAAAGTGCACCAATAATCACATACGCTAGCTCTTTAACTGGTATGTTACAGATTGTCTGTACAAAAGTTCTCTCCATTGGTTTTTCCAGAGATGAGCTAAAACGGTGAACTGCAGATGTCTTCTGCAATGTTTTGAATAATACTGAGGCCATCAATTACAAATGACAGAAGTAAAATCAATTTGAATTTGTAAAGCTTTTTACCGGAATCTATCGTGTCCTGTTTTATACCCATTTCATTGTCTCTGTTTTATTCTGTGCACTAATCGGTACTCAGATGGTGGTAATCCTGAAATTTTGTAACTTTGCTACTCACTGTCATCACTGAGAATCCCACAGCGGCAGTTGGGCATAATACAGGCTTTATACTTTCACAGCATGGGCTCTACTGATCTCCCAGAAGGCAAAAGAAGAAAAAAAAGATTTTTATGAGCCATTAGAAATGAAGAGACAGGAATAAATAATAATACTCATGTAACTGTTTAAACAGATACTGGCAATTCAGACTTCACTAACCAGTATGTTATTTTGTTAAATATCAATGTTTTATGTGCATTTTTATTTTCTTGAAAATCTAGCTTCTGACAAATCACTATGAGCAGTGCTGGAAATATTATTGTCTGCCTTCAGGAATGGGAAACTATGGCATTGCAGCAGAAGAAGAATTACATTTAACTGAAAAACTTTTCTGGGGAATATTTGATTCCTTGTCTCATAAGGTAATGACTGTAATTCACATTGTAGTATGGGATGACTAGAAAAGCATTACAATGATAATTTGCCGTGCAAAGTGCAGAAAGTTGCTATTTTAACAATACTTTCAACCAATATAGGACATATGGCAATGAATGCATTTAATGAAGTAACTGTCTAATGAAAAATCGAATGCTGAATCTTGAAAGATTCATTCCAAACTAATGAAATGTCAAATGTTTGTCTTGATATACCCATATAGCCTTACGCTAGTAATGAGGCAGATTGCTTGCTACACTAACAAGTCAGTGTTGTCTCCTCTCCCATCTTGGCTCTACTAAACTTTTTAAAATACTTTTTACTGACATAAAATTAATTTTTAAAAATGTATGTATATGTTTGTCCAATTGATGCTGTATGCACAGTAAATATACGTTGTCTGTTTTCGAGCATACACTTGTATTTTGTTAGTTTTCTGGGTATTGCCCAGGTTAAGAAATATGATGCAACATTCTTAGAAATAAACATTTTTCCATTTTCCTGTTCCAAAGTTTGATCTTGGGATTTTTTCACTTAATCATTTTTTCTCCAAGTAAGAAAAAGTTACATTTCTGATAGGAGAAATGCCTTACTGAGTAAATGCTTTTTGTACTTCATTGGACTAAAAATCAGGTTCTCACTATGGGACAATAATGAATTCTTTTCATTGCATCTCACTGAATTTATGTTCCAGTTCTAATGAACAGATTTAGATGATTGCTTCTCCAGGCTTTCTGATTTGTAGTATGGAAATGAAGATGGTCTCTGCATTATTCTAAAATGGCTTTTTAAGCCTTATTTGTATTTCATTTTAGTGACATTTACCTCTCTCTTAGTGCTGTCACAAGTGCAAAGAGTGTCAGAAGGGCCTGACACAATGAAATGTTTCCAATTAGTGTGTCTTAGCTTTTTACAGATAAATGAAGATGATACTTTTCTGCCAATATTCGTGGCCCTCTATAATAACATTTTCATTTTCCTGTAAATGGTTGTTAGTCCGGTGAAAGGAGAATTGTGTAAATCTGCTGAGCTACAGTGTTCTCTATTGTTCTGTTTTGTACTGAGATATTTACAGGTTCGGTATTTTCATGGCTTCCAGCTCTTTAGTGGAAACAATTTACCCTGTGATCTCACTTCTTTTGTTTGTGCATACACATTAAAGAATGTCGGAACAAAACTACAGGAAGTTAAAGCCTCAAAATTTTAGGCATTCCGCTTGCTGTGATATAAACACATAATTTTATCAGCAAGTATTTTCAATGGACCTTAAAATTGTTCTGGAGCATTTTCTTGACACAAAGTGGTCATTTGGATTTATGTAGTCTTTCTATTTCTAATAATGAAGCAACAGAAATATTTTTGCAGTGTAAAAATTTTTCCTATAAATACTTGATTGGTGCCTGTGTCATAACATCAAAAAGATGCCTGTGTTATCTGAGCAAAACTTTATCAAATAATTATAATAGCATCAAACTCTTGCACTGTAGTGTTCATCAGTAAATCTTAAAGTTTTTTAAACTTGTATCATTATGCCCATTTTACAGATGGGGAATCTGAAAGATACAGAAGTGATTTTTTTTTTTTTTCCCCCCTAAGCATACTAGAATGTTGTTTGAGAGCTGCAAGGAGAACCTTGGCCAACAGTGATCTGCTGCTACTTCCTCTAGCACGTGTTCTTTATAATCTAGTGTAACAGTCATACTTGTGTATACTTACACACATGTCAGCATATTCATGTTATTTGGGTACTCTTAAAAAATGTATCAAGTTGATATCAAGAAAAATAGGTGTCATGCAGCAATAATTTTGCTCCATGCTTAATTTTTAAATGTGCTTTACTGTTTGTTTGCATCTTCTAATATTCGTACTTATGGCTGCTTGGTTTTCACTAACATTTTGCCTGTTTTTCTATTGGATTTTCCAACCAGTTCCTATCTCTCCTGCAGAAGTATGATCCAGAGCTCTTTCGAATGGCTTTGCCCTGTCTAAGTGCTATAGCTGGTGCTTTGCCCCCTGATTATTTAGATACACGAATTAGGTCAACACTGGAAAAGCAGACTTCGATGGATCCAGAAGGAAATTTTGATCCCAAACCTGTCAGCACAGCGAAGTGAGTTATAGAAATCATAGTGATTTCCTTTCCTTAAATATTTTTTATACTATTCCCTATTAACATTTTTTTCTCCTCTGTAGGGAGAATTGGCTGGTGACTGACTTGTTAATGATATTAGTAGCTTTCAGAAGTAGTGTAAGGATTTTTGCTTCCTCCTGTCAAATACTTCACTGCAACTTATCCTGTTTACCAGATATAAAACACATTCTTCTCAGCACTCTACAGATGTTAAATATTTCCACATTATATCTGCAGAGTATATAGTAAATGCTATACTTATTATGTACCCTGTTACCTAGTAGTTCTAATATTTGGGATATATACAACTGTAATACTTTCGATACTGTCATTATTTAGAGTGTGCTTATGACAATTGGTACAAGATCATCAAAATCTGGTAAGTGATTCAACTGGCCTATTGCCCGATTTTTATAAAATCTTCACTTAGTTTTGAGAATTGTAGCAACCTCATACAGCAAAATAAGCAGATCATGTGTCCTGATTTAATAGAGACTTGGCCTTCCTAGTAATCTTGTGCTTTTAAAATACAGATTTCTATTACTTTTATGTTTGAGAACTGAGAATCACTAGTTGATTCTTGCTATTAAAGTCTTACACCTCCATCATTACGCAATGTGAAACATCCATGCTAATATTATCCTGTATTAAGAATTACCAAGAAAAATACCTTTGGGCTATGGTGAAGCAGGTTTTTTTTTTTTCTTGTGATTTCAGTTGCTAATAAGTGCAACTGTTATGTATTTGAACATTGCCTGTAAATGCCATTATAGCTCTGCTTTGTTTTGTGGCATTTCTTCTAAAGAAAATGGAATTGCAAAGCCAAATATCTTGCCTTCATCTAGAGGTGAAGCGTTTTGATTAGTGCCATATTATACTGACATTTTTTTCGTAAATGAGACAGCAGTAACTTATGATTGAATGACCATACTCCCCTTTGTTTACAGCCTTGTACTTCCTGAAAAGTTGGAGTTTATTGTCAGCAAGTATGCTGAACATTCCCATGATAAATGGGCCTTTGATAAGGTAGGAATTATTTTAAGACTGGCGACTGTCAGAAAAGGAGTAGTAAATAATACTCAGGTGAATATGGAAAGAAAAACTGGACAGTTGAACTTATGGGGCCTTGTTTGGAGTGTATTAATGTCTGCATATTTCTTTAGGGTTATGTGGAAGAAATCTTTTGCTGAAGAAAATGCATTGAAATTAGTCACTTTTTGAAAATAGCCAGAATTTATTAGAATGAGGAGAATGAAAAGGGGGTATTTGGTTTGGGTTTTTTTTTTAACTAAGAATATATAGCTCTTAGCTTCATTTTGCCTGGTTATGATGGTTTTTCTCTGGGAGTCAGAGATTCAATTTTACTGCAGCAGCTCTGTGATCTAAGAGAGTACCCAGGATGTCTAATGTCCTTTGTTTTTACTTCAGAAAATGTAGTTATAGCTTTTCTTTCTTTTTAGCTTCAAAAAGGCTATTATATATTGATTTCCTCTATAATTTTCCAAGTGCTCTCTCACTGTGTTATGTTTCTGTTTCACTACTTCAAAATAGCTATAAGACAAGACAATATATACGAAGTGATTTTTTTATATCTTTTTAATGTTACAGTGAAACATTTAATAAAGGCCTTTTTAATGTTACATTTTGCAAATAATTTTTAAAGTTAATAAATAGAAATTTTAGAGTTAAATTTGAGGAAAATTAAGTTTGATGGAGTTGTAGTTTTTGATAACTATGTTGGAAGTGTTTTGATGTAACTCACTCATTCAATCCAAGTGAATTTTAAACCTCTTTCATTCTAAGAAAAAAACCAGAGGTGGGGTTAAGTAATTTATTATAACAAATTAATAGCAATTTTATAGAACAGTTGTGTAGAAATAACAATTCTGTTGTTGTGTGGGGCTATGTATGCAAATTTGTATAGAAAGGTATACATATATATGGATATGTAAACACACACACATTAATGTCAAACCATACATTTCTGTTATTATTGTTTAAGGTAAAGGAGTCATTAAAGATACGTTCTTTAGTGCTTGATCTGTTAACATTACATTTTCTTCGTGTTGCTGACTCCAGCCTCCTAGAGAATAGAGACACTTTTTAACTTAGCCAGTGTGTCTTAATGCATGAAATTTGAAAGGGGCCAATGTATATTAGGCTCGGAACTGGCTGCATGACACCTGCTACTCATAGATGGCATCTAGTCTCTAGGCCATGTTTTGTTCCAGTGTATCCACAGATGGATGCATGCTCTTTTAAGAGGAATTTCTGTGGCACTGAGTAGCTATTGGAGTAGACTAACAGTTCAATATGACAGACTAAACTGGCCAATCTGCCATTGCTCGTCTATCTTATTGTTCTCATCTTATTTTGGTATAGTTATTTGGTATATTTATTTTTTTCAGACTAATAGTGGATGGAAGTACGGTGTTTCACTGGATGAAAATATGAAGACTCACCCATTAATAAGACCTTTCAAAACTTTAACTGAAAAGGTAATAGAGGAAATTTCAGCTGCATTAATACAAAGTAGATTTAGTGTACTTGTAAAAATCCATTTCATATACATGCTATAAAAGGAAAAGAGACAAACTAGAATTCTTACAATTAAGAATAGCAACATCTACATGCTGAAGTGGTAGTTTAGTTAATCTTACACAGAGTCTTGTATAATTTGCTTCCATTAGGCAGTCTTCATAGGCCTGGGCCAATTTGTATTCGAAGTATCAGTAGCACAGGGTTTTCAGGCCTTCCTGGATGAGGAATGACTGGCAGCAGCTCCTGGGTTTTAGATGAAAGTGTAATTTAACATATCTGAAGGCAATTTTGTCTTCAAGAATGATGGTAGAAAAACTTAAAGAAAGCGTAGGAGATGCTTCAGTTGAAAATGGGGAAAAACATTTAAACTATTTTGAATGCATTTTTCATTTTAATTTCTTTCTAGTTGTCAGAACAGTGCACTGAATTTGAATTCTGATACATATTTTTGCAATGATTCATTGGGTGACTCAAATAAGTCAATTACATTTGTCCCTCTTTACCACACTTTTCTTGTTCAGAACATGGAGATGACAAAAATGAAGAGGGATTCAAAAGGTTTAATTTCCCAAGGTTTGTAAATTGCTTTGAAATCTTTGGAGAGGAGCTGAAGAATTGTTGGTTGAGTTGTTATTAAAGCTGTTCAACGAGGATTTTCTGAATTGTCTCAGATTATAAGTTTCTGAAGCTAAAAATCAGGTCTTTCAATAAACATGACTTCACTGTCATGTTAAGTAACTGTCATAAACATTCTTATTTATGGCAAGAACTGAAATATTTTTTATTAGGTCGATTTGAGACGTCTTAACATGACATAATCAGAATATTCTTTGCCACAAGTTTTCAGATTTTCTATAATACCTTTATTTTTCAAAGGAGTGTTGGAATACAGGCTGTTCCCTAGTTTTTTGTCGATGTCTGTATTTATATGAAGAGGTGTATAGATCAGTAATGTTCTGCATATGTGAATGGATATAAATATAGGAAGACTACAAAAAGGCCTCATGTGCTAATACCTTCAAATGTACGTACTTGCCTAACTGATTTCATAGTGCCATCAATTTTTTATTGTTTTGGGCTGGAGGAATGCATGAGTAAGTTTCCAGATACTAACTACATTGTTGCTCCAGAGCTCACTTGAACTAGTTTGTTACACATATGCCAGCAATAAATGCCACTAAGAATAAAACCAAAAAATTTGGAAGCATTTTAAAGCTTCTTTCTCATGTAAAAAGAATTATATCATGTCTTCAGATATAATACACAAATTTTGTTTGCTTTTGTGGCATGTGACAATTTATAAAGAAGGACAGAGTATTTAAATTGACTTTTTACTACTTGCTGAATACAGAGAAATTTTACATTATTTTCCTCAAAGGAAAAGGAAATTTATCGTTGGCCTGCCAGAGAATCACTGAAAACCATGTTGGCCATGGGATGGAGCCTAGAAAGGACCAAGGAAGGAGGAGAAGCACTAATACATCAGCGTGAAAATGAAAAGCTCCGCAGCATATCTCAGTCTAGCCAGGTAAGGTGGAATTGCTTAAATTCAGAAAGCAAAAGGCTTCTTTGTTAATTTCCTAAGAAATTATACAAAATTATGTTAGGTTTATATTCTTTTTAATTAAGAGAATATTTTAACGTTAGAGTTCTGAGATTGGAAGTCATGTCACTATAATAAACACAGTGTGCATTAGACTAAAGAGGGCATTTCAAAAAGAGAACTTTTAAGATGATAAGGCTGTCAGAGACCATATCTATTCATTTTCTCAGAAGACCTGCAGAGAGTTTTCCTACAGTCATTCAAAGATTACATGGCAGAGTATTGAAAACCTTTTATTTTATAATAAGTAAATCTAGTAATTTTCTTTTTTGGCCAAACAGAAGAGCCTGAAATGGGCTTTTGTCAAGATTATAATTATGACTGACAAATAAGATTGCACATTTAATACTTTATGTTAAATCTACAAACAAAATTTGCAGGTAATTATATCGTACCTAGCATTTTGATGTGGTTTAGACCATTTTTTTCATTTGTATTTTTTTGGAATAGCATGTTAAGACTGCAGCTCTATATCTTTGTGTCTTGGAGGGGGGAAAGCTGTTTAAAACTATGACAAGTATTAGGGAATTTTTATTGTACCCCTTGAGGTGAATTAAATGCACATTTGTGCTTAAATATAGTGAGATTTTATGAGCAATGCATTTGGCAGACTCCTACTGCCATAAGCAGTTCTGCAACGAGTGTCCAAAGATGTGTCATGAGTTGATTCCTTATATAAGCTTGCACTGGCGCTGATCCTGTGAGCATCAACATCAGGCGCCTTACGCCTGTGTTGGGTTCATTCCCCAGCACCAGTTTTGCTCACCAAAAGTGGCCCCTGAGCACTGTTATGACACAATACTGCAGCATTTTTTGTCTCTTCAGCAAACTTCACTCCCGTACAGGGAGTCCTTCTGTCTCTGCTGGCATCTTTGCTTCCAGCCAGTTGAACCTGTTCTGCAGTTGGGAACTTCTTGCCCAAGAAGATGCATGATAAAGACATGGCGGAGTAGAGTATTTCAGCACATGTTTAACTTCAGTGCATGATTGAAATCACTGATTTATATGTGACCGTTCACATGTAAGATGTGCCTAATAGGTTTGTTGCACTGGAGCGTTCACAATTTAAACATTTAAAGACTGTGTAAATATATTACACCTCTTCTTTTTCTTGGTCTGTAAATTCCACGAGACAATAACCTGTTTTAACTTTTTCTTTTGATGTCTTATCTTTAGCATATGGTTCATTCAGGATGTTGCGACACTGTTCTGTCACGTTTTGAAGGCATGTCTTGTATGCCTCATGATTGGTCTCCTCTCTTAGGCTGAAAAGCATAGTCCTTAGCAGCTTGCCATCTGCTGCAAATAGGGACATCTAAGTATCTGCAGCAACCTCCTTATTTCCACATCAGCAGATGTATTCTGTTAATCATCTTGTGTGTCTTCAGCACATTGCAAAATAAAAGGTGAACACAGTTTCTACAAGAAAGTTTAAAAATTTAAATGGTGTTACTCCAATCAGATCAAATACAGAGATGTATTTGAATATTTGATTTTTTTTTATCGGAAATACTTTTATCTGAAAATAATTCTTTTATTCCCACAGGGAAATGGGTATAGCCCAGCGCCACTTGATCTCTCTAACGTGGTGCTTTCTAGGGAGCTTCAGGTTTGTATTTGTGTTTTGCATATGTTGTGCTGAAAAGAATAAATAGATTTGGTTTTTACTATTAATGAGTTTAATTTTTGTCAGCTTTTATGAGTGTATTTGTGACTGGTTGTGCTATGCTGTTGTATAAAGGTGCATGCCATACTATTTTCATATTTAAAGGAGAGATTTCTACTATTTATCCCCTTGGTACTTCCTGAGTTCCTGGAAGAAGTTATCATGAAGCTAGGGAAGGGGCTGTAATCAGCATGTGATATATG
This sequence comes from Grus americana, assembly GCF_028858705.1. Classification (NCBI taxonomy): domain Eukaryota; kingdom Metazoa; phylum Chordata; class Aves; order Gruiformes; family Gruidae; genus Grus; species Grus americana. The sequence continues at coordinate 35,719,904 of NC_072856.1, read as the reverse complement.
TGTACCCTGTGCCTGTGCTGACTTCAAAAAACAGCTGAATGTAGAAATGACACTTAACTGTGATGTGTCTTTACCACAAGAGTGTAGACTTTACTAAAGACTGTAAAATTCTGTAAAATTACAGAATTTTTAATTGTCACCTTTTAATTTTGCATCTTGTTTTTTTTCTGATGATAATGTAGGGAATGGTTGAGGTAATGGCAGAAAACTACCATAATATATGGGCCAAAAAGAAGAAAACGGAGTTGGAAAGCAAAGGTAAGCCAGAATCCTGTGAACCACACAAAAAAGACAAGGAAAATGAGGGAGAAGAAACAGTCTGAAAGAATTCAGTGTAAGACAATCAAAATTTAATTATTCCTTTTTGTACTTGAAGCAAAACAAATCTTATGGTAGAAAAACTTACAGTTCTTTCAACTTACTAAAGGTGGAGGTAGTCATCCTTTATTGGTACCTTATGACACGCTGACAGCCAAGGAGAAGTCACGGGACCGTGAAAAGGCACAGGAGCTGTTCAAATTCCTTCAGGTTACTGGTATAATCATATCTCGGTAAGTTACGTGGGTTTTTTAAGCACGTACCTAACATTCAGTGCACAAACCATGATGATTGTCCTTATCTCACTGCAGTCTCTTAGTTATTGACATATTACCATTTGGCGTATCTTCTGTAAATCAAAGTCCTTGTTACTTTTATGTTCAGAAAGACCCTTCTGAAATAGTGTAGACATGTAACATTTTTAATAAGTTATGTGATCATAGTAAATACAAAATGCAACAGCAGTGTAATTAAACAAGCAGATGACTCAAAACTTCTAAATTAGCAGCCAGCAGTGTCAGTAAGGATCATGGGAAAAGAAATCTGAGGTCTGATACTGAAATGCATCAATGTAAAAGTGCTTTTCAATCCAGTTTTTAAGAAAAATGTGGTTTGAGTTCTGTGAAGCAGTAAAGCAAAGCGGCTATTTTGTGGGCATTTCATCCTTCTGCTGAAGCAGAAGTGCAAACTCCATTAGTTGTACTCTAACTCAAATTGCTGTGTCTGGAAGGAAGCTGGCCTGTGGGGACTTAACCTGTCAATGAAATTAAAATAACTTATTAGACTGTATTTTTGGCTTTATATGATGGATTTGCAAGTTACTATACTGTAACTATCGTCTTTTATTGTGTGCGAAACGTCAGAGCACATAGGAAACTGCAGTTTTGCTGGCATTAAGTATTTTTGTAAACTAAACTGTATTAATGAACAATTTTTTCTGTACATGCATGGAGTCAGATCTTACTTGTTTTCATTTGTTTCTGCTTTTCAAGTCTGTGTCTCTAGTGAAAGTATACACTCAGAAATTTATACAAATTGATTATTAGGATCTGCAAAAGGTAACTTTGTAGGCTTCAACAATTAATAACATTTCTTAAGATATTAAAAGCCAGCTCTAAACAGACATTTCTGCACCCCTACAGAGAAAAATTCCCTCCTGCCACATATGTAGGCTCTCAGCCTGAACCCAAAAGTAGGTATGCCACCAAACATTTTTTCTATCCTCCATGATTACTTTAGAGCTATTGAATAAGAAAAGCAGGTTTAGTTCCTGCAAATGAATGGTCCTTTGAAACACCAATAGAATTGCTCAAATACTAATTTTAATATCTCTTTTCAGCTGCATCTGTTCAGGTTAGGAAGACAATGTTTTCAGTGTTAACTAATGGGCCAAGTCAACTTGAAAAAGCCTGTTCAAACTCTTTATGGGGTATGGACAAAGAGTTTCCAAAAATTGTCTATATCAGGGTGAATCAAGTTTATCCTCTTCTTAGCGTTTTCTTCAGATGAATGTGTGCATATTTTAAGTATATATAAAATCTTTTGCAATACTGATTGCAATTATCACATTTCTAGAATGTCGTTCTTAAAAACATTGGACTAATCATTAAAACATGGAAATTCTTTATAATTGGAAACGTATAGGCGGCACAGTGTGTGGACTTTACATATACCATCTGCCTCTGTTTTGATTTTTGCTCCTCTTTCTTTGTTGAGAATGGGTTTTTTTGAAGTACTTTTGGGTGTTTATGACATACAGATAAATCTCTCAGGCCTTACTCAAATATACATAAGAAACAAGATGGTATTTTGTTAAGCATCTTTAAAGCTCCTCAAGTTCTTTTGATTTCACCTTTGTTATTTAACAGAACTACCAATGTCTTTCAATATATAGGAAAATACATGCAACCATGACTTAATATAAAGACAAAAAAGAGAATATTTACAGTGATCTCACTGAAAATGCAGATAAATACTTAGTTGTATTATCCTCTGTGAGAGTGAGGCAGCAGGAGATGCCTGTCAACCATACATAGCTGTTAATACATACCAAGTTGTTTGATTACACATGTGATATATCAATTAATAGGAAGTCATAAAAGCATATAAACTAGGACTCTTCAGATAGCATTTGGTTTTGTTGTTTGTTTTTGGTTTTTTTTTTTCAAATGAAACTGTAAGATGGGAGGTTAGAGTCCTTTTATGTGTAAAACAGGATTGGAATATATTCCTTGGTTCCCTGACTATAACTGTTCCTCTCCTCTTACTCAGGTTCTGACATGGTCAATAACACACACTTTAGTATTAGATGGTTTTGTTGATAAAATTTCTGCTGCATCAGCCTTCTCCCACAGAATTACTTTTTCCTTGGATTCACTTCATAGCTGTTTTTCAAGTGTTAGTCCAATCTTCCATTTATTCTCCCTAATTTACTCCTATACCAGTGCTAAGGAATCTCAGGACAAATGCTCATTTCCTCCATACCACAACAGCGAGTCCAGCAACTTTCCTGCTTTCTTGTTCCTTTCTTGCTTTTGCCTCAGTGCCACAAACTACTAGTTCCTCACTTCTTCCCTACTTCTGAAACACTGTTCAACTCCTCTGTAGTCTCTGCATCTCCTTTAGCCAGGTCATTTTCTCTAATCGATAAAGGGTGAGCCTTCCTATCTATTTGAAGAGTGTGTACAGAAGCAAATGAAGTAGCCATTATGAGTTACCCAGGTTTTCCCTTAATGTTATTCAGTTACTTCCTCACTTGGCAAGCCAGTTAGATGTCCTGGGTGTAGGCCACCATCTATCAGCTGAAAATCTCAAGTATAGTTTAGTCCTCTCAATGTTGGAATAAAGAGACTATGAAGAATTTGCAAACTAAAAAAATGTACAAAAAAACCTCAAGGAAATGAAGAAGAATTAATTACTTGTATAAACAAGTATGTTTGAAAACAGAATAAATTAAAAATTTATAGAGTTATGTGACTTCAGAAAGAAAAAGAAAAAAATCCCTGTTCACGTCACAGATGACAAAACACAATGCATCCTTAGCAATTTTGTAGAATGAACCCTTAGCAACAAATTGGAGAATTTGGATGCCTTTCAAAAGATCTTTGACGGGCTGGAGAAATGGCCTGACAGAACTCTCGTGAGGTTGAGCAAAGGTAAATGCAAAGTCCAAAGTGGAAGAACCCCAGGAATAGGGAAATTGAGCCTTACAGCAACTATGCAGAAAAGCACTTTGATTTTGCAAGTTGAACATGAATCAGGGTTGTGTCCTCATGATGATGAAGGCTGACTGCATACTAGACTCTATCAGTAAGTGTAGTCTGCAGGTTGATGGAGGTGATTTTTTTCCCCTTCCATTTTGTGACCATGAGATTGTTTCAGGAGTATATTGTCCAGTTTTTGGTTCACCAGTGCTAGGGAAGACATTGGTAAAAGTTAATCAAGTGGAGGGCCACCAAGACACTTAGGGGAATTGGCATGCAGGAGAGGCTAGATTTTTTCAATACTAAAACAGAAGATTGCAATGAGATTTTAGTACTGTATTCAACTACTTAATGCCAGGTTATAGAGACACTGTCTCCTCAAATCTAACAAGTTGTTACAATGGAAATTCTGGTTAGATAAATGAAAATGTTTCGCCCTCATTTATTTCACAGTGAGGGTGTTCAAACGTTATAGTAGGATCTCAGAGATTTTGATCCTTGAAGATATTCAGTACATCATTGGACAAGTTTCTGAGCAACCTGATCTAACTTGGGTTTTGGTTTTTCTTTGAGATGGGACTTGGATCAGATGACTTTCAGAGGTTCCTTCCACCTTAAATTTTTCTGTGATCCTAAAGAATTTTAGAATTTCAGGGAGGTAGGTTTCATTTGTAGCTAAAATAAAATCTAATATTTTAAATCTAGGCACAACAAATCACACGTTTTTATTCCACTTTAATATCTTGCATGCACCAGTCATGATTTAGGTCATGAATTTATCTCAAATAATGAATAATAGATACCTCTTCAGAACGTATTGCATACTGCTTAAATTTTTCCTATACTTTAAATAGAGTAGTAGTTTATTACTTGCATTTAGGTTTTCATTTAGTAGCTTACGTCATGTTGACTGCAGTCTTTCACAAAATTCAGGAGCAAAAATGAAGTTTAATAGTGTATAGTGAAATTAAGTGTAGGACTTAGGCTGATTTTTGTAAAGCTGTAATTGTTGACTTCCTAAACATTTGGAACTTTGCCAGCAGTAGAAATTGAGTGGCCAGTGCGTTGCTTTGTTAGATTTAAACGTACCATGGCTTCATTTGTACAACAAGATAGTTCTCTAAAATTCTTATCCTAAAATACATATATTTTGAATACTTGAATGCAAAGTTATTCCACCTCTTAGAGGAACCAGAACTGATTTTAACATTTCCAGTACCTGAAGGGGCCTACAAGAAAGCTGGAGGGGGACTGTTTACAAGGGCATATAGTGATAGTACAAGGGGTAATGGCTTTAAACATAAAGAGGGTCGATTTAAATTAGATGTTAGGAAGAAATTCTTTACTGTGAGGGTGGTGAGACAGTGGAACAGGTTGCCTAGAGAGGTTGTGGATGCCCCTTCCCTGGAAGTGTTCAAGGCCAGGTTGGATGGGGCTTTGGGCAACCTGGTCTGGTGGAAGGTGTCCCTGCCCATGGCAAGGGGGGTTGGAACTAGATGATCTTTGAGGTCCCTTCCTACCCAAACCATTCTATGATTCTATGGTTTCTTGCTATGTAGTTGATAACTATGAATTGCTATGGAAGGTAATTTTCTCCTTTTTATGAAAATTTACTGTAATTAAAAGCTAATAAAGAATGGAATGCTTCATAGTACTGTCATCATTTGTCGTACTGTCATCATCAATGCTATTTATCCTAATGCTTTCTAAAACAGGGGACTGAATGACATGGAGTTGGATGCTTCATCCATGGAAAAGAGGTTTGCCTTCAAGTTTCTGAAGAAAATTTTAAAATATGTTGATTCTGCTCAAGAGTTTATTGCGCATTTGGGTAAGCTGCAGGTTTTATTTTTAAAATAATTAAAATTGTTGAGATTTAAATATTTGGATTGATATGTTTAAATTTGTAGCGACCACTATTTTTATTGCATTTAAGAAACTTAAATTGTGTATTTTAATTTGCAGAGTGAATTCTTGGACATCTGTAACTAGCTAAACTGTTTCTGCTGTTTTATTTTTATTTCAGCAAAACTAAGTTTGCAAGGCTATATCAAAGAGCTATTGTGTTATTTATTATTAGGCAACTTCTTATTCGTGTCTGCCTTGATTGTATCCTTGCAGAAGCCATTGTAACCAGTGGAAAAACTGAAAAATCTCCACATGAACAAGAAATAAAATTCTTTGCTAAAGTGAGTGATTTAATATTACTAGTAATTTACACATATATTCTATTATACAGAACATGGAAATTTGTAATGCTAGACTGCTTTTCAGGTGACAGAAATATATCTTTCCCATTTTTTAAATGGTAAGTAATCTATTAAATGTTGTTAACAAATAGTTCAAAATATCTTTAAACGAATTCCAGCATATTTGCTGGATTCAAATATTTCAAAATATTTCAATATATCTGCTTCTACATGAGAAGGAACATAGAAATTAAAAGGCAGCTTATTTATTAAATGAAATTAATTACTCTTGCTGAACATATAAATTATTTCTGAAAATTTTTGCCTTGGTACATTATTAAGTGCATATTATCATGTAATTAACAGGAAGAAGTATTCTTATGCATAGTAATGTCATACACATTTGTATGCCTTATAAGAAAAATGTTGTCAATAATCAGATTTGAAGTAAGGAACATTTAGGGTTGAATTTAGGATCTTAAAAAAAAAAAAAAGCCCTCTCCCTTTACATGTGTACTGGATAGTTACGTAAACAGCGGAGAGGAAGGGTTCTCTTAGATGAGTGATATTTATCATTGTTGAATGTGAGAAGAGTAAGCCTGCTATATTAGATCCAAAATAGATACATCTGTGTAACTCTATTTATTATTTACGTGACTTTTAAGTAAAATTGTAAGACTTAAGGTTTTCATTTATATGACTTTGTGTTGGAAATGAGAAAATGCAACTGTTACAGAACTTCTAAAATTCTTTGAATGAACTTTGACCAATCAGAGCATTGTTGCTACATGTACCATTGTGCTCTGTGAAAAATACATTTTGTATCTGTATTTCTTAGGTTCTTTTACCATTAGTTGATCAGTACTTTACAAATCACTGCCTCTACTTCCTGTCTTCTCCAACAAAAACACTCAGTAGCAGTGGATATGCATCAAATAAGGAAAAGGAAATGGTAGCAAGGTAAGTAGAAAATTAAGAAATACAAGGAGGGTTCTATATAGATAATTAAAGGTCTCTTCTTAGATTAAAGACAAAGATAGTTCAAAAGCTCAGTTTCCTTAGATAGAAAGTGGATAGTTTATTCTGTATCAGAATGGCAGTGAGTGAATAGAATTCCTCATTTTAGTATTCTTTAATATATAGTTAAAGAATTAAGTATATATACTAATTATATATATTACAATATATAATTGTGGACAATAATATCAAAAACATTAATAAATGATTCTGTGAGCAATGGGAGTAATAAAACTTCATTTCTGATGGGTTCGTGTTTCATTGTTGATGGCAGTTTCTGGTCGAAGTTTATCCCACTATTGGGTCGTTTAAATGGTCTCACATGTAAATTTTCAGATATCAAAAAAATGTGAAAATATCGTGATGCAGCTTTTTAAGGATAATTATGGATTTTCCCTTCTCTACAAAATTACTGCTGCCCCCACACAAAAATTTCTAGAATTTCATAATTTTTAGACATCTGTACTGTTTCAGATTTGGTTGGAATCAGTCATTTGACTCAAAGTTCTTCTAGAATACTCAATTAAAAAGAGCCAGTTGCCTTTTAATTTATAATGTGTTGCCTTTACAAAAATACGAATTTTTCTGCAATTAACTATTAAAAATAATATTTAATTTGTTTTTAGCTATGACTGTCATCTAATATTTTTTTTGCCAATTTTTTTCCTCCCCCATAAAGGTGTGCTGCCAGTTATTTCCTTGGGAAATTTTGTATCATAATTTTTCAAGCCGTATTCTACTCTCATACGTTCTTATTTTAAGTGTCAGTTTCTCAAATTTCTTTTGCTTTCCCTTCACTATGTTGACCAGAGTTGACTACTTTTTCCAACAGAAGAGTAGCTATAAAATTTGAAAGTAAAGGTTACTGACTTGTCATTACGTAAGACAAGCCCTAGCACTGAACTTCCTAGATTCCATTCTTCAGTTTATCTTCCAATGTATTTTTACATTTCTCTAAATTATTATTACCCTTTTTTTTCCCTGTCTTCTAGGTGGGTTGCAGTCCTTATATAGCAGTTGCCCGTAAGAGTCAGTGATAAGTCCCTAAGATTCTGTTTTACTGAGCTTTCAGATCTATTACATACAAATGTGCAAGAGAGACCTCCAGTACCTGGGGAAGTCAGCTCAGGTTCAAGAGGATGGAAGTTTCATTTAATTTCTTTTCAGTTTCATGCTTTCTCTCTGAATACTCCTATTACTTCCCTAAAGTCAGTCAGGTCAGCTTAATAAAGATAGAAAGATGCTTATTAGGGTTGTACAAAATGCCTTTACAGAGGCACATGAAGGAAGTTAGATGTCTAGCCTGTATATCTGCTATTACAAATTCAGAAATATCTTTATCCATTCTTCATTGAGACAAGTGACTATCAGTTATTTTCATCTTACAGGAAGCATAGTATTTTCTTACTGTTGTGAAGATAACAATGACAATCTGTTGTTAGTAAGAGACCATACCAATTCCTAATGTATGTTTGCTTCATTTTCTTATGTCCTAATTCCATTTGTAAAGTATAGCATAGACAGTAAACAAGTCTGCCTAGCTGTCTTTGGTTTTAGAAGTTAAAGTAGCCCCTTTAATCTTTAGAGAGTTGGTGATTTTTCCTTTCTCTTAATTATCCTATTATTTTAATAGATTAGATATGCAAGTTTCTGACATAATTGCCAGAAGCTCTTTTAGTTTGTATATATTTCAGGATTCATCTTTTCATCAGCAGTGGCTAAGCACAGATTTATTTATTTACAAAGGATATCTTCACAAATTGTTTTAAATAGTATGAAGATTTGTAATGTTCATTTTCGGCAGAATGCCAAGTAGAACACTGATGTGTTACTCAGTTTTTCTTGTTCTTACAAAGAAAAAATAAAAAAAATCTCAGAAATAATAGCCATAAGGAACGACTCAACCATATAATATGCAATTGTTGGAAATCACTGTAATGAAAAGAAAGTTTCACTTTCAAGTCATCTCTGAAGTAATGAAGCTTAGAAAATGAGAGAATTCAGAAGCTTCAAAGTTATTCTGCTTAATGCAGTTATTTGACTGACTGTTATCATCACGTATGATTCAAAATACACTTTCCAGGAACTATGTTGTGCTTTCTCTTTTATATTCCTACCTCTCTTTACCTCGTATTCTAAATAAATCTTTAATCTTTGTCTTGTCTTTTCTTTTCTTGCTCTTTCTGTTCTTTTCTACTTTAGCCTGTTCTGCAAACTAGCTGCTCTTGTTAGACATAGGATCTCACTTTTTGGTAAGTCGTTAAGAAAGATATTGATAAAGTTAAAAATATAAAGAATATATAACCATTGCTTCTATCTTACTTGAAGCTTTTCACAAGCTATAGGCAAAATTCTATAGAATTATTCATAAGCTTCCAGTACAATTAATGAGTGCATTGAACATCGCTCTGAAGGTAACAGTAGAATATTTAAAGTCTTGGAGCAGGAAGAAGTAGCAGCTTCTGGGATTTTCAGACTCCTTTAAAAGATCTCATGCCTTTGCAGTTACTTTTAGCTTTTCAAAAGTAATCTTACACTAATTGTTTTGATTTCTGTCATCTAACTGTTGACTCCAATAGATTAATTTCTCAATAGGGGCATGCAAAGAAAAGTAACATACTTTTTTTGAGATGTATTGGTAAGAAAATTATGAAAGGAAAGTAGGTACTACAAGATACAAAGTTGAGAATGTTGCAGGGTCAGGTGGTGAAAATGAGCCACAGTTATTCCTTTTAGTTCTTGTATGGAAACGTACTTAAGAAATTGAAAGTTAGTTCTAGAAACAGACCCAACTCTCCCTCTAGTGACCTGAGCTGAGAGAATTATGCCACGTTGTCTGTAACCTGTGCATCTCCAGTAATGACATTTTGGATCATTAGATTGTCTTAAATTTCTATACTATTGTGCTCTCATAGTATCTCTTTCTAACCAGGTAGTGATTCTGCTACAATGGTAAACTGCCTGCACATCTTAGCTCAGTCTCTTGACACACGGTAAGTTTGCAACATTTGTACCAGCTACAAATTACATAGGTGTTGCAGAGTTTTTCAGGAGCAGTGGGATTGCTTCTGGGTTTTTTATTCCTTATTTGTAATTAATAATATTAGCAGTATCAATAATTCAGATATTGACCTCCATATTAGCAGACTTCATCTAAAGAGTTTCATCTACATTCTTCTGTTCAATGCCTGTCATTAAACCACTGAAAACTTCTGTCACCCTTTCCAAGGGCATTTGAAGACTTTATTGGGAGATACACATGACACCAACTTTGGAACTGCAAGTGTTGATACCTGTAGGTACTGAGACAGTTTAGTGCATACTGGAAAATTGGGCATTAGAAGTATGCAGAATGTATTAATACCTGGGCATAGTTACATTTGCTAACTTTTACTGGTTACCATTGAAATGCTTATGTAGATTAAAACACAGGCCAGGATAGTTTTTCTAATCTCAGCTGGTTTCTGGCCTGGTTCTGTTATACAGCAGCCCGACAATGACTCATTGTGAATAACAACACTGGAAATCTTTATTAAGGGCTTGGAGAAGAGTGCAAAAAGTTTAAGGAATGAGACTGTGATGTTGGTATTGCAGTTGTGTTTTCTAAATTTAGGGTGCTTGAAGATAGGTAAGCATGTATCCTGACTTGCATACCTAGTTACTGTGGTTTCCATAAAAAATTAAGGATTAGGAGTTATTTTTCTTGAGCATATTTTATGGAGGAGTTTTCTCACCACCTGTAACGTTTGCTGAGAAGACATTATATTATTTGAAAGCAGATCACAGAAACTGGAAAGAGAAGACTGAGGAAGCAAGTTCTTTGTTGTTATTATTTTGTATGAAATGTTCCAAGCTAACCGTTGCTTATGTTGCTCCGTAGATGTAACTGTCCTTTTCAGTTCATAATGTAAAGTTCACTGATACATGTGTGTATGTTCAGACTGATAGAATGTAACTAAGAAGCACATATATATCTATACAACTATTGAAAATCAATGCAAAATTAATATTTTTCCCTTATAATTTTTCAGAACTGTTATGAAATCAGGATCTGAGCTTGTTAAAGCTGGATTGCGTGCCTTTTTTGAAAATGCAGCTGAAGATCTGGAAAAAACTTCAGAAAATCTTAAACTTGGAAAGTTTACCCATTCACGAACTCAAATCAAGGGTGTTTCACAGAATATCAATTATACTACGGTAGCATTGTTGCCGATCTTGACATCAATTTTTGAACATATTTCGCAATATCAGTTTGGAATTGATTTACTTTGTAAGTCTTTGATTTTATTTTTTAAGTAAGTGGATTGTGTTATAATAATACAAATGCTTTTTAGTAATGATTCAAAGGATGAAATTCTGTTTTCAGTAACATACACATTTCCAGCATTAAATCTGAAATAAGCTGCATAGTACCTTATTTCTAGTGCATGTTTAAAAATAATATTCAGTAAGTTTCAAGTTAATTATGTACAATATTTCTCCAAACACTGAGCGAGAGAAATTAAAATTTCCTTTTAACTGCTCTCTTACCAACCGTGTGGATGAGACTAGTTTCCTATAGAAAATTAAATTATGCTTATTTTTGTTACATATTTTTACCTCATTAGATTAAAGGAGACAACTCGTTATTAATTCCTTGTGGTTTTTCTCCTACACTTGAAAACCACTTTAGTTCTTTTAATTACAATTTTCCTTAATTTTAGTGTCATTTAGTTTAAAATTACTGAAATGCCTCCTTGAGATTCAGCAATACGCTCTTCCAAAATTTTGTGTATATTTGGGTGATCACAGTTCCAAAGCAGAAGATAACTAAAAGATTGATAGCTATTAAAAGACTTTAAAAAAAAAAAAAAAAAGGGGGGGGGGGGGTGAGGAGCCTTTAGATCATGTTCCTAGAGGTTAGACACACAGACCGATGTGGTTTAGCTTAAAATTGTACTCTGCAAGTGTGATAACCTGCAATACCTTATTAACAACAGTCTCCTGGCCTCTTGGAATGTTTGATGGTCTGTTAGGTTTTGGAATGAATATAGATGAAAGACCAGATATCAGAGAAACTGATGATAAATAACACGTGTGTGGAGTATGGACAGCCTAGAATATTCAGTGATAGATATGCTAAAAGTTTTAGACAATGTTTATCAGATTGCATAAAACAGATGCTTAATATTTGGGAAGTAGTCTTTAGTTGAATAAATACTGATAATCTACTTCTTATTTTCCTCTAGTGGGTGACGTACAAGTTTCATGTTACAGAATTCTTTGTAGCCTCTATTCTCTTGGGACTGGGAAGAACATCTATGTTGAAAGGTATTGAGTGAAAAAGCATGTAAAATTTTCTCTTCTTTAGGAGTGTGGGTTTTAAGTAATAAAGCAGTTTGAATGAAAGGTGAATCTGAAACAGTGTGAGCATGTTTAAAATAGACATTAGCTGGAATGTAGTTGCCTAAATCTTAAGAGTTCAATTCCACACAAAACAAACCCAACTTAAAACTAAACAAAATCAAGCAACTTATCCTAGCAGTGTATCTGCAGGGAGTTTGTTTTTCCCATAGGGAAAGCTAAATTTTTCGATGAGTTGACATTAAGGTTCCCAAAGTCTGGCTACTGCATGTTACCAGACTCGTTACTGTGGTAAGCAGGCTGAGTACTAAGTAGGCTGTCTCTCTCACACTTAAGTCTATACAGAGTTCTCAAAATCGTTGTCCTGCACATAAAATCCTGAGCATATATAGAGCATTCTGACAGCCTTTAACTGTACAAAGGATACCAGATACCAGATACTTGCATTTTAAAAAGAATACGGTCTGCAATTCCTTTAATCATCTAGTTGCTATGATATGTTCCAAGCTCTGGACTTTAGATCCTCTTTCATTAAAAAAGGCTCAAATCCATATCTGTGACTTCAGAAATGAGAACCCTAATTGTTGATCTGTCTACCACAAGACAGGAACCAAGGTAATCATAACGCTTCCTTATGCTTCTGAAAGCTTTAAGTTAGTCACTTTGCATGGTCTATCTTATAATCAAAAGTTTAAGATTCACAGGGCCTGAGATATAGAGACTAAACCGGAGGAAATGTAATTCTGTAGTCTGGTTAAGAGAGGCTTTGCCTAGTATGAGGAATGCTGGTCTGCACTTCCTTCCAGAGTTTATTCAGTAATTCTTCAGTGAAAAATGCAAGAGCAATCTGGGGGACAGACTGTCTCTTTCCTCCCACTCTGCATGCATGTATGTGCGTGCACAAGCTCATTCTCACGATGTCCACAGTCATTTATATGTCCATCACTAAATTACAAAACTATACCCTTTCTTCTCTTTCTGGGCTTGAAAATCTGAAATGCTCTTTACACAGATCTGATAGGCAAAACAGAAGTGCTTTACCCCTACTTTAACCAGCAGTTAGGGTCTTCTCACAGGAAATAAAAGGTGATTATGAGTGAGTTGCCTTTCAATGAGAAGAGCTCACAGTACAGGCTTCCCCTTGACTGGCAAGAGCTATAAGCACTGGACAGTTACAATAAACATTGATGTTAGCAGTATCACCTTTTCCTACTGCGGTTGTCGTCTTAGAAGGGAAGAGTGATCAGATCAGATGTATCTCAGGAAATGAATTAGTCCCCTAGGGCTGTGTGAGAGGTTTCCAACTGTGAATTTCATTTACTTTGGTTTTCACTAGACTCGCTCGGGCTCTTAAATTAAGGCTGTAGGCAGACATCAGTGTCTAGGTGGGAGGCAGGATTTCAAACACACTGCTCAATATTTCAGCAAAACTTAGAAGTGAATGATTGAGCTGACATGAACAGTTATTCAAGTTAAACAATGCGCAGAATTAGGATCAAAGTGCAGTTTTTCTTGTAGTGAATTTTGTCAGGGGCATTAAGTAGTTTACCTTCCATTGCAGGATGAGTCATAGTTCCCTTTTCATAGGTGACTATCACGTTTCATGGCTGAAATAGTTCAGCTGATTCTACAAGACTACTGGGTGCTGGGGCTCATGCCTAATACTAATTTGGATTGCTGCTGCTGCCTTGTTATGACAAACTTTCATTGCCAAGGGTTGTATCCTTTGTACAAAGAGTGTTTATCTTGTTTAGGATGTTGGAGACGTTTCTGATTTTTCTGTGGACCTTTCTTCTCCAGCATGCTTGTGAAATAAAAATTGACATAGGCTCTTGAAGATGAGGTAGTAGATGGGTCACAATCTTTGACTTTAGGTCATACAATGAGGAAGGGTTTTTTTGACATAAAGGAATCTTAAAAAGTTGAACAATGCAGTGATTTGTTCCATTTGGTACATATATATAAACATAGACTTATAAAATTATTTTATGCCATTGTCTCTCAAAGCATCTCTACCTAAAGAGCTCTGCTAATGTGTTCCAAAAAACCCATGGAGCTTCAAAGGATGAAAGGTGTGTGCTATCTTTATCCAATCTGTATATCAAGCGTAACAAAATCTGTAGGGTATCTTGTATAAATAGTGCTTCAGAACTTCAAAAAGGTGTTTTAGTTTTAAGCCAATGTGAGTCTGGTCTTCTGCTGAAAAAGACTATCTCAGCATCTCTTGCACCTTCATCTGTACATTTCCACACCTTTCTTTTTTTCTGGTAAATAGTGTTCATGCAGCCAGATGATGAACATGTTTTGTTGCTGTTGGTTTGGCTTGGTTAGTTTTGTTAGTTTTGGTTTTATGGTGAGGATTATTTTTAGCTGGACCAGTTCCTTCATCCAGCTTATTAAGATGCTATCTGATTTTTAGTGCTAGCACAGAACAGACAAGTAGGAACATGGAAAGGTTGGGGGCGGGGGGACTGCAGAATTGCCCCTTTCAGAGCACACCGCACAGAATGCCATGAAGTCATGAAATCGGTCTTCGATAAGTAGCAGTAGCGTTTCTTATCATTTGAATGTGTAAATGGTATAACATGTGAAGTAAAAGAAATATATATATACACACACATACAGAAAAGAAGTGAAATCTTGACAAAGAGTATGACTGCCAAAACAAATTCCTATTGGTTATGTGCATTTGCAATAAATCAGCAATAAATGGTAATGCTGCTTTATAATGCATGCTAGACTTTGAAAGCCTAGTGAAGGGCTTTGCTTCTCAAGTAACTTTTAGTGTCTCTTATATACAGGCAGCGTCCCGCACTCGGTGAATGCTTAGCATCTCTTGCAGCAGCCATTCCAGTTGCATTTCTTGAACCTTCTCTCAACCATTACAACCCATTGTCTGTCTTCAACACAAAAAGTGCAAGAGAAAGAGCGAGTAAGTACTGTTCCTCACACAAAAAAAAAAAAAAAAAAAAAGTGTTTGCTCCTCTTCAAATAATAGTACTAGAAAGAAACTGTAGTAATAATAAAAAAAAAAATCACCAAATGTATGCCTCAGGAGAGAACTCCTACTATTGCCCTTTCATTACTTGTCATTTTAGCCTTGCTCTGCTTTGTTGAAACAGTGTCAACATTGTTCCCTTTCTCCTAGTATATCTTGGATATTTTTCTGAACATTATGTTTGCATTCTTTTCTGAAACTGCATACTGTAATATTTGAAGTTTAGTCAAAGATCATATCTACATCTACAAAAATCTTTAGCAAATTGTGCAGTTGTGTTCTTACTAGCAACATGCAAGAGGTGTAATATCTTATTTATGTGAACTGGAAAATTATCTACATTTTTTTTTGTTGTCTTGCCAGAACTCAAATGGTGTTTGGTACAGGGAACTCCTGACAGAATATGACTTTGATTCCATGAAACCTTAATCAAAGGAGCATGAGTCCTTCTACATAGATTTTCTTCACTTGCTTCTGTCCTGACTTACTCTTGATGGACTCTCATGTCTTAAAGTATTTCAGTATTTTCCTCATTGATCCGTGTAAGAGTCAGTACCTGCCAAAATCATTGTTCCTTAAATAAAAATAAAAAGTAGGTAGATCAATTCTATAAGCTTCATAAGTTTTTCCCATATCAAAGCAGTTATAGAAAAGCTCCTTCCTGTCAGCTCTACTTTATAGAAGCAGCACTGCTGGAACAAAATTTTTGCTAGCGTGACTAGCATTAGATTATGCTGTGCTGTCAATTGCTCAATAGGCAGCCTTCAGTTTCTAATATAAGCATCTGCCAACTGGAATTCTTTCCTGGCATTTTGTTGGGAGATAGACGTGCAGAGTTCATGAACTAGGTAGAATTTAATTTTAATCTTTTGAGCTGTTTGGCTCCTTTTCCCTGAGGTGGATTTAGTCTTTTGCAAATTGACATGGAAGTTGTGAATGATTATGGAAACAATGGCCAGAGTTCCTCTAATATTGATATAAGGTCTCAGTTCTGTACGTTTACATAGCTGGACTGCTCACCAGATAATTGCAGGGACACCTTATGGTAAAGCCACAGTTTTATGGCAGCTATTGTCTACATCAGTGCTATATGCACATCATCAGAAAGACATAATTTATGAGATGAGGCACCTGTGTATACCCCAAAGTCTTACTGCAGTTATGTCTGCCCAAGATGGTGGCAGAAAAAACCTCAGTGGCAATGTTATTTTTATTTAGGGTTTAAATGTAGATGAATATAGGTGTTCTCTTTTATTTTGTTAATTATTCTTTTGCTTTTCTACCCTTACTTGCAGTTTTAGGTATGCCTGATACAGTAGAAGAGATGTGTCCAGAGATTCCTCAGTTGGATGGACTAATAAAGGAAATTAATGATTTAGCAGAGTCTGGAGCAAGGTATACTGAAATGCCTCATGTAATTGAGGTTATCTTACCCATGCTATGCAACTATTTATCCTACTGGTGGGAAAGAGGGTCTGAGAGTGTTCCTCAAAGTGCTGGCCCTTGCTGTACAATGATAACATCTGAGCATCTGAGCATCCTTCTTGGAAACATTCTGAAAATCATTAACAACAACCTGGGAATAGATGAAGCATCTTGGATGAAAAGAATTGCAGGTACTGTAAATATTTTTAAAGAGCAATTGTACCTAATAATATTTAATTACTTTGCTACACTTTACCATATTACTCAGTGATATAATAATAATAATAAATTGGAATTAAAAACAGCAAGAAAGAAAGATAGAGTAGGTAAGTAATATTAAGAAAAATATTTTCTTGGTTTTGTTTTTCTTATTTTTACACATGCACCACTGTAAGCAGAGACCTTTCTATACAATATAATGGATTTTTGAAAATCTTACCTTCTCTGTATATGGTGAAATAATCCCAGGAGTAACCCAAGTTCAGAATTAGTCGCTTTGCCTGAGTAGCTGTGCCAGCTATTAAATGAGCAGAAAGATTTCTCAAAACGTCCTGTAACATTTAGTAGTTAGCTAGCTAAAGAAATTTACTGTATCCAAATTTTATCTTTCATCTTAAACAGTGTAAGAGTGTAATATGCAATAAGGTGGTTCAAGAAAATCTATGTACAGGTAATAATTTCCTGCTAAATTTTAATGCCCCATTGGTACTAGGTTTTGAGTATTATTTTAAATACTGGAAGGTCTTTAGCTAATAGTAAGAATTCTATTAAAATTTAGTAAGAAGTTTGCTGTTTTATTGTAGTGACCACTGCTTGCAGTTTTGTAGTGGCTGCTTATCTACATAAGAAGATGATGTACTAGAGTGGTTCTTGCGAGGATTTTTGACTCACGATGTCTGCATTTTATTACTAGTGCTTGTACAAAATAAATCTACGATCTTGAATTAGTTATTCATTCTCTGCATTTTAGCTTGCCCAAGGCAAAAGAGGTAAAAATTATTCCAGAACACTGTCTTCTGACTATTTTCTGACAGTGTGTACAAAAAAACCACCCACCCACACACACACACACAACCCCCAACAGTATTTTTGTGAGGACTTTTTGTCTCAATCCCCCTTTGTTTAGGTTCTAAGTTAGACACATGTGACTTGCCAAAACCGTGGTAGTTTAACTGACATAAGACTGAAATACTTATAATCTTTATTAATAAATTTATGATGCTTCAGAAATATGTGAAGCACTATGAACTTTATGTTTTCTAGAACTGCAGAGTTCATATTAATGTGATGAAAAACATCAATTGGGCATTAATCATAGGATTATCTATATTTTTATGTATAGTTTATGCTCAACCCATCATCAGCAAAGCCAGGCCTGATCTGCTCAAAACTCACTTTATTCCAACACTGGAGAAATTGAAGAAGAAAGCTATAAAGATTGTGATGGAAGAGGAGCAACTGAGAGCAGATAGTAAAAGTGACACCCAAGAAGCTGAGTTACTCATTCTTGATGAGTTTGCTGTTCTTTGTAGAGACCTTTACGCCTTCTACCCAATGTTGATACGTTATGTGGACAACAACAGGTAAATAAAACCTAATAATTAAACTCTTACTTATTAGTTAACATACTGGAGTCCATAAGCAGATAATCAGAAAGAACACCACGCATTTAATGTTATGCTGAGAATCAGATCCTGAGTACTTTAAGATTCTTAACTTATAGAATGAGGTACCTTGATTTCACACCTTTTTCTCACAGGCATTTGGCTTTTTGGTTGTGTTGTAACTGCACTATTATCATAGAGAATGCATATCCTCACCAGACGTGTTATATATGCTACCGCAGCCCAATGATATTACAAATGAATATGCCTTTCAACAATTAAAAAAAAAAGGCTAAACCCCTTTACTGCTAAGGAAGGAGTAAAAAACTATTTATCCTCAGTTGAATCATTCTATTTGTAGATAATACCACAAAGATGTTAACGGTTTTTTAAGATGGAAATAAACAGTGTTTGGACAGCATTGTATTGCCTTTGGAATTAGAAGTTTTTCTCCTCAACAATTTACTGAAGGATTATTCTGTCTCTACACATTCCTTTTCCTGTGTCCCGGAACATGACCCCAAGATGTGCTTCAGAAGAGTATCTGAAGTATCTAGAGTATCTCAGTATCTACAGTATCTTAATCCTACCCTGAATAACATTGTTCTTCTGTGCATAATCTTTGTCCACTTATATTTTTTAGGTATTAGTATATATTGGGTTAGTTAGGAGTATTTTCATTGCATGCATCATCATTTATGCTGTGAATCAATTTACACTGAGAATTAGTTGCTTTTTCTAGAGGTACTCAAGGCTTTAGTATGTCAGATCTTGTTGGCAAGGAAACAGTTCAAATTTTTAAATACAGCTTTAACTGGGCTGTGGGGAAATCCAACTAGAAAGAGTTAATGAGCATAAGTTATAATAATTCTTTCCATGTCTGCTGTCAGATGCCCACTTGACGTATGGTCATATTAATGCCTTTTTTTTTAATTTAGAGACATTTAAGAGGGCTGCATCTGTTAGTTCATTTGCCCAAGTTTTCTGAGCATCCTTGTGCAGACAGACTGAAGTTGCATTAGTTCCTGGATTACAAAAATAAACCAATTGAAGCAATCAGTCCTTACAGCTCTACCCACTCATTCGTTTCCCTGTGCTCTTCCTCCTCTCCCCATTATAGTGTTCTCGTTTGGATCAACACAAAGTTTTGATAACAAAGTTTTATTATGAAAAGAAAAAAAGAAATAGATAAATACTCGGGCTTTTGCTTTTCAGCCAGGTCTGTTTTCTAGTTTGGTTCACAGAACAGGCACAAAAACATGTGTTGGCACCCTGGGGAGGAGGAGCAGGGAGAAATAAGTAGCCATGAATTAGGAGTTTCGTTGGAGATGAGTTAAACTGCCATGAAAAATGGTCTCTATAACATGGTCATGGAAAATTGAAGTGATTCGCATTAAATGGCAAGATTAACTATACAAATGTAACCTGATCTATTAAATAGAGATTGTTATATTCTGTTGCCTTGTTTTAAATTCTTTATTTTAAATTTGTCTTGTTTTTATAATTAGAGCGAATTGGCTAAAGAAACCAGATGCAGATTCTGATGAACTCTTTCGAATGGTAGCTGAAGTTTTTATCCTGTGGTGTAAATCACATGTAAGATAAGACGTATACTTTTTCCTCCATTTCATTCTATCTTTAAATATAAATGTGGTTCATGCAGATGAATTAAACTTCTGGTGATTTTTTTTTTTCATCTTTAGAATTTCAAAAGAGAAGAACAAAATTTTGTGATTCAGAATGAAATCAACAATTTGGCATTTTTAACAGGAGACACCAAGAGCAAGATGTCTAAAGTAAGTTAATAAAACTTTGTGGATCAGTTAAATCTTCAACATGTATTTAGTATGTTGTAAGAAAATCTACTCAGATTGCAGCTGCTGTGCTGGTAGAAGAAATAAAAAATAGTTTTGTTTCCTGATGATAGATATGACAACTACTATGCAAAATATAGGCTATGTACCTTAGAGTTATTTATTAAATGTCTGCTAAGTAGACAGGGCCACAAGATTAAAATAAAAGTCTTGATTTGAAAAAGTTACACGTATAAGAGAATATAGGTTGTAATATATAATATGGGTTGTTGATCTTTCGGGGGGGGGGAAAGACTATTTTGTAAAAGCAAGTGAAGAAACCTTGTTTGCCTGATCTTTTTCTTGTGATTGTCGATCAGTATTGGCCTGTCACCTGGAGGAGTGCTGTCTTTGCATATACCCCTTTATTCATACATATAACATGCCACATGTGCCCTGTTTTTCTTGTTTCTTATTAAGCACCACATTCATTTCTTTTTTGTTCATTTTCAATATGACAAGATGCCGACATGATGGCTGGAAAGTACATTTGTTACCTGTATAATAGAGAAAATGCATGTTGTCAAGGTAAAAATGCCACTTGGACATTAGCTGAGGAAGATTGCCTTACTCAGCTAAAGCAAGTTGAAGTCTAATTCCAAATCAGTGTTGGTAAATGCAGCAAAGAACCCTTTATTTTATTCACATTTATAAAGTGTTTGGAGTAATCCTATTTTGAAAGTGTTCCAGAGAAGTGGTGGGGTTTATTTTATATTTCACTATATTTTGATTGTAACCTAGCCACTGTAAGTCCAACTTTAGACAATAGAGAGTCAGACAAAATGTGCCATTGCATTTCTTCATTCTCTTAGAACACGTTTGCTTCTTTTCCATTGTATTTTTTTAAGTTCCAAAACTTGGTTAAGCCAGACCCTCGTATTGGAAAGGTTTTACAAGCAAAAATAACAGATTTTCTGCTTGATGTTAGTTCATGACAGGCACTGAGCAGCAATTCAAACTATGTAGAGAATTCCACATTTGGAGAAAAGGAAATTTTTAATGTTTTCTTGTTTTCAAGGTGCAGGTCCTTGAAATTGTGTGATAGAATTGAAACATTGTATTATCCTCATTAGCGAGATGAGTAGTGGGCACAGTCCAGGCTACGTGACGATCAATTGCACACTAACGGAGTCTAACGCATAGCTCTGTACTTTTGTCATATGGCAATCATTACACATACATTTAATACATATACTTTAACATTTATACACTAGAATTGGCCTGGGGAGCCAAGAATTAGGTGTACTTATTTTTAAAACATGATAGATTAGAATCAGGTGATTCACATTTAATTTAAATTGTGTCTCACTGCAGTATTGATAGTATGATAATATGATGTAAACTTAGTGTCATAGTTTAGTCAGTCTGGCATGACAGGAATGACAAAACAAATCTTTACAAAATAAAGACTAGGTATCCCTCATACTGCTGCAATTTGGATAAAATCACAGGAATTTAACGTCAAGAATCTGTATGACAGAAATTTGCAAGGGTGGGGTTTTGAGATTACGTTTTCAAAATCCTGTTGTGTATATTTAAATATACAGATATATTATGTATAAATACTTGTTTTAATATATTTATACATAACAGGGATGAAGATGCATATGTAAATATACTTTTCTTCATATGGGTATACAGTACAGGGAGATTATAAATTTTTTTATATGCATATAGTTTTTTGTAAGCATATTAATATCAAATCATAGCATTCAAGGACACTGCATGGTTATTGCTAATATAGGAAGAAATAAAAGATTGTATTGTTCATGACTGACTAATTAATATGATACCATACCTGCAGGAGTGATTGCTGAACAGCTGACCATTTAGATAGACATTTGTTTCATGATGAATAATCAGTAGAGGACATTACATTAAGGAACATTATTTCTATAATTTCTTGCTTAAATATTAACATTCAGCTCAGGCAGTAGTATGCTAACAGAATAATTAGCACTTTCCTCTTTATCACCAGTTCCTCTTTATTCACATTATTTTTAGCGGAAGCAATCACACTGAGTGTTTATCAAGCATGAGAATGTATAGATAACTGTGAATATCAACATTGGCTGTTAACAGTTGGCCCAACACAGAACAGTTTAGGGTCTCTTTTAAGAGTAAGGTCTTTTAAGAGTTGGTCTTGGGCTGCTTTAGACAACAGTCTGTCGTACAGCAGAGACTTAGAATTTTTCCTAAGATGTAAGATACTCTGATAGTACTAGTGTGTAAGGTGTGACATATCATGTATGGAAGGTTCTATATCTTTACATGCCATATGCAAAAAAAAAAAAAAAAAAAATGCAGAGGATGAAGAATTAGGATTCCTTTATTTATCGGTAGGTAACAGCAGTGCTAACAAATGATTCATCATTACAATCAATAAATTGATTAAGTACCCAATGTATTTTGATTATACAATATTAACTTTTTAAATATTTTCTCAAATAAATGTATTAACAGCTGAGCAAGTTTTTTAATTTTTCTTTTCTAAAAAAATGGCAGCAGATTGCTCGGAGGGGAATGGTAAGTTAGAGAACTTTCAGTCTGAGAGAGACTGGTAACTTAGATTGCATTGAAATAACAGATTTATGGTAGAAGTGTTGAAATGGAGGATTTAAACACATTCAAATCCACTAATCTGTTATTTTTGAACCCTTCATAGGTTTCTTGATAAAACAGCATTTTGATTAAGATGCAATGAGGTCCTATTGTGGTTTACATTTAACTGGTATAAAACACAAAACATATACATTCACATGCACGTAATAAATGTGTAATACATATGTGGGCAATTATTCTGTGTAAGTTTTTGGAATCTAAATTAATATGTGACTGGATATATAACCTCAGCTGCTAAGCACTTGCATATCCTACTGAAGTTTTATTTGACTGGCCCTCATTATTAATTTTTTGTATCTATTTTTTAAAGCATTTGTGTAGACGTGTTGTAGAAGTTTGAGACAGTCATAAAATCCAAGTTTGTATTATGAAACAACATTGTGGTTTGTGCTGATTTGTAATATGTAATACCTACCATTTGCAAATTTGGATAATTACAGGATTTCATGTTAGTATTTTCTGCAAGAATTTTAGATCTCTTCTTTGAGACTATTTCAATTGCATAGAATACATTTTCTTTAGATATACTATGGTAAATCATGAGTGGATTACTTTTATGGTCATCTCTAATAAATGAAATATAATTGTCTTGTACACTTACCTTCAGTGTATATCTGCTGAGCCATATCTGTGCAGCATCTACATATTTCATGCAATTGAAATTTTAAATTAAAATTTGTTATTTGTCTGAGTAAGGTATTGAAGATTCTAAGATGCTTAACAATTTGATGATTAGTCTTTCAGTCTTCCTTGACTTGTAGATTTTTTTTCTTCACTATGTGATATAAATGTAGTAGGATATAATAAGAGATTTTAATACTAGCTTGGCCTTAACATTTTGAGGCTAATTCAAGTATCACAAGAAAATAAAGCTACTATTAGAACTGTCAGAGAAGGGGGGGCTTGTTTGTGTTTATGGTTTTTTCTATTTGTTTTTAATCAACAGTTTTCTACAGTATTTTCCCATGCCTGGTCAATGATTCTTTTGAAGAACAGTTGAATTTTTTTGCTGTTGTTTTGTTGTTATCTTCTTAAGATTGTCTGACATAATCATAATATAGTGTTGACGATCGAATACATGCTTTTTAAAGTGCATTTATGGTATTAATGTAAAAAAACAGGAATAAAAGTTGTGTATGTAGGAGACTTAGAGTTGAGTTTATAATAGTGTTCTCAAAATGGGTACTGCTGAGGGATATGAGTTTAAGTTTTCTCTCAGGCTATCTTCAAAATGGTAATGAGCTATGCAATGGGAAAATACATCTATAAATGAAATGCTGCATCTTCACAGTGATAGATTGATTTCTATTTCTAAACATAATTTTTCTGAGTCATATTTTGCTGGGGAAAAGGGGTAGAAAGAACTATTTTGGTGAAAAAGTGAACATTTTTCATTATTGGACTATCCAGAGTTCCAGACATCTTCCTCCTTTTACCAATATTCGGGAAAAAAATGCAGTATTTAGTATATTGATGCACTTACTTACTAGATGTACTTCCTTATGTGCTGAAGCAACAAATAGTAGTGCTGAGTAGCAACAGATAAATTCAGAAGTTCAATCGTTTAATAAAGATTAAGATGATTAAAAATTATTTCACTAAGATCTCATTTGATTATGCACTTACTTGTTTTAGCTGCAAACTTATAATATTTTTATCGTCCTGATAAAGCTGAGTAAGTTTATTACTAACTTGTAAAATTATCATCTTTTCATCTCTTTTACTTATGCTTTTTTTCCCTTTATTTTTCTTTCATACAGGCCATGCAAGTAAAGGTACAGGTCAAAGTGCATGATGTGTCTTTGTTTTAGATTTAGAGATGATCAGGCTCCAAGCATTCTTTCCATTGATCATAGCAGTGGCGTCACAAAGTGAAGGCCCAGGTTCCACCTACTATAAATTTTCTCAGAATTAAAGTGTCAGTATTTGACCAGAGCAGCTGAAATTCCCTTTGGCACTCCCACGTGTTGCTTAACGTGAAAATGTAGTAAAGTTACCTTTTGTAATTATTTTAGATGTACATTCCGCCTCTGCTGTCTTTCTGCATTCTGATATGTTGAAGCAGACGTTGTAAAAACAATGCCTAAGTAGAGTCATCAGAAACTTGTATTTGGCTTACAATATTCAGGAAAAATATATGGCAGAAATGTGATATAATAACCTATGCCCTGTCTATAGTTTAATAGAAGACTTTATTAGAACCAATAAGTTTAAATGAGACAGAGAGTTCAAACCCTACCTTTTTCCAAAGTTAAAAAGATCTTTACTAAAGATGTGAGGTGTGACGAAGCTTTTGAATAATCCTTGTTTCTTTTACATATTTAATTGTATTCAAAGCTTTCTTTGTCTCCAGTGAACCATAGTTCACCTTCCTTTGCATTGTTCATATTATCTTTTTTTAATATGGATTTCTAATACAGATGAGGACTTTTCAAACTGCGATGTGTTCTTCATTGGCGAAGCAGAATGAACAGCAAAATGGAGCGTAAAACCCTTTCATCTTTCCCTTCACCCTGTGTGCTGAGAAGCACACAAGATGCTGTGAAGAGGCTTTAATCAATTAAAATGGAGGCATAAGTGAGCAGTTGTTTTAAACTAATAGACCTGATTTCACCCTTTGCTGTTGTCCAGCTTCCCTAGGTATATAGAGTAGGATTTAATGAATGCTCTCATGATAATCTTAGAGAATTTAAGGTTTAAAGAGGGTTGGAAATACTAAAAATATTAACTCCATCATCTTAACCAGCTTTAGCTGATTATATTTTTTTAGTATAAATAAATAATTTCTTCTTTTTGAATGTATATTTAATTATGAATCTGCTGGAGAATCTGTAATTCTTTTTCTGTATATGTTTGTTGAAGAAACATCCATTTGTGTGTTTAAATCCTCAGACAAGTAAGATCATTATGTGCTGTTAGGCAACCAGATTATATCATTCTTCTTGCTGAGGTCCTTTTAGCACAGTTAATTATTTAGGCAAAATATATCCAATTTAATGGTCTTTACATATGAAGTGAAGGTATTGTGTTTACTCATATAGGTGCATATTAGAACTGAAAGAGACATCATTTTATTGTCATTTAGGTTTCTGTCTGTGACTCTACTTACACGTCTATCAGCAGGAGTTGTGAATTCACAGATAGCAGAATTTGATTGCAAAGGCAGAATGGATCTTTTCATGTTTTAAAAATGTTCAGGTTTTAAGGTTCACCTAACTTGTTCATACCTAGTTATTTATCTCAAATGAAAATTAAAAAAAAATTGGATTTGTAAAATGTCCTCATGCAGAAAAGCAAACCAGTAGCTCTCCTTCTTTTCATTTTTCTTTTTTTTTAAATATATCTATTATATATTTTGTTATTCCTCATTCAAGACGCACAGTGACGCCACTGGAATACAGTGATACATTGTGGGATTTGTTTGTCTGCTGTCAATGTAGAGTACAAATAATGTCATTATTATAGCCATTACATCACTGCTATTTCTAAGGCACTTCCAAAAGCAAAGCTTTGAGGCAAAGTACTCTCTTGCAATTGTTAGTTCCTTACGAAAGGAAGCCACATCCATTGTGTGTTCCCTCTGACCTGCAAAATGCTCAACGCCAGCTACGTGCACAGAGATTCACCGTCTACAAGACAGAGTTTGCCAAAACTTACCACTGAGTAGACTATGCATGGCTGCCTTTTTTTTCTTCCAGTGATTACAGTGATAATAGTGTGGTGATAATTGGTAAATACCGGATTGCAATGGATTTTGCTGCATCCTTATGTGGAACTACACAATGTATTATGAAAACAGTAGTCAGTAAAACTTGATTGACAGAGGGAAAAGGATGTGGAGGGTTAAATGCAAGCATTTGCTATTTTGTAGTGTTGTATAAGCCTGGAGGCCTAGTCCTGAAATCTTATCTTAGGCAAAACTCCCCTTGAGTGTAATAGGAGTTTAATCTAGGTACAGAATTCAGAACTGGGCTATTTTTATGTTGTTGGTTTTTACCATATGTTCATTGAATATATCGGTCTGTTCTAAAGATTTTGGTTCGCTGTCTCATAAATGAAAAGTTATGTGTGAAATACTGTTGTACAGTGTGTGTTGTAGGAAGATAGGGCAGATGTTATTCTGTTGTGCTGTTTACTTCTTTGTCTCTTTTGTTTTCCTCCTCCTATTACTCATGATCTCCAAAGATGCAAAAGACTTAATTTTTCATCCCAGACTTAACTTATATTAGCCAAAGCCAAAGGGCAGTGCTTTTCCCAGAAGCACTCATTCACTGGCATTTTATTGCATTGATTCAAAGCCTTTCAGATGCTGGTATTTTTCAGTTGAGACAAATCAGACAATATTCATTCATTCAGGCCCTGGATAGCTATCTTTACGTAAGTTTCTAACAAAAATGTAAACATCCTGAATTTGTCTCTGTAACAGACTGACTCAGCTTTTAATTTTAGCGTTGTTTCTGATTTGAGAGGTAAGATCCAGAAAATATAGTTATTCGTATGTATGAATGCACACAGAACTATTTAACTGCTATTAAAATCTTACACTTATTGCAATTTCTGCATTGCTGCACAACAAAAGTACTCCTTCACATTTCCCGCTCAAGACTGTACACCCTTCCTCGAATGTAGCATTTTTAATTAATTGTACTAGATCAGGAACGTAGTTTCCTTGGACCATTAGGGAAAGAGCGTGTTGGAAAAGTGTGTGATCAGAGAATTACAGTCATTTACTTTTCTATTTTTTTAATTATAGTCTGGAGGACAAGATCAAGAGAGAAAGAAATCAAAACGTAGAGGGGATCTATACTCCATACAAACATCCTTGATTGTAGCTGCACTTAAAAAGATGCTTCCTATTGGTTTGAATATGTGTACTCCTGGAGATCAAGAGCTCATCTCTTTGGCTAAGACTAGATACAGCTATGTAAGTGTATACTTTGTAATAGTTTTTAATGCAAAATGAGCAGAACTTTATAAACTGAATTTTGAGGCAAGGATATCTAAGCAGTTAATATAATTAAACATATCAATGTACTGTAAGCAGTTATACCTGCTAATTGTGCTTTCACAAGAAAAAGTGGTGTGTATAGACAGCTGCCATCATTTCCATGTCATTTTCCAGTTGTATACAACGTATAATTTTACATATGCACATTCATTTGAACCAAATACTGAAATACCGTTAGTTAGCTTTCATTCTCTTCAAAGGTTAATCCTTGTGGTCAAAATTAAAGAAAGCCTTTACACCGTGCCCTTCAGGTAATTTGCGTACTTTGAAAACAAAAGAGGTTAAGTTTCAATGTTAAAATAAGAGCTGTTTTACATTGTACGTATTCTTATGACATAAATCATAATCTGAATTGAAAAATACTTCTACCTTTCTACAGAAGGACACTGATGATGAAGTCAAAGAACATCTACGTAACAACTTACATTTGCAGGAAAAGGTAGTGTAAAAACATCTGTCTTAAAGATGCTGATGTGCACATTTAAAAAAATAGAAGTCACAATTGTTTTGTTTATCATGATATGTAACAAAAACCAAAAAAAAGTGAAAGCTATTAGAAAAATTGCCTTTTTAACATTTTTCTTCATAATTTTTTTCATGACAATGATTAGTTTATTTGTAGCTTTGGCTGATATTTTCAAGTTTCAGGAAGCCCTATAGAATGGGAAAAGTGTAAAGAATTGAGATGTTGGTAGTTATAAAGCCATAATTACTTAGAATCAACTCAATTCAAGAAGAAAACAAAATTAAAACTATAGTATGTCAGCCTGCCTTCTTGAATTTAACTTGCACTAATGATTAAATAGTATTTCTAAGAATATATGTATTTTAAAGTGACCGTGATAAAATAAGAAAAGCTTGTGTCATCTTAACACTTAAGAGTTTTGCTAGCACATTCTTGTTCCTCCTATTTATACTCTGAACACCCTGTCAAAGGTGATACCAAAATGGAGTCCTCATCGTTCTGTAAATAATAAATAATTTAGATCATTGCCTACAGTCTTTGAACATAATAGGAGTAACTCATTTATCTGTCATGGGAGATGACTGTCTGGTTGCTATAAATTTGTGCTTACATAAATCTAAACTGGATGCACTGAGTAATTCGAATGTGGTTTTCCTATTTCTCTCACAAAAAACCCAAAACCTTTGGCTGTAACTCTCCACCTACTGAAGTTCCAGATGTCTTTTATAGACTCCATAAAACAGCTTTCCACTGTCGGTAGAGAAGTCCTGCAAGGAGTTTAAACTCAATCCCAGTACGAAATGTGCTGCTTTATTTTTAATGCAGTTAAATGGGATACGGAAGTCCCAGGGTGCTTTATTTGGTTTCATGAAATAAAAATATAGAACCTTGCTTAAGAATTGAGTTCAGTTACCCAACAGTATACAGAATCTAATGCCATTTTTCTGAGCAACTACCAGATGTTAATTTTGACTAAAAGGGGACAGAGGAAGTGGGAGTATCCATAACACTATTATACTATGAGAATAATAGTGGTGGCAGTCAAATTCAGTATCTTCACTCAGCAGCTTACAAAATATGTTGGTTTTCAGTCTGATGATCCAGCTGTGAAATGGCAGTTAAATCTGTACAAAGACATTTTGAAGAGTGATGAACCTACAGACCCTGAGAGAAATGTGGAACGTGTGCAGAGGATATCAGCTGCTCTGTATCATCTGGAACAGGTAAAAAGTTAAATGTCTATACTGTGTTTGTTTTAAAGTAGCATGAGGTGGGTTTTTTCCCTGTAGAGATTATTTCGACTTCAGTGAGTGTCATTATTAAAGTTTCCAGATAAAAGATATTTTTGCACATGCGTGCGTGCACACATACCAATGTGTACATATGGAACATTTTTCATGTAATCTGTTGAAGTGCCTCGATTTAGCTTCAGGGAAAACTCAGGATTTATTTTCCTCTGCAAAACTTTGTGAACAGTCGCAAGAAGTATAGTATACAAATCAGCAACGTTCAGTAGAAGAGATGTTTGCATGTGCACTTATTTTTAATAGTACTGGTTTTAGCCCATCTCCTGTTTCTGCACCTGAGGATGCTGTAGCAACTTTTGAATTGGTTGCCTGTTCATTCAAATGGTACAATTTAAATACAAAAAGCCATTTGTACTATTCCCACATGAAATGAATCCATTCCATTCACGAGTGATATAGCACAGAAATTCGTTCACGTGAACAACTGAATATGTGTAGTTAGAAAGAGACAAAATAACAGTTTTTACTTTTACCAAGGAGTCTCACACATGACATACTCTGGCATCTCGAGCTTTTCTGTATAAACGGAGAGGTACTATACAGAAGACCCCCGTTATTTTTTCTTATTAATTTAAAACAAAAAAACCCCCAAAATAAAACCCCAAAGAATGGGGTTTTTTCAGATGATGAGGAGTGTTTGTAACATTTTCTAATTTGCTAACTACATTAACCACTAGCTAAAAAGAAAATTTTGAAGAAAAGTTGAAGAGTTTCCATTGTATGTACTAGAAGATATTTTCCTGTAGGTTGAACAGCCACTGAGATCAAAGAAAGCTGTTTGGCACAAACTCCTGTCAAAACAACGCAAAAGGGCTGTTGTTGCGTGTTTCAGAATGGCACCACTATACAACCTGCCAAGGTAAAGGGCTTAAAGGTTTATTTTTTCATAACTTTTGTTTACATTTCTGAATGCAAGTATTGCTTGTGTGTATACCTACACGTTTGTTGATTGTTAGGCCTATGTAATTTTGTTTCAAAGACAAGAATTGGCTAGTTAGCAGCTAATTCCTCACAGTAGCAAAATACTGGCCTCGTGACAAATAACCAGAGGGGGAAAAGACCATAGGAATTACAGTGCTTCAAAACCAAAATGCTTCATTTTTGTCAGCTGTTACTCTGTATAGTTCCTCAAGTTTTCTGTGAAAATTGTTAAGATGTTGCTGTTTCTGTTCCTTTTTTGCCTCTGATTGGTTGCTCTTTTTATTCTTTATTCTCCTGTGTTTGTATTCTTTTCTCTTTTTTTCTTAACTTTGTATGGCTATTCCTCTCCTATTGCATGAGCGCTTCGTGCTCTTTAGCTTGTCTGAGGCTACTACGTCAGGATGTTATATGCCTTAAAGCACCTATTGGGGCAGAGCAGTGCAGAATGATATTTTGGACTTGTGTGTTGCTCTGCTTCTTACTCCAGTTGAATGTAGATACCACAAAGTCCGAGATGAAGTGCATACTGTGCCTGGACCCATCTACTGCTTTAAACAGAATATTAAGACCATGCAGCTTTGGGGTAATTTCTTTTACCCTGTTCCTTCTCAACAAATCTTGTTATTCAGATACAGCCTAAATGCATCTTTAATTAACCTTGCTTCTCACCTTCTTCTGCACTTTTTTACCTAATGTTTTTGTTCAAAGATTGTTAGCAAAGTATTTAACAGAAGAGTTGCATTGCATTTTTAAATGCCTGATGTCGGCTAAAGGTCTGTAGCTGTGCCACTAACGTGTTGGAAGAATGTTAGGTTTGCACAAGACAAGTAAAAGGGCAGTTATACTGTAAAAAGCACACATCCTTCCTTTACAAAAAATAGTGGTTCTAGACTATAATAACTTCTCTAAGTTGTCACACTACCACCAGGCAATCTTTAAGGACCAGAGAAGTGAAAAGGCTTAAGTACAACAAAAGAACAAAC
This sequence comes from Grus americana, assembly GCF_028858705.1. Lineage (NCBI taxonomy): Eukaryota > Metazoa > Chordata > Aves > Gruiformes > Gruidae > Grus > Grus americana. The sequence goes on along the minus strand of NC_072856.1, from coordinate 35,688,647 downwards.
TGGCTAGTATCAACCATTTCATCTTCAAGAATTGTGTTTGGAAAAACAAGGGGAAGCAGTATGAAGAGCATCTATTTCATTATAATATTTTTCTGAGCTCCCCCCCCCCCCCATATTCTGGATTTATAAACTCTTAAAATGTTCAGAATATATATGAGCACCCAAAAATGCCTTTTAAAAAACCTACGTTTATTTATTATTTTTGAGGTTGATGGAACACTTGCCAAGGGGCAAAATGGGTTATGAATCTGTATTTTCTTTTTCAAGAAAATATGGAGTATAACTCATTGCAGTAGAACACTTACATTATCTGTAATTTTCATTAAAAACTTCTCTGTGTTAAAAAGATTGAGGTTGGTTCTCAAACTTCATGGTAGATTTTGTGATGGAGTTTACTCCTAATTTAAATACTGGTGTGAGGCAAAACTGTCCAGTTATTGTGCATGTAGATTCTAAAAATGAACTGCCATAAAACTATTTTAACCAATTAATTGTGATGTTTGCACGTCAAAACAGACGAGTGAAAAAACACTTTGGGCTTAGAATCATAAAATCATAGAATGCTTTGGATTGAAAGGAAACTAAAAGTCGTCTAGTCCAACCCCTCTGCAATGAGCAGGGACTTCTAGGTATATTGCTCCATTGATAGGTGCAGAAAAAACTTTCAAAATTCTTTAGTTTATAGACACGTATTTTTTCTCGATAAATCATAGGATTCTGACAAGAAAATAAGGCTATTATGAACTTATAACTATCTTCATCATTTAAATTGTTTGTGTTGTTAAGACTTCCCTGAACCCTAGGGAGATTATTTCAAGTGGGGGATGATTAATTCCAGGAGCTATGTAAATCCCTTTGAACCAGAGTTTCAAATGTAGCTCTCCTTATCTTGTATATTTTCTCATTTTAGTTGCAGCTTTATATTGGGAGTGTTAGTTGTAAATTAGTCAATTCTAACATCAAATTTAAAGAGCGGTAAGCAAACGTTATGGTGGTACCCTTTCATTCATCCTAGAAAAGATTAATATCTTCAGTGAATAATGCAATCTTTCTTTTGAAAATTTTCTGGAGGTCTAGGTGGCTTTCAATATAATTTAATGTTAATCTCATATTTTAATCTAATTTTCTTCCAAATATATTCTTTTTTTATACATATATATATATATATATCAGCTTTTAGGAATTCCAGTAAGATATTTCAGAAACTCAAATGTCTCTTGATGTGCAGGTGTTTCCTAAGTCATAGAAAAATTACTTTAACTTCTACCGTAAATATTCCAAGTACTCCCTTTTCTGAGAAGTACCTGGAGATACAAAAGAAGTAGTTGTATTTTAAAATATTTTTATTTTTCAAGGAAAAAAACCCCATTAGTTAAGTTAGTTAATACTAATTCTTCATGTTCTGTGTTTAATGAATGTACATGGCTTTGAAAAAGTGTCTTCTGTGATAAATGTTTTCTCCAAGATGTGTGTCTTTACATTTGATGTTTTAAGGAAATGAATTTGTAAAAAAAAGTTGTCTTATTGTCTGTCATCTGTATATGCACATAGATACAGCGAAGTTGTACATGGCAATTTTTCATACACAGTTTATAAATACATTCTTTCTGACTACTTTATTGAATTTAACTTGTGCCTTTCTTCAATGAAAACCTATATGCTTTTCTTCAGACACAAAATTAGCAATTTCTTCCTGAGCACCTTTCAACGTGTTTGGCTGGAAAAAGTACATGAAAAAACTCAGTATGACAGGCTTATACTCAAGTTAACGGTAATGTAACTTGTGGAGAGCCTCTTCCTTATGCGCACACTTATTCCTTCCCAGCCATGATTTGATGTTATCATAAAACATGAATTTGTACAATTTTCAGAGGGGATTCTGATTGGTCAGTTTTTGAAATTTGATAAAAAAATGACCCCAGTGCCAGCAGGAAAACCTAGAAGATTGGCTCAATAACTGCTCCATTATAAAATAATAATTCATGGGCAACATGTATTTAAACAAGTCATAGTATATACACCCAATTTGTATAGTTTTTGTTAGTGGTGCAGGATAAAAGTAAATGAAAAGGCTCTTTGGAACAGCCTTTGTAGCCTCATGTAGTGCACCTCAAAACAAATTTTTCCTCAAAATGTAATGTAAAGGTGGAATGGTTTGGCCATTATTACGTGTAGTCTCATTGCCATGAGCTGTATTTTCTGTGGAAATTTAAATTAATAAATACTGTATAGTAGTAATTAATATGCCTAAGAGTTTTCTAAAATTGGTCACTTTCTAGAGCAGGTTTTATGTATTTCTAATCCAGCTTCTTTGAGGACACGTTAATACTGCCCTGATATGGAATGGAAAGAAGCTGAGGTTAGGCTTCTCTATGTGGAAGAAGGCAATGACTGTCTGCAGACAACACGCTGGAAAGCGCTTGATAATTATTTTGGTGTTAATGGCCAACTTCTGCTGTCTCAATGTCCTAAGTCTAGTAAACTAGATTTACATCTCACAGGTGTAAATCCCACCCATTCATTCTCAGTCTGTTCAAGTGTGTATTTTTCCCATGCTTGCATTAAGGTTCCAGTCCTGCGGTTTCACGTATAATGTATATTAGCACTCCCAAAGCCTTCAAAGCAAAATGTAATGTGTACGTATGTGTATTAAGAAAAAAAAATAGTAAGAATGTTCAAAAGTACATGCAGATTTGTCACTGAATGTTAGTTATGTTTCGCATTTTGTTTCACTGACCAATCAGAGGATCAGAATTGTACAAATACGTATCCTTACTAATCATTAACCACCTGAGCTGTTATACTATGTTCCGTTACCCCTCTTGATCTCACTTTCACAACCCCCCCAGGCACCGTTCTATTAACCTCTTCCTCCATGGCTATCAGAACTATTGGATAGAAACAGAGGAATATTCATTTGAGGAGAAACTAGTTCAGGATTTGGCTGTAAGTACTGACATAATTGGGCATATTTTTCAGTGCCCACTTTAGTGTATATTTGATGTATCTATTATAACATTTAATTTTCGTGTACTGTATGCATATGCATAAACTTATGAAATATTAATCCTTATGCTTCAGGGCATAAGGTCATTTTCTGCTGTGGTCAAAAAACCATTCGTCCTGTGATGCACACTGAGGTGCATTAAGGTGGTTTATGCCTTCAGACGAACTATGTGATACTCATTCTTGGGAAGAGAAATGGATTAGATGAACTGTCAGACCATTTTTGTCATTATGGTAATTCCTATGTTCCTATATTTTATTTACTGGTTTTTTAAAGCTTGACACAATTGATCCTTTTCCCCTTTTTAAAATTTTTGTTGATGCATAATATTTAATTTTAACATTTTCAGCTTTGATGGAAATTAATTTTGCTGTTTTCTCGTTGATACATCATAAGGAGAAGTAAATATATGTAGCCATATTCAGCAAAAATTTAGTTTACATGTGTACTCGATGAAAGTGGTTGGTAAACATCAGCGTTTTGTTACCGAATATTGATTCAGAAAGCCTACTGCTTTTTCTCTTCCCTCTCGGAAGTTAGTTTGTCTAAAATACTTCCAAGGGGCCTAGCTCCATAGTATCTAAACACCATGAAAATGAATATATAGTTTCATGGATCACATGAAGATGTATTGGGAGATGTTTCAGTGTTAGCAAAAGCAGTCGTGTTGTGCTTTCTAAAGACCCACCAGTACAGAAGGGCGTATGATTTTTCAAAATTACAGCTAGTATATTCTTCTCATACTCTGGACAATTTTGCGGTCACAGTCTTTGTTTGATGTTGTTGCTTCATTCTAAAGGAAGGAATAAGGCCATTAATCAAAACAGTGATTACAATTCTTTCAGATTTACTAGAGAAGTAAATCGAACTTCTGTAATTACAATTATTACTATACTTACAATACTTCTGCAATAATTACAAACCCTACAAAGGGGTGATAACACAAGTAAGGTAAAGGTGATACGCTGCTCTTTTGCCAGTGCTGGCTATATTTTAAGCTGCCAAAAAATGTTTGCAGTTGACAATAAGAGCAGTCCTTACATTTGCTGAATCAAGGTTACCTAGAAATGATATATTAGTGTAGCAAACAGTAGTCTGAATAGGATGTATCTGATGATATTATTAAAAATAGTTCAATCTACCAATAATTCTCCTGCTAAAAAAATGAGCTGGCACTTTCTTTCAATTCTGCTCCACTCGAAACACATAATTTCTGCTGAATAAGGCTTCCCTAAGATTTTCACTGTCTCATTCTCAATACCTTGCAAATGAGAAACTTCTAATATTACTATCAAATATGAATAACAATCAGCTACTCTAACTCCTTCTGAGTCATACAGGCACATAACGTTGCAGGTTATGCTGTAAGCTGCTGAATAAGATGAATTCTGGAAGTTAATACAAATTGGACAGAATAAAATTACTTAAATCCTTTCCTATAGCTTAATTACTCATTTTTTTCTTACTCATGAAGCTTAATGTGTATATTCTGATATAAATCTTGAGACAGACACCTCCAAAAAAAGATGAAGAGGAAGAGGAAGAGAACGAGAAAAAACAGCCTGATCCACTTCATCAGATTATCCTCTATTTCAGTCGCAGCGCTCTCATAGAGAGAAGGTAAAAAGCGCTGTGTTGAACAGCACGTTGAGTAAAAGCGCACAGAAACTGAATTTCTAATGACATTACAGTAGTGATTTAACACAACTGCAGTTCATTACCGTGCACGGTGAATGCTTTTTTGCCTCTCAGTTTCATTAGAGTTTTCATGTATTTAAACTCAGTATAACCATTATATTGAGACAAATGTTGACTGGTTTTGACATTTTAAAAGCTTGGCAAATATCCAGGACAGAAATAAATGAGCATGAATTCTCATAAAAACATAAAGTCTACAGGAACTGCTGGCCCATTTACAGTACCCTCCCCTGGTCTCTGCTGGTAATAGATGTGTGTTCTTGGTGGTGGTATTCATTACATTTTATTCAGTATGTCAGAAAAGGTTTCATCGATGATTAACATGAATCTCTTTCAGTGCCAGTTTCTGTTTTGAATTTAGACTGTTGATTAGAATATGTATTTTATATATAGAGTATTCCAGTGCTTCATATACTTTTTCTGTGTGACTAACATAATCTTGCCATCTGACGGTTATAATTATTCTTATATCTCCATAACACTTTTCTGCACCTGCAACAGCCAGTGATCCTTACTTATCTGACATGACTAAGTTGAATGTCCAAATATACCTCTAAATGGTTTAATTAAAAAGTTAGAGACTTGGTTTGAAATAAGAAAATACATTTATAATACAATTTTCAAGTGTAATAGCATTTCAAGTAGATATGTCTATCTACTTTAATAAAATACTCTTTAATAAAATGGTATTTACATATTAGTAGGAGTATGACGTGTTTTTATTACTAGACCATAAAATAATTTTAAATATTTTTTACTCTTTATAGCAAACTAGATGATGATCCTTTATATATTGCCTATTCCGCCATGATGGCAAAGGTAAATATATCATTTTAAGCTCCATCCCTTACTCCACTCAGGTACTTCCCATTAATTTTAGATGCTTTTTAAACCTTTTCCTTCTGGTTTTTATGTGGACTGCTTGACACTCGTAATTTCTATATTTTAAATGAAGCAAATGCTGTTCAGAGTTATATATAAAATAATAAATTTCCTGCATAAAAATAATATTATAAAATTCCAGTAGGTGAATCCTGTCGAAACCACTTGGCACTTTGTTTTGTAGAGGATTAACTCATGAGCAGTCTTAACAATGTTAGTTATCTTTATTCTTTGGGTAATTATTTTGGAGTTAATATTTGAAGTCTGTCAAAAAGAAGTTGACAGTTTTTGCAATGTTGATTACGGCAGACACATGTAAGGAGAGTTTGACTGTGAAGAAAAATATTACGGATATAAATAGAGATATGACAGAAGAACACATAGCCTGCAGTTATGGAGTGTATATGTAATTGGAAGAATACCCTGAAGTACTCATACATTAGGGAATATCAGCTTCTTAGTGTGGATGAGCACAAATATTAACGATTACAAGGATTTAAAATCTTAATGTCTTTAATTATTGCTTGAAAAATTTCTTTGGTCATTTTTGTAGAAATACTATAGTAAAAATAGGCATTGTGTTTCATAATAAGCAAAATCTTGTGATTTCTATTTCTAACATGAAAAGAGCTGTCAGGAAGAAGAAGAAGAGGAAGAAGAAGAAGAAAAAGAAAAGACATTTGAGGTGAGAGTTTAAATAACATTTCTTTCTCATTGCCTCATGTGCAAGTATTTTAAATATGTCCACTCAAATATATGCAAGAATACCATAGTCTGTATTGAGCTGGTTTACTAGGTTATGCATATAAAAGAAAGATGGTGTGTTCTGAAGTTTTGGAATCAAACAGCCCATGGATTATGGAGGCAGATGGCCTTCAACACCTTCAGATTTCTCATCTTCCTATTTTTCCTGAATCAGTTCCACTGTGTGTTCCCTTCTCATTTTTGTTCCCAAACCCAGGAGAAAGAAATGGAAAAGCAGAGAACTCTCTATCAGCAAGCTCGCTTACATGATCGTGGAGCTGCTGAGATGGTCCTACAGATGATTAGTGCAAGCAAAGGTAATGTTCTGTGAAGTGTTAAAAGTATATATGATACACATATCATAGGTATAATGCTATACATATATATAGTGTATTATGTCATTATACCTACGATATGTATATCATATACAACTTGTATATGGTAGATAATGAGGCAAAATAAATGTCAATTACAACTGTACTAGATAAAATTTCCAGACTTCTTTTCTGATTGAATGGTTCATAACTGCAAGTTTTAACGACTGTGCCCTTGTTTTGACAGGTCATACAGGACCCATGGTTGTTGAAACACTAAAACTTGGTATTGCTATTCTAAATGGTGGGAATACCATAGTTCAACAGGTAATGCCTTTCTAAGTACTGAGTCTTGCTTATATAAAGGAGGCAAATAATTCTGAGAATTTTAGTGTTCTGTTGTGGTTTTATTTTAGTGCATTTAATTTTACACTAAACAGTGAAGAAATATCAGGGTATTTTCGGTACAGTAACAATGATATTATTGCATGCCAGTGATCTGTATTTCAAATGGTAATTCAGGAAGTTGTTAAATCACATAATTACTTTCCCCCCCCCCCCAAAACATATATCTTCCAGAAAATGCTAGACTACCTGAAGGAGAAAAAGGATGCTGGATTTTTTCAAAGTCTGTCTGGCTTGATGCAGTCCTGCAGGTAAAAGCATAAATCATATTATTACAGTTTCAGTTTTATTCAGGTTGGTGGCTTGTTGCTCAGTGCAGGTGGATTTGTTAGATTTAAATTACAGAAGTCACAGGTTGTAGAACTCTTGTGGGAAATTTTTGTGAATCAGAGGAATAGTATGTTAAACTTTTAGAGTATTCTTCCAAAGGAGAAATTAAAGCAAAGCCTGTGTATGTCTTTGAAGGCTTAGTTTGGAGAGGCAGAAAAGTAAAATATAATGGCTCCTTTACTGGTCTCAGATCCCTCAAATTTTCTGTCTGGGTGGTTCTAAGGATGGAGAAAAGCCATAGAATCATGTAGGTTGGAAAAGAGCTTTAAGATCATCAAGTCCAACCGTTAACCTAGCACTGCCAAGTTCAACCACTAAACCATGTCCCTAAGCGTCACATCTACACGTCTTTGAACATCTCCAGGGATGGTGACTCAACCACTTCCCTGGGCAGCCTGTTCCAGTGCTTGACAATGCTTTCGGTGAAGAAATTTTTCTTAATATCCAATCTAAATCTCCCCTGGTGTAACTTGAGGCCATTTCCTCTTGTCCTTTTGCTAGTTACTTGGGAGAAGAGACCAACATCCACCTCACTACAACCTCCTTTCAGGTAGTTGTAGAGAGTGATAAGGTCTCCCCTCAGCCTCCTTTTCTCCAGGCTGAACAACCTCAGTTCCCTCAGCCACTTCTCATAAGACCTGTGCTCCAGACCCTTCACCAGCTTTGCTGCCCTTCTCTGGACACACTCCAGCACCTCAATGTTTTTCTTGTAGTGAGGGGCCCAAAACTGAAGACAGTACTTGAGATGCAGCCTCACCAGAGCCGAGTACAGGGGCATGACCACTTCCCTACCTCCTGCTGGCCACACTGTTTCTGATACAAGCCAGGATGCTGATGGCCGCCTTGGCCACCTGGACACACTGCTGGCTCACGTTCAGCTGCCTATTGACCAATACCCCCAGGCCCTTTTCTGCCAGGCAGCTTTCCAGCCACTCTTCCCCAAGCCTGTAGCGTTGCATGGGGTTGTTGTGACCCAGGTGCAGGACCCAGCACTCGGCCTTGTTAAACTCCATACAGTTGGCCTCGGCCCATCGATCCAGCCTGTCCAGATCCCTCTGCAGAGCCTTCCTACCCTCAAGCAGATCAACACTCTCACCCAATTTGGTGTCATCTGCAAACTTACTGAGGGTGCCCATCCCTGAAGGAGAGACAAGCCAGTGAAGCTTTACTAAGCTTTCAGTTTCTGCACATCTCTGGCGAGTTACATAATCTCTCTCCCTTCATCTGAACCCACTGCATATATATGAGGGTTGTTAGAGATGCAGCCTAATTATAGAACATCTATCTTGTAATTTTTCCATTTATGTAGAACAATTTAGCAAGGACTTGCTCAAACAGGACCTGCAGTGATGATATTACCAATTGTGTATGTGTATCACTCAGGAATTCATTAAAAAAGGTTTTGATAAAATTACTTGAACACTGACAAGAAAATGAAAACGATGCTTTAAAAAATGCTTTTGTTTTTAATGATAATGCTAGATAGTAGAATATGTGACTGCATTGCTGTTTAACTGAAAAAAAAAATAAAATTAGATAACCATAGAATTATTTGGTCTGTTTGAACGAACATAGTCTGACTGGGTGGTGAGAAGAATCATCATCTGCTATTCCATGTGCTGGGCTATGCCAAGTTAGCGAAAGAAAATTCAGATATCAGTGTATCTTGACCTTGGAAGATAGGGAATTTCTGAATCCATATGTCTTCTGAATAACATAATACATAATGTATACAGTAACAATATAAAAGGAATAATAGTGATAACAGCGGAAAACAGTGTGATTGAGAAATAACTGCAGTAATGTCCTTCTGGCAGGCAGGTTTAAGTCAATATAAGGAGTAATATTTCACATTCCTTTTCCACTTTTCATTTATACATGAAACCATGAATGACGTTACTGGAAGTGAAATTAGGTAAGTGGAGAGACCTGATCTGAGACTCATTTCTTTTCAGAAATGGACACTGAACCCTTATTTTCATCCCAAACTCTTTTATTTAATATTCATATTAAATAAAATACGAGGCAATGCATGTCACAGTGGGTCAAGACTAGCTGTTGAAGGCCTCCAGAAATTTCCTAGGAGAAAATAATTTTCCATTGTGTACTATAGTACTTTTTCCTGTTTGTTTTTTTTTCAATATAAGCGTTCTTGACTTGAATGCGTTTGAGAGACAAAATAAAGCAGAAGGCCTGGGAATGGTTACTGAAGAAGGAACTCGTAAGTAGAATTAAACTGATTCCACTCGCGCTTAAAACATTATTTGTACTTCCTTCTTTAACTAGAACTGTTATTTACTGTAGCTTGAGGTTTCTGTTGATAAACTTACTACAAGTAATTCTAGGCTTTGAGTTCTGAATATGCTTTATATTTACAAAATCTTTAACAATAATTTTTAAGAAAAACCATTGTAACTTCCAATGTTCTTATCCTGTATTCTTGTTATTTTTCTTTGATCCACAGTCATCGTTCGTGAGCGTGGTATGTTTGGGTTTACAGTTTTCGATACTATTGTTGCAAAAATGTGTTGCAAATAGAGAGTAATCTTTAATTGCATCTTCCCAGATATCTTTAGGTTTAGCTTTATGGTCTGCAGTAGGTTGTGTGTTCAGCTTGGATAAACAGTTTGATGCTTATTAAAGAAGTGTCATTCATATTTAAGGCATGATTTTAGTTATGACTAACCATTTACTTATTAGATATATATACTGTTGCTTTCTTTTTTTCTTCTTTTTTTTTTTTTTTTTTTTTTAACCATGGATGCATTGGAGTGCTAAATATTTTGGCTTTGCTTTTTTCTGTCTCAGTTTTTCTTTTCATTAGAATCAGTCTGTTTCTTTTAAATTGCTTTAATGCTTTTACAATAGTGGTTTTTTATTAGAATTCCAGTTTTAAAGGTTGCTGTAAGATTATGTGTTCTGCATATTTAATCATAGCAGTTGTCACGTAATCATTGTATTTATATATTTTAAAGGTGAAAAAGTGTTGCAGCATGATGAATTTACTCGAGATCTGTTTAGATTTTTACAACTGCTCTGTGAAGGGCATAACAATGGTAAGTGAACTGAATGCATTTGGGGGAAAATGTGTGATGAGCCTGTTCTTAAACAGAGTTGAATAGAACTGATTATAGTGGGGTTTTTTTTCTTCTAATTCATTTAGTGTTCTGGGGGGGAAACTGGCATGCGAACAATTTGAATTGTGGAGTTCAATTTGAACTTTTAAGTTTTAATGTCACTTCAGTTTTTATGGCAATAGTTAATAGTAAAGCCTATTGCAAGTCGTATGGATAGCAATTCCTCAGTTGTATTTACATTGTGATCTACTGTAGTTCAGTTTCCACCACATAAGCATCTGTACTCAACAAGGTGTTCTCCATGGCTCCAAGAGCATAGGAAAATAACGTTGTATTTTTTATACTAACGAAGCACAAATCACTTCGTATTTCAGATTTTCAAAATTACCTACGTACTCAGATGGGCAACACCACGACCGTGAATATTATCATTAGTACAGTGGACTATCTCTTGCGACTTCAGGTGAGGAAAAACCAGAGGAAAATAGAGTATATACATTTATAAATTCACATTTCACTAGAACCAAATGTGAAAATCCTCTCTTCAGAGATATCTAAAATAAATAAATCTGATTTAATTTATTTAATCTCTTTTTTCATTTCAAAATAGATGACCTTTCAGACTTCTGTGTGAAACCAGGTGTTTGTTAATGTATTTCATTTTTCACTTCTGCAGGGAGCATATTTAGATAAAAATGCAAAAAAAAGTTATTGTCATGAGAAATAGATTGTCATAGAAATACTAAATTTCATCTGCTGATGATTCAGCTTTTGGTGATACAAATGCAGGCAGTACATATTGCATACAGACCCAAAATTAGAAAATATAACATTGTTGGTTTTTCTCTTAGGAATCAATCAGCGACTTCTATTGGTACTATTCAGGAAAGGATGTCATTGATGAATCAGGGCAACGTAACTTCTCTAAAGCTTTGGCTGTCACCAAACAAATATTCAATTCCCTTACAGAATATATCCAGGTAAACAAAATGTTTTGTTCAAGATACTAACAGTGAAGTTCTATGATTACGTGGCCTGATCATGTCTTATCATAAATTTGTAAATACTTTATTTGGCTTTATTTTTCTTAATTTTGATAAAGTTACATGAAATCACTGGCCCAGTGTAAAGTTAATACTAAAATATGTGAATAGCTGCATATTTAACATGATACAATCTAGTATCTATGCATCAAATACCAAAGAAACCTTGGGAAGCTTTTTCATGTAGCTTTGTGGAAGCCTGAAGTTTCTTTTCTTATTTTTTCAGGGATAAATGTTAGGAAAGAAAATTGGTCTATTATTTGTTTCATTTTATTTTATTTTATGTAAATAAAAAATGTGTTTTTCTTAATTTTTGTAGGGCCCTTGCATAGGTAATCAACAGAGTCTGGCTCATAGTAGGCTATGGGATGCAGTTGTTGGCTTTCTTCATGTCTTTGCCAATATGCAGATGAAACTTTCACAGGTAATTTCAGCAGTCAAGTAATCCTTCTTTGCATATGTTTATAAATTACAGTCAAGTGAACGTTGAAAGCTGTAAAACAGTTAATGTGCTGATACTGACTGGTTGTGCATGGCCTTATTGTAATGTAGAGGTCCAAGACTGAATCTCAGGACTAACATCTTCATATCACGCCTTTTAGCATCCATCATCACGGTGAACTCACCTTTTCTAATATCAAACTCACTGCTTCCAACTCAATCATGCTTTTCTGCTAATGAAGGTGGCAGTTTGGTCCCTTCCTCCCTGTTGCCAAAGCGTGATGATCTGTCAGAGCGGAAGCACCATCAAAAGCATGGTTCCCATGCTACAGCTACGTAGGGTGAGAGAAAATCTGGGTAAGATTCAGAGAGGGAGGGAATGTGACAGTCAGTCAACTTGTGCAGTTAATTCATCGCAGGCACTGAGCAGGAGGGCAACAGGCAGCGTTCATTTCACTGTGCAAGGCATGGTGGAGTCCCACCCCTCTTCAAACGTTCAGGCTTCTCTGTTCTTTTGCAACTTCTGCTTAACGTACCCGTTGTACACTCAAGCCACTAGGCACTAAATGCAACAGTGCAGAGGCATTTCCTCACTCATACTCAGTGTCTCTGCTACCCTCTGACTTACGAGTAAGATTTCTTCCCACCCTACAGAAGTATATCAGAATTTTGAGGACACTTAACAGTTTTTAGGTCCTTCATGTTAGTCACAGATCCATGTTAGACTTATCCTATTCTGTAGTTAAACTAAACAGTTCTAGTTCTGTTTGAGTGGTAATGCATTAGGCCATTAAATATTCCTCGTGAAGTGAGAAAGGATGAATTCTTTGAGGTGAATACTGCCAGATCTGTGGAGTAACCAATTTTGTGAGTTTCTGCTGTCCCTTATCTGCAGTTCTGTATTCCTTAATGCTTTATTAAAACTTATCTTTATGGTATTAATACCTCTGCTGTAGTAAGTTACCCTCATATTATGTAAGACTTCTGATAGTAATCACAATAAAATGACAATGAAATGTTGCTGAAGAATGTGAACTACATTTAGATGACCATCCTGCATACTACTGGTTTTTTCCAAATGTATTTAATTTTCCACATAAATACAAAGAAAAAACAACCTTCTACTTTTTTTTTTTTTTTTTTTTTAACAGGACTCTGCTCAGATTGAATTGCTTAAAGAGCTACTAGATCTGCTAAAGGATATGGTAGTGATGCTCTTGTCACTGCTTGAAGGTTGGACCTGTTTCTCTTTATGGTCAGATATGATTATCTCTGCTTTATAATGTAAAATATGATAATGACATTAATCTTTCTAAATTGGTTTTTAATTGCCTTTATGTAATGCCAGGAAAAACCTATTTCATATTTATTTAACAATTATTCTGGAATACACATAGTCATGAAAAAGAGGGCTACAGAAAAGCATGTTGAAAGAAAAATTATGAAAATTTGAGAACATTTTTGTTCTGTTCTCAGCATGAATATCTAATTAATTTATTTAAAATGTAGCAATGCCAAATAACTTCCTGTTTTAACACACTACTTAGGTAACGTTGTAAATGGAACTATTGGAAAACAAATGGTAGACACGCTCGTAGAATCATCTAGCAATGTAGAAATGATTTTGAAGTTCTTTGACATGTTCCTCAAGTTAAAAGATCTGACTAACTCAGATGCTTTCAAAGAGCATGACCCAGATGGTAAAGGCATAATTTCAAAGAAGGAATTCCAGAAATCAATGGAGGCTCAAAAACAATACATACAGTCAGAGATTGAATTCCTGCTGTCCTGTGCAGAAGCTGATGAAAATGATATGTTTAACTATATTGATTTTGTGGAAAGATTCCATGAACCAGCCAAAGACATTGGATTTAATGTAGCAGTATTGCTAACAAACCTTTCAGAGCACATGCCTAATGATTCACGCCTTCAGAGCTTACTTGAACCTGCGGAGAGTGTTCTTAATTACTTTGAACCGTACCTTGGCCGTATTGAGATAATGGGTGGAGCCAAGAAAATAGAAAGAGTTTACTTTGAAATCAGTGAATCCAGTAGAATGCAGTGGGAGAAGCCGCAGGTGAAGGAATCCAAAAGGCAGTTCATATTTGATGTTGTAAATGAAGGAGGAGAGCAAGAAAAAATGGAACTCTTTGTGAATTTCTGTGAAGACACGATCTTTGAAATGCAGTTAGCATCCCAGATCTCTGAAACGGATTCATCTGAGAGGCCTGAGGAAGAGGAAGAAGCAGAGACTTGTTATGTAGTAGATATTGGAGATGATGAGGAAGAAGAAAAGTCCCTGGAATCTGCATCAGCTTTTGCAATGGCCTGTGTTGCAGTGAAGAAGAATGTTGCCAACTTTTTTAAAATGGTCACTCTGAAGAACCTAAGGAAACAATACAGGAAAGTTAGAAAGATGACAGTAAAAGAGATGGTGAAAGTGTTTTTCTCCTTTTTCTGGATCTTATTCGTAGGGATGTTTCAACTGTTCTTTACTATAGTGTGGGGAATTTTCCAGATTCTTTGGAGCACTGTATTTGGGGGTGGCCTGGTTGAAGGAGCCAAAAACATTAAAGTTACTAAAATATTGGGAGACATGCCTGACCCAACACAGTTTGGAATCCATGATGATGTTATGGAAGCAGAAAAAGCTGAAGGCACTGAGCATGGCATCAGAGCTGAACTTGTGCAGTTTGTGAAGGGTGAGAAGGGAGAAAGTGACATCATCTCGGACATTTTTGGCATTCATACAAAGAAAGAAGGTGGCTCAAAACATGGACACGATGCTGGACTTGGAGATATTGCAGAAATCCTTGGTACTGATATCCAGTCATCTTTGGAAAACACAGTTCGTAAGAAAAAAGGATTACAGGTATGCTAAAGAGATTTTGTATTTCTTTGCAGAAAATAATAATAATAATAATAAAACCATATGACTGAATTTTCTGTTAGTAACTGAATTATTTGCAGTTAACTGATTAATAAATGTTCTCAATGAGAACATGCTTTTAATCTGTACTCTTAAAAACAAACAGGAGAGTTTACGTGGCAGAAAAATTCAGCCCAATGTGTTTAAATTTCACTGCAGTAGCTTTCCGTTGTTATTCATTTGCACTTTATTCAAAACATAAATTGCCAGCAGCTTTCTAGGCACAGTTTTTGCTTTAAATGGTTTACAGTTGTCTTTATTCTGCATGGCCCATTTTTTCACAGTGTATTTCTATTACTTATACTTTCTTTTCTTTTACTTCTACTTTCTATTACAATCTACTTTCTCCATAATAATGCCTTATCATTATCATCATTCTTCTACATGCTTTACTGATCACATACAATAAAATACCCTTTTTTCCTGTTATTTGAAATAATTTTGCCTGAATTTATTGTTACCTTAATGTTTATCATGTAATCATTCTTACTTTTATTCTGTGTTATGAACATTATATTTTGTTCCACTCAACTGAGCTAAATATAATTTATCATTCTGTTTAGAAATGAATTGAACTAAATGTTAAAACCCAAATGCATTTATCATATTTGGAAGGCATTATGTTTCACTCTACACTTCAGATCTGTTTCTAATTATTATTCAAATATATCTTTCCTCTCACCATTAATCCACCTCTTTATGGTATGCTTTCCAGATATTTTCAAGACAAACTTCATTGTACAACTTCTTAGTTCATTATTTCCTCTTCATTTGTATGTTTTTCTCTGAGATTTGTTTATTGCCTAGATCAAACTATATTTTTCCATTTATTTTTCTTATTTATTTATTAATTTTTATGTGTGTACTTAAAAATGACAGTCTGTTAAAGTCCTGTCTCATTTAGCATAAATGTAATGTGGTTGGTATTTTAAAATATTATTTTAACTTAAGGATCTGAGGTCTGAGAAAACATTTTAGAATTTTACCTGTTTTACTTTGGTTTCTACATTTCTCTCAGATTTGTTTGTAACTATTGATAGAAATGCTCAGTAATTTATGCAAGTCCTTTTGAGTCATTAATGTGAAGTCAGCTATGCAATTTATCCAGCTCTTACCTTTAATATGTTATCTAGTGAAACTTACCCAAATAATGTTGACACTAATTCAATATTACAGAAATTGCTATTCACATTGTGTATGTGAATGGCTCAAGTAATCCAGTTAAGAGCACTAGTGATGTGATATCACTATTAAGTGTTGCTCAAAGAAGAAACAGCAATGTAAGAATCAAAAATTCCCTTCAGGAAGTAACGATGTCTTTCGTAAGCATTTACAATAATAAAACTTACACAAAAGGACAGAAACAGAAGCTCACCCTGATATACTGGAAAAGCAGTTGTGTAGTGATAAAGTCAACGACATTACCATATAGCCAGAGAAACTGCAAAATAGCCTATGGAATTGTATATGATGAAGATTGTTAGAACTTAGTTTTTATTGTGAAGTTCCACAGAAATCTGTGCTGAGAGCCGTGCGGGTTCACAAATAAGAAAACAGTGAGCTAACAGAGTTTGCTGAAAAATCTAAGTTATTCATAGCAGTAAAATCAAGAGCTAACTGCAAAGCTGCAGAAGAGCCTTAAAATAGCAGATGAAAATCAGTGAAGTGATGTATACGGGAGGAAAAGTGATAATTTTACATGTAAAATGTTGGATTTTGAGCTCATTGTTCCTGCTTGGGTATGAAATCTTGGGAATATAATAGAGTTGTACAGAAGTATAAGTTCAATGAAAATGTCAGTAACACAGATCAAAAGAGCAAACTGAAACTCTGAATTGTTGAGAAAGGAGTAGAGAGAGGAAAACCCTAGAATATTAGTATTGCTCCATGCACCCAAAGTATATCTCTGTCTTGAAGGCCAGATTCCCCCATTTCAAAAAGAATGTGATAAAACTGAAAAAGGTTCAGCAAAGGTCAAAAAGTTATCAAAACTTGATATGGAACAAATCTCGTGTATGGAATCAAGTAGGCTAAGGCTCTTCAGCCTGGAAGGGAGACAACTGAGGGAGAATATGACAAAGGGATGGAGAAGATGGGTAGGGATTCATTCATTCTACCCCCACTCTACCCCTTAGAAGAACTAGACATCATCAAAGGTCTTTGAATTACACTCCACCAGCTTGAGATCTTAGGGCAAACTCTTTCTGGAAGAGCTGCATGTTTCCATCACATGTACTAGATGAGGTTCCACAGATAAGAGATGAGGTAAGCAAGGCAAGATCTATTTAGTAAGTTCTTTCATAAATTCTTTCACTACTTGTGTGTGTGTGAGAGGCATCCAGGTGAGTAGTGGGGGAAAAATTTAGATAACTCTATTTATGTATTAACCAGAAATGTAGGAGAATACACCCGTAAACGATTGGTGTCTAAGCACTTTGAGAGAATACAGAAGAGGGTAAAAAGCTAAGTTTTTTGCAAAAGTGAATGGTAACAAATTCAGGCACTTGAGATTCCTTTGTGAATCTAAGACTTGGGAGCCTGCATCCCTCCGATTTCTAGTGAAGCTTAGATACTCAAACTGCATTTGAAGTAAGTTTACTTTGGTCTTGCAACGCTGAGCCTAAAGGCGTTTGAAATCCAGGCCCCAGCTTCTTTACTGCAGTTAGCCATCTGTGAAATTGTATATAGGTTTTTCCTTATCTCAAGGGAATGTTGTAAACACATACTTAGATGGTTGTGAGCTGTGCCAGTAAAGGTTTAATGAACCATCAACCCACCTAAGATAAATAGTTTGAAGAAAATATTGCGTATGTAAAAGTTGTTTAAATATTTGTCTGATTTCAATTGCATCAGTTGATCTTGACAAAGTAAATGGGTTTTGTAATATCTGATAATTACACAGATCTTTTTCAGATTTTTTGATGCTATCATTGAGATATTATTCCTCGTTTCGTATTTGGAATGAGGCAAACTGATGCTCATAATGAGCAACTGCACTGAGTCTTTGTGAGTGACCTTTGTATTACCGTATGATCTGAATGTAGTTACCTTCCTCCTCAGCTGGTCGCATAATCTGTCTGATAACCATGTATAATTACTTTGAGTTGTTCAGCCAACTGGGCTAGTTACAGTGTTGATAATACTATACTGAAAAAGGCTATCAGAATAATTTCTGCAGATTTCACTGTTAAAATCTAGTCTGAGCTATCTGTTTTAAAAAAAAATCTAACACTTTAAAAGTGCAAAGTAGTAAAAAAATAGTGCGCTAATTATTTTATTTGTTTCTTAGAAAAAGGTAATTAGAGTTATCAAGATTTTATTTCAATGGATCAATTTTGACAGTTAAAATACTTTTTGCAGATATCTGAAATTGCAAAAGAAGCTGAAACAGAAAGAAAAGCAGAAGCTGAGAAGGCTGAGTAAGTTATTTTTACACAATTCCTGTTTAATTCCTTGCTATTTCCTAATGATAGATAATTTGGCCAGAAAGAATCCAAGCAATTCTCAGTATTCAAAGCAGTTTATGTACACTTTGTCTCATCAGTATTTTGAAAAGCAGCACAGTCCCTAAGAGGCGGCAGGCAATCTGAGTGGGCAACAAAATGGGAATTTGATTTTTGTGGCCCTTGACAAATCTGCAGATATAAATCTGTGGCCATTGTCTTCTCAAAAAGTCCCATAACTACCTTTACAATGAGCACCACTCTTGAAAAAACCTCTGCAACTCATCATCACTGCTATTTATACTTTCCCTACTACCCATTATGATTTTCAGGCAACGATAGTCGATCATTGAAACACAACATTTGACTAACCCAGAAATTTTTATTATTGCTTTTTTTATCTGTTCTCAAGTTGTGAACTTGACAGCAGATACATTCCTTTGTCCAGTCATCCTAGATATGACTGCTTTATAAACAACTTTTAAAATGTTTACCTTGCTTTAGCAGCATCCTACTTTTAAGGGGCATGCTGTCTTTCTGGACCTGCAGCCACATTGTAGGCTTGCCCTTAAAATATTTGTAAACACAAACAAAAGATCTCCTAGAGATTCTTACATATTCAAAAGCTATGCATCTTTTTTTTCTTTGCTTTCTGTTTTGCTTTATGTTTAAAATGTTTACTTCAGCCTCATTTATCTTTCTCCTCTTATCTGCCAAAGTTAATTTTTTCAAGTCTTTGACTCCATTGGGGTCAATACTTGAGGACTGGATACACTTTGGATAGCTTCTCTGAAAATCCTTTGTGTGTCTCTCTGTGTGTGTGTGTGTGTGTATATGTTTATATGGTGTATGAATGCATACATATATATGTATGTGTGTATATATATGAATGTGTTACAGGGACATGTGTGAATTTAAATGGGGTTTTGGGGGGGTTTTCCTGTTACTTCATTAAAGTATGCCATAAACACTATCTATAATGGTTCAGTATATTTTCATTTCCTATCTGTTACCTTTCAGGCTGCATCAAACATACTTTTTCAATTAAAAAGTACCCTTCTTGCGTTTGATTGCCACAGAATTGTTCTGATATGATTTATCTCACTCTTCAATCCCTGCAGGGATGTTAAGCATAGTATTTTCATTGCTTAGAGCACTTCTGGTAATTAAAAAGTGCAATTAAACTCTTCTATGTGGGTTTGTTGGGGTTTTTTTGTGCCATGTCTCCAAAGAACCTGTTGATGAGTGCTGCTTAGTATGAAGACAGTAACTTCAAAATAAGCAATTTCAGAAATTTCTTTTATCTAGACCATGTTACAATGTAGTATTAAGTTGGCTAATATTTAGATTGGTGAAATGACTCTTTTTAAAAGCTTTGTTAAATCCTGTCACTGCAGGGCTTTTTTCTTTGTTGACCGAATTTGGTCTCCTGATTTAGACACTAGTAGCATAGTTACCATTGCTTCAGTGAAGTAATTTATAAATATCTAGGAATTTGCCAAAAATCTCCTGTGACACTCTTTTCTTATTTGAGGTTTTTTCACCTCTTATAAAGAACATGATCTCTGTCTACCTCTATTATTTTATTGGACTTATTTTCCCTATTCCCTGTTGTCTTCTCTTGTCTTGCCATGCTTAATTCTCCTCCCAACTACTTTTGCAGCATATTCAAATTGCCTTCAGCTTAAAAATTTGAGTTTAAATGGCTTACATTTCTGCGACTGCAACAGGAACATTTTTTTGGTAGAAGATAAACCCATTCTTAGCCACCCATCATATGATTCCTACTGCAGTAGTACTGCGATTAAGTTAACCACATACTGCATTTCTTTGTCCTCACGCCTAAAACTTTCCACCACCTCAATGCCTCAACATTCATTTATATATATATGCAAATTCAGCTTTTTTTTAGTTTAGTAACTAAGTTCCCCTATTACTACATACAATCTTGATGATACTTAATTTTCATAAAGGCAGTTCAGTGGTGCAGGAGGAAAGATTGTCATCTTCTACATACTTTGTCAGGTGAGACCCTCTGAAGCAAACTTCCTTGTTGTTACTCATTCATCTCTGTAAAAACAGTGATTGCTTTGACTGAAATGAATTCATTTTATGATACTGTGATTCAGTTATGATATTGTGTACCAAATCCCAAAAGCTTTATTTCTCTTCTTCAGCCCCACGCTCAAGAAAGTACACGTGAAGTCTTAAAATTTTTATGTTGCTTGTATTGAGTATATACATACATCACTGGCTTTGGCAAACATAATCCACTTCACCCTTGGTGCAGTAACTTCTGCCTGGTTTGGGTGTTTCTACCTTTTTGATCTCCCCTCGACAACTCTATCCTTACATATCATTTGAAAGTAATGTCACTTTTTTTACTCTGGGTTTACTGTCTACCTCAAGTTTTATACTTACAATCATTTTTCTCCCAGTGTCAAAACTAACTTTCAAAGCCAAACTTTCTGAATTAGAATTCCTTCTAAATGAATGCATTTACAATACAGAAGTTTGGCTAGGTATTTTTGTTTAGATAACCTTTCTTCTAGTATGGAAGATGGTGAGAAACAAGACAAAGCAAAGGAAGTACAATCTGAGCAGCTAGAAGAGGGAAAAATGAAGAAAAAGAAGCGAAGGCATGGACAAAAAATTGAGAAACCGGAGGCTGTTATGGCTAACTTCTTCAAAGCTTTGGAAATTTATCAAACAAAAATGCTTGTAAGTTTTTTCTTAAATTCTTTTAGTTGATGATTTTTATTTATGTAATATAGAACACTTGTTTGATATTGAAGGGAGAAATGCCATCATAAAAGGAACATTGGCATGAGTTTTCAAATGACTGTATTGAGTCTTTTGTGATTTTTGTGATACTTCATAGACTTATATAAATAAAATGTTTGTGTGTATAATTTCTCCTATCTTGATCTAACAGGACAGATTAACCTCTTGAGCTCCTTGTTAGGAGCTCCCTATTTTCCATAATCTAATTTCTAGAATCTGTAATTCTATTTTCTATAAGATTTTTCTTCGTTCTTAAAAACATCAATGATGAATTCTCTGAAACCTTCTCAAGCAGTTTATTCCAGTATTCCAGCATTTTTTTTCCAGACTTCCTTCTAGAAACTTTTCCTTAATATTCCATTTCAATCATCTTCCCTGTTGCAATTGTAAGCCTGTTGTGTTTAATACTGCTTACCATGAAATGGGAGAATAGGCTGCCAAGAAATCCCCTTGCTCATTTTAACTGGTCTATGAAGGCAACACAATTATGTATTTACTTTCCTAGAAACCTTGCTGCCTACTTTCTTTATCTTGATATTATCTACAGGACACCTCTAATTATTATTTTTTTTATTTCCTTTTACTTTCAGCACTACTTGGCAAGAAATTTTTATAACTTAAGATTTCTTGCTCTATTTGTTGCATTTGCCATCAACTTTATTCTTCTATTTTACAAGGTAAGATTATGCATCATTCTTTTAATGTTTTTTGATTGCTTCCAGAAGAATATTTAATGATAGTTTCAAGGCCTGTTTAATAAAGCCATTATTACAAGCCCTTCAAACACGAACTAAAGCATTTAGATATGAAGTAGTGAAAATAATATTTTAAATTTTGTAATTAAAATTTGTGATACTAAATGTATTCTCTTTTTATTTTACTGGAGCTGAATGAAGAGAGATTTATTTCATTCATCCTTTATAGCTAGGCTTGTGTTTCTAAGCATTTTTTCATTTTTTCATTTCACATAAGACTGTTATTGTTTGGATTGTTAATCTCGTCATGGGAAATTTCAAATCCAACTAAAATAACTCAAATGCCAAAAAATGTTGTATTTTTTTTTCTCTCATTTGTTTTAAAGATACTGAGAGACTTCAGTTCACCTGATTATTCTCAATTATTGTACTTCTGCTTTTCTAAAGAACCCTACTGACTACATTCATTTTTGACTGGGAAATAGTTAATACTTAATTTCAGAATCAGATTAATGTCTCGATTTAACTAGATGAGCTCATATGTTTTAGTTATGCTTAATTTGTTCATAATTTTTTTTCATGCCTTTCAGGCCTAGGGTTTGGTATTTTGAAGGGAGTGCTTGCTTTAATTTCTTTTTTCATATTTTTTTCATTAAATTACTAATCTCTAATGAACATCAAATGTATTTTTTCCCCGTTCTGTGTTAGCATGTGAGAGTATAATTCAGGTTTTATACTTACTTGCTCCATTTTCTTTGTTGTCATTGTCATTTGTTGTTAGTGACTGTTGTGATGAAGATTATTTCTATACTGGCATTGGGACTTTAGCTGATTGATATGAGCAGGCAGAAGAAATATAAAGCAAGAAAGCGATTTGATAGTAGGCTACAGTTCTTTTTTTATATATCACTGATGAAGAAGGCTATACACCCATACTTTAAAATTAATCTTAGGGTTTTACCTGAATCTAATGAGTTATTTCAGGTTCTGGTATATAACCCAATGAAACAAAGTAGAACATCTTCAGCAGCCTTCACTAATTTTATTCCTGAATCTTCACAATCTTCTGTCCATGAAAAGGAGTAGAATTCACTAAAGAGAACTTCCATCCATAAAAGCCTCTTTCTCTCTTTTTTTTTTTTTTTTTCCTTTCCTTACAGAGTTGAAGTCTGTAAGAAAAGTCCTCATTTATCTTTATCCTGGAATCTGGCCCTTTTTATTCTCCCCTTCTCAACATAGAGTGCAAGCTGCAATAAGCTGATGAATCTCATGTTTTCCAATATTACGTTTTCTAGTTCTGTTGTTTACAACCAAAGACTTCAGAGAAAACAAAAGCAGCAGATTGAATGCTCAGTCTAGAAGTAACTGAATCCCGATCTCAAACATCATGTAAAGCAAACCCTACAACAAAGTTGTAGTCTCGGAGACAGGGCAGGTGAAGATGCAAAAGGCTCTTGAAAACTGGGTAGAATTTTTGTTCACCGTTCCAGGAGAAAGACCGTCAGGGTTATTTAAGGCTCCCTTCTTGCCTCTCTCCATCCCATATGGTTACAGAAGATGGACTTCAAAGGTATATGCAAAAGTCTGCTTCTGTCTGTGCCAGCCATTTTCTCCCCACTCTCTTCTGCTTTGGGTCTTCTGGGTCAGCCAACAACCCATTCTTTTGCAGAACAAGGACAAAAGGTTGTGTTTATCACTACAAGTCCATCTGTCATAGATAGGAAAGGGTCAGTGAGAGCCAAACAGGACTGAATGGGACTTCAGCTTTCAGATAAAGCTGTCAAAAGAAGGGCACTTAGGGCTTTTATTTTAAAGGCCAGGTTTTTAAAGTCGCTGGAAGAATTTTTGGCAGTATTTTGGGGTATTTATGAAATATTGATTAAATACTGTATTAACTTGTAAACCATAAACTAAGGCATGAAATAAAAAATTATGGACAGCGTACAAATTGATAACATGAGAACTTTGGTTTTTTCTATACTCTAGTAATCGGGAACAATGTAGATTACAACAAACCCTAAATTCAGTCATATTAGATAACCCTGTCACTGCTTCTTTCTAAGAAAACTTTTCTGCATAACTCTCTTATTGCTTGTTTTGGTTTTGCTACGGCATTTTTAAAGGAGGGTTTGTAAACTGCCATATGCCTGCACTTGCTTTTTCTAGATTCTCTTTTCATTGACATGAGATGATGTGGAGACTTATGCTGTGAAAATGAAGGCCATTACTGTTCAAAGCTAATGCTCTGTCATCTTCCCATGAGCAGGCTTTGCAAACATAGTTTCTCATTATAGTAAAGGAAAAGCTTTTAAGTTTATTGTGTGTTTTCAATGTGCTTGAATTTCTCTCAGGTGACAGAAGAGCCTCTTGATGAAGTAGAGGAAGACTCGAATCTCTGGAACTCTTTTGATGAAGAGGAAGAGGAGGAGGGCATGGTGTTTTTTGTTTTAGAAGAAAGCACAGGTTACATGGCACCTGCTCTCAGAGCACTGGCAGTTGTTCATACTGTCATCTCCTTTGTCTGTGTGATCGGATACTACTGTTTAAAGGCAAGTTCTGAATCTTACTACTAATCTAATATTTGTTAAAGAACATCAGCTATGTCCCAAAGTGATTTTTGGAGCCAATAGTGGAATACCTATTTTTACTTAGTTGTTTACACATTCTCACTATTCAATATGTAGATGTTTTCCTCGTGTACTCAGTCTGGCAGAGATGGAACTAACTTTCTTCATTGCTCTGTGCATGTTTTAGGTTTGTGGTTAAAACAGTGTTGGTAACACCCCCCCACCTTTTAGCTATTGCTAAACAGTGCTTGCACCGTGTGAAGGCTTTCCCTTTGCTTTACCCCCTCTGTGCATCCCCCAGTGAGTAGGCTGGGAAGAGGCAAGAAGTTGGGAGGGGGCATAGCTGGGACAACTGACCTGAACGGGCCAAAGGGATATTCTGTACCATATAACGTCATGCTCAGCAATAAAAGCTGGGAAGGGGGAGCTTGTCTTCCAAGGTGGCCACTGCTCAGAGACTGGCTAGGCATTGATCTGCTTGCGGGAGGTGCTAGTGTGATGTTTGGTCTTATATAGAATCATAAAGAGTACTTAATACTGTAGGTAGATATCATTTTTTCTAAAAATGAATAAACCATGACAAAGATGTCCATTGTCATCTTCGTAGGTCCCTCTGGTTGTATTCAAGAGAGAAAAGGAGGTAGCTAGAAAGCTGGAATTTGATGGACTATACATAACTGAACAGCCATCTGAAGACGATATTAAAGGACAATGGGATCGCCTGGTTATAAACACTCCGTATGTAAAATTATAATGGTTATGGGTAAACTGTTTATAGGCATTATAGCTCATTAAGCCACTGATCTAGAACCTTCCCTGTCTACGGGCCACTTAGTTCATCTAAAAGAAAGGCATTTTTCACCTTATATTGGATGCTACAGTAGTAGATTCTGATGTGAAATCCTGTATTATCTGTTTATTTAGTAAACACTATCATAACATGGATTTCCCCCGTCCTTTTCATTTTTCTAGGGTTTGCAAAGATTGTGCATCTTACCTCACAAGCTCTCTCCAAGGCATTTCACATATTAGTCACTATTTGAGAAAGTTTTAAAAAGATAACTTCCATCCTTTTCAGTGACTCAATTTCACATTCGTATCGTATAGCCATATTCTCCTGCCTTTCTTTCCCATTTCTTACTAGCAACATTTGTATATGACAAGAGAAGCAAATCTAGTGTAAAATAGCAATCCCAGAATCTGAGTAGGTCTGACAGGAGTTACTGTCATGTTGTATGCATTAGCAAATACTGTGGCAGTCACACACTGATTCTAGGAGACTCACCTGCTGCTCTGTGAGTGAATGATACAAGTGTAGGCAAGAAAAAGAAGAATATCAGTAAGCTGCAGCAGTCTGTAGGAGCGACACAGAGAAACATAGCGAGTCAGCTCTCTTGAAACAATGCCTTGTCTACAGGCTCTTTTTTTCAGAATTTACTCTTTCAAAACCACTAGAATCACATTTTGGTACTAGTACACCTAGGCTTAGATTCCTGTCTTTCCCTAATAGTATAATAATTTCAGGACAGTAACAGAAAGTTGGAAAAGAAAAAAGATGTATCATGTTCTTTACAAGTCACAAAGTAGTTGTGGCTAGTATGTGCAACCATAAGTAGGTACTTGATAAAAACAAGCCAGCAAAAATAAACCACAATATGCTACCAAATAGCCAAAATATCTCTCGTCTGTCTTACTCATTTTTTTGTATATTATAAATAGTGCCCTTAGTACCTTCATTAAAATTAGAATCTCTAAAATATCGGGGATTCTTGAATGCTTTGTTTTCCTACACCTGAATTTTAAGAATTTTTTCCTTAATATCAGTTAGAAATACAGACTAGCACGTTATTAAAGGTATAACAGGAGGTAATTGGGAAAGCAGAGAGCTTGCTTAATTTCCAACCCATTTCTTTAACTATTGATAGCAAGCTATCTAGACATCCAGTAAGTTTAGCCTCAGCAAAAACAAGCATGAATTAATGAGATGATATATTGTCAGCTTATCCCAAACAACATGCTGTACAGCCTGTTCTCAGCGTGTTGCGCTCTCTATTGAAGCTGAATAAAAGATTAAGGCTAATTTAAGCAGACTAATCCTTCCCTCTGATGTGGACTGACTCTCGAGGTTTAGTGCAAGTATTGCACCATCAGGATAACCACTGCTGGAGGGTACCCAGTGCTGTGTATGCACTGGATTTTGCTCTCTATAAGTGAAAAAAAAAAAAAAAAATTAAAAAGGCAAAAGAAGTACCCTGACAAATGCAGCACCATTAGATGGTTGTGGTAAAAGAGTTAGACACAAGCTGGCTTTGCTTAAAAGTCTCATAAATCAAGGAAAGACCTAATATAGAGCATTGGACCAGAATATACCATCTTAGTCACTGGGACCATCTGCCTTTATGTGGAGTAATTTCATTCAGAACTTCAACTCAGACAAATAAAAAAAAAATTGAGCACTTAGTAGTAGTTGGGCAGTTTGCTTCACATCCCCGCAGAACAGTGTTCTGGAATCCCATTCTTCTGATGTTAACACTTGCTTTATTTTTACCAATACTGTCCTTTAGTTTAAGCAGTTATTTTATCTTTTTTACCTTCCTGCACAGTTGCTCAACTCAATGTTACATCCAGGAAACGGGGAAAGAAACACTTTAAATTTTTATTGTTTCCTGCTAAGTGGCATCTTTAAAACTGACTTTTATATAGAGCAAGACCATCAGAATGAGGAATGCCTGGGCACTGCTATTCATAAGGCGCTTCAGGAACAATATTTTTTATGATCAAGTCAAAGCTCAGAGAAACTTCACTGATAAGAGAGAACACTATCTTTTCTCTTGCAGGTCAAAGCTGTAGTGTCTGTTGTAAGATCTCCCGTGGATAAAACTGACTACGTATTGAAGCACCATGGTTACTCACTATTCTGAAAAAAAAGCAGAGAATTCTCAATAAAAGATTTACTGCTTTGTTTCTTTCTCTTTTGTATACACAATAGCTTTTCTTTTAATTACCAGTGTGGGCATGGCTGTTCAGAGGCAGATGATGCAAAATGCTCTTTAGCTGCACTGTCAGGCAGCTTTAGAATTATAAATGCTTTTTACCTTGGCTTGTTCTGGGCTGTCGGATCCAGTACCAACAACGTGATACACTTGAGAACAAGAGTACCACTAACCCCTGGTTTTTGCCAAATGACCTTTGCAGTTTTCCGGGATTTTTTTTTAAAACATTTTTTGAATTTTAATTTTACGTTGGCAAACTGGTTCCCAAGTGCTCAGCCTCTATTTGAAATGTGAACTTAAAAATTATTTATGCTACAAGACTCTCTTATTTTCCTCTGAAAATCATTGTCTCTATTGATGTTATGGCTAGGAGCAATAAAGTATTTATTTAGGACATGAATGATATGACAGTGACTACTCTGCTATTATTGAGTTGTTAGGCTCATTAGGTAATAATAGTTAGCCTGCTGTCCTTTTGTAGCAAATCGTATTTGTGGATGTGAAAAAGAAAAGAGAGGGGAAAAAATATTGCAGTGAATGATGATTCATAACAGCTGCTGTCCACATGAAAAGAAATTGTTCTCATCATTCTAAGTCCAGTGTGTGAGTGAATGAAACCGTACCAGAATCTGCAAGGATCAGGAACATTGTATTTTCTCTTTTTTTGGTTGTTTTTTTTTTCTTTCCCCTAACAAGTTAAATAACTTGAAATATATTTGCTTTGTCTATGTAGGTCCTTTCCAAACAATTACTGGGACAAATTTGTAAAACGGAAGGTAGGCTTTTTATATTTCTGTTATGTTAGTCATAGCAATAATCTACTAATCACTTAATTCGGATATCTATGTGCAATATACTTGTATACACATAAATATACAAATAAACGAGAAGTGAAATTTGTTTTGTGGAAGTCATTGTTGTGGTAAATGTCTTGGTGAACAGGCAGCTGCAGCGTAGGTGGGAGGAGGGAGGAAGACAGAAGGCTGTGGTTTCCTTCCCAGACGCAGGCTTTCAAAATAACTTTGTGCTGTCAATCAGCCACGCAGGTCTAATTTACAGTCATTGTCATCTTTAGGATACAAAGCCCCCTCATCCTCCGAAAACAAGAAAAACATGCCAGCTTAAATGACGGAAAATTATACATAAGCTTTCAGATAATAGCTTTTAATGCTTCTATTTTTCTTTTTTATGCTCCCCCCGCCTGGCTTCCTGGGAGTTCTGACTGTTCTAGTAGTGTTAATTGTGAAAGTTTTTTGGGATTTTTTTTTTCTTTTTAATTTCTAACAACTACTGGCTTAAAGTAGGGTGACTGTCGCCAAGGTCTTTCTCTGAGCAAAAGTTTCTCTTCTTCCTTTTTTAGGTTATTAACAAATATGGAGACTTATATGGAGCAGAGCGCATAGCAGAACTTTTGGGTTTGGACAAAAGTGCCCTTGATTTTAGTCCAGTGGAAGAGAGCAAACCAGAAGAGGCGTCTCTTGTATCATGGTATGACTTCTGAACCTCACAGACAAATTATGTGTTGGCGTAACTTCATCATCAAAGATAAAAACTGATTTTATATCGAAACTGTAGTGACGTTTTCCTCAGCGTAGAAAATTCAAATGGAGAAGTCTTCCTAGTGTGGAAGTAAAAAAAAGGTTTTTTTTAGTTCTAAAACATACTTATACTTGTGTTATAAAAGTAAGAAAAAAAATAAATCACACAAGTTGATTCTGACTGACATAGCTGGGCACTCTTTTATTTTAAACAATAATCAATGCAGCATTTAAAAGTTCTTTAGGTGTTGCAACAGAATTACTTTATAAACCAAAGGACTGAAAAAGTATTGATAACAAATATCTAGATGCCAGCTGTCTAGAAAAAAATCAGAGATGTTTTCCTGACTTAATCCATCAGTGAAGATGAGAGTTTGAAAGTAGTCAAGTCCCAAATGATTTAGGCTCCTACAAGAGTTTGGTTTCCTCGATGCTTAAGGCAGACAAGAGGAAGGATTTCCATTCGCATGTCATCTAATGGCTAATAAAATATTTAGAATCTTGCAGAAGGCATTACCTTTTCTCCTGGTAATTCTGGCAACATTTTACACTAGACAGAACACTTACCTCTTGACCTCAAGCAATCCCGGTTCCACATTTCACTACTTTTAAAACATTTACCTTTTTTTTTAAGTCTGGAATATGGCAGTATCACTCCTGCTGAAATTGTTCCACCAGTTTCAGTGGATTGGAAACTGTGTCTGGGTGCTTAGAGTGCAAGAATACTCCCTGAAAAATGAAGCACCTACATCACTCAAAAAATAAACAGCTAATGTATATCACCACCTTTAGCAAATAAATGTGAAGTGCCCAACCTAGTTGGTTGTTTGTATTTACAGAATTCAATGCTTAATTTTGACATTGATGCATTTGAAAAATTTTGTTATTTCCTAGGTTAAGCTCCATTGATACAAAGTACCACATTTGGAAGCTCGGAGTTGTTTTCACTGATAATGTGAGTATGTTAGCCTAGAAGAATATGCTTTGATTTACTCTAAACATGATTGTATGTCTTCCACCATCTGCTTTTATTTTAAACAAACATACACAAATAATATTGCATTACAGAGTCATTTTAAAGTAGTTTTTTCTGTCTCGTTTTGTAGAAAATTGCTTTAATTTATGTTAGGATTTTCTTTTTGATTCCAAAGACCAATGTGCACCTTCTCACCATTAATACAACGTCAGCATTTTGGAAGTTAATGGTACATTCATTTAATTTTATAGAAATCAATCTAGCAATCAAAGATGTCTTTTCTAAAATCAAGCGCATTCTACAGGAAGTTATCCCTTTTTATTCTTGAATCATCTGTTTGACATGATGGTTAATTCTTTTCTTTCATACCTTTTCCTTTGAAAGGACCATGCCTCTGTTAAAATCCTTTTTTTGTGAATCCTCTTGAGCATTCCCAAACAAACAAGGCAGCCAAGTCAAATCGAGTGACTATGTATAAATTCATTGTGCACTAAAAGCCCATTGTTCTTCAATAAGAGCTTTCCCGTCAAAGTGGCTTCAGGTTCGCTGCTTGTTAAAAGAATAAGCTGCGTTACGTCCCTTAGGCTTTCTGGGTGTCCTGGCTGGCATGGTCTGAGACCTAAACAGAGCAAAGTGTCTCAAGAGGAATAAAATGCATTTTGTCTCCTCCAGAATCAGTATTAAAATTTAAAGTACTGTGTAACAAGCTCCCCCACCAAATCAGTTTTAAGGAAGGGGATTTTGATGTTAATAACATATAGGCTGAAGACTGCATTTAAATATGTAAAGATAGAGGTCTCGTTAGCATAACTAAGCAATAAACATTCCTTAAATGAACAGGAGACATGATAAGAGACAGAGCAAGACAGTCTTTTTGAACATGTAAAATAGAGGTATTACATTCAGACTGTGATTCAAATGAGATCATGATAATATTACTTTATTTGATAACTTGAGTGCCTACAAGAAAGCTATATTCTGCATCCAGTAACGCACATGAGCGCCTGCTAACATTCTGCCACTTTTCGCTTTCTCTGCAGTCGTTTTTATACTTAGCTTGGTACACGACTATGTCCATCCTTGGGCACTACAACAACTTCTTCTTTGCTGCTCATCTGCTGGATATTGCTATGGGTTTCAAGACACTACGAACCATTTTGTCTTCAGTCACTCACAATGGCAAACAGGTTAGTGCTACATACAAAGGTTTGAAAATGAATGCGTTTTGTAGCAGAGCTGGGAAAAAAAATCTCGTGATACTGAGGAAGTATTGGAATGCAGTCCATTTTGATCATGATTGGATTAAAGAATAGATCCCGTGTGTCTTCTGCAGCACATGTTACATGTTAAATCCTATGAAATTATAATAATCTATATCCACAGAGTGCTGATAGGTAAAGAAGTTTTGTACACAATAGAAAAATGTATCATTTTAGAAAAATACAGGAATATGAATTATGACCCAACCAGCTCCTCCTCTATGCTCAATGATGAACTGATTGGTGATAACTAATAAGAATTCACAATCTTTCCTTAGCTACAGCAGTAATAATGATCTGGGAACTGAGATTTCAATACTTAGCTAGTAAGAATGTGTTTACAGGTGTGGGCATTCTGCACTGTGGAATATATTTATATGTCACTTTTTGTCATGCAAAAATCAGATTAGTAAAATCGATTTCCAAAACTAATTGTTGAAACTTATGCAGGGAATCATTCTCTGATCTCTAGAGGCTCTGTGTTCCTAGCTAGCATACCAACAAATCCGAGTTTTTCACCAACACACTTTTTAACTTACATTTAAGAAATCTAGTAGAACTTCACCAAAATTTAATTTCAAATGTACACATTCCATTCCTTCTCAAATGCAGTAACATGTAGTTTAAGCCCTCTCTTACACCCTGCAAGGCATGTCAAAATATTTTAGACCACATAACATTTTGGAAGGGGCATAAGAATATCCCCTTAGCTTAACTCTGACATATCCTTTGTGTTTGCTTAATCCTTTCTTCCAGCAGAAATAGACCAATGGAAGTTTCTTCCCTTATCAGCAAAGGAAGATTCTAAAATAGTACATATGAGAATGTTTTCAGTATCATCACACAAACAAATGAAATCTCTGGGTTTATCCCTTTCTTTTTCCTC
The DNA here is from genome assembly GCF_028858705.1 of Grus americana. Taxonomy (NCBI): domain Eukaryota; kingdom Metazoa; phylum Chordata; class Aves; order Gruiformes; family Gruidae; genus Grus; species Grus americana. The sequence continues at coordinate 35,656,636 of NC_072856.1, read as the reverse complement.
CAGGATGACCAAAGTAATTTTAATTTAATGATTGATATATTTTCTGTATGAGATTCTTCTAAATGTTATACTCAAAACTGAGCATAATTGACAACACTGTTTCAACTCCAGACCACAGCTTTTAGTATACATTCTTAACAAGCAAAGACTAGTTTTTCTAATTCCATGGCTTTTCTTGCTAGTAGATATGAGCACTGAAAGACAGCTGCAGATTTTTCAATCTAAATGTTCACTTTGGGAGCATACTTACAGATCTGCAGAAAGTGATAAACTGAGGATCAGCTTGTTGTTCAATACTACTACATTTCTTTTAAAAGAGTAATCCCAATCACTGCACTTTTTAAAATATGCAGCCTTCAGTAACTCCTCTCTAGGGCTGCATCTTTTAATGCCAGCTCCAACAAACAATATAATCTAGTCTCATTAACCCCTAAAGTTTTTCACCTAAGAATTTTATTTGCTTAAAAGCAGAACCTGGAAATTACTTACTTTTTGGTTATCTAAACCATTTTCTATCCACTTGTCATGGTTTAGCCCCAGCTGGTAACTGAGCACCATGCAGCCGCTCGCTCACTCCTCTCCCCACAACGGGATGGGGAGGAGAATCGAAAAACAAACTCCTGGGTTGAGATAAAGACAGTTTAATAGGATAACGAAGGAAGATTAATAATAATAATAGTAATAATAAAAATAATAATAATACAAATGATGCACAAATGCAATTGCTCACCACATGCAAAAGGAAAACAAAACAATCCAACATCCAGTCTGTTTCTGAGCAGCGAACCCACCTCCCGGTGCCCTTCCCGCAGTTACATACGTAGCGTGACGTTCTATGGTAGGGAATCTCCCTTTGGCCGCCCTGGGTCAGCTGTCCTGGCTGTGCTCTCCCAGCTTCTTGGGCACCCGGCAGGGCGTGGGAAGCCAAAAAGTCCTTGACTTAGATGCTACAACTACCCAGCAACAACCAAAACCATCAGTGTGTTATCAACATTATTCTCATCCTAAATCCAAACCAAGGCACTATACCAGCTACTAGAAAGAAAATTAACTCTATCCCAGCCAAAACCAGGGCACCACTTTATAGATGGCTTTGCTAACCAGCTTTGGAACAGAAAATAGACTATGATAAGTCATAATAAGTCCCAGTTGAAATTATTTATCAAATTAACTAAATGGGGTTTTTTTTTTATCATTTCATTTTCACTGTATATCTAGTTTTTCAAGTTACTAGCATTTCACTTCTAACTTAAACAGTGGAAACATTGCTTCAGTGATATATAGTTTGTACGCATATAGCTCAGAAAGGTGGCAACTTCAGTTTCTTGATACCGTTTTTCCCTTTGATTTTCATGTGAGAGCAGAGCAAACACCTCTACACTGATCCGAGCAGCAGGGAGACCTCACAGCTATTATAACTGCTATCTTTAGTTTCCTTATTGGGAAGGGTACAATATGATATGTTTTCAATACTTAAGGCAATACTCTGAGCTAGCCTCTCTCTTCTGACAGAATGAAATGGAAACTTACTTTCATGTCATGTCTCCATACACAGCTTGTGCTTACTGTGGGACTCCTCGCTGTAGTAGTGTATCTTTACACTGTTGTGGCGTTCAACTTCTTCCGCAAATTCTACAATAAAAGTGAAGATGAAGATGAACCAGACATGAAATGTGATGACATGATGACGGTAACTAAAACATCACTAGCGTGCTTCAAATTTCATCCTGAATTTTTAAATGGGAACTTAAGATAAAATGATAAGCAAGGAGGGATGTTTCTGTTGTTAAAGCCATGGGTATCTTCTTCTTGATATGTGTCATTTTGAAAATATGAATGGTCTTGAAGTTCCCTGTGCATCCGCCAGTGGTCTAAACTCAATAGTAGATAGATGACACTCACCAGTATAGGAAGATATTCTGGATTTTCCCCTAAATACTGTGGCTTGTGATTAGCTGCAACTCTCTTACGTGTGAAGATGGCAAACCCTTAAACTGTATGGAAGAAATTTCATGACAAACTGGTCAGCCCTGCAAAAAGCAGCTGTGTTGTTGCAGCACAAATAAATGCAATTTGTTCCCAATGTTTGCAAGTGTGCAAGCTCTCGCTATCCTTATTTAGGTTATACAAAGTATATGATGTTATTAGCGCTAGTTACAAACCCCCCCTCCAAACTGCTTACAATTAGTAATTTAGTCGTGAAATAAGAAGTCAAGGGTGAGTAGGGAAGAGGAAAATTAAAACGTATTACGGGTGATAATCTAATGCTACTAATTTCCCTTCTGATTTCCACCTGTTGCCACAGAATGTTATTTTTGTCATATTAAAAGACACTCTACAGCTACGTACTGTGGTATGAAGAGGATTTGATTTTCTTACTGTATAAAGAAAACAAGACAAATTCAGGAATTAAAAATGTAATATTCTGAGTTTGTGGCCAGCTCATTTCTTCATGGAAAAGTCACACACTGCCTTGTATTATATGCCAAAGATGGAATAAAATGCCTCAGAACAGACGTGTGTCATAGACTTCACAAAACGTTCTTTCCTATTCTCAAACTTTTTTCTAAACACTTAGTGCGACTCAGATGTGCAAATGATGGAAATGATGAAAACTGCCCAAGCAGTATTATTTAACTGGTCCCTCTGCAAGCTGGGTATAATGTTCTGGTCATAAAATAGGTGTAGGAGTAATTGGAATAATGAAACAGTATTACATTTTAAACCACTCTACCAAGTGAAGTAAATCAATTCCAAGTTACATTTTTAAGTATGATTAAACTAGAACTAGCATCTTACATCAACAGTAAAGTTGCATTATTAAAATGGATGTAGAGTTCTATTTAGTGTTTGCTTATGAAAGACCAGATTTGTCAGGTTTAATGATTATTTAACACCAGCATTGCTGTCTAATGTGACTTCAGACCACTGGCTGGGCTTAGAGACTTCTATTGGTTTTAACCCACATTGTGTGACTGAAGGTGGTTTACAAGATTCGGAACATCAGTAGTATATCGCTCCAGCAGCAGATTCCATTCTAAGATCCTCACGTATCTTAAATATTTTTCCATGAAGACTTACATGTTCAAACAACACGACACACAGCAACGTTTTTGTAAAATGATTTCTTCCGCATCAAACTGAACATGGGCTGTGTTTCCCAGATGATAAATAATTTACAATATACTAAACCAGACATCTAGTATTGCAAAATGAAATTACCCAGAAACCACCTAAACACAGATAGATCTACCTGTTGTGAATATGCCGCTATTGATTTTATGACAACATTTGCCAACATTTCTAAACTCCATTACAAGACTTTAAAAGATGTCCTCTGCTTACTCAGAGCAAGCTAGAACTTTAGGAATTAATATAAGGGGTAGAATATAATTGAATACAGTAACAAATAGAAGGAAAATGCCCCCAAATGGTCTTACTCTGTAAGTAGGACATGGGGAGTAAGTCAGCTGATGCTGACTCCTCCTCTTAGTAAGTGTACTTGAAGATGTAATCACATTAGTTAAGACAATAAGAGATTTTTGGTGAAGTGTGTGTGGTATGTGAGGAATGATACTATGTGTTCTTTGTTGCTATCACTTGTGAAGAGAATTAGCAGAGCAGAATCATTTTTTTAAAAAGGAAAAAAAAAAACCCCAACCAACCCACAAAGAGAATCACTCATGGTAAATATATCTGTAATTTTCCTCTCTCTTTTTTCAGTGTTACCTGTTCCATATGTATGTGGGCGTGAGAGCTGGTGGCGGCATTGGAGATGAAATTGAGGATCCTGCTGGAGACCCTTATGAAATGTATCGAATTGTCTTTGACATCACATTTTTCTTCTTTGTCATTGTTATCCTACTGGCCATTATTCAAGGTACTGTCACTTACCTTAGTAGAGACTGTTAGAATTTAGTTTACTTAAGTTCTGCAACGTATTTAAACCATATTTGTGTTTGAGGTAAATTCAGCAGTATTGCTATAAAGACTGATTCCAGAGCTGATAAAATCATTAATTTGGAAAGTAATAATTTTATGCAAACAATGCATAAATAATGCATTGTCCCAAGTACTACACAAAGACAAAGCAGAAGAAACATAACCTACCTGGGTTACAGTGACTATGAGCGCTTTGACAGCTATCCAGCAATGAGGCAGCTTGTGAGGATGGCTGTTCTTCCTATAATAACCACTTAAACGTGGAGAGCCTGGCTGTAGACACTATTCACACCTTTAGTTTGGAACCACCACAGCTGGCTGGGGAACGGAGACTTTCCCATTGGCAAGAGGACATGACGTGGAGAAAATCACCATGGCCACATACCCATTTCCTCTTTTCTTTAGAAGGTGATTTGCAATTTTAATTGGATTGCAGTTGTGGTTTACAGAGAATGAGACCTCTCTGCAATGACTGTCAGTGTTCAACACTCATTGTATAAACTGACCTAAGGCTGTTAGGAAAAAGCGCTGGTTTATGGCAGTCTTGTAGCAAAATAAAAATGGAGTACAACTATACTGAGAGAAAGTTACGAATGTCACAGTCCCCAAAATGATCCAATTTTATTCTTTCTATGTCGGAAGTAGAGGGATAATGCTTCAAATGTGAAGCAGCATCACAAACTGGCCGGGGGGCCTGTGGGAGCAGAGTTGTCTTTGTTACACAAAAGTTGGATATAAGAGTGCCATGAGAAGGAGAATTAAAACTAAATCCTTTCATGGGAACAAAAGATAGGAGATTGTGGAAGCTTAAACTGACCAAAATGTAAGTACAGTAAAGCCTTTCCACTCTCAAGATTGTACTTCTATGTAAGAGAAATTCATACTGCTAGGAGTGCAGTGGAAACATGTTAGACATCTGGAAATTGATAGATTGTACTTTGAATTGTTCAACCTAGGCACTAAGAATGCTACACTCCAAAGACAGTGAGGGATGTCTGATAGACATTACTTGAAATATGAATATTGCTCAGTACTGAAATGTTGCTACTTTTTCATTTGAAATAGGTCTGATTATTGATGCTTTTGGTGAATTAAGAGACCAGCAAGAACAAGTGAGAGAAGATATGGAGGTATGAGTAAGCACACTACATTTTTCATTACTGTTGTTCATCTAGATTGCTACCAGCTAAAATAGTGTCTTTGAGTTAAAATTCATTTGTAACCATAACTTGTCTTTCCAGACCAAATGTTTTATTTGTGGAATCGGCAATGACTATTTTGACACAACCCCACATGGCTTTGAAACACATACTTTGCAAGAACACAACTTGGCAAACTACCTGTGAGTATACTTTACTACTACAATTAAGATAAAGAGAGCTTTCAGCTCCAGAGTTATTTAGGTGCACCCATCGCTGACAATCCTGAGAGACAATTCTGTAGAACTGAGGAATATCTCCACCCCGGTCTGGTCTCCCCTCCTCTGCTCCACACTGCTGGTTACCTTTGAAGTGCTCACCTTACGCATGGGCTACCTTAGTGGAATGAGACCTAAAGGCACACCAACTCCTTATTCCTCTGGAAGGAAACCCACACATGTGGAATGATAAGGCACAACAGTTTAATAAGTTGCTTTAGTTTGGCAGTTTTGATTGTGACTTCTGGAGGTTTGGTAATGCTGATGAGACCATTGAAAATTAGCTTAAATTTGACAAAAATAAAACCTAAACCAAAGCAAACAAAAAAAAAGCATTTCTGGAAGATTCTTGAAGGATAAGCTACAAAAAAATAATGTACAAGTCTGATCCTGTAGTTCTTTAGTGATACAGCAGCTTTCCAAAACCTCGAAGCAATCAGGAGTTGTATCTGTTTAGACTACTGCACAGACTCCCAAGACAGTGATCTTCTACTCCCATTAGTAAATACAGAGCAGATCAAAGAGGATATTTAAAAAGTGAATTTGGTGGCATTAGTTACTCATACAACAATGATAATTATATGAGCATTGTGCCAGCAGAACCAAAGGAGCTGAACTGGTGGTATCTTATAGAAGTCTGGCTTTGGAATACTGCATCTGAACTTTTTAAATTGTTAAAAAAAAAAAAAAAAGGTGTGCCTCCTGGAGTGGCGGCTGCATTATTCCTTGCATAGCAACTGACGCTGCAAAATCAGTGCACATTACTTTTGTGAGGCAAATTTCCATTAACATCCATAGCTTTACCAGTCTAGACCCTCCAAGCATTTCTTACTATATTGAATTGCTTAATTGGTATATGGGAACCTGTAATGCACAGTAGATTAAAAACGGCCATTTCCTTAATATTAGAATATATAGTGAACAATCTTTCTAATCAGGTTGCCCTTTAATTAAACAAATGTTAAAGTCAGTATGCATTCTTTTCTTAACAGTGAAAGCACATACCCAGTTTAATTCCAAATGCACCGCGTGAAAAGTGGCTAACCAAGAGCTGTGTTACATATCAACAGACCGCTGTCAGTATCCCACAGCCTTCCTAATCAGGTCAAGCTCTCTCAGGCTGAGTGAGCACAGGTATCTGAGATAGATAGGCTCAGCTGATGAGCTGTACGACAAGAATCTTTGGAAATCTTGGTGCAGCTGAGTATTTGCCACATGTCTAACTTCTTGCATAGTAGCCATAGTAACTTCTTCCAAGGTGAGATGTTAGAGCATATGTGTATAGGACTTGGCATATGCCTAATTCAGGTATTGCTCCTAGCGCTGAAATGAAGAAAATGCTAAACAGCGTTTTTCCACTTCTACAGATTTTACATCTGTTAGCACTTCCACAGGAGAAGTGCTGAAGGATAGAATTTTCTCCTTTAACATAAGCACTTTAGATGCCTAGCACTATCGTTACTTTGCTGGTTGGCATAATCTCCCTCACATCCCCCAGCCTAGGAAAGGTTAGGCAGAGGTGTTATATTTTCTGCATTAATACTTGCTTCATGTGCTTGTTTCAGGTTCTTTTTAATGTATCTCATTAACAAGGATGAAACTGAGCATACTGGCCAGGTAAGTGGAAAATAAAGCTACTTATTTTTTTTCTCTCAAGATTATCTTTCCATGTTTTTATCTTCTCCAGCCTTGTAGCTGTGTGCCACCAGGTGGAACTGATGTACCACCAAGGAGTGGAGTGGATGCCACCCTCCCTGACAGTCTTCTGCCAGTGAAAGAAAAGGAAGGGTTAAAAAAAAACAGGGAGGAGGTGGGCTGCAGCAGTGTGCTATTCCACCCAGCACTCAACTCTGTCAGAAGTCACTTACTAGTAATCTTACTGTCATCTTGTCTCTGAAATGAAACCCAGAAATATACCAGTTGCAGTTTATTCCCAAAAGATTAAGTAGTTAAGCTACTATATTTATAGTCTAAATCCGTATATATGTATATATAGATAGGTATATGGCTGTGTGTATGTATGTTTAGTGGTGTTAGGCCCTAAATGTAAATAAATAAGGTGTAACTAATTCCTATTTATTTTCTTATCTCAAATAAGAACCTGTTACACAAACACTACAAAAGTACCTTACACTTCAATGTTTTCCAAGCAAACTGAATCACATTTTATATATACAGATTAGGTACAGGTTTGCTCTGATATAACGAGACTGTAAGTGTAAATTAATCCGTTTTTCTAACAGGGCTTAAATTTCAGTAGTACTGAATCAAGAAAAGTACAGAATGATACTTTTACAAATGTTCTTCAAGTAGGATCTTTGAGTTTCAATGTCTTCACAGTTCTGCTCCATGGTAATAGGCACAGTACCTGGTTATTGTTAGAAGTGTCTCTAGAGGACTAACTGCAACGTGTCTGTTAAAATAAATACTTTTTATCATTTTCAGGAGTCATTTGTGTGGAAGATGTACCAAGAAAGATGTTGGGATTTTTTCCCAGCAGGGGACTGCTTCCGGAAACAGTATGAGGATCAACTTGGCTAATATCACAAAAGAAATTATTTATTCATGAACTGTTAAGATCCAGTATACAAAAAAAACCCGTTCTTTTCTTTTCATGGTGTAATTTCACAGCTTGTATTTGCTTTAAATGTCTTTAAACTTCAAGACATACGTAAAATTTGACACTATTTCATAGGCTTTTTGTACCTACTACATATGAAACAGGTCTTTTGTTGGAATTTTAATTAGAAAAGAGAAAACTATGCCAGATTAACTTACGCCTTCCAGTTCAAACATGGTCTGAAATGATACCAACTTCTTAACCACATCATGAACCTAGTGTTTGGCAGTAGAGTTGAAAGGGCTAAAAGGTGTCTTAATTGCACAACATTTAACATTTAAGAACTTGAACATCAGAGGCCACGCCTCAGAAAAAAATATTTTAACTAAGTGCTGTCCAGTTTTTCCCCCCCAGTATTTGCTAGTGAATGTATTAAGATACAGCTTGAAGAGCTTTAAGCAGTTAAAAAGAAAACATTTTCAAACACTTCGTTAACCTTGAAACATTAAGTGCCTTAAAACCTCTGTAGACATAGCTATGCAAACTTTTTATTTATGTTAGTGTTCTAGATGAACAGATCCATTAACTGTATTGCTTTTCTGTCTTTCTGTATGAAACTGCACTTGAAGTTTGTTTATATACCACCTTCAATAACAGCTTATTAGATGCTGCTGTTAAAAGACATACACTGTATCAAAATGAATACAATTTAAACCTTAGGCCAAAATAAAACAATGCTCTATGGTCACCTGCAAGTAGAAACTGCTAGGATTATGCATTTTTTTTTTTTCCTTCTAACAAAAAGTGCCCACTGCAATAAAGTATTACAAACCAAACATTACCTTTGCTGTCTTCTTTCACATTTTTCTACAATATGGAGATGTGGCGTGAGGATGGCGACTAAAAACACATGTATTCGTTGCTCATTCATAGCTTTATTTTAAGGACTACATAGAGCAAGTACAAGCTGAAATAACTCTTCTCTTTGTGTGCTGTAGCCTGCATCTTTAGCAAAGAAAATCTTAATTTCATCACAAATATTAGACCTTTCTAGGAATATTAGTCTTAGACAGTTTTCAATCACATCTAAATGATTTTTGGTTGCAGAGAATTTTAGGTGCCAGCAAAGAAAACTGGGCATTTGGCATACTGAACAAACTGAAACAGATAAAGGAAATAACAAGGAGATAAAGGAAGATTCAACTTGCTACCTAATGTTTGCTATATTCAATTATTCACATAAGAAGATCTGAGCTTCAGGAAATCATGCTGTCCAGCCAATCTTCAAGCTCTTCCTCGGTAATGTTTTTAGATGCGCTTTGCTGTTGCTGTGACGCTGTACTCTTCTCTTCAGGCGTATCTAGTTTTAAAGGGTCTAGAAAAGTGAAAAGAACAGACTTGAAATCTGGAAACAATTCCATACCAGCTCTTTGACCTGGCTCATTTTGCTTTTTAATGCACAACTGACTCTATTTAAACACAATCTCTCTCTCTCGAAGAACAGCGCATCATATTCCAAAAAGAGTAGCAACAATAAAAAAATTGGGGCAGCTTAATAAGCTCAGCCAGAGCAGTGTGGCTTCCCTCTGATTCAAGGGGGGGCAGGGCCGGGTCTGCAGCAGACAGATGATCAGCGATCCCCTACTGCGATCTGTTTGCAATCCTGTCCGATGCAGAGTTTACTTTAACGTAGGAGAGGAGCAGGAGATTGCCACAACAGCAGATTGCCCTGCATGGTTATCACACCATGGTATGATTCTGTATTCTGATGGCATTGTTTTCTTAAGGGAACTTTCACTGTGCTTCAGAGTAGAAAGTACGACATACAACTGGAAGGAAAGAGCATTTCAAGATTGTCTTCAGTAACGAGGCTTGCTGTATTGCTTGTGGTGACATGTTACATGTTTAACCATTCTGGGACTTAATTTTTAAGATAGCAAGAAAAACATAAACAAAAAATCAGAGCTGCTAGCATTTCTTTTACAGCATTGAGGACTGGGGAGGAGTAGCAAACCATCTGCATCAAAACTAACAAATACTAGTATAACTTCTAGGAATGCAATCAAAAGAGTTTGCCTATTTTTCTGAAATATGGAAATTTTTGTATATGTTTTGTTTCCATATTAAACTTAATCTTGTAAAATCAATGCTAATAAAGTTTGACAATAGCATTTACAACAAGCCATCAGAAATAGCTGACAATTCTTCTGTATACTATTGGCACAGTGAACTAAGGGCTGATAATATTACATAAAAACATTTATTTATTTTTTAATTTAAAATTTTGCTGAATCATAAGACCAACACTGTTCTGCAGAAGAATTTCTCTTAATGCTTAAAATGAACTGACAGTGGTGAAACTTTAGTTCAGTGGGGAGTTAAAATTGAAAAGGAACAAATGGGTCAGAACATAGGCCCAGATAAATGAAATGCAGTATGACAGAGATGATGACAGCAGTTCTGTTGACTGGCTAATCAACATCACCAAAAGAGAGAGCAATGGAAATTAAATAAGGGCATGCTGGGGAGAAGAGAAATCTTACCATTTTCCTTACAATCCATTTTCAAATCTTTCTCAGTTGGTAAGTTGTGGGATAATGCACCTGACACAGGTCTCTTTTCTGTATCAATGGGAGCAGCTAGATTTAGGAGAAGATCTAGTTCTTCATCCAAATAGTCAGTCTCTTGCTTTGATAGTGGATGGGCTGTCTGAAATGGTTCTGTTGCACTTGTCCTAGGACCATTTTTACTTCCAGGCTTTGATGGAGCAACAGAATCACCAATGGGGTGGGAGACCAGCACCGTTTCACTTTGAGCCAGAGACTGTCGGAACAGAGGCTCTCTCCTCTTGCCATCTTCAATAACCTTAGATTTCATCTGTGGGAGCTCTACAGGTGTTGATGCCTGCAAGTACAAGAAAGGACTTGAGTCTTTCTAACAATTAACTCAATTTTTACTATTCTGTCTAGTTTTGATTGTAATTCATGCTTCCTGCATATGATCACTTCAGAAGCTACAATAAATTTCAGCAGAATTGAATTCAGAAGTAAAAATAAAGTTATCTTGATGATAGTTTTACAGAAGCAACTACAAAACACAAAGTCCTTTTATCTCTTATTACAGAATATAAGACTGTATGCTAAATCAGCAAGTTCCATTGTTTCACAAATACTTTCTGGGGAGTTACTTTTCTTTAATTCAATTCTTCTATAATGAAATCCCATCAATACTCTGAATTTTGGAATGACTGAAGTCAGAATTTAGCTAACATTATCCCATGTTAGGCCTTCCCTCCAAAATTCCAGTCTTGAAAGCAAATCATCATTTAGCAAAAATTGTAGTATATAGCTGTATACTTTGAAAAAAGAAAACAAATTACAAAACATTATCAAATAGTGAAACAAGAAACAGCAACTCATTATTTAACCCTGGAACACAGATTCTGCTTTTATCAGGATGCCCTGGCATTAATAACACTGCAGCATATCTGATGAGCACATCACCAGTCAGAATGACAATACAAAGATTAAATGTCATAACACACTTCATAACCCTGATAAAAGTTAAAGACCGGGACTAGAACTCCTAAGAAGAAAACTGTATTTGAAAGTAACATTTATTTGCAGATTCCCTTAGACATCACATCTGCAGACATATTTGAGCTCCCTTATGAAAGAGTATAGTCGTGTCAGTCACAGAAGCACTTCATGCAGCTCCACACAGAAGTAAAATTTCTTCTGTAAGGCTCATGTTTCTTTTCCCTTGCTTGAGCAGATGGATTTTTTTTAAAGAATTTTATTTTTGTATTTAAGTCTCATTGGTTCTTTTGCCCTGACATGAATCTGTTCTTTTTCACAGCCTGAAGAAACATTTTTTTTCCTAATACTCTGTTGCTTTTTTTTTTCACCAGAGCATAAATGACATTTTCTTCACCTGTTTGATTGACAGTTCTACCTGTTCTAACACAGACGTAAGTTCAATTCACAGAATAAACACGTATGTTGATATTAGCTATGTAGAAGAATTAGTCACAATTAAAATAATTAACAGGAAAGAATGTGAAAGCACTTTCAAAATTTTGGTGCAAGCTTTTAACAGCTGCTAACAAGAGAAGCAAATACAAATCCAGTGCAATCATTCCATGTCAAACACTCCAATACCTGACTTCAAATCTAACGTGCTGCACACTAAAGCATTTTGTTTAAAGGCAACAAAGCGTAAGAAGTGCCGATAGAGGGGTATCCTGTATTATGTGCCATTTGACACGCTGGTCTCAAGAAATTTATTTACTTATAAAATACATTCTACTTATGTTTGAAGACCAAGTTTAAAGTAATTCATTCTTGCAGATTGTTTCACTTCAAATATTTGCATTTTCTTGTGAAAATTCAAAGCATTACCTGCACAAGTTCAGCAGCTACATTCAACCTCAGATGCAGAGGCAATTCCTGAAGGGCCTGGACCAAAGACTGGCAGTCAACAGAAAGCGCAGATAACTGAAATACAATTCAACACACAGTACGCTTGTATTAAAAAAAAAATGAACTAATAATTACTTTAATCTATTATATTCCCCTGTTCCAGACATTCAAAGAATGTGAAGAACAATCTAATGAAATACAGGAATGCATAGTTTTAAATTACCCATGTACAAAGCAATTTGGCAAAATTACCATACAAACACCTACAATGCCAATAATCACTTAGAGGTTTAAAACCAAGGTATAAGTGGAATCCTCCTTAGGCAATGCCTTGAAAATCCAAAGTAGGAAATAGTTCTGCAGGTTGACAATGTCATAAGAGCCTTTTCCAACTCGAACATCTTTTAATCTGTGAAGCTTTCTGTGCAGTGGGAATCACCATTCTTTAATGAGTTGCTACTATTTTCTAAGCAATCAAATCATGGAGCTTGTGTGTAGCTCTACTATTTTTAGTGCCTAAACAACATGGCCTTTTTGTACTTTCCCATCTTTTAAAATGTTGTTTTGATGCTTACAAAAGCAACAAACTATAATTATGTACACTTCTAAAATTATATTCAAGAAAGACACTCTCCTGCTGCCTAGTTGCTTAAAAGGTGAAACTGTCACTTATTAATGTGACAGGTATTGAAGTTTCCTTTTTGCTTGACTCCTTTTTTTTTTTTTTTTGGCTCTAAACTGTTAAAAACAAATTTACACAAAATGGACCTGCAATATTCCATGTTTTTACAGAACACCCTGGACTTTGGTGGACTTAAACAGATTTGGAGCTCACAGTACAGCAAAACATTCTGAGCATGTTCGCCATTGATGAAAGATAATTTCATATCTATCATGTATTTTAAAATCAAAAAATTCTTAAGTTCAGTCTATACTCTCATTTTCATGGAAGCAGAGAAGCTGCTTCTAAATCTAGCTTAAAGAGACAAACTTTACTAACAATTTTATGTTACAATGGATTAGTGAAAACTAATTAGTGAAACAAAAAGGAGAAAACGGCTGAAGACCAGAGACTGTGAAAAATTAGGTAGTGCTATGAAACCATCTGTGCTAGGATTCTGGATGAAAATAAGAAATCAAAGGGTAATGGTGACTAGTGCAGTAAACTATTTCGAACTGACAGAAGAACAGTGAAAGATGGGAAATAGTTTGAAATGACAAATTTGGATGGGGCAGGACAAATGACTACAGTTTGGGAGGGACAGAGGCAGAAGAACGTGCCCACCACAGCACACTTCACAATGAGTGAGCGCATGGAACCAGCTCTAGACCCGTGCAGTCTCATCACTGGCAGCCCGAAGAATATTTGTGAAATCCACCGGCAACGTGCAACTTCACTCTGCTCACAATGGCTTTAGCCATTCAGAAATTAATGTGTTCAAATCACCTAAATGCTATAATGACAAGCCTATGAGGAAATTATGAAGAAATTAATATTCTGGATACTGACATCCTGCACACTAGGAGCGGGAGGAACTGATAAGAAAAAAATACACAGTTATTGAAAGACTGCATCCCACTGAACAAACATATGATGGTTTAAACAAATGCTGCACTTGGTTTTACTTCCTCATTTTAATTTGACTTTGCAACTTTAATGTACCTTTGAATATCACTTCCTAGGGAATAGTTCTTGTTGATATTTTAAAAAATAAATAGCAAATTTTTAAAATTTGAATATATATGTATGTTTCAAGAAACACTCAAGCACAGTTTCACAGCAATTTTAAGAAAAGCTTGGAAGACAAAAGCATTTATCTTGCAATAATTTAGGTGACTTAAGTGATGAAGACAGCTGCAGAGATTAAGACACTTTCCCGCATCCTGATATAGAAAACAGCAGTCTCCTATTGCTTTGCCCCTTTTTATTCCAACATAAAGAATCCACATACAAGTAATCTAAAAATTAGTTGGTCCCATACTCATTTTGGAGGTGACGTTTCAACCAGAGAATATGAACTGTTAATTTGAAAGAACTAGAACAACTGTCATAGTCAAATATATGAATATACTCATATAGGTTTTGTTATAGTCATTTTACTAAACTATTTTCTCTTGAATACAGCTGAAAAAGGAAGGCTTACTTAGTATGTCAGTAAAGCAAAGTGCAGTTCCTTATTTTCCCTTCACTGGATGGATTTGCTCGTTCTTATCTTCCAATGTTACTTAAAAAACTAGTCTGCTGCTTTGATTAGTCTTCAACAGAAAAAAAATAAAATGACAAAACCCAAGAGCCTCCAGCATCAGAGACAAATTAATAAAAATATACAGAATAAATGGTGCTATTATTGTATTAAACAATTTGTTGCTGACAGCACAACTGCCTAGGTATTCTGTACCAGGCGATTACCTACACAAACTCAGCTGAATGATAATTGTGTTACCTGCTTATGGCATATGGTTTCTCTATCCCATTCTTTCTCATCAGCAAATCGGAACTGTGTAAAGGAATCTCCTACAGAAAAGAAATAGAAAATATTTTTTTTTTAAAAATAACAAGCTTTCTCTAAAGTTCCCAGTCCTACAGAAGTAAATTCAATCAATAAATGTCACATCTTCAACAAATTTGCATTTAATTTAAATGCTGCTTGCATTCACAATATCAAACTTCTTTAAGCCAAAGTTCTATAGAAAGATCTTTTAATCTCTTATTTGCAAAAGAGTACAGAAAAAGGCACAAAAATTTCAAAACTGAATTCATATGCATAAGGAACTGAATTAAAAGAAACCTTAAATAGCGTTAATTAAGCTACATATGCAATCTTAGTTACAGGATCTTCTAACCTCCCACCACATTCCTCCAAGATAGTAAGAACTTCCTCTTCCTATAAGGGGGCTTGGGTTATTTGGTTTTTGATAAGATACTTCTATTGCAGTACCATGCTGGGTTGCAAAGGACAGTCCTATAAATTTATTCACTGAAAAAAAACCACACAAGAATTCCAAGACCTCAAAAAAAAAAAAAAAAAAGTATGATCTGTGATGGAGGAAACATGAAAGATTAGGGTTGCAAAATGATGGCCAAAGGTCTAGAGGAACAGAAAGCAACCATGCTGCTGATGCAGAGTATGGGACATACGCCGCCTTAGACCATGCAGTTTGAGAACAAATAGTTGTTTCAGGAGCTCTACTGGGAAAAACCCCCACCTGTTGAATTATTGCATGAAGGAGATGAATTGCAGATCACGTACAAGTCACTGGGATTTAGTCCAGCAGTTAGCTGAGAAGCAACAGCTCATTCTTTCCCAGCCTCTAATAGAGAATGAATGAGGAAGTTTTCAAAGGATTACCAACAACTGAGCATCTAACTTCCATTTGGCTCTCAATATCCTAACTGCCATTCATACCTTTGACAATTCCTGAATGCCTTAATCCTGCATGCAAAATCCAAACATATAATGTGCTGTCCCCAAAACTGGCTTATTTTCCATTGTCCGCCTGTCCCAAAATGTAGCAAAGTTCAGCCTTTCAGCAATTTTACTCAATAGTGCAATCACCAGCCAGCGTCTGTTTTGCAAACAGAATGAATAAGCAGCAAAACGGCATAGTAGTTGGCATATTTCTTTGCCAAACAATAAAAAAAGGGAGACCTAACCATCTCCCAGCTGGAATGTAAAATTTACTGGCCATGGCTTTTTTTTTTCTCTAATATCTAAAGTGCATTTCTAATTCATTGTATTTCATGTATGCTCATTGGGTATGCAAGGTACTCAACTACTGAGCACACCGTGTACCTGGCATGCCCATCATCATCATCTTTAGAACCATTCCAGCAAGAAAGTGACCTCAGCTGAATATTTAGATAGATATTTTTGACCATTACCATGTCCAGCTTGAATGTGCATCTCTCCATTTTCATTAGGTTTACCCAACATTGTTCAGCATTACTGGGCTGACATACAACCTTGCCTGATGAGCTAGGCTTTGGTTTACATTCAACGCCTCCAGATATTACTATTTTGAAAACAACCAGTGTCAAACAGTACAAGTGCAAATAATTAAAATTCAGCACTGAAATTAACATTTAGATATCTAAGCAGCCGCCTAATTTTATAAATGTTTAGTTCATATAATACACAAACACCAGGTTCCATGATGGCTAGGCATGCTCAGCAGTATGGAAAAATAAGATCCTGTCTTTATGTATCTATCTGCAGATGCAAATACTTGACTTGAGCACTCACAGTTGACTCACTGTTGACAAAGGTGCCTTCCTCCTCATTGCACACAGCACAACAGTAAATAAATCCCTCTGTTTCAAAATATCTACAATGCTGCTAATAACTAATAACTAATGCTGAAAATTAAAGAAACCCAAAGGCATTCTTCAGTCTCGTGATTTTAAAATAGGTACAAAAATGTGCAAATCTTTTAACGGTTCATATTTTAAAGGCTAAATTTAGTTACATATGTTAAGAAGTTTTATTGAAAAATAATTAAACCAAGTGACCTCAAAGTCTTCATACTTCATACAAAGGCATGAGTATTTTCTTCCAATATCCCCAAGACTCCTTCAGTTATTTCTCATGCTATGTCACAGAGGAAATAAAGAGTTTCTTCTGCTCTTACAAAAGAGTAAAACTAAACTAAAGGATTAATCAAATGCTTTCAGTATCTGTGAATGACCAGTTATCAAGCAGCTAAACAAACCTACTTCATCAGGAAAATCCACTGGGATCAAGAACTGGTTTATGATTCTCCACACTCACAAAGTTGGTAATAACAGATCCTCAGTTCGATATTGTATTGCTGAATTAAAGGGTATGACTTAAACTGTAGTTTAGCTAGGCTTTTTAAATAAGTTAACAAAGCATGCCTTTCAAAAGGAAAAGCAATAACTACAATTCACAGTAGCACATTTAATGCAAATTAGGTTAATGAGAATGTTGGTCTAACCAATTATCTTTTCACAAATTCCTTTACCCTGAAAATAACTTCCTTTTATGCCATGAATACTAATCAAACATCTTGCAATGACTCCAAGTTCCTTCCAACATAAAAAAAATACTTTTCTTCATGTGAATAGTTTTTTATGCTACTTACAAATATCACTTGGCCTTCAAATACAGAGTAGCTAAAAATAATGCATTCAAGTAAAGCTCACACACTGTCTTTGGTACATTCAGAAACCTTAATATTCTTTATTGTAAAAATATAACTTTATTATGAAAGAACAGCAGATCTAAACCACCATGCTTTCCTACCACTTGAATACCTTTTAAAGCTAAGTCAATTGATTTAAACAGAACATACATTTTGTAGTTTCATTAGTCCAATTATGTCCTCAAATATTCATTGAATAGCAGAATCAAACAAATCCCACCTGTAATCTGTAATAAATATTTTCCAATTTGTGAAATTATGAGTCTAAAAGTTGGAAAAAATTGAAGAAAAATGGTTTTCAGTAGGAAAACAGACATATCAGTGGCATGACTTTGTTCAACACATTCATTAAAAACTAAAGACATAAAATATTACTGAAGACAGAGGAAAAATATTTTCTTGTTTTAGAGATTTTCAAATTGGAGTGGGGGAACAAACAAACAATGTAACAGGATCCTTCTAAGACTTCCATGCACTGCAAGGGCAAATAGAAGACTCTAAACACATCTTTTTTTAACCAGAATTTACCTTCTCCTAAATAAGCACCAATGATTTTGATAAACTTATTTTGGGTTTTCCAACCTTTGTTCATCTCCCATTTATTTTATTTCGGGAATTAAAGCCTCTGTCTATAAGTCTATTTAGTCAGCTAAATAATATGCAATAAATTTAGAATGGCAGTATGCAGCTGAACCAAATAAACCAAACCAGAAAACTACAGCTTAACTACATTTGGGAAATTAACATTAACAATGAGACCTAAAGTATCTCAAAAAGCACCCTCTATCTACTACCTAGTCAAAGTTCTTCCTGAGTTACTAAATTGAGAAGACACTCTCTCCAAAGAGAGCCCATCTTTAGATTTAAAGCAATTTTCTA
Organism: Grus americana; assembly: GCF_028858705.1. NCBI lineage: Eukaryota > Metazoa > Chordata > Aves > Gruiformes > Gruidae > Grus > Grus americana. Next base: position 35,638,254 of record NC_072856.1, on the reverse strand, counting down.
AGTTTAACTTGCAAGAGATTCCTTTCTCTCTATACTGATCGCCAGTTGTGGTGGGTTGACCCTGGCTGGAGGCCATCACTATTTACGAAGGACAGAATTTCAGAACAAGCCACCTGCCTATTCCATCAGTCTTCTTCATGGGTTGCAATAATGCAGGAGGAAACAGATGTTATTTTTAAGGTGAAAAAACAAGCCAGATCCTCCGTTCTAACACTTTTCTGCAGGGAAAAACAGTCTGAATTGCAGAGGTTAGGCATGAATGATGCTTGAAATCTTATCCAACATGAATGGTTCACATAAGACTGACCAACTCGCTTTAGGAGCCAAGGGGGAAGATAAGCAACATGTTCTTTCCCTTTTAATAGTGAAAGATTTCATGTAGAAGGTTCAAGAGAAGACAGAAATCTATAGAACAAAGAAAAAGTGGGCAACTACTAAGTCATGAATTTTGAGCTAACTTACAAGTACAAAGAGAAAACTAAAGCTAACCAGTCTTTTGAGATGAATTAGGTGTGAGTGAATCTTTCTCAAACTGGAGGAAAAAGCATGAGGAAGAACTCCCATCCATCCCTGCCATGGCTTGCTCTAACTAGAAGATTTTGAAAACAGCGTGGGAACAGTAAGAACCACAGACTGGGTGCTTTGGAACATCATCGGAATGAAAAGATGTCTTTTCTCCTTACACAGTGTTTCCACATAGTGTGATTTTTTTTTATATATATATATATATATACACACACACACTTATATCTATAATATATATATTAATTGTCTGTCTACAATTAATGCTCATTTTATATAAAAATATCTTTGGATAAATACTACTGAAGATTTCCTTTTATAGGACACCTAATGGTTTTCCTTTTTTTCCTCCTACAAAATGAGACTTACATATATACAAATTCATAATAAATATTTTTCCAACACTAGGGAATGTATCTTCTGCAAAGGTTTTACATGGATAATTTTATACACATCATAAACAGATAATCATGAAGATACAATAATTTTCTCACGATGAGGTAGAAATGGCTGAGAAACAGACTTCTGGAAGACACCAAGCTTCCAAAGACTCTTCATGGCAGTTCTAACAACATCACTAATTTCTATTTCTGCTTTTTTAATGTCTCTACTTTGGTAGAGTACACACTGTAACTATTATCCTTTACTATGACTAAGGCTGCAATGTGCTGCTTATGCAATTTGCCATGAGCATGGATTGAGTAATAGCAATTTTCAGAATGTGAGAATACAAAAACAACAGATAAAGACCTTGTAAGAACTCAACATCTATTAATTTTCTTCAGATATTATTAAGATCAGTAATATTGCAAGTCACTGAAAAGTCTGTCTTTTATCAAGAACATGACAGGTATTTCCAAACAACATGCCTTCACCACAAATACTTTAGCACAACCCACATTTTTCCCTGGTTCTGCTGCTCACCAGCAGGTTGCACAGCCATGTATTACAAACTCCAGAAGGCTTATGCAACAGCTCAGCATAAAAATTCTACCAGCAGAATACATATCTCAAAGAAAATATTTTAAATAACATTCTTCTGTTACCAGTGGAAGTTCTTGCATTCTGTGCAAACATACTTATGTCAAGGATATTTGTGGCCTGCCCTGCAAACTATAAAATATATTTGTAATCAGATTCAAAAGGAACAATATTCTAAATTAGTTCCCTGGCATAACTACACAGTACTACTAGTCACAATTTTAAAAATAAATATGTGAATTTGACCAAACAGCAGGATCATCTGATCAAGGCTAAATGATGTCCTCAAAATTTAAAACAGAAGGATCTTTGGAAACTAGTGCTGCTTCTGTGACAAAGAGTGTCTATTCTGGAAGAAGAGAACTAATTTAACATATAGAGGAACTTCAGTCTATTGAAATCTAGGTCAGATGCCAGTTTTTCAAATGAGGAGCAGAGTGAAGCCAACAAGTGCCAAAGAACACAACAAGAACACAACAGTTTAAAAAAAAAATACAAAAATTACCTTTTGTTATTAAAAGCCAAAGCAGAGGTTAACAAGAGTTAAAACAGGAAAGCAGAACAAATAAAATGATATTTTAAGAGGTTCAGAAAAACAAACAGCAGTACACATGCTTCTGCATGAATACCAGGTGACTAAGAAATAAGACAAAAGAAACTGGAATGCCTTTAAAGCTTCAAAAAGCTAAATGACAACGCAGGAATACCGGGAGCAGTGAAAGGAAGACTGAGGACAGTGCAATACCAACTCAATGTGTTTGATGGACAAATTAGTAGAAACTGTAAGAAATTTAATAGATATGTGGATAAACATAATATTTGGGGGGAAGAGTCAACATGGCATTTGAAAAGGAAAGTTCTGCTGCGTGATCTAAGACAATTTCTTGAAAGAAGCAAAAAACATGCACATAAGCAGGATCTAGTTCACGTAATTCACATGTGCTTCCAAAAGTTCTCACTGACGTCCCACTCCCTTTCCCACCCAGGACTTCAGAGCAGCAAAAAGAAGAGGAGGTTTTGTATGAATAAATAATTGTCTAAAAGTAGGAAGAAAAAGAGTAAATTGTTAATTTTCACATTAAAATAAACCACCAGTACAATTCTCTGGGGTCGTATCTGTTTAACGTCTTCACTGAATTAGAACAGAAGAGGAAAAAAGATGAAAAAAATGAAGTAACAAAGTTTGCTGATGATACTAAGCTTCTCACGGTAGCGCAGACGAAGGTAGACTGCGGAGAATGACATAAGAACTTCACAAGACTGAGAAAGTAGATCTTAAAATGGCAGATGAAAATCAATACCAAAAATGAAAAACGCTGCAATTCTAACTTCACGTACAAAATAAGTTCAGAGTTGACCAACACCATTCAGAATCAGCACCTCAGTGCTCTGCAGCGCTCAAAGAAACAAACTCTTTGGAATTATTAAAAAGCAATAGCAAACAACATAGAGAACATCATTACACCCCTATCATGTATCATTATCACCCCTACCATTATCTTGAATACTGTGCACAGTCTTGGTTTCCCAAGCCCAATCTCAAAAAACATAACAGTGTTAGAAAAGGCATGGAACAATTCCTCTATGACAAACAATTTAGTAACTTAAGCCAAGGGAAGGAAACCAAGGGAACATAGTGGAGATCTAAAAACCATGAAAGGCATAAAAAGGGCAGACAGGGACTCACTGCTCATTGCCTCATCTCACAGAAGACCTAGAGGCATCAAATGAAGCCAGTATGGAATACACTCAAATAAAAAGTGGCAAATCTTTACGGGTTGATGCTAAGTTGCGGGACCCATGCCATCAGATGGTGCAGATGCCGCAAGTTTCTGCAGATGCAAGGAGGGATATAAGACAACTATTTTAAATACAAAGACTCCACATCTGGCTCAGGAAATCCCTAGGACATAAATTGTTGCAGGTCAAGAAAGTATTTGGGAAAGTAATATATCATATAGCACGTTCAAGTGCCCTACCTCAGGTGTCCCCAGATGGACCTTAGGTCTAATTCAATAGAACTAACCTTAAATTAAAGCAAATGGCTTTTTCCCCCCCCCCCCCACTTGTAGAGCTCCTCCTTTTTCTTAATTAGTTATCTTTCTGTAGAAAAAATAGGAAGGAAAAGTAGGTAATCCAGAAATGTATTTTTAATCTGTAGCTAAGAGTTCTTTCAAGTCAATGCACATTTTACATCTGCAGGGTGTATAAGGAGACAACAGACAACACTACCATACGTGAAATTGTATAAACAGCATCCAAAAAAACTCTCTCTGCTTTCTAATTAACTCTTCCACATTTACTTAAATGTATCACTATTTTTCATATGTAATTTTTATTAAATATTTTATGATTATAGCTCTTAGAATGCAGCAAAAATGCAAAATATTAAAACAAAATGTACTGAACAAAAAAGTATATTTAAAGTTTCACCCAAATACAGTAGACTGATGTGGTTATTCATAAGTACCAATCCCATCTTCTCCAGTATTCATTTTTTTACTGAATAAACAATAAAATGATATTTAAGTGTGAAGTTACTGATTTCCCCATAGGTTAAGCTTAAACCTTTCATTAAGTTTAAGCTAGTCACCTTAAATATTTACATTTTTCCTAATGCTTTATGACATTTTCTAGTGTCATTTTTTTCAGGTCACTAATTTATAACATACTTAGAGATTTTTAAATGTCAGTGCAACCAGCTTGCTAGATTAGAAAAAGTATAAAAACCTATAGAGCATACTGGTTTTGAGCAATATCATTCAAGAGAAAGGCTGAAAAAAGGCCAAAGATCATCGCATAACTTAATGCACAAATACTCAAGACCAAAGACCTTATTTTTTTTTTTTTTTTTTGGTAGCATCAGTATGACATAGCAGGAAGTAAAATTTGTGATTCTCCCTAGGAACAGCAGCAGACAACTCTCCTTTGGGTGAAAGGGAGAGGACTCATGTATTTTCATAAGCCTGGACACAACAGAGGAAAAAATAGCTTAATAGTAGTGGTTTTGATCCCCGCAGACCAACGGGTTAAGGAACCTAATGATCTGGCCCTTCATGAAGACCCTTTTTTCTCCAACACTATATAAGCACTAATATCAGTACAGCACGTGTCCATAGCAGGACACACAGCTGAACTTCAACACTGGGAGACATGACGAAATGGCAGGGATCCCACCCACAAAGGAAGATTTGCATAACGTCAACCTGCAGGACTCGGAAGAGGAATCCATTTGCGTGTGCTGGCACAAAGTACTCTTGTGAGATTCTGGCGTGTAAGTGAGGAAAGAAGAGACAGAATGAAGAGAAGAGAATCTGTAACAAGAAGGACAAGGTTCAAGCAGAATGGAAGCTGGTCATCCAAAAAGATCCCTGATTTTCCTTGCCTATTGACAGGAACCGCTGTAGAAGTGAGTGGGCATCAGAGGATGAGGGAGAGGGGAGAAGGCTGCATTCCTATGGATTCTATTAAGCAAAAATACTGCCTTGAGACCTTGGGGCAGATGGTACCTCTAACCTCACGCAACCACTCTGAAGCGGAAATGAGAGTTTTGATGAACAGTTTAGCTTTATACAGAAAAAAGACAAATAACTCTGAGGGTAAAGCTGAAACAGCACCCTTCCTTCACACCTTAGACAGTACAGCTTGTAAGTAATTCAACGTCCTACACTTCTGAGCTCTGATATTCTGAGAAGTTAAAAAAAAATTTTAAAAAAATCCATAATGGCTAATGTAACTTCTGCAGTTTATTCAGGAAGTTTTCATATTTTCTAAATAACACATCAAGATCAACTTCTAAAATCTTTCTAAATACAAATATAATGAATGTCCTACTGCATAAAACCAAGCGAGATTTCAAACTTTGCCAAATGCTAGCTAGATCACTCGTTATTAGAAATCTTGGATTCTAAACTCAGTTGCTGGTCTAAACTTGGCAGAGTACTCTACCCACTAAACTACCAGGTGGTGGGGTTTTTTTGTAGATGACTCTTTCTCAATTCTGTTAGGAACCTGAAAGTTCTTCCCAATTAAAGTTTAAGTAAAACATACGTATTTCCAAAACACAATAAAACTTCTCCTGTTGTTTAGATACTTTATGTCATGCTAGCTACAAGAAAGGAGGACATAAGAAATAGAATGTTAATATATTTTTTTAAGTCACTATTCAAGCAAAGTTCCTCCTAATTATTCTTTATTCGGATTATTGTTCATTCTACCTCCTATGCAAACAGTGCATGAAAGTACATTGCTGTATTGTATCTGGGAGATGAGAATGTCACACAATTCATTAGATCAGATTTATTCTTGCATCTTTCCATCTAAGAGAACTTTATATCTAACTGGCATGCTTAACTAAGAGCAGCTGCATTGCATAAATTCACACTAGGATAACCACTGTTTTCTGCAAGTAGGCTGTCAGAATATTTGGTCTGAAAACTTCATTAAATGTCTGTCTTATCCACAAACAGCAGGAGTATACAAAATAAGCCTCCTTTATTCCACATAGTACTTCCATTCAATTCTTTATTCCTCATAGTACCTCCATCCGAAAAATTTCTACTTTTCCAAAAAAACCCCACCCCAAAAACCAAACAAAAAACCCCAAAAACCCAACAGTAATCTTAGACCAAATAAACTTAATAAATACTTTATTTTAAGCAACTTGCTATTTGTGTTCCAATAATAGCCACTAACTTGACACAATTAGAGGAAAAAAGTCTGCTATCAGTAGTTCTTACATGTCACACAAATACCTCCCTTTCTCTCTCCCCCTTCCCTCCAATTTTATAGCAGACAAGTCATGAAAGTTTACAATAGTTTTGACAGTTGACTATTCAAGCTTCCATTTTAAGCATTTAAAGACTGTTTTAATTTTTGGTACACAGATTATTTGACAGCCCTGGCATTATTAGAATTTCACAACCCAAAAAAACCTATTCTGATTTTTTTCTTAGTGATACAGTTTCATTCCTTACTCTGTATTTAACAGAACACTTACAGCAAAGAATGCAATTATATAATCAATAAATATTCGTTATGCTGCTGTGCTGGATATTTTTAATATCATCATATCCAAACTGGTACCATTCTTGCCTAAAGCAGAATTCACTATTCATGCAAGTGGTACAGTATGTCGTGTCTACGGGTCTATCTTTCAGAAGCGTTCATAAATTATACATAAAGGTGCAGGCCTAAAAATATTCAAGTGGTTTGATATAGTAAGTACGAGGCCTGGCTTTCTTGCATTTATGAAGGGTTCTGCAAGATATGACAAGACATAGTCCGAACACAAGTTTGTAAGATTTTTTTGTTTAATGTAATGAAACAAGAAAAGAGAAGTAGCTTCAGAAAACAAGACAGGAGGACTTTCTTCTGATAAGTTAATACAATGACAAGGATTACAATTAGCAAAGAGTAAATCTAGTAAAGCTCCAGTTCTATAAGCATGCAAAAGATTGGAAAGTATTTCTTTACATATGCAAATTACTCATAACTCTCCAAAGATAGTAGTGTAATGGCTTATCAGAGAGTTCTGAACATCAACTTAAAATAAACAGCAGATTGGTAAGTATTCGTTTCAGATCAAAACTACAAGCAAGCAGCATACTGGATTTGTCTTACCAAAGGCTTAGAAAGCCACTACAGTCTTGGTCCAACTTACATTTGCAAGAAAAATAATCCATGAGCTAGAAGTTCATGTTTATTTTTCAAGAAATGTGCTTTTTAAAAAGTTATGATTATCTACAGTGGAGTTTTCCCATTGCTACAGATGAACCGGTCAATGCAAAGTTTCAAAATCTGTATTAATAGAAATTAAGTGTTCTGCCGGAAAGTGAAAAGGAGAAAAAATAATTACTTACTATCTAAAATTCTTTGGGTCATGTTAAAAAGCAAGTTGTAGCTCATCTTTAGTATCAGGTACCTTGAAGGTTTTTCTAACAAATTTATCCTAAGTAAATAAAGCTTGGGTTAGCTCAAGTGAAAACACCAATATTCCCCATGTTGACCCCTGCGCTTGCTCCTTTGTGCTGAACACACTACAGCATTCCACATTCTACAGCTTTACAATTCCTCTTCGCAACACATCCCATAGTCTTCTTACGCACTGTATGGTAGTGACAAGAACTAGAGCTCTCCCACAAATTCAAAAACATGAAGAGATGATACAGAATGGAGAATTACAGTTTTCTGGATGACAAACACCATCTGGGCTATGTATTTACCGCTGATACACAGTGTTTCTCAGGTCTGAATAATGCGAAAGTATTGATTTTTATTTAATTATCTTCTGTATTCAAACAGCACAAAATTGAAATGTGCACTCTAGTGTTCCATCACAACATTGGCATACTATTAAATAGCATCATAGTAATATCAAAATTCAGGTTTTAAGATACTGAAGACAGTGACAATATCTGGTAATAATACTAAGGCTAAAATGAAAGATCATCTATATCATAGCTATTCACTAGACATACTTACTTTCTGTTGTTTACTTATAGATTTTTCTATGATCTAGTTCTATTCAGTCAAAAAAAAAAAAAAAAAAGGCTCACACAACTTCACCCCCCAAGGACATTACTTCATGATGTATTTTAATGTTGTGCTAAAGCCTTCCCTGCCTATTCATTCATCCACCACCCTGCTTGTTCTAGCCCTGTTTATTAGGTTTATTTTAGCTTTTTACCTTGTTTAAATCAATTCTTCCAGATTTCTGACCATGATTATGGTACTTTAAGTCCCTCTAACCTACTTGAAACATAATAAGCAGGTGCTGAATCAATGAATTCTTTACTTTAGCAGGAAATGACCTGTGAATCATGTAGCAAGTAGAAGTACTCTCTGTGCTCTGCCTTTTCAAATTGCATTGCTTTGTGGTAAACATTTCACTGTGCACAGAAATATACAAAGCATCTACCAAACATTATTCTCAATGCTTTTTTTCATTTTGAATGTGGTGAGAAAATAGTATTTCGAAACAAAAAGTTATGACATTTTTCTTTTGTACACAGGAATTTCAAATTTTTTTTTAATTTAAGAAAAAGATCAGTACTGACTATATATTTCTACTATCGAGTTGAAATATATTGATTTTATTTAACCATCTTAAGGAAATGCTTTCAGTCAGCTTTATCTTATTGGGCATATTAATTCTGATTCTCATTTACCATGTCAAGAGCGAAGTCACTGTGTAGTATATACCAAGTCAGTACAGAACTTGAATAAAATTTAGCATTTAAGCCACGAAGGCACAGCACTCAGTGAAAAAATTCAATTTTTCAGAAACTGCATTCTTCATTGGAAAAAATAATTCAGGCAGAATTTTTCTGAGCAGCTCAAATTGTCAAATTCTTAATCTAATAAAAATTTATTTTAAAAAGCAGTATCAGGAACACTGAGATTTGTAGCAAGTTTTTTGGATTATCATTGCTTTCTTCCACAAAATAATCAACTGACTCTCACTTTCCTTCAGCAATCGCATAGGGAAATGTTTCACGTCTGAATCAACACAAACCTGCAATAACAGAGCCAAAGCTCATTCAGTAATCTGAGAACAAGGATTAGCAGACAATGAAACTGTGCTTAGAATAAGTAAAAGATGCTTAAGAGTTATAAATCTCAGCCATATATATGTAAAAAGGAAAAATAATAGTCTTCATGGCATGCGAGAAAAAAAGCTTTCACCAGGATGCTGTTCTCATGCATGTGTTTCCCTACAGATGAAAAATTAACGACCTTTTCTCTAAACGCACATTCGTGGGGGTTTTTTAATACCCCTTCTGGTCTTGGACAGCACTTTTTAAAAAAAAAAATAAAGAAAGAAAAAGTAACATTTGTAAAAGTACCTTTCTTCATTTTGTTTTTAAGCTTCAGAGACTAGAAAACAATCAGAATCTACCAAAAGTTTTCAGATGACACGAAGGTCACTTGTGACACTGCTGATAGCCTAATATACAACCTCAGAGATATCATCTCTTTTTCTGGGCCAGAGGATTTTTTTCCACAGGTTTCAGTTAGCAAACAGTTTTGTTGCACATCTGAAGGTCAACCCAAAAATTGGAACAATATCCTCAGCTGGGAAGGCATGTACTGGGAGACGATGGAGGGGAAAAAAACCCTCCCTCCACTGTTACCCAGAAAACGATACATGGTACCGCAGTGCCAGTTCTCACATTTGTAAAATACAGCCCATTTACAGACTTACAACATTCTCTGTAAAGCACCTTAAGATCTACAGACAAGTGCTAAGATCTAACACTGGCATTTGTTGCCAGTCCTACTACTACCAAAATAGCATCATCTTGCTGAAGCCTGATACTTAAGTAATCATTTCAAAATCACTTAAAGATTACAGCTGCTGCAGAAGCAAAAAGAGATAAAATGCTTGGATGAATGACAGCCTGGTTAATGAATTACCCAAATTCTAACAAATCAAGCAACTGAGCTCAAATGTAAAACAACTCTACTTTACTACAGCCCCCAGCTCTCAAAAGGAGAAAGTCAGTTTTGCATGTTTTTCTCCACATCACGCGGCTTGCTTTTCTAAGTGCAAATACACAATGCAGGCGTTCTACTAATGGTTCCCAATTTTTCCAAAATGCATTTGAACAGTAAAGCTAGGCTTTCAATTCTTTCATAAGTGAATTAAGAGATTGATCATAACTTCAGATAAATGACAAATCACAAATTCTTCCCAAGTACGCATGCCCATTGAGTACCTTTCAGTTTTCAAGGGAGAAGCTTAAAGGCTTCAGAGGTTCAACACAACTGCCCCGTAACACCATGCAGAGGTTTACAGGAGAACCAGTCCCCTGACGTGTATTTTCCTTCCACAATACTTTCTTTTGGTATGTATTTTTGATGTCACAAAAGTGATAGTGAAATGAGTACTTCCCACACAAACTTCTATAGATACTTCAGTTTGAGAATACAAAACAGCATACACAGGAAACTGCAGAGTTTGGTATCTGAGCCTTCTCAGGAGACAGCACTTTGTCACACTAACCAGAAAATACTCAGAACGCAGCAGACGTTCAATTCATTATCAAAAAAGTGACAAAACAAAGGTTAGAATGATATAGCAATCAAACTATATACATAAAAAAATTAAGATTTAAGCTTAAGAAAACAAAAATGAAATTCCAAGGTCGTGTTTCAATTCAACTAAACACATTTTTATCCATTCCTAATTTCTCTACTCAGAGAACTGAATCAGTGTTTTTCAACCATGGACTACCCCTTGGGGAACATGTAAGAGGTGACCAAAGCAACATGAGACTGATACTTTCACCACAGGATTCCACACCCCACTGAAAAAAAAAAGAAAAAAAGGAAAAAAAAGAGAACCACTAAAGGTGTACAACTTAAAAAAAAAAAACTTTATTCAGGTCAGTTTAACTACTGCAATAATTCCATTTTATATTACATATGGGGGCATCCGGGGTTCTCTGAAAGTCGAATTAAAAATATACTTGAACTGTCAAAGCTCACTTGCACTTTATTCACGTATGGTTTTGTGACATGCACTGCTCTACCCTGCCAGCTGCAGTTTCCTTACCTACATCAAATCATTGATGAGTCATCGCAGAAGCTAAACGTACTGCAAGGCCAGTTTTGATGGATGACTCAGAACTAGGAATTAGTAACCATTGGAAGGAAAAGCAAAACCAAGGAGAATTTAGGAAGATCACATATTTCTAGTCAAATAAACATGTCAAACTAAAACTTAACTACACCTATACCCTCAAAGGTGGTGGTGGGGAACCTATCACAGAACTTCTGGATTAATGTCAGGAGGAAATAAGGTACAATGGGTTGTCATCTTATTCTACTTAGTGATAAAAAAGAGATTGCTGTACTTTTAGAAATGTTTTTATTACATTGTATAGTTAGCACAACATCCAAGATTAGTAATTTATCAGTACTGCACATAAAATAAAAAGGTAAATAAGTGGAAACATAAACACCCTTAAACTCTGAAAAGCCATGCATATCTCCGGTTCTACAAAAATAAAGACACAACAGCTGAAAATGACTCACATTTAAAATATACTTATGAAAAATATTGTCAGCCTCAAACGAATTTATTAAGTTCAGAGGAATAAAAAACAGCTTGGCAATTGATAATCTTAGAAACGAGCTCTCTTTCTATGACTGTCAAAATGCACGCCAGGAGATTTTGAAAAATGCCACCTACTGAATTCATGTGCAATCTTTCTGTTTATCGTGTCTGCATTTCACTGTGAGACTTTCCAAGCAGGGTAATAAAAAGGAGACAGAAGTCATCAGCCTAGCGTAAGGCCAGACCTACCCTCACTATTGGTTGAACCTGCAAATGGGAAAGCAGCAGCCACATCCATCAGCCTGAGCTGGAGAGACCCCAGGGTCTTTGGGCTGAGCAGAAGGAATCCCCAGGAGCTGCTGGAGGTGGTGGCTGCTTATAATGCTCCTTCACAAAAAAACAATCAAGGAACTTGCTCTAAAATTTTTGTTCTGAATAAAGATGGGGAATCTCTTTGTAATCACCACAGAATGCATGGAAGAAAACTAAAACTATATCTCAATAATTCAATTAACACCAATTTCTTTCAGTAGATGAATTCACTATGGTTGAGAAAGCCTTTTTCTTCATGGCTACAAGCAAAACATCCCTCATGAAAAGGTGTAGAAGTGAACAAAACTACCAGATGAATGAGATGTCATTAATGAAGACCCAGATTCATGCCTCATATCACTTTGGTATAATGAGAAATATTATATCCTCTGTATAACACTGCTATAAGTGAACATGAAAATGTCAAGACACTGTCAACTGCAGAGTACTATACATCCATGCTAGATGAAGACAAATTGTGGAAGAGGTTCGCTGACTACCTGGAGAAAGCATAAATCCAATGTATTTGATAACTATGTACAAAAGAGAAATGTGACACTGATTACATTATCATTTAAAACCTTTTCACTTGAAAATGTGTCTCCTTGTATGATTTCTTTCTACAGTTAGAGAAGATGAGTTTAAAAGGTGTAATAAAACCTAATTCAGACACTCACTACCATTTTGTTGGGTATAGTAAAACAAATTACTTCCTCCAGCTTTTGTTATCAAGTGTGTCCTGAGAGTCAAGCATATAGATTGTACATGTTTCAAGTAATTAGGAAAGACATAATTTCTGGGCCTGCTTGAGTTATAAGTAATTCTAGGTCCCTTGACAGTAATAGCTTAAGGTAGAAAAGCATGTATCAGCTGATTCAATCATAAAAACATGACTCCATACTAAGCCTATTTTCCAAAATTCCAAAAAGTTTTGCTCTTTCAAAGAAAACCTCTGTGCAATTTCTCTACAATGCACTTAACCTGAACTGTAGATTCATTCTGCTTCTTCCACATCTATAAATAAATAACGAAAAAAGCTATCGCATGAGGTGCTACATGTCTGTAAGAGGTCACATGACCTACAAGGTGACCAAGTTCATACTGGAAACTGCAAACTTGATTTCACGGTGCAGTCTGGCATCCATTAACAGTGCTTTAACTCATGCTTCTCTGAACCCAAAAGTGTGGCCAGAATTTTTACAGGGCAGATGTAGTAAAAAGGTCTTATGTGTTACTTTTTCAGGGGTACCCTTCATAAGAGGCTACTAAAAAGAAAAAAACAAGCCCTCTTCTTTAGCTACATATTATTTGCAGGCTTCCTTTGATACCTTTTACATTCTCGTACCAAACCGATGACAGCATTTGGTAGTCTTTGAATTGTTCATAGGAAATGTCTTTCATAAGCCAAACATCTTCATGTATGAACAACAGCACAGCCTGGCAGCATACACTGGCCATTACCCCTGCCGTGTTTTCCTAAATGTTCTCACTGCTACTGAAAGGTCAAAGCAACATCCTGTACAGGTGTTTAATACAGAAATATAATATATTTCAAGTGAGGATCTCAGAAGCTTTATGTTGGCTGGATGGATACTTAGGAAAGTAAGTACCTTTGCTATTGCTTTTAATCTAGTAATGGAAATAAAATTGAAAAAGTGACCACTGTGAATACAACACAGCAGCTGAAAGCATTCAATTCCCTCAACTGAATTCACCCCCTTTCTTCTTTGGGAGCAGGAAGTAATAAAATCTCCTCCTCTGAGATAAGAAGATAGAAATCCCATGCCTCCAGAGATGATAAGGGCTTACTGTCTCTTTGAATAGCTTTTCAATGAGACACATTCCTGAGAATAGAAAAAGGACAGCTGGAAACAGACAGCATGTGCATTTTGTGGATTGTTTACCTCTTTGATCTTCATTGGTGTTTTCTGTGATATGAAAAATTAAGAGAGGCACTTTTCTTACGAGTAGAGGATTATGAAGAACAGATACAGTCAAGATCAAACAAGCAGTCAGAAACTGTGATGAACACTCTTGTCAGTTGATCTGCTGTGATTGAAGAAATAAAATTGCAACAAGCTCAATTACTTAGAAATGAATGTCTGAAAATACCAGTAGTTGCTAATATTGAAGAATCCGTCGGCTTTGAAGCTGAGCATATTATTCAGAATGAAAATATTTTCCTAAGAAATGATGTACAATGTTTACAAAGCTGAAGATGTAATACAAAAGCACAAGTAAGAAATGGGCTCGCGTGTATCCTGCATGTGATGAAGTCAGCATAACACAACAGCAGAACTATTGGCAATCGCCTCTCTCTTACTAACACTTTTTCCTCAGCCTCAGAGAAAAGCATTCATTTGTGAATCCTCAGTGAGGGAGACATAAATATTTCAGAACATATTTTCCTGGCAAAACTGGGGCAGAGTAGTCATGGACTGGAATTAGAGCCATTAAATTAAATTTCTTGATGATGTTCAGGCATGAAAGGGAGGAAGAAGAAAACAAAAAAACATTGCAAGGAGAGGACAGTAACTGTTAAAGAGCTTTCACAAGAATAGCTATGAAGCTTAAAGAAAATGCACCACTTTCATCAGCAGAACATTATACAACCCATTTTTTACTACACTCAAACTATAAATAATGATTTTTTTTCTTCTGTAATCAGAAAAAAAATATCAGATGGGTGACCACATTAATTTTAAACATATTAAAGACAATTAAATGAAAAATATAGCCCAGTAATTTTAACATAACCTACCTGGCTTCAGTTACAGGAGAGTCAAGTAATGTGAAGTTTTCAGATGACACTCATTTTATTTAAAGGACACGCATACATTTTAGCATGAAAATGTAGTATGTCTTTACTAACAGAACTCTCAGGAAATGTCCTCCTGGATAGAGCCACTTAATTTCTTTGCAAACTAGGATTATATAGTCACAGTATTTAAAAAGATATACATGCATATCTGTGGTATCAATTTGCTACTAGAGAGATTTATCCTGTAGAAAGGGAAGAAAAAAAAAATCTCTATCGTGGTCTCAACTAATGCTAATTTTCAATTAAAATAATAAAACACTAATTCGTGCAAAAATTGCAGATAAATGCACATAAAACGTTTGTTTTCAGCACATGCACAACTGATATGTAAATAGGTTAATGTCTGGAATGCTATCTAACTTGTTTTGCTTGCTAATCCTCCTTTCTGCAAAAACTGTTTTTCCCTTTTCAATTAAACTTGTTTCTCAACAGCTTTCTGTCCCCACAACTAAAATAAGAAGCTCCATGGGTCAGCCAAAACAATGAATTATTAAAAAGCAACTATTTCACATGTTTTCTAAATTAACATAGAATACTCTCACATTGTTATTATTATTATCCTATTAAAAATCAACATTGTTGAATTATTTATTATCTTTTCATTTCAAAATACAGTAAAGATCATCATATTAAAATTACTGGAACTTGCACAGAAGGTCAGCAAAGTCACTAGTACAGAGTTTAGAGCTGAAATGAAAGCAAAAACAACATAAAACCACCATTTACTAAGAAGCTTGAAACCTTATGATAGATAGCAAGTAAAAATCATTTAAAATATCCTCCATCAATCAGTCTATATTCTTGCAATTATCTTTATGATGCCTCATAGATTTCTGTGATGCCAAACTGCTTAATTTTTATTTTGTTTTATTTATAAGAATTTTCCATCATAAAATACACTAATAAACTATCACTCAGTCGCCCTGAAATTAAATAATAAATAAAATTATGGAGGCAGGCATCCTATTACGGTCAAGAGAGTCTCATTTTTAAAAACAATCATCCTTTTAAAAAAGACAGCTGGAGATGTCAACTAAGGGGAAAGTCCACTCCTAGACAAAGGAGAGATTTAAGCAGACTGTCTACATGTGGAAGAGGCAAGCAGCTTTGGTTTAAAAACAATACAGCTGAAGAAAGTAAACATCATAGAATCATAGTGTTACCGCTCAAACGGCAATAAAAACTTTCCAAACAGAAATGCAGTTTGGAAAGCCAACATTGGTTTATTCAGCACTGGGGTGCATGGGGGAATCTCTCCTCCTAACATGCCCACCTAGCCTACAAACATACACATATTTATATTCTCAAAACACACATAGTTACAATTACCTCACATAGTTACATAGTTACTTTGTTATGATTGCCGTAAACCCTTCTCACTTTGCTTGTAAAGCTGTAGACTTAAAGATATTCAGAGAGCATGCCCAGTGAGGGGTGGTCGTACCTTGGAGGCGGGTAGCTTTTAGAATGGAGGTGTGTTTTGGTATCATAATTAGATTATAATGAACAAAGTTCACTCATAGGCCATGATTTTGACAGAAAATGAAATCTTACTTGGCTCATGTACCAACTACACAATTTATCAGCTCCATGGTACCACCAAGCTCTCAGGTTCTCATTCTTAAAATGTTTTTATTGGTTACCTGTTAGGTTGGGGCTGTACAGGGACCATAGCAGCAAGACTGGTTACTGACAACACATTCATTCGACCATTGCTTTACTATTGTTAATTACCTCCTCACCTCGATCCCATCACCCTGGTTACAGAGACTATACACAACCTATTCCATCATCATAGTTACAAAAAAGTTAAACACATCAGTTACAATTGAACGGTTTGAGTTGGAAGGGACGTCAAAGATCATCTAGTTCCAACCCCCTGCCATGGGCAGGGACACCCTCCACTAGACCACGTTGCCCAAAGCCTCATCCAACCTGGCCTTGAACACTTCCAGGGATGGGGCAGCCACAACCTCTCTGGGCGACCTGTTCCAGTGCCTCACCAACCTCACAGTAAAGAATTTCTTCCTAACATCTCATCTAAATAGACCCTCCTTCAGCTTAAACCCATTACCCCTTGTCCTGTCACTCCATGCCCTTGTAATCAGTCCCCCTCCAGATTTCTTGTAGGCCCCTTCAGTTACTGGTAAGCTGCAATTAGATCTCCCTGGAGCCTTCTTTTCTCCAGGCTGAACAACCCCAACTCTCTCAGCCTGTCCTCATGGAAGAGGTGCCCCAGACCTCTGATCAGCTTCGTGGCCCTCCTCTGGACTCGCTCCAACAGCTCCATGTCTCTCCTGTACTGGGGCCCCCAGAATTGGATGCAGTACTCCAGGTGGGGTCTCACCAGAGCCGAGTAGAGGGGCAGGATCACCTCCCTCGACCTGCTGGTCACACCTCTTTTGATGCAGCCCAGGACACAGTTGGCTTTCTGGGCTGCAAGTGCACACTGCCGGCTCATGTTGAGCTTCTCATCAATCAATACCCCCAAGTCCGACTCCCCAGGGCTGCTCTCAATCCATTCTCCGTTCTCAATCCATATCACTGTATAAGACACAACAAGTTGCATAACTCTATAGATAAGTCTCATACAAAACCAAAACAAAGTACAAACTTCCTGAGATATGTAAACAAATACAGTAAACCTGTTGAAATTAGTACATCCTGAAACCTAAAAGCAAGTACTTCAGATTTGGGAACAGCATGCCTACACCAATTTTTCTCAGAAATAGTTTCTATCTGTTAAGATAAACACACTGGAAACAAAAGCTTGCAATTTTCAAAACAACTTCACTAAGTTTTCTTCAGAAGTCTACAGTGAAGGGCTTTCTGTGAATAGGGGAATATTTCTAAAGGGAAAAAAAAAATCTTTGTTAACCAAGTGATCATGTGTGGTATGAACTAAACCACAGTAAAGTGGAATAACTGTGAAATTCACTTCAAAAAACCGCATTTCTTTACCCAAACTAAAATACCACCATAGACGCACCCACAGCATGCAAGTAAGACAGCTCAGAGATCTTTTTCTATACATATCTGCAGTAAGCACGGTGTGATCATATGAACACTGCCCACATAATGAAAAAGCAGGTTTATCCTGTAAACTGAAACCACGTAAGTAAACTCACCACCAAACATTCATTTAATTTGGCTTTGTTTACTGTTAAGTATTTTTGATTTCTCTGGTACTCCTCTGATTTAAGCCTCAGATTAAAATAATCAATGAGATTCAGAGTTATTTAAAGTCAAAATTCAGATGAAACAGTCAAAGTTGACACAAAGCAATAAACACTCACACTGAACATGGGGTCAATGTATTTCATCCGCTCACATGGTTTCTGCTGTGCAGCTGGCTCACACCTGGACCACTTGGAGCCTGTCTGTGGGCAACCACATGCATAGATGTAACCATCTCCAACGCCTGCCTTTTGTTCTTGTTGCTTTATTGAGATACCTACAGTTTACATGTTTCCTACTTTGTATAAATACGGAAGTAGACTGCACTTCTACTTCACAAGAAGCATTGCTTATGAAGTTATAAGACTCAGGAAAATACTCACCGTTATTTTTCTAAGTACTTCACTGAGAAAGTACTTTAATTTTCAAAGTTTATGGGTCAAATTTAAGATTTAAATTGGCATCCAATAATAAGATGAAAGCTTAGATAGTTTGAGAACTATAAGGTGAAAAATTTGTGTATCAAGAAAAAACATGGCATTTCATACAATTTAATGAAAGTGCAGAGTCTTTCCAGTTCATTAAATTACAGTAGCCTTTAAATAATTTAACATTTTTCTAAATAGCATGAAGCTGAATGATTAAAAAGAGGTCTTTCATTTTAGTAAGAAATTAATCTATTTGTTTTAATGAGGGTTAACCGTGCTGGTTCCTATTTCAGTGCCAAGGAGCCTCATGGGAGAAAGCAATTATTAAACAGCTCTAAGTATCAGTGTGTAGGCTGGCACAGATACTTGTTCTAAAAGGAAGACACATTCTAAAAAAAAAAAAAAAAACAAACCACTTTACCCTGAAGTCTTTCACTTCCATAGTACAAATACTCCACACATGGAAAATCAAAGGCCTTATTAAAATAATATGTTCTTTAGTAGGTAAATTAAATTGCATAGTATCAGCTATGGTGCTCCAGAAATTACACGGCTATGCATGGATAAAACTACTTATAACTGAGAGTGCTGTAAAGTGCTTGTGCTGTCACACGGTAGTCTTGCCCTAATACTTATAAAGCTTACCTAATAAAATCTATATTACAAAGCCTACCAACTCTTAAAGTACCCCAAGCTTTATAAAATGCTTTGCTAAGGACAGCAATCTGTGCCAGGACTCTCCCTTAAAATGAACTTTTACCCTGAATTTTTAGTTATTTTGTGGTTTTCATTCTCCACACCATCTGTAATTCCTCAAAATAAATGAGATGTGCATATACATGTACAGTTTTAAGACAGTTATATGCAATTGTATCCTTTTTCTAGCTTGTTCCATGTCTAAAGGTCCAATGGCCTCATTGACCATAATCAGGACTTCAAAGACATTATTTCATTAACTAAACAGGTATTTACTGACTCTGACATCCAAAACAAAACATCTGGAGGGATGGAGTATCTTCAACTTCAGTAGCAAGGGAATCAGTCATAACTGGCTACACAGCATTCAATTGATTTTAAGTTCTAATCCATGCAAAACAAAGGTTGGAGGTCAATAATCATCTCTGCAGTCAAATTCGTCTAAAAATGCAAAACAAGGATGTAACATTTCCTCGAACGAGGTATAGACATCACAAAAAATCCTGTTTCATCACTAAAAAAGAGTGAAAGATGTGCTGTCCACTTCAAATAAACCTTTGATTTCAGCGTTTTAGATTTCTCTCTCTAAAATTCCTAGATAGCACATCTGACTTTGCTACAGTACCACGAATTTCTTGTGCAACTCCCTTGCTGCTTCCTGTTCTTCTAACTGCATTCTCAAACACAACTGTCGAGACTGTACTCCCTCTTGAATAACTCTTCAACTCTTCATTTTCAGCCACAGGAATAATTTTGTATTTTGCTCTGCACTGATACAGGTGTTAGCCCGGTCTCCCAAAGAAATGAAGCTTACAGCAGGAATACGCATATGTCTGTGTCTATCTGTCAATATCTAAGAACTGGATACAAAGTCCAATATCAACTGAATTTGAAGGGCAGATAGCAGTCTATGCGCCTCTCTAATATAAATCTACTAAAATAAAAAACCACCCACCCACCCACTAAGAGTCAATGCATCAATATATGTATAAGCACATCACGATGTTTTAAAAACCACCAAAAACTCCTACAAAACCTGGGTAGGAGAAAAGGGTTAAAATTCTATGCCTAACAAACTAACAAAAAACCCCAAACAAAACAAGTCCTTGGAGGTTTTAGTATATAGCAGCAAATGTAATCATTTTCTATATTTGAACTGAAGAGCCCTTAGCCTTGCTACTTCTTGCACTGCTAATCAGAAATCGAGCTCAACAGCAATTCTATCAAAAAAAGAGGACAGCAATTAGCGAAAGTAACTAAGTGCTTCTGTTTTCATGAGTGATATGATGGCTGACTAGGAGGGACGGTTAACCAGCAAATTATAATTGGACATGACAACAAGATTGTTCTATACTGAAAAAAAAATCAGGATCATGATGTTTACAGTTTTCATTTGCGCTGTTGTGCTATCCTTATTAGTTACCAGCATTCTGTATCTTTATACTAAGTACCAATGATCTAGTTTATTAACTGCTGGCAGAGGAAAACATAAAGGAAAACGTAAACCTTGTTACACCTTAATTTCTGTCATACTTCACAACAGCCTCAAAACAGAGTATTGAGCATCTAGAATTAAGTATTGCAGTATTTATTAACATATAACAATATTTTTTTCAATTATTTTCCAGTAATACAGATTAGAGCTGGAAATAACATTTGCACTTCTAAATAGAAATTTATTGAATTGAGTGATCTATTTTTCATTGTACTCCACCAGCATATTGTGTCATGCCTATCCTCTCCCAAAATTCAAGTCTTATTAAGTGGTTTATTAAAAGCTGGCAAGAGTCTAGTATTTTCAGTTGCTGGTACTAGCAAAGAAAATAATTAAGGCATCCCTCACTGCTCTATCCTCATCCTTCTCTGGTAACAAAACAATAAAAGCTTTCAGCAATTTATAAATGCTATTCTATTAAACCATATAAAGGTGACCCTTCAAATGACATTCTAATTCAGACAGGAAAATTCTGACACAGCCATTCTTTTGGGGCCTCTTTTAAAGTTTTGTTTTCTTCCCTCCCTGCCCCTAAGCCCTACACGTCTTCACTGGGTAAATCAAGAATAGTAAAAACTAAAAACATCAAACTAAGCAACCGGAGGACAAAATAACCACAAAATATATTTCATAACATTTTGTTGATGTTAGTTCTGTATTTGAACAGAACAAGACTTTGGTGTGCAGCTACCTCATATAACGTGGCCTTCTCAGTATCTAAATCTTTGTAGAAAAATTACAATAGATGGCTTCTGTTCTGATAAGCCCGAGTTTTATTTCTAGGATAACATTAGCTAATGAGTGTGAAAAATACATGTCCATAAATATGACTGACATTCTCCTAAGTTTATCCTTATCTTATGAAAGAATGGAAAAAACTTGGAATTTATAAACAAACAGAAGAGTTGAAATTATTAGAGGACTGAACTGAGATGTGAAAGAAAGGGAGTATTTCCTACCAATCCCAGATAAAATGGAAGTATCTTCTGCTGTAATTAACTGCATCCATGGCTGGAATAGCTTGCTGTACTTACGATACGATTAGGATCATACTCCATACTAATCCCAAAATACTTGTGAGCTTTTTCTTCCTTACAACCTTTGGGATATCTTAAGTAACTAAAACAACTTACACTGCTTTCAATAAGCAATAATCAATTTATACAAAGACTTGTTTTCCAAGGAGCAAGAAATTATTTTGAAGGGATATGACAAATATCATATTAAAAATGTACATGTAACATGTTTAATGACCACACAAAAATATAACAATATAAAAACCCACTAAATGCATAAAGAACATACACTGAGTTAGTTCATTTTGGGACATATTTACTTACTTAAAAGAACAATTATTAAGGAAACATGGTCTGTGAGATATACCATTTGTCTACCTACCCATAACTTTCGATCTATTTGGCAAATTTCTATTACATATAAGAGCAGGTGAAGCTTTTAAACATATGGAAGGTCCAAGTTTTGTGACCAACATTCATCAGGTAAATAAAAGCCCTTGAATGTGTTTATCAAAGGAATGACAATTAAAACTCATTCTCTTATTCACTCAAAAAAATGCAGCAACCAGCAGGGCAATCAGCAAATCTGTAAGTCCAAACCAGTAACAGCATGGACTGACAACTGTCCAGACAAAAAAGCTAGGAGCAGAGAAAAGAGCGTGTAGAAACAAACAATAAAGAAAAAAAACTTCTTAGTTCCCTTGCCCATGGGAAAACCTGTTTTTAAGAAGAGCTTTCAGAAAAGACCCTTTTTGTGATCAGGGTATTATCTCAGGGCATTATTAAAAAGTTTCCTTGTCACTGTCAAATCTTGGGCTGACTACACAGTCTTTCGCTTACTCTGAATCATGTTAATGACTTTCCAAAACGAAATCGTTAAGATATGACAGACAGAAGGCTATAACCTTCACAAAAATTTTCATTTAACTCACAGAAAAACAATTGAATTTTTCTGACACCTTTATGCCCATTTGCTTTCTAATTTAATTGTTATACATTGTGTTTCCTGGTTACTAACTGAGTTTGGTAGGAACTCTAACATAGTACATTTCTGAATACCTAGTTCGTAAGGTCTTGAGAGAAAGGAATTTATCTTCCAGTGAATCTTACTGTGAAGCCTATAGATGTTATTATAAAACAAATGATTAATAAAATATGGGGAGGAGGGCTAGAAAATGTGCTATTATTGCCTTACTTGACTGATTTATGGTTCATAGCTGACTGTTTAATAATGCTCTTTCACCTCTTTCGGATTCTTTTACTGTCAAGGCTTTTTGACACATTCTATTCTTCTACATGTACATGAAGAAACAGAGTATCTATTGGGGAGAAAGAGGACAGAAGCAAGTTGAAAGGCAATCTCAGAAAATGAGATGATTACATTTTCTAAGAAAATCACACTTGCATTAATTATGCACAGCTACTTACATGAGAGAGCATTAAATGGTACAATGAATTTAAAACTGTACAACTAAATCCCAAGGGAAACAAACAGGTTCTACTTCAGTGGAATTCTCCCCTTACAGTTGTCCTATTAAAACCAAAAGAATTGCTTGCAAAATAGGGCATAACTTACTGTGAATGAAGGTGGCAGAATCTGTCCTTTAATCTATAATGCTATTTAAAGAATTATTTGTACTACCGCATCTAGTAAATTAGTTTGCAAAATGCATTATATAAACAAATTAGTGACATAGATTTTTCTTAAGCTTGTAAAGGGGACAGAGGAAATGGCACTGATTATTTCCGCTATTACCATCATTAACATTGAAATTAAGGGCTGCAGAAGGGAGCATTTAATTTTCAATCTCTCTACGTCAGTCTTTAGAAGGAGCCTCTGATATATAAGCCATCTTAGAAACGGAAAACTAAATCTACACCAGGGGAATTTCATTGATACCTGGTTAGACACTTACAAAATACAAGTGCAGGTAATACAAACTTAGACTCACCAGGAAACATTTTAAAAATAACAGAGTAGCATAGACAAGGATTGTTCTATGTGCATCTGTAGGATACAGTCACTCATAAGCATGATCAGCCACACAAACAGGTTCAAAAACCTCAACATAAAGCTAGCATTAAAAATTAATACCAGAACTACAATGTGAATTTCCTATTTCTCCAATTTCATTAAAATCAAAATTTCAGTCAACTGTTTACCTGAACACAGATGACAACACTGAAACTGAACTGGGGAACTGGAGGAAAGAGAGAAGCCTTTCCGTTCCCTTCAGCCTCTGCCCTGCCTTTAGGCTAACTGCTCTCACTCTGCTGAGTTGGTGTTTTTTAAAGCAACATTCTCCCTTTCACTGTCAAAAACCACTGGAGACAGCATTTTGGGACCTCTAAGAACTGCGAGGTAAGGAACTCTAAATAAAAGCTTAATTCATCTCAAGCTACAATTTCTGAGGGGTTTTTATCTTATTACTCTTATTAAATAGGCTTAATAGTTCATTTAGAAAATCTGCACCATTTTCTTGAGCAAATTCCCCTCAAAATTTAATACGATCCCAATAGTATATTGGGATAGGATTAGTTATAAGCAATCATTCTGTATGTAACTGAATAAACAACAGCAATTAAAAAGCAGCAGATGTCAATACATGTCAATACATAGGCTTAAAGCTCCAAATCAATACCTGCCTCCAGCTCCATTAGAGAAGACACGTTCCCATTCCCTAAGGGCTACTGAAAGTGCCATAGGAGGAAATGTTTGCAGTTTTTGTAGAAAGTTTTGACTATTTGACATTTTAAGTACCAAACTACTTTATGAAGGAAAAGGACTCAAACAGAATAATGAAAGATTATTCATGTTTTAAGATTAAAAGTTACATAGTCTTTCAGGCACAATTTTTAAGTAGCCCATGCTCCTGAGGAAAGGAGATGCTTCCCCACTGCTTTTTCTCCCTTTGGGGTGACAAGCAGTGGTGGCCCATGGCTTCTCTACAGGTCTGCACAGAACTGGAGATGGGGCACATACTACCTGAAGTGCTTCCAGTCTCCTCCAGAAAAACATGAAAGTTAGATAATTTTAATTTTTAAACATCATCTTGATGCAGTTTCCGTGTCGTTTGACGTGCATACAAACACATCATAGTCTGGAAACTTCTTATTTGGAGTACTGGAGAAACCATCAGAAGTCAGTAATAAAGCTGGAACCCTCTGGTGTGGAGAGACCAGGCAGATGAGAAGATTAAAACTCAGAAGTGAAGGTTTCACCTCCAGATTTCTTGTGACTCTCTATGCAAGACCAGACATCCCACAACTGTCACTACCTAATTTGTAGAAAAACACATACATAAATAAGCCTGAGGGTCTTGGTCCAATTCACAAAACCACAAGTAACTCCAACATACAAACCACCAAGCAGTAGCTGTCACAGCCTTGATTTATTCAGACCCTGAGCAAAGGAGCCAAATAACTTAACAAATGCTACTATTATATACCCTCCCAATTTTCAATACAGTTCAATTAATACCTTTTCATTTTATTGCAAGTTACTTCCTTCCACTGGACAGTCATCTGTCTTTGTTTTTATATACCACAAAAAGAAAGCAACAGATTTTTTTCTTTGCCCTTCATTTTCACAAGTCATAAACCCACTCACACTATTTGACATTATGGACAGCTTCTTAAGAAACAGTAAGTAGACACATTCCACGTGTGTTTGCATACAGTTTAGTCAGCATGATATACAAGAAGTCTACTATGTGAATTATATAATTTCAGTTTTACTACTGGTGTTAACTTTAAAATGTACAGAGTTTAAACTGGCTTTACTGAAACAGCAAAATAACTGAATTTCATTAAAAATTAAAGATTGCTATTTGTGTAGTTCAATTTAAGAATTTTTTTTCTCCCTTTATTAAGGCAGTTAATTGTGATAGTCCAAAAATCCAAATGACGCCGGTAGGTCCTAAAGAAGTTATCAGATTACAGGCACAGTTCATCTATCATACACATAATCTTCCAGAAAGGAAGGTAAGTTGCTTTATAAAATAATTAATTACTGCACAAAGAAGCATTTTAAACTTTAACTTATACATTTATCTACATTAGATTTTTCAATGCTAACATTTTCAGTGCTAACATTAAAGCAGATGCCTAAAACACGGGGGAAAAAAAGCTGAAGGAACCAAAAACAGATTTGACGTGCACTGAGTACCTAAACTCACTTAGTATATTTATTCTCTTTTTCTGAAAATATTATCCATATCTAAAAATGTCAAGGAGGTAGTAATACAATGAATTTTATTGTTGCCTTGTAAGTAATGGAAAGAGTATTTTTCATTCAATTTAAAGTTTAAAGATGATGCAGTAGGAATTCACAGTATGATCAGTATTTTTCACACTTTGTAGAAGCCATCTTTCCTTTTCTCCAGAAACCATCTTACATTATCCAAGAAAGAACCTAGAAGGGATTTTAAGCATTATTTCATTTTATTTTAGAGAATTTCCTAACTTTCCTGATCCACTTTAAGGAGAAAAGGTGACCTTTTATGTCATGTGGCAATGAAACTTCATAATCCTAATCCACTTGTGCATTCTCCAATGCTTTGGGTTCTTGAACACTTACCATTTTTCACTAAAGATAAGCAGAAAACTCAAGAAAATAACTTTTTCAACTGTGTAAGTATTGCTTCATACTTGTGATAAATTGTCTTCCACTCTGGAAGCCCTAGGTAGGGAGTCTTTTTTATGGTCCTAGGCTAATACATGTAACTATAGTATAAGGTTTAGCCTAAGAAAAGTTCAAATTGTTTTAGCTGTTGAAAAAACATTTTTTTAAAAAAGAGAGAGAGAAAGAAGATGAAAAATTAAGGAAAACAGAAGAAAACACACTTAATAGAAGTTTATTATATTCTGTTTCTCTTAAGACAATTAGTGACCTTTTGCGTACATTTTCTCAAGCACTTTACAAATGCAAATTTTTTACTGTGTAGTATGTATTAAAGCATCTGGCAGATTTAGCAAGAAGTGTACCTTTTAAGAAGATATTTTGAGAATCTGAAAAGTTGTTTTTCCTGCATTCACTTTCCTACTGTCATTAATTCAGTATATCCAAGTATTTAGGGAATGAAAGATGAGGGGGAGCATACCTTTGAAAATGGAATTTAGAAAAGAACAGTAAGTTATTGGGTTCTTTTAAAGTCTCAAGGTGGGACTAATTTTTGAAAGCAGAGTGTCATAAAAACATCTGCATTAAAACTTTCAAAAGAAGATAACTATGAAATAAGGGAGCTCTTAAAGTTTACCATTTGGAAAAAATCTAGTTAACTACTGGCAAGTAAAGCATAGTTCAACTTTGAAATATTTTTTACATGTGCACACGAGCATGTACATAATTTAACTACATAAAGCTGATAAAATATTTACAGATTTCTATACACTTCTAGAAGAGATGTACTAATATTCAAGGACTTGTCAAAATAGGTTGTAATATTAAGATCTACCACTTTCTCCTTTATACCAAAATACACTTTGACACTGCCTTTTCTAAATGACTTTAAGAAGTTTGTACTCTAAAGGGATAAATATGCAATCTTATCTGAATAGATGTTCACTAACAAAAATACGTTTCAGAAAATATCACTATGGCATTACTCTTCCAACATCTGATACCTCCAGCCATTCTCACTACAAAAATTGTTGTAAAATGGCACATTTGTAGCATGTATCAGTTAACATTAATGAAATCATAAAATGACTACCAATATTAAGATGTACAGAAAAAAATATTTTATGAAAGTACAATTCAATGCATTGAAGACGGATTTTAAAAGTCTGGAGTTCTCAAGTTATAATCATTCTCTTAACATGACTTCAACTGACACTAAAAAATTTTCTCAATTTGTTTACAACTTTTTGACTCAGGTATACTATTTACCAATCAATTTTTTTTTCTTTTTTCTTTTTTTTTCTTTTTTTTTTTGGGGGGGGGGGGAGTAAAGATGGGGGGACATGACTATGCTTGTGTTCATCTATTCAACATTGATCCATTAATTCAGTTTCCTATTTCCACGGCTATCAATGGAAAAGATGGAGGAAAATTAAAACCAGGCAGTTAAATAAATATAATAACAGATATTAACCTGCATTCTTTAACCCCTTATTCCACTGAAAGCTAGAAAGCTACTAGGTACCATGGTGACAGACATGATAGAAATACCTAAAATACTACATGTCATTCTGTAGTGATCCTGACACTAACAATATACTTTGGATAAGTTAGAGGAAAAATGGCAAAGATCACCTAATTGGGAAAGGCAATGATGACAGTTTACAGTAAGTGATTCAGTTCTTTCATTGCAACTAGTAAAGAGTGGCCATAGGTGAAATGAAAGAAGAGGGGTGCAGAGGCTGCATAAGGACAGTTACAAGAAATGTAGTTAAATCTTTACAAAGTATAGAATTCCCAAAAGCAGAAAATCTCAACATATTTCTCAAGATAGCTTTTGAAGGCTCTAGCACATGGGAAATTAGTCCAATATGGATGCACATCTTCAGGGTGCGACCCATCACACCACAAAAATTCCTAACTAGGAAAGTAGTGCAATGTCTAGCCATCTTGTATGGAACATGAAAATATCTTTTCAAACAAGCACAGAGGAAAGAAACATGAATAAACCATTCCTATTTTGGAGGATAGCACCAATTGCCTTCATCCATTTAACCACATCCAGAACAAAGACACACACATACACGAAAAAAGGGGGTGGGAAGGGCACGATATAAAAACATGGAGGGAGGAAATTATTTATCTGTTCTGGTTGGTGTGTAGCTCTGAACACAAATTAACACACACACACATTTTGAAAGGGAAAGAAAATATTTTAAAATATGGAGACATTGTCAAATTGGTAAAACTTAACAGTGATACCTTTGTCAATAAAAACTCTGCACAAAGTGTAGCAACTTCATTAAATGATATGCAAGAGTAGATTTTGTACCTAAGTCAGGAGGAATCTACAAATAGAAAAGCAACTATCCTGAAAGCATAACACTGTGTGAGATTAAAGTCAGAAAGAACAGAATTCTCTGTCAACTGCCCAAGTGTGGGGAAAAAAACCCACTGGTAATTTTTAGACTTTCTTCTAGTTTTATTCTTTAGAATCATAAAATCATGGAATTGTTTAGGTTGGAAAAGACCTTTAAGATCACCAAGTCCCGCTAGACCATGCCCCTAAGCACCACATCTACATGTCTTTTAAATACCTCCAGGGATGGTG
Organism: Grus americana; assembly: GCF_028858705.1. Lineage (NCBI taxonomy): Eukaryota > Metazoa > Chordata > Aves > Gruiformes > Gruidae > Grus > Grus americana. The sequence goes on along the minus strand of NC_072856.1, from coordinate 35,609,511 downwards.
ACCCGGTCACTTCCCTGGGCAGCGTGTTCCAATGACTGATAACCCTTTCGGTGAAGAAATTTTTCCTAATATCCAATTTAAACATCCCCTGGAGTAACTTGAGGCTGTTTCCTCTTATCCCATCACTTGTTGCTTGGGAGATTCTTTCACCATCCCCAACGTACTTTATTATTCTTATGAACCATTAAAAAACTGAAATGCTAGAACTGATAATATGCAAAGTCCTCATCTCTAAGGCTTTCTCTGATTTTTTTATATTTAAAAGAAACCAAAAAACCAAAAAGACCCTGAAAGACTCACACATATAATGGAACATCCTATTCTTCCATATGAAGTCAATAAATTATGCATAATTACTTTTAAATCTTCTAGGACAATAATCCATTTAACCCTTAATAACTAGATGCAGAGAAAGAAAAACATGAATTTTGATCATGTATCTTCTCACTGAAGCTCAAAGTGTGAGGACAGAAGAATAAGCTAATATCTTGCATGCATGCATGGCAAAGTACTGGTAACCAAGCAACCAGCAGGAAACATGTCAGAGAGAAAAAGCATATTTACAGTCCTAACAGCCTCTCATTTATACACTGCTATAGATACCAGTTGCAAGAGGAAAGGGTCAGAAAGCAGCAGAAAGCAGTCATTGCATCTTCTCTTTTTAATCAGATTAATCTCACATCACAATAGCTGCCTTAGTTCCACATTTTAACCTAATAAAATAAGTAATATGCCTAAATTCTGCATGAACAGAGGCACAAATATAGAATGCATTCTGAACTTATTACCTACTTGTTTGGTTTTGTATGTTAATAAGATTCTGTATTAGTATTGGATGTGAATTATTCACTTTTTCTGTAACATCAACAGAACACTCAGGTAAATAAATATATAATTTTAAATAAACATATAGTATATATATATTCAGCAAGACTATTCGTGCAAAGACAATTATTCACATACACAGCATACTTATACCTTTAGACTTCAAGTTCTTAAGATTTAGTGCAAAGTACAGAAGTTTATTAAATCCCCAAAAGCAGAAATTATATTTTTTGATTATTTGTCTCTCTGATACGTACTAATGGCAAATAGGAAGCTTTCCAGATATATTCATACTAAAGTCTTTCTGAGAACACAAATATAGAAGCAATGCCTATCAATGTTTCTTCAAGCTAAAGGATTCTCAAGACTTTGAAAAAAAAAACTTGCATTGATTAACTTGAATTGTTTATTTGGGGAGCAGAGGAAGGAAGGAGGTGTTAAACACATTTTTATTATTATGTTCCGTTTTTATTATTTTGATATTGCCATCTAGTGTTTACCTAAATACAGCCATTAATGCATGTATGTTGACCAAGCAGCAAAAGCAGTAGCGAGCCTGGTCCTTGCTACGCCTAACACATATTGCCAAACACACCAGAACACATACACATGTGGGACATGTGCTTTTTGATTTGGGTTTTGGTTGGGGCTACAGGGGGAAGAGAAGTCTTTCCAGGGCAGATTTCTGCTTCCTCATAGACAAACACCATGCTGAAGTATCACTCCTACACAGTATACATAATTTCTTTTTTTGATACAAATATCAGTGCTAAATAATCTGAAGTCTATCACTTAAATGGACACAAATGACAAGAGGGATTGCTCTTAATTTCTAATAAAGATTTCTAATAAAGTTTATTTATTGCTTTGTAATAAAAATTTAAAAATACAGTAATTACACAGTCATCTAGAAGCCTAGTATGTAATTTAATTTTATTTGATCACCATGATACTTGTACTCTTTATTATAATCATGTGTACAATTTAAATCATGCTCACTGCATTACAGGTTATTAACTCAAAGAAGATTTAATAAGATGACGGTATAACCAATCTGATTCTGAAATAAATCTTTAAAAGGCAGATCATGAAGAGAAACAGTGAAGTAATTTCTAGGACTGCCAGTGACATCACGGCTCTTTCTTCTTTCAACTGCCTGTGATATGGTACCACTTTATATATTGTTCTTTGATTATGGTATATAAGAACAATCTAACAATAATCAAAGACAAGACGGAAACAATATCATGAATTGTGAGAAATATAAAAGGGTACTGCTAAACAAGCCTTGCATGGGAACTGGACTTCAATACGTCATCTGGTTAAGAAACACAAGTTGAAACCGAATGCAGAAGAGAAATGGTGACACGTATGCTCATATGTATTTTCCTCTGTTTTCATTTCTACAGCTTTCGGTATGTAGGGCTACATTCATTCATATAAACATGACTATTTCATACAATGTTAGCTTAAAGAGCTACTAATATTTAGAAAGATGTAGGGGGGTTGTGTTCCTTTTCATATTGCAAAATCACAGGAGCTTCATGTGATCATCTACACCTTTTTCCTTCCCAACCAGGCTCACCTATTCCTATGTTATTCCTGGAAGATGTTTTTCTAACTTGTCATTGAAGATCCTCAGTGACAGATACTCCCCAGTGTCTTTAGAGAGTTTATTCAAAATGTTTTGCTATTCTCACATGAGAATTTTTTTTTTTTCCATGCTTAACCTAAAACCTATCTCGCTGCAGTGTAGTTCCTACATTACTTTTGGTCTACACTCTGAAGATGTGTCCAAGCTGCAGCTGACTGCAAGCTGCAGAGGAGCGAGCAATCATCCTTCAGAGCTTGTTGGATCACACCCCGAATACCACAGCCTGTTCTAGGCCCCTCGTACAAACACCGATAAACTGCAGTGACTTCAGCAGAGAGCCACCAAGATAGTTGGGGGTTGGAGCACTTGAGGAGAGGCTGAGGGAACCAGGTTTGTTCGGCCTGCACAAGAGACAGCTTTGGGGCAGACCTGACAGCAGCCTGCCGGTACCTACAAGGAGGTTAGCAAGGTGAGGGAGGCAGGCTGTTCAATGGTGCATGGGTGGAGGACGAGAAACAACAGGGATAAATTGAAACAAGAGAGGTTCAGACTGGATATGAGGAAAAATCTTTTCAGGCAGTGGAGCGGGCTGTGCCATTGCTAACCTTTGAGAATCCTCCTGGATAAAGCCCTGAGTAACCAGGTCTGACGACAGCTGACCTTGCTTTGTTCAGGAGGCTGGACTAGAGACCTCCTGCGGACTCTGCCAACCTGAATTATCCTGTGATCCTATAACATCCATACAACTTCCATCGTCAAACATACAAAGGCTAAATCCCCCATTTCATCTAGTTGTCCTTTAAAACATAAAAATGGTTGTACCTATTCAGACTGATGGTCCATCACACAGTACCTCACCTCCTTGAGTGGTCACAAGTAATGGCCTAGGGCAAAGCAAAGCAGCAGAAAGAGGATACTATCTCCTCCCTAATACTTCAACTAAGCAGACTTTTGAACCTGACAACATTTCCAGAATTCTCTAATAAATCCCTCTTCAAGTGTTGTCAAATATATCAGTGATCCAGTCAGGGGGGATCTAGTTAGTGTAGATTTACACAAAAACGACATTCAAAGCTCCCATTTTCCTGCTTTCATTAGTTGACAGCTTTCCTCTCTGCTCAGCAGCAGGACAATTCCTTCCTTATTTTCTTTGTTCATATTTGTTCATAAACCTATAGCACAACTAGTAGCAGAGATAATTGGAAAAGAATGGCACCTTTAATTACTCTTCTGCTAGAGCCTTTGCATGCTTCCACTCTGCTTTTTTTTGCCACAGCAGACTCTTGCTCTGTTCCTTGATGACACGAGGATCACCTTATTTCTTCCACCCCTATCAAAAGTATCAAAAAACGTGTACATGGTTTACAAACTGCTAGGTAATCTCTTTTTTACCAGGCCAAATTCAGAGTTTACGTAGTTTGTTGTTTGGTTTTTGGGGTTTTTTTAAAGTATCCATTTTATTTTTCTCATTTTCCCCAGTCTTCACTCTCTCAAATTATTTTCCTGGGTTTTCCACCAAAATGACAGTTATGGATCATTAGTGCAAAAATGGGGAGATCAACATAATTACGGCAAAACCCCTCCTATCATCTGATTTTTCATCATAATAAATATAATTACAGTAAGTGTCTACCTGGACAATAAAATAATACATCCCATTTTTAAGGACACAACCACAATGAAATAATATTTTACAATTTAACACATGCATTCTAGAATAGCCCACTTTTCCATATTGAGTGCCAAAGTTTCTAAGTAAGAGACTTATTATTTAATCATAAATGTTGAGAAAACTCAGTGCCAAACTCACAAAAAAATATAAATACATCTTATATCTACTTACAGTTTGTTAGAACAGTGTGTTCCAATATGGGCTTCAGTAAACCAAAATTATGCAATTTGCAGTATCATTTGAAGCACTTAGAACTTCTAGTGCACTGAAGTTGCCAAGAAACCCTGAGAAGCAGATGGGCATTACTGCTGATAAAATGCAACCAATTACACCAGAAAATTTTACTTAATTTTACTAATAAAAAGCATAAGTGAACTTCATTTTTTAAAAAAAATCTGATTTCCTTAGAAAATTCCGCTAGTAGCATCACTATTTCTATTCTATGCAAGAACATGATCATAAAAAACAAAACAAAACAAAACACCAAACAAACAAGCAAATAAGTGATCAATATCTGGGCAACAATCACATTCACAGGATTCCCAGCAGCAAGCCACCTGAACCTCTGCTTCTATCCAAAGCTTTTCTTAGTGAGTGCCATAAAACAAAGCTTAACTAAAATCTTAATTTGTTTAAAAAACAAAAAAACCAACAGCTTCAAGAAAAGAACTAAATGCTAGCATTTACTTTTCAACACCTTTCTTCTTGATATTCCATTAAAAACATATCACTCATCATTATTCACTAAAGAAGCGGCCATCACATCCACTACAAAGTTATAGTTCTTAGACAAGTATAAATTCAAGTATAAATTATAAAATTTATGAGAAATTCCTATTTCAGATCAAAAATTATTTCCAAGTCACTATCAGTAATATAAAATTAAGGCTCACTTGAGACAAGCCTTCTATTTGATTACTCCAGTGTCATTTTCCTGAACGTTGTTCTCGCCAAACATGGTACTTGCCTACTCCAAGAACATCCAATAAAGGACTTCCAAATGGCCATGATATTTTGTTTCCACTCTTTAACTGAGGTTTAATTTAACATTTGTAAATGTATATCCTATGGATTATCTCAAAATGTTACAATAAACGTTGAAGCTGCCCTACTAGCTTGATCTGCATAGAAGATTACAGTGATTTGGAACACACATAGGAAATCAAACGTCTAAATCAACATGCTCAACATACATATTTAATGACTCCCATTCCAATTATACAACTATATTCTGTTCTACCAACAGATTTTTTTTTTCCACTTTCAGAAGTAGATCACCTAATCAAAAGAAACCATGCATTATAACAGAAGGTACATTTTGTACTCAGCCATCCTCATTTGGACTAGCTTCAAAGCTGAGATTGTTCACCAAGGTGTTTCTACAGATAGCAGCATCTCTTAGGCTGTTGGAGGTAAATGGTGTCTTTAATTAGTTAAACAGCATTTCTTTTCTTCTAGGCAGAAAACACTGTCAGCCATAATATATTTAAAATATTTTTTGCAGGTTTTGTTAGTGAGATAACAGGAAAGTGGATGACAGAGAGAGAGGTCTCTGAAGCATGAATATCTCTCCATAGATCCCATGAATCACGTTAAAAAGAAAGGGAAAAAAAGCACTCAAATGTCTTAACTTTCTCAACTAATCCACAAAATAGTCTCAAAATATTCTTAGTATCTCACTGATTGATAAAGTGTATGAAATTGCTCTCCTTCCTCTGATCTGTTCCTAAAGGTACTGAAAGAGCATACAGCTGTTTCATTGGTCCCATTTGCTTCTAGAAGGTGGTTCTTCTACATTTTCTGGACCAGATAAATAAAAGCTGGAGCACACAGGTAACAGTCAACTTCTATATTCTAAGATTTAATCTCTTATTTTTATGTCTCTCTGTTAAACTGTGCTTCATGACACTGTAATACACTCCCCATTCCCCCAACCTCCAAGGCAAAAAAAAAAAAAAAAAAAAAAAAAAGCCCCTTTTGGCTAGCTACCTCAAAAAAAATTAATTCAAATTGTAAAGACAAGCAACTGGAAAGATCAAAAAAACTTCCTACAGAGGACGGAACACCAAAAATGCCAAATGCCACCTGCGCACACAGCCAGTTCCATCTGACGGCAGAGCTTCATGGAGCCCTTCTCCATTCAAATATCCAGCAGGAAGCAAAGCCTGACAATCCCAAAGGTACTCGAAGGCTCAGGATGAACAGAAAGAATCACAGCTTAACTCCCTGTTTCTTCTCATCACACAATTGGTCATGTCTCCATCACAGACATTTTAACTGAATAGATGTATTATTTTGCAAGTGTTGAATTTTAATGTTCAGCTCTATTTTAAAGTGGCAATAAACAAGACAGGCTTTCCCAGAAAGCAGTTCTCTGAAGCATACTAGAATTAAACGTAGAAGGTGCGTGCGTTACGCAAAACAACAGAAACGAGCAATTTGCTTCAGTGATAACGCAGGCATACATCTGTATCAGCTCATGTAAGAAAGACACATGTCCCTGTCCTACAGCTACCACAGCTGCAAGATGCTGCGGCCTGAGGCTTTCTCTGTGCTTCTGCACAGCCCTACTGCTTCTCACCCAGCCCTTGATGCCCATGCCTCCTTAGTCTGCAAACCTTTCATTTTCTACCCAAGTATGCTTCGCAAGTGGGCTGACAGAAGGGTACTGAGATAACGGCCTTTTGCTGCCAGCATGCAGGATGCTTGCAGTGTGGCAGGAGATCATGTGATAACAGAAGCATGAGTCTTGCACTCCCCTCTGAGACTTGACACTTGTGTAATTGAAAGAAAACACAAAGATTCCTTAAAAATAAGGCTGATATAAGGCATAAAGTATGATATTCATAATCCAACTGACAACTGCATTCATACATTGAATCACTCAGAAAAGCACATAATGAAAAAAATAGTCTAATATTTTCATAATTCCCCAGCTGAACAGAAATGCAAGAGATTTATACCTAAGTAGCATTTAAATGGCTAGGTAATTTTTAAAAGTGATTGAGTCTTTCCTAGTGCACATTCCCAGTCCAGATGTAGAAAGGATCACTGGCCACTTAGCAGCAGCTAAAGGTACAAGGAACACTTTTTGTTTCAGGGACAAAACCAAAGTTGCATGCCCAAACAGATGTTTGAAGATGCTGTTACGCCAGCACTATTCACCAAGAGGCTAATTCTCTCCTAGGAACATCTTTACTGACATATTTTTTAAAATGCAATTCAAAAAATTGTAACTGAGTATAATTAAAACACCCAACATGGAAACAGATGTGTTATATATAGGTTAGGTTGTCCTCCTTTTGCTTACTCAAGTGTTTAAATGTAGACAGTTGATAGGCTTTTTTGCAAACAATATCATTATAATCTATTTTTCCTTCCTTCTGTAGTTCCCACAAATCATAGCATCCTTAAAATCATAAAGATACATCTGGGACCAAAGTACAATCTTTCTCAAAATTCTAAAATAATTTTAAAACAGTTCATGAGTTACAATGTGGAATCTGTTATAAATGGTTATAAAGGTGTTCTACTGTTTTTTTCCAGTTTCCAACTCTGCAGCAATAAATCCCCAGAAAAAATAAATCCCCCAAAACAACAACAACAAAAAAACCAAACCAAACCCAAACAAATCTCCCCCACTGCCCCCCCCAAAAATATCCAAAACCCTACAAAACCTATTTTCATAGACTACCTTAGAAGCCACATCTCTTCTACGTATTTTTTTTCCTCTTCCTCCTAAGAATCCTGGTCCCTCCTCCACAAGTGGGCAAAGATGTTAAAGCCCAACTCCCAGGATTCATTAACCAAATACTAAAGTGTTGACTAAAATGCAAAAGAATGAAATGATCAACAAAGAGCACCCTTTCATCCATATAAAACTGCCAGACAATGCATAAGATGATGCATGGACATATGAAAGGTTCTCATCTTTTCTGATTTTTTGGCCTTTCATTACGTACTCTCAATGGTGCCTTATTCATTGATATTCCCCTTCCGAATCAGAGCAGTACTGGAGTCCTTTCTCCTTTAGACTTTCCTGATCTGTTGTTAGAACTGGTTTTTAACTAGCCTGTGTGACGTGGTTTAGCCCCAGCCGGTAGCTGGGTGCCACGCACTACTCACTCACCCCTCCCCCGGCAGGTTGGGGAGGAGAACGGAAAAAACAACGGCAAAGCCTCGAGGGTTGGGATAAGGGCAGGTTACTGGGACAGCAAGGGAGAGGGAAACAATCAACAGCAGTACTGATAACAGATATTCACAATGGGTGATAACAAAGAACAATTTACCGATCCGACGACCCACCGACCGGACGCTCAGCCTGTCCCGGAGCCACACCGAACCCGCCCCTGCCCGACTGGCCCCCTTTTATGGTGAGCATGACGTCACATGGTATGCAATAGCCCCCGGCCAGCTTGGCTCACCTGTCCTGGCTCCTTGTGAAATTAACTCTAGCCTTGCCAGAACCAGGACACTGTGAAAGAGAATTCATTACTTCATTCAATCTTCTTATTTCTTGCAAAGGCTCCAGCAGAAGTCTTTAAACTGGCAAAATTATAGGATTAAAATGTATTAACCAGAGAGGGTTACTTAATAAATTGGACAGTGTGTTGGGTTTGTGTGGCAAGGTTTTGGTAGCAGGGGGGCTACAGGGGTGGCTTCTGTGAGAAGCTGCTAGAAGCTTCCCCTGTGTCTGATAGAGCCAATGCCAGCCGGCTCCAAGACGGACCCGCCGCTGGCCAAGGCCAAGCCAATCAGCGCCTCTGTGATAACATAGTTAAGAAGGAAAAAAAAAATAGTTAGAGAGAGCTTTTGCAGCCGGAGAGAGGAGTGAGAAGATGTAAGAAACTCTGCAGACACCAAGGTCAGTGCAGATGGAGGGGCAGGAGGTGCTCCAGGCGCCGGAGCAGAGATCCCCTTGCAGCCCGTGGTGAAGACCATGGTGAAGCAGGCTGTCCCCCTGCAGCCCATGGAGGAAGGATGAGGGGGTGTAGAGATTCCACCTGCAGCCCGTGGAGGACCCCACGCCGGAGCAGGTGGAGGCACCTGAAGGAGGCTGTGGCCCATGGGAGAGACTCACGCTGGAGCAAGTTCCTGGCCAGACCAGTGGACCCGTGGAGAGGGGAGCCCACACCAGGGCAGGTTTGCTGGCAGGACTTGTGACCCCGTGGGGGACCCCACGCTGGAGCAGTTTGCTCCTGAAGGTCTGCACCCCGTGAGAGGGACTCCATGCTGGAGCAGGGGAACGATGAGAGGAGTCCTCCCCCTGAGGATGAAGAAGCGGCAGAAACACCGTGAGATGAACTGACCGTAACCCCCGTTCCCCGTCCCCCTGTGCCACTGAGGGGGGCGGAGGTTGAAGCCGGGAGTGAAGTTGAGCCCGGGAAGATGGGAGGGGTGGGGGGAGGTGTTTTAAGAGTTGATTTTATTTCTTATTCCTCTACTCTGTTTTGCCTAGTAATAAATTAGATAAATTCCCTCTCTAAGTTCGGTCTGTTTTGCCCGTGACGATAATTAGTGAGTGATCTCTCCCTGTCCTTATCTCGACCTACAAGCATTTCGTTATGCCTTTTCTCCCCTGTTTAGTGAATGAGGGGAGCGAGAGAGCGGCTCTGGTGGGCACCTGGCCTCCAGCCAGGGTCAACCCACCAGAGTCAATATCATATATAATTAGTAAGAGTAAACTAAAATTCCAATATTTTTAATGTTAATTTATGAATTAATTGCATAATGAGCTAGATTTTACACTGTACCATTGCAGCAGACTCTAATTGTTTCTGTCCTAATTATCAGGCAGCCCAAATAATATATTTTGTGTACAGATTTCACTTCAAAATTGCCAAGCTTATAAAACAAGTCTTTAGAAAATTCTACATACAGTCTGAAAGCAGGAAGAAAGGATTTCTTTTCCCATATAATACATATATGAAAGCAGACATACATCAGGAAGATTATAGAGGTTCTTGAACAAGACCTGTTTTTCTACCTCTCCTGAAGACTTCAAGAAATCATTCCTCATTCACTGGGAAACTGGCAAATTGTTTTGTGTGTCCTTTGCAGGATAACCCTGCTCATTTGCAGAAAATAAATGTCTAGCTCATTTGTCACACAACAAGACAGAGAGTGAGAACCACACACCACCACCCCAAAACCACCTGAATTACGGGCACGTGTTTTTCAGATGTGTGACTATCTGCAGGGTCAGACCTACACACATGGCTCACAGAAAACATTCTTTACAACAGAAAAAAAATGCAGGAAATTAATAACCTTTCAGATACAGCTGAAACTTAACAAAATTTGAACCTAATCTCAACTGAAGGCTGAACAATATCATTTCAGTGAAATTAAGGTTTATCTATTAGAAAGTAAAGACAAAATTTTACATTAGTGACTGCTCAAAAAGTTCTTTTAATTTCAGTAATTTTGCAACTACGTAGTACTTTTGAAGGGAAGTGTTTTCAAAATTATATAAGACATGAAGTGAGAAGAGAAGGAATCTATAGCTGATTGCTTTCTGGAAACAAGCTGTACCTAGGCATTTATAGATAATCAGGTTTATGATTTGTAAAACATGGCCTTTAAAATAAATAATCCTGATTTCTGTAAATCCATTTAATTCTTCCCCTCCTCCCTTCATAAATATATGATACTTCCACTATCTAATCTCTAATACATTAAAGATCAACACAGCACATATCTTTGAAAAAAAAATTTTAAGAGCTTTTGGAACAACTTAGCCTAACAACCGAGACCTTATTAGTTCTATTAGTTTTATACCAATGTTCCAAAATGCAGCTGGCATCAAGCCTCATATTTTACCCCAATTTTCATCAACAGAAGAGACATCTTTTGTACGGAGAATTTCTAACAAAGCCATTTAACTTATGCAAGTTTAATAGCTCCACAGAGTTGCATTGCAAATTTCAAAATAAATGCAGACGGACTAGAGTTTACCCACAGCCTGCGACATTAAACTATTGCTTTCAATATTTTCTCTCATCTGAAGTGCACTATGAAGAAAAGTACCAAGCTAATATTAAGTGAGGATTCTCTTTGGATATTTACTCAAAAGAAGAAAGTAGCAGAGATGAGACACTATCACTTCCAATTGCTATGAAATCTGCAAAGGATGCAAATGTTTCCATGAATTCTTATCAGAAATAGGCCGAAGTCTTTTAAAATTAAAATCAAAACAGAACATACAACCCATAAAACAACTAAGGTGAATAAACCACTCATGCTAAGGTTTAAAATTAATCCTCCAAGTAAAAGAAGTCACTGAAATTCAAAGCTCCATAAATTCAGGGGGTGGGGAAGGAGTAAAAGTAGAAGCTAACAGAAGATTATATGAGAACAAATGCGAACTTCTGTAAAACCTAGAAAAAGGGATACAATTTGCAACTACCATCATGATGTAGCTTTTAAAAAGTAATTTCTTTATTTGGGAGTTAAGTGTTTTTTCTTGCAACATTTATGTTTTTGGCTGTAAATCTAATAGTCAGTTGGAAACAAAACACTCCAAAATAAATTTTGTAAATATGATTTCAAAAACATAATAGAAAATGGCTAAAAATTAATCAGATTCTGCAGGGAAGTGGAAAATACATCAAAAAGTGAAGCAATAAAAGGATGGTGAAGTGTTTGGACATACGAAATTCAGGTTGAATACTTCACCTGTCTAGAATCAAACAGAAAGTCTGTGCCAAAGACGTCAATGAGCTTTTAAAAAACTATTTGTATTTTTCAGTTGAGAAGTACCCACAATCTTTCTTCAGTGCAGGATACTTTCTAAATAGGATGATTAAATTAGATTTAATATATTCAAGGTTTAAACTAGATTTTCCTTTAAAAATAAAATCAAAGAAATCGGCCTTTGAAATGAATAGCTACACCTACTATGGACCATTAAAATCAAATCAAATGAGTCTTCCTTTTAAAGTTACATGTTGTTGCTGAAGTTTTTCAAACATCAATCAACTGAAGTGATACAAACAAATGTCTAAATACCTGCAATTAGATGTTATTACAGTGAAGAGGTTACATGGCTGAACTAAAAAAGAACATACTTGCTTCGCATTTAAGTAATTTTATGTAAATGAAGACTTCAAAGCAAAATAAAAACAATAAGCAGAAGAAAGTTTGTTCCCTTCTAATTTATGAGTAACAATAATGCAGAGCAGTTTGTAAAATTGTATAACGTACTGTCATAGCATGGTCTCCTACAGCAAAAAAGCATCATTTTGTTTTAAGGGCAAGTGTCCTGCTGTACATTTGGCAATAAGATACGTTAAAAACAATAAGCAAACAAAAACCCCAGGAATCCTCACAAGTATACAATTCCTAATTATCCATTTGGGTGGAGGAAAGTCCTTGAACAATCCCTTTATCAAGGTCCTAGGGGAATCACTTATTACAGAGTGTGGAGCAGATCTTTGGCAAATTATGTAACTGCTTAGATGGGTTTTCCAGGTTAAACAATCTCCAGATTTCGGAAAGCTGCACTGAAGTTATGCACAGTTCCTTGCAAAAACTCTACCACAGGAACTGTGTCTACGATGAATAACTGACTCTTTTCAATATTAGCTTTTGTTCATAGACTCCCCCTTGACTTCTTGCATTTCAAAAATCATCCACCATCTAATATAGCGACTCTTTATTTAAAATAAAATTAATTATAATAGTATTGAAGATGTCAAACTCTTATTTCTTAATGAGACATGAAATTCTTTTATTAAAAAGGTTATATTTTTCTTACTTCCCAGAAAAGCACCATGTTCACACTAACCTTTTAACTAACAGGAACAGATGGGTCTAACTGGATACAGGCGTGACGGAGCATTGTGATAGAGCAAAAGAACATGTTGATTCTCATACCTCTGGCAGATGGGAACCAGTCAAGATTAGTTTTAGACTAAAAATATTTTGCTACTTCTCGGTAAAAAAGAAAAAAGCACTCGAAACAATATGCTATTTTATACATGCCATCAGAGATCAAACAACAGTAGCTTTCAAAAAGCTGGTATCATACATTAAAACCAATTACAAAGGCTTACTGTATGTCATTTTTAAGCCTGTGGCTAAATTACAAAATCCTGAACACAGTAGCTTATAATGGAAGTGCTGACACAACCTTAACTACAGCAGCAAATGCTCTGCTATTATGAAGTTGTTATGGCAACTAGAATGATCAAGTTGGGAAAGAAAGAGGAAGAGTGCGCATAAGCAAAACTTCAAAATCTTTGACACCATGACCCCCAAACTCGTCCAGAATTTGTGGTCACCGTGTTACCACTCCTTACCTTTACAACAAAAAATTTAACTGCAAAACTTCCCTTTAACAAAGGTGAGGGTGGAGAGGTTCCACATTAGTGCAAAATCTAAGACAAATTAAATCCAAGGTCATAATCCATCTGGTGCATGCACATATCAACAGAATATTGTCTACAGAAATTGAGTCAATTGAAAGATATCTGGACAGCATCTGCTGAGCACATATTCATCAGATAGCACAAGTTAACAAACCACAATTATGCAAAACTGCTCAATCTTTGAATCGGTTTCATAATTTGCCACCAATCTGAATAGTTTAGTAACAGCACCCTGCTGTAATTTGGCTAAATCAAACATACAGCATGTTCACAAATACAGATCCATTAATTCAAACATGATTAAAAATATAATTCAAGCTCATACATTTGTGAAACAGTCATTACTTATCCTTCCTAATACTGTAATAGACAAAAGCAGAAATCTTTGGGTTCTCATATTAAAATAATGGCTTCTAATGTTAAAATAATGGGAAAAAATGTAGCAAGGCAGTCATATTTTAATACACAAAAATGCACAAAGTATAATTTATAAAACATATTAATTAAAACGTGTGCCAGCACACTAGTTACCATTCTCAAAAAAACATTTTATAGTTTAATTGCAAGTATTATCTAGTTAAATTTCACTAAAAATTTCCAATAAAATGTTAGCAGCAACCAACAGTCCTAGGAAAAATGTTAAATCATCATCATTATACATTTTTATTAAAGCATTCTGTCCAAATACATCTACTAGCAACACTTCCACTAGAAAAGTGCAAAAATAAATTATCTGTCTCTCAAAGGATTTCATATTAAAGACACTTTGCCTCAAGTCTAAACTTGAATGGCATAACCAAAATCTAGGAAACACAAAAGCTCTCAGATGTCTGACATGATAAGAGTTGTGCTAAGTACTTATACTCACCCATTTCCTAGGTAACAAAAACTCCTTTTCCTCTAAGCTATCTCAATCCATTTCTCTTTTGAGTTTGTTGTTCTAAACCAGATTTCAGACTGCAGGAAAGACCCACTTTATAAGGAATAATCTCATTTTAAGAAGTGCAAAAGTATCTTTGTTTCACTGAGAGCTAGCAGATATGCCTGTTAAATTCAAATTAAGTTTAAGATTCAAGTTGTCATGTTTTTACGTTTCAGTCAAAAATTTCTCAGTGTTAATTATCTGATTGATTGCAAAATTTTAAAACTCTTAAGACTGTTCTCATTTATATAGACATTTATTGATTTTTTTAAGACATGTACAATGTATTCTATATCGATCACTGAAAATTACAGTTTTGCAGATTAATTTAATTTAGCTGGAAGAGAATCACATATTCCACTGACAAAACAGAATTATTTAATCTCCAATAAGAAATAATTATTGATATGAGGTCACAACAAAACCCTCCCCATCCCCCCCCCAAAAAAGTGAAAAAAGAATAAGGCTGAAGAGTAAGTAGGAAAATAATTTTGTTCACAAAAGCAAGAACTACTTGCAGACAACAAAAGAAGTGGCAATAATGATGACATATTCTTCAGAACATTAGCTCTTCAGCAATTTAAAAATTCTGATAAATACACCGCTTTTCTCTGAAAAGCAACCACTACAGTTATCAACTCACTTGAAACAGGTGAAAAGCTGAATGACAACATTCAGAAAAAGGTAAAAATGGGATTTCCATGTGTATAGCTGTTTGTTAGATAAATGATAAAAGGAAAATGCTTACAAGTGTTCTCTAACACTATGTCTTTTACTTTTTTTGAAATTTATTTGCAGTACTAACTTAGTTGTTACCACACACATGTATAATTTGTAGAAACATTTCGTTGAGATATGGCTTTACTGATCACTCAGTTCATTAGAAAAATGTTTTTCCCAATATATTTGACAAATTACTTTCATACAGTAGGGGTAACACTTGGCCTTTTAGACTTGAAGAGTCCATAATTATTAATCATGAATGGACTGACACAGACAGTAGTAAATGGTTTAATACTATTTGCAAAGCTATCAGCTTTGATACTGTAAATATCAAATCTCACTGAGATTGCAATGAAATTGCAGTGAGGTTTCACCTTGAATGCTCATGCACTCAAAACGTAAAACATTTATAAAGAAAGCTGACTTCTGTGCTCACCTCTTATGCAACTTTTAAAAGCAATCTTCTTAAAACAGGTGAGTACATTATTCACCCTAGATCTGATTTTCAGGTGCAGAGTTTCAATACACTGTTAATCAAAGATACATAGGAGTTATTTTGAGGTGTTCGGCTGTAACATGTACATGCATAACAACACTCAAAAAGCAGAGGGAACTGAAACAGAAGCCTGTTCAAGAAGTACGGTACTTATTCCTCACTGCAAATTAACATTTACTTTTCTGGTATAAGAAAGTAATGCAGAAAACTACCTGTCCATGAACCAAATGAAATGAAGCAGAGGGATGTAGCCAGTCTCCTGTGATTCCTTACCCCTGGTTTAGAGGTATGAGAACTTCATGTCAACTGACATTATTTATGGACATGGAATCCCTAGTCACACCTTTCTGTGAGAGCAAGATAACCAAACCCTGCAAAAATTAATCACGTACTACAGTGTGACTGTCACGTAGTAGACAACCAGTCACAAAACAGACTACAGGCCCTACAGAGTTTATAGTTGTGCATCCTTGAAGCTTTTGTGACTTCAGACATGCCAGCAACATTCTCCACTGGAGATGCTATTTATTCCTTTTAGTTATGCAGCTTATATATAGCTTATTCCTGTTGTAGCTTGACCAAACAGAAAAGACTTTCAGAACACCATGCTAAAAATACAATTCCTCTTCTTTGTGCAATATTCAAAGTGGAAAATTTCAACCAGCTTCGTCTTCAGAGTTTTAATTCTTAACACCAGTCATCTACTTATCTCAGACTCGGGTTGCACACCAAGATGTCAGGATCACCATCATCCCCTAAGCTTTCACATGCTGCTTTATCCAAGTTTACCCTCATCTCCAGGCTTGAGACAGCAGAATACTTCTGACACTAACATACAAATAGCTCAGCTTAGCTAGTTCTGAAGAGAGAAAAAAGCGGGGTTTATGCATATATATCTATGTGTGCGCTCACGCACATGTGTGTATAAAAAAGCTTCAATTATTTCACGCTTCAGGACTTCTTCTGGGGATAATCACAGAGCAGATATTTGAGTGCCATGTTTTGGAGTTTGCAAGGGGGAAGCAGACTGGGGCAAGTGTTTGTTCTTTGTCTCCTGAAAGATTATCTGAGAATACCAACTGTATAATGTTATCTTATTGCTACACACACAAAGATTGTGACTTGTCAGATTCCAATTATTTGGAAGGGTTTCATAAGAATCAGCACCTTGTTGAAATATTCTAACAAATTTAGGACACTTTCAGTTCAGGTTAGGCTACCATCTCCAGATATGCATTGTATGTTTGCAGACAGAAATCATGAGACAGAAAGTGTTAATATTATTTCAGAAAGTATGTCTCATTCCAGTACTTTCAGCATGGACTTTACATCATGTACCCATTGTATCCTTGGCAACTCAACTCCTTATCTAAAGAGACAAGATTGACAGCTTAGATTTAAAGTTATAGCCATCATATGCTTCTAGGCTTGGATATGGTCTGGAGCTAGATAGGATGCAAGCTAGAGGCCAAAGGTATTCCAAAAGTAATTTGATGTGATATAAGGGCATAACTGTGCTCATCATTACTGACTGGATGAACAACAAAAAAAAAAGCTTAGTCTAGATGCTCTCCATTGTTTCATAACAAGGAAGATTAAGATAACTTTGCTGTTACAATGAAACAAGACTGGGGCAAATTATGAGAGAGGTTCTTCATACTTATAGTAAACAAATACAAACCTGTAGAAGTAGCCCCTTCTCCCTCCATTTTTTTGGTGTAGTTCATGTTTCAACCACACCATCGAACATAAATAGTCTATTTTCTTTCTCTCATCATTTTATCTCTTCTTCACCTTCAACATACAGAAGGCAAAAAAAAGAGAAATAAATTGATTATAAACATTTTCTGGTCAGTAAATTAAGAAGAAAAGTTATAGTAACTAAAGTTCCCAGGGGAAAAAAATGAAACTATATTCTAAGGAAAAGTTCCAATTTTCCCCACAATCAGCATACGTTGCCCCTAACAACATCGGTACAGTGAATGAAAATTTTAGCCATCATATTTTAGAACAGACTTATGAAGGGCTTATGCTACATTAAAGTAAGTTTTTCGATATATATTATTTCCTACATAATAACCTCAAGAGAGTGGTTAATTAACTTTAAAGCACACAATTTCAATTTCTAATTTAATTAGAAATGGATTTGTGAAACAGAAAGCCTTTGTTTGATACAAAGTGTGTAATGAGTTTGATCATCATCTTCATACACAGAGTCCTTTGAAAAATATTTTTTTAAAACATTAAGGTTTCTTTTTACAGGGGAAAAAGAAAAAAAAAAAAAAGGACAAAAACCCCATGAATGTGTAGGTTTAATCTGCATGTTAAGTTATAAATGAAAAACCACAAAACTACAGCCAAGTTCCCCAAATGAAAAGCTACATGAAGCAAAACACAAACCACGATTTTTAAAGCAAATCTTTTAGAACATCTTTTTGATAAAAAGCTACCTATGAATAGACCTTAACCTGAATGGAGTTTTTAACCCTATACCTGACATCTACTGTGTCAAAACAGCTCTGGTCCATTTTACCTGATCATATCCCAAAACAGCAATTTTTTCCTGGATTCATTTCTTGATGACAAGCTGTTCAAACACAAAGCACCTATCAAACCTAGTATTATCATCTGCTGCTTTTTTCTTCTAGTAGACACTGCTGTCCATCAGAAGAAATAATTAATGGGTCTATTATGTATGAAAGCGTCATCCTGTCAGTTAAGTGACTGGTTTGAATAGCTCATATCTGCTACTCATTGATGCCATGCGTGCTCACTGTCCTGAGAGATGACAAAACACTACACCCTTTGGGATTTTTACCCCCTCTGTTCTAAAGCAGCATTTCACATCTGTGTCTGACAGAAGCATAAGGAGCTGAGAGAGGCAGACCTTCATCATCCTTCACAGAATAACGCTGCATGGGTTAAAAGTTAAGATCTGATGTCTACTGATCCTGCATTTTTCCTACAAAAATCTAAAATGTGGAGGCTACCAAAATATGTAGGGAGATAACTTTCCAGTGTTGGAATCATCTACAGAAAACAGATGGAATTTACTGGATACTAAATCTTTGAATTTTTAAATGGGTGCTGAATACTTGAGTTAACTGGGGTCAGTGCATTTGCCTTTTTTTTTTTTTTTCTCCTTTTTTTGGGGGGGTGGGGGGGTGGGGAGGGCTAGGAAGATGCAAAGTTCACAGGTTCTTTTCTGTTACCTGATTAGGGCAGAATAAACAAAAATGCTGAATGTGGAAGAAATCAGATATTGGAGATACCTGGAAATAAACTGGAAACAACCAATACCACAAGATGAAGCAGCAGTGAACAATAAGACGCTGTGGAAAAAGAAATCACAAGACGAGAGTGCACAATGCATTTCAAGTAGAAAAAAGCTTCCTATCTGCTGAGTGAGTCTCAGTATATTCTGACAGAGAACAGATAAAGCTTCAATCAAGTATCTCCTAGGTAAGTTTCTATTTCATATACTGCTTTAATTGTTTATCACATTAATATATACTTTAATGTATGGACAATAACTCAATGAATTTAAAATTCTTTATCCTGATACTGAAGTTTAAATCCTTCTGTGACAAATATTTGATGTTCTTAGATTTCCTATACTGCTCAAATAACAGCTCTCTTTTGATATTAAGATTATGCAAAGGAAAACTATTAAATGCTTTCTCTCTTGACTTATACTAGAGTGAAATATTTCCTAAGATTTAAATCCTTCAAACTATTTTAATATATACTTCCATGCATGGCTGTTTAAGAAAAAAGAAATTAATAAAAAAAACATGCTTCTGTTAATATTACCAAAAAACATTGACTGTACTTCATTATCTATTTAATCTGGCAAAGCAAACAACATTTTGCACCATGGCAGTAAACGTAAAAGGATATCTTTTATTATAAGATAATGAATCTTTGTTTATATAAAGGATATTAAATAAAGCTAGAAGTGTTGATTAGTTATTTATGAAAGGTAAACTACAGCACAGTAAGGAAACAGCACCATGTTAATATACCCCAAGGTACTGTGTAGAGAGTTTCAATAAGAAGATTGGACATCAGTGTCCCGGTAAAACTACAAAAAATGAAGGTGCAGGTCACCTCAGTTATTTCACTCATTTGGAGCATCCACTACATAAGCCACATAGACACACATTCTACATGGAAATAACATACAAAACATTTTAGAATGAGATTCTAACATCTAATAGGGCTTGAAAAATGAACACAGCATCTATTAGTCAAAAACCTACACTTAAAAGCCATGGAGAAAGGCACCTATGCTCACACACACAAAAAACCTCACACCCTTGAAACTGAAAAAGCGTAAATAGTCATATACTGTTTACACACCATTTTATAGTATCACATTGGTCAGTTCTGTATGTAATATTAGCTTTGAAAATCTACATCTTTGCTCCTACTGTCATTTACTGGTTTCACACCATTTTCTCTATTTACTAAGATACAACACTTCTTTTCCAGCATTGTTTTAAATATCTTTCCTCTACTTCTCTCTGTATCACTTCCCTCATTTCTATTTAGCACGTCTGTCTTATTTAATGTTTCCATCAATACTTTTCCTGGTTTCTTTCTCTTTTTATGTTTTGCTAACTTACTAAAATAATCTCTCTCGTGCCTAACGCTTGCTAAAGACAGACTATTTCACCATTCAGAAACACCTCTTTTGAACCCTTCACTTATGCCCAAAGGTTTTATGAATACTACCAAGCGCTAGAAAACTAAACTTACTTGCCAAAGACTGATAGCATACCATGAGACTGAAAACCAGAAGTTGATACTATACTGAGCCTCGTCTCATATCAAGAGTCAACAACATACTCCCAAAATAATGGAATTCCTACCAAGAACAATATATGAAAAAACTTCTGCAGGAGAGGGGTCATCTCATGCATATTACTGTAGAATATTTTATATACTTGAATTCCTCCTACAAGACTCCACTCTTGGCTGCCATGGCAGGGGAAAAAAAATTTTCATTCTTTCTGAACATTCACGTTTAATTCTTCTGCTTAATACAGGCAAAGTTTCCATTATTCTAACCCTTTTCCACTTTCCCGCTTGCTGTATTTGATGAGAACTTGATGGGAATTTTTGCTAGTACACCTATCACTCAGCCATTTTGTTGCTGACAGGTTCCAGCACACTCTACATTTCCTGAGTTTCTGTTGTTTTCTTTTATAACTAGCTCCAGCTGGTCTCTTCACAACTGCTCGTTCAAATACCTCTCCAAGCTTTTTTTCCTATGCCTCACTTCACATATTACATCAATCCAGTAAGAATTCTTCTTGCCTCCTCACTGCTCCTATACAATACACACTGATACTTTGTCTCTCATCTAAAACATCAGGGAAAAAAACATCAGTTAAGAAGTAGGTTCTGTAAAATACAAACCAAAACAAACCAATATGGCTCTAATTTTCAATGGCACCAGTTCAAGATTTCCATAACTTGAACCAGCAAAGCCTACTACAACTTAACAACACTTATAACAAATAGCAGACGTAATACAGCTTTTGTCAGCTGATTTCAGAAGGCAGCTTTGTATCTGTAGAACCTAGTTCAGAGTTGGAAGTAAAAGAGAGAGAAGAGTAAGAATTGTAATTCAAGTTTTGATTCTCCAGTTACTGCTCTCATATTGGAAAAGTTTTCTTAACTTGGACATTGTGTGTGAATTTTTTGCCTCCTCTTTTGTAACAGGTATTGTTTATCCCAGCTTAAAAAGAAAATTAAAAACCCCAAAACATAACAGCTAGCCAACATGCCCATTTAAGAAAAATTAGGTTATTATTCAATGAAACTCTCAAAAAGTTTACTCAAAACTTAATGTTTCAGAAACTTCTAAACTGAGAGTTGCAGTTTAGACTTTTTAAGCTTTCTGTTGAAAATATGAGAGGGCTAAGAACAAGTAGAAAGCTTGCTTGTAGGAAGGAGAATTGGATACAGTTAATATTTTTTAAAAGACTGGATACAACTATGGAGTATTTTTAAAAGAAAAGGTAGATCTTTTTTATTTTTCAGATGTATTCATTAATAATTTTTAATTTAAGTCATCAGGATAAATGTTATTTTAAGTGCATTATTCCTCTCACTTATCTTCAAAGAGGACAGAATTCAGATGCATTAACATAAGTGAACAATCCATTATCAAGTTCCAAAACCTAAATCTCCGTGCAACCAGACTAAATATATCACAGAATGTTTTCCAAACTGTGTAATTATGTAAAATCACCTCACCTGAAAGCAGTGAGTCAATATTTATTTTCCACCTTTATCATAATCAGTTGCCCATGGATCACTGAGCAGCTGACAAGGATATCTTTTCATTTCCTCTCTGTATTAAGTTGCTTGTCTACATGAAATGAGTAAACCACATCACAAAATAACTAGTCAATTGCCTACAGAGAGTGCATCTGCTCAGCAAAACAGCACACATGGTACACACAAATGGGACCCCCTTCCCAATCAATTCAACAGGTAACAAACACTAAAGTGGTGTAGCATGGTTTAATCAACCTTTTGGAAATTATGTGAATGAGACACAGATCAAAAGTCCAAACTGCCCCTCTTCTGGCCAGTTATCAGCTACAAGAAACCAACTAGTAGCAGCCCAGACTTGTAGGTATACATATTCCTAAACTGTTGGCCTGTCTTCAGTATTCACTTCCATGTCTACTCACGACTATCATGTTACAGGTAAAACATGAGATACTCTTACACCTCCGGCTTTTTGTTAAGAGATATAACATACAGAACCTAAGAGAAAGCAAGGAGTGAAATCCAGAACTTCTGTTTCTATAGTTAAATCACTGATCCAAAATGTCCATTTCACCTTGAATTACAGATGAACACAAAATTCACCACGGCCATTTACATCTCTCTCTGAAGCCCCTTCATTAAATAATCCCCTGCCTCCAAGAGTTACTGTGATAAGAAGAAAGGCACTAAAACACTTCAGGGCCATTTGCACTGCAAATCCATGTAGGTAATATTATGCATTCTTTCAAACCACATGTAAAGAGACATCTTCCAGAAAGCCAAATTAACCAATATTAGAATATGTCCTCCTGTCGTGGAATAAACAGGCAGAGCCAGGTCAGGCAAAAAAAGTTTATAGCTACAGGAGAGAATGCACACTGACAGGTGTTCAGTCCTCTATCAATACAAACTCTGACTTAAAACAAAAGGATGAAGGCTCATATACCTTTATGGCAGGTATAAACTGCTTTGTGAAGGGGCCTGATGCGGCAAAGCAGCGTCTGCATAGAAGGAAGCTTTGTTACAGCAGATGTACCTGTGTGCTCCTGGTAACTCACAACCCGCAGCCCTCCAGCCTTGACTGTTGCTAGTGATGTTGCTGGTGCTTGACCAACTTTTAGGTCCTTTTAGCAAGGCCTGCCTCCACACTTGAAGTCTTAACCAAATCTTGTATCAGCTTTTCCTTTTTTTTTTTTTTTTCCCCAGGTCTGATGTCAAGCACATGGGCCTACATTTACCTAACTCGTTCCATTTGACAGCATTTTTTCAGTACTCAGGAAAGTCATACTTTGGTCTTCTTCAATATTCTTGCAGTTAGGAGACATTAAAAATACTCATTTGTACAGTCTGCTCCATTGAGCAGTACTGATGCTTTACAAGGAATTCAGCTTGCTACCCCTCCACTATATACTTATCTATCAAAAAGTGGTGAAGTCAGCAATCTTGCTGAAAATACTAAAATTACAGATAAGTGAATCCTTTGCAGGACCTCAATACCTTCCAACTAAGCATTAATTTATCAATTCTGCAGATTACAAACAGGGAAGAAAGAAGCACCTCACTTGGGAAAGGTCACACCAGATGAAATCAGAGGCCCCATATAGCCCCAAATTCTGCACAACAGTAAGTCTAGGGAAGCCTGAGAACAGGGCACACACAGAGGGGCACTTCCTCAGAAATACTCTGCCAGCCTCCAGCTATTTGTAGCTCAGGGATTTCTTGAGCCAGAGATGATGTCTTATTTATAAGATAACCTTCAAAGTATTTCTCCAGTTGTTTTTTGAACCTGCACAAAATTTAAGCTTCCACAAGATCCTGTGACAAAATTCCATATTTAATTATGAGTTACATCAAAAAAATACGTTGTTTTGAATTTGCTGCCAGCAAGCTTCACTCAATACTCCCTGCTTATTGCACCGGAAGAGATAATAATTTCTTATTCACCATATCCATCCTTCCATGATTTTACAGATAGCTACACCATATAGTTACCGGTCATCTGTCTTTGAGGCTGAAGACTTCTACTCATACCATCCTCAACCATGCCTCAAATGTAAATCCGTACTGTTAGTCGTCCTGCTGCCCTTTGCTGTACCTTTTCAGTACTACTGTTTCCTCATGGAGCCTCTGGGATCTGAATCGGAAAAAGTTACACAATATGCCTGTGTCACTGATTTATATAGTGACACCGTGGTGTGCTTTCTGATTTGTTCTCTGTTCTTGTCCTAATTTCTAGGGTTCATTTGCTTTTAACTAGTGAATAATAACAATCACCTCAGATGTCTTTAAATGTCACAGGGGACTGTTACCCCACCACCACCACCATGTACATCACCTAATCTTCATCTGCACTGAGTTTAATTTGTCATTTGTGTGATTTTCTGCAACTTTTTGCAGTCCTCAGGCTATACAGCATTAGAGGGGAATTAAGATGCACACTTTTATCAGTGAAGGTACAGCATGTCAGATCAATCCAAGAGCTCAGTGGCACAACCTTCCAAGAGCTCTGGGGGATTCTCTGCCACCGACATTGTTTAAATCAAGGCTGACAATAGCTTTTGATAGCAGCTATACTGACACATGCCCTAATTCAACCAATAATTAGTTCATAACTTTGTTATGATTGCTCATGTTATCCAGAAAAGTTCACCTGATCACAAACAGTTTATTTGGCTTTGTAATCTATGAATTTTACTGGCTATACTGGAGTTAGCCTTCCACATACAATTACTTCCTAGAGAGAACCTAGTCCGCTGTTCTTCAAGTCAGTAGGGAATCTGAGTTAGCGAAAGAAACCACAGCAAGTTTCACTTCCTTAATTTTGCCCCAAACCTTACTGAAACTGATTTTTTATTATGTTTGCTATTTCACACATTTTGCAAGTTAAAAAATGAAGGAACTGTAATATAAAATGTTTGTTGGTAGTATTTTACCTCTAATGTCTAAAAGCAAATAAAGGCAAATATTGTGTCACCTAACTATTAAAATTATACACGTTTTAAAAAGTATTGCAAGGAGAGGAAGAAATGGAACCATTTCTAAGTTTAGCAGTGCCAAGCTGTCAGAACTCAAGTACAGAAAAACAGACTCTAGAAAAAAGTCATTTTCTTAAACACCTATACATACTTTCCTTAATAGGCTGTTCAAGAATTCTTTTACCTATTGTAATGTAAATTAGATAAATCATCCCTAATGCCATTATGTGGACGTCATGTCTTCCTGACTGATATCGTAGGTGTACACTATCACTGTCACCAAAATATACCTTGTCCATGTTATGCTCTCCGTGGATTAATCTACTGTGCTTTCCTTTCATGATTAAATGAATTCTAGTCACGTGAAATTACATTTTCAATGTAGTTGTTCAGTGCCTCGGTTTTCAAAAATGCATTACAGCAGCCTTTTATCATATAGTATAGCTTGCTCAGTGAGTTATTTTTGTAACAGAACAAACTTATTTCACTAGTCTTTTCTGAATGACATAATTTCAATTTACAACCAGTCTGGGAGACTGACAGAGTTCAGGAATATAGCTCAGATTATTTTATTCTAGATACTTAGAAAAAAACATTGTCTATAGGATCTGTCACCACTGTAAAGCATTTGCAATCGTGACGTAAAAATTATTACATCTCTCTGCAGTATTTAAATTAAAGAATATCCTCCAGAGTTTTTTTATTCATGCTAAAATTTAGACCATAAATACTCTTTCCCTCTACCAAGCAAGTTTGTAAACACAGGTCTTGAATTCATACTCCAGTTTTGCTTCCCAAAGCGAAGCAACATTCACTTTCTCAGTTTCCTATAATTACTGCAGCAGTAGAAAATGGTAGTATGTTACAATACTTTAAAGTAGAAAGGTTTGCAAAAAGACAACCCCCAATAAGTATTACAGGACTCTGCTGTTAATAAATGAACAGCCAAAAGGAAATTGTTAAAGTTCAGATGAACAGATACAGATAAACTATTTTGAAGTATAGGCACTAAACACAAATAATCACTAGGGGGTTTTGTTGTTGTTATTTTGTTGTTGGGTTTTTTCTTTTAACACAAATATAACATGACCAAATAAAACACTTTGGAGACTTTAAAATGCTTTGTCTTTAGTTAAATGTTACTTTACACAGAGATATTTATAAAGATCAATTTTCTTTGACAAGCTAAAGTGTGCTTGTAAGTTACAGGTATGAGATCTGATGCTTTCAGATTACATTTCTACAAGTTAATTTAGTCATCTCATACTTGTAGGCAATTTTCCTCTAAGTGACTAAATTGTTCTTCTCAGAGATTTCTACTCCTCCTTCTTTCTCTCCCTCCTCCTCTTTTTTCATATTCAGATACAACTCAGAGAAATAAAGTTGTCTGTGGGATAGAAAGAGGATATATAAAAATAAAAGTGAACACTTAATAAGGCATTATGAAATGAAGAACAGAAGAAAGGTAAAAGAAGGGGCAGACAGAATCATGTGGAGTTGCAGAATAGAAAATTTAAAGCAAGGGAGATCGTAGTCTGTTATTCGCATTAGAAAATTGACTTGCTGTCAATATTCTAACTGCAAAACTATTTTAAGATAAATCAGAAACAGGCATCTGGATTTAGTCCAATTTAATCCAATACACATACATGCTACCACCAAAAAAGGAGCTCTTGCTTCTTCCCTTACTACTACCAATACCAATCCTAGTATTTCCCCGATTCCCCAAGATCTTTCCCTTCTCACCAGCTGCTCCATTTCATATTCCTGCCAACTCTTTTGCACCATTCATGCAGTCAAATCAGGCGACTAGATCCATATCTGGTGATGGGCCAAATCCATAATATCACTGAAGTATCTTTCAAACTCTTTTCTTTAGAAGAGGGGAGGTGATCTTAATTTATTATCAAGAGCAGAAGCAAAATATAAAGCAACTTCAAATTCATTACATTTTTATTGATAAGAACTGCACATAATAAACAGAACAACAAAACCAAACACTCCATAAAAGCAAGAGAAGCAGAGACACACAACAAACAAACCACAGACATCCACTAGGTTCCTTCAAAGGATGTACAACAGGAAGAGAAAAATCCAAAACTATAAACTACGGTTTAGTAGCTATAAACTATAGCTGCTTTCATCAGAATTCATGTTTTTTGCAGCTGGAACAAGCAGTGTTAGCCAAGCCCATTTTTGAGCAAATGAAAGTATTGTGTTACTTGGAGTAAAAGTCGGTTTCTCCACTTACACAGAAGTTATTTTTTGCGCCCACTCCCATCTGAAGTGACAGGTGACACCATAAGATGAAAGGGAACATGCAAACACCTTCCAGTCTCACTGTTGTGCCACTGGCACCATGTCCCTTTCAAACACAGATTAAACAAAACCACTAGTAAGTGCTGGATTCAATTCCTTGACAGTTTTGGTCCTCGGGGTAATGTAGTCCTGAAAAGGGCACCTGAAAGGTACAGCGAATATATTGTTGTTTTTCTTAAAAGCATGCTTTTCAAGATAAGGTAAAAGGAAAGTGTACAAAAATTAACCATGTCCAAGACAGAAAAGAGAGAGATGGAGAGAGAATGAACGCTCCAGGCCTTAAGAAAGACTTCTGGAATAAGTAATTAATCAGCACCTACAACTTGCTCCCTGTGTACAGTAGAAGGTGACCAGGAGCAGGGTTTATTGATTTTTTTGGGAGACAGGTCAAGTCAGTAGTCTCTGAAGTAACATGCAGAGACCTGTGACAGTTGGCAATGCTGAAGGTCCCAGACTATAAGGACTTTCTCAAAGGATTCCATTTGCATTTTAGATTTTTTTTCCAGGTTGCTGGATGACTTATCCCCCAAAATGAAGCAGAGTATTACATGGAAAACCTGGATAATGAACAAAGGACAGTAATGATGTCTTTAGACTGACCTAATATTATTGGGTTGGGTAAGCTGTCTCAATTTCCAGTCAGCCTTTTTCAAATTAATTGCTTCCCCCACCCCCCCAGGCCTACAGACACATCATGACAAAGCCCTGTGCAGACAGCAAGATAGTCAGGTGAGATGTAGTTACTAGCTTTCGGAACAAGTCTGTCTTCCCATCGGTCAGATAGGGTAGCAACATGCATTAAGAAATACATCTACACGAGAAATTCAAAACATCTTTTTTGCATGTCCTTTGCTTTTAAAGGCTGCTTGCCTCTTCAGTGTCTTGCTAGTGTCACTCTTATTTCTGTGTCTCAGGATTTCAGTCAAGAAGTAGGTTAGCCCAAAGCAAATCTGTGTTATAAAAGCCAATCAACATTTGTCATCTGTCAGGCTGAACTCTATCTTCTAACAACTTCGGAAACATAAAATACACCTAGAGGAAAAAAAATAACTCTAACAAGGCTCCATCAATAAAGAAGCCAGGGCAAAAGTGCCGTTTTCCATTATAACCACTTTGGTACACTTTCCTGGGCATCAGAAAGGTGACAATGAAGACTGCAAACAGAGTATCTCTGCCTGAAAGAGTACAAATTGTATAGACTTTCTCTCTGGAACTATTACTCTTGCACACCTAGCACTTCATTTACTCAGAAAAATCTAACCCAGTTTACCTCCTATTACCACTGAACTGTCAATTTAAAATACTTAGCTTTCCAATACCTCCATTCTGCCAGCATTTTCCCAGCAGAAAGTTAGCCAAGTGTCTCGAATGAAAATTTCTTTGCTATAAATATCTGCAATTATGGTCTCTAGCCATTAGGACACAAAAATTTTATGACACAAAAATCAGCAAAATGATATCAACCTATTAAAGCACTCCCATCTTGAATTAGTTCTTCCACCTTGCTTCCTTAGATTTTGTAGCTAGCTGATACACACTTTTCAGTGACACATTTTCTGCATGTTGAAGCACACGCACATATTCAAGAAGAAAATACCACATTATCACAGGCTGTTTTCAATCAAGAGCTTAAAAAGAAATAGAGAGAGTATGATCAGTTTCACAATCCAAATTATCTTCAGCGGATTCAGAAATACCACGCTTTATAAACTGAGATGATGAGTGTGTACTGTCAAAGGAAGGTCATCTGATTCACATTCCAGTAAAGGTTGAAAATGAGTCAGAACCAAAGAAAACATAATTCCTCCCCACTCGCACCCTATTCTGCCCCTCAAGCATGATTTTTAGTAAAAGAGTTGCTAGTTCACAGTGTTACATATGCAGAGGGTTCGGTTTGCAAGCAAGGACAACAGAAGAGCTCCCTTGAGGGTGGAAGAGACAGTTAATACAACTCTTGTTTTGAAACAAAGACTTTGGCAAGGCTTAATATGCCTTTGACATTCTTCAAGAAAATGACCAAAATTAGACAAAAAATAAGCCCCTTGGGAAAAAAACACATCAAATCTTAAGTGTTCAGAAGAGCCATCTTCCTATACAACAGTCAGAAATGCCAAAGATGCCACTCCCAGGAGAGCTGAGAGTGAACAACAGGCAAGAGAACACCAAACAAATGAGGAGCTGACATAATTTGGACAGGAACAAAAATACAGGGCAGGGGAAGGATCAAGAGAAAGTGTAGACCAGAAGTTGGATGTAGGAATTGGGAACTCTTGAACAACAGGATGAGATCAGGGAAAGAACAATGGCAAACTGAATTGGTGTGATTCAGAAAGCATCAAAAGGAGAAGAGAAGGACTAGGAGAGCCCAAGCCATCAATAGCAAACATGAGGAGGAATCTCAGGACCATAAATGGGATAAGAAGAAAAGAGGAGCTGCAACTGAGATTAAGGTAGAAATAGGTACTCTGTGTCCTTTAGAGCATCGCCTACTTCACAGCCCTTCTTTCACTCCAAAACCAATGTTTAGAAACAGCACTGCTTCCTGCAGACAAATTTCTGAGAATCTTGCTAGAAAAACAGGTCTGTCAGTCTCTTCTGATGGTGGTTTACATGCAGTCTGATCACAACACTGCTTTGGCAGTTCTGTCAAGGAACAAGAAAAGGTTTCTATCACAGTTATTTTGTTTGTAAACCGGCATTAGGAATAAATTTATCTTTATAAGAAACAGAACAGTAAATGAAGTCTGGCTTCTGCAATTAAAATAATCTGCTACATATGATACTCTTATCATCTTTACCATAAACAAAAAAATTCTGGGTTTATAGAATTTTATAAAATTTCTATTTTTTATTTCTTTCCCTAATGTAGGCTGCTAAGAGATGGAACAAAAGTATTACAATTAAAACAAACACAGCTCCTCCAAATCAATCAATATCTTTTAATAATCCCATAGAAGTAATATCTACTAACATCATTATCAATACTTCACAGGCAAGCAAAAGAAGGTCCCTGCTCTAAAAGCTTACAGCCTAATTCAGGTGACGTAACAGTGGTTCAGAATCAGAAGTGTAAAAAGGAATCCGAAAGAAAAAATTAAAATCAATCAAAAGTAATATATGGCAAGAAGGAAAATCACGAAGTTCATGTAGTAAAAGAAAAATTCAAAGGAAGGGAGAAAGGCAGAAAATAAGTAAAAATAGGAGAAAGGGAACAGGAACATAGTAGCAATAACACACTGAAATTTGAAAATGTACTGCCTGAGTACAAGAGTCAGAGTAATTCATTTTTGATTAGGGGATTTCACTGGCAGGAAAGTCAGAGATGATGATGTGGCAGAAACCATGATGACCAACATGAGGCCTAGTCAGATAGAACTGATATTAGGGGTATTATAAAAACAAAGGACACAATTAAACAAGAGAAACAGTGAATCAGGTGAGTAGGCATTCTTATCTAGCTCTCAAGCCTACAAATTCAAGTAGTGGACATGACAACAGCAAGACAGGAATAAGGACAAATTGTTCCACATTTAATCTTACTGATTTGTGATTTCACAACCAAAAAGTATTTAAACACAATTGAACAGAAATACTGTCATATATAGTAGCAGCAAAAGATTCACGCCCAAGATTAGAGAAGGATGTTGGTCAGAAAACTTTTTAAATCCAGAAATCTGGAACTTAACAAATAAATGAGTGCAATCAAGGTGTGCAAAATTAAAAGAATGGGAAAAAGCTTACCGCACTGATTTTAATGGGAACAAAATTTAACCCCTTTAGTCTGTGAATCTTACTCTATTCAATTCTAAATCATAAAACATACAAATGTCTCTGAAACATTGAAACCTTCAGATTTTTCTTTTATTACTTACCATTAGTTTTGCAGCACTATCACTGACACATATATGGTCACATAGTTATACGATATCAGAATGTTAAAATGAAAATAAGAAGTATTATCCTACATTTATATGCATTCAAGTCATGGAATCACACTATACTTCAATCACATAGTTTTGGTTAAATTTTAGATAAAACTTACGGGGGTGGGAAACACACAGATATGAAAGCATATATAATGAGCACAGATTACCTATTACAGGAAAATACATTTATCAAGAAAATTTAATTAATACTTAGAATCTGGCACTTTTTTTTTTTGTCTGAACTAAAAATAGGGACAGCTTGTCTGATTAGAACAAAAAAGATGAATTTCTGTAATGTTAGGAACAGTTCAGGAGGAAGCACTGAGCAGATGGAGAACCAGCTTCCACTGATGCCAAGTCCTGTGATTTTACTGCAAATCTTTATTGTGGAAGGGGTTTTGCTATTTGTTTGGGCAAGTTACTTTGGCTAGGGAGGAGAGAGGGAGAGGTTGCATTTTTGTTGATTTCAGACACCTCCAGGTATATCAAACAGCAGTATCTCGCAGGTCTATCAACAAGTCCGAAGTTGCAGACTGCCCAGGGCATATCTGGCACAACTAAAACCTTTGCATGTGGAAAAGAGACCACTTGGATAAAGAGCCTCCACAGATGGGAAATGGTATCTACCACACGACCATCAAAAAGGAAAGGAAAGTTCTGATGTGCCAG
This sequence comes from Grus americana, assembly GCF_028858705.1. Taxonomy (NCBI): domain Eukaryota; kingdom Metazoa; phylum Chordata; class Aves; order Gruiformes; family Gruidae; genus Grus; species Grus americana. Next base: position 35,577,731 of record NC_072856.1, on the reverse strand, counting down.
AATGGGGCTAGAAGGAGAAGCAGGAGAGGAAAGCATGTCAGGGAAGCTCAGAGAACGTTTACGGAATGAGGCGGCAAAAACAGGAGAACGTGAGGAAAGATGCAAGTACAGCACATGCCCTTAACTATTTATTTCAGGAGCACGTGTACTAGGAATATTCAAGTGACCTATTACCAATCCTTAGTTGCAACCGTGTAAACTTCTTTCAAGACCAGTAACCTGTTGATAAATAATAAGTAGTAACCAACACCTCTGTGTTCTACGCACAGCTCATATCACCTGGTGAACAGCAAGGACATGAAGTTTTGCATCTGGTGCATTTCTGACAAAATAAGATGCACTAGTTGAAAACACATCTGTTCCATATGCAATCACAAAGACATCCAAAAAAGAGTTAAAAAATACTTTTCACTATTTTTTGCACAGAGCAATAATGCTCTCAGAGCTGATAACAGTTCTTCATTAGTCTAGATATCTCAATGGTACAAGAAACAGATTCAGAAACAGAGTTCTATGGAGACATACGGATGTAAATAATTTCACAGAACAGACGTACAAAATGAAAAGTAGAAGTTGGCAATCAAATACCACTGGAAAGTGGGACCCCTGATACACACAATAAGCCAAATCAACAATGAGTTACACAGTTCTGTAAAGAAAACTGATTTTCAGGTACTCTCTAGAATTTTAAAACTCAAAGGATTCTTTTTTAGCATCCGAACCATGCCCTGCCATTGCCATTCTTTCTGTTTGAGCAGAATTAGCGTTGAAAATAAGAAAGTAATTTACTCTTCACTCTACTTTTTTTTTTTTTTTGCCAAATCTCTGACAGTATATCCTTAAGATAGAAAAGTTGAAGGAAAACTATTTTTAACACAAGCCTTCCTCCACAAGTTTATCTGTTCAGCTTATCCAAGCTGGGTCTTCTGTATACTGTGAATTCTTGTGTATGTATTGACCAGGAAAGTGACAAAAATGTAGCAATATATTGCAACAGACTCAAAATTAAACAGGCCCAAAAGCAAGAGGTTAAAAAAGCAAAACAGTGGGGTTTCAGGGAACGGAAAGTAACTGCTACTTCACAATTCTTACACTTACTGTTCATTACTATTATGCTCCAGCAACTGCTCTCTTGATTTTTATTCCACATTTCCTATTGTATTCAAGTGCTAGGTACCTACAGAAATATATGTATTCTTACAATATCAAAACCATTCTGTCAGTTTTGTTTGAACTACACAGCATTTCTCTTTCTTACACGTTAACACCATCAGAATAAAGGCCAAAAAAAACAAACTGGCAAAAAATTTATGCCCAAAATTATATTTTTTCATCTTGATAATCATCACATCCTGCAACTGAGCACGCTGTTTTTGAGGCATGTATGTTGGCAGCTTTTGGCTGCCGTATTGGTAATGCCTACCATGTTTAAAGGAAAGTGATCAGGTCCCTGAATAGATTTGGATCAGCTCTGTAATGAGGTTTTAAAAGTATATTTTTAAACCTAGACTACCTATTCAGAGCCAAAAACCTAATGAAGGACTTAAATCTATTTTGGGACACTTAACCCTCATCAGTCAAAAAATGAGGACAGCTCTTCAAACATGGCAAGATTCTTTTAGCCCAAGTAAGGTTATCCTATCACTTCCACTTCTCTTGTTCTTTACGCTTCAACAGCATTTTTACTAAATTGATTCAAGACGTATTCCCTGAAGGCTTCACGATGGACTTGTAGTTTACATCAGCTAGACATCAAAAGCAATACAGAAAAGTTTGCTTTGCTATATTCAAGGTCAATTAAAAAAATAATTATAAAATGCTAAAAAAGGAAGGAAACAGACTTAAAAACTAAAGTTATCAACCTACTTCACACACAAATATAATAAGCCCTAACACAGAAGCTCTGTCAGGCTAGTGACACCAGCTGTTATCAAAGCCACCTGGCAGTTCTTCCTTCAGACTATTTTCTGCTGCTTTTTTAACTATTCAGCCTGAAATTTTCCATGTCAACTGTCTGCTTCAGGTAGTTTTCCCTCACCCTCCCTCATCACCACCTTTTAAAAAAAAAAAAAAAAAGTCAGAGAATGGCTGGAACATTTTTCTACCATGAAAGGACCTGGGAAAAAAGACTTTATAAACTCTCCCTTTGAAAAACTGTAACTACTTTCCTGCCCTGTATCAGTAATTTGAAATCAGGCTGGACAATGTTTTTTTATGAGAGGTACACTCTGCTCAGTTTGTGAAAAATCTGACCTGATTTAGCCCAGCTACAAGCTTCTAGAAATCAGTTTTACTATTTTTTGGCAAGATCTGCTGGAACTTAAGAACCAGACAGTCACCTCTCTGACCTTCTGTACATCATCTCAATGTGCAAGGCACCTGAATTAAGTTTCCTCTAACCCTGGTTATGAGTGAAGAGCCAGATTTTCACTGTAAGAGAAGTCTGCATTTAACAGGCATTAAGTACAACACTGAACAAAAAGTGTCATCTTGCGTATTTCTGCAAGCTCACCCACGCCAGTATCCCCTCCATAGTTTAAAACAGTGGCCTGTCACTTCATATTGTTGGGTAACCGAGCAGGATTTAGGGTATATCGACACAGCGTGTGGGGGGAAAAATGGAGAAAACAGCTTGTAGTGGAGACTAGAACTGGAAGCTTGGAAGAATAAGCTGGAATTGACTAGACAAGGAAAGAAACTAAGAGGAATGTAAGAAGATGACATGGTAGTGGATGAGAGAAAAATTAAGCCAAATGAGCAATCCCAGGAAGACAACTCAGAACTAGGGATCACCAGGACTGGAAAGAGCAAGGGACAGAATATATCTGACAGAGCTGGATTTTAGTGAATATATGTGGAAGGGAGCTGGCTCACAACAAAAGACTGAGAAAAGACCCACCACCAGGAACCCGAAACAGACAAAAAGGAAAATCAACAGAAGCAAGGGAGAGTGAGAAGAATTAGTAGGCAGGCAAAGACTGACAGCAGAGAGACAAGGTGCAGCCAGAGACAGTCTGGGACTAGTCAGGCCTAAATATTTGATTGAAAAGACAGAATCAGTGCTGCACTGGAGATTGGCTTGAGGCAGGGACAAGCTAGAAGTATAGGCAAAAACCTAAAAAAAGCGTGTGTCTTCAGAAGCTATTGAAAAACGTAAAATAAAATACCCTAAAGACTTATCATCCTCTGCAAATATCTTCAAACCGTTTCCTCCCCCCTCAGAAAAAATATCTCACTTTCCTCTACTACTGTTAAAAATACAGCATAAAAACCCATAGCTAGATTTCAAAGCTCCAATCCCACTAATTATCAATATGACACCCATATCACAGAATATTAGTCTTCTCATTTTGCTTTTTTTTGGGTGATATTAGCTAGAAAATTACATGTAGAAACACGTTTACAAAATATTAAAACAAATACCAAGCTTGGAATTTTAATTTCTTGGATGCCAGGAATTCCTCCATTTCAGTTTGTCTACTAGCACTAGTTCTATCTTTATCACTACATTATCCTAAACTATTTTTTCTACCCTATCTCATTCAATTAACAGGATATTTTCTGGGAATAAATCCACATTGTATCTTAAAGGATGGCACTCTCTTTAAGACCCTGCTTTCAATATTATGGAACCTAAATGTTACATAGAAAAACAAGTTTTTAATCTGAGCTTTTGCCAAAGGATTCTTAACTGACTGCATTAATTACATTGCTGTATATTGACAGTAAATTGCAAGACCTTTCTAAGCTTTGCATTCATGAAAAATGGCACTTTAAATCCATTCCCTCTCCAGTACTCCCCTAACTGCTTGTTGCAATTGAATTGGATTCATTGTGCAACTTCAGAATGCTAAACAGCAATATACTAACAGAAGTCAAAATTATCAAATAAAGCAGAGATGCAAGCTTCTTCTCATACCACTAGAAATAAAGATGACTTGTATTCTCAGTTTTCGCACATAAGCCAAAGAAACCATACAAAGAACTCCCCTGACACACACTGCCTTTTTATGTGACTCTGAGAACTCTGCATTATTGTTTAGAAGGTACATTCTCCTCCTCTGAAAGTACTTTATTTCATTGCTGTTTCTTATCAATTTATTTTAATGTCAAGAAGAGTCACAATGTATCCTAAAATAAAGTAGAACAATCTTTAAATGAAAGATATAGAATTAATAACTAGTAAGAATACAAACAAACAAGATTTTCATTTTAGGCATTGAGAGAATCTACAGAGTAAAATAAATGGATTGGTAATAACTGTATTGGAGTATAACTTACAAAAAATACAAATTAGTAGAAATATATAATATTTCCTTATATCCTCAGTCCAAAAGTACCATTCATCAGAACATTTTAAAGACATTCTGAAAGCTAGGTATAAAGTTAGAGATATTAAAGTTTGTTTTAAAAAGCTGAACCATGGCAACATGCAGCTCAGGGTAGGTCTCAATTTAAAAAGTTTTGAGTTGTGATGTCTGCTCTGCTCCCCAGGCTATGTTACCTATCCAGCTCTGAGGTCCATACCAGGCACCGTGACTCCAACACTGTTTACCATGCACCATACCATTCACAGAAGTCAATACACATCTCACGATCCTATGATTAAACTGGGAATTCAGGCCCAATTCTGCAATGTTCATGCAGAACTGAACCACAGAAATTGATTCTGGCACAGAGAACGAAAGCTCTGGTCCTTGTTTCTTTACCGTAGATAATTTCTAAGTGACCACTCCAAGCTGTAGCTGAAAAATCCAATTATTTAGATTTGAGAGATTTCAGAGCTTCCAAGTTGCTAAAAAAAAACCCCATAATACATTGTTTGCAGCGTTTTACTGAATGGTATTCCAACACAATGGCACATCAGAAGTTTCTAAAATAATTTTAGGTTAACTTTTTTTGGTGTAACTGTCCATACTATTCATGTACAGCTAAGAAACAAAAAATAGGATCTAGAAGGACCTGTCCCTCCGCCTCCTCCTCCTATTATCTCCTTTAAAGAGGGAAAGACAACTGATCTTTATTTCCAAGGAGGGTAGTAATACTTGCTATTCATGGACACATCTGTACAGTTCTGATTACAAATCTTTGTCAAAACAAAACAGCAAGCTGCTGCTTGACTGCTCTGCTGTGTTTAGTCATACTAGCAACCTTCTTTGTTTTCTGGAAAGCACCTCAATGACCAAGATTAGTAAGAAATTAATTGTCAGCAAGAATAGGCTTAAAGTAACTGGATGCTGCACACACTCAGACCCATACATAGTTTCACGAGAAGGCTATAAATGCAGCAGCCCTCTTACTCCCTATCTGCTACGTCTCAGTGCACCCTGTATGCTATAAGGCTGCTCCCATGGAGACATCGAACACTCCTAACTACATCAATGGCAGACTTACCGAGGCAGACAGGAATGGTATTCTAGGGTTCTCTTTCATCATCAAGGACAACAGCCAGAAGAGTAGTAATGTTTCAAAATGAAAAACTAAAAAACTATCTATAGAGCAGAAAATGCTTACCTGCTGAGCTAAGCAAGACACTGAAGTCTGTTCCTCTCTGTGATTCCCCACATTCACTCTGCCCCTCTTTTTCTGTATCCTCATAGCGGCTCCAGTTGGAAAAAATCTTTCTTCTTGAATAGCTTTTCAGTTCTTCCTTCTCTTCTTCCTCTCGTGATTCAGTATCATCATCCTCCTCTACCTGTGACATTTAAATGGACAGTTAAGCCATTGCAACTCAATAGCATTTTGTTCTGTATTTAAACAGCCATTCATACAAACAACTCCAACCACAGAATTAAAAACCAGAAAGACAAATCAACCTGAGTCCCCGTTCAAATTTTAGATCAGGTGCTACCATCTTCCTGCACTGTATGTAATTCATCAAGAGTATAATTAAAAGCACCTAGTGAAGCTTCAGTTCTTACAGGGGTGAAGCAGTGCCACTGATGCAAGTCCCATTGGTTTCCCTCCTATCCTGAAAGCCCATAATGAACAGCTTCCTTCCTGAAACTGAGAGCAATGTGTGGGGACCAGAACTAAGAATTTAATCACAGTATCTTGTCCAAGTGTTGCAGTGATACAGATGATAACAGAAAGAACTGATGTTTGTAGAGCAGAATAGGAAAAAGAAATCTTATCAAATACTGCAGAAAAACATCCGGAAAGGGTGATCTACGTAAGAACTTCCATTATAACCAACTACAGGGTGTTAACTCAAGTAATATGGAATAATTAATCAAATTAATTTCCTTCATGAAAGCCATTTTACAGAAATACACATAGAAAAATTAAATAGACTGCTGGCAGTCAATCTACTAGCCCAAACTCTTAAAAAGCTCTAGAGTCAAAAGGATAACTCATTGCAGATTCAGCTTAAGATGCAAGCAAAACAGGCATTTGCCACAAGTATTCAACAGCTGTGGAAAACTCTTCCCTCCCTTGAATCCTCTATATCAACAGAGTTCTCCTCTCCCAGAGCTTGGGGTTCAGCTGGAATGACTATCAGTTCACAAACAGAAAGATGTACTCCCCGGAGGAAGGAGCACTCAACAGGCAGGGGTTTTTTTAAGCACATACTGTGGACTTATAAACTGGTACAACATTGGACAACCTGGTAAAAACAACTACACAAAGCCACTATCAGAAACAAACCACCATCACTTCATTAACTGTTTTATAATTGATGAGTTACTTTCATAGCTCAAGAAAGGACACAGAGCAATGAAACATGTTTTACATTGATTTTAGAAATCTATCATGAAGAAGACTTAACTACTCCGTAGAAAATTTTGTGGTTACATTTTGGCTCAGCTAGACAAACACAAACTGTTTGAGATTTTCATGTTCCTTTAGTGTCCAACTGTGCAACAATGCCAAATAAATCCCTGTTGCACACCAAATACTACATTTATATGGAAGTACATCACCATAAAAAGAAGACTGACACAGACAAAAATGTAGGAAGTTGCAGTTTGCGGACCGTGGAGCATTACTACTCCTTAGTTCTGAAAATATATTAAAAATGACCAAAAGTAGCAGTGAAGCCTGTTTCATGGCTTTTACACAAACGTCTACTGAAAGACAAAGCAGCTTCAAACACAATTGTGAGAGTTTAGATTCTCCCAAGTTTTAGGTCTTAAAAATGATTGCCCAACATATAATACAAGTAGCAAAATCAGAACTAGAATAATGATTTCCCAAGAAAAATAATCCACCAATCTTCATAAACAAGCTTCTTTCAGCACTGTTTGAGATCTGGTTAGGAACAGCATGAAGGAAAAATCATCAAAGAGCTTAAAAGCAGATTAAAAGCAGTCATAATTATACAAATATACTGCTAGTTGCCAAACAGCTAAGGAGGACAATATTCTGTGCATTCTCACCAGTTATGTGCAATTTTCAGGTAAATTCTATATTCTTTCTATACATCAAATAAATACACTAAAATGGTTGTTGTGGACAAACAGTTGTTTGCATGAGCAAGGGGATAAAGTCACAACTCTGTATTACTGGGGACTGATCCAGAACTATAGTTTCCACAGAACAAAGGCCAAATCCACTTATATCAAGATAAGAATCAGCTTATTTCTCTTCTGTTCTTCTCTTGCAAATTGAAAGATTTGCTATAATCCAGCAAACCTAGTGAAATTCAGTGCCAAAAATAACTGGGGAGTTGATACAATTCACAAGTCAAAGCAAGAGTAGTGCTATGCAGACAGATCTGCGTTGTACTTTGGTTTCAGTTTTAAGAAAAGATTGGAATCACCTTAGGCAACTATGACTTTATATATAATTACTTACCATAGACCTGTTAAAAAGATTCACTCCTTTCAGCTGTAAACATAAAAAACCCAGGAGTATCACCTTCTTATTTTAACAAGCTTGCAGTAAACTAATACGGATTCAAATGTTTTCTCTTAAACTGGACTAAATTCTTTTCACATTCTGATATTAGCTATGTTATACAGTGCACCTCAAGGAAATTTTGTTTCTTAGAACTCAAATTGTTAACTTGAACTTTAGGAAATAAACCATAAATTCTCAGGAGTGTTAATGGCAGTTGTGCAGACTGGTTCCCCAAGCACTGTCCTGAGGTTTACTTTTGAAATGTGTAAACTTCAAATACTAACCTGCTTACATTTCCAATAAATACTTAACAGAAAATTTTACGTGGTGCACTGCTGTGCTACAAGATAAAACTGCAAATAATCACATTTGAATATTCAACATTCAAACAACTTAAAGATACATCTTCACCATGAAAATTATCGAACACATTAAAGAAACCTCTGATCAGTAGTTTCAGAAAATAATTTGCTTTTACCATCTCACATGAGACAGTTACCGTCTAAAGTAACAACCTCAGAAACACATAAACATAAATCTTCATTACTTTCCTCTCAGCTGCCTGTTCAGCTAAACTATATGCTGCTACCAGTGTCATCATACCTTACCGAAAGACTTCATCAGTACAAACATCTGTCCTATGTGTAATGAAATAAAAGAACTTCCCTCCTACCCCATCCTGAAATAACAAATGATACAAGTTGAAACAAATTCTAGAAGCCAACTCAAATATAACCTTTAAAACAGTATTAGTCAAGTAAGGAAAAAAAAAAACTTATGCCTTTAAACATTATTGAACTACATCTACACGTTATTGCTCCGTGCTATAATGCACTGTGATACCACAGGAGGTGTAATATTTGTCTGCTGTGCCTCTGATTCAGATAGTGTTACATGCATTATCATTTGCACATTTCATTGAAATTTTGAAAACGGGGAAAATATGCAAAAGCCCAGTTGAAGAAAACCAGGAAACCTTCAGACTGTTTTGCATTATCAGAAGAACAAAAAAATATACACAGTGTTCTGCCTAAACACTAACTTCATCAAAGTCGTTCAAACAACAGTGAAAGAGCCAAGCTCCCCTTGCAGAGGAGCTTGCGCGATTTGGGATCTTTCATCCTTTACCAGAGCCTATGACTCTGCTTTCCTTCTGAAGGAAAGCAAAATGCATAGCGCGCATGACCCCAATCTACAGGCTCTACCAGAGCAAAAGGATATTTTAGTACACCCTGCTTTACACACTAATTTTGTATACAGGATTGGGGACGGTACAGCATTGAGAAAAAATAGGAAAGCAGGCTTTCTGTTTGACTTTTCTTACAGACAAGAACATGTTGATGCACACGGTTCAGGAATGAAGGAGTCAAAATGAAGTAAACATTGCTCTGAACAGGCAATTTCCCCTGGGGTCATCCTTCTGCACTTCCCTGGAACCCAGAATGGTTTGGATCAAACCAAGGCTGAACTACACAATGCAGAAAGTGCAACGGTGACCTCTTACATTCTGCTTCAATTACGCAACCTCTCTGCACTGTAAGTGCAGTCAGTCCTAGCACATTAAGTACACGTGTGCGAACACTCAACAAGAATTGTTGAGCTCACAGCCCTTTAAAAAAAAAAACTGAAAGTGCATTAAAAGTCAGAGCTTCCATTAACACTTTCTAAACCTGTATCTATTACCCTTTGGAAGCCGCTGGAGTTAAGGCTTATAGCCCTCTTCCTCTTCAGTTCTATTAATTCTGTAAGAAAAGTTTTAAACATTTAATTTTTTACAGTACTTAGAATATTCTACAGTGACTGGGAGGAACACAGAAACAACATTTGTTCAGCTTGCCTTTCTTTGGGCCAACTGCCCTTCTCCATTATATAGGTATCATGCATTATTAGATTTCCATTCTTTCTTATTTTGTAGCATTTCTCTCAATTCTCTTCCTGAGAATGTCACTTCACAGAATGTACAAAAACATAGTTTGAGCTTTTTTGTTAATCTGTTAGAAAGAGCATAGCTATTTCTTTCCTTCACCTTCTTCCCAAATTTATACAATAACCTTTTCATTTTATCTTTAGAAACTCTTTACAATTATATTGATTAAGCGTTACTTTTCTCCTTTGTTACTGTAACTTCTGTATTACTGTTTTAAATGTTAAACCTCAAAAACATACACATTTCTTTAATCTTTTCCATTCTTTACTAGGGACACTTACCTACAATTCCCCAGACATATATCCACACAGAGTTCACAATAAATAGCCACCGCCATGCACGGACACTTGCATGTTCACGGACAGGGATAACCACTGTGTACTCCCTACATTTGCTGCTCTCCCAACCAGCAACAGCACACACCAATTCCTTGAGTAAACTTCTGTCTTGATCCCCTTTTCCCTGCTTGGAAACTGCTGTAAAGCTGCGGCCAAGCATGATGACATTCAGGCTTATGTGTCTCAATCCCAATTTCTCTTCTCGTCAAGGGAAAAGGCTAGCAAGACAAAATGAAAATATCCTACGGGTTTAATCTGACCTAGGCTATCAGATGCACCATGAATGGTCATATATCTTTTCCTCATTTGTATTTAAAATAGTGAGGTGCCTGTGCAGAGACAGTTTCTCCTCTCCTCCTCATCCCAACTTGAGCAGCATCCGTTACAGTTAAATTCTCACACATGAAACTTGTAAATCATAGGGTCAAAATCCATCTACAATTAAGCAACAAAAGAGTTCGTGATCTTGACACTTCAAATTGTTTTGCAGAATAAAAGTCTGTACACAGAGGCTTGTATGAGTGACAATAAATAAGGTACCTTGGCTGATGTTAACTACTGAGTGGTTCCTCTAGGCAGACATAAGTGGAAATGTGAAAGACTTGCAGTTATACTTTAATGGCTTAAATTGCTCTTGGAAAGACATATCTGCTTTTAATTTAATAGTTCAAAGTTATTGCTGGTATAACCAAACAGGAGCAGTGAGATTACACCAGAAATTATCTTAGCACAATGTGAATACAACACAATCTCAAAAAGATTTAATTTTTTTGTAACAGTGTTCATTAAATGCACTTTTTCACCTTAAATCCAGAAAGGTACAGGAGAATCCCCTGACAGCTTAATTTTCTCTCTCACAATGATTGATAGACTTATACCTTATGATAGTTATATATAGTATAATAATCTTCCAAAAAGTTGTTCTGGTTTTCCACATTTACCTAATTACAACCTCTAGACATATGCCCATCTTCTCTGTCTTGCAAGTAATTACAGATTTATTAACATTAGATCTAAAGTTGGCAAAGGAATATATTATCTGATCTATTGCAGTGGAAATTTAATGGGCTCTCTAAAATATGAACTGTATAGTATCTTAAAGAAAAACAATACATATTCAGAATTATGGCAAATGAAAGCAGAACTGCAATTTTTAAATGCAGTTCTTAGATTAATGCTATTATTTTACAAAAGACAAAGTACTAGTGCAATTTTATCAATACCGATGCAAGTTTGTAAGTGTTTAGAATCAAGATGTCTTTACCTAAAAGAAATAATACAGAACGTTACCTTTAAGTTACCTAGACAGATGGCTGAAATTCAGTGACAGAATTTGAAATGCAATTCACAATGATATAGACAAACAGGAATTTAGTTTTAAAAATAATAAAAAAAAAGAATTAAAAACCCCAACAGTGAATTAACAAGGTAAACATGTCTGTCAGTATATTATATATATATTCCACCATCTGGGAAAATCCCATGAAGCATGCCAACACATTGTTCTGTCTACCTAGGAATATTAGTGATAAATTTCTGTACAGAGAAAAAAGAGCAAGTTCAAACAATATAAAAAGGTCAGTATGATGAAAGAGTGGAATACAATCCCCCAAGCTATTCTTATTTAGTACTCTTAATCCAGATTTTAGAAAAGTAAATGAAATACAAGATTTGTAAATTTCCCTGAAAAATAAGATTTTCCTAATGCAGTGATACCATAAGATACCATAGCTTCTTTCAGAGACAGAAGATAATATTTGTAATAATACTCAGCAACACCTGCCAAAAACTGTGAGCTGTTAGCTTATCTATACTGAATTGTTTTCAATAGATATCATATTCACAAGTCTGACCACAATAACAGTGAAAAAGTAAATATAATAATCTTGTCCACCAAATTATTTTGCTTCAAAGTTCCTGCTTATTCTATCTATGAGATGCAAGTAATTTGAACTGATTAAAAACTTCAAAAGAAAGAGACTGTTTTCTCATTACTGTTTAACTGAAAATCACCACTAAAAATATTCTTTGCACTCAGTAAAGTTATAACATGATCAAGCGCCACGAGGCTACAAGTCGTACTTCATCTTTCTCACAGATCATTATGAATATTTCCACAAGCTACAGCCATATTTTGTATGAATCTTATGCCTCACTGAATTGGAACAACAGTTTCTATTAGGAGCTAAATGTCTCCCTTAGATTCACTGAGCCAGAAAAAAAGAAAAAAAAAAAAAAAAAAAGCCCCGCGGGCAAACAGCTTGGGTTTTTTGTTTGTTAACTACTGATTTAAATGGCTGGCTATCTTCCCTTTCAAAGAACTAGCAAAGAATGCATAAATTCTGATGTTCACTTTCCACTGCTATCTCAGAAATACCTCTGTAACCTGCTAGCACATGATTAGCTGCACGGTGCTTCACATGGGTGGCTTACGGGGGCAAAATGAACCAACCTCTACTACACACCGCTGAAGTTTTGTACTGCAGCTTCTAAAGACCCAGTTTGAAAACTGTCGACTCACAGATAAAATAAATAACCATGCAATGTACACTCACAGGAAGAAAGTCTCAAAAGCTCTATTCTCTAACATTAGAAGTAGACTTGGGAACTTGGTAAAGCGTGTCAAGTAAGTATTTATTTTGGAAACTGCATATTTCAAGACATTGCTCATTAGAGACAGGATTTATCAAACAACAAAGCCACTAGCTAAAATTTAGCTCTTCTCATTTAGATTAAAACTCCAAACTGAAGGATAATTGATGGGGTATGTTGTGAGAATGGTATCATTGTAAATTCAGCACTCATTCTGCACTAATTGGGAAACTCCACAAGCTGCATTAACTGCAGAAGTAGCCCTTTGCCTCCCTTCCCCAAGGCTGAGCCATGCTGCAAGCAAAGAGCCTGCAGGAAGCTTGTCCAGCTGCTGTCTATAGATAAAGAGGCTTTTGATTTTCTAAACTTACCAAGCCAATACATTTCCACCAACAGAAAGTCAACTGCATTTTTTCTTTAATTCAGTGGAAACGATCATATGAAAGTTACTGGCAACTATGCAAACTCATCAAGCTCTTTATACAAAGTTGTCACATGGACCTGCATAAAACCTGGCAGCTCTATTACTTTCAAACTGACAGTAACTTAAGACAGCTGAATGTTTTTCTTACAAACATTCAGTCAAAAATATGAGTGCAAACATAAAATAGGAGCCTCTGTCTTGACAGAGGTAACAGGTTTCAAGAAAACCTTACAAAGTAAGTATACTGCTACAAAGGTTATAGCATTTTCAGTTAGATTACTGATTGTTCCTATGTATAGGCTGTAATTGCCAAAGGCAAGGGGTTTATATATTGCACACATATGGATCCACATATGTGAATGCTGTATGTCATATTCTAAAATCAAACTATGCTTAGTGTTCTGGATAGGTTAAGGAACATTTCCACAGTAAGTTATTTGTTCTTACCAAACCTGCCGTTGCTAAATAGAAGTATCCTGAGCTGCATTAGAGATTGACCGTATTCAGAAATGGATTCAATTCTTATGTGTTAATGTCACAGTATTATAGACTAATCCAAGCTGAAAGGGATCGCAAGAGGTCATCTTGTCCAACCACCTACTCAAAAAAAGGTCAAAACTGAAATCTGACCAAGCAGGTTGGGGCTTTGTCCACTCAGGGCTTGAAAACCCCCAATAGTATAACTAATTCTTAGTGTTTCATTTTGTTGTTTTATTCTAGCACTTCTAAAATTGAAAAAGCAGTTGTATTAACAGCTGTAACAATAACTTGTAAAGTACACACATGAGGAGTTCTGGAACACCAAGGAATCAAAGTTTATTGAGGGTATATATTTACCTCAGCAGCTATAGAACAGACTTTTTAACAGATATTGCTATTTTGCTAGTCTTCCTGAGTCAGTAAGACAGCCTCTCTCAACGAATGTACCTGTTATAAACTGGTATTGAAAAGCTTTGTACTTCTACAACCATATCAATGATCAAGTAAAAGTATGACAAATTATGCAAAAAGCTCACTCAAGCAGCATCCACTTGCAGAACAGAGAAAAATTTGAGTCTTGATCCTAACCCACAGAGGTTATTTCATAAACTTAAAAGTCTGCTCAAAAGAGTAAAGTTTAGAGTACACCTCAGTTAAACAGCCAAGTCTAATGCTTATTTAACACCCCCTACATGCACACAGTTTTAGAACAAAACCAACACAAATCCAGCAACTCTCTACCAAGATCAAAACCAATATGTTGAAGAAGCTTCAGGGTTTCGCGTGCAAGGAAAAATACATGACAAAATTTCTCAACAGATCAATTTTTTGCCGCAATAAAAGCAAACAAAACCACCTGCAACCTTTTGAAAGATTTCAGCTGTGCTGTATTCAGAATGAAAAGAGTTCTCCAAAACTTGTTACATTTTCATATCAAGGTAACTACTTCCTACCTTTAAATTCAAAAATATTTGATAATATTTAGTACCAAGTTAAAAGTTTAGGGGTTTTTTTAAGTGCATCTATTTTGTAAAAAAAAAAAAAAAAAAACCAAAAACAAAAACACAGAAGGCTTAAGACATTTTTCTGCGGTTTTCAAAACATGAAAGTAACTAGTGATATTCACCCATGCTGTTATATTTTCAATTTTCTTCTTACAGAAGAAAAAATTCTGAAAGACACCAAACAGAACAGTATTCTTTGAAACTGTACACCTAAACTGACAGAAAAATAATCGATAGTTTCTTCTCTTTCCTACTGTTAACCTTCTGCCAGCTTAAGTTCCTTGTATTAGTTCACAACAGAACCAGACAAGCACAAATAATGGCTAGACAGGCTGGAAGCATGCCACGAAACATGGGATCTGGGAAGCAGGTCCTTCCTTCATATCTGGCAGCAGTTATCCGCTAGATTGGCTACGTGTACTGGTAAGCCATATCTTTGGCTTTAATTCCCTGCAACGTTAAACCTGTTTTTCTAAAGCCAATTTTGTTTTCTCTCTTGCCTTTAAAGACTTCCAGATTCTCCATTACTATTCCTGTTCCACATAATACACATGGACACACAGGTGTTCTTTGTCAAATTCACGTATTTCTTAAATAAAAATTAAAAAAAGACACTTTGCTACAAATATTTATGTTGATTGGTAAAACTTTGAAAGTGAACCTTAGAACATTTGCAACTGGTTTTAGTCCCTTTTTCAGTTACTGCTTTAAGATAGTCACTGAGACATGTGAAATGCATCATTTTAGAGGTTCAGTATGCAAGTACTGATGTTTGGTTCACAGTGGGAAATACTATCTTGAATTTAAATTAAGACACCCAACATCTGTCAGTTTTTCAGATCAACTATCACATAATAACAGCATATTACAAACACAAAAATATTCACAAAATGAAAATTAAAGCTGGAAAAGGATACACTACTAATCTGAAACCTTAAAAAGGTACTATATGAGAAATTCAAAAGGACAGCATTCTGCTTTCCTCTCCCCTTTCACTATGTCTGCAACGCTGTCAGTAGCACAGTCTCTAAGTTTTTCATCTTTCATTACTAATATACTGCTATTTCCTAATTTTAATTTTATATGCTACTGAAAAACCTCACATCTCTACTACCCTTCTATCAACAAACTGGTAGATCCAGCCATCATGCATTTTTGAAATTAAGTTGCGTTATTACATTTATGGTGTGGCATGACAAAGCAGTAAGACTTCAGTTACAAATAGCCTTATTTGACCATACTTTCTGAAAGGGGGATCAAAAAGGGATAATTTTTAGGACCAATACACAGCCACATAGTAAATCAATGAACAATAAATTATATAAAAGATACTAAGGATAAAAAGCAGATTACCTAATGTGCAAAAAAATTGCGTAACTGTGAAGCTGAATGCAAAACCATGTATCAAGGAACAAGTAAACAGGATATATATATTGAATGACACTGATTAAAAAAAGTATTGAGACACACTAGACAAAATAACCATGTATTACAGCAATGCTACGTAAAAAAGATACTATCCTCAACTCCCAGAGTTTTAAACAGCATTTCTGAGACCAATAGTAAAATTCATTTCTTTCTTTAGACAATGGAAAAACAGAACACAGAGAGTACTAACTACCGACTTGATAAGACACTAAAAACCTTCTTCTTTGTCTTTTCAATGACGTGAAAAATGTATGGTCTGGTCAGTGAGGAAGCCCAGTTTTTCTTCTTTCCATTTTCACAGATGTCTGCAAACCCCACAGTTATCATAGTGATGCAAGGAAAGGGGAAATGAACAAAAAAGTAATTCATCAAGGATACGCTACCAAACTTAGAGACTGCAATCCCTGCCTCATAATCAAGGCAGGATTTCCCTGACAGTATATCCAAGCAGTGCAAAAAAGCAGCCACTCACACCCTCCATGATCAATTTTCCTTGTGCAAGTCAGTAGCCCCCCTTCCTAGCACAAACTCGGCAAAAAAGAGGAACTAATCAGCTGGAGTTCCCTCAGGTACCATGCAATGCATCCCATAATGCAGCAAATTACTGCCAAACATCTGATTTGTGGCTGGTTTGCCTCCCAGAGAGATAGGCTTGTGTTGAATCCACATGCACTGTAATTCAAAGTATGGCTGTACAATAGATAATGTCTCTTTATGATGCTCCTCCAAAACAAAAGGCAGCAACACACCACACCCCCCATCTTCAAGCTCTTTTAGTAGCATAGGTCAAAGATGGTATAGGTAGTAGTACAGCTCACAGAGCAGTATGTCCTCCAACTGCTATACTATAGTTTGAGAATTAATGATGAACATGTTTGGCGATTCTGTTTATATATCAAAATATCAACATAACACAGACAAAAAAAAAAAGCGTAGAGACATTACACTGTCCTGACTCAGGTAAGTCAGAAGCAGAATTTTATACCACCACCATGTGGCATGCACTTGGTCTCAAAGCAGTTGCCCGCTGCAGGCAACAGAAATACAAGAATTTATCAAAAACCTCTAACAACTACATCACCACTGTACACTTTTGACAGAAACATAGAACTTTCTCCAGCAAAAATAATTCTGTTTGTCCTGAAATGACCTGAGAATAGATGGGGACTGGGGCGTAAGACAGGGGAGCACCAAAACAAAGCATCCTAAAGAGACAATGTAAATAAATACAATCCATGTTTATTCAGTTACTGCAGAACTACAGCATTTTATCCAGAAAGTGGAAATAAATTCCTTTCTCTGCACAAATGCATTTCAAGTCGCATCTCCCACATCCCATGAGAATACAGTGACTCTCCATACGCTGAAATGGGTGATCTAGCCTGTTTTCTCAGCTAGACCTATTCTGCTTTGTACAGCAACAGGACACTCCCTGCAGCAAAACTCAAGAAGCTGGTGCCCTGTGCGTCATGCAGATGCCCAATCACCACACACATACAGAAGAAAAAAAGAAACAAAAACCCCGTAACATTTCACGTCATTCTTTCATTCCTGCTCTATCTATATGACAATATCCTCTTTTTACATAAAGTACAAAGGGACTGGAAAAAGGAATGGAGGGAAATTCAGTTCAAACTGTATTTAAAGTCCAATGGCACATCGCTTAACTGAGAAGTGAAAAAAACATTACTGCACTTTGTATTTGAAACTGGGAAGAATACAGACCGCAGTCTGAACTTATTCCTCTACTCCACATTCTCCAAATCCTTCACTTCATTACTCATTGCAGACTGAAACGTTTTCATCGTGCATTCTCTGTATCTAAAACAGGCTCTGTGTGTCCACTGACTGCCTTTTTACAAAAATGCCTCAGTGCTAATGGCTCTGTAACCTTATGCACACGCTCTTTCTAACATAAACTGGCAGACAGAAGGATGATTTTGCTATATGTTTTGAGAACAAGCTGAAAATAATACATTACTTCATTAAGAGACATTTTTTCTGCATCATAAACATTTTCAGTTGGCTAAAAAAGGATACAATAAGGCAAGAAAATAACCAATTATTATTGATAAGCGCATCAATCTGCTTTGCTGTCTCACTGAAAGTAATTAAACCAATTTTCATTATACTTCTTCCTTCAAGGTTTCACATAATTTAGATAAGATTTTGTCCCCTTCCAATTATTCAACAGAAAACAAGCATTTGTAAAAGTCACTTAATTGCAATTCTTGGCAGCCAGCTTAGACAAGTCGGTATAGGTATTTCCTAATCCTTTTGCTTTTATGCTTTAATTTTTTCCAGACTACACCTACTGAAATGCAAAGCCAAAAAAAATAATCTTGATATTTAATATTTTGTGCATTTCACTTTATGATTTTTCAACTATATCAATAAGATTAAATAGTATTGCCAAATGCTAAATCTATTCCATCATTACAGTGATACACATGACAGAGTAAGTTAAAAATTATTTCTTCACAAGTATTAATGGGGATTAGGTCATACGCACATGCTTGTATGTTCACAGTCTTCTCATATTGGCATATTTACCTATTGATGAATTTGTAGTGAGCCTCTAGTGATTTTTAAGCATTGCCTCCCATTAACAGAAACAATTTGCTTCCTTATTGCTCACCTAGACATCAAGTACAAGCACAAGTTCAAGCTTCTATTATAAACTGGTTTTTCAACTGAAGGAAAAAAGGAAAAAGCTAATGGGTTGGTTTTTTTCCTTTAGACTAAGGAAGGAAGAGCCTCAAGAGAGGTTCTTTCATGTAAAGAGAAAGAATATCCCTGCAAAGAGTAATCCTCTTCACTAGTTTGCTCTACTGGTGACCTTTAGAGAGCTCTACCAAAGCTAAAGAGAAGCTTAATTAGCAGAAAGGGCAGCCTTAAGAACAGGTAGCATGAAGAAAAAAGCTTTTAGTCTTTATTGTACAGGATGAGAACTTTTTGAAAGAGGAATGAAATCCTAAGACTGCTTCATAAATGTTGGATACTGGAACTCATCACTTTGGGTTAGCTAAAGATAGAATTAGCCAAGAGAGACATCCTATTCTGAAACCTATGTTTTGCATAACAGCAATGATGCTCCACTTAAAGGGAAAAACATCTCATGAAGCACACAAGAGAGGGACTTTTTCTTGAAGTTTTTACATAAAACTGTTACTGCTCCAATGCTCAGAAAGTATGATTCTAGAAGCTGTTTGACTAACTTCAATAGCAAAAAATATTTCTCTCCCCTTGACTTTTAAAAATTTTTACGGGTAATTCAAACAGATTAGTCATGTGACTATGACCTGGTGTGAGCTATATATATACCTACGACACATAACTTGTAGATAAAGAGTATAACCTGTTTCCTCCCAAAAAAAGCATCATTGCAGTTGCAGAAAACCAACCTGAAATAAGAAAAAAAAAAGTCTAGATCCTGACAAGTTCTTATGCTCAAACCTATTTACAGCTGAAGAAAAAAACATGACTCCTATCTAGACAGAGCATCTGTAAAAAGTCTATCATTAAACAAGGCTCAAATAATTCTATACAGACGTAAACCTATCAAGTGGTTATGAAAACCTCCACTGTGTATTGTATCTCCATGTTTATTCTGTGACTATCAGGCTTTTGGGAGGCTCAAGAGGCAGTAATGTTGTTTCATTTTTAAATCATCTTTATGAAATTGCTTTATAACTACACCAGGGTGGTATAGTACCATGGATGTTTTCAAATATCTGTCTTTGCATTAACTCAAAAAAAACCCCCCTTTGTTATTTGTATATCAAATCTGAATGCAACTTTCTGTTTTAGAGATCACCACTCAAACCTCAGACACCCCTTCCTCATTCATCTCCAACTTTTTTTTGGAGGGGGGTGGAGGGGAAATCGGGAAATCCTCTGAAAGATATTTTTCCAAATAGCCTTAAAGAATGTGCTTCCCTAAACCGAACATGCAACATGAGATAAAGTAGTGAAGAATCACTGTCATAATGCCATACTTATAAAAACAAGATGAAAAACATCATTTTATTTTGCCATTGGTCTAGAGTATAATTCTAAAAAGTAAAAGCTACATCACAATGATGCTCCGATCGTGCAGTTAACACTCCTGTGAAGAAGCTCTAAGAATCACTTAGAATTTCTTGAAAGTACAAACACATCCAAATTACCAACAAGGTAAAGGAGGACTGGGCTGTACTTGTTGGGATGCACTATGATCCCAGGATTTTATGTGCACATCACATCTCTACCTGCAAGTTTGCACTGGTCACCAGCCCTAGGTGCATACAGAACACTAACTGCAGGAGAACTTTGCATCCATTTTGCAGTGGTGAGCTCTAGACAGTGCTCAACTGTCTAGACAACTGGTGGACAACTTCAACTGTTATTCCATCAGGAGGGAAACCACCAGTATTACACTTGTGTGTAGCCCACAAGGCAAATTTGCACCCAAAACACAATCCTTGACAGTAACAAACTAAGTACAAAGAGCTGCACCAAAAATACTGAAGGAACTAACTCTTCTCATTAGCACAATTCAGTTTTGAATTTTACCTCTACAAATAAATTTTACTCTGAGACAATAATCTTTTTAACACCCTTGCTAACAATTAGGATGAAGTGGAAGGCAAAGAAATAAGAGTATGGGATCATTTGAGCTTCTGTTGCTTCCATGGGCATGCCACCTACTGTTACGAATTAACAGGAACATAACAAGCCAGTGAAGTCAGCAAAGCAGCGTAACCTGAGTAACACAGCCTCAAACAGAATACACAAAGCGGGGGAAAAACCCCAACAAAACACCAAAACCGAAACCCTTAGTTTGTCAGGCAATCAGAAAAAGGTCAAGGTCTCACAACGTGCCAGTAACAGAGCAGTAGCCTAGGAAAAGCTGTGGCCCAGAACCATCACTCTGTTCTCTACAAGAAAGAGGTCCTGGCTATTCCAGGGTTAAAGAGAAAGTCCGTACAGTTACAGACTGGGAAAAGTGAAGCAGGAATAGAAACAGGACCTTGAGGCAAGGTTCTCACACACTCCAGCAGATTTACAGGTTTTACCAGCAGGATGTATTATTAAGTCTACCTGCAGAAGAGTTAAAGCCTTATTTTAAAAAAGTAATAATGAAAAAACACACGCACATAAAAATAGGAATCACATACATGAATGAGAACAGTGGGAAATGGACCCCCTCTATGCCTTACCATAGAATACCAAATCACACAGGCTTGAAATCCTTTGGTTATGAAAACCTGTAAGAAATATTCCTCTGTACTTGTTACAAGGCTCTAAATCACCACTGAATCAATAATCAGCAATTTTTTATTTCTTTAAAATACAGTGAAACATTCTGACAGCTACAGAAGGCTGTGCAGCACCATTAGACTGGCTGGAAACCTGTAACAGAGCTCCTGAAACTACCCAGTTACTTTTGTGAGGAAAATACAAGCAGTACTGTATGAAATACTTTTTTTAATCAAATTTCATGACTTCTACAAATCTTCTTCAGCATAAATACCTACTATCTCTCACTTGATGTAACCATACAAAACCCTGTATGATGTTCTCTGGAACCAACTACTCATCCCAGTAACACAGTAAGATTTTCAGCTCAGAATTACTAAGTGTTCCCTTCCTACAAATATATTTCCTTCAGAGTTGTGTTTGGAACAAATACCCAGTAGCAAGTCCTAATAATACATACATATGTGTGCTTTCCATACGTTCAACTGTACGTTCACAAAACATCATCCTGAGATAAGAAAAACATTCCCACCCCATGATGTGCGTGCATCCTTACTCTCCCTCAGTTAATTCCGGCAGTTTCTGTGCCGGAGGAAGGACACGCACCACCAGGCAGGCTGCCTGCCCACCTACTGCTTGCTACCAGCATTGGGTCAGCCCCAAAATGTATTTTAAGATGGACAGCGCGGATTCTTAAATCTGTAGTTTTAGTTCTTCCCTAAATTAAAAAATCTTTGTTAAATATGATGGGAAGTTCTTGGGAGACCTTCTTCGATATTCAAGGTATTACGATTTTATATTTCCTCTGAATAAAATCCACTGCATTACATGGGATAATTAAATCTAAATAAGGTAATGATTGAAGGTTGTGTTTCATACAATTAACAAAATGTGAAGCTGATAAAGTTATTTGTTTAAGCTAGCAAAGTTTCAGGACAACCTGTTTGAAAGTTACTACATTACTTCCCCAGAGAACTGAGGGGAGAAAAAGGAATAAAAGCATTTAAGTAGGTGAAGACAGAAATGCACAGCCGTCCAAACTATAAAAAATCCAAGCTCTTCCCAAGGAAGTTAAAAAAAAGAAAAAAAGTCAGACACGAAGATGTTATGCAGCAATGATGCTGCATGTTCATCTGTGTAATGGGATGCTTTCAGTACAAGTGTGTCAAGTTAAATCAGCAGGGAAGTTGGTAAAATACAATGAAGGAATAACAATAAATATCACTAAGCCATTCCACAATAAACAACCAGGGATTATTACGAAACATTGCAGTCCCCAGTGCAGTGAAAAGCAGGTTTCTCTCTTGTCTATAAACTGAAAAGAATAAATTAACTTTGGCTGGATAAAAAGCATTTATCTTTTCCTATCGCAAAGACAGCCTTGAAAAATAAAATAAAAAAAATAGGGCTGTGACAAGTGGTTACACAGCAGCTCTACTGAGTAAGCTCAGTAACCTTCACCGTATTCTTAAAACCTTTGACAATATTTTTCTGTACTGATCTCTGTATACTTCCTACACAATGCATTACACAATCTATCTACCCTATCAGTCTCAATTTTTACTCTCAATGTCCAAATTAAACCTCCTCCTTCTTAATAATGTTTTTCTTCTTGTTCTGCCTAAAATGGATCTGTTTGCAGTAACCTTTCTACCTAATGGAACATTGCTATCCAGGCTTCCCCAAAGTGTCCTCTTCACCAGAAAGAAAGAAAGAAGAAAGAAAGAAGAAAGAAAAAAAAAAAAAAAAAAAGAGAGAGAGCCTGGTCCTTCAACCTCTCCTCCTTGGTGATATCTTCTAGACCTCACACCTTTCCTCATTCCTTCCCCCTGAACTTTCCCCAGCTGGTCCAAAACTTGCAGAAGTAGAACCAGCTCTTCCGTGTGACTGCACTGCTAACTGATACTTTCTCATCCATTAAACTGCCAGTCCCCTTTTATAAAATTGCAGTGTAACCAGTCACACACCTCTGCAAATTTTTCCTACGTAAATGTAGCTGTGTTACAGTTGCCCTTGAATTTACACCTTGTTTCTACCATTTGTTGCGACTGTTCTGTGCTCCACCCTCCTGCCTACCCTTCCAGTTTAGCACTGTCTGCACATTTTAACGCTGTATATTTTACTCCTTTATCAGAATTATTAATAGAAACACTGAACATGAACAAACACAGAATGAAGCCTTGTAGAATCCCATATAAAAAACACCAGTTTGACACTGAACCAACTCTAAAGTTTTCAATTATTTATTCACACACTTTTCAAGAGGCTTAATCTAAATCAATACACTCAAAATAAAATAATCCACACTTCATTCACAATCAGTTAGGGCCTCTTCACACATCATCACAGTAGAGAAACTCCTGAGACCGGAAGCTCTTCGCACCTCATTAGTAATTAAGTACAGCTCACAAACCGATCACATTAATCTAAACAAGTTTTTTTTCCTAGTTGCTTTTGAGAACATTAACATAAAACGTCAAAAGATTTATTGTGTTCCAGATCCAGATATCCATTTCTTCTCCTATCTGCACAAGCTCTGTTACAGTGTTCTAAAGGAAATCAAATGTATCTGTATATGAAAAATCCAAGCTTTTGTTACCATGCCTGTGAACAGATTGCTTTTTGCAGTTGCTGTAAAGTATAGTTAGACTGTAAAGATTTAGTACATACTAATTAGGAAAAAAATTATTTGATGCTGACAGCATTAGATGTTCTCTTAGTTCTACATGTGCATGCACCACGAGAATGAAGATATAATATACACTAAATAATGTGATGTCATCTTGAAACTAACCATAAGAAAGACTGCACTGAAATCGGCCTGTTTAACCTCCATTCTTTAACAATAAAATGTTTACTGCAACCAATGCCCAAAGCCAGAAAAGGAACATTGAAACAGACTTGCCAATTCCAACTGCACTGAAGTAATAGCATACATCACATGCACACTTAGTGTATCAAAGAAAAGAAAGTTAAAAGAATATTTTGTAAATTGCAAATGTAATAAGCATAAAGGACAAAAGAAAGTCTCCTTAAACCAGCCACAAAAGGATGTGGTCAAGGACCATCAAAATAAAACCCAGTGTCATGTCCACAATTTCAGGAAGTTGTTTTTGTTTTAATAGAGTGTATTTCATAGAGAGAGCAATTTAAAAATTCTGACAATACATAAAATATGAATTCCAAGCAAGTTAGAGGAGTTTGAATAAAAGTGGGAGATAATATTGGGCCAATGTCAATCAGATCTTTAAGCATTATAATTCAACATTATTTTTCTAAAAATGAATACTTGCAAATATGTTCTTTTTATTTAACATAGAATAGATGAGTTAAAGCAGACAGAAACAACGGAAAATTATTCAAGATGACAGATCTACAAAGAAACCTGCCATTTGGTAAACCAGCTGGTTATAATTAGACTTGGATTCATTTTTGAAGGGAGAACACAAAATCTTCAGTAATCAAGCCAATTAAATCAACACACACACCAGTTACAAAAAGACCGGACAAGTGCAAGATCCTTTTTTCTCTTCACAAGGAAGAGCACTTTTCCTCACGGTTTCTAAACCAATTCCGTGTTTGAGAGAGGCAGCATCTTAAGAGTGGAGCTGGGGAGTTCCTCAGAGAGCTATCTCCTCAAGAGCTGACAGAAATCATAAAACCTTTCATCCTGAAGACTCTGATCCACAGCTGGATCTACCATGCAGGGTATGAGTAAGTCAACTATTTATAAACAAATAGCACCCTGATCTCCTTCTACATTAGCACCCAGCAGAGCAGGGGAGAACTGACTCAGCAAGTACTGGGGACAGGCTTTGCAAGTAGCACAGCTGATCACCCATTACTAAAACCAGAGAATTACACGACACTTACAGTAGTGTAAAACATGTGGTGTCCAGCCTTCACTGGTCCACAAAAAAATGAGAACCAGATGTGTCACCACCACTACGGGTTGGGTTTTTTTCCCCTGTTTTACAGGTCAGAAATTATGTCCTCCTGTAGCTTCAAACACAAACTTAAGAACCATTAAATTAAAACATCCAAACCACAACATTTGAAGATGAATAATCATTTTAAATGAATGCAATTGACTAAGAAATATTGCTGGCAAAATATTATGCAATTTAATACCAATTTCTACTTCACTGTAAAAATTAAGTATTTCCAAGAGTTTTTAATGAAGTTCAGTTTTATTAACACTCCTATTACACTTTAGTGAATCCATTCATCTATAATTTTATTTGCATTTTACTGCTCTGTCCATAGCAGGCTCAACAAGTCCAAATCCAGTTATTTTAATACAATTTGATCTAGATCTTGTCATAAGGCTTTTCATAACTGAAGACAAAATAAAGAAACTTCTCAGGCAACAACTAAAGCTCCATCAATAAAGAATTACTTAAATATCAAGCTTAGCAGCAATAGTTTTATAAACAAATGGAGTATAAACAAATGAAATTATAAATGTAGCATAGTTTTGAAACTATAGAACCACCTAGACTTAAAATTATTTTCAGGAAATAATACCAGGTCATCTAAATCCTGATTATACAATGCTAAAATGATCCCAATCTAATAGGAAAATTCCTCCAAAATGCCAAGTTGATACCAGCAGCGTGGAAGTGCAGAGTGTAATCCTCCACAATTTTTACCCTAGAAAGCCCTTGAAAATCCTATATATTACAAAATTACAGTGTTCTTAGCCTCCCTTCTCCAAGGAGTTTCAAGGGCCATTTGAAAAAAATAAAGGGGATTTTAAGAAACTCCAGCTTCTCAGCACACAGTAAGGAAAGTGATGTGATAAGACCGCTCACATTCCGCATACTATTACCTGGCTCTCCAGGTTTGCAGTTTACACATCACCACCACTTGAGAAGATCTGACCCCTGTTGCTGAAAGACAGCGAGGTCTCCTCTCACACCAACCACTTACTCCAGGCCAAGCACCCTCTTACTGAGCTGGTGCACTTGTGTAAAACAAGTCTCTTTGCTGAACAGAGAGAACGCTAAGGAACTGGGAATAAAAGGGGCAATTTCCTGCCAGGTAAGAGTTGAATCTGTTCAGAAAACATGGTCTAGCACACATCGAAGACAGTACAAAGGAGCTTGCCTGACCATGCAGATGGAAGAAGGAGGTCCTCCTTGGTTCAGAAGTGGTAAATTATGAGATTGGCTCAGAGGTAACACTAGATGTCAGCAGCTGCAGGCTGGCACAGGTGTTGACACTACGGTGGGACTGCTGGAAGCCAGTCCCGTCAAGCTGCTGAACGCAAGATTTGTAGCAGGCATGCTAAGAGACCAGGCTTAATATCAAAAGCCTCCTATGCAGGAAGAGTGTTATGCTTAAACACTCTTTAGTGAAGTTCTGGGAAAATCTTAGCTATTGCTTCACTTTTAAAGACCCAACCCATATTAGCCCTGGCCAAAAATAAAGTCTCTGTGCTAGACTAAGATGAAGAGCATATCAAAGTCAATAACACAGTGATCAGGCAAAACATATTGTAAGCTACCCCTAAAGAAATCTTTTAACTGCTTCCTGAAATACTTCAAACAACAATCTAGACAAAAACGCATACATATAACATGATTCCCTTCCTGAATGCACCTGTTACATTATGAAGTGGGTCCTGCTGGGTCAACAGTACCAGAGAGAATACAGACATAAATGTATTTCAACTTGGTAAGAAATGGTTGAATGACTTGAAAAAAATCAGTCCAGGATAGAAGTTTCCTCAGCTCATATAGGTGCTGAATTTCCCCCGTGCCTCTGTGGCTCATGAGGGAGTACTATTGTTTCACATCCAGATTCCAAACCTGCCTGCACACATCAGTATGAACTCGGCAATTTATATGGTTTACAAGTGAAATTACCAAGGAGCGCTCTAGGAAACAGTACCAGTCCAGCTGCATCGTTTATCTCCCAAAACACAAGTGCTAAAATGTATCTAAATACAATGACAAGAGAGATGAATATTGTATATTTTTTAAATCCAACAACAACCACAGGAGTTCTAATATAGATAAAACACTGGCTGGGTCCAACTGAAGCCATGGCATCATAAAAGTCAAAGTGAATCTAATCAACATGATGCTGAAAATGGGGTAGCAGCTGGTCCATCTACATTAGGACTCCCAGTGCTGCCAACACCAATCAGTATTAGGTCATCATTGCAATCTTTTTGCCAATCCAGGGACAACCATGATTTCTATGTTGCAACAACGCTAAGGGAAGCAAGACAATCTGAATGTAGTACTGTCAAAGCATTTATAAATGGAAACTGTTTTTAAAGGCACAGTGTTGATCTCATACCATGGTGGGTTGTAGAAAGCATTTTAACATCCCTGCAGGAAATTGAAGGTGTAGTTGTGGTACACTTGGGCATGTCTGTGCTACTTTTAATCTGCTAGAACACTTTATAACTGGTCAAAGGAAAACCATCAACCTGGATTAATGACAAATAAGTGTTCCAGTGAATCACAGATACCAATTCTGTAAGATGAGCTATGTTACCATGTCTTCATTGCTAGTACCAGAGACTGGACAAGACACGTGCTCATTTCAACGTCTAATCAAGGTGCCAAAACTATTCAGCAATTCTTCATCTCTATTTGCAACGAGAAATGTATTTTTCAGATGCGTTTTTCAGACGGGACTTGTATTTTTCAGCACAAATAGAAACGTTTTTCGGCCAGGAAATCCCTACCTATGTTTCCACCTGAGCACGCAGGTGCTGGCTGCTGCTGTTTCAGGGGAGAAAGAAGGGGGCAAGGGCCGAGCTGACCAGGGAGGGACGGCTGGCAGTCACGGCACCCTCCAGGCCTGCACCCCGCAGCCCCACACTCCTTCCCCACCACCTCAGACTCCCGGGAGAGGCGGCGGGGTACAGCTGCCAGCCCGGCTCCACCTCGGGAAGGGGAGGAGAACGAACGGTTGCGCCCCTACCCCTGCGGCCGCCCCGGGCCCCGCCGCGCTCGGCCCCGCCTCCCCCCGCTCCCGCGGAGGGCGGGCTCTCCTCCTCCTTACCCGCCGGTGGTGGTGGGCGGCGGGCGGTGGCGCTGCCCCGCGACCCCGAGGCTCTCGCCTGCCCCGGCCCCCGCCTCCTCGGTGCCCGTGAGCGCCGCCTCTTCCCCGGCCCCCGCCTCCTCCATGGCCGTGGCCGTCCCCGCCGCTTCCTTCAGGCGCCGGCTCGGCCGCCCTCTCCGCGCCGCCCGGCCGCCGCCGGCCGTGTCGGCCGCCTTCCCTGCGGGGCCGGCTGCCGCCCCGCTCAGGCTGCATGGCCGGGCTGCGCCCTTCCCCCGCGCCGCCTGTGGCCGGGCCGGCCTGTGCTGCGCCGGTCCCCGCCTACTCCCGGAAAGAGGCCGCCCGCGGAGGCCGAAAGAGGGAAATGGCGGCGGCGCCCGCGCCCTCAGCAGCTCCCCCTGCCCTCGGCGCCGGTGGCTGCCGCACAGCCGCGGGCCTCGGCAGCGGGCCCGGCCTCCCCGGCGGAGGGGAGCCGCGGTCTGCCCCGCTCCCCCTGGGGTGAGCCCCTTGCAGGTGTCTCGGGAGCATGTGCCGATGTACCCTCTGCAAATTTCAACAAGCAAGGAGTGAAAAACGAATAGCTTTCCACACGTATGTCAAACAAAAATACTCTTAATGTTTAGAAAGCAGCAAGCACTCTTGGCTAAAGCCATAAGAGTCACAGCATCCTTTAGGTTGGAAAAGACCCTTAAGATCCTTGAGTCCAACCATTAAGCCAGCTCTGCCAAGTCCACTGCTAAACCATGTCCCTGAGCACCACGTCTTTGAAACCCCTCCAGGGATGGTGACTCAACCACTTCCCTGGGCAGCCTGTTCCAGTGCTTGACAACCCTTTTGGTGAAGAAATGTTTCCTAATATCCAATCTATATCTCCCCTGGCACAACTTGAGGCCATTTCCTCTTGTCCTATCACTTGTTACTTGGGAGAAGAGACCAACACCCAGCTGGCTACAACCTCCTTTCAGGTAGTTGTAGAGAGTGATAAGGTATCCCCTCAGCCTCCTTTTCTCCAGGCTGAACAACCCCAGTTCCCTCAGCCGCTCCTCATGAGACTTGTTCTCCAGACCCTTCACCAGCTTTGCTGCCCTTCTCTGGACACACTCCAGCACCTCAATGTTTTTCTTGTACTGAGGGGCCCAAAACTGAAGACAGTATTTGAGGTGCGGCCTCACCAGTGCCGAGTACAGGGACACGATCACATCCCTACTCCTGCTGGCCACACTATTCCTGATACAAGCCAGGATGCTGATGGCCTTCTTGGCCACCTGGGCACACTGCTGGCTCACGTTCAGCCAGTTGTCAGCCAGCACCCCCGGGTCCTTCTCTGCCAGGCAGCTTTCCAGCCACTCTTCCCCAAGCCTGTAGCGTTGCATGAGGTTGTTTGACCCAAGTGCAGGACCTGAAATGAGCTTTCTGTAGCAAATGAGGGAAAAAGCAACCAAGCCCTGGCTGACAGGGTATTGCACACAAGGCTGCGCTACGTAAAGCACATGATGTGACTCTGCAGCCTCTTGAAGAGCATCTTGCTCTGAGGACACAGAGCAGGGACACGGAAACAGCTTTGTGCCATAGAGCTAGGCTGGTTTGTCCTGCTCGGCTTGAATTAGGCGGGCACCCATTTTGTCCGCAGGAAAGCTCACCAGTTCCCCAACAGCAGGCTTGCCCAATCGCTCCTGAGCACGCAGGCTGTCATTTGACAACACACATTAAAACATCAATCTGGTTTTGAAGGGTTTTTAAACCCAGTAGTCCTTACAGCAAAATGTGACCAAAGCTCCTGTACTGTGAAATCATGGGCCGTAGTGTCTTTGTCCTGCTACCTGCAGTTAAGGGCTGCCGCAGATCAGTAAACTAGCTTAGCATGACTCCCGCGCAACATAAGCAAATAAATCAAGTAACAGGGAGCAGCACTGGCAAGTGCATTGCAAAGGCATCTAAACGATTCCTTGTGCAGCCAGCACAGGTCTGGCAGACCCAGTGCTGAGCTAGAGCTAATGAAACCTGGCAAACCCAAGCTGTGCCTGCATCTGTGCTGCAATTAATCTGTGACACGAACAATCTGCCTGCAGATAACTGTAAGC
This sequence comes from Grus americana, assembly GCF_028858705.1. NCBI lineage: Eukaryota > Metazoa > Chordata > Aves > Gruiformes > Gruidae > Grus > Grus americana. The sequence continues at coordinate 35,547,354 of NC_072856.1, read as the reverse complement.
TGACTATATGTACAAATTTAACAACTCACATTAATTAATACTTACAGCTAGATTGAAAAAACCCCCACTAATATTTGGCAACAAATAGCAAATATCATTACAACTCACAAGTGCGAAGTTCATGCATCAATAATTATGAGACAGATAGCAAAGTCATGATACTGTACATGTGCATTTTGATTTTGTAATTTAATTTTGATCTCCCTATTATTATCATCTGTTATGATAGACAATTAACATAAATTATGTTACCATAGCACACAAAAGTCCCACTCACAGGCACTATTGCCTTGAGTAATACACAAATAGAGAACAAAAGGTAACACCGCAAAGTGTTAACAGACCTATGAGACAAAAGATGATAGAGTATGAAGAGATGCCGAGAACAGTCAACATGCCAAGAAGAGATCTTTGCATACTAGCAGCTTAGCTACTGTCAGTTTTTATAGGCATTACAGTAAATCAGCCCATTAGGGAGGGAAGGCTTTGCATGATGATAACAAGAGTGCTTTTTACTTAGAAATTAATCATAATTTCTATACTGTATTACCAGTGTTCCTCCCGCCCATGTCAGTTCAAATCAAGAACAGTTGTGTCAGGACAACAACAATTTCTGCTTCTCCTGTTGCTCTGAAGTCTGCAATCCACATGGCGTAGCTTCCGCAGTCTTTCCTTCTAAATCCTAATGCAAGGGAGGGTAAGCGACCTAAGAGGGGGACATACTTGCTACCTGTGGCAAAAGACGAAGCATTACAGGCCACAGCATTTAGGCAATTTCTAGTCTCCCCTCTTCTGAGAAAAGTGTCATCTTCTGGCAAAAAAAGGCAGAAAGTTCAAACAATCTCCTATAATCATCCAAAGCGGCTGCTCGACCCCAGGTGTTAGGCAAATGTAGAAGTTAGCCAATTAGTAGAGGTTTATCCATGCGCCTGACATTCATAGCTGATGCCTTTTTAAGACCGTCTCTATCCTTCGCTGAAATCTCGCAGAAAACTCATGAGCCCTGGCAGTTTCAGGTACGTTAACTGTGAAGGCCTGGATCCGGCGCAGCCCCCTTCTAGGAGCTCTGTTGGCTACATTAAGAGTTTAGCTGGCTGAGTCCAAGGTCAGCTCCTCTGCTGATAAGAGTTGTTGTGAAGAAAGCTAGAAGCAAGGGCCTCCCCCTCCTTTCCCTTGGGAACAGCTTTTAAGCTAAGGTTGTACCGCTGGCCCTCGCCTGTGCCACATGGCAGCTGGGCAGCAGCTACACCCACACCTGGTCTCCTACCTCCTTGATCCTGACACTGATCCTGGCATGGACCTGCTGGCTGGGCCCTCTGGCTTGGTCTCGGACCTGCCTCATTGCTACGGACTTGCTATGCGATCACTGAACTATGTCTGACCTGATCGCCGGCCCCGATCTTGAACCAAACGTACGGCTCCACACTCTGCTTCTTCTTGGTGAGGTCTCTGCTCCCAGCTGCCTTGGTATCACGCTGCACCCATGGCTCCCCTTCCCTTGTGGAGCAGCCAGCTGTCACTGCCCCCTGACATTGCCACACTAAATCCATTACCACACTGCCACGCTTAAAAAATTAATCACACGGGGCTGCTGACGTGCAGAACCACTGTGCTGGCTGTCCACAGAAAAAGAAGCATAAGCCGTGTGAGGCAGCAGACACACACAGATTCATCTCTCACAGCGCAGCTACTTATCACAGCCACGCAGCTGCTCTGCACACCTTTGTTTCACATTAAATGAATTTCTGCACTTCAAGGTTGTGTAAAGATTTGTAAAGCCAGCGCGCCCAGCCATCAGGGCAGCTCTGACTTGGGGGAAGTCTTTGCAGAATGCAGAACCAGGATGAAATTTGTTTCCTCGCACAGGCCTCATTAGCACTGCTGTGGCACTGCAGCTATTCTTGGCTGCTAGACTGGCTCTGGATGCTGCAGAGAGCCAAGTGTACAGATGGTCAACATGCACATATTATGATTATTACTAGGTTGCAAGGCCTATGTGTGAACCAGAATCCTATTGAGTTAGGTTCAATATACATTGTGTATAAACAGAATACAGATGCACAAGCATTGAAATATAAGACAGGAGATGACAGACACAAACAGATGGAGAAGAACCAGTTTGGTTACTATGATAGACAGTGGTCTCAGTACAGCAGCAAATTTACCCTTATCAAATTTCATCCCAACAAGAGATAATCTTTAGGGAGCGTTTGAGAAGAAAGATGATACGCTTCTGTGGATATATAGATGTTTTGGATGACAAAAGCGAAGGAAACAATGAAAGCAAATAAGGGGATGATAAAAGAAAATAAGATGTTTTTCTGAAAATTCAACAAGTGGCTATAAACTATTGATGTATTCAGCTGATGAGAGACAGGACCCAACTACTTGGTGCAAAAGATAGATGATGACACGTGGGAGAGGGATAGGCTGGGAAAGCTTGCAGTTAATAAAAGACACTTGCCAAGACCAAAGAAAATAATGTTCTGAGAGTTAGGATGAAAGATAAAAACACAGAGAAATGCTGTGGATGGATAGGGAGGACATATCATTGAGATCTGATGTAGAGAGTATCCTAAAGACGTAGAGTTGGACTTTAATAAGTGACTTACGTGATAGTTTTAGCCGAACATGTCTCTGCTTTGAAAAAAGGGACTGTCTTACCTGTTTTATACTGGCTAGATGCCCAATAAACAAACTTAATTTCTCTTTCATTTCTCATTTAAAAACCTAACTTCTATTTGTTTATTCTGAACTTGCGCAGTCTAGCAGGATTAAGCATCAAACAAGTGATTAGCATCATTGATGTGATAGAATAACTCAAAACCCAAGAGAGATCTGTGAAAAAAAGCAAATTGCCTAATTCAGGCATGCATTCACTGGGACAAGAAACAGCTGTGAAGTATTACACCATATTAGAGAGAATGTAGGAAGGGATGGACGTCAGAGACATTTGCATTAGTAGAGTGACAATTGTACCATTTCCATCTTTTGCTGCTTATGCAATCTGCAGTATTAAGTTGTTTTTGTTGCATTGTTTGTCACTGTGGTAATCTATTGGTGATTCCTCTTCAGTTTACTCTTTCCTATCCTCAACCCTACCATCCACTCACCTGGCCTACCCAAACTGTACTTCCATGCCTCACCCAATCAGTCTCCTCTGTCCCCAGATCTCCCAACAGTGAAAAGTCTTTCCTACCTAACCTACTTTTCCAAAAACATCTTGGTGGCCTTGCCTACTCAAACATTCCTCCTTAATTGCCCCAAGGAGTTGTAACACCTAGTTGTTTCCCATTGCCACTATGCCAGCATGGTTCCTATCTCCTCATGCATCCTCAGTTTCTTCTATTTCTGCTGATGGTGACTTCCAAAAATTTTCCAAAGAAAATTTCTGAAATCTTGACATGTCTTCTGTGTAGTACTGTAGGAAACAACACAGTGACTCACCATCTTATTGCACTGCAAAACTTTAAATGTCTGTCTTTAAGAATATGTAGAATGTCTCCTAGGGTATTCAAAATATAAGAGCTGGCGTGATTCTTAAGAAACAATAGTTGTTTTGATTGCATTTAGAAATGTCATAAGATGCTGGAGTACATTGTCCTAAAATGTACGTTTGTGTGGTTTAGTTATGTTCACAATGTTAGAAACAATAATCAAAATGCAAAAAGAGAGCACAAATAATTTGATAGATTGTTTGGCAAGTGTTTTATGATAACTCTAATGGAAGTCTGTGCTATTTAATGAGATACTTTCTTTTTCTGTTTTTTCTTTTGATCTTTACAGCTGTCTCTCAAAGAATATTTTCAAGTACAGAAACCAATATGCAACAGTGCTAAGATCTGATGACAATACACCAAGAATAAGAATGGAAGTAAATTTATTCAGCAATTCTACTGTTGTAAACAGTTCATCCATCAACCATAAGCAGTTAGAAGGGCATAGCCTCTGGGAAGTCATTACTATTGCCACTGTAACGGCAATTGTAAGCTTAATAACCATAGTGGGAAATATTCTTGTAATGATATCCTTCAAGGTTAACAGTCAGCTCAAAACTGTCAACAATTATTACTTGCTCAGCCTCGCCTGTGCAGATCTCATCATTGGAATATTTTCTATGAACCTTTACACATCCTATATACTCATAGGGCATTGGTCTCTTGGAAGCCTTGCCTGTGACCTGTGGCTAGCACTGGACTACGTAGCTAGCAATGCCTCAGTAATGAACCTCCTAGTTATCAGTTTTGACAGATATTTTTCCATCACAAGGCCTTTAACTTACAGGGCCAAACGCACGCCCAAAAGAGCTGGCATCATGATTGGTCTGGCTTGGCTCATTTCCTTCGTGTTGTGGGCACCCGTAATCTTGTGCTGGCAGTATTTTGTGGGTGAACGAACAGTACCGCCTGAAGAGTGCCAGATACAGTTTTTATATGAGCCCATTATCACCTTTGGTACTGCAATTGCTGCTTTTTACATTCCAGTGTCAGTGATGACCATTCTGTATTGCCGCATCTATAAAGAGACAGAGAAACGTACCAAGGACCTTGCTGAACTGCAGGGTTCGGAGTCTGTGGCCGAATTTGAGATGATTAAGCCTCAGAAAGCTCTCCTGAAGTCTTGCTTCAGTTGCAAGCAGCAAAACTTAGTCAAAAGAGAGAGGTGTCAGGCTTCCTGGTCTTCATCTAGTCGAAGTACGTCAGCTACGGTGAAAGCCTCTCAGGCAGCGAGTACTTGTAACGACTGGGCTAAGGCTGACCAGTTAACCACCTGCAGCAGCTACGCATCTTCAGAAGAGGAGGATAAACTTGCCGCTGATTCAGTTTTCCAAGTAACTTACAAAAGTCCATCTAAAGGTAAGGCAGAAGAGTTTAATGAGAGTACGGATGTTGTTGTCAAAGACCAACCTGAAGAAAATGATTTTGAGAATCAGAAATACTTTTTGTCACCTGCCAAAGGCCATGTACAAAAAAGTAAAAAATGTGTGGCCTATAAATTCCGGTTGGTGGTTAAGGCTGATGGCACCCAGGAAGCCAACAATGGTTGCCGTAAAGTAAAAATAACTCCTTGTTCTGCTGCTCTGTCAAAGGATCCTTCCATCAAAAGCATGGATCCAAATATAAATAACCAAATCACCAAAAGGAAACGGATGGTTCTTATAAAGGAACGCAAAGCAGCACAGACTTTAAGTGCCATTCTTTTGGCTTTTATCATCACATGGACTCCCTACAATATCATGGTTTTGATCTCCACATTCTGCTCTGACTGCATTCCCCTGACATTGTGGCACCTTGGTTATTGGCTATGCTATGTGAACAGCACTGTTAACCCCATTTGTTATGCCCTCTGTAACAAAACTTTCAGGAAAACTTTTAAGATGCTACTTTTCTGCCAGTGGAAAAAGAAAAAAGTGGAAGAAAAACTATACTGGCAGGGCAATACCAGATTGCCATAATTGCTCTTCTGTAAGGGATGAGGGGGAAAATAGATATTGATGTAACCTAGTAAATTGACTGTAATTCTGTCTTTTCAAAGCTGTTGCTTTATATGTCTAGGGGTTAAAAAAATTCTGCAGAAAATTTTGCATGAAAGTAGTGTGCTTGGGATAAAGAAGTCAGCGTCTGCTGTAAGCAGCATGGGGTGTTTGTGATTATGCAGTAGATCTGTGTTAAAGTTACTACGTTTGGGGTCTTCTGTCCTTTCTTTCAGCCTGAGAAAGTGTAGAGGAAATGATAAACTACTAGAAATTAGAGTGAGATGGTCATCTAGTCATCAGGTCACGTCATCCAGTCTATCTCCCTGTAGTGCAGAACTGTTTCTTCCTATAGTTCCTTTCTTCCTTTCTAGTGTATTGTCTATTTAGTTTTCAGCATACCAAGCAATGGAGCTTGTACTATTTCCATTTTGAGGCTTTTCCGCCTGCTGTGGGAATAAAACAAGGACTATTTAAAGGGGGAAATGCTGTCATCCCCAATAGTAAATGGTTAGGGAGATTCAGAATACTCCAAATGAACACACATAGGAGAATGTAATACTGAGAAAATTTCCACTTTAAGGATGACTTTTGTGGAGACATAGGAAGGGCTGATAGTGGAGGACATAGGTAATGTATTTTGTATACGAAGAAGCCAGTCCCAATCTCAGTTCCATCATGCAAGTCACTGCCACCAGTAAAAATGGTCATAGTTAGCAAACACCTCTGATTTTTTCCATTTCCCAATGCTTCTGAAGGAAATTTAAAAAATTTATGTGATAGTGACAATGGTACAAATCAGAACTGACTGTATAGCTTAATGGACATAGTCTGTCTAGTTTACAACACAAGGAAAGGTTTTTTTGCAATCATCTCCTTTGTTGCACTTATCCTTGCCCCAAAAGTTTCCATTAATGATGGGATGATGCAGAACAAGAGAAAAATATGTATTGATGCCCTGTGCTTTTACCTATATGTTATGAGATTATTAAAAACAGTGACAGAATTGGCATCTCATAAAGAAGAAAGATTTTTAAAGTATTTTTTTAATATTTCCATGAAATTATTAAGGACACTTTGCACTTTCATAGCACTTCTTATCTTTAAATAGCTTTACAAATGCTAATCAACCTTAGGTGTTTGGAAACATAGTTTATCTCCAGCCAGTATCTTCTGGTCCGGCAGAACCATGTCTGCTACAGGACTACCCCTTTGACAGTTGTGGCTTCTGGGACTGGTGTGTACTGGCCTAGTTATGACGAGCTGAGTGAGGCTCTGGCCACTAGCTGAGGTTTGTCGGGGCTTTGGGTATGGTGAGGACGCTTCTGTGGCCGGGGTGAGCTTCATATGCCTGCCTGACGCTCATGTTACATCGGCAGGAGTCCTGCAGCATTGGCCAAGTGAGTCCAAGGCCACTGGAACGGAGCTGGTGACCCGGCTCCTTGTGGCGGGAACAAATGTGAAGCCTCAGAAAAAGCCATGAGAAAACAAAGTTAATGGCGACAGGAGTCATAAGGAGTCAAGTGCTAAAGTAAACAAATGTTTATGAGTAAATGAGAAGAACTCCACATATGCAAAGTTCAGATTCAGCTCTAACCTTTCTATCAGAATTCAGAGTGAGATGCTCTGGAATATTAGTTTGGGCCAATCTTGATATTATATCTACTTATATGCATCAGTGGGACATTGCAGTGGTGACACGACCCAGTTGCACATTTCAGGGATTGTATTAGTCATCCTGAATGTACCATTGCTCTCAGAGAAATTGTTCATTTAATTTATTAAATTATCATAACATCAAAATGTTTCCCTACAGATACATAATTCCTCCATGTCAACAGCCACAGTAAAAGTAATTAATTTTTTCATCCCCAATCTCCAGAGGGGAGAATTGTGTCAGTGAAAGATTATCAGTGTAGTAATGTAAAACTATGTTTTCTAAATTCATATGATTGATTTTGTAACACACCATACTGTGCCTATTATTTTTTGTGCATTAGAATATGATTGTTTATTAAAGGAAAGTATGGGTCTTAATAAAGACCCTTTCACCAGCTTTCCTCTGTCACTATCCAGAGCTTTTCCTGTGTACGGTAACTATGTACAAGTTGGTTATTATAATGGTTTTATTTTATATTACATTGGATCGGACATTCAGTAAACTGTGTTTGATTTTTAGCAAATTAATGTGTCCCTCTGTGGCACAAGCTGTAGTTAAAGGCAAAATTTATGAGGTAGTAACAGTTGCTGCTAGCTGCGGTGTTGTTGCTAAAGTAAAGCATTGGCTTCCACTGAAATTAAATGGGATATTTTTTTGTTGGTTTTGGCTTCTGTTGAACTAGAGTGTTCTGTAAATGTTTATGGACTCTGTGCTCAGTAAATGTATTAGAATACACGGTGATGGATGCAACAATGTTGGTTCAATGTAGTTGTGAAAAATGTGCTCAAACCATGATGCTAGCACTGCACCATGTGAGAGGTTACGTGGCCAAACATGGGTACATTGTAAATACCTAGAATTATAAAAAGAGGTGTGTGTTGCTTTATCGTTTGTTCTTCAAAAAAAATCAAAACCACAAAAAGAAAAATGTGATCCTCATCAGAGTATCAGTTAGTACTTAATTATATTTTGTTTTCAAATTATATTTTGTACTTTTAAAAAGTGTTGTGGGACTTTCACAGTGTAAAACAATCTTGTTATCTGTATTTCTGTCCTTTTAATGAACCTTTTACTGATCCTATCATTGATTATGGTCATGGACCGATGAAAAGATCTTTTTTTATAAGATTACATTTTATTTATGCATAATTACATACATATACGTATAGAGAGATATGTATGTATGTGTTATCAATATAGGTGCATAAATCTACAACCCTAACTAAGCTTTTCAGAGACCCAGCACACTTTAATATTTTTGAAAATTAAATTTTCCCACAAATTGGGTGTATGTTTTTCGTCTTTCCCTTTTCATACATACTAGTCTCCCTATATATCCCAGATCCCCATAAATTATCAAGTAGTATTAATTTTCTGTAAATACAATTTGTTTGTAGATAAATACTTGGAAGAGTTCCCAGAATTTTTAAACGGGTGTAGAACAGCTAGGTACAGTTGTGCACTTTCTGTGACTGCTTAGCACAGAGTGAAGAGCTTTGCAAAGTATGGAAAGTCAAGATAGAACATAAATGCAGGGGTTTCCTTTACAGAAAAATCCTGTTGAATTGAGGAAGGATGAAATCAAAAGGGTTACAGAGAAAATACTATAAGAACCTGTAAAATAGGACAGAGCATATTTTGCCATCAATGATATAATTCAATTGCTAATCATGTTTATCCTACTTAACTATGCATGTCAATTAGTAACTGCTATTAACTGTTGAAAGTTATTTTTATATGTGGATTTTTGTTCCTCATCTCTATTGTAGCCATAATGAGACCCGCATTTGGATGTATGGACTTGAGGAGTCTAGATCCAGAGACAGTGATGCACTTCAAGGAGAAATCCTTAGTTGTACTTCCTTATTACCCTTTAGATATTGTTCCAGTTTTAGAGCTGAGTCTCATGAAAAGTCCCCATCTCTAATTTAATTATTCTGATCATTTTATCTCCCAGATAGGGCTTTTCTCAGAACCCTGTGACATTGCCTCCTTGTCATATTTGATAGATGACCTGAACATGTCAAACTCATTTAAGTGGAAAATCTTAACGTAGTCAAGGATAGTCACATACCTGAAGGAATAAAAATGTCACTGGGATGTGGTAAGTATGTTAAATTTAAATGAGAAGTCATTTCAACAATTAAAGAATCCCATATCAATCTGGAAGATGCTGCTTTCTCTTAGAACACGGTTGTTGTGAAACTGGATACCCAGTTTGAAACTGAATTGAATACCTGTGGACTTCTTTTCAGACTCTGGATTTTGCATAGAATTTTGTAAGATGCTGCTTTACTTGTGGTAGTTAGCAGTTTCCAAATCACCCCTTCATAGTCTGGGATTCCCAAAATCTTCATACCAAAGGAGAATTTTTGGTTTTTTATTTTTTAAAGTTACTGTATAATTTTTAGGGGACATACGTACTTCTGCCTTCTCTGGATTCTTTGCTCTAGGAAAACAAACAAACAAACAGAATGCTGTAACTTTCCTCTGAAATTAATTTTCTTTGCTTTCTATAGAGATAGAAATAATATGAAGGAATTGCTTGAGCATAGTGAGAACCAAATACCTGTTTCCTCAGTCGTACATAACAATCAAGCTGTGACATGTACATCTAGTGCGCCTCTGTTGGAAAGGACTGTCCCCAAAAAATTCCATACTGCTTACTCCTGTTTGATATTACAGAAGGATTAAAACAAAACAAAACAAATCAAAACAAAAAACAACAAACACCGCACATTCATTACTTTTATGAGCTACAGACCATTACAGGTCGGAACTTCCCTCTGAAAGGCTCCCCGAGAGAGTTTGCCTGTGGGGACTCCAAGGGCTCCATCAGCTCCTGAAATGCTCCCACAGCTGCTGGGTAGTCAGTGGCTTCTCCATTTTGAAATGCCCTTCCAAACCTGAACTCCAAAAATGGATGCTGTGTCTTTTCACTTAAATACTTGGCTTTCCCTCTACCAAACCAGAAAGAGGCCATTTATTTCTTATGAGGTCATCTCCAATCTCCATTGCTGCCTTTTGTACCCACTAAGAAGTTTTCTTCCACGTGCAGTTGACAGCTGGGTGTCATAAAACCTTAAAAGGGCAATAACTTTGATCAGTTAAACTTCTTGTTTATGATTTTATTAATAGTTACCCCATATCTATAATTTAAAAAAAAGAAGATAGCATTGTGTTGTAAAACTAGGCTGTGATTTTGCTGATTCAATGCTGATGGCCAGTTGCTCTCAGCATTGTTCTGGGTATCTGATGATTAAGGTTCAGTGACGGAGAAAAAAATCTGTTCAGTGAAAATAGCCTTTTGCTAAGGAATGGCGAAGTAGAATTAAGTCCACCTTTTAAAGCTCTATGTCCTTCTCTTTAAGAGCTCTAGAAAGAAGTGCTGGTGGGTGTTTTGGAATATTTTTACTTATTTTCATCCAATACTTAGTCCCAAATCCAGCTCCAGTAGTCATTTCCATTCATTCAGAAGCATGGAATATACCTCAGTCCCTGAATTCCATTAAATGACTTTGTTTGAACTGGATTAATCTTTTTGTCTTGTTTTTGCTTGGAGACTTCTTGTTACTAGTTATTATTACATTTTAATCAAATTCCCATACTGGAATTTAGTGTCAGCATAGGTTTGTAGGGCTCCAGTTAATACTAGAGAGTGCCTCCAAAACCGGGCAGCTGGATTTGGGCTGCTGGGACCCGAGTCATTCGTACAGCTTATTTGCACTGTCCTTTCCTCCAAACCCCTCCAAAACAGGCCAAGGATGGCCTGAAGAGCAGGTAACTTGTCTTTGAGGATCAGGTACAGCCTGCTGGCTTTCAGTTGTGTGCTTCCATGTCAGGATTATTCAAAACACATTTTTTGGAAGGTGTGTGAGAATCTGACTATATGGCCAGGAATTTGAACAAAAGCTACGGGAGACTGGCAGCACTCCAGTGATTTGTTGGTATCCTCATTACAACTTTGGAGGTGTCCTGACAGAGTTACAGCAGAACCCACATTAGATTGACTCAATGACATAAACTCAATTCAGCTACTATCCATTTCTTCCCCTATCACACTTCTGTCTTTGAACACAATTTCAGGGGGAAAAAAAAATCAGATGCTACAATATAGACATGTATGCTATATTGGCCTCACTCATGTAATATATCTGTATCTGTTTCCGAAAATGTTGCAGTGCGATGTAAAAAATAAAAATTGTGTTCTTGGCTTTTCCACTTACCAATTAATTTCTCTTCTTAAGTAATCCTGGTAGCCTTCATCTTCTCAAAACACAATACAATTTATTTTCTGTGAAGTCATTTTCATGGAAATTGTGAGATTCCATTTTTAAATTAAAAAGCAGGAGTTTGCCAGTATCTTGGTTGAGTGTTGTGGTTTAGCCCCAGCCAGCAGCTGAGCACCATGTGGCTGTTCACTCACCTCTCCCTCCCTTGTGGGATCGGGAGGAGAATTGGAAGAAAAAGGTAAAACTCCTGGGTTGGGATAAGGACAGTTTAACAGAACAGCAAAGGAAGAGGAAAATAACAACAGTATTCATAACAGAATATACAAAGCAGGTGGTACACAATGCAGTTTGCATCCCCAAGCAGCAAGTCCTCCTCCCTGGCCAGCTCCCCCCCTTGTATACTGAGCATGACATCATGGTATCGAATATCCCTTTGGCTAGTTTGGGTCAGCTGTCCTGGCAGTGTTCGCTCCCAGCTTCTCGTGAAAATTAACTCTAACCCAGCTGAAAACCAGAACATTATCCAGCCCTTATTCTATATCATCTACGTCATGCCCAGATCCTACACTGTCCGATTACTCACCACCACTTTTCCTGTCTTTGAATTATATATATGTACACATACACAGGTATGATTCCCTTAGTCTATGGCCCATCCCTCTAAAATGTCTGTGGAGTTCATTTAATCCATGACTTTGGGCTCCACCTGTCATAACAGTCTCTCAGGGCAGGAGGGATGGTGTGTGCTGTGGGATTGTTGCATGCCGCATCTGGAGCTCGTGGCTGGTGTATCTGGCGCAGCCCATGCCCACAGTCTGCGAGTTGAAGATGTTGATTTTGAGGAGGTTGCTGGGTGCCAGTTGTGAAGCCAGTTCTGGTTTCATCATTGCTGCACTTTGCTCGGTTTCATCAAAGTTCATTATTCATTAATTTGGGTGATATTTACTGTAATACCATTGATATGGCATATAGCAATTGTACTAGTGATGACATACAATGGCAGCGTTATTTAGCAATTAACATCATACAATTTATTTTATTGGCTATTCTCACCCAAAAATCAAATTGCCTTGAGGTACATGTCAGACTTCACCATCCTTCTGCATCACCCACCAAGTGCACCCAGGACCTTGAGCAAAAGCAATCCCGCAGATGGGCTTGTCTTTGCCTGAGGCAGGGCTAACCCAGACTGTCTTCCCCAACATATTCCTCATCTGTACTACGGGGACTTTATCTCCCTCTACAGTACATGGAAGTTCTGACTGGGCAGGGCCAGTTTGATTGGCTGCCCCCCTAGCGTTAACTAACCAGGTGGCCTTTGTTAAATGTGTATCCCAATATTTGAGGGTCCCACCACCCATTGCTCAGAAACTTCTTTTACTGTGTTGTCCCATACAATGATGTCATTAATGTATTGCAGGTACTCTGGAGCTTCACCTTGTTCCAGTGCAGTCTGGAACAGCCCATGGCAAATGGTGGGGCTGTGTTTCCCCCCCGGGGCAGTCGGTTCCAGGCACACTGAACATCCCTCCGAGGGAAAGCAAACTGTGACCTGCACTCTGCCGCCAAAGGGATCGACAAAAACGCATTCATGATATCAATTGTGGCGTACCACTTGGCTGCCTTTGTCTGCAATTTGTATTGACATTCTAGCATGTCTGGCACGGCAGCACTCAGCAGCAGCGTGACTTTATTCAGGCCACAATAGTCTACTGTCAGTCTCCACTCTCCATTAGACTTTCACGCTGGCCATATGGGGCTGTTAAAGGGTGAGCCACTCCTTGGCTCTCCAGTTGATGAATCAGCTTATGGATGAGAATCAGGGAGTCTCGGTGTGATATTGCTGCCGGTGCGTTATGGTAGCGTTTGGCACCTGTTGTTCTTCAACCCTCAGCAACCCCAAAACAGAAGGCTCCTCTGAGAGACCTGGCAAGGTAGACAGCTTTTTAGTTTCTTCTGTGTCCAAGGCAGCTATTCCAAAAGCCCAATGATACCCTTTTGGGTCCTTGAAATACCCTCTCCAGAGGCAGCCTATGCCAAGGATGCATGGAGACTCTAGGCCAGTCACAATGCTGCTGCCACTCGTTCCCAGTTAGGCTCACTTTGGTCTCCAGTAGAATCAACTGTTGGGATCCCCCTGTCACTCCAGAAATACAGATGGGTTCTGCCCCTTCATGGCCTGATGGCATTAGGGTACACTGTGCACTGGTGTCCACTAGAGCCTTATAGTCCTGTGGATCTGACGTGCCAGGCTATCGAATGCACACAGTCCAGTAAGCCCAGTTGTCCCTTTCCTCCACTTGGCTGGAGGCAGGGCCCCTCTAATCCTGGTCATCATATTCGTTACTCACGTCTTGTAAAAATGACTTAGAAGTCCCTTCAAGGGGATCATAAGTATGATGAGGCCTTCTACCTGGTCTGGGGGAATGACCACTGGAAACTGGAGCGGCATTTTTCCTGGAAAAAATCCCCTTTTGTGATTGTTTTGCCTTGCAGCTCACATACTTTTGCCTCTAGGGTCAAGGTAGGTTTTCCATCCTACCTCCTCATGTCATCTTGGTGGTCACACAGGTAAAACCACAGGGTGTCTCGTGGTGTGTACCCTCTATATCTTCTCTCTTGAGCAGAGAAACACTTGCTCCTAATAGCTGAGATACTGGTCCGTGCAGATGAGGAATAGGACATATTCTTTTCAGGTTGCTGGACCTTCCAGGACAGTTTCTCCACAGCTGAGATGAGGGAGGAAGAGAGACTTTCTTCATATTGCCAGAGTCGGCCAGCCACTTCATCCACCATTGGTGCCTCTTTGCCTTTCCAGCCCATTACTGCCAATGAGTTGGTGTACAACAATGGTGCCCTCTGTACAAACTTCCCCCACGTGGGTCAGGTACACTGGACTTCACTGGGATCTGTGGGTAACTGTGCGTTGTCCGGGGCATAATAAACCACCTCCTGCACAGCTAATTCCCTCAAGTAATGGATCTCTCTCTCCATGGTGGTCCACTTGCCTGGATGACATACAACATCTTCGCTGAAGGGATACCTTTCCCTCATGCCTGACAGAAGTTGCCTCCAGAGGCTGAGGGCCTGTGTCTTTTTCCCAATCACTTTGTCAATGCCCCCTTCCCTAGACAGAGATCCCAGTTTCCTGGCTTCCCCACCCTCTAATTCCAGGCTACTGGCCCCATTATCCCAGCATCGGAGCAGCCAGGTAACGATGTGTTTGCCTGGAAGGCGGCTGAAATCTTTTCTCATATCTCACAGCTCACTCAGGGACAGGGATCGGGTGATTACCTCTGGTTCTGCCTCTTCCTCCTGTTCTAGTGATGGTCCTGGTTCATCATCATCCCTTACTAAGTGAACTGATTTTTTTGTGTATTTCTTCAGTATAGAGGTGACTGATGCCAGCACGGGTTGTTTTTGGTTCAGCTACACTGCCTGTCACTGAGGTTTGAGCAGCCACAGTGCCTGTTGCTGGGCTTGAAGTAGCCACAGTGCCCGTGGGTCTGTTTTCCCTCTCCTCCCCCTGATGGTGCTGCCTACTATCGAGCAGTGTTTCGTTGATAGTGGCCAGGGCCCAGCACAGTGCAGTAAGTTGTGCCTCCTTGGAATAGCCACAGCATTTTCCTTTCAAATATTCTATCACTTCATTGGGATCCTGTAGTTGTTCAGGAGTGAAGTTCCAAAACATTGGAGGTGAGAAGTTCTCTAGATACCTGCCCATATTCTCCCACATGCCGTGGCCACCACTATCCAGCCTCGGGGCAGATCTCTGGGTGGTATTCTTAAAACAGTTTTTTGTAACCCTAAACAAGACTTGAAATGCATTCAGGAGACATAGCACGAGGAACATGCCGGCTTGAACACCCCAAGGCTACTCAAAAGGCTGCTGTAAACAGCCTGAAGGAAAAAGACGAGGTGAAAGAGTGGCAGAAAGTATCCTACCCTGTCTTTGCATAGATTGGCTGTGATTATTAATTGATCCTGAGAGATGTCATCCAAGGTACAGGCATGTCAGCAATGCCACATACAAATACCAGCTTAACCTCATGACCAGTGATGTTATCATAAGTTGATATTACACAGTACAGCCAAATGAGAATCCTGACCCCTCTCCCAGAGGTGATAGACAGCGCTGCAGGGAACACATACAGCAAGCAAGGATTTACGTACCACAGGCATGCGAGCAAACAAAACACCATTGTGACCAATGACTGTCTACCTAATATAATAAATGGGTACACTACACTGTTCAAAGCTGTGCATTCTCTTTAAAGATTGGAGCTTTTCTTGCTCATTAACCAAGGTGAGTGTCATGGTTTAGCCCCAGCTGGCAGCTGAGCACCACGGGACCACACACTTCCCAACCCCCAGCAGCGACTCCTCCTCCCCAGCCAGCTCCTCCCCTTATATGCTGAGCGTGACGTCATATGGTATGGAATCTCCTTTGGCCAGTTTGGGTCAGCTCTCCTGGCTGTGTCCCCTCCCAGCTTCTTGTGAAAATTGACTCTATATCAGCCAAAAACTAGGACAGTGAGTTTCTGTAATTGAAATCTCTAAGAAAACATACAAGATACTGTCATTATTATCCTGACATTTTGTATAAGGCAGCAATGAAAACTCTTCAGTTGTCATTTAGCTGTTCCAACGATACAGAAATGTGTGAAGTAACCCAAACAGCTGTAAAAGAAAACAAGGTCTTCAAGGTTATCAAAACTGAAATCCTTTTCTTTATTATTTTAAAACAGATTAATTTATCATGAAATTTAAAAATTCTCTCTTTATTTTATTATCAGAAAAAAGCCGCTGTTTAAATAATGTCAAGGTTGAGTGCCAAAACAATTGAAGCTAGCAAATGTGAAATAAAGCCAACACTCTTTTACATGGAACAGGGAGAAGCAACAGTCAAAACATGGTAAACAATGTGGAGTAATATTCAGGAAAAAAATAGAGAAATAAGTAAACAATTGCAAAATCAATTTGATCTTTTTAAAAATGTGTTCACTGAGTTTCTTGGGGAAAAATTCAGAGAAGTTGTAAGCTTTGGAGTAGTAGCTTTTAATGGGAAAGCTGATGATCCCATTAACTCTGGGTGCTCTAAAAAGAAGGAAGAAAAGAAAAGCCTATGCTGAATACTTAATTGTGTGTGGGATCATTAAAAAGTAGAGATAAAAAGAAGAGTCAATGAAGGGGAAAAGAAGCCATGGGAGATGAGGCTAATTCCGATTTTATATATTAAAGTACCTTTCATTAAAGGTAAAAAGGAAAGGCCTGATGCTGCCCTCTGGTACACAATACTCTCCAATATGCATTTTGTAAATGTAGGTACTTCACTGGAAATTTCCTTCCTGCACAATATGCGAAGATGTGCAATTATAGGAGATCAACCGTGAATATTCATACTGGAGAAAAACCTTCTGAAATGCACATGTATTCATCTATATCTGGTACAAGACATCACATCCTGGATTTCATACCTGACTCCTCTTATGGGTAGAATACTACAAAATTAATCATTTAAAACTTCTGGTAGAGGCCTCAGTTTCTGACAGTGACTTCTCACTTGTGTGGTTGGTAGATGTCTATGTCCTGGTCCAGTCCTGGACGATATGCTATCGTAAAGCCCTTGCAGAGGCCCAAATTAAATTTTCAGTCATGATTACTTAGCATGATTATTCAGTCATTGTGAGTTCACTTCAGTCACTGGACAACGAATCCATGTTCCTTTCAAAGTACACATGGCTTATCTACAGCTCCACTTTCTGACACGGGCAGGACTTGGTTGGATATGACAGGCTGCGGTCAACGGGTTTGATCATCATCCATGCAAACTTGCACACGCGTTGCTTGTTGCAGTCCTTTTGCCAGTATATCACATTCCTACGGTTTAGATTTGCTCCAGCACACGCGTCATACCACCAGCCTCCCCCGGGAACGCCATTGTGTTCCAATTTAGCACAATTCTGAAAGTAATTGTCATTGTCTCTGTCCTTGGTGGTGAACTTCTGGTTGTCATGGAGATAAGCTGCTGTGTCCAGGGTCAGAGCATCAGTGGCGTTGCCTTTGTATAGACCCACCCTGATCCGGTACTGAGAATCTTCGTCTTCAATAAGGAATGGCTCGTACTGTCCCCATTTGATTTCAGCGTTTAGGTTGACAAGTTTAACTCCAAGTATATATTGCATGGAGCTGCTAGTTAACTGATGCATATATTCATTTCCTAGCCAGTGGTTGTCATGGACGGAGCCAAATCCGTATTTGTAATCCTGCCAGGTCCTATCAAAGTCGACAGTACTGTTGGCTGTAATGTGCTGGATTACTGTCCAGCCACCATCCTGCATGTTACAAAAGACAACGATTGGGTCTTCCTTCGGTTGGATGATGTAAAGACCATCTCTGGAATTTCCTTTGGAGAGCTGAAAAATCTCAAAACAATCCCTTGGATAGTCTGAGTAGGAAAAAAAAAAGTTTTAAAGTAAATTTCTGTTAAAATAGTAAATTTTAGCTATCAAACTCTGTCCTTTACAGTGAGTGAATGATTGCTCTCTGATTGGAAGCTGAGTCTGACTTCATCCCAGCTGGTGGGCACTTACTCAGCTAAAGGGGGAAAATTTCAGGGCAGAACATACAGGAAATATTCAGAAATTCAGAAAAGGGTTTGCTACTGTGTCATACAACAGAAATGTGCATTATGTTGCATTTATGACAGAAATATGGTTGAAAAGCCAAAGGTTATATACAGACTATTCCTTTTCCTCCTGGGTTCTTCCAGCTTGAACAGTCAGCAAGTTTGCAGTTCCCTGTGCCATGTGTTGGACCATTGTGTTTAATTACTAGAGCTAGCCTTATGCTCAACAAATAAGTCTAATTTCTCTTTAACCCATTTATACTTCAGGCGTCCATAACATCCTTCCATTAATTTCCAGTAAGTATGCGATGTGTTCATTGACAAAAGGGAGATATTAAAGCCTATTTCTTGCTAATACAAAGCTTATAAGCATCTGAGGATTTTCTTAGGAACAGTTCTTGTCATTCATAAACTCCAGGCTAAATCTTACCACTGATTTGCAGGTAGAACTGCAGTGCTGTGCAGTGCTGAACACCAATATCAGGAAAAGAGGTGAAAGTGTTTTTCCACTTTATTGCTTATCCACTAGACTCAGAGGGTAATAAAAGTGGCATATAAGGCTTGGGATGACCCTCTCTATTGGGCTGAAATATATACGCTGTGGTTTTTAAATGTCACTTGCTTATAAGGTAACTTCTTGCTATAGTATAATATCAAGCAGCTCTGAAACTAAGGCACAATGCTCTGCTTTTTACAATTGACTGTGAGACTTCTAAGAATCAGACTAGAATTTATTTAAATATATATTTATGTATGCATGAATTCATATATAGAGAATTCCTTTTGTAGAGCAGGATGTTATTCAATGTCTGTTCTGTTACTCAGAAACATGTTTATGACTTGAAAACACTCACTTCTCCATAGAGCTGAAAGGCATGTCATTATCTCATTATGCTATGGAATATTTGTAATTTATATTTAATAAAAACTTGACAATTTTAATATCTCTATGAGAAAAATTCCTACAGACCACCTGTGACGTAAAATGACAGTTCTTCAGACCTATGAAATCCTATGTTCTGTCCTAACAGTGACTGATAGGAATTTAAATACTGTATTTGGAACTTAATTTTTTTCTTCTGGGAGACTGAAGTAATTCAGGAAAAGTATAGCAAGATGTCCTAAATTTTTTTCAAAAAATTGTCAAAGAAATAACTAAGGAGAAATATTTCCAAAGATAAAAATTTGAAATAAAAGCTCAAAAAAATACTCTTCTTTTTGCCTAAATCATTGACCAGAGGGCCCCTGCTGATCCTTTTACTGAACGCATTGTTTTTCTTTTGCTGAACAGAAGAACCAAGTGTGAAAAGAGTCAATCTCATTGTATGGTCTCATGACCAACAGATCAAAAGTACACTGAAACAAAACAAAAAAAAGCCCCCAACTTTCTGGAAAGAGGACAGGACCACGAGGGACTATTTTATCTACTACTGGTCCTGTAGGGAATTGTATCATGCAGTCGTCTTCACAGAAATATTTAAATTCTTCTTTTCCAACTGGAAAGCATTGTTGACTTCAATAACTGTCACTACTCTGTTAGAAATACTTATCTGGTTCCGAATCCAATTTTATTAATGTTCACTTTCCATCTTTTTCTTTCTTGTGTCATGTTGTCCTTTATTTAAATAGTGATTCTTCTTCAGTAATAAGCCTCGATGTACCGTGAGGACAACTATATTTTTAATCAACCTTTGTTTTGTTAGGATAAATTCTGTTAGGATAAACAAATTCTTTTATTATTTAGTGTAAAATAAATCTTCTGTTCCTTAATTGTCTTAGCAGCTTTTCTGCACCTCCTCACTGCAAATTAATCTCCTAGAACGTATTTAAAATTTGCAGACAGTATTGCAGATGGCCTTATATAGTGCCACTGATTCTTCCCAAGTTCTATTAGAAACATCTCTGTTGGTATATTCTAGGATTGCATTTGTATTGCTTAGTTTCCTTTAATCTAGAGTTTGGTCTTTGGCTCTTTGTAACTGGTAAGGTTCTCACCTTGCAATAAAACCTAGAATTTTGTACTTTATTTTTCATGCCAATGGTATTACTCAAGAACATCTGATCTATTTTTTTTTTTTCTGTTTAATATTCTGTGTCTTTGTATTGGTATTTCTCTACTTCATGTTATCATTAAATTTTATCAGCACATTCCTACTTTTGCGTCAATATACTTAATAAGAATACTGAAAAGATCACTTATAAGCAAATATTCCAGTGTCCCCTTAATTTTATGGTTCACTTTTCTACCCAAGCCATTGTCATTTTCTTTTCAATCTCTACTGCAATTTTAATGTAACCCTACCTTCTCTGATTTAATATTGCATGAAGTATTGTATCATAGGCTTTGTACAAGTGCAGGTGGATTAAACCTGTTAAGTAGTATTATTCATAGTATCAGCATTGTGTTAAATATAGCCTCTTATATTTGATATTCAGAAGTTTATTAGTACTTCTAAGCCCCTCAGGGCAGATTTACAGAAGTATATAGGGTTTCCAAGATTTTACTTTTAGGCCTTTCATTGCCTAATAGACTCTAAAGCCATGAATAGAATACTTTAAATCGCAACACTATCCGCATGACACTGTCAAATGTCCTGGGAGAGCAGAGCTGTACACACGACTCTGTGCTCCAGCTGTTAGAACATTCACCTGGCATACACAGCCTGGTTCCAAACCTGGTCCCATGATTTTATAGAATGATTATTTAAGTATACAGTGATGTCCAAGCCAGCGATATACGTGACACTTGTATTTGCCCTTCTCTGAATATTATTCATGCAAAACAGAACAACTTCTGTGGACAGATAATGAGAAGAGCATTTACGCTGGTTATTACAGGATTCACTTACAAAGCGAGTTTTGTAAACCCTCAAGTGCCATCAGTCAGAGGAGGAAAACTAATGGATCCCACAACCCTTTTTGTGTACATTTTACATGGGATCTACTGTGGTGAACGCAGCAGAAAACCTGCCAAGCTGGACTTGCAAGTTAGATAGGCAGAGGAATGCCTCAGCTTTAGATATCAATGAGATTTAGTGCTGAGGTGTCAGGTGTAATCTAGATATGATTGTCCTAAGAATAAGTCTTCAAATGCAACAAAACTTTTTTTTTTTTTTTTTTTTTTACAAAAAAATACTAACTTTTAATTTCTCTTAAAGTAGGTGGCAGCTGAGCAAGGGTTTAAAAGATTTTGGACTTTGGGGCAGGACGTGTTCATATTGCAAATTATTTTTGCAGGACAAACTTTCAAATATGTTGGCTGAAAATGTTATAGCAAAGCAATAAAGTAAAAGACGGCACACATCGAAATCACTCACTCTCTTCATGAATACCTTTTTCATTGATGTTACCCAGTGTCTCATAGCCTCTTTGGGGGAGAAGGTGGGCGTTAGCCAAGACCACTACCTCTTTGGTGCTCACTGACACAGAGCAATGAGAGAGCAAGAACAGAATAAATCCCGTTGAACTCGTCAACAGCATCTTCCTTCCGAGTCAGCCCTCCTGCAGCAATACAGAGCCGTAACACAGACTGGAAATGGAAACGGAAAGATTCATGACTTTTAGTATGAAAGTCCTAGAGGAGAAAGCTTCAACGTAGTGAATCTCTGCCAAATTTGGCTTCTCTCATCTTTCAAGAACATCTCCTTTTCCTGATGCCTCACACTATTCCTGACTGGTCCTTCCTCCAACACGGAGCACTGTGCTGCGGCACTGAGAACGTGTCTCACCTCTGTCACCTTGTGCCGTGCTGGGCAACGAAACATAATGTAATTTTGTGTGTGACAAAAAGCCATAGAAAATTATGTAATTACAAAAGTAAACCCACATATTTATCAGAATTGAATTTTGCTTATTCCCTGAGTCCAGACTGTAGTGAAATAGAGGCACCAATGGTCAAACTGGCAGAAACAGTAACACAAGGCTCTGCTGACTGTCTGTAGCTCAAACAGGACTCAAAAATGCGGCTTTCAGAGTGCCGGGAATACTCCGTGTACTGGAGAGCTCACTTCAGCACATCTGGACTATGCTTCATATGAATTTCCATCTCCAGCTTTACATAATAGGTCACAGGTTTAAATCAGATTAAAAAAACCCCAACAGCTCAATAAACAAAGCAAAAAATTTTTCTCCCACCTCTTCAAAACTCACAAGGGTTCAATATATTGAATCAAAACAGTTTTGAGCCTCATTTTGCCCTGCTTTTGGCATTACGTGTGTAGCACCCTCCATCCAACATAGGCAGAAGGCTGAGGCTATTACTGAATTAAATCCCGGGGGTCCTCACTTAGGCAAATCCCAGCTTGACTGAAGAGGAATTTCTATATCAATGACAGCTTAGACTGAATCAGGATTACAGATATTTCCCATACTCTCAAAGGACACATTTACTGAGACTCTAGCCAAACTCTTATTTTTCTTTTTTTTTTTAGGACTGAGCTCCCCACAGTGGCTTTGAGAAAGGCAGAAAATAGATCCAGCAAGTAGCTCTTCGGTCAGAGTTTA
The DNA here is from genome assembly GCF_028858705.1 of Grus americana. Lineage (NCBI taxonomy): Eukaryota > Metazoa > Chordata > Aves > Gruiformes > Gruidae > Grus > Grus americana. The sequence goes on along the minus strand of NC_072856.1, from coordinate 35,524,858 downwards.
TTTACTGCCAGCGTCAGCACAGAGTCTAGAGAGGCCAGTACCCTTCTCCAGGGTGGTTTATGTTGCAACGGAGCCACATTCCTTATAAATCTAATGACTTAGCAGCAGATTCAGCAAATAGTTTTCCAGAGTGAAAAAATATTCAGCATATTTTTTACAAAAATGTCCAAGATAAATCATTGTAATAAAGTTCAGGTTTGAGAATTAATTTTTATACCTACCATACAGAAAACTAGCAAAACAGAATTTTCCACTCTACCTAAAACTATTCAGTAATAATTCTGATTTACTAGTAACATAAAATTTGATATTATATCCAAACTTGGTCATCTGACATTGGGATCATAATAAACTGGAAAATTACCTTCCATGAAATTAAGGGTTTCCCTTAAAACATTTAAGTTCTGTTGTGCCTGCATTTCCCACTGTCACATATCCTTTCCCCTGAAAGATTCTATTATTGTTGCTATTATTCATTATTATATTATAAATGGATTAAGATCAAAACCTAACCCACAAGCATCACTAAACTTCAGGAAATCTGTACTTGAATCTAGAGTTATTTATTTAGCTTTTTTGTTTTTCTTTTAGCATTTTTGAGTGAGTCAGTCTTTTTTCTTCCCCCGTATTTAGGCATTGAAATGATTTACAGATCCATTTAATTCCAGAATAGAACTTGGCATTATAAATTATTAAGAAAGCAACTGAGGAAAACAGCGCTAGGCAGGCACCTTACCTCTTTCAAGTGAAGCTTGGTGAAGAAAAATGCACGCAAATGAATGAGCTTATTCTCTACAGTTGTACTTTGCCTGCTACTTAAGTCCAGGTGAATAAATCAGGTCCAACACATTATCTCAAATGCAGCAAAATTGCATCTTCATTATTTCACACTGTGTGCTTACTCTGGTGGACTTTGCTCTGACATATTACACTTGCAAGTAAGTATGCATGAATTATAAAGTACAAAGTTCTTCCATAAGGATTAAAACAACATCGTAACTAAATTAAATTTCCTTGATTAATAAATAGACACAGTGATGGAGAACCACGAAGAGGTTATAGTTCAGAAAATTACTTATGTTGCTTAAATACACACAGGCAGATGCCCACATTTACTCTGTCATTTTGCACAGGTGAATTAACTAGATGCTATACTGCTAGTCACATTTAAAATTGCATAGAGACAACTTGATTTTTAAGCATCAGGAACAAACCAACCAGAAGTAAAGGGACTGGAGAACAAGTCTCATGAGGAGCAGCTGAGGGAACTGGGGTTGTTCAGCCTGGAGAAAAGGAGGCTGAGGGGAGACCTTATCGCTCTCTACAACTACCTGAAAGGAGGCTGTAGCGAGGGGGGTGTTGGTCTCTTCTCCCAAGCAACAAGTGCTAGGACAAGAGGAAATGGCCTCAAGTTGCGTCAGGAGAGATTTAGATTAGATATTAGGAGATACTTCTTCACCAAAAGGGTTGTCAAGCACTGGAACAGGCTGCCCAGGGAAGTGGTTGAGTCACCGTCCCTGGAGGTGTTCAAAAAACATGTAGATGTGGCACTTTGGGACATGGTTTAGTAGACATGGTGGTGTTGGGTTGACAGTTGGACTTGATGATCTTAGAGGTCTTTTCCAACCTTAAGATTCTATGATTCTGTAAAACCTGGTTGTTACTTCATGTTTTAATGTGAATGAACCAGAAGCAGTGTCTTAGAGCTACAAAACTGGAAAAAACAAAAGCAGAACAGGCTGGTCAACAGGATTCTATTTTAGTTTATTTGAATTAACAAGAGTAAATTAACATTCATTCAGGTCAAAACTGTAATGAATTAGATGAATTAATTGTTGCTATATATCTGAAAGTTGTACTGCGTATCTGCATGGCCTTTAGATGATGTCTAACCCAGCACTTGGCCTTTTCAAGATGAGCCAACACTCCAGCTTTTGTACTCCTTGATCCAGCCTGCAACTTTGACCAGATCCCATCCCTGAAACAAGCCACAATTACAATTAATGGTGCATTTAAGTCCTGTGCAAGCTCTACTTGAGCTATGCACAATTTCTGTTCTTCAATAATTCATCCTCAGTGAAAGCGCAACACGTGAGGATTTGTGTTTCATGCACAATTAAGTAAATACACATAAAGAATGTTTTAGGGAAGATTTGCTTGTAACATTTAAAGCTCAGTGATATTTCTCTTCAATTTTAAAACACAAGCGTTGCTTTATTGTACACGAGGATGGCCGGAGGGAGTCAGAACAGTAAGTTCTGACACCGGTCAGTGTCAGAGCTGCAGGGGAAAGTTTAAGAACACATTCTCCCTGCTTTTAGCGTTATGCAGCTCAGGGAATTTCTGATATCTGTATGTTTGACGTACGTAATTTCTGGTTAGTACCAAGCTTTGTAAACCTTGGCTAGGGCATGAAAATACTGTATTGTAGCTTATGAAATAATAAAAGTGCTTTGAACAGATATAGATCTTGCTGAAATAGTCTGCTAAGAAAGGGCAGGAGAAGTTACCTTTCCACTTTGCCCTGCCGATACACTCTAGAAAACACCTCTGACTAATGGTATTTATTGATAGGTCTCATGTCACCCTGATATAAATTTGAGTACATCTTTGGTTTGTGCCTTTGATTCCTACATTTTCCATCACTGTTTATCTCCTCCTCTGTCTTTCCATTTTTCTTTACTTTCTTGCTGTTTGCTTCTCTTTGTTGATTTCTAAACTTTCATCCGAGCTGGCAGAGCAGCAGTGAAGTGGGAAGCGTTTAATTAGAAGAGAGAAGAAAGGGCAGCAACATTCATTCACTCATGCTCAGAAAGGCATCTATTTCTGTAGGTGAAAACTTGGAAAAACAGCAAAAATCATTACATACCTCTCTCTGCTCTTGCACAAGTATTTTGAGAATAGTTTTTCAGCCCTGAAAATTATATAATGATCTTAAGGTAAGACTACTTAACATTGGTATGGTTTGGTCGTATACAGATTTCAAAATAATGCATTATTATGATGACTCATTGTTAGCCATGTTAATTAAGATACAGAGTTTCTCAACCCAATGACCACATATTCTTTCTCCACGATATGTTAAAGTTTTAATTATCCCTCTGATTCTGCTCAGCTTTCACCAGCAAGCATTCATTTGAATTTTTCCAATGCAGCCTCTCCTATATGGAAGTCGTCTATATTTTAACAACTCATGGCACACCCTTGCAAAGGAAGATTTTGACTGAGATCGATCAACTTCTTCGTCAAGCTCTGAAGTTAGTTGCAAAGACAACCTGGCTACTATATGGCAGCTAATGTAACTCTTTGTGTAAGGGATATGAAAAATATCCATATCTAACCCATATAATGAAGCCATCGGTTCTACCAAGGGCAAAGTAGTGTTAGTTTAACCTTAGTAGTCTGAATAATGATGTCAGTGAGCGCCAGTAAATATTATGGGAAAGGCTTTGACACAGGCTAGCAACTTGCCTACCAGGGTCTTCAAAAGGCTTTAGATGGGTGATTTATGGCTTCGTATTGTTGCCAGAAACATGTAAAAACGCTAACTTTCATGCAATAATCTTGTTCAGCATACCAAGGAACTCTAGAGACAAAGTTTAACAGGGCAAAACACATAAAACGTATTAAAAAGGGCTCACTGAGTATCTTTCCTGAAAGAAGCCTCATGGGTACACAACCCAAGTGATTGCTTTGGAAAAAAACAAACAAAAAATCCCACAACAAACCAACAAAAACAGGCCATAGAAATACTTTTGCAACTTTGAGTGACTTTGAATTGCTTTGCAACCTTGGCTAAATGCACTTTTGTATCTTCATATGGGATCAGTGACAAAAAATGTTAGTAATCGTTTTCACTTGTTTTTGAACTTCTGAGCTAGCAACGGCACATGAAGCGTGTGTTTTGTCTGACAACACAGAACGCAGTTATTAACTGCTGAAACACACTGTACGTAAGACTATTTTCAATACGGCTTCTAAATCTCTTTTTACACATTCATTATTTGCGAGATAAACCATTATTTGGGAAATGAACCAATGTACATGTTTTGAAGTGAATGTAAAACAAAACAAATGCCTCCCTCTTACAAACATTTGATTTTTCAATTGTTCAGCAACATTTTTTTTTTCAGATTTCTTTATGAAAATATTCCAAGGTCTGAAGTGAACACTAAAAACATATTCTTCATGTCTTTGTGTTGAACCACAGACAAAATTCTAAAGGTGTAGAAACTTACCTGAGTTGAAAAGGGTTCACTTTCAACAAAACAACTGAGGTAGGACCTAACTTGAAAAATACATTCAAATCCATCATCATGGAAAACAATGGAACATAATTGTTTGGTTAGCTGACAGACAGGACTAGTGGGAATGAAAAAACTTAAGTTATTCAGGTCACTTTGGAAAAGAATATGATAGGACATATCTTGTAAATAACTTTTTTATTCTAAAGGTGGCAGAAATTGCCAGATACAATCATTGCAGGTGAAAACTGTTGGGAGAGTAATCGTGTGGAATGCAATTTAGGTGACACCTATCTTAATATGGTAGAATTTGTGATTCTGAGGAAAGGAAAAGTATGTGCAGCATTGTAGAGACAATATATTAAAAAAAAAAAAAAAGAGCAGACCAAGAAACTCAGGCAACCATTTTCTATCCTCTCTTGCTAAGAGTCTGAAAGAGAAAGGCTTTTTAAGGGGGCTGGCATTTAATAAAAAGTACCATAATGAAGGAGAAATTACAAACTATTTCTCACGAAGAAAGACAGGAATCATACTAAGAGCTCAAAAGGTCTGGTTCAAGAGTTCTTTAAAAATTTGAAAGTCAGAATTAAATGCAAAGGAGTGGAATAAAAGGACAAATTCTTAAGAGTGACTATATAGGAATAACACAATAACAGAGTAGGATAAAATTAGAGGTTAGGATTAAAAAGGTTACAGTTAGCCAGGGACATAAAAACCAGACAAGTCTTCTGTAAATGCATTGGAAATAAAAAGCAGTCAAAACCAAAGATCCATTATTTAATGAGGGAGGAGGGCAAATGGCACAGAATTGATGCCTTTTTTTGTTGCAGACTTCATAAACAGTGATCAGATACTTAATGAAACTAATTTTAATGAAGGAGTAGGACTGGAGGCAATTAGGTGAAAAACATCTCAAAGATACTGAAGCAGTTAGGTGTTTTCAAAGTGGCAAGGACAGATGAAATTCTACAAGCACCTTATGAACTAGCAAATGTCCTCTCTGAACCATTTACAATTACCTTTAAAAGTCATGAAGGTCCCAGAGGACTTTAGTGGGCATGGTACAGGGCTGTCTTTTAAAAAGGGGAAAACCAAAGAGAAATAAAGAACAGTGAACTACATTTCAAAACTCAGAAAACAACAGAACTGAAAAAAACAGGGTATTATAAGGTGATGAAAAACAGCCAGCGTAGACTGGTCAAGAAAGAAATCAAACTAGGCTTGTTCCTCCCTGCTACACTGATCCCTCCCTTTCCCCCACCTTTCGTCCTTCCTCTAAACATCCCATAGAACGTCTCACACATTCCCACAGACCCATTGAAACCATTCCACAGTAAGCTTTAAGCAATTCCAAAGTACTCCTATAGCGAGTTCCCTGTAGGCAATACTTCACTCTGCAAGGAGTTCTGGGAGCGTTTCTTTGGGTTTCACACCGGGGACAATGGTCTAATCATTCCCCTTTGGTAGTCTTAGGAGCAGTCAGGTCTGTGTATCACAATTTTCACTGATTAGGTTAACTAAGGTTCCTCTGATTGTCACTATTCATCTGAGCCTCACCAGGCTTTTGTGTTTACCATGATTAATCCCATAACCTAACAATAACATGGTGCAGTGACCACAGCCTGTGACTTGAGAAGTTCAGACTGGACATTTGGGAAAGCTGCTCCATCAGGAGTAGTGCAGCATGGGGACAGCTTTCCCAGACAGGTTGTGAAACCTCCATGCCTGGGGGTTTTTAATACTGGCTAGACACAGCATGACAAATTGAACTGATGTTGGTTATAATCCTGTTCAAAGTGAGTCTGACCAGAGACTACCAAAACAACCAATGACCACCATCAACTGTCTGGACTTCAAAGATAATAAACCTTAAAAGTATCTAGCAATTCAGGTTTGATCCAGATTTGGCATATTGCAAAATATGATTCAAACTCAGAGTCATATTTTAAACACTATTTATCTAGGTATCAGTCAGCTTTCAGGATAATTTCTACTACAAAAAAAAAAAACCAAACAGACATTTAGTAAAATCAGTAAGATAAAAATATTTTCCATCTCAATTCACCAGTTTTACCTCAAGTATCTGAACAAAAACAATTATCAAAAAATATTTGGTAAGTACCTGCACAAATATTTGCTTCAACAATTTAGCTGATTATCCATCCAAAGATTTTTAACAAGCAATGTGCTGATCTTTGATTTGAATCAAATTGTCTGTACTGCTTAGTTTAAAACATTGTAGCCTAACCTTGTAATATAGGAGTCTAAAAATGATTTTCTCATCTGGGACAAGAAGCAGCTGGGAGCATTGTCATGGCAACCATGTCATTTCCAAAGAGAGATTCAGTGACTTCCGTTGCTCTCTAGCAACCTCACAGCTGAAGTAGCATTGCTAAGAAAACCAAGAAAAAAATAGGGGTTTTCATACAGAGCAATACACCATCACAAGAAATGCTTGGAAGGATCATACAAAGAATGCTTCAGAACATAAGGCGGGCTTTAAATAAACAAATTAATTCTCAGTTTGATGGTGAGCCTGGAAAAAAAACCCAACAAAACAAAAAAAACCATCGAAAACCAAACCCCAAACACAAATATATCCCGCCACGCAAACATGTGTCTGTGCAGCTGACTGCGGAATCAATCTCTCCTGGAAATGCTGGTTATCACAGATCTCACTGTCTCACACTACCTACATGACTTATTTTCTTGATCTTGCTGTTGTTTAAGGAAAATGGATAGTATTGTGAATAATACACAGGGGTGGATAAGGTGGGAGTGGAAAAATTTCTACCAAAACAAGACATTTCACTGCCCACGGTTCTCCCCAGGAGAGAGGTTGAGATCACATCATAAGAATTAGTCAGATTGCTCAATGACTACTGAAAGGTTTTAAGGAACTGTGGTATTAAGAACCTATAGTCTAAGAACATATACAGACTAGAAAACCTGTAATACCTCTTTAAAACACCAATTCTGAAACTTAACCTATAGAATTTAGAAGTTAAGGGAAATTCATGCACAGATCTCAGAGTTATGGTTTAAACTCTTGGGTTTTTACCCTTGCTTCAGTTTGGTTAGCTTAATGACCTGTCCTGAATACTGCATCTTAAGCATTCCTGGCTATGGCAGGCTTGGGCCACAGAGGATGGTCAGAGGAGACTATCTGGAAGTGCTACAGCAGTACAAGGCCACACACTGCAAAAAGTACATTCCTACAGTGTGGGCTAGGAGGTTTTCATCATCTGCTATCTGCAGCCACCATGTGGATTAGCCATAATGCTGTGTTCAACAGCTGAGACCAATACCCCTTGCATTGGCTGGAGGAACACTACTCAACTTCCCTTCAAAAGTAACAGCATACAGCAGAACGAGATCTTCAGACGAGTTTACATATTTTTCCACAGGCATTTATATAACCTGGCTGCACTGATAATTTTTGGTCCCTATTTTGTTCATAAAGGAGCTAACTGAAGCAAATAAGCAGTGCTAAAATTAGCAAACACAGCAGAGCCCATTTCATGGTTTGGACTTCTGTTGATAAACTGTATTAATATGCTCAGTATTATTATTATTATTTGCAGTTATTATTGCAGACATACCTCCTTATTCAAATTCCTAACTTGAAACACAAAAGTATTATTAGGCAGTAAAAGCATGCAAACACAAACTATATGTAAAGTATTAAAAATACATGAAGAAAGAGTAAGCAATGTGAGCACAATTTAAAGAAAAACAGTGCTTAAATCAAGTTAGAATTTTAAGTCTTTATAGTCGCAGACACTTCTTACAAAGAAGCACATTTCAGAAAGTGAGAAAGTGGAAGATTATCTAGTTAAAAAAAGGCTATAAAATTTGAACAATGTACAAAAGATTCAAAAAGGCTAACCAGGCACCGCAAAGCTGCAAGGCACCTAATGAGCTTCAGAGGGCAAGTTTAGTCCATCATACATAAAAGGTGCATAAACAGCTACAAGGTATGAAGGCCAGCATGCGGATTTTTTGTAATACAGATTTAAGATTGAAAGAGGCAGAATTCTTCAAGTGTGTTTCTCTCCTATGTGATACCCATGAAGTAGGCTGAAAGCAGCAGGTGACTTTCAGTGTTAGGTACTGGGATTTACCCAGTAAAAGATTTACTCTGGACATCATCTCCAATTCCACCCCTCCCAAAAGGAAAAACTTTAAACAATATATTTTGTTAAACTCTTGCATTTTCAGCAAACTGTGGCTGACTCTGTACAATCTTTCTGATACTCTCCTCAAGGTACACTCACAGGGTTTGAAAAAAATTCTACAATAAATTAAGTCTCAAACATATTTCAAAGAAAGTACAGCAATTTGATCAGATCTTTCCAGGACAAATGACCTCTCCACCATTAGCTAGCTACCCGGTGACAGAAATAATTGGTTGCTACCACTGAAACACTTGAAAGCATAAGTGATATATACAATTATTTCTGCCAGCACCAGCTGAATAGATTTTGCTACAGCAATTTCAACAATACCTTTGTAGTCTTCATAAAAAGAAGGGCAAACAGAAGTGAAAAAACTCTGTGTAAATACCGTATGAATAGAATTAGCAGGAAAACAAACCAAAACAAAAGAGGGAGTATCAACACTACAATTCCAATCTGAAAATGAGAGGATAGCACGGTAAGGGTTCTCAAGGCATCTCCACCAACTATCTATAGATTCACTTGCCTAACACGTGGGGGACCCTTACAAAGCTACAGGTAGGAAATACTCTTTTCATGAAAGGACCATCTGGATCCTTTAATCACACACCCGGTAACACCACCATGGTTCAATTCTCATCACTTTTAGTAAACATCATGATGGATGCTGCACTTATTCCACTATAAGCCTGTCTTTTAGTAACTGCTCCACCTATCATCTGAGCTCCTCCTCTTTGTAACAGAGATTGTTTAGCACTGCAAAAATACAACCTCATTGGGAGGCTTAATCTTGATCTCCAATTTCTTTAGTTACTCTTTCCTCTCAGTGTGTTCCACTACCACAGTCAAGAAATTAAATCTTTGTTAATACAGCTCATGCATTTCCCACCTGCCAAGCTGAAGCAATCTGAGTATGGATGGTTGAATAAATGAACTGGTAGGAAAAGAAACACTCCTTCCCACTCCCCAAAATTAGTTCCAAGTCTTATTCTGTTCTGATCCCAGGAATGGAAGGTATTACTGTGAGTATTTAACAGGATTCTCCTTGCATCTGCATGGTAAACAGCAGTCGTGTGCCCTGCAGACCAGACTGTGAGCTTGGGTGTCCTGTTCTCTGTTCTGAAACACAAAAGGAAATGGTACATCTGTGTGTACCAGCCACCAAGAAGATCCTTAAAGAATCTAGAGAGCTTCTGAGAAGAACATTCTAATAATTCAGATTGAATATATTCATTTAAAACTCTTTTAACCTTTTTAGTTGCTCTGTTTTCAAATTAGTTTTACCACCTTTTACATTACTTTTTGATGGTTTTATTCAGCAAGAATTAATTCAAAATCCAGTTTTGGTCAAAAAATGCCATGAAAGGTTTTCTTTCTGTTGTATATTCACTACCATTTGCCCTTGACTGAATGACAGTCTTTAATTAATTTTTATTCCTATCAGCCATGCAGAACCAAACACATAATAAAAATGAGCTCAACTGTAATCTCTTTTTGTGCATCATCAATAAAAAAGCTAACTAGCTAAGTTCCACTTGCACAGAAAATTATACTGTCATTAAATCTTCATAACCTTATTGGAAACAAAGTATTACACAAGGGTCACTGCCAGCATAATTTGAAGGAATAACCTTGTAATTTCAAAAGTAGATAGGTTTTCCTGAAGAATCAATATTTATTATGACAGAGGATTCATAATCCTTAATGGATTTTGAAACAACTGAAATGAAAAAACAAAAGTAGCTTAACCTGTAAATGGACTAAAACTCAATACTGTTCCTACAGACCATTTTGTGACTAAAAGCTCCCTGAATGTCGTATTATTTTATGGTCTAAATCACCAGATTTTACACACAGTATCAAGTTCAAAATAGTCATTAAGATCTAAAGTCCTGTCTCTACAGACACTGAAATGATGAAAGCAGTAAGATTTTTGAAATTCTGGTTTTTTTCCCCACAATTGATACTGCTTGCTTTTTGGCACTTGAAGTGTAATAATGCGTATTCAGTCGGTCCATTGGCAGACTATCACACAGAATGAAGCCTACACCAATAGTGGGGGAAAGGTAGATTGCTCGGTGGCAGATTATACCGTTTAGGAAAGAGCCTTAAATGGGTGCCCAGTTTTTATGTAGTAACTGAGGAAAAGACTGATGAGCTCCATCTCTTGAATGGTATAGCAGTATTACCCAACTGGAAAGAAACACAGGATCACTGCTTTTTCTTCATTCACACAGGTAATAGGCAAAGACAGAAATCTGTGCTCTCCTAAAAGCTGTGACTAGTTATGACATACAGACACACTCTATGATTCATGAAGTGGACAGACATCTTCATTTGCCCATATACATCAGCACTACTGCCAATGTTACAATCACCTAGAGGAGGAAGTCTATAGAACATCATGAAAACATTTTTAGTCTACAATTTTATTTTAAAGTTATCTTTCACAAATCTTAATATTTGGGTCAAATCTACCATGACAGCAATCCTTAAAATTTCTTCAGTCTTTTTCATGTCCTTACATTAGCTTGGGGGTCTTTCTCCAAATTTTTCTCCTTTCAGTCATCTATGGCTTCAAGTATCTTACTAAATGGAACAGTGCCAGAGAACTTCCCTGGACACAGGAATCCGCTGATTCGTATTATTAAGCCTGTGCACTAGTTGTCAATACACTTTAGGATATGCCAAATAACACCACGCTCCCTCCACTCCCAATAATTCCTGGACATGGTAGGGAAGTTAGCACGGACAAAAAAAACCAACTGAGGCGCAATCTCTGTGCGCTGTTTTGGAGAGTACAGTATGCACAGTTGTTGTTACAGGTGAGCTGGCCTCCGTGCCAGTAAGGAGACTTTGGAGATACAGAGCACCATTCAACCTCTTAAACAGGATCTTCCCAACGCCCGGCGCACCACGGGTGCATCTTGTGCTTTTCCTGCCCAAGAACGTGCAAAACGTATAAATGTATTTTTTTAACCGTTCAGCATACTTTCTTCAGTAAATTTGCTTTTCCACTGAAGTTCAAAATTTTAAGTTCTTTCTCTATTCCTTAGCCCATCAACAGTAGATGCAAACGCTTCTCCTTCAGTTCATTAAATAAGCATAATATACGGCCATATATACACATATTTCATTCGGACACATCAGAATGAAAAACATTCATTGCCACTAAGGATGTACTATTATTTATATTTCATATTGGATATTTTCGTAAAAGAAGTTAAGTTTCAAATGAAACAAAAAATCATAGGAATACAAATTCACTATCTACTATTTACCAATAGCAGCAGGATTAAGGTTAGATATGATGTCTTAAAAATGAAAGTGAAATCCTTTTAGTACCTTAAGGTACTGCTATCACTGTTAGCCAGTAAAAATAGGGTCCTATTATCAAACTGTAAAACAAACTTTGCCCTCTGTGAGCTAATGATCACACACATCCTTTATGCAATTAAAGGTCCATTAACACCTAAGTGGAGATGTTTAAATGGATCTTAGTGACTTAATACACTTTTCACTAAATTGGAAAAGAATATGTACTTAAATTGCCTAGATTGCTTTGGAAATCTTGACGTGGTTACTTAAAAGGGCTGCTTTAATAAATATGTATAAAGAGCTACATATAAATGCTTAATAAAGGTCCTTCAAGAAGCTTACTTACTGGATTTTCTTCAGTAAGGTCACAGCCACACTTCTTGAGTACCTGATATTCGTTACTAAATCTATCTTTACAATTACTTTCGTGAGACAAGCTTCTCATACTTCATACTCAAGAAATTGAAACAGAAATCAGAACAGCCCGACAGTTGCATCACTGCATCAAGGCACTTGATTCCAAAAGTTTTAAGTCCTCTTTATAAATACCAATCTTAACCACAAGCCATCCTTTCTCTTTGAAGCAATACACACCCCATTTACAGAGCCATTATCATCCCCCTTCATCAAAAGATAGAACACCAACAAGTATTTTCTTTGTTTCCATCAGTGAGGTGAGATACCTATACATTAAATGTCTTCCTTACATGTGAAGAATGGAAGCACCTTTGATGAAGCAATTGATAAAATTATTTCAAACAGTTCTAAACACCTTCCAGGCCATCTTAAATGACTAATAGTTGAGACAGACTTCAGCAAAATACGTCTCCTCCCCCTTCTACACAGCCTGTCATAAACTCAAGAGTTGCCCACTCATTCAGAACATGGCTAAATGAGCTCCTAGGCTACAAATCCTTGAAATGCAGTGAGCTGATTGTATTACACTCACTGCCAGAAACGCAGAAGACTTCCTACTTCTGACTGCATGCCTCTGGTGCTTACTTTCTGCTGACACTGGTATTTCTTTGATCCTTCTGTGATCTAACTCTCTAAAAGGTAACAGAAATTCAGCAGATAGACCAATTTCTCTTGTTAAGTCAACAAATGGCAAAGCCTGAAAAGTACCAGAACTTGTAGGCAGAAGGCAGCAGGATGACCCAGTCCAAGCTGAGGGAGCAAGTCTTCCTCCTTTTGGCAATGAGGAAATCAGCTTGTTTATAGTCCAAGCAGATTCTGTATATCTTCGATTTCTGTTCTGAGGTATCAGCTGCTTCAGCTTACCATCTGCTTTATATTATCTCAAGTAGCCTCACTAAAAGGCAGCTATGGGGTTTTGGGAAATGGTGATGTCAGACCTAACACAGAAGAAAGACTACTAAAAATCTGTAAATAAAGACAAGGAATTAAAACTGAACTATAGCAAACACTTACTTTCTGCAGAAAGACAACCTTGCATTATACCAATAACTGCAAACAAAAGCTATCAAATAAGCTTTGCCTGATGGGAGTTTATGGCAGCACAAGACCATGTTACAACTTTAAGTGATCAAGGCACTCTGGCTAGAACCTCTTTTCTCACTTGACACACACAGACATTTCAGCTCTAAATTTAATTTTTTTTAAAAAAAGTTGGTACCATTGTAACTAGCATTAATTCAGCAGCAGACCAATACACTTCTACAAATCACTTTATCACAAAGGTGTCTGAAAAGGAAAGGAATAATGTACATGATTGAGGAAATAACATTAGGTAACAAGATTTTGGGGCTTGGATTGTTCAGATAACAGGTTTCTGGGGGTGGGGCAGTTTTCTGTTGAGAGGCATGGGAGTGGTACTCTACATCTGATCCTGATGCACAAAGAAATTGCCTGGACCTTGATGTATCAGTTCTAAGAAAAAGACAAGTGTTGAATATTCCACATGCTTCTTACAAAATTTTATTAGGATCCTTACAATTCCTGTCAATTTTCTTACTCTGAACTCTTAACAAAGACTTTCATCTTTTCATGGCCTGAGTTCTCCATTCTCCCTTAAAGACAGATCAAGACCGTGAACAGACACACTTGAAAGAAGGCAGAAATATTGCTGTTCTTACCTTTGTAACAAGCACAAATGCATCAGTATGATTAATTATCAAACAAACTGTGATTAAAACAGTTAATGCAATTTAATTGTCACTCCAATTACTGTTAAACAAAAGTAACTCGTGGCTTGTACTTTCCAGGACAGCATAGTAACAAAGCTAATTGCTCTGTCTTCAAAGAACTGCTACCTATTTCTCCTGTGAATTTTTCAGTAAGATGCTGCTGAAAGAGAAGTTTTTTGGGTTTTTTACAAAGGCATCATGACACTCATTTCAGTAAATCCTTCCAGCAAGAATATCCAAATATCCTCTTGTCTCTATTGGATATATTTTACTTAGTATACAAAACAAAAAGACCATTCAAGCAAAACAAAGACAAGACCAAAAATGTGCAGCTTACTTTTCAAAGACTGAAATCTTTCATTGTCCAAAAATCATTGGTTTATTTCTTCTCCAACATCTTAAAAGTTGACTTAATCCTATGAACTATCACTTATTCTTTTGTATCTTTTATGTTTCACAACATACTTCTAAGTATGTATTCTAAGACAATTTATAGCTCTCCTAAGTCTTTGCCAAAACAAATAAATGCATTAGAATTGATTTTGCTTCAGGTGTACTTTTGGTGAATGTTAAATACCATTTTTGGAATCAGATATACATTACCCATACTGCATAGATACTATTACCAAGAGGTTAGCAATTGTAAAAATGGAAAGCAACAGCATTTATGCTAAAAAAAAAAAAAAAAAAAAAAAGGAAAATATTTATGGACAGTTGCTAATGGGGTCTGGCAGGTATTGCTGTCATTTTAATTTACAAATGTTCACCTAGTGGAAAACAGTAATTTTTTTCAACTTTTCTCTGAAGTTACTGAGTAGCTTGAAAAGATATTGCAGTACAGACACACAGGCATGCCCAAAGAACAAAGTTTTGCCAGTGACTTAGCATACCTAGAGATAGCCATATACTTTGGAACATAATTTAAAAGATGAGTGGGATTTACCTTCCTACTATACTTTCAGGTTTTTCTTTCATTTTAAAAATTTTGTTCTGTATTTGGCCTCAAATCATACTACTGGTAAGATAAATGCACAGCACACAGAAAACAGTAAGAACCAAAAGTGTTGCAGAAGTGACACGTGACTTAAAAAGGAAAGATCCAAGATAGATGTTCATCATGTTACATAGATACTGTGGATTCATAATTAACTTGACAGAGCTTAAAAGACTTTCTAATGTAGGATCGTTTGTTTTTCCCCCCACCTAGATTTTTAGCAGAAAGTAGATCAGAATAAAACTGGGCAATAAAAAGTGGGAAGTCTTTGAACTAAAGTGTACAGGCACCAAACAATGTAAAATAAAACGATTTTATATGTAATACATGTGACAAGCTGATACAGCGAATTACTTACTCAGTAAACCCACGACTCAATTTTGAAAGGAGTATTTGTTCATTTCAGAACTCAACAGCAAGTATAAAACATTAAAGCCATCTTAAGACTGAACTCCGCTTCTACTATCTTTGAATTTTTTTATACATTGTCTTATGATTAAGACATTCATTACTGTTTAGCACATCATATAATTTATAATTCTCTACAGAACAATATAGTTAATTCAGTATCATCAATAACTTTATACAGATACAGCATTGAAGCCATGTCCTCTTTTGCTTACTGTCAAGTACAAAACAGCTTATATAGACTAAAAAAAGCTACACACCACAGTTGTAGCATACCGTACTTTGTGCCTGATTAAAGTTTACAGTAGTGGCTTTTTAATCTTTCAAGACAAATAAACATGATACCACATAACAAACAGTTGTGCAAACTCAGGCTTAGGAGGAAGACTTAACTACCTCCTTTTTCCAGAACTACTTTTTCCTGCTTTACTGCTGCTACTACCAGACTTGCTGGAAGATTTTGAAGAGAAAAGTCTTGTCATGAATTCAGAGACATCTGGCAGCTCATGGTTGGAATTCAGCATGTTCATCGACTGCTCCATTTCCTGCATGCAAAGATTAGATAACCTTAATAGCTCGTAGAAACAGCCAGAATTGCTAAGACATCAGTTGAAAGATCATATCAGGAAGATGTCAAATTTCCCAAATACTGTTTTACTATTTGTAGTCCTCCAGGGTACATATTGCTACATATTTTTATGCAACCACAGCCAAATGCCCAGCTACACACAGAAACATAAAACCCCAAAACTAAAAGCACTGGTGTATGGAAAAAGATAACCATGTCTTAAGCAGTCTTACAGGGCAAACACCTGATAAAAAAAAAGTCTAAAAGAAAAAAATGCCATTACTTATTTTCAGTATTACTTTCCTCTGTTTTAAAATTTAAGCTTTTGTTTAGATTTTCAGATCTGTATTCTCATAGATTTCACATACTTTTCTGTTTTCAAATTAGTATTATTTATGCTAAATCTAACAAATTTTTGAAGCTGTTTGAAGGGATGAGATATTTTTATTGCCCTACTTTGTAACATCAAACTATTAGTGTACAGCAGCCAAGTTTTCTTTGTTTCATGAAAGGAAGGATTTTAATATGAAACCATATATCCAGCAAAGCTTAATGTAAATTTAGACTTTAGCATATGAGACGAATTAGTACAGTTTAAAGCAAACAAACCCTGAAGTACTTTTAATGCATACAACAGCTGAACTGCACATCCACAATGTGATAATGCCTAGAGTAATTGCCAATTTAATGTGGGATTGTCACCTTGCTCTTCTAGTTACCATTCAGAATGATACAGCTTTAACTGTTTTCATGGTACAAATGAAGCAAAAGCTGCTAATGTAGCCTTTGTTACTATTGCATCTATACTACATCTGTACTTAATGTCTCTATAACAAGCACAGTTACAAAATCATTAACTTTTTGTATAGACTAGTACTGTGCAGATTGTGTAAAGAAAAAACAAGCTAACTTGAAAAAATGTACTACAAGCTCCATACCCTTCACAAGCAAACTGAAGTTGGATATACACTTAAGAATTTAATGCATGGTCATCTAGAGAATGCTGCTACAATTGAATTCTTAAAAACTACCATCTCCTATTCTTTAAAGACAATTTAAATTACAAGCAAGATTCCTTAACCTTAAAATTTCTCCTTAACAAGTCATATCAGTTAGCTAATATGAACTAAATCATCAGAAGTTCTGATGGTTTACATCAGAACAGCCTGTCTGTAAGCAGTGTCAGATCAGTGAAAAAAGGAATAAGTCATTTTTTTAAAAATCAACTTCCAAAGTTCAGCTTGAAGAACATGCCCCAGATATCTAGCATATCTTCATATCCTGTTTTTAACCAAAATTAAAGCCAAAAGAGCATTACATAGCTCTGATATGCTTTTTATAGGCATTAAAAAAAAAAACCAAAACTCAGACACCTATAAAGTACTACTGAAGACAGTGGTCATTTAGAGGAAAAGGAGTTTAAATTAACCAAACCTTCAAAAAGCAGCCACCCAAGACAGACAAGGAGTACTTCTAAAAATAAGAAAAGATTTAGCAAACACCTTGAATCTCCATTTTGTCCTAGCCTTCTGCTATTCGGCATTTTGCATGATGAAAGGACAATAAATCAGATCATTTAATGACTACGTTAAGACTTCATATCATATACACTACTGTAACATCTGGATTTAACAGTCTTGTAAACTATGTGGTTTAGGTTGACGGGTAAAAGAACCCCACATCATACACACTTGACACTTATTAAATGATGTCTAAAAATGAAATGCTAGATTTAATCACAGTGCAGAAATACACTGGAAATTCATAGAAAAAATAGCCTTTGAGAAATTATAGTTATCGCTCTAAAGAAACTCTGAAAAACACCATACGTACATACTGTAATACTTTCAAAGAATTGCCAAAAAACTTAATTCTGTGTTGTGCTGTTTAACAGCAAATTCATGAGTCGGAAATGTTAGAATTCATCGTTAGAACAGCAACGATGTGTTAACTAAATAAATGATGCCCACTAAGACTTCTTTAGAAGTCCACTTCTGTTTTTATTACTTTTCTATACCTTAAAATCTCATTATCTTTGCTCTCTATGTCTGCATCAATTGAGCATACTTACCCGTCTCATATCAGGATCACTGGTGTTGACAACTTTAGGCAAAAGCACAAATATCAGTAATGGAAGAACCATCATCATCACCTACACAGAAAACAGCAAATATTTCTTCAGGTTATTTGTTGCTCCAGACGTTTTTAGACATACTGACATAAAGCTTTTAACTAAACAGCCAGATTCTGTAACTACTGCATTCCGAGTCAGTAACCCAGTAAAAGTAATCCACTTGTCAGGGAAGAAACCTGATAAGGAAGTATTATGTTTTAACAGATTTCAAAGTTAGACCCTTAAAGTAAACGCTTGTTATCTCTTTCAACTGTTATAACTACAATCTTGCAACATGTTGATCTCCACACTACTAGAACATCATGTTGCCAAAGGAACCACACTATGGGCTGTTTTCAGAGGACATGCATTAACTGAGTATATAGGGGAGGAGAGGTCATAGAAAAACTTTCTATTTGTAAACAAGTAAAAAACAAAGAAATACAACAATCCTCTCAGAAGACCAAAGCATGTACATCTTTTCTCAATTATTTTATTCTCAGTATTCTGAAGAATAGCTATATTTGGATCCTTAGCATACTTTTAACCTTTGTGTGTTGCTTGTACATACCATGGGGTTCATGAGGAAATCTGTCCATCCCCAAGATTCTCTCTTTATAAAGTATGAAGGAGGTCCAGAAGATTTCATCTGGAGTGGGTATGGCAGCCTGACAACTTCAGAGGTTTTGATGTAATTCACATATCTTGCTCTAATGAATGAAATGTAAAGATTATTTAATAATATTCCAAACAAAGTTTTAATAATAGGCTACAAACAAAACTATCTGCTAGGTAGTGTCAGCTAGGCTTCAGTTTTCAGAAGCTAATTCCTCTCATCAGCATACTTTATGGAATCAAATGATACTTTATCTTTTTTTCCAGACTAGCTATTAAGCAGGCTGAAAAACTTGATATGGAAAACAGACCTGCAGATCAGAAGCATCAGAACTATTTGTTCAAATATGACTTCTGCAAAACATATTTTTCCTCACTGTCCTGGTTTTCAGCCGGGATAGAATTAATTTTTATAAGAAGCTGAGAGGGGACACAGTCAGGACAGCTGACCCAAACTAGCTAAGGGGGTATTCCATACCATATGACATCATGCTCAGTGCATAAAGGCAGGGAGTGTGCACGCGCTGGCCAGGGAGGAGGAGTCACTGCTCGGGGATGGGCTGGTCATCAGGTTCAGGTGGTGAGCAAATTGCACTGTGTATCACTCGCTCTGTATATTCTTCTATTACTATTGTTGTTATTTTCCTCCCTTGCTGTCCTAGTAAACTATCCTTATCCCAACCCTTGAGTTTTACCTTTTTCTTCCGATTCTCCTCCTCATCCCACTGGGATGGGGAGGGGCCACATGGTACTCAGCTGCCAGCTGGAGCTAAACCATGACACTCACCTTGGTCATGAGCAAGAAAAGCTACAGTGTTTAAAGAGAAGGTACAGCTTTGAACAGTGTAGTGTAGCTTAAAACAGTTTGCTCGAGGCAACAATAATTTATAGATGAAGTGAACAGTACCTTTTCCCTAAATGCATTACTTCGCATTTATCGATACTGAATCTCACTCTTTATTGCTTTACAAGGTCTTTCCACAGTTCTTCACTAGTGTTCTTCACATGGGCCTTGTATTTAGAGAGTTACTTGGTAATATCATCTAACTCTGTCACTCTTCACCCATTTCCCGTGATCTATGAATATTTACCCGCCTTGTGCCCAGGGATGACTTCTGCCCATTACAAAAGAATTCATTTATCCCTTCTGAGTTTTTCACCAAATATTAATCCACAGAATGTCTTTCCCTCCTACCTTATGACTACGTATTTTCTTCAAATGTTTTTGAGATTTTCAAGATCTTATCAAACATATCCATTATCCACATGCTGCTTCCTCTTTCTAAGAATTGCAGTATTTTTTTAAGGCAGAACTTCCCTCAGAAAAGCCCAGTTGACATTTTCCCCATGTATCACATTTTTCCATGCATCTCCCAACTGTATTCCTCATTATAGTTGCTACCTGTTTGACTGGTAGAGATGTCAAGCCTACTGGTACTTTGATCTGCAGACATATCCTAGCAATTTACATAACATCCAATTTGTTACCTCTAGTCCTCAGATACCAAGACAGTGCTAAGTGAGAGGTTATACACACACTATTGTGTCTATTTCACTGAGTTCCTTAGTATTTATTACATATTAATTGTTGCCAATGAGATACTGCCTAATAAAGTATAAAAATAAAAATTTCATAGTTTGAAAAAAATTCTAAGCACAAATTGTGCTATTATTATAAACATACTATTTGCACTGTTTTCAGTTTGAGATTTCAATTTTTAACCTCCCTTAAAAATACTGCTGCAGTGTTTCTGTTTGTACTACTAAAATGTAACAGCATCTTTTATAAGATACTGTAAAAGACAAACTTGAAATTAAGATACTAAATGTGTGCCTGTACAAAGAAAAATGAACTACAAACATGTTCATTTAAAGGAAAATCACCTAATTAGATAGGACAGCCATTTTTCTGTATTACTTACTGAATAGTGTGCAGTTCCAGATGCATAGTTATAGTTGTTAGGCATAATGTGTCTGGCCACAACATAAAAATAAAAAAATAAAAAGCTAATGATGCTACAGAAATACTGCAGGCTGGCAACTATTAACACTTGCCAGTAACTGTAAAGAGGACCTTATAGAGGTGTAACAGAAATATTTTAGAATTTAGGATTAGAATTAATTAAAATTTCATTGTGCCAAGTCTTGACAGAACATTTACCAAAAAAAGAAAAGAAAAAGGGAGGAAGAAAAAAAAAAAAAGGTACTGGCAAAATATAAAGCAGTTAACTTGATTTATATCTAGATTTTATTTCAGGATAGCTGCATAAGGAAATAACAAAAGTAAACAAACAGAAGGACTCTTTCTGTTCCCTCTTATTTAAGGCCATAAATATAAAAGGATGAAAGAAATCAGACTTTGGATTTTAAGGAATGTCCTCCTAGAAATGATGTTAACATTACCTCTTCTACTGTGCTGTCAGACATGCTTAATAGATCCGTACAGAAGTAAATCAGGAAAGGCTCACCTCATTTTGCCTTTTGAAGTTATGTCAACTCGTACAGGCTCAAATTTATGAGCCGGGGATATAACTTCCACTACATAAGATCCTGAAGGTACATCATGAACCACAAAACTTCCATCTGTCCTGAAAAAAACAGTAAGTTCCACTACATTTCAATATGCTCCAGTATACAAGAGGGGGTGCTTTATTTTTGTAAAGAAGAAACTGTAATAGTATCATTTTATATTATAAATCTTAATGTAACAACAATGACCAAAAGGAAAACTTGTATCACTCGGCACTCCTATCAAGCTCCTTAAGGCCATCAACGTGTGCCACAATAGTAGCAGAAATTACCAGTTCAGTTAAAGATTTTCTCATGCCCTCAAGCTGTTGTCTTGCTGGAGGAATAATTTAACAGCCCAAGTAAGATCTGAAATGGTTAGATTTCACGTATTCAAATGATGTCAGAATCGACTTACACGTTCCTTCCTCCTTCTGAAATACATACAGTGAAGTTTACTTTGCTTCAGTACTTCTGCTGGAAGCAAAAAAACCCAAAATTGATATCCTACATAGCGTGGGCAGATATTAGAGATGACTTGCAACACACAAAAATTGCGGTTTCTGCCTATATCACAAACCAGAGGTTTTTACTTTTAATTGCTCCCTTTAGGACTTGCCCACGCTGGAAGGCTCGATCACAACAATAAGGAAACTAAGAGCTCTGAACACAGAAGGGATTTTTAGACAGACTGCTTTTATTTTAAAATATGAAACTTCAATATTCGGTGAAAATATTAGTAAAACGACACTTGAAAGCTTCAGCACCAGTTGCCATTAAATTACAGAAGCTTACAGTTTTCCTCCTACATGCTTCCAGAAGTTTCCAGGAACTTAGTGTTCTCTACTCTTTTAAAATTAATAAAAAATATATCTCTTCTAAAAATAAGACTCAAAGTTAAGACCAAAAAAGTTGTTCAAATAGAGGGGAAAAAAAATAATAAAACCTCATACATTAGAAGCTTGCATCAGGAAAACAAACAAATAAATGAACCCTTTTAAAAGTGAGCCCTCAAAAAGAAAATCGTCCTTATGTCCCTCACACAAGTTCTCTCAAAGACATACATCACTTAAGGACCTTCCTACCACAAAGATGGAAGCATATAAACAGTACTGTGTATGTGGGTTTCACTAATACTTTATGTGATTATTTGAACCCCTAAGAATGCTTATACTATCTTATATTGAAACTGCTATAAGGATGTTTCCCTAGGAATTTCCTTTTAATTTTTCATTCTTTACAGTATTATTAATAAAATTCAATGTTAGTTTTTTTTCTAAAGATTTGTTTACATGACAAAGCAAATTACTTACATGACAAAGAAAATTCTCACTTCATATACTGGTATCCAATACTGCCTTTTTAGAAGAAAAAAGTTTGTTTTTTTTTTTCTTAGAGTAAAGAAACTAATCAGATTTATAAAAACGCTTGTACTAGAGAATCACTCTTGGAATACTCTAAAGCAACTTTGCTATGTCAAATAATTATTTTCCTCTTTGTGATAACTGGAATGACATCCATGTAATATATAATCAAAACCTGCCTGCAAGACGGTGACAAAAGACGGTGACAAGTACATCTTCTGATATACCAAATACCTTTAAATCTGTCACTGAAAGTAAGGGATCTTTCTACTGAGCCTGAAATACCACTGTTGCTTAAGAAAACTGTTCTCTCTTCCAACACAGTTCTTACTAAAAGTATATTGCCATCCAGTACTGTGCTCATTACAAGTGACAAAAAAAAAATCCCAACCAACATTAAAGCATTTTTGCTAAAATGTACCATGCTTATGGTAGCACAACATCTACAAATTTGTTTATCAAACTGAATTACTTATATAATATTGCTTGGCTTTAAGTTATATCAATATAATTTGATAAATCTATAAATACACATGTCAAATTAATGTAAGCAATAAAGCTCAATATCTAGGTTACAATGTCATAAACATGATAAGCTCTTAGCTAACACTATTTCCTCACATTTCAGACAACTCGAGTTCCAAGCAAGCATTTTGAAACTTACCAACTCCATGGTATTTATTAAAATCGGCTCCTAAATATGATGTCAGGCTCCAACAACTTGGTTGTACTGGCTTATCAGGTGCTACACTGACAAGATTCTGCAAGTTTTGCAGAGTAAAATCTGTTGTGTTAACCTACTGAGAGTTCCCAGAGTCAAAGTTCAACTTTTACTGCAGAAGGAATAATTAAAAATGATTGGTATTTATGAGATGGTGTATCTTAATTCTATACAAGCTTTCTAATTTTAATATATAATTTAAAAAGTGATGTATTATATTGTATTAAAAATAATAAAAGGGTTTTTAGAATTAGCTCCCACTCTCAAGACTATGAGATTAGTTTAATTCTGAGGACATTTTCTATGTCTTAATCTCTCTAGATCCCTTGCTGATCTGCATATATCCACTACCACCTGTGACCAAATAAGCTAATGTGATTCTTTACAGCTTTCAAATGCATTTGCATGATTTTATGTGAAGGAATAAAGCCATATCCCTTGAAAAGGCTTTCACTGGTACAGCGAAAGTTTTTCCACAGGTACTGTAAGAGATAACTACAACTGTAACTTTCTGACACAAACAAACATTTCTCCAGAATAAGTAAATTCTTAGCTAAGGAGAGGGTCTAAAAAAAAGAAGTGACAGAAATGGCTCCCACAAAAGCTGAGAAGAAACACTGTACCCAGAATGTAATACAAACGTGTTTGTGGGTTTGTTTTTTTTTTAACTTGAAACTCAGGGTAGCTAAAAAGCCACCAACCTTACTCATCAATTTGGTTACGTCTGCAGGAGGCTGAGAACAACAATACCTACAGCACTGCAGGTTCCCACTACGGGCCAGGCCGTTTCTACTGCCTTCACCGAGGGAAGGTGCCAGCGTCCCAGTAAAGGCAGAGCCGGACGCGAGATGTTCACCTCCACAGCTGTGCGTTGCTAACTGGGACAAGGCCGCTAACTTGTAGGGGGGCTGCTCCGCTCTGCCACAGCTGGCCGCCATCTTACGGCCGCGACCGTCGAAGCGACGCGCAGCGTGTCAGAGGAACGGAGGCGCCGGAGATCTCCGAGCGGCACCCGCGGTACAGGGCGACACCGGCCCAAGCCCGGCGAGGACGCTTACTTCCACGCTAGGATCAAGCCCCCCGCCCCGCCCGCCGCTCACTTCAGGAAGCCGACGTGCTCCTCCCCGTCCACCAGCACCCGGGCCCCCGCGATCCAGTCCTGCGGCTTCACCCCGGGCACCACGGCCCGGCCCTCGATCTTAAACCGCTCCCCAGGGCCCGCTCCGCCCGACGACTCCGCCTGCCCAAATGCCTCCGAGCCACGGGCGCCATCGGGCAGCGGCGACGCAAAAAGCCAGAGCAGCAGCAGGCAGGCAGGCCCGCTCCGCGCCGCCATCGCGCCGCCTCCTCCTCCACGGGACGGGGCGGTCGCCTTCGCGCATGCGCTGAGCGCGAGCCGTCGTGACCCAGAGCGCAGCCCGCGCGTAGAGCGGGGTCACAACCTTGCTGCGCGTGCGCGCCAGGCAGGCGGAGCGGGCTGGGACGTCGTGCGCATGCGCACGTGAGAGAGCGGCGCGCCGTCAGGTGACGTAAAGAGCTCTGGCGAATAGGAGTGAGGGAGCTATGCGGACATGACGTGTAGTGAGGCGGAAGCGCTGAGGCGGTTTCCCTCGGGGGAGGCGCCGCAGGGCCCGGTGGGTGCCCGGGTGGAGGAGGCGAGCTGCGGCCGGCTGGAGGTTCCCTGGGAGCTGTGCCGGGCGCTTCGCCTCGGCCTGCGCACGGCGGGAGTGCGGAGCCCGAGCAGGACTGGCCGCCCTGCTGCCCGCCTGAGGGAGCGCAGGCCGCGAGGAAGCCCCTCGCCTCGGGCAGAGCAGCAGTGCGGCCGCGGCGGCACCAGCCCCTCCCTGGGGGCAGTGCAGGTGCTCCGGGGCCGGCAGTTTGCGGACAGCTCTGAGACCGCGGAGTTGGTGCTCCTGGGCCCTAAAAGCAGCACGGTTGCTAAAAATGTTGTGCAGAGCTCGCTCCGACTCTGCAGCACAAGTAACTTGCAACGTGGGTAATCTGTCCCCAAACACAATTTTTCAACAGTTTGCTTATTCCATGATGAGAAATAGAGTGGGCGTTGGGAGGGCTCTTTCGGTTTTGAGTTTGTTAGTAAAAACAAAGGGTAAGATAATTTGCTACTTAAAATGTGGAAAGACACAAATAGGAACCTGAAGAACATAAATGTATTAGAAGTAGATGTATCTTCCTTGGTAACAGATCCATTTAGAATTAAGACAGTTTTAAGTTACATTCTAATAGTTACCGTGCAAAGAAGAATAAGCTTTTTCTAGGAAAGAGTTACCAAAAAAGCTTACAAAAGAAAAAAATTAAAAGAGGTTGTTAAATTAAGGCCTAAAATCTCTTCTTTTAATCACTGGTTTGTAGTGTTGCAGTTTGTTTCTGATGAATAACTAGAACTTGTTGACAGCTGTTACTTAGTGGGCAGGCACAGAGTTCTAGGAGAAAGGAGGACAGTTAGCACCTTCCCTGCCCCTATTTTCCCTTTACGCAGCATGTCCTGTTATGTCATACGTGCTCATTGTCACGTTATAGCTACATTTGCTTCATTTTTACCTCTCGTGTCAGAGTTAATTGCTGAACACCTTGAAAACATTTAATTATTAAGCATTATTATGTTAGAGATTATGAACCTGGTCATCAGCTATAATAAAAAAATATTATAGGAGGCATGATTTTGAAAGCCTATGTTACTCCATGTGAGTGGGATAATGTGAATTATTTCTCTGGTAGTATTTTTCAGATGTCTGTACTTTGGACACAACCAGGAAGACATATAATCGATTAGGTTCTTCTGTCACAAACTCACAAAAGCAAGAAACTCCAGCAGGTTTAGGGGTGGAAACCTAAGAACGCTAGAACTGAAGAGTGTTAGAAAGTAGCTTCTCTGAACTGAACAATTTTGAGCATCATATTTTTTGTCAGTTTTTGTTAATGAAGCAAGTACTTAGCAATAGAATCACTAAATAGTAGGGTTTATGTTAAAGCCAGAGATAGAACACTGCTTCCAGTATAACACCTGTCCTGGTTTCAGCTGAGAGGGTTAATTTTCTTCATAGTAGCTAGTGTGGGGATATGTTTTGGATTTGTGCTGGAAGCAGTGTTGATAATACAGAGATGTTTTTGTTATATGGACCTGTTGAACAGTACTTACACAGAGCCAAGGTCTTTTCTGCTTCTTGCACCACCCCGCCAGGGGGATGGCTGGGGGTGCACAAGGAGTTGGGAGGGGACACAGACAGGACAGGTGACCCAAACTAGCCAAAGGGGTATTCCATACCATATGATGTCATGCTCAGTTTATAAGGAGCTTGGGGAAGGGGTGGAGGGGGGGCAGCGGCGTTCAGAGTGATGGTGTTTGTCTTCCCAAGTCACTGTTAGGCGTGACAGAGCCCTGCTTTCCTGGGGATGGCTGAACACCTGCCTGCCCATGGGAAGTGGGGAATGAATTCCTTGCTTTGTTTTGCTTGTGCACGTGGCTTTTGCTTTACCTGTTAAACTGTCTTTATCTCAACCCACGAGTTTTGTCACTTTTCCAATTCTCTCCCCCATCCCGATGTGGGGGAGTGAGCGAGCGGCTGCATGGTGCTCAGCTGCCGGCTGGGGTAAAACCACAACACCACCACAGAAAGAAAGACATCTTCTTCATAGTGATATCTCATGTTACTAGTTTTCATATGCAGTTAGTGTAAAAAATGCTCCTATTTTTTAAATATCTTCAAGGAACTGTATTAAGATGCTGTCAGATCACACAGAATGGTCATGCCCTCCAGTTTTAAGGATTTCCTCAGCCAAAGAATTTATTTTTTATAACCTAGGTAACAGTTACTTGATTTAAGCCTCATGATCCCAAACAAAAGAAAACCTCGTTTGTTCACTCATACTCTAATCCAAAAAGTTTCTCTCTGCATCATCCTGCTAATGAACTGACAAGTTACTTAAACAGCCTCTTGGCTAGAATCCCACCCTCATGTAGAAACCCTGACTGTGGGTGCAGCTTTCATTGCAGAAACATATCTTCATTTTTATATATGCAAAGTTTCTAATACCTGTATCGGCATGCAACCATTTCAATGTTAGGTAAACAGTCCCTTCTCCTCTTACTGTGTAACTTCTTTACATATTAATAGCTGTATTTCATACAAACAGATAAACCAGTTACCATATTTTTAAGTGTACAGAACTGAGAAAATAATTAATTTCGTTGATTACTGCCTTTTCAATTAAGACTAGCTGTAACAGCATCTCATTTGAGTGGATTGCAGAATGCTGTTTGTGAGTTTTGGTATCAGGCTGTGGGTGTTTGCCTTCTAGGTGAAAAGAATAAAACCCCCCCCAAAAACTAGTACAAATGGAAACAAAGAAATAAAAAAGTCCAGGTTTAAATTTATCAAAATATAACTGAATATAACCAACTACTCATTTTCTTCTTATATCATTGAGGAGATGCTACCTGTTGGTTTTTTTTTTTCTGGAAGGAAGTTCACTATCAGCAAAGTTGTGTCTGCAGCTTGATGTCAAGTGAATCCCTGTTCTGAAAAGACAGATAAAACTGCCAAGCAACAGTTTCAGTTCAATTGAAACAACCAAACAATTCCATCAACCTCCTGAAAGTGCAATCCAGGATGACCTCCATGTTTTCTGGCTGTCTTTTCATTGATGGATTCACTCCCCAAGTAACAGCTACGTAGAAACTGGCAAATTTCTGAAAAGTTCTACCCTGCTCACAAGCAAATTCTCAGTTTTGTCTGAGTTACTTCAACCAGCTGTCACTAATGCTGCAGAACTGTCAGCCAGATGGATGAGAGCTGACAGTCCCTAATGGGTTGA
This sequence comes from Grus americana, assembly GCF_028858705.1. NCBI lineage: Eukaryota > Metazoa > Chordata > Aves > Gruiformes > Gruidae > Grus > Grus americana. The sequence continues at coordinate 35,496,847 of NC_072856.1, read as the reverse complement.
ACAAAGAGGAGGTCTAGACTAATGTAATGCCATCACACTGATGACACCGAAATCCCTATCACCAGATTCTTGTCACTTTTGGTTTCATGTACAAACCGAAAAAGCAAAGGAGACCCATTAAATCCCTCTTAGCTCTCTGAAGGCACCACAAAAATCCATGAGCATCATAGCTGTTTACGGAGAATCATGTAGTCAGGGATACTGGTGGATACTTGTAAGTAGCACAAGAGGGTTTTTTTCTTCCCTGAGGGTAAAAGGAGCTTACAAAAATGTAGCAGGACTTATTTTTGTGCTGAATCCTTTTCACAGTCTGAACGCTAGCAAAAGTTGCTATATACATTTTTTGCTGATAGTTCGCCATTAGTAAAACATTTTCATAGCCTTTAATTCACCTTTGAACATCTCAGTGCAATTGTTCTGAAAACTTTCTATAAAGCTGACAGCACTTTGGCTAACTTTTAAATATTTTGCTTTTGAAAACATACATTATCCTGTCATTGATACTGGTTTACTTTACTACATGGGACATAGAATGGACCACAAGCAACAGCAGGCCACAGGCTGTTCTGTGCGCGATTCGGGCAGCGATAGGCAGAGCTGTTGACTTTCAACAGACAAGCAGGGAGCAGCTTCAGCCATCTGCCTCTAATCTTACGGTAGTTTTTGAGTCAGTCCCCCGCGATAGGTATACAGGTAACTCCCAGTGCACCAGATAAGCAATGCTGATTCACAAGCGTTCACTGGATGCAAAGACACAGACCTGGCTGATATTTGGAATAAGTAAGAATTAGATGGGCATCAGAATGCCCATACTGACATACTTATTTTTTTTTTTTTTTAGAGAAACTAATTAGAGGTGAGAAGAAATTAAAATGCCCAACTGAGCAAACAGATCTATAAGAATACAGAAACTGAAGGTAGATGGAAGGATTCAGCATAAATGTACTGTGAAAGGCCACAGGCAGTTAACTCATTTACTGAGCTCTCTCCTCCACAAGGAGCTTTATTATGATTAAACATAGAATTTACAAAAACGTGCAGCATATTTCCTTCAGCACTGTTTGGTTGGGTTTTTTTTTTAAATTTACGTAGCATGGAATCATTATGCCATCTACTGGCAATTTACAGTGCTACACTGGAAACGTTTACTTAGTTTAACCTAAGAACACGGACGGAACAAGTCAGGATTGCAGTCTGGATTCAGTGACAGTCTTTGTGCTGTCCTGAATATAAGATGCCCTGAGAGGGTCCTGCTTCTAACTTGAGGCAGAAGGGTACGCAGGCCACCCTCCTGACTTGCTCCAGAATACCCGTCTGCTTCAAAAAGATTGCCCATCAGTGCTCTGGGTATTATCCTACACTCCATCTCCAACAGACCGTTCCATGTTGGGGCAGAAAATGTCCTAATCCCCTTTAAACTCAGTAGGTGTTAGAATAACCTCTGCACCTCCAACGCATCCATCCCCACAGCGTCGAGTCAGCATGGACAATTGAAGACTTCTCTGTCTCAGAGAGCTAAGCTTCATCTACCCTCTTTCACCTCAAGTTGATGGGACAAACTTCATTGGCAATTGTTGAGATTCAGATGCCTTCCCTAAGGTTTTGCTGTATGCTGAAGAGCATCCAACAAAAGCAGAGTCACGGAACAGGTTTCTTATGCCCTGACACTCTGCATTATCAATTCCTACACTGTACAGCTGCGTGAAGAAACCTTCTTTGCCTTTTCCTTGAAGATGCTACTGGGCAGGCAGGCACTGGAAGATCCAATGTTCTGGTACTCAGGGTTGTCCTACCTTCCAACAGCAATCATACTTGATACTTCTCTTTCAGGCTTACATTACCTCCATTTTCCACCTCCAACTTCAGGACTTTTTTTTTTCCCAAGGAATGAGCTGTTTCCACCTTTCTGCTAATGTAGGTCCAAAACCATAAAGAGGATACTACTTCAGTACACTCTTCATAGGAGTTAGCAAATGCTGGCAATGAGATTACCAGATGATAGCCAGTTTTGTCTGGCTGCAACTGACTGATCTTTGCTGAAGTCAAATTTCATTCTTTGGTGGAGGAAATTTAATTACTAATTTCAGTGCAGGGAAAGGAGAATAATTTTCCTGCTGTAAAAATTTCCAGACCCCCCTCTTGCAAGCAGAACAAAAATGTGTGTAACACAATGGTAACGTGGAAGTTGGTTTTACAGTACTTTGACTGCAGCCTTCACCTGCTCCTGTTCACTGTAAAATTTCTCCCTACATCTCTATTAAGCAGCAATTGAGCATAAACTATATAAGCAGTATGTTTAAGAACTACAACGTCTATTAAGCTGACTATGTAAGAAGCAATGCCACACAGAATGGTGCTACACACGTCCTCAGATTCCTCTGTTGTTGCCTGTACAGACACCACCCATAATCATACACGTAAGGCTAGAATGACACATTACTGTAACATCTGGTTTCCAAGCAGCTTAAAATCCTTATTTCTTGGTATGCACTCTAAATGCTGTGTTGTTTTTTATATCCGGATTCTATTTCCATAATGCCACAAGGTGGCCTCCACAAAATACAGCATTATTGCATCCTTTACAGAATGACACATGACAGAATTTTTTTGCTTACTGCAGTATTGGTAATAGACCACCACAAAATGACATTCCTTTCTTTGCATTTCAAGCTCAAGAAGTTCACACGCTGTGTAGGATTGGTTCACGTCAGATGGGAGGTCCGAGCAACACAAAGCGGCTGCGAGCACTTCGCTAGGATGTTCTACCAGAGAGTCCTGTTCAGGAACAGAGTGACATGTTCACAGTCAGAGCAGGTTTGCAAGTTGTCAGCCCTGCAGAGAGCCTGGGAAAGCCTGTGTCCAACATGCAAAGGGCTGCTGTAATTCAGACAGCCTTCAGCAGTTGCTTAAATTACGCTACAGTTGCTTCTGTGCTAGAAGCTGAAGAAAGGCCAGAAGTGGCGCAGAGCCTCCTTCTGGCCCATCATGAAACTTTGGGCTGGTTTTCAAGGGGGTGATTGACCAAAGGCCACTAAAGATTGACTTGCACCATTTCTAAGCCCACCTTTTTTTTTTTGGGGGGGGGGTGGTGGTGGTGGTGGCGTCTTTATTTTACACAGTTTATAGTAGAACTTAAAAGTATAACAATGCAAGTGTAATTGGAGCAGCATTTTCTAGATGATAAACATTCTCTTTGGTGTATTAAATATGTTATTACAAAAACTATTACAGTGTATACTGTTAGCAAATCTGGATTCAAACTAAATATGAAAGTAGTATAACCTGTGCACTTGTATTATTTGACAAAGCAAAAGAAACAAAGCTGGGTCTTAAACTCATTCTCTTATTTATAGAAAGTTACTGTGGCTCTGAATACAGTTGCCTGTTTTTTTGATCTCAGAAATGAAATGTTTTTGCAGTGCTTTGGTTTTCTCTGAAGCTTTAGCTACTCCTACTGCTTGTCATCAGCAGCAGTAGCTGTAGAAACTTTTTTTTTTTTTTTTAAACACACACATTCTGGCTGTTCTTGAGAAGCTAAGAACTGTAATTCTCCCTGGCTTTAAGTTCCTCTGTATGTACCTTTCTTGTACAAGACTGGCATTTGATATATATATAACCTTACACGTGTACAGCTGATACCTGAGGGAGTTTACCAGCTGCTGCTTCTTTGAAATTCAACACTTAGAAGAGTAACTGCTGATAGCTTTTCCCTCTTGTCTTGTTTCACTATATTAGCCTGTGATTCTTCTGTAACTTTTCAAGCTATTATTAAAATTAGCAACTTTTCTTCTTCTACCCTTAAATCTTTGCCTTGTTTATCTGAATGAAATAATTTGGAGGTCTATAACACCTCGATTACACTGTAAGAAAGGTAGATATGAATCCTATTTTTATGTTTAATGTGCATTCCTATTTGTGGGGGCTTTTATGCTGAATCATCAGACTGTGCTAGTAAAGACGTGCTGTGATGAGCCTGAATTAGTACATCACAGAACTGCTGAAATGAACCACTGTGGTGAATTGCACACATTATCCATCATTAATCAATGGCAAACAAGCTAATTTTCTATGCGTTGTTACATTGCTATTCAATGTGTTAAACAGCTTAATTATAGCAACATGATTAGCAGCTTTGCAATAAGTAGTAGTATTTCCTGTTTGACTCAAGTATATCTATGTCAACCTTAGACTAGAAGTAAATGAGTCCTATGGGAGTACAGCGATTCTTTCTATATTGTATTCATACTTTATTTTTTTTTACTTTAATAGTTCAGCCTGAAGCAGGATTTGCCATTTCTCAGATCAGCACTGTGGGGTTAAATTAAATAATTTTTGGATTCATAATACAAGCTTTATCATATAAAAATCTTTCCATTTGTAGCAAGAAGTCTTGTACTTGCTATATAAATTCATCGCTTTGGAAGCCTATGGGTTTTTTTCCTTTTTTTTGATTTATGTAAGAATTGGTCATTTTTGTATTTCTAATATAACAGTTTGCTAAGTTTTTGGAAAAAAAAATAGTGGCATAAGTCAGCGAGAGGGGGAGAATAAGCATTTGAAGCTACTTCCTTTCGTTATTTATAAATGTAGTTGACAGCAGGCTCCTCTGGGAAGCTCCGTATAATGCCTGGTGAAATCCAGGGCCCACTGGAAGCAGTAGCTTTGCCACAAGTAGCAGGAGTCCTGAATTTCATTTTGTATTTTGCTTTCAGAACTTTTATTTTAGGCAAATAAAACAATGATCCACAGAAAAATTACTGCAGGATTTAATTTATAAGCTTTTACTGTTTCCTGCAAGCCTAAAGAATTCAGCAAAGCATCTTAAAAGTGGTGTTCAATCCAGGTGACAGAGACTCTAGCATCTAGTTTAGAATTACTTTTTGCAAGTGTAAAGATGTGCTATTAGATATTGACATGTCAGAATAAGAAGCATTGGAAGGGGGATGCAAAATCAAGTAACTGCCAGGGCTACTTTGTATTCATGCAAGAATTGGGGGACAGGGGAGGAAAAAGTGCATGAACTCGTAACAAAAAGATACAATCAAGAAACTGAGGGCCCAGGTAATACCTGTTTAGGAAAAAAAAAAAAAACAAACCAACAGAACTAAATAAAACCGACCAACCTGCTCATGTCCAAAACTGATAATCATCTTATACATGATATTCCTTTCTCCATAAAACAGCATGATGCTCAATGAAAAAGCAACTGGACCTTTTAATGGCTGCAGTGTGGGTATCAGGACTAGAAGCATTCTTCAGCAAGGCCACGGAGAGCTTGAGCTCAGGTGGACCACCAGCAAGTCCCACTGCAGGCTTTTACACAGCTCGTTATCTGGCCAGACAGTCTCTGTGTCCCCAGACAAAACGTGGGGAGATTAATAAGTCTGAGCTTGTGCATTTAAAATGAGAAGATTCTCCTGGCATACAAAGTACACAGTGGCACCTTGACCTAGAAGAAGCACAAGCAGGAAAGAAAACCAGGTACTTTTATAACTGAATCATGGACACAACTTTAGATATTAGTTTGGAACATCTTCTAAGGGAAGTTCTTCTAGGAAGGAACATTACAGAGAGTTCAGCAAAAGGCTCTTCTACTTTCTTAGCAGAGGTGATGCTGTGTCTGAAGCTCCCACAGAGCAGCAGACCAGGGAGCAGGGTGCTACAGCCACTCTGCACACGCCACAACTCTGCATGACTGACTGCTGGTGGTGCCATGAGGAGAAAAAGCAATATTTATGAGACAGTAGCTGTGGTTGAGGCTGGGTTCAAATACTCCCTAAAGCAGTAGTTACTGGTAATATTCCTTTTACCTCACTGCTGGATGTGGGAGCAAAAGGTAGGGCTTGCTGGAGCCATCCGACTCAAATTGGTTCTTCCTCTCACTCAAGTCTCTCATTGTTGAGATGGCAAAATTACACTGCTGCAAAGGCACCACAAGTGATACTTCATTCAAAAAGCACAATGCTCCTAAACACCTGGGAAGATACTATTTCAGACCATTCAAATCAGTTCAAGTTCTGAATACATTTCCCAGCCAAAAACCAACTTCAAATAAGTGCCTGAAAAATCTGACAGTTACGCTGAACACCAGGAAACATGTGGGCAGCAGTATCGCGGAGATATACCTCCGAGCTAACAGAGAGTACCTGCTCTGCAAGGTATGAGAAATAGCATAAGATTAATGACAATCAGATACAAGAAGAGAACTGCAGAGCAATCCATTTTGCCAGAAAAAAGTCTTAATGAGGACACCAAGAACTGTGGATAAACAGATTTCTCGATACAGAAGCCTATTACGATCAAGGTTTAGATTTGGTGAGTTTATGGAGGAAGAGAGGTCTTGCAGTTCCTTTCACTTAAGCAAAATTCTTGGTATGAGAACTGTTTCATCCAAATCAAACTCAAGTGATCCACCAGAGGCTAAATTCTTTTTCCAGAGCTCAGAGAACTGTTAATGAGGAAGCACGTATCAGAAGTACGCACACCAGAGACTGCATACAGAAATGCTGAACAACGCCTCGCTGGTCCCCAAGGTAAAGGCTGATGTTAGCAAGCTGCCAGTTGTGAAGACAGCTCCAAGGGCGTTCTCCTATTTACAGCCCCTCAGAGTAAGGTGGCTGAGGTCATGTACCAAGTATTCAGACAATCTAGAAAGTAAACTGCTAAAAGACAATGCACTAATCCTAAAAATCCATAACAGAGACTCCTCATTCAGAGAGGCATTCTTATGTACCCTTTTTAGTGGAAAAAATGGGTGGCAGCATGTGTTGTCATTTCACCACAGCACTACTTTATGCTGGAGACAAGCAAATTCTAGTTTTTTGGTTTGGGGGGGGGGGGTGTTGGGTTTTTTGGGGGTGGGTTTTGTGGGGTTGGGGGGGGCTTTTTTTTTTTTTTTTAGATTTAGTATTTTAGCAAGCCACTCAAGCTGGGAAGCAACTAGTACTGCTTTTTGACTCAGAAGTTACAAGATGGAAAGAACGCCTTTGCAGGTGTTGAGACATGCCACCAGCAGAAACATAAATGCACCCGAGTGCAAAAGGCAGTGTAAATGTGCTCCTTCTGCACAGCAGTGAGTGCAGACGTGCTTGCACAGCATTGTGTGAACAAGGCTAGTAAACATGTCCTCACTCTGCCCAACTCCCTGATCATTTTCTGTGGGGTCAGAAAAGCACCCTAAAGGGCATAAGCTTGCAAAAATGAGAATTCAAGGAGACCAACAAATTTAAAGAACTGTACTCGGAGGGGGAAGCCAGATCAGTGAAGACTAAAAAAACCCCAAACCCAACAAACCACCCACCTCTAAAGCAGCACAATTTCTGCCTAACTAGTCACCAGCCTGCCATTTCTAAATGTTCAGAACTGTGGGCACTTTTCATTTTTATTATTACTTGGTAGAATATTTGTATTTAAAAACCATTTATATACATACACACAAACACACAACAGCTTTGTCTTAAACCTGGTAACTGAAGTAGCCACGACATTAATGTGCATCATTCTGCTTCTCTAGTGTTAATGTAAAGGATAAACAAAGTGGTAGCATCCACAGTTGCCATGTGTTATTCATCAGAGGTATAAGCCTGTAAGTTTTCACATTTCGGTGACACTAAGCTAGTAATTGTAGAGAGAAGCTGGAAGACTTGAGCTACAAGATACCACTTGGGAAACCAGGTGTGCCAAATACGAAGGCATTTTATTCTCACATGGCTAAGTGAGAAGGTTGATGTGAAGCTGGGAACTCAGCCAAGCAGATGTGCTCCAACACGTCAGAGGGGTGGAAAAGCAGCAACTGGGAAGACACGTGACTGCTCTGCAAGCACAGAGTCTCCAACCTTCCTTTGCAAAGTGCCTCGCTGTTGTGGAATTAGGCACACAGGACTGGATGGAAAGGCTTCCTGCATCATCAAACCTGAACCTCCAATTATCACAGGCAGCCTTCGCAGGCAGTGGGAATTTTTGTACTGTATCTAAAACAGATACTCCTCCTTCAGTATTTTAATTCTATACAACTCCCTACACCAACAGACAACCAGAGCAGCAGACATCACCCATAGTCCTGATGACAGTTTGCCTGCATTCAAGCCCTCAACCCCTTTAATGATTGCTGATGCCACCACTCAGAGCAGTGAATATTTTTAGAGGGACTCCTAGCACGACTCCATCATCCAAATAGGAGATCTCAATCTTGTGAATTCCCTCTTCTCTCTCTCCAGCAGAAAGCACCCTAACTGTAGCATCTTAAAAAAAAAAAAAAAAGGCAAATTCAGAGTTTTACTTGAAAAGTACCAGAAGGTTCTTCCTAAGAAAATTTATTTCAGAAGACAGTTGCTCTGGTGGGCAGGTTCAATTCACAACCAGCCACACAGCTTATTCTTATGCTAATGTTGACTCTTGGCACAGATCATCACTCCTTTTGGTTGATTAAAAAAGGTCAAGCTTTTAGACTTAACAGAACACAAGGTGGAGAACAGAACATGCCAGTTTTTCTTTAGTTTTGCTTTACTACTTCACTAATAATAGTCAGAACCTTACAGTGTTGAAAATAAAGTTTTACCACTACTTGTACAATGATGGTCAATTGTATTTTTGTAATTTTATTTACTTTTTTCTGCAGCTGGAACATGGGGTGGCACGGTCATCCAGAAATGAACTAATGCAGCAAGGTTTTTTTCCTTTTCAGTCAGAAACTTAGTGTTACTTTAACCAAACCCACATAAATGTCTACACTTTTGAGATTCAAGACAAAGTATATTAGCAGACACAGAAAGAAGAGATTACTGCTCTCCAAACCCAGCACACAACAAATAGTTCCTTTCTGCATTCATTGTAGCAGTGTCATCAGCATGGAAAGAGCTTTTTTAGTTTCTTACAGCCAAGAGCTGTTAAGACTTCAACTCCCCAATAATCCATCACTCCACTTTTATCTAGACTAAGCAGATAATAGCACAGCTGATTCACATGTGATAAGACAGCTTGACACTAATGAAATATGCATTCTCCTAACAGCTGACTGTATTTGTGCAACTTCTTCATTTAGAACCAAATGTGCCACAGGCTTCTTGGATGTGGCAATCCTCCTCTGAAATGGTGTCTCTAAAAATGATTTAGCTCTTGCAGAAAACAAGTTTGTCTCATGCAGAGGAGAGGTGTAATGAAAGCCCACTGCCACAAAAGACAAAAAGACCGGCTGTTTTTCCGAAGCTGGAATACTTACTGTCTTTCAACACACGGAATATCTGAAACAAGAGTGAAAGTGGCAACTGCACGATCCAAACATAAATCAGACTTTTTGAAAGTGAAGCTCAGTAGATTAAATACAACTTGAAAAAGAACCGTCAACCTAAATTATAAGAACTATATGAAACTGTCTGCAGGTCACTTTAAACTATGATGCTAGGGTATGTATGTGTTCCAACACTTACACCCACAAGAGCAGGCAGTCTTGGAATGTAACAACTTGATATTTAGATTTTGTTTAGTTGTTTCACAATACACATAGTGCTTACCTAAAAAAAAATATGAAGAAATAGTTGCAATCTCAGCAAAATCCAGTAGTTCTGTTTCTTTCAACTCTACGCATCTAGAAAAGAGCCTCCTGCCCAAATTCACAGAACGCTATTATTCACAGATGCATATTAAAGCAAGTCAGAAGCATATTTGTAAAAGCATTTTTATCATGTGTGTTTTAGCAGCTATCACCTCCCAAAGGGAATTCAAATGGCTCTAAGCACTGAAATTAAGAAATAAGGACAAAAAAAAGGTGGAAGACATGAACATAGCATTCTTGTATTTTCTTACAGCAAAGTGCAGATGTTTGAGACCTCAATAGTTAGTTGATCATCCACACTATAGTGCTCCAAGTAACACCTGACTGAATTGAAGCAGTGATCTGTATGAATGGGAAACAACTATACCAAAACCAATACCACATCCAACCTGAAAGCAGCAGATCTCACTTTACAGCAATATGATCAGCAGCTACAATCTACATAAATACTACACAACTCTAGTCAGTATGGAAACAAAAATATTCTAGGTCTGCAACAGTTGAAGTCTGTGTGATTATGTCTATTCCATCTCATCAAGGGACAGGGCTACACCACCTGCCTCCTATATGGCAACTTAGTATCAGAGTCCAGTTTAGTACTCAATGAAAAAAAATAATACTGCAGCTATAGTTAGAGTGAAAACACTTTATTTTTCAACCAAGTTCAAACTCAAACTTGCAGCCATGAGTGCCCACTTCAATTAATTTTCACAATTGCTTCAAAATTAAGTGTTAAATAGCTAGCCCTGTGTTTTATATAGAATTTTCATCCTCCCCTCTCCACTTTAACAATAGATACTCACAGTATATTTAAACTAGAAGAGGAAGAAATAACATCATTAAGTGCTGAAGAATGAATGTGGTGGCAGGAGGGGAAAGAAAGTAAATACTTGCATTTAGTTTCATTCTAAAACTGCAAACAAGCCATGTAGCTAATATGGAATATAAATAAATAGTTTAACAAAGTCTAATATAAGCACCAACATCACAAGCATGCTCAATCTATTATTTCAGTGAAGCTTCATCTGTAGCCTACAACGATTACTGCATGTAGGAAGGTAGACTGAAGACAAAATTATACTACGCTGTCTGGCTTTTACCAAGGCTATTAATAACTGCTTCATTTTTTTCCTCCTCTAATGCAGCATCAGTCCAATATAAAGTTCCTCACACAAGAACAAACTGCTTTCATAAACTAAAGAATTTGCATTGTACAAAAGTTGGAATAACTTCACACCAGTAGCATGATTTGCATGGTTTTGTATTCTGCAATAGTTGACTATGAACCACCTCGTTTCCCTTTGTACCACAAAACTGGGCACAAAACATAGCTGCAAATCTCCACACTCAGACAGACATTCAGTCTTCTGTAAAACTGAAAGATTTGGCAAGATGAACTGGCAAATGCAACTACTTGCTAGTTTCACAATGTAAGCTTTGCACAAGATAATTTCAAGTTTCTACACACAAAAATGTCCACCCTTTCAAGAAAGAAACCCCCACCAACAAAACAACACACCACAAATCAGCACTGTAGCACTTGTCTTCAAAACTTTTATCTCTTTCCTGCAAAATGCATAAGGACCTGTAACTCCAAACCTGCCTACTTCAGATACCAGAACATGAAAATAGAACCTGCTTTAACAGACACATAGTATAATGCAGTGGGCTGATGTCACTCAGCATAGGACACGAGTACTTTTTTTGTCCTTTCTATTCTCCCATCCCTCCTGCACCCCAAGTGTTAAAAACACAGCCTCTGATGACAATAAGGCAACCTACAGAAAGGGAAAGATCATTTTAATTATACCTCGCTGCAGATAAGCTCTTGGAGGGCTGATGCTAATCTTTTAAATATCAGTAACAATTTGTAAGCACTATCAATTAGCCTGGCACTTCAGTACCTGTGCGATACAAGGATGTTCCGCTACAGAGTACTCTTTACTAAGAAAGAGGTGGGACTCCTTCAAAATGGAACTATACATAACCATTACAACACGCTAGCTAATTAACAGGGTAGCTTTCTCCATCTCCACTCTTCAAGCAAGCCATCAGCAATACCTAAACTTTGATTCTTACATAAAGAGAATATTGGGGCAGGGAGTTTCGCTCTGCAGAAAGAGGCTGTTTGCCAGAAGGCTTCTTTAATTTCAGTTTAGGGGGTGGGCAAGTCCTAGTTCATGCTTCAAATAAAAACCCTTTCAGCAAAACACCCTCAGATACTCTCAGCAAACACTGAGGCAGAAGACATACTGTTTTTCAAAGACATTAATTTCACATCAAGTGGTATAACATGAAGAACAGCTTTGCGGAGGTATCCTTCATCCTCAAGTACATACATGCTTCTGCATCACAAGAACACACAGGACAAAGGATTAATTCTGCCTGGATCTTTTGACAAATCCTAGAAACAGCATTTTCAGAAAGAATCACATGACGATTAGTATTATGCACATGACTGTTCATAAGCTTAATTAAAATTCACTGAGACAACTACATGGATTTCATGGAGTTACACAGCTATTAAGACATTTTACTCACGTCACCTTTGAGCAGATAATATACATATACATTCTATTACAGAAAACAGATTCCTAGCCATTTGAGCACTAAAGAGCATACAACAAGCTAACCCTGAATGTCAGCATGACTAATTTAAATGAGTTAAGATCATGACAGAAAAATAATTTTATAATGGAGGGACCAGAATCCTGTTCTTACAGTCTAGTAGCTGCCTGAAAATAGTAAAAAAAGTAATTTAAAATAAGGCACAGGTACTAATGACTTAATGTTTAATACTGTATTATTGATGCTGTCAAAATACAACTTTTGGCAGTTAAAAATAATGCATTATTTTATTAGATTTCTCAGTAACAATCCTCACATCAATCTTACCTTGCCACTAGAACAAAAGCACCATCCACAGTTACGATTTGGTAGATCCATGGCCACATGCAGAATTCATTATAAGCCCATGTATTTACATCTACAGTCAAGCTGCATTTTTGAATACTAGAGTATTTCACTTTAATCAGTTACAATTATTACTTCTTGCATTATCAGAAATAAATGGCCATAAGTTACTTCATTTTGTCTATTAAAAAAACACGAGAAAAAAAATCTGAGTTTCCATCGCCTTTACAGTATTCTCCTTGAGGAATAAGTCTAAGGGTTTCAGCAACTGCTACCCAAATTACAAAGCTAGTCTCTCCATCACTTTTATATTTAAGTGCTCAACAGAACAATAAAGTAATAAAATTTTTAATTGACAGTAAGAACATTTGAAAAGTAGTAAGTTCCATCTCAAACTTTTTTGAGTGTGAAATACCTCCAATGGTACATAACAATTCTAGCAAAAAGAATTTGGCTATGTGCCTATCTCGAGATTGTCCCACAGAGTTCTCGGGTCTGGGATGTCCCAGAAACTCTTCCCTGTAGCTGACTGTCCTGGGAAGCACAAAACCTTTGGTGGTTTAAAGAGTATTCAAATAACCAAAAGCACCAAGTTCTGATGACAGATTTCTAGTTGGCCTTCAGAAGTCAGCATAATGATATGTAAATTAAATACAAAATGAAGCAACAGGAGGCCTAAAGCTGTTGACCACTACAAGAGTTTAAAATTAATTTATTTCATCTGTAAAGCAAAACCCACTTGGGGCTACCAAAAGACTTTTCTCCTGCACAACAATAAAAGTGCATATGCTTAATGCTAGGTATAAAAACAACCCTTCTAAGTACTTAGTTTTTTAAGGAAGTAGACTATTTGGCGATACATGCTGTGCATGTATATTTATGTTTTAAATGAACAGCTGGCACTTCATAAATTTTAATTGGAAAAGCATGCTTCCTAATCACAAAATAAAAAAAGGCAATAGCAAACCTAAAATCAAAACTGCCTCAGAGCTACTAAGCTATAGCTTTTAAATTAAGCAAGTACAGGATAGCAACAGGACAGTAAAAGAGTTTATAGTTGTATTTTCAATGCTATTGTTGGTATGAATTTGCCATCATTGGTCAGGCTAGAACTTGATTGATGTTGCAAAAGCTCTTTGTCGGCTTCTTCAAGGAGGTAGTATAAAAAGGGTGCGAGTTGAATAATATGGCCTCATCTGGCTGTAAACATTTCAAACAATAGACATAAATATCTATGATAAAAAGCACTGTGGAAGAGATTATTCTAGAAATTGGTTTTATGAACTTGAAAAGAAAAAACAGTAGATACATTTAATATATTTACTTATTTGCATATAGTTTAAATGATACAGAACAAGATTACTGTGTTAGAAATCCACATACAATATAAAAACATTTGTTAGACATAAATTCACCATTCTGCTGACATTTGCAATAACTGTTTATCCAAGCTTAACTTCAGGTATTTATATTTTTCATACATGAATTTTTGTATATGTGCAATGTTTCGTTAACTACACAATGTGAAACCCTGATTTTTGTAGTTTTTCATCACAATCTGAATATAATAGCTATTTGCATCTTAACACATTGGCTTTTTGAAACACTAGTAATTAAGGCATCTTTGCTGTATAGTTTCTCAATAGTGCAAACAAAAACTGTCTTTAATAATTTCATTAAAACATAGAAGAAATTGAATATTGCAAAGTTTTTTTAGTGTAATTTGAAGATAGTTGTGCATTTTGGAGTTCTTTTGTGAAAGAAACATTTAGAAAGCTCTTAATGCTGATTGCTTTTGTTGGTTCCTTATAACTGGTTCTGCTGTCTTGTCTTCATGACAATATAATTCATCTTCTTTTATGCGATGTTGTAGTAAAATACAGTAGCATTTAAATGGATACCTAGTAACTGAGTGAATCCCAAATGCAACAAAGGCATACAGTTTTCATAGTGCACTTTCACCTCACTGAAGTAAAAGTTGCTCCTACTAGACATTTTTCCACTTCAATGTGAAGTAGATTGTTAGGATTGTTAGTGGTTTCATTAAACAGCTTGACAGTTCAGTTCTCTTCTGCCAGTATTTCTCAAAAGGCTTTCAGAAACAGTACATATTTCAGGGATACTTTAGGGGATTGTTTCACCACATAAGCACGCATAGTTTCCCAATCATGTCAGTGTAGCTGTAATAAATAAGCATTTACATCCTAGAAGGAAGAAAAAAAAGGAGAAAGTGTTTGTCACATTACTTACAGTTGTAACATTGACTGTGTGTCTGAGGCAGGGTAACCAATCAGGACCATAATACAAGAATTATTATAGTTAGTCCAAATTTCAGAACAAGTTATCATCAATTTCAAGATTACTTTCAATTAATGCTTTCAATGGCATTTCTTTATGTACTAAAAAGCCTGCAAAAACAGTAGGATTAGCTTCCAAAGCCATCAATTTAGTCTGTTTTTCCTCTGCTCCCTGCACACACAGGAAAGCAAATCGTCATCATGAGATCATGTATTTGAGACTTGTTTACTAAGAGTGATATCCCTTCACTGCATGCGTACTACTCCTTTTGCTCCAGACTTGTTCAGGTGGCCTTGGTGAAAATCTATCCTGATATACATTAAGTAGGCAAATGAACAGAAAGGGAACCTGAATCCTAGAGAAACAAACTGACACTGGCTATAACTGCTATGTTGATCTACCAGAAGAACTAGGCAGTCTATATTACAAGCTCCCATTGCTCTACCAGTTGGGAGTTAGAACTCAGTTGTTCTCCATCCCTGCTGACTGAAATTCTGCAAAAGTTTGTAATTATCTTGTAGAGACATCAAATTTGAAGTCAGAGGTGCACAGCAGTCCCAGAAGAACAAGAAATAACGTGTTTGATACAAAGTGACAAATTCTGTACCATAGAATTACAGATTCCACAAAGCTGCTTCAGATATAAGTAAACCATGCAATCTCCAAGTTCTTTTCAAGTTCACTCAAATCCTGCACATAACAAAGCATCTGCTTTAAGCCTTTTCTCACTGTCTACTTTCATCAGGTTCCACCATGCAGAGAGGTTTCTTACTCAGTATGACTCTTGGTGACAACCTCAGGAAGCCATGTTTAGAGAGATGAGTATCATGAGCAGCAAATCACGCATTTATCAGACACCCTCATTATATTACTGACCCCACAATGTATCAAGCAAGGCAAACAGGCATTCACTTCAGATGGAGACACTCTTCTGCTCTCCACGAACTCATTTTCTAAGCATTAGGTCAGCTTTCGAATTTAGTATGTTGTCACTTGCCCCAGTCACCTGATGTGCAAATACTAACAACATTGCTGGGCTAAGATTCTCCATGCTGCATTACACTTACAACAATCGGTACAGCAGATTTCAGAGAAAACATCCCTCCTTTCAGTCTACCTACTAATCTGGGCCCTTTTTTACATCGATTTTAAGGCTCATTACTATTAGCTATTTTATTACTAAGGAGATGCTTTCTCTGTAAAGAAAAAAAGGATAAAAAATTCAAACCACACTACTGTTACCATAGGGAATACACTCGACACTTCTTTAAAAATTGTGCAATATAGTGGAGTATTAGGGGAAGATAAAGTAAAGGTGTTTCTATCCATCAGTAGTTTAGTGTACTTAACATCAAATGAGAGGAATACTGCAAGCAATACAGCTATGTTCATTACTAAACACAACTGGAACTGGATTACCTTAGCTATATTACCAGTATATCCTGGAACCAGAGTAAGATGATTCTCCTGTTCCCATAATCCACTTAATTGTTGTTTTAAAATATTAATATTTCTGAAAAAGAATGAACAACACTTTATAACATATATAGTACATTTCAGTAGACTTTTTGACTGAAATATTAATACTGCATGTAGACTTAGTCTATGATAGATATTTGCACAATATCAGAAAAATTTTGATCCAACTTTTACAGCATTCGTACAATCCATGATATGACAATATTCTACATGTATTAAAACTCCAGTAAAACACCTCCAAAACATGACAATCCTTAAACTACGTTTCCAAACATCACCTGTCTTAATAATGGAAGAACTTCTTTTAAGTACTTTTAAGCTTTTACTTTCAAATTATATTTTTTTTCTCTTTTAGATAAGGTGTGCTCCTACTGATCAAAGTTAAAACAGATTTTGAGATGGAATAAGCTACAGAAACACATTTAAATATTTCCCAATACTGTACTCACCCATCCTCTGCCTTTTCTGTATGTGCAGATAGTTCTGACCACCATCTTTTAATGACAGCCTGAAGCCAGTTTAAACCAACTATCACATATCTGTAAAAACATATTTTACACATTATGCTTTTTCCCCCCGCTTCCAATATCTACAGGTCAGCTAAAGCGTCAAGACAAATTGGTAAGCAACTTAAAAAGCAAAAAGTTTTCTATTCTGGATGAAAAAAAATCTAGACAAATTGGCAAGTTTAAATACATGCCTGTGTTTTCAATTTCAAAGCGGTAAACTGAAGCTGTCATTGAAAAAGCAGAAATTCATGTATTTTGCCTCAAAACTTTGCCTTGATTTCGTGTTATAAAGCATACTAAAACCTCAGTGCTATTCTGGTTCACTGTTTAGGATAAAAAAAAAATATCTGCATAAGGGCAAAGCCAGCACCTCCGGGTTCTTAACCTTGTAGAAAAAGAGGTTTTGCACCACTGGTTTGTTAAAGGAGAAAGGTTCACAGGAAAGCTCCCCTTCAGGTAGGTCTTCCCCAAGAAAGGCAGGGTTGGGAGAAGGAGCAGAGGGAACAAGAGTCAGAGGACTAAACACCATTAATTTCTAGGGCACCGCATAGCCAGGAAGTAGTAGTGTTTTAGAAACATCCAGAACTGATACTTACTCTTCATATTTGCTTTTAAGAAGTGATTTCACTAAAGGCAAAAGATCTACACAGCAGCCAACTGAAACATATGGTTTTTCTTCCTGTAAACTTAAAAAACAAGATTTTTCAGAAGTGCTTGAACTTCAGCATTGTTATAGTGGATTCTTATCCCCCACTTCTTTTTGTCTGTACCTGTTTGTAATCACAGGAAGGCAGTCTACTACTACTCCAAGATCCTGTATCCTAGAAACATTAAGAATAAAATCAGAAATGTTACTAGTAGAGCATAGGTTGAAGTATATGCTTCCACTAGGATTTAAAGAATAAAAGTTACAACACTTAAGGAACCCCTAAAAAATACTGCAGTATGTTTAGAATTGCTACCACTTTAAGAATATAAGAGAGACACTTGGTTTACCTCACTAAGTAGGCTACCAGTTCACTTATACTTCTCCTTCTCCAAAAAGTTAAAGCTACATTCAGCCTCAGATTCCTGCTGAAAAGTACTTGAGCCATAGTTTCATGGTCCTGAGAAACCTGTATATTTTTGAAAATGTAAAAGAAGTTTACTACAAGTTAAATAGCCAGCAACAACACAATAAGCTGCTCTAATATAGTAATTTAGTATATGAAAATATCCTTTCATTTTAGAAATTTAGCTAACATCCTTAAACCCACAAATTTCCCTTAGAAGGGAGTACAAATAGATTGACTACCCAAAAGTTACAATAATAAGGTTTGTAGACACCTTAAGAGAGGTATCTAATAATTAAATAGAGCATTCATGAGCATCAACCTATACTTCTTACCAACTTTGAGAACTTTTTACTTAGATGACTATTAATTTTGAGAACTTAACAATCTAGACACAAGTAATTACATGTATTATTCTGAACTTTGACAGAAAAGGTTGATTGCTGAAAAAACTTGTTCTCAGAATGAAGTTCAGGTATTTTATTAAAATCCTGGATTGGAATGAACACTGCAGAGCCACCCACATCTCTCAAACCAGTTACAGTCATCTGTAGCCAGTGATGTAGTGTTTAGTTTCTCAGAGGATGAATCTTCCCCAGTCTTCATTTCTTTACCATTCTTTCCACAAGCTCGTTGTTCTAGCTATTCTGCTGCTCCTTCCTTGAAACCATGAAATTCAACGGAGTGTGAGAGTGCCACAGACTCGTACCTCCAGCCCACTGAACTCTCAGGGCTCTCTCTTCACGGCAGCCCACACTTACAGTGCCATGAATAGACAGCATGGTGACAGTCTTCAATCTTATCTTCCCTGCCATGCCTCACTTTAAACACCCGCAAGCCTCAATGGGTAACAAACATCTATGGTGACAGAAATGGAAATCTGAATATTATGGGACTTAAATGGCCTTCACTGTCACAAAACCCATTTCATTTAAGTATCTGATTTTTAGCCAGTTTCAGAAACCCTGCAAGCATTTACTGGGTTTCATCCAGCAATCTTAACAGGAAATAGTCTTAAACAAACATTTAAATTAGTTTCATACACACTGATACTGTTACTGAAAATGGTCCTATCCTACCTCACCAGGTTTTTCCCATCCACACACTAACACTTTCACACTTCAATAAACACACATGTGGCCACGCATCATGCCAGATCACAAAAACCTAACCAGGTCAAAACAATGTTTTCCTTTGCTGCCTGTACAATTTTAACCCAGACAAGCC
This sequence comes from Grus americana, assembly GCF_028858705.1. Taxonomy (NCBI): domain Eukaryota; kingdom Metazoa; phylum Chordata; class Aves; order Gruiformes; family Gruidae; genus Grus; species Grus americana. The sequence continues at coordinate 35,477,819 of NC_072856.1, read as the reverse complement.
TGGCAGATCTGAGCTTCTGCGCTAATACAAAGATGGGGAAAATTGGCAGGGCTACTACTGTTGGCAACTGTATCCCTGTAAACTGACAGATAAAGTGTAAATCACAAGACCCAAGTCAATCTATATGTTAAGAAAATTAATCTCTTTGAAAACTTTCTAAACAGCTAACCACACAATGAAAGTACCAGAAATACTTTTTATAAAACTAAAGTTTCTTTAAACTCTACTTACCTCTGAAAAAAATCCACTATATTTGGATGAGGGGCCTTCTGTTTGAGATGAGCCAGAGTCACTAGAATTCAGCAAGTGTGTACGACTGTCATGCAGTTTTGCTGGCAGATTCCCTGCACAAGCCAGTTCATTTTCTTTATTTGCCATGTCACAGCCCCTAGATTTAGGGAACTGCTTCTTTCTGTAACAAGGCTTTGGAGTATAACAATGAACTTTTCTTTTACAATATACAACTTTGAAAAGAGAGAGGGGACTGTTCACCGTTTTTCCAACTGTTATTCTGCAATAATAAAGCAGTATTTTAGTGAAGGTTGCTCTAAACCTAAGTAATACTTTGTGTTAAGTTAAACTATATCATTATGAATTCAGCAGTCAACTTGCATGTTACTAAAAACATTTTATCCCCAAGATATACCTTTCTGACATTTGGGTTATCAGAAGTAAGAGCTACCACCAATATTTTTTTCTTGCTTTTATTAACGCAGACACTCATTATTATGGAATAACATGGACAAAAGAACCAAGTATTGTCAGTAAAATTAAGACTTATCTTCCACTTGTGTCTGCTTAAGTGGTGTAATAAATTTAAAGTGCTTCTTCCTCCCTGCCTCCCTCTCACTTGAAACTCAGACTCTACACAGCACAGCCCTCCTACCTGTTTGTGTATGAAGCCAGCTGTTTTGGAGATTTCTTACCCTGGGAGAAAGGGAATAGAGAATAAAAAACCATTTATTACTAAAAAGGCTCAAACACTCCCACAGTTTGTCAAAAAGAAGTCCCATTTACCATGGCCTAAGTTTACAACACATTCCCTCCCTTCCACCCACTCTTCCTATTCTGCAAGTAAAGCACAGCTACGTTAACCTTCCTATAATCTTCAAGTATTTCACAGTGACCTATAGATGGACGAGCTCTGCCACAGCTGTCCTTGGAGCACTATGGTCAGCCATAGGCTCAGGGTACCTTTGGCAAGGATTGTGACATCAGAGACAGATTCTTTAGTTACTAGCAAACTAAAAACTGTGGCTAATAGAAAAAACCTGGTGGAATCTGATGGCAAAAATGAATTACTTGTCTTACACATACATTCAAAGGCCCATAATACAGCAAATGCTAGTATTGGGAAGGATGACACGCAACACCACAAAAAATAATCAAGAGTACTGTAGACAACACCAGTTTGATTATCTTGAATTCACTCATATGAAAAAGATTAGCACCCTGACACCAATTAGGCTACATAGGATAGTGATATCCCAGAGGAATCACAAAATTCATTCAAGGTTGTGCCACACAGATTAGTAAAACCTTTGAAAATTAAGCAACACAATTTGAATATGAATTTCTAAATACTTTTTTTATACAGTAGTCGTCAATGTTTTAAAGCTTTTTAAATAATTTACTAATGAAAAAAGTAAAAAGCACTAAAGATGCTCAAGTTACAAATATGTATTTTCATATGAAGATGTACTACACATATACTGCAGACATTTCAACTTGAAAATTTATACTACTGTTAACATTTACATTGTGCACATCAGCAAAACAATGCTATGATTTTTTTTGTTACATTGAGTCATAAAATCATGTGGGTTTTAATATATAATATCAATAAACAGACATAAAGGATATTGGCATCTTCACAACTGTTTGAAGTGATCTTACAGTAAGTTTACCTCCCTAGTACTTCCTCCGTACTCCACTGCCTTACTCTTCAGCCAGTAACACCGGTAACAGGTTATGAGAAAATGTTTCTGACTACTAAGAATCCAGTGAAAGTACACGTTACTACTAGACAATGTGGTAGATCAAGCTGTATGATAAAAAGATGACAGACCCATTTCAATGCAGGTATTTCACCTACCCCACCTCTCACTTGTGCTATGTAGCTCACTTGGCAAGACAGAACTTTTTGATGATAGAATTCCTCTACTGAAACAGGTCTTGGCTAGACTGCAGAGAAGTAGGCGTGAGTAAAACTGTATTGGTACCTACTGCTCACGTGGACAATAAGATGCATGTATCTGTGTAGTCATTGCCTGTGCCTATTATAATGCATAGTTTTAATAATATAATTGCTGTTCAAGCTAAAGTCCTTCAGTTTTATCAGAGGACATAAAAACACAAACAACTTACCTCCTTCATGATCTTTTTAGTGGAAGAAGAGATTCTTTTTCTGGGGAGATCAATGGGACAACCTTCAATATGCAATACTTTCTGTTTTCTAACATTGTGGGCTTCAGATGCCATAATCTCTCAAATCCCTGTTTTCAAGGGAAAGATATTTAGTTATAGTTTCTAAAACAAAGTCAGTTAAAACAGTTCAACCATTTGCAAGATGTTCCATCATATAAATAATCCAAGACCTCATCCTTTAGCAAATGTTAGCTGGAGGCCTTATCATTAGTAACATGCTGATAGGCACTTCAAAATTTTCCATTTAGTTTTCTAAATAAGAAAAAATGGAACACAACCAAACCCCCTTAAAGAAACAGATGCAGAGATTATGTTTTCAGACTACCTAGTACACTTGCACTGAGGGTTGCCATACAGACAAGAATAAGGTAATTTCTGAGACTTTCTTCCACATCTCACACCATGAATTTCATCTTCCACATACAGAGAAATAATTGGTCCCACAACTGTTTCCAAGTGAGGAAAGGCAGCTAAATAAAAATAATCCCTGTTTTTCAGGAAGAAGGCAAACTTCATCAAAATAGCAAAGGTAAAGAAATGAAAGATCTCCCCTTAATTTATTGGCAAATACACCCTTCATCCATTTGTCTCAGCATATAACTTTGGCTGGTTTTTATATTAAAAAAATTCTTTATTCTACAGTTAACCAGTAAGAGAATGGCTGAAGTACTTTGCCCTGAAGTATGCAAGTATTTCCACAAGAATCAAAATCAAGATTGAGACACTTGTACGCATGGTTTTGCATTTTGTGTGATTCAGAAAATCCATTGCTTGAGACTAGATTCACAAACTACATCATCATGGAGCACTATTCTTAAATGTTTTCGCAAGACATCCTACCTGACTTTTAAAAATCAACCATTTGCTCCAATTTTATTGTTTTTTCACCTAAATGGCAAAACTCTAGTCCCAACACGAGTGCCCCAATCTCTCCCCTCCACCTTTAATACCAAGTCCTGCCCCTTTTCCTCTATGTAGGAGATTTATCCCACATTAAGAACTTCAGTATTTAAAACACTAAGACACTGAGCACTGAAAGAGCCAGATGGAAAACAGCTTATTAGCCACAGAAGATCTTTCAATGCAGTAGCTAAAGGCCAAACAGGTGGCAGGCTCAAAACAAGGTAGAAGGTGTATTCTTCACATAATGCATATCAAATTCCATATTGTAAGATACAGTGAAAGCAAAAAAAGGTCTTCAAATGCTTCGGTTTTCTTTAGAACAGGATCAGTACTGAAGAATCTTATTTGAGATCTCTCTCAAAAAAAGGAAGATTTACTGACAGAAACCCTTACCCTGTAAGACGGGAATGTGGAGCCCTCAGACCAAAGACTTCAGCAAGTATTGCAAACAGCAGCATTATTTAGGGCAAGACCTTTAACAGTTGGTGGCCCATACTTGTCCATATACAAGGCTGCCTTAAGACTGGTTCATTAACTTGACTCTTTCCCTGCATACTATGGGATGGTGACAGAATAGTTGTCACCCTGTGAGCTCTCCAAGCTTCCAGCCACCAGGCTTATAAATAAATAATAAAGTATTTTTTCCCCTGAAGTTTAGAAGAAATTGCAAGAACAACAAACAAGTTCTCCTCTGCTTATCAGAGTGGTTGAAACCACTATTTGCACTCAAAGCAGGCTATACATTAAAATTTTGAACTTGGAGCACAACACAAGGGCAAACAACTGAACTTGAAGAAAAGCCTAAGCCAACAACCCTAAAATCCAAACAAATCCAGCCTTATACTCAGGCTGATGAAGGCAGAAAGCTAGGAGGACTTGGAAAAGCCTTGAACTTTTTGCATCTCCTGTTTGAGAATGTTGCTGAGGGGAAAACAAACTCCAAAAGAATAGGGAAGCCAACCTGCAACCACCAGAGCTAAACCCCACAGAATCATCCTGTCTGATGCTAAAAAAAAAAAAATTCCATAATCTCTGTTCCTGAAGAATCACTTCTGAGACTACTCCCGTGCAGAAGAGTGACCTCTCCTTACTTGCTTGTTTAATAAATGATCTCTAACTACCCTCCTCTTTCATGCTAAGCAGGAAGCGAGAACCTGATCTCCAATATATCAGACAGCACTGCTAAACTAGAATGCTTTTTACTTAACAGAAGTGTAAAACATCAGAAGACTAGAAAGAAATGTCTTACCAAGGAAACTCAATTAGCGCATCAGTTTTTTAATACTGGGCTCTAAAGAGCCTAAGATAACATCTCAGAATACCTGAACTGGAGAGAGATTATCCTGGAGGGAAAGAAGTTCCCTACAAAAAGCTGAACATGTCCAAGAGAAAAATGAAGAGAATTACACACTTTGACAAATTTGATATAAGAGCATAATGCCCTCTAGCCTCCCAGCTGAACCAGGAAGAGACAACAGACTATCAATTATTTCTTTAAAGACTGTGAACAGAAACCCAAAAGGCCAACAGGTGATCAGATATAGAGGAACATCTGAAGTAGTGAAGTAAAATCCTTACGTCTGTTCACTGTCCTACGGTTTAGAGAGGTTTCCATAGTTTAACCTGTTCTGTGAGGGTCTCTGATGATGCAGAAGCAGCAGTGAACATATAAGCAGTAATGAAATAACTGTGGTGTTAACCAAGGTGCAGAACCTCTCCCTTAAAGCTGACAAAGCACCAAAAAAAGTCACATGTGAAAAATGCAGTCAAAATACAGTCAGTATTTAAAGACAGCCTCAAGGAAAATCCAGACTGACATCTCTGTTGTGCAAATTGGTAAACAATGCAATCAAGAATAGAATTAGTGGACACAAATAATATATTGGGAAAGATTCAATCCGACTGTTTGAATGCAAGTCCTGCCCTGCAAAATGAATAGAATTCTTTGAGAGTATGAAGTAGTATAACACAAATAAAGGACAGCTAAATAACAGGGTCTACCTGAGATTCCAAAAAGCTTCCAGAATTCCCTCACTTAAATCTCCTGTGGAAACTAAGCAACCAAGTGATAAGAGTGAAAGTTTTTGCATGCAGAAATAGCAAAGAAACAGTGATAAACTGTCTAAGCAGTTCCCACACTGAAGAAGGCCACCATGGGAATCCCACAGAAAATCTGCATTGGTTTATGCTGTTTGATATATTCCTAAATTACCTCATAAAGGAGAATGGTAGTTAAATGACAAAGACTGTTGACAATACAAAGTTATACCAGAGACTAAAGATGAGGGCTAATTGAAGAATTAGAGAAGGACTGTGATCTACAATAAGCAGAAGCAATGATTATAGATTAATGCAGAGCAAAGCCTGCGTATCTGCAGGCATGAGGAAATTTTGGTTTCCCATACAGAATCACAGGCTTGAAGCTACTAATTGCCACCCACAAGAAGATCTGGATATATGACAGTTTAGATCATTTGGATTGCTCAGTGCTCCACATGGATCAAGAAATAGTTAGAAAAATAAACGGAACATTGTTGTGACAGTGCCTAAAACTAATTTGTGCCTGTACTTCAAATACTGAGTGCAGGTTTAGTTCTCTTCCCTTCAAAAAGAAGAAATCTAAGAACAAAGGGGCAAAAGACACTAGCTGAAGGCAGGCTCAAAACTAACGAAAGGTGGTGGCTCTTTGTACAAATTATAATTAAGCTGAACTTGCCACAGGATGTTGTTGACCCAAATGCTGACATGGGTTCCAGGGCAGACTGTACAAATTCATAAAAAAGAATACACTGAAAGCAATTAAATTCAGAAACACAATCCAGGTAGTACAGACACATAGCAGAACACAAGCAGAAGAATCTGGTACATCCAAACCTAATACAGTAACAATAAACTTAGTCCACATCTCAAGAAGCCTGCTTCCAAAGGCTTAGTAATACATGATAAGATGCTAGCTGGCCAACAATTAAAAAGACAAATGCTAGAGGATGAAAGGCACTTTGCAGGGCTCTCTACAACTTTCATTCCCTATCTGCTATCAGATATCATCTAGAGATCACTAATAATACACTACCACCCACTGTTATTTTGGGATATATACACAGAGTATTTTTAAACTGGCATTAGATAGCAATTTATATGAGATCACACAACTTACAGCTTAACTTCTTGAATTTTTGCCTATTCCCTTGTGATGAGTACAGCTAGTTGTATTTGTTCAGAACAATTTGTTATATCATTTCATTAAGGCCAATGCAACTCCTTTACTTTGCAAAATGTTAAAGATAACCTAAGGATAGAATGCAAGTCCCTTCAGCTCTACCTTAGCCCTTCATCATACAAGCCTAAACTGTTTTACAACTGTAACAAAGTAGACTGCAAATCTGAACAAAGATGCACAATTTCATTAAGATGACAGGCTCACATTCTACCAATTTCCCGTTTCCCATGGGTGACTTCTCGTGGCAGATGCCAACCCTCCTTCCTCCCCCTTTTACTCACCTCAATTTTCAGAAAACAAAAGGACTAGAGTAACAGCAGCCGGATATCCTGACAAGTCAGCTCATTTGTCCCCAGAGTCAATTGACATTACCTGTACAGAGTTTTCTTGATGGCTCTACTGCTATTTTCTAGCTCTGATCTCTCCCGGATGCAATACAACTCCAGGTCATACCAGAATCAAGCAAAGAAAGTGCTAAAAGGCTTTCAAGCACATTTCTATCGAAGGCAAGTATTAACAAACACTGCCACTCCCTCCCATCATCCTATGTTCTGGGCATGGCCCCCAGAGAGGGACAAACTTTTCTTTGCATGTTATGTAACCTACACATGTATTAACATAATATTAATTTCTTACAGAACAGACTTGAGTACTTTGCATGATAGCAAAGCAAATGTAAAATAACTAGATTCTTAAGTCATCAGTAAATACAGTTTAAAACATTCTTCCTGTCCTACTCTTTGCCCAAATTCTTAACAGCTATTTTTTCCTGTAGCATTCCACATACATATCCATCACTAGTGTTATTGTGATTCTCCCCAACTCCATATTAAATCAAGTGCAAGTTCAAGGATGACAATACCAGACTCAGTGAAAGAGTTAATTAATTGTTACTCCCAAAAGAGCGGAGTTCATGCTTTGAAAGCATTCAAAATAGTTGACCGTTGCTGGTTCCCTGATGTATACCTAATTTCACTAATTATTCACAAATTTAAAATGCTCATGAGAAACTTCCAAGAATGGTTATTCCAAATTGACTTCCAAAGGATAACTTGTCTACAAAAATAAGTTAGCACTATCTCATGATGTAGAAGCGATCCTGTAAGCGTGGTATAATTTCCTTTCATTTTAACTCTGACAAATGTTACAGAATCCATCTGTCTCAGTTTTAGATAGCTTCCACATCTTTTGAATATGAAACAATTTTTTTTAAAACTCCCTTTTTAGTAATTTATGCCCTGACAGTTCACCAGGTGTTAAATACTGAATTCTCTTATAAAAAAAGTGGAGTTCAAGATTTTAAGGAGTATGTTAACACATAGTTTTCGTGTTTTCTGCGACACTAGAAAAAGTATGTCTTGTATGCCAGCAAGACACAATTTTTTAATGAGCTATACCGATCAGGCCATTTGTTCCAGTTTAAAATTTCATGTGTGACCAAAAATTACAGGAATTACATTAAATTTGCAGTAAAACCAAATACTATTTGAGTAACTAGTTAAAGTTAGCTTATTCCTACAATTTAAGCTCATTTTCCTATTACTCTTACATGTGGAATTTGTATGTGGCCCACTGGCACAAGCAGTCATAATGAAACTCCGAAAATGACAGGTCAGAGTTTGGTTAAGTTTACTGAGGATGAATCCAGGTGTGAGTTAGGTCTCATTGTGGAGCTAGCCTATGAGTTTAATAGCTGAACTGTATTCACACTCTGAAAAAAAAGTCAAATAAGTAAGTACCCAGTTTTTTGCATCTGGAGGTACCATTTACAGATATGTTAAACTGTCATAAAGTAATATTACTTGTCAGCATTTTAGTCCTTTCTGAAGTCTTCCTTCACTAAAAGATGCTTTTACCCATTGACTTTAACTTATGAACACTCCAGGAATAATAAGGTTGGAAAAGTTCTATTATTAAAATTATCTGGGAGTTGTTATATAGGAAATAAAATTCCAATACACTGAAGCTCCCACATTAATATTTTAAACAAGCTTTAGGAAACTACTCATAAAATTAAATACAGTAAATTTTTTTCTATTTATTGCTCAACCCAAACAGCTTCAAAAACCTGCAACAAGAATTTTAAATTCAAACCCAGAGAAAGACATACTGGAAAACCCCTCAAGCTCCAAACTTAGTGGAGGCATGGGTACCCACCTCATCCCTACTTGGCCGAACACAGTCTGTGACTACATTTCACATAGCTTAGGATCACATGACTTTTTATGGTATCCTTATGTTACACTTCTATTACTGAATGCAGTCTGTTTATAGTATTTAAAAAGCCTTCTTCATTCATACTCAAGCTCCTTACCCTGGGACCAACATACAAAACTATTAAAATCCCCCTACTTATTTAAATTATTCCAATGGAAATACATTGAAAAGAGGTTTCAAAACTGGGTGAGAGTGAGCATATACATACTACTACAATAATTCATATGTATACTCACATATATGATTTTTTCAATACCTTAGAAATAATATTAACGTACTTTATATGTAAGATATTATAATGAAGTTCTGAGTTATAAAGTTTAGGAATGCAAACCAATGGTAACTTGCATTCAATGAAATAATATTACAGACATTTTAATCAAAACTATATGCGCTGATACTAAATAATTAAAGTGACAGCTTTTGACTAGAACAATTTGTTCTTTCCAATCAGCAAGGCCAAAGACACACTAACCTGCCTTCTGTTATGCTTTAATTGTACTAAACATGGGTAACTACCTTTATTTTTTTCCTTCCCTCACTACAGCCAGAGAACAGAAGGAACAAAAAAACATGAGAGGGGAAAAAGCAAAATTTATGTTCCAAGAAGAGATGGAAGAAAGCTGGTTTTAAGCAAACTGACTTAACCTTGCTCCAAAGCACAGCACGTTACAAAAACAGCAACAAAAAGTTTCTAAAACCACCTTCCAATCTCTCTTTAACAGATCTCACTATGCAGAACTTCTTTATTTTAGATCTAAATTCAACAACATGCCAAACTACTCCGGCACAACAGTGGAGGAAAAAAAAAGAAATCTTAAGGCCTTTTAACAAAGTAATTAATACAGGATATGATCTTCAAGCATCTGAAGATTTCCCACCCCCCTTCCCCCCCCACTGGAATCTGTCACACCCAAGGAATAAAATCCATCAGCAGGCCTCACACCCTGCTTATTATCCTCCCTTTCGGTAGCACTAAAATGCAAGGAGAGTAGGAAAGGCTTATCTACCATTGCACACACTTGCTTTGAGCTGTGGCCGATATCACCATTTTAGAACAAGGCAAAACTGCCAGAGCTCGCTCGCTGGAGACCGCCGCTACTGAAGACAGCCGTGCCGCAGGCCAGCCGGCGGGCCTGGGGGTGTCCCCGCGGTACTGGGCGGTGCACGCAGGGGTGCCGGGCGAGAGAGGCTTGGCGGCGGCCGTCGGGGAGCGGGAAGGAGGCAGCCTCACTCCCTCACCGCCGGCGGCGGCAGCCCGCCCGCGGCCCCCGCCCCCCAGCACCCGGCCCCGGCACATACGCCGAGCGGGGCGCCTCGGAGCCGCACCCGGCCCCGGCAAGGCAGAGCGCGGCCCGGACGGCGCCGCCCGCCCAGCTCCCCAGAGCCGACGGCAAGGTGGAAGGCCTCACCGAAGATCCGTCCTGCCCCCGGTTTCTCAGCGGCCGAAGACGCGCGCCGGACCAAGAGGCCCCCCCCCCCCCCCGCGGCCACTAGGGACCTCGCCCACAGCCAGCCCGTATCACCAGCTTCTCGGCCGCGGCCCAGGGAGCCCTCCCCCTCCCCCTCACTCACCCGCTGCTCATGGTACCGGGCCGGGCCACGGCGAGGGCGGAGGAGGAGCCACGGGGACCTACCGCCGGGGCTAGGCGCCCCGAGCTTGCGCCATTCAAACGGCGCCGCGCTGCATGCTGGGCTGCGCCACGCCCCACCGGCCGCGCCGCGTGGTGCGGGCACACGGCGCCCTCTGGCGGCCGCGCTCCGGGCACCTCCGAGGGGCCGAAGGCCAACCCGCTGCGGCGGCGGCTGCTGCTTCAGCTCAGCTCACCTCACCTCACGCCCAGCCCGCCTCCTGCCTCCTGCGGCGGGGCTGCTTGATAAGCCTCTTAGGGCCGCTGCCTTCGTCTTTAGCGAGGTCGCTCATCAGGGCAGGTCTGCCGCCGCCTTGGCGCCCAGGCTGCCCTCAGGCTTCCCCGTCCTTCCTGCCCGGTGGCACGCTCCGGCCGTCTGCCGGGCCGAGTGCGCCCCGGGGCCGCCAGCCCGCCGGGGCAGCCAGCCCCTTGGCCTGACGGTGCCTCACCTGTGCCTGTCGGGTCCAGCTTCTTGTTGGGAAAAGCAACTCGTCCACCACCACCTTCCCGCCCGGAGTGGAGCCTCCTCAGGTCCAAGCTGGGTTCAGGCGGCCTCCTTGCTTCCCCAGTTGTGCCCAGACTCCCAGGTCTGAGGGCCTTGCACTGCCAGAGCACCCGCAGAGAAGGTGCAGAGGCAAAGGCAGGCCACCTCTTAAGCCGGCTCAATGAGTGTCATCCAGAACCGCAGCTGTCGCTACCACCATGCTGCATTACAGCTTGGTGCTACTCAGTGTAAAGAAAGCCTGCTGGTGTCTAATTATCCTTGAATATTTATGTTGTATCAGGAACCTCACAGCCCTCGCTCCCCATATCTGCAAGCTACTAATGATCAAGCATGGGTATGAGTGTGCGATGCTCAAATGGGCTGAGAAATCCATGCTAGCTCCAGATTATAGCTGAGTATGAATAACTTTAGTATTTCTTAGGCTTGGGTGTCATTAAGATTCTCTCTTTGATCTGAACATCTCAGAACATACCTAAAGCTGGTGAGAAAAACGGCTTGGTTTAGTGATAAATGGAGAGAAAGGTGACATTTATTCCACATCTCCCCTTGTTTTGCTCCTCCTTCCCATCATAAATTCTGACCTGAAGTGTGTTGTTTTCTCATGCAACCTCACAGCATCCCTGTAAAACAGAGACTTCATCTGTCCCTGTTATAGGCATATAAGTTTTGGCTTGGTTGAAATTTTTTTACGTAGTGTACCTTAGCCTCGGTTTTGGGGGACAAGAGGGCAGGCTTTGACAAATTACATCCTTTCTTCAGTAAGTTAACTGGGCATGACAATTTAAATTGTACTTTGGTTATTAAAGCCTTTCCTCAGTGTGTGAACAACTCCAAGACTAACTGGATTTAATCAGAGGCTACATTACCACTTTTTATGACCTGTTTTTCACATTACGGTATCATCAGACTTTAAAACAAGATGATCCGTAAGTACCAGATTATGACACAAAACTGCTGTACAAAGAAGGCATTTGATAGCAATAAAAATGAGCTGCAAATATATAATCAAGTCCTTAGGCAATGTTTCGTAACCATATTGATCTTAAAAGTTGTTAGAGTCTTTCACCATCATCATTTTCCTTTTGACCCAAAATGCCCCTGTGCTTAGGAATCCATTCTAATTTCCAGTCTAAATTTATTCATGTCCTGCTTATTCTTCTAGTGCCAGTATTACCCTATAGGTGAAACAACTCTCACCTTCTATCATGTCTGTTTGCCATAAGAGAATAATTTTATCCTCTCAACAATTTCATTTTAGTAGCCTAACAGTCTTAGTCTATTGCAGGATGACCATTCTGTTTGCTTAGTCATCCTAATGTCACTTTTACCTTCATTTTTGGAGATGTTGCAGTTTCAGTTCAAGCTGTCCTGTATGCACAGAGTTTAATATATACCTGGTTCTCTTACTCATCTGAGCACTTCAGCCATGGATATCCAGGTACATATGGTCAATAAAGTTTTTAAAAATTATTTTCTTTGAGCTGTGTGTGCTGACAAAAAAAAAATCACAGGAAACAGATGATATGAGAATGTGACAATTCCCAGATGATGCACACTTAAAAACGCTTAGTCTTTCCAAAACAGACCTTTCTTGTGAAGTTTGTTAGGAGCACATAGTTAGATACTAAATGGATTTTAGAAGATTGCCAGCTAAATGTGGCTAAGTTGGATGCTGACACTAGACAGTGGCAGAAATGGCAGAAGTGCTTCTTATGTGATGTGATTATATGTTTAGTTTTAAAGGGCAGAGCAACTGGTTTGTTCAGTTAAGGCTGCCAAACAGAATAGTATTTTTGTTACTGGGCCTGGTTATTAAATACCTCTTCTGAAAAGAAGCTGTTCTGCAAGTCCACACAGGGGTCAAATTTTGTAATAGTAATGTAATTTCTGTCAAGGGCCCAGTTCTGTTTTCAGAAGCACGCAAGCTGTACCCTGACTGCTTACAATGACCATGGACCATCTAGCTGCTAATATTAACAGGTTAACCATCCTAGGGCTCAGCTGCAGTCATTTCCATTAAGAATTCCCACTTCTTTTATTTATCTTCCTTTGATTCTGTTTTTGATGTGCATATTTCCCTGTTTTACATTGCCATCTGGGCCTGGAAAAACAGTCGTCTTAGCTAAGCATCATTGTACCTTTTCTAAATACCTTCCTTAGCCTATTTTCTTTTAACTAATTTTTTTCTGCTATCTTCTCTAAATTAAAGAAAAAAATATCAGAGTTTCTTGTATTAACTGCAAGGTACTGAAAATTCATATTCTTTTTTTAAATTTTCTTTTCCAGTTCCACATTCCTTTTCATGGTTTTTTTTTTTTTAATTTGTGTAAATTTTTCCAGTAGAGCAAAGATCTAATGTTGCTGTTTCTGCACAATGCTAATAGAGGAGTGCACCACACTTGTAGAATACAGTTAACATGTTCAAAGTTTGCATTAAGAAAATGGTATTTCTCTAACATTGGTTATTTTAATCCTTTTGAACCAAATTTGTTACGCTGGTACAAATGAGAGATTTTGGCAGAAGAGCTATATCAATCTTACTGAAGCTGAAGAAAAAATTTCATGCTTTTTAAATAATTATTTGCAATAAATTCAAACCTCAAACAATTTTAGCTGCAGTTCTAATATAGAAAAATGTACGCTTGAGGAATTTTTAATATTTTAAAATTTTTTGCAATGCCTAATTATGTATCTTCAAGGAAAAGAATTACCCATGAGAGACTCCAGTTTATGTAATCTACCTTACAACACTGCTTTTTACAACTGTTACTATGACACAGCATGATGTGATAGGATAGCTTTGTGAACAAGATGGGTTATTTTCAGTCCTTAGAAACATCATAGTTGTAAATGAAGTAAGCAGGTTATCATAAATAAAACTGACGAAGCACTTACATATATATACTGCATGACCTTCTGTACCTGCCATAAGTGAAGCTGTGTGCAACATAAGTGAGGAATGAAGACTAAGGCATCTAAGATAGCACCAAGGAGCTATGCTTCCCCTTTCCCCTCTCTCAAGGGCAGATTTTGTACAGTTACTTTCATGGTTCCCTTGTAAATGAGTTCTTTGTGCGCTGCTTGACAGGTTTGAATAGTCAAATCTTCCAGAAGGGTAAAGGAGTCTAACTAGATAAGGTAATTATGGTGAAATAGGATTTTATAAGATCATGATATGTAATCTGAATCTTTTTTTTCTGCAGGGGTGGAAGAATATAGATCCAAATATATGCAGATCTAACATACAAATATGTAAACATACATACATGTAAGAAATAACCTACTAGCTCCTTCCTCTTGTGTCCTCATATTTTCAAAATTTATATTGGTGTTAAGCACATTTGCATTTTTAAAGAATTTCAGTGACTGAGTTTGGATAGAGACAAACTTAGGAATTTTTTGAATTGTTTCCTCTGCAGTTATCTTGAACTCCAAATTGTATGTTTGGTGTCATCTTCAGAAATCTAAGAGCAGTTCCTCTGGCAATTTATGGTGGAAAATAGAAATTTTGGTACTGATTTTGGATGCAACACAGAAGTCTAATGTGTAAAAATTAAAAGCTTGAAAGTGCAGCAAAGCAAAGTACTTGTGCAGAAGCACAAAAATTGTAAGGATAGGATGGATAAGTTCACTGAAAATATCTAGTTCTACTGTTCGGAACTGATTAAGTTGTTAAGACTGTGTAGTGTTATACTGATACTGTGATTTTTTTCTGAAAAGGGAGTTGCATCTTAATATTTTCTACCTTTTATTTGTGTTTGCATTTCCTTGTTGATGCCTTCCCCCTTTTTTCCAGATTGCATTTCTCACAAGCGGCCTACTAGTATTGTCTATTTTTCCTAATATTTTATCTGCAGTATACTTTTCCTTCCAGCTGTTGCATAAGTAGTACTATCCCAATTGATGCCGTTATTTTACCAGCCTGGCTTCTTTTTTATTTATCCTTAGGTAGAATTTCAATTCAATAAAGTATTCTGACATTTATGGATCTCCTTTTAGATCTACCCAGTAGACGCTTGGGATATGTAGTAGATGGGATATTTGAGGGGGTGGTTTCAAGACTATTAACTGTTTAATCTTTAGCCTGCAAGTTGGAGACAGGATGGCTCAGGCAGTTGGTAATGGGATAAAGCTTTTCACCTCTGAATTGCCAACTCTGGGCCAGATTAGTAGGAACAGAATATTACCACCATCTGGTGTCTGGTCAGTGACCCATATGAGCTATATCAGTAGTCATCCCTGCTATTGGTCAACAGGTTTATAATTAAAAAAAAACCAACAACAAACCCACTGTGAGAATGATTGCACCACAAACAGCTCCAAATGAACATGAGGACTAAAAAACCCACTAGAAATGTAATGGTCAGGCTGCAGCACACTGGAGGAGCATAGAAAAATTTGTCAGTGTGGGCTGTCAGGAGATGATGTTTTACTGGGAATATTCATTTCATTGAAAGCTAGTTTTTTAAAAAGCAAACAACTGATAATTCTTCACTGAAAATGACAGCAGCTGGTGAGAAAAGTGACTTGAGTTTTCTGTGATGCGGAAAAGCAGATTACCAACAACCTCCGGAATCCTACTGGTCTTCAATATGCAAATATCCATCAATAATATTTCTGGTTGGCCTATGATGGCAATCACAGAATCACAGATCGATAGGGGTTGGAAGGGACCTCAGATCATCTAGTCCACTTTCCCCCACTAAAGCAGGTTTACCTAGAGCATGTTGCACAGGATCATATGCAGGCGGGTTTTGAATATCTCCAGAGAAGGAGACTCCACAACCTCTCTGGGCAGCCTGTTCCAGTGCTTTGTCACCCTCACAGTCAAGAAGTTTTTCCTCAAGTTCAGCTGGAACTTCCTGTGTTCCAGTTTGTGCCCATTGCCCCTTGTCCTGTCCCTGGGCACCACTCAAAAGAGTCTGACCCCTTCCTCTAGACATCCACCCCTTAGATATTTATAAGTGTTGTTAAGATCCCCTCCTAGTCTTCCCCAGGCTCAACCGACCCAGCTCTCTCAACCTTTCCTCATACGCGAGATGCTCCAGTCCCCTAATCATCCTCATAGTCCTCCACTGGACTCTCTCCAGTAGTTCCCTGTCTTTCTTGAACCGGGGAGCCCAGGACTGGACACAATACTCCAGATGTGGCCTCACCAGGGCAGAGTAGAGGGGGAGGATAGCCTCCCTTGACCTCCTGGCCATGCTCTTCCTAATGCACCCCAGGATACCATTGGCCTTCTTGGCCACGAGGGCACATTGCTGGCTCTCGGAAAGCTTGTTGTCCACCAGGGCTCCCAGGTCCTTCTCCACAGCGCTGCTTCCCAGCAGGTCAACCCCTAACCTGTACTGGTGTCTGGGGTTGTTCTTCCCTGAGTGCAGGACCCTACACTTGCCCTTGTTGAATTTCATTTGGTTCCTCTCTGCCCAATTCTCTAGCAATACTGAAATAGGACACATTTTGAGTCCGAATGTATAGAGTTTTTGCCTCATTGCAATCTGAAACAGGTTAGCTTGGGCTGACTTAATGAATAATAAGTTACGAATCAGTATGCCACGTTGGAATTCTTTGTAACATAGCACTTCTGAACACTGCATCCATTTCCTATTTTAGAAATAGTTGGATGTAATTACAGAATCTGTGAATTGGACTAGTGTCTGAAATTCCATAATCTTCTGAAGCAATTTGCTATGTGAACAAAAAGCCAAGTTAAATAGCCACTTGAGAGAAAGAAAAAAACCCCACTGTGGTATTAAAAAAAAATTATATTGAAAATTATTATTTGTCACCTTAATCTTTTATTTTAATATGGAAATCATAAACCAATACTAAGGACTTTAGGGCTTTATTTAATTTTTCTGAAGCAAAACTATGCTTTTAGGGTGATAATTTTGAGAGAAACTAAACACCTAGGCCTTAATAAAGGGATTTAAGAAATTGCATGAAGAATTTAGGATCTCATTTTCTGGATTGCTAACACTTTTTGTTTGAAGTCAGACTTCTGAATGACAGTCATCATCGTTTCAGACCCATTATTATAATAGGATGAAAAATTGCGCTGTTACATGTCGTGCCCAGTAAAAATGAATTAAAAATTAAACGTTAGTTTTTCCTGCTTTCCTGCCGCTGACCAGGAGATGGTGCCAACACACCGGCCGTCGCCGCCCTGTCCCGCCCGGCCCGGGGCGAGGAGCACGGCGGAGGGGCCGGGGCCGCCCGGGGCCGCCCCGCAGCCCGGGCCCAGCGTCCCGCGGCTCGGCTGATCGGAGACCGGGCTGCGGTACAAGTTTCCCCGGGCTTTCGATAGGCCGAGCGGTACAGTTCAGTCAAACGCAGTAATACTGGTTTTAGTTGAGGTGGTGTCTTTAAAAAGATGGAATAGCAAGAGACATACGTTTAGAAAATATGTATTTTGTTCATTTGTTCTCTCTTGTCTTAGCTTTGTGTTTTGAATCCTTTGTCTGATTTCTCTATGCATCTACGTACTTAATGCTTTCCTCTTCCTTCATTTTATTCTTTCTCGATAACTGATTCTTTCTTCTGCCTGCTCCCCCTTATCGTTCCATCCTTTCTGTTAGTCTCCTGAACTTCTCTCAGACATCATTACTGAGATGCTCAGATGCTGTTCATGTTTAAAGATTATAAAATAAAATTAAAAAAAAAAGAAGAAAAGAGAGGTGTCATTAAGAAATGCCGAAGTAACTCCAAATAAAAGCTGGTATCTGTTTTCCAAACCTTATTTTCTTTGTATAGCTTTGCTGAAATTGATATTCTCTTGCAATTGTGAGTGACTGTTTCATTAAAAAAACCCAACACCTTTATTCATTTATTTTTAGTGTTGTATACCTATGATCATCTTGTGGTTGTTTTATCTTCTGTCAGCTTCTTACCTCATGAGCTATGGATAACCCAGGTCACAATAAACCTTGAATAATTTTTCTCATGCACAATATTCAAGAAACAGAGCCTGTAGATTTTTTTCCTTTGGAAAAAATATAGTGAGTTAATTCTCACTATTAATACCTTAATGCTATCTTCTAATAGCTTAATATTATCTTATAGCTTAATATTATCTAATAGCTTAATAATATCTAATAGCTTAATATTATCTTATATCTTAATACTGTCTTCTAATAGCTTAATATTATGTAGTATCTTCTGGCATATCTTACCTCATGAGCTGTGGATCACCCAGGCATCATAACCCTTGAATAATTTTTTCTCATCCACTATATTCAAGAAACAGAACCTGCAGATTTTCTTTGGAACAAATGTAGTGAATTAATTCTCACTATTAACAGCTTACAAGGGCAGCAGGCTTTTAAAATAAACAAGCTTTGCGAGCTTTGTAAAATGGTGTCACTCAGGGTGTCATAAAGGTAAAGATTGGAATTAATTTTCCATGTGTATGGCAAGAATCTTCAGATTTTGGTAACAAGCTGTGGTGGGTGTGATTTTACCTCTGGTTTGTATACCAGGATTTCACTTTCATAGCAGCTACAAAGTAAATAATAACTTTATCTTCTGGGGTACAAAGACGTTTGCTAAGACGGTTCACCTCAAATATGTGCTTGTTTTGTTAGGTCTTTAATCTCAGAAACATACAGATTTTTTTTTTTTTTAATATTTGTCTCTGCAGATTCAGTCACTGAACGGCAAACAAATACAGCAAAATCATGTTGCCTTCAATTGCAACTATTTTATTTAACAATTATTGTTTCAAAAACTTTACTTAATGTAATATATTTTTTGTGCTGCTTTCTATACCTTCATTCTGTTCAATTTTATTTATTTATTTTTTTCTCCCTTTAATCCTTCCATGTCCTTAAATCTTTTGGTTCAGCCTAATCCTTCAAATCCTATAATTACTCAAAGAAAGCATTTTAACCTTGTGGCCTTCCTGGCCTCTTGCCTATTGCTTATGACGTGTAGGTCTCGCTTGACTAATGGTGTTTACTGCTGTGTTTTCCTTCCTAGGACACTCATGGAAAATTTCATGCCACTTAGCTCCCATTTATAGCAGGGCTCAGTGTCACAGTATTACTATGAACATCGTAAAACTGTAGCTTCTGTTTTCTATTGTTAGTACAATTGCTTCTTTTAGTCAGAACTTATAGGTAACCTTGATGTAAGCCCGAATAATAGAAGTCCAAAGCTTAGGCTTTGATTTCAGGTAACTATTCCCAAGTTCTTTGTGTCTCTTCAGGAAGTATTTTTTTACATACTGTGTAAGGTGTATAACCAGTTTAATTAAAGCATCTAAGAACGACAGCACTTTATGATACTATGTTGGGTTGCCTGAATATTTTTCCGAACACTTCATAAATACGTTGTATTAATTTCCCTTAGGAAATTCTGAACACTAGGGTGAGGACACTGATTTATGTACTTACAATTTTTCATGTAAGGTGTATTTGTAAAGAAATAGTCAAACTTTTATTTTATTTTATTTTATTTTATTTTATTTTATTTTATTTTATTTTATTTTATTTTTTGAAAGAGCAATAAGTAGGCCAGGCTCTGACTAAAATGAATCAGTGGTTTCATGAATGGGAGTGAGATTTAAAGCAAAGATGAAGAACAATTTAATATAATGCCATTAAGGGGGAAAAGGAAATAAAGGCATGGCTGGAATTTTAGGAAAAGATTACAAATTTTAATGATATACGGTACTGAAAGAAAATTACTTGTTGACAATGGTGAAAGCAAATGTTAATGTCTTAAAAGACTGGGTAATAGTATGGTCTAAAAGGTGCAGAGGAGAAGAATATAGAGACAGAAAGAGACTGGAAAGATATCAGAGAGGTATCAAGAAGAGGTGTATCAAATTAAGCATGTGAAAGTACAGGAGAACAAATACCTGGAACGTGAGTAGTAGAAACAAATCGGCCTGAAGGAATAAAGGAAGTATATATGTGTGTATATACATGTATATATTTTGTATGTAGTTGAAGACGCTCTATTAAATTTCATGATTCTAACTGAAAAAAAATTAATCCTATTTTCAACATTAAGCATCTATGTTAGGGAAAAATTCTAAACAGTTCTGAATAGCTTGTGTAGTGAGAAAGATCTATTTCTCTGGGAGTAATGATAAACAGAAAAGTTGAATCTGAATCCTTATTCTGTGTGCATCTGTTCAGAAGCTGTCACGGAGGGTACGTACACATGGTTATACAGAGATGTACACAGATAGCTTGAATCCTATAAGCTCAAATAGCAGGACACTGTGCTTGTTACTGTTTTTATGACCTGTGAGCAAAATTCTCTAACAAATGTTTGAGCCACAGCTTCTGGTCCTCAATTCTGTGCCTTTTATCTACAGCTTATACATCACATATTTACCAGATGTACATTGAGTGATTTTCTGCTAATGTGCACGCATGACTTTAAACTGCCTAAACAAACCATGGAAGCATTTATAAAAATAAGCTGTGATGGCTTTTAGGCTCCAGAGTCTTGCACATCTGGACCTGACAGAGATTTATGGCCTTACCTTTTCCAACATGTCTTTGAGAGAGGTTCTGCCTAAGAAAATATGAGTTCTCCTTATAAGGCACACTAAGCCCAGCTGGAAACAACAGAATGCCTGGAACTATTTTCTCAATATAATTTCTTGGGAGAATATTTCTTCTGTGCTTGAGTAACTGAACCTAAGCTATTGAAAATGAAAGGTATGTAAACCAGCTGTTCCTTTTTTCCTCTTCCTTTTTTTTTTTTTTTAATTTAGAATAACCAGACAGACTCCTAAATTCATTTTCCCATCCCCATCCCCAAAAGGACATAATCGTAGGTACCAGAAGGGGCAACAAACATGATAAGAGATAGGATGTGGGAGAAAGGCATTTCCAGGGAAGAGACATTAAAAAGACCTGCACCATACAATTTGTGGAGGAGACGTATGAGCTCAGATTTCCTCCCAGTGAAGTCAATGGGAGCAGAGCTGTCTCACAAAAAAGCTTACAAATTAATAAAGAGCATTGAGAAAGACACAGTACCCAGCATACATTTCTTGAATTCCTAAATACAATAAGAAGATTAAAGAAACTATGAAGCAGCAATTAAAATGCAGATGCTGTGGCAAAATGGGTAGGTAGAGATAATACAGGTTTTTAAACCAAGCTAATACAGTTGGAAAAATGGAGACCTTTTGGGACACACACAACTTTTGTGCATGTGAACCAAGCAAACGTCTATATCAGCACAGATTAACTAAGCAGTTGAGTTCACCTCTGCAGGATGTTGCTTAGACAAACAGCATAATATGATGTGATGTAATATAAATGAGAACAGGATTTCAGTTAGAAAAAGTTAAAATGTTACAAAGACTGATAATTTAAGGGTTAAGACTGTAATTGGTAGGAACATGAAAAAAATGGCACCATCTTAATACTGCTGCCAGACCCATTATTTTCCTGTTTCCTTTAGCATATGTCACTGCTGATGAAAATACTCTAGATTTACTGAAAATAACCTACACTACTACATTGCTTGACTGTTTAAGAGAACTCATGGCGACCACAATGTCTTTGAGCTTGCTATTGCTTGCATGAAATTATTACAGCTGTGAAGAGACGCTATAAGTGAATTAAATCCATTTAAGGACCAGCCATACTTGTTCACAATGAGCAGTATTGAATCCCTGCAGCCTTTTTAGTAATATGTATAATAGGCATTATTCACAATGAACATCAGAAGTCTACGATTATTAGAACAACAAAGCATCATCCTGGTTTCTTCATTTTAGACCTGTTTCTTGCTGTTAATCAGGAGTAACTCATTAAGTAAGCAACAAGTTCTGGGATATTTCCCTCTTTTCACTAAATGTAAGCCACAATACCTTAATATGCAAAACCTTCTGTGTCTGTTCTACAGCTTAATCTTGTACAGATCCTAGCCCTGTCTTCATAGCTCTTTCTTGTTGGTTAGTTACCATCTTCTTCTTATGTTTGTCGAAGCCTTGTTGTCAAGACAAAAAAATGGTAATTCTTCAGGGAGTTTTGATTTGACTAGTTTTTGAACTTTTACTTGGTTTCTGCAGGTGTTAGCTATGACATGATGAACATTTTGCCACTTTTCTAAATGGTAAGGAGATATTAGGTTCGATTTTTGTCCTTTTAAATCTGGCTCCATTTTTATCCTTTCTGTGCCAGTTTACTTTCTGTATCCGTAATTTGCAGTATTTCCTTTTTTGGCTACAGTTTTTCCAATCTGGCTTTAAAAAAATGTATAGATAACTTGCAGGCTGACCTTTCAAGTAAGGGAAATAAGTCTTTAAGCAATCTGATTTAGTATTTTCACATTGTAGGCTACATATTGTTGTTTACATGGTTCACTTCCATGAGATATAGATTTGGAAGATCTATAAATAAAATTATTCTTCTTCCTGTCTCTTTTATTATCTTTTTTTTTTTTTTTTTCTTCTGTGTGCCTGCTCCTATGTACCTGCGATCCAGGTTGTCCCCACAAAAAGGGGAGGGAAAGCCACGAAGGGGCTCTGTGGAAACTTCCAGACGTTGTCTGCATCTCATAGAATCCATCTATTTTGGTCTGTTGCTATGGGATTCTTTGCACCTCCCTGCACTTAATATGGTGAGTTGCCTCCTCCTCATTCACATTTTAATAGCGTGTCTTATGGTGTATTTAATGGCAAGGGCATTCTTACACTGTCACATTACTGGATCTCAGACAATACCTCCATTTTTATTTTTAGTTGTATTTTGCAATGCTGTCATTCTTAGAGAGATTTTTAAACATAAATTCCATGGCTATATATTGAAGAGAAGCTTTGTGGAGACTTCTAGAACTAGTTCAGTTATTTGCTGGTTTATTTAAAAACATAAGGATTCAAAGCAGATAGTTTCTGCCAATCTTTGTTAAACATATGGGGCTTGTTTCCATTCAGAGTTATCTACTTTAAGCCCTGGGGTCCACAGGAGACCATTTGTCATAATTTAAGTAAAACAGCTATTCTCAAAATCAGATTCAAATAGACTACAAAAGCTAGTTTTAAGCTGCAGTGGAATTAAAATGTGAAATACAACCTAAAATGCTGTGGTTGAGACAATCCCCATCCAACAGTGAGCAAAAATAGTATGCAGCTGTTAGGCTACAAATGTGTATCCAGGCTTGCAAAGAAGGAACAAGATGAGGAAATGTCATTTTAACTGCAGTACTGCAGTACCATATCCTAACAATCTCATCTTATAACTGTCTGTTCTCCTGTGCCTGTACTGTTTGTTTGTTTTGCTCTTCCTTCAAAGTATAGAAAGTTTAATTCTGGGCCCAAATGATCTCAGACATGTCAGAAAGAAGCCAGTTATAACTCTAATGTTGATCGTACTTTATTTCTAAGCCTGTTATTTTGCATCACTCCGCATGGTGTCTTCATGGACTGCAAATCCTTAAAAGCAATTCAGACTGTTAGGAGAAGCCGATTTTATTTTCAAAGGCTTTGAAGGGATTCTTCTTTACTTCCAAATACATACGTTCAGAGCAATGTTGTTCAAAATGTAGATGAGCTTCCTGAGTAAGTTAGTGGAAGGCAGCAAGTGAAGAATTTCCCTAGAGGAAAGGTCAGAGGAATGGAGTATTTTCAGCCTGGAGAGGAGAAGGCTTGGGGGGATCCAGCTGCAGTCTTCCAGTACCTGAAAGGGTAGCTGGGGTGGAGAAGAGTTCTCAGGCATGCACAGTGACAGGACAAGGGGCAACAGGCACAAGTTGCTTCAGGGGAAGTTCCCTCTGGATATAGGAAAGAGAGGGAACAACTAAACCCTGGAATCAGTTACTCAGAAAAGTGGTGGAATGTTCTTCACAGGAATTACTCAAGACTTGGCTTGGCAGAGCCCTCGATAACCTAATCTAAATCCCTGCTTTCAGGAGAAGCTTAGACCAGACTGTCTTGGGAGCCACCTTTCAACCTGTACTCTTCTATGTTTGCATGGTTCTTCTTGTTACCTAACTTGTAAATTCAAAGGTCTGAAATAATCTGTCTTTAGGGAGAAAAATCAAATATTACTTTTAGTGTGCTGGTGAGTTACTGTGGTGAAGACCTAAAGCATAGTGGTGTATGATATATAGAAAGACAGAGACACATACAGAAAGACATAAGACATACAAAAAGAAAATGATATATAAAAAGTCTTCCGGTCAGGCAAAGTCCTTCACAGGCTCATTCTCCCATTTTGTGACTGCATCATTTGCAATGTCTTAGTTACTGAGACTGTTGTAGGATGGAAATAAGCATCTCAGACACTTCCTGCACTTCAGAAAGCCAGAGTAGCTACTATTTTCACTGGTATTGCAGAAAGTGTCAGAGTGCATGGGTCATCTCTTCTGCTAAGAAAGCTGTGTCTTCCCGCCTAATTTTATAATTCAAATATTTGCTGTTTATAAAGCAGTGAGATCTTTTGGGTTTGCTTTATCAAGAATAAAATGCTGATTTTCATAAATAAGAACTGCCTGGAGACTTGGGTCAGCTACTATACAAGCTAAAAATTATTTTAGTAGTTTTGTGCTTGTGATTTTTTGCTGTTTTGGGTTTTTTTGCCTGAAGAATTTTAGGCTGGAAACAAAACAAAAAAAAAAAAAAAAGAAGAGAGGATTTGTTAAAAATAGGTAGCTAAAAGCATGACAGCTATTATGTCCAATTCTTTGTCCACATTGAAATTAGAAAACCAGTAGAAGAAAGCCTGGAAGTCCTCCAAAAATCAGGGCATAAAGGCAGTATTTCAAAAGATCAAGGTGAATGTAAATGAGAGGTTTCACTGAATTAGTATTCATTAATAGTAAATAAAGACAAATGCTTACACTGCCTTTATTTGGTGTAGAGAAGGCTCTACAAAGCATGGAACATAAAGCATAAAACTGTAAGTTAAAGGGAAATGGATAGATTTAAGAAATTACATCACAGCAAGTTGCCAAGGACAATAAAAGACTTGGAAGCCACAAAAAGCAGGTGCCACTCTGCCTTTTATGTGGCCAGTCGCTGGCGTTCCAGATCCAGAACTGTGTGTTATATACCCCGACTCCCTCTCTGATGTGTGGGAACATCAGAACCTTTAAAAGATTATTTGAACATTTTTCACTCTGAATAGGGAGCCAACTCAGAAACAGTAAGTAGATGAACGTGCCTAAAATCCCGCACCTTAGTGGAGCAAGAATACTTCATATACGTGGCAGGCAAGTTTTTCATATATTTATCTGCAGTTTGTGTCCGCTGCTGTGAGTACTGTGACTGTAATAGTGATAGTGGTAGTAGGTTGATACCACACAGAGTCTTCCCTGCTGTGATAGAGCTGTATGTCCCAATAGGTAGGCTGAGTAGGGACTAAAGCTCTGTTAGCTGCCTCCACATTCCCCCAGTGTTTGCCCTGCCTGCATCTAGATATTAAAATAATAGAGCATCCTGCACTATTTTATTTCAAAACCCTACTGCAAAAGGTGCCTATAGTAGCTGCTGGATCAGAGCATTTTTTCACCCAGAAAGTGGTAGATGTAGATTTGATGCACTTCTTAACTGAATGGAGTTGAAACTCACTTTACTGGCTTTCCCAGAAAATGTCTTTAGTCATCAAATTATTGGCTATGCTGGTTGGAGGGCACTTTCTTGCTCCTCTGAAACTGTCTGACTGTAAAGAAAAAAGAGAAATTCCAGGCTTTGTTATAGAATGAGAAAGCTCAGAAGGAAATATGATTATTTAGGGAGTATTCTGGCACTTGCAAGGTGTTGGTCCCTGTTTGCATCAATGTTTCTGCTTTTTCTATTAAGCATACATTGACATTTAAAATGCAAATAAAAAAATTAGAGAGCAAAGCATAGAATCCCCCCGCAACTGAACTCCCACGCTGCAAGCCTTACATTCCTTCCTGCATGGAATCATGCCACAGTTCCAGAAGGAAGGGAGGACATGGTAGTGTCTAACAGAGGAGGCGGAACTCTGAGTCAAAGCTTGTAAATATTCTTATTGAGCTTGTAAATAGTTTTATTAATTATAATAAGGCATAAATTAACTTACATGCGAGACAGCAACTTTTAAACAGGGAAGGAGTTCTCTCTCCAGGTCTTTGTCAGAATGCAAAACTGGCTCCTGCTGCTTACAGTGAAAATGTTGCAGTTTCTTCAGGGAAAGAAACCTAGAGTCATACAAGATGCTTCCCCATGCTTCCACCTCTCCAGATACTTGTGGGATAAACTCTACAGCAAGTGAAATAGTAATTTTATCCATCAAGATCTTAAATCCCACTGGGAGCTTCAATAAAACACTGTCCACGGTGAAATAAATGATAGATCTTTCACTGTTATTGTTCCATAGGAGGTTAGGATTTCATGCTTGGCGTCTTTCATATTATGTTTTTGAAGTTTGGTCATCAGCTGGTGCAAAAGTCTATGTACAGACATGTCTCATTCCTCTTGTTTCATAAACTTAAATATTGTATGTCAATGTAAAGACCTCTTAAAATCTTACTTGGTAATTTATCATTTTTTCTTCTCTTATCATTTCTTTATCAGATGAGCAGACTTTTGTTCCAACTGCTTCAAATAAAGTGCTTGAGGATCTATAATTTGATTTAAATGAAAGAAGATTTGGGGCTGAGACTCCCTTTTTTTCTGCAGTTTTGAGAATTCCCAGGTCAACCTTGGTAATATAGCAATAATATGTAAAGGGTATGAGCCATTAATAGGTGCCACTGGTTCATAGCCATTATGTTTAAGTTAAAATAAGTTTGCAGATGCTCACAGAAGCACCATTCCATGACCTCAGTTTCCAAAACATATTCGTTCTTCAAAAGTTCCGCTTTAGTAATATCAGAAAGAAAGAGAAGCTAAATCCCATCTTCTGTTAAATGAGTAAGTACGTAAAGTAAGTAAATGAGGGATGAGTAAGGGTTTAATTAGTATAGTAGTCAATTTGCATTTTAGTAAAGAGCAAATGTGGTCAGTTTTTAAGAGAATTTTCACAGAAGACAACTTCTTGTGAAGCATAGTGTAAAATAGTGCCCATTTCGTTACAGTCCTTGATAAAAAACAGTAAATCGTATTTAGTGAGAATAAAACAGTCCAGCACATTATTCAAATTCTGCTTTTCAGAGAAAGTGATTAATTTCCCCATTCACCTTTTTATTGCCTCCATCAATCATATCTCAGAAGTGTACAGATATTTCTCATTTTCACTACAACTCTGCAAAAGAAGGAGACGTTATTAACCTTATTTAACAAAGGGGAAACAAAGATTTAAAGGACTGTGTTCACACTTTCTACTGTGATCTCAGTACAAGATAAGAATTAGTGGTTTAAGCTAATCACTCTTCAGGGCTGCTAGAGCCTGGCTGCCAATTTTGCCAGCAAAGGGGAGCTAAGACTGTCTGTTTGGTATTATGAATTGCACAGCAGTCTGGTGAACTTCCACTGTATTAAGAAGTTTGAATACTGTTCAGAAAAATCAGGTAAAAATAAACACAAATTTTGAGTATCTAGCTTGGGGCATTCTTCACTGAACTTCGCATTAAACATTTCATATGTTTAGTCATGACTTCCAATATATTTTAGGTACATTTGTGACTAGGCTGAAGGTAATAAGTTTGTCAACTAGAAGCATGGTCTACTGGCAGTCTGTGAAACATTCTGTTTAAATAATTTGTCAGCATTGCACAGGAATTCTTAATAAGTGTAATAATGTACGAGGAGGACCTGTGGGAAAAAGACTATATAATTAAAGGCTATATCATAATGCACTCAGAAATAATGATAATTTAAGCAGTTCCTAACTTTTGAGTGATTGATTCTACACTCAAATAATATTTTCTTAATGTAATTTTGTGTGGATAATTTCTTAGCTTAAAAAACGAGAACTCAAAGGCCCCAGCAACTCCCTAGTGTAGCAACACAGTGAAGTACAGATTCAAAGAATGAAAACCCTGCAAACTGCTGTGCAAATGTATTAAGTTAACAGAATAATCATTAGAAAGTTGCAGTTTTCTTTGTGGATTAACACTGGAGAAGAATGAGATATTTAGCTAGTGGGTTTCACAGATATTTATTGCCAGCAGATGACTAGACAAATTTGGGCGCTTCTATTTAATTCCAAGTTCTGGAGAGCATTATTTTTGTGGACACAGACAATTTTGTTTGATTTTCTCAAACCGTTTTATTTTTAACAGAGTGGCCAAATTTAAACGAATTTTCCCAGAACACTGAAGTTATCTTCCTGACAGAAAGATCAGTGTTTTGCTTCTTTCCTTTTTATAAAGCATGGGAGAATAAAGGTGACCAGCATTTAAAACTGAAAGTCATGCATTTCTGATTAGGTTTTTCTGAGAATTGAGGAAATGCGATGGTTGAAATAGAAAGAGAAACAACATGGAAAATTTGAGCTTAAGTGTCCAAAATTTGGCAAAACTGAATAAATGTAAACATGTTTCTAAAAATCAGAAGTATTAATTAATCTTAATAGTGGCACAATTAGACCCACATAAATTAAAAGCCAGAAATGTAGATTTTTAAAAATAAGTTACAGCTCTAATTCTTCTGAATTAGCAGAACTTATTTTATAGAAAATGCTGTCTGTCTATGTTCTGTTTGCGGGACTAGGAAAAGTATCTTTTTTGTCTGTAAGTCCCTTTTCCTGTATTTCTCCAAGTAACATTTGAATTCATTGATAAATTTCAAGGTTTCCCACAGATGTAGAAGTCTTAAGGATAGCAAGAGTTTTTCAAGTATTGTGAAAATTGGTAGCAGAGCAGAGCAAAATGACCCACATCAATGCTACTACGGACAGATATGGTAGAGCAAAAACTCTTGGCTTTGACATGTGTCCTACATGCTTATCAGAATGAAGTATATCTGCCAGATAATAAAAATAAATCCAAACAATTGCTGGATATAATAAGTTGTTATTTTTAACAATTCTTTCATCTATGCAATCACATTTGCTAATCCAATTTTTATCTTTACTGATCAAGTGTTATATATACTTATATATAAACCCGTCTCTACTAACCCAATCTTATCCAGTTTCTTTACTTACACTAGCATTTCTGCATTTGTGACTTTTACAAATCTTATATGTTGCTATTTATAGTTTCTCCATAATGATGTATCTGGTTGACTATGAATGCCATTTTCTTAGAACGCTGGCATAAATCCTCAACTGAAAGGAAAATTGAATTTCTTATGCTCAGCGGCATGTCCAATAGCAATAGAAACAGGAAAGTGATCATTGCATTTCCACTACCTCTGTCCCCCATTAGTTTAGCCTGCTAGCTTTAAGCAAGCAGAACATCCTGGGGAAGACCGCTCTTTTGAGCTACAGGAGGAATAAGCATTCCTAATGATTATTAGAGACGAAAGATTGTTCAAACAGTATAAAACACCACAAGGCAACAGTCTCTTATGTCTGCTGCTTTTTCCTTGTCTTTTTGATTCATTGCTTGGAAAATTCCCAGAACTCCTGAAATGCTTGTGGTCAGTTCGGCATTTCCTTATAATTTATGTTTTATAGATTACCTGTGACAGGTACCTCTTTGAATGACATCTCTGTAACACTGTATTGTGGGAAGTCAATTGGGACTTAAAAAATATAAAGTATATTATATTGATTTATAATGTGGGGCAAGTAAACTCGTTTTTTCTTCCCAATAGTTTCTTACACAGCTTAGCACAAAACTGTTTGAAGTGGACCTAACTTCATATGCTCTTGAAAAATTTAAGAATCAGCATGGAGCTTTTCATATAGTGGTCAGAGAAGTAATATTTATACAGTTGTCTTGTGTACTTAAGTCCATGCCTTTTCTTCCCCATTTCCCAATACATATACACACATTCTCAAGAAACAGCATGGTTCACAGACTAGAGATAAGAAGTTTTGTTGTGTATTGTTTTATATTTTCGATGTTGTAAAATGGTTTGAGTTTACAAAGATACTGTGGTTTCAGCCTGTACAGCCTCTCAGCATAACTTAATGTCTTACATGCTTGACTCTCTGGAATAAAGCTTTAATTACTGTTTTCCTTTTATCGATATATATTGAGATTGAAATACCACCAACTGATTTATTTGAATGCTTAGTTAGTAGCAAATCAATTTGAGGAGGATTTTATGTATTATATGCATCCAATCAACTTTGTGAGACAAGTATTTAACATTTAATTTAAAGATTTCTAGTTCTTCCTTTTCTCCCCTCCATCTGCCTTGCTTTTCTATTGTTTCTTTTGTGCTGACTGGTTCTAACTTGTCTTTTAAATTAACAGCTGTTCCAAGGTGGGTTAATGGGATGTTTGGCCAAGCGATAGCATTTTGACCCCTCCCCTTATAACTTGATGTGATGTTTCTGCAAAGTAGAATGCCTATCTATGATACAACGAAGTTGTATCGACAGAATTTAAACACAGTTTTAAAAGTTGTTTAAATTCTGTAGCTTTTCTCATCTTTAAGTATGCAAAATTCTTAAGGAATTTTTCTATGCAAAACAGAAGTCAAAGCAATGGTAAAGTCTTTTTTGATGGCATTTACTTTGGAAATGAAGTCATAAACACTGTTGTTAAACCTGGCTGTTTTAACACATTAGTTCACTTGGGATTTCATTTGGATTCCATGTGGCCAAAATAGTTTTGTTTTAATAACAATGCAAGTTGATTATAGGTTTGTTTTGTCTATCAAGTAGCTGGCTAGTTTCAGTGATGTTTTGTAGTTCAGATAAACTCTAGTGACTTTCCTCAGAAATTTTGAACACCTCTTTTAAGGCTAAAATGGTAGCAAACCTCCTGAAATATTCTTTGATGTAAGTGATTTTTCAAGCATTGACAGGTCAAAGTGACAAAAAGGGACTTTCTTCTGAGAAGTTAACAAGTCCTTTCCCATTCTGCTCTCATTTACACTCTGCCTGAAATTCTAGGAATCTTACCTGTCCAGCTACTGCTTTTTCTGTAAGAAAGCCCCCATGGCTATAATCAGCATGGGGTTTATAAATCCCTTTCATAATGAGGTGTGTTGTGAAGTAGCAAAAATTTCTGTGATGAACTTAATGAACTTCTCTGCCAAACCCATACAGAAAAGACAGCAAACACAAGGAAAGAGCCAACACTTCCGACCCCATTCGATTTCTTAAAATTGATATTCCACACAAGTTTTATGGGGATATTTGTATTTCTACTCATTAAATAAATCTTAGTGAAAATAGGAGGCTGTGATAACTGTCCATTCAGACTTTCCACTATAATTTTAATTTCCCTAATTTGTACCTCTGTGTTGGTCCATACACAGTGAGGAATAAAGGTACTATTTCACAGCTCCTGGGTACATTGAATTTTGATTTTTACAACGGTAAGGACTGCTTTCCTTCCCTGTGTGTTTTCCTCTTGTGGTGTGAAACACAGCAAAACAAGAGCACCTTCAACATCATCAGAGGGCTTGCACACGGATCTAGCTTAGATTTTTCATTCATACTAAATGGCTTTCATGATGGGCCTGATATGGTCATTTAGTTAGGTCTTCATTTATGTGGAAATTTTGGGTCTATAAAGAAAGCACTGATAAAGTTGCTGTGAACGCTTTTGTCTGTATATTTTATGCCATGTTTTGATACTTGATTTTGATATGAAAGGATATTGTTCTTTAAAAATCTGTGTTGCTCTGCCCCTTTCATGACCTTCAAAGAAAGTCAAGAGCCCTCTTCTTCTATGCTGGTATTCTCCTCTACCACAAAACACAAATATTCTTTCCTGGAATGTTTCCTTCTAAGTAGCTGAGAGGGCTAGACTTCTTTCCTTTCTAATAGCTTGTTTTATGGAGAATACTTACAGGAAGGAACATGTCTTCTTTCCATTCCTGAAGCAAAGATTTTAGCCTCTTTATCTACTTCACTGCATTTTCAGACAAGTAGAATGGTTCGTTCTTTGTCTAAGACCCTTTAACCTTGTTTTTTCCAAGTGAAGTCAGCTTGTGTTTCAGCGCTGAAGCTGAAGAATAGATTAAATCCTTCATGGTGTATGTACATCTTTCGTGATACATATTGGAATTTGTGTTTATGTTTTGTATGCATTATTCTCCAACTGTTTTGATAACTTACTGAAATACATGGTAGTTTTTAAAGGGAAGAGAAAAGCAAAACTGTTTTATTAAAATGAGAAAATATATATTCTTTATATAGACATTATAATAGCTGCCAAAATGTAATTTGAGCAGAATTACCCTTTACAATTAATTTTTTGAGTAATTTTCAAGCACAAAGTGATTGTCTTATTCTACCGCCTTTGAAATTATCACTAAAACTGTCACACGCATGGTTAGTATAGGAAACTTATGAAAATTATGTCTTTACACTTTATGTTTTAATATAGGAGCCTTTCATAAAAACTCTCTATATTTATTATGTGTATAAGGAGAAACTTGTGGTGAAAAGAGTTCTTAACATTTTCCAAAATGCTACATATAGTTTTTATAACTCTGGAAAATGTTCTATTTTAGAAATTCCTGAGGGACAAGTATTGCAATGGTCTTAATTTAGTTTTATAACACCTGCCCTTTGAACAGTTATGAAGTAAAACAGATGTTGTCTCCCAGCTTATCAGCATGAAAGAGAATCCTAACAAATTGTATGTCTCTTCACATTCTTGTAGGCACCATGATTTTCAAATTTATATTCAAAGAAATTTCATATATCATTTTGACATTCTAATTTTCTGAAACTTTTCAGATAGTACCAAAACATCTTTTGTGAGCACACAGTTCTCATTTTGTACAGAACGATGAGTCATTTTAGCCTACTGCAATCGTAAACAAGAAGAAATTGTTCTAAGAGCACACATGCCTTCCTGCTACTCTTCATTTTAACATTTATGTAGGACAGGGTGGAGCAGCCACAGAATTTTCACTGTCAAATCTTTTCAATTGCTGGACTTATTTGCCTTATTTTACATGTTCTTAATCCAAAATTTACTAAGCTTTAAAAAAAATCCAAATATTTTTTGTTTCAAATATTTTGTTCATCTGGTGTTTTTCATTTATTTAGAGAAATCAAGACTGACCTTAAGAAGGAAAGTATATCTGAGTCTGCACTAGCTGATTTAGGTAATAATTAATACAGCTTTATTTCTATGCCGGCAATATCTCGATAATTTGCCTTTGGTATTTTTATTTGGTAACGAGAAAAAAAAAAAAAGGAATTAAAGGCCAGGTTCACTAAAGTTTGACACCATAACACTTAGGTTTTTATGCACTTTGCCACTGGATTAGACTTCAGAACCCTGTTTTTATTATTACACTCCCTCAACAGTGGGTTTGAAGTGAAAGATTTGTAAAGGTCAACTGCTAAGGAGTCTGGGCCAATAACTAAACGGAGGTGAGAGGCAATCTCAATCCCATTCCTCAGACTATTTACTCCAGTCTACAGGGATATAGCCACTTGCACAGGATCTGCAGCACTAAATTACCTCCTGGACGTAGTCACCGATGTCCTTTTTTTTTTTCCTCAAAGCGCAGGTTAGGCTTATTCTTTCTTTGTGACTAGAGAGTCGTAGCTGGAGCATATTCTGAATTTAATTCTCAACTTTTCTGAACGGTATTCACACCCACATCCAACAGAATTTCCTGATCAGTAGGCTAGAGATTTCTGCCTGGGCACTCGCTACCTTTCCTGAAGAAGCTGTGAAAAAAACGTCAGGGCCACCCAGCTAAGAGATGGGTGATTGCTGAATTCCTGATTCAAAGCATGCTTTCTGTTGTAGCTTGAAAGAGAATACAGAAACAGACAAGACTGGGAGTATCACAAATGTACTTATTGCAATTTATTCCTATTTGAATACCCAGCACTGATCACACAACACATTACCACTTTGAAGGATCACACCATTTTTTCTATGAAAATTTAGAATAAAATTATGAGGCACAGTTCCTCCAGAAATTTAGAGTGAGAGCAATCTTTGCTTATGCTTGACTGGATTCAGTGCCTTAGGTTGTAAGATTTTCTGTGGTGCAGATACCATTTTGGCAGAAGAGGCAAAGCCATAATGAGCCAAAGACATATGGAGTGTGAAGGTATATTTTTCTTACTCCCTTCTAAAGAGTCTCCAAAAATATATCATGATTCCAATTGACATTGTCTTTCTCAGAAAACCTCATTCTGAGAATTTAGAGAAGCGTTGTCCAAGAAAAAATCCTGCTGCAAAGTCAGTGCTTCCTGCCAGGAGCCAGGGCTATCGTGATGATTCAGTCTCTGCTCAGATGCAGTGTGATGGAGGGGACAATCTCCTTTAGGTGATCTATGGATTTTTCTTGCTAGAGCCTCCTGGAAATTTCATGAGTGAGGATCTACTTCTGTTTCCTGGCTTTAGGGAAGGCTGGATTTTCACTGCTGTCATTAAGAACAAATTTTGGGCTTGTGACCGTAGCTATAGTTACTTAGTGAGTAAGGTCAAGAGTTGTGAGAATAACAATATAATGTTAGCCAAGCCTTTGATTTGTGATAAACCTGAGGTTGTTTTCATACTTGAGGTAAATCAAGTTCAGAACTGAGTCATTCTCCACTTGAAGTCAAGAGCAAGATACCCATTGCCTTTGTATATGCAGAATCAAGCCTTGGGGGAAGTAATAGATGGCCCAAGGAATTCTAGCATAATATGTAAGGAACTGAGGACAGTGCCTGGAAAATAGTAAATAATTTTATATACATATTTCTTACTTTCAGCCTAGTTTTCACTTCAGCTGATTTAGTCAGGACCTATTACACTAACATGTATTCCAGTATCTGCCCACCAAAAAGTCCACACAAGTGATCAGTCATTTCAGGAGCAGCTGGTTTTCAGTATACTTGTTTTTCATGAGGTGTTCTTAATGTTGGGATATGTGTTTCCTTCTCATTCATTTAAGAACAGAAGACAGTTTATGTAACTGCCTGATTTTCCATAGCTTCTTATCTGGAATAAATGTTAGATTATTTAATTTACAGCTGAAAGCACCCAACTTCATCATCTAATGACCCTGTCAAGATGTGTGAGGAAGCTCTTTTAGTTCTTTCTTCAAAATGCTTTTGTTTTGACATTTCCCACTGTAATAATGACATGCACAAACTTAGATCTTTTCAAGTATTTTGCTTTACAACGTCTGTGAGTTTTGTACAACTCAGAGAAAACATTTGTGAGTTTGAGAAGCACTACATATGTATTAGATATTTATTAGTATTTTTTTTCCTCACCACTTGGAAAAGTCATAAATTTAGAAAACATTATGCATTTTAATAAGGAAGAAAACTGTTAATAAGCCAAATCTTACTAAATGTGAAGGTCTAAGTAGTTGTATCAGATTTTTTAGTTATTGTTATGATTACTTCTGGACTATAAGCAGCAATACTAAACAAGTACCACTCTGTTGGAATGTGACATTTTTTGTAGTATCATGTGAGTTGGAAAAGATTTCCGGAGGTCATCTTGTCCAGTCTCCTGCTTAAAACCTCTCTAGGGTCCTCGGCTTTACCTCTCTTATTGCTTGTGGTATGAGAAG
The DNA here is from genome assembly GCF_028858705.1 of Grus americana. Taxonomy (NCBI): domain Eukaryota; kingdom Metazoa; phylum Chordata; class Aves; order Gruiformes; family Gruidae; genus Grus; species Grus americana. The sequence continues at coordinate 35,442,423 of NC_072856.1, read as the reverse complement.
TGGTGGAGGTTCTCGTGTGCAAAGTGTTACTTGTGAGCCACAGTTAGGACACCACTGGCTTGGTAATAAGAAGAGCACGTTTGTTCTTTAATTAGTCTTTGCTTCTCTAGTTTCCATGATCCTTTGAAGCTCTGATGAGTAACCTGATGCATACCTGTGATCTTGACCAAAGTCATGCAGAAAATAACCAGTTGAGCTGTATATAAAATTCAGAAAGCTGACTCTAATTCCTTTGCTCAAACCCTACTCTCTCTGGACTGCTTTGAAATTCTTATCTAAGAAGATCCTTATGGATTTGTGTATGAGACTTATGCTGAGGCATCAAACCGGAAAAACTGTGTATCTTGGAAATAATTGCTGCATGATGGTGCTGCACCACACACAGCAACATGTTCAGCTCTGTACTTATCCGTGGCATTTATAAAACGTGAAGAGCTATTCTCTATTGTTGTCCTACCATTGTCAGTGATCTGGAAAAAATAAAGTCAAAGAAAAAATAGATGATCACATTTTGATACTGGTTTTTGATTTTGTTCCCAACACAAGGCCCACAGTATTAATAAATGTTAATCTGAGCAAAGTTTTACATTGGCAGATGGTCAAAATGGAGGATTAACACTGCTCAATCAACAGGTCTTAGTTAGAATTAGTTTTATCATGTAGTAATTGGATAAAACATAATTTTCTGATAGACGAGGAAAGTTCACTTTTAGCATTTTCATTATATAAAAAAATTTCCTAACTGCTGCACTTAATAGTTTGTTAGCTAATGGTTAGTTCAGCAATTTTATTGCAGGTTGCAATGTTTGGTCACAGAGCATTTCCTAAAGAAAGGCCATTCAGTTGGGTTGGGGTTTTTTTGTTTGTTTGTTTGTTTGTTTGTTTTTCTGTTGACTCTGCAGAATATGAGAGATGAGGTGTGGGTATGGTTTAAGGGAGCAGCAGCTTTCTGCCAAGACTTTTGGTGGGGTTGTGAGACCTGCAGCTTAGAGGGTTCTGTTCCAGCTCCTGCATGGTGCTGGAAGAGCTGGCATCCAGTGTGGGTTATTTAGTCCACAGGAATAATGCATACCATCACACTGCAAGTACTGTATTTCAAGTGCTGTCCTTATTGACAGTTTTGTGAGAGGATACTTGATAGCAAAAGCAAAGCTAAGATTCTAATGTACAAATTACTATTTTTATATAATCTTTATGCAGCACAAAATTTTACAGTTTTTATAAACAGGGATGACCATACATGCAAGCAAAGGCTGCAATAAATGTTTTCCTCACCTGACTGTTGGGTATGCACCAGTAGGATTCAGGATAAAATAAGGTGGCATTGCAACTTTTGATTTCTCCCTCCTTTTGATGTGAATGGCATCCCAGTAATGGCTGAAAAGTGGCATGATGCTATTCTAGTTAGGAGGAGAAACTAATGGTGCAGTCAATACAATTAAAAGAAGGTTGAACTACAGTAAGAACTTTTATTTCCCTCACTCATACGGTAATAGATAAGAGAAAGACATAATGAGTAAGAGTTGCCCAAAGCTCTATAACCTTTTCCACCATCCTGAGCCACAAAATACTTCCCATCTTTTTTCTTGGCACCTTACTAAAGGCGCTTGTTCCTGGGCTGCCTTGCTCTTTCTGCTTCCAAGGCTGTCTGCTTTGCTTTGCTAGATGGTTAAGCCTTCACAGTATAGTTACCATCTGTTGAAATGTAGTTGTGTTTGAATTGGAGGCTTTACTTCTTTTGGCTATCTGGTTCCTTCCATAAAGGGATTTTGCTTTCTCTGTGCTTATTTCAAAGGATATGTGCCAAACATAATCCTATCCCTAGTTTCAGTTAAGTTTCCCTGTTCACAGTGGTATGAAAGAGAGGAGCTGGCAAAGTGTGGAGTTTTGAATAACTTCAAAAAAGTAAGTGGAATTGATTTTTGTTTGTTTGTGTCACAGTGATAATGCGGGTAGTCTTTGATGGAGTAGGAAGAGGAAGTCAGTCTGCTTGTATAAGTAAATGTGTACTGAGTTTGGTGTAACACAGAGGATGTTCAGCTGGGGACCGTTAAAAGCCATCCCAAAACAGACTTCCTTTGCCATGTGGACCAGTGGAGATTGAGAAAAATGCAAGCAGTCCCTTTCCTTTATGAATATATGCATTCTACTAATCTTTACCAGGAAGGGCCTGTTTTTCTATTAGAATGTTTTCCCAAAACATCTTTTCAAGGTATTTTCCCCCTAGAATAACATGTTCTTGCCTTTATTTTTTTTTTTAAACCCAGTTGAGGAAATGGGTAAAAACATTCATTATCAGGATTCTTTGCAAAATAGGTCTAGATATTTGATACTAAATGTGTATTTTTTAACTATTCTGTTTCCTTTGAGGAGATTTTCATGTGAGGTATCGCACTGAAGGAAATTGTGAGAGGTCTACTTGATACGGAGAGTGTGGTGAGCCCTTCACGTTTCCACACTTTGTATTTTTAGAGTCTTTCATCTTTAGCCAAAGTCTGAAAGTTCTACTCACATCTCTTTTAAAAATCCTGGGAGGAGAGGTGGGCACAATTCCAGCATCCCTTCTAATCATACCTCAATGTAAGCTCTAGTAACATCAAAGCGGTTGGAGGATGACAACCAAAAAAAAAAAAAAAAAGAGTCAGCTAAAGTTCAGTCTCTGAATAGTCTGTGTTTGCCTTTAGATTTGTGTGTGAGGAGTAAGGGGGTGGTGGTGTCAAACTACTCACATTGAAAAGTTAGCTTTTCCTGAAATTAAGTCAGTATATGTCTGGATAATGAACTTTTCAGTAACTATTTACCTCCATTAGTGTGAGGGGAAACAGTTCATGCAGGAATTCAAGCTAGTGGGTTTTATCCTTTAAATATCAGACAACTAAGTTTCATTTCCAGAAGTTATGTCTGACTTACTATGTGGCAGTTTTAGACATATTTGCAGTTGATAAATCAATTGAATTGAATCTCTAGCTATAGAACTTCCCTGCTTCTTTATGGAGCCAAGTATAGGCTGTATATATTTAATTGATCTGCAGAACTAGAAAGAAACCGATGCTGGATGTTACTTGCACTAACATTTTGAAAAACAGTCACAAACCATTTACTATGTCCACTTAGGGCAGGTAGGAGAGTGCATTATCCCTTGCATAAAAGCAGCAAGCGTTAATAGAAGTCTGTTTCAAGAAACAGCCAATGAATGCTGAGACGATAAGAATATAGACTTCTCCCCGCATCTGTTCTATTCACTTTAACTCCTAGTGAATTCTTTACACAAATTCTGCTTGTTTTTCCAGAAGACTTTTTAACAAAGTTATCACTTCTAACTCTTCAACTCCTGCAAACTATTTTCTGCTGATTGTTTCTTGGGTCTTTTCCTGCTTTCTTGGAAGGAACATACCTATTAAAACATCATCAATTATTGCCTTGTAGATCATAGCCCCAAAAAAGAGCTTTCTAGCTTTGACTTTTCTCTTGTCAACTGTTTCCTTCTTATTACCTCAGATGGTCTTCCTCCACTGAGCTATCCTGACCAATATCACAGTTAGTGTTCCTGGACATCTGGTTACTTCAATAAATGTTATTTATCACAGGAAAGGGCTCAGTTTCAAAAGAAAGATATGTGAGGTGAATTACTGTTGTGTTTTCTTCCCACTGTGATACTTGCCAAATTCTGATCCTCCTGATGATAGTTAAACTTGCGAAAACTTTTTGCCCTTTTCTGTGTACAAATCTAAGACAGGGGAAAATATCAGGAACATTTGAGTAAGTATTGGTTTGGATGCCCTAAGAATGACATATTTTGCTCTGTATAAGCCTATTACTCTAGCAATTTAGAGAAAGATCTAGTTTTCCACTACAGCAATTTAACTGAAATTTATTGAAAAAACTGTCTGAACACCTTCACCAAATTTTTGTTTCTTGAATGTAGTGTCTGTGACTGAGATAAAGCTAATAATTTCCTGTTTATCATCGGCAGATTCATTTGCATGTACCTAAGTACCAGCTATGTGGGAATAAACTAGTCTTAATCACAGGCATGAGCTGAACACGGTATGTTTTCCTTCCTCCCCGATTGCTTCTTATGGCAATTCTTTTCTTCTAATTGTCAACTTTGTAACTTGGTTTCCCTAAAAGTGCGGTCATGATCTGTTTATGTCAACTAACATAGCTGTGATGGATTAAGAGTAAATAGAATTTAACTTTAGGCAAAGTGAAGGATCTTGGAACTTTGAGCAAATCGAATCGACTTGTACCTTGTCTAATACAATCATAATTTTGCAGACCTCATTGTAGCTCAGTGTATGGCTCCCTTTGTCCTTCCTTATCACACCTCTGTACAAATCAGATGATGTCTCATTCAGCTTGTTAATAATACGCAAGTGCATACAAATGTGAGGTAGCTCCAAGTGCAGTGTAAGCTTCTCACAGGGTACAAGGAGAGTTCTGTGAGGGCAGGTAGTGAAAAGTGACCATTTTCAGAGCATAGCTTTTTACTTATGCAGAAAAAGAAAAGTCCAAAAGGTAGCAAATAACCCATGACATGCAGAGACTTTTACATAGAGAGACATGTGAAAGATTAATGTTTAAAAACAGAGGAATAAGCAGTGTTGTAAAAATCTGAAATGAGGGATATGGAATAAACCCATTGAGCTCTCCCAATTGTAATTTTTTAATGGTAGAACAAACCCACATTTGGTTCAACTACAAATTAGCTGATTAGAAAATGAAAAAGTAAATGCAGACATGATGTCTGAAACTTATTGCCAGGGTTTGTCATGTACACTGACAGATTAATAGGATGACTACAAAACTAACAAGAATATGGAATTTAACAGAAAATAAGGGAAAATACAAGGAAAAAAGTACTAGTGGTTATAAAGCTATTTAATGCTGAAATCTAGAAGAAAGTTCCTTTTTGGCCATACTAAATATTTGGTATTTATTTTATGATAATATTTAATGCATTTTACTAGAAAATGTAGGGTTTCGTCCCTTTCTAGCCATTGTTAGAGAGAAGCCACTGCTCTATGTACATTATTTGTCTGACACCGTGTGGCATTTCATATATCGATACATATGTGTATTGTACTAAAGTGTCTACATATCTTAAGAAATTGTGTTACAGGATGGCTTCAAATTGTCTTTACAATTTGTTTATGCTTTCAATTTTAAGCTTGCGAAGGTGGTGTAACCTTAAGTAGAGAAGGTTTGCGAGAGAAAGCAAAGTTTCTCTTCTGTTTATTGCAATTTGAAAACATTTCAGCAAGCTTGGATTACTTTGTAAGTGGTATGGATCGAATGTGGAGCAAACCTGTGATAAGTGGTAGCTTGCAGTGGATACCATAACGGTTGCAAGAATATGAATCAAATCCAAACAATCAGATATAACTCCTACTTGAACTGTTGGTTAAACTATTTGATTTAGGTCCCTAACAGTGAATTGCCATGGCATTCTTTTAAGTAAACATTAGTCCAATCAATTGTCATGGCTATAATGTATATTTAATGTTCTAAGTGTTCAGGGCTTGGCAGCTTCACTTGAAATAGATATTTGTAAAATAACAAGGCAATTCAGTACTCTCCTTTTGCAAATAGCTTTTCTGTGTAATTGACCACAAGGAAACCAAGGTCTTCTGGAGCATTCCCTTATGGAAACATTCATTTACATTTCAAGGGTACAAAGTAGACAAAGAATAGCCTCTGAACCCACAGGTTCCATTGCTTGAAGTCAATGCACTGGTTAGAAAAACGTATTGGGAGACAGTATCCCAGTTTTACATGTCGCTGTTTACTAAGGCTTAGTGTGCATTCATAAATGTTTTTACTTGGTCAGATACATGTAGATAATATTAACAAAGTTGCACATGGCCACTTTTATTTTGTATACTCTGAGTAACGTGAACTAAAATCCTTATGTCTTGTCAGTGACCATTAATCAGTACTGGAATCGCTGGTGTTCATCCTGGCATGTGTAAGGAAAGTCTATTTCAGACCGATAAATATCTTTCTGAACTAAAAAAATTAAAAATAATAGCTTTTTTTTTTTTTTTTGAAAATTCTGCAGTTTGAGGTAGGAGGAATGTGCAAACTTCCAGGGCTGGCTGTTATAAGAGTTCTTAAGTGTTAGGATAGTTGTAAGCTTCTTGTATATACATCTGAATTTCTGGTTTGGTCAAATCTCTAGCTTGATTTGTCCTGAAAATTGCAGATCTATTCTTAGGATAGTGGAATATTGCATTATATGTATCCCATTCTTCAACTATATTTATAAACTATATTTATAAATTATGTGGAATCATAATATTGGCAATTTTTGTTTTGTTTTATAAAAAGTTATGTAGTTTACTGATGATGTTTCCTACTTGAAAGGTAATAAGATCACTTGATCATAACACTCATCTTTGTACAACTTTGGAACCCACAGATCAAATTTGATCAACATAGATAAAAACCAGAGATATCTGATTGTAAAGGCACTTCAAAACTTCAGTGAAGTTCCTAAAACTTTGTAAAAATATTGTAGTAGTAAGGTGTACCTCCTGCCTGTCTGGGAAGACCAGGAAGGAGTGCAGTAACTCCAGTAGCATGAAGTAACAAATCGTGATAGGGAATCACCATGCTGTTGCATGAAAATGTTTGGAAATGCTATTGTTAAGTGTTCCTCTCTGATCTCTTGTGTCGCAACAAACTACCAGAGGATCTTGTGATACAGTAGCATTAAGGGTTTGTAACATATCCAAGCAAATTACAGTTAGAGAAAAAGCTCCATCTTCTACCCATTTTCCTCTTCTTTACTGGAGTTTTTATAACTTTTGATGTTTCCATGCTCCAAATATTTGCAGTAAAAATAGGATGAAATCAGCATTCATTGGTCACATAAACAAATGTTTTGCTGTAGAATAACATAACATCTGTGCCACTGGATGTACTGGATTTTAGTACCTTTTCTTGCTGCTATTTTAAGAAAATGTTAAAAATAATCGAGTCACACAAAATAAAGTAATATACAGAGCAAGAACATTTGGTTCCAAATAAGGAATTTGTAGAATTCTGTTTCTATCTTATTTAAGAAAGCTGAGGATTTGCATAGAGTCTTTAAATAGTAGGAACTCTATCACAGCATGTGATAGATATTGAACACAGCAACAATTAGAATGGCATTACATCCCTCAGTATCATTTGTTTGCCTTTTGGATTTGTGGTACGCCCTTTATATTGCAGTCACTTGTGTTCTCAATCTAACGGTCATCAGGTCATTCAATGTATGATTGAGAAAACATAATTGTTTCCAAGATCAGTACTCGTCCATGATTCGTACTTTGTTATTTTTTTTTTGTAGGCAAGTGCAGAAATATATGATTTCCTATGAAAGTTCTTAATATGGAGCCAGAATAAAGTACCAAATGTCATTCCTGAGTGAAGCGTTGAAGTGTTCTTTTTCTGTATTCAATTTGTATGGTTATAAAAGCCTTCATAGATAATATGAAACTGAGAGTAATGGCAATTTACACTTCAGCAAAAGGAATGGATAACATTTTGGAATTCTAACTTAGCCACAGAATCAGGAGTCTGGTTTAATTAAAAAAAAATGTTGTATTTTTAATCCTATCAAGACTGGTTAGCCTTGGGGCTTATTCCATAAGAAATTGATTGAACATCAACCTTCTGAGTCAGAAGATAAATACAATCTTTTCTTCCTAATAATAGATTATAGGTGGCTATATCTTTCTCAAGGAAATCAAAAGTTGCAAGCTTGCAAACCAAGTTTCTGGATTTCAAGGTTTTAAAAGTAATAGAAGATTGGGGAATAGAAAAATATTATTTGTTTACTACTCTATATTTGTCATTGTGGGAATACGATTAACTTCTCATACTATGAATTTATTTCCTATAATGATTAAATGCTGTAAAATAAGCCTGATATTCCAGAACTATTAGACTTCAAAACTAAATTGTGTCCTTCCTTGTTAAAACTTGAAATGGACCTTCCCCAAACAAAGCAGCATTTGCTAACTTCTATTTCAGTACTTTTTAACAAAGATGCACTGAATTCAAAAATCCTGTCCTGACAGAAGGAGATGGTGTGAAAGTTTGGAAATTCCTTAATAGAATTCACAGGGCTGGTTTAAAAGTATAAACTATTTTTTTCCTACTAGTCCTGTTTAAATCAATGAGGAAAAATGTTTAACTCCTGGAAAGCTGAACATATGCCTCATCAGATGTAATTTGTACCCTACGATTTCTTAGGTTTTTTTCCTCCTTCATGTACAACTAGATGATCATACCAACTTGTTCCAATGTTCATATGAACTTGTTGGTCTGGGCTTTCTAGGACATAGCACAATCTTATTCATCCTCATGGGTAAACACGTAATGCTTGATAAGGCAGCATGCTTGAAGATAGGGATTTATGAGGGAAGAATTTTTTTCATGTTAGACAGTTGAAGCAAAACAAACTCTGAGCCAATCTGGACAGTTTTCAAACCCAACCAACATAGCTGCACATTATCCTCAAAATCAGTATCAAGAAAAGTGGTTCTGTGGTTTGGACAACAACAATGTTTAATGCTGTGAGGGTACTTTGAGTGTGAAAGTGAGTCTATGGCTTTCACTCTATATGCATAGCTGCTGGGCATCTGTCCAGCCATTTAATTAATGAAGTGTCCTTCCTTCTGCTTCAGGTGAGGAGCTCTAATGCCTTGGTTGGCACGGGATGCATGCAGTCCCAACCAAAAAATTCCAGTTGTCTGACACTTGATTTTTTGCCTTTGAATAGCATTTGAACCACATCTCCTATTAAGTAACCTTCCGTTCATTCCTCTTACCACAGTGGTGTGTTATTGAATAAACTAAACCCCTGACATCACTTGATGAGTTAAAGGTACTCAGCACAACCATTCAGGAAATACTCAGACTATTGCAGAATCAGGCCCCTAATTACAAACTTATGTGCAGTGTTCTGGTTCTTTTCTGCTACTGATCTCCCATTTCAGTGGCAAATACTTTTTTTTCTCAGTAATCCACCTCTGTGACTCTAAATATGCTCCAAGGATGAATAAGGCTCCTGCAGAATGTGGCCCCAGGTTCCATAGTTGAATTTGAGGCACAACTTATATTATGAGGGTGTGACAGAAGCAATGTCTGTATTGTAAAATGCTATTGTTGTCTCTATCAATTAGAATCAATAGATTTAAACCTCATTTTTATGCTAGCCTGCAGAGTAATGGACCCAAATGTCTAGAGATCAGCAAGCAGTCTCTTGGGATTATTAGACAGAAAACAAGCTTTTTGACAGTTAGACACAATATATTTTCTTGACAAAAATTCTGGATAATATAATTGCCAAATTGTTGGTACTTATACAGGACAATTTCTAAGAAGCATATGACTGACACAAAATTATTTGAAACTGTACCTCTAGAATATTTACCCTGGAAGTTATAAATGCTGTGTAACTAAATATAATTAATTTTAAAACAGGTGACTAATGCATTATAATTTTGATGTAGGAAGATAGACAGTTGGTCAGCTATTATTATATTATTTTCAACTTCACAAACACATTTTACTCTAGGACCAGCCAGCAACAGGACTATGACTTTTCTTTTGGCTTCCTCCAGAACTGTACTGGCCCTGTCTCTTACAGACTATGATTTCTGGCGTAACTCTGGTAGTCTGTGCACCGAGGAGAGGCACGAGCAAAGGCTCTGTTCATTCTCCCTACAATCCTACTCCCATTTACTGACCACACAGAGTTCTGTCTAAAAGTAGGCAGTATGAGTAGAGATACAGAAGAGAGCTCTGGCCTGGTGTAACGTCTGCAAAAGTGAAGAAGAAAGAGGCTTGTCATGGAATGCCATACTGACCACCACAGACCTGGCATTTACATACCTTTTAAGGCTTAATTAAGCAGCTGAAATCTCTAAGTATCGCTGTAGAAAACTGTACGCATGGATAGTCCATGCATCTATGTTATTGTACTCTGATACCTCTTAAACACCACTAAATTCTTTGTTATATCCTTTTTCTAAGAGTTGTCCGTTTTTATTTATGTACTTATTTATTTACTTTTCAAGGCCTTGCATGATGTGGGCTTGATTCATGTTGAGGTTGCATTGCATTCTGTTAATGTGAACAATAGTTTCTATTGGGTTCTGCCAGCTAAAAGTAGTATTTGAAAACTACATATCCTCCTCTCTTTTTCACTCCTCTAGCTTTTCTGTAAACACATATTTGGAAGTAGAACCGATAATATAAACGTATATTCCTGATACCCATTTTCTACTTACAGTCAAAAGCCAGGAAGTACTTCAGCTAAAGACTTCAACTAAGATGGTGCAAATATTAATACTGGGAACAATGGGAACAAATCAATTCCCACTACATGCTGTCAAAGTACTGATGGCTCTACACAAATATTGAAATACAGATTGCTCTGCTACATGTCTTACAGCCCCTGAGGAACAGCATGGAGTGCGCCCTCAGTAAGTTTGGAGATGACACCAAATTGGGTGGGAGTGTCAATCTGCTCAAGGGTAGGAAGGCTCTGCAGAGGGATCTGGACAGGCTGGATCGATGGGCTGAGGCCAACTGTATGAAGTTAACAAGGCCGAGTGCCGGGTCCTGCACTTGGGTCACAACAACCTCATGCAACGCTACAGGCTTGGGGAAGAGTGGCTGGAAATCTGCCCAGCAGAAAAGGACCTGGGAGTGCTGGTTGACAGCCGGCTGAACATGAGCCAGCAGTGTGCCCAGGTGGCCAAGGCAGCCAACAGCATCCTGGCTTGTATCAGGAATAGTGTGGCCAGCAGGAGGTAGGGAAGTGATTGTGCCCCTGTACTTGGCTTTGGTGAGGCCGCACCTCAAATACTGTGTTCACTTTTGGGCCCCTCACTACAAGAAAAACATTGAGGTGCTGGAGCATGTCTGAAGAAGGGCAATAAAGCTGGTAAAGGGACTGGAGCTACCTGAAAGGAGGTTGTAGTGAGGTGGGTGTTGGTCTCTTCTCCCAGGTAACTACAAAAAGGACAAAAGGAAATGGCCTCAAGTTGTATCAGGGGAGATTGAAATTGGATATTAGGAGATACTTCTTCACTGAAAGAATGGTCAGGCACTGGAACAGGCTGCCCAGAGAGGTGGTGGAGTCACCATCCCTGCAGGTGTTCAAAAAACGTGTAGACGTGGCACTTCGGGACATGGTTTAGTAGACATGGTGGTGTTGGGTTGACGGTTGGACTTGATGATCTTAGAGGTCTTTTCCAACCTTAAAGATTCTATGATTCTATGATTCTATGGCTTCAGGAGTGCTTTTAGCTGTATTGCCCCTCCTGTGCTCTCTGACATGATTCTTGAAAGATGCACACAAAGAGTTTTTTCAAAGGGTATGAGATACAAAATGCTGCATGAAAATTGTGTCCTGGATCCTTTCCTTGACACTGATTCTTCAAGTTCCTGTTTGAAGCTGTTAGAAGGTGCAAAGTTTTACATTCTGTCTTCTGTGCTGATATGTTACATTGTCATGTTTCTGTACAAAGATCAGAACACAGCTCTTCCTCTGGTTCAATCTATCCCATGCTGCCTGTTTTGGGGAATGGAACACTTGCAGTTGACAGTGTTGTATGTTTTTATGATGTTATTGCTTTACTAAGTATTTTTTAGGGATATCTTAAGCCTAATCATGTTCCTAAATCCAAGGAATTATTGTGCAAATGGGAAAATAAGTGGCAGAAACAAAAACCTGTTTTATGAAGCAGTCATCCTATTTTCATTCCAAAGTTCAAAGGACAGAAACTGTCAAGGAATAAAAATGTGGAGAGTATGTGATATATAAAAATTGCTTCTGAGCAGAATGTTTTTTAGGAGAGTTCATCTGTTTTTTTTTAAATGGTTGAGCAAGGGACAGCTGTAGACACTTAAGGGAAACAAAAAATATCTCTGAAAGTAATTAAAACCATTATGTTTTGACAACCTTTTCTTTAGAAAAATAGAAAATGTTTCAAAGGAATCTTCTAATTCATGAAGCAGATCCATCCTTTTTTGCTTTGTAGCCGTGAGTCTTGTCAACTCGTACTACTGAAAGTAAACAGAGTAACTCATAACAGCTTTGTCGTCTTCTGGTAGTTTTCCCAGAAAAAAGGTCTGTCTGGCTTCTGCCTCTTTATTCTCTGAATTGTTTATCTGTCAGAGTGAAATAACTTCATTTAGCTATATGATATTTCAAATCAAATAGTGTGTCCAGTTGCCTGGCAAATATTAAGTCAATTATTGTCCAATGTGCAGTGTCTACTTGATACGCATCTGTCCATTATCCTAGAAAAAGCTTTAATTTTAATTTGGGAACTCTGTATCTAAAAATGTCACCCTGACCGCTCACTTTCATTAAAATTGCTTATCACCAGAGGTCTAGAATGGCCTGTTTTGTTCCATGGTAGTTGCATTTCACTGGTGAAAAATCAGTAGGTATCACTTTGTATCTCTCAGCTAAGCTTTAGAGTTTTTCAAAATGAGTCATTTTAAAAACATAATGGGAATATGGGACAAGATCACACTTATCACATATGAGAAGCTCAGCTTCCAGAGTTACCTTTCTGCTCTTACAAATAATCCACCTCTCTCTATATGGGGCTCTTGCTGTTACCCAGCTGCTTACAAGCTATGTTCCAAAATTATCTCTTTTTTATGGCCATGGAAGCCTTGTATTTAAGTGCCAGTAAAATGCAAATCTGGCTGTGATAGAGGCTTCATTCACCTTTATTCTAAATAAACTTTCAATTAAAAACATGGAGCGTGTTTTTTTCTGATAGGCCATTATTAGATTATTATAACTATATTACTATATAATATGACTGTAATTTAATACCATTAGATCTTGTTCCAGTTGCATGTCTCTACTTTCTCCTACAGCACACAAAAAGTCTTAATTTAAATTCTAGATTTTCTGGTATTTCTCTGTTTTAAAGAGCTAGAGAACAACTAAACAAGAAATGATTATTTAACCTATTTGGGTCTTTTTGCACATAGATTGGCAAGTTAAAGATAATTTTTAAGTTCTGCAGTCACATTAGTTCAAAACAAAACAGGACAAAAGGTTATCATTGCCAAATTTAAACCTCGTATAAGTCCTGCCAGCCTTTCTGGCTTGGTATTAAATAAATAGTGATAGGGGTTTGCATTTCTGCAGTGCCTTTCATCACAGAGACCTTAAAACAACCTGAATGAATATACACAGCAAGCTCTTGAATTTAGCAGCTGCTGCTGAGAGCTTTGGTAGCAGAGTGTGAGTGCTGTTAAAGGACTAGGATTAGCTCTTGCACCAAATACAGCATCCCTTTACAGACTGAATGCACAAAGATCCTAACACATAAAGTATAATTAAAAATCCTGAAAGCCATAAGGTTAAAGGACTGAATTTACTGAGTATTGTTTGATGTGACTGCCCAGGTTTTACATATTTCATCCTGGATTGTATCCAGTGTTGAAGTACGCTTACATGGAATAGTGTGTCTTATAAGTGAGCTAAAACTCTTGAGGTCCAAAATACAAATCAACAATACACAATTTTGGAAAAAGTATAGTTAGACTAAGAAGGGATGTTTGAAAAAGGAACAAACTGGAACACAGAAATAAACAGATTCAGCAAAACCAATGAGAAAGTTCAGCATTTTCCTGAAGTGAGCATGCTGAAGGTCCAATGACCTCCCAAGCAGCTAGTTAAACTTTGTGTGTGCATCTGCATGGTCCATGTTCACCTAAAAGCAGATCTGGGCTGAAATTTTCCTTTATGAACCTTGCCTGCTTTCCCCACATGTGAAAATGGGCAGACCCTAGTTACGTACAACTCTGTCTAGGAGGCTTCTAGGACACTTTAGAGCATAAATAATATTTTTATATGATTCAGGTTCAGATAGCTGTGTATAGAGGTTCCCAGCCTATTCCTGAGAGAGGAATAAAAGTGAGAGGAGTTCCTTGTAAATTATTATTGCACACTGTTGATAAATTCCAGGCCACAGCAATAAGAGATAGTATATATTTTAGCAGTTATGGGCTGGAGCACATGAATAAGAAAAAGAAAACTGTGTCCAGCGTGAAACAGTAAACAGCTTTATTACAGCTCTGAATCTCACTCAATGATAGTTGATGTATGGCCACAGAAGTTGTTTTTAAGAGAGTGAGTGCTGGACAGGAGCTAGGAACGATCCTCAGCTATTTTCAAGAAATTCCATGGCTGTTTGATTTCCATGTAAACAACTCAAAGATGAATTGCAAGACCATCGCTTCCATGATACCTTCAAGACTGACTGAATTCAGAGCCTTTGACATCTATAGTGCAGTTCTACTGGGAATAGCAATGGCAGAAACTGGACTGAAAACATGGTATAGAATTAGATGAGGTAATATGCCTTAGCTTTACAGCAGTATATCCTTTCCTGTAATCCCTGCAGAAGATGGTATATATTTATTTTCTGCTGTTACCCTTGCCTGACAGAGCAGAAACATCTAGCTTAGCACTGCAGGGCAATCCTAAATGGTACAAGGCTTCATTTTGACCTTTGGGAATGAGTCCGTATGTTTTGATTGTCAGAGAAGAATTGTGCAAATACATCTACAACAATAAACATTTTAGAAGAAACTCTACCAATGCCTTTAATTTATCCTCTATATCTGTGTGCTGCTTTTGGGTGGGATAGAGTTAATTTTTTTTTTTTTTTTTTACAGTAGCTGGCATGGGGCTATGTTTTGGATTTGTACTGAAAACAGTGTTGATAACACAGAGATGTTTTTGTTGTTGCTGAGCAGTGCTTACACAGAGCCAAGGCTTTTTCTGCTCCTCATACCACCCCACCAGCGAGTGGGCTGGGGGTACACAAGAAGTTGGGAGGGGGCACAGCCAGGACAGCTGACCCCAACTGACCAAAGGGATATTCCATACCATATGACGTCATGCTCAGCATATAATGCTGGGGGAAGAAGGAAGGGGGAGACGTTTGGAGTGATGGCGTTTGTCTTTCCAAGCAGTGGTTACACGTGATGGAGCCCTGCTTTCCTGGGGATGGCTGAACACCTGCCTGCCCATGGGAAGTGGTGAACAAATTCCTGATTTTGCTTTGCTTGCGTGCGTGGTTTTTGCTTTACCTATTAAACTGTCTTTATCTCAACCCATGAGTTTTCTCACTTTTGCTCTTCCGATTCTGGGGGGGGCGAGGGGGAGGGGAAAGTGAGCAAATGGCTGCATGGTGTGTAGTTGCTGGCTGGGGTTAAACCACAACAGTCCTTTTTGGTGCCCAACATGTGGCCCAAGGGGTTGAGATAACAACAAATCTGACCAGAGCATGTTAGAACAAATTTGTTATAAGCATTCATTGTATTAGGTAAATAGTCACTGGTCACAATGTTCATTCATTTGCTCTCAAAGTTGCTGTAGTGTCTACACTAAGTCAAGGACTTTTCAGCTTCTCACACCCTGCCAGGTGCCCAAGAAGCTGGGAGAGCACAGCCAGGACAGCTGACCCAGGGCGGCCAAAGGGAGATTCCCTACCATAGAACGTCACGCTACGTATGTAACTGGGGAAGTGAGCCAGGAGGCAGGATTGCTGCAGGAAGCGAGCCGGGAGGTAGGATTGCTGCTCAGAAACAGACTGGGCATCGGGTTGTTTTTTTTTCACAGGCGGTGAGCAATTGTATTTGTGCATCGCTTGCTAGCTGTTTATCTATTTATTTATTTATTATTATTATTATTGTTCTGTTCCTTTGTTATCCTATCAAACTGTCTTTATCTCAACCCAGGAGGGTTTTTTTCCATTCTCCTCCCCATCCCCTTGGGTGGGGAGGGGTGAGTGAGCGGCTGCGTGGTGCTCAGTTACTGGCTGGGGTTAAACCATGACAATCTGATAGGGGTGTCACAGACAAGTGGAAGGCCTGTTTCCCATATTGCCTGGCCAGCATGTCTGTAAAGTGACTTCGAAATAGCACCTTTGAATGTATTTTAGTATTCCTTGTTCTCTCTACGGAGGCTGCCAGCCAGTCTACAAGTAATGCCAGCTGAGGTCACTATGCTTTTGATATTTTTTGCTTGTTGTTACAAACAAAAGTAATTGTGCATTTACTTTTTTATATTTTGCTACGTCAAATTTGTAACAAGCCATGCCACTGTAATGAAGTGGAGATGTCACCTTCATTTTTCACCTACAGGCAGTTGCTGTCTTAGGTAAACAAGGCTTTCTGTTCCTTCTGTTTTGTCCTAGATGGTCTTAGGCTGGAAGGTTGCAATACAGGACGAAACAGAACCCTTGTTTTCTGTTAAGAAAACATTTCCATGAATAGATGAGACTCATGCCCTCAAGGTCACTATTTTGGCAAAGAATGTTTTAAAAGAAATATATGAGAAATTATGCTTATTCTAGAAGAAACGGCAGGAAATTTATAACTTTATTGTATTTCTCAAATACTGACATTTAAAAACCATAATATTTTGAAACTGGACTTTAGGAATATCCTGGACTGGAACAGAACTTAAGCATAGGTTTGGAAGAAACAAAAAGCAGAGAGATTTTGAACCACTAAAGTAGCGAAACACAAAAGAAGGGAAAACTAAGAATAGCCCTGGCAGCACTCCATGTGCGGATTTCGTGGGGCGTAAGGCCTTCTGAACACACCTTTGGAAGGCAGCTGAAGCTCTTGTCACTTTCCAGCATTTGTCCTTTTGCTCAGAGATATACAGAGCTGTCAAGAATTTCCTTCAAGACAGCCACGAGCCAATTTGTCCTCTTTGGTGCTGAAAATGTTGTTATATCTAGTCTGTACTGCCCCGGTTTGGTATTACATTTTTGACTTCTGAACTAGATTTTTCAGTCTGCAGTCTGATCACTTTAACAGAGATTATTTTGTGAAACTGGCATTTTTATGCCTCTTTTGGGCAGCAGAATTTTTCACTTCCTAGAGTTTGAAACTGCTCTCAAAGCTTCCTTCAAATGTCCCTGGCAGTGAAAGCATAAGGATTAATTTATGAATTTTTGACTAATATTAAATGCTTGACTTTATAGGAAATGTTTCAAATATGTGAAAATGTTTCTCTCTGACAGACTATATGAAAAAATATTTACATCCTTTTCCTAACCTTTGTGTACTTGTCAGTTTGCCACGTGGTCACCTAAGGACAGGGACGGGTCATTTGTGAATTTCTGGAAAGAGTCTAACATATCACAGTTGCTGCTGAAAGCAAATCACTGTATAGCATTTATAGTGCTGCTTTATTTTTTAAATTGTATCTTAGTCTCATGTTCAAATTATTCAATCATTATTAAGCTATATAATTTATTATGGTCTTTTTGTTAGCTTTATATATAGTGTATTTTTTGTATTCATGTATGCATGTGTGTGTATGTGTGTGCAAATCTGTATTTTTATCTTTATATCTGTGTAAGTAATACAAATATATTTACCATCTCTCCTTATGGTAGATCTCAAAGTACATTAAAAACTATAGATCCTCTCCTTTTCTGCTGAAATTCCTGTCTCACTAAAATGTTTAACAATGTTTACAGAAGTAGAGTAAGGCAGAGCAGGCAGTTTTGAGAGCACCACAAGATTACGCTTACAACACTGTCACATAACACATAGCTTTTATACGGCACATGAATGCATATGCACTTCACATCTTACTGCAATGCAAATCGTTTGGCAATACTACATCTGTGGAGCAGATATGTCCGTGGAAGTTCTTGAAGATTCTTCTTTCATTTGGGACAACATTATTTATGATCTCTGGTTCATGTGCATTTGCAATATTCTGCTTTTTGATTCCTTCAGAGATCGTTCTTAGTGTTTCTGTCAGATGTTGAGATCGATTCTGTGCATACTGGGGAAGCAAGACTTTGGAACTGCAATCTGCTGTTGTCCCTGAAAGGAGAATTTTGTCTCAACTGAAGAATTTGTCAGTGCCAATGAAGGAGAACAGGTATTGTGAAATTATATATCTTTTACCTATAGCTATTCTTTCATAGTTAGAATATAATTCAAGCTGAAAGCAATGGTCAGAATTATCAGAAGCTTTCTCTGCGTCCATCAGCCAGGGACAGACTCATTCCCTGTAGGCAGTTTTATCTATTTTGTTGGCTTTATCCAGGTGTGTGCAGAAGAGGTATTTGTTAACCTTTTCCAGGTTGCATCTTGCAGCCTGATTTGTGAACAGGGTCATTTTTCTCCAAAGGCAGTGCATCCACAAAATCAGTGGAGTTGTTATTGTTAGAAATGCCCCTCTACTATGGCTACCTGTAAGACAGAAAAGATAGGTCAGTTCCAAGTCGTCCTTGAGATAAAGCTTAATGCTACCCCAGTCCTTTGTGTTATGTCTTCCCTGAACGCAAATAAGCTTTGCCAGATGATCTTGGCCAAAATGGAAGAGAAATTATTTTACACAATATACTAGCTGTAAGAGCTTTGCTGAAGTGACTGCTTGAAAATAATGTGTGTGTTTCTAATTAGAAGCATTTAAAAATATTTTATATGTCTAAAATTAAAAAATTAAGATCCTTGGCCACACTAGACAGTTTACTTATGTCTACCAAGGTACAATCATACCAGATACAAAGATTTATCTGTGTACATCTCTGCAAATTCAAGTACACAAATCCACTACCAGTTCTCATAACATTCCTTTCTGATAAGCCATGCACCGCCCTCTCTAGATCATTTCTTGCCAACAGTAGACAGGCATTCAGCTTTCGTTCTGCTTTCAGGTTTATTGCATGCTTATTATTGGCCAGACTTGGGTCCCTAGGTGATTCGGCTCTCCCTAGGTGAGTCTCTAAAAATCAATCTCCACCATGACACTCGAGCTGCGTAGTAAAAAACACCCACTGGGAAACAAACTCTTTCCCTACTGCCTCCTTGAGAATTCAGCATTGTTATGAATCCATCTGAGAAGCTGTGGTAATGGAAATGTTAACAGAAACCAGACAGCAGTGTTTAAAGAGTGTCCTGGTTCTGGCTAGGATATTATGAAATTTAGCTTCTGTTCACACAGTTCTCAGAAAAAACAAAACTTCCAGTCGCTGAAACTGCAGTCTGAAGGGGGTGAACATTTACCAGATTCTTTGTTGCCAGCCAAAGAATCCATAGAAAGCATATTCCATCGTATGTTTACATAGCAAATCACATCTGCATACAAACACTGCTTTCTTCAGTTGAACTCCACTGGAGATGCTCAGCTGAAAAGGCTTGAACTAAAGAATATTGAAGTCAGTGGAAATTCTCACATGGGCTGCAGCAGGCTTTCTTTCAATGAAAGCTCTAGCTCCACCTTTACCAGTTAAGCTAAAGAAGTAACTCCACAAGCTATAAGCTCGGAGCAGATTGCGATCTGTGCCAGACTCAGCCTCGGGACGTGATTATCCATTAACATGCTGCAGTAAAACCATAGTGAATATTGCACATTTTCTGTTGATAAAATCTTATGACCGCATTCACTGTAGAAGAAGCCTACGCATATTTACACTACTCCATAGAAATGAAGGATTCTCTTAATATACAACAATTGTCCTGCTTAGAAAGGACAGTTTGATGGGCTTGAAAGGACATACAAATTATTAACCAGGACTGTGGCAATTTCTTTCATAAAGATATATTTTTTTGAGCTCTACATTACAAGGGCAAGCAATTTAAATGATTAGGGTATGGCTCCTATGTCACTTGTGTATTTTTTTGAGTCTGGTTTGGGACGGCAATTTGAACAAGGAAATTACTTCAACTGATAGTGAAGAGCAGCCTCTGCACAGTTTTGTGCTGAGTTCTTGTGACGTCTATTTCTTGCCTTTCACTGTAGTGATCCTGGAAGTTTTATTTTTCAGTTTGAGCCATAAGTATTTTACTACATGAAGATGACAAAAACCAGGTTTCCAGTAGTGAGTACTTTATTATTAGAATGAATTACTGAGGACTGACATTGTAAGTCAACAAATCATAGAAGCATAGAATGGTTTGGGTTGGAAGGGACCTTTAAAAATCATCTATTCCAATCCCCCTTACCATGGGCAGGGACATTTTGCACTAGACCAGGTTGTCCAAAGCCCCATCCAGCCTGGTCTTGAACACTTCCAGGGAGGGGGCATCCACAACTTTGTTGGTCAACCTGTTCCAGTGTATGTAATATGTGTCCTTCTCTCTCATGACTGAATGGGTAAGCAGAGGTTACTTGGAAACTAAGCAGTGCAGACTTCAGGGGAAGTCAACAGAAAGTGCTGAGCGCTGTTGGCTGACCCAAGCAGTTAGTGGTGTTACTGGGCTAGCCTCTATTCACCGGTCCTGTTATTCCAACTTTCTGTGTCTCTCCATAGAAAATTGTCACCTTCATGCATGTATGAAATGTTAGGGCAATGCATAATGAAATGTACGTTCCTACGCAAAGGACTGGATCAGGGAAGACTGAGGAGGGCAATGGAAAACATTTCTCTTTCCCTAAGAATCTGTGAGATTTTAAAAGATTTTTTTCATCCATCAAGGTTAGTAAAAGTCCGTTGTGACAACTTTTGAAAATAAAAAATCGTATCTTCTTGCAGCTAGCTCAAGTCAAAGAACGTGTTTCATTTAAACAGCTTATCTTTTGAATATATGAGTAATTAAAATTCAGCCAAAGTATAACATAGCCACAGAGTGTTTCTATCTATAAAATCGTTCTAAATCCTTGTAGGTATAAAAGACAGTCATAGAACATGACTTCAGAAAACCAGTCTGCTAACGGGTTACTTGGGGCTGAACTTTGCTCGCAGCATTCTCTAGGGAACATGATGACACACAGTGACCTTAGTCACAGAAAAACATAGAATAATTTTTTTCAAAACAAAAAATAGTGGTAGCTCTGCTGTCAGTTTCTATAAATCTGGGAACAGAAACTATGAGGCAGCCTTCTGTCAAAACAATCTCCTAATAAGCCACAAAGTGCATGTTTTTTTGTTATTCCATTTTAAATATTCACTTAACTTTTTAGCCTACCAAACTTGACACCGTACTTGGAATTTCTGTAGGCCTCCATCTTCTGTGCCATATCACTTTTCTTCAAAGCCTGAACACAATTACAAATCTAAGCTTCTACCCCACAGCTTAGATAAAATTAAGGATAGAACTGAATCCAAAACCTGGGATCATACTCCCCTGAAACTGAAATCTTAAAGTAAAACTAGATCCAATTTCATAAGATGGCTTTCTTTGTCCTTAAATTAGGCTTGTTTTGAATATCTGCTTTTTATTTCAGTATTTTTTATTTTAAGTCAGAAGTGAGATTGGGCGCTGGATTTAAAAAATTTTAGTCCACATCTGAGTTTTATCACTGACCTAGCACAGGGTGGAATGTCAGTTCAGATATTTCAGTCAGGTTCCCCTAGTTAGGTTCAGGGTCTTGTCTTATAAATCTCTAATTCATGTCTTTTGCACCCAGAGACCAGTTTAGATATGAGATCGCTCCCTAAAAAGTTGTTGGGGAAACAAAACACATTGTATAACAGGATTAGGATCACTTTGAAAGTTTGAGCTGTTTGTTAGTGGTTACTTAAAAATAACCTTGTGGACTTGCAATTGAAAATTCCAGTTTTATTTTTAACAGTAGGGGTTGCTGTAGGAAAAGAGAACACAGCACACAAAGCAAACAGAATTCACGGGAACAGCGCATTAGTGAAGCAAAAGGGCAGCCAGAACGCTTTACTTAGAACTGCTTGAAATGGACTGATTGCACTTTTCGTGACTTAAAATCTGAGGTTAAGGCCTTTTCCCAGTTAGTTCTGGTTAATTGCTTGTTAAAAATAATTATAAAATTTTGCATTCTGATTTTTTGTCTAATTATAAAATTACCAGCAAGAATGAAACCTTCCTCCTCTCACTAAAATTTATGTTGATACTCTGTCTGCATGAAAACTGAATCGCAGACATATGCACTTCTCCTGCTGAACTGGCTGGTATTTCAACCTGACGATGTAGGCAGATCAGAACAAAGGATAGGATTTATATTAAATATTTAGGGTGCGCTGCTTACCCTTGTGTCTAGATAGTAGATACTGCTGGCAAAGCTCGGGAAGTCCCTTTAGGTACCTGGTTGGCTTGTTGAGTTAGTAGCTAGATACGGCTGGATGATGCCAGCACTTTCCAATATGCTGATATCATTTATTCATTTGTGTTGCAGTAGTTCCAGACCCTGATCAGAGAGAACTCAGTGTGCATATACCGTACGCAGAGCAAAAAGCGATGTCTGTCCTCTAAGCCTCTGCCCTTGGTAATGACGTACTGAGATAAACACTGCAGCGCCTGAGGAGCAGCACAGCACGGGAGAAAAATAAGCACGTTTATTAAATTTGGGATCTAGGAGCAGGTGGCTGGAAGGATTGCTAGGAGACTGCGGTGGAAGCAGCTTTGGTTGGACAAGGAGGGGAGGGAAGGCACAGCCGTGCTGGTGCCAAGTGTCACCTGGTGCGAGAACGTGCTCTACTCCAGCGAGTGCTAACGGTGGGAGGACAGCCCCTTCTTTAACCTGGGCTTTTTATTTCAAGTTTTTCCCCGCTTTCACTTAAATTATGGTTCAGAACTTCAGAAGAGAAAATCTGTTGCTTTCGGATGTTTGGCAGGTTTGGGTGAAGGATACGTGGTGTCAACCAAGTCTGCAGAGGAGCGCTGCGTGAGTGAGCACAAAGTGACAACCTGCTGAAAGCCCAGGGGCTAGAGTTTCCTTGTACATCACGCTTAGCTCAGAGTGTCATTACTATTCCAGCTATGCTAATAGCAAGGACAGAGAGCTGCTTCATTTCTCACTCTGTCTGCGGAGGTATATAGAAGTCAGGATCTCAGCTGTTATTTCTTACCTAACAACATCGTAATACTATTGGCATTGAGAGCTCTTGGTTTGCTAAGCATAAATAATTCACTGCAATATGAAAGCTTTATAGAAAAAGCAATGATTTGAAGTGAACCAACATTCCTTATAAGGACATAATTGTGAGCACCAGAGCCTCAGCCTGCTCCCAGATCAGAGTACTAGATCCATCTGACTCTGCCAAACTGGAGCAATGACTCAGTAAAGCTACAGATTCCAAGGATTTCATCAAGCTAATAAAAAGTTAGGAATATATATAGCAGAAAGATGGCTTCTTTGATATACCTAACTGGAGATTTAAGCAGTGATATCTGCTGAGGAGTAGTCAGAGGTGATGAAGTGAAAATTGCAGCATAGAAGTCGTTTGAAGGTCTCTTTTTATGGCATGAGAGATCTTATTATGCTGAGAAGTTACTGATGTAAGGTCATTTTGTACCTTAAGCAAAAGGGTTTGAGCTATCCTTAAAATGGTATAAAGTTTATATATGTAGTGTTCAGGGTCAAAAACAAGTGAGTGAATGAATCAATTCACTGTTGTATGGCAATACTTTCCAGTTGTCCCTAACCCAAGCTATGCAAATTTGGAGATGTGAGAGGGTAAGCCTGGTTTAATTACTAATGCCTTTCTTCATGTTTTTGGTGCTATTAAGGTATGAGGTATTGTCCTCAGAAGAAATTACAGTAAATATTTACTAGGAACAGATAAAAAATATAATTTATTGGAAAGCAAAAGAGGGTCAAGTCCCAACCCAGCGAGTAAACAGTAGTAGCACTGGCAGATAAACAATGAAAGATCTCATCAGTTAATTTGAAATAATATTTATAGCAGAAAGGATCAACAAACATTGCAATACTAATAAATATTTTGGCCAAAGGGTTAAAGATGTGATGGGGACTTGTGAATGGGGTTGAATTCTTACTCTAACCTTTCATGGCTCTGTTCTTTCAGGGGTATCTTGGCACCCACATGGAGAGGAAATGAGATTTTTTTCTCCTTTCTATCTTTAGGGTATGCCACCCCCACCTATCCTGTGCTCCTCACAGCACCCACAGATTGCCACTCGTTCCACATGTGCAGGAGCATCGTCCTGCCTTGCACTCTGCTGAGCTCTACTTAGATGCAGAGCAGAGCTGCCTATTACTTCTCATCCTTTTTGTTCAGGCAGCACTCTTGGCTTCTGGACTTTGTATATTTTCGGTTTGCTCTATGTCTGAAAACAGACCGTGCCTGGAAGGGAACACAAGACAGAAACGTATATCAGAAAGATTCGATTTTGTGTAATGTAGGATAAATTAGAGTACATTCTCATGCTGTCCTTGATTTCACAAGCATAATGTGGACACTTGTGCTGTGGGCTGCAAGATATACTGGAATAGGTTGCTCAAGGTTTTACTCCAGTATCTGCTATGATTTTTGAGTAAATCCTGTAATTAGTTTTCATGTAAAACCATACACAACTATATACATAACACATTTTACTCATTATCTTGAAAGATGAAACTCCCTGTGAGGAGCAGGGAGTTGGACTTGATAATCCTTATAGGTCCCTTCCAACTTCAGATATTCTATGACTCTATGATTCCAATTTTTTGGAGTCCAAAGGAGCTGTGTTTGAAAACAATTCTGAGGTCCAGACTGTGAAGAGCATTTGTTTGCCTTGTTTTGTTTAGGCCTAATAAAATGAGAGAAGCAATATATATATTCATATAGACATAAAAGTTGAAGGTGCTCTGCTCTTTGGCAAAGTGTAGTATATCTTGCCAGCTTCCCTAGCAAAAATTTGACAGTTACTGTTGATTTTCCAGCATGGTGATACACTATGGAAGTCTTGAGTGGGTGGGAGGAGTGAGGAGTGTGCTTGGGGAGTATAAGTGGTAAATTAAAGAGGCTGGATCGTATTAAGGAAAAAGGGAGCACATCAGTGGGGCTACAACAAATCATTCTATTCTTGTAAAGAGAAGATGAAGGGAGTAGAGAGGCAATATCAGACCCCAGCAGATTTGGACTCAGCTCTGTGCCAGAGAAGGTCTGCGTGAGACTGCAAGGAAAAAAGTGTATATCAGGACTGTTGTTTCTTCTTCTTTCCTCCTTGCCCCATCAAGAAGTCTTCACTGCAGCTGTGCTTGATGGTGTGGACCTGGTAGGCAGTACTGAGCTGCTGTTTCTGCCACTGCAGGTCCCCAAGATGAATATTTAAGCAGCAAGAATGGAAAGGAAATGGATAATGTCCTCCTTGCTATGCATCACTTCTCATGAGCTCTCCCTCCACCAAGAGACAGATCTCACTGGTTGGGAGTCCTTATTGCTGGTGCTGTCCATCCATGTTGTTAAAGAAACCATTATCCCTTTCCAAAACTAGCAGTGGAAGTTAAAAAGAAAGTGAGAGAAGAGGAAGAGTAAAAAGATGTGCCCAGATTCCCACAACAGTCCAAAGACAAAGCAGAGAATATCTTGCTTTTTCCAAGGCTCTGTGTACTGTTGACTCACGAATTCTCTCAAATGCCTCCTTTCAAGCAGAATTAGAACCTAAAAAGAAGTAAAACTGCTGAGAGATTAAAAGATTACCTTTACAACAGTGCTCAGGTGCCATTATGAAAGGTACTATATAGGAATAGAAAGGGCTTAAACCTTTTTCCCACACTGATAATAGCTATTCATGAATTTGAAAGAATGGGGTTTTGTTAATTTACTTACTTGATCCTGTACACAGTAAGACAAATTCAGAAGTATTTAAAGTTCTTCCATACAAGGATTGAATTCCTTTGAAATTAAATGATATAAAAATATGAAAACAGGCTGCAGTTGAATCATTCTTTTTTTTTTTTTTTTTTTTTTTTTGATATAGGTTTATTCAGCAAATTGGCTACCAGTTGAGGGCAATGGTTTCCATACTACGATTTGTGGTGTATTTAAAACAGATGGAAGCATCTCAAAGCCTGCTTTGTCCAAAGCCAAGAACATTTTTTCGGCAAGAAGTCTGAACTTGTTGCCACATAAACAAAATGAGTGATTTAACTTAGTGTCTACATATTTTGGATTGGCAAAAATTGCTGAAAAAAAGCAAAGCCAGAGAGCAGAATCTATGAAAGTAGGAAAAGAAAGAGCAAGAGAAAGAGGGAGATACACACACATATGCGTACACTGCACACACAAACCCACACATCCTGGCAGCTGTTCAACCTGAAGTGTTTGTGTTGTCAAACTCTAAGCAAGTAGTAGGGTGTTTTGGTCCATCTGGAAAATTTCTTACACTTTTTATTCCATTAGTTTAGGCACCAGTCTAAATATTGAAGGAAGCATATTTGGATGCTTTCTATTGGATAGCCCTAATAATAAAATTAAGCCTTTCAGTTTCTTCAAGTTTGTTTATGATTTAGTGAGATGCTTGTCAAAAATTCTAATGTCTTCTAGAACTGTAAAATGTAGAAAGGTAAAGAGAGTAGATAATAACCTGAACAGCTGTATATTTGTGTGGAAGGGTCCAAAGATGCTTAAAAAAGTGTCTTTATGGTAAGTTTATTGTCATGCTCTTATTGTGTATGCCATAGAGGCCAATTTAATTTTGGACTGACTAATCCTCATGTGCTGAGCTGTTTGGTCCTGAACTTTACCCACATGAGTTGATTGTAGAGTATCATTGGGTATTTTCAAATCTGCAGTTTCTGGAGATACTGAAGTTCTGTCTGGAAGTGCTCATGGATGTGGACCGGGCACGGGAGAAAACACAGAAAGTTGTGCACAAGTCTGACTCTGTCATTGGTGTTCTTGGTGTTGCTGAGCTGTATAAGTGTAATTCTCCACTGCTGTTGCCTTACCTGGGGTAGAGTGGCTAGTTAAAGTGTACATTGGACTGTTTGCTTAAATGTCTTCTAACTTTGCTTAACTGTTCCTCCAGCAAAATTGGTGATGGTGACATTAAATGAGAAATTATTATGAAAAAGGTCAGGCATGGCATCAGAAACAAACTGATGCCTTTTGTGAGATTTCAAAGCCCGTGTGTGAGCAATACAAGATTCAAGAACAGACTGGACAGGAAAGTGAGTTCCAAATGTCATTGACAAAAACATAATACGTTTGATTCAAAAAAAGCTAGGACAGTCCAGGAGTGGTGCTGTTTGGTTGTACTATATTCTTAACTGCAGAATTATTTTTTACTCTATATCTCTCAATTTGAGAACTATGGGGCACACAATGAAATTGCCAGTACATTTGTGAATAAGCAAAAAAAAAAGTTTTTTCAGAGAATTAATAATTAAATTATGTAACTTATTAACACTTTGGAAGCAGAACTATTCTAGATCCAGAAAAAGGATAGACAAATTCATTTCTGATAGCAGATATTAAACACTGCAAAAATTCTAGTCAGGTCAGCAAAGACCAATTTAGGCACCTTAATCAGACACGGAATAGCATTTGTCTGCAGTGAGAACACGGTGGAAGATGATTCAGAACTGATTTACTCATGGTGAACTTGATTCAATGGCCAAGACTACCTATTAGAGAGAAAGCTTAATGCTTAGTTTTGATAAGAAACAGAACCGTTAATGGCACCATGAGTGGTAATTGAATTGCTATTGCTGATGAGATTTTAGAGGAACCTAAATGGTCTCCAGCACAGTATCTGACAGGATCTGGTTGATGTCTGTAAGAGGCATCTGTAAAAGACAGCATCTACAGAGGCACTATGAAAGAGATCCAGGACTTCCTGCCACACATTAAGCTGGTGATGGACACGTGCCCAGCCAGCATTTTGATTCTGTGTTGGAGCCAGATGCAGGTGCACACCCCATCATTCACAGCCCTGGGTTTCCTTCAGAATTAAATGTAGATTTGCAACAGAGAAAAGCTTCATTTCAGTCTGGACAGGTACCTGATTTGGACAGATGGGGAAGTGATATCCTGAGATACATGGCAGAGTGCCATTGCTCCGCATTTTAGATAGATAGCCTATGAGAGGCAGAAATTGGAAGAAATAAAGCAGTTATCTGAGCAATGAAATCTTGCAACTAAGAAGACCTCTGTCTGAGAAAAATGTGGTGTGTATCTGGCACAACACCAATGATATATTTAAAATTTTTGTCACAGCTATCAAGCCTTCCTGTCAGGACCGTTTGTGGTTGTTATACATAGCAAATTCTGCACCTAGACATCTTCATGGATCGCTTATATGACTGAGATGCATTTTCTGATTGAATGGGGCTGTTGCAATGTAGTCATGATTGTCCCGCAGGTCTTTCACTATTTCATACTTTAGTAGTCAGGAAATCACCACAAATACAGAAGGTAAACTCAGACTGTGGGGTACAGTTTGAATCAGTGATTTTTTTGTCTTCATACGACCCCTCCTTTTCTCCACTAGCATTTTATTAGCAAAAATAGGACAAATTTTTCCTTTGTGTAGCTCTGTTAAAGTCAGTGAACCCAGAAATATCGACTTGTATGACTATACACTTTTTCGAAATGTGCCAGATTATCGGAAAACAATCTCTGAATGTCATGGAGTGAAAAAGAGCTATCAAAACTCCTGGAATTTTAATCTGTTTTGCCAAAACAGCATTCAACGAATATACATTTGTAGAAAATGTTGTGTCATTTTCTTCTACAGTATAATGTAATGAAACATATGCCAATAGATAATCAAGCACAAGGACAATTTAAATGTGACTTCATGATTGAGGAAAATGTGTCTCTTCATGTCCAAAACAAACAGTTGAGGAAGCACCTCATGAGCTCTAAACTCATATTTAAAATCTACTGTGCAGGGCTTTTTATATTTCAATTTTGCCTCAATTTCAATAAAATGTAGAATATATACTTAGAAGGATAGTAATTTAATTTTATTGAAACCCATGACTTTATTAAAGGCATTAGCTCAAAACTGTAGTAAAATTTACAGCTCATTTAATGGATATGAAGGTAATAAATTCTTCAGAATACACCAAAGCTTCAAAGAGTTATGCCAGTACTTTCTGCAGAGAGGAGATGGGATAGAATAGGGACCTATCACAACTTTTTTCCTCATCCCTGTTCTTCTGGTGTTCAGAATGACACTTTTAAAGTAGCTGCATATGAAGCCGGCATATGAAGACTTGTGATTTCAGGTTCCATTCAGTTTACATTAGGTGCTCTGCTTGTAAATTTCTGCCATATATAATTTTAAAAGTGCTTTACTAATACTATATTTAAAATCAAAACCAAAACCAGGAGCCTTTTAAGGATTCTGTTGCTTTGTGCTCCTGGTTGGATTTTTGTGGTTAGAGAACAACATTTTTGTTTCAAACCCAACAGCTCTGTTATGAGAAAAAAATAATGATGGGGGAAAGCTTGCTCAGTGGTGATTCCCCGTGTATATCAAATGGAAGAAATATTGCTTATAGTGAAAAATGGCTTCCCTGATTCCAGGCTTTACATGCGAAGTAAAATTTAGGATTTGTAAGCTGGAAGAAGCTAAAGGCACTGACAGTAAGGATTTTAACACTGCATCATAGGAGCAGTACAGAATTTCAAATGGTTTAACTCTGCGTAGGTGGTCCACGCTCATAAATTGTCTATTTTAATTTTGATGTGGGTCTCAAAGATGTGTCAGAGATCCCTGAATAGCAGTAAAGCCAGAGTCTAAGATTGCAGCCAACTTAGTGAAAGGAGGAGGCAGGCAGTGAAGCAGATCAGCTTATGAGCTACTGAGCCTTGGCACCTGGTGGTTTGCCTTGCATTGGTGCCAGTCCATCTTTAGGATTAAAAACATAGGCCTTTTGTAAGAGTAATGATTTTATAACTAACCACTTACTGGTCATTAAAAGATGTGATACTGAACCAGAGTTGGCCCGATGTTTCTCAGCAATGTAGCAAAACATGAATTTTGCTGTCTCAGAGGAGGGTCCTACTACAGGAAAGGTGGGCACAGACAACCAGGAAGCCAGGTATAGGGAAGGACCTTGGAGAGTAGGGATTGCTGCTCCCACTGCCATGGGAAGGATGGTCTGACATCTGCTCTTTGGAGGGACCTCTCCACACCACAGAATGAGCTTATGCCAAACCCACGCTAGTTCGGAAGCAGCCAGACTGGTTTTCCAGACCTCAGGTGTGGGTGAAGGAAGCAACCAGCCAACGTTATTGCTAACACCCCAGAGTATGCTGCCTTAGAAAACCTTCTGCTTTGCCTGAGCCTACAGCAAGCCTGTATTGACCTGATACAGTCAGCTATCAAGCAGACGAAATCTGCATTATTTCTTTAATAGCTTCTCAGCTCTCCCCTTGCTGCTTACACAGTACTTCCTGTAGCAAGCTTACTTTCATATCAGATTCTCCTTGAACATACTTATGTGTCAGAATTTTACCTGTTTTCAGAAATGACTACATTCCTGCAGGCCAAAAATGATCAAAGAGCAGATGATTCTCTGACAGATGACATACATTCTTACACTGGCTCCTGCAGATACAGGATTTCATCTATATGGACAGTGGGCTGAACTTTTACCAACACCAAAAATCACCCTGTGAAAAACTGAAACATATGGATGCCCAATGCACTGGATACATTAATAATAACAACACACATTTGGTAAAGTTTACATTGGCCTGTGTATTCTGGTTGTATGTGTGCAAAGAGAATCTGTGGTTGATTATGCAGTTGAGATCCAGGAGTTTCTGCTGCTTCTTATTTTAAGCTTGAAACACTGTCTGTCTCTGCGGTCTGGATAAGTAATTTTTTAATTTTTCTGCACCTTTTTCTAGTTCCACAATGTGTCAATCACTCACAAGGCTGTGGCTAGGATTTGCCAATGTTACCATAGAATTATAGAATCATAGAACAGTTTGGGCTGGAAGGGGCCTTAAAGATCATGCAGTTCCAAAGCCTAATATCATTACTAAATTTTAGTGTCACAGAGTGTACCAGTTAGAGATGGGTTTGGTTTTTGTGCTGGATGGTGTTGTTCATGTTCATGGGTGATTATCTCTTTTCTTTTCGCATGATACCATTTTTGCCAGAATGTTCACTGAACAGCAATTCTTCTGAGACAGAAAGAGCCCACCAGCTCAGTTTAAATGATTGTATTAGGACCTTTGTAGAGAATCTTAGGCAATGAAAAATCCTTGAAGGAGGATTTCTCACCAAGGTCTAAGGTCTACAAAGCTTTATATTGAACACTGGGACCTCCAGGCCAGATGCGTGTTGTATGGGGACAGGCCATGGACAACCATGGAGCTGACACAGAAGGCATCTCTAACGCAAATGCTCAACATTCAGCTGAGACCAGCAAGCTGCGTTCTTCCTACACGACGTTCTGTGGTGTGCATCTGCGCCTAACGGCATTTAATTTACTGCAACTTCACTTTGCATTTATTAGCATCTGTGAGTCTAGCATTTTGGATAACACACTGGTAAAGCCTCTTCTGACAAGGGTTTTAAGAAGTCCTGCCAACACCAGAATGCCTGGAAGAGTAACTGGCTACATAAGAGAATGGAGTATTCTGGTTTGAACAGTCAAAACTCTCTGTGCTGAAAACTAAGAGAGTAAGATACACAGAACCCTTCTTCACAAATTCCTTCCTCATGTGTGTGCTCATTTTGCAGATCACATTTTCAGAATTGCAAATTGCTTGGAGAGAGAGAAGTGTTCAGTAGAACTTTTATCTTTCAAATATACATTGAAATACATGCTTTTCAAGTGCTAACAAATACATCCTTTTCTGAAAGCATACCTACTGTACTTTATGGAACACAAATTTCAAAAATAGAGATTGCAAAATCATGTTTTTAACTAATTGAGATTTCCAGGTGAATAAAGAGAGCTCAGCTGAGTCTTAAAAGATGCCTAGGATCCTTAACTGTAATAAGTGCTAACTGAAAAATACTCCATTATACTTCTGTGGACTTTTGTGTCTGGTCTAGAATGTTACATCTGAAAAATGTCTGGTTTATTTTTAGGCCTTTAGCATGAGAAAGCTAGATGACTTAATTTAACTGTAATATTTCAACTCAGCACAAAGTTGAGAAGTCTTGATTTTCCTTCCATCTCCTGTGTTGCCTCCAGTTATGAAAGTACAAAAGGAAGCAGCATCAGATGATCTATGCATGTTCTTTGAATCCTAGCAGTTGTGTTGACGGTCATCAGACAGTAGGTGGCAAACACCAGATCACTTACCAAATGTAAAGCTTTCAAGCAGGTCAACTGAATCAGTTTTATTGGGCAGAACGGCATGCCATGCAGACCCATTTTGAATTACAGATTTTCATGTCTAAGACACTTGTCTTCCAACATTTTAGAGGTAAGCCTGGTTGGTGATACTGTCTATTAGCCTTGGTGGTCCATAATATAATTTTGTAAACACAAAGTTAGAGTGTGCACTGTCTTTGAAAAGGGGTCCTTTTTGTTTACCAAGTTTCTAAACACTAGGGCTCAGAAGAGAACCCCAGGACAGAAGGAGTCACACTATGTTCAAGGAGAGATGGATATCATTTGGAAGCAATTTGCTCGCAGAAGTGATAGCAGGGAGAAAACATCTGTTGACTGTTGGGAGTCTTGCCAAGCAAAACAGGAGTTGCGGTTGATAGTTAGGACATGATAACAAATCCAAGGAAAGTAATAATTGTGTATAGAAGCATACAAGACACATACTACGCATAGTTTTCAAAGGATGACCTTCAAACTAACACAGCTGGAATTTTTCTGTGATCCAAATTATACCTGAAGGCTGGTTATCTACCTTCGCTTTGCGTGAAGAAAGAAAATGGAGGCTATATGAGTTTTTCTTAAATATGTTATATATGCACAGAAGAAAACTTACTTTGTCAGCTGTTCTTCCGTCTTCCAGATAATTTGGAAGACATATTTGTACTGGAACTAGGAGAGAAAAACCTGTGAGACAGAAAAAAATATACACTTCTATTTTAGATATTAAATATGGCTTTATGGCAATCTGTGATCAAGACTGAAGTCTTTCCTAACTTGTCAGTTTTCTTTTCATGAACTTTGAGAGTAAACATCTTGGCATATATTAATTTAGAAATTTTATTCTGGGATGCTCCTGTGCCTTCCCTGTCATAAGTGACACTTTAACTCTGGTCCTCTCATGCGGATCTTGACTGCTATATTCTGTGGATTCACAACTGTTAATTCATTTGGTTCTGTTTGAAATTGCTGTAACAGACTCCAGTTTAGGACCTGCTTTTATTTGCCTTGTTCATTTTCAGAAGATGAATTAACTTGTGGAGCAAGATGCCTTTGACAAGAAAAAGCATATGGTAAGATTTTCTGTAGCTGGTGATACTGTTATGAAGCAGTTGTGCTTAGAGATTTGATTTTTTTTTTTTCTTGACAGGTGAATAAAGTATCCTAAGATATAAGAAACTTTTCATCTCCATCATCATAACAACATAGGTGACCGAGTAAGCATCCATAGATGGGACTTTTTGACAGCTTTGCAGAGCTCATTTCCATTTTTGTAGGCTTCCCAGAAAGCCCAGAAGGGAATCACTCTGAAATGGGCCGATGAACCTCCTGTGTCAGTCCGTGAATTGTTCTGAATACATCTCCTGGCCTAAATGAAATGTGACAAGGCAGAAGCAGCTCTTTCACAATTAAACAAAACTGCCAGAACATGGAATGGTACCTATAGCTCCAAAACTTGCATGGCAAGGCATTGCCCCCTCCCCGTCTCATGAACAGACCTCCCTGTGGCCGTGATGAAGTCAGCCTTTGCACTGCGACTGTGGGTTGTTGGCCTTGAATCCGTAATATTTGTCTGCAACATTCTTAACTTTGGGCAAGGATCTTAATTATCACCAGCTCTAAGGCTGGACTTTTGCTGCTTTGACTGCCAATTCAGTTTAAACAAAAGAGTTATCAGATGTTAAAAGCCTTTCCTGGGGTAAATTCTTCACCAGCAGTGATAACCGAAAGGAGTATTTCCAGGAATTAATGACATTGCAATCTCACAGGCAATTCATTTTCCTTATGAATTAGGAAAAGGCAGAAGCAATGGGAACTGAGAGAAAGGAGGGTAAAGTCAAGGAACAGACTCTTCATCTACTGAGTGGTGAAATCGGGCAGGTTTTTCTGAGATAAGGTGAAATCAAGATTATTTGTGTATATAGTGTCTGTACATATACTCCTCCTATTCATCCACTGTTGTGTGCATAAATTAGAGTCTGAGGAATGAAGGAAATGCCTCAAATCTCCCTAAGGATATCTCAATAATTGCCTGAAGTGTGAGAAGTTCCTTTGTCTTTCAGGAAATTACTCATAACTGGGGCTAGTTTTAATATTTGGGTAGATCTTTTGGTCAAAGAAGGCTAGGTGACCTACTCCTTCACTCTGCTGTTCCACTCTCTTATGGGCACTTACCACAGAAGATCACTACGTGGCTACAATTACTGTTAGCTGCTTAGTTAAAAGGAGTTAATTTAAAATAAAGACAGTGCTTAGTGTCCAAAAAGTTAAAGAAAAAGGAAGGTTGGTGAGGTATTGTGAAAAAATTTAGAACTTGTTTCTCAAATTCTTATTTTTTTTTCTTTCTTCATAGAATGTTACTCAGAATACTCTAAAGATTTTTGTCTCTTAAAAAAAAATCCCCAGGTTGCAATATATTGAGGTGGGGAAAAATAATCAGCATGAAATGTAAGTATTAAAATGAATTAAACAAACTGGATGGAACCCCCAGTGCTGGGTAATATAACAGTGGAACCTTGGAGCTGGGAAATGGGCAGCTGGCACCTCTCTCTAACCATATCTGTCTGGCCATCTCATCAGTAGAAAACTCTTTCTTGCTTTATTTCAACACTCCACCTGTGGTCCCAGATGGTATCAGGAAATGCAGAAGCACAAGGAAAATGAAAGCAGCAGAGTCTGTTAATAGACCAATGTGTCTGTTTAAGGATTTATGAGACACTGGGTCTCCAACAGGCAGAATGAGTCTCTCATAACTTTCCATGAGATCTTACAAAAAAGATAGTGAACAAAAGGAAATGAAATATAATTTCCCCTGAGCTTTATTACTGTTAAGATTTATTACAAATCAGCAAGAGCTGAGAAATATGGCTTTAGTTCTTTGATGGTATTCCTCAATTTCTGTATCTTCTGGAGCTCTCTAGCATTGGTAATGCTAAAGTCTGTATAAGAAATAAACTTCCTAACTAACTGGAAATAATTTTGATGAGTTAAGTCTTCCTCCGTTCACTTCAGAGGTCTTCTGAAGGTCTTCACTTCTTTATATAGAAGGTATACATACGCTTTTAATGGACACATTGCTATTTAATCTCTTGTGAAGACTGTGGTCAAATGGAAAATTTAGGGAAAGTCCACATATTACACAATCCCAGAGATTGTGAATATTTTAATTTCAGGATTACTCTTCTGTCCTGGTAAGGGGGTTTGTAGATCTCCTGCATATCAGGGTCCATGGAGGACCCAATTATGCCCTCAGCTTTTCTCAAGAAGTTGCTAAAAGCAGGCGCTATGAAGGAATATTGCCCATGGAAATACACGGACAGGCTGGGAACTGCCTCAGAGAGGCATTACGTGTGAGATCAAGGGGCCAAGGTGGGGATTCAGGTCAGCAAGCATTACAGGGGTGAAGGTGGATCTAATTTTCCCTGTTTCTGCAGAAGAGAAGTGATTGTCCCGAAGACAAGGAGCCAAGAACAAATGAATCCCAGGTTGGACAGAGACCTAAGACTAATTCTGTGATCCTCTGGATTTCAAGGAATGACCGTGAACTCTTTGTTACCTCTGAAAAAGGTGGGAACTTGACTCACCTCAAGGCCTTTGAGTGGCCGCTCATTTCCACTTGGTATCAATTAGAAAGATTTTTTTTTTGAGAAAAAAACCTCATCACTTAATTTTTATATGTCTCTTCAAAGATATATGATTTTATATGACCACTATGTTTTCCTGTTATTATTTTCATTTCTTCAGGGTGACACTCTTACGAAATGGTTTGCTTGCAAAACTTGTCATTAAACATAGCAGCATAAATAGCTATGGATAAGAGACCTTTGTGGTGGTTTGGGTTTGCAGATCCTCTAAAACTTTTTCTGCATTTCATAATCCTTTAAACTGGTGAAACGTCCCAATTCTTTCCCCCTCTTAATTTAATTTTCTTGCTTAGCCAGTATATTTGTAACTGGGTGGAATCATGTGTTATTTAAGTAATAACTCCTGTCTGAAAGTAATTTCTGCCCTGTTTGTGGAAGAACTGTGCACACAAAAACAAAACCTGTGGCAGCTTAGGATTTCTATTTGAAATCCTGAATGGAATAAAGTGCATGGAAATAAAGCCTCAAAATATTGTTTGTTGTAACTCCTTGTTCTGTTCTAAACATAGAACTCTGAATTATTAAGGGGTCCCAAGTTGTGGCACAAATAGTTTTCTCCTTCATTTTAATAATTGCCTGTGTTAGTCAGACACGGTGACAATGAACTTTGATCCTTACAGTGGTATTTATAAATCTCCAAGTTGCATCCAGGTAGCTACCAGTCAAATAATTTCAGGACTTGTTAAAATAAGTTGTTGCTTGCTAGATCTACACAGATCTATTATAAGAATATAAAAATTTCAATGCATTTTGTGTTTCTTGTGAAGGAGATTTGGAGTGTTGGAAACCTAGAAGATTAACCCTACAGTTGCCTTCACTTCAACAGTACCTTAGAAAAGCACCAATATTCATTTGAAAATGAGAACAGAATATGCCATCTAGCATGCAATCCCTGCCTCCAACATTTTTTATTTAAATATTTGCTGTAAACTATTTCTTCATAATAGATTTTACATTATATGCATATATAAATTATATATAAATGTATACATGCATATATCAGAATGCTGGAAAAAGCCATGTTTATGCAGACTTCTGTAATTTTCCCTGGATCATTTTTTAATTTTCTTCCTGTCCGGGTTTAGAACTATCTCTGAAGTATTATCAAAGTAATAAAGGAAATGGCTAAAATTCCACTAAAGCAAGATAAATATTGTTTTTAAACATTGGATTAGAGTAAATCTAATCCAGCCTGCACAGTTAGGGATTCGGCACTCTCCACATCACTACCTCAATTCCCAGAAAGAATGACTGTAAGCAGAAATATAATATTCTGCCAGGAAATCACTAGTTCCGAGTTATTAGATACCAGCCTTGGTTGAGACTGAGGCAAGGAGACGGCACAGGAAGCATTCAGAGTTCTTCTTAAGTGTGGCTCGACATTTTTTAAATAGTCTACCTCCAAAGGTAATGGAGACGATGGACCAAAGCAACTGAACTGCAGGTGCAGAGAGACCCTCCTGTAAACTGCGATTATTTTTCTTTACCTGTTGAAAGGATCAGCTCAGTGTGACCACAAGTGTTTCATTCCGTTCTCTAATGCTCTGACTCGAAGCCTTTGCACCTTTTGCACTCTGAAATAACCGTATCTGTTTTTTGCAGGAATCCCTGTGTGTAGGATACAAAACGTGTTCTTTTTGTGCGGAGCCCACAAAATTTCAGTCTTCACTAAACAACTTCAGCCTCAATCAGAATCTTGGACCAAAAAGCCTCTAAGGTTACTGAAGTTGCTATTTGGTGCCATACTCTCCTGTGCTAAGGAGCTTTACAATAACCATTAATAGGATCCTATTGTCTACATGCGTGAAGCAGACAAACCTGAAAACAAATAGTCTGGAGTGTATTAGTTATGAAAAATGTTTTGTTTTTTTATCAAGGGAATACTGGTATTTTATTTTGTTTCTCTTTTAATTAAGGAACATCTTTTGGAAAAAGCATCCGTTTAGTGAAGGCCAAGAAAAACGTTCTGTAACGTTGCCTTTTGTCACGTGGGACCCGTAGTTCAGGTGTTTCATGTTCCTCTTACCTTCTCTCAGTTGTGTTTCCCAGCCAGAAAATGTCTATCCCTTTTATTTTTCACCATAAATCCTTATCATTTATTCTTGGGACAGTTCTACTAGTTACATCTAACTGTTCTAGTTAACAGATCAAAATCTGTACTGGTCAGCCTTAACAAGAATATTGAATACCACAGCAAGGCTGTTTATATGGATTATAATAAACTTATTTCAGTCCAGTTAGAAGTGGACAGCTGTTGTCTAGAATAAAACCCCATAACATGTTTCCTACCATAGCAAACATTTGTATTGCTGGTTTGAGCCGGGGGAAAGGACTGCATCAGCTATGGAGAAATAATTAAGTTCCTTTCTACACCGTAATTATGTAGGAAAGAAAAATAAACTCCCCCTCACCCCCCCCACCCCCCCCAACCCCCCGCCATCCATAACACCACCACACTCTGGTGTTTAGGTAATTCCAGGTGATGCTATCAGGGAGTGAGCAGGGTCCTCTTAACGTTCACTCTTTCTGCTTGAACAGCTATTCCCGAACCTGCTCTAATGATCATTACATTGACACAAATCAGAAGGATCCTAAATAGCATTTACTTTGGCAAGCGTCCTGTGTTTCAGGCTTGTCAAGAGATTTGCTGTCTTTGATGGAACCTCTAGGCAAGTCTGTGCCACTGTTTAGCAGATACAATTAATATCTTAAAATGGGTCATTGAAAGGTTTTGACCGAATTTGCAATTCAGTCCTTCTGGTAGACTGAAATGTAAGTCTTGGAGTGTAAATACCAAGTGTGTGAATTCACACAGTAAATTCACGAAGAAGATATTTTCAAAACCCCAAGTAAATCGGAAATACACATTTCCATATTTTCCTTTTCTCCTCAGTGTTTAGTTCTTGGGGTCCAATCACACTTCAGGTCACAGTCACCATCAAGCGGAAAATGATAAAAGATAGTCACAAAGATATAGGAGAAGTAGAATGTCTGTCTGACTGATGTCCACTCTACATTTTTTCACCGGAATCTTTATCAGAAACTGTAGATTTAGCAAAGGTAAAATATTTTGCAAATATGCTAATTTCTGTGAAGGTTCATTTCAAAAAACACTGGGAAAAAGCATAGCTATAATTGTCATGTTGATCTACTGAGGTTTCAGTAAGAAGAACAGCTGGATAAACATGTTTTCTAAAGTTAATAATGTGCTATTAGAGGTATGAGATGCATCTCCAACGTAATCTTCATGAAATAATCATGTTTTTTTCCTCAGTAATAAAATTCATGCTAAAATATTTGGGCTTGCCAGTCAAAGCAACAGAAAATAAAATAAGGAGCCTACAGAAAAACACAAGACTATTTCGTTTTTCTTGGATCCTGTGGAAGGATATTACTTTTAAAATTGCAGCTCTGCTACCTCATCTGTCAGGTTAATTCCACCAATGTTTTCCATTTCCTTCTGTTGAAAACCATTAAAATGATTCTATTTAATATGAAGCCTCATCTCAGTACACTGTTTATTTAAGACAATCGATGCGAATGAAAGAATTTGGGTCTCTTTTTCAAAGGTTCCAGTATTTTCACCGTCCAGATATAGCCTTCCTAAAGTGACCTGTTAGTTTATTTTGGTTAACGTCATAAATCCTTTCGACAATTCGCTTGAAGACTTGTTCCTGAGACCAGATTAAGCGCTGGGGGCTGATACTGTCTGTTTATTCTCATTCCGCGCTCGTTTGGTGTAGGATGCTGCCTGCCCGCTCTCTCTGCCTTACTGAAGCCAACAGATAATTTATTTCCCATAATCATTCTGCTTCTCCGGTCCCTTTATCAAGATTAAGACAACAACTACAAAAAGCCACCCGAAGTGGAATACGTCAGTTGCCCTGGATGTTTTGCTGAACTAATGACAGTGAAAAGCAGTGTCTCTCTGACAGTCCCTGAAGCGCAAGAGTTTCGATGATTACTAGCCCTGATCGGGTTCGATCTGGTAAATACGAAACGTCAAACCTTGCATCCCCTTAACGCAGATTTGCTGGTGCGGAAGAAGCGGAAGATCTAGACCACATCATTGCTTGAATATTTTTATTACTTGCATTTCTGTGTGTGTGTGTGTGGTTGACGTACTTACCTGCAGGTCAAGAGACCAGAGACCAAAACTCACCTTTGTCTCTGAGCTGGTGTGACGTCAGCCTGACCGTTTCGACAGCCCCCGCTGCTGAAGCGGGAGGACGTGTCACTGGCCGGTTTTTCTCCCTGCACTTGCAAAGTCAGTACAGCTGCGTGGGCTGCGGCACAGCTCTGACGGGACCGATCCGGTATTAGAACGAACGCTGCGCACACCGGTGCGCCGACCAACGCGGGGGGCACGCTCTCACCTCTCATTTCCAACAACAGTTTTACGCTTTATTTGAAGGGAAGATTGTGCACGCGCGTCTTTTAACGCGCTGGTACCTCCTGGCAGCCTTTGTTTACCAACTCCCGCCTCCCCGGCGGTCCCCCGGAGCTGCGGGCTCTCGTTTCGGCCACGCCGCTGCCCCCTCCCCTCGGCACGGCCGCTCCCGCGGGCAGCGCGAGGGGGACACCGCCAGGGCGGGGCAGCAGGGGGCGCCCGCGCACCGCGGCTGGGCGCGGGCACGCGCCGGGCACGGGCGGCGGGGGAGGCCGCGCGCGCGGCCGCTCCCCTCCCGCCCCCCCCCCCGCCCCCCTCCCCGCCCCGCGGTGCTCCGGGAGCTGCCGGCTCCGAGGGACCCTTCGGGCGATGGGCGCCGGTTCCGCCGCGGCCCGAGTCTGTCCCCAGCGATTCTGCCCGTGAAAAATCCATCAAAGGTAGTTCCCAGGGTGGATGAAATCAGGATGAGTTGCGTAAGGCAAACGTGAAGCGCCTTTCCCTTCCCTTTGCCGTCCGAGCAGCACATGGGAAACACCCGCAGGGCAATCGACTTTGGTGACCCGCCCGCTGCAGCCGCTGCGCTCCTCCTCGCCGGCGGCGTTTCCCGCGTTCCCAGGTGCACGGCATAGCCCCCGTATCTCCCTCTGCCACCGCGTTTCCTCTGCAAACGGTTGGCCTGGATGTGCCACCGCTCGGGCAACTCGGCTGGTAAAACCTTTCCAGGTCTTAACTCCTGAGATAATAGTTGTTAAATCTGTCAAGTGTAAATTTCAAAAGGTAGGAGGAAAAAAAAAATAGTGCTCTGTCTCTGCACGGGAAGAACCAGGCACAGCGATGGTTCTGTGTGGATACGTGTGTTTATTTTAGGTGCGTACGCAGACCATTAAAAATGGTGTTCTTTTAAGCCTACATGCGAACAACACTTCTGTCGGTGTGCAGAGTTTTTCCTACGTATTTTTCTTTCTTTATTTAGAAGCATTGCTAGTTTTTAATGCGGAGCAAGTCACAATATGGCATTTCCAGTATCTTGGATCTGAAGTGAAAGAACATCAAGGGCAATAGCAAATCCTCTGTCAAATGCAAGAGCTTTACTTTCCAATA
This sequence comes from Grus americana, assembly GCF_028858705.1. Lineage (NCBI taxonomy): Eukaryota > Metazoa > Chordata > Aves > Gruiformes > Gruidae > Grus > Grus americana. The sequence goes on along the minus strand of NC_072856.1, from coordinate 35,401,268 downwards.
CTATACTCTTCCTCTTAAATGACATTTTCTTTAGCAATATGCCAAATAATTGATACACAGTCATGGGAGGCTTTGGAGCAAAAAACCCTTGTTTTTTAAGCTTTAAAAAAAATTGCTTCTGGGCAGAGTCAGTTCTGACTGGGAATACCATCTTCTGTCTTGGAAATAGGGATATGAGAGGTTTCTTATTGAGATATTAGAGAGAGAGGCAGATCTTGTGGTCTGAAACAAGTTTCAGGGCTCTAATTCCACATCCTCCGCAATATTTACAAGGCAATTCACTTGGATGTAATCCGGCTTTACTCAGTGGAGTTCCTCCTGATCTATACACTGCAGTAGAAATCAGAAACAGATACTCCGCATCTGTTTCTGGTTTTCCACATGGGAAAAATATCTTGGAACCGAAACCTAACATCTGAACTTCAGTCCATACGTTTTAATATTTTAACTGAGGCATATCTCTAGTAGGACTGACTGGTCTGTTGTGGAGGTGATACAGGTTAATTAATTGACATCCTTTGCAGACGCTTTTTAAAATGCACAGTGCCGGAAGTAGAGAGCTGTCAGTTCCAAATGCACCTCCAATTAGCAGCGCTTTCCTGACTTACGTCAGCAATCAGTTTTAAAAGCCGTGTGTTTTCTGTGTTTCTGTCTCAGATGCAGTAAAGCAGCAGCACTGGCACCGAGACGTACCATAGCAGGGTTTGTGGCCTTCCCCAATGACTAGGTTATATCATGGTTATAGTTCTAGATGTTAATATATAGAATAAATGATAGGCCCTGAAGTAAAGTCCTATAAACATTGTGTATTGAAGGGATGATGACGTCATAATTAACCAGAAGAGCAAGGCTCCAGAGCTTGCTGTTGTCACCAGAACCTTCTGTAATTACAGCTTTGTCCATGGTATCTTCCTGTTTCATTTTTTTCCCTTTATAATTCAGAGAACCAGTTAGCGTTTTTAGTAGAAAACAGGTTGCTAGTAGAGGAGTATAATCGGACAGCTAAAAATTGTAACTACCAACATTGGTATTTTACAGAACCTAAATCGTTATCAGCATCAACTGTACTTGATGGAATCTGACAGTTCTGTCAACAGGGGATTAATGCTCAGCAGAGTTTTTTTGTCAAACCTACTTCTCCTTCTTACCCAGAAGTGAAGGGTGGGCAGAGAAAGTAATTCAGGGTGTTTTGGTTATCTCAGAAGTTGAATGGTTCTCTTTGCTAAGAAATGATGACTGTATTTGGAAGGTATTTCCTTCCAGTACCTGAAGGGGCCTACAGGAAAGCTGGAGAGGGACTGTTTATTAGGGAGTTTATTAGTGACAGGACAAGGGGTAATGGCCTTAAGCTGAAGGAGGGGAGATTTAGATTAGATGTTAGGAAGAAATTCTTTACTGTGAGAGGGGTGAGGCACTGGAACAGGTCACCCAGAGAGGTTGTGGATGCCCCATTCCTGGAAGTGTTCAAGGCCAGGTTGGTTGAGGCTTTGGGCAACCTGGTCTAGTGGAGGGTGTCCCTGCCTGCAGCAGGGGGGTTGGAACTAGATGATCTTTGAGGTCCCTTCCTACCCAAACCATTCCATGATTCTATGACGGTCAGTCTCACCTCTGTGCCTGGCAAGATTATGGAGCAGACCCTCCTGGAGACTATGCTCAGGCACGTGGAAAACAAGGAGGCGATTGGTGACAGCCAACACAGCTTCACTAGGGGCAAATCATGCCTGACAAACTTGGTGGCCTTCTATGATGGGGTTACAGTGTCCGTGGATAAGGGAAGGGCAACTGACGTCATCAGCCTGGACTTGTGCAAGGCATTTGACACTGTCCCGCACGACATCCTTGTCTCTAAATTGGAGAGACATGGATTCGATGGATGGACCACTCAGTGGATAAGGAATTGGCTGCATGGTCGCACTCAAAGAGTTGTGATCAATGGCTCAATGTCCAAGTGGAGAACAATGATGAGTGGTGTTCCTCAGGGGTCGGTACTGGGACCAGCACTGTTCATCATCTTTATCGGCAACATGGACAGTGGGATCGAGGGCACCCTCAGCAAGTTTGCCGATGACACCAAGCTGTGTGGTGTGGTCGACACACAGGAGGGAAGGGATGCCATCCAGAGGGACCTTGACAGGCTGGAGAGGTGGGCCCATGCAAACCGCGTGAAGTTCAACAAGGCCGAGTGCAAGGTCCTGCACATGGGTTGGCGCAATCCCAAGCACAACTACAGGCTGGGTGGGGAATGGATTGAAAGCAGCCCTGAGGAGAAGGACTTGGGGGTATTGATTGATGAGAAGCTCAACATGAGCCGGCAGTGTGCGCTTGCAGCCCAGAAGGCCAACTGTATCCTGGGCTGTATCAACAGAAGTGTGACCAGCAGGTCGAGGGAGGTGATCTTGCCCCTCTACTCCGCTCTTGCGAGACCCCACCCAGAGTACTGCGTCCAGCTCTGGGGGCCCCAGTACAGGAGAGACATGGAGCTGTTGGAGCGAGTCCAGAGGAGGGCCACGAAGCTGATCAGAGGGCTGGAGCACCTCTCCTATGAGGACAGGCTGAGAGAGCTGGGGTTGTTCAGCCTGGAGAAAAGGCGGCTCCGGGGAGATCTGATTGCAGCCTTCCAGTACCTGAAGGGGCCTACAGGAAAGCTGGAGAGGGACTGTTTATCAGGGAGTGTCGTGACAGGAAAAGGGGTAATGGCTTTAAGCTGAAGGAGGGTCAATTTAGATTAGATGTTAGGAAGAAATTCTTCACTGTGAGAGGGGTGAGGCACTGGAACAGGTTGCCCAGAGAGGTTGTGGAGGCCCCATCCCTGGAGGTGTTTAAGACCAGGTTGGATGGGGCTTTGGGCAACGTGGTCTAGTGGAGGGTGTCCCTGCCCATGGCAGGGGGGTTGGAACTAGATGATCTTTGAGGTCCCTTCCTACCCAAACCACTCTGATTCTATGATGCTCCCTGCCTTATGCACAGTAAGACCTGGATACATTTGCTGCAAAAAATGGAAAACAGGGATGGGACATAGCCAGATTGGGGGATGTGCTGAGGTGAAAGAGTCATTTTGGGACTATAGGCCTCTCGGAGCACTTCTGTTGCTGGCTCCCTGCATCTGGCCTTTAAGAAGCATGCCTAAACATTTGTACTTGTGATGACTTCTAGCTGTTTTGTGTCTTACAAACTTATTAATTAGTCCTTTGATCTGTGCTTCCAACTGAAGTTTCTCATTTTAGAGAGAACTTTGTAGATTTTATTTTTTTCTTCCAATTCTTGTCCTTTTCCTATCCTGTCAAACTACAAGATACATACCAAATTCTCTGCAGTGGTATTATTAATTCATTACAAGGTTTTTAAAACCTTTCAGCAACAAAATTTGCGAGCAACTGTTGCACTGCATCTTCTCAGGAGACTTGCTTTTAGTATCTTTAAATGCCAGAATATAGTGAAAAGTTAGATTTTGTAATCCAGTGGTTCTTGAAGTGGAGTTGCACAGAGCATCTCTAAAAATAAGTATATACTTTTGGAAATATTACTGGTTCCAGTGCCGTATTCCTCATTTAAATCCAAGGCATATTAACGTAATTAGCAACCTTATTAATAGTGGCATTAACTTTTTAAGCAGACACACACTTAGAGTTGTTTTACCCCCATTAAATTTAAATATGTTTGCTTTCCTCCTCCATCTACATCCACTTTAGATGGCACAAAGGAGCATTTTTAAGGATAAATACGTCTAAAAGAAAGAACAAAAATCCCAAGATTTTAACAAGTAGATTTTTTTATTAGCCCTGCTTTATTTGCTCACACATGGGCACACAAAACTGCCTGGCAATCTGACATCCTTTGTCGTCTATATTGTGATTCACATGAAAGGGGGACTGAAAAGAAAATCATCCCACAGAACAAAGCTGCGAGTGACACTGTCAAAGAAAATTAAGGGTTCCCAGTGTGAGAAGGGAGGTGGGAGCACTTGCACCTTGTCTGCCAAGGAGCTGCTTTGCTGTCCCTGACGCAAGGCTCAGAGGACCCCTGGAGCCCTGCAGAGCTCCATCCAGGAGGCAGTAGCTCGGCCAGCCTCGGCTGTCAACTTCCAGGCATGGAGCAGCGGAGTGATCTGGTCATCGTTACAGCCAACACTCGTGAAATGCAGGGTGCGTCGGAAGCACAATTTTACAGGGTTTCAAAGTTTCGTTTTCTTTGTGTTGACATTCAAACCTACCCTTCAGGTCCTTGTTGCCATGTCTAAAACAACATAAGAAGATAAAGATTTGCCTTCAGCTTATACCAACAGGTAGAGGAAGGCATCCTAATACTGTAAGGAGAGAAGCTGAACTGGTTGAGGTAAGCACCAAGTTCTAACAATTCACGTGAAACAAACAGGTCTAGCCCAAATTACTTTTCACGGATGCGTTCTGCCCATCCCTCTGAAGATGGATGTGGCTGTAATATTGGTGCTTCTGGCAGGAAGGAGGGGTCGAGTACGTAGCGATTGCGTGGAGCACGCTGATGGCTTCCCTCTGTAAGGCACTACCCGCGGCACTGCGCGCAGGCATGGCTGAGACGCCACTGGGGCCATGCCAGCGTTGGCTTGCACGCAGTTGTGCTGAGCTCCCGTGGGTGGCAAGAAATGCAGGGCTGTAAAGATACTGCACTAAATATAAGACACTGGCTACAATTGAGTGAAGGTCAGAAAGGTTGTTAATTGTGCTTGGTTAATTGCAAAGAATTAGACAAAACCTCTTTTCTTTGAGGGTACCTGGCATCGTTCCGTGTGACAATTTAACAGGGCTAAAAAAACAATGTAAGAGCCGTAGTGCTTGCTAATTTTGAACATTAGCTTAAATCTCACATGAGATAGCGTAGCACTCCCACAAGCTGTTTCATGAAATTACAGCCTTGTGTTTTAAATTACAATACCCATGTCTGTAATGTATATATGATACTTAACATATAGGCTGGGCTATCTCTGTATATGTCTGTGTAGCAATGAGAAGAACCATGCAATACGCTAAGCTAAAGTCTCTTGAGTAAGAGGGGTCACCTAGTGATTTGCCCCTATCTTGTGATTTGCCTATATCTTACTCTTTGCAGCATGCTGTCAAGATTGATTCAAACAATGATCACCTCTCTGATGCCATTATCTCAGCCATTGAGATATAGACCCTGAACGTGGTATCTTTTTCTCTCCTGTTTTTGGAAAAAAATATTTGCCCACTTAGTTTTTGTTATAGGAAAACACATATTCCTTGTGTCTTACTCAAACGGCAAGCACCGTGCCAAAACCAGGGCCACCCTGAGGAACTCCTTCTCTCCCCAGGCTTTAGTGGTTTGCGTTAAATAAAATCTGGATTCACAGCTATCCCACTGAGGTTTTTAAAACCTTTCTTAAAATCATCTTTTACCATTTTTGCATTTGATGACCTGATGCTCTAGAATTATATAGCTTGCCATGGTTTTAGTACTTAAGTAATCTCTACATTATCACAGTACCATGCCTTTCTACAGTACAGTACTGTAATTACAGTGCTGCAATTACATTCTTCCATGACTTATGACAAATCTTCAGTGAACAAATAGTATACGCTATATCACTTTGTGATGTATGTGTAACTGCCTGTTTCTCTGTTCTTCTGCAAATCAACATTCTGTTGTTCCTGGTATTTTCTACAGTGTGCAGAAAATCAACTTGTCCTTCATTCATTCGGTTAATCCCTTCACTGTAATTTGAGGCAGAAGTCCCAACCTAAAAACAAAACTGGGGTTGCAAAAAGTTATTTTAACATGAGGTTACATTCCCACGTAGCTGATTGCATGTGGAAAAAAAAAGTAGTAGTATAAACATGCAACACATGATGTTTGCTTTTGGATCCTAAATACCTACTGCCGATTTACCCCAATCCTAGTTTCGTGGTTTCGGCATGATAAAGGTGGTACTGAATTTGTGCAAAATGCATTGAGAAGTAACCCACAAACTCTTGTTGGCAATAGCCTTATTTCTTCATAGGGTCATTGAAATAGAAGGGCTGGGTGTGACCAGGGGAGATGAGGGTCTCAAGGAAATCTTCAAGGTGCAAATGAATCACTGACATAAATTCCTGTTTATTTTAGTCCCGTTGTGTAAATAGGAAGAGCTGAGTTGCTACTGAACGGAATTCTCAAAACACTGCATCAGCCGCCACAGGGCTCCTTCCTGTGTCTGATATTTTGCAGTCTTCTATTATCAGGCTGCAGATTCGGTGAAATGTGGATACTTCCTTCTCTTAGTAGTAGTGACAGCTGGAGTGGAGGTGTTCCCACCTTGTAAAGAACTAACCCTGGACGGCGGCATCATCCTCCTAATGAGGGCTGTGTCTTCCCCGGTGTTACCTCTGCTTTTTTACAGAGGATCAGGCCTTACAAGGTTGTTTGGGGTTTTTTTAAGAAAGCACTGAGATGAAGCCAAAATGTTTAGTTTCATTAATGCATCGCAGACATGTTTTAACCTACAAAAATGAGTACAAGACAATCTAATTAATGATCTCCAAAAGTATTACAGAATGAGAGTTTTTTTTCATTTGTCATTACAAGTGTCCCTGGTAATTGTCATGACTAGCCTTTTTTTCATTTTATAGATTGATAAAGTGAAAGTTTTAGGTGATTTTGCAGAAATTAAGCACAAGTTCTGACTTCTATGATTAATTTTTAAAATGCATACCTATAGACCGGTCTTTGTAAAAATACTAGCACTTTGCACAATGTGCTTCATATTCTCTGCTCTAGGAGAAAGAGAGTAGATTTTTATGATAACCAGACAGATGAAATTTGGGAAGTGATTCACCAACTTTGCCTGGAATTGAAGTGGACAGCTGGGGGCTTCCAAGGTTGATGTTCACCAGACCACAGAGTGTCCTGTCTGTTGAGGAGGTTTGCGCAGAACCCTCGCATTTTTCTGGTTGGAAGGAAGACATCTAGTCCCATTTGGAGGTGGCAGCGTTAAATTCTCTACATTTACTTTGTGTAAAATAATAATAATTAAATCAGGGACTGGGCTGTTTCCCTACTGTTTAGTCAGTACTTTTTTCCCCCTCCAACTAAATTAATATGTAAATACTTTTTTCAGGGAGGACAGTTTCAAGAGAAGAACAAATACATCCAACGGTGTAAAAAAACCCTTATAGTGCATTTGTTAAAGTCAGACTCCTGGGGACTAGGAAAATGGCAGAGGATATGTGTTTTCTTAATTCTCAGTGAGTGCTTCAATTGCACAGTAGGTAAAAGAGAATTTTTGCCTATTTCTTATTTCATACCTTTTTTGCTTTTTTCACTAGTGTTTGGAAATACAACATTATGGAAGGATTGAATCAGTTTGTTTTTCCTAGTGCCCCAAATTTTTTTCACCTTAAAATTTTTTTTTCAACTTCCATTTCAGATCAAACCAAGTTTGGATTTTTCTGTTCAGTTCTGTAGCTACATGGACAATTTAGTTATTTACAATTTCACAGTTGCTCTAACTTTTGGTTTTTTTCTCAGAGGCTCTGGCTTAAAACTGTGTGGCTGTGTTTCAAGCCTGTGTTTCTAATAAGCTTTGTAGGGGTTTGGTGAGTGAGGTTACAGCTGTGCCCCTTGCCTCGAGATTCTTTAATCTTGAAATTTACTTTTATTTTCACAAAGCTAGCAAAACTACAATTTGATTATTAATTACCCTTCATGTTTAATAATACAATGTTCTGCTTGTGCCTCTGGCTGTATCGTAACTCATTCTCTCCAAGTGTAAGTACGTATCAATTCCATCTCACGGAGCATTTATAAGCTTGTTAGTAAGGGCAACTCTTAACACCAGAAACCTCCCTGCAACTTACAGGGGCTTGCCTTGTTTCCTGCCCAAGGGGCAGCCTTTTGCTTCTGTGAGGGCCCCTTCGCCCTTTTTGAATTAGGCTATGGCTTTGCACATTAGACAGTAATCTCAGTTAGGAATTCTGGCAAGTGTTTTCTGAAAATCCAAGTTCACAGTATCCACAGCATTCTCCGTGTTTGTATTGGCAGCCACAGGCTTCAACAATTCCAGCAAGTAAGCGAGGCATGCCCTTCCCTTCCTGAGACCATGTTGGCTACCCTTGATTCAAGATGCGGTTTACTGACTGTTCTTCCATTTGCTCTTTAACAACCATTTCCAAGGCTTTCTCCACAACCGATGCAAAGCTGCAGAAGTAAGAACATAAAAAGGAAAGGAAACAATATAATTTCCTGATCAATAGGTCCTAAAAATGGCCTTATTTCGGTGACTTGGCAGACTTGCGATTCTTTTCAGTCTCTGTAGTTTAAGTTTCTTTTCTTTGAGTTGAAAAAGCCAACGTTTCCTATCAGACTTTCTGTAGGCTTAGCTTTTGTCAGGATTTGCTGCCTGTAGCTGGTAAATCGTAAGGGCTCCAATGCAATAATCTGGGCCTATGAAATGGCAAAGGGAAGACAAAGAAATTAAACAAGTGCTTTTTCATTGGATGGTGAAGCACTCGTGCCTAGTAGGACTTGACACGTTTCTAGGTCTTATGATGAAAATTGATGCTTCTTCAGAAACTTTCATGTCTCAGATCATACAATCTGCCAGTTTCTTGCTCTCTTGAAATTCGTGGGCTTTTTGCTTTCATAACTGAATAATTCTTGCAGCTGAAAATATTTTTTTGTAAATAAGTGACCATTCAGAATGAACAGAGGCAGAAATAGTGTCTTTGACCCATCCCTCTTTCACATCTGTTTATTATAAAAAATCAGAAACCTTGTAAAGCTCCTTTGCCTGAACTAAAAACTAATTGAAATGTGTTTTTTGGAGAAATAAATGTGGTGGGAAAGGAGGTAGAGATTTGCTCAGCAATTAATGGAGAAGGCTGTTGAACATGTCATTTTTCTTCTCTGGTAATCTCTTAATTCCCTTTTTAATCTTCTACAAACTTCTTTTTCACTAGGGGAGGTCCAAACAAAGAAGAGGTTGCATATTATAAAATTTGAATTGCTTTTTTGTGTACACTAAAGTATTTCCTTATAAATGTGCTGTATTAAAACTTAATACTAACCTATTTCATTTACTGTGTTGGGGTTTCTTTTAGTATGTTATACTGTGAACTTCAAGGAAAAGAATAGAATGATGTACTCTTTCTGCAAAAAAAAAAAAAAATGATCTTGCCATGACTGCCCATGTCCAAGAAGTTGTTTGAAGGTGACTGTATCTAGGTCATTAATGATGCCTCACAAGCTAGGAAGCTAAACATTGCTGAGGTCCAGGCTTGGGCTAAGATAGATATGCGGTGGTGTCAAACTGTTAACAGGTTCTGTGTCGTGGATTTGGTCGGCTCCACCTAGAATTCTGCCCAATAATTTCCAGGCATGATTTTGTTTATTAGGTGAGTTAGGTCGGTTCCTGTTTATCTGATTCATTGTTTTAGTCAGTTGTAACTCCAGAGCTGGTGGTGAGCTAGTGCACTCTGAGTAAATTTCTTGATTAGGAAAAGACAACATGATAACCTAACTGGACTGATAAATAGTAAGATCATTTGGCTGAAATATGCCTGTGTGACAAGGAATGTGCATTTATTGATAATGGATGGATAGGCTACTTTCTCCAAGCCATGCTGTTCCAGGACTGTCCCCCTACTGATAATACATTTCTAACAAAATTAATAAAAGACGTTTGGGAACGTGCTCAGCATTGTGCTATCAAGTCTATTTTGCTTGAATAACAGTTTGTAATAGAAAAATAATTGTTAGTGCTTGATATGCAATATTTATTAAACTTAAAAGGACTTGACTGCAATAATAAAAAAAAACAGGTGGGAAAAAAATTTAAAATTTGGGAAAGTAGAAGATCTTTCTTTTCAGAATTTTTGTGATAAATTGAATTAAAACTCACAGTTGCTTTGCATATTATTCACACAAGACCTTTTTTGGCCATCTGCTGTTGCCGAGTGCTAGAGATCCACATTTCGTTTTTTAGCACTAGTCTGCCAAGTTATATAAAGGAAATGTTTGCCCTCAATGTTGTTTTTCCTAAATTATTTGGAATGCTGTGTTTCAGTCTCCTTTGGGTCTATTCATTTTACAGAGGTTCTGTATTCTGTCCCTTCTGTTCCTCTTCCAATAATAACAAATGTCTTATATCCAGAAATCCTTTCTTCAGTCGATGCAGGTAGACCCCTCAATTCGTTGATCCCCAATACCCTTTGTACAACATATGCCTGTCTTCCCTGTCAGGGAAAAACATTTTAGGAATCTTTTCTTCTGATGCTGTTTACCTTCACGCTTGATTGGTTTTCCTTCCCTGACTGACTTTTTCGGTGTCTCCCCTCTGTTACGGTGATATAATACTTACGTGAACAACAAAAAAGAGTATCAGAATTTATAATAACAGAGATCCAACTGACTGTTAAGAAAGGAGTCTGGACTGTCAGATTTTAAAATATCCTTTGTCTCTCAAGACAAAGCTGATAACTTCCTGTGGAGCCTTTTAGAAGTGGGTAAAATGTTCCTGGTATGTTGTAGCTAGTGAAGTGTGGTCATGAAATGACATCTGTCTTTAAATGAAGAAGCAGAGAGTGACTGGCCTGAAAACTCATCATTTTCAGAAGTGAAATGCCATGTAAATTAATTATGAAAATGTGGGGCTTAATATACCTTGTCCAAATCAGATCTTTGCTGCACACACTTAGCTAAATGTTTTGCTGTTTCTAAGTGGGTGCATGTATATACTGAATGGGAGACATCACAAGATTAAGTTACATGGAGTCATCACACATGGTGACATTATTAATTTATGTTCTCTGAGAAAAAGGAATGATTCCACTAAATAAATAATAATTTTTTTTAAAGTGGCTTTTTTCAGTGAATTTAAGACTTGCACCAGTACAGATGCATTTGTTTTTTCATAAGACCAACCATGTACTCCTACTGTGACTTCATTTGGCATCTGAAAAAAAGAGGCAAAATTCCTGAGCTGCACTTAGTGACTGAGAAAAGAATTTGGCTATTGTGTTTAAAGGGCTTATTTCATAGCTTTTTTCACTTAATGATCCCAGTTTCCAAAAGAAAGCCATGTGGCTCTGGGACTTCAGCACATATGGGATCTGCATCTTTGTTGCTGACTCCTTCTTCTGTTTTAGAAGACGGCAAAATAAACGGATGTGTGACAGGAGGTTGACTTATGTCATGCCACAAAAGTCCCAGACTTAAGGTACAGTTATATCTGTATTAATCTAAGCATCACATCAATGTAAACAATGGTATGTGTGACTAACAGTGGAGCGTTGTTGAGAACGTTTGTGCCAAGTACATTATTAATGATGGAATTTCAGGCACGTGTTTGGATTACCTATTCATTTTGATCCTTTCCTGTTGTTGATTCTTTCTAGCAGTAATTTTTTCCAATTACAGGAATCGTTAGGTTTTTTTCCTGGAGACACTAGGCCTTTAGTATAGGTAGGAAAAGAGTCTGCAAGATGGTTTACATAGCCATATCCTCAAAGGGGCTGCTGCATAGTGTATCGTTCAAAGCTTTGCAGAGTGCATACCACAGCTAGAGGATGTAGAACATCTCAAGGGTCCCTGCGGCTGTTTAACTCTTTGAAATAAACTGTTCCTTCCAGCGTGAGAAGGAAAAAATACACATTTGCTTGCCAAAGCTGTGCAAACACATTCATCCAAATAACGCTGATCAATTATGTAAAAAAGAAAAAAAAAAAAAGAGAGAGAGTTTAGGAGCAAGAGGCAGATGAAGGGAAAGAGGCACAGTTTATTTAGTTAGTTATCATTTTTGCTTGGAGGCACCCTATGCAAGGAAAGAGCAGCTGCTGAAAGAGATATTCTGCTTATGCAAACAGAGGAGACTTTTTTTCTTTATTGTTTTGAGAAGCAGAAGGTGCAATGTTGAAAACCAGACCTATTTCCAGGAGCACACACTTTTTCCTTCTTTGGGGAAAAGGTGGAAATATGATATTTCTTTAGCTAGAAGGGTTGGTCACACTGGTTGTGGGGCAAGGTATCCATTTGCTAATGCTGTCAAAAACATTTTATATTTATCCTAAACATGAATGAAATTCCAGGTATCAGTGGAAGTTCTCAGCAATCATGGCAGTTTTTAGAAATACTATTCTACTCCCAGCGTATTGTAGTCAGGGCAGACTCAACCTACATGCAGATGGGACAAAGGAGCCTCCTCTGCGCTAGAGATGAAATCCACCTTGCTATGTGTAGCTGTAAACACTAGAACGATTCCATCAGCAGTTCTGTGTGTGTGAAGTCTCATCTGCTAGAGGACTCTACGTACATTTTGGTGAGTTGCTTTTTGTAGGTAGGTGTGGCTTCATAAAGCAATTTCAGGCATAGGTGTAGGTGAGACTGTGGACGTTGATTCTTCTTATTCCCAGCTGCACATGGAGAGTTAGTGTAAAAAAACCTCCTTTGTCCTCCTGTAAGTTCTGTGGGCCAAACCCCTACATACTCCTGAAGTTTTATTTCAGTAGAATTTTGTGAGACATGGACTGTTACTCTTCCCTCTTCTTAAACAAAAATTGAGGTTGTAAACTTCTTTGTAAACAATGCCTTAAGCGTTTAATGGTTTTGGGCTCAGAGCAATGCATTCCAGTGCTGTTTCTATCTGCTGGTTTGTTTTCCATGTTTCCTTTAATGAAAAGTGTTACAGAAGTGGTTGGTAGCAGGTGGTAAATAAATTGGAAGCGTACAATGCAGGACATTGTCTAAGTGGAATGAAGGGATTTGAACCCTAAGCCTGTCCTCTCTACTGAGTGATAGTTAGCTTAGAATTACAGTAACCTACACAATTTCCATTGGCTTCATCTTGTTCCCATAGTAATCAGCATGTCATTAATTGCTAGCTTGTTTCTATGGAAATTGTATTTCTTGTATTTTTTACACTTTCAATGGCCCAAAATATAAAGAGGTATTAAAAGTTTTTATTTTTGAGGAACCTCTATGGGGGTCTTAAAAGTATGCTGATGCAAATCACATATTTGATCTGATCATAGTTACTTTCCAAATTATTTTTTTAACTGAATATGCCCTCATCATGAATGAGAGCTCATAAACTGGTACTATATAACCTAGCCTTAAAGACTTCTGGATAACAGAATTGAAAAAAAAAAAATCGTCGTAAGACTATGTGGACAATTTGGCTGGAAGGGGAAACCTGAGTCTATATAAATCACCTAGACTGGAGTCTGCTGAATGCAAGATAAACAGACGTAGAGAGCCAGTTAGTCTTTTAATTAAGATACCAATTGAATAATCCCTCATATAATAGTTCCAGAAAAAAAACCTCTTTATCCAGGACCTCATCTAGCAATCTTCTGTCAGGAGAGAAGTTTAGGACTGCTGAACACAAGATTAGCCATCTCGGTGTTTGCTCACATCTGCGTTAGATAAAGTAGTGCTGTTCTCTGGTCACCTGGTAAATGATTTCCTTACCTCTACCCATTTTTGGGTCTCCCTCTCACTTATTTTTATAAACTGCTCCTATAAATCAACAGATGCCTGTAGTGTCCCTGTGTAGGAAAAAAATGACCATAGAAAGTGCAATGTATACTCAAATCCAATTGAAAGCAGAATTATTTTCAGGAACAGTAGCAGGAACTGAAGGATTTGAGTTCTCCATAGATCAAGGACAAAGGCATGACAAATAAGAGGCTAAGTGGACTTTTCAGTTAATACATATTCTGTTATATGAAGCAGTATGATGTAAAAGCAATAAGGCTTTCTGAAGATCTGCAAGCATACTGAAAATTAAATTGCTATCTCTATTTGACCATGGAATGGTCAAGTATAGAGCGAAGGCAGCTTTAAAGAAAGGCTTTTGTGATTTCTTGACGAGCAAAAAATTTTTAATTGACCAATTGTTTGATGTTATCTAAACCTGTTTGCCTGTGCTCTCACCTACACTCTTAAAAGTGATGAGTACTTTCTTGCTCAGCATTCATGTCATCAGCAGCTACCCACCTATTCCTGCACTTAAAATTCCTTTTCTAGTAGTTTATAATCTGACATGTTCCTCTGCTTCACAGAAAAGACAAGATGAGCAGTTTTGAAATTATGAGCTAACACCGCTCACTCTCACATTTCATGGGTTGAAATAGAAAGCGGAAAATGGAATGTTCAGAGCGCAAGGATTAGACGAACCAGGCAAAAATAGTGCACAAGTTTGCAGATCTAATTTGTTAATATAAGGGGTTTTTTTTAATCAAAACTGCCTCAATGTACGTGAAAATAATCTGTCCGTGGGGAACTCATTATAGGAATCTGTCACTGAATCGTAATTCTGTCACTGAATTACTAAGAAAACTCAGTCTTTCAGATGATAAAGTTCATTTGCAGCTTTTTCTGGTAAATGGGTTCTTTTCCCTGTTGGGTGGGAGAAACCTTATTTTTCTAACTTGAATTTTCCCCTAGGAAAACTTTATTTAATTTTCTACCATGTGAATCTCCTCTCCAAGTACCTATCCGCGCAGCCTATGCAGGAGTGGCTCTTTGGACCGTTGCCTCATCTGACTACCACAGCATGTGATGTTATTGTTCCTTAGATCGCTGAAAATACAAAGACTGTGTCATTCGTATGGAAAATATAATATGAGAAATTATTTACTACAGAAATTTTATGAGACTGGGACTTACCAGGCCTTTATAACAAGCTTTTGAAGGGTTCTTAGCAACTTAATGACTTATAGTCAGAGTAAGATTTCAGCTGAAAGGATATTTTTCTTTTTAAAAATCGAAAAAAAAAATAGACACATGCTATTATAAAAGAAAACCATGTTATCTGAACCAATTAAGACAACATGGAGACCTATCATCTGGATGCTGCTTCTATGTCTGCGTGGAGCACGTCATTGTCTAGGACTTTGACTCGACAGGAGACAAATAATTTCAACTGTTACGTGGGTATAATCTCCTACATGAACACTTTTATTAGAAGAGAAGTGCTTGCTTACTTTAGCTTAGAACTCTTTCCCTGTGATGCAAACACACTTAAAAAAAAGTTTTGTGGTATCTTCATGTAAGATTGTAACTGTATTACTTCGAATTTACAATGAAACTGTACCAAACCAGTTCTCTTGTGAGGACAAGAGCGAGTTCTGCATGTGCATGGTCAGCAAGAAGGAGCGATTGAAAAAGCTTGCTGTGCTCCACCAAATGAGTGGTTGGGAATGATGGATTTGAGAGAGAGTAATCTGTGGCTAAGAAAGAAAATCACTATCTAGTGGGCAGGAGGAAAAAAGGTGTTAAAATATGACTGTTTTCAACAGAAGCAGCCCTATAGTTATATTTACGTATCTATAGAAAAAAGAAACATCAATTTAATGATACATAGACATTGCTTTCATAAAACAAAGAAATATGAAGAGAAATAAATAAATGTAAAATAAATAGCAAGCTGAAATTTCAATATTGCACATTGCGAAAGAAAAATAGAAAATTTTTTTAAACTCTTTCTTCCTACAGGTCTCCTGCCTCAGGATCCAGCCCTTCCCTTTCTAACAATGTACATTTTAACTATCTGCATGTTAATGTAATACACAGTAAATGCAAACTGTAATCACTTGTATAGGTTTATAAACAAGTTAAAATAGCAAATTCCAGAAGCAATGCCATCAAGAATACTTTGCACCACTCTGATGTCTGGTATTTTCCTAAAATTGTGAGCGGGTGGGATGCCTTCTAGCAAAGAGCCAGGAAAAGCTGTATTCTGTCTCGGTGCCAGTGTCAGCATGGAGTCATGACTGATGCCTTCCTGAGCCCCTGTCAGCTATGGCCACAAAGACGGCTCCTTTGGAACCTCGCCAACGGGTACAAATTAGAGCAGCCTTTGGGATGTTAAAATTTGTAACAGAAAAATTGGCCAGGCGCATGTTTGGCCTCAGACAAAGGGAGCAGAGAGGTGGCTCAATGTCTCCCTCTGAGTCCTTTTGTGTAGGCTGCCGTAAGAGGACTGATCTGCAGTAAACTTGCACGTTGCTAAAGCATAAGCAAAAATATCCATGTTTATGGATAAAATCACTCAGATGGTTTTGAATATTTAGTCACAAGGTTCAGAAGGTTTTGTGTGATGTTTCTTTTAGAGTGGGGGTGTTCCCACGATAATTTCTAAATATGCCATTTTAATGGCAAGTTATTTATTTTCCCCAAAGGAATATAAGGAATTATCCTAGACCAAAGTGGTGTTTGATAGCAATAGCTTTTACATGGCTGCGTTCCTGTTGTTTATTAATTAAAGGATGTCTATTCCGCTCCCCCCCCCCCAGCCCCGCCACACACACACTTCTTGATATTTTGGTCTTTTGCTTCTGGTGAGTATTGTATGAAGTCACTGAATATGCCTGTATGACACAGAATTGGAGCGATTACTGGAGTCCTAAAGGAGAGATGTAGCTGTGTGTAACCTGTCCTGCAGTTTCAATCTGACCAGCAGACGGGAGAGAGCAGTTAAGCTATTAGCTCGTCCATGTCCCTAAGGTGAAGAGGTTTGTGCTCTTAGGATATTATCTAGCTATGGGATGGGATTTTGTTTTCGTTAATTTTAAATATCTGGTTTGTGGAGAAAACGCTTGAGTAAAGTGACAGATGGGTTATATTGAACAACAGCAACATGTATAATATACTTTAAAGAGTCCTGCAATATGAAGCCATCTCATGCAATGTCTCAACTTCACATTGAATATTACATTATTTTTCTTTTAACTGAGTAGCTAAGTCAACTTGCTCCTGCATTTCTCATGGCACTGAGTTAAACGTGACTATATTCACTCCTGAGCAGCCATACAGTGTATAGGAGGTTACAAATGAGCGGTGCTCTTGTACAGACGTAGCTCTTTTTGCTTGGAAAATGGAACTGAATTTTGTCTTCGAGTAACGGTTTTTTTCTTTACAGGTGGTGCCTCCTTGTAATGCTTCTCTTTTTGGAGGGCACCTTGGTTCAACACAGGGTTTCAGCAGGCTGCCGCTGACCAGCACCGCCACAGGATGCTATTTAGGCATCTAAATAACAGTGACTCTGTCACACCATAACTAAATGCTGGTTTAGTTTCTCCTCAAGTTTCAGAATTTTCAGTCATACAAAGAAACCGAAATGCCTTGTTTACTTAAAAATACGACCGTATGATGTTTTCTCTTTAAGATGGACTGAGAACCCAGAGGGTTGCTTGTACACAAATTGTCTCTCAAACTAAAACAAATATGATTGGGGATTTGCAAAATCCAGTGACCCACTGTGCTGTGGAATTCACCTGAACCAGCATCGGGTGTCCTGAGATTATTTTAAGTCAATTCTGTGTGAGGATTATTTTATATGCTTACACAAAAATGTGTTACAAGGGGGTTTATTTTGTTTCTTGTCATTTTTCTGTATCAAAACCCTAAGTTCTAAAGTATTTTTTCAGTAGTCAGGCTTTCGGCTTTGCCTTGTGTGCTCAAGCAACTGACTTCGAAGTTTCCCTGCGATGCCTACTGTGACATGTGCAAGACATAAAGAAAATTTTACAAGCTTATTCTTACAAAACACGAATATCTTCAAGGCCCAAATTTAAAGAAGCATAGAGATTCAGCACTGCTGAATGTCAACTTTCATTTTCTTTATTCTCCAGGAAGAGTGTACAAACTTTTATATTGCACTTGCAGTTATGTAGACCAGGATTTTATTTTGTGTGTGTGTGTGTATGCTAACTTGAGTCTTCATGTCTATATATGTTTTTCTAACACAATCTTTCTAGTTTTACTTCTCAGCTTTCTTAAATCATTGTGAACAGTGACAACTGTCATTTAAAAAAAAAAAAAAAGAAATTCTAGAAGGATGAACCCTCCAGAAATTCTCAGTTAATGACATTTTTTAATTTTTAATTTATGCATGTACGTATGCTCTGGCATTTTATTTTTTAATAGTAGAGAGAAAAAAAATCATGGTATAGAAGAGAGTGAAAAGAAGAAAAGGAGAAGTAGATGATAGAATAAAAGTAGAAAAGAGGAAAAGGAAAAGAAAAAAGGGGAAGGGGAAAGTGGAAAAAGAAGAAAAGAAGGGGAAGTGAGGAAGGAAAGGGGGAAGGGAGGAGGAAGGGAAAGAAAAGAAAGAAGGGAAGAAAAGACAAGAATATTGAAATAGAACAGATTATTTGTAAAATAATGTATTAGGTGAAGGAAGTCAAGGGAAGATGAGAAGATAAAAGAGGTGAGCAGGCAGGAAAAAGGAATAAAAAGAGACAAATTCTGTTGATTCTACTGCAGGTGGCTTTCAGATGAGTAATAAAATATTACAATTATGAATATGAACTTAATGATTAATTTCAGTCAAAATATTATCAGAAGAATGTCTCAGCAAGAAAGCCAAGACATGGATGAGATTAATTACTGTAAAAGGCATAACCAGCTTCCCCTGTGTGAAACCTCAGTCTTTGCAGTCTCTGGGGAAACTGGGAGTGGAAGGGTGATATGAGAGCCCATCTTGAGTCACCTATGTGCTTCTTCTGATGTATTTAGCACTGCTGACTTTTTCTGGATGACCTCCATTTTCATGTTTTATCTCTGGCTATCCAGGACCTGAGAGGGAACCATTCCTGTGGCACGACGGAGATCTGTTCAAGCTGCTCCACTACTGGTTCCCAATAGTGCCTACATTAAGTGGTGGCAATACACTTACTTCATCTCTTTTCAGCATAGTTTTACATCACCTTACTGTAGGGGAAAGACTCCAGCAGAGAGAAATGATGGCAGCCTCATTTAGACCCTGATCGAGAAGACTACTAATGTGCATGAGTTTAAACATGTACTTAAGTGCTTTGCTGGATGAGGATATCAGTTTACATCACTTCAAACAGGAAATTTATTAAACATGAGAAGAGAGAATATTTTATATGGAAACACATGGAAGTAATTTCTGGTTTATATTAATGGATCTGTTTTTAATGTATGAAAATATGTAATGCTATAATTGTTGGAAAGCCAGACAGTGAAGATGATAGGTCTTTCAGCCAGGCCTCTACCAAAGATCAGATGTTCTAACTCTTCTTATATAGATGTGGTGTTTTTTTTCTGTATAGGTGTGGGTTTTTAGTATTATTTATGGCAAAATTATTCTATAATATTTAATAGAAAGCTGTAATGTTTCTTTTCATATTTTTATAAAAGTCTAGTGATGAAAAAAAACCACCCCACAACAAAACCAAACTGCCGAAATATCTTTTTCTACTCAGACCAATAGGTTTTTAGAGTACCTATAGGACTATAGCACTGACAGTCTGTAGTAAGTTATAGAATACTTTTTAAAACTGCTTCACAAGCTAACAAATATCTGGGATCTGAGCATATGTTTAGAAATCGAATGCTTGCATCCAGCAAGCATTTGTGTGTACTGACGTCTGAAACTCTGCAACAGTAATTAAAAATGAGCGTGACGCAGTCACCTACGGAGCACACTTCAGTTTTGCTTAGAGAGTCACGTGCCCCATCCCTGCAGCACGCGGCCGCAGGTCGGACAGGATACTGCCACGGTGGATCTTCCCTCTGAGACAGGTCCGGCATCCTCCGTAGCTGAGGAAGGTACGTGAGATGAGAACTCACTCAAGCAGGGTTCCTTCCCTGATGCTCTGTCCTGCCAGTGTCTCTGGATCAGCGTGGGATTAAGACATCTTCCATCTCCTTTGGGCAGCGCCAGCTCCCTGCTGAATTCTTTTTCTGCTCTTCTTGTTTGATGTCTCAGAAGAAATCAGAATTCAAATCAAGTCCATAAGTGGAAATGAAATACGACAGAATTTGCCTCTGTTTGGAGAGCCAAAGATGCAAAAGGCACGGCAGAAGTTGTGGAGCTCTCTCTTTGCATACCAACCACAGGGACAGATTTATACATCCCAGTTTAATATATGGTTGTAATAACACCTTGGAAACTTTGTTGCAGGCAGTCATCATCACATGGGAGAACTGTTTGTTTATAGAAATTACCAGATACTGCTACTTTTTTTTTTTTTTACTTTTCTTTTTGCTTGAAGAGTGTATTTTTTTTTGCTTGAAAAGTACGTTTTTTTTCAGATGTTGAAGTTTTTAAACTGAAACGCACTTGTTTTCATCTGGTCAACAAAACAAGTGCTTGTTGATATCTTTGCTGAGCTGGCAGGCTGGCAGTCTTAAATAGTATCAGGAAAAAGAAAACACCACTTGTAATAACAGATTTAGTATGATCACCCTTACTTTAAAGCAAAAAGGAGAAACCATACTTCAGCTTAAAAGAACCATCCGTGTAATTATCATTCCAGCTGTAAATAAATATATCCCAACAGTGGTTAGGAGAGGGTGTCTCATTGTACAGCCTTTATGTCCTCAAATCAAAATAGACAGTAATGATGCCGAACATTCTTCCTGTTGGCCATCACCTCTCCAGAGAACCATCTAAGTGGCAGACAGCATGTGCCCTTAAATCACAGTAATACTCTGTGCATTTGACATCATAGGGTTGTGTAGTTACTCTCTTAACGGATTCCAGAATTGTTGCTCAGATTGCAGGTCAGAAAGGCAACACAGCACATTAAAGATGCAGAACTGAAGTGATAATCCGTCGGGATTTATGTATTTATTTTGAAAATACATTGAAAAGCTGTCGTGGGATTTCATGATAGGAAATTGGCTCACATTCCTTAGGGAAGTGGTGTCCAGGTCGCTGCTTATCATTTCAGTGGGACCGTGTGGTGTCAGGGAAGATTTTTATCAGTATAGTGCTACCAGCGGATGTTACATTGTGATGCCAAAGGGAGTGAGCACAAGGTTTTCTGCTAACAAGTACTACTTCAATTTAAAATGCAGATCGAATCAAAATACCTGGACCCAAAAATTTTAGGGTGGTTTTTTTAGGGGTTTTTTGGTGGGGTTTTTTTGTGAAAGGGTTTAAAAAAAAGCTCATGCAGATTGTTATGTAATGACTGAACCAAATCTTTAAAACATAACATTCCCAAAATCCTTCATTCAAAAATCTCAGGTGCTGGGATGTTAGAAATCCTCATCTGAGTTTGGAGGCGTAGCTCAGTTCCGATTCTAGAGGTAACTGAGTGCCATCATAGTTCTCTAACTTACATTTCAAATCAATGTTTTGTCTTCCCTTTGCACTGAAATTTCTGCTAATTGAAACATCACCAGTAATATTTGCAACTGAAGTAAATTTAAAGCAAATCTTCACTAATTTGAAATTACGAATTTTTAATACACTTCTTATCACTCTTGCATTCATTCAAAGAATCCTGTGATGTACACATCCAGTGGTGTCCAAGGAACATAGCTTGCATTTAATAACAATTGGTTATGATTCCCCAGAATTGGCTCAAAATCAATCCACATTTTCATGATTATCATATAAGAAATAATTTTGTGAATAATTTGAAACTATTATTTGAAATTATGACGATTCACAGCAGGAATAAAGCTGTCAAACATTTGCCTTGAATTTTTCTGCCCAGCAGCATTTATGC
The DNA here is from genome assembly GCF_028858705.1 of Grus americana. NCBI lineage: Eukaryota > Metazoa > Chordata > Aves > Gruiformes > Gruidae > Grus > Grus americana. The sequence continues at coordinate 35,379,807 of NC_072856.1, read as the reverse complement.
AGTGGAAATTTTCCCAGATGACAAAACTTACACATGTAACAAAGATGTTAGAAACAGAAGGACCGGGAGAGAATGTTCTCCCTCTTCTCAGCTCTTCAGAGCAAGTCTGGAGTGTGGAGGCCAGAAGGGCACTCCTTTTTTTGTTCTTTGGACAGTTTGATATCTCTTTGCAGTTTTGGAAAGAAATGAGTATTTGTGCTCAACCCCCATGCTCACCCAGTGAACGCAAGCTATAGTTGTGGGGTGGATGCTGCTTGACTCAGCATCCTCTGTTTTACAGCAGATCTGGCTTCCCTTCTGAGTCCGCCTGTATTCATTTTATATTGAAGAACTGATGGTGGCACTGTGGAGAAGCTGGTAGAACGGACTAATGTTTTTTACTTACTCTGCCTTATTGAAGGCGAGTATTGTGCTCTGAAAAGAGCTGCCTGGGAAACGTTCTTCTGCGTAATGGAAGCTCCTGCGTTTTTCCGAATCTTTCTGCTCTTTATAGGACAAGTATTTTGCAGTTTTTCTTTTGTTCAGACATATTTTTATGTATTTTTAGAGAAGAAAAATTCAGTGAAGGAGTATAACTGCTCCAAGGAGAGACATGTCTTACCTCTATTAGTCAGTAACTCGACAGACAATACTAGGAAGTGGGAAATACAAGTGGAGTCCTTGTTTGCCTGATTTGATGCAAGGGCAGAACACTTCAATGTCAGATGAATGTTTCAGCCACAGGACAACTGGAGTTTCTAGCATGAGGACTCCGTCTGAATTACATCCTGCATCTAAGAAACATTTCCCGGCAAAGTTGAATTTCCACAGAAGGTTTCCATTTGGTCAAGAATATGCCTACATGTGGCACGCAAATGCTTCTCACTGATCATGATAAAATAGTTATTAAAAAGAAAGTTGTTGTATGGACACAAATCACATTCACCACTTTGAAATGACACTGTTTTTCTTAACGTGGATAAAGAGGTGTAGTGAATTCTAGACAGGATGCGACTGCTCTGAAAGTTTCTTCTTAGGAAGCTACTTTAGCCAAGGTCTGTCCCATGACATACATCCTTTTCTGAACCAGCCGTAGTATCCATCACCAAAATCTGATTCTACTAGAAAATAGTCATTCTTTCCAGGACACAAATTTTTCTTTTCAAGAGACCATCAGGCTGAGCTTCGTAAGTGTGCACGAGATAGTGCATGAAGATAGCTGTTTAGCATCTTGATACATGCACACAGACTTGCGCAATAAGGCCAAATCCACCTAACAAGCACCGTTGCCACGAATCTTAAGTAGCTATGTTGGTACTTTGATTTTAGCCAGGTGCCTGGCAGTTAGATAACTGCAAGAACTTTGTTCTGTGTTTCCCTCTGACTGATATTGCAGCTCAGGTAGGAAAAATTCCAAAAACAACCTGTTGCTGAGAGTGAGGCTTCCGGGGGAACACACTGTGCACCTCTTAAAAACACACTGAAATAATTACACTAATTTATCAGCGAAGGACTATGTAACCTAAGCTGACTACTGTCGTGGTGCCAAGAGTGTCTGAAGTCTAATATTCCATATTTTGAGACATCTTGTATCTAGAGGTTGCTTCGATGATCATGCACCCTGCTAATATATCATTTAAATAACAGATGGGTCCTCAAGCAGAGGGGCTTTGACCTCAGCATTCTTGATTCTTCATTCGACTCAGCTCTAGAAATACTTCCCCAGATTAAATCTCCTGGAAAAGTGTCAGATCTATCATTTGGATGTCAGTGATTGAAAATAGGTTGATATACTCTGCATGTGAAACTTGATCAATCTTTCTTCATGAGAAAAGAGTGCAGACACATCTGCTGAATTTAGGATTTAAAATGTGATTTCTCTTAGAGATCACATGCCAGATTCTGAAAGAAGCATGTGTGGTGCTCTTAATATTTTTTTAAAAAAATATGACAGCTCAAAGTGCCAAGTCTATGGAAACAGACTTACTTAATTTTTTTATTAGTATTATTTTGGAAGCCATTTTGGCTCCTATAAGTTATCATATTTTTGCATTCTTTATATTTATTTTCTTTTAATAACATTTGCAAAGGAATGTCTTTGAATATTGTCCATTTACAGAAGAACACATGTGGGCTGGAGTTTTGTTGCTTAACCTAAAGAAGGGACGTGGGAGACTCAAACAGGGCGAATTATTGCCAGACTACCAGCATTGTATTGCGACGAAGCCTAGAAGCCCCAATCATAAATCAAGCACTCAGCAACTAAAGAGGAGAAGTTAACACATTGCAGTGTAAGGATTGAATTGGAGGAAGGAACAACTTTGGCAAATAAACAAATATTAGAAAATGTATTTTCCTCTGGGGAGGTTGTCAAGGAATGGGAGTTTCAGTGCTTTCCTCAAATGCATCTTGAAACTGCCTGATGTCAAACACCACATATCAGACAAAGTAGACTGTTTGCTAGAATATGGTTTGCTTCTAAAACTCACCCTTATTCCCAGTCTCCTGAGAAGGCTGTAAAGTGAAAGAAGGGCGTTAATATCACTTCTATAGGAAATACATAGCCATACCTGCTTTTTCCATAGGAGGAAAGGCAATGGAAATGTGAAAGCAAGCTGATTTTAAAAGCAAACACGTGAATAAGGGAAGAGCAAAGTAATATAGCTTTTAAATGCAGAAGTAAAAAATAAATTAATGATTTCATCTCCGTCAAACAAAAAGAGCAATAGGAAGTGGCAAGTCTGAAAGGAGCTATTCTTACTTATACCTCTTCTTTCCCTTTAATAGTTTTTCTTTCAGTGGAAAGTGTTGAGTTCTTTTTCCACCTTGTTTATTTTTTCCCTTTTCTTTTTGTGAAAACATGTTTCCTTCCAGAAATCCGCTCTGCCTTCATCCTGGCAGAAACTTCCCACTGTTATTAATATGCCCTCACACTTATAAAAAGAAGAGGTAAAGAAAGATTATCTAACTTGAGGCAAGACCTATGCTCTAACTCTAGTGTGCCCATATGCTTGTAGGTTATCCAAATGTCTGCTGAAGACGAGTTCCTCCAGGTCCACAAATATCTGATAGAACTATCTGAGTGTCAACCTTTAAAGGAAATTGTTATTTTGGATGATTCACAGTGACTGCTTTTTTTGCTATTTCTTCAGTAATAAACACACTGTTTCGATGACTCCTAGAAACAAATCCACAGTCCTCACTCAGCAAAACTCTTGTTGACTTCAATAAACTTTCCTGAGCAAGTTTTGAAAAATGGCTTCAGTATTTGGCTGAAAATAAGCTACCTGAAATGTGTGTCTTTTTCAAAACATTAATAAAATGTGTTGATTTTTTTTACTTTTAAAATGACATCTCTCAATAACTTTGCCAACACCCCCCCCAAACCAAGAAAAAACCTCACCATTGCTGGAACTAAATGTCCTTCAGGCATTTGATTTTTCCCAAGAATGCCAGGACCAAAATTCCTTTCTCAAGTGTTTGTGAACTGGAAAAAATGTGTATTCTGGTTTCTGGCACATGCCTAAGTTGGCTACTTTTCCTCTGCATTCTTTAATGATCATAATAGTTTTCCATTACTTGTTGATTCCTGTTAATAAAGTAACATCAAGGGATCACAGTAAAAGAAAGGTTGATAAAATTCTGACTCACGTGTAGCAAATGGAAATTTGGATGGGCCAGCTTCTGGCTTAGCACAATGAAAGGCTCCTCTTGGTGGGTCAAGGCGTGTTACTGTAATAAACTCAGTCAATAGTGGTGTGTGGCATTTTTACTACAATGAATACGTACCCAAAGAGGAAGATAAAATTTGACACTTAGATTGCGCTTCAGTTCTGGATGCACCTGTTTCTTGTGAATGGCAGAAGGATGTGTGACAGCTGCTTATCTACTCATTCAGAACCGGAGATGGCTTCTGGCTACGGCTGGAGAAACTGGAAGTGCTGCAGGAAAACAGAGAAAGATATGGGCTAAATTTAGGGATAAAATTATTTTTCCAAGTCTGATACTAAAGTCCTTGCTTAGTATTAAACAAATGTGATTTTTTTGGTGACTCCTTGCCATTGTGGCAGGAGATAACATACAGTCTTTCTGTCACACCACACGCAGTGTGGTAGTGTGAGGGAAGAAGATGTAGGTAGAACAGCACATGAGCTGGCATTGAAGTTGAAAGATTCCTCCTGCCTGGATCATGGATCTTTCACCAGTGCAGATGCCTGATAAAGAGTTGTTTATCCACAACTGACATTTTTGCCCCTGTCGTATGGAAAACTAAAAATAAGTGCAACGATAACTCTTTTGGCTAGCTTGTAGAATAACTTCAGAAATTCAGTTTTCCACTGGCTAAACATAACGCCTTAGCAACCTAGCCCAGAAAGGGACTAACGCACACTGATCCCTGGATCATACAGAAACTGTCAGCCAGGACAGGTTGCGGTAAATGCAGCAAGGCTGCTTTTTAAAAACACTTTTTTTCTGCTCCACATCCCACTGCTTCTGCTGAACTTATTACTCTTGTTTTCCTGAGCACGTAGCCTGGCTCTCAGCTCAGAGGAAGTTGATCCATCACTGTTTAACCTTTCTCTCCCCCTCCTCCTTTTAAAAAGCATTGCTCTTTTCCTAAATTGTTTCTTGTAACTGAAATGATACAATTTTGCACTGAAATAGCCATATCGCATTAAACTGCCTTCTTAAGTTCTAGTTTCTACAAAGGGATTGACAAGTGCAGATGCTACCTTTATGCTTTTTCCTCCACAACAATTCTCATATAGTTAGGAAAGAGGAGTGGAGGCGAGAGGAAACAATTATTTAGATGACAATTGCTTGCTGGAGCTGGAAAACCCAAAGTAAATTCCTTCACTTTGAAGGTAGCACAGTCACTGATGTTCTCTGGTGGGAAGAAATAATCTTCTCTCCTCAGTGATTTCTCCAATGGATATGCAAATGCACTCTAGCAAGTTCCCATGTTAAGGTAAATGAATTGGGAACACCAGAGGATTTCAAGGTACTTCAAAACTTTCCAGTCAGGTCAGTGAGACTGGAATAGGATCAACAGATACATTTCTAAGTCTGTTGCTCACGCTGTTTGATGTCTTGTGTTATACATCGAAGCTACTCATACCTTACTGAAACTTTTATAAACAAACACATGCTAAAATTTGGCAAATCTCAGCTAAATATAGATGAATAATTAGTCCTTTTGTTTATTTTATATGCATGTTTGAAACGCTGTAGGTGCTTTTAAAGTGTTCTGAGGAAATTATGTTTGATAAAATTCACTACTTGTGGGAACACAAAATGCATCACATGTTTCGGTGAAGAAGAAGCTTTTCAATCGCTTTGTTCTGAATCTTTCTTCAGGAAAGGATTTGGATTCAGTTTTTCCATTTGATACGTACTGTGAGGGCATTGTGTAAGCAACACCTGTTTTAGAGGGCTGAATCGTGGTTTTGTTCTCCTTCCTCAATATTTACTTTCAGTTACATTGCTTAGCCGAGTTTTCAACGTTAGACATGTTGGAGTATTTGTTTTACTTCTTTAGAGCAGCGTGCGGCCCTCAAACTGCGTGCTGAAGTCCTGCATTGGGAACCAACATCCATGGCATTTTAGTATATTTGAAACTATATTCTACTAGTATCCAAACAGTGGATGTGCATATCTGTCCTTTTTGAATCAAACCAATTGTGATTTTTAAAAGTTTAATAAGAAGTTGATTTTTGTCTGTAGTTGCTTACTTTTACTTCCTAGCGTTACTCCAGGAAGGATCACAAGGATGCTTTCGGGGCTATGTGCAATGCAGTTGTTTCACTGATCTACATGTTGAGTTGTTGTTAATCGCTTTATTATTTTATTTTTTTAATAAACATAGTAGCTTTTGGAAAACACATAGAGAAGATATATCTCCATTTTATGTGCTGTAAACCTATATAATGCTCAATATATTAATCTGCATTAGAAATTTTGAAGACAATAATAATTTTGTACTAAACTCTGGTGCAGGGACCTGCTACCAAATTCAGTTTTCACGTTGCCTTAAGATTGTTTCGGGGGTTTTGTTGCAAGCCCGTCCCTGAATTTTGTCCTGCACTTGATGTTTTTACTAAGAGGAATAGCATCTTCAGTGAAAGTGACTGCAGTAATTGCCAGACTAGTGGGAGAGAATTTACTCTGCAGGTCCTTCCACAAAATATGACCTATGAATAGGTAGATAATTTCAGCATCTGGCAGTTGCTTTATCATCCCAAAGTCATGCTTTAAGCATGCTTTAAGCGTGACCATAAGCCAACCCATCTAGGACAATTCCCTTGGAGGTCACATAGCAAGAATCCCTTCTTACCAGACCCCAGATGTTCCTCATTGAAATTGGCATTGTTGACTTGTTTGTGACATATGTCAAGCAACTAATGAAATGAGAAAAAATTCCTCCTTACCTTACTCTTTTTCACTGGGTATGGCGTTGTAGAGGTATTTCTGATGTTTCTCAAGCAACTAACAAAACACAGAGAAATCAACACTGTGACTAATTACAAAATAAACATGTCTCCATATTTTGGAGCTTTAATATTCATCCCAGCTGTCTCCAAGATTGCCTTTTCTTTATGCTAATTCCCAACATGACTTAAATTCAAGGACTCAGGTGCACAATGTAATTCTTGTGTATCTTGGCTGTAATAAGAATACAAATAATTAATTCTTCGATGTATAAACCTGACAGTTTACTTTTCTAAAAAAGGAATTATGCTACAATTAGAATTGCTTTGAAGTCTGCAAGTATTTAATAAGTGAGAGTAGATGACACTCAAGAATATGTAGCATTATTCTTGAATAATAAGAGTTCTCGCTATTGTGCCCTGTAAATGGTTAACATTGGGCAGTATTTCAGGTAATGTTTTTAACAAAGCATACCACTGGCTTTGTAATAATAGCAATATCCACTTGGGAAATGAAAATTCATATCCTTTGAAGCCAATATTCAACTTACATAAAAAACTGAAAATGAAATATTTCATGTTTAGAAAATGAAGTCTTGATTTTAAAATGCTAATTTGCAATGCATTTATGTATGCAAAAAATGTGATAGAAATACTTCTATGCTCTGTGTATGACTATATAATATGACAAGCTTGTGTTTTAAAGGAATTGTTCTTGAGTGACTAAAACAAGCTTCTGTCAAGATGATGGTTCAGGGAGATCAGCTGTTAGGATTTATTGCTTGGCTGCAAAATAAAAAGATTTGCCTAAGTTGTGCAAAAGTATTTTTAATTTTGCAGCTATGACGATTGGTACCTTGTTTAGTTTTTGCTGGAAGTTTTACTTGGATATTTGTGTATGAGTTCAAATTTATACTGACCATTTTGTAAATTGCTGTGTTCAATGGAAACTTCAGAAGTTTCCCATTCTTCACAGGTGTAGCGATTCCATTCCAGATCAACCTTCCCAGGGATCTGTAATCCAGATACCGAGATCACATGCTTAAAATTTCTGTGTGTTCTCCTATAAATGTCACATTTAGACTTGAAGACTGAAACAATCCTGCATGAGTCTTCAACAAAAAGCTGCATATCTGGAATATGCAATGATCTGTGCCGTACTTTCTATCACCATGAAATCTAGAATTGCAATTGTTTATTATATTTAGCTAACTATTTCTTAGACTGCTTATTAAGTAATTCAAGCAAAGTCACATATTTAGCCTCCTTTGAGAGCTACAGAAGTATCATGAACATTATGTTATACAAACCAGATATCAAGATATGAAAGTAAATGAAACTCTGCTTTATTTTTCCAAATTATTCTGTAAATTTTCTGGTCAAGTGACATTATTTTCTGGAGCCTTTAGTTTGTCCAGTGTACCCAGTAGGTTAAGTTTAGCTCCACCCCCCCTACCCCCCCACGCCCCAAGAATTTACAATCAAATTTACAGTTGTTTACTTTCAAGAGTAGACACATTAATATATTTTAAGAATAAGTAAAAATGGGTAATGGAAAGAGCGTATCCATGGTCATGCTCATGACAGGGTGATTGGGCCTTTAAAGGCCTGTTCCAACCCAAACCATTCTATAATTCTGTGGTTCTAAGATAAGAAAATATATCCTTCTTTCAAAGTCAAATAGGATTTTCACTGAAATTACTCAACACTAGATCTGTCTACTGAAACGTTCAAGGGATCTAGAGAGGCAGCAGAGAAGAAGATTCACTTTACATTAATCAAGAGAATTGATCATTTCTTCAGACATTCTCAGTGTACTTGGTAGTAACTGTAATCTTGGTCACAGGCATCCAGACCTTAGACAAGACATGTCAGGATTCCCCATGGCACACAGATTCTGTTTTTACCCCTTCTGTATGCCACATCGTCCCCAGTTATAAATGTATCCAGGAATTTGCATCCTTTGTCTCTGCAGTGATAGCTAGAGATTACTTAAGGGCACGTTTTATTCTCCTTTGTGCGAGTATTTCAGGAGATGTGAGGCTTAATTTTGCAATAATTGCAGTCACATAGGTGTAAAACCAAAATTAGTGTCATTGAAAATTAATGTTAAGTCTTTAAAGCTGAAAGTGAAAACTGTGATTAAAAGTTTAAAAGCAATTTTTCACATATGCTTTCTGATAAACAAATGGGTTTAAATAAAAAGAAATTACAGTTCTGAACCTCTTATGTTCGTCGGCTACCACTAATTCTCTGCTCCTTCTACTGTGTCTTAATGACTTCAACATGTAATGAGTAACAATATCTTTTGAGTCCTTCTGTAAAGGTAGTCATATATAATGCCAGTATCCTACATTAAAGTCTTGTAAGTAACCTATTTCTAAAATATTCAAGATACGGCTTATTGAGAGGTCTGGGGAAGGTGCCACTCATTTATGTGCATGATCTTTTACATATGTGTACGTCTTTGTAACTTCTGTCACCTTCTGCCCGTACTTTTTCTTGCCTTTTATGAAAGGTGTTGTCTTTAATGCCTGAACAATATTTGAGCAAGAATGATCTGTACCATGTAAAGTAATTTTCAAGATATAATAATTTCTAGTGTGTGCTTTTGTTAGTCCTTAATTCAGGCTATTCCAAAAGATACTCTGGAGTGTAAAATGAGTCTGCAGTCTTGGGTTCTAGCTGTTCTTGATGCTCCCCCTACTAGACATGATTACCAATCACATTTTCCCTTTTGTGTATTGCAGCCACTATGGAAGGAATCTCCACTGCTATATGATCAGCCAAGCCATGATTTTTTTTCAATTCAGAATCGTGATTCTTGATATAGCTACCATTTTCCAAGCAAACTACAAATTAACTTCCTTTAGAGGTAAGAAGGCCACTGCCACCTTCCTATAAGCAGCAAGGATCCACATGTGCTGGGTGAACTGAGAGCCTGGCCAGTTCTTCCTATCAGGTCCTCCAGCTCTTTCTGAGCTCTCCATAGATAAAATGTTGGCTTTATTAAAGTCAGTAGGAGTCATGCGTTTAATTTGAGCAGGTCCAGGATTTCAGCTCATAAATCTGAAACTCATTTTATAGCATAAATCTCTTCCAGACAGCACCATGGCAAGAAGAAAGTATTATTTTGCTTCCACAGTGATTGATCTGAGCTTTTCCTTCTACTTTACATGATCTAGGAAGCAGTATGTCTAAGAAAACATGTGCCAGAGACCAAACATTCATCTTCATCATGCTACTGAGGACCTGTTTGCCTTCTGTGTTTTAGGTAGAAATATATGAACCCTTTTAATCGAGATTGGGCAATTTTATTGAAGTGACTTGAACCTTCAACAAAGTTTGCAAGTATTTGGAGGTTTGTTCTTTGACTTTCGTATTTCATTTTGCTGTGATATTTCCTGTTTCTGTCCAGAAGCAGAGGCACTGATATATTACATGAGCCATTCCTCCTATGTAGTTCTTAGCCTCAGTAGAACAGATTTCTAAAAAGGTATGATATTTGGTAATGGTGTCTATAATTGGGAGAGTTAGGGAGTGCATTTGCAGATTACATCAGCATCTCAGCTTTCGGATGCTGATTATCTGAAGCAAATCTGTGCATCTCTACCGACTTGCCTACCACGTGTTTGTTTAAACTATCATGCTTGCCAGGGGTTTTGTAGGGACTGAAATTTTGGTCTGGACTGAAAGTATTCACTGTGTCTTTTGAGCTCAGTGCAGCAATACATAAGAAAATAATAATCTAAAAGGGCTTTCATATAAAATGAAATAGAATTAGCTATTGTGGCTCAGCATCTGTCAGATGTCCTACGCCTGAGGTCATTGGCTTAGGCCTTGACAACACTGATGAGATTAGCTTGTCATTCCTGGTGTTGAGTTGCAAATGTCTGGATTTGACTTCTATTGGCAGTAGCTCCAAGGATAGGAGGAAAAACAGCTTATAAATTCTTCAGAGTTCTTTGGAGCCAAGAGCCACTTTTCTGGCTGGCTTTGCAAGCAATATTATTTAAAGGGTATTTGAAGACATGAGGATAAGTGAAGAGTAAAATAGGAGTGAAAATACTAAAAAGTTATTTCTCGTATAGAATAACTGATAAAAACTGTATACATAATTATCTCCAGTAACATTTCTCATCACTCATAATCACTTTCTCTGCTGCAAGGGTTAAGCGTTCTTCAGGCATATCACTCATTGCCTCAGCTATGTTTACCACTCTGTTTATTGCTCATTTTCTTGGAATATATTTGTGAAAACTGGAAAATTGTATTTTACTAAGATTATTGGGTTTTGGCCAATAAATTACATTGACATTTTCTTTTAAAATGTCCAAACTGAGGTTGGCTGGGAAAGGCAGACAAAGAATGACAGTTTTTTGATCACTAGAAAAGAAAACAATAGTAAGTCAAATCATGAAGCTTTTATTTGGAAGAGGGGAGTCAGAACTTACTGTTCCTTGGTGAGTGGAAACATGTGAAGCTACTGAGATTTTGCAGAACCATCATGGAGGAGTCTCTCAGACCTTGTTTCACTCTTAGCTGATAGGGATCTAATGAATGTGATGGGGTTCTGAGAAGATACTCCACAAGCTATAGAGACATTTAGATTTTAATTTTTTTGGTTTTGCCATCCATCTGGAGGAATCCAACAAAATTCCAAGCCAGGGATTCTCCTGTCTTTTGAGATCATGAAACCAAATATGACAAAAATCTTTTTGTTTTGACTTTGATAGGCTCCTTCGTAAGTAACTAGTGCCTGCTGGTCTAGTGGATGGTTTTCGTAAAATCTCTAGTTGAATGTTAATGGACTTGAGGACAAATATATTCTCTGGAGCCTACAAAAATGATCCCCTAAAATTGGTGCCAGCAAGCAATTAAATTAAATGAATGAAGGGATCAACAGTGCAAAGCAATCAAGCTTGTAAATACAAATGTTAATTGCAGCCTTTATGTACTTCATCTGCATATTCATTTGTCAGAGTTAAATATATTTGCAAATAAATAAATATATTTCCAATGAGATAAGCTAGTATTTAAGGCCTTCTGCATAACAGATGCCATTATACTTCAACTGATTATCAAATAACCTGTTACATATGAAGGAGCTTGGTTTTGGTACACAATTTCAGTAATTTTGGCTGCTCTGTAGGTGGCTGGTCTACAGCCAGTGCTATTCACTCCACTGAATGAAGGTACTTAGGATCAAGCTCCCTGCAAGTATCACACATTATTTTTGTGCTCCTCCAGAGAAATCTGGTAATAATTCTTTTGCTGTCTTTGAAGTTAGTTTCTAAGTTTTTAAGCTGGTGACTAACTTCCAGATATTTAACGTGCCTTGAGAAATTAGTGCATTTCCTCCAGTTGCCGCATATTATCACAGGTGAAGTTTAAATGAGGAACGCTGCAGTTCGAAGACATTGACACGGACACAGCGAGCCTCTGAATGACGAGTTGCAGGGAGCTGTCTTTCTTTGAAAAATGTGGTTAGAGATCAGGTCCTCTGAAGGTTTAGCCAGTCAAGAAAAAGGAGCTGATGAAAAACAGCAGCCTTGAAGTTGAATGCTTCTTGTGGTCTTTTCAGGTCATGGGCCAAATTTAACTACAGGCATAAGCGAGACTCAGCATAATCAGTTAAAATTGCAATATGTTAGTCTCAAAAAGAGAAAAACAGAGTAATGTCAAAGAGCTATTTATTTATTTTCTGTCATTTTCATAGGCTGGGGAAGATCTAACGAGAGTCTTGATCAAAGAATTAAGGGTGGGTGAGCTGGGAAAACACTGTTTTGGAATTATGAGTGGATAGCAACATTTCACTCCGCACACGCTGATCTGCAGAGCTGGAGCTGTGGGGAGCAGGAGCGAGGAAATGCAGTAGTAACGAAGCCAGACACTGGCTGGAGCTGAGCAGTTCACAGCAGAGCTGAGGGCCACAGGATTTAAGAATTAGCTATAGTCACTCTCGTGCATAAATGAGACTAGCTAGGGGTAAATGGCAAAGATAACATCTTGCTGTGCTCTCGTCGTAGTTACAGCAGAGTTGCGCTGACGTAATTGTGACAAAAATTAGTCTCGTGAATTTGGTATTTGCAGGTGGGAGTTCTGATCCAGACCTTGGAAAATCTGTACCATGTCCTGCTGAAAAGAACTCAGTATTCATGCTTGGATACCAATTAAGAGTGTTAAGAAATCAGAACCATGCTGTCGTGCCTTTCTTTGAAACTTGCTGGTAATTTTCCCTGGAGGCAGAAATAAATTTAATCCTTAAACTGCTGCAGAAGTCTGGAGCAGACCAAAAAAATTACCAGTAGACCTTTCTGCAAAAAGAACTTAAAAATGTTTGATCTTTATTTATTTATTTATTTTCATCTGAAAAGTGGGAGATATATAAAGGAGTAGGCATGTGATTCTACACATTCTCTGTTTTTCTTACTCACTTCCTTTACTTTCTGCTACAGACCTTTGGAAGAGACATGAGTAGACAGACTTTTGGTCTGACACAAAATGGCTCATTAATGCCTTTATCTGCCTAAGCGCTTCCTTTTGCCATTGTTCGGGATACCTTTGGCTAAGTTTCCTTCAGTGTACATAAGCCTTTCTTTGGGAAAGGTTTTCAGTTACACATGACATCTCACTTTCAGTAGAGCGGTAGTTAGGGAATGGGGCTGGAATGATGACAGATCCTATTCAGGTTGTCTTCCACCTGTTTCAGAATACTCTGGGATGACAAATTGTATTCTGACTCCCGGGCCCATAGTTTCAACACCCAGTCATCAGGATGCCTTTTGAATGGGAAAGTTTGGCTCTTGACACCCAATTCCTTTCTGGCAATATTTTCAACAAAAAATAAAAATGTTGAAAGCTTGAAAATTGCTATGAAAACAAAATACATGCCCTGCAGACAGCTCTGCCATCTGTGCTTCAGGTTCCCTGAATAAGTATTTCTAAAAGTTTGCACAGTATTTAAGCTGTGTCAGAGCAGTAGATTAAAAAGGGTTTTGTAGTCCATGTGGTTCTTGTTTGTTTGTTTGCTTGTTTTTATCAGGGGTTCCTAGAGAGTAAGAATAAGTGTTGCTTTAAAATGTGTCTGTGGGTACATATACACACAGAATTTAAAAGAAGTGGTAAAAATTAAGCAAAGTTTCATGTGTTGTGGAGCCAGCAGATATATATCTTTGGCTCAGAAGGATTCAGTTTCATTTCTCAGCGGGAATTTTTGAGTTTTTTCTAAAAAAACTGTAATTGGAAGCTGCTGTTCTAAACATGGGACACAGGAACAGCCAGTGACATTGGGATTCGGATCCACGCTGTGTACCAGCATTTAAAAATGTTACATCACCATAGTCTGAATTAGAGCGATTGTGAGAGCTAAGAGGAAGTCAGTACAGAGATAGTTATGATTTTACATAAACGGAAAACTCTCTTGACAGAACTTCGAGTTTGCACGAAACGGCAATGGTTATGAGAACAATTTTCTCACAGGAATTAAGCTAAAGATGTTTATAGACTTTTTAATGTGTCTGACATTTTTACTCCTTAACAAAGCTATTTTTGCTAAAAATATTTAGATGCACTTGGATTACATTCCTCTTGGAATGTGTGTTTGTGTGATTTAAGCATTATCTCGAGTTTCTTCTAGAAAAAATAGAGAGCAGAGGATAATTTATTAGCAACACGCTAATAGAGGGAAATATGGATACAATAATAACAGAAGTGGAGGATACCTTAGACAAAACAATTTGTACACCACGTCCAGCTAAAGAATACCAAATGCTTATGCACACGATATTAGGATACTGAATTGCCAGTATTCCCCTTGCCCAGAGCCTTTATCTTATGTTAAAAAATTGTTACATGTAATATTGCTGGTTGGCCACTGTCAAATTAGTGGATGATTGCTGTTCAATTTCTTTTTATATATCTATGTTCAGAAGGTCACTATTATATTTGAACCAATTTGGTGGTTCTGCAGCAATGACAGCAGAAGATGAATTTTGTAAGAATGCAGAATAGTGCAAGACTTGGCTAATATAGAGGATTTCGGGACAAGAAGAAATAGAAAATCTGCTCCTGCTAATATTTCAGATCAGCCAGGTCTTAGTGGATTTTTCTTTTATTTACATATTTTTGTTTATTCTTTACCTTTTCCTGTAATTGTGTGCAGCATAGATCCTATTTGCAACTCCTCCAGTGATATCTAGATAATCTCAGAAAATGAACTTAATGGAGGTGTTAATTTCCTCTTGATGAAGGGAGGAATAATTGGATATGATAACAGGAATCATGATACATCCTGAGTTAGGACAGATATCTCTGAAAGGATGGAGTGAGTGGCAAGGTAACTCAGTGCACTGAGAAAAAGAAAAAAAAAAAGAGAAAATACATTTTATGAACTGAGAGCTATACAGACATTGACAATATATAGAAACCATGACTTTCTTAAGGGAGGGAGGGTAGAAGGCTGCTTAGCTCATTTACTGTTGCACTCAGCAAATGTTATAGCATATACTGTCCTGATTAACAGATGGATTAGTAAATGTTTCTCGGTGCTTGGGTAAAGCTCGAGTTCAGTGATTTCCCAAATGCTATTACCAAAAGCCAATTTTTGAACCCTCTCAACTGCAATATCTGCATTTGCTTTGCCATTTGTAATTAGTTATTCTACATTACCACGCAGCGTGGAAATCGCTATAGAGTCTTACAGTGTAATGTAGTCAGTAGTGGTGCCAATAATAAAACGAAGTTTCTACTATAAATTGGCTTGAATTTGAGGTGACTTTTTGGTCTAATATGCAATTTCGATGCGCGTGGTACACTTTTTTGCTTTAGTTTCACCATGTGCAACATAAAGTGACTGTTACTGGTTATCGTATGGGATCCATTCTCTTCATCGTGAAGATCTCTTTCTCAAACTCTTTGACTTGCATGCAATTTCTGTAAGACACTACGTTTTCTGCTGCCAGAAATATGTTTCATATGCTGCTTGTATATCCAATTGCAAATGATGTTTTTCCCTAAATATACATCAAAGGGACCTATGCCACTGATGACTTGTGGGACTTTTCTATACTGCATGGAAAGAATAAACTGGACAATTTCCTTCCTTTAGAGCACTGTTTTCTGACCATAAATTTCACCAAGAAAGCACATAATTGCTAAGCTGGCTTTGAAAATGCCTAACTTCTACTGAGGCAACTTATAGGAAGTCCTATGTTTATCTTTATAATTGAGATCTTTCCATCTGTTCCCTTTCAATGACATTATTGAGTGCATTTTATTAAACATGCAGGTATTCACAAACACTCCCTCCTCCCTCGACCCTCTTGATTCTCTTTATTTCTTTATGCCTGGACAAATCTTAGAGTATCCTACTCCAAATGGACCTCTGTAACTTACCGTGTCCCATATTGCTATTTGTAATCGACGAGAAAACTCCGCTTGCCTTTTTTAGCTTTTAGAACATTGAAAGCTGAAGTATCAGAAAGCTTTAGGAAACAAACATTTTTGCTTATTCTCAATATTTTTAATCCCGTGTTACTGCTGGAACTATGAGCGGTTATATCTTTTTTATCCAATTATTCATGACTAGAAGCCTAATAAAACTTGGAATTATCTTGAGTAATTCAGAATGGCAGATTTTCAGGATACAGAAGCACGCTTCTCCCTCGTGAGGTCTCCAGAGAGATTGCAACTGACCTCTTCTTGCCTGAGCACGATCCTTAAATCTTCTCTTTAGTTTCCTTTGATACAAAACTATCCTGGTCCCTGCCTGCATGAGGATTGCAGGGGGTGAGAGCTTGCCCTGCACTGAACACGGAGTCAGATGGGACTTAATTTTTTACCTTCACAGAATTTTGTTGTCATAAGAAAAAAATAGCTACTTATTCTTGGGTGTGAAACTTGTCTGTGTCAGTCTAAGCCAGAGCAGCCTCGGCCGTGTGTCTGTATTTCGGTCTGACCTGCTCAAGAAGCCTCAGCACACCACACAAAGCTGCTCTGTCTCTAGGTTGAGTAACAGCTATATGATACTCCCAGACATACCTTTCCTAGCCACATGACATATTGCCATTCCAAGTACTGAAAGACTGTATATTTCTCTTTCCTGTTATTATAAATTCCATGTAAAAGCTAAACTTCAGAAATACAGCGAGGTATTTGCCAGAGACTTGAACCCAGGAGAGAGAGTTTTTTCTGGGATCTCTTCTGGCAGTTTGGACCTCTCCAGACACTCAGGTGGCCCTCAGGGGAGGTGTGGAGACCTACACTCAAAACGGGGGTGCAAGAAAGAGAGATGTTTTTATGGGCGTAAGAGGTAGTGACCTGAGGTGGCCCCTGTAAATCAACAAAAATGTGCAAAAGGTTTTGGTCGCACGAGCAGAGAAAGAGCTTGAGTCATCTAGAAAAGTAAGGGGAAAAAGAACGTGTCCGATGGAAAACAGCAGGGACAGTGTGAGGAGAGTAGGAGAGGAAAAGCCCAGAATGGGAGCTGGGTGCAACAGGGTCCAAGAATGACGGATGCCAGGGAAAGAAGAAAATGGTGTGTGTGTAAAATTCACGGCAGAATCTCCATTAGGATTTCCATTTAGGGAAAGCAAGGCAGCAAACTACTTGACAGGGGTAGGGGTAGAAGAAGTATAAAGAAAAAATATGCTAAAAAACTTCAGAAGAGTCCCTCAGCCAGACCTGCCTTTGCTGCAAGAAAAGTGATGAGATTCTAGAGGCAGGAGTCATCATGCCTTCCAGATGAGAAGACAAAATCCCTAGAAGCTTGTGGGACAAAATTAACACAGAAGAAGGATCAAAAATTGCCCCAAAGCTGAGAGGGATATGGGAACTGCTGCTGATCTAAAAGAGAGGGAATTACCCAGGGCACTTTATGTGTTCCTGGCGCGAGGCCAGAGAACGGGATTTATCTGTCACAGAGCAGCCTTACCATTGTAATTAGTTTCATGTGCAATTCTTACAGCTCCACTAATTACGGACGCCCTCCCCGGGGCTCTTTGTAACTGTCATTGCCTCCTGTTTATGTCCCCCCCCCCCCACCCCTTGCCCCCGCCGCTGGGATGTCAGCCCATCTCTGAGGAGCAGCAGTATCCGCTCCAGGCTTTAGGACTAGGAAGAACCTCTTTCCGTTTGTGCTGTTCTTGCTGTGGCTGTGCAGCTCCTACCTAAAGTTTGGCACTGAAAGCAATACTCTATCTAAATGGTAGAGTTTAAAAGAACCCAACAAAACTTCAGTTGTATAACAGGGGAGCAATCTGCAGCCATTTCAAACAATCTCTGAACTGTCATTTTGCTTACGTCATTCTTGAAGAAGGCTCAGAGGGTGCTTGTGTTCAGAGACAGTCTTGTTGCCTGTCATTCTTCATGAGGATTGGTAATAGTTTTATGATTGGTACCCATAAATTTTGTCTTTCAGAGCTAAAGTGCCTCCCTGTTTCATCCTTTTGGTTTAACGCTTGATACTTTTTGGAATTCAGGTTCATTGTTGCTACATCAGGTTGGGGTAGCCTAACTGCAGTCCCATTATTTGCATATTTTCATTTCATTCAGTTAGGTTCCAGGTTCAGATACTATCCCTTTTTTGGTCTTCGGATCAGAAGAAAGACAACTCGACTGTGTGAGATTTTCCTTGTGTAATGCAGCTGGAACAACTATCCATCATACTTAAGACTGGGCTGAGAGGGGGAAGCTGACAGCAGAGAGGGTAAAGAACTTCTTCCAAAACATCTGAACTGTATCTGATGGTATGAAGATACCTCTCATGAGTTACAAAGGCAAAAAGTTTAGATTAAATCACTATGGATGTAACAATCCAGCCCTGGGATTTAGGATCATGCTCAGTCTGTGTAGTTGTACAAAAGAAATTTATTTTTTTTCCTTTTCCATGACAGCAGTAATGCCAAGAAAACTTTTCTATATTAAGAGGAGTTAAACCTAGAGCTAGAGACAAGAGAAAATGGATGTACCTTATGGAGAGTCTTGCTTCCTTTGTTAATGCGAAAAAAATACATTTCTTTTACTGCAGCTGCTGGCCTAGCTATTCAGACCAGATGTTATTTACTTTCAGAAGAATGTTACCAGTTTCTCAGCCACACAATATTTTGAGTAGATTGCATGTGAATGCTGACTTTGATCTATGGTATGGCAACTGCAAATTTGTTTACAGGAAATTATATTCCAAACAGTAGTATTAAATGTCGCTGAGTTGGATGGACAGAAAACCTGTATAGACTGTTTATGGAATTCACCCTTCAACAGAGCAGAAGCAACCTCACCGAGAGTGGGGTGGAACATTATTGTATAAGTGCACACGTTCCCGTGGGAAATATAATGGATTTTCTGTCTGGTTTTTGTCTCTTGTCTCTGAGATCAGAGCTATTGCTCAAAATATCTTCATCAGCTGGGTTTGCTAGACACCACTGAAATGATATATTTATGTGGGCACATACTGAGTGCATGCAACTACACTGATGCATGTGCAAAATTAGCAAAATACTAAGTTTGTAGAACCTGTTCTTCTTCAGGGTTTTTGATGTATGAGAAGTTTTAGAGAATGGCTATCATTTCTCTCTTCTTAGAAAGGGATGGAGGAAATTAATATCAGTTTCCAAATACAATAGGCTTCAAATGTATTTCATTAGGATATGGGCATTTGATTTAATTCCCTCAGAGTCTGATTATGAACCAACCTTTTTTTTCTTTCTCTGAAAGCGCCAGAAAAATGTTTTTGAAGTATAGTAACAGTCATGCTTTTAGATTTATACTAAAGGTGAGTTGTGATGTCAGATTTATAACTGACCCTGAGTTCTGACAGACCAAGCAACACACATTTATTTGTATGGACACCAGACTGTCTTGTGTCAACAAATTTATCTGAACGTGGAGTCTCTTCTGCCACCCTTTTTCTGCCCTTTTTTTCGTGTTCTTAGCTTCAGGAGGGGACATTTTTCATTTCCCCAAGCAGGTGTCTATAAATATTTTGATGGAACAGTCAGATCTTTTCTGGCTGACTTCAAGAGATGTGGTGATTTCAACAATTACTTCCCTTCACCTGATGGGCATTCCTGCTGCCTCAGGTACTGTGTTGTAAAGATCCCAGGATTTGACCCTACTTTTTCTCTAAGACCCACTCCATTGACTGACTCAAGGCTAGAAAAGTTTCCGTCACTGTAGGAGATGTTGAGCGGACTCATAAGAAGGAACAGAAGGCCACTGACAACGTCAGCACTGATGCTGTGTGCTAGCACCTCCTGGCACGCAATGGAGTCAGGATCCAGAACCAGTCAGCTTCAAGCACTTTTCTGCAGGAGTACACTTACACCTGTACAGAAGGAGGATCCTGGATCACCACACTTTCCTTGGAGTGACACGTGCTGCTGTATCATCTGCCACCAGAGCAGCATCAGGGCACAAAACCTCTTCATGGAACGATTTTCAAGGGGACACTCAGACTGAGCCTCTTCCCGCACACAACAGACCATCAAATAATTGTAGTAGTCTAATGGCATGTGGTCATACATACAGACAGCACACCCAACTGAAAAAAAGGGGATGGCAAGTTACCTTTCTTCAATAGCACTGCTTATCCCATGCAATAACAATCCAGTCTTTGATTAAGAAATGACCCAGAAAGAAACAAATGTGTTACACAAAGGATCAGTGAAACTTAGAGCACACAAAGCTCTCTCCCATGCCCCAAACAAGGAAACTGAAAAATAGGATCGTTATTGTCATTACTAACTTCTATCTGAATCTTTCTTAATGCAGTATGTGCAATATTTTCTGTAAGGACGCAGTTTTTCAGGCTGATGGTTTCTACTAAAGATGGCCCTGAGCCTGAACCTATCACGAGCTCTATGGGGAAGGGAAGTGGGTGGAGATCATGAACTAAAAGTAGATCCATGGCCACGTCTTGCAAAGGACCTCTCCCTGAAAAAAGACTTGAGTGCCTCTGAACTTTGAAATGTTAGTGTGGAAATCCAGAAGTGCCTTCTGCTTTTGTGGCTGGGATTTTTTCCTGTTACTCTTCAGCCCTGACTCTCAGATACGCCATCTTTGAAATCTAAGAGCCTTCAATTTATGTTAGTTTCAACATTCAACTGCTCATCCTTTCCTAAAAGCATAGGTCATCATGGAAGCAAAATTGAGCAAAATTCTTGTTCAAAAAGGATAAGTTCATATGGCAGGTACAGCACGTGCTGTTATCAGTCACAATCGCCTCTCGCTCTATGACTGCAGATTGCAGTCACAAGACTTGAATTGCTATAACTTGGGATAGTTCCATAAATTTAAGTGGTGCTGCTTTGATTTAT
Source organism: Grus americana (assembly GCF_028858705.1). Taxonomy (NCBI): domain Eukaryota; kingdom Metazoa; phylum Chordata; class Aves; order Gruiformes; family Gruidae; genus Grus; species Grus americana. The sequence goes on along the minus strand of NC_072856.1, from coordinate 35,359,085 downwards.
AGCATCAGGGACTTGGTCCTCCTTGTTTTGCATGAGAAGAATAACATATCTTCTGCATATACTATGTTTTCCTGCATATAACATTTTTGATTACCCTATGTTCATTATTACTGAAAAGGGGTGGTAATCCAGAATCACAACTTCTAAGGAGGCTGGGGCAATTTTGCCAAGAACAACACCATATACCAACTTTTACATCAGGATGAAGTCTGTTAAGTATCTAGCAGATTTGTTTTTCATCAAAATAAAGTTAATACATTATATGTGGTCCTTTAAAAGCTACGTGGGTTTTGAAAAGGGCTCTTTTGGGATCAAATTGCATTCATTGCAGAACTCGATATGGAGATGGTGAAGCTCATTAAAGAGCTTTATGGCATGTAGTCAATGCCACTACTACCACAAGTCTACAAATTTTTTCCAAATTACAATTCCAGGCATATTTTGGTTTCTTCTGAGCAAAAACAAGTGACACTGTAGGGAACTATAGGCTAAGAAAAGAAGGAAATGGGATGTGTTTCTTCATTTGAGTAAGTCCTGCTAACTAGCAATAATACATTGTGTATCGCTGTAAAAATCATTGAAATGCCAGACCAAAACACAAAAGATAGTGTTAGGCATAGGCCGCAGCGTTTCAAAAAAGGATTCAGATTCCAGTGACATAACTCTGTAGCTGACAACTTCTTTTGACCAATTTCTGCTTTAAGAATGGTCAAGTCTTCTTGGGTTTTGTTTGGATTTTTTTCCTTGCTATACTTTATTATGTTTAATCTGTCATTCTTAATGGTGTTCTTAATCACAGTACATTTTAGTAAATACCAAAGCTTAGGCACTGGAATTGGAATTTGAGAAGAAATCAAGAATCAAATTCAAAACAGTGATTTCCAAGTCTTCACTTAGTTACCAGTTATATATTTCTTCAGCTATTCATGTAATTTTCTAAATTGCCAGGTAACTAAAATTTTGCTTCTGGGCATGGACAAAAGCATTTCAGTTTTGGTTTGTCTGAGCATTTCAGCAACTATCACAAACGTATTGACAAACTAGTAATTCCATACTGAAGTTGCTATAACGAGACAATTTTTGTTTTACCTGCCAGGAAGGACTCTAGCTGCCAACTGAATGTTATAACAATCACAAAAGCACACTTGTTGTAGCCTCACTTGCATTTTCACAGCCTCCTAAATGTTTTGCTAGAAGCTGCCAATATTGAGAATTATTGTCTCATAATTCTTATGCAACTGCTGAGGTTTCCTAGAGGTATCATGTTAATTCTTTTAGGAGCTCCCAAATCTGGTAGCCCAACAGAGGTGAGGCTGCCACAGCTCCGTGTTCCCGGATCCATCCAGTAGTGAGACTGAACGTGTATTCACAATAGAAACACAAACACGCGTACAAATATACAGATACATGCAGCTGGTCACAAAGATCAACAGAAACGGAAAACACAGCACTCACACAAACACAAACAGCACCAATGGCCCCCTCCTCTTCCTCTGGCTGCTCAGGATGAAAGCTTGTTAGTATAAAATATATAAGTATATGCATATACAAGCCAACATGGATCCCTCTGTAGTAGCTAGTCTTAGACACTCAGTCTACGCAGTAGCTGGCCCAGGATCCCCTGGTTTCCCAGATGCCTCACACACAGACACACACATGCAGACAGGTCTCTCCAGAAGCTGGCCTGGAACTATGTCTTTGCCAGTAGCTGACCTCCAAATCCCAAGGTGTCTCCAGTAGCTGGCTTGGAGCTCCTGGTCCTCCACTAGCCAACTTTCAGAGCCCTCTTGTTCCTCTGGCATCTGGCCCAGACTTATGGCCACAGGAATACCTGTCTCCTTAACATCTTATCCTACTTGCTGGCTAGTCTGGCTGGATGCTCAGGAGTGATTACATACAAAACAATGGAGTGACAACATATACACCATACACAGCATCCAACATACACACCAACACAAACGCACACTCTCTGGGCTCTCCAGCCATTGCCACCCCTCACGTGTGGGCCCTGATAGTCTGCCTCCAGTTACTGCACTTAGGCATCTGAATACACACAGACCCATGGAGTACAGAGCCTCTCACCCTTGAAAAACAGGTGGAAATGAATTTTAATGAGAAGATGAGATAGACTGTGCATAGCTGGATAAGTGTACTGGCCAAATGCCAGTTTATAGATGGCTTTTATCCCTATTTTCCTCTATTTTCCCACACTTGTTCCTCCTTGAACTCTTCCTTTCCTCGTCTTTGGTACTTACCCTAAACATCTCATAAGTCTTGTACAATACCGCAATGTTCCCCTGCATCCCAGAATGACTCCCATACCCCTGGGCTAAACCCCCTCGGTTGGAAAGGAGACCTGGGGAGCCTCTCACACAGACTCATGGATGGGGGTCACCTCTGGCCCGTGGGACTGAGGCTCCCCTGTGACAACTTCTTTCTCCGAGTAGGTTATTTGAGTTCCCCCATCTACTGTTGTGTCTCTCTGTTCCTTTGTGTTCATGGAGACGAGCCTGTAATCACATTACCTAACAAATTCCTCTGTCTGAGGATCTCCGGAAGATTTTTCTAAAAGTCTGCTACAGATAATTGGAATGGAAGTGCAACAGGATGCTAACACATGGAGGAAGCAGAATACAATCACAGCTTAGTTAATGCATTTTAGTTCCATTTGGTGCACAAATTAGAGCAATATTTTCTTAACCTAAAAAGCACTTATAAGAGAGTGATGTTTTTAAAGCTAAAATCACAGTTCTGCTTATTCAGCCTGGAAAGAACTGATGAATCAAGACAGATGACAGTGATAAATCAGGAAATTTGAGAAAAATACAGGAAAACAGAAGAAACAGATTTCAAAAATGTTTGTTTGTTCGCTTTGTAATGTTTTACCAGTGTAGTGAAATGGTGATGGAGGGCTGCAGAGGGGTGGCTTGCTGTGGATGATGTCATGGACAGCTGCCATTAGTTCAGAGAGGATCTCTAGATCAAGAAAGTGATACCAGGAAATGCAATATAACATTAAAGATTTTGTTTTCCTATGCATGTAAATTTGGATTTTATTTCTGAAATTCTGATCAATGAAGTCTAACCTTATTTTTACCCCGGGCCTGCTGTTACAGTATGGGAGTAAGAGATGATGACTTTCATTAGGTGTCTGCTGCCAGCTGTGAAAACGGAATGCCCAGCCCATGGATTACAGCAGTAGCTCCTGCTATCTGAAAGCATAGTTTAGAGTTCAAGTCATTTTGTTTGCTTAAGAATGTCTTTCATGTTGCAGTGATAATGTTGGCACACATTGCTGAGAATTAAGAAGATAGGGAGCACAGTTTAGTTTATTTTATTGGCTATGGGAACCTGGATGTTAAGTGAAGTTTTAGAAATAACCTATGGACAAGACTGAGCCAGGACTCTTAGATTCTAATCCCAGCTCCACCACCGAGTCACTGTGTGGCCACAGAGCACGGCACGGCTGCCTTGGGACAGACGCGGCTTGGGTGGGCTCAAGCTACTAGAAATCCAGAACGCTAAAACCACACGGTCGCAGTGGTCCAGACACCGCCTGCCTGAGTTAGTCTGCTGCTGGGCCCGTGCTGACATGTCCTCGCTCTCAGGTAGGGTTACTAAAATGGATGCGGTTCAGGGCCAGCCTGGCTCGAAGTCCTGGCTTGCGGTGGCTCTTGTCCTGCAGGAGCAGGTGGCTTGTCACTGTCATGCTCCGACTTCCAGTCCTGGGCTCAGCGCTGGCTGAACAAACTCAGGTCTGCCGACGCCCAGCCGTGCAGCATGGCCCTTCATGCCTTTACCATTTCGTTATCCCACTGGCACTGCTTTTGGAAACCTGTGGATTTAAATATTGAGAGTTACTATACATAGGTGCAGTGCCGACACATGTAATGCATATATAGTGGTTGAACTAAACCCTAAGTCTGACCAACCTCTACGGGTTTAAATACAGTAGGAACTTGGTTCTGAATTTTGCAGCTAGAATCCATATCTGTTCTATATTATTACTATAGCACCTTATATCTACTTTTAGCATGCAAAGAAATAAAATTAATTTTTGAAAACAGTGATATCAGTTACCATAAATTCAATATTTTGGCTTTCCTGTTGGATGCTCTAGGACATGAAGCTGAACTTCTATACAGGAAGCAGGTAAATGAAATAATACACAAATAATCTCGTTACACAGCTCATAAGCTAAGAAAAAGAAAAGGATATGTCCTAAAATAATTACGTTTTATACTATTATTGGTATTACTATGTAAACAGCAAGAAGGTTCTAACTTGACTTTGAGTCCGATTCTGTTAGGTGCCATACAAACACATGGTAAAGAGACAGCCCTTCCATCAAAGACTTTACAATCTTCAGTCAGGAGTTTTATTAAGACCCACTTCTTCACACCATTTTTGAGACAGGGAGGCAGCCAGCACTGTGACTGCAAATCTAAACACAGAATGCTTTATGAATAACTTCTTTGAGAGCAGTGCTTCTAAAGCTGCAATACGATGTTGAAAATTTAAACAAACAAAAAAAAAAAAAAGAGGAAATTATAAACTGCTTATATGTTTTAAACAAAGTCCCAGTCCAAATTCAAGGAGGAATAAAAGGTGAGGGTGAAAGGTTAAAGACGTGAAAAGTTTTAGAGTAATGAGTAAGGTGATAAGAAATTAATGAGAAAGGACATGAGGGGTGAAGGTAGAAGGAGAAAATGAAGTAAGAGGCAAGTGTAAGAGTGACTACATACTCTACTTTAAGTTGCATATTAATTTTCTGTGGCATTTAGCAGGCAGGAAATTCTTGTGATCATTCAAATTAGAAAAAAAATTCTCTGTTCATTTAAATGCAAAAATTTATAATCTGACCAGCATGCCAACCTCAGAGTTGTTAGACAGACATGAGAAATACATCCATCAGGTAGGTAGGTATGGAGGTTTCTAACTAATGCAAGGATTTTCCTTGTTTTGCAGCATAATGAATGAATGCTAGTCCCAGTCCTGTGAATGGATAAGATAAATGAGGCTATGTAGAGAAGCAGAATTACAACAGAGGTTTGGGGGTTCAATTTTAGCACAGCCGTTCTTTTGAACTTTATTGCCATTTGCCAGTGATTTTTCTGGATGAAATACTGATTTTCTTTCCCATGAAAAATATTTTTCCATCATGGTTTTTTTTTTTTTTTTAAATAAATTTTTCAGACAGCATTTTAAATATTTGAACATACAATCTTATCAGTATACATTTGCTTTGTATTTTTAATATTTTTCTTCCACAGCTATATGGGAAAGAAGGATTAGTCAGAGAAGAAGAGAGAAAGACTGTGAACATGCGTGTGGCGCATATGTAAGAACTTACTTTTTGGAGCCGGACTTTGTGGCAAAAAAGGTAGGTTCTCTGACAAACTCTGTAGTCACAGAATTCCCGCACATGCTTGAGCTCTTCTGTGGCTGAAAGTTATCCAAGAGCAAGACAACCATAACTGCCGCGTGTTCAAAAGGCAATTGGACAGACAGGCAGCATGGGTGAGAGCTGAAGAAGTCTAGGTAGTTGGCTGAGGGGTGGGCAGAAGGATAGTCTGGCACTCCTCCTGCTTCTTCCTTGCTGATCATGTTTAAATACATTTTTCCCTTACATTAGACACTCAGATTTTCCCTTCCTTCTCCTTTTTAACTTTGAAAGCCACCGCGCCTTTCCCTCAGTGCCCCATTTTCTCAGCCCTCGTATTCCTCCAAGGCAGAGTGGTGTAAATCAGAAGAGGCCAGTGGCACTGTTACTTCCCGGTAAAATGGGTAAGAAGGAAAGGAGAATCAGGATCATCCAGATCTTCAGGATCAGCCTAATTAAGACACACCTTCTTCAATATGCCTCCTCCCGTGTACCCAGGTCAGACTCTTTGAGGAGGAAAATGCATTATTCTTAACTGATAACGGAGTCTTAAATTATTCCTTTATTTCTAGCAGCAAAATGTTTCCAACTGTCTCCCTTCCTTAGCTTGAAAAAAAAGGAATGAATAAAGCAGTATGTATTCAGAAAGTCTTTAACAAAATGCTTCACTCCCAGCTGTTCGACTAGCCAACAAAATAATATTTGTAAAAACTGACTTTGTGCAAAGTTCTTAACTTAGAATGCTATTGTGCAAGTCTATCGTGACGCGTGGGAAAATGAGCAAGTAAAGATTGATATTCACTACAGGAAAACAAAGAAAATGAAGGAGGTATCTGGATATTTTAATTTTTTTTTCAACTTGCATGAATATTTAGATAGACATGAGATTTGGGGGAGCAACATGGAAGAGGCTAAACTAACTTCGCAAATACATTAAAATTTAGAATAATAGACTTAATATTCTTCACAGTTAGACAGAATTGTACCAATTGTTGTTCTCTGGATTTGCCCCAGACTGAATGACATCAGAGAAAGGCCTTGTATCTCCTCGTGAAGAAATACCTGATCTCTTCTGTGCTAGAGAAATGCCAGAGATTCCCTGTTTGCAGATCTCTTATGTCAGATGCTGAGAAACAGAAGGCTGGTTTGGCCAGTACCCATCCACAAAGACCAAGTATTGGCCTTGGCAAAGAACGTAAGACATTAACTGATGGCTTCTGCAAGGCCGTGGAAGATGGTTCAGAGAGACTCTGCAGCAAATGTACATGTGATATAGGGATCCTCTACACACCTGCAGACTGTGTCTGCTGTGCACATACAGCAGCTCGATCCATCTGATCTCAGACCTATAGCACTGACAGCTATTTCTATACAACTATAGAAACAGAAAATTCAGCGCACATTTTCTTTTCAGAGCCATTTTTTAATAGCTAGTAAAAGGAACTTTACCAGTAAAGCTATCATAGCTAGTAAAATCTAGGTAGGAAAAGGAACTTTAAATTTTCAGAGGAATCTGCACTATGACAGCCCTACTATTGTTTCTACGGTTCCCTCCCTGCCCTTTGCTCAGCTTAGATGCTATGAAGTGTGCTCGGGGCTTTCTGATATTGCACTTACTACTGGCATAATAATCATTATAAGCTGAGTGAAGAATTTATTTTTGGCTTTACCTTAAGGATCTCAAGTACAGAAATGACTTGTGAAGATTCCACGACACACTGAAACAGGTTGGCAAATCACGTGCTTACAAACTCAAGCTGGAGTGTGAAGATGAAGACATGGATATTTCTTACTAGTGCCTGGCATAAATAACTAGCGGCAAGATTAATCACCTTACTATATATATAGAGTTATTTTTCTAAAATCAAGGAATGTGCCTACATAGGTTAGACCCTGAATAAACTGTCTTCCAGAAATGAGAGAGCCTGCAATATGATAAGAGACATAGCACAGTTACTGTGTATGAATACTGGAAAATGACATTTCCTTTCTTGAAATCTGATAATATAAAATTCTTATGTTGAGCATCCAGGACTGGAAGAGCATTTGTCAGGGAAAAACATAAGGTTTCTCACACAGGACTGCACACTAGCCTATTATGACCATCAGACCACTGACTAAATGCAGTGAATGTACAAATCTGAGAAGTAGTTACAAGACTACAGCTGAATAGCCAATTTGGGAATTGAAATTTAGGGCCTAAAGTGTTTTTTACCTGGGCACCATATTCCCCTCCACTGGAAATGAATAACTGACATTGACTTTTTAAAAACTGCTTGTCTCTAAAGTGGGAAAACAAGGCCTTTGTGTATACGGTGCTTACCACAAATCATAGACAAGCTTGCCATCTCCTTCTTTAACCATCTACCCATTCTGATCTTTGTTTTATTAATGCTGGATATTCATAGGTAGAAATTCTTCTGCAAGTGATGAATTTTGCAAATGAAATTCTCATTTGCTGCCCAACTTCAGAAGAAAACAAGGCCATAAGGATCTCCAGGCAGAAGCAGAAACCATTGAATTTGGTGCGTAATTATAACTACATATACTTAAGTGTTTGTATATACAAACACCATTCACATACTGCCTTTTTCACTTTGCTTCTTGTTCACTATATTGTCTTCTAAATCAATAAAAGGACAATGGTGGGAAAAATCAGTTTATAAATCTAAGATAAACATAATACTAATCTTGGAGACCAGAAGACACAAAGGTGTATAAATAGATGACAAAAAGGAGAGGAAAGAAGGTGGGCATTTCTAGTGTCCAAATGTATGAGACAAGTATTAGAAAAGTGGAAAAATCTCAAAAAGAATTAAGAAGCAAAAGTAAAGTGATGAGTGAGGCCTTCCGTCATAAACTTCTGAAGATGTCATACTCGACGTATGCTTAACTAAAGATCAAATCATACGGTCTTTTGCAATACAAATGAAAGACCCTCAGATTCTACCTAGACAGATTATATGAGCAAAGTAGTTAAATTAATGAACTGAGGAAAAGCAGGTTGATTAATCTTTAGCTGTTATGACTGTGGCGAGGATTTGATAATAAGCCAAGAAAAACAACCATAATAGGGAGCTCCTATTAAGCTTCCTAGCTGAGAAACGATGTTGAGGTGCAATTTTAATTATGATTGTGAGTGAAAGACAGCAGAAAGTAGCTTTCACATTTAGGAAGTGACGAGTATGAAACATATTCCATATTAGTTAGAAACAGAGTCTAATATTACATTCATTAAAGTTTATCCATTTTCATTTTGTTGCTGAATTATTTGTTTTGCATACTGTGAATACCTTTGTGAATATTCATTAGTCTATTATTTTAAACCTTCTTACTGAAGGAAAGAACAGTGTCTGAAAAGCAACTGAGAAGGAAGAATTTTTTTTCTAGTGTCCAGAGAAATCTAGCTTATCTGAGTTTAACGTTTGAAAGACTACTCCGAGAGGAGATACCTTAGTTATATAAATAATTAGGTATAACTTTACTTGTAGCTTAGAAATTTAAAGGACTTTAGAAAAAGTGTAGATTTCTTAGGGAGCAGTATGTGAATGCCAAGCCCTCCATTTACTCCTCGGTCATATTAAATTATTACTTCTGTGAAATATGGGTATAGTGCAGTCCTATATGCAGTGCATAGTGCAATCCTGCATATTAACCACTAAGATTTGGTTACATTAATTTAACTTCTTTGACCTAAGCAGCCCTGATGTAAATCTTTTCAACAGCTTGCTCTCCTTTAGCTGCTGGGGGATTCTGCAAAGCCTTATCACTGCTGCCTTTGTACTCTCACCCTGAGGAAAGCTGCAGCAACATTGACATCAAGTAGCTAGGAAAACATCTGCGTGCGCGTTACATTTACTTCTTTGGGTTCAGCTCAGCTAATGAGCTGGCTGCTTCCATGTAAATCAAGTCAACCAAAAAACAGTTAAAGCTTTCATCAGGTGAGCAGTGCTCTGGAGTCTCTTTGAAGGTGGGGCCACGTTCGCTGCAGTGGCTGAATGTTGCCCATATAAACACCCCATCTCAAAGATGTTGTTCTGTTTTTCAGACAGGCTTACAGTTGTTGAGAGGAAGCGTGCCACTGTGCCAGGTACCAGAAGCCAGACCAATTTACTTTGAATTTGTGGAAGGGGGAGGAAGAAAGAAAACACCCAACAAAAATCCCACGAGTGGTTTTGGAGACATTAACAAAATAGAAAGCATGAAAAGCTGAGATCACATCTGGGATTTATCACGGTGTTTTGATAAACCTTTGGGCTTAGCCAGCACTCTGTCCGGCACTAGGGATTCAGAGAAATTACAGCGCACATGTTCTCAACGGAGTTTGTCAGATCAACTTTATACTTGAGTGTTTTTGACTGATTAATTACCTGCATAGACAAGTGAGGAGTTCAGAGAAAGGTGACTTTTTCTTCTGAGGAAAGTTAAGCATGAGAAGTATTACTAGGGAGTGTGATTGTAATTAGAAGAATGGGAACTGTTAATTTGTTTCAACCCTAATTAGAAGGTAACTTCTGGATTTTCTTATAGAGTAATAGATCCAATCTACTTAATATCAAATTGATGTGTTGACATATTGCCAATAAAGGAGAGGTCCTTAAAAAAGATGCTTTTCAAATCACTTAGTTTTGGTTAGGTGTCCAGGGCCTTTCACAGTGCACAAGCTCTGAGGTGCCTAAGTATGGGAAGCCAGCTCAATTATCTGCTTGGCTTGGAAAAGCCAAGGAGAGAGTCCTAGTTAACAAGCTCCAGAGTCATTCTTCTATTTCTATATTTTTCATTATTTATGCAAAAATATGACAGCTTTGACTCGAGGGCTGCTAACAGCTGTATCCCTAGAATATTCTGCAGGTGAAGGTCCTGCCTGAAAGTCTAAACATGCCCGTTTTCGATCTAGGCAGAGGAACGACATTAAAAGTTGTCTCCTGCAATGTCTCTAAAGACAGACTGCTGGGCAACATGGAATTCTTTCCTCCATGACTTGCCTGCCTTCTCTTTCAGACTCTGCTTCAGGAGAAAGCCAGCTGGATCAGGGACTTTGGGGAAGATTAATTCAGAATTCCTGCATCAGGAATGACCAAAGAGCGTGATGCAGGAATTCTCCAGTGATCCTACAGTTGGGCAGCCTGGGCAAATCTTGGTCAAAGTGATGGAATGAAAAGCTATTGATGGCTATACAGAGACACTATGTCAAGTTGTGGAAGTGCCTAAATCCCTAATCAGAGAGGACAGGGTTGGGCACATTGGTTGCATGTGTGCGTGTGATTGATGACTATTTAACCCAATCAATGGGAAACAAGGAAAAAAAAAAATTTTTTTTTTTAATAGATTTGGTCCTGTGTTAGGCACCTCTTGAACCTGGTGTTTGCAGCCCAAATCCTTCTTCTTGACTCATAACCTCTACTGTCCTTTGGAAATGCATGATGGACTCTATTTGAGATTTCACAGGTAAGAAGTAGTCAGAGATTTAAGAAAGAAACTTTTTAATAAAAGCCTAGTAAATAAAGTGTTTACACTCAGCATTTCAAACCCTTTCTAGTCCCTTAAGTAGCTGAAGCTACCTACTGTCCTTACATAAAAGTAGGCTACAGAAGTGAATTCAAACTCTGCATGGCTAGAGAAGGACCCTATCTCAGACTTCTGAGAACACATATCTAAGTACTGGACTGCATTCCCAGTGCTGTCTGTGCATTGTAGCCTGTGATGGTTTAACGAAAAATGGATAGATAAGCAGTCCCCCTAGTTTTCTCTGAGATGGTCGGGGACAACATCACCCTGTCTCTACTCCAATGAAGGGTGGTTATTGGCCTCCTGAGAGGATACAAATGTAAGAGTCTTATCAAAACTAAGCACACAGAAATTGAAATTGTGCTTTGTTGCTCATTTGAATGCATTTTTTATCTTTCTGTTATTAGACAGTTTATTTAAAGGACTCTCTAATTCTCCACTTCCTGTTGGCATAAATACCAGAATTGACTTTAATCTTCCTTTGCATAATTTAAAGATGTAACTTCTTAAGTCTTTTACTGAAAGATATGGTATGGAGGTCTTATATCATACTTAGTCTTCTGAAACTGCTTTTCTTCTTATGTCATCATACTTAGTCTTCTGAAACTGCTTTTCTTCTTATGTCATACATTTTAAAATGTAAAAAGCAGAAGTGGAAGTCCATGGTCCATCTACCATGACCATTTCAGCATACATTCCAGGTGACAGTCCCTGTCCTGTGAGAGTACGTTCCTTCGCTACTATTGCCACACGTTTCCATTTGGCTGTGTTTTTAAACACACAGTTCCCATAAAGTAGGTCGAGAAAACCGTGTGGATTACCCCATGTAAGTGGCTTGTTATCTTCTGCACATATCACTTCTTTAGTCTTTGTATCTTTCTTTCTTGAGCTTCACTGGATATCATTTTGTCTTTTGATCAGATAATTTATGAAAGATATTCAACCGTATTTGACAACGATCTATCCCCATTCAAAAACTTCTTAGAAATATCTGCATTGGAGGAAGAGTACAATTTGAGGTCTATCAGTTAACTAGTTTTTCACTGATTTTACATGTGCTTCCTTGGTTCTTAACTGGTCTTAGAAATCTTAAAGATCAGACTAGTGGGTCTCTAACACGATGTTTGTAATCCCAGATCAAATCGTACGTTCCGTTTTATGTAGAGTTATAGTGACTGACATTAATAACTTTTACACTTTTTACCTATATGGCTGCCATTAAACACTAAAAAGCACTTTTAAGAATTACGCCTGTATCAAGCCTACTTTTCCTCCCAGGGCTTCAGTTCACAAGCAGCTTTTTTTTTTCAAAAATTGTGTTTTCTGCTTGCTTAGATAAGAATAGCTGAAGAGCAAAAAGCAGCTGATGTGGCAACACAGCCAGCTAAATTGCCGTTGTGGTGACAAGTGTATGATATCCTCTATATCTACCTACGGTCTTGTTACTGATGCACATTCCGTTATCTGCTATTTTGCTTTTGCAAGTAAAAGAGTGTTTATGAAAAAATCAGAAAGGTGCCAGTCTAGCGTGTATTCTGAAAGCAGTGAAAAACAGGGTCTGTAAACATAGGCCCTTTGTACCGCCAGATACCGTAATATCAGCTGCCTTGCCCGTGTCTGGCAACAGCAAGGCTAAGTGACAGAGTACAATGAAATGTTAAATTAGCCTGCAAGGGGTTCCTAAGGACAGAGGATACATTTTATTTAAAGAAAGTAACATTGTACCTCATGCCAAACTGAGGTAATTTCCTTCCCCTTTCTATACTTCCCAGGTTTCCAGATTTATAATTTTTTATGGCATTTGCCAGAGCTCACCTGAAGAAAGCATTACTCAAATAAAGTCTAAAGGAAATATTTTTGTTCAGAATCCAGACCCATAAAGAATAACTACTGTATGTTAAAGAAAAAAAATGTGTAATTTTACTACTAATTATGCACGTAAGCTGAATAAATAGACCACTGTTGCTGTGTTGAATAGAAAATTCACACGTTGCTGCTTACAGAAATGCACTGGGGTTGCTTTCTCTATCACTAACCTAATTAAGGGATTTCTTACCAAGTGAAGTTTGTCTTTTCTTGGAAGCCGAAGGAGACTGTGGGAAATAGAATATACGCATGATCCTACTGACTGGGAGAAATATTATTTTTGGTATCTGCTTCAGTCAATTATTCAAGAACTCAGCTATTTCTCGTTAGGAATAAAGGGTCTTTAATTGAATTTACTTAAAATGTATAATTCAGTGGTTCCAGAAGGACTGTGTTGGCAATGCTGATATTAATAAATTATTTCAAGGCCAAAATGCCCAAAATTTAACCAGCAGGAGCTGGACCCACAAGGACATGTGTGAGCGTAAACTTAGCAGTACAGAACCTCAACTGGTCACAAAACCACCATACAGCTGCTGCTTAAAACCGTAGGAGCACGAACTCCCCCAACACTTAAATTCCCCCCAGTGAAGCTTTTCCAGGGGCTGCCTCTGCTGCAGAGCGCCGTGAGTCCTGGCAGCGCCGGCGCATACGCCAGTTCGACGGGTCGGGGACTTCAGCCGCCGTGCAGAGCCAGACTGGGCACCTCACAGCGAGCCCGTCCTACCGCCCCGGCTTCCCGCGCGCCGTCCGTGGGCACCCGCTTCTCCCACGGCTTCACGCAGGCATCCAGCTCGGGTATGCCAATTCTGCCAAGCAGCGAGACGAACGCTGGTGAGCGAACTGAAGCCTTTATTTCATACGTTGTGGCATTACCAAACGACGAGTGGAAACTGTTTGCAGCGCTACGCTGTTCAGACTCTCTCGGTCAGCATCCATCCACGCAAGGAAAACTGAAGAACCCAAGAAAGGAGGCCAAGTCTTCACAAAGTCCTCCGTCCCTCTCTGTGAAAGACGCAGAATGCGAATGGAGTCTGATATTCCGGGGAATGTGTGAGCATAATGCAACCACTGTATGACAATAATCACAGAACTGCTTTTTCCTAATACTAGACTAAAATTATTTTTTTTTTACCAATGAAAAAAACATGACCTCTGTCTTTCCTTCTCTTTCAATCTGGAGTTACTAGCCAACAAATTCCTCAACTGTGTCCTGGTTTCCTGATTCATATTTACAGAAAAGTACACATGCTCCAATCTATCATCTCTTTTCTGAGTATGTGCTATTATCCAAGAATATTTCACAGCAAATTAGAAATCCAGATGAGTCACTGATTTCAACAGTGACCCAGATCTGCCCATTTTATGTGTAAGAACATTTTGTACAAATATTTTACTTGGTTTCGTTAATTCTTGAGCTGTGGGTTCCTCCTATTAAATATGTTGAGGAGTCTGAGCAGGTGGGTTGCCTGTGCCTTTGGCTGAGGCTGTGAGGTGTCTGTGATGCTATGGTCACAGGCAAATCATGTCACTCTTGGACCAGTTAATGCTGCTTCTGCCTGACCTGCTGATTACTTTGAGTGGTCTATACAGCACATAAGGTCTGAAATTGCACTTACGTCCAACAGGAAATGCTGGAGTTCGTGTTTTCCTTATGCCATTTTATGAGTATTGAGTCCTGCGGTTACATTTTGGAGAAGGTTTTGCATTCCAATGGTTAAAAATAAATGCCTGAGATATCTTAGGCTGGCACCTCTCAGTTCTGTATCTTCAGTGACGTGCAGTCTGAGACAAGGAAGTTTCCCCTGAATTTGTTGGTGTTTTTCTGGTCTGCTGATTCATGTACAGCTGATTTGCATGAATACTAATGTTTAGATCAGCAGAACAGGTGTTATGCTTTTATTGTAGAATACTCCTACCAATTTATACTTAGTTCTTCCCAAAAAATTTCTTCCGTGCAAAAATATTGATCCTTTTCAAAAAGGATGGCCTAATCATCAGGTAAACCTTATAATGTATGTTCCGTGATGAATTAGAGAAATGCATTCATTTGTTGAACTAGCTGTTAATTTCTTTAAATAAATCCTGTGCCCTTATTTTAAAACTAGTATCAAACTGTTGCTGTAACTATGAGTGTCTGTTGATACTAACGAATCCAGATCTGTAGGGAGAAGTCATAGCTTTTGTTAGACCAGCTGATACAGCAAAAATGCTTACTTTGTATGCTTTTCCAGTCATGCCAGCTTCTCTGAAAAAAAAAATGCATCATCTTGTCTTACAAATCTTAATAAAGTAAATACAGAAAGTATCAAAAAGGCAGATGAAAGATGCAGAATAATTGTAAATATAAATTAAAAATTTCGACTCTACTAAATTTTTTTTCAAATAATGAGGGATTTTACCCGTACGCTGTCCTGAAGTCCCCGCCAGAGTATAAAGAATGGATCAAGGAGGATGCTCTCTCACTTATTGCTCTATGGCAAAGAGCGAATGTGGATTTTAGTACTAGGCTGACAAGAAGAAAGGCCATAACAATGCTTCTAGATACTTCAAAATTTCCACTAAAAATGGAGTCCAATTTACACGCTTGGAAATGCAGTCTTGCTGCAAAGATTTGCCTGTTCCCAGGCAATGAGTGATCCCACCACTTGCATCACTGGTACATCTCTGCTTACTTTTGGGTTTTTTTATATATCACATGTTAGTGGTAACACATTTTGTGTTTTCCCATGTATATTTTGGACTTTCATATCAGACAAGTGAGGTTGCTGGACTGCGCAGACATAGTCTGAACTGCCTAGGTAACTGCTGTTTCCTTTTATATAAACCTTGTTTTGTAAAATTTAATATATGCATATCTGTACTGCTTCAGTGAAACTCCTGCTACAGCTAATAAAACCAAAGCATTTACGACATTAACAGTGTTAGAAATTACAGAAATTACACGAAGGTTATAAATTATATGAATTGCATAAATCACTAACAAGAGAATTCTGTGAAGTCTGTTTTCTCTCATGAGCTTGTCTCACTGAAACCAGGGGGAGTGCACAGCACAGAGATGACATCTCCTTTGAACAGTCCTTTATGAGCATTGCAATAAACTTGAACCCGTTTGGTCTCACAAGATCTACAGGTCCTGGGGTCGTGAGTTCTGTATGTGGATTTCCTACTTTTTCAAGGTGCAAGTTCATGATGCCTAGCCAGTTCCCACGAAGCACTGATTCAAAAACAAGCCTGCAAGGTGAGGTCCTTGGGTTTGACCTCTTTTGCATTCTTGAAACACCATTGTAATCCAAATCTAGCAGATGTACAAGTTTGTCCTTAAGTGGGCATTTAAATATATCCTATTTAATTTTTCACTCGTTCCTTTTAAAATTGAAAGGAACTCTTCGTTTCAGAAACCAGAATGAAAACTTACACCTTTTTGGATGGCTTACTGGTATGAGTTCTAGAGATTGAATTTATTTCTCGTCACTAAAAATACGCTATTATTTCAGGCTAGGGCTGAGACCTCCAGCTGGCACTCTGTGAAGAGAATCCAGCGTTGTCACTTATACTATCTATAATTGTGTTCTGAGTGGGTGGAGTATTTAAACAAGGTATGATAGTATCTAAGCCTATACATACCGGCTATGGATATACAGGCAACTTCACTCATTCATGCAAATAAAAAAATCCAGCAAGCAATATTATTCATTGCTGTTTCAAATCATATGGCTTGGACAATGTATTAAAAGATGGCACTCTGCATCACCTAAAAAAGCAGTAACTAAAAGCAGATTGCCAGCATTCACAGCACAGCTCATAGAAGACAAAGAGAAACTGAGTACTTTAAGTTCAATCTTTCCTTTGCTTCATATTATTCTTTTTCATATTTTCAGTTACTTCGAGCCAAATTTTCTGTCTTCACTCACCAATGAAAAAGTTGTTGAACAGTAAATGAAATTATGTTTTCATATGCATGTTTAACACTCAAAAAGCTATTTTTACGTCAGGTCCTCATTATTACTAGTTTGCTAATTTGGTACCCATGTCTGACCTGCAGCGAAGTTCAATAAATTTTGCATTCTTGGCAGACTCAATTAAGTTGCAAAAGTTTTAAAAAGCATATGCCTATTGGCTAGCCAATTCCATGGAATAATTTCATGCCTCCATCAAAAAATTTATCTTTTTCAAGTCAAATTTAATTTTGAATCTAATTCAGTGACAGTTTTATTCAGTGACAAAGATGCTGAATGGTCCTCAGAAGGACTTGAATTTTCACTTGACTTTTTCCTTGAGTGGAGATAGCACTATGAATTCCAAGGTTTTTAGATTGCAAAGGGTCGGTGGTTTTTGTTTCTTAGGGGAATGCGAAGCCTCTACCCTCCACATCACAGTCCAAAGTTAGCACGGCATGAAAAAGATACAAAATTTTAATGGTACATGAGCTCAGTCAAGTTCCTATGCCACTTCAGATGACTATAATGCAGAAAGGACGATCACTGCTGGAACTAACTGGCATCCTTGTTTCTTGTCTCAGGAGAGGCCAAAGACTAGCAGTCAAAGACAGGCCAAATCTGAAGATCTTGTACAGTCCATAGGTAGTGTTTGACTTCTATATTTGGGGAGGTGAGATCTGCAGCCAGAAATGATCTATTATTATGAGCTTCTCCGTTGTCAATGTTGCTCAGATAGAAGAAGGGAAAATGATTAGAGGGTTCAGTGAACAACCTTTAAGTTTCTGTGGAATATCCTTGCTAAATCTGCTTCAGCATTTGCCTCTGCTTCAATCACATTGGTTTAGCTGCAGGGAACCCTGATAAAGGGACTTCTATAATACATGGAAAATATTTAGATTATTTGTAAAATATAATTACATTCAAAATTAGTTACTTTAAATCTATAAAACACCCATACTTTACCATCACTGAAACTGTTCCATCCAGGAGGGTAGGAGCTCCATCCATTCCAGTGGCAACATTCCCATTGATTTTAAAATTTTGGAATAAGACTTCTAGTCCTTACTGTGTTTGCTCAAAGTTATATTTTGCTTTGATACCAAAGTCCTCCTTCATACAGTATTTATTTCATTTCTATATTAATTTAAACAACTTCAAAGCAATATTGGAAAAAAAAGATGAGTGAAGCACTTTATATGAGTCCATAGTCAGTTTCTAGATAGACTACAAACAGGCTTGGGTTATTACAAAATGGAGGAGAAGCATGTTTTCTTATTACCTACATTCTATATATGCGAGTCACAGATAATGGAATGTTCTGCAGGATTAAATACACTTCTTAATGCTCAGATGAATCAAACTTATTAACCTTATATTTATCAGAAATAAAAAAAAAGATTGCATGGATATAAAATAGCAAAAGGTATGTTAACCCTGTAACATGTTGCTTGCATTTTTCTAGAGGCTGACCCTAACCCAGTATCTCAGGTAGTTCATAGAATCATAGAATCATAGAATGGTTTGGGTTGGAAGGGACCTTAAAGACCATCTAGTTCCAACCCCCTGCCATGGGCAGGGACACCCTCCACTAGACCAGGTTGCCCAAAGCCCCATCCAACCTGGTCTTAAACACCTCCAGGGATGGGGCCTCCACAACCTCTCTGGGCAACCTGTCCCAGTGCCTCACCACCCTCACAGTAAAGAATTTCTTCCTAACATCTAATCTAAATTGACCCTCCTTCAGCTTCAACCCATTACCCCTTGTCCTGTCACTCCATGCCCTTGTAATCAGTCCCTCACCATCTTTCCTGTAGGTCCCCTTCAGAAACTGGTAAGCTGCAATAAGGTCTCCCCGGAGCCTTCTTTTCTCCAGGCTGAACAACCCCAACTCTCTCAGCCTGTCCTCATAGGAGAGGTGCTCCAGCCCTCTGATCAGCTTCGTGGCCCTCCTCTGGACTCTCTCCAACAGCTCCATGTCTCTCCTGTACTGGGGCCCCCAGAGCTGGACGCAGTACTCCAGGTGGGGTGTCACAGGAGCGGAGTAGAGGGGCAGGATCACCTCCCTCGACCTGCTGGTCACACCTCTTTTGATGCAGCCCAGGACACGGTTGGCTTTCTGGGCTGCAAGCGCACACTGCCGGCTCATGTTGAGCTTCTCATCAACTAACACCCCCAAGTCCTTCTCAGGGCTGCTTTCAATCCATTCTCTGCCCAGCCTGTAGTTGTGCTTGGGATTGCCCTGACCCATGTGCTGGACCTTGGCCTTGTTGAAGTTCATGCAGTTTGCATGGGCCCATCTCTCCAGCCTGTCAAGGTCCGTCTGGATGGCATCCCTTCCCTCCAGCACGTCATCGGTACCACACAGCTTGGTGTTGTCAGTGCACTCAATCCTACTGTCCACGTCTCTGACAAAGATGTTGAACAGTGCCAGTCCCAATACTGACCCCTGAGGAGCACCACTCATCACTGATCTCCACTTGGACGTTGAGCCGTTGACCACAACTTTTTGAGTGCGACCATCCAGCCAACTCCTTATCCACTGAGTGGTCTATCCGTTGAATCCATGTCTCTCCAATTTAGAGACAAGGATGTTGTGTGGGACAGTGTCAAATGCCTTGCACAAGTCCAGGTAGATGACATCTGTCACTCTTCCCTTATCCACCAACACTGTAACACCATCATAGATGACCACTAAATTTGTTCCATGATCTTGCCAGGCACAGAGGTGGGACTGACCAGTCTATAGTTCCTCGGGTCTGCCTTTTTCCCCTTTTTAAAAATGGGGGTTATGTTTCCTCTTTTCCAGTCAGTGGGAACTTCACCGGACTGCCACAACTTCTCAAATATGATGGAGAGTGGCTTACCCACTTCATCTGCCAGTTCCCTCAGGACTCATGAATGCATCTCATCAGGTCCCACGGACTTGCGCACCTTCAGATTTCTTAGATACTCTTGAACTTGATCTTCTCCTACAGTGGGTGGTTCTTCATTCTCCCAGTCCCTGTCTTTGCCTTCTGTGACCCGGGCAGTGTGGCTAGAGCCCTTGCTGGTGAAGATTGAGGCAAAAAATTCGTGGAGTACCTAGCCTTCTCCATATCACAGGTAAGCTGGTCTCCCATTACATTACAGAGGAGGCCTACTTTTTCCCTCGTTTTCCTTTTATCAGTGACATACCTATAGAAACTTTTCTTGTTGTCCTTGATGTCCCTAGCCAGATTTAATTCTATCAGGGCTTTAGCTTTAGTTGTAAGGAAGCAGTAGAAAAGAGCCAAAGAGCCATTTTGAAAGTGTAAATCTAATATTTGACTACATTGACTTCAAGCAGTTAGTGCTTTGTTGGGCCAAGCTCTGTTCTCCATTTTAAAGCCTTGCCAAGTTTACATTGGTGTGCTGTTAACCAGGGACCTCTATCTACCTCAGCTGCATTCGTGGAAACTATTTCAACCAATGGAAATTACTTTGCTGGGGTTACGCAGGTGAAAAGAAAGAGACATTCTTGACCTCCTGAAGAATAAGACAGTTCAATTTAAAAAAGCCCTGATGACCAACAAGTTGATTCTAGCACTTCAGAGAGTCTCAGGTTCTCAGTAGATTCTACTGGTAAAATAGTTATGATGGATAAAAGCATTGCAAATACTACAAATTGTAGGCATCAATGGGTGTAACTTTAATGCAGATGCACCTACATATCAGCAGTAAGTATGACTCTCTTCATGCTAGATTTACTGGACTAACATTTTAAATATTAACAGTGAGCAGTGAGAGTTTTAGTCTTCCATTTCACTTTCATTTTGCTGAAGAAAATAAAAATTGAATGATTGTGAGATATTTAAATTAAAAACATAATAGAAAAATACAATGTGTTACTGAACATTGTTTGTGCAACTCAAAAGTAAAATAGTAAGTTGTCTCTTCCCTTGCAAAAATTGGGAAAAGAAACATTAGTTAAGGTATTGTGCATGTGCTCAAGAATGGCCGTAAGTTCTTAAAATATTGCAAGAACTGCAAAAAAGTTTGGCCAAATGATAAACAACTAAGGAAGTGATTTGTTCTAGGGACTTTGGTGAAAAGGGAATTTCAGAAAGTAGGAGGATGGGAGTTTAATACATACACAGGCTGTATACACAAATACATCCACAAATGTATGTCACTGAAGGGAAAATGATGAGATACTGAAAACTGATGTGTGTTTTTAACCTTCTCCCATTCCCTTCCATTCCAGCGGTTTTGCCTTCTGAGAGGCATGTTTGCACATCTGGTTGGAGGAGAGAGATTAGGCTGAAAGGACACCTCTCTTACCATGACTGAGGGAAGAAAAACCAGAACACATTTCAAAAACATACTGAATAGCTTAGCCATATGGTTTCAGTGCATTTCATTCGTTTTTACAGACAGAAAACAAAAAACTTCTTTTACAGGCCAACATTCATCTCTGGGATTTGGAGACTGTAAGTGCAGAAATATCAAGACATGGCAAAATACAGAGTATGTGAGCTGGGTAGAATAGTCAGAACATGCTTGCTCACCATAGCACACCTGGCATTTAGACTCATTCTTTCATTCCCCTTCTCTGCTCTTCCTTATCATAATAGCTGTTTTCCAAGGTACCAGACTCTGTCCCTGCTACATTTGATGCTGTATGCACACGTATAGCAATGCTACTGTGGGACTCTGACTCTTTCAACATAACCTGTTGTTATCTTTAACATACTAACCCTAAACAGTATTTTGGAATGTCTTTAGAGTGCCGAATCATAAAATGATGATTCATTTTTTTCTTACGGATTCTATCAAGTGATAATGTTTGGTTAATCTATAGCCAAAGTATGAATAGTATTATGAACTTTGGTTTTGCACAAAATTCTAGGAAAAGAGGATGGAGAACAGAGAGACAGCAGCATAACTGGTCAGAATGCTACTGAAAAATGATTGTCTAGGAACTCAAAGGAAGTCACGGACCGTTCTGAGCAGCAAAGGGATGTTTTATGCTCTGAGTATATTCTTACACTCCACTCCTTTATGATTCTTGTTATGTGGGCTTGTTGCATCTTATGTAAAAGTTTGCTGTAAACTGTGTAGGATATGGAATGTATCTTTCTGTGTGTTCCCTCAGTTAAAATAGTAAAAAGAAATGTTATGCCTACAGAGAAAAGCATATAGCTATACAGGAAGGGGCAGAGCGAAACAGTGAATCTATCCCTATTCAGACTCTGGGCAGGTTCTCTTTCAGATCTGGATCTGCACTCCGTGATTCACAGCTTGGTCTGTGGATCAGCTGGTGGCAGCCAGCTGTTTAACAGACAGTGTAATGGCAAAGCGAGAATCCTCCTAGGAAAACCAGGAAAGTAATCCTGCTGCTGCCACCTTCCTGCCTTGTTATGGGAAGGAGTAGGTAATGTAGATGTGGCTGCCCCATTGCCATAGCGGTTGAAGGCACACTATCCATCATCCTCAGGTCTGTCATGATGTTTCAGGTTCACTATTTTGGCTTGAGAATACCAAGCGATTGTGTTTGTTTTTGGAAAAGTCAGCATAGTTTTCAATGAATGTCATAAATTCTTGCTTTCTAAAATCACTCCCATTATTAAAACCAACTACTACCTCTTGGAAGCTAAATCCTACCCAGGATCATGTGGTCTTCTGTGAGTTAAAGGTTTTGAAAGAACCACATACTGGTCAGGGTGGTGCTAAAAGTGCAGCCTGAATTTAGGTTGTGGTTTTCATTTGTGTCCCTGAACTATGAGAACATTGTTTTCTTTAAACATCAAGAAAGAAAGGCAAAAAAAAAAAAAAAAAAAATTCATTGCTGCAGTTACACTGCTAGTTTGAGGAGATGTTGCACCCCAGGCATTGTGAGGCTCTGCACCATAACATGCATTGGAAGTTTTCTAGGGACTGTAAATGCCCTGCTTCCTGAACACTCTAGGCAGAAGTCTATTTGGGGGCAAAATATTTAGCACTATTGCCATTTTAGTTATTTAGCAGCCCATTAAACTGCAGGGTGGTTGTCACCTGTTTCCTAATGGACACAGACATCCTTATTATTAGCATTATTTTTGGAAGCATCTGTTAAATTTAATGGTAACTGGTAGTCTCAGAAGATGCCAAGGAAGAAATGATGGTAGAAATGTAACTATAGTTCCATCCTTAGATCATGCCTATTTGAAATTATTTGGAATTATAGTGGGTTTTTTCAAATTATTTAATGTCATTATTTAAACAGCCTGTAGATATGCTTTAATATTTGCCATTTTTATATTGTGTGTGATCAGTTTGCAATTTTCATGAAGTAATCAAACATGATTTTGGAATAATACTTTAGTTTGCTTTCTAGTAATCCATTGTGTTTGATATTGAACATTCAGACTATTTTGATTGCATACACACGAATTTAGGCATATTTTAGTTCCCATCCACAGGTGTTAGGAAAATAATCCCGATATGCTCTCTTAACCTCCTATCTCCTGGATAATCTGAAAAAGACTTAAACAATTGGAGTAAGCAGTTACTTTGGAACGTTTCACCCCCAGAAAAGAAAGATGTATAGAATCATTTTTCTCACAGGAATTGGCTGTTTCATGTGTCTTGCCTGGTAATTTCTGACCTGCATCAGGATTAGCTCAGATATTTTTCATATCTGTTTAAAGAAAAGCATGAGCTTGTTATAGAAAAGTTGTGTGTGGTTTGTAAATTTCTTCTTTAATACAAATCTGTGAGGTGATCAGTCAACCCCTGTATACGGCCCAAAGTCTCACAATTCAGCACTCAAACAACACTTTATTCACACAGAGCCCTTCCGTGCTCTATAGGTGACAGTGCCCGAGGAGGTGCGGTGAGGGAACGAGAAGGCTCCCTTCCTCATCTCTAACGTGTTGGGCTGCAGACACTGCTAGGTAAGATGCCTTAAAATGGTGTGAGACACAGTGTGGCAGTTGTGCATTTTTCTGTAAGACTGTTTATTTTTAAAGCCTAAAGGAAAGGAGGTAAAGGTTTCCTGTATTCCATAAATACAGCTAGGTCACTGACTAGTATAACCTTGTGGTTGTCCAAGAGGAAATTCCATGTAACTTTATGTGATTATTAGACTCTGTCTCTCAGCTTGTTTTCATCATCTCCTGAAAGTCGTTATGAGAGAAGTGAAAGGTTAAAGAGAAGTTAGGTCTTGGTCCCAGGATGTCCTGAATGCTTCATGTATCTCCCCTTTCCCCGGAGAAGTTAATGGAAAGTAAAGCTCAGCTTTCCGCAGCAGCTGCTTTGCACCTCCGAAGATCAGCAGTGTCTGCACCAGCAACGTTTCACTCCACTCCTTGTGGTCTTCATGAAACAGTGAGAAGTTAAGAGATACTGTCCTATAATCACTGGAGATACATTAAGAAATAGATGAAAGACCCCCATTGAACACTAAGGTGCTAAGGGAAATGGTTTGGGTGATTCAGCATCAAGCGCTCTTTCCTCTAAATAAATATAAGCAAATATCCCAGCAGAGCATATGAGGACAAGGATCTACAAGCAGGACTGCATTTTAGATAGAGGTATCAGTGAATATTATTATCAGTGGGAACAAATAAAGATCTGGTGGTTAGTTTTTGAAAATAAATGAGTCTTTACCTCAATACACTGCCTGAAAGATAATCTAGGAAAAGTAAATCTGTGTTCATAAACTGCCCCTCCAGGTTTATTTGGAATAAACACATTTTCCTGCCTCATTCTGCCCATGGTTGGGGCTGCAGTTTTTACCTTGTGAGTTTTATTTTGGAGCACGTATCAGGATGGTACGTGTAGATTCTGTTTAGACACTGGGGGAAGTTTTCATCCCACTGAACTCAGAGGAAGTTCTGCCATAAAAATGTACTTGGTCCAGACTTTATTCTAAGTGTTCTGAAGATCTTAACATTGGCTCAGACACTTTTTGTAAGAGTGAATGAAAAACCATCAAGTCTATGTTGTGAGTTTAGTCTATTTCCAGCACTGCCATAGAATGTCTTAGATAAATATTCAGCAAAATGTATTTTATAGGTATTCTGCATTTAGATAATTGACACTGAATCTGTTCTGCCTGTCAGACATTTCAATGTGTATCTGTAACAATTTTTGGTAGTATTTAGCATTATGCTTTTATCAAAATAGTAAATAAATTGTCATACATGAGAGGAATTACAAGCAGTGTTTTCCTTTCCAATGAAATATGCTGATTATAGAGTTGTGTACATGTGAATTTTAATTTATCC
Organism: Grus americana; assembly: GCF_028858705.1. Taxonomy (NCBI): domain Eukaryota; kingdom Metazoa; phylum Chordata; class Aves; order Gruiformes; family Gruidae; genus Grus; species Grus americana. The sequence continues at coordinate 35,334,159 of NC_072856.1, read as the reverse complement.
AGCTGTCCACTGCCAAGATCTTACTGGTCTTGCTGACATTCCTGCTAATGCTATCCCTGCAATTCATTTAAATTCAGAATATTTCAATAATGTTGTCTTGACAACAAGTTGATTTTCATTGAGTGTCGAAGAATGAAAGGGTTTCTGCCTTCCTTTGTCCCTCCAGAATACCAAACTGACAGTGCAGATGGATGTTCCCTCCTCTCTGATGGAAGCGTCAAACAGGTTCACTACTATCTCTGACAAATGCCGTAGTTATAGACAGCAGGATGGGAACACAAAGAGGGCACCATCACTCTGCATTAAGATAAACAAAGATTTAGGGAGGTGATTTGAAATGTAATGAGCAGAAGTAATCATACTTTTTTCTTTTTTCCCCTTGTATTAAGGGCTGTAGTCTATTCCTTGCTTTTAAAGATCTTAGATTCAGTATATAGTAGGGGAAAACATCAAAATGTTTGGTAGTACATATTCATTTAATTCATAAACTTTGTATTACTACTGTGTTGCAAGGGAGGTAAAGTTGGAGAGCAATTGCCCAAACGTTTCGAAGACCAGAAAACACAGGACAGGTCAATTGAACTCATTAGGATGAGAATAACTTTTCATTTCACAAGTGAATAACTAAGCATATTCAAAATAATAATCTATTACAAAACCCCCAAACCCCTAAACAATTAATTACACGAGCTAAATTTTATATGAGATATTTTAAAAACCAAAAGCATTAATTCAGGGAGGATCTGGATTTCTCTGAGGAGTTTGACTCCTTTATGCTGTTTAAACATGGAAAATATCTTTTGCTTGTCTGTGAGGTTTTGCAACATTAGCCAAAAACTCCCTAATAATTTACATAACACAAACAAAAAATAAGATTGTGACACAGGAAGACCAACATTTTCTCTGCTTACAAGGCAAAAATAGTCTTTACTGAAAATACATTTAAATTATATACTAAAAGAGCTTGTAGCTGGGATTTCACTTCAAAACGTGTCTGTACAGAACACATTATACTTAGGGAAGTGACTTGAAATAAATATACTATGGTTACCATTAAATGTTCCCATTTGCCAACAGTTGCCACATGAAACATCTGAGATCACAACTGTTTCCCCTGCAATTAGTACAGGATATATGTTTGTGGTAATTTTGTGGTAACCAATGAGCATGTTCCTTGTGTGTGATTTCCACAGTATTCAGACACACAGATTGGAAGAAACAAAACAAAACAGGAACCACGCTTAAGATTTGATTGGAATAGAAGTCATCATCCCAAAACTCTAATCTGTACATTTAGCAGATCACTAACAAAAAAAACAGAGATGGAGAAACTTTTTACCTTTAGCTATTCAGCTTAACATCTACCTTGCATAATTAGAAATGGATATATCCAAGCAATACGAAATGAGAAGGTAAATTAGGAAAAACACTAGTGGAGAAGTCACACACCCTGTAACCCCAAGAGATTCTACCAGGAGCCATATGCACTGTGATATTAAGTCCTCCATCGGTAAAAGTGTGTTGAGTAGGTCCAGTAAGGAAATACTCAGTATCTGCAGAGTGTGTCCACCTCTACTTCACCATCAGGCAAATGACTCTGTCCTGTTGCATTTAACTGTGATTTTCATGTACCGTCAGCCAAGATTTGTGTTCTTAGTGGCTGCATTTATCATGAGAAACAGCTCTTCTCTCTGCATGAATTTCTTTGACTCAAAATATTGCTTTAGGCAATGAGCTGCTCTTTCCAGGTTACACTCTCGTAAGGAAATGAAAAACAGCTCATGTTGTAATGAGGACAGGTTTCTGATGTTTTCATCTTCTGGTGTCCCAGAAATTCCAGGAAATCAGCCTCTTCAGAGGTAGGTACAGAAGAAAAAACAGGGAACAATGTTTAGTCCAAGGGGTGAGTAAAGCTTCACTCAATGTCAACCAATTCAACAGTTCCTCAGTTTTTCTTCTTATCTCCCATGATTCCACAATGGTTTCAGACGATTCCAAGATTTACTTCCCATCTGTACAAGCTTAACAGTTGTGCTGCATCAAATTCTCGGTCCAAGTCATACCAATTACGAAAAATTATTTTAATTTGCTATTTTGCTCTGAATTGAGCCTAAATATCAAATAAAAATGTAAAAAAGAACAAAGCCATGTAATTACATGACAAGCAATTTTCACATCATATATAAATGACACAAAACAATTTTGGGGCTAAATGTGCTGAGCTTTCACAGAATGAAAAATATATGTATGGCTACCGGGTTCCTCTCTGGGCCTAAAGGACTTGGTCACCACAGGATGCAGTATTATAGTTCTGAGTCGTTCCTTTTTTTATATAGAAATTTCCTTCCCTTACACAAAACCCAGCCGTTTGGGTAAATGACTGCAAAGATCCTCTGTACTCAGTGCTAACTTTGCTCCTGTTGAGGCAGTGACACAATTAAATATATAAAGTCCCACTAGATGCTCCTGGTATTACCGCCACACGTGTTCCGAAGGGCCCGCACACTTCTGCCAGGACATAACGAGGTGGGGAGCTGAAGCTGTCCCGAGTACGTACACACTTCCAGCACTGCGCTTTGGTTCGGAATGCTCTCCTGTGCCGAATCGTTCCATCAGACATTTTTAAGATCTCACTAAAGGATTTTAAAAATACGTGTCACTCCAGGAAAGCTTCATGGCTGGAATAACTTTGGAAGAAGTCTGACAATTTTACTAGCTTACGTTCTGAAATGTTGGCTCTTTCTAAAGTTCAGTCACTTTTGGTAGGCGTATAAGAACAGATGAACAAACTGTATAGAGGAAGGACTAGTACTCAACTATGATTATCTCCTAGTGATTTCTTTTTGTCATATCCTGGAGATACGCACCAGAGTCTCTTACTCTGGATGGCTGCAGAATATTATACAAGCATAAATGAAAATAGCCTGGAAGCCATATGGGTATGATTCCTATCGTTTGGCAGATCTCCACTGGATGTAAGACCTCCAGACAGCTTTTGTTCAAACCAATAACAGAACTATAACTGTTGTAAAATATCAGATTTATTCTCACCAATAGATTTATTATTCTTGCATGCTGAAGTTTTCTATTTATCTCCCAGCAGGATAAAATACATAGGAATGAAGTAACCACTCCCTTAACTCTAGTGCCAAGGAATACAATGTATATGTCCAACAGAGTGGCACCCTGCCTCTCCACGGGTCTGCTGAATTATTTTGCAGTGTTAATTGTTTTTACTGAAGATTAGCCACATGGGTGTCATTAATTTCACATAGCTTTAAGCATAGGTGTCCCACCCATGTATACTGCTATTCAGGATTTGGACTCCTTTTAGGAAATTCAACACAAAAGAGAAATCTTTGGGTTTAAAGTCTTGGTTTAACTTTAAAAGTCATCTTTGTAAAAACAACATTGTACGGTCTGAATCTATGTTTCAGTAGTTCCATACAATGTTTTCTCAGTGTATATGTAATAATCATCATCCCTGAGGAAAACTGGATATGGCTAAACTTTCCTCTGGTGATTGTTAGCAGCCCATATTCCAGTTCAGATTCCTTGCACGCATCACACTTCCATCAGACCAAATATACTTCAGTGAGCCTTTGAATACTTTGGAAAGAGCACGAAATTAGTCTCTTCAATAGTGTTGCTGAAAGACATCATAACAATGTGATGTATAAAAACTCACATACCAGACTTTTCATAAAACTCTCTCTGTCTTTAAAATCCACTTCAAAACACCTCTATGTCATTTGACAAGACTTTTCAGTGTTTGCTTCTGGAAAATTCAAACTAAGTACAAGAAACTTTAACAAGAGGATGGCCTCTTCCTCAAACTAATAAACAAAAATAAATAAAAATGTGTCTGCTTTCTGAATAACCTGTGGAACATACATGATTTACTCTTCTAGTGCAGCAGTTGTGAGTCCTGTCAAGAAGTAAGTCAACACAACAAAAATATAAAAGAATAAAAAATTTTCCATTTATTTCTCACCCCAATTTGTATAGGATTTATTTGTTTCTGTGGGCATGATTTATAAATTTAACTGAAAAAACCTCCAACAATCCTGACCTGAATTGATCCTTTGCTTGATTTCAGGGGGATAGATAAATTTCTTATAAGAAATATGACTGCAAAAATACATGCTTCCTGGTAAAACAGTTTGGATATGTGAGTAGAATATAAAAGCATGTTGAATTAAAAAAAAAAAAAAAAAGTTGGACAGGCCTGTTAAGTACAAACCTAGTTATGGCCTCAGTGCAGTGTTGGATAACAAGATAATGACTAAAGAAATACTGAGCGATCTGCAAAAGAATCCTTATTCTCTCTATTATTTAAAAATATTACAAATAATTTCTTGAATGTGAAAGGGCAAACCTCAGTACTTAGCCCAGAAAAGTGGGCTGCAGATCTCAAAGTACTTCAGGGCCTTGGTAATGGTTGTCTGCAACAGGATGAGATCCCTCTCTCTGAGCAGCCCAGTGCATACTATGACATCCATACTATGAAAAGAAACTCACGTGTATGCCAGGAGTTTCTGTACGGTTCTTGCTGTAAACAGAGACTAAGATTCTAAGTTTCCACTGCAGTCCCTCTAAAGCAGAATAACGTGCATCCTTTTTGGCTAGACGTTTCAGATATCTGCTCTCCAGCAGAGTCCCCACTAGAATTGTGTTGGAGCATGGTAATCATCTGGCAGGTTGTGTTCTGTATTCTTCGCATTTTATGGGCATCTGACACAGTCGCTTTGCCATCTAATCATCTTCTGTAAAGGAAATTTCAATTATGCTTTACAAAGACTTTATAAAATGATAGTTTGAAGAGAATGCAAATGTACCTTCCAAAAGTAAAAATGCCGCAATCAAAACTTTGAGTAAATTTATTAGCTGTTTTTCCTTTAAAACTTATTTAAAACATTACTACCAAAGTTTGGTCAGAAAAAAATAGCTAACCACAAAACTATCTTTTTATTTTCAAGGAAGTCTGGTTTTATATGGAGATGATAAACATACATCTGGGCATTCACTTACGAGTAATTTAATGTAACCAGATTGACTGCTGCCTTGAAAGGCAGTCTGAGAAAGACATTGTGTCAAAACTCGTGGTTTGTCTCATGAAGAATACATTACCTTCTTGTTTAAATCAAAACCCACATTTTGAGTCTTTTTCTATTCACATGTTCTGCCTGGCATTCTGAATATTTCTTTACACATCTTAAATCAGCATGGTTCAGTAGGTGTGAAGCTAAATCTATGGTCCACTGCCCGTGGACTCTGCAATACTACGGGGTATAACCTGACAAACGTAGCTGGAGTTATGTCCCACCTTTTGCTGCTCAGGGAAAATTTCTGGATTCACTCATGCTCTCTTTACCTTCCTGCCTTTATCATCAGCCACTGGAAGAGATTTCTGACCCCTAAGTGCGAAATCTGTCTTCTATGGGGCATGCAGTGCTTTCTTTTGGGTCTTCTGGGGCCTCCCTAGGGAGTCAGTGGTCACGTTGCTATCTGCTGTTTGTCTTCATGGTCGAAGAATGCCAGTCCAGCCAGGTTTGCAGATAAAAGTAGAATCTTTTATTAGACCAACTGTTATAGCTGGGTAAAGAAAACAGACTTTCAAGTGGCTAAAATCTTCTTCAGGCTAGAGACAAGTTTGTCCATCTTTTCTAGCTATTTGTCGAAGGATATTATTTCTAACTGAAAATTTTGTGTGATCTGGATGTGGAGCACTTGTAAAGGTTTCACAGTCACCACACTTGGGATATCTTGTTTTACCAGCTACCTTAAATCACAGTGAACTCATATGGATTAAAATGTATAACTTTATAATATCCAAAATACACAATGCTGTTGTCAATTTTCATAAAAAAGGTGCAAAAACCAGAAGAAAAGCTATATTTAACCTGCCTCCATGAAGTTAAAATTTAAAGACTTCTCTTTCTCTTTCACGGTCTTTATTGTAAGGCATTAGACTTGCCATCATTTGGCATACTCTATTCTTCAAGTGGCAATCTCAACAGAGACCGTCTGTAGGGTAGCACATATTACAACTATTGATTTTAAAATCCTGGTAAGGATCTAGTCAGATATAATGTTTTTCTTGAAAGTTCTTTTCTCCAAAAGCCCATTTACTTCTAGAATTAACTTATTTGAAGATAATAATCTCATTTCTATAGCTAAAATAACACAATACAGCACAAATTAGCTGTCAAACTATACCTTGTTTCTTAGTCCTGTTTTTGTACAAAGATCTGGGAACAAGCAATTAGTCAGCTTCTAGTATTGATACGGGTAAGAGTGGTCATAAATTATTGGTGATTGAATCCTGATCAGTATTTCACCACGAACGTTGCAGTAAAAGCCTCAGGGAATGCAACCAGTTTGATTATGTTGCCAAGTCATAATCTTTGGGCCAATATACTTCCTACAACATCATGGCTGGCTGACTGCTTAGGTCCAGATTGTGGGACGTACGTGAAGGCTAACAAAAAGGGACTTTCATAATGTGGTCAAACAAAACCCAACAAACAAACAACAAATATAAAAGCAGCATGTAGAAACCTGCTAGAAAAAGGAAAATGCTGAACAACTTATATTCTGTCCCTCAGCTCATGCTGCTTGTAAATGTTAAAGAAAAGATGTTATCTGACAGAAATGTCTGATCTCTCCATCCATGGCCACTGTTTTGTTCTTGCACTCTTCTTGATCTCACATATGTCGGTCTGTGCATCTCAGACCAGATTAGCAGGGACATGTCCAGTAAAGGAGCAGTGTTTAATTTTCAAGGATTCCACCACTGGCAATTCACTGAATGTAATGCTGAAAGGAGATTTAATTCGTTCAGCCTGTTAGATTAATAAAAATATTTATATATAGTGCATATGAAATGGCAATATTTTCTGTATATTGCAGCTGTAAATACCTTTTCCCTTTACCAAGCCCTAGACAGTATGATTCAGCAGAAGGTAAACAGAGTTAATTGCTTCTAGTTTTCTAATCATTACCCAGTCTCCATGGTCTATCTAATAACCCTGAAGGCAAAGCCAAACCCAGCTCTTGGCTTGAAATTCCCCAAAACTTGGTAGCATCAAACCTGATTTTGTTGTCAGGCTTATCTGTAAATTTGTTCTCATATACCTGTATTTTAAACTTTTTTTTAGCATAACCAGACATATAGCTTGAGAGGTGCTTAACAGGCAATGCCAGAAAATGCATACCACAGTGTTCATTTGTTCTGCGTTCAGTGGTGTAAACCTTCAATTAGAGACTAATAAACTGTTACCTTATATAGGGCATCTTTAAATACTTGGTGTTTACAACACAGTACTTGTGTATGTTGATGTAAATAGAGTTTTATTAGGGACGTCTATGCACCTTATGGCAGGCGCTGTTGTAGGTTAATATGGTAGAGGTAAAAAGGAACTGAACAGTGTGTCCTTGTTTCAAATGACAATAACAGCTTCAGATGTGAGGAGTATGAACGTCATTCTGAGAAATACTGAGATTCATTCTAACCAAAAATCTTGCTAAAGTGCATGGCTAATCAACACTTTTTAGCTTGAAGCCAATTGCAAGAATCTGAAATTATTCCTGAAGTTTTTACTTTTGCTGAAATGAAAAGTCAAGAGTCACTGTAGCAAAAAGACTTTTGGATTGATGTAAGCTTAGGATTTCCATTTTTCACTTCCCATCAGCATCACCAGGAGTACAGTGAGGCACAAAGACCTGAAGTGGGTTGTAGGGGCCACCATGGTACTCCTGGGTATCCATAGATACTGTTCTTTGTTCTGTAGCTTGATTAAAATGAAGAAGAATGTGATCTCATTGTAGCTGAACAGGTACTGTCTACACTAAAAGTCCTTTGTTTAATCCAGCCACAAAAGGACTCAGAGGAATTATGTATTTCAGAGCTCAAAGTGCTTTAAGAGTGTGGGCTGTGAATTGATAGAAAACATTCTGAATTATGTGTTTTCCTGTCTTCTTCTTACTAATCGCATTCTTTAAATTATAGCGGTGGGTTTCATTAATGTACCTTTTGCATCCATGTGCATCTATGGGCGTTTTGAGGGGCTGAGATATTTTTAAACCATTCAAAAATCACTTGAAAGGTTAGGTTCCTGCAAAAGGCTTCATCTTAAAAACAGTTTTAAAACAGGAAAAATAATACAATCTCATAGCAATAATTCATGTTTTAAAATACAAGCCATTTCTACTCATTGAGCACACAAGAAAATTATAATCTTTAACTATTTTAACTAGTCATTCCTTCCTGCCTTCTTTCTTTCCTTTCTCATATTTTGGAAACCAACTAACATTCTTCCTAAAAAAATTACCTAAAAACTGTTCTTGGCTAGCCATTGTGTGTGCCGAGGTTTCGATACTGAGAGCACGTTAATGGCCAAATTATAAACACTTGAGAATTAGAATTCAGAAGACAAACATTAACAGTCCCTTAACTGCAGTAGCACAAACCAAGATGCTATAAATTATGGGGTGGTGGTGTTAAAAGCACTGGCTTCCTGGTATCTGGCACCCAAAACCTTTTCATTTGGATATATATCAGGCTGCAGAGAGGTTGCCACTTGCCACTTGGCCAGTATTCAGCTGGCAGCAATGTTTGTTTAAAGTTCAGGCCAATCGATGGCTCAGACCTGCAACGGAATATTTTGTTGTTATGCCATGAAAAATATTTACCCTTCTCTGTTTTTTTCTCCTTCCTTCAGTCATTCACTCCCCTACCTAGGATTTCTACGTGAGACAATACTTGCCAGGTTATGCAGCTATATGTATGAACAATTCAGTAGTTTAATGAGCTAATTTCTGTCTTTATAAATGTACATGCAGTCAGGATAACTTCATGGATTTCTCATGGATTGTGTACTTGTGGTAGGCCTGCCTTTGCATGAGCACATGCTGTGTTTGATGCCAGGGTCAAAAGGAAGCTTTGAACACAGGCTTCTCAAAAACTGTGCAGTTGCAGACTTCATTAAGCTGAAATTGTCAATAAAAGGCGTTTTTATGTCCTCTGTCGACCAAGAGCTACAAGGTGACGCAACTCTGTTTGTCTGTGCTTTGTGCAATTGTGACATAGCACAGGAAGTTTAGCATCACTGTTCCCACATGCTGTTGCTGGCTATAGGAGCAGCAAAGCTTTTGGATACAGCCAGCAAAGTCAAGCATGTGGCTTTTAGCATGTTCTTTCTAAAAAAGTAAACAAGGGCCCTACCCTCTATGCTTAGCTCTGCCTCAGGTGAACTTTCACATATGTGAAATGATTTTCTGCATACTGAACTGTAATGCATCACACTTTTAGCATGGTTGTTTGCTGGTCTGATATAACTTTGCTGCTTATCACTAAGGGACCCACTCACACTGAACCAATAAAATTTACCTAAATCAGGGAATGCTAGAATGGGTCATAAACAACTTCTTAGGCAATGCTTTTGTACCTATTTATTCCTTCCATTGTATTTAAAGTGTAAGAAAACAGTTGTGAAACGTATTGCCCCTTTCTAGTTGAAGAAAAACGCCCAATTCTTGCCATTTCTAGAATGCTGAAGGCCCTTTCCTCACGAAACATCTCATGTCCTCCAAGTTGCCACTGGCAGGTGCCAATCTGCCTTCTCAGAGCTGGATGAAAGTACTCCACCAGACAGAGATCTTGCCTGTGGTAAAATTCTTCTCCACACAGGGTTTGGGAGTCATGTGTTAGTAGTAGTTTCAGCAAATTCCCAAGATCAAGAGTTAATCAAATAGAACTTCTCATGAGCAATATATGCTGTTTTCTATTGCTCTGTTGGTTGCCTGGGTTTGACTCCAAAACCGTAAGTAAGAACTGAGTATGGCTGATGCAAAATGAAGCCTCTTTTGGAGATTTCCAAAGAGATAAAGGAAGAATCACTTTCTCACTCTGCATTTGAACACAAAGGCTCACCCACTGCTTTTTGTTCGCAAGTATACTGGGCAAAATAGATTGGAGTATGGGAGAAAAATACCTGATTTTTAAGAGATTTGTATGTATTGTCTCACTGCTCTAACAAGGTACTTATTAACTTGCTTGAGGCCAGATTAGCTCTCAGTGAAGACTAAGTTTCACTATATTAGGCTTTGCTATCCTTCCTAGGCTTTACACGTGTTCATACAACTGCACCTTTGCCCTGTGGAAGAAAAACATGTCTAACATAGAAATAACACAGAACATGGTTAGACAAAACCAAAGAATATGCTGTACAATTATTCTGAAAAATACTCTCTACTCTCTCTGTTAATTTAGAGGGGGGGGCTGTAAGTACTAATGCAGTTAACAAACTTGAACAGTCAAGAACACTAATCCTGAAGTCATTCTGTGTTTAATCCTAGAATGGACATAAGATGCCATAAGCTGGACATGAGCCAGTAATGTACGTTCACAGCCCGGAAAGCCAACAGTGTCCTGGGCTGCATCAAAAGAAGCATGGCCAGCAGGTCGAGGGAGGTGATTCTGCCTCTCTGCACTCATGAGACCCCACCTGGAGTACTGCGTCCAGCTCTGGGGTCCTCAGCACAGAAAGGACATGGAGCTGTTGGAGCGGGTCCAGAGGAGGGTCACAAAAATGGTCAGAGGGCTGGAGCACCTCTCCTATGAGGACAGGCTGAGAGAGTTGGGGTTGTTCAGCCTGACGAACAGAAGGCTCCAGGGAGATCTCATTGCGGCCTTCCAGTACTTAAATGGGGCTTATATGAAAGATGGGGACAAACTTTTTAGCAGGGCCTGTTGCAATAGGTCAAGGGATAATGGTTTAAAACTAAAAGAGGGTAGATGTAGACTAGATATAAGGAAAAAATTTTTTTAAGATGAGGGTAGTGAAACACTGGAACAGGTTGCCCAGAGAGGTGGTAGATGCCCCATCCCTGGAAACATTCAAGGTCAGGTTGGATGAGGCTCTGAGCAACCTGATCTAGTTGATGATGTCCCTGCTTATTGCAGGGGGAGTGGACTAGATGACCCTTGAAGGTCCTTTCCAACCCAAACTATTTTATGATTCTATGACTCTATGCAACTCTGATAAGACATCCTACTTGGTCCTAAATGTTGAGAGATTATTTGTTTGGAGTCCACTGTTTGTGTGTATAAAATCTTCTTCCAGCCAAAGTCTTATCTTCTTATTTGTAAAACCATCTTGTTGACCTGAAAGTAATCAGCTGTGTTGTCAGATAGCAGTGCTTTAAATCGAGATACACTGAAATTGATTAAAAAGGCAATTACTGAAAGGGCAACAAGTTGCACAGGAGAGTAACAGTGAAGAATTGAGGACAGTAATTTCTTAAACCATTTGAATGTCATCTTCTGGAGCACATCTGGACTCCATCCATATAAACAGTAGTCTGATGAAAAGCCCTGTTCCAGGAATAGCCCATGTCTTTAATTCAAGGGCTATTAAAGGCCACAGAGAATTAAGCGTGATAAGCAGTTGTACTCTACACAGTCCCATGGGAAGCAGTAAAAGTAGTAGGTCAGATCTAATTCCTCACTCCAACACATAATATATTGCCTCCTATTGGTTTTGTTTTGTTTTGTTTTCAAAGTTAGAGAGGTGCAGAACTAAATCCTTTGTCTTTCATTAGGAAAAAAACCTTAAAGCTAAATCTTTGTATGAGAATAATGTAGGTACACACAGTATAGCCTTACACGTAGGGAATATCAGTTATTGCTCTGGTCATTATTTGTACTATGTGATATTCTTGGCATGACAAAAAACTTGGTAAACAGGCAGGGGGAATGGTAACATTTAATAATGACCGTCGTACATGATATATTCCTATGTATATTCACAGGGCAAGTAACCAGTGCTACTTGATGAAGTAAAGCAAAACAAATTTGGACTGCTTATAAGGAAAACATTACTTAATTGCAGCAATCTATTAGACTATGGAATAGCTTCCCATGGGGAAAACAAGAAGCTTATTGTCTGAGTCATTTAAAAAGAACTTCCATAAAGCTCTGGAAAATACAGTGTAGAAACAATAACATTTTGGCAGAAGATGGAGCATATTGCTTAACATGTCTCTCTCTCTCTTCTCTAATACCATTTATAATTTTGAGCCAGATTGTAAAACCGAAGGTTAATATCCTCAACTGCAAAGACGTGTAAATTTGAGCTCAGTCTGATTCCAGTTTAGAACTGGAATCTGAAATTAGGAAGCCCAGCAGCAGAGCAGGGTGCATCTTACACAGGAAAGCCCAAAGCCAAGGTTATGTCTTAATTTGAAAAAATGGATCAGGTTCTTCTCTAATATGCATATATTTTGCAAACTTTTAAGAACCGAATTGAGTCAAAAGTGGGTTGGGGGTGAAGTTGGAGTTTTATGAATTTAGGTGAAAATTTGCAAAACTCAGGTAAAACCTGATTTGACAGTACTGGCTGAATTCACTTTTATCCTTTGATTTTGGTAAAATTCAAGCCAATGGGATAAAAATACATATGGTCCAAACCTAGAACATGCACAAAAAGTCTTGAAAAGAAAACATTAAATTTGTTCAGATGCACCCAATATTGTATATAAACAGTAATATGGTTCCATCTTACCAGTAATTACAGATAGAGTGGTAAGAAAAAAATCAGAGAACTGAAACATAATGCAAAAATCAAGCAGAGTTCATAAAAAGCCCTGGCAGTTTGGTTACTTTTGCTCTCTACAGCATTTTTGTTCATCTGCTTTTTTCCTGGTGATATCAGTGGCATAAAGAACTAAACTTGAACAAAGTAACTGTCACTGTTTAAAACGGAGAATTTCAGAAATATCAGAAAGTATTCTTGCCATCAACTTCCCAGACAAAATTTTAGAAAATCAAAATTATCCAATGCTTTATTATTGTTGCAGGATTACAAATAATTTTGGAAACTTCAGCAGTGAGCTAAAAATATGATTTCTTCCAAAGGGTTACAGTCTGATTTAAGCTATTAATTGAAGAAGAGTCAACAGAAAAATAAGGATAGCAATGGGACAGAAGAAATTTATGAGAAAAACATGTTTGTCTCGTTTCTCGTGATAGATTTGGTACATAATATGCTTTCCTTTTAACTCTACAGGCATTACGTAGCCACAATTATAGAGGGTTTTTTTCATTATTGCTTAGCTAAAACTGTAGAAAAGCCCAGATAAAATCTGTGGAGACGCTTTGTTTTTCTTTTAAAAATGAAGAAGATATTTTCTCCCTCAATTTGCAAACAAAACTTATGTTGTAGTTTAAATTCTTTTTTTTTTTTTTTCAGATTTTTCTGAAAGGTTGGTTGTTTTAGAAACAGAATATTTTGAAAATTATTAACTATTCTCTACACTTCCTTTGAACTTTTCTGTTTCAATGCTGAAGCTCTGAACTGTCTTTCATTAAGTACTGGTGATAATATCTGCAGCAGAGGATAGGTGCATTTAAACTTAGAAAAGACTTTGTTTTTCCATCTCTTCTTCCTTTTCATCAAGGTATATAAAATTAAAATACGCTAATTTCATGACTACACTTTTCTGTAAAGTTGGAACATTTTTCTATGAACAAGAAAATCATTTTAGTATAATGAATTCAACTTATGAAAGGAGTAGATGGTGTCTAGGGAAAACAGAAGAAAAATTTTGTAATAAGAATTCTGTTGTGGTACTCATTTTTAATCTACACTTGGAAATAATAAGCACCATCTCAAAATGGAAGCGTTAACATGCATTTCATGTTGTTGACAATTCCTGACTAACAGAGAGACTAAAATTTCGGAAAATCTCAAGTTAAGAGACTGCTTCCTTTCTGATCCATTCTACTTCTGCCACTCAAAATTCACTCACATAAGAGTAGCATCTATTAAAGATAAAGATGAGTGAAAACAAAATGCAAAAAGTAACCTTATATTTGAACAGAAGGCAGGAATATACACGGCTATGGAGAGCACGCTTGAAAAGCTAAACAGAACATTATTGGAATAAGAATGAAAACAAATGCTTTCAGCAACTTTTCCTGGGCAGGGCTGTCTTTTCTCCACAGATTTCTTTAATTTCCCCTTTGCTGTTGGGCTTCTTTTTACTGTCCAACAACTTACCTAATAACGAGAGAACAAATACCAGCCCTTAAAAAATATGACCACACGCTTCCACATGGCTGTATATGAATTCACAAAACCAAACTCAGTCTTTCTCATGCATGCAAATAAAGCATTGTTTTCTTGTGACCAGTTAATCTAGGAAACTGTGGTTATCAGCTCTGCCTCTTTTACTGCATACAGACTAGGCTCTGCGGTACTCCAGCCAGTCTTGCAGTAGCAGTTGCTGAACTAGAAATTAGCTAGATTTAAAAAAGAAAAAAAAAAAAAATCATTGCTCCTGATATGGAAGACTATAATCAGTAGAGAGTATGAGAGTAGTATGTAACCTTTTTCTATTTAAATATTAAAAATTATCTGTTGATGTATGTGGCTAGCACCGGTAATGCACAAGTCTCCTTTGGTTTTGGGATGGGAAGTTCCTGTTATGGGATTACAGGAGACGAAGAAAATGTGCATTAAACAGCATGGAAGCTCACCAGGCAGTAAAACTGGACTTTCAACAGCATGAGAATAATTTTTGTTGCATGTGGTTTGTCATCTCCGTTTCAGATCTCAGCAGGAATATTTCAAGAAAAGCCTTGTTAAAGTTAATTGTACTCTTTCCATTTCAGTCAGAATCAGGTCTAAAGGGAACCTAAATATGGGAAAGATAAAAGATGCGCTAAAGTTTCTAAACCCTGGAGAAAAAAAAAACCTGCATGTGGAATATATGAAGGTAAGTGCTGTTGGGGAAGTTTTCAGAGCCTATTTATCAAAACTTAAAGCACATACATGCTCAGTTGTGGTTTCTAGTGAACATATACTGATAGCATATTTATGAAAATTGGCACTATGGTTGATTATGATAATTTCTATTTTTAGAGCACTAACAACATTTTAAGTACTTCATAGATTTATATAGGAGAAAGATCCTCTGTCACAAACAATTTACAATTCCAATGGGAATGAATGTCAATAAGTTTATTTTATACCAGCTGGGTCGACCATTCTGAGATGTTGCTCAGAAAGCAAAGCATTTTTCTTTAGTCATGATGTGTATGCACCTGGCTAACTCTAAACCTCACTTAAAGTTAGTCATGTCTTTAAGTATTCTGCTGAATACTAACAAATACTTTACTGAAGTAGGCCTTCAGATTCAGCTGTTATTTGTGTTGATACCTCATGGTCCTTGCAAAAGAAATTAAAGGAAGAATCTGAATTTGGAGAATATTATGGTTTAGGGACTGGATTTTGAAATGGACATTAAAGTACTTCGACAGCTTTGTGGAGCTCTCTAAAAGTTAGATTTTAAAGCAAGCTATTTACATTTAAAAATATGTTTTATTTAGATATTTAAAATAAATCTCCCAAGAGCTTAGTCTGCATATAGAAATTATATTTAAAATACATACATATTTATATGTATGACTTGTATTTGAAAGGAGAGCAGGCATTAGGAATAGTATGCACTTACTGCCAAAAGCTAAGTCTGTTAGAGCAATCATTTGGTCCACCAAAAATGCTCTACTGCAAACAGGGCTACTTTGTGTCTGTGGAAAAGGAAGTGGCTGTATTGAAAAAAAAGCAGCAACTACTGAACAGCCTCTTCTCTGTATACTTTTGCCTAAACAAGGAAAATACCCAACAACGTGTACAACAAAGAGGCTTTGGAGAAAAGTAACAAAGGCTAGTCTAAACCTGGCACGAAAAGAGACAGATGAAAGACAAATCCTAACATGTTATTTCTAGATGATCAGGTAGACTGAGAGATGAAGTAATTCTTTGCAATTTCAAGTACTTTACTTGAACTTTCGTCAGTTAAATGTTGGATGAAAAATAGGCAATGTATTAGGTATTTGTTCACTGAGTGGACAATATACTGAGAATCACAATTATTTATGTGTTGTAGCCAGAAGCTTCCCCAGACAGGTCCAGTTCCTGCTCTGTCTTACTACAAAATGAAAAGAAGACTTTATACTCAAGCAGGAAGATCAGAGATGGCAAGTACGTACAGATAGATGGCGCAGAAAAATAAGTTGTCCATAAGTACGGTAGTCAGCGTTGTAGAACCATCTCTGAAATCTCCTTTAGGACATAAAGTGTCATTGTAATTAGTCTGCGAAACATAGGATGGGAACAAATTGTTATTCTGAGGGCAGTCTCCAGAGGAACATATGTCTGAAGACATGACCTTGCTCCTTGAACAAATCCTGGTCACAGATATTCTTGAATGTGGTGTTGGCCGAATGTAGCTCAAACAGCTTCTGAACTATAACCAGTTAGAGGGACATCCCTTTGCTGGATGAAAGTGGACTGAGAGGACACTAAGAGTTTAAATCCCTTCCCACAACGGTCTGTGCATCCTTCTAACAGTTAACTGGCACTAGGGAAGCACTTTTCAAACCTTACCTTTTCAGACATATTTATCATGCCAATGTTATAAACAGCGTAGGATTTGGAAAGATGTGAAAAAAGCCCTATGATATAGTTGCTGTGTTATAACACTGAGTTTCTAAAACACAGCATTATGTTTTTTCTGTGGTGCAGCTAGCCAAGCATCTCGCTGCCAGGTTTCCATGATCTCCTAGGGTAAAATGGCAATCATTTAAGAGTTTGAGACCTCAATACTGTAACTAATAAGGAGCCACAGAACGCAGAGGGAGGGTAGATCCACAAAATTCACCTGTGGAGGAAAATGGGGAAGCTTCTGTACACTCCAGCTTACAGAGCAGAATTACTAAACTGGCTCTTTGTTTGGTCTTGACACAGTGCCTACTAGCATAGCAGTACAGCCTTAAGGAATGTTTTTGCTATCACATGCATAAAAGCATCCAACCAAAAATATAATGAATGCCTGCAATTTATACATAATTCACACATTTGTGTATATATGAGGGTATATCCTATTTTTGTGACCAATTCACAGGCATGAATGCATACATGTGTGCAAGCATATGTGCAGTTTTGATTTTCTGTTTATGAAAAAGGCACTGTGGGAGAATTTTATTAACAGATACTAAAATGCAGGCCTCTCAGATGCTTCGTACAAGTGTTTCACTTCATTTATACTCAATGGGACATTTAAAGTATAGGAATCTGACATAGCTCTTCACCACACATACACGTTGATATGTTGAGCTTTCAAGGACAATATTCCTTTTCTTACATGAAAATTTCATTCTGCATACTGATTTGGTTCAGTTTAGTGTCACAAAATTGTGTAATAATTATTAGGAGCTCTGAGCATTAGGATCTTCTTTCGTCTAACATCCATGAAACAATTCCTTTGTTCCTTTCATTTTGCCTAACTGAAAATTTTAGTTGTTTACTTATGGAAGCAGAAGGAGAAATGGTAGCACTCTGATCAAGAGTTTCTGAATAATTGACTCCATGATTCAGAGGAATGGTATGAGGAATAATCAAGAGCCAGTACCAGCAGAGACAATGGGAGCTTCTATTGGAGGTTAAAATAAAGAAAATGTCAGGAACAAACTGACGTGACATTGTTTCTGTTAATTATACCTGAATTCCCACATTTGTCCTCGTGACTTGTTCTACTCATTAATTTTATAATGAAGCGTAAAACCTTGAGCTGGCATCAAAAACTGAGAACTACATGAGCAGTTTGGGTATAACTGAGCTACACAGAAAATATACATTTTCATCTATGAACAACTGCAACTGGTGAGCTACTTTGAACAGTGTAGATCAAAAATCCTCACAAGGGAGTGAGGGCTGCTAATAAAATCATCATTTAGCAATCAGGCAATGCAACAAAGAAGAGAGTATGACACTTTGCAATATAGCTTAATGGATGAACAAATCTGACCATACTAGTGGATGAGCAACTCCTCCTTCTTACCAGTTTTCCATTGCTACACAATCCATATAACTGGTCCACTGTCTAATGATGCAAATTTTAGCATGCTTATAATTTTCAGTTATAAAATATGGAATTGTCTCTCATCATGTTTTTGTAAGCATTTTCTTAGGAACTGTAATATTCTGACCTAAGGATGCTTCACCTTTCTTAAACTTAACACCAAATGAAATGTAAGAGAGGCTCTTGGTCCAGATGCATTGCCCACAATCAGGAAACATTTTTCCATTTTTGTTGCTATGAGTGAAGTCTAAAGTAATCTTACTTCTCTGGCATATTAGTCTAACTCTGTTCATGAGAACTGAAGGGCTGAGTCCAGATGAGGAATCCTTGTATTTCAAATAGAGTAGATAGATAGCAGGAAACTGATGATAAGTCTGAAAGTGTGTGACATACTACCAAAGTGAGTCATTGACAGTGATGGAGGGGAAACATCCAGAAAAACATGGATGCCAAAGGAAGAAACGCTGGCAAATACAGTGAGAGCCAAACCAATGTCTTTTATAGCTGAAAAAAGTGGATAGGCTTTAGGGTCCTTCTAGTCTGACATGGAAGCAACAAGTCCCCTTGTAGACATGGCCCAGTGCACCAGAGGAGATAGATACAAAACTGACAATCTGTACCTTGTAGTTTTAAAGGAATCCAAGGAATGGTAGGTAACAGCAGAGTGTTTAATCCTTGTTTGCCTTATAAATTTCAGTTCTGGTCATTGCATTTAGCCTATCTAAATTACTTACGTTTTCAGTCGGAGAAAATTATTCTTCACTTCCTTCTCTTCATTAAATTAAAGAATTTCTCTGTTGTGGAAAGCCTATTTGGGAGGGTTTTGTACCAAAGGTGGCAGTATCTCAGGTGAAAGTGAATTGTTTCACTTCAAAATACTTTTGAATCTTTGTCGATTACAGCTCCACATAGACATAGTAATAATAGAAAAATAGACCAATTTAAAACATTAATGCTGACTGCATTTTGAGTGCTCAAAACAGGCACAGATTCAGCTGCCTTTTTATTATCTAGCAATTTCTGAGGAACCCATTACATATTTGAGTCCAATATTCAGTTGCTTTTTTCATTAAGTTAATTGCGGTTACTGCCTCTGTATCATATATCTCAGAATTTTGTTGTGGCTTTATTTCCTTCCTTTGGCCATTCAGTTTCAGAGTCATATTTCCAGCTATTTCTATGGTTGCCACACCTCAGGTATTAATATTAAACTTCTCAGTACAACTTTGACAGAATGGCATTTTTAAATTGATGTATGTAATCTGGAAAATATATGAAGACTTATTTGAATCCCAAGGTGGGCTTATTCTACTAGAGATGAGCAGATGATTTGGAAGGAATCCAAGACAACCCAAACTGATTGTCTCCTAGCCTGCTACGCTAACACCGTGTATTTTCAAGTCAATTTTGCCACAAATGCTATCAGAACACAAATATTCTTATGATACTATGCCCGCTTACCCCTAACTTTTGTTTGCCTGATTTTGCAATGTTAACCATCTTACAAGATATTTCATTATTTGTTCTCAGGTTTTTTACATTTACTTTTGAAAGTGGAAATTGAAACACCCAGAAACCTTTTTATATGGTATCATGCTGAGAGCTCCATTGATTACTGTCAAGATATAGATTTTAGATTCACTACATAGACCTCCACCACTCAAATTAATAAGGAATACCTGATCAATGTAGTAGACTATCATTGTATTTATTCAGTAGCACTTCAGGCATGAGTTCTACAGCTGTCTATTGAGAGATGAAATGTATTCAGGTTCAGCAACTTTGGATTCCCTTCCATGTTTTGCGAAGAAATGTGAACTAGCTGAGCCAAACCCTTCTTCCTCTCGTGCCCGAGACTGTCCACCAGGTCGTATTGCAGACTCATCTCTGTCTCCAGCTTACTGTCCCATTCCCCCATTTTCCTCTCTCTAACTCCACTCTCTAACTCGTGCTTGTCCTTCCCACCTTCACCCTTCACAGTTTCCATACATCTTTTCCATTTCAAGTGGAGGGGGTTGGCCCTGGCTGCCAGGCCCTGCCCTGGGACCGGCCATGGGGAGTCCAAGGCACTGTCTCTCAGCTCCCGGCCCCAGGGAGCCACCGGACCCCACTGCACCCCAGCAACATTGATACTCCCCATAGGAGCTGCGAACCCCACCTAAAAGGCTAACACTTGCTCAGCTCAGGGCTACTATGTGTTCAGTGTACGCAGACATTTTAGGAAATATTTGCCAATTAGCAAATATCTACTACAGTTTCATGTACAAATTGTGCCTCCCAAAATGTTTGTTGTCTGGACAAGGTATGGTGGATTTTGTACAGTTAGGACTGGGATGTCCTGCACCGAAACATAAGAGCCCTTCATCATCTTAAAGAGCAAAGGAATTTATCACCCTGGACATAAAAAGCTTTTTCTTTTTTTTTTCCCCTCGCTTGCCCTCAGAAATCGCTGAGCTGTTTTGACTGAAAATTCCCCAAATAGCTCAAATAGCAGATAACTGCATGGAAGGTTTCTAGCTAAAAATAGAAAAAATTCTGAACTGAAAGTTAAAATTTGGCAAAGTTATAACAAGTTACAACCAACTGGAAAGGGTCAAAGCAACTTTAAGAATATAGGTGTTGCTCCCTACCACACCTATAATTCATGCAGCTTATTTTTCTTGAGCTAAATTCATCCATTGACAAATTTATGAGCTGCTGAGTGTTGTGTTGTGTCTGGGCTTCAGAGTGCTTTGAATTAATACAGGAAAGCCTCTTTTACACTGAGCATGAGACATATTTGAAATGCTGGCTATAACACATTTTCCAAAAATTGTTTAAAACAATATAACCCCATAAACACTGGCTGACCATACTCAGACTCACCTCACTCCCTTTTATAGAAAGTGTCTCAAATAGTTTGCCAGTATAACCTTATAGCATACTTATGATGTTCGGAATTAAAGAAAATTAGATTACATTTTTTTTCTCTGCTGAAAAAAAAAACAAACCCAAACAAAAACCAGGGGGTTGAGGCCTGAAACTTCTGAGAATTATTTATGCTCTGGTGATTCACTGCAGTCACAGAACCAACAGGATGGAAATTAATGCTTCTAGCCTCCCTCATTTTCCTCTCTTATGCCTCGGTAGCATGACTCCATACTTCCTCTTCCTCTCCAGCACATGGATCTTTCTCCCCTGAAATGCCTCTTGTACAGCTCCCTTTTCTGGGAATTAGGATAACTTGGATTTTGGTACACTGATCATCCATATCTTCTGTGAAGAAGGGAGAAAATTATTGCTCTTTGGCCAATTAATCCCAATGAATTCTGCCCACACTTGCGGAGGGGAAGTATGCAGGGACAAGTTGGTCACAGTCATGTCGCATAACTCTTTAGGCAGAAGGACACGTATCTGTTTAAAACTGACACAGACTCACCAAGTTCTATCTCAACCTGCCTCAAGCTCCTTCAAAACCTGAATATAGCCCCAATGGCTGTTTTTCTATAGGATCAGGTATGTTGTGTGTTGAAGTCTGGTCCAGGACCACAAATGCAAAGAGATATTCTGTTGAACTGATTTAACCAGAAAAACATCTACCTACTGGTGTTTCTAGGCGTAGGTGGTAGACCAGCACTTTTGTAGATTCAACCCTCTGATTTCTTTGGAAAATCCTGCCTGCAAAGCAAAGCACACAAATTGTGCAGTTTCCCCATTGACTAAATTCACTGTGTTTTCAAAAGCGCTCTTACTTGGTTAATGGTGTCCAGAATCTGCCCCATTATGTCTAAATGGCTGAGAGCTTTAAACAGTGAAAGGGAAAGGTGAGAGACGGCTGAAGTTAAAGGCTAATGAAAGCAGTGTGAGAGGGCGTTATGGCCTTCTGCAAACACTGAGCAACTGAAGAGGCAATGGAAGGGATTAGTTTGTGCAGCAGAGCAGTTTTGCCTGAGGTATGCCAGATGTCTGAATTGCAGTGGAGGACAAAGAACAACATTCAGAACTCCCTGGGTTACTGAGAGTATCCTTCAGACTTTGCTGCCTCCCACGCTGCTTTGTGGACTGAAGACTAAACCTGATGACTTATGAATTCAGTGTCATTCCCAGTATAATCCCAAATCAAAATGTATTATTATTGCTATTATCATCCAAGAGTAAAAGCCTTCATCTAGGAAATATTGTAACGCTTCTTTTTCTCACGAGGAATGCTGTTGATTGCTGTGGTAGAAGCATACTGCTTTGGTGCAGTGATTTGCTTACAAAAAATTTAATATCCCCCAAAGCCTAGACTTTGGTGGTCTCAGACTTCTCTCTGTCCTCATGAATGTGACAAATCAGATTTTGATAGCCTTGGTTAGGAGTATGTTACACAGAATGAATACTGTACCAGAGATTCAAGAAAGATCTTCAGAAAAGTTGCTTGAATGGCATAGCTCACGTAAATGAGCAAAGAAATGGGACTATTGACTGGTGAAAACAGCAGCACTTTTTCAGATGAACTGGATTTAGTTGAGAATCACTGCTTTAGACTATTTCCCTTTTTTTTATTAACAGACATAAACTTACTACTGTATCTTGACTGTAGTAGGCTAGTTCACACAACAAATACCAAAAAAGCAAATCCAGAAATGGAAGACAGGCTTGGCTTTTTAGCTGTCATTCAAGCTGTGCCTTTAAAAATGGGCTGCTAAACATTACAGGAAAAAAAAGATAATGTGCTTTTGTTACATAAACCAGAATAAAGCAGGTGCAGCTTTTAACTGCCCATAAAAGGCGAAAACTAACTCTGCCTTCAACTGGAAGCATTCATAATGAATTGAGTGATATGCGGAAGAATTTGTATTTGTGTCTTAGGAATGCATAACTGGAAATAATATGAGCAATTCCTTGACAGCTCATATTCTACTTAGAAAATATGCTAATAATTTGTACAGTCTCTTTAACCTGGCTCTTTATAAAGCCTTCCTGGATGCTTTGAACAGAAATACATTCAGGATCAAATATTTGTTCTGTTGTACTGCTCATGCAGACTGGTGTACTATCATCAATTCATTCATGAGTTTTACATTGCTGATTTCTATTTATATGTTTAGCCTAAAATTTTTAGAGCATTTGCTTGGAGAGATAAAATTAAACAAATTAAAAAGTTTGCAAGTGGATATCAGTATTTATTCCCAGGCTGGAAGTGGCTTCCTTTCAGGTATATATTCTGTAATATCTGTAGTCATTACGGATTCATTAAGAATAAAATTAAAAGCAACAAGTTAGCCACTCCATATTTTCATTAACAAGGAACATGCAGATATTCACATATGTGAATTTTTCAGGATTCCAACCTTTCTCTTAAAAATCTCTCCCTTACAGAAGAGGTTACCTGAAAGCTTGTATCGTTCTCCCATCAGAAGAACAGAGTGAGCACTCTGACTTCATTGGGAGCAAGTCTATCAACATCAGGAAAAATTAGAAGCCTGCACTGCAATGTCTGACAAATATTTCTTGCAGGTCTTAACCTAAAAATCCTTTCTCGGCAGTGTTATAGCTACTCTGGATCTTGTTCAGTTTCAATATCCAACACAGTAAACCATTTTATTCTGTTTGTTCAAATAAATCATACTCAGAGAAAGGATGCTGCAGTAGTGAACACTGTACACAGTCCTGTCCTTAAAACTTTAAATTATGCTGTACCATGGTGTGACCTTTCTTGATTTGTTAAGCACTGATTGGCAAACCCACATAGAATCATAGAATCATACAATGGTTTGGGTTGGAAGGGACCTTAAAGATCATCTAGTTCCAACCCCCCTGCTGCAGGCTTCCGACCCTCCACTAGATCACATTGCCCAGAGCCTCATCCAGCCTGGTCTTAAACACTTCCAGGAATGGGGCCTCCACAGCCTCTCTGGGCAACCTGTTCCAGTGCCTCACCACTCTCACAGTAAAGAATTTCTTTCTAACTTCTCATCTAAATCGACCCTTCTTCAGCTTAAACCCATTACCCCTTGTCCTGTCACTGCACTCCCTGAGAAACAGTCCCTCACCGTCTTTCCTGTAGGCCCCTTCAGGTACTGGAAGGCTGCAATTAGATCTCCCCAGAGCCTTCTTTTCTCCAGGCTGAACAGCCCCAACTCTCTCAGCCTATCCTCATGGAAGAGGTGCTCCATCCCTCTGATCAGCTTCGTGGCCCTCCTCTGGACTCTCTCCAACAGCTCCATGTTTCTCCTGTGCTGGGGCCCCCAGAGCTGGATGCAGTACTCCAGGTGGGGTCTCACAAGAATGGAGCAAATACAGTTCCTTCCTTTTGTGGGAAATGAATTCCTACCCTTTCTCCCCACTGTCCTTTCCTGGGGCCCCTGCTATTATCATTCTTATTGTATTGAAACTATTTTCTTCAACTGATTACTGAGGATATTTTCAGATTTCTTGCCAAGGACTTGCTAATTAAAGGTATGTGGGTTTTTTTTAAATTTCTCCTTCTTGCTCTTAAATCAAAGACTCTCAATATACCAGAAAATATGCTCTGTTTTTTTCCTTCTGAAATCCATCTTTGACTGTTTTAAGCTAGATTATCTGTACCTTGTCCCTTCATCTCAGTAAAAAAAAAGTGAAATAAAGTAACCATGAAATGCACACGTCTCTCTCCTCTTCACAATAGCCCACACTAAAGGGAAGCAAATATTCCTTATCATGATCTCCTCACTTAGGCCCACAGAAAGCCTTCTAGGAAGAAGCAGATGGCTAGTATGACAGTATAAGTAATTCCACATATCATTCTTAGTTGACATTGTCTGGTTCAAGGATATGATGATTTTGGGGAACCACTATTTATGAATCTCAGTTCAAGTTATGGTTGTCTTACCATCATACTGTTATACTGATAGTGTCTTCAGTAAAAGTGGAGTTAGTCAGTTGATAACTTTGGCTGCTGCACATATCTGCTGGATGGAGGAGAAGGTCACAGGTAAAATCTTAGTGGACAACTGCTTTGATAGAGGTATAGTGGGACAATACAATGACTAAAGATGGGAGGAACAGACCCATAGTTTCTCTGCAGGTGGAAAATCTCAAGCAGTAGAAGAGCAACATGTTGATCCTTGTCTTTAAAGCCCTAGGAGGATATGTGGGTCCACGTGTCTCTTGGAATATAAGGTAGCTTGGGCACAGGAAGAGATTAATTATAATGGCAGAGGAAGAAAACAGATTCACTATAGATTCAAGGAAAGTCAATGAAAACAAGTAAACTGTGAATAGAAGAGTCATAATTAAAAGCACAAGTAAGGAGCAGAGGAATCCTAGGCATCTTAGCTCTGATTAGAGCCCAAATATATCTCTGGAATGGTGTGAAAACTGATGGAGAGAAAGGGGCATGGATGTTCATGTCTATTTTAGTTAGTCTTTTCTCTCTATCTCGTTTCAGATTCCTGTGAAGAGTCTTCCTCTGCCTATTTCTGTCTATGTCATTGCATGTCTTGAAGAGTTAAAATCCCAGGGTGAAGTACCGTGTGTCTGGAGCTCTAAGAGAAAGTACATTTCAGGTTTGTTGCACAAATCCATGGGCAGGATGGAACCTTGGCCCTCACAAATAAGGATTCCATTTTTCAGTTTGGGATTACCCAGAAATCCTCTAGTTGAATGAGAAATAGATGACTTTTTAGGGCTGTGAGACAGCCTGAAGTCATGGATGTCATTTCCCATTGAAAACCAAGGCTATTTCTGGGAAACTACATGTGTCCGGTAAATCTTCGCAGAAGGGCTTGAAAACTGGAACTGCTCTCCAAGTGTATGTTCACAGGTCCCTGACAGAGTCCTGTATCTGGATGTTGTTCAAACTCTGCAGGTTTTAATGACCCTCTGACTCAGTATAGTAGGTTCCAAACATAGGAGACTGAGTAATGTCTCCTTCTGTCATGAACTTCCTACCATGGATATTTGTGTAGGTCTGTAACTGACCCAGGTACAACGTGACTTATATTTGCACTTGAACAGAATCATCACTTGCTGTTACTGATATTGCCAGATGTCCACTTTCTTATATGCTGCCTTTTTTCTAGAGGCAACTAATCTTCTGATTTTATGCCTTACCACACCATGCTTTGTGGGCTTTATTTATGTAGTAGGGAAAGCTCTCTTGACCTTACTTTCCATTATCATTGGAAGTTTGTCTCTGAGTGCATTGAACAGAAGAGTGTTACTACTTAGAAACAGGCTTGTTGGAAAAATTCAGGATAGTTTAAGCTTGTGTTGGAATCGGCCAATCTTATCTTTAGCTGGAACCTTCTTAGGCTTACTTTCACCTGTCATGTTATTAAACATTGTCAAAACCCCATTCAATAGAAGTGCAAGATGATTAACTGGAAAAACTTTGTGAAACAAGGACCTTGTACAGTCCCATATCAGCCATAACATTTCTCTCAGCAAGTCCAGATTTATTTACATACTTTATTTCAGGATTCAGTGGCCAACATCTCAAATGTGTTTGATTTGTGTTGATCCTGCCAGAGAATGGACAGAGTGTCATCACAATGTGTCATCCAGGCCTACAGTTGTGTTTTTTGTTTTCAGCTGTTGCGGTTGGGCTAGTAGAAGTCCATACAGTGGCTGTTACTCCCTTGCTAGGTTGCCTATTAGTTGGCTTTCTAATAAAATCAGAACATAATTATGAAAACGTTTACAGATACACAGGGAAAGTTACTTAGGAGAGTTTTTATAGCAATTTACTAGCAATTATTCATCATGATTATAATTTTTCATAAATAACCTACTAAGCTTGATTCTGCAATCCTCTTATGTGTTAAGCCAGTTTATATTTGGTGGAGTTACTTCTGATTTGCACTAAGAAAGATCAGGATCAGACCCAGAATCACATCACCCTCCTTTTTCTCCACTCAGACATTGTAAAACTTCCGTTTACAAAGGAAGGTAAGAGCAAGTCTTTACTGTTTGCAGTTCAGAGATGTAAAAAGGATTGATATGATATAGACAGTTTCAAAGTTCACGAGATAAGGCTGGTATCATCTCTTTTACCCAAGTGCCAGTAAAACCAACCTTTTCCTGAATTGCATAGTTTGTTCAGCTGTGCTCCTTGGTCAGACTGGTTTGAGTGGCCTATTGAAATAATTTACAAGACTTCTTGTGCTGTATTTGCTTCCTGCTAGAAGGTAATATTTTTGTGGTATTCCTGAACTAAACTGACAAAGTAACTCAGTCAAGTTTAAAGTAATTGTCAATGGCCTGTACGAATTAAAAGAAATTGGCCAAATTCACTGCTGAGTTACAATAAACCAAGGCAACCTGAGGCTGCTTGCTGATAAAGCGTGCACAAACATAACGAAAGGGAAAATTTGTCTTATGTTCCATAACAGTACTGCATGAACTAGGGAAGCAAAATGGAAATGGAAGATAACCTTACCCAAAAATACATTTCTTCCAAACAAAATTGCATACAACCTTTCCCCTTGAATGAATCAAGAGAAACCTAGCAGTTCATCCTTTCAAAATTCTGGTTTTCTAGACCCAGTCTCGATCCAACTTCATGGGCTGAGCCAGGTATGGCTGGGATGCACGCACTGCAGGGTACAGTGCATGGGAGGTCAGCTATAGACCTCTGTACCTCTAAGAAAATCTGACATGTATAAGTCTACATCCACTGTTTAATGCACTAGATTATAAAATGGTCTCCAGACAGAGTCAGGCAGAAAACCAGCTGACATTACCACTTCCCATGCAGTCAGCCACAGTAGAGGGCTTTGTATAATACAGTGAACGATCTGGCAGGAGCTGCAGGTATGACTCCAACCGTAATGCATCTTGGTCTGTTGAGCTGAGCCAGACTGAACTTCATCTCTCTCAGCCTCCAGTAGCATTTCAGTAAATGGTATTTTTCAACAGTTACTGAGACTTTGCCAACTATTCTGATGCAGATTGACTCACATCCCATGTAAAAGGCACATTGGTTGGACTCACTCTGGATTTCTATGGCATGGAACAGTTCCACTCGTTGCTGGGTCTGACTGCAACTATTTGTCTGGCCCTACAGAGGAATGCGAAACCCTCTCATACAAACAACTAAGAGTTACATTTTAGGGCTTGTGTCTCTAAAGTAGGAGGCTTGCTTGGGAACGGAATTAAAGGATGGAGAAAGTCTGGTTTGGACTAGAAAAAAGGAAAAAAATAGAGGTTTGTTTTCTTTAAAATTGTAACTTTTTGGAACTTCTGAGGTTTTCCATTACAAGGACATCTATTTGTAGATAATAAATCTCATTTTAAAAATGGAACCCTGTGGCTTGATTGATTTTGGTTAAATAATAATGGATGGTAAAGCATGCAACATATTGTAAAGTTTTATTAATCATGTCTCTTACATCCAAAGCAGAAGGTAGGGTGGAAGTTTGAGCAGTCTCTGGTTCTGAGCAGAGGCCATATTTGTCTGTATGTGAGCGCCAGCACATACCAATAAGGTTATAGTATTTGAGTGGTATTTCAGTACAACTGATCAAGAAAACAGAAGGCCTGTGTTCATAATGAAGTGATGCTTTTCCTACATTCTGTGTTTTACCTGTAATCAGCTAAAAACTGGTTCAAGTATCTGAACAACTAAATCTGCTTTTTTTATCCAGGTGTTACATTACATTTTTACATCCAGCTGGGTATGGTAAAGGGTTTTGGGGTTTTTTTTTTCCTCTTTCCCTTCTGTTGATATATAATTACTGCTCTATCTTAGGATCAGCTGAACAAAACATGTTCTTGGTTTTGCAGGTACTAGGAAATCCCCAGGCATTCCTCAGATTTGGTTGGAAGTTACCAAAAAATGGTTGGTATTGCCAGGAAATGAAGGTTTCATGTGTTAAATCTGATCTCTAATAATTTAAAGAAGGATTAACTAATCTTTTTCTAAATGTATAATACGGCAATGTTTCTTTTGTCTTAGGGAGGCATTTGTAGACCAGGTAGCATTAAGCAGAAATAATTTTTTTCTGAAGTAATTTTGAAAAGCTATGCCATACTAGCACTGTTTCAGATATATCTGAAATCAAAATATTGCAGGATATTTTTGTCACAAAAATAAGCAGAATATGTAGGAAAAGTAACATTCCTAAATTAAGAAATTAATTTTAACATTTAAAAAAAAATAATATTTGTGCAATCAGATTTTGAATGATGCAAAACATAGACAACTCTTCATTCTACATCCTGCTCTTGAAAGTCATCTGCTGCTGGCAGTTCATGTAAACGTAGAAACTTTGGAAGGTTAGACATAAACTTTCTGCCACTTTTTCTGCAGAATTGCTGTAGCCTGTCACAAGAAGAGAGCTGCACTTTTTTCCTGTTGAAGACACTGCTTTTTTTTGTTGCTTTCCGCAGCTGAATGTTATACAGGCACTTGAGTCTTAAAGGTTATGGTTAAGGCTTTGTTTTTGTACATACATATTTATAGAACAAGTAGGGTAACACACCACATGAGAAGAACAAATGCTATGCCTTTTGCTTTGCTGACAGAAATGCCACAATATGGTGTAACACCTAGTTTTGAAAACAAATCTCTTGATGACAGTAAGAATAATTTGATGTAGGATCTAGCACAGAAGCTGCAGGATCTTTGGACTTTTTGTGGTATGTGACAATTATAGAATATGTTGCCAAGGAGGCTCCATTGTGGAATAAGCTTCCAAATTATCTGTCATGTTTCTGACCTTCAAGCATAATTCTGCACATGCTTCAGATAAAGACAGTCCCGTTTAGGACAGTGAAAATACTTGAAGTTCAGTTAGCACTTTGCTTCTGCATAGCGTCACACAAACCTATTAAGCGTTAATCTATAACATATATGGATGATATGAGCTAATAGATTGCACTGTAGTCTTATCTGAATAATCCATGTAGCTGAGAAAAAGAAAATGTGGCCTATTAAGTAATGCTAATATTAATACTGTTGGATACAGCTGTCTCTGTCTGACACAGCTGGGAAATGTTCACAAAGAGTTGTTAGTGTTGCCAAGGACTGAGTATTCCTTCAGTGATAAATTGAGAATGAGTTCTTGTTTTTCAGTTCTTTGTTCAGTCTATTAGGCTATACTGTCTCTAAATGATTGATCATGCAAGGAAAATATTGTGAAGGCATTCAAGTAAGAATAGAAATAAGATACATACTTTCTGTTTCTCAGGAGGAACAAGAGATGATGCCATGTGCAGGCACCCCACACAGGCACTTAACTGCCATCATGATAGATATCACATCAAACCCATTAAATTAGGACACATTAATAAAATAAACAGAAGTCACTCATCTAAATCTAATCCTAAATGAGCAGCACAATCCTGGAAGTTCCTTCTGTAGTGACAGCCATACACCGAATGAGCTGAATTGTAGCTTATATTCTGTGTCACGCTCGTGTATATAAACCTGCTGAAAAACTAGAGACAGAACTTGCAGGTCTAATGGTGTCTTTATCACGTTTCTTAACTGGTGGAGGTAAAGCAGTGTAAAGCCAAACTGCCCTTATTTTGTTAGCTAATCCTTTCTCTTCACATGTCCATACTTGGGAGAAAGGCAATGAGTAGTTTTGAGCTTCTTCAGGCAAAAGCTTAGAATTTGACACTCCTTGCTGTTCAAAAATAAAAAGGAAAAATAGGAGAGAAAAAAGATTTATTATGTTTTGAATCTGCTACTGGGTGTATTATTTCTGTGTTGTTTTTTTCTTTCCAATCAAAGCCCAACAGATTTTTATTTTTGTGTGGCTTACCACAAAAAGTAATACTTTTTTATTTTCTTTACTGAGCGGGAATACAAAAGTGATTCAATTTTAGAAACTTTTTGGTTAAAAATAGATATGTCCCAACCCTTTCTTTCTTCACGGTATGTGAAGTCTGGTCAAAGTATAATATTTTTGCCTACTGTTAGTTAGATTAAATTTCCCAGGGCAGACAGAGTGTTGGAAGCCAGAAAATGAGTATCCTCCTGCTGCTTCATAAACAATATCACACCTAGCTGGGAAAGACAGAGCTTTATGGGAATCTTGCTTTTCATGGTGTGTCCTTATTTCCCCTGTTTTCTTGCTTTCGGTACTATTACTGAAAAGTTATATGGGTTTTTAGAGTGACCACGTTATAATGCACTTATGGTCATAGCGTGTATGCATAAGAATATGGTTAAGCAAAACATCAGGAGGAGGGAGGAAGAATTAACATAAGGAAAAAATACCAAAAACAAAATGGAGGGTTATCCTTGGGAACAAATTGAGCAGCTATTCCTAAAAAAAAAATATTGCCTGGATTTAGCAAGAAAAAAATATAGGTTTTCTGTCTCTAACACCTCTCTTTCAAAATACTAACTAAAACTGCAGTTTCTGACTTTAGACCAGTTCCATGGTGGTTTTGCCTAGGTCAGAAGGCAGCTTGAAAAGAGGAGTTGGGATTGATTCCATCCTTTGGGGTGGCGCCTAAAGGACTTAACCCCAAAGATATCTTTAGGAAAACATAGCCTGTCACGCAAAGCGGACATGTCTGTGCACAGTGACACTGGAGATGTGGTAGGAAACTATCTTCACATCTCTCCCATGTTGACTCGTTCCTGAAAGACACCATCCAGCCTAGTACAGTACAAATTGCTAACACTGCTATATTAACAGCTGGCATTTCTACAGCAATCCTTGGGTTTCAAAATATTTTCCTTGGAATTTTCTGAATAATAGCTACCATATTGGGACCTTAACATAGTCATACTATCAAATACACAAAGATGTGATTAAATTAAGGACTGTGATTAATTTCTGAAACGACTGCTTTATGAATTTACTGAAGATGAGTTATTCATGCCCTTGCCACATCTAACGGACGAACAGCTTGTAACTAGGGCGACTGTTGTGAATGTAAATTTCCAGTGAAAAACTACGCATAAGCACTACTGTGACTAATCCTCATTTGAGTTGCAGCATTTATTTTAGAAACAGGCAAACAAACAAACAAACAAACATTTGCAGTGATACTAAATCTGCTACAACATTAGGTAATCCACTAGGTATTTATCCTCATTGCTTTAAGAAGTGAACCTTATTTCCAATCTAAATTTTCTAGCTCGGTTTCAAGTAACTGGATAGCTTTTGCATTTTTCTTCTGTGTGCTTATAACCTGAAGGACCTCCAATCACAATTTTACTCAAAATACAGCTAATCATACTCTCTAAGTGCTTCTTTGATAGGATTCACAGTACTGCTCCCAGTGTCTCTTTTTTTTTCTTTTTTTTTTTTGCTGGCATTTCTTTATTCTTTCCCTATCCTTTTTTTCTTGTAACTCTTTTTTTTTGAGGGGGTGGGGTGGAGCTTAGTAATTTTTCTAGATTCATGCAGATATATATACTTCAGCAATCCATACAGCCTTATTTTAGATGTTTGAAATTTTTAAGTAGACAAAGGTAAAACCAAACACTGCAGCTCCCCCTCAAACAGCCAGCATAAAAACTGTACTAAATCTAGGAACAGAATACATCTATGATCATAACGTCACATTGTCAGAGCCTCCCTGTCCCATTAGAGCTAAAGAAAGAATCCAGGACTTGCAAGGCAACAAGGCACTATGGAGTCATTCATTTTTCTTGCTCTGCTTCAGAGAACTCCATAATAAGATGCAATGGCTACAACCAGAGATCTCACCTGCTTATCCTGGTTAAAAGACACACACGGAGGGAGAAGAAATAGGCTCAAGGAGGTGATTCAGTTCATGCAAAGAGAGGACCAAGTGTACATTTCTAAATTGCAGGTGAACAGGCTAAACTCTGAGCTAGTTATCTGGGTGACAGAGGTGAGGGTAACACCACATCAAATAATAGCTGAGCAGATTGGTAATATCTCAGACTGGGATCAGGTATGTGCCTTTTTGGGAGGTTAATAATTTGTGATTTGCTAATTACATAACAGATTATATTTTGGGCATTAATAAACCTATTTAAAGACATGAATTAGACTGATAATCCCAGTTTATAGTGCTGGAATTTTTTTCTAATCATTGTACATATCTGTTAATTTTTTGTATGCAGACTATAAAATAAAACATAAATCCCCTTATCCCTGGTCTACAGAACCCACTTTGGTACCTATTGATGAACATCATAAGGAGGAATGCAGTTTCATATAAACTTTGCTTGCTTAGTTTGGTTGGATGCTGATACCGCCTGGGAGAAAAGCAGAAGCAATGGTGCTGATCATGGCACCTGTTTCAACAGATTGCTGGAAGAAAAATGCTTAATTCAAAGCAATTTTGAACTGATTTAGAGCTTGACTTCACAAGAGATGCTCTAATGAAAAAAATCCATCACTTGCTAGTCCGACCACTTCACTGCATGGGAGATCCTTGTTTTCCCAGTAAGGACAGCACTTCTGCTATTTGCTGGGAAGGAATACATTAGGTAGCTCCATTTCTTATTGTTCAAACAATCCTGGGATATGTTCTACTAAGCCTAATGGCACATGTAGTTGGGACTCAGCCCAAAGCTTCTGCTAGTGTTTCTCTGGACTATGTTCTATTTGTCAGTGCTTTGCATCATGCAAGCACAAGCACATCTTCATGGCCTAAGAAAATTCAGCCCGGCTTATTTCTCAGTTACTACAGCTGGGCAGCATCACCTTCACTACAATAGGGTCTTCTGAACCCATGAGAGAAATGAGATACAAGTCCCTTCTTGACTCACTGACAATATGCCAAAATGACATCATTTTAAGATACATTCTGCAGGTTCCTCCTATCCCCAAAACTGCATTCAACTGAATAGACCCTTTTTGGTAGAACACTATGACAATATTGTTGTTTAGTGCAACTGTAGGAGAGCACAGCTGTTCTGCATTTGACTGAAAACTTTTTCCAGCAAGTCACAGAAAGTTTTGTGCTGAGCTGAATTCCAGTCTTAATAAACAAGTTAAATAAAACCTCCTAGAAACTCTTTCATATCTTGATGCACTCTCACTTGTCTCCAAATATTTTCCCTCATCATGCTCTTCTCAATACAAAACCATAACAAAATTATGTTCTTGTTTATTAGGGCTGCCTGTGCTTGGAATTGTTCAGCAGTCATTGAAAGCATATTAGCTCTGATCTTTGAGGTAGTGGCACCTGAAAAAAACAATGTTATTTGTGTAGTTATTGCTTATTGAGAGGTTTGACATATGAAAAATTTATTGCTGGGAATCATTACTGTGGGTCAGCTATTCTGCCTGTTTGCATAGTCTTATTCCACAGTAAATGTGAAAGATTTTACCCTTTAGTAGAAGACAAATAAATAACCACATGTTTATGCTTCATTGTCACATGGGGAAATAGCATGGAGAATGTTACATGCTTTATCCGCTCTGGGGTAACTTATTTCTGTTTCAAAGCACTGAGATAACAAGTCTTCCAAAATTCTGGCCAAAACCCTTTTATTTATGAACAGTGCAGAAGAGTAATTGCACAACAAAGTTTCTGGCTTTTGGACTTCATTGATTTATGTAAGCGCACTTAGAATTTTTCCTTCTTTCATAAACCATGTTGCCGTTAAGTATCTCTTTGTCAGAGATGATAGTCTCAAGAACTCTTGCTTACTTGAATGAGATATTTCCTTGAAAAAGAAGCACTTGTTTTCTAGACTTGATACAAATTGGGATGTCCACCCAGTAGGAAATTTCAGCATTTCATTGCTTGATTTCACTCTCTATCAGATCGAGTAACTGAAATATAGTTTTTCTTTCTGCTTGCGATGAAATATTTCAAAATGGGTATGGAGAAATAACTACATCTTGTCATGTTTTTTGTTTTTAAATTAAAAGGACATATTTCAATATTGAAGAATTAAAAAGTTTTTATTTGGTTTGTTGAACTGACCAGAAAAATTTCTTTGCATTTTCACACTTGAACTGTGCTTTTCTAGAGTTCTAAATTATCTCCTGGGCATACAAATCACCTCCTGAGAATGGGAGCATTCCCATTCTACCTGCTGAGGTGTTTTTTCCTTCCTAGATGAAATTTCCCATGAAGCATTAATCCGTTCTGTTGAATGACTGCACTGTATTATGTAAGGACTTGGTCAGAGGCATATTTCATATGTGTGAATTCGGTATCTGAGCCTGAACTCTCAGGAAACAATGTGTTATGATAGGCTGAAGTTAGGCCTTAGGTTTTTAAGCTTCTCTTCTTATTTTGATCTTTTTTCTTTGTTTGTATAGCGTTTGTCTGTAAATTCAAAGCTATTTCCAAAGGGGCTCCCCTCCTTCCTTCCTTCCTTCCTTCCTTCCTTCCTTCCTTCCTTCCTTCCTTCCTTCCTTCCTTCCTTCCTTCCTTCCTTCCTTCTCTCTACTGTCCTTCAATTAGTGTGTATATCTTGAGTATCGCTGGTGAATATAACTGTTTGGCTGCCCTTGTTGCCAAATGTTTGAGTTGTTAAAGCTCTCACTGAGTCTGGCATGCTGTAATAATACATCCTGACAATTGTTTCCACATGCACTGCTAGCATGGCATTGTCTGCCATGACCTATCCAGGTACCCTGTTCCCTTAGTACCACGGCATACTTCAGTCTTTTAGTGCACTTCAGTGTATAAGTGCTTTCAGTGCTGTAGCCTGTTAATGTGGGGGTATGATGGAAGAAATAGCACGGAGTCTTTCCCCAGATTTTGCAACTCCCTTTTGCCAGTCTGTAGCCCTCTGTCTAGATTGTCCGTAGCCTTGCACCTAGATATCACAGTATCCAGTAGTTAATTTATTGATCTGCTACACTACTTCTCTTCCTGCAGTCATGATGGTTGCATATAGCGTGATGTTCAAAAGTAAAATACTGCCTGTTGCCTAGACTTACGGTCACAATATTAATGCGCAACACTGCAGTAACCATTAGATTTATTAGGTTCTGCCATGCACATTTGTAATATGGAAACACACACGCATATTTGGAATATAGAAACCACACAGATGCAGAACATTTTACAACATGTATTTGAGGCAGTTTAGAATTACTGCTAAAATGTTCCAGCATGTGGAGAAAGACAGATTGTCTAATTTTGAAGAACACTTATGAATAAAGTCATACAAAACTTGGTTACATGGCCTGAAGAAAATCTTAGCCGTGGTCTCCCAAGGGCTAGTCACAACTGAAATGTGATTAAACCTGATCAGCAGGGGCTTCTATGTGACCATGTATTAGAGAACTGAGCAACTAAGGTCCATCACATTAAGAATTAATTCTATGATAAAATGATGGTTTTTAAGGACTGTCAGCTGTGTGGCATGTTGAAGAAGCATTATTATTTTACTGTAAAGGAATCCAAAAGGAAGACTTCTACGCAGAAGCATATAGCTAGAGATGTGAGGACCCAACAGCTAAACATTTTTTTACCATTACTTCTTTGGTAATTAATATCACCTTAGGTTATTTCCTGTGGTTTTTCCTTTGGTTAAAATCCACTGACTATTTCTTTTTGCCGATGTCAAATATTCTGATTAGTCAGTAAATCTGACATCTCAAGTATATATCAATGAAAGAAAGACTATAGTGAGGAGTGGTTGGAGAAATTGCCTGGTAAGCAAGCTTTAAAACACAAACAAAACATTATCCAAGTATTGAAGCCAAAGGAGAAATTAAACAAAAGTTGGAGCTCAATTCAACTGTCACTAGAGGAGGAAATGCTCTTTCAGATTGCTGGTTTAATAATCAGATGGAGAATTTAGCTGGGCTTTGTTTTTCTTATTAAATCAAGAGCCTAAAAATATCAGGCCACTGTCACAAATAGAGCTGGGCAGGCTATTTTTAAGGAAAATTTATTTAACAAAACCTTTGTACAGTGTGACTGACCCTTTAAGTCCAGTGACCGCTCTGCTGCCTTTGGCAGGATGTCAGAAAGGGAAGGAGGACTAAGGAGATGATAGAAAATGTCTGGAGCTCCCAGAAGTACTCTTTCAGATCTAGTGATCGGTAGAAGAGAAAGAATTGAAAAGGGCTATTTTAAAGCGTAGTCAGGGCAACCTGAGAGCAAGAACAAAACAAAAGTGATAGAAAAAGCAGTGCAAAGGACCTCTGAGATGGACAAATGTGTTACAAAAGGAAGTCAGTGGAGAAAACTTGCTACAAGTGTGATAAGTAGGTGAAACCTGAGGAACTGACAAGATGACAGTCAATTTTTTCAATGGGTGACATGTAAAATGGGAAACTGAAATAAAAGCACAAATGGATGGTAGGCAGCAAGAGCATAAAAAGCTTTTCCCCAGGAAGGGCTCCACAGGTTTTCAGCGTGGCTTTGTGCACGTACAACCGGTGCACGGGCAGCAAGGATTGTGCTCATACAGGCCCTTCACCTCCTGCTTTTCCAGGTGATCTGTGCCCGGTACCAAGCCTCCTGCCAGAAGACTTCCTCAGCTTGTAGCAGATATTCTGGACAAGGGTCCTGTTTGCAGACTGCCTTTTGTGGCTGCCTTTGAGATCGTATCTGCTGTGTGGCCAGACAGCTAGCCTGCATAGCTGGCTATGCAGGCCCAAGTCATGGCAGAGCATGACCTAACCTCTGAGCAGGCCGCCCATACGTAGTCTTTGCATCATGTCTCCTGCTGGGGCTGTGGGCTCCTGACTGCTCTGAAGACTGCTCTGAGGGTGTGCGGCAGCTGAAGGCCCCGATGCCATCTTTGGCCTTCATATGATGCTTACGCAGGCTGAGCGCAGGCTGGTCATTTTTCGTCAATTGTGTGACATAAAAAATGTGTTTTAGCGGCCCAAAGATGGTTTGCTGACACTTCATAGTCACTTCAAAGGCTGCTATTTCTAACTCTGTGTGTTGGAACTGCATTCACGTGGGCCCTGTATCTGCTCCTTGGCTGCGGGAATGGCAGGCTGACTGTGCTTAGAAGATGTTAAACCTTTCTTGTGAATATTTATGAAAAACACCTCCTTTCTGTGACTGTCTTCTGGGAAAACCTTTTACTGCATATGTGTTTGGGACCACATGACTATCTCTCTCATCTGCTTTTATACATAATATACACCATGACACTTCGCATAGATATTTTCACAGAAGAGAAGCAAAAGGCTTACGTGCTTCATAAAGATACACATTTTTTAAAAAAATATTTTTCATAATAACTCTGGGTAGGTGATTTTCTTGAAGCACACACACTGATACTTTGTCACATTTTATACTATACCTTAAGAACAGATAGGCTGTTTTTTTATAAAAAGGCCAGACTCCCTGTGAGAATTTGGAGCATGAGTACTGAGTTCTTTAAATTCTGAGATCACATTTTAATGCAAAAAAACCTCAGCACCAAAAAAACAAAAACAAAAAACCCCACCTCAACTCAAGAAGACTGTCGGTGGGAAGTACATGTATTTAATTTCAGTAGCGTTTGTTTGTATGTCCCCAGAAAACTGTATTTCTTTTACTCCAAAGAGGGTGGGAAAGAAAAAAACCCAAGGTCATCATGAAACTTAAAAGGAAAGGCTGCCCCAGAAAAAAATATTAGTTCTGAAGAATATTAGAGTTGTCATAATGCTGCAACATTCTTATTAAATTTGAATGTGATGATGTTTTAGACCACAGACAGACTGGTCTGCAAGTTGTTGGGCCCTGCATTTGAACCTCCTCTGGAATGAAGGGCAGAAGAGGTATCTGGCAGTGTGTAGCGAATACACACTCTTTAACCACTTCAGTGCAAAATGCAGAATCTGAACTAACCCTGTCAAAGACGAGCAGCCTAAGCAGAGCTATCTACACTCACAGAGCAGCAGATAAGGAATGCTTACCAGCCCCGCTGTGCTGAGAGGGTGATAACCTCTGTCGGCAGAACGGAACAGGCAGCTGGGGGAGCAGCTAGGTTTGTCAGACACAGTCTGATATCCAACTATGTTGGACCATGCCTTTAGAGTGCTGTGCACTGTTTTAGCACGTGAAAATCTTTTCACATACTTAAATTCTTTGGATTTCTTCCTTTTTATAAAGGAATGCAGACTATGGTTTGTTAGAGGTC
Organism: Grus americana; assembly: GCF_028858705.1. Taxonomy (NCBI): domain Eukaryota; kingdom Metazoa; phylum Chordata; class Aves; order Gruiformes; family Gruidae; genus Grus; species Grus americana. The sequence goes on along the minus strand of NC_072856.1, from coordinate 35,295,287 downwards.
CACATGGATCCCTCAAAATCTGAAATCATGGTAGATTCCAAATCCTATTTTGTTTGGGAACTTCTGTTCATAAGATGAACAATGTAATCTATTATCTGAATTGTAAGGTTAGCTCCTTGTTCAAATAAAACACACTCTGGAAAGTCCCGTAAAATAAGGAGGAAAAATTTAGAATTTGGAGGTTTCTATCACATCATCAGAATTGCTGTCCTGTCCACAATCCTTCAGCATTTTCATCTTGGAAATACCTTGGGCAGGTATGCCAGTTACATAGCCAAGGTACCACTGCCCATGGCCACGACCCTGCTGCTGGCCTCTTCCCCTCCTCACAGTGAGGGCCTGACTTTTTGTCACAGCCTTCCCTACAGGGTAACCTGCTCTTGAACTTCACTGCCCGTGACCCTGCAGTTGCTGGAGTGATGCTGTCCTAGTCATGGTCCTAGAAATCCAGTGCTTTGCTATCGCCTTTGCCATCTTCCAGTGTCTTCACTTTCAATCTGAAAGGAAAGTAACTGCCCTTGTAATCCAGTGCCAACCTGTAGGACCTCAAAACTGCTTGCATACTGGCCTCTTCACAGTGTATAAATGCAAAACATACTGAACATGTATTTTCTGTGTAAGAACATTATTTCAGATGACTGTCTGGCAAAGAAAATGTTTCTGGATTGGAAAAAACAGACTAGCTTGCAAATGCTGCCAAAAGCACTGAATCTTTTTTGAGGGCAGACACTTTGGATGCTTCAGCTGGCAGAAAATCACTGAAGGATATTTTTCAAAATATAAAGTACTGTCCTTTTGAAAATGCCCAGTTCTTTAGAAGAATGTAAAGTGTATTCACAGGATACTGGAGCTCAGCCACCTGACACTGATAGAGTAGGAATAGTTCTTGCAAATCAAAATTGTACTTTGTATTTTAATAGTACTAATAAAATGGACTGAAGGAAACACTTGCACTTGAGTAGGAGTTTATTTTTAGGTAACTCAGTAGCTGAAAATAGAATTTCCTATACATAGGAACCACATTTTGCCTCTGGTGTGGGTGTTTCTGTCTGGACAGGCTTGGATGTCACTACTGGTGATGGATGAATTATCAGTTCTGCGCTCAATGGCAAGCCACACTTCATCGTTGTGGAAGCTTAACGATGAACTGCTGAAATGCTGAACCTCAATTCTTAGACATAAACTCAGAGAAAATAAACATCTATCCATGTTATGGGCACCAGTTCAGTAGGCATGCTCCAAATTGCATTTGGAATGCAGCATCCTTGCTGGCTGCCACCTCTTGGGGCTTTTAGAAATGTTTGTGAATTAATTATATAAAGTTCTGCCCTTTCTCCCCTTTCTTCTATATTTTTGTTCATATGTTTCTGTTCATCGCACATCTCTGTGAGAAAAGTTAAAGTAGTCTGGGGGAGAGTAGAGACAATATAGGCTGTTAGATCTGTGGACCGAAACAGTAAGGATCATGTTAAGTACTGTCTGCCTGGTTCTGTCGAGCTGACCTATAAATTATCATTACACAACTTCGAAACATGAGCTATAAAAGTAAGTATTGAGAAATTAATAGGTCAGAGAATGAGAATGAGTTCATTCTGTTGTGATTTCAAAACCACAATAGTTTCACCCTTTCCTCTTCTTCCTTCAGAAGCAGAAACAAAATTACATCATTTTACATAGGTTTATCTGTCAGATTTTCCATAATTCGTTTGTAGATTCAAGAGTTCAAGCAGTTCAAGAGTAACTTATTCCTCTTTTTTTTTTTTTTCTAATTTATTGGAAATCAGCCATTCACATTAGATTGGATTCTAGCTAACTTAATGATAAAAAATGAGGTTTAGGGGGTTTTGTACATACCTTTAAACTGTAATCAAACTGCACAGAAGATACAGTATGTGCATATTAACATCAGTACTGCTGTATTTGTATCAACAGTTTTTCACAGTCTGTAACGACTCGCTACTCAGAAAGTGGTTTTGGTTTTGTAACTCAGTCTTAAACTGCTAGCAGCAACAGGTGATAATTAATGAAAAAAATCACTTGTACAGCTGTGGTGTATAAAAATTTGAAAACAGGAAAAGATTACTGATTTCATAAATGGAAACCCAAAGATTCTTAAATGCTGAGATCCATAAGACTGTGAAACAGGTTCTTCTAGAAACCAAAATACATGAATTAAACCCCTCTAACACATTCAGAGCACTGAAAATATGTTGTATGCAAGTCAGTGTAGCCTTTAAAAATGAACAGTGTGGCAACATAAAACATACTTCTTTATATTCAGATACAGAGAGTGTTTGCACAGAAAGCATGACAGGGCAGCAGTAGAGGCCCTTAAGGCAGCATCCACATGGCACGGTGCAGCTCAGGCGTGTGGATGCAGCTGTAGCGATTTTGCTTTTGAAGACTCCTCCTGTGGCAGTAGTTGAGAAATTGAAGTGCACAGGTTAGACAAGAGATCGGAGGTTGAAATCCTTATTCCAGGATATTTACAATGTCAGGAGGCAAGCTCAGAGGACAGGAAGAGGTATCATTGCCTAGAAAAGTGATTCTGAATCAGAAAGAATCTAGACTATTAAACTCACAGTTTAAAAGCATGGGATCTGCTGAAATGGTAGATTCATCTCGATAGAAAATAATAATGATGATGCCTATTAATTCTGATATATAAGTGTTCTTTTACATTAGATCCTGCTGTGTATTCAGTGATTTTTTTCAAAAACTGGTGACTACCTGGAAATATGAATATCAGTACCAAAGAGAGACCCATCCCAGGACATCTCCAGGACTCCTAGGACAGTTTAGTTACAGCAAGTCATGATCTAGTCTTGAAATTCTTTCTTCTGTTCTTGGGAACAGTTTTCTAAAACCATATTCATGTCAGAAACTTGCTTCAGTGGAAACTCCGTTCTTTCCTGTTACCAGTGAGTGCCATACTAACTGAGCTAGAGGGTTTTGTTTCCTCAGGCTTATTCTTTATGTCCCCATGATTCCTGCCTGCACAGTTCTGGGCAGCCGGGCTTGAATGGCACTGTTTGGGTCAGACATTTCTGGTCAGGCCTACTCCTATCAGTCACAGAGATGTAGCTGAGATCCAGAATGATGTCACATTTCTTTCCTTAGTGGCCCTGTGCGCAGAGAGAGCTGGCTCTTTCCATGTTCACGTCAGCCTCGGCCAGCAGAGAGGCCACCTGAGTGATCAGGGCAGCTGGGGCTCAAGTGGGAGCTCAGTCCTGCGGCTGGTGCGACAGTGTCCTTGGCTGGCCGAGCTTCTGCGTGAGACGTGGAGGGATCGGTTCCCCTAGGACTGAGCTGAGGCCAGGTAACTCAGTGATGCTTCTTATGCACTTTTCCTCTAATGGACAGTGAGAGAGGGGCTCCTCCAGAGTGCAATTACAGGAATAACTGTCTGATGCTTTTGCTCTGACTCATTCTTGAAAGCAGCCTATCAGTCTTCATTGACTATTTTGGGAGCCTGGCAATACACATATCCCAAAAAAATCTCTTTGCTGAATGACTAAAGAGACAGGTTCCTAACTCTGAATCATCTTGCTGTGGCCAAGCATCTTTTAGCTGTTGAAACATCTAAGCTGGATGTGTCTTAAGCCAGTCTCTGATAAAATCAGGAATCAAACCCAAGAATCCTAGTTCACAGATTTTTTTTCCTGTAACCATTAGAAAACACATTGTACTTTTCTACCTCTAGGTATTTTCCATTATTTCAACTTCCTTCTGAAACTCAGACATAAAGCTGCTTGCAATATTTGACTTTCAGACATGTGGGGGAAAAATCTAATATAAATATAGAACTAAAGAGGGTTTGTAAATTATTTTTATTATTATTTCATGAGGTATAAATTTTAATGAGCTAAGTAGAGGTAATAATACCTTTTCTTTGATTTGGTGTTTTTGTGACTGTAATCTATTCACTTGCTGCAGCTCTCTGAGAATTTTTATAACGTTTGTTATAACTGAAGATTTCAGTTCAGTAAAAGACTGTTTTCCATAAATGACATTCAAACACCTTAAGTCATATCAGAGGGAGCATACATGCTGTACTGGGACCTGTGCTAGGAACCCCGTCTTCTGCTTGTCTTCCAGCGACTTCCAGTGCAAATGGATGACACTTGAATGTTTATGACTTTTACATGATGTAGCACCCTCTGATTTCCCCTGTTACTTTTCGTGATTTTTTTTCTTTGTGTTCAGCCTTCCTAGGGTGACTAGTGTATGCAGTCCCTTCCTGGTCTTCACTAAACTGAGGAATGGTGGTTTGATCTGGAAATGTTAGCTCTCCAGAGAAGAAAGACAGGAACAAGTCTTCAGGATGATTGTATTTTTAATCTAATTCCTTTTCCCAGGCCTTATCTTCATTTGACAAGGCATGTGGCTCCAGCCTAGAGAGCTTCTGGATTAATGCCTGTAATTTTCTCATGGGAGTAGTTGTTGTGAACCTCCTGGCTCTGCCTTTCATTGCCTGGGTGATTCCTCAGCTTTTTGTAGGGAAGCACAGTGATTCTTAACCTCACTGATAAGCCAGATGAAGTGGTCAGGTGCCACAAGAAGTGGCTTGCAGCACATTTTCTCCTTGTGGAATACGACTCTCATTGTTTCTGGCAGGTAATCCTCAAGTTTTCTTTAGCTATCCAGGCTTCCTGTCCCTGATGGTGTTTATGCACACCCTTTATATTTCTAGATGTTTGTCAGTTTAACAGCCACCTTCTGCTATAAATGGTATTACTCAACATGGAATTTATATATTTTTATGCGTATAAATCTTTCAATTTTTACTACTAACAGGCTAGAATGAGGTCAAGATGAGAGAGGGGTGTCCCTCTAATGTAATCCTTTTGTCCTGGTGTTGCTGCTCCAGTCAAAGGATAAAAAAGCACCTGTTGTGCAAATGCTTTTGATTACTGATACATTTAATAATGAAACAGTTTGCTCCTCTTCCATTCCTTATGGTATGTATATTGCAAGCTTGTGTCTAATTTAATCTCCCTACTTAACTTGTGGTTTCCCACTTAGTTTTTAGAATTGTTTTCTATTTTCTCATGAATTCCAAAGGGCAACTTCCCTGTGAATTCATGTGTGTCTGGCTCACAGGAGACACTGATGGCTTGATCTATGTAGTCTCACTACGTACTCTTATCCCTCAATGTCTGAGACTGTTGTTCCAGGATAAAATAGCAATGGTCTCCAAAAGAAGGTGACCAGTGTAGTTCATGCTCTGGCAGAGCATGACAGGCACTATATGTAATCTAAAAAAAAAAACCCATCCAAAGTTTTAGCATAGTATTTTGGAAAAAAGGGTTGATTTCTCAGCATATTTTCCAACGACACTGTTTGGGCAGTCAGGACATTTGACAAGGCCATCTTTGAATAATGAGAAAGAAAACGGTCAACCAGCTGAAAGAAATCCTAGATAGGATTTAGCCTAGGAAGTGGTTTCTGGAGGACATGAACATATTTAGTAAATAAATTGGTAAGTATGAAACAATGTTTTAGGAAAGGTAAAAGGTATCTACTTCAGATACCACCATTATAACACCTGTCCTCACTTAAACATTTGCTTGTACATCATTTATATAGCACGAATTTGAATGTGACAGAAGGACACCTATTGAGAGTTTTAGTCCCAGTCACTCACGTATAATGGGATACCTCACATGTGAAAGGATTAGTGTCATAAATACGCTTCAACTACATTTTAAAAAATTCTAGAGCGGATTTTTTTCAGTCTCCCATATATATGCACTATTACGTATGTATCTGTACTAAAAACTTTAAAAATTGCTGAGAAAATTTCTGCAACTGGAAGTGAATTAAAATACTAGCAACAAAAATAGTAGCTGTATCTATGGAGAACAGAATGGTAACCCTGAGGGTCTTACAGGAGTTATGGACAGTTTGTTTCTCAGGACCTGAGTATGCAAGATCTGTACTTGGGTACTTGCTCAACAATGTGAATACATTCCCTTTTAATGGTCTCAAACATTTCTGTGGTCTAGATTCAACTTCCAGTGAACCTGATGTTACTTAAATAAGATCCACAGCTGCATGTTAAACAAGCTTGTGATGATCCACTGATGGTAGCTGAAGAGGTGAAGTATTGAGGGGTGTTGTATTGGGTTTGCGTGGCAAGGTTTTGGTAGTGGGGGGGCTACAGGGATGGCTTCTGTGAGAAGTTGCCAGAAGCTTCCCCTGTGTCTGACAGAGCCAATGCCAGCTGGCTCCAAGATGGACCCACCACTGGCCAAGGCCAAGCCAGTCAGCGCCTCTGTGATAACATATTTAAGAAGGGAAAAAACAACTTAGGGCGAGCTTTTGCAGCCAGAGAGAGGAGTGAGAAGATGTAAGAAACTCTGCAGACACCAAGGTCAGTGCAGAAGGAGGGGCAGGAGGTGCTCCAGGTGCCGGAGCAGAGATCCCCCTGCAGCACATGGTGAAGACCATGGTGAGGCAGGCTGTCCCCCTGCAGCCCATGGAGGAAGGATGAGGGGGTGGAGAGATTCCACCTGCAGCCCGTGGAGGACCCCACGCCGGAGCAGGTGGAGGCACCTGAAGGAGGCTGTGACCCCATGGGAAGCCCACGCTGGAGCATATTCCTGGCAGGACCTGTAGACCTGTGGAGAGAGGAGCCCACACCGGAGCAGGTTTGCTGGCAGGACTTGTGACCCTGTGGGGGACCCACACTGGAGCAGTCTGGTCCTGAAGGACTGCACCCCATGGGAGAGACCCACACTGGAGCAGTTCATGAAGAACTGCAGCCCATGGGAAGGACTCACGTTGGAGAAGTTCATGAAGGACTGTCTCCCATGAGAGGGACCCCATGCTGGAGCAGGGGAAGAATGAGAGGAGTCCTCCCCCTGAGGAGGAAGGAGTGCCAGAAACAACGTGTGATCAACTGACTGTAACCCTCATTCCCCATCCCCGAGCCACGTGTCCTGGAGCTGCTGTTGTCCCTCCCCGACTTAGCCCCCCTTTTATACTGAGCATGATGTCACATGGTATAGAATACCCCCTTTGGCTAGTTTGGGTCACCTGTCCTGTCTGTGTCCCCTCCCAACTCCTTGTGCACCCCCAGCCATCCCACTGGTGGGGTGGTGCAAGAAGCAGAAAAGACCTTGACTCTGTGTAAGCACTGTTCAACAGCAGGTCCATAGAACAAAAACATGTCTGTATTATCAACACTGCTTCCAGCACAAATCCAAAACATATCCCCATACTAGATACTATGAAGAAAATTAACCCTCCCAGCTGAAACCAGGACAGATGTAAAAGGGAAATCTTCCCTTAGACATGAGATCTGGTCTGGATATGAGGATATAAAGTCATTTCTGTAAAGTTAGCTGGTCATTTTTGAGATTGTACTGAAACATACGAACCACTGGAACAAGGCAGCGTTCCTGTCTGAGTCACACAAATACTCTCCTTTCCACATGAGTTTTCCCCCCTATCTGGTTAACATACCTGCTGTATTAATAAAGTTGCATACCTATTCTAAAGTTCAACTTTGACTTTGCTCCTCATGCTCTCAGTGGGAGAAATCTGAATTGTCACTGTCTGCAGAAACAGTTGATAATGTCTAAGGATTCCTCCATATTTCTGAAGATTTTAATATGAAGAAATGTTAAGTGATCCACAATACATTTTATCAAGCAATTCAGTTACTGTCTAGAAAGAGGACAAGCTAGTGCAAAACCTCAGAGGAAAAAAATAAAGGCATTATTAAAGCCCACTTTTAATAGTTGGCTCCCTTTCCTGTTGTCTTGGACCTGTTTGCACTAGAAGAGTCACTAGTCCATTAGTGTTTTCTCATATTTCATCCCATGAAAAGGAGGCTGAGGGGAGACCTTATCGCTCTCTACAACTACCTGAAAGGAGGCTGTAGCCAGGTGGGTGTTGGTCTCTTCTCCCAAGCAATAAGTGATAGGACAAGAGGAAATGGCCTCAAGCTGAGCCAGGGGAGGTTTAGGTCGGATATTAGGAAAAATTTCTTCACCGAAAGGGTTGTCAAGCACTGGAACAGGCTGCCAGGGAAGTGGTTGAGTTGCCATCCCTGGAGGTATTTAAAAGACATGTAGATGTGGTGCTTAGGGACATGGTTTAGTGGTGGACTTGGCAGTGTTAGATTTACGGTTGGACTTGGTGATCTTAAAGCTCTTTTCCAACCTAAATGATTCTATGATTCTATGTGTGAAGCTTGGTGCTTCTGTCCACCTTCACTGCTGAGGATCTTTTGATTATACATTCCCATGCACCAAAACAGAGAGGTTACGTTTCCTACTCATACAACACTTGTTTCATTGAGTTGGCAACCTATTCTCAAGGAAAAAAGAGACCACTCAGTTCCATACCTTCTTGTGATTATTCTGGTTATGTGTTTGCAGAAAGCCAGCCAAATTCAAACCCTCTAAAATCATCCTAATACAGATCCAGAACAGTGCTAAATTAGCATATGTTCATTAATATGGCAAATTAGTATGTCAGAATGAGCACTTCTGCATTTTGTATTAGTATCTGTATTATTTTTCTTGTAGTCTATGGATGTAATTAGAAAATTAAGAAATATTAGTACTGAACTAAAGATTTCATGCATTTTAATAAGTCGTGCAATCATTTAGTTAATTAATTTTCATGAGTTGAGTGTGACATATATATTGGATTTGGAAAATTGCTATTCTCTTACAGTGTTAGGGTACTCTGAGGAGTGTTGGTACATACTCTCTGTCTGCTTACGGTGCATTGGAGGCTGGGGCAGTATATAAGAAAGTATATAAAAAAGTATATAAGTCCTTGAAAGAACAGCTAACATGAGCTGCAAAGTGCAGAGGACCTCTGCAGAGAGAGTGAGAACCCGAATTGCTCTGGCTCTTTGAATGGGTAAAGCAACTTGTCAGCTCTGTTTCAGCAAAGCACTGAAACTAACACTTGACTTAAGGCGTGTGAACGCCGTGCTGAAATCGGCAACATCATGGATGAAACAGAAATTAAGCTCATGAAGTGCTTTGTCCGACTGGTGCTTTGTTGAGTTAGGCTGTTCTGGTGGAGCTGCAGAATGTGCGAGTTGATCGCTCCTCCACTTCCAATCCTCTAAGCTTTCTCCCATAAACTCAGAGGTTTAGATACCGAAAACCATCTAAATAGCACAAGCACTTTTGACAACGTATCCAAAAGTTTCAAGGACAAAAATGTCACAATTGTGAGCAAAAATTTAAGCTCAGAAATCTTTAGCTTACAGCCAAAAGAAATGGTCGATTACTTCAGTGGTAGTAAATGCTTTATTTAGCACTGGCTTCAGATACGTGTTGAATGTTCTTGGAAAAGGCATATAAGCTTGAATAACTGATTAATTGATTGAAACTCATTGACATTTAATAACATGCTGTTCTTCATGAAAGCATACTTCTATAAAGAAAGAGCACCTCTGTTTGGGTTTAAAAGTGCTAATTTGGTACAACCTTCCTTTGGTGTGAATAGATATTATAGGCAATGTGCACTCTCAGGTATGTTTGTATGCACTTCAGTTGGAACAGTCATCCCTGTCAATTTTGGGGTTTTTTCACTCACTGCAGTGTGCAGAATCCTTTGTAAATCAAGATCCTGCATATCACTTTGGACCATAAAATCTGGGCCTTCTTTTGAAGCTTGCATTTATGGCTTCTACTAACATGGGTATTTTTGGACTCAAATTGCAAATGCATGTGTGGTCTTTTTTCTGTGTGTTGACCACCTTTTCCTTCATCACTCCCGTTCTTTTTACCAAGTCTAAATGAGACAAAATAACAGGCTCACAAATCAGCTTCCATCTCTCTAATCATTGGATTCATCAGCTAAAATGTGAGAGATGCCTGGGGAAAAGAACAAGTCTTTCCTCAGTTAATTAAGGATGTACTTTCTGTAATTAATACAAATTATTACTTAAACAACTTTGAGAAAAGGAAGCAAGGACAATTTCTTGGCCATGAATGTCAGAGCTCTGCCAATACATTTAAGGAGGTCAAATGACCTGACAACATGCCTGAACCCTCATCTGGTAAAATAATAAAAAGGCGTAAGAATTCCTATGTAGCCTTCCAATTTAACTGTGCTAAGGGATTTCTTAAAAAGAAATGTGGTATGGGGGGCAGGGGAAGTAAATATATAAAAAGGCAACAATGAAATGATTTTATTTGTGTCTTCTAAAATGAACAGCTGTATTATGTTACCACATATTGTCCTCAATTATATTTCTTCTTGGCATAGATCAGTTTCTGACTAATTGAAGGCTAATTAAAGAGATTTTCCATCTTCCGCTTTTCCTTGCTACGGTTCTTAGATTATCATGTTGTTCTGACAGTTTCCTATGGACAGGGACATTCTGTGCAGCAATGTTGTACGATATAAGCAATTGATTAAAAAAATATGCATCCCATTTGGTTTTGAAAATGCTCTGCATAAAGATACTGTTAGCATTTTTCAGACCTTCACAACAGGCCTGATCCGGTGAAGTCAGTGCAAGTCTTTCCACTGACATCAACGGGCAGTGGATCAAGGCTCATTTATGTGCTACTTCTAGCTGTGTTTTCTCCATTCTTTAATTCTGCAGTGTTTTCATGCTGAGATTTGTTGAAGTCGATAGAGACAATTCTTGCTTTTTTCTTTTTTTTGTAATTCTACACAATTGGCAAATTTTGTGTTTACAAGCATCTTCTAGTCCAGCGAGTTTTACAAGTTGTTTAAAGATCCCATAGAAAGAACCAATACAAAGAACTGTATTTGTGCTGCGAGGACGTAGATGGACAGGATAACCCCGTAGGAGCAGTTTTGGCTAAAGACCACCAAAACCCATGAACTTCTAATGTAAAAGCTACCGTGGGACTTCAAGGTTTCAGTTTCAACTTCTGTGTGCAGAAGACTGCTGTGTGTCCTTACATATCTTCAGGGCAACCCCTTCTCACCTCCTCTCTCCCCCGACCCTCCCAACCTTGGACTTAATATTAACCCTAATAAGCACTGTTTTATTTGATTTTTGCCAAACTAAAACAAAAAAAGGGTTTTTCTTATTTCATGGAAAAGCATGCTTATCTCGTTGTGAGTGTTCTGCCCTTTTTAAAATCAAAATGGCGTACAGCTGGCCAAAGCTACTCATCCTAATTGTCTACGCTGGAGTATTTTGGATTTAAGCAAGGAAGAGCGTGGCAACCATCAGTTTCTGAAAGGGAAGATGGTCGAGTTGTTCCTCTGGAGGATAACTCGTCTGCAGAACTGAACAAGGGGAGGTGAGGGAAAGGAAGCAGCATGGGGAACTAGAGCAAGATACAGGACAGTTATGGCATCTGGAGTTGGTGAGCCTGCCTCCTCTCCCAGATTTGCAAAAATCTTAATACTTCAGTGATCAGAAGAGCCTCAGGAATGACAGAAGGAGGAACTGAGACAGACTTGCTCCTTCTCCCCTCATAACAGTGATAGGACAGTGGTGAGCAAAGGTCAGTATGGGTCATTCGGTTTTCCTGTAAACAACAGCAACCTTTTTCACAGTGAAGTGTTGCTCTGCATCACATTTTAGTTGTCTCTATAAAAAGAACAAAATACCTCCCCCCGTCAATTCCCCATCAGAGTACAGTAATGAAATGCCCAGCTGCAGATGCAGCAAAATCCATTCCAGTTCTGCTCAGTTATTGTCTGTCTCATCTTTAGCAGATGGCTGGACGATGATGTCTGCAGTAATAAAAATATTAAAAACAAAAACTGCCAGCTGAATTGGAAAACTGACTAATTTCTATTTTTATAATGTGGTACATGAAGCCATTATTTCTGAATCCAGTAATGGCCATTTTCAGCAACAGCCATGTGAGAACATTTAGTGGCGATACGAAGCACTACTGAACTGCTCCATCCCTAGTCTTCTGGAAAGAGAGGGCACCTCACAGCGTACCCTGAGCAGGCAGGAGAAATCTGGTCAAAGACAGCTCCATACTGCTTCCATATGTCGTTCGAAAGAACAGTGTTAGCTGTGACACACAGGTAGTGCTAAGAGAGATTGTCCCTCGCTGAGGCAGAATGTCTCTGAGGCGTGCTTCGGCACTGCTTGCAAAAAGGCACATACGTTGCATAGCCAAGCACTGCACTGCACCACCACATTCACAGCAAGTGAGATGTCTTTGGAGAAATTAGCACCCTAATTAGTGAACCCTTTAAAAGAGCATGGCTTTCATTGCATTCCAGGTTCTCCCCTTGCTCCTTGGTATATGCTATTTTTTTAGCTGTGGGACATAGAAACATAATGTTAAATGTATGCACAGATTTTAGAGTTAAAGTGTAAAGCAAAATTGCTCAGGTAGACTTCTACTACAGGGTCTATGTTCTGGACTATACAAAAATAGAGGCTAAGCTAGGTAGGAACTGAGAGCGGACAGAAAGTGATGAACAGATGACGTTGCAAGAATATTCACTGGATAATGATCTTAATTCTGTTTATACTGGATAGATCTCTAAATGCCAGAAGATCATATGGCACTAATTCATTCACTCATGTGAGTGATATTTCACTCCTGGAGAGTGTGATTCTATCACTCTGCCATTGAGGTGGATTATCTGGATTGTATTGGCAACTTTTTAACTTACTCAAAGCATAGATTAAGGCTTTTGAAAAGGACAGGTGGTTTTCAGAGCTGTGGGTTAATAGACCATTGTTTGAAATACAATAGAGGATCCTGATTTTCAGGAATTACTAAGCATCCTTCTTGAACTGAGACTCCACAATGATATCTTGATTAAATCAGATAATCCTATTGTCAATATCCTGACATTTAGAGCATCCAAACAGTTTAGCAGTTCTGTTACATATATTCTAGCAGTAATATTCTTAGTTAAAAGGCTGTCCAAAGATTATACTGAGATTTGGGGGTTTGCTTTTTTTATTAAAGAAATTCACTCGGTTACAAAAACACCAACTTTGTTTTCTTTGTGCAAAATGCTTGAGGAATCCTGCTTCTGGTATCTCAGATCTTATGTTTAATCTTAATTACCATTATATAAATTATTAAAGAGAACAACCTCTGGACTCGTTCCATCTTTCTATTCCAAGTTCCATTCAGTAAGGGGACATGAATAAATGAAGGAATCTGAAATGTCGTCCTGCTGCAGTATATTAGGGAGTTAAATTTTGTAGTGCACTAATTAGTGTTAATTTTTTCCAGCTTCTATGACCAGGAAATTAATTAGTGTATTGTTTGAACGAAGGAAGATGCACAAAGCAATTCATACATGTCTTATCACTTATATTTGCTTGGGAAAAAAAATTGCTTTCCTAAGTTTGGGAGAAAACTTTTTTTTTTTTTCCTGGGACGATGCACACCTTTTTTATTGGTTTATTGTCAGCTGTATGTACTGAGTAAGACTCTTACTCTCTCCTTGTCATCCCTTGTAACCTGACAACTGTAGTGACAGGTTTCCCTGTCAGTGAAAGACAAGAATGGACCAAACTTTTGAAAAATAGGGCATATTAGTAATTCCTTATCTTATTTATCCATTTTAGAAACAAACGCAAAATACTACTGGCTCACCTTATAACAGTGTGAGAAATAGGGTATGTGAGCAAAAAGTGTTTTAGAACTGCCAATGCAAAGACTGATGGAAGGGAAATTATTCTTCATCTTCGTTTGCTGTTTTCCAGGTGATGCTTACCATTTCATAATGCCTAAGAGAATATAAAATTTATCTCTGTATGGTTTGTCCATTAAGGATTATGCTTAAATCTGAAATTCCTTTAGATATCAAAAATGTGCTTGGACCCCTGCTTTCTCTACAGAATAATAAACTTTTAAAATAAAACACTCTCTGACTCCAGCAATTTGTCACTAAAGGATTTCCTGAGCTAGACATAGACATTTAACAGCCATTTATTCCATGAAATTCTTCTGTCCTCTTTATCTCACTTAAGCTTCACGCAACGTGCATGCAGGTCACACCTTTGCAATGTGTTCAGTGAAGACACGTCTGCTGCTACTTGTTTTGAACCCGCCACCCATTAGGTTCTATTCAGGGCCTATACTTCTTATATTTAAAGAGGTGATGAGCAATCAGTCCCAATCCAACTTTTATTTGCTTCTCATGATTTTATAAATCTTTGTCATACTTCCACCCAGACGAGTCCTTTCCAAGCAGGAGAGCCCCAGCTACTTGGCTGCTCCATGTATGGTGCACCTGCTGTCGTTGCTGCCGCCACTCTCCGTACCTCTCCCAGCTGCATTCTATCCGTCCTCGAGACTGGGGACTCAGCTGCACATAGGATTCAAGATGCAGCGTGGGTGTTCACTGTGGCAAAGCTCTGTGCTTTTTCTAATCTTTGTTCCCTAGCTAATAATTCCTATCATTTTATTTTCTACTTCAACTGCTACTGAGCAGTGAGCCGATGTTTTCCTAGCTCTTACACCTGTTGTAACTTCCAGACTTCCTGTGGTAGTGGTAGTCATCTCAGAAACTCTTGTTTTATATACTTGATTTTTTTTTTCCCTTCATTTGTGAAGAACGACATACTCTTGGCTATTCTGAATCTGCCACATGCTAGTTCAATCTGATATTCTCTATTTCTTGTATTGGAAAAATTTGAAGTACAAGTAGACCTGAAAAATATGCCCCATTTATTAAATTATCCTTTTTCTATATTGTCTTGCTTAAGAACAAGTCAAACAAATACATTTAACAATGATCTGATGATCAAAACTGTGAGTAATTTTTAGAAAACTTTTAGGATATTTTTTAAAAACTAAGTTCAAGACCATTTTTATGCATCTTATAAAAGTGGCAGGAGATAATACTGGAAGAAGTCATCTCCATGCTCCTTAATAGAATCCCTCAAACAGGCATAGGATAGAGTACATGCTGATGCATTATCCAAAATTAACAGCTTTGAGGCAAGAGAATTTGCCTGTAAGCTTTAAAGGACTGAATGGGACACTACTGAGAGAGAGAATTCTCCCAAACATAGCTGACCCTGGCACAGAGCCACTCTAAACATCTGGTTGGACAAATGTTAAAATTTCTAACTTGCAAGTAGTCGACTTTTACATCAATAGAAATCTTTTATTTATGTTTTGCCTTCATTTTAGTTTTGTGAAGCTGAAGTATTAGAACGTAGTCAGGTAAGTTTCTCTTTTGCATGCTTCTAATCCAACTTCAAAACTTGTTATATTTTGTAAAATAAAACATAATCCTTGATACCAGTTTTTCATTTCTAAATTCCTATATATTTTTCCATCATTAATTATAACAGATTGTATTCATTAGCTACAGTCATTTCCTATAAAAGAAAGAACTAAACTGGCAATCTCTAATACATTGTAGGATGGAGTCTGCAGTGCATTTTCAACTATCAGGCATAACGCACAATCTCTTTCCACCTGACATCTTGTAGCAAGGAGACGTACTGGACTGGTGCATGCTTCCTATACTACCTCTGAGGGGAGCCATTATCCAACAGTTCTGATGAATGCCAAGGAAACCATATATCTTTGTAATCCTTGCAGGATTACAGGGGCCTGATTCTACTCCTGCTTGTAATGTGAATCACAAATAGTCCGCAGGCAAATAGTCTGCATGGCATGTGACACGTTTCAATAGAACAGACATAAGATAAAAATCTTTGCGGTACAATCTGTTGTTGTCAGTACGGTACAAGGATGAGAAAGAGTAAAATGAAACTGCAGAGAAGAAGTAATTTTAAGTCCTTTTTCACTTCAATATCTGGTTGTGTGTGATTTGGTAAAGCTTATTCAGGAGAGAAGACATCCTCAACTACTCCAGAGTTTGATCATATATAACTATATAAAGACAGAATATTACTGTTGATTTCAACATCTGCTTTAATGGTATTTTAGCCATTTATCTGAAGTTGAGGGCATTTTCTGCATTCGAAATTTCATTTTCAGCTGAAACCCTGAGTGACCAGCATCATTTTTAAGAGCATAATTTCATTTGGAAAGGTGGAGAGGAGGTTTAGAAGGAGGTGGAGGAAGAGAGATGAAACAATTCAACAAACAGATGGGGAAATGGTATATAATCACTATTGGTATGTTATGGCTGGTATTGGCAAAGAAAATATCTAATGACTTTATGCACTTTGCTCTCTAGCCTACTGGAGTTTGGTTTGCAAGTGTTCTTAAGTGCTGAATTGTCCTGATACACTCTTAGGAATATAGTTTATTTTTGGAGGAGGCCAGCAGCAATAGGACTGAGAAAATGTCATTCTCAATTACAGTGCTCTGAGAAGCACTGTCTAAAAAACTCTACAAAGACTGGGCAAATGATGTAGTTCAAGGCTGCATTGGGGGTGAGAAATTAGTAAAACTTTTTCTTGTACTTTGAACATGTGCTATTCCATGGGATATTTACTTTCAATACAGACTAAGTATGTTTCATTGGTTGCAGTGAAGACTAGAGTGTGTAAGACATAAAAACATTCCTTAAAACTGGATAGCTTTATATATTTGAAATATACCAGTGTTTTTCATGATATTTTCTACTTAATCTCTGTATTTGGTGATATTTTTATTTTACACTTCCTAGAAGGCAAATGACTGAAAAGTTAACTTTGAACAACCCTTTGGGGCACATTCTCTTCAAATGGCTCAAAAATAAGTCGAAATAAGTTGTTTCATCTTCACTGTGTAGATCCTGCTGACTCTTAACCAGGCTCAATGACAGTGTGACAACGCCAAAAAGTTCTTGCTGAGATCCTACTGTCATCTTCAGCTTACACTAAAATTAAGAAAAAAAGTCAGGAAAAGGACAAAAGTATGAATGGAGTCGTCTGTGTAGTTGATACTTCTTTTTTTCTCAGCAATGTTTTTTTTCTTCTTAATGGAGGAGAAACAAAACAGTAAAGGTAATTGCATAATTTCACCCCCACCACCACTGCCCTTCCTTATTTCAGATGTGCAGAGCAGACCCCAAGCAGTCTATGGGTTCTAGCTCTTGCCTCCTATTCTGAGACCTGAGACTCTTAACAGTTGTGCAAATTATGGAATTTTGTGAGGAACAGAGGCACTTATGGATTGGAATTTGGACTGAGATCACTACTAGATCATTTCACACAGACTTCCAAAAAAAAAAAAAAAAGAATCCCCAAAAACCCAATCATATGATAACTTCTGGCTGAACTTCTGCCCAAATTGAACTGGAGTCAATCCTTGCTTTAGCTAAACTAAATCTCCCTCGGTCCTGGCTTTAAAATAAAGCAGTTGTTATTTTTGTTTTGTTTTTTCCCTATTAAATGAACAAATATGCTTGGGATGTCCTCATGCACCTCCATGCACTGATTCACTCCAAAGTAATAGTACATGACTTAGACAAATGATCTGAGTTACTGATTTCATGGCTGGAGAGCGTAAGAAGTGCACCCTGTCCCTTGGCGGTCATACTCTGCTTTACCATATCTCCATTAACATCCCAGTGAATGTTTTGATTACCACTCCGGATTCTCTATTTAATAAACTATACAAAACTCTCCCTGGAAAAAAAAAATGAGTAGTTTGGCTTATTTGTTTTTGCCTTGGCACAATAACCCATTTTTTCTAATCAGCTGATTTGAAGTGAAATGGGAGGACAAGTTTCACTTGAATTGCATTGAACTGCCTCCCACTTACAACTATACAGCTCTTTGCTGACAGCTCACACACTCGAAATTTGGGCAAGATTTTCATGGCCTACTACCAAAATAACATATTACAGTAGTGTTTTTGAGTGCTTGAAAGGCATGGCGATGACCTAAGACTAGCATTTAGTCCAAACCTAAAGAACTGTTCCAATATATTCCAGTCAATCCTTACCTTGGGATTTAGGATTAAAGGCAGGGATTCAAAATCTGCTTTTATTTATGAACGTTGTGTGGGAGACCTGCAGAGTTTAGAGCAGAATAACTTTCAAGTCTATAGGGATAAACGTGCCATGTGGTTCTGGGAGAACCCTGATGGTTTTCTCAGATAACTGTTTCTATACTCACAAATCCATATGTTTCTTTACAACTGCCTTGCCATGAGACGTATCAGAGGGAGACTAAATATCAAAAGACCTAAAAATTTAACCTGTAATAAAATAGATATATGTCAGCATTAAATTCCAGCCAAAACATATTGCCATTTACAAAATTTGGAGAGGAAGACACTGCACTTCAGATTGCAAACAATTTTTTTTGAGGAATGATGAAGATATTACTGTAATTGCAAGTCACATGCCTGCAAATTGCCTAACAAAGCTCTTATTATTCCTCTTCTGTTTTTTCATGGCATGGAAATTGAGGTTGAGATGCTCTTTTAATTCTTAAATGTTGAGACAGCTAAAAGAAAGATTTGGCCTCCAATTCAGAGTGGGACAGGTGGTATGAATTTATTTGTTTCCTATTGAAGAGTGCTTCCAGCAGCTGCTGGAATGGAAAGCAAACAAATGAAGCTTGAAATGGAGGAATAGCTTAAACCCAAATTTGTAACCATTAAATTTTTGTTCCTTTTCCTTGCTAACTCAAAGATGTACCTTGCCAACTTTTCAAAAGTGTTATATATATGCATGAAACATATGTATCTGCTGATTCAGGTCATAAATCATAAACACCCCAAGCCATGAAGAAAAAGGAGGCAGTAACTTTTTATGGTGTTGCCTAACAAACACTATTTCTTTTTTAAGACAGAAAAAGGATGGGGGCAAGATCTACAATCAGCTGAATGGACATGTCCTGAGCAAGCCAAATAGTTTTCTACCAAATTGGGCAGATGTAAGATATCTTGTACATTGTTGAGCTTCACATACTGGCACATTTATTACCTTAGTACAGATAATGCAAAGGCCTCCCTGTTAAACTAACCTGCTAAAGGTGTTACAGCTTCCCAGGTATTGTTTCCTCCTCCCTGTCATTCCTTCTGGTTTTTTTCTCTTCATTCCCTTCTACTAGATCATTAAAAACAAAGGGAAAAAAAATGCATATTGGAAAAGAAAAGGGGAGGAGTAAGGAAGAAAAGCAAGAAGAAGAAAATGCAATAATTGTTAAATCAAAACCTGAAAAATATTTGGTTTCAATACCTTCAGGTTTTTTGAATTTCTTATTGAGATGTTAAGAAATGTAGAGTAAACATGAAGTTTTCTGAATTTTTCTTGAAACATACTTGCCATTTTTCACCCAGCACTGCTGCCAACTTTCTGACTGTGTAGTACAAACAGCTTTTCAGCTACTCCTACAATGGTGCATTCAGAAAAAGATGCATGTGCTAATGGCACCTGCACAGCCACTCATTTATGGCAGTCAAGGAGCAAGTGAACATGCCAATCAGATAATATATGCAGGTTGGATAACTATATATCTCCCTACTTGCCTGTGTGTGGTACTGTAGCAAAGTGAAGGCATTGGGGTGACATGGAGGCTGATATACTCTCCAGGGTACATCCATTTTGTCCATAGCAGGAAATTGGTTTTTTTCAATAGTAATGTGCAATTTATATTATCAGTGTAGTATGAAATAAGCTGTTAACCTTCTGAGTTGCAGATTCAAAAAAAAAAAAAAGAAAAATTAGTCTGAATCAGTATGTTTCTCAGCATCAAGTGTATCTCACTCTTTTTCTTGTAATATAAATATATGAAAACCTTTTAATATATATATTTATCTGCTTGTATTAAAGAAATATTGTGTCTCTGTGTATGTGTATGTGTATTTGTATATGTATATATGTATATCATATCCATATGTGTGTATGGTAAGTATATTTCTTTAATGCAAGCAGATGACTACAAAGTGAATGTTCATCTCTGATACTGAAAATATGAAGGCCTAGGGGATATTGGCTAGACAGTTTATTAGAGCTGTGAAATAATTGCTGCCACCAGTATTTCTAATGAAGACCATCTGCAAATAGCTTTATTTTTGGTTCCAAAAAAATAATTCAAATTGCTTTTAATCCAGCTGAACTTTTGAGTGATTAGCTATTATGTTCTCATTACTCCTTTCACTGACAAATGACTTTTGGGAGCAATTCCATCACTGAATCAGTTCACTAAGCAGAATATTCTATTTCATAAATGAAAAAAACCTAAACACCAACCCACCCAAAAAAACACAAAATCCCCCACAAAAACAAAACACAAAACCCCCAAAATCAAACTAACCTTCTGCCTTACTATAAATTCATCTTAAAATTGTCTGATTTTATTGTGTGGGCAGTTTTAGCTAATAATAATAATTTTTACAGTGTAGGCTTTTGGGTAGAATATTTTACCACTTTTTTCACACTCATCTGAAAAAATAACTGGAAGAATAAAAAAAATATTTGTAGTGTTTCTGATTGATTCATTATTATCTTTTAGGAATTAATGGTTGTCATTTTGTTGGGAAAAAATGTAAGTAAAATTAGCAAATGAGTGTATGATGCATATGGAAAAAACAACAAAAAGTCTGCACGCATTTCCATTCAGACTTTAATGAAACTTAACTTACTCTTTGACTAAAGTGCTTTCTGGATTCTTCAGAACTGTGTTCTTTATAGCAGATGATATCCTTGTATGATTCACAGTAAGCAAAGCAAATGTGGCATTGCAACAGGGTGTATATGAAATGCAACAGTATCAACTGACAGCATATTTGGCTTTTGCTTTGTAACTAACCTCCTGTGTTCTAAATTCTGTGTCACTGCAATAGGAAATATAGAAATATATACCCAGAGGTACTGAATGCTCCTTCATTCAGTCTGTGCCCATTTTCAGGCAGGAGGTCTGACTAAATGGTTACTATACTCCCTTTTGGATTAAGATCCAGGAATTTTAGCTGCCAGCACTAAAATATTATTTATAGTCTTACAGTGGGCTTCTAATTCACTCAGCATTTTAAAAAAAAAAAAAATTTAAAAAACAACCAAAAAAAACCCAAACAAAAAAATGCAACAAAACCCTCAAAACACAGCCTTGATAATTTTGTATGTGGGGCAATGTTGTCATCTGACGGAAAATGAAATACCACACTGAAGTTAAAATGAAGTTAAAATTACGTACTCGAGCTGAAGATTCTTCTACAAGACTGAACATTCAAAATCAATATTTCTGTTACTCATTACTGCAGTCCCACTAATAGAGAGGGCAATAGAGAATGGAGAAACATCCTGTTTCAATCTACCTTGCAGATCCATAAATCATCTCTGCAGTTTTCCACGGGTGTCTATGCCACATTCTGTCTGGTGTGCCTTCAGACAGTATCTGCTCTACATTTCTCTTCTATCCTTCCACTTCTCATTCACCCAGCAAGAGATTTCTAGTAACAGCCCTGCCTGACTTGACAGCATCATTCATGCCTTGCCACTCACCATCCTCTCTCCCTGGAGGGAGCTAGGGGCTTGGTCCAGAAATCCTGGAGATCAGCGATGTGGCGTGGCATGGGTCAGCGTGCTGGAAAGCTGGGAGGAGAGAGCCCTGCAGTGTGCATGCATGTGGGAGCACGTAGGAGCCGCGATCCTCCGCAGGACACTGTGCTGGGAGACAAAACACAAATCAAGAACAGACACATATATCTCGTAAGAATCAGAAAAAAAAAATATTGTGACAGGTGGAGTAAGTACCTTTGCTTCCTCCAGTCACATCATTTGCGTGCAAAGACCAAACCCTTACTGCCAGCCCCTGAAGACCAACATTTGCAGGTCCATGGCTGCTGAGAAGCCTCCCATCACATCAGACCAAAGAAATGCTCAACAGCCCTGGGATATTTGGGGACAGAAACCAAACCATTCTATTCCACAACAGCTGAACTATGTGTGTCTGAACTGCTTCCCCTGGCTTTGTTAGACATTTTCTGTCCTGGGAGAGAGACATATCTGTGGGTTTCTGTGGGATTATTTGCCATGGGGCTTCCCTACCACATTCCAGCATTGCGGCTTAGTGCCGCAGGGAGAGAGAGGAGCTGTGGGGCCATGCAGCGCTGGGAATTCTTTGTACCTAGTAAGGACTAGCCCCGCCACAGCAGTTAACTGGTACCATTGCCCAGGCAAGCCTCTGTATTTCACTGGTGGCTGTGTAAAATAACTACTGACAAAATAGCATTGGGTGAACATGTGTACGAGGTGTGGGCCAGCAAGACATAGGGCGATTGGTGCCTGCGGTACCAGGTTTCTTTCATATGCGACTGTTTGCCAGGCAGATGTAGATCATCTGACAACCTTGAACTTGGTATTTCATTGGCAGTCGTGCAGCAGAGTCTTCAAATAAGGGAGTGAATTCACAGATTACAGGGAAGCGAGGAGGGATATATTGCTTTTTTAGCACAAAGAACAGGTCTGCTGCTCCCCTGGAGCTTTCTACACTCTCTGTTGGTTAATGGAGGCTCCAGTCCCTTCAGGGCTTTCTCCAGACACAGGGCTGCTGTGGGAGCTCGTGTCCTGGCATGTTGTGCCCACTGAGGATGAAGCGTGCATGTGCCATGGTATTTTTGAACAGTGTGTGAGACCATGGAAATTATTGGACACAGTGGTGCAGGGTCTGTCTCCTGTCCTATGGGATACACACTGGCAGACCAGGAAAATTCCTGGGGATCATCCACACTGGTGAGCATACAGAAAAAGAGGTTTCCTGCCTGGGATTTCAGCTAGGACATGGTACTGCGTGCAGAAAGCAACGGACACTGTGTGCATTGTCAGAGAATTTGGCCTCAGGGGAGCTAACAGGGATGCTGTGACAGGACACTGTAGACACAATGACTTATATTTCCAATCAGGATTAATAATTGTTCAGGCCATCAAACATAAATAGCCGGCGTTTAGACAAATGAATTTTATATCAAGCTTTCGGTCATATGTATTCACGCGCTGCCACACCAATTGAAAGCAGGATGAGAACCATCAAAGGAGCAATAGGTTATGGGCAATCTGACCTGATGGGTCCTGGGAAAAGTGTAGGTTTCAGTGCTGAGTACACAAATCAGCCATGCTAAGCCTGCATGGGAAAGGAATGGCCAGAATATGTTGCTCATCAGTATGGCATGAGAGGAGTCAGTTTAAAGTTTGTGCACGCACACTCTGGACACATGCATATGCTTCTGTGTTTTGGGGTTGAGTTGTTTACTGACATGCTTACTGGCTATATATGCAACACCATACCCCAAAGCGTCTGAATCAGTTGCTGTCACTGAACCAATGATAACTAGATACAGAATTCTGTTTTTAGGGGGGAGATGGATGCAATAGGGATAGAAATGACAGATCTGCAAGCCATTGAATAAAACAGTGGAGAGTTCACTGGCCCTGATAGCCCTCCTCCCTGGCAAGCTGAGCACTTGGTCCAGGGGTCTGGCACTTATTTTCCTTTCCATGCTTCTGAGTCACACAGATTCTTTCCCACTGTGATTAGATGGGAAGCACACTGCCTGGGCTGGCATGACACTTGTGCAGGTGGAACCTCTTTCTTCGTGTTGTTCATACTCATATTGGCTCTAGAAGAACATTTGGCAAAAGCCATCAAATACGTACCTTAGTAGAGAGAACTGGGTGCAAAATGCAGCTATGAGATAAGTTAAAATGTATATAGTAAATGACAGAAGTGTCTGTTACAGCAGCATAACTCACAGGTACAAAACTACTGATTGGATATGCTGGTGAAGTCATTGGAGTTGCATGTACAGCACAAACTGAATGTGAAAATTTGGCCCAGACATGTATATTGCATCTTTGACTTTTAGAATCCCATGGAAATAAACTCTAAAACATTTCGGTATTTCTGTTAATGCATGAAAGTTAACATTTTTGTTAGTCACAGTTCTAAACAAATTACAGATGGTTCTGATGAGATTTTTCAAGTTTCTGATTTTTAGAGTAAAAAACCCATGAGCAGCATGAAAAGTGGATTGTCCCTTCCATTCTTTATCCCATTTAGTAAAAAGCTTGCCAGAGATCAGACAGGCTGCCAAGATAGCAAAAGATAAACGCTTCAAAAATGTGGGCAGAACACCTGTGCCTCTGCAGTCCAGGCGAGGCATTGGCATCCCACTTGGAGGAAAGCAAGAGGAAACCATTGCTGACTCACAGAGACAGGTGGAGGAACAAAGCAGTGGCTTTGGCTTAATCATGGAATTGACTGTAAAGGAAAATTTTTATTGCCAAAGGATACACTCCATTTGTGATCAGCTCCACTCTCAAATATCTTGTTCTCGGCTAAAAAAATAACTATTTCTCCACGATGTTCTGTTGACTTATCAGTATATGAGCAAAGCCTTCTTCTGGTGTTGGCACAGTTAAAAGAACCATCTTACTAGGCCTGATCCAAATGCCACTGCAGTCAACCAGAGAGGAAAAAAAAGTTAGTCATTGAAAAGACATCGCACTGAAACACATAGCGTTTGTTACTGATCTGAGTTATGACTCAGACTAATGGCTAAGAAAAGACTCCATTTCCCATTTCTCATTAATTGTTATTTTTTATAAGAAAAACTAAAAATAGTCCTGTTTCAACTTCTGGAATTAGAAAGCTTTTGTTTCCTTTAAGCTGGAACTTTTTACAAAAGTAAAATCTTTGACATCTTAGCAAATTCAGACATAAAATGATTAAAGACAGATCAGCATTGTAGCAAGATATTACAAAATTATTGAAATGAAATGTTTCATCTGCACTCAGCTCACACATTTTTCAGATTTTCCATTTGTGGAAATTATTGAGATTTTTACCTTTCATCCTGATCCGAGAGGATAAAATGCTAACAGCTCAGAACTATCTGCAGTAGCAGAAAGGAGTTTCCTATTCTGCTTCAGTCCCATTTTGTTGCTCTCTGTTGTGAAGTTATTTGCTAAGGGCCACTTATTCCTGTAATTTATAAAGGCCTTTAAATGGGAGAGATGGGATGAGGCAATGGAAGTCAGTAAGTACTTCCTGAGTATGAAAAACCAAAGCAGCTCATAACTTGTGTCCCCTCTTCCCTTCTGTTCTATTCATTCCCCAAACTGGCAGTATTCCTTATATTTTTATTGGGCAGAGACAAGCAAAGCACCTTGCTAATACACAAGTCTCAGCCACACTTAGAGACCTTAATGAAGGAAGGGCTGGTTAAACTTCCTGCACACTAGGTTTCAAAACATAAGAATATTTTTGAAGGTAATTAAAAATCTTAATAGATTTCCCAAAGCTAATCCAGAATAAAGAACATTCTTCTTTGGTAACTTGCAAATAATGGAGAAAATTCTGACCACAATGTCTCTGAAGCTGTCCCTAGAGTCAAACTGGAATTTTTATTGCTGCATTGCCTTTTTAGTCATGCCACTTTTTAGCACTTTTAGTTCTAGAAGTAAAGGATAATTCTATGAGCAAAAATTCCTGATGCAGTTAGAAGCAGCTTATTCAGCCCATGTTGTTTATGAACTGCAGGCCATTCCATTTCTTTCAAACTTCTGCATTACTAAGGTTTCCAGGAAGTTGTTCAATACTATGCCATATATTATCAAGTAATTTTACATGCTGCACTAAGGGTGGCTATCATTCCATGCTGGTGGAACTCATCCATGTTTGTGTTTAAAGGCCAGTCACATAAGTATAATGATGCAGGTGGCATTGCTCCAAATTAAAGACATGGCCAGACAAAACCACATTGTAGCTCTTATACCACAAACTTACCTCATCAGCAAAAGAATTCTGATAAGACAAGATTCATTTTGTAACAATTTGCATCCAATGGTGTATAAATGCATCAATCAGACATTACATCTTAAGACGTCCAAATTGGGGTTCAACCGGTGTGTTGTTAAAATAGATTCACCGTTATCTCCCTTCCAGAGAAGAGTCTGGGCAAAGTTCTTAAGTTTTCTGCCAGATTACTTCACTGAAGACAAGTATAAACTGTTATAATTGCTAGTATGAGCATTGTAAGAATGGAAGAGCCAGTCACAACCACACCACCCCACAACCGCAGTGAGGTGCCTGTTCTCAAATGCTTATAGTCTGATGGAACAGCCAAAACAAGACAAGGAAAGCAGGGACAAAGAGTGGTGAAGGCCTACCATCACTAAGATGGCAAGTCACGGCTCAGCTAGAAACAGGTGGCAGGTGTCCTTGCAACCAGCCCAGCACCTTATTATTTCTATGCCATATAACTGCTGAAACCAATTAGCCCCATATACATACATTTCAACTGTTAGTCCTTAAATTTGGACTTTTCTGCACTATCAAATACATGCAACTGTGATTAGGGATTTGTAAGACTTGCCAGGCTCGGAAAATTGTAGTGTGGTTGAGATAAGTCTCCTTAAAGTCTATGTATTTATGTGCTGAAAAAGATTTAGAACATAGCTATCTCTTTTTGAGCACAGATATAGAAATATTAGAAAGTAAAAATTTATTCTTTGATTGGTTAGCAACATTAAATCTGCAAACACTGTCATTTCTGGCTACGAATAGGAGTAACAACTACCATCCTCTCCTTCCTGCTCCTCATAAATCTGAATCCTATGTCCTGTAAGTGAGTATGTATAAATAAAGACTGTATAAATAAAGGGGACATAAATTTCACAAGATCACTACACAGAATATTTTGCTCCCACATTAAAGGTAATAATAGCCTTCAAAAAACAAATTACTTGATTTCACCTTTATGCTAAGAAACGTCCTTTTGGGTTTTCAGAATTTAAACATGGTATTTAAAACCTGGTGTCAGAGTAAAGGAAGTCAAAGGAAAAAAAATCAGTGAGATCTGCTTTAGGTCCTGCTGATCAGTATCAGCATTTTGTATTACACCTAGAAGAGGCTGATTCCCTGATTTTTGTCTGAAACATGATGAATACATCTAAACATTTGAAATTTTCATATTTTCCCTTAGACTTGACAGCTAGCAGTTATATTGATTCTATTGAATTCTTCCTATGAGGGTTATTTATTAACAAACTAGCCTCAGGCAAATTTCATAATGAAAAAATCCTACCTTTCTCACCAAGTATTAGTATGTGTAGAGCTCTTTCCATAATCTTGACCTCTGCGAAATAAACCCATGTCCAGTTTGCTGTAGCAGTCACCATGTTGCCTAGTGGATCATTGCTATTAAGGGGATAAATTTGGTGTCTTGGCAATAAGTTAAAGTATGGTTTGGCAAATATATTTAGGCTTTGATGCAATGAGTTGTCCTTTCCAAACAAGAGTTTCTGGGTGGTATTTTAAAGTTATGCTGTCTGCTGCTGTTTTCCTGGATATGATAACACTGCAATGTGTCTGTTCTGTTAGAGGCCGTACGTTATGAATACTGCACATTTACTGATCTCTTCTTATGACCCATTTTTTTTCCCAGAAGTGGAAATGACAACAAATGAGCTCATACTGCAAGGACTCAAGTACCTCAAGGTACCTCGGAGCACAGCCAGGTCCTGGAGGGGAGCGGACTGAGCCCACAACAGGAGCCATCCGAGGGGAATAACTCACCCTCGTCCTCTCTCGTAACCTGCTGGCTGGTTGGCTGCTGAAAGCCTGAAAAGGCCATTTCCACCCTCTCGGCTAAGGACTCAGGTGTGACACTGCATAACTCACTGTTTTTTAAGGAGAGCTTTCCAGCATTTCTGCCAGGGGCTGCAGATGGGAGGCCAGGTCCCTCGGCCCGGGTGCTCCCTCGGCAGCCAGCTGTCAGAGGAGGGCAGTGGGGGAGGCCAGGAGCCCCGGGGCTGCCCCTTCCCCAGGGGCACACCCACAGCAGCGAAGCCGGGCCTTCCTCCAGAGCTCCCGCTGCCTCTGGGCCTCCTGGGCATTTGGCCGCCCTGCCGGCACCGCTCACAGGCATTGCATGGCTGCTCACGTTGTTGGTGAGGAGCAGGACCCTGGAGCCTGAAATACAAATGGGAAGGCCACACTGATTCCATGTTGGCATACACTGAAGTGGAGAGGTGGTGGCAACAGCACCTGGTCCTACATTCAGACTCACTGCGCTTGCCTTTGTAGCCTTGGGAAACCCTTCTCCTCACCTCTCCAATAAAATTTCCACTTCCTGTATGACAAACTTGTTCACCTAGTCCTCAGGTACTAAACACTGAAGTAACTTGGTTTTTTTTTTTTTCTTTGAGTCCTGCCCATTTCAATTTTGTATTCTTCTGGACTGAGGTGAGACAACATCGCTCTCCAAATAAGTCCTCACATAATTTGGTGTATCTAATATCTGCCAACCAAGGATTACACGGGTTCCTCCGCTGAGGTGAAGCAGCAGCATCTGAGGTAGGGGAGGCTGAGGTGGTGATATGGTGTGCTGGCCCGATACAGGATCTCGGACTTCAGCAGTTAAGAATGGCAGAATTTTTCCTTCAGAAATGGACAGTCAATGGAAACTTTTCTTTGCACAGCAGCTGCAGCAGTGAATCTCAAACCAAAGGCAGAGAGAGAGGAGATAAGGTATTCACATGAAACCTCTCAAGAGTCAAGATAATGGCATTTCCAAATTAAAAAAAATAATAAAAAAAATGCACTCTTTTCCAACCCAAATCTTCAGATTTAGCTTTGAAAGCTCTCCATCAGATAAATTCAGCATTTCACAGCAAGACAGTGTTTTTCATAGAAATCTACAATGAAAAAAAAATCAGTTTAGAAATATGGAGGTAAAGAAACATCCATCCTCAGGTCAATTCAAATATTTAAAAAAGGTCAGTTTAAATAATCAGTCAAATTAAATATTATAGGACATTTTAATGTTTTGAGCCTGTGAAACGTGAGGTGCAGCCTAGCCTCACTTTAGTAGCACATTGATGATCCGTGTTTATATTTTCAAAAAGCACAGAAATATTATTTTCAAAGACTAGAAGCTCTCTCCCTTTCTGGACAAAGACTGAGCTCACATCTTGTGTAATGGTGTCTTGTGAGTTTAGTTTTCACATGCTATTCTTTTACAGCTGTAGAAGTGGGAAAAAAATTTCAATGCAAAATTTAGCATAATTCCAGCAAGATTTATATAAGAGACCAAATCATGCCAGGATCCAGCAACTTGAATCTTCAAGGAACTCTGGGGAAGTTCTTTTCCCCATTTCTGCTGCAGCCGCTCATGAGCAACTCAGTTTTTCTCTGCAAAGTTCATTCCTTACTCTGCCAAAAGACTGCTGGCAAACAGTTTTTTACATGAAACAGACAGTCTGTAATTAAACACTTGTAGATGGTTGAACTCAGTGAGTTATGAATGCTCTGGGACATATAAACAATCCTACAACAAGAATTGCTTCCATAATTTGAGTCAACAAAGTGAA
This sequence comes from Grus americana, assembly GCF_028858705.1. Lineage (NCBI taxonomy): Eukaryota > Metazoa > Chordata > Aves > Gruiformes > Gruidae > Grus > Grus americana. The sequence continues at coordinate 35,266,100 of NC_072856.1, read as the reverse complement.
TGAGTTCTAAGCAGAATTTAATGAAGTCTGTAGGACAACATAGCTACACTTCTCTCTCATTAAAATGGTCTTATGAGAATACTGTACTTTCACAATATCTTTTAAAAGGTGGGGAAATCAGCAAGAAAGGAACATTTTTCATGTTTTACTCAAGATATAAGAGTTAATATACTTCAAAGCACAGCTCAGGCTAAAGAACAAGTGTGAAACCTGTAGAAAATACCAGTAATTCTTCTGGAGGCAGGTTCTGAATATTTTTGCTTTTTTTTTCCCCTCCAAACAATACTATCCCTCATTTCTGCAGATCCTGAGAGACCATTCCATTCCCACTCTTTAGTTCTGCAAGTGCTGGAACAACTTGTATTAGTAGGTCTATCATAAGGTTGACCAGCTGCTAACATTTTGATCCTGATTTTGTCTTGTGCACCATAGAAGCTTTGCAGTAACAGATGAAAGACACAGGGAATTTTTACACTGTTTGACTGAGGAGTGGAGTGAAGCATTTGTGGGTTCTGTGCCATGATAATACGACTAGGTTGCTTTTTGGACCCAATAGTATCTTCACATTGTGAAGACCTATCGGTACTGGACCAGGTTATTCATCTTGGCCTTTCCATATTTAGCAATATGTTACATTGCACAAATGTAAGCCTCTCCATACTGATTCTAGTTTTTGAGTGGCTTTCCATCAGCTCAAAATCTGATGAGATATTGACTGTTGTCTGTAGGTGTAAATGTAAGCATAATGGACTTGCCACTCCCTAGGAAAGCAACATGACTCCAGCCTAAGAGCACACACCAGCTCATGTGGGAGCAAGTTTAAAACAGTTTGGGAAATGTTGAATATTTGGGTTTGATTTTTAAAAAAAATATTTTGACATTTCTGAACTGATTTTTTTCTAAACATATTGGTCTCTGAAAATGCCAATTTGGGATGAAAATAGTTTTGAAAATATTAGCCTTTTTCCCTAGGAAGGAAATTTCATCTGTCAACTAGCTGTACCATCCAAAACTAGTCAAGGGCAGAAATAAGTAAAAAACACATGTCCTAAATAGGTACCTCTCTGTCTATTGCTGAGCCCAAGGAGTTTAGCTCAAATGGGAATCATTTGGATTCGGCTGCTTGCCTTTTTTTTAATGGCTTAATTTTGCAGTGGTAGCCATGACTGTCATAACAACCAAAACAAAGAAAAACATGAAATTGGACTCAGAATTAGTACATTCTGTCTACCCGTGAGGGATAAGTCCAACCCAAACCTTCGCTCCCAAACACACACTAAATTTTCAGGAGGTTTCACTGGGGATTCATAGCTTCTAACTCGAGTCCATCTCTGCTACCAGTGATTATATCAGATATGGTAATGACAAAAACCTGCAGGCTTTCATATTTCTCTAGCAGGTTTATGTTCTACACCACCTTTGAGTTATTCAGTTACAAAGAAAGAGAAAGAAAGAGTCTTTAAGCTGAATTCTTTGTCTTCATAATTTTGGCAGCATCAGGGGCTTCTGAATTAGCTTTTGTAGTTAAGCTGAACAGGTCATGCTGCTCTGATTTCTGACTTTCCTTCACTAGGAGTGATCACTGACAGTTGTTCAGTCAGGAGAAAATCTCCATTGTCCTTTCGACCCAGTGGTAGCAGGCTCTGCTGAGTGTCTGTCTCCCTCCTATTCCTAATGCCAGGGCCTGTACAGTGCCCTGCATGGGTTTCACTGTCAGTAGCTCTGTTCAGTAGTTGCAGCAGAGGACTTCTCCCCCAGCCATATACAGACATTTACATTCCTTACTTATTAATGTACTGAATAGCAGCCAGAAGAACAGAAGTGTATGACTCACCATCCTGCCTGATCTTTTCTTAAGGTAAGGAAATATTTTTTCTGCCTATCAAGTAAAAAGAGAGAATATGAATGAACAACAAATTAAGCAGAGTAGACATGACACAGCCATGCATGGGTTTGTGAAAGTAAAGGTGCTATATTACATTGCTTTCTTTCTAAAGGGTCAGTCCTTGGTCTTGTATACAGCCAGCTTTAAAATTTCCCATCGTTGCAGTTGAGGGTGATAGGCAATGGATCTTTTGCTTGGGAAGGAGCCTACTTTCTCTTCTCCTTTCCACTCCTTCAAGGACTTTTGCAAGGTTGTTTTGCAGTTACCTCCATTGGTGTTAGATTAATCCTTTCACCACCACCGGTTGGGTCTCTTTGCTTTCTTCTCCCACTTGAAATAATAAAAATCTTTGAATAAGGCTTTTTTGTTTTACAGTAGGGTTAGCATTTGGACTAGGGAAATACTTTAGGCAGAAGATTATTGCTAACAATCCATATTTTCTGAAAGTAGGCTGTTTCTTGGCAGCACCATCTGTGAGAAATGGGATCCTCCCACACATTTGGGAAAATCCCTACTGCCAGCTCCCACACATCACATTATTTTTCCCTCTGTATCATGTCGTCTCTTAAACCAATAGCTAAATGTGAAGTTGTAGACACCAACAGAGTCAACTGCAAACCTTACTCATGTACTCACCATCCTGGGAGTGAGGGGCACAGCACTGCCAAAGTGCCAGGAAGCTGAAGGCACACTGAGGTCCCTGCTATGGGACCCTATGGCTGTCCAGGCATCACATGTGTATGTAATAGCTTGGCAATGCTAGACTACTGTCTGCAGAAAGCTGTAGGAAAAGGGCTATTACATCTGGGAAGAGTGATGCTTCAGATGACAAATCTCAGTCAGGTCTGAGATTGTTCACAATTCAGAACAAAAAGCAGGACGATATTAGCTGTATGCCTGTAATCAGCACGTTGAGGCAGTAGTACAACATAGAGCTGAACGTGGACTTAAAAGCGCTTTTTAAAAGAAAAGATTGCTATGCAGTGTTTCTGGACGTACTTTGATACTCTTTTCTTCCACTCTGTGCATGAGTTATTTCTTTATTTTCAGGGAACAAAGGGAACTAAGAGATGAGTTTTTGAAGCTTGAAACAGGTGAACTATGCGTGAGGGAGAGAGGTGATGGATGCAACCACAGCATCGCCTGTTCCCTCTCAGCTCTGTCCCCTCCAACTTAAAAACAGATCAGAAAAATGAAGGGGAACAGAAAGTGCTTCAGGCACCAGGGAGTGAAAAGACCAGTTTTTCATTGAATTAATTTTCTACACAGAATTTGAAGAAAAAAATGGAAATGAAATATTTGAAAGAAAGGCAAGTTCTTTTCAGTTCTCCTGGGAAATAAGCAGAAATGGAGCTTGAACTTCTGGCTTGGAAATACCTCTTCTGTGAGGGATCGGAGAAAATTTTAAGGTGCAAATTGAAGCTGTGATAGATGACTTGTGGTTGTGACTTTTCAGCAGAGAGGAGGAAAGGATGTTTTTAATTTCAGGTTCATGGAAAAATCTCATAAAAGAAGGAAAAGAGTGGTAAACATGAACATGAAATGACTCAGGGGATTTAAAATGCAATGCAAAGCCTAAAAATGTGACCAGTGACAACTAGGCAGACAAACTATAAATATAAGTAGTCATGAGAAGATGTCCTGATATAAATGGCTTTAGGAATCTGAGGGCGAAAAGTACATTACATTTGAGGTATTGAACCCAAGTCCTAAATAAATGCTTGATACACTCACTGGGTTACATATTTCTGTTACTATTTTTATAAATTTCCTTTCCAGAAGAGTCTGTTCTGAACAGCATGTCTGACCTCCTGCATAACTCAGGCCATACAGTTTCACGCAGTCATTTCTGCTACAAACCCAAAACCCCGCAGTTTAATTAGAGCTGGACATTTTTCTCACTCTTTCACAAGGGCCGGACATCTTGCACAGAAGACTCCAGTGGACGGTTAGCAGAGCTCTGACCAGTTGTGTTTGCTGTTAAAAGTTTCCATACTTTTTCCAAGTTGAACATAGCAGCTTTCAGCTGCCAACCATTGGGCCTTCAGATGCATTTGATTATTAGATTTAAGAGCTCTTTAGTCTCAATTATTGACCTTTCTTTTTGATGCATTATCCCTGGCTCACAACATTCCATCCACAGAATGTAAATGCCAGTGCAGAGTAGGTTATGGGAGGAGAAAACTCATCTGTTCACACAGATGTTGTCCACTGTTTGGCACTTTGCAATACCTGGTTCAACAGACAGATAAAATAAACTGCAGAAGATGATCATTTGAGGAATACAACTGTGGTGCATAGAAATGTTTTCCTTACTAAAATGTGATTCCCATGAGAGTCAGTGATGTTCCTAGAACAAGCAGACCTTCCTTATATACTTATAAAACATAGCTGATTATGATTATTTAAAATCAATAATTTTAAGTATTTAAAATCAGCAAGGGGATTGTATTTTTTGACAAACTATACTGCGCACCTATCTACATGCATATCATTAAAAAACAACTTTTAAAGATCAGTGAGAGAAGGAAAGATTTGTCCAGGTCTAAACATTTTGTGTTCCAACTTCTTTAAAAATTTAGTGGTAACTCTGCATTTGGCATGGGTTTGGAGTCAAACTTATTTTACACAAACCATAAGTTAGCCTATGATCTGTCAAATTGCAGCACAGACTGATTTAAAATTCCAGTCAGCTCCTTCAAAATAATTTTTATGGTTTTTTTGTGCTAGTTTCCCATTTTTACCTTTTTGAAACAGAATATGAAGAGTTTCATATGATCTAAGGGGTTTGGTTTTTTATTAAAGTTGCATTAACTTTGGGAATAAATCTACTTAAAAGATACGAGTCTATTTTCAGCCACAGATATCAAAGGTTTGCTACTGCAGGTTTTTCCCTCCAAGCAGCACGATAGTTCTCCTGTCTGTATTGCAAATCTTGAAAAAGAATTGTGCTTTTTTTTTTTTCCCCAGAATCCTACTAGGAAGACAGCTCACATCTGACAGGATTATTTTCATCTTGCTCTGTAAAAAAGTCTGGGTTTAGTATAAAATAATTACCATGAGCTTATTAGTGTGCTTGGCTCAGGCACTCCAGACAGTGCAGCCTGGATTGATGCCTAATGACATGCAGCCACATTTCCTGACAAATTTGTATACAGCCACAGATGAGTCTGAAAAAAAGTGTAGTGATGAATTCCTGCAGATGGGTAGAGATAAAAATTAAAAGTAGCACCTTAAGAAGAACAGGCAACATCAGGTGTATGCAAATTTTTTGGGGTCATCTTAATAGCAAGCGTTATCTGGATCTATGAATAGGATTCTGTGAAATAATTCACACTCTTTAAGGGGAGGTATCTTTGAAGTTTCTTCTCATCACTAAAGAGGATTTCCGCTCTATGGATTTCATTATTGGAAGGTGCCTCCTGCAGGAATTTTTCATTATTCACCCCTCAGTACCCCCTGCAAGATCTTCCCATCAGCATGTTACCTATTGTCAGTTTTCCCATAGAATGCAATGGGGGATGGGGAGAAAGCCATCCACTGCCGAAGGTAATGTGCCCATGTTCTGCACCAGTAACACCATACTGAACTGTGGGCAAATTGCCCTTATGGAGGATATAGGATAAAAGAATTAAATCAGATGAATATGGTGGTAAAACACTTCACATCAGTTTCTTATTCATTTAAAATCTCTCTTGTGTCATCTTCTTCCAGAACTATTTTAAGTTTTCAGATTGCTGGAGAGCCTTGACCTGTAAGCCCATTGGTTGTCTTCCTTAATGCTTAGGCAGAGCTGCTACAGAAAAAGACATGCAGGAAAAGCACAATTACTGCTATTGCATCCCCAGTTTATTGACCCTTTCTTGATTATGGCCACAAGTAGAGATGAAGAATTACCATGTTTGTTTACAAGTGTTGACTGCTTGCCTGCCAGTCATTGATTCTCTCTGCTACATATCCACTTGTTAGACCAAAAGAAAACAAGAGCAGAAGAAAACTATTCATAGATTCCAGCTTTATATAGCTGCACCTCCATTGCCATAAGAACGAAATAGGAATTCTTTCCACAAAATATTTCAGTGAAAAAATTACAGCTTTTGGGACTGTCATTTTTGCATACCTGGCATCACCAGCCATTGTGGTTTCAATGAACTTGCCCAGGCTCCTCCTCTGACTGTATGGGCAAGCTCAGCATGAGGGAATTCCAACCATACTGTCTCTTTCCGGCCTCTCTGTAAAGGGATTCTGGCAAGCAGCAGGTCTTTTGCTTTCTTCCTCATATGGTGTATGCTGTAAGCAAAAAAAAATTGCATTAAAAGCTTACCAAGTTTTCTCTTCCTTTTTCTGCCTCCACTCACAGGGTCCTGAACACATGCTAGAGCTCAGCAGAGGAGTGATGCTGATGTTAAAAAAAATACATTGGTGTTTATTATGAATTACTCCCCCCTGCTGTTTAGCAAATCACTTACAAGCTGATCTTGATTTCTTCACTGGTTTTGATATTTTTAACTATTTGCCTGGATAATTATCTGGAAAAATTTCTGATCTGCTGTTGTTTGCCCTGATGGCTCAGTAGTCACTTTTTGTGTTGTATAGTTGGTCACTTAATTAATGAGAGACCACTTTTTTTCTGTCTGAACAAAATAACAGATATATTCTGGATAGGAATTTTGAAGTGAATAAACAGGTGGGGTAAAATTTAAGGAACTTACAGAATTAAGAAATATTTTGTGTGTGCAGTTTTCTTATTACTCACAAATCTCAGTATGGCACCATAAGTAAAAGCAATTGGTGATACTGCCTTTTATTCATGACAATATTAACAAATAACAAACAAGGAAGATTTTTTTTATTGTAACTTTCTCATCTCTTGCCAAAACACTATTTTTTCACTACTACTCAGCATTTGCAACTGGATAGTTCTGGGATGAGCTTGTTGAAGAGGAGAGGCATGGTTTGCAGTTTACAAGTATACAAGAATTTATTTTTCTTTCTGAGGGTGGGCTTCTGAGCTATCTGAATAAATAATACTAGTTCTTTCTTGGACTTTCTTCAGGGGATGTGGGGGTTTTGTCAGTTGTCTCACAGTGTGAAGGTTGTGGAATGGGCCGGTTTTGATCCTCAGCCACACCCCAGCATTTTTCACTCAGGATTAGAATCCCATCAGCCATATTTCTTAGAATTGCTCTTGTCTGTGCCTTGCCCCGCACTACTTTTCATTAGGAAGGCACTGTCCTTGATCTGTTTGAGAAGTGAATGACTTTTTTTCTCTGCTCTAGTCACAACTACTCACATGTTCCCACAAACATTGGTGTTACTTGTGACCTCTCTTCTTTGTCATGCAAATAGGAGAAAGACTTTGACTCCTATTTCTCCCTTTAGAGGCCTTCTAGTCTGGCAAATCTGCATTTGCTTTATTCTGCCATTGCATTTAGGATGTTCGTTAAATCCTGTATGTGCTCAGCTGGATTAGGCATTTTTCAGTGGGTGGTTTTTCTAAGAACCGCTATATTTTAATTCCCCTTCCTTTCTGAGGGTCTATCTTCAAATTAAATTTCTGCTTTCATCCTGACTAGGTTTACTGGGCAGTCTCAACTGACCTAGTCTCAACAGCCTGCTTAGAAGCTGGCAGCTGAAAACCTGGTTGGAAGCTACAGTCCACTGCCCATGGGGATGGTCCTCTGTTCTAGCAGTGCTTTGTCATCATTTTATTTTTTATTGTGTGTATGGGAGGAACCCTCATATTCCTGTTGCCTATTTTTTCCCTCTTATGCACAGGGTTTGTGTGAAAGATGGCAGATTTTTTTTAATTTTTTTTTTTTTAAATTCTTGGAGAATGTGCTGACGGCTTTTCCCAGTCCAACAATAAACAACCCTATCCTCTGTTCTCTCTTGAAGAGGCATTTGCTCAATGTGATTCGGTATTCCAAACCAGGAGGGTGATGTGGATCCTTTGCCTCTAAGTGATGCCTGGTAAATGCTCACTTGAGAGAGCTGCTTTTCACTTTTGCAGTTCTTTATGCCCTATATATGATTTTATGGTGATCTCTTTCAGGTCAGAAGTGATCTTGAATACATTGACCTAAGAAGCCTTGCTGATGAAAGTTTGTTGAAAGACAAACACTAATGTAAGGTTGTGCCTTCTCTTTGACACTGTAGCTGTGTAATATCCACAGGAATGCACATCAAGCAAATGTACCAGGAGAGTATAGACAAATCAAAATGTGTTAGAGATTCAAAGAAACTCCTGTGGCTGAAGCAGAAAATATATACAGGAAATATATGTTAGCTAAACAGCAATGTAGAAAGACGCAGAACGTGGTAACATTACAAACAGCATAGCAGTTAGAGTAGACATGATGAAATGAGAGGAGGTGCTAATGGCCTTTTTCCTCATGTCAAAGTTATCACAGAAAACTGATTGATGTTGAAACTGATGATCTCCTAAATAAGCTTGGATTTGATGAAACAGGACATTTTGATGAAATTTTATTTAATTGACAGTACTTTGAAATGCTTAAATAACAAGCTAAATTTTCTGGCTTCAGAGCAAACTAACATTCTTAGTTTTAATGTCACCTGAGATATTTTAATGAAAAATACAGAAACCAGGATATTAGCTGACATTCTTAGATTTGGAATAATTCCTAATACTTTCCGATAAGGAAGCCTCAAGCTTTTAGAACACTATGTATTTCAAAAGCAATTGTTGGATGTTCTGCTGGGTTTCATTTAATTCCTAGCTGGACTTGTTCATCTCCATTTAGTAGAAATACACACAGACCAAAAATAAGCAAGGGATGTGCTATGATTACCACGTTAATCCAAGGGGTTTGTTTTTATCCTGTTTTCACTCTCTCTTTCTTAGGGATACTCATTGTCCCAGTTTAGACAAGTGAGCACTTCGTGAAAGGGACGTTCTGTTTTTATAGTTTGGTATATGTTTTGTATGCCCCTTTGTGATGGACGTTATGTACATAAATGCTCCTTGCTCAAAGAGAATAAAATATAACAAAAGAAAGTATTATGTCATTTGCCTCTCTTCTCCCTATTTAGTTAAAATATTAATTGGTTGCACTGCTGGGGTTCCTAGGGACTCTTGATCTTAACGTGTGGGCCCGTTATGTTAAGCACTGAACAAACATATAGTAAGAAGGCAATCTCTGCCTCAGAATTTAGGGCTGGGACCAAGGCAGGGAAAGCAAATAAATCAGGATTTATTGAATAAGAATAATAAGACAAATTAATCTGTTCTTACACCACTGTCTATTTTAGCTGTATCGTATTTGTAATTTAAATTACAGTTCCTAAATACTTAGTGCTGTAACAAAAAACTCAATGTTCCAAAGCCAATTTCTTCAAAGACATTTGACTTATTTGTGAGCACTTTCGCTGTGAAACTTGCAATTCTCATAGCATCTTTTAAATATGACTTATCACTAAGTTTCTGCGTCATCAGAACTCATAAACTCTATGAGCCATGCATAAGGATCACAGAGAAGGAAATGGATCATGTTAATGATACATTTTTATAAGTGTTTTACAAAAGTTTTATATGCCATATGAACCCCCTGATTCTCCCTTAGTTAGCACGTAAAGGCAGTTAGGTGCTTCTGTATTTAAGCAATGGCTTGAGGCAAATGGTGCCAGAACATGCCTTTGAGAGAAATTAGTATTTGTAGCATGTCTTCCAGTTTGAGAAAGCTCAGTCCATGCTGGAATACTTTTCTTTCCTTGTTTGACATTTTGACTGGGACCACCCAAGGCAGCAAAGCATTCCGGTACCCCTCAGTGTTAGTCCATACTTTGGGTCCTTAATATTGATGCTGCCTGTTCCACATATGCAACACAGTTCAAGGTCCCAGAGATCTCATGACAATGTAGACAAGGAGTGGCAATTTATATATATATATTTATATATATATATGCACACGCACACACTCTGGACTGAATGCAAATACTAGTTGTTATTGAAGACACTTTAAGAAACAGCTAAATCCCTGGAAGTGGACAGAGGAAATGGCAGTGACCTCTAGCACAAACGCCGGCAATACAGGGTAGGAAAAGACCATAAATAACAAGATAAGTCTCATACACAAACAAAACAACAGCGGAAACACCACCAGCACTGAGGTGGCAAAGGGAGGAGAGTGGGGGCGGGGGTGGTGGTGGTATGTGCTGGATTTTGTTATTTGGTTCACTTCTGTATTTGGAGTAACATGGCTGCACTTTCAGAGCAGCCAGAACTGCTGGGAAGGAATGAAAGAAATGGGTGGCCACTGCAGTTGAAGAAAAGGGTGACAGCACACTTGTCACTGGCTGCCAAAAAATGCTTTGCTGATGAAGAGCTTGCCATACACATTTGATATTTCTGCCTCCTGAAGAAAATTTACCAGTGGCTCTCTGAATGGAAATGTTCCGTTTTCTAAGCTGGAAGAAGTCATAAATACACCTTTATGACTTTTAAGAAATACAGTGAAAGCAGTGGTTTTCGACAGACACAAGAGATGATGGTGTATTTTTCTGATGCTATTTCTTAAGTTGGATTTGTAAAGATAAAGCATTAGGAAGAAGATTCAAGTTGCTAAATAACATGAATGATTATTTTAGTCACAGTTTGCTGAGAAAAATAAGCTGTATTGCGGATCAATGATATTTCTGTCAGAAGCTTAGAAAAAATAAAATGCTGAATTTTTTTGAATAAATTCCACCTTATTTCAATAATTTCCACTTGAATTAAAAAACAAACAAAAAACCAAACCCCCACCAACAAACCAAAACAAAATGACGAAGGAAAAAACCATCTACTCTGCCTTGGTGATGTAGCTACCAAATTTAGGCGCTGGATACATGCGATTACATCATTGGGAATCTATACCGTGAGATGTCAGTGCGTCCCAGTCCCAGTCCGTGCTCAGGGCAGACGGCACGTACGGGTGCTGTCCATACATGGCCGGAAATCCCAGGGTGCGCAGCATCCCGCCCGGCTGGGCTCTACGCGGATGCAGCTCAGCCCTCAGTACAGAACGGAGCCGGACAGAGCCGGCACAGCTTGCTGGGCCGGGAGCCTTCCTCCCGGAATGTCAGGAATGCCCTCAGCATTTATTCAGCGGGAAGCTACACAGCAGCAATTGCCTGTGTTTCGTTCACAAAGAAGTTTGGGTCTCTTCAAAACAGAGAGATGTCCTGCTTAGTTATGTGGGCAGATGATAATTTGTTTTCAATGATGTTAAATCCTTTGAACTAGAGATCAGCTTGTGTATATCTATTTTTATTGTTTGCTTCTTGTATACAAACTATTGCTGTCTTTTAGCCCCACTGTAGCAGATATCTATTTCTGAAATAATTTTAACGTATTTGAATCCAACAGTAGTCACAATTATGAATTATTTTTTCTTAGAGTCATCTTGGGGAATGGCAGATCAGAATGATAAGGAGTGATAAGTTTAAAGACCAATTTTTTTACTGGCTTGCTATTAAAAACAATCAAGATAATGAGTGATTCATGTACATGCATGGTGCTGGACAGTCAATAGTGAGGAAGGACTACAAATTTGCTTCTGAAACTAAGTCGATCCTTTCAGAATGTGAATATGATTTGACAGATAGTGAAAAAGAAACATCTTTAACTTTGTTTTATTTGAAGAAATGTTTATATTAGTGACTGGATAGATTAAGGCACCAAGAGATGTAAAACTTTGAGGCTGCCCACAAACAACTGCAATTAGGAAAGTGCTCGAAGAAAACCAAATAAATTTTCAGTGCCTTACAAAAGCACATTCCCCTGGCTTGCTCAGTGTTGAGCACTCCCACCTAAAGGCAAAGGGCACTAGTCCTGTTAACTTCAATGGTATTAATTATTTGTGTAAATCTAAACAAGCCCCCAAATTCTCTGAAGATTTGCCACCTTGCAAGTTCAAGCATTTGCAGCAGCTATGATGCAAACTGTAGTGCGTATGTAGAGCCCAGGACTCAGAGAGAACTGGATAAACTACTGGCCAAATCCAGTTTTTCTGTCCTTTTCTGAGTTGGCATTATCTACAGAGACATTTTATGAATTAAGACCATATTCGAAGTTAGTGGGTAGTGAGGCACATATACAGTGCTCCTTTCTCAGCTCAGTATGTGGCATGTACTTCTAGCATATCACCTCACCATCATCTCTGCATGAATGCATATTTAATTATGCATTTAACAGCGGGAATATGTGTAGAGGATAGCAGAGCATGGCTGTACTCCCTGAAGTGGGTACCTACTGCAATTGCCTGTTGCAGACTATGATGATTTTGCTTCTTTACTCTGCAACTTCTAGGCTGTATGAAATTCAGGTGTTTCCTCCCTTGTTTTTTGAATCACAAAACAAACAAACAAAAACCACAAAACAGATTCCATTAATATCTAGTGAAGATTCATATATAGTAAATCTTGCTACGATTGAGCTGGAATGGTTTAACTGGAATAGCTGTTTTCTTCAAATCTTCAAATATTTTCAAACGTTTTCTGTTTTCTTCAAATCCTAAAAAAGGTATTACTTAAGAAAGAAACTGGCAGTATGACTGTTCTCATGGAAATCCTATGCACCTTTACATAAGATTATTTCCTACATTTATACATATATGTGTGTGTGTGAGTGTGTGCATGCATTTTTTTGATGTGTGCATATTTCTGTGTGTGCAGAGTATAGCTGCAAGGAGATAGATCACATCTTAGAGGCTTTTACTTTACCACAGAAGCAGTATCTAGTATTTTTCGCTTATACAAACTGCGACCCAAGATCTGACCTAGGGTTAAAACTTCAATGCATATCTGGATACCTCAATAATAGCTTTATTCTAACTGATCTGATACATTGCCAATTCCTTATAATTTTGATTGGAAGCCAGATATTTGCCAGATTAGCCAAAAGGTGTTTATGTGCCCAAATAGAAATGAAAAAAATCCATTTGGCTTTTGGTCAGTAGCATCACATTACAACACATTAACACATGCGTATGTATGTATGTATCGACTGTAAAGATTACAGTTCCATTTTCTGTATGGCTAGTGGTTTGAGGAAATTTTTTTTTCTTACTCCTAGGATGAAAGTATGTAGTTCACACCTCATCTTCACCAGAATTATTTCTTACCAAAAATTTCTGATTACACTGAGTTTCCTCTGAGACAGTAGGACAGTAGGCTATGAATGAATGAAATTTCACTAACTGGACCACTAAAATAATCAAATGCTCCTTTTTTGTTAACTTTTGTTTAGTCTGACAGACCAAAAAGAGCCATTAGGGAACTGTTATTTTTATTTACTTAATTATGAGAGTAGAAGCCAGGTTACATCATCTTTGCCATCTTTCTTTTCATTGGTAGAAATTCATGTAGTTTATCATTTCTTAATAGAATGGTGAAGAGTTAACACACAATACTTTATAGCTGAATAGCCTCACGTGTTTTTCATTTTCTGGTTTGGAAACTCACAGAAAGATTACTGCTGGCATGTTATTAAAAAGACTGATATGTCTTTGAAGTGGAGCTCAACTTCTGTCATCATCTTTTACCAAATAACAGTACAAATCCTGATTAAACACTTTTCATGAATTTTCTTTTAATAGGCTTCACTTTTAGAGCAGGGAAAAAAGAATGCAACGTAATAATTTGAAAAGATAAAATACCACATGCTATTTTGCAGGAACTGTATGGTAACTCTAAGGGAACATGGTAACTCTGCAGGAAACGAAAGTAACTGAGCAATAAATTGTGTCATCACTACCTCTGTTATCTCTTGATAAATATGGAAGGAATATTGCAAAGATCTCACCAGACGTATTGTTTTTATTGAATAAAGTGAAATTGCTGCTTCATTTTGCATTTTCCTGTGACAGGAAGTTACAAGGTTTTATATTTACCCTAGTTTGCTGCTGCAAATCTAATCATCTCCTTATAATTTGGAAAGAGAAAGAGTTGTCTGTTCCTTTGTGTGTGCGTCTGCACTGACGTGCATATATATCAAATACCTTATCCTTCTCATACTCTTTTTCTCAACCAGCTGCTCCTACCCACTGATCGATATAGGTTGGATATCGATTTTGTATATTGGTAAGGAGTGTTATCTGCTTAGTTATATACACATAGACATTGATGAACAGGCCAAAAGGGAGAATGCTCTTGCATCCACTCATATGCTAACTGCATAATTGCACAACATCCCAGAGTTTTTGTTGGGCTGCTTTGGCTACGTGTCCACCCACCTTGCACTCTCCCGACATGCCGGCTCAGTTGCATTGAGAATAAAGCGAAGAGAAGATAGCAGAGTCCAGCAGCTCCAGAGGTGCAGCTTTAGGATTGGTTAATATTCGTAGTATAATTGAGACAGAAAACAAGTGTCATTATAGGAACAATAAAACTGGAAAATGTTCTACATTTGAAAGTAGTTCCAGAGTATGGGTTTCATGAAAGCAGGGCAACACATACCCTATGTATCCATAAATGTAACTGTAAGATGAACATAGAAACACAGAATTATGTAGGCTGGAAAGGATCTCTGGAGTTCATCTAGTCCATTGCACTGCTCAGAGCAGGCCCATTGTACAGTACTTTTTGGCAGCATCAGCAAGGCATCTTTTGAATCAGGCCTGAAGACCACTTCTGTGTCAGACCAGTTCTGTAAAGAGTATTAAAGGGTAAATTATTTTCCACATAGTCAAGGGATCTAGAGAACACAAGAACATTACTGAAGTTTTACAATACTAATGCAGAGTAAAACAACTGAGAAATTGCTACTGCTGTCACGTTGCTTCTGAGCTACGATACAGTAAGTAGGTAAAAAAACAACTTAGCCTGTGCCCAGGAGTTGTACCCAAGGCAACAGTAAAAATATAGAAGCTATTACTGGTTGTTAAAAGGCAAAACAGTAGACAAACCACATAACATCAGCCTCCCCGTGTACCAGATGAAGCATAAGTTGTGACTGCTTCAACAAAATAAAGGATACCTCAGATGCATAAAAATAGCTATCCATTCTACAGTATAGATTATTTTTATACCAGCTGACAGAATTAAAATAATCTGCGCTGACTTTGGGTAGGAGAGTAACCTTTTTCATTGTTTAGGAATGTTTGAGATACGCTAATAATGGAGAAATCCAGATGATCTTAGACAGTGGCATGGAGCAGTAGTTTGTCATAGGCCTTTTATAGATTTGGCTGCTTCTCTTCATGTAGTAAAAGACAAAAACACAAAGGTCTGGAACACAGCTCTGTAAAATGGCTATTGCCTTTAACTGTTGGTTGGGTACAACACTAGAAGAAGATAGTAAAAAACTATAAAACATTGGCTCTTATATGAGAGCTTACTCCAGAAATTGCCAGAGTTGCGCAGAGTTGAAATTTAGTCAAACTTTTTCCTTTTACCTGCTCAAAAGCTACAAAATATGAATAGAATTGCAAGGATAAAGGGAAGCCAAGAAAGTTTTGTCATGAATTTTCCATACATTTGTCCTTTATTTCTTGGAAATGCAGGTGATCTCGCTATAAATGTATAGCAAACAGCATGTAATAAAAACATCTATATACATCCATCTGGTTTCAATATTAAAATTACATTTATATAACATACAGTGACTTTATTACTTAATGGAGGATAACTATGATATGGAAATAAGGAGTATTAAAATGCTATTTTTGAGGATTAATAAACAGGTGCATATTTTTAAAAAATTGGGCCCGCTATTCTGAGTAAATCTGGAATATCTGCTGATCTCATTCATTACTAATATTTGCTTCATACTGAAGGACTGAAATGCCTGCTGTACTCCTTTGTTGACCTCAGCTCAGAAGCAATGTTTCTCGAATTTGACATTATATGGAAATCCAGAAAAGCTGGATGTTTTTCATTTAGTCTGTCTTCTTTTGTATTATTTTATTTTACGTGAAAGTATGCACAGCAAAAAAGCTCTGCTATTCTTAGTGACTATACTGCAGGTTACATTGAGGTGGCATGTCCTCTGCCTCCAAGTTTACCTCTGTTTCTTCTCCTATGTTTTGTCAGGGAATGATGTACTGTTTCAGTGCTTCCTATCTAACTTATTTTTGCAGTACCTTTGTCCTACTGGAAGGTTAAGCATAGAGCAGGAAATATTTGCTCCCAAAAAGCAGAAACAGCTCTTCCAAAAGTTTGTAATGTAAGAAAAAAATTCTCTCCCTTTTACTGTGGTTTGTTGAAGCTTGTTTTCTTTCATGTTTTATAATAAGCCATGGCATTTAATGATGCCTTCAATAAACATCACTAACATTTTTTTCCTCTTTAGATGCCAATGATTAATGTTTTCTATGTATTCAAAGAATGTGTTTTATGCCACAGCCACAACTACAGCTTCCCACAAAAACAATTCCTAGTTAAACTCTCTGTTTACTCCAGCGTTTATTTAATGGTCAGAAGTTGTCTTTGCAAGCAACAAAGTGAGCACGTTCATCAATTAATGCATATGTTTAGATACCTTTCTTAAAAATTTCACCCCCTTTGTTTGGTTAGTAAGAAGAAAAGAGACTCTTAAGTACATCCCAGCAACAGAAGCTGAAAACAGTTTCTTCAGAAGACATGCTGCTCATTTTTAAAAATAGGTTGGTAAAACGGGACAGGCATGCCAGGGCACTGCACTCAGCCCACAGTCAAGGCCATGCTGTGCTCTCATTTTCTCTGTCAGAGAGCAGTGGTCCTCAGGGTTCAGCAAGGCAGGAATAACTCTTATGGACGTATTCAGGCCAAATGTGTCAGATGTTTGTGGGTGAAGACCTAGGCTTAAATGTTAAAGTGTTGCCGTTTGCGCACATCTGATATTCAAACTTGGTGTAATTTATCAAGTTAAGCAGGTGGTATGTTCTGGGAAAACACAACCTCATGCTGCTTCAGTGCATCCTGACCTTTTCGGCCAGCCTTTCTATGGAGGCTTTGACACAAACTGAAGATGTCTTCCCCACCTGACACGACAACTTCAGTGCCTCTTTCAGAGTTTCTTCACAGTAAACATGTTCCTGTTTGTTCCAGTAAATCTGGTAACGGCAGAAATGAATCTTTTCCAATCGGGTTTCCTAGACGCATGAGTGTAGAGGGAGGAATTTAAACACAGACCAGGCCGTTGACTATTCATCAGGGAAACATTTTATATACACAGTTAGGATTCCTTTACCAAGCTTGTACATTAGTATATTCGATTTACGTTGTGCAGAGCTCACTTCCCAAATATTGTACAGTCCAGTGTCATTTCCCTGACCTTGTTTTTCTTTTAGGACATAGCAAAAGAGTAAAAGCTTCTTGTCTCCCATATTAGCTGGCTGCTTCCTTTATGGCAGAGCTGACAAACCTACAGCTCATGAGCCTTTACTTCATATGAATTACCACATAATTTTTTGTGATATTAAAATTAGATGCCACAAAGAAGTAGGAAAACATATAGCCTGCTAACGGTGTTTGAAAGGTTTCTTCAGTCCTCAAGAAAGAATAGGGTCCTCATACGTGCTCTACGGCAACTCATAAAAAGAATGTGCAAAATGTACAAACAAGAGCAAAGCCTGGATGAGGTCCTGACATGTTGGGTACTATGTCCTTAGCCAGAGAAAACTTCCACTGGCTTTCATGCACCAGAGAGGATATGTACAGTGCCAGTTTATAATCTCAGCTGCACCAGTTCACGCTCCTGAAATTACATTTCTTTCAGCTACTGCTAGAATTAGAACCGATTTCAAGTAACAAGGACACTTATTTCAGGCATATGATTTCAAAATGTTTCAGCAACACTACTTTAAAGTAATGAGATTTTGATCCAAAAGAAGCAGAGAGCAAAAGAGTCAATAGATTTTCCACTTATTTTCATCAAGCTCAGCGGCAAGTAAACTCTCAGCTCAGCTGTCAAGCAGACAGCAGCTCTGCTCTGAGATGATGGAAGGTGGAACCTGTTCGTTTTCTTTCATGCCTCTTTATGGCGAACAGTTCATTCCCTAAAAATATGACTGTGGAAAAAGTTAGAAATGTTTCGATTGATTCAGGTCTCCCTTGTAAATCAGGAATTTACTCCACTGATATAAACAAAGTCTCAGTGTTACGCAATCACTTAAATCAGACTATAATTGGTACTCTACATGTATGTTAGCCTGAATAGTCTTACATTAATTTCTTAATTCAGTAGTATTCAGATTTTGCATTGCTTTGCAGGACTTTATATCTAAAAACTGGAGCAAGGAATTTGTCAAGGGGGGAGAAGGAGTTAACTTTGAAATGCAAGTTATTACAACTGAAGTTATGTTCTACAGCTTCAGTTAATTTCTGTGATTTCTATCCTAAAAGTAAAAATTAGTAGCTGAAAATAATACATTACAACAAAACCCAGTAACTTT
Source organism: Grus americana (assembly GCF_028858705.1). Lineage (NCBI taxonomy): Eukaryota > Metazoa > Chordata > Aves > Gruiformes > Gruidae > Grus > Grus americana. The sequence continues at coordinate 35,247,839 of NC_072856.1, read as the reverse complement.
GTCTCTCGTATTCTCAGTCTTTGTTGTTTTGCTTGGAGACTCGGTACGTGGAATTTTATCTATAGATCAAACTCTTGGAAATAAACTTGCTGAAATCACAATAAGAGTTAAATATTTATGTGATGATTTTTGTGAGAAGTTCAGTAAAAGTGTTGTCATCAGCTAGATTCTCAAGAAAACATCCCAGGTTCTTTTTTCTTCAACTTGGAAAAATATGATTCAGTCACAGACAAGAAAATTATACTTGACAAAAGGTAGCAGGTCTGCACAGGAGCACCTTCACCATGCTACTCAGCTTTTAAAACATTCATAGTGTGCTCATATTCCTTTGACACTTCCCATAGGTGACACTTGGACAGTCTTTCACAGACCTCCTCTGCCTTCTCCATACTGATCCCGTTTGCTCCTTTTCATTACTGTCTCCTCCCTATGCTTTGTGTCATTTAAGCTTGATGGTTTCTTGCTTTTTATCTTAATCACCCTGCCTTCTCCCAGCAGCAAAAATTCAGATCCCATTTCCATACCCTTCTTTTATTATCTTCTTCTTGCATTGTTTGTCCTCACCCTTTTCCTTCCAAATCTTCCCTTCTCCACCGTTCCTGTTCCTACTTCTGTATCTCTCTTATCGCCTTTCCTCACTTTACACTTGTCCATTTCTCTTGTCATCCCTTCTCTGGCTGTATCTTAGCTGCTTGCTCCATGACTAATAAAATTTTAATTATCCGGATTTTCTCCATAGCTTATTCTTTTTAGTGCCTGTCCCTCAGACAGATGAGATACATTTTTTTTTTTCCTTCTTTGTTTATGGCATTGTTTTTGCAGCTACCTTGTCTGGCCTAGGAGTGCTTCTGCCCTCACATCCTCTGCCATGGATCAGATCTTGCTTGTTTAGGTACTGGTATGTAGCGCCAACAGCCACTGTCCTGACGCTGGCTGATTGATTCCTTTTAGTTCTCCAGCAATCTCTCTCTTCAACAGCATCTGTTTTCCCACCCCTTCTCTTCTGAGGTGTTTGGGTCCTCATTTCCTACTTCCATACGCTGGCTAGCATCTGACCAGTGTTCCCAGGGACCACTGCACCATAGGTGAACACATGGATAAATAAATAAATAGCACACATCATATTTCATTATGAGGCAACAATTAGCTGCTATTTTTAAAAGTTTTTCTCAAAAGCCTCACATGCCTGTAAGTTAGATATAAATTAGAATTTAGAGCACACAGGAAGCATGAGAGATTAAGAACCATTGTACTGAGCATCTTACAGAGATAGGCAACCTTGGTCCATTCTGGAATCCTCTCAGTTATTGTAGGTTATCTGAATACCAAGACAAACAGGAATTGGTTTTGTATCATTTACAAACAAGGAGTGAATAGGAAAGGCAAATAGTAAAATTGCAATGAAAACCACTAGTCTGCAAGTCTGTGCAGTCACATTCAAAGCTTTAACTGCATGGTCAGTGAAAACCTCCGTTCACCTGCTGTCAAAAAAGCAAATAAGATGTCAGACTTTATAAGGAATGAGACATGAATGAATGTGGAAAAATATACAGCTCTATGGTCTAAAGTAATGGTACAGCTTCACCTTAAATAGTGATTAATTCTGCATATTCCATCTCAAAAAAGGGGATTGCAGGATCATAGCAAGTCTAGTAAGGAAAAACAAGAGTAGATAAACTGATCCTTAAAGTTTACAGACTGCACAGATTCAGAGTGCTTGTTGTTTATGTGGGGACAGAAAGCAGCATCTTCACCAGAACCTTTCCTAAACATGAGTGTAGTTCAGTTTGGATAGTTAGGTCTTCACATAGGCTATTAGTTTGGTGAGATCTAAAGAGACTTTAAAGATCCTTTGAGAGAAAAGGTGCTGTGTAAATGTAGCTTAATAACTTTGCCTATGCATAATGATTATCTTAATTTTGTCATTTTTCAGATTTCCAGAGAAGGAACAGCTACTGTGTTTAACTCTGCATATTTACATAAAGATTTTCCATGTAACTCCTCGTTCCTAAGAAAAAAAGCATGCCTGTTTAGAAAAATTCTGAGGCACATTCCTTTAAATTTTCATCTTTAACCTTTTCCTTGCTTTCTATTTTTATTACACAAAGTTAAAAAACTCAGCAAATCTATGTAACTGAGGTGTAGACAACTGCATCATATTTATTCTCCTTGTGTTCCGATTGGTTGTTTCAGAAACTCACTCCTTTGAGAATCAGAAATTTTTTAACTTCCAGTCCAAACTAAAGCTTTATTCTTCATGTTGTATGTCTCTTTCTTTCTCTCTGATGCTTATTCTGGACATACTTCAAGAAAACAACTGTACATCTTCTCTACTTTTGTTTCACTAGATTTGATAAACTGTAATTTTGTTCCAGTCCCCTATGTTTTCTTGAATGTGGGGGAACAGAACTGTACACATTTTGGATTTTGGATTTGGCCTCCCAGTGCTGTGCACAAAAACATTAATACATTCTCTTGAAAATGCCTCTCCTGGTACATCCTAAGATTGCCTAGACATTGGACTTTTTTTCCTGGAGATTTAGTCACCCTGCGATTGATTAATACAAATGAATTTTTCATCTCCTTTTATTTGCTTGAACTTTATCCCAGCTCACTTGATTAGACATTTCAGTGCAGGTCACAGCAGTTCCACTCACATATATTTATTTTTAACTAGTGAGCCTTGTATGGGAAAGTTGAGGGCTGGTTACTTTCTGTTAGTCACAAGCCCCCTGTGGATTTTATTAATACATTGTTTGTTGTTGCCATAAAACCCAAAATCACTGACAATATTAAATCACTAATTCCTCTCACCACTTCTTGTCTGTCTGCAGCTGAACTACTAATTCTGCCTATTAGTAGCTGAACACTTGTTTTGTAACTGCAACTACGTTTTACTGATAGCAAAGTGACTAACAGGGTTCTGCTAACCTGAAGGTTTCCTTCAACAGTCCCTGTGAATTCAGTCTAGCCAAAGCACGGCAAAAAGTCTTCCATTTTTTCTCTAACAAAACTTGTAAGAACTAAAGTGTCAATGATGCACGGAATTTTACAGATTTTTAACATATACAGGAGAAACAAACGGCACATTCTTGAAAGAATCTAAAGGGGTCTTAAGGTTTCCTTCATTTGGAACATAGAGAAAATAGCCTTACTAGGCCTGCGTTCATTTCCACAAAGAATGAAAAATAGTTTACAAGACTTCAGATAACTCTCCAGTCTGCTGAGACTTAGAGTGCTATTTCATTCAATGTCTTCATAGACATAACTGATAATTTAAAAAAAAAAAAAAGTCATCACAAGAGGAATCCTAGTAAACATCTGTTGCATTTTGGACTTGAAGTCAGAACAACAAAGACATCAGCACAGCTGTAAAATGTCACTTAAACAGCAGGCCTGTGGATTTCTTTCTAGCTGAGTCAATAAATAGGTGATGTTTGCAAGTTTAATCACAGGTTGAGAAGTTGTGAGTGACAAACGGGACCAGTTGCATAAGGAAAGAAAAATCCTGCATCACAGGAGGTGGTATGAAAGCACATTCTGAGACTTTTCTGATTCCCCAGTGAAAAAGTCACTAACTTTCTAGCAGGGAAGTTTGAGTCATCCTGTTCTAAGTGAACTAAACTTTGTTTTGGAGAAATTTGTGCCTTGTAATTGTCTGTCTTCTTTTTTTTTCATATCATGGTTTTCCATTTGGATTGGCACTAGAGCTGGCTGTTTGGAGATAAGGAATAAACTTATAGCAGTTGCAATTTGAGCTAAGGAAATAAAATCAATCGCTTTCTTTACACCAGGTTTCTGATCTTACTACTACAACAGGAAAGTTCAAAAGCTGATTAGGTAAGATCCAAATGATACAGGCAGAGTATTACTGGAAAGTAAATCTTCTGAGGGTCATGCCTAAAAATAAAAACTCTATTAAATAGTGTATTTATGTTTGAAGAATTAATCAGACTCAGAATCTGATAACATTCCATACTTGATGAAATTAAAATAACTGCACACATGACAAAAAGTTACAAAGATCAAATAATGAAGATGGTACCACAGTAATTGAGAAAAAGTTCTAATGCAACCTCTTAGCTGTGGTGAAGAGTTTGGACTTTAGTTTCCAGCTTCAGACTCACATACATCCTAGTAATTGCCATGAAAAACATTTACCTAATCAAAGCAATCTGGACACTAACTAATATTTTTTAAGACATCCTTAAGAACAACTGTTTAAATTAGTATTGATAAAAAATCCTTACACAATAAAAAATGCTCTCTTCCTAAAAAAGTTAACTTGAGTTCGACCTTAGAAAAAACATATTCCTGTTCCACAATACAGAACACGGTTGAAACCCATAGTGGAGAAATATACAGCTGAAAAAGATACAAAGGGGCAGAAATGGATTCCCTCTCAGCACCTTAGGCGTATCCTCATAGCTAAAATGCACATTGAGGGATGTTGCTCAGTTAGGGCCAAATATGATTCCTTGACACCATACTGGTAGGGGGTAAATTTTCACTGCTAATGCCTTGGGCTCTTCTTGTTAGGCACACCAAGGATTTCTAGCATGTTTCACTAGCACCACATTCACTTTAAAGCAAAATAAAGATGCTTAAATAGGAAGATAGTTTGTCTTGTATTTTAAAAGGCAGAATCTATCATATATTTCATATTTAAAATATATTGAAAATTCCCTAAGGATTTTTGTAATGTTTAATTGCCACTATTTTTACAGTGCATTTTTCCTTTCTAGAGGGAGAATTCCTAGTGCTTTGGTTCTTAGAAGATGATAAAAATTATAAAGAATAGATGTGGGAAAAGCTCAAGACCTCCAAAGTCTAACATAACTTTTTCAAAGATAATTTCCAGTCTGTTTTTTTAAATGATTTATTAGAATCTGCATCAAACTTCCTGGCATTCACAGGGAAGGGGGAGTTTGTAAGTTTAAGTGTTGAAGGTCAGGTTGGATGGGGCTTTGAGTAACCTGATTTAGTGAAGGGTATCCCTGCCCATGACAGGGTAGTTGGACTAGATGATCTTCAAAAGTCCCTTCCAACCCAAACCCCAAACCATCCTGTGATTCTTGAAGAGGACAAAAGAAATACACACCTTTCCACCTTTCACTGTCTGGAATCAAATACTTCAGGACCAGGCATGATAAATTACCAGATTGAAATTCAGTAGGTAAGGAAAAGGAAAGAAACCTCTTCCAGGTAAGATATATTATTTTAATTCTTTAAATCATTGATATTTTGAAGCAAGCACTTCAAAGATTTAGAAAGTGAAGACTCTCCCAAGACTTGTAGGCTTATGCTACCTAGCAGACTATATGTGGAATATAAGACACCAATGGCAGTTTCCACACCTGGCTGCAGAAGTAAATCCAGTGACCTCAAAGATACAGCACATTTTATAAGTGAAGTAAATTCATTCTAAGGCAAAAAAAAAAAAAAAAGGTATCAGTTGTGCAAATGTCGTACTATTAACTATTGTTTCAGCAGTGTTGGGGGGGGGGGGTGTCCAAGCAATGCTTTGGCAAAGCCGTTGCATGGAGGGCTGTCTGCCAAGAGCAGCTGTGCAGTGACAAGCTTGGAATGTCCTCTGAGTAAGGCTCGCTACAAATCTCTGAGGGCTGTGAGAGTGGGAGGTTCTTGAATAGCTTGAGAAATATGAAAGCCCCATTCAATAATAATAATTAAAAAATCATTAAACTTAGTCATATAAGAAGGAAACATGAAAATAACCTTGTAACAATGTTGCTGTTTATTCACCCTAGAAAAACAAATAGTGTGTGTGTTCACTATACTTCCTCTAAGGTTCACTTTTTCCGACGGGTGGCTTTATGAGGGTGGGGTTCTAATAGCATATCAAAATTTAATAGGTTAACTTGCGTTCAGGATTCTGATCTTTCTAGAACAAACTACAGCTTCATATTCCTACACAGTATAATATAGTATTCCAGCTTCCTTACTGGATGCAATTAGAGCTTTCCATATATTTCAGAAGTGTTACTGTGCTGCGTGAACTCCTACTTCTGCTCTCTAGGCTCAATACAAGGGGTCACTGATTGAGTAATGAGGTTAATTACTGTACCATCAGTATAAGCGTACTTCTCAGATATATAAAAACAACTTCTGTACTAATGTCCTGCTCTGCTATTTTGAAATCTAGTAAAAGAACATTAAGTTATCGTCAGGAAAAAAAAAAAAAAAAGATAAATCAATACCACAAAAGCCTTTTGAAGAGAAGCAATACAGAATAATGGAGAATATATTTACCTGGAGTCTTCCACCAGTCTCCCTATTTTTAACTGTATCATATAAATTTAATTTAAAATAGAAATGAGGCAGTAATTGGGTGGTCCTGAACAGAAATTATTAATGTGACCATGGAAGGAATGATTCTGGGAACCAGAGAGTTTCTGAGTATCCCGAAAAGGGAATGGACAAAAGCTCATGAGCTGCTGCTACAATATACTATGGTTTAGATACATATGTTCTAGTTGCATGTAATAAAACATCTCTCCATACAGAGAATGCTATGAAAACTGATATATCTCGGCGTAACTGTACAGCAGCTTTGTAGAAATAGCAAGAAAATGTATTTGCTTGCTTTATCATATTCCCATGGGATTTGTAGGTAAGAATCTCTCACAAGTCCTTTCATATGCAAAGATGCACGCAGCACTGGGCATTAGCCTGAGGCTTCGCAGATGTACGAAGATGCAACACCAAGTAACAAAACAAAAGTCCTGTTAATGAAACCGGAACTGCTGTAAGGTGTGGTACTCTTCAAACACAGACCAGACATATTCGGGAACAAAGACCCTCATTTAGAAACTGAAGTTCAGCTGACTAAGTCTGAAACTATTAGGTACAAGCATTTAGCACAGAGTGATCTTCCTCCTATAGATTTCTATGACTTGTTCCACAAAACTAAATTCTAGTAAATTAAATTGTAGGGCATTTCTCCAACAATTGATAGAGTGATTTTAAGATTTTTTTTTTTTTTTAAAGTTACGTTCCTTTAGAGGCTACAAGAAGTCCTGTATCAATATAGGGCATTTGCAGATGCATCAGCTGATGTGCAATCTGTTGAAAACAGATTGGTCATAACCAGCCTAAATACGGACACCTCCATCACCACACAGTGGCCACCAACCAAGGCTATCAGTGCTATATCCGCAGCTGTTCTCTCTCAACTTCAGATTGATGGTAACTAAAAAGGTATGAGATGTGGCTTCTTTCTTAAAACTGCAACGCTGTTTATGCGCAGACTTTTTTGACTCAGATTTATTTGTACATGAAAGGCTACAGAAGTGTAAAGTTCATTATTTCATTGGAGAGAATTGCAGCATTTCTGCTTGCATCCCCCTCCTACATTCAACGCTCAGCTTGGAAGAAGATTGTCAGGAGCTTTCTGTGTTGTAACACACTCATCTGTCGGATAAAGCAAAAGAGCGTATAAATGATGTATCTGTGTTCAGTCTCATGGGAACAGCGGATTGAGAATATATGTCATAAATTGACCTGAACATTGAGAAACAATAACTGAATTCATGTCACTTAAATTATTCACTAGTAATTCATTTTACACTGCCCATTGGAGGGTGATAAATGACAGTTTATCCTGAAATTGTAAAAAAAACCCCCACATATTAGTGAAAATTAATGATCCTTTTGACACAGGATACTTACAATGAGTCATTGCTTACAAGGAGAGATAAGAATCTCTTGTTAGAAGTTTATATATTGAAAAATCTCAAAAAATACTTTCTCTGTGTACTCCACACATGATCATTATTTTCTGAAGGCATTGAGACTATTAATGTTTGCAACACCTTAAAACCTTAAATGCAATAAAATTCCAAGTTACAATATTAAATGTCATCTAATATCTAATGTCATCCTTGTTTATTCTTTCTAACATCAGGGAGCTCTACAGGAGCTGTACCTCTAACAGGAAAAGAAACACACTATATTCAAGACGTTGGTCTCCCAAAGTGTTGAATACAAGCTCATCAGCACTGCCAGTTTTCCAGCACTGACATCCTCACGCAGGTGCTACACGTGGGAAGTATGTGGTCATAGTTTCAGCTTTGCAGAGAGAACTAATTGACTTTCACATAGGATTTTGATATTTCGAAATCTGGGTTCGTTCCAATTTGGAACGAGAGCCAAATATTTCATAATTATCTGTGAAAGGCAATAAAGCTTCAGTGTGGGAGCAGGTCATCCCCTAGGCTTCCTCAAAGCATTGGTCCTGTGAGCACTGAGATCTCTCGAGCCAGGGTAGGAAGGAGGATGGCCCTGGAAGGCTCCTGACGGACCTGCTCCAGAGCTGCACCCTTCAGCTGCTGGAGCCCCAGCCCCAGAGCAGCTCCCCCGCTGCCCGGCTTCTGAGGGAACCCGGGGAAAATGCCAGTGTCTCAGCAAAACACTTCAATCTGTCTGAAACGGCAAATTCCTACCAGAAAATGTTTTGTCAGAACTTTTCCCGTCCGTTCCATTTGTAATTAAAGGCTTGTGTTTTACTGTAAAGGAGATTACTGTGCTGTGTGTAGCATGCTCCTGGGTAACAGCAACAGTGCTGTCATTTGGGTACTAAAAAAGTGGGGGGTAGGGGTGCTCCTCCTCCTCTCCATCCCAGCTTCAAACCATATAAAGTACCAAACAATTTTCCTCTTGCTTTAGAATTCCTTCCCATAATGTAAATGAAGCTTAAAATTGCTTATAACCTCTTCCATACTGGCACAGGATTCTGAGAAGAGACCGCCTCAGAAACGGTATCAGCGCGCAGCAGGAGCAGTAATGAGAACGGCCTGGACCAGAGCAGGCAGGCAGCAGCTGAATCCTGGCCACGCGGAGTAGTTTGTGTAACATATGACAGAAATTTCTCTCCTGTGGTAGTGAAGGAGAACTGTTTCAGTGCACCAAAAATAAGTAAATATAACTTTTGTGAAACTAATTCTCAAAACTTTGCAAACTCTTAGTGCCAGTTTATCTTTATTGTTATTTAAGAGTGATGATTATGGACATTCAAATACATTTTTCTCCTCACAAACTAGAAAATCGGCATGCCCAGCAGGATGCAGACTGAAAACATGCAAGTCAGACTTGGCCTTTAGGGCCATGCAGTTCCTTCCATGTTCTTTTCTAACCTTTTGTTTCATTGCTGTTGATACATTGCACAGAGAAAGAATAACAGAGTATGAAGAACACAGATCTTTGGGATACCCAGCAGAATTCCTCATGGACTGCCTAATGGAATCCTTTTCTTTATTTGTTTTCTGTTAAAAAGTGAAAAACACTGAGATGAAACTTTTAAAAATAGAAGATTAGATTTTTGCTCAAATAAATGTGGCAGTGAAAAGTGTCTCCTCTTGAAATCTTTTGTCTTTTTCCAGGAATACAGTTTTTATTTTTTGTTTGGGGATTTTTTAATTATATTTTATTTAATTTTTATTATATTTTATATATATTTTATTCTATGGTGTATATAAGATGCATATTGGAACAAAACAGCCAGTCACAAAACAGGGAGCACTAGAAGACACTCTACATCAAAGGCACAATCCATATCAGTGGAGGATGGTACTGTACGTGTTCTCCTGAAATGCACATTGCACTAATTTGTTGTCTACAACAACAGGATCACAGAACCATCCCTTGCTGAGCTGGCCAATACATATAAGGTCATGATGGAAACATATTTCTGCTTGTGCTTCAGAATTCTCAGTGTGGGATGCTGGTTGGAGTTGCAAGAGACGGAGATAGTCTAAGAGAAATGGTGCCCCATTAGCTTGCAATTGCTTACCTATGCTTACCAGAACTTCCTTGGCCATGATCAGAACTCAGTGTTCCTCACATGTACATACATATTTGTCCATCTAGGCCACACTTGTCTCTTTCTAAATGCAGCAGTCGGGGAGGGGGGGCGAGGAGGGAAGAGCATCCCACCTTGAAAAACAAACCGAGAGTGGAATAGTCAGAGCGGTTTGCCGCAGTCATGTCAACAGACAGCTGGAGCAGCCTGGGGCTTTCAAGCAAGGACCTAGATTTGATAGGGCTGCACTACTGAAGTTGTACCGAAGACAAAGTTTTACCACTTTAGACATCTTTCCTTCACATAACAGCAGCTTTATTTTCTCTTTTGTGGGCACGTATTGTGTGATCCCTCCCATTCTTGCCCAGTGAAGATCAGCGATCTGTCCTATCCACTGCTTTTCACATAGCAGCCATGTCCTCTTACCAAAGACCATGCATCCACTCCCCCGTAGGACTGTGACTAAGTCTATCAGTCCATGGAGCTGTGTTCAAGATGTTAAGAGAAAAAATGGCATAAGACTTTGTGGAAGGCTCTGAGCACTTTCCATGGAGTTCAGACACTCATCTCCTAAGCAAACCCTCATTACATACCTGAGATGGATAAAGAGAATATGGCTAATAACAATTCAGCTCCTCTTCTATGTCATGTCAAATCACCTCACAAAGCACCGAGGTCTCTCTAGAGGTGGTAGAGGTGGTGATGGTATGAGTTTAGGCTTTGATGGAACGGTAGTAAATCCCGCTCTCTGCCTTTCATCCAAACTGGGCATTTTACTGCTTTGTAGATACATACATAGCCAGTCATTCTTCAGATTCTTTATGAGTTTATAGATGGAGCTCAGGGATGACGGAAGTCAGTAAAAGCAGTCCTCCTTATTAGACGAGAGATGTTTAATTGTGAATCGCACTACTTAGATGAGATGTTTTCTTCCACAGAAATTAACAGAAGTGCAAATATATTGCCTCTGTGCTCTGAGATCATCTGAGCTGAAATGTGATGGATATAAATCCTAATAGGAGCTAGCTGAAAAAGCTTATACCTATGAAGTGCTTGACTTACTATATTGTTTTCCCAGATGAGAAATGTTGTCAAGGGAGAAATATGGTAGAAAGTGTTCTAAATATAATGTCTAAGTGCTGCTGAAATGACTAGACACCAGTAGTCTCCTTTGGCCCATCCTGTTTAATGTCAGTGACAATAAAAATGTAATAAAGATGATGTCAGGCTAACATGAGAACAAGTTTGTTCACAGAACTGTGATAGCATGCGCAGGGAATCCAGAGCAACAGTGAGTCATTCTGTTGAAAGAAAGCAATGATGAGAAGATTGAAGAGAGAGAAACTTTCTATACAATTTCTTAGCAATTTAGAGTGGGAGGAAAAAGACACCCCAGAGGATGAACCAATGCAGACTCTAAAATGGAAAAGTAAGAAATGTTTATTTTCCAAAACGTGTCAAGTTGAATTCCAGCTTGGCATATCTCTCCCCTCCAGACCTCCTGTATGTAGGAAAAGAGCACTTATCCTGTGATATACTTGGGGGGTGGGGGGAGAAAAATACAGAAAAACATGGAATAGGGACATAAAGTACTACATATTTAAACCATTTTGGATTTGTTCCAAACAAACAAACAAACAAAAAAAGCTTTTTGGCTTCATGCTCTCAGGCCCATATAAAGTAATGAAATTCTCCTCATCATCCAAAAAAAATAACTTGAGGACAGTTATGTGAACTTACACAGCTTTAAAATAACTGCACTTCCATTGAATCAGGATTTTGCTACTTAGCATATTAGTATTTTTGAGGCTATCAAGAAAATTAATGTTTAAAAGAATATATACTATTGATTCCGGCAAAGAATGCCAACAGACAGATGCGCGCACACATTTACACAGAAAGCACTGACAGGCTGCTTTGCCAGGATAGCTGCCAACTGTGCAGGTCCTATTATTAGTCATGCTGTCCAACCTTGCTTTCTTGTACACCCTTCTCTCCCCATCTGAACTCCTGTTTCTTATCTTTTTCTAAAATCAAAAGGTCACTGGGACCAGAACTAGCATCTTCTTTGAGGGAAGTCTAGCAGGGTTAGTGTCCACAAAAGATTATGCCTTGTAGATACGACAAAAACATCAGCAAGCAGACCATGAGTTGACACTAAAGCACACATGCTCTAATGAGATTTCTTCAGTTTTTAATGACTGTTTAAAACAAAACCAGACAAGATACTACTCTTCCAATGCTATAAATGACCACAATTTTCTTAAGGTGCCACATGTTTTCCAGAAATATGATACACCTGTTTCATACTTATTAGACATCCTTCACACTCTGAGGGATAAATCACACCTACTTAGAATGCCTGTGGTTTCTAGATGTAAAACATATGATTGAAATATGAATATAGCAATATGTGTAAATATCATAAATACACTTTTGGTTGTATATTAGACCATGCCTTTATAAAGTTTATATATGATTTTCTCTAACTCAATTGCTTATAGCTTCTGGATTTCAAAATTAGATAAGGAAACTCAGGGTGTTAGCCAAAATGCTGGAAATAAGGGCTTCACTGTGAATGCACCACATCATTAGTATATTTTATATGACGTTTTTATTGAGATTTTTTTCCAGATGGGTGTAAGCACATAATATCAAGGATTCCCTGACAGGAAATTGGACCAGTGATGAACAACTTTTATAAGAAATTTCTACTAAGGTGATAGAAATCACATTAATGTGATCATTAATGTGAACGCATTAATACTGCAAGAGAAAATGCAGCTACCCTTGGAATTTATGAGATGCTAATCTACTGGTAAAAAAAAAAAATACAAATACATTCAGTAAGAATCCAAGTCACTAAAAGACTTACTATTTAAGCAAATGTTGCTTCTTAAATGCTTACTGAATGTGCAGATCCTGAATCAGAGTGTAATCCTCTGGTGTTTTTCCTTTAAATCAGGTCAATGGTTCTCTCTTTATCTAGAAAAAAAAAAAAAAATTAAAAAAATTGTAGATTGGACAATTTCCTAAGAGTTCCAGGGATAAAGAGAATCCAGATATATCAACAAGGCAAAGACAAGAGTTTCTGTGAGTTGTATGGAAATCAAGCACCTGCAACTTAATGCTGTCTGACATACAAAGAAGTTCTGATAGGATCTTTTATTTTATTTGGCTTGTTGGCTGTGATCAAGGCTGAATAGCAGCTCTGTTCCTGTGCTAGCAATCCTTGCATGCTTTTTGAAAGGTTGGCATTTTAAAGGTCATGGATGAATAGGTTAATGAATACCTTTATAAAAATTGTGTTTGTTTAAACACCTATGCAGCTTTGGAAATCTCAATCATGATAGTACTCTTGCTTCTCTTATCTGTAGGCCAACGTTTTTCTGCTTTGTATTTTATCTTCTGTGAGTAAAATTACTTTTATCTTCTTCATCAATCTGCAAATGTTGCAACAAAAACTGTACTGGTGATTTTCTTATTCTTTTTTTATCTAGATTCTCACATGAAAAAAAGCATACTGTACTTAGCAAAAAGATGAGGTTGAGCAAAGCCAAGTCCAGTATCAAGTATTATAACATTCCCATCTAAATTAATTCTCACTCCTCATCTTGCTTTTTACATCTGTTATGGTTTTGGAAGATTTCCATTTACTGTTTCAGACAGTATTGATGAGGTCACTGTTTACTTTGAATAGCTTTTTGATAGGAAAAGAGTGCACAATGGAACGTTCAAGAAGCATGGCATGCAATACATTATTAAATTAATCATATGAGAGTTTTATAGAGACGTAACCTCTCTATAGCCTTAGGGCATCGCCTTAGAGGACAGCTGTCCCACAACTCCACGCGACAGCGGGTTCCCATGTAATTGCCACAAGTGGTGTTGCTTACCGATAGGTAGCAGCCATGCGAATTCTGCCTACAAAAGCCACTGCGTACAGCTGTATAAACCAGACAAGCAGACTGGAGAGCAATAGGGTAAGGTGTGCTGTCCCACACACCTCTTTGTTGCATATTTCTGCAGCTAATACTTAGCAGAAGACACAGTCCTCATATTAACTGGCAGTGGCTGAAACACACATGACCCACGCTTCCCTGATAGTCCCCTGCGAACAGACTTGGATTACAGTCAAAAGCCTAATCTAGGCGTAAGTCATGATTAGACATTCAAGCTGAGGCTTCAGCACCAGTTTGCAGTTTCGCGCTGTTATTGAAGAGGCCATCACGCTGTTTCCATGTGCCCAGCCTCATCTTTTAACCCTCCTCACTGGGAGCCCTCCAGCAGCCGTACTGCTGTGGTGGGTCAGATACGCTCACTGATATGCCTAAAATCGGACTCTTTCTTGGACGTTTTAGTTTAGCATATGCAATTTATTAATTTAAAAAATACTTGAGAGCATCAATTGCATGTAAGCAGAGCCTCTGCGTTGTCATCTGCCACTATAGCCCATGTAATCCATGGAAACTTCTGAAGTGTGAAGTACTGCTGTGCTGCATTGCTCTGCTAAAGTCCAGATACAAAAAGATATTCACGCAGCAAGCATATTTCAGACAACTTCTAATTAATTCACATACCGTGAGACACACAGTGAAGATCCCCTATCTTCCAGGGCATAGAACTTCTTTATTTGAAGAATCACCTTTTAACTTTTGAGATAGCCTGGCAGCTAGCTGATGAAATGGCCATACTTGACAATCAAAGCATCGTGAACAAAAACTATTTTCTTCATAAGAATAGAAATTTGGCTGAAGTGAGTTAGCAAGAATCCTGCAAGACACTGGCTTTTGAATTATGTGTAAATAATTACATTATGGAAAAAAAGAAAATTCAACCTATTTTCTCTGCATAGTATATTCTTAATATATACTAAGGCAGTTCCAGGAACATGGGTTTGGTTTGTTAAAAGATATTTTATGGAAAATAATTCTTTACTTTGTCACTTTGGCTTGCCAGAATGTTTCATGTTTAATGAGGACTGCACTTGTTAAATACTCTAAATGACCTTTGTCTCTAACACTTCTTTCAAAATGTTGTGAAAAAATACTCTGTTATCCTTTGTCTTTTATGTGCCGATGTGTTTCTATCAATATGTAAAGCTTACATACATACCTATACCTCAGAAATTTTTTTGGTGGCAAGTTTCATGCACTCTTCAGGATAGCCTGTGAAGTGCTGTATTTGGCAATCCTTCATAAAAAATAATTCTCTTTCTTCATAACAGTAGAGATTTCCATTTTTGTTTGAGGCAGATTACAAACTGCTCTGTACTTCTAAATAATTAAGTTTAGATCCCTACATGGTGAAAACCAGGTATACTTGCTTCAGTAAGAAAATTAACTTTGTTACTTAATACAAATCATCAGTAATGTAAATATAGAAACACACTGTTAAAGTGTAGCCAAGAAAAGTATATTTAGAGGCAAACATTGAAGAAGGAGCATAAAAAGACAAGGATATTCAACAAGAAACAAGGCCATGAAGAAGCTCCATCTGCAAAACTGCACCTTTTCTGGGAGACCATAGATCCTTAGGGATATGCAGATTCTTGAAGCAGTTTGAAAGGAAGGCTGACGGACCAGCTGGCATATACACAAGCACACCTGCACTCGAGTGACTTTTAGAGGAAGTAGGATTATTTTCATAATTTGAAACTTTCAAGATATACACTTAAAGGGTAGGGAACTTCCAAGAAAAAAAAAGGTCGATTTCCTCCAAATAATATTATTAAAACCTGAATAAGTGCTTGTGTATGTATGCATATACAGTTAGAGGCATATGCAGTTATGCATGGCTAGATGTAAAAGGAAATGTGATCTTAAGCCTCGAGAAGTATCACAAAAAGTTTTTAGAATAGTGAACTAGATGAGAAAAATTATAAAAGACAATGCATTTCAGGTGAGACAAATTCAGTTTAAAATCTTTTGGAAGCAATCGGTATTTTTAGCAGAGGTAAAGGAGCACATAGATTTCTTCACAAACCCATTTTGATTAATTTTTAAAAATCCATGAAATCTAGCTGATTCTTGCTACTAAGCTCCTCTGCTCTAGTCATCGGAGAGGAAGAAAACTGGCATGCTTAAACATAAATTTGGCTGCATTAGTAGGAAATCTACTGTAGTCATAAATGGAAAGTATTCCAACTAAAATGTCAGTAGTAGATGACAGGAGTCAGTGTTAGAGGTCCAGATTTGAAATATTTACACAAATATAACGTAGACAGCGATGTGGAAAGCAAAGACTTCCAAGTTTGCAGATAGCACTTAATTAGCCAGTACTGCAAATAATGAAGGAATGTACAGTCCAAAATCAGACTCTGAAATGGAGAAAAAGCTTCAGCTGTCAGGTGAGAGAAGCTCTAATTACAATGGAGGTTTTAAAAGGCAACATACAGAACATTTTTAATGTTCTTTTAATGTTTTTAATTTTAAGTCTTTCTGAAAGACTTAACCTTTATAAATTTTACTAACAAGTAAGTACATCGTTGTTGCTGTTGCTTGTTTTACTGTTGTTGTGGGGTTTTTTTTCAGAGGCATCAGACTTCTAGCTCTAACGAGTGAGTCACAGAACTGCAGCCATTCCACTGTCCCTTGCAGGAGCTTTGGCCTAGATACGCCAAAACTCTTCCAGCATCTACCGGAATTTTGACAAAACAGAGCCCCAAAACGCTATGCGTCTGTTCCACCCAAAAAAAAAAATAAAAAAAATAAAATCTACCAATGAAGTTCCTCGTGGTGCTTCTGTGCATGCTCAGCACAGCCTCTGCTTGGGCAGCGAGTCAACAGGGAGCTGCGCTCTCGGTCTCACACGCCGTGCTGAGGCTCGTTCGGAGCCGAGGAGGCAGAAGGATGTCCCCATTCCCTCTTCCCGGCTCAATCCCCAGCTCAGCTAGGTTCAACATGCAACCCAGATAGGTGGAGAAATGGCTTCTTCATTTGTTCAAGGATATTTCTAAAATCATAGAAATGCTGACTATTCCAACCCTCTTATCACAGCAGACCTAGCTCAGGTTGGCTCAGGCTTTGTTTAGTCAGCTCTTGAAAATCTTCAGGGATGGTGATTGCCGCCTCTTCTCTGGGTACCTGCTCAAGTACTGAGCTACGCACTTGGCTAAAAAGTTTCTCCTTCTAGTCAGTCTGAGCCTTTGAGGCTGCAGTTTGTGCCAACTTCCTTTTTTTACGCTGACTACCACTATTGAGAAGAGTTTGACTGACATTTTTCCAAACTCCCCTTCAAGTAGTTGTAGGCTGTGTTTAGATCCCTTTCAGTGAGGAGCTAAGAAGCCCTTGCTTAGCCAAGCAGGTCTTCTGCTGGAATTCCCCATCTTCCTGTGCAACAGGATAGTTTGTTCCTGAGCTCTCAAAGAGTTTTCTTTAAAAATCAGCCAGTTCTCTTGGGCACCTTTTCCCCTCATGGCACCATTCTGCCTAGCAATTCCCTGAATAAGCCAAATTCTGCTCTCCTAATCTGCTGCTCCCCTTCCCAGCCTTCATCCGGATCCTGGGCTCAGCCACGTC
This sequence comes from Grus americana, assembly GCF_028858705.1. NCBI lineage: Eukaryota > Metazoa > Chordata > Aves > Gruiformes > Gruidae > Grus > Grus americana. The sequence continues at coordinate 35,230,502 of NC_072856.1, read as the reverse complement.
ATGGTTGCTGCCCGAGCTGCCCTCTCTGACCGCATTCGTCACCGGTTCCTCCCTCTTTTGAGCAGCAGGAAAAGTGGAGGGTTACGCCAGTTGGTCCCTCTAGAATTTGCAGTGGGAAATTATGGACTTTGATAGCAGTCAAAATAGTGTCCCTAACATTAGCATTCTTTAGTCTGCCTCTTTATTGAACATGGATAGATTTGGGTTAATATTTAATGAAATATGTAAAATGCTGGTATAAGTAATATATCATTGCAGATGACTGCCATGCTTAAGAGCTTCAGCCCATTGAGCTAAAATGTAAATGTTAAGCTGTGGGGTCTCTTTCCAAAGAGTGTTACAGAGAGTTCACTTTGAAGTGGTGATATTAAAATAAAAGGGAACATATATATGATTAAAAAGTTGGAATTTAGTTTATGATTTAAAACTGAACTAAGAGTCAAACGCTACATATGTCAAAGCATTCTTGAGCATGGCCTATAACTACACCACTATCTTTTTCCTCCTCCAGAAAGAGTAACCTTATCTTCAGGAGGTGTCTGAGAAGGAGATTTTTGTGGGAACTGGATTGACAGCAAAGGATACCATTTTCTTGCTGTCATGATGCAGACAGGCAACTCCTCCTAGAGAAACCAGGCTGCTGTTCAAAATTCAGAGCAGTACTGAGAGTCAATGCCATGCAGTAGTTATAGCCTAGAAGCTGAGAAACATAATTAAGGCCCACCTTCACTAAGGGTATGGCACTAACCATTTGCAGACCAGTTAATATCCCTGGTACTTTAAAAGAGTGAGAATACCACCATAGCAGTATCTCTGCCACGCAACACCCTATTGCTTTGGAGTCCCGTGCATCTCACAGGTGTTCCAGGGAGTTCCCCAGCCTTGGAGTGCATTGTGCATTCACATATTTTTTTATCATGACCAAACAGAAAAATGAAAAATTAGTAACAGGTAACATCCAAAGACAGACCATCCCGCTTCTTGCTGTGTTATTTCAACTTTATTTCACTAAGTCACACTGATTTTGCAAATGTGGTAACCCAGCAGTAGACCACACCATAAACTGGACTAAGCAAAGAAAACACACAGCATGGGGCAAGTTAACAGAGTTCTGAGATCAACTGCTAGCTCTGGCTGCATCTGTGCTGTCCTCTCTGGTTTGAACTTACACTTGAGCCCAGATTCCTTAAACACCGGATCTGCCTGCAAGTTGGCCTGCAGGCTGAGAAAGCCAACTGGATTTCCAGATAGGGAAATTTAGGTACTACTGTGCATCTGTTCTGACAGCAGAGATAATATGATTCCAGATAATTTTGTTAGTAAATTTATGTCCAAATCTGAGCAGGTCTACAGAAGGTGATACAAGCAGACCTGTTGTGATCAGGCTTTAAAAATACTGAAATTTCCAAGACTTTAGCCATGAATGAATATGTGACCAAAAATATCATCCACACCTTTTGCTTACTACTGTCTATCTGCAAAGAAAATTGTCTTGTCAAGGCTTGAAAACATTCTGCCATGCACTTACACATGGGCCCTAATGTTCTTCTACATTATTTCTCAACACAGCATGTTTCTTCTTTGAAATGTACCACAAATATCATCCTCCAGTTGGTGACGGCTGCCCTGGTAGTAACAGTAAACAAAACCTGTCAAATTTCTGGGCAGAGATTACTCTCCAAACAAATTCTTGCAGGTTCACATGCAAGGCAAAATCTCATCCTTTCATGCTCACTCTGAGCTCTCACATCCAGACTGCATATTAGTTTCTTTCCATGTGCTACTACTAAGGTAATCTTTCTTCTACATCTGCACACCTGCAACATTCACCCAGAGTCTTTCCACCTGGTGAACTTGTCGTCTTTCTCTTGGAATTTGAAAATGCAGTACTTTCCCTACTGCAAAGATTATCCTCTCACCCATCTATGTTACCTGTATCACCCATCTCCTTGGCTCCCTCTGCATCTTCCCTCCCTTCTACAACACATAAAACTGCAGGATGCCTCATTCACTATATTTTTCTGGTCCTGGTTGCTATCTCTGGTCATGATTGAATGCTGCTATGTTTCCAAAGAAGCATATGCATGATTTTTCTCAAGGTTATTGCTTGCACTTGAAAGGCGCTCACGTTATTCTCCTCCAGGCTGTTTGTAGGGCTCTTCTGGGCTGCCGTACTCAGAGGAAAGTTTGACAATGCTTGGCTACTTATGTGCTTAGCCCCTTGCTTGTGTTATTGATCTATAGTTTACATTCCACTCCCCTTTCTACAGCTTTGTTGGTTTATGACTCACGGTTACATTCAAAACTCTCTGAGAAGTATGTTTTCTTCTTTTGTTTCATGCTTATGTAGCATCCAGTATGATATTTTCATAACCAGGCCTTCATATACAAAGAACCATGTGTAGCAAGTAGTTCATTTATGTAAACAGAGCATTGTGACTATTTTCTTCTGGACTAATGGATCAGTACAGAAATTGGATAGTGATATTTGGATTGCCCCGGGGTGCAGGAATAAGTAATTCACACAACTCTGAGAATGCATCTTGTCCTTCAAAATCAGGCTGGCTGCTCACACAAATGTAAGGGGAGGTAGTGTGAAAATGCATTTCCTTTTCAGGATGAAAATGGTCATTCAGGCTGTCAGTCTGCAGTGGCACTAGGAGTCTTAACTTTAGGCTAGCATGTCACATGGTAAGCACAAACACATCCCACCCGAGGAACCTGCTTCCCATGGAAAGCAGTGCACTTCATCTCCACTCAGCACCACATGCTCCGTTGTTTTCCAAGCAAGCTAAGATGATTAATAGATGTGCAGATGTCAAGCAGCCGGGTGAACCAAGTCCAACAAAGGAATATACAAAATGTACTTTCATCCAATGCTCTTGGCAGCAGCTTGTTTGAGATTTGCAAGAGTTGTTAATTCCTGCCCTGGAAAATGTCATTCTCTCTGCAAGTCCAAACAGATGATTTTGTTGGTTGGGCACCTAAGGGTCAAGCCCTTGCCTCCAAGAGTGTTTAATCAGTCATACAAAATGAACTGCTTCATCTGGTCACATCGAGGGCAGAGCCGGCGGGGCAGAGCTCGGGATGCCTTCCAGCCCTTAGCAGCACCTTGGGCGCGTGCCCTTGGCGAGACCGCAGCAGGAGCTGTGGTGCCCTCCGATCTGCTCCCCAGGCTGGGCTGCGGAGAGGCAGGACCCATGGCTGCGCAGTCCCAGTACAGTCTCTTGGATCAGGAACTTGAAATTTAGTGGGTTTTGTCCTGTTAGGGAGTGCTTCAGTGGCTTGGATAGTGTTGGTTTATGGAACCATATGGTGAAACATCCTTTTTTTCTTCCCTTTTTTTTTTTTCTTTTTTATTCCCTCTTTCATTTTTACCTGGGTATGGAACCAGGCACATTTCTGAACACTTGAAAATGCTGCAGGACAAGAAAATTATTCCCAACTAGCTCTGATTAAAAGCACTCATTTGGGGGGAAAAAAAAATCTTACTCGAGAAATTAAGTCTATTTGTATATCTTGATCAATCATAGGGAAAAATATGAAACACTTCCCGTCTTCTGCTTTACATTAATAACTGGCAGCAAATATCCGCTTTCCTTTACTTCATAATGCTTGAATGAATACTTCTAATCTAAAAATGTGCCCTTGGCTTTTACTTACAGATCAAGAAAATAAACAAATAAAAAACAATGCTGGCTTACTCTGTGTTTTTTAATGACAGTTCAAAACAATCGGAAATTCACAAAATGTTGATGTCTGAGCAATAAATCCAATAAAAGAGAAAGTGGGTCAAACTGAAGCCATCTAAGACTCATCTTGAAGTTAATCAGGGTGAATAATATTTTCCTTAGTAATAGTAACTATTTTCCTGTTGATGGAACAATATTATTTTACTTTGTGTGTTTGATTATTGGTTGAAATGATTTAGACTGATACGAGCTCCAAAAATGACAGTTTTGCACATGAGTTCAGACTGGTAAACAGAAAAAGAAAACAAGAAAGAGAATGAGGGATTAATAATATAGTCCTATGGCTACATGATCAGTAGAAATTTCCTTGATAACAAATGGTTGGTTTGAGGGTCCTCGCCCTCAGGCATCGATAAGCTGGAGCTGTTTTTGAAAAGCGCTCTGGCAGTCACGAGTGGAACAAAATGCCTGTTGGTCTCAGACTGTCAGTAACGTGATGTTTGTAACAAGGCAGAAGAGCACATTATTAGACAAGAGTTTGTTGAACAAAGTGCTTACACCTTTTTACCTGAGGGGCTCTCAGTTTACGATACAGACTACATCCTATTAAATAAAAATCACTGCTTATCTCTCATAATTATAGGTATGTTTGCAGCTCTAATTAGGCTGATTTGATTATAATTAAACATTTACGCTTTTTTATAGCAATGGTTAACTAAGAGCTGTCCCAGCTAGAGAGGCAATTCATGAAAACCACTGCTATGGTAGGGACCAGTACAAAATTGAAATAAATTAAAATGTCAAATATGCATTTAAAAAATCCAAAAGAACAAAGAATCTGAACATATGTCATTCTCACCCTGTAATCTAATTGTACTTATCAGGTGTCTGTACTAGGTAGACAGTTTCAGAATAAAATTGCTCAACACAATTGCAAAATGGTATTCTGTAATGTAGCATTGAGGGTCAACAGACTAACAAAATATTTAGCTCCTCTGTTTTATTGTTGTCTCCTGTGCAATGGAGTTACTAATTATGAACATCAATTAACATAGGGAGTCTATTTCTTTCACTGTTAAAAATCTGTAAAAGGAAAGTTTTTTATGATAGTTTTAGAGTACAAGCAAAAATTTCAAACTAAATCCTGAAGTCCAGATATGGAGCATGCAATCAACAATGTATTATCAGTTTCAACAGGAATTTAACTTAGTACTGTGGAAAAAGTGACATTTCATGGCCAACAGGGAGGTCATCACATTTTTCCACCCTGAAAGATTTCATCTGTACAGAATTTCTGCCTTTTCTCAACCTTTTATTCATCCTTCCACTCACATGCATTCAACTCCTTTCTGCAGACCATACTTTGACCAAGACCAATGGCTTTTATAGACCGGGTTATGGATACAGGCATTTTGTAAAAGCAGAACAAATTTCCAAGTCTGGGGCACTGTTCTGTAAGTCTCTGTGTATCCAAAGGGGAAAAAAAAAAATCTTATAGATTTGGAGTTAGTTTCATTTCACGTGGCTTTAAAAGTCTAAAAATAAGAGCCATGCTCTCAGCTACTCATTTGAACTTAGTGGGGCCCACCAGAAACCCTCAGAGATTCTTTGAAGGACTTGCTCTTCGGAGCTGTGTACGTCTCTTGCCCCACTGTAGAGAGTGCTAAAAAGATTATCCTAGGCTCAATGGATACATCTCGGATAGCTAACGTTAGATGAGATTAATCCCATCATAGCAGTCCAACATCCACTGTTCAAAATACCCGCTGATAACACAGCCCCAGATTCCTGCTTTAGAAACTGCAGAGTCTTTGCAGCAGAACAGGATATATTCAGGTCCATTATTGTCCAAAAATCAACCATGGTTAAAAACATGGGCCACACAGTTTTATTTGTATCGGACCAATATGAATGTAGATGGGGAAATGACAAGCATAAACTTGCATGTTTATTTCTACTTTCAAGCATACTGTATCCGTATGGTTTTTTTAAAGTATGGTTAGCATAAAGGTAGCATGGTTTTAAGCTATCCCATCATTTTTGCTAAGTGGACCAGCTGGCCAGTCATATCAGAAATTTGTTTATTAAGCCTCAGTACAATTTAAATGTTTTTGAAAGCTCATATGCTATGATATTTATATTATGCTCCTTGATGCTTTACATACTGCTGCAAACAAAGCAGAAGCAAATATTAGTGAAAGATTTTTAAGTTGTGCAAAGGCATCTTCATATATAGAGCATATGAGCCTGTGTCCATTAAACAACTTTTCCTCAGATGTTATTGTATGACACCTTAGAACCAAGTTCTCCTCTTCCTTATATTGTTTATATTTGAGCAACTGTGTGGAAGAATGTATGGTTGAACTACTGCTCCTGAACGCAGCAGCTCGTTCTGTCTCTGTTGCCCTCTTTGCCTTCCTGACAACCTGATCAGGTCAAATATTTAACCTCACAGTTCAGAGATCAGCTAAGACTTGCCCTCATTTGACCCATGTGAACAATAATAAGACCCCATTTCCAATAGTCTTTGCCCTAACCAACCGAGCTACAATGGCAATTAACTTGGCAAGGTTTAAACCCACTTTGAAAATTGCTCAGTGTCTGAGGAATGTTAATAGCAGAACAGCTGTTTTCAAGAATCTCACACTTTGTGTTTCTTGTATTAAGAATTTTACTAATTCCTCCCTCATTGTTTGTTCTCATATGACATAAGATATAAACAGATCTCCTGACCTCAAAAATGTGTTTTTCTTGCAAAGGGAGTAATTTCTTATAAGAAAAATGGTATTTAGTTAAAATGTCTAAAAAAGTTTTGTTTTATTTTCTGCATAAGGGTCTAATTTGGTTTCTTGAGTTTCTGCTAACACAGGCTTTGAGCAGGGGTTTGGACCAGATGACCTCCAAGGTCCATTCTAACCTAAACTGTTCCATAAGTGTCTTCAGTTGTTGAAGTAAAAGTTGATTTAGATTCTTTTCTACTCAGTACAGCACCGGCTGTGAAGGAACCAATTTCAGCAGCTGAATCACACTTAGTTTCTCAGTCCAGTTCTAACCTGCTGCACACAGGACTGGTTTATAAATCATGTATCTCAGCACTTATAACCCCATGCATCCAACATGAGTCCTTCCCATATTAATGACCTGCTTCTTTCACCAGAGCAAGACACGAGTCTAGCCTAGATAAATGTTTTCACTTTAAGGAAAAAGGAATTGAAACATTTCATAGAATCATAGAATCATAGAATGGTTTGGGTTGGAAGGGACCTTAAAGATCATCTAGTTCCAACCCCCCTGCTGCGGGCAGGGACACCCTCCACTAGACCACATTGCCCAATGCGATTTCATTAGCTTTTGTGTTTGGAAAAAAGATTAATCTGGAGTTTCAAGCCCAGGATGGCACTTTCTGTCATGAATGAGAAGATGAAGTCTGATATATTGCCACTGAAATAGGTTATGATGTGAACATTATATAAATCAGAAGGAAAGCCTACCAGCGTTCCAGTGAGTTATAAAGTTCAGTTTTCCAACTCTAGAAGATCATGAGTGCCTAACATTGGGAACCACAGCATGCGTTGCACATTAAAATACAGCATTAAAAATATAAAAACAGCTCCAGCAATAAGCATTCACACATTAGTGAATGTCAAAATTGTATTCATAACGCAGCACTGCTGAGTATGTGCATTAGGACAATACTTAGTTACAGGACTGCACAGTACTATTTCCACAAGACTCCTGCCTTCAAGTTCCCTTCATGGTCCTTTGGCATTCAACCTTCAGTCCAAAAAATTAGACTTCCCCAGGGCTCAGCACCAGTCCAGTTGACCCACAGCCCTATTTTCCTATATCCAGTTTCTGTGATCTCCATTTCCCTCCTTATAGACAGATGCTTCGAGTCTCAGTCTTGTCCGCCGAGCTCCTTGTCCTAACACACTCCTCCTGCAATCACCTCTGGCCATCTTTGTAGTGGAAGCAGAAAGCTTTGTCCTCCACACCGCCTGAGCAAGGAGACTGGGGACGGAGAGTGCTGAGGTCTCGCTGCATGCACTTTTGGTACCAGTCCCTAACTTGATTTACCGCAACAAAAGCCCAGCTCGCTACAAGCTGACATCTTGATCAGTACATGTAGGAGTCTTTCAGAACTGTGACTTCAGAAGTCTAGTAATCCTCTACTCCGCATTTGCAAACTGGGATTTTATTATTTTTTCTTAATTTTTGTTTTCTCTTGAAAGATTCTTAAGTTATTCAAGATGCAGTTCCACGTCAACGACAAAGAGCACAGGCTGGACACCTCAGTCACCCCTGCCAAATTTTATGTTTCTGTTTCAAATCATTAAAATTTCACACAAAAGAAGTAACCAGAATATTTTGATACGGACAGAATGATGTATTTTTCCCTAATTTTTTTCTTGGACATAGTCATTTTGACTGAATTTTTCCAGAAAGATTCAGCCTGAGGCAGATACCCAGTATGCAAAATTTCAGGCCAAATAGTTAAAGTTTGGCAAAGTTATAAGCAACAGAAAAATGATTTTGTAATGGAACTTCTGGGCAATTTTAGTAGGTGGTGCCACCAGTCCAATCTACAACACATACAAAAGGTACTAAAAATTTTATGACTTTTCTGGAAATCACTAACTTTTTTTTTTTTTTTTCATCTCCCAGAAATAGCTTTCAGGGACAAATTTTCTGGATTTACTATGTTCATGAATACTCCAAGTGACTGCTGAACTCAATTAAATACATCATTGGAAGCATGAGTTTCACCAAGGAAGGACGAGGATGTCTTAGAGGGATGAGCAGGTGAGGGACTGGGCATATGCAAATACACATATTCACAAGACTGTCCACATCCTTTGCACTGTGACAAACATTTCCATAACAAGAAGAAATTACTTTTGATGCCATTCCAGAAGCAATAAAGGTTTTAAAATTACTGCCAGAGACAGCTGAACTAGAGATAGCACTGAGCATTATTTGTATTTACATGAAGATACAAGTGTGAAGTTTCATACTACTTCAGGATATATTTGTATAAATAACATTTTAAGATTATCGGCATTAGTTCTGAAATTACAATTTTTATGCATACATATTTGCATATGTACATGCACCCACTAAACAGAGCCTTTACACTCATGTATCATTTTGCATGGCAAATTCAAGAATACATTTTTATAAGATCACTCTTTCAGCTCTTCAAAAATCAGAGTTTATGCAGGCCTAATGTAACCTTTTTCATTACAATGTTGTTGAAATGGAATTTACTTGACTAACTTGCTAAATGAGTGCTTAATTTAGTATGAACAGTAGTCCTTGTACATATTTTCAGCACTTTGTCAGCAAACCAATTGGCTAACGCTTCAACTTTCAAACATCTTTAAATTGTGCAATATAAAGTCAATGCAGGGAAGCTAACCTGAATGCTTTTTAATTCCTGGAAAAGGAAATCCACCATTTATGACCAAAGGCAATAATTGCATATCGATTACTGCACTTGTGAACTTCCACTTTGATCAGGAAGAGCAAGCTATACTGATGACTTTTCTCACCCCGTTCAGAAACTTCTTGTCTTCTGTGCCATGGCATCAGGTCTGCTGATGCCACAATCCCCTACCCAACAGTAACCGAACTGAGAAAGTCAGTTTGGTTTGCACAGGTCACAGGTGGCCCTGAGAAAAAGAAAGCTTTCACTTACCGAGCGCACGTAATGTCAGATTGGCTGAATTTATTCGGTGTGTCCACTAGTGGTTCCTGAAGCTAGCCAGTAACAAATAAAAAGTTATTTTATGCATTATTTTCTACGCTTAAAAATAGTTAAAATTATCAAGTGGCTAAAGTTTATCAGAAGCTGCAGAGAAGGAGTTCAAGTGTTTCAAAACTTAGCTGTCAAATGAAATAGGCAGCAGAAGCCACACTCTGGGCATGGTTCTGCACTGCTTCCAAAGCTGTGAACAACTAAACCATTTCAGTTTCCATTCTCACATCTCCTGTCCTCTTGCAGAGCATCTTTAACCTGTTCTCTGCTCATGCCTCCCAGCTGGGAACTGTTCTCATGGCCTCAAGAGACGGAGCAATGCTTGAGGAATGCCCACCAGCAGAGTGGCCGCCCACACTGGCAGCACCTCGCCCACACTGCCGCTGCCAAGGCTTGAGGTGATGCTGTACCGTTTAGAAAAGAAACGCGGATCTTTAACTGGCAGCGCCACTGGGAATCAGCTTGCATTTGTTAAAAATATTAGGAGTTTGGTCATTTACTCCACAGAAACAACATGCCATAAACTTTTTAAGCTGAGGGAAAATGCTGAGGTACCCATACAAGGTCAAAGAAGAACAGGAAAAAAACAATATGCTCTGAAGTTAAACTCACTTGTTCATGGAAAAAAAGAAGAGTGGTCTCATGAACGTTGCCCAGGGAACATTTTGCGACTTGCCTGTATGCCATCTACTGTTTCCGCAGATGTGAAATGGAGTCTATTTAGACAAAAGACAAGAAGCTGACGTACACGAAGAAGGATTAACAATGCATGATCTCACTTACCACCCTCTCGTAAGACCCCGTTTGTTGGCATAAGTACTTAAGAAAGAGTGAATGGTACTGCGTGTCGATTGAGAGGTACGGACGGCTCTCACATCACACATGTGCACAGCAGCCTTCCAGCAGAGAGCAGTGCGTGTACTGAAAGAACATCGTAACAGCGTGGGAGGCAGCTGCGTGAAGCTCCTATTCTACTTTATTCTGTAAATCAACAGGTTTATTCCTGCAGAGGGGGCAAAACCAGGCCCTCGAAAGAATTACAGAACTCAACATTTCCTGCTCTTTCCAAGAAGCTGAACCTTCACAATGACAGTTTTGTACTCCTGTAGATCATTTGCTGCACTAAGATTTACCATCACAAAAGCTTTACTCAACTTTCAAGAAGACTGAAGAACCTAAGTGCCAAGATTAATGAAAATGGGAATTAGGATATGTCTGCATTACATAAAGCAGTGTCATGTTTGAGATATCCAGGTTATCTCCAAGCACACTGCACAGTGCACTGCTAGCTTCTGCCCTCAAAGCATGGCAGCTTTGTGTTCATATAGACTTTGATTCTTGGTCTAGCGTACTCTGCCTAGGCCAGGGAATCTCAGAGCAGTAGTATATTGTCTTGTGATGAAATCTGCTTTTTAGTGCCCTTGTAAAACAGCTTGTTTATTAAAAAAAAAAAAAAATCTGTTCTCTCACCATTAATTTAATGATGCATGAATTTGCAAAAGTTACATTATAAAAGTAATATAAACTGATTTTGACAAGATGCTTTAGAATTTATGAAAACCAATGAGGACAGTGCAACACAAGGAAATTCCAGTTATGAAAGGGATCAGGACCTCAGTGAGTGAGTTATAAAGGCTCCTCCATGCAAGGAGAAGAATGCTATCATATTGGAAGAGTAGGTCTTGGCTTAGAGTAAGGAGAACTGCATTTCCAAAAAAACCAGTAGCTGCATCTGTGACATGGAAGCCTAGTTATTTCGGGAGTAGAATATTTTTTTTTTGAAGTTTTCAGTTTATTGTCAATAGCTTTGTGATCTCAGTTCTGCTGCCATTAAATGTGCATCTTGCACACAAACTTCCCACTGACTGGCATTCTTGTAGGCACTTTTAGTGAAGCAGGTCTGTATTGCAGTCCACTTCTGTGGCTTGTGAGAGTTGCTAGTTATAATCTTCTTTTGTAGATCTCAAAAGCTAACCTACATCCAGGGCTATACACCCAATATCAGAGGCTGGCTGAAGTAATTACCATGGGGGCATAGAAATAAAAACAGAAAAAAGGGACAGTTTCCAAAGACTAGCATCAAACAGAAATATTCCTCTTCTTTGGGAACAGGTTGCTATGCAGCAACATCCTCTGAGTCATCAGTAGAAGAAAGCAAACTGTCTTCTGCTTTGTCTACTGAAAAGATTATTCCTCAGTGATTTCACTTTCTGAGTATCTAAAATTGACATCTATCTTATTTAACATAGATAGCCCTCTTGGGAACAAGAGAAGTTTACTCATTAATGGTGCTTTCTGAAAAATTGATTTCATTGTCACAATCAGTGAGAGCCTAATGAAAGGGCTGTTTGTATTGGAGCTAACTTTTAATCTCTGCAGAAGTCTATAAAAGCAAAGTCTCTGAACCACCATGAACTCTTGGCAGCTGTAGGTTCTTTTGAAAGTGCTGAACATGATGAGCTTAGCCTCATGGCTCAGTTTGCTAATATTTGCATAAGAAATGAAAAATGAATCTATATCTGAATATAGTGAGTGCCTTTCTGAGAAACCGAGAAGGAGAACATACAGGGAGGAAAAAGAAACTCAAGGTTGAGTTTTCTGCTTTAGATTGGTGTAATGGAAAATGTTATTCCCCAGTCACCTTCTTGACTCCTATTTATTACACAATGTCCTCTTGCTTTCCAGTTCAGCTTGTGCAGGCTTTCGTGTTTCTGCTGAACAATTTCTTAGATACTGTAGGCCAAACAATTAGATCTGCTTTTTTTAACATGTAGCCAAGTTTAGGCCAGACACTCAGCTGGATAAAACCACAAACTCTCAGAAGAGTCAGTATCCCAGAAATTGCACTTCCTCTGTCTACTTACTGATTAGTAAACTGCCACAACATCTTTAGCCATGTCGTTGTCATAATACATTTTCTGTACACTAAACAGAGAAAAGGTGTGCACAAGTGGAGTTTCTTGGGGCAGTGTAGATTAAAGGGAAACTAAAAGAAGGTGACATCTTCCCTGAAGGACTGTTTTCATACTTATTTTAAAACCTGGAATACGAGCACTGGCATTAATCGGAAAGCATGTGTGCCACCAACATAAATAGGATATCTATTCCTAAACAGGGTCAGAGACAATTAGCCTGAATTTGTGACTCCTCTGTATGTGTGTGTGTGTGTGTGCATGCATGTGTGTGGGTGTACACACACATGAGATTTTGCTTGAATCTCATTTTGATTTTTTTTGTGGAATATCTATCACTAGTACATTTGACTGAATTTTTGAAGCAGTGGGAAGACGTATAATATCCAATAAGGTTGCTAGTAAAATAAAATTGGGAAGGATTAATGAATCTATAGTTTTTGACTACAGAAAGTGGGAATCATATGCTTACCGTAACAGTATTGCTTGGTTCTCTTCTCTATGATGCTAACCTGGTGATTTTGAAAAGACAGAGACAGTATAATTTTCCCAAGGCAGGAAGAGTGTCATCCTGCTCCCTTTACCTCCCTCTGTCTGCCTCTCTGCCTCTCATTCATTTCTCTCATTCTTCTCTTTCCCTTTGATGAAAAACTTTTTTTTTTTTTTTTTTTCCCAGGGACTCAGAGGAAAGCTGTTTCAGCTAACATGAAGTCAAAATAGTTGGATACTGTACCTTGAAAATCAGAACCCTGTTTTTTTGTCTTTTTCCTCTAGCTTCTCTACTATGATAGTAGCAATGGTAGCAGATAGAATAAAAAGAGTAAAAAATAATAAAAGGTAGCAGTAATATTACTAAGTTACTGAAAAACTACCCAGCATACAGGCACGGCTACTGTGCTATAGTCAACATTTAAAAAAAAAAAACCCTACAAAAGCTGCCACCAAAATTTCTGACTAGAATAGAATTATAATCTCCTGTATATTTTATCAAATGCATCTATTCTAAACAGCAGTAATTGCATAGGTGTTCTCCATTCTCTCCAGGGAGACGGCAGGGTAGGAATAGCTCTGAGAATTGATAGTGAAATATTGGCCTCTCAGAAGTCAGTGGGAAAATCCTACTAAACTTCAGTGGGAGCACAATTTGTGCCAGAAGTGACGAGGGTTCACATAGGGGAATGGCCTTATTATGTATTTCGGAGACTAATCTGCATCCATTGTTCTAGTATGCTGCAGAACTCGGAAGCAGTTTTCTGGTTAACTCAGACTGTTGGATGTTGAGGTTGTCTGAGGCAAAACCACTCCTAGCTCAGGCTAAAATAATTTTTCTTTGCAGTTCAGATTGTTGTCAAAGAAATATAGGAATCTTTCTCTTATGAAAATGTTTCTTACAGGTTTGAGACTGCCCCTCCGAGAAACATTAAGGGGGGTCAGCTACAAAGGGGCTGGATTTTGTTCTTTGCTTCTGCATCAGCTGGCACAACGAGACTAGGAAGTATTGTAATACAAGTCATAAAAGCTAATAAGACAGTAGTACAGTTGGCAAGGTGTTTGCTGTTTTGTAGGCGAAAAAATGTAATAATGTCCTCCACAATTTGCAATCTCCAGTTCCTCACCTTAATGAAACACCTTCTGTATGGATGGACAATTTGCCTTTTATGGAAAAACACTTCATAATGACTTTGTTACCAGCCACAATAAAAATAGATAGCTGGCTCCATAAAGACTGGCCTCCATAAAGGCAAACATTTCCTCTGCTGTAGGAATCCTGAGAGCCAAGGTTTAATTAGAAGGGACAGGCCTAGGCATGCCTTTTGAAGCTTGTTTCTTTGCTTTTCTGAAAAAGAACAGCATCTTCCCTTACCTAATTGCCTACAGGCATATTTACAAAGATGACACCCCCCCCCCCAGCTTCAAGATACACGTGCTTTGTCAGCCACAGTGAGACAATAGATGTTTCCCGCTGCACCGGAGCAGCAGAGAGAAAGATTTCAGACTAGGTGGTTAGCTGTCCATCCACTCTGCATTCTGCAAAAAATCAGAAACACAAAGCCTATGCTGTCTAAGGTTTTGCACTGACAACATTTTCCGTGGAAGTAAAGGCTTCACTTCTGTCAGCTTCAGGTTGAACAGGAAGCAAAAAAAATGTTTGGAAAAGAAAACAGACCTGTTACTTCAGTTTTCCCATTCCTTGGAAGACAATCCTGGTAGTTCAAGTTGTTAGTGACCTATAAGAGAAAAAGTATTTTCAAGTGCAGGAAAGAAAAAATGCTTGTGGCCTGTATTTTCCATATAGATAAATAGTAATGCATGCTAAATTACCCATTAATGAAATCTGTACCACCATTATATAAGCTTTGGCTGTTAGCTTGAAAGAAAAGCAAAAAGAAAGAAAAAAAAAAGAAGAAAGTTTCATTTTAGAGTTGAAACCATGACATTAATATTCTGTTTCAGTGTGACTGACACAAGTTGTGTAGGACCATATAGAGTATTTTGCACACACGTTTTTTGGTTTTAGTTTTGCCATAGCTGAAAAGAACTAGGAATAGATGTTTAGTGCGTATATCTTTTACAGTTGACATTAAACAGAGTGTTTTAAATTTCACCTGCAAAATATCCTAATGCATTCAGTTGCGTGTGAAAGCTCTACCTACGTCTATGCAAGCAGATCATGTTTTAGGAATCTCTTGTATAAATTAGCTCTTTAATTAAAGACCTCAGTGTACCTGAAGGCTAACAGGAAGGGGAAAGTACAGTAAATAACCCCATTCTGATCAAATAAATTGATCAATTAACATTAAACAATGTTGAAACTATGACACTTGTCAGTAGAAGATTTGTTTTTTCACTATTATTGTAGGGGACAAGTTTGAGGGCAGGATGTGGGATCTCAGTGCCTAGCACACTCTTTCTGATATCCTAAAAGGAACAGGATTAATAGAAATACCCAAGGGCATGCTGGCAGAACCCACCTGTATTCCATCACCAGCTAATCTCTATTACTCATGAAGAGTAGAAATTTTACATTTTGTAGTTCTGAAATGCATCTAGAGATGTACTGATGGTCATTACTGAACTGACTGATATCAGTGCTGCAGTATACTCGCTGCCTTTTGTAGTCATTCCTTTTCTTGTTTATATTTAATCCCTTCAGATTACTGGAAAAGTAATGGACTGTGCAGGCAGTAAGACACAATGTGTAGCGCTCTGTCCCTCTGTCCTTAACATAAACACAGAGTTATATCTTTCTGATTACATGGGAAACTCGAGAGAGAGCAAGCTCTCTTGATCTCATATGAATGAAACTTTCATTAAGGTCAATAAAAATGTTGAACCAACATGAAAGAAACTAGAGCCCCTAACCTGAGAAACAAACAGTTCTGTTTTTTGCCATTAGCAGACCTATGAGAATGTTGGCCTATGAGCTCATGACAGAAGAACTCTGAAAGCAGGAGGTCAACAGACTCACAGTCTTTCCTGTTTCCTGCCTCAGGGCTCTCCTACTGGGGCTAACTATTGCCCCTCACCGATTTCCTGACTTGCCATAACCTAACTCCCCAGCTCACTCTCCTGTTCACAGAAGCTGATGGAGAAGGTCTCCCCCTAGAGCTCTCCTTTATTTGGCTCTTCACTTCTTTGCCAAACTAAACTTTCTTACAGGCTTCCCCAATTTCTCCTACTACTCCCAAGGTTCAGTGAAACCATGAATGCTTGGCTGAGCAACCACTAACTTGACTCAAATCACATTAATATGTTGACTTGACAAATTAATGATGTGTACTATTCTCCATCTCTTTACCTCTTTTTCTCTTTCAAAAGGCTGCCAAATGGCTGTCATCAAGTAATGGCAGAGATGCTGATTTCTTCATCAACAATCCATGTGTCTTAACCTTTCTTTTTAGTTAAGTAAAACAGTAAGATTATTAAGCTGTTAAGAGTTGTCTTCAAAATGCTCCCAGTCAACAGAAGACAGTTTCAACCATGCAATGGCAATTTGGTATCCATTGTAAAAAGATCACCTCACACAGTCTCATTTCTAGATAAAAAATGCCCTGCACAGCTGACCCAGAGAAGCCAGGTAGTGTATATAGTGTGTTCTCTAGGTGGGTTTAGTTTATCAAGAAAGTACAAGAATGTTGTGCTCTAAGTCTCTGGTATCTTCTGTGCTTTGAAAGAGAATTTCTGATTTCTGGTTATTGCTGGAATACCTTTGACTTGCTCTATATTCATTGTGTTTCTCCATAGTTCATTATGTGGCTTTCTCCTCAGGGATGTTTGACTGATGCTCATTATAATAAACAATTAAAATTCATCAACTTTTAATAAGAAAATTCTCAATTTTCCTTTCTCTGGAACCTTATCCTGGAGAATAAGGTCATGGTTAAACCAGGATAAAACTACCCGTCTCTCTCCACAGCTGTCTCATTGATACATATTTAGCTAAACCCTGTGCTCAGCTTGCATTTAGCTTTGACATCTGCTACTTCTGTTTCGACCGGAAGCATGGCTTGTGTGCCTAATCTTTCTAGCTATATCAGTTTCTCTAATAAGAGATATTATCAATACCTACAAAGCTTGTCTTGCTTAAATCCTTGGACTATAATAGCTACATCCATATTGTCTGCAAATACAAGAATTTGTCAGAAATTACTGTTATGTCTTCTACACACAACATATCAAACCAAAAATATCAAAAATATACTGTTATGATGAAAAAATAACTTATGATTTCACACAATCATATGTTGCATCTCCAGTTATAATGAAAATTACAAAGTAATCTAACAACTTCATTCCGGAAAGAGAGTCTAATGGGCGAGTCAAGTCTAAAATGCAACACCACAACACTGACAGAAATAGGTGCATGACAACCTCATCACCACACGTGATCTGAGACATGCTGAATTTTCTGCTAATTCGGTGTCAACCATCGACACAAAACCACTGCTTTAAGTGTATCTTGTCTATGAGACATGACTGTATATAAAAAGCAGCGTCTTAGTCAGCAGAACAGTTCTCTGTCTGCATTCAGCATCTGAGCTGCTTAGACAAAAATAGTATCTGAATACTTAGTTTCTATCAGCACTGCAGAGTTAATGCAGAGATAACTAAATTAAATGAGGTTTCCTTTCTTGCTGGTCCGTGTTTGAGTTTAAGGCACAATTATTGAAAGCAATAGGATGGCAGGTCACCTCAAGCATCTTATATTTGTCACTATTGATCCACAGAAAAGAGATCTTAAATTGGATTTTTCAAGGCAGAAAAGTACCCTTGGGTTAAGATTAATCTAGCCCAACTGAACTAAAGATTCAGGAGACAATATGCACAGATGCTGCCTCCTTAAGTAGAATGATGTTACTATAAGAAATATGTTGTCCCTGAAAAAATTCACTGTCATCATTTACTATTCCAATGGACTAAAAGCCAGGGTTAAAATCCACAGAGTGCCTAAAGTGGAGTTTCTATAGAACTGAGGCACCGAACCTGAGAGTGAAATAGTCAAAAACTCTGCCTAGCCCCACAGGCACCCATGGTCTACACATGTCCAGGTTTTTGCTAGTCATGGACTGTAGGTTGTTCAGCTTTGTTGTATGCCTGGAACTTAAGACATTATGACAAAGCTTAACACCTGTTGATGATTCTCAGACTTTTGTATGTATATGAGGTAAATCACTTACATGTAAAATGACATAAATCAGTACCATCATGATTTTTAAACCACCATAGCTGATGAAGAGCTGGCTGGGAGAGGAAGAAGCTGAACCTAGTTCTGCACACATCTTTAGAGGCTGCTGTAAGTTGAAAGCACGTGATCAAGGGCACATCCATATGGGGGGATGTGGATATCCACAGGTGGTGGGAGATGAGTCAAGCCCAGTTGTTGGGTTAGCACTCTGTTGAGTCATGCCTGCAAGCATCTTAATCCAGGAGACACTTTTAGGCTGCAGTTCCCATTCTGACACGAGTGCTTCCATGACATTTAGTCGCTTATATATCATTAAAAGGAAGAAGGCCAAAAAAGGGGGCATTGCAGTGGGTGTCTGCTACAGACCTGCCAGTGCATGGGAAGAATTGTATAAAGTCTTTTATAAACAACTGGCAGAAGTCTTATGATGGCAGGCCCTGGTTCCCACAGGGAAATCTATCCACCATGATATTTGTTGGAAAGGCAATGTTTGGAGGCACAAGCAATCTGGGAAATATTTGGAGTGAATCAAGGAAAATTGTGTGGTGGTGATGTTGGACTAACCAGCTAGGGAGACCCATTGTTCACAAATAAGGAAGACCTGATATAAAGGTTTATGGCTGCATTGTCTGCAGTGACAATGACATGGTAGGGCTTAAGAACCTGAGGGAAATGAGGACAGCAAGTAGCAGAATAATGGCCCTAGGTTCCAAGAGATCTGATTTCAGCTTGTTCAGGGTTTCCTGAAGAGCAAAGGGGCCTGGAAAAGCTGGCTGGCTTTCAAAGACAATCTCCTGAAAGCACAAGAGCAGTTCATGCCATTGTGCAAGAAACTAGGCAAGCATGTTAGGAGTGAATGAATACACAGCTGAATGGGGAACCCTTGACTGAGCTCTGTTTCGGGTATATGTAAGGTGGATGATTCTAGCAAGACTTTACAGACAGTCAGTCTCCCATAGTTCCCCTTTAAAGAGATATATATTGGATGAGTAAACTACAAAGTGGATGGAAACTTGATCAGACCACCAGGCATCATGGATGGCAAGCTGAACAGGAGCCAGCAGCAGACCAACAGTATTCTGGACTATATTAGCAAGAATGTGTAACATTCAGGAAAAGTGATTCCCCTCTACTTGGCACTTGTGATATTGTGTTTGGAGTGCTATGTCCAGTTGTGATCTCCCTTGTCCAGTGGAATGCCACCAGATTATCAGGGGATCTGGGAAGTAAAGAGAGAAGCAGAGACAACTTTTGTTTAGCCTGAAGAAGAGATCAAAGGGGAATTTAATTGCTATCTTCAACTTGCAGGGGAATGGAAGGGGTTATAGAGAAGATGGAGCCAAATTTTTCTTAGAGGTATATACAGTGGAAAAATGAGATGCAAAGAAGACAAATTGCAGCACAGGAGATTCTGTGTAGATACGCAGAAAAAAAGTCTTCACAGTGAAGGTGATAAACCACTGAAACAGGTTGCTCAGGGTGGTTGTGGAATCTTCTTCCTCGGACACATTCAAAGTTCAACTGTATATGGCACTGGATAATCTGTCCTAACAAGTTTTGAGTTGCTTTGAGAAGCAGGTTGGACTAGTTGACCTTCAGAGGGAAATTCCAATGTAAATTACTATATGATTCAATGAGTTAAAATATAATCTTCTCTTCAGCATCTCCTATTGACTATTATAAGCTGCTCCCACTTAAGTTGCTTGCTCCTGTGACTCCCATTTGGAGGATGTGATATAGTTCTTACAGAGCAAGGAAGACCTCTAAGTTTTATAATATCAGGCCTCTTTAGAATCAGACCTGTAAGTTTTTTAATACTGAAGGTCTCTGAGAAACTATAATGTACCATAGCCCCTGGTATCCTAAACCAAAATAATTAAATCAATCCTACTGTTTTATAGCCTGGGTACATGGATTCACAACACAAGGGTTGTAGAGTCACACCCTGTACTGTGATTTAATTACTAACACCAATGCTGAGACTGATCTGTGTGTTTGTGGCTATATACCCTATGGTAACCAGAGCACGGAGATTTAAAGCAGACACAGTGGTGAAAATGGGAAGAAAGACAACACCTTTCAGTTTAAAAACACAACTTGAGGATGGTTTCTGTTAATTAAGAAATTGCTGTGATTGTATCTGTGGTTTATCTTCTATTTTTTTGGTTACAGAATTTACTTGCTACAAAGTTTTGGCAACCAAAATTGAGCCTGCAATTATCTTTAAACTATTAAATATAACACACACAACCAGATTCTGGAAGTTTTAGTCATCCTGAGTAGAGTCTAGATAGAGGAACTAGAATCAAAGGCATGCCTTGAGGAGTAAGTTACAGCTCAGTTTGAGCCAGAGTGGCAAAATGAGAATTATAAAGACCTCCTAAGTGAAAGAAGTAAAATCTAGGCTAATCAGCTTTACGTTATGTGAGTCAGTTAATTGTTGGCTATAGCAGATCATATTTTGGGGAACATAAGCAGTTTGTTTGTGTTTTGATCCAGGACTGCTACCTTTCACCAAAATACCTATGTTTTAAAGTCAGTTTCCCCCACTTCTTTTCTGCATCTTTAGATGGCAAAATGACAGTGGGAAGTACTTAAAGAAAAACATTCACAGATTCACTGATTGGTAGGGGTAGGAAGGGACCTCTGGAGATCATCTAGTCCAACCCCCCTGGAGAGCAGGATCACCTGGAGCATGTTGCATAGGATTGCGTCCAGGCGGGCTTTGAATATCTCCAATTACCTATCAAGATTTTACAAAATCAAAAAGAAACCAGTCTTGGATATTTTTTTTTTTAAGTATTTTGTGCTTCCTACTCATTGAATTGCCAAGAAACATGAGTGAATTTACCTTTTGTGAGAGTGCTTAACATACAAACCAGAATACTCTAGCAAGTTGCTTTTAAAAAATAGCTTTTTTTTCTTTTTGCCTGCACACACTAAACACTACTCTGAGGAGATTGCTGGCTGCTTGCCATTCAGACATGTAAAGGCACTGAGACTGTGAAATAAATAATCTTAATAATTTTATCAGGCATTTTATGTTGCAGCATGTTTGAAAACACAGAAGGAAGGTAGATTAATGGGTCTTTTTATCTAGCTGTTTTTAAAATAATTGCAGCGTAAGCCAAGTAAAATGAAGGTTCCCTCTTAGAAATCTAGGCTAATCCAACCATTTACCCACTGCTGTTCTTAACAAGATCAACAGTGAGTCATAGCTATTCTTCCCTCTCAAAATTAGCAGTGGTATCTATGTACAACACTTGTACACAACTGGAGATATTGGGGTCACTTTTTAATTCTTGGTCAGAGTTCTCTGTGGTGCTTTATAGTCAGACCAATAAGAACAATGGCATTTGAATACATCATAAGCAAACTTTACAAGTATATCAGAGTGGGTTTGGCAATTAAATGTGAATGTAACTGTGAATCAAATGTGCATCTTCATATACAACTGACCCATTACATACTAATACCATGAGACAGAAGACTTTGTCACAAGAATAATGAACATTGACTGTTGTTTAAACTACTGCATCTGCATTGCTTTGTAAACTGTCCCAAGGGGTGGACCAGAGACTGAAATAAAGGTCTGTGTATGATACTTGCCTTGCTCAAGGTAGGCCATACTTATGTTCCAGAGAGAATGTAGGAAAACTCTACAGTCCCACTTAATTGCAGCCCTGCCAAGTCAAGGCTCCAGCTATCCCATCAGCCTTTGCCATGATAAGCTCAAGCAGAAGAGCAAAGGATGGGTTTGCCCTGCAGAATACTTGGAGTCCATTCTAAACTCTGGCATTACCTGAATTTTAGGCAATCTGAGCTGAGGCTAAATGCAGACTGCTGTCCCAGACACCATGTTACAGGTCTACCAAGCATCCTGAAATTCATACTGCAGCTACGGGGTAGACACAACTTGTGAAGTTTGAATGTGACCTAAAGAATAGAGGAGTAAACCACTAATTTAAAAGTCCAAAATATATTGAAACATCATGGAAAATAATAAAGACAACTTGGGCCTTCATTTTTCATCTTTTTTGCTCTCTTCATTCTTGTACATTTGGGGGTTTTTTTATGATTTTCCTTCAGTTAACAGTATAACTTTGTTTAAGCTCATACAGCTATTTACTTTGCTTAGTAAATCAGAAGTAACTTAATAGTCTAAGTCTACTCTCATTTAATTTGACTTGACATTAATGACTTCATGACAACCTCAACAGGTACAGAGCAGAGAAAGTTAAGTCAAGATGACGCCTAGTCATTTGGTATTGCTTCATATTGCACAATGTTTCAGAATTCGCATTCAGACAAAATAACCTTCCATTTTGTTTTGGTAGTTTGCTACATTCACTTTCACTGATGCAAATGTCTCTGTAAGATCACAACATCACAGACTCACTCAGGTTGGGAGGGACCTCAGAGAGGTCTCTAGGGCAGCCTCCTGCTCACAGCAGGGTCAACACTGGCTTCAAATCAGGTTGTCCAGTTCCACAGCCTGTCTAGTTTACCAGTTCCAATGAAAAGTTATCCCCATGGAGACATTTTTTTCCTTATATCTGGTTAGAATATCCCTGTTTCAATTTATTATCATTGTTTGTCATTCTCCCACTGTGCAGCTCAGCCTTGCTCTGTCTTCACAGTAACCTCCTTGTAGGTATTGGAAGGTTGCTATTAAACGCTGTCTCGTGTGCGGGCTGAACCCGCCCAGTTCCCTGAACCTCTCCTCACTGGGTAAATGCTCCAGCCTCCAGCCATCTCTTCTGAACTTGCTGCAGGTTATCAATGTCTTTCTTGTATTGGAGGCCCATAACTGGATGCACTGTTCCAGATGTGAGCTAAGGACTGTTGACTAAAGCAGTATAATCAATTCCTATGGCTATGCTCCTACTGATACAGGCCAGTATTTGGTTAGCCTTCAGCCAATAAGCAGGACAAACCTCTTGCTCACAAAGGCTAAATCTAGGTAAGATACTCATGTGCAGTTACGTCATGTGAAATCTTGCTTGTGCATATACCTGTTCTCTGGCTAACCAGAAGGAATCAAAACAATATTAACTTTTTTTTTCTTTGGTAAGAGTAAATGAAAACCTTTTCAAACTCATACTCTAAGAAGTAGCACTAATGTACCAAAATTGGCTGTGTTTTAAAGTATTTTCTATTTTTTGCTAATTAAAGCCTTACTTTTCCAGACATGCTACAATGTAAGTCATTAATACAGGAGAGACATGGACTCTACTTCGCTTGGCAAGTCTCAGGGTGTAAAACTCCTTAACTGTACTTTACACCTACAGTCTTCAAGCCTTGGCAGACAGTTTACAATGGGGAGATCTGAAAGTAGGTAAAAATTCTGGCATTAGACTAGAGTGTAGTGTTTAAAGCTCAGATCCACCGGCAAGCTGAAACATGGTTTAAGAAGGATAACTTTGTTGTTTTTACTCACAATGTCCCATAGAGCGCATGCCAACACATATAGAGCCAAATTCTGCTGTCAGCTATACCAAAGTAAATCCAGAAGTACTTCAATGAAGTTCATTGAATTACACTACATTCATGTTTATGTTCAGAAGAAAAATGCTCCTTAATTTCTAAGACAAGCTGGTCACAAGGTTTTATGAACACACAGCCTTTCAAAGCCTAGAGATTTATCAAAAAGGTAGGTCTTGCAGAGTGCTGCAAGAGTTCCTGGGTCAGGGCCTAGACTGCAGATTATCAAGTTGCCATCTGTGAGGTAAGGCAGAACAATTATCCCCGTTCAGAACTTTAGCCAACCTTGGCTGTAGCATGATGCACCACAGTTTAAGCCTTTCTCATGTCGGATCTGACATGTGAGGGGTTGGCTGAGAGCATTCACAGAGACGGATACCAACAGCTATGGACCCGAATTTAGCGTGCACGAACTTCTTATGCCACAGTGACTTTATCATGCCTCTGAGTCCTGAATTTTCTTCTCTGGAGATAAATTGTCTCAACTCAGAGGGGTGTATGTTTATCTCTAGGTCTCCCATGAGAAGGTCTGTAACCACTGAGCTATATAGGTGGTAGTGTGTAGCTACACTAACTGTAAAAAGGTGATGAAGAAGGGGTGCTGTTAAATTTATCACCCAGAGAAGGAAATAACCTAATGTTTTAGGAAGGATGAAGGGCATTTGACTCAGCTGAGTGTTGCTGACTTCTCCGTGCAGATTTGTTCTATTCCCTGCCCAGATCTGGCCCAGCAGTACTCAGTAAAGTTTCGTGCTGTCTCAAACCCACTGCTCGTGTCCCCAAATAAGACCCTGTGCTGATTTACCAGCACTCCTAGAAGTGCCGGGGGCTCCTTGCTGTCTTGGCCTATCACATTCCATTCCTCCCTACCCATGGGAGGTTGTGGCACACAGATCCCCCCCACTCCAAGATGTCCCCCTATCCTTATCTCCCTGTTGACCATCATATGCATGGCATACATAGAGATCAGGCCAATCATAACAGCGTCTCTTTTGAACGTGTTTTAGGCAATATACTCTCACAATGATTGTCACAAAAGTCTTAGACCAGCAAAAGTGGACAGCTAGGGAATCAGACAGATGAGAAGACAGGAGTGCCAGGAAGAAGCAGACTGCTGCACAATCCTTGTCAGAGACACTTTGCACTGAATCCCCTTTGTCCCAAATACCATTCACTGACTTGCAACAACCCAGGTGGCAAACACTGGAATCTTTTGCCCAAGGGCATCCAAGCCCACGCTGCCTGGATAGCGCGCTCATCACCAGACAGTAGGCTGGGCTGGGCTGGGGAAAGCGAGGGCTCTCCAAAAACACTAATGAACTTGTGCTTGTAGGCAGCCAGGAAAGAAGAATCCTCAACCGAGCCCAGCCACCAACAAGGATGGGGACTTTGGTGTCCTAGCCTCAGCGCCTGAGGCTTCACCTCCAGATGATACCAATATCCATTTGCATCAGCAGACCAGTGAGCAGGAACCAGAGCCCAGGGCTCTCCCTTAGATGAGTAGCCTAACCACCAGCCTACAGAAATGCTCTCCTCTTAGTGCTTTCTTTCTCTCTGTTTACACTGCCCTTTACACAGTAGAAATACTTTAACAGAAGGGGCAGAGCTCACGATTTGAGTGACTCACTACCCTGCACAGGCAACATGCTCATGGATCTTTCAGTTCAGACGGAGTCCCAAAAATACAAGCAATATAATATGCTACTTACAGCTATATCACGTCAAGCTGCTTTCTCAGCACATCTTATTGAGAGTAACAACAAGGAAGATTTTTATTTTTTTTTAAGTAGGCTGCTGTAGGAGGGGATGTTGTTGATAACTTCTCATTTGAGCCAAGGTGTTAAACTGGCCTGGAGACTTTAACAAGAAGCAGCGTTAGTGAACCTGTCCTACTTTCAAGGAGAGCAGGAGCTGCACACATGGCTGCTGGTATCAAAGGGCACACGTCTCTGAACTTTGGTCCAAGACAAGTCCAGCTCAGAAAATTGCCATTAATTAACCTCTGTCTGCAGTAAGACAGCTGAGCTCATCTAAAACACCCGTGCAATCAAAACACCTCCCAGAGGGGTGGTTCAACTTCTTCATCTCCCTGCTTTGGCTCCATCAGGTTGGGACCTGTTTGTAGGTGCAGTGTCCTGCCCTATTCTTTGTGCCAACTCTGACTTATTGGTGAGCCAGTTCAGCTCATAAAACCAGCTGAAAAATATTAATTCTTTTGCTGACTGAGTTTTGTGTTACTTCAGAAGCTGAATTAGCTTTTCACTGGGGATCCAGTGAAAGGCAGAGCTGTTAGAAGTGAGAAATGTCCGATGTGGCTGGGTGCAGAGGAAGGAGCAGTGGAGCAAAGGGAATAGGGAATTTGGTGCTTTGGAATAACTGCAGCATTCCGGAAAGGGTTGCATTCAACTGGGTGCTTAAATGGAGAGTTTTTACAGAAATGAAATAGTGCATCACAATCTTTCTGAATGAAAGTTATAAAGTAATGGAAAGGGTTAATCAATCATTAACAAAAAAGTCAGGCCAGAACCAGCAACAAAGATGTTATGGGAAGATCTAATGCAATACCTTCAGTGATATAAGGATTCATATCAACGACAGACCTAAATAAATTGAGTTTGTACATATCCCATGCCTCCAACCTTCCTTCATCTTACCCTGATGGGAGACAAAAGTGAAGAAAAAAACCCAACCTGTTCAAGATGAAACAAAATAACCTCTTAAGAACTGCACAGTTAAGTGCAGTTGTGTTGGCTGGCTAGCAGTAACCCTATGAATTAGATAAGGGCACATTTACACTGTAAAAGCCTCTATTCAGTGCAAAAGAATGCAATAATGAGCTTCTGTCTGAAGCCAAAAAGCTAATGTGTAAAGCTTTTTGAATCCAAAGAGTCCTGTGTTACAAATAGGATCTGCAAAATGCAGCTGACAAGTGTCTGAATTCTTGAGGTATCCAAAAGATCATTCTATGCAGCAGCAGTGTTACAGCATCAATAAGAGCCTGTACTGAACTGGAAAACCATCAGTCTGACTCAGCACCCATGTCATTCTATCTTAGATGTGCTATCTCCTGGAGAAGAGAAAACCTTTTGAGGTAAATCAACTGGGGTTTGTCTCAAATAACCTTTTTCTGGTTTTTTGGTTTGTTTTTTTTTTACCTCCCTGTTATGTCTGCTAGAAACCTGAGCTCGGTGTGTTACTGAAGCTACAAAAGATCTTGCAGAATTGAGTAGGGACTTAGGATTACACTTTAGGCATGGCTGCCACATAAAACCCTGCTAAAGTAGTCACAAACCTATAACAATCCAATAAAATTCTTGCAAAATGAAAGGGCTAGCAATGTCAATGCATTTCATCTTCAGGAATTTGTCACTGAGTGAACTGTTTAGGGATCTGCTAAGCAGCATTTGGCATGGTTCCACAACCTCTCATTCCCAGCGTGGAATGCTGCCAGTCTGCAGAGTCCTGGGCAGCAGCCTTGACTCAGATCTCAGTCAAGACCCTACATCCAGTCAGTGTCTAAATATTACACTTGGTCTTGCACAGCATCTCAAAGCCTTTGACATTTTCATCATTCGGGTTCTCCTGATTTTCTGTCTGGAGGGCAAAAGCATCCTTTTCTTTGTCCTTTGTAATTGCAGTCTTTTCCTCATTAAGCGTCTTCTGATGCTCCTACACAGAGAAGTTCCCTAATCTCCTCCTTTGGTCACATCATACTTCTCTTTGAATTTCACCAGTCATTAAGTTCCATGTCCCATCTACCCTCTCTCATTCAGTATTGAAAACAAGGGGTCAGCTCTTTCCATCAGCCACCCCATGATTGTTTATATTATAGTCTAGCTTTTGAAGCAAGCACCCTTTCTGTTTTCTTCCATTCTGCTTTGAGGATTGCCCTGCACTAACCTGCAAAGCTGTGCTACTACTGTCCTTCAGTTCCTCAGTTCTTGACTAGTGTGAAGCCTATGCAAAACTTGACAAGTTCTAAGGTGCCAGCACCAAGGACTGCACATCGATAGGACTGACCGTGTGAGATTTGCTTACCCAAACAGTGTCATTTTAGGCGTTGCGCACTTTGCTGCTCCAGAGAGATGCCAGAGTCCCCCTAAGTTCTATGTCAACCCTGCACAGTTACCTTGGGTGGTGGAAGGCATCCTAAATGACACTGGACACCGTCATTTAGGCAACTGAACCCCTCTTATATTGTCTTGTTTCCTTATATCGCCTTCCCTGCCATTATCCACAACTGTAATATATTACTTTTGGGAGGGAGTGAAATGCAGCAGAGAACTGCCCATGAGAACTAAAATTCCTGTACAATAATGCACACAAAAAGGATGTGATGAAGGCTGCTAATTAAAGCCAGGTGCTCCAGCAGGAGCATGAGTAGGGGCTGGGATGTGAACACTGTGGGCAAGAAGTGGAACAGTCGCCTCTCCACAGACAAGCAAGATGTTGCAAGAGAGCCCTGGGCTTTTGTGGCTGTAATCTACTGCCCTTCTGTTGGTAGTGTGTTTCTTCAATAAAAATGAGGCACGATCTTCACATCAACTGTTTCCTGCCTCTAGTATACTAATCACTAGGAGTGTACTACAGGTCACACTAGTATAATATTATATGAATGTTCATTAGGGCTTTAATTCCAGACTGTGCTCATTTTGTGTGCATCCTAAGCATGATCATTTTTGCACAATATTATAACTAAGTTTTTATTGGCAGGAAAAACAAGCAGCATAAGTCTATTTGAACAAGTGTTTACAGAAAATAGCCTCTAAATGTGTAAATGTGGATTCAGAATTAAAACTTGATTTTTAAGAGTTAAAATAATCCGGTCATAATTCAGTCACAAACTATATAAACTTCACCTTTCCAAGCAAAGAAATTGAAAATGCACACTAATAGCAGTGCACTGAAATTTACAGGTTTTTCACCTATTTTTGTAATCAAACACTCTTTGAAGGCTAATTGTTGTACGTTTGATGTAGGCGTTGATTTTGTTGAAACTGTATGTACAGCCAGTGCAAACAGTCCAATAATCCTGAGCCTTTATTTGGCTCCATAACCATTTTAATGGCTTTTTCCACATTTATTGCTGGCAACATCATACCTGCACAGAAGTTGAGCTGTACTTTTTGTGTTGGTTTTGTTCTTGATTTATGGGCAAGCTTTTTAATCGAAGTCTTAAGAACACACTGTGCATTCAGAACTTTTGCAAATAGAAGATGCATTTGAGAAGATGTTAATATAGTTTATGCTGTGGAACATAGATACTCGCTGTCTGGTATGTAGAGCACTTGCACTGAAATAATGAAAGTAATCAGAATATTTCCAACTCTCTATTACGTGTTCGTATAATTTGAGCATCAAGACTATTAGAGGATGTCTTACGGTCTCAGACAGAACAAGTCTCTTTCACTCCCTTTCTCTCTAAGTATTCAGGTTTTTGCCTCACTACTGCTTCATTCATCTCACAGATATATTTCATCTTTCCTTACCAGAACATATTAATGGAGTTTTCCTGAAGGTCAGCCAGAGAGACAGACTGTGACACAGATTTCCAATATGCTGTAGGAAAATGAGAAAGGGATATGTGTGAAAACAGTACAATACCCTTCCTGTATTTTCCAAGTTGCACTACAAACTAGACCACGAGCAGAATATTTGTTTTAATGGGTTTTTTTAATGGAAAAGATAATACATTATAAAGAAAACTATTCTGGGTAATAAAAATATTTTTTAAAGGAATATAAATAACATCAAAGGGATGCCATAGAAAAATAAAGATCACAGAATTAAAACTTCACTGTTCACAATGAGCCATTTTTCTGTGAACAGTTACTGGTTTGCATATAGATCTGAACTGTGCATCGGTAGGTGCAATCCATATCTTTTTACACTTTGCATTTTGCTATTTTTCACTATTAACACCAGATGAGCCTCACCAGAGGAGGATTGGTTTGTAGGATTAGAGATGTAGTAGTCTGCAGTAAAATGCTGAAGGAAATTTTGGGTGACTAGTAATTTTTACATAATCAAGGTTGTTGCTTGGTTTTGAGGTTTCTTATGCTCATTCTAACAACACAGGTGCAATTTTACTTATAAATGGACACAAATATTTAGATTCAATATTAACTCTGTAGTAAGGTTTGCATCAGCCTTTTGTAGCTTCTATCCAAATCTCAGCCCTTTTTGCCAAACACAAGCGCATAGAACACAATTTAAAAAAAAAAAAATTAGTGTTTTCTACTGTCTTTTCCCCATAATCTTCCTTGACAAAGAAAATGGCATTTCGAGATAGTGTCTTCTCCTGTAGCTCTTACACAAGACTGCCCTATGAGTTAGGACATAATCAACAGATATCCACCCATGCAAGGACACCAAACACACGCAAAATCTCATTGTCTTACGCATGGTGTTGTTACCATAAGTATGTACGACATCCCAAAGACCTCAGTCACAACAGCTGGTGCTCTTCATTTAAGAACACACAAAAGCTTCCACATGTAGGAATAGACACCAATAGCCAAGCGTGGGTATAATAACAAACGACAGTATCAGAAATAACATTATGCATGATAGAAGTCAGGATTTTTTACTGCCTTTCTGCAGGTGCAAATCCAGAAGGGCAGGGCTGTGGAAACCAGGTGCCAAGAAGCAGCCAGAGGACGGGCAGCTGAGCTGGGAACAAGCTCCAGACCTCTGCTCTGCCACTCGTGTCACGGTGGCTCTGCTGCATTCAGCTTTGCCTTCATGGCAGAGAAACTGGTGAGACTGAGCCGGCTCCACAGTCCCTCCCTCCTCTGGTGAACACCATTAAAATACCAACAGAGACTGATCGTCCTTTGAAGGGCAACCGCGAGGTATAACTGAAGAGGAGTGTATGGCAACACTGTTTTGAAACTTTCCTGAACTTTGAAGGCGAGATGTAAATTCAAACCGTGGTCAAAGCCACATCTGCCTAGCAAAAACTCTTGAAAGGAACAGGCTTTCTGTTTGAAGAACCTATTTTTGGTTCCCTGTGACAGCTACAGCTGACCTCCTCAAATAATATTGTATCAATTTAAAGTATGTGCGGTGTCATTCCAAGGAAACTGTGGCAAATGTGGTGAGCTTCCTAGGAAGTGCACAATTTAGGAAAGGTCGCAAATGGTATGCAAATCTGACAACTGCTAGCTGGATTATTCCTCTTTAGTGTGTATGTTTCTTTACAAGATAAATCGCTTCGATGTAGGAGAAACACACAGTGACATCATAAAATTGCGATCCAAGCAGCATGTAGTCTGGCCAAGCTAGAGTTGCTTTTTAATTACTTGTGCTAAAATCCCAATGACATACAAAATTTCCAAGTAAAACCAGAAAAATATGCCTAAAAATCCCATCACCTCCTCTCTTCATTGAACAGCATTTTCAGTGTTTTTCAAATGAAATAAGCAAAGGAAGATGCTACACTGACAGATTTTTGAAGACCTGAGAAGAAATGACAGGGCTATATTCTGTATGAGTGATTTTTCTCTGGTCGTTTTGGTATAGAATGAATTACTTAAAGCCAAATGGAATTTATTTTGGAAGAAATTCCCCAAAAGCACTTATACTAAATGTTTGTCATAGAGTTTACAAGTGAATGGGGAGAAAGGGACATGGTAGAAGGTTAGTCCAATATAAAACACAATGTAGATATTCACAAACACGATACATAACACATAAAATAACATAACTCATGTTGTGAAATTATATATTTAAAAACCAACAAAAATTAAAAACCTGGCTGTACAATTTTAATTTGATCCCATGTATTAAGTTTCAGATTTTACTTACATTACTTTTCCTCCCATATCTTTTGCCTGTAGAAGAATCCTGCTTTCTTTTTGCAGGAGGGGAGGTGATCCAAAGTGTCACAGGTGAAGGCATCTCATATGTAGAACTCTCTGCGTCATTTTTCATCAACAAGAAGATGGACAGGGGAATAAGCCAGAAGTGTTGAGATTAGCAAAAGAAGATCCCGTGACTAAAGGAGTTACGTGTTCCCCAAGAGAACGGTTCTCTATCCTTGCCTCTGCCAAAGGATTGCCGAGTAATGTTTATAGCCAAGCACTAAAGCTCAGATGAGATTTAGATGTTACTGCTGACACTGAAAAGACTATAAGTTAGGCATGTGGCTTCAGGAGAGAAAATGTAAGTTAGGTCCCCATTTTCCCTCCGGTCCCTGTAGAATGGGGAGCCTGAGGCAGCTGGGAGCAGGTGTTACAACACCAAACATGCAGAGTGGAAATAAATCATTAGGAAGCACTGAATAGAGGGGTCAGTCTGCATTCCTTTCCTTTCTGGATGAGGTGGCTCCCCAAGACTGGGATCCATAGCCCAGAATCCTATTCCACTGCTTGACTTGTTCCACTGAGCAAACACCTAAGCTGCAGGGTAGTGCTCATATTCTCAAAAATGCTATGGTGACTAGGATGCTCACACAAAAAACAGAAGCTGTATTTTTGAGGCTTTTGTCAGCATAGCACAACTCAAATTTATATAATAAATTCTCAGGAGAGAAAAACAGTCTACCATTAGCTTATAAAACAAATAGAGATTTATAACCAATACATGCCTGGCTGGTCGACCCCATCAACGACATTTCTTCCTTGGTGACTCAGTACTGACCTTCATTTGTTTTGTCCTCTTTTTCTCCCACTTTCTTTGCCTTACCCCAGTGTCTTTGCCCAGTCAGTTCCAGGTTCCAGGATCCACGTCAGTCCATTCCTACATTTGATCCAGTAATTCATATGTCCAGACTTCTTGGCCAGCTACTACCCAGGCATCGGTTTCCTGCTAAAACGTTACCAGCTTCTGCTTGCAATGTGTCCCTTAAGCTCCTTTATTTGTTCCCTTCCCAGGTTAGCTGTCTCTTCGGCTTCTGTAGCATACATCTTCCTTCTCCATGTTGTCTGTGCCCAACTGAGAGGGGACATGCGGCACAAAAAAGAGACATCCTCTGAGTTCTCATGGCCAAATATTTCCTCATAAGTATTTGGAATCATTGTGACTTTTTTTTGGTAATATTTTTTAAACTATTGCATTTTCAGCAGCCTGAAATTCCTTTTTCTGTGGTTTTGAAGCATTTTTTCAGCTTCTTTATGTATGTTTTGGATTTGGGGGATTTGAGAGGAGAAGGGTGTGTTAGCATCTTCCCAGAACAAGTATTTTAATCATCGTGAGCATACAAGTGAATGGGAGCCAGAAACAAATAGAAAATAAATGCTACAATTCATGCTGCAATTTTTCTAAAATAGCTATGTCACAGTGAAGAAATTCCATGCATTCTGACCCACTAAGTGCGTGTATCTGTGCCTATGGTTTTCAGTAGTAGATATTGTCAAGCAACCGTACGGTCAACCTCCAAATGAGGCACAGAATGACAGAGTTCATGGAAATGCATACTTGAGAAATTCTATGTAGTCAGGCATCAGTAAATCCAGAGCATCACTGCACCCGCGGTGGCGGACACTGTCTACTTCACTATCATGAAGACAGAACAAAACAATGCATGCAGAACAAGAAATTACCATAGTCACCCATTTCCAAAATTAACAGGTCATATGCTGTGTTGTCATGTTTTCACAACTCAATGCTCATGACAGAGAACCATCCTTCCACAAAATGTCCGAGCTCTAAGAAAAGGAGAAGGACGGTACACCTTTGCCTCAGAGTAGCAAACCATACTGCAGTCATTTCAAGGAACAAACACAGACAATCCTCTGCTATCTCACTTGCCTCAACTGCTTCTAAGTTAGGTTGAGGGAAGAAGGCTATAAGATGGGACCTGCCCAGTATTGAACAGTATTTCTAGTAGCATGTTTTCCTTATCCTTTCATCCTTGCTTGACCTGAGAACATACTGCAATGAAGTTTTGCTTCTGGGTGTTCATCTCAAATTGAGTTTCTAGCATTACCTTACACATTGCAAATTATATTACAGGAATGTAAAGCATTTCCGCAGTGTAATCTTTTAAGTGTTCTCACAAGAAAAATAGTTCAATGGATATTTATTTAACATCTGGCACATTTGATCTTTCTGAGGAATCATCATGTGAAGCAATATATTACAGAACCTTTCTATTTTGTGTCTTTCACTGATTACCTGCTACTGTGCACTCTTGGAAACAGAACATTGCAATCAGGGATCAAACAATATTTTATATGTATAGAATTGGATTATTAAATTAACGTAATTCTGTTATTCACCTACAAAAAGTGGGTCGCTCTGCAATTCATAGATGGAAACAGGATGGTAAAGAAATCTCAGTAAACTGAGATAAAATAGATTTACAGAACAAAGCTGGCATGAAAACCAATTTCTTTTACTTCAATGGCAGCATATGATGCCTTTCTAAAGATATTCTAACAATATTGTCATTACATAAACCACATACGTTTTACTGTACTATTGAGTAATTAGTTACAGAAAACTCGATTGTGCCAGCATTGAATAAACACTGAAAATGCAGCTACCCATCTAAAGGAAGCAAATGAACTGTTCAGCAATGTAAATAGTTCAGGAAAGGGATTTCTAACAGATCTTCAGATTGATGGCCTTTTTAAGGGAGGCATATGCATTGGCACTGTGCCAAAGAGATGTTAGATGTATTAGGTAACATGAAAATAATTATCAAGCATACACAAAGCAAAAAATGTAACCCCGTCCTTGAAAAATTATGCTGCTTCTTGTATAGCTATATACCTGCTCAAGAAAAGCAGCCAGATTTCAAGCTATACATGAGGATTAAAATTATTAACTTCATGGTTATGATTATTCTTAAGATCTGATATTTTTACTACAGGGCTTAGAAAGCACAGTCATGTGTATCTCTTGCATTCTGCGGCTGGTTATGCACGAGAGCAATGTAAAATCGATTAAATTTCAAGATCATCTTGGGGCTGCAGTAGTAAGAGTGCCATCGATTAACATTCCAGGGAAATTCTCAGTTTGGAAGGCAAAACAACAATAAATACGTAAGCACATATATCTATACAAAAGCTCCAGTTGGAGCCTTGCATATAACACCTTGAGGTATAGCTTGATCTTAAGGTCTGAAACTAGGTTTGCACACAGATGAGCAAATGACGTCTGTTCTCAGCTTGAGCACAAAATTTGACTCCTAATCACTATTTATCTGCCTTATGTTGCATTGTGTCACTGAAAAGGAAGAGAGAAAGAAATTAATAATTTAAAAAAACATATTCACACCCTCTTGTGCAGCTGGTGCTGTATGTGTTCCTTATACCGGTAATTTCACTAAACTGTATTTAGAAAAAGACAGCAATTAGACTTCAAGGCACATCTCTGCAAGTCATATGGTTTTAGCATAATTTTAGAGGCTTTTAAAAAAAAAGATAAAAATAACAGCTCAGATATTTCTGGCAATACATTATTAGAAAAAAAAAAAAAATACTTTTGCGTTGTGGTCCCAGTAAGGAATCTCTGTTAGAATGCTTGAACTTTATTACACCATGCATCCCAGCAGTGTCTGTCGAATGATGACCAGACACTCCAGCAGACTTAATGATTTAGTGGACTCCCCCCATCCGGCGTTTAATCTCCCAGCGTACCCTTCCTGGACAGTAGCTCCTGATGATATTTAAACTGAGATTTTTGGTCTGAAAGTAGCAGTTCTACCTGACAAAAGAAATCCTCCCTCCTGATTGAATCAATAAGATCTGTGTTAAGTGACAGCTTGTCTTATCTGGCAGTTTCTCATTGAATATCTTGCTGGTCCCTCCCAGAAAACATAGAAATATTCTGGCAAAGGAATGGGACTGAAAAAGAGGGTTCTTTGTTCCCTGAGTTTCTGTACAGCTTGACAGGGAAGATATAAAGATATCCGTAGGTCACTGAAGGTTAGTATTTCCTCTGGCAATATTGATTTGACAAATGAAGAGAAAACAAACACCCCAACCATAGGAACAGAATGGCAGGATCATTGCAAATCCAGAAGCAGACAACACTAATAAACAATTGAAGGTAAGCTTTCAGCAGTATCCAAAGCAGCATCCGACTGAGGACCTGGATCAAAACTTTCTCTGGAGATTTATGTAGGACAAAGAGCTTTTCTGTTCTTTCTTCGGGCACCTGATGCTAAATCCAGATGGCTGACTCCTGGTATTGGACACAGTGGCTGCCCACTCATTTGTTGTGCAAATATTTTCCCTCAGCCAAAAGTAAGCCCATTTTGGTATTACTGAACACAGATCGAGGGAGCAAGCAGCCACATTACTTGTTCAGTCATTCACTTTTCATCTGAGTAAGTTAAGAAAACAAACCCATCAAATTTTCCTCTGTCTAATCAATAGACAGGCAAGATATAGTCAAATGGTTTTAAATAAGATAAAAGCTATATCCATATTAAAGAGGACATTTCTTTTAAAGGTTTTCGGGTTTTTTCCATTTCTTTGGGGTTTTGTTGGGGATTTTTTCCCTCCCAAATAAAGGGTGCTGCAGTGTCTGTACTCTATAAAATGATTAGGTGGAGTTATTATTCTTATCTGAAACCCGCAAAACCAGCTCTCCTTTATTTAAGATAATAGCTGTTTCATCAGGTTTCATTCTACTTCAACTGAATTTATTGTAAAATAATTGTAAGAAGGTGTAGTTTTCTAACTTGCCACACGATATAATGAGAAGAACAAAGATTGGATATAGGTCCTGTCCCCACCTCAGGACTGCTTAGCCCATACATGATGGCCACTCTCTAATCCTACATTCCACAGATTCATTAAAAGACAGAAAAGACTCAATCTCTCACTATGCAGAGCCAGAACATGTAGGGAAGTGACGGTTATGAGGAAGAAAAGATCTCCCATGACTTCAGGTAGAGGTGGGGGTTATATTCCCTTCTTCATCGTCCTTCTTATTTTGCCTTGCCCTGCTTTTCATGATCTCTGTTCCTTTTGCCTCCTCTTTTGCTGTATTTTTCAAGTCCTCCTTTGATCTCTCTCTTTTTTTTTTTTTTCTTTCCCCTCCATCCCTGTTATCTGCTCTCTGTCTTGAATATTTGACTCACATAATTATGGATATCTGAATACAGTTAGATTTGAAAACTATCCAGAACAGAGCTCCAGCAGGTCATTGCAAGTGTCACTTTAGCAGTCATAGTATGCAGCTAGAGAAGATTTAAGAGCCGTGACAGTTGGTCACAATCCAGTGTTTCAGTGCGGACAGTTGGTCACATAATCTGCCAATGATACGTGTGTGTACTCTCTCTGACTTCCCTAATGAGTTTAAATCCAGCGAATGGACCTGAAGCTTTCAAATTAATTGAATTAATATTCAGTATATGGACTGGTCATCCACAGATTCATCTAATCGCTGCTGAACCAGCAAATCCTCTCTGTATCCGCAATGTGTGTGGCAGCAGTGGCCAGCAGTTTACTACCTATGGTGTAAAGAAGTATTTTTGTCCTTTTACCTATTTTAAACCAGTCTCCTACTGGTTCCTTTGAAAGTCCTCTGGTTCATACACAGCAGTGACCAACACTGTCACATCTTCACTATTTTCGTAATTCTGTGAAACTTTTTCAGCTGACCCTCCGAGCTATCTCCTCTCCAAACTGAAGAGTCCCAGACTTTCTAGTCTCTCCTCACTTGATCTGTTATTAAACACTGGGCAATGAGAAAACCTGACGGCAAACTCGGATGGCAAAGATATCAGTGTGCCTGAAAGGTCCTGGGAAAGGAAAGGGTTCTGAGAAATCCCCAGTTATTTCCCTGAACCGTGCTTCTTTTCCAAGCTTGGGTGAGCAAGGACTGCTTGGTCACTAACAGTCCAAAAACAGGTTAAGAGCTTTCCGATTCTTTAGATTTTTTCATTCCTCTTTCTAACATATTCTGCTAACGCATGTGATGTCAGGGTCTGGAGGACACCAATATGCCTTATGTGCCCTGACCACCCTGCCCACAGCCCAGGATCCCATTTCATCCCGTGGGGCTGTCAGTCCCTGCTCCAGTGATGCCCCAGCAGTGCTGGGCTCCAGGTCCCCACAGTCCTGCCCTGCCCCGCCATGGGCCCCACTCGTCTGGACTCTTACCCACAGACTGAAACACAGCTTGACCTCAGACCCACCTCATCACCATGGATCCACCTGGTGATCGCTGGCCCTGATCCTGACTCTGTCGTGCCGCTTGACATCCTGGCTTCCAGACGTGGGGCCTGCCCTGTCACCACACACTTGCCCGATGACCTAGGCTCTGTGCTGAAGCTGGATGCCACCTCTGGGTCTGTCCTGCTCCCTGGCTGGTGGTGGGACACCAGCCACTGGTCCCTGCCCAGCTGGCCGTGGCATTGCACTCAGCTGACAGCTCTCCAGCCCTCAGGGAGCAGCCAGCCCTAGCTGCACCCTGATGTGAAAGGTAAAGTCCATGATTAGCTTCCCAAAGCATGAAAAAGTGTATAAAGCACCAAAATTATCTTTAATCTGCCTTTGTGCTGCTGCATATGAAAATCACCCTGGAGGCAAAAGGGTACAAACAAGAAGGACAGGAGATGCCAGTGAGAAAGTGGATGGGCAAGAAATGCCATACTCCCTCTTTGCCTGTTGGGCTTCAGAAATACTTTAAATTGTACGTACCAAATGGAGCTAAATACTGACATTTCAAACCAGGTCCTTCACAGAATTTTTTATAGACATGCTTTCAACACTTTTTACTCTGCCTTCAGTATCCCTATATTCTAATATTTTTAATGAGGCTGAAAAAAAGAATAATTAATAGGGACAAAAAAAAATCCTCTGTTATTGCTTAATATCTATCAGGATGGATAGAAGTTGCTTTTATAACAGCCAATAGCAGACATGAAAACAACTGGCAATCCAGTTAAAACTCAGAATCCTATGCCCTCTGCTATAGGACTAAGTCAGGGTGTCCAGCACATGCAGAAAAGAGTACCTTTTAAAAAAAAAATCCTAATTTTTGGTGTGCTTTACTGTTATCAATGCTATGATGGCACTAAGATGTCAGTTTTGTATGTCTGTAACTAAAACCGTCATTACAGGTTGTTACTGGGCCATTGTAATCAAAGGAAATATGAAGACTTGAAAATGAATCCCAAATGAATGGATTCATTCATTTGAAAAAAAATCCAAATCAAACATCCCAGCTGTTTGAATCCCAAATATTTCCTGAGATACATGGTTGTTGGAAGCACTTGGAAGTCTTAATTAAAACTTTGTTTACAGACTGAACTCTGATTCTTAGAACTGCTGGCTACCGTAGACAAATTATCTGGACTGATGAGGCAAAACAGAAAGTTAGAGAAATCATCTGGATTCAGAGTTTTTAATATTTCTGTGGAAAGTGTGGATTTGTCAGATAACCATATTTGGGAATGCTGTTTAAAAAGGCTAAGAATGTTAAGAAAGTTATGGTAATATTAGGTCAAAGCTAAATAGATGAAAGAATATCCATTGGCACATGTACCAAGAACTGCATCAGATGACCAACTCAGGAAAGCACTGCTGTATCAGTGCCACTTCACATTCCTCAATGCTTTTCTTTACAAATGTGAGGGCTCAGAACTGCATGGGTTTGTCTGGATGATTTTGTGTTTGGTTTTGTGGTTGGGTTTTTTTTTCACAGAAGGCTTAATTTCTAAAATATCCACCTAATGTCAGATAAAGTTAACAGAAGTCATCCATGAAAAAAATGCCCGACCACAATTCAATGGCAATTTCTTAAAGAAGTGGCTGGCAGCCGCATAAGGAGGTGGCTGTCTCTGCAAGCGCTGTGGAACCTCAATCCCCCCCAAGGGGTGTCAGTGGGCTAGGTTTTTTGTGGTCTCAGCAGAAAGAGATACTGCCACCAAACCCTGGGTGCCACTGGCGAAGCTCCCGAAGGGTTTTCACACTTCAAATAATAGAGTTCTTTACTAAGATAATTCACATACTGCTTATGTCAAAAGCACTGAGTATTTGATTAGAAATTAAGACAGCCATGAGTCTCAAGTGAGTCTCTAGGATCAGCCCTATCAGCACAACCAAGAAACTTCATCCCTTTCTCGTGCCAGTGGGGGCCACATCTCTGCCCAGACCCCACATCCTCCATGCCAGGCCCCACTTTGCCCATTATCAAGTCTTTTGTCAAACAGCTCAACTGAAGGAGTCTTCATGGCTCTCCTACTTTGCCTCCCTCCAGAGTATGACAGTCCCCAGCCCAATACAGAATTTTATTCCCTCTTGTGTACTGAAGAGGCAGGGAAGTCCTCTGCTTGCTGGGTGTCAAGCCAGTGGTAACACTGAACAGTGACACTGCCAGCCTATCCAACTATACTGTGAACTGGATCAATTTTGTTCACATTTCACAGGAAATTACTGTAATAACTAGATCCAAGAAAGTGATTCTCAGGGGTCGGTACTGGGACTGGCACTGTTCAACATCTTTGTCAGCAACATGGACAGTGGGATCGAGTGCACCCTCAGCAAGTTTGCCGACGACACCCAAGCTGTGTGGTGCGGTCGACACACTGGAGAGAAGGGATGCCATCCAGAGGGAACTTCACAGGCTTGAGAGGTGGGCCCGTGAGAACTGCATGAAGTTCAACAAGGCCACATGCAAGGTCCTGCACGTGGGTTGGTGCCATCCCAAGCACAGCTATAGGCTGGGCAAGGAATGGGTTGAGAGCAGCCCTGAGGAGAAGGGCTTGGGGTTATTGATTGATGAGAAGCTCAACATGAGCCAGCAGTGTGCGCTTGCAGCCCAGAAAGCCAACCCTGTCCTGGGCTGCATCAAAAGAGGTGTGACCAGCAGGTCGAGGGAGGTGATCCTGCCCCTCTGCTCCACTCTTGTGAGACCCTACCTGGAGTACTGCATCCAGCTCTGGGGACCCCAGTACAGGAGAGACATGGAGCTGTTGGAGCGAGTCCAGAGAAGGACCACAAAGCTCATCAGAGGGCTAGAGCACCCCTCTTATGAGGACAGGCTGAGAGAGTTGGGATTGTTCAGCCTGGAGAAAAGAACGCTCCAGGGAGACCTTATAGCAGCCTTCCAGTACCTGAAGGGGCCTACAGGAAAGCTGGTGAGGGACTGTTTATGAGGGAGTGTAGTGACAGGAAAAGGGGTAATGGGTTCAAGTTGAAGGAGGGGCTATTTAGATGAGATGTTAGAAAGAAATTCTTTACTGTGAGGGTGGTGAGGCACTGGAACAGGTTGCCCAGAGAGGTTTTGGAGGCCCCATCCCTGGAAGTGTTCAAGGCCAGTTTGGATGAGGCTTTGGGCAACCTGGAGGGTGTCCCTGCCCACAGCAGGGGGTTTGGAACTAGATGATCTTTGAGGTCCCTTCCAACCCAAACCATTCTGTGATTCTATGATTCTATGAAAATACATTATTTTGACCAAAGTAAAACATTCATTTCTACAGGATCAGACATCTCATGTTTACAAGTTCTTCACTTCAAAAAATTACAAATGTACAAGTTAAAATGACAAGGTAAAAAAATAATAATTTCAGCAGGACTGAAACTAAATATTTTGGAACAATTTGTTTAACACACAAAAAGCTCAAATTCATTCCTTCTTCCTTATTTGGAAGGTAACAAAATATTGAAAAGTAGGACTGCCTATGGTACTGAAGTTCAACGTTTCATACAGGTCTAACAGGCTACAGCACCATGCAGCAAGCAGGCTATCAGGAGGGTTGTTTACTCTTCGGTATGCCACAGTTTTGCCAGAGGACAGGAGTTTCTTCTGTGACTCTATGATTAGGCATATCTTTGGCTAACTTTGCTGTCCTTAACAAGTAATCATAAGTACCAGAAACATCAAACCTACAGCATACCTTCACTTTTCCAGCTTCTTTGAAATATTTGTTTCGTTGCTAGGCCCTATGAAATACTCTGTAAGCATCAGAAGACAAAGATGAGAGTCATCACATCAGGAAAGAAAACCGCAAGCAAGATACCATTGTGGGAACCAGATGACTTTTCTGGGCCCTTGACACTAAAAGCCGCACCTGGCATCCCCACTTGCTGCCCGTTTGTTTCATACTGTTCCTCGGAAAGTCAGTCATGACTCACTTCCTCTGGTCCTGACGCTTCCGCTGAGCAGGGAGATGTTGCTCACTGCCTAGTGACCGTGCTTGTACGAGTGATGGCTGGTCATACTTGTCACAGAGGAATTTTCTGCCATGAATCCTGAGACGATGCTTGAAAATAGTATGTATTTCAGAGCTACAGTTGTTTGGCATTGTCCTAGTTTTGGAGCAATGGTTAATTAGGCCACTCTATTTTACTGGAAAATTTTCAATCTTGCCCTTTATTTGACTCTGTATTTCAGTAGAAAAATTAGAAACCACATCAAGAGGCTTCAATTTTCCTTTCCTAAACAAAATCAGGCTGCCAATGACTCAACAGTCTCGAAGAGAGGCGTAGTGGTCTAATGTTGGGGGGGTGTTTCTTGCAGTACTGAACTCTGTAAGGGCACAGTATTGCAGGAACACAACCTGCTTCATGTTTAAGCATGAACACCAGTTTTCAGTTCAACCAATACTTCTTCAGAATACCAAGCTCACTGAAACAATATTTTAACAGTTGTTTAAAATCAAACGCTGATTCAGACAGTGTTCCAGCTCAGTTTGTTATTGATCAAGCAAACACATTTCATAGAATCATAGAATCATAGAATAGTTTGAATTGGAAGGGACATTTGAAAGTCATCTAGTCCAACCCACCTGCAATGAGCAGGGACATCTTTTTTACACATTGTAAAAAAAATTTTTCCTTATACCTAGTCTAAATCTACCCTCTTTTAGTTTAAAACCATTACCTCTTGTCCTATTGCAACAGGCCCTGCTAAAAAGTTTGTCCCCATCTTTCATATAAGCCCCCTTTAAGTACTTGAAGGCTGCTAGAAAGGTCTCCCTGGAGGCTCTTCTTCTCCAGGCTGAACAATCCCAACTCTCTCAGCCTGTCCTCATAGGAGAGGTGCTCCAGCCCTCTGATCAGCTTCGTGGCCCTCCTCTGGACCCGCTCTGACAGCTCCATGTCTCTCCTGTACTGGGGCCCCCAGAGCTGGACCCAGTACTCCAGGTAGGGTCTCACAAGAGCGGAGTAGAGGGGCAGGATCACCTCCCTCGACCTGCTGGTCACACTTCTTTTGATGCAGCCCAGGACACGGTTGGCTTTCTGGGCTGCAAGCGCACACTGCCGGCTCATGTTGAGCTTCTCATCAACCAAGACCGCCAAGTCCTTCTCCTCAGGGCTGCTCTCAATCCATTCCTCGCCCAGCCTGTATTGATACTGGGGGGTGTCCCAACCCAGATGCAGAACCTTGTCCTTCAGACACATCCTTGATCCCTGACCACAGATCAGGCTGGCTGGCTGCATAAGATAGAGCAGGAGAGAGCTGTCACACTCTGGTGTAAATAAAATGTGTACAGTAGATAGATGAGTTTTAAGCAGAATGCAGCAGATTTTATAAGACTGGCATTACCAAATAACATCTTGGTTATGAATTGTAGCACTTGTAATCTGAAACAGTGAAATTATTTCCTCTGTGGAAAACTACTAGGACCTGCAGAACCAGTATCACTTTATAAATCTGCCAACTGTCCTGGTTTTGGCACGGATGGAGTTAATTTTCCTACTAGCAGCAGGTATAGTGTTGTAGTTTTGATTTAGGATGAGAATAATGTTGAAAACACACTGATGTTTTCATTGGTGCCAAGCAGTCAAGGACTTTTCAGCTTCTCCTACTGCCCTGCCAACGAGAAGGGGACAGAGCCAGGACAGCTGACCCCAACTGGCCAAAGGGATATTCCATACCATATGACATCATGCTCCATATATAACTGGGAGGTGGGCCAGGAGGCAGCTCGGCTTGAGAACTAGCTGAGTATCAGCTGCGGTTGGTGAGCAATAGTGCCATGCATGAATTGTTTTTTATATTCTTTTATCATTATTATTACTATTGTCTTCTTTTTCTGTCCTATTAAACTGTCTTTACCTCAACCCACAAGTTTTACCATTTTTTTTTTCTTTTTGAGTCTCTCCCCCATCCCACAGTGTGTGTCAGGGAGTGAGCAAACTTCTGTGTGGTTGTTTTAGCTGCCTTCTGGGTTAAACCACGACACCAACAAAGGAGTTGACTTACCTCCTAGGAAAACATGGATTTTGTACAGCAGCATAACCTTTAGTCAGGCAGGTATTTTATAAATATTATTTCCATTACAATTACCTGAAATCATATCTTAATATGGTTGACCATGATTTCAATAAAGAACTCTGATATTTGAAAGTATTGCGGTGTGAGAAACAGGATGCGTGTACAGCACACTTGCGTGCTGGAACGGGTGGCCGTTAAAAGATGATTTTATTGACGTGTTCTGCAGAAAACCTCCAGCTCCAAGGTGAACACATTCTGTATTGGTAGCTGACATTCCTGACTTCGTAGTTCGCAAGTAAGAACCTCTCTCAGATCCTCTAAGTCTGCAGAGTGGGAAAACATTGCTCCCTAACAGAACTTATTTTCATGGCTATAAATAAACAAGTATCTCCAGGAAACAGAAAAGGCAATGATATGTATTTGTTGAACAATGCTAAGCAATACATTTTGAGCAAAATCACAACACAGCCTTGGAGGATAATTTTTCAAAACACATAGGCTCTTGTAAAGCAGTCACTTTCTTTTTTTTTACAGAAGTAAGTAGTGCTGTTAACAAAAATTTGCTGACATCTTCCACTAAGCTGTCGTACGACTGGAAACTGTTAATACCACT
The DNA here is from genome assembly GCF_028858705.1 of Grus americana. Lineage (NCBI taxonomy): Eukaryota > Metazoa > Chordata > Aves > Gruiformes > Gruidae > Grus > Grus americana. The sequence continues at coordinate 35,186,230 of NC_072856.1, read as the reverse complement.
ACGATTTTTCAGTGTGTCTCTCTTATGATAAATCAGGTAATACATCTCCTCACAAGTAAACAAAAAAGGAGGGAGGAGTGTAAAAGGCTTTGTTTGTGCCATGAAAGAGGAAGAACCTAACCGATACCCAGGTAGCAGGTGACAGTCACTGTGCTCCCAGATGACAATGCTGTATCCTACACAAGACACAGCTTCTGAGGCAAATTTCAAAGACTTTGAAATAAGGTCTGATCATACTTAGAAAGTAGTCAATAACACATTTTTAAGACAGACCGTAAAGGATGAAGCCAGGCATAAATGCACAAAGGCGTTTTTAGAACTCAGTCATCCTGACGGTTTCAAAATGCTCCACTCCATTATAGAAAAAAGGTTACATATTTAGCATTTAGTGTTGAAAATGATGATGTCTAAAATGACGGTATTGTTATCAACAACATTTTCAATGTATTCTCTCACATACAGTATTTGGAGGTAGATTGAAAAATTATAGTATTTACAGAATTACAGTTTTGCCCTGTATTTCAGCCTAAATTAAACACCAGAAATTTTTCGTTTTCCAGAACAGGCGCTTGTCTATTAGAAATTATTGGTTTTAGTCTCTTTGAAGTTATACTGCCATTATTTCTTTTATACCAGATAGCATATTGCTAATTTCTACAGTGCAAATGAAAGAAAACTCAAATCTTCTGCTTCTCATTATACAGTCAATAAAATGTTCTGCCACTGCCTCAGATCTCTGTCCGGAAGTTAATGATCTCATTACACTTTCTAGAGGAATGCTGGAATAACCCTGATGTCCTCACTTTAATTACTTTTTTAAAACTCCATTGAAATTAAGACGTCTCCGGGGCAGTTTTACTGCTGCTGATTTCAGGTCGAAGATTAGATATAGTTCCCTACAGTCAGAAGAAGTACATCGAGAATCAAGTTTCCTGTTGCTGCTCTTTGTATCGCTCTAAATATTACACCCAGATTAAAGACACATGTTCTGAAAAGCCTAACAGGTATATATTTCATATAGTACCTTCATATACAGCAAGCACCGATTTATAGGAATGCTTTGTAAGTTTTAGCAGTCAGCATGTGTGCCATTCAATACGCTTCATTTTGAAAGTACAATGCAAATTCCAAAGTCCTGCCCTCTGACAAAGACCTGAGCGATAGTCTGATAGTGAGCTCTTAACATATGTATCCAAACCTTAAGGGCCTAACTGAATACCTGTTTTGGTGGGTGGATAATATCCATAGACTCCTTGTGGGCTTAACATTGGGACCATAGTGAAAAGAAGTTTCTGGAATAAAAATGTTTATCTCTTCAAAGTACTTTTTGCAAAGCAAAATCAACTATGTCATTTTTAGGGACTCCTTATGTGAGAATAAACGGAATAAAAGAACAACTAATTTTATCTTTAAAAAAAAAAAAAAGAAGCTTTCTATCACTTTATTACAAAGTTAATTTGGTAATAGACTTAGTAAACTGGAAACCTAGAAATTGTATTAGCAAATAGGTTTATTTTAAGTTAAGGCTGCTTAAGGTAGGTATTTTAACTGTGGATCAAGGTCTTGGTGCTCCACTGGCCCACAGTATAGGTCTTCTCAGTAGTATTCATATATTTTATTGCTACTCCAGAAGGAAGGATGATGATATTTAACATGATAGTTAAATTAATGCTCTTATTTTCAAAACAAGAGCCATACCTCAAAAGTTAGTCTGTCGTTGTCAGCTGAATTTGGAATCTCACCTAACAAGTCTTGGGCAGCGAAGAATAGTCTCCGCTCCTCGTATCTGAGACAAATCAAGTTGTTAAAATCTCCCTTCACAAGGTGTTAGACCAGTTCTATAGTTTGCTGGGCTTTTGAGGAATGAGTTTGCATGTGACCTCAGGACTACAACCTTAACCAGAGTGCAAATACGTGGACAGGGAATTTGTCTATGAGCAAAGCTTACTGATTATTGACCCCATCACCACGTGTAATCATTTCATTCTGTTGTCCAAGTGAAATGGATCCCTTCTCAAATGGTGAGCTGCAGCTCTTGGAAGTTCTCCAAATGAAAAATTCTGAGAGTTGGGATGTGAAAGAGAGGAAATTTTACTGAGGTTGAAGTACCTTTCTCTTGCCAGTTAGGTGGCAACCCCACTGATTTAAGGCCCTGGACCCAGCAGCTTAGAGGTATATACAGCGATACATAAACACTGAAAATAAAATTGCATATCCTACACAAGTAAATCTTTGGTTTTGGGGTTTTTTTTAAATGCACTTATTGTTCCACAGACTTATCTTTCATATACTTAACTTTTCATAGGAGGATTTCGATACAATTTAGAAAACGCTTTTCCTCACTTTTGCTTCCTCAGCAGGCATTTTTCAGGTGAGCCAACTGAAAGACAAGAGCTCTCTAAGGACATATTAGCAGATCATTAGCAAGCAATGGAAGCCAAGAACCTAACCTCTGATTTAACAAGGAGAAGAGCATTCAATGAGTGGATATACCTATCTACATGAACATACTTTTATGAATTTACTTCCTTGTTTTCGAGAAATTTGTTAGTATATGCACAAGAAATAATCATTAAATTATGTCAGAACTGCTGTACTCTATCCACAATTTAGTTTTTAATTCATGGGTATCATATAGTAAATTTCTTAATGACTAGGGGGTTTTATTCTCTTCTAGAAATGACTGAACACAGCTTAGAAAAATGAGAAGTATCTGAGAGGAACTGTACAAAAGGACAACCAGCTCCTGTTCAGGGATATGAATTCTGGACAGTTCTATGAATTCATTTGTTCACTTTTTCAAAGAGAATAATTTTCTCCCCACTCCCATGTATGGCAGAGAACAGAAATTTTTCCATTTCCATGAGAAAAGTTATTCTTGCAGGTCCCTATGTTCTCATCAAAAGGGTTAGCAAAATACCAAAATTTAACAAAAGTAAAGAAAAAAAATACCTCAGTTATCCTGAAAACAAGTCCAAACCTCCTACTCAGAAAGCACTTCTGCCAAATTGGTCCCATGGTGAGAATCTTGAAAAGCAGAAGTGAAGTTTTAGTTTACACAGAAAAAAAAGAGTAAGAGAAAACTTTTGCATGGTAATCTGAAAAATAAAAATGTAACTTGCAGCAGAAGGTGCATAAATCATAGCAAGTTAATCTTGTTCTAAAGCTCACTTTACTATGATCTGGTTTAATAATGCTTTGTTTAAGAATGGATCTTAATTGATAACTCAGACCTGAAGGCATCAGAAATCTGATTCAAATACAGGGTGAGAATGTGTAAATTTTATGTCACAATGCAAAATAAATAAACAAATTAAAGAAAAGTGAATGTATCAAAATTATTAACTTGGCCCTAAGCTACTTATACTGTCACACAAGATTCTAGGTAGAACTTAACTATATCCTTAAAGCACTTTGCATTTAACTCAGTGAACGAAACACATGTGATTTTCTATCCTGCTATCCAGAGGAAAAAGTCCTAGATCAAATCTGCAGAAAATTTTTCAAGGAAACTCTGAAAACATGAAGACTGATTACAATATAAACTCTCAGATTTCCACAGGCAATAACTTTTCTTTGTGTCCATCCCTCGAGAGCTAGCAACTTTGGTAATTCCTTATAATTACTATCTCATTCTGCCCACAAATAATGCCCAGACTTTTCTAGTTGATTACTACCATAATTAAATTAAACTCAGAGCAATTATTCGCATCTTGTACTGTGGTGGGTTGAGCCTGGCTGGGGGCCAGGTGCCCACCAGAGCCGCTCTATCACTCCCCTCTTCAGTAAGGCAGGGAGGGGAGAAAGGAGGATGGAAAAAAAAAACAACCCCAAACTCGTGGGTCGAGATAAAGGCAGTTTAATGTAGCTAAAGCAAAAAAGCCGCGCGCGGAAGCAAAGCAAAAAGCAAAAGATTATTCTCTACTTCCCATCAGCAGGCGATGTTCGGCCACTTCCTGGGAAGTAGGGCTTCAGTATGCGTACCCCTTACTCCGGAAGACAAACATTGTAAAAAAAAACAACGAATGCCCCCGCCCTGTTCCTCCCCCTATTCTCAGTTTCTTATTGCTGAGCAGACGTCATATGGTATGGAATATCTCTTTGGTCAGTTTGGGTCAGCTGTCCTAGCTGTGTCCCCTCCCAAGATCTTGCCCACCCCCAGCGTGCTGCTGGGGAAAAAGAAATGTTGGAAAGACAGCCTTGATGTGTGCTGGCACTACTCAGTAGTAGCCAAAACACTGGTGTGTTATCAACAGTTTGCTAGCTACCAATACACAGCACAGCACCATGAGGGCTGCTGTGGGGAGAATTAACTCCATCTCAGCTAGACCCAATACAATCTCCACCCCTTATTCCATACCATTTGTGTCATGCTCATGCTCCACACACTTTAATACATATATGTATATATTTTATAACCGTTTCATTGTATTTAGTTCTTATTAACTATAATCTCCAGTCCTTTAATAGATGGATGTTACTCTCCCGTTCCATGAGCTTCCTCTGCTCCTCCAGATGTTCATGAACCGACTATGACTTGGGCCCAATCTGTCAGGATGGCTGTTCAGGTTCAGTTGTTGGGCACCAACACCGGCTTGCTTCGGGCTGTTGTTGCATTCATCTGGCTCCTTGTGAAACTTGCTCTTCGTTGGTTTGGGTCATTCCTTCTACATTACTTCCTAAAACGTACAACTCACATTACAGATTATTTTACCCCAAGGTTAAATCTCCTTGAGGCACACACCGGGTCTCCCCATCCTTCCGCATTACCCACCAAGTACACCCAGGTCCCTGAGCGAAGACAATCCCAGAAATGGGTTTGCCTTTTCCCATGGGAGGAGCAATCCACACCGCCTTCCCCAGCCACTTTCCCATGTGTACTACAGGGACCTTGTCTCCTCCCACAGTATGTAGGGGTTTCGTTTGGGCAGGACCAGGACGGTTAGCAGATCCTCTGGTATTAATCAGCCAAGTGGCTTCTGCTAAATTTGTATCCCAGTGCTTCCATGCCCCATTACCTAATGCCCTCAACATAGTCTTTAACAGTCCATTATATCTCTCGATCTTTCCAGAGGCTTGTGGGTGATAGGGGATGTGATACACCCACTCAATACCATGTTTCTTTGCCCATGAGCTTATGACGTTATTTCGAAAATGAGTTCCATTGTCTGATTCAATCCTTTCTGGGGTACCATGTCGCCATAAAATTTGTCTTTCAAGGCCTAGGATGGTGTTTCGGGCAGTGGCATGGTTTACAGGAAATGTCTCTAGCCAACCAGTAGTTGCTTCCACCATGGTGAGTATGTAGCGCTTGCCTTGGCGTGTTCGTGGCAGTGGCCCAATATAGTCAATCTGCCAGGCCTCACCGTATCGAAAACCCAGCCACCGCCCTCTATTCCAGGGAGATTTTACTCGTGTCGCTCGCTTGATCGCAGCACATATTTCACATTCATGAGTGACTTGTGTGATGGCCTCCATGGTCAGGTCCACCCCTCGATCACGAGCCCATCTGTATGTTGCATCTCTCCCTAGATGTCCTGATGTTTCGTGGGCCCATCGAGCTACAAATAGCTCACCCTTACGCTCCCAGTCCAGGTCCACTTGAGCTACTTCAATTTTGGCAGCCTTGTCTACCTGTTCATTGTTTTGATGTTCTTCAGTGGCACAGCTTTTGGGTACGTGAGCATCTACATGACGTACCTTCACAGCCATGTTTTCTACTCGGGCAGCAATGTCCTGCCACAATGCAGCAGCCCAGATGGGTTTACCCCTGCGCTGCCAACTGGTCTTCTTCCACTGCTGTAGCCACCCCCATAGGGCATTTGCCACCATCCAGGAGTCAGTATAGAGATAGAGTACTGGCCACTTTTCTCGTTCAGCAATCTTTAGGGCTAGCTGAATGGCTTTCACTTCTGCGAACTGACTTGACTCACCTTCTCCTTCAGTGGCCTCAACGACTTGTCGTGTGGGACTCCATACAGCAGCTTTCCACTTCCGATGGTTTCCTACAACACGACAGGATCCATCAGTAAATAGAGCATAACGCCTTTCATCTTCTGGTAACTCATTATATGGTGGTGCCTCTTGGGCACGAGCTACCTCCTCAGGCAGTGCTCCAAAATCTCTACCTTCTGGCCAGTCCATAATCTCTTCCAGGATTCCTGGGTGATTGGGTTTCCCTAGTCGAGCTCGCTGCGTGATTAGTGCTACCCACTTACTCCACGTAGCGCTGGTTGCATGATGTGTAGAGGGCATGTTTCCTTTGAACATCCAATGTAGCACAGGCAATCGCGGTGCCAAGAGGAGAGATGCTTCTGTACCAACAACTTCTGAAGCAGCTCGAATCCCTTCATAGGCTGCTAGGATCTCTTTTTCAGTTGGGGTGTAGTGGGCTTCTGATCCTCGATACCCCCGGCTCCAAAACCCTAATGGTCGACCTCGGGTTTCTCCTGCTGTTTTTTGCCAGAGGCTCCAGGTAAGGCCGTGCTCCCCAGCTGCAGTGTAGAGTACATTTTGTACAGTTGGTCCTGTTCGGACAGGCCCAAGAGCTACAGCACGAGCTATTTCCTGTTTGATATGCTCAAAGGCTTGTTGTTGCTCAAGGCCCCATTCAAAATAGTTCTTTTTCCGGGTTACTCGATAGAGAGGGCTCACAAGCTGACTATAACCTGGAATATGCATTCTCCAGAACCCCACAAGGCCCAAGAAGGCTTGTGTCTCCTTCTTGTTAGCTGGTGGAGACATAGCTGCTATCTTGTTGACCACATCCATAGGCACATGACGGCGTCCATCCTGCCATTTTATTCCCAAGAACTGGATTTCTTGTGCAGGTCCCTTGACCTTACTTTTCTTTATGGCAAAACCAGCTTTCAGAAGAATCTGAATTATTCTTTCTCCCTTCTTGAATACTTCTTCTGCCTTATTACCCCACACAATGATGTCATCGATGTATTGTAGATGTTCTGGGGCACCACCCTTTTCCAGTGCAGTTTGGATTAGTCCATGACAAATAGTAGGACTATGCTTCCACCCCTGGGGCAATCGATTCCAGGTGTATTGGACACCTCTCCAAGTGAAAGCAAACTGTGGCCTGCATTCGGCTGCCAAAGGAATTGAGAAGAATGCATTGGCGATGTCAATTGTAGCATACCACTTGGCTGCTTTTGACTCCAGTTCATATTGGAGCTCTAACATGTCTGGTACAGCAGCACTCAGTGGTGGTGTCACTTCATTCAGGCCACGATAGTCCACTGTTAACCTCCACCCTCCATCAGACTTTTGCACTGGCCATATGGGACTATTAAAAGGTGAATGAGTCTTGCTGATGACTCCCTGGTTCTCCAGTTGATGAATCAGCTCATGGATGGGAGCCAGGGAGTCTCGATTTGTGCGGTATTGCCTCCGGTGCACTGTCCTTGTAGCAATTGGCACCTGTTGTTCTTCAACTTGCAGCAATCCCACAACAAAGGGATCTTCTGAGAGACCAGACAGTGTAGATAACTGTTTGATCTTCTCTGCATTCACAGTGGCTACACCAAAAGCCCATCGGTACCCCTTTGGGTCCTTGAAGTACCCTCTCCTGAGGTAATCTATGCCAAGGATACAAGGGGCCTCTGGGCCAGTCACAATGGGGTGCTTCTCCCACTTGTCCCCTGTTAAGCTCACCTCAGCCTCCAATACGGACAGTTCTTGGCATCCCCCTGTCACTCCAGAGATCCGGATGGGTTCTGTGCCCCTATACCCTGATGGTATCAGTGTACACTGTGCACCAGTGTCTACCAAAGCCTTATACTTCTGTGGGTCTGATGTGCCAGGCCATCGAATCCACACAGTCCAGTATACCCGGTCATCCCTTTCCTCCTCCTGGCCGAAGGCAGGGACCCTCTATTCCTGTTCCTGGTCAGAGTATTCACTGTCTGACCCTCGCAGTGACAGACCAGAAGTCCCCTCACCAGGATCAAGGGAGGTGATTTTAGTTTTACATCTGGGAGATCGCTGTTTGCCTTCTCGGGTCTCTGTAGCAACTACATTGACGGCCTTCTTGGGTGTCCCCTTCTTAACAGCTGTCTTCCCTCTTAGTTCACGAACACGGGCTTCCAACTTAAAGGTGGGTTCACCATCCCACTTCCTCATGTCCTCCCCTTGGTCACGCAGGAAAAACCAGAGTGTACCACGTGACATATACCTGGGACTCCCTTTCCCTCTGACCGGAGCAGGAGATGACTGATTTCTTGGGGTACCTCTGACAGCCAACGTGCTGGCCCGTAGGGAGGAGGAGGTACAGAGGTTTTCTTCAAAGTTCTGAAGCCAAGAAGACACCTTCTCCACAGTTGGTGTGTCCCTATCTGGGAAATACATTGCTGCCAAGCTGTTAGAATACGATGCTGGGGCACTTTGAATCACCTTCCTCCACATGGCCCGTGTGCACAGGACATCCTCTGGATCTTTGGAGACCTCCTCATCATCTAGATCACTATAGATGACTTCCAACACTGCTAGTTCTCTCAGGTACTGGATGCCTTCATCTGCGGTGGTCCACTTTCCTGGGAAGTTGACAAGATCTTCCTTGAATGGGTATCTTGCCCTCACACTTGAAAGCAGCCGTCTCCAGAGACTGCAAATTGCTGTCTCTTTTCCAATTCCCCTCTCAATTCCTCGGTTTCTAGCGAGGGATCCCAGCTGTTGGGCTTCCCTGCCTTCCAGTTGCTGACTGTCGGCCCCATTATCCCAGCATCGAAGCAGCCAGGCAGCAATTCGCTCACCAGGCTGGCGGCTGTAATCTTTCCGCATATCTCGAAGTTCGGATGAGGTCAGAGACCGGGTAGTTTCTGCTTCTTGTCTGATTTCTCTCACTCCTTCCTCCCACTTCTTTGCTGAAGGACCGGCTTCCTGCTCAAACCTCTCCTCCTCTTCTTCCTCTTCCCTTACTAGTCGATGATATGGACCTGTTGACCTCCTGGTCCACTGTTTCTTTTTTACTACTGGGGCAATTACTGTAGTTGTCATTGTTTGTGTCCCTATCTCAGCCACGGTGTCCTCAGCTGCAGTTTGGGTGCCTTCCTCAACCACAGTCCTCTGGGAGTACTGCACTGTGGCTCGATAGGCACAGGCCAGGCCCCAATACAGCGCTAGAAGCTGTTGGTTTTCGTTGGGGTAGGCAAGGCACCCTTCTATCAGGTGGCGCGTCAGTTTGCTGGGATTGCTTGCCTGTTCGGGTGTGAAGTCCCAGGCTATAGGAGGTGATAATCGCCCTAGGAACCTGCCCAAATCCTTCCATACACCCTGCCACCCAGGGACCGGCTGCCTCAGGGCACGTTTCACTATTGCTTCACTCAAAAGTTGTCTCCCCTTAAACCAGGACGAAACCAAACTCCACAACACCCGTAATATGCCAGCAGTATTAATTAGTAATATTAATGAGCTTACATAAGGGTGAACAAGGACCTTGGGAGCCTGCATAATGAAACCATCCACGTCAAACCCAGGTAGAGAGAGAGAGATGTATTCCCCCATCATGTCCACAAGATAGCTCCCCCAGCACAGCAATAGCAACGATGCCAGGGCCATGCACATAACCATTGTTTGTACTAGCATGCTCCCAAGTTCCTTCATCCTCCCCACAAAATAGCTCCCCCAGCACAGTAAGATCATCAACACTAGGCCAAACCACAGAGCAGCCATTGTTTGTATCAGCATGTTCCTAAGTTTAGCAAAATAGAGATAAGCAGCACAGCTAACAAACCCCGTGACCTGCACAGGAGCTTGCAACTTAATAACTACTATAGCTGTAGCACCCTTAATACTAAACTGCCTTTGTCGTGCCCCACGTTGGGCGCCAAAAAGGACTGTGGTGGGTTGAGCCTGGCTGGGGGCCAGGTGCCCACCAGAGCCGCTCTATCACTCCCCTCTTCAGTAAGGCAGGGAGGGGAGAAAGGAGGATGGAAAAAAAAAACAACCCCAAACTCGTGGGTCGAGATAAAGGCAGTTTAATGTAGCTAAAGCAAAAAAGCCGCGCGCGGAAGCAAAGCAAAAAGCAAAAGATTATTCTCTACTTCCCATCAGCAGGCGATGTTCGGCCACTTCCTGGGAAGTAGGGCTTCAGTATGCGTACCCCTTACTCCGGAAGACAAACATTGTAAAAAAAAACAACGAATGCCCCCGCCCTGTTCCTCCCCCTATTCTCAGTTTCTTATTGCTGAGCAGACGTCATATGGTATGGAATATCTCTTTGGTCAGTTTGGGTCAGCTGTCCTAGCTGTGTCCCCTCCCAAGATCTTGCCCACCCCCAGCGTGCTGCTGGGGAAAAAGAAATGTTGGAAAGACAGCCTTGATGTGTGCTGGCACTACTCAGTAGTAGCCAAAACACTGGTGTGTTATCAACAGTTTGCTAGCTACCAATACACAGCACAGCACCATGAGGGCTGCTGTGGGGAGAATTAACTCCATCTCAGCTAGACCCAATACATGTACTTAATTTCAAATCTGTTCCTTCTGTTGTGGACCAGAAGTGAAGCTTGTGCACTCTTAGTGTTTCTGTTTTCTTGACAGTATGAATGGATTTTGTAAAATATATTACCCTTCGCTACAAACCTTGTCACACTCATATCCGTTTATGATGGATACAATATTCCTTTAAAGATTTTTTTTTTTTTAGAGTTTTGCTATATGTAGCCCCATGGTTATCAGTTTGCAGTTGTGGACTATTCCTGAGAGTCTGCGAAGAAGTAAAAAAAGAGTGAGTCTATTTTGGGAGGCTGAAATTCTCTATGCATGGTCTATGTTTCCACTGGAAATCATCTCAGCAGGTGCAAATCACAACAAAAGTTGAACACTTAGGGTTAGCTAATGCAAGGCCGTTACCAACTGCCACGTGCTCATTTGGCACAGTCATGACAACTGGCCCTTACAAATGAAACCTCCGTGTCACAGCACTTGCTAGTTATCCCCCAGACTGCTTAAGAATTTTGTGCACGTGCACACACAAATACAAATGGAGAAAGGCTACAGCAAGTAATAAGGAAGGTCAAAGGCACAAGCACAAGAGCTGGAAATGTGACTGAGTCTCTTTGGGCACCTTCATGGATGTCCTAATGTTGGATACAGACCTGTGAATGGGTCACAGAAGAGACAACCAGGCAGTACGCAGATCCTTCAAGCAAAAAACAGTGTGATAACATCGTTACCTGAAAATGCAATTGAGCATGTCCAGAGTCTGGGTTTTGGATATATATTTGTATGGGTTTTGGATATATACTTGCTATGAACTTCACTTATTTTCAGTATTGCCAGCACTTCAAAGAATTTCAGTTTTATTTTGGAACGTAACAAGTTCCATTCTTTCATTTACTGAAGTTGGCTATAGCGACCCATTAATACCTAAAGCATTATTATGTTATTTTAGTGAAAGGATTACTCCAAAGCCACTGAGGAACACAGCCTGCTGGTATGCACACTGTGTGCCCAAGCAAGGGAGCAGACAGACCTGTCCCTGAGGACAGGCTGGTTTGAATTCCACAGTTTTTATACATTGTAGTCTTTCGCCACTGACAAACTAAAGCCAGAATTTATACTCTCAGTCCTGGAGTGGTCAGTTAAAAAACAAGGAATTTAAAAAAAAAGACAAAAAAATAAAGACAATCATTATCATAGTCTTTAGAACACTCTTAAAAGACACTATATTATTAAATTTTGCCATATTTTCATGCCAGCTCTCACTTTTTTCTGCTGCTTTGTGCAGAAGTGCAACACAGAAGACTGCTGAAGCTCTGTTGATGTCTCTCCTTGCTTTTGGCCAGATGAGGAAGTTCTGGATTTGGTCTAAATTAACTTCTTCTGCTTGGTAAAATGCAGGTTTTGATGCTAATTCTTTAACCATTAAATCAAAGAGCAAAACAGTTTGTACCTGAGAGCGTCAACAAGACTCGCAAGATGTTGGTTGCTGGAACTCAACCTGAATTCATGTTCCCTACAGATGCTGGCTGCTTGAAACGGGTGACACAGGAGTCATTTTAAGAAGGTCTCAGAGTGTTTGTTCCCTGCTGCCTTCTCTTGCCTCAGCCAGAAGGCATAGCTGGAGGCTGCAGGGAGTCCTGGCCTTCACCTGTACTCCATGGGGAGCTCTCGGGAGCATGGGCACTTGGTGGACCTTCCATTTCCCTGGGGAAAATCTTCAGGGTTACAACTGAGTCAGCCCCAACGTTACTCTAGCAAGGCAGTACTGTACATGAACAACGATTTTGGCCTCTATGCCACCCTGAGAGCTGCTGTCCATCACAGTGTAGATGCTTGCCTGATGATCACTAGTGAGGGATTCATTCTTATATCTCAACTAGAAGATGGCTGGAGCTATGGGAGTCTGATGATCCTCATTTTTTATTCATTCACACATTGCTCTTGTTGACTTTGAATTTTCCCGACATGTTAAAACATTCAGATTAACATTGACCAGACTTAGGTCCTCTGGACTTTACTTTCCCAAGGCCTAGGGACCTTGAAACAGTTATTGATAATATTTTGTAGCCATGTTAGGCTCTATTCTCAACAAACTTGATAAAAGGGGCCTTAATACTAGAGGAAATCAGGTCAGCTACCTCTGGTGTGTGACAGCCCAGATGTGCAAAACTTACAGCGATGGATAAGATGGATGAGAACAGCATCTGAGAATGATATGCAGATGCCTCAAAAGCATCTTGCTTTCCTTTGTCATGCAGCAGTGGTATGAGAGACACATATAGCAGACATGGTATATACTCCAAAGCAAAAAGGCTTTTGGCATGAATTGTCTGCAACCGTAATGAAGTTTCAGACATTTTAAGTATCACACTAAACCACAGAGCTGATATAGAATACTTGAGAAGGAGAACAAAAGATTGGTGTTCTAATAACAAAACTTAGCACTTAAAAATAAATACAAAACCACAAAACTTTACTTTCTGTGTGGTATTTGGTCTCTGAGAAGTTGCAAACAGGCTGGTTTTGTCTTTATTTTCTGGTTCTACAGACTGTGGTCTAAAAAAAGAATTGGTTTTAGAGTCCAAGAGCAAGTCATCTGCAAAGTTCATTTTAATGACGGAACGCAGATTGTTGTTCATTTGGGTTTTGTATATGTTCTGCTTATCTTCACGAAGGTAAACATCTCTGGAATGTCAGGATTAAAATATTTAGGATGTTATTTCTAGCCATCACTGCCTACTGATCTGACTGCTTTGTTTTAGTTAAACTTCCATTTGCTAATGAAATCAGAATTTTCTAAAATGAACATCATGTACATCAAATGTGCTGGCGTAGTAATTTGAGCATTCTCATATTTGAGGAAGTCCTGCGAAAAATATAAAGTTTTCTACTACTCAGACTCCTCTTTCAGTTTTCCTGTGCTGCAACTCTCAGTTTTTTGCAATGCTTTTATATCACAACCATCATTTTATCTTGTTGGACACTATTTCTATTGGAAAAGGGGCAGGTATAATTCTTTCAGTTTTTAGAGTCTGTTAATCACACACCCCAAGCTCTGGGTACATAGCTATCATTATAAAGCATACCTTTCATAAGTGAAAAATAGCTACACAATAACAAATTGATTCTCCATCCCTTAAAATGTACTTCTCTCCTCTCTCGTTCACCCCCCAAAACTCGGAGACTGATGAGATTTGCAGAAGACTTCCCTCCTTTAACAAAATTGATATAATAGCTCCCTTTTGTCAATGGCAACAGTGTGCATTGCTGGATGAAGAGTGGTGTCTGACTCTGGTTTTCCTCGCCAGCTCTTCTAGGTGTACTACAACACTTTACCAAATGAGATACTCCTGAAATCTCTTCACCTGACCATGGATTTCCAACTGCTATTGAAAAAGGCAGACCGGCACACACAGTGTTACCAACTCTTTTCTTTCTCTTCTGAGAGTGTTCACTGTTTATGCCAGCAATGATCAGGATCAATAGAGAAGAAAGGAAACACCCTGTCCTGTCCTGTCCTGTCCCCTCCCTCCTGGTTACCAGCTAAATACAGCTCTAATAGGCTTGATGCTAGATTTCCAACACATTTCTCTTTCGTTTTCCACTTAGAATATTGATAGTTTTTCTGTTTTAACTATACTCACAGCCCATAGATGTCTCTCCAGGTATACAGGAATGTGCACACCCACGTAGTTCACTGGTATTCCTCCAGGAAAACACTGGTCTGAATACCTTACACTTCGAAATCTGCACAAGTATGCTCACAGAAGTATGCATATCTCTCCAATCAATGCAGTTATGCTCAGCTGAAGGTGCCCTAAAGGTCTTTTACAAATTATTTCTGACTGAGTGAAGCAACCACGAAGAACAAAATCAGTTCCGAGCTTTGATCTGGTAACTCAATCCCCACAGGTGTCAGAAGGACTGATATGCAATTGTTTTTGAACTAACTTATATACAGGAATTGCCTGTGCCTCACTGGGAATATCAGTAAACCTCAGGATACAAATAGAAAAGTTTGCCTTTACCTGCAAGCAAACAAAAAACCTATGATATACCAAAGGATATTACACACAGGTAGAGACACATAACCCACTATATCACAGATTGAGGTAGAATTCAAATAACACAATCACTTGAACCTTGAAAGAGGTTCAGATGGCAAGGAAACTTTCCCTTTAGATACTCCTCAGTTCAGTAATTATCTGTCTTTGTTATCTGTCTTAGCTATTCATAGTGCCCTTATTAACATAGGATCTCGTTAGTCCCATGGCACTGCTGTAGTGTAAGATTTTACTAATGACTCCTTCCACAGAGCTGGCACGGGGCACAGAGGCATTCTGGTCAGATTGTTCAAAGCCATTTAGATTCCCATCTGAAATCAGACATGTGTAAATACATTTGAGGGTCTGAGAAAAGCACGGCCTGAGATCACTGTGGGGGTTACAGAGTGCTGGAATTAGGATTTCCCAAGTCCAAGCTGGTGCCTAAGAAATGTATCTTCTTTATTATCATCTCAATACTACTTGAAGGCAGCCCATTAGTTTCTGTGAAAGTCGTTTTAGGTTGATTTTGGTCAAACTCCAAATGAATAGATGACAATTGCACTTCTGATTATATGAACCAGTTACTGTGCATCAGCAGCTTTCCAGCACCCATCCAGCTGTGTTTCTTAGCCTGAGGTAAATACCATGCAATTCCAGGTAGCTCACCTCCGCAGCAAGGGAAGCACAAGCTACTTCAAATTTAACCTAGAGTAAGTCTTCACACAGAAGACCTTTTTCCTTAAGTAGCTGACTACCTATAAATTCACAGGGTAACTTACAGCTTTGCAGCACAACCATATGATCAGACCGTGACTGCAGTTTCTACAGGCTTGGAGAGCCTGATGAGGGGAACAAACTTTCAGCTTTGGGTAATAGCCTGCATTTGTCAGGAACCTCTTAAGCACAGGCCAGCCATGTTTTGTGATTTCAGATGAGTGAGGTGCTCGCATGTGCACTGGCCTGCTCTGTGGCCATTCACCTCATCCTATCAAGTTAGGAGGAAAGGTTCAAGTCCACAGAGGTACAAGGTGCTGAACTCCCAGGGGGTAATAGTCCCTAGAGAGGAGTCAAGCAGCTAAATGTTCTTTTGTGGATCTAAACCTGGGCTAGCAAATGGAGTCATTGTGGTCTACCCCCTAGCTTAAATAAACACCAACTGAAACTTGTCACATATGGCACCTAATTTTGTCAAAGTCTGCCTCAAAAGTACTCAGCCTTCACTTTATCAAAAAGGCTTTTGCCAGAAACAGCAGGTTAGAAATTGGAAGAAAATGAATCAGAATATCAGGATAGAAGTGGTGCTTTTTTCACAGTGAATTAATAATTGCTATTTTCAGAGCAGTTGGAACATTACCAAGGATAAAAGACCAACACAAAGACTGCTACAGAGAGTCCTTCTTTCATAACCCTAGTAGGACCAAGCATCTAAAGGAGAGGTTGGATGCATTCACTGGATATACTTTAGCAAGTTTAAATACAGAAACAGTGAAAGAACTTTTACAACAATTTATGAGAGCTCAACAGTGATTGCATTTTAACAGCTGTTCCTGGTCCTCTGGGCCACTGCACTCTTATGGAGTCAGTTTTTCTGCTGAAAGAAATGATTAAATTATTCACACAGAGTCCCTGAAAAGGTGTCAGTATGAGCAGCTGGAAATTTAGGATCTAACAACTTGAGCATTGGAAAAAAAAGTCATCACTAGTTTATGTTCCCCTGTGGAGATCAAAAATAAAAAGTTAAATTCTGGCAGAATCCAGGCACTTTCTACAACCCAACACACATTTAACTTCAACAAATTGGAATGAATATCTAGTCTCATTGTTTTCCATGTAAACTCAACCTGATGGTATGTGATGCTTGAACCATTTTTAGATCCATAGGCCAGTAATGATTAATAGTGACCTATATTCAGCGTAGCATTATATTGCTCTCTAGAGTTTGGATATTGCTCACTAATGAAATACAGCTACTACTTTGGGGAGATGGAGTGACTATGCTACATTTTGAAGGATTGTGTGAAGTGGGAAAGAGACCCAAATGCTTGTTTTAGCTGAAACTCTTGGAGACGTTTAAGTGGTAATTGACTACATTGGAGCATGGCTCAGTTTGGGGGGGCTAATAGTTGTACTGTAGAAAATGGTACCTTGGGGACATTGCTAATCTCTCGGGTCTCCCTCGCTTTCACACCTTACACAAAAAGCCTGTGACGGCACACAGGATGCCAAGAGCACACCGAACTGATGGGTTTGCCCATAGAATTTGCCGTGTAGGAAATGACTTTGTCACTACCTAGAGTCCTTGGACTTTCTTTAGCAAAGTCTTAGTGATGATCCAGGAGTGTGTCAGGTTTTGAATGCTGATTACTTAAAAGCAGCTATGAAATACCCTGCCCATCACCTGACTTATGCCTGATACCTATGCTGTTGTAGTCATTACTCTGTGTGTATGATATTCCAGCCTGGATAAAACGGAAAAAGTGCAACTCTGGAACAGATGGTGCCAGATTTTCAACAGGTAGCTCTTGCCACCCTCTCTAGAAACTGCTGGATGCTGAGCAGTTGGGAAATCTGGCCACTGCCTTAGGTGTCTGAAAGGGAACTTCTGGTACTCTGTGGGAAATCTGGCCTTTATTATTATTATTTCTGAAGCATTAGAAAATGGTCCATAAGATCCCACTATGCCAGGCTGCCACAAATGGGAGGTCTTCACTTCCAGATGGGTATAAGTGCTGCGTGCAGGTCTTTGTCAGTTGAGTGGCCTTTGTGTAAAGATGCCTGGTGACCCAGTCTCTCCTTTCAAAGGTTTGAGGGTCTTTGTAAAAGAAAATTTTTAGCTCCACAGTTTCACCATCAGAGATAGCAGATCATAAGATAAAGGGAATCAAATTGCAAATTACTTTTTTTAAGTTTGGTGGTGTGGACTTGTTTGCACATACAGGGTATTTCCAGAGAATGAATACCCTATGAGTTATCCATTCAGACCTGAGGAATTATTTCATTTGTGTTATGACTGTTTCAAAGTGTTTTACTGTTACGTGTCATAACACCTTTTATCAGGAATACCTTATCATTAATCACAAGAAATTGTAGATATAGTTTACTTTAAAACGCTGCTGATGATTACATTAGAAATGCACATCTTTTAGTCATTCAATCATCAGTTGATTTATGAGTATAAGGAAAGAAAATTTTTCTTCTGCTAGGATGCAGAACAAAAAGCTTAAGCTTTGGTTAGAATCATAGAATAGTTTAAGTTGGAAAAGACTTTTAAGATCATCAAGTCCAACCGTTAACCTAACACTGCCAAGTCCATCACTAACCATGTCCCTAAGCACCACATCTACACCTCTTTTAAATACCTCCAGGGATGGTGACTCAACCACTTCCCTGGGCAGCCTGTTCCAGTGCTTGACAACCCTTTTGGTGAAGCAATTTTTCCTAATATCCCATCTAAATCTCCCCTGGCACAACTTGAGGCCGTTTCCTCTGGTTGCATTGCTTGTGACTTGGGAGAAGAGACCGACACCCACCTGGCTACAACCTCCTTTCAGGTAGCTGTAGAGAGTGATGAGGTCTCCCCTCAGCCTCCTTTTCTCCAGGCTGAACAACCCCAGTTCCCTCAGCTGCTCTTCATATGATTTGTTCTCCAGACCCTTCACCAGCTTCGTGGTCCTTCTTTGGACATGCTCTGGCACCTCAATGTCTTTCTTGTAGTGGAGGGCCCAAAACTGAACACAGTACTTGAGGTACAGCCTCACCAGAGCCGAGTACAGGGAGACAATCACATCCCTACTCCTGCTGGCCACACTATTCCTGATACAAGCCAGGATGCTGTTGGCCTTCTTGGCCACCTGGGCACACTGCTGGCTCATATTCAGCCGGCTGTTGACCAATACCCTGTGGTGGGTTGACCCTGGCTGGAGGCCAGGTGCCCACCAGAGCCGCTCTCCCACTCCCCCCATTCACCAAACAGGGGAGAAAAGGCACAACGAAATGCCCGTAGGTCAAGATAAGGACAGGGAGAGATCACTCACTAATTATCGTCACAAGCAAAACAGACCAAACTTAGAGAGGGAATTCATCTGATTTATTACTAGGCAAAACAGAGTAGAGGAATGAGAAAATAAAATCAACTCTTAAAACACTTCCCCCCACCCCTCCCATCTTCCCGGGCTCAACTTCACTCCCGGCTTCAACCTTCCCCCCCCCCCTCAGCGGCACAGGGGGACAGGGAATGGGGGTTACGGTCAGTTCATCTCACAGTGTTTCTGCCGCTTCTTCATCCTCAGGGGGAGGACTCCTCTCATCGTTCCCCTGCTCCAGCATGGAGTCCCTCTCACGGGGTGCAGACCTTCAGGAGCAAACTGCTCCAGCGTGGGGTCCCCCACGGGGTCACAAGTCCTGCCAGCAAACCTGCCCTGGCGTGGGCTCCCCTCTTCACGGGTCCACCGGTCCGGCCTGGAACTTGCTCCAGCGCGGGCTTCCCACAGGCCACAGCCTCCTTCAGGTGCCTCCACCTGCTCCGGCGTGGGGTCCTCCACGGGCTGCAGGTGGAATCGCTACACCCCCTCATCCTTCCTCCATGGGCTGCAGGGGGACAGCCTGCTTCACCATGGTCTTCACCACGGGCTGCAGGGGGATCTCTGCTCCGGCGCCTGGAGCACCTCCTGCCCCTCCATCTGCACTGACCTTGGTGTCTGCAGAGTTTCTTACATCTTCTCACTCCTCTCTCCGGCTGCAAAAGCTCTCTCTCTAAGTGTTTTTCTTCTTCTTAAATATGTTATCACAGAGGCGCTGATTGGCTTGGCCTTGGCCAGCGGCGGGCCCGTCTTAGAGCCAGCTGGCATTGGCTCTGTCAGACACAGGGGGAGCTTCTAGCAGCTTCTCACAGAAGCCACCCCTGTAGCCCCCCCGCTACCAAACCCTGCCACGCAAACCCAACACATACCCCCAGGTCCTTCTCTGCCAGGCAGCTTTCCAGCCACTCTTCCCCAAGCCTGTAGCGTTGCACGGGGTTGTTGTGACCCACGTGCAGGACCCAGCACTCGGCCTTGTTAAACCCCATACAGTTGGCCTCAGCCCATTGATCCAGCCTGTCCAGATCCCTCTGCAGAGCCTTCCTACCCTCAAGCAGATCAACACTCCCACCCAACTTGGTGTCATCTGCAAACTGACTGAGGGTGCACTCGATCCCCAAGTCCAGATCATTGATAAAGATATTATACAGAACTGGGCCCAATACTGAGCCCTGGGGAACACGGCTTGTGACTGGCCGCCAGCTGGATTTAACTCCATTCACCACAACTCTTAGGGTCCATCCATCCATCCAGTTGAATATATAAATTAAAGTTCAAATACAAAAGGCAATGAAAATTTAAGAACTTGAATTTAAACTCTAAAAATTTTCCTTCCAGAACCTATTTAATCAGTTTAAATACTTTCCTTATTTTGTAAGCTGCTCTGATTCATTGAAATTACAGATGAAAAAGTGTACTTGCTTCTCTCTTCCTTCAGTACATAATGCTTCATTGCAAGGCATTTTCATAGTTTTAAATTAATCATTAAAAAAGTTTCCAACAGTTTCAGAATTTGAGGAAAGAGACTATCCATAGACAGGAGTTATTTAAAGCCACAGAATAAAACCAAGTGATTCTAAAACTTTTGTGATAGGTAAACATATTTATAGGACTAGATCATATAGTGTCTGTGTTTTGTTGACAAAAATTGTATTTAGTCTCAACCATAACCAAAGCTCTAAATTCTGAAAGATTGTCTAAATACATGTGATGAAAACAGAAGATAGAATAAACTGAAATATGTACTCACTAAAGGTAGAATAGGCCAGACTTAATGCAGAACCTTTATTTGAAATTATTTTCTAGGCAAATAAAGTAGACCACATCTCTTTAGATTTCAGTATAGCATTGGATACAAGTACACTTTCTTATTAGTTCAGATGGAAAATTGTGTATTTAATTTTCTAGACAAATGGAGTAGACTGTATATCTGTAGGTTTAGATTTAATACTTCAGATTTCAGTAAAGTATTTGCTGCAATTACACATTTAACAATGAATTTTCTAAACTAGACAAAGAACTAAAAATGGTAGTATTAAAAAGGTGGGGAGAAAGGACAGTGCAAGGGAGGTTCCTAAAGGAAATCCTTAAGTACTATTTAAGTGCAGTGTTTCATCTGTGATGTTGGCAGACAAAGTCTGACACAAGGTTATGAGCCATCATAAATGCAGAGGTGGTTGGGTACAGGAAGAACGGTTGACATCTGGGTCCGGAATAATAGAAATGGGATAAACTCAACAGCAAAAAATAAAAGGAATTTATTCTATAAGCTAAGAAATCACTAATTGCTAAAGACCTAAAGACATAGTGCACTATTCAACAAGAGAATGAGTAAGACTGTTAGTGTGATGCAAAGTGGAAAAGACAAATCAATCCTAGTGTTTACCTGGGAAAATGTTTCCAGAGCAGAAAGAAACATGCCTGAGCTGCAATTGTGCACACACTTCTGTCATCCTCCTTTAAGAAAAAGATATTTTGACTACAAAATAAAACGAGAACAAATGGGATGATCAGAGGATGGAAAGTGTATCCTATGAATAGAGATGGTAAGAACAAGCACTGAGGATTAAGTTACATGGGATTTGGTTCCACTAAGTCCAAATGAACACATACACATGCTATGAGACACTTCTGAAAATATTTCCTGTTGTTCATGCAAGTACAAAAATCTATGCAGAAAGGCAAAGAGCTGCAAACTCTGCTCTCACTGCCACAAGGGCAATAAAATATGTGGAAACCCATAAAAACTGTTATGGCTTTGATCTTCATATGGGCTAGTAGCATGTATGAAAAGCTATGAGGAGATATATTTATTCTGATGTTTACAAATGGTGTTCTGTAGCCACACAAAGCTATGAAAAACATTCATTTATTAGTTCAATTTTGATCTAATTTTCTACTGAGCAAGATAACATCTTCCACAAAAAGGCTCTAAGGCATCACACCAAATTAATTGTTTTCAGTTCTTAAGAAAAGCCTTTCCACAGTACATTAGATTTAGCAGCACTAGAACTTGTACATCTATTGATAACTAATTAGCGAGCAACCATCATGACACTGGAATTGTGTTTTCTCTGAATTACTATCTTACTTTGGTCTGTGACTAGGTATTGTGCAGGCAAATGCCAGGTCAGACTCTGAAGAGTGGAAGAAGGTACCATTGACTTCAGTGACCAATGGAGCAGACTTTTACTACGTTGTGGCAAATGGAGCGTTGTTAGTCGTACTAACTGATATCATGATTTATTGGCTTTTGAATAGGCAGGCTGTTAAGAAAGTCTTTGAAATACGAGGGTCAGGCCCTTTAGAAACTGGAAAGAGCTGATTCAAGGGCTCCATGAGGAAAGGTGGGTTGGTGATTTTATTTATTCTTCTGATATCTTTTTACTCTATGTGTATTTATTCTGCTTTTTTTTTTTTTTTGCTATGCTTTGGAAGACTACAAAAATGTGTGCTTAACCAACTCGTGTAAGTTAAATAAAGAAATCACAAAGTAAACACGCAAAAGTATTTCAGAGTCTGCACTCATATGAAACTAAAATGCACACTTTGGAGATTGCCACTTTAGTACTAATTTCATCGGAAAATATAGCCTGGTGAGATGCATCAAAAAGATAAGAGGTAGGAGAAGGCATGAAATACCCACTGTAATAGTTTCCTGCTGTTGCAGGAGACACAAACAGCTGTTCTTATGCAAGTATTGCATTGTTTGTTTTTCTGTCTAATTATTTTTTGTTGTTGTCACTGCAGATAGGATATATAATCTGAAGAGAAGACAAATATAAAATTTGCATCAAAAAGATGCTGAAATCTCCTGCTGTTCCCTGTGTCCATCCATGGTTCTGGTCCTCCTTTCCTAATGCACACTACCAAGCAAAGACTTGATAGTTGCCTACTTCTGTCCAACCATAGAATTTTTTTTAAAATATTTGTTAGTAAGTTATTTGGGTTTTTTGCTTGGGTTGAATTACTGCAAATAATTTTACAATCCAGTTTGGATTTTCTTTTTTTAAATGGAAAGCAACCAGTAACATAGAGACATTGTGATTTTGAAGTACATGTATGAAAAGAGAAAATTTTACAATTCCATAAACTCCTGGAATATTGCATGTACTCTCTGATTATCAAATTACCAAAGAACTTTGATTCAGTTTTGAAATCAGTGGTAAACAGCCACTGCATACACAGACTATGCTTGGGTTGTTAATATGTAGCACAGTAAGCTGCAAGAATATTATTTTTCCAAGAAGGCAGGAAGATGAGTTTCTTAAATAAAAATACATCTTGTAAGTCAAGCATAAATTAGCAGTGTAGAGAAGCAGTTTATTTTAGCTGGGAAAGGCAAAATTTTGGATGACCGTAACTTAAGACAAATGAAACCCGTAACAACATTAGTCAGACTTTGTCACCACTTTTGACATTTTTTTGTCTTTTTTTAGAAAGCATTTTTCTTTGAGAATTCATTCAAAAACACCAATTAATATCAGGATACTGTAAAACTATATAGTGTTCTTATCCGAAATAGCTCTATATTGTAATTAATTTTGCAACACTGCAAATCCCATTCCAAGATTTTATTATGCACTTCAAACTGAGTATTAAGCCCATTCATATATAATGTATAATATACTTGATATATCTATTTATAATATTTATCAGCAAAAAATACAGATTAAGTATTGTATATAAAATTAGTTTAGCATTTTTAAAAAAAAATTAACAAAGAACTTGAAGAAATCATAAAGTATTTTTTTATTGAGAAATAGATTTCTAAATTAATACATAGAGGTTTGTAAACAATGTCTAGACGAAAGGACATCTCTTTTCCTACTATTTTGAGGAATCCTCTGACTCTGAAAGCAATGCAGCTTCCTCAGGAAAAGGACGACCTAGGGATTACGCAGAAGCACAGGGTAATTCTGGCATGAATCGTAGACACACGTGGATTCCTTGAATCACAGTGTACTCAGCAAAGATCTGTTGTCAGTCCTGGATCAGCCTCTATTCTGAAGACTTCTCCCTTTTCAGGAAACTTGAAGAGGTTCAGACAATTCTAGCTAACAGATACAAGCAGACATCACAAGTGGTCTCTGCTGTCTGGCCCTTCTCATCCCTTACAAGGTACCCTATTGGTTGGTGCAACAAAGATTTTTCTGTTGGAAATTTTTTGAGGGTATGGTACATGTCTAAAACTGTGATGAATGAATAAAAAAAAAAAGATTGTCTAGAAACTTAAGAATTTCTATGTAGAAGTTAAATCTAGTATTAAAGTACTTCAGAGCAAACACCTTTGCATATCACTGTTATAAAGAAACGAACAAGTCTCACAAATTCTTTCTGAAAACAAAACAAATCAAGAAAAAGTCCTGAAAAAATATTTCTTTCTCTTTTTCTAGATAAAGACAGTGTAGTCAAGTAACAAAAATCAAACAGGCAAAGTCAGAAGGCCTACAAGCCATTCCATCTGGTTCTTCAGTGATCTAGCAGATGAGACATTTGTTCAAAACTTTCCAGGGAAACAAAGCTTTGCTGTAACCATATTCCAAAATCTAAAATATGCTAGCACTATGTTTTACATTAAGATATTTATCAGGAGCATAGTTTAAATGAAGAATACAGTCATAAAATTCACATGTCACTAAGGTTTTCACTTTCTATAATATATCCTAAAATTATAAATAAAAATAACTACTCTTAGAAAGACTGGACTTTTAATTTTTATTTGCCATTAGGAGTGCTTGGGTTTTTTAATCTGTCCTTTATAAATACATAAATTAGCCAGTAACTCTTTCCCTTCCATATTTGCACAAATAAAGACATACTTGCACCAACTCTTTCTAAATTCATTGCACCTTCTTAATGAGTGAACAAAGTAATTCTGATAATATTTAACATTTAATTATTCCTTTATATCTCCATCATGTTTTATAAATATTAAGCCTTTCATCTACATGAAGAAACATTCTTTCATCAGCTAGCTTTCCATTAGAAAGTCACCTACATTTTTACAAGGTTTCTAGTCTCAAACTAGAACAACCAAACTGCCTAGCAACCTATTTTTCTTATCATATCAATTTATTTGGAAGTGTAGCCCACTGTAAGCGCTGAATGCTTCACTGATGCACAACCTCACACTTGAAAGACTTTAAAGTCTGCTTAGCAACTGAAAGATTTTCTTGGCCCTCCATCTGTCACGCACACTGAATGAAAGGCAGTAAGCAGTGGTCCATAGTTTCCATTAAGAGCAGATTATTGATAGCTTAAACAGAAATCAAGAGCTGTAAAAGCTGTAGAGGACTTACCAGTTTCCATAGTAGTATTTGAGAAATTATCAGTCGCTGTAGCTGTAACTGGTACCGTATTCATACTTGAGATTACCTGAGCTTTTCCCAGCAATCCTCTGTTGCCCAGTGAATTCAATGTTCATTTCTGAGCTTTTGCCATTTATGATCACTTCACCAAGACTTGCCATAGGACGTTAAATAACGGCATTCAGTGGGACTACCCATGTGCAGCATTACAACACAAAAGAGAAATGGACGTCACAAGTGGAGACTGATCTTACTGATTTTGACCAGGTTACACTGTATGACTATACTGAGAATGTTATCTGATATCCAGAAAAAAGGCCAAGTATAAATTATTCAGAATTAACAAGTTTATAATCTGCTAGCTATTGGGAAATTTTTCCAGCTGAACTCTTCTTTGAAAACCACTTTTGGCAATATGAAATGTTTATTAATTCAAGGATGATTTGCATATTACAGATGTGGGGCTCTCTCTCCAGCCCATGAGTTCATACTACTTTTTCCATCTTACGCAAGTCAGGAATGACCATATTAGGAAATGGCAACCTAAGCCTGTAGACAGCCTGAATCTATCTTTACAGCTAATGCAAGTGTCATTCCAGAAGACTGTTTGTGAAGAGAGACAGCGTAATACTACCTCAGACAATTGCCATTCTGCCATTTTTCTCATCACATTCTGGGACTGGTCACCAGGACACGAGCTGTTCTTGGCTGTGTGATCCCATACTAACGTATACTGATGCACGTCAGTTCAGATTTACACAAGGAAATCTTTGTGGTTAGAACCTGAAATTCTGTGGATTAACCTACCACTATATTTAAATCACTGAAAATCAAAACCCTGCTCCTCATGCCTGTGGGAAGAGAATAACATACATCTTGATCTGGTTGCCTCTGTAATAACTCTAGTTCCTTGCAGGTTTACAAAGAAAAACAGTCTCCTAATAATCTTGCAGATTAAAAGCACAGGCCTATGCTAATGAGCAGGGAGAGCCAAATTCTACTTCCATTCTTAACTATGCCTCATTTAATGATTTCAGAATACAACTCAAGGCGTGATTCATCTCAACTAATTTAACCATCTAGAAGTTACGCATCTATTTTACAACAGTCAGCTAGATTGCCTCCAAAGTAAATAGAGAAAATGAGAAGGATCTTCTAAGATAATATCTGAAATAGGTATGGTAAGTGCTGTCTAGATGTGCATCTCTCTTTCCACTAGTGAGTGGGATTAGATCGCTCGATGAATCAGATACCCTTTATTCTATCTTTACTAGTCTACTCTAGGTCTAGGGCTTCTCAACAGTCAGCAGAGGAAGATAGGCATCTTCAGCACATGACTCATCACACTTTTTTTCTTCAAAACTGGTTTTGGAATAGGATAAATGACTACTGAAGTTGCCTTTGTGTCTCCATTGACTAAAAGAACCAACCTGGGAAAAACTCCCATCAAAAGTAACTCAAGCTACTTAGGCTAAATTTCACCTGTGGACACATCTATTGGAATTGGTTAAAGTAAACAATTGTAAATTGGGTTTTAGCTAAATTTTAGGGTTCGGTTTGATCAGCATTAATTAACAGTATTAGGAGAACATCGAGGAGGTATTATCAATTTAGAAGTCTAATGAATAAGGACTGTCCCATCTGTTTAAGTAAGACCAACATAAGCAACTCATTAAAATGCCTGCAAACATGTGATTATTAGTCCAAACAGAACACCTGGGTAAAATATTCAGAATTTGCATTGTAACTGCTTCATTAGTAGGTTTTATGTCTCCACTACTTCTATCAGAATAATCAAACTCCTGCTGCTGCTTTATTTTATTTTCTTATAGAACTACAATTCTATGACACAGCAGTAAATTAGACAATACCCATGCTTAACTGCAGCAGCACAACTATTTTACTTTACCTTATAACTCAGTGATTTACTAAGATACAGTCTGTGTATCCAAACAACTCTTCTCCTTCAAAGACACTCAGTCTTTAATTTTGGCATGAATACTGAAGTGTACATAGATGAGCAAGCTGAACAAACAAAACAGTGTGAAAGACCTGCAAAGTTCATTTTGCTAAGAATAGGGGTTAAGGGGGCACACACTGCCACTACACTACATACGTCTCCTTCAAGAGAAGGGACAACGTGTTCATAAACATAATAAAGTGGAGTCATTAAAACAAACGCAAATTTTATAGAGGAAAATTTCACATAGACGCTTTTCCTCCCAACCACTTTGTTCATCTGATCATTCTCATTTGGCTTTTCATTTGTATGTTTTAAAGAAGGTTTTATTGTTGCATAATGACAGCTATGTGAAGAATGGTCACACATACCTAGGCAATGAAAAACTGAAAGGAAAGATGCAGATCATTTACCAAATACCTAGACTGTGAGTCAATATATTTTTGGATGCCTTAAGTTTTACCAGTGTGTGATGGAAATTACGAAAATTGAGGACAGCGAGGCTACTGCTGGTAAATTACGGCTTAGAATTAAACCAAATGATTCAAACCTTAAATCAGTAAAACAGCAAAGAAAGAGACAGTCATGTACAAAGCCTAAAGCAATAAAAAAAAAAAAAAGAATGGTTTTGAAAAGGAGTTTGTTCACAGCAGTGCAATTAAAAAACCCCAAGTTTTATAATCTTAGCTTGTCAGAAGTTGTCTGAAAGTCTATTTAGTGACCAAAGAGACTTGTCTAATTCATTCACCATTTTCATCACTTGACGTGCTATTCTGTGCTTCACAGCTGGAGAGTAAACATGCCAAAAGTTGACATTCTAAGTAGCTCTGAAAATATTTAAGTCCCAGACATATTTTTTGAGCAAATTGCAAATTTGGCTTCTCCATTTAAGAAGATACCAAAGGGCATGTGGCTCGGCCAGTCTCCAAACTGGCTGTGATACCTAGGAGGAGTTTACCTCAAACTGATTCTTTCATATGGTCAGCAGGCAATCCGAGAACGGTAGTAATATTTTTGGAAATCCTGGTTTTGATCCACAATAGAAAAAAAAGGTAATGAGTTTAGCAGTGCTAAATCAAATGCTCCTGGAAAGATATCCACAAACCAGTTCAGTGTGGAAATATTTTCTTGTTGGCTTAAGCTCTTTAGCTTTTATTGAAAAAGGAAAAATATATGACCATTCATTTATACCATAAAAGGAAAAACTACAAATTCAATGAATTTTGGTCTCAAAGCATATCAATATCTCTTTACAATGTAATGTGCTAAATCACTCCTTTGATTAAATAGTGGGTTTTCTGAAATAATTAGTAATTATCACAGCCAAGACTACATTTTACAGCAGGAAGAGGACTAATTTCCACAACAGTGCATGTGAGGGCTCAGCTGCATGGTTCTGATTGCATATCTTCTCTGCAAAATACTGACACTTAAAAAAAAAAAAAAAAAGCAAAAGAATATTTAACCTCTGTTTCAAAATTCTCTAAGGAAAATGGTCTGTAAAATTTCGTTATATGTCTATTTCAACCATTGTAAAAAATTATGTAAATTTAAAAAATTATTAAAAAGCATAATGTATCTGAAAGATGCCGAATCACTGACCATGGTGAATGAAATCCTCTGAACTGTATCAATTCAAATCATCTGAAAGAAGCAGTCAAGAGGAAATCAAAACTCCCAAAAAGATTAGGCAAGAAATTTCTACCAAGGAATGGAAGAGGACAGTGTCAACATGCAGAGCCTGTACTATCAACTTTTTGATGTCACTGATTACTTAATATTATAAGTGTATATCTATTACCAAGTGTATACGAAGGTTTTTTTTCATATTTTCAGTATTTTTTATTTTCACTCTTTCCAAATCTGAGAGACCACTGAAGTTCAAGTAGGGAATAAGTGCCCAAATTCTCCAGTGACCCTCCATTTATTCAACCCAACTGTCCCTAAGCTAATATAAGAACAAAGCATCTGCCAGGCCTGCAGAACAAGAGGCGTGTTCATGGTGATGAGCCAAACAATGCCAAGGCACAACTGGATTGCCAAAAAAATTTGTTGTCTGCAACTCGGGCTAGAACAGATTGTGACAGCATCAGCAGGTTCTTAAAATGGCAGAAAGAATTTGTAAGAATGATATCAATACCTGAAGATAATCCCTTACATTCTTTGTTACCCCCCACTGTAATGCAGATTCACAAACTAATGGTGATTTTAAGTCCAAAGCTATCACCCAGACTCTAGCTGTAGTGTTGGGTTTTTTTCTTATTTCAGCCAGTGTTCTAACTTGGCATTTCATATGCAATTCCTTCATGGGAATTTTAAGAGCAGATGATCTGAAAATGTTACTATTCAAATAAAGATTCTAAGTAAATTTGTCCAAAATACCTTTATCTGCAGTCCTGGAATGGAAGAAAGGTCTTCAATTTAGTATTGGAAAAGCTATAAGAGCAATTAAGAGTTCCTGATAAAGCTAGACATTTGCCAAATTTTATTTTGAATACTATATGCTAAATATAGATAATCCTAATTCCAAAAGTGTTTCATACCCATTGTCTTTTCCTTTGGGTTTTCCCCAGAAGATGGTATTCAAGATCGATTTTGACAATGATTTTCAGATTCAGTAACTTGCCTGACAGGAAGGACAATGAAGCTTTTAACTCATTTCAGAAATGAAAACTTGCAAATATGATATAGTAATGATTTTCAATTCTGAATGGTGTTTGCCAGATTCAATTTAGTAGACTTTTTCACTTGCCTTGTGACTTACACTCACTTGTAGTATTTTTTTGCATTGACTATAGTCTTCTTTCTGACGTACTAGAATAACTCAGCAGAAGGTAGAAAAGCTGTAAACAACTGTGATTTTATTATTCCTCCATTTTAATTACATTCATACACTGGTATTTTATGGGTTTCTTCCTCTCACCAAATTTTAACTTTTCCCTTACATGCAGTAATATAAGAGATACCAGCAACTGATTCATGCACTGCAATATATTCATTACAAAGTGTTACTAGCATTTTGCAAATCATTACTTTTCTTTCTAAAATTCTGTCCAGACTCATATATTTACTGGGAAAGAATAAAAAAAGACAAAATGAGTGAATGAATGAACAAACAAAAGAAAGAATGATAGTTACGAATAGAAGACATCTGATCTGAAATTTTTTAGGGTAATTAGAGAATTTGATACCTGTGAGAAACAGGTCACATCGGTATTACCTACAGGTGGCTCACTGTAGTGTATTTACACTATCAGCACTTCTCTAATATTACTGTAGATTTTCTGGGAAGAAAAGCAATAAATTAAAGAATCCTACATTAGACAAAAGAAACAGAGTACAATAAACTTGTCAAATCAATCCCCCGTTCTGTTCATCTCATACCCTGAAGGTAACTATTATCTATCTCTTTTCTAAATCAGGATGCCATCTGGAGCCGTGAGCAGACTAAAAAATACATTTTCTGTTCTGTCGTAGAGGCACTATTCACATTGCTCTAAAGTAAACTCAGCATTTTTATTTTAAAGCCCCTTAGAGCAGTTGACTGTGAATAGACTGACAGTAGATAAAAATAAGAGTTTACAAGTTTTTGAAAAATGCTATTCATTTTTCTTTTTTTTAATGTGATTATATAATTATTATATGTAAATAATTTCATTTGGGTTTAGTTAATAAAGACAGAGAGATTTTGTTAAGATTGGTGGGTTTTGTTCCATTCAAAGCGTTCAAAGTTTAAAAAATAGATTTATAATTGGATATTTCTGATCATTCTCCCCAATATGCTCTATTCCCTTAAAGCAGACTGAGCTTTCATTACACCTTTTTTTTCTTTTTTATAGTAAGCTAATAACTTCTTTTCTTAGAAGGTTTTGGTTTTTGGGGGGTTTTAGGAAATACATTACATATTTCGACTGCAGCGCTAATTCATAATTTCACAGTTACTTCAATATGAGAGTAGGTATTTTCTTACAGGAACTGATCCAAAAAGCCATGTACCAAAAGTATGTGTCAGTCATAGTGTGACTATCATCTAAAAATGGGAAAAAACATTCTTAAAGGTTAACTAGTCTATTGTATCATACAGCGATAACATTATTTCATAGAATCATAGAATCATAGAATGGTTTGGGTTGGAAGGGACCTCAAAGATCATCTAGTTCCAACCCCCCTGCCATGGGCAGGGACACCCTCCACTAGACCACGTTGCCCAAAGCCCCGTCCAACCTGGCCATAAACACTTCCAGGGATGGGGCCCCCACAACCTCTCTGGGCAACCTGTTCCAGTGCCTCACCACTCTCACAGTAAAGAATTTCTTTCTAACATCTCATCTAAATCGACTCTCCTTCAGCTTAAACCCATTACCCCTTGTCCTGTCACTACACTCCCTGATAAACAGTCCCTCTCCAGCTTTCCTGTAGGCCCCTTCAGGTACTGGAAGGCTGCAATCAGATCTCCCCGGAGCCGCCTTTTCTCCAGGCTGAACAATCCCAACTCTCTCAGCCTGTCCTCATAGGAGAGGTGCTCCAGCCCTCTGATCAGCTTCATAGCCCTCCTCTGGACTCGCTCCAACAGCTCCATGTCTCTCCTGTACTGGGGCCCCCAGAGCTGGATGCAGTACTCCAGGTGGGGTCTCATGAGAGCGGAGTAGAGGGGCAGGATCACCTCCCTCAACCTGCTGGGGAACACCTCTTTTGATGCAGCCCAGGACACGGTTGGCTTTCTGGGCTGCAAGCGCACACTGCCGGCTCATGTTGAGCTTCTCATCAATCAATAACCCCAAGTCCTTCTCCTCAGGGCTGCTCTCAATCCATTCTCTGCCCAGCCTATAGTTGTGCTTGGGATTGCACTGACCCACGTGCAGGACCTTGCACTTGGCCTTGTTTAACTTCATGCGGTTCGCACAGGCCCATCTCTCCGTCCTGTCAAGGTCCCTCTGGATGGCATCCCTTCTCTCCAGTGTGTCGACCACACCACACAGCTTGGTGTCGTTGGCAAACTTGCTGAGGGTGCGCTCGATCCCACTGTCCATGTCGCCAACAAAGATGATGAACAGTGCTGGTCCCAGTACCGACCCCTGAGGAACACCACTCGTCATTGTTCTCCACTTGGACATTGAGCCGTTGATCACAACTCTTTGAGTGCCACCATCCAGCCAATTCCTTATCCACCATGTGGTCCATCCATCGAATCCATGTCTCTCCAATTTAGAGACAAGGATGTCGTGCAGGACAGTGTCAAGTGCCTTGCACAAGTCCAGGTAGATGACGTCAATTGCCCTTCCCTTATCCACGGATGCTGTAACCCCATGATAGAAGGTCACCAAGTTTGTCAGGCATGATTTGTCCCTAGTGAAGCTGTGTTGGCTGTCACCAATCGCCTCCTTGTTTTCCATGTGCCTGAACATAGTCTCCAGGAGGGTCTGCTCCATAAACTTGCCAGGCATGGAGGTGAGACTGACTGGCCCGTAGTTCCCTGGGTCTTCCTTTTTACCCTTCTTAAAAATGGGGGTTATGTTCCCCCTCTTCCAGTCAGCGGGAACTTCACCAGACTGCCAGGACTTCTCCAATATGATGGAGAGTGGCCTGGCCACTTCATCCGCCAGTTCCCTCAAGACCCGCGGATGCAACTCATCAGGTCCCATGGACTTGTGCACCTTCAGGTTCCTTGGATATTCTCGAACCTGATCTTCTCCTACAGTAGGCGGTTCTGCATTCCCCCAGTCCCTGCCTTCTGTTACCTGGGCAGTGTGGCTCAAGGATTTGCCAGTGAAGACTGAGGCAAAGAAGTTGTTGAGTACCTCAGCCTTCTCCATATCCTGGGTAACCAGGTCACCCGTTTCATTCCGGAGGGGACCCACATTTTCCCTCATCCTCCTCTTATCACTGACATACCTATAGAAGCTTTTCTTGTTGTCTTTGACATCCCTGGCCAGACTAATTTCTGTCAGGGCTTTGGCTTTCCTAACCTGATCCCTGGCTGCTCGGACAGTTTCTCTGTATTCTTCCCAGGCTACCTGCCCTTGCTTCCACCCCCTGTAGGCTTCCTTTTTTTGTTTGACTTTGCCCAGGAGCTCCTTGTTCATCCACGGGGGCCTCTTGGTGGATTTGCTTGACTTCCTCTTTGTTGGGATGCTTCACTCCTGAGCTTGGAGGAGGTGACCCTTTGCTTCTTAAGTAATTTTGATCACGCTATAAATTCACTAAACATACTGCAAAATAATGTGAATGGCACTGTAAAAACAAAAGTACAATCAACTGTTTTTTTAATATGCAAGCCCAACAGCCACTCCAAATATCTGCTATAGGCCTGTTACAGTCATAGAGATTAAAGGGTGGTTTCAGTAATTGAATTTTGCACTTTAAAGTTAGCCATGGCAACAACTTTCTGGTCATATACATCCCTCTCGAAAAGACAACTGTGAACATAGAGAGCCCAGGATCCTATACCCCCCATCCCTATGGCAGGACAGCCTGAATAACGTCTGCAGCAAGTGTCCTGCATGTTCCTGCAGGTACATTCTGGTCACAGTTGACCTGTTCTCGTGGGTTGCCTGTTTGCCCTCAGTATGGTAGTTAGTCAGGGCTACCTCCGGTGACCACTGTAGGTATGTATGGCTTCAGCGCCTGAACGTGGAGTGGTGCTGGCATGTTGGGTGCCGTGCCTGCACTGTCTGCCCAGCACAGGAGCAAAAGTCCTGCACAAGACTGGTGTTCCAAGCCAGCCAGCACACTGAGCAAGGAGTGGCTCATCGTCAGTAAGAAACAAGAAAGGTAAGAAGGATTTGCCCAAACCTACTGAGCAGTGCCTTCGACTGCTTGAGATCCACATCTGCAATTCTATCCTGAGAGTATCCCCCTACAAGCTTTCTTCAACAGAAGATGTTAATCTAACAAAAGATGTCGCATGCCCCTCCAAACCTCTCCTTCCAATAAATACTCACCAACACAAACACAAAAAGGGCAGACTCGGCTGCGTGCTCCCAGGGCAGAACTCCCATTAGATTGTGGAGTCTTATTCCCCTCTCACTTGTTCTCTCCATCTCTGTCCTGTCCCACATCCCTCTCAAAGGCCCTGCTCTTTGACCTTTCCTTCACGCCCTTATCTCTAACTTCATACACTTATTATTCATTGAATATTCCTCTTTTATATATATATATTTCTAGAAATGTAAGATATGGGTCCAGACTCCATGGGCTCAGTTTGGACTTGGGCACCCAAGATTAGGCAGGGGTGTAATTTTGGAGTCGTAGTGGCTTAGGATAACATGGTTGTCCAGGACAGTTATAGAAATGAGGAGTTACAAAAAGTCACTCACAATATTGCATGGGCAGAACAGTTCAGTGCTGCGTTAACACTTCATGCAGAACAATTTGATTTCACAGCTAGTCAAAATGACATTGGAAAGCTTTGGACCAATCCAGTGGAACAGATACTCTAAAATGGTCCACTCACTAGTCAGATCAGCATCTATATTCTAGCTGGCTAGGAATGCCTTTCTTCATCTCTTCATCTCTAGTCCTTTCTTTTGAACGTCTCAGGTTTAGAGAATTAGGTTAATAACACCAGGCATTTGTTATGTATGTTTGCTAGGGGGGAAAAAAAAAAAAAGAAAAAAAAAGGGATTTTCTGGTAAAACAATGTGAGGTGAATGGTCTCTGGGGCTGATTTACGTGTAGTGAGCTTCAGTTGAACTTCAGAGATTAGAAAACACTGCACCTCATTACAAAAGGCATAGCCTAGTACAAATAGACATAAGAATTTCAATGACATTTCAAAGGAATATTAGAATCAGAAGCACTTTAAATCAGTATTTTAATGGCAATTTTTAACTTGCATAGTTCAGATGTTTCTCCTGGCAACATTTCTCCAATGTCATTATCACTTAGTAAAATTCGATACCATCTACAACCTGAGCCTGAATTCCTGACACACAGTACCAAAGAGGTAAATATTATGCCAGATTAAAGAGTAGCATGTTTTGACAATTATGAAGACAAACGTTTCTCTTTTGCTATGAGGAAGTCTCAGAAAATATGTAAATACTTAGGCAGTTTAATTGTGTGCAACTTATTCACAAGGGAAATAACTTAAATATGCAGCCCTAAGCTATTGCAGTGCCTTTGATTATGTACAGCTCTGTCAAACAAAACAAAAGACATTCGGCTGCTTCTAAGAAATTTCATACTCATTTCTAACCTGAACTCATATAACTTCAGACTGTGATCCTCTCTGATCTCTAGCTCGGTGCATGTGAATAAGTAGCTGCCCAGGGACCTCACGTGCTTCTTGAAGTAACAAAGAGACAACATTCTTTTGAGTCAGGATTCAATCCGTCGCTATTGAAAGCTATGCTTCTGGCGGTGTAAAACAACTGCTAGAGCTCAGCCCTTGTCCTAAGATCCCATCTATGGACTCTTCTAATGGACAGACTACCCTGCTGTTACTAACTCCCTTATGAAGGTGCTCGAAATTTGCTTTCTGGTAGTTACAATCTGTTAATCTAAACTCTCAGCACAATTTTAACTGGCTACGACGCATTTTTTCTTTCTTAGCCCGAACTTTTTCCCTAAAGTCTCCACTGAATTCTACCATATATCTGTGGCGGCTGTGGTCAACGTTATTTTTGCATATATAGATAAAGGAAGTGGAAGAGGTTCCTTTTAAAAACTAAAAACTAGGGGGATAATATAGTAACTCCTTAGAACATGTATATCACTGTTTTTTCATGTTCATAGGTAGCAGCTGCTATAACGTCACTTGGCATTAAGAACAGCAAACTGAAATGTAAATAGCTACATGTCAGCTTCCCATCTTCTTTCATTGTGATTTGTTGTGAAAAGTAAAGAAAAATGACAAAATACTAATTCACACTTCACATCACCTTGGCTAGGGATCAAGTAAGTGTTCAGCCACGATTTGTACTAGTTTTCATTTTGTTTGTTGGATTCTGTCTTGATTTTTTTCTTTCATTGTTCAATAGAAGAACTATTAAATTTATGATGATTTTTTTTCCCTCAGGTGAATTCAAAGAATAGAAAAGCAGTAAAGCTAAAATGTTATACAAGAATGTGTAACGGTAAGGCTAGTTGATTCAAAGACAACAGATGACTTCATGTAGGGAGGATAAAGTAGAGAATCAGATAAGGAAAATATGAAGTAAAGGGAATTTAGAAGGAATTTATTACATTATTTTTAATTATTTTTTTGCTAGGCACAACTGTTGAAATTTTATAATGCATCCTTAATTGTACAGAGTTGCTGTACTGAGTCCAGAACAAAAGCATCTTACTCGATGTGTTCTGGTAGCAACTAGTGGTAGTAAATATTAGGTAGTGGTCAAACCTGATAGTCCAAAAGAGGTGAGACTGCCACAGCTCCATGCCCCAGGTCCAACTAATAATGAGGCTGAGCATGTATTCCCAATGGGCACATACACAAACACACACACAACACACTTACACACACCTATATGCACAGCCGGCTGCATAGATCAGTACAGACAGAAACACAGACAACTCATGCAAACACAAATAGCACAATGGCCTCATCCAGTGTCCCTCTCTGGCTGATCAGGATGAAGGTCCATTAAGTGGGAAATATATACAAATTTACAACGCAGATCCCTCCAGCAGCTGGGCTTAGGCACCTGGACTGCCCAGCGTCTGGCCCTTGGATCCTTGGTACCTCCCACTGCTGGTACCTGGACACATGAGCTGCCGAGGCTGCAGCCCCACTCCAGCTGCTGGTCCGACCCCTCACTCGGACACACACATGAATCCTTCACACACATACACAGGCACACATACAAAGAGGTCTCCCTCTTGACCTCCAGACCCCATGCTCTCTTCAGCACTTGGCCTGGATCCCCCAATTCCTTCAGTCCAACTCATCCAGTGATCACACTCACAGAAACAAACGCACACCTGGCTCCCAAACCACTTCACCTACTTAACCGACTAGTTTGGCTTGATATTCACTAGTGATCACATGCTGGCATAAGCCCTTATTCCAGCTGCTGGCACCCCAGATGCATGGGCCCCAAGGACCCGTGGTCCCCACTCCAGCAGCTGCACTTAGACCTCCATACACATATGTGGAACAGAGAACAGAGCCTCTCACCACAAAAAGAGTCAGAAATGGAATTTAATGAGATGGGACAGACTACACTGACCAGGTGCAGGACATGGCCAGACAAGTGTACTGACCAAATGCCAGCTTATAGATGGCTTTTATCCACTTTTCCTCTAGTGTTCCACACTCGTTCCCTTCCAAATCACCCTGAACTCTCCCTTTCCCCACCTTTTTCCCCCTGCCATAAACATCCCATAAGAAATTTTGTACAATCCCAAAATGGTCATTCCCTGCATCCCAGAATGACTCCCATACCCCTGGGCTAAACCCCCTCAGTTTGAAAGGAGACCTGGGGAGCCTCTCACACAGACTCATGGATGGGGGTCACCTCTGGCCCAGGGGGCTGAGGGTCCCCTGCGACAGCCTGGAGAGGGGTTGGGGCAGGGGCTCCTTTCTCTGAGTAGGTTATTGGGGTTCCCACACCTGGTGTTGTGCCTCTCTGCTCTTCTGTGTTCATGGAGAAGAGCCTGAAGTCACGTTACCTGACAGTAAATAGCACAAGTTTAGAGTGATTGTTCCTCCTGTCCATCCTTGCAGTTTACAGAAATCACTGATAAAGGCATTTCCTGAGACAAGGTTGCTTGCAAGTCATATTGTTCAACTACCATTTATACTCCTTTTCCCCATGAAGCTACTTCTTGTTTTTCTCTGTATAATACCCTGAGGAAATGTATTCCACAATCTAATTACATACTGTGTGACACAGTACTTTGTTTGTTTCAAACAAGCTGTCCACACACTTCATTGGGTACCCCTGTGTTTTCAGGCTCAGTGAAGTGTGAACAGCCATTCTATATTCTCTCTCTCATTCATTGACTTGTATCATACCTCTGTCTGTTGTCTTTTTTAATACTGACAGTCTTTGCCTACTCAGCATTTCCTTCTACAAAAGCTATTCCACTCCTTATAAACTATTTTTTAATTTTTTTTTAATTCTATTATATCCTTGTGTGTCTGCGTATAGTATTTAAAATCTAGGTCAATGTGAATCTGCATACAAATATAATGTTTCTGTTTTTTTTTATTTTCTCTCCAAATGTCTTATTTATCTTTCTAAACACTGAAAAGCATGGAACTGGTGATTGAAGAAAATAGCCCACAATATCCCACAGAAATTTCTCCTGAATGCTTTTGTATCTCCAGAACATAGTCACTATGTATTAGAATTGATGTGATCAGAAACAGGGACTGAGGGAGGAGTAGATATTTTTTCAGCAATTTATATTCAACAGAATTACATAACTTTGAAAAAAAACCCACAAGCCCTAAATACTTGCAATGTCATTAATACAAGTTGAGTTCTTGAGCCTGTACCTATCTGTAAGTTCTGTTTTACTTACAGATGTAATTTAAGGAACACTCTGACAGTCCAGCCATTTCAGAGTCACCCCAGCTTTAGGTTTTTCAGTGTCATTTATTAATGTGACTACCTTCTGGCTGGTACTGATTGCTCATAGATGCTTCATGACTTACAGGGTTCACAAAATCAAGCTGCCACCTGCCTCCATTCCAGTACCACGGATATACTCCCCAGGCCTGTCAGACCCCTTGCAAAGAAAGAAACATGTAGTGTTCCAACTAGATCCTAGTTCTCACCACAAAAGGTTTTGTATAACATGGCAATGTGTCAAATGTTGTTTTGATAAGCACTTCATATTTTGCATGTCTGTCACCACCAGTTCTATCAGTTCCTGCCATCACCCTTCCATATGAATAAGGCCGAGAATGGCAGGGGAGGGGGTGGGGGAGGGCGGGTGGCTTGCAAGGAAAGGCCAAGATTGGCAACAGGGAGCAATGGCTTGGTTGTCAAACCTTCTGCTTTAGAGGCTGGCTCTGGAGTTCAGTCTTCTGAGACACTTTTTCAGTGGTTCAGACTGGACACTCATTAAAGGTTTAGAACAGTTGACACAACCCAATGGATAAAATGGATAAAGTATTCCTTTTCTCCGCCTGCTAACATCTTTTTTTTCAAATACACAACTATTCTCCTGTCCAAGCCTTCAAGCCGAGTGAGAGGGGCATGGATAGTGCAAAAGGAATGTTCTAGGGAGAAATGTCTTTGGTATAGATTCTGTTCACCCGTTTGGCAGTTTCCCAACCAGAATCCTCAGAGGTATTTTCATATTTCCTCTGTGTACCATGCACGACCTACAGACAAAGGAATGCTTCTTGCCACTCAAATGGCGCAGAAGGATTTTTGACATCTTCACTATCTGTGGGATCAATCACCAGAAGAAATTATTACCCTAATTACTGAAGTATTTATCAAGAATCTCCCCAGTCCTGCAAGAAACTCAGTGTTTACTGGCCACCATTTAGAAGTTATCATTTCCAATTACTGTCATACATTGATTTTAAATAATGTATTAAGTCTCTTTTTATATCGATCACCTATTCATTGGTTTGTTACTTATACAACGAGCATATCACATTTCTCACAGGAAACAGGAAGCGGAAATGCTTGTCATCACTGTAAAGAAAGCATGGTTTTATTCTTGCTCTCTCACCATTGTTACCAGTAGCCAGAACAACATTATCTTCAATGCTTCCTTATTGCTTATTACCTGTCATTGAAAATATGACTCAAATTTGTTAATAAGAAAAGCCATAGCAGCAATCAAAAGTATACCAAATGTACAGTATGTTTAGAGATGTGACAGAAATTAACATCAAGTTTTACAGATTCCTTGAAGAAGAGTAAGAGAGCTCATGAAACAGATACATGATTTCTACATGGCTTTAGCATCATAAATGTTATCAGAAATTAGAAAATATTAAGATCTTACAAGTTGGATTTCCTCTAATATGCTTTAGGGTTAAACCCAAATCTACACTTGTCAGTTTTAATTAAAGGTAAATATAGCATTACTTTCTCCATTTGGTCCAGTGAAGGTCAGACCCAACACTTTGACAGTCATGTTCAACAATTAAGTGTCTGAAGGTCTGGGCAGATAACTAGTTAAACTCAACTATAACTTTGCTTGTAGGTCACAGACGTAGGACACTGGTTAATAGACAATTGAAAATTGCCTGTTGATATAATCTCATACAACCTAGCCCATGACAGAAATGAAGGAACATGTCCTTGTGTTGGGGCAGGAGTGGGCAGTTGCTGTAGAGCCATTGATACACTACCAGTTCATACCACTCAGAATGAAATTACACAAGTTTGAAGGATGTTAGAAAAGCTGTCCATAGCCAAATTAGGAAGTCTCATTCCCTTCCTTCATTTATCACTGCTCCTTCACTTTTCCGTCCTCATTTCTCATAGAGGATCCTCATGGATCCTTTGCGCTGTTGCTTATTGAGATTCTTCACTGAAAAGATTCGACTTATCCAGCATAAAACTACCCACCTTTTTTCTTCTCTGAAATTAGTAAATTGAGTCAGTTCCTGAAGGGCTATCATGGACATTGACTCAGAATTGGTTCAAGTGTGAGGATTTTCCCCTACAGAATCATGACCATCACTTCCTCTAATATCAATTGTCATATATTTTTGATGGTTTTTGGAGATGATTCAGAGGAAGAAAATTATTCCGGTATTAGTGAGGTTG
This sequence comes from Grus americana, assembly GCF_028858705.1. Taxonomy (NCBI): domain Eukaryota; kingdom Metazoa; phylum Chordata; class Aves; order Gruiformes; family Gruidae; genus Grus; species Grus americana. Next base: position 35,145,697 of record NC_072856.1, on the reverse strand, counting down.
TATAATTAACAACATAGTATGACTCTCTGAATTAATTCTAATGCTGCTGCTGGGAAAGGGTAGCTACTAAAGCCTTTCCCTCCTAGCAAACTTTATCAGTTTCTAACAGCCTCGGCCAAAAGCTTTGAGCTTTTGTCTTCAGCTGACTCATTGTTAGGGAGGGTCAAACAGCCATTCATCATATTCTAGGGAGAGGACTATGACTGGAAGGACTACCCTGGCACAGCAATGAGCAGACTCAGACAGAGCTCCAGAGGGACAACACAGCTCTCCAGGCTGCTGGCAGTGCCTGGGGCGGAGGCTGGGGCTGATAAGATGTCCTTGCTTGCAGGAGGCAAGCCCTGGCTGAGGAGCTGTGTCGCCAAGTCAGGGAACTGTGTGAACAGCTGTGCAGATTGTGCAACACCAGGGAACTTCAAAAAGAGATTGACTAGGTCTTCACAGAGACCCTATAGAAGTGAGGGTCTTGCATCCTAACTAGGATGTTTCAGACTGGATAAATGGATAACTAGATAGGTTAAAAACTGGGTAATTGGGCTAAATGGGTAGTGGTTACTGGGCCAGTTAGAAGTGGGGTACTGCAAGATGTCTAGCCTGAGATCTATACTGTTTAGCATCTTTATCAACAAGCTGCAGGTGAAGCAGTGCACTTTCATCAAGTTTGCAACTGGCATCAAACTGGGGACAAAAGAACCCTGAGGGCAGGGGTGCCATTCAGAGAAACCTCAGCAGGTTGGTGGAATGGACTGACACGAAATTTGTGAAATTCAACAAGGATAAAGGCAGGGTCCTGCACATGGGAAGGAAGACCCCAACCACCCATGCAGTCTGGGAACCAAATGGCTTGGAAGCAGCTCTAGTGAAAAGGACCTGGGGGTCCTGGTGGACGGGCAGGGGCAAGGTGCACATGAGCCAGCAGTGTGCTCTGGCACCAAAGAAGGTCAAAAATACCAGGTTTATATTCACAGGAGCAGAGCCAGGAGAGGGAGGAAAGTGATTAGCCCTTCTACTCAACACCTGTTAGACCACATGTAGATCCCATGTCCAGTTCTGGACTCCCATAGTACAGGAAAGAAATTGATAAAATGCAGCAAGTTCAGCAGAGAGACATCAAGATGGTTGAGAGCTGGAGCACTTACCCTGTGAGGAGAGCTGAGGGAATTGAACTTGTTCAGCCTGGAGAACATACAGTTTCAGGGACACCCAACAGCAGCCTTGCCAGTACCTACAGGGAGATTATTAAGAAACTGGAGCCGAGCTACTCAGTGTTGCACAAGGCAGGGAACAAGAGCATGGACATTGAGTTGAAAGAAGAGGTGGTTCAGACTGAATATAAGGAGACATCATGAGAGCAGTTAAGCAGAGGAACACCTTTGCCAAAGAGATTGTGTCATCCCCAGCTTTGGAGGTTTTCAACACCCAATTCCATAAAGACCTGAGTAGCCTGATTTGACCCATAGCTGACCCTGTCGGTACAGGAGGTTGCACTAGAGACCTCCTGAGATCCCTTCCTGTAGGAACTATCCTATGATCCCCAATTAGCAGTCACCTGTCTGGATCAAGCAAGAAAAGAAGGGTAGGTTGTTCATCATGATCAATACAATGTTCTCTCCAATAACACAGCAAGTGTCGCCTATTGTTCCAACAAGAAATAAACTGCATTTTTAGAGGAGAGGAAAATACACATACTGACTTAGTTTTCTTACTGTAGCTGGTTTTAGAAGAGAAATAATGTGCCTCATTTTTGTTTGTGCTCTAGTCCCTTAAGCCACATGCCTATTTAAAAATTAGCTTAATTTTACGTGCTGGATTTATTTACCTCTGAGGTCAAAGGTTCTGCCTTTGTGTTTAATGTAAGCATGGTCCTGAATTTTAGCTGAACTGGAGTCACAAAGAGGAAGATTTTCTAGGCAGTCTGTCCAAAGCAGGTGTGTTTTCCTCATCTCTGGTTTTGAAGTAAACCAAAGAAGAACAAGTAGATTTTTCTTGTAATTTAAGTGTGTGCCTGCAATCCATAGCCTGAAAAACTAGTGTCACAGGCAGCCACTTGTTTTGATTGACCCACGATTTCAGAAGAGACTATGCTTTTAGGTCACATTGCTTCAACTGGCTTGCGCAAGAGCGTTTTAAAAATTAGGTCATAGTAACCATAAATGAGCAGCATTACCCAAAAAAACTCCAAACCCCACCACACTAAATCTGCTCAAATGAGGCAAATAAAATCAGTCAACCTTTGTAATCTTCAGAGTTTATATTAAGTTCTAACTTTGGCACTCCAAACAGAAAAATACCTAACAATCAAGTTCCTAAATATTGCACATGAAGTAGAGAAAGGATTTAGGAGTCTCGAACTTCAAACAATGCTGTGATAGATATGCTCAAAGACACTCCAAGATTCTACAAAACATTGCCACATCTGTGGTCTATCTCTGTTTCCCAAATGCTCCAGAAGTGACAGATGCAGTAAATCAGAACTGACCATTAAATATGTCTTACTGATTGCGTTGGATTTAAAATATTCACTGTTAAAAACCAGGAAGGTTATCTTTACCAAAATGTATGGGAAGTAAATGGGAAAATATAAAATTCACATGATCTTTGGTCAGAAGAGAATGCTATGGGTTACAATTATGCATCTGTCAAAGGAGACGATTCTGGTTTCGGTTCAGAATTATTTTATATAAATAATATTTTGCTTGGACTGGTTTGAAAGCTTACCTCTAAGTGCTGTGACTTTACTATGTTTATTACTTGCTCCACTTTCCTAGGAAGCCGAAGGGGAAAACAACATCTATCAAAGAGAACAATTTCCAAATCAGGCCTTCTACATCCAGGCAAGCTGCATCAAAATAACAGGCCTTGCAGGCTTGGCATTCAGAGAGCGATCTGTGCTTTAAAAGTATTTGGCAGCCATGATTTTTACTGCCTGTCAGCAGGAGATCAGTGGACAGATAACCCCAAATGAGTAGCTGATTAGCCCATCCCTTCAGAAGCCATCCCATAAAATTGCCAGCCTTGCCAATTATCACCTCTTTTTTCTTTTTCTTTGCATGAGGATGTTGAGGAGGTACAGCCATGAACCTAAAACCCAGATGTGTTTGTTCAGTCAGATTTCCTTCTGGCCTAATCAGGAAAAGATTCTTTTGATTCACGAGAACTTGCTCGAGCACATTTGATCCCTCTTCAGTGAGTGTATTGCATCACCACAGACGCTGCTGGACAGAACTGTCTGGCTACATCTGACTCCACAGACCTTATAAATGACTACATCCGCTAAATGTATGTTCATTTGATTAGCTAATTTTATTGCTGGGTATATTGCAAAAGTATTGGGAAGACCGAGAAATACTGAGACTTCATGAGCGTAGTGAGAATCATCTCTCTTTAGCTGATAAAGAAAAAGCCTTTGATCATCAGACCTGCCTGACTTGAGAGCGTGAGTTGGAGAAAACTGGCTAAAGATCAATCCAAGCAAAATGGAAAAGTGATTAATAACAATTAGAGCTGACTGAAATTTGTGAGACATAACTGAAGGCTATGCTGGAATGATGCGTTTCCTTCTGATTTGCCCATCCTGTGTCTAATAGCAAGTTTCTTCTTTTCTTTCTGGCACAGGTTGGCTGAAATGTATTTTATCATCTGTAGCTGGCAGCCATTTTCTCTACAGTTGTTCCCATTTCTTGGGCCTCTCTCTCATAGGCAGAATTATTCTTGCATACTTTTGGTTTCATTAGCAACAGCATTGCCTTATGGACCTGATAGTTCTGCCTCTGCAAGTGAAGGGTTTCCTTTGCAGAGCTGTCAGCTCCAGACAATCCTCCAGCACCTTTAGTTACATCCCAGAAAAGAGAATTTTAAAGACATGTTTTCCATTTGAGTCATTGGAGCTTCATAAGCAGAATGTGGTTTTCCTCTGGTTTTGATATGATGTATAGTAAATGTGTTGGTTATTGAAAACTAAATAGTACATCTTTACTTTACTCTGATTATAGTTGTAACATATATATAATTGTTCATAAACTGCAGTGATGGAAATTATTTTATAAAATGTATACTACACTAACTGCCACTAACGCATGTACACTAAACTAACTGCCTACAAATACGTGCAATCCATACAAGACGTTCCAATACAACTGACTGAAAATTTGACCTTTCTTATTTTATGCTACAGGTGTTAGGACATATGTACATCTAGCTAAAAAGACTTCAAATAATGATAAAAAGCCTGCCATGGCATTTAAGCATTTTCCTCCCGTAAGTCCACAGGCTGCAGACCAGTCTCTGGGCCAAGTTCTGAAATTCTTACTCATTTCTTCAGCAAAGATACAATGCATTCCTTCTGCTTTTGCATTCCCAACTGAAAAAGGAGTCCGTTTCAACACATTATAACCATGGATGAATTGAAAAAGAATTTCAGGGAAAAAAAAAAGGAGATCTGACTAGCTGTGAGCAAATGCCAAGAGAGGCACAGGAAACCTTAGAACATACCACATTCAAATGCCCGTTCAAAGCAGCTAATTCAAATTTCATTAACTGGCCAAGGTTTTGACATTCTTTGCCTCAATTCAAAGTACTGATTGTAGCGTACAACATCTGTCAAATAGAGATTTTAACATGGAATGTCAATAATCTCTGTTTCAGCTAGAAAAATAAAGCTTTTCAGATTAAAAAAAGCTCTCATTTTGAAGGTTTTATGAGACCATTATGCATGGCAAGCTGTTATGGCCGTATGAATCTGTCCCCTGTCAGAGGGACAAGTAGAAGGTTGTCATTTCAGCTCCACTTAAAAGCGTAAGTAAGGCCTAATGTCCTGTGTTATTTTTTCACATAAAGAAAAGCTCTCCTTAAAGATAAAGAGACTTTGATACTGGAATTTTTTAAGCACCGGGTTTCTGTCCATCACTACAGTAGAAAACATATGAGTGTGTCAAAATCTGGTCATGTTTAATTTATGAGAAAATGCATCTGTCAATTTTAGATAAGTCATCTTCTAACCCAGATATAGCTTTGGTTTTATCTCTCAAAGTAAAAATTATTTCAGGTGCTAAATGTTAAACACATTTTTTTACTTTGTTATTGTTTCTGAGTAGTTTGTCACATTACCTGACTGGAAATTTTGAGGTGGTTTAGAGGACTTATGGTACAATGCTGCTAGAATGAATCACAAGATGAGTGTGAAGTCTGTACATTCTTTGATAAAGATATCACAGTGTGCCGTGGCACAACAGATTTCAAGACTCATTTACCTGGTTTTGTGTCACTTGAAAATTTTAAGACAGTTTCATCATCAAATCAAAAGGACAAGATGATGATTCTTGTCATCTGTATAGAAATAGTAAAATTGGGGATTTTCAGTTCACAAAATTATTACAGACTGGATTTCTATGCTCTGCGTCTTATGAAGAATCTAACATTCATAATACAATCCTTCAAAAAGTCCTATACATTTTTAGACAATTTGTGTCTCAAATAGACTTATGCGAGATCAAAACATTAACATATCCTTACTACATGAGGCTAAAGTATTTCCTTTTCTCTAGCAGATGAAGTGACCAAACTAAATCCTGAGAAAATAAACATCATATTTTTCTGGAGTTATTTTTTCCCTACTATTTTATTTTGTCACAGATATACAAATGAATTAAAAGCTAACAAATGGACTCAATAGGAAAACATTTGACTCCGTTATTCACAGTAAGATCTAGTATTCTGAAGTCATTTTGAAGTGTTCTGTATCAATAGGCATAGGAAATTTAGTTTGAGAATATGTCTTAGCCTAATAATAATAATAATAACTTAGCCTAATAAAGAGTCAGAATTGCTGGTGCTGTCATTCATCCAAATATTAACTTCTACTATTATTATGGAACGAAGAATAACAAGAAAATAACCAATTACGTTGTATTTCATTGTGTTCTACTTAAGTTGCTACATATGGATGTGGTTATGTTTACAGTTATGCACAGTTATGCTAATTTTTAACTAGTTTTTTTCTACCTGGGTAGAATAACAGTAGAACTGATGACAATAAGGCATGGACTTCAGCACTATAATACACATTTGCCTGAGCATTTACTTGGGTGACTAGAGCCTGCGCCATCATGTCTTCATTGTTACTTTTATCCAGGCTGACTCAAAGAAAGCTAGCTCATCCACCCCTCTTCATGTTGCAGTCACATTGCCCTCATCAGTGGACAAAGCCTTGGACAGGCTGACATTATGGGATGTGGTTAGAGCCCGCTGCTCTCCTTGCTCCTTTTTGGGAAGACCGTAAGTGCTGAACCTATGTTCTTCTTGAGTGCCATCTACAGAGATAAAAACATCCCATGAAAAAAATATAAAGGCTTGGTTTATGGTTAATCCATCCTCTGCTTCCTCTTTATTTGCATACCACACCTTCTCACTACATGCATATTGGGCAATCCCAGAATAACTGCCTTTCTCAGTTGTAAGACTTCCAGTGATGATTATGGAACTGTATAGCAGCAGGCTGTTGCCAGAATTACATCCTAATGAACTACAACATCCATACACACAGTGGTACACTCCTATGCCTGAATCCTTCCTTTACTGTTCCCACCCTAAATCTACTCACAAAATGCCTCATTTAGCATCTGCTAGGTATGCACTGGGGAAAAATTTAAAAAATCAACTTTTGTTCCACAAGATGCTGGTACTGTAGCAAACAGGATTGATAACAGGATAAGCACAGTAGATTTTAGGATTTTTTTTTTTCAGAATATTGTTAGGATGTTGTTTTCAATTTTGTAAAAGAAACATTGCTCTGGAAACCAATTTCAACAATCTATTCTCATATTATCAGAAAACAGAAGTATGTGATTAATGTAGCTAATACAAATAGATCATATCTCCTCATCTTTCTGGAGAATATTTGCAATCAACTGTTTCACAACGGACTTAAATGATTATTCAAATAAATTACCCAGAAGATAATTTTGCTTAGGGAATCAATTCAAGAAAACTGAAAGCTATTTTCAAGTTATTTGAAACACAAAAAAAAAGAAAAAAAGTTTATCAACCCTTTAAATGATTGTGTAATAGTGACTGCTTTGAGGGATAGGGAAAGGGAAAGAGGAAAAGATGCCACCTGAATTTCTACTTAGTTATCTCTCTTCACCTATGCAATTAATTAGATTTTGCAACACAGGATTTGATAATCCTGTATAGTCCATTTTGTTTCCTGATTAAACTGTGTCCTAATTTGCTATGGTCCTGGCCACACACAATGCCACCACACCTGCAAAGCCAAAGAAAAAGTTCTACGCAATCTCAAAAAGTCAACAGCATCATTTTACTATGAAAATATAGCAAAATACATAATAACATAACTCCAGAAGAAAAAAAAATGAGTCTGCAATGGTTTCTTGCCGAGGACTTTTCTGTAAACAGCCACGTAAACTTTTCAGAAAGAAAAGGTGACAACAATTTGCTTACCTGAACTTTTCTGCCAGTGTTGCTTATCTTCAGAGGAACCAGGCACAAAACAGGATAGAGGAATTATGAATTTCCATCACACTTTCCAACAGGCAGCATGTCCTAAGAAATCATTGACACGGTGACAATTCAATCACCAGTGTTAACTGCATTTCATCATCTTCTGCATACAGTATGCCAGCAATCAGACAAGAGAAGGCTATGTTCTTGCACAAGCACACATTCCTTTAGAGAAGAGTATAAAACTTCCACTCTAGAGGATAGCAACATAGGCCATGAAATAGCTAGCTGGCAAGAGACTGCATAACTGCTTTAATAATCATATTGCCTTTTAAGCATCTCATTGAATATTTGAAGGCTTTTTACAAAAGAAACACAGGAAGTTCTGCAAAAAATGTTGCTTTTGAGACAAACTTTGAAAGTGTTGGCAGAAAAGTACATTTTGCACATATACTCTTATACTTTCTTGTTTTACCTATGAAGAAAATGTTAAAACATGCGGATAAAGTAGAAATTAGAACATGACGGAACTCAGACAAGAACAGCTACAACAACAACAAAAGAACAAATTAAATGTGCAAAGTATTTGGTGTGCTTGAAATATTTTTCACTTAGAAAAATTAGCTTAACCAGTAAATTCTTCTGGATTTGTTTTGTCACCTCTACAATGAAATCTCTTTATCATATTACTAGTTGGCCGAGCCATAAAATTCCAAAAACGCCTATTAAAAAAAAAAAGAAAAAACCCACAAAATCTCACAGTGTCTGTCAGTTTCCTTCCCAAAGAAGGCACCATATGTGAGATGGATTATAAATGGGATATGCTCTCTCTAATCTTGCCGTGTACTTTGATGGACAAGGATACTTCTCCATGTGCATTTGGTTTCTCATGAAGACACAGCAGTTCCTACTGAGGCACCAGCAAGCTGGACATTTCCATGTTAAAGCAATGGTTAACCATTATTATGACTAATTCTGTGTCTCGCAGTCCTCCTCAGAGGACTTAACTCACTCCTCTTAAGGAGGAAGATCAGGGTTAGGTGGAGGAAGGGCGAAGGTTCCAAGTCTGACCTTGAAACGGTTTTTCATGAAAAATAAAGTTATAATTAGGTATTTTGTAAACTAAATATCTTTGCTCTCCCTTTCTCAAAATTGGTCCTAAGAACAAAAACAGGTATCACAAATTTTCTGGACACAGAATGGTTAATTAGAGCATTGATGTAATTTCTCATTTCATGCTACATCAGGGTTCACAGATCATAGGATCAAAGGATAATTCAGATTGGAAGGGATCTCAGGAAGTTTCTGGTCCAACCTCCTGCACTAAGCAGGGTCAGCTATAGGTCAAACAAGCGTGGTGGGTTGCACCATGGCTGGAGGCCAGGTGCCCACCGAAGCCACTCTATCACTCCCCTCTTTAACTAGACGGGGGAGAGAAAATATAACAAAAGGCTCGTGGGTCAAGATAAGGGCAGGGAGAGATCACTCGCCAATTACATCACGGGCAAAACAGACCCAACCTGGGAAAACTAATTTAATTTACTCAAGTCAGAGTAGGATAATGAGAAATAAAACCAAATCTTAAAACACCTCCCCCCACCCTTCCCTTCTTACCAGGCTCAACTTCACTCCCGGCTTCAACCTCCCCCCCTCAGCGGCACAGGGGGACGGGGAAGGGGGGTTACGGTCAGTTCATCACACGTTGTCTCTGCCGCTTCTTCATCCTCAGGGGGAGGACTCCTCACACTCTTCCCCTGCTCCAGCATGGGGTCCCTCCCACAGAAGACAGTCCTCCATCAACTTCTCCAACGCGAGTCCTTCCTGTGGGCTGCAGTTCTTCACAAACTGCTCCAGCATGGAGTCCCTCTCACGGGGTGCAGACTTTCAGGAACAGACTGCTCCAGCATGGGTCCCCCACGAGGTCACAAGTCCTGCCAGCAAACCTGCTCCAGCACGGGCTTCCCATGGGGTCACAGCCTCCTTCAGGTGTCTCCACCTGCTCCAGCTTGGGGTGCTCCATGGGCTGCAGGTGGATATCTGCTCCATCAACCTCCACGTGCTGCAGGGGGACAGCCTGCCTCACCATGGTCTTCTCCATGGGCTGCAGGGGAATCTCTGCTCCGGCGCCTGGAGCACCTCCTCCCCATTCTTCTTCACTGATCTTGGTGTCTGCAGAGTTGTTCCTTTCACATATTCTCACTCCTCTCTTCCAGCTGCTGCTCTGGGGCAGGTTTTTTTTCCCCTTCTTAACTATGTTATCCCAGAGGCACTACCACCTCTGATGGGCTCAGCCTTACCACCGCCAGGTCTGTCTTGAAGCCAGCTGGCATTGGCTCTATGGGACACAGGGGAAGCTTCTAGCAGCTTCTAACAGAAGCCACCCCTGTAGCCACCCTGCTACCAAAACCTTGCCATGAAAACCCAATGCAACTGGTTACTCAGGGCTTTGTTGACTCAACGTCTCGAAAACCTCCAAGGCTGGAGATAGCTCAAGCTCCCTGGGCAAGCTGTTCCACTGCTTGACTGCTCTCATGATTTCTCCTTATATTCAGTCTGAACCTCTCTTGCTTCAACTTAATGTCCTTGCTTTCTTGTCCTGCCCTCATGCACCAGTGAACAAACAGCCTGGCTCCATTTTCTTAATGACTTCCTTGGAGGTACTGGCAGGCTGCTATTAGGTCCCCCAAAAGCTGTACCTTCTCGAGGCTGAACAAGCCTAGCTCCCTCAGCTCTTGGTGGCTCTCTGCTGAACTAGCTGTAGTTTATCCATCTTTCCTGTATTGGGGGGGGGGGGGGGGGGGGTGGGGGTCCAGAAATGGATTCAGGATCTAGATATGGTCTGACAAGCGCACTGAGTAGAGGGGTTATTCACTTCCGTTGCTCTCCTATTTCCCCTCCTGTGAATACAGCCCTGGATGCTGTTGGCCATTGCTGCTGTCAGGGCACACAGTTTCCTCAAGTGCACTTTGCTGCCCGGTAAGACCATGAGGTCCTTACAGAAAAGTAAGCCTCTTCTTCTTAAAGTCAGACTACCTGTCTGCAGTAGATCCGTCCTGCACTCTGTCATATGAAGGAACCTTTCACTTTTATTGAGCTTCCAAAGTCAAGATAGCAACAGGTATGTTATCTAAATGGTAATCCATCATCAAGAATGTTGTCATCTAAAATTTTTTGACGGAGTCCTTATCGACAGTTATGATATAGGAAAGGTGTAAAAGTTACCTTTAATGATTAGTTCATCAGAACTACCTAATTCCCACAATGTCCTAGAGCTTAGCAGTCTGAGGTCACTGTTTGTAAACTGAGTTAATCTCATAGGACAAAACAATGAAACTTTGTGTCCTCTTCAGAACAGGAATTTTTTCAGAGCAAAACAGTGTTTTCAAAAGCCTCAGAAGGAAAGGTGGGAATGCTGGTGTCCATGAGGTAAAGTGACAAGTTACATCATTATCTGAATGATGGATCCCATTATTTACAATCTTTTGCAAAATGGGTGCTCTCTAAATTGTAAAACGATCTGAATAGGATACACTCAGATGCCTATTGAACAATATTCAACTACAAAATAAAGTAGTCAAAGGAAATGTTTGGTCTTGAACTGCACCCTTCATCTATTTCTACCTAATAGCCTGTAATGGCCTTTACCACTGTTGATAGAGACACTATGGCTTTTATCCCATGAAGGCAAGATTTGCCATTAAATGGGAAAAGAACTTGATCCTTCAGAAACAAGGCATATCTATAGTAATTCAAATACTTGATGGCTTATTTATACAACTCCAGAATTAGGATCTAGGCATTGGTAGGAAGCCTTCAGGCAGATATGGCAGATTAATTCAATGATGGTGCTCACAACTACGTAGAAAACAATTGAGAAGTCCCCCTCCATAGTCTAATGGGAAATAACTTGCTCAAAGAAGCACCTGTTTTAAGAAGCATAATATAAGGTTGTTGCAATTTGAATTGTTGACTGGAACTGCATTTGACACACTTCATAGGACGTACTGTTCTTTCTTCCTCAAGTTGTTTTGACATGAAAATATGATCATCTACTAAAATAAGGGAGATGCTTGGTGCCAAGGAATGCTAAAGCTATTTTGGGGTCTGTGTGTAGGGGAAATGGTGACAAATATTCATTAAAGGATTTTAATTTCAAAATAATAGTTTTACCATCCTAAATTGTAGGGTAAATAAACGATCTTGCCTTTTCCTGAATTTTCTACAGTTAAGATTTGGTAAAAGGTTCCAATAGGTTTAATTTAGATGCATATCCAGTACAAAGTCTCTGAATCCTGAAGTTTTAAAAATTCTGTCTGGCAAGCCTCCTGCAATTTGAGATTAAATTGCCAACAGCTAACTATGGCAGCTCTTAGGCATTGACAAGAAAATCCAAGGAATGTATTTTCTGCCAGAAAAGGATCTTATCCTTCAATAATTGTTCATCATTATGGTATTTTTCTGCCACTGACTTTGGCATATTCTTTTTAATTAATACTTGGACTCCTGGTAGATAGTTTCAATGTATGACTCATTTAAAACAATGACTCTCCGTTAAAAAAATAACATTCAGATTCAACCTGTATTAAATGTCTGCAAATAAAGCGTTAAAACCTCCAGGCATTTAATAAAATAGGGGTGGTAACAGAAATTGTCTTGAACACTACAGTTTCAGAGCTGAGGTCTCAGCTGAAGGAAAACAGGTTAGGATTACAGCACACTACATCAGCTGGGACTCTAGCTATTAGGCATGGTTTGTCTAAAGTCGAGGTGAATGGGTAACTTGTTCATATAAAATAATGTCCAAAATTACTTTTTCTTCAGTATTAAACTTAAAAAGTCTTCAAGTACATTGTCTACCTCTGTGACATCTAACTTTTACTGAAAATACACTGAGGAAAGGACATTATTATGAAATTTTCTAAAATCATAATGATTGTAGACAGTTCTAAGAATCCCACTCTCTCAAGTTCAAATCTTTCTATTTGGATTTATGGATACTCCCTTGAAGAGAATTTCTAAATCATTTTATGTCAAATTCACACTTACTTTAAATTAGAGATCTGTGAAAAATTCATATTTTAGTGTTTATCCTGTACTAACTCTAATTCATATTTTACTGTGTAGAAAAAGTTGGTTCCTAATGTTACTTGTATATTTTTCTTCTTTCCATATAGTGTATAGTGTAAGATGCCAGCAGTTTTCTGTAAAAACTGATGCATTTACTGGAAATGTCAGGACATGCGAGCCTTTCTTAAGTCTTAGTCCTTCCTCAGCCTTTCTTCCCTAAATGAAAGAATGCATGTACGACATTGTAATGCAATTTGCCTCGCTGCTGCTTATTCAATGAAACCCTCAAAACTCCTAATAGACAAGCTGCAAGGAAGAAGTTTAGCCAACTATTAACTTTTTCTTGAAATTCTGGAAGGCAGACTGTCATGATTTCTACATCTGCGTTCACAGAGCAAAACAATAGAGATGTTGCTGCTCAGGTAAATTAGTAGCAAACTGGCAACTGGAAAACAAAGACAAGAGGTAACATGATTTCTAATGCACTTCAGCAAAAAAATCACTTCCAGTGTGGAAAAACACTTCAATAATCTGATTTCATGTGTCTTAACTTTGTATTTTTAATACTATAATATACCAATACTGATATTAGCTAAAGGAGAAGCAAACACCATTTATACAATACTGCTTACACACTATATTACAATGGTCCAGAAAAAGTAGTACTTTAGCCTAATTTCCTGAAGAAACAAGGCTTACTTCATCACACTGTCTTAATAACTTCTCTAAGCTGATTTCAACCAAAACTGACAGGAGGTAAAGACATTGTAAAGGTATTGCATTTCTACAAGCTTCGCAGAGGTAGGCCAGTAGATAGAGAAAACAGATCTTATTAATGTATTATTGAAGAACTTTCCATTTACATCAAGGAATTCAGATGTCACAAATAAATTACTAGTTCTGCTACTCATGTAACAACTTTCTGATGTTTCATCATGAGACTTCAGTAAAGTGACATGGGAACATTAAATATCTCATTATGTTTGTATGCTGACGTTCTCTTATATGTTAAGTTTAGAAATTCAGCTTAGTATTTTACATGCATGGTGTGACAGGTGTTTGATGTTGAATGAGGATGTTTACTGGCATTCATAATATCTTAATATGAAATTTATGAATCAATCAATACAGCTAGTGAAACAAGTCACCCTTTAAATAAGTCGCCTTGTAGAATATGCTGTACATTCAGAAATACATATCATCATAAACTTTATCAGTTGAGAAAGAGGAATTAATCAAAATAAACAATAATAATCAGGAGTGATGTGTTACCTCATATGTAATCGTGGTGCATTTTCATGCACTTTCCAGAATGCAGCACCATTTCTGTAGAACATCATGATCTGTGCTTACAACGTATCATAGAACAGCAGGGAATGTACAGCTTCAGGGGCTGACTGGTCATAACTATCAGGTTAGGGTACTGTGGATATTCTTCTGATGGGTACACAAGGTAGACCTAATGAAATTCAACATGGAGAGGATCTAAATTAATATTAAGAGCATGGATATTGCAGTACTGAACCACACGCAAGAAGAAAGTGACTCTTAGGCAGAGCAGATTCTGTTCTCACCTGAGGTAGTTATCATAAGCCAGTATTCAATCACTTCACCTGTAACTGAGACCATCAATTAACTGCTACCTGTTTCTCTCAGAAGAGGCATTTCTAGTTAAAAGCAAAACTGATTTGTGATAGACACTCTGAGATCAAGGGATAACCAGTGTTCAGACATTTGCAAGCCACCGCCCCAGAGTAAAAAGGCAAAAATAAAAATGAACTAACAGAATTTAAATAACTTTTCTTACTCCTTTCAAAGAAACACAAAGAATCCAGTTCCCTGAAATTTCTGACAGATAAATTATGTATTAATAATTACAGGAGGAAAGTAATAACCAGAAAGAAATTTAAGGCCCCAGAATGCAAGATATTTAAGAGACTTGTCCCAATGTGAGCTACTGTTACAGGATGAAACTATTCTCAAACATTTTTTTCTGAGTCATATAGTAAATATTTCATCTGAGAGAGAATTTACCAAAATATGGGATTATATGGAAAGTATGTGAAACATACACAAGGCGAGACCACTAAAACATCAACCTCTTGTCTCAACAGGATTTTCCAACCTGGCCTCAATCTGGTATCCTGACTGGGATTCTCTAAGTGGAGTGGATCCAAAGGAGCTTCAAAAGCTGAGCTTCTGATTCAACTGAAAGAGTAACAACACACCAACCAAAGAATCATGAAAAAGTAGGTCAGAACTGATCTCAAGGGGTTATTAGTTCCTTCCCCTGACAAATGTCAAGGAAGTATCTCCCAGACTTAAAGAACTTGGTTTGGGTTTTGAAAATGGGGATTGAATGCATTTTGTGAGAACAAAAATTCCTGAATCTACCCAAAGAAAAAACTCCATATCCTTTTCTGTAGAAAACTCGATCAACTCTAAAACGACACCTTTGTCAACAATTAAGTTTATAAAGCAAGCTGAGAACAGTGCTGAATATTGCATTTTTGTGTGAGTGAGAATAACATGCACTACCCGAACTAATACAGAATTTAGAGAACTATCAATCATCAATGATAATCATAATTGTTATTAAAACAGCCAAAAGACGGGTGGTATCCACCAGCCGCTGGGAGGTATCCTTGTTCACTGCTTCCTGACACACACTTCTAAATGTCCTGTATGACGTAAAATCCTGTGGGACTCTGTACGTTGCTACTGACTAATCCTGGTGGTATTTATACCATGGCACCATTTGTACTTATACCACTACATACGTAGGTTTATCTATTTATAACACTGTGCATCCTGTAAGATGCTGCGGCTGTGCAAGTTTTGTTAGGCGCGATTTCATGCCCTCCCAAATTCAAGAGACAATTATCAGAATATGAGAAAAGTTTCATGGCTACAGCACCCCTAGCCATGAAACTGGGGGATTACACAAAAAGAAAAATGACAAATTATTGACCTATCTGATTTCAGTTCCATTTAGCAAGAATAGGTCAGAAAAATGCTGTTGTGTTCTAGATGTGCAGGAACAAAAAATGTTTCTATGTATCAGCTTGAAGAGAAAAATAAGTGATGTTCTATGTCTGTTTCAGTGTTTAGCACAACAAGAAGTTGAATAAAAACTTGGTTCGGTAGTATAAAAAAAAAAGCGACCTCTTCAGTGCAGGCTTTCTCTCCATTTACACTAGGTACAACACTAATACAAACATGAGAATGATAGAAAGAATTTACAAATTGTATTTTTCCCCCTCAGAGAAGAAAAACCAGTGCACACAACCAAGGACAATAGGGAAAAAAGGAAGCATTTGGAAATTCCTAAGTGTAGTAACAGCATTATGCTGATGTAACCTATGGGAATCTACTCATGTAACAGTCATTATTTTCTAAATATTTGTTAGCATGATAAAGCTCTTAGAACATGTCCTGCAGTCTGCTAATAAAACTGTTTAATAGCCCAGTAGCACTGTGCACTGTGCTGTGACATGGTGGAAAATATGTAATGTTTAATAACGTGATTCTTTAAACTCTATAAAAAAATGCTCATTTTTCAGACTTTGCAAGTAACAAATCATTTAAAACCATAGCCTTCCATTCCTAATTTTTATAGATACTGTTATCATAAGGGTAACAATAGTGTAATACAATATATTTTATAGGAACTGATAGATCTGACATATGCACAGACCTATGCTGTTTCTAGTCATTATCTTAATGTCTGACCTTGCAGTCTACACAAAAATTAAATAAAGAATTAAAAAAAAAAAGAGGAAATTAAATAAGAGAGACAAGCGATGTTCAATTTCATATAGACATGACGACAAAAAAGTAATAAATTGAATCTGACAAAATCAAAGTGGAAGCCAATGGCAGAGCTGCACGTTTATTCATCAGACGTGCCTCTCCTTTAGCCATGCATTACTCCGCTGCCGAAAGGCATTCCCAAGAGCATTTCACCTGAATTTGAGCCAGCATCTCTTAGGTGCTTGCAGGGGAGTCAGGAATTAGACCTAAACAGCCTAAAGTTTGTTCAATTCCGTACTTTTTCTTTTGCTCAACAATGATTAATCTACCAAAAAGCCCTTAAGATTTTAAACTACGGTTGTGAAAAGGGGTGACTAGTTTTAATTTTTGTTTGTACTTCTACAGTCTTCTGTCTCTTTTGTCCAGGTAGTTCTTGTATAAAATTTTTCTTGAAACTTTTTGTTTTCCCCAAGATGAGACTTGAGATAACTTTAAGGAGGTAAAATAGAAGAAAACATGGTCTGCACATCCCTTTATAAAGATTTTGTCTTCCCAGATAGCGAAATCATGGCTTTCGGAGAGTAGACAGCATAAGTTTATAATACGAGGTATGATGGAAAAAGCATCTCTTACTATATTCTTTCCTTGGTGACCACTTAAGATGGTAACTGGACAAATAAGATAAAAGCAGGTAAGAGTAAACAAGAAAAATAATTCCTCTCAAGTAACACGCTAAGCAAGCATTGACATGACCATAGTCTGTGGTTTATGTTGCCGCATTTTATCTGTGCAGGTTTTCTACTATTAAAGATTTTAACTGATCGGGCATAATCTGATCATACCTAAAACAAATGGGACCATTGATTTTTGGAAGAGGAGACCAAGTCTGTACATTTTAAAAATAAATAGAAAGCTGTTCTGGAACCTTACAAGGTTCAAACAACAGGTAACAGGTTTAAATAGATTTTACTTTGATTCTACTAAAGTAGATCTAATTAGTGATCTAATTGCTGGCTGATACATGTCACTGATGAAAAGCAAGCTATTTTGTATTTTGATGGAACTTTCTTATTTATTTATAATATTACTGAGGTATCACTGCTATCATAAGTAGCTTTTATTTCATGCTTACAGTGATTTTCCAACAGTCATTTCCAGTTTATTCAAATTTAAAAAAACCCCACCGGCCAAGTGACCTATGGCCTGCTGTCAACTACAAATGCCTTATTTAACTTGGCTGTAGAATCTGTGCATGAAAAAGCTTTCTCCACTGTGTGCATTGTAGTCTAACAGCAAACCAGCCCTGGGAAGTAGGACTTGTAGGTTTTGCTTCCCCCAATCTGGCAAAGAGCTTGTTACACAAATTTGCAATAGCTACTGAGGGTCTGTTTTTTTGGGTCTGCTGTTTAACAGAATTCCCAGGGATTGTGCTAGAAGCCTTGGAAAATTACACATCCATGGGCAGGTTGCATAATAGGAATTAGAAAGGCAAGAACCGTATCCACTCATCTAGAAAACAAACAAACAAAAAAACCCCCACAAACAAACAAACAAACAAACAACTCAGCTCGCTCAAGCTACATGAGAAAAACTGAGAAATAGAGTAATTTTTTTTTCACAGAATCGCAGAATGGTTGAGGTCAGACGGGACCTTTGTAGGTGACCTGGTCCAAGCCCCCTCCTCAAGCAAGGCCACCTAGAGCCATTTGTCCAGCACTGGCTTTTGACTGTCGCCAAGGAGGGAGACTTGACAACCTCCCTGGGCGCCCTGTGCCAGTGCTCAGTCACCCTCACAGTGAAAAGGTGTTTCCTGGTGTTCAGAGGGAACCTCCTGTGGTTTAGGTTGTGCCCACTGCCTCTGTTCCTGTCACTGGGCACCACTGAAGAGAGCCTGGCTCCTCTGCCTTTGCAGCCTCCCTTCAGGTATTTATATACATTGACATGTATATAAATAGCTTTCTCTTCTCCAGCCTCTCAGCCTCTCCTCATAGAAGAGACACTCCAGTCCCCTAATCATCTTCGTGGCCCTTCATTGGATTCTCTCCAGTAAGTTCCTTGTCTTTCTTGAACTGGGGGTGGAGCCCAGAACTGGACACAGCACCAGTGCTGGAGTACTAATCTCCTGCAGTACTTTATCTAAAATTGCTTTTTATTTATGTATGCTTTACTGATTTACATTTCATAGTAATCCGTGTCCATGGAAATTGCACAGTTATGGCATTTTGAACTAGACAAATCATTTTCATTTCCTCCTGTAATTAATCAGCAACTTCTCCGTATTCTTTTTTCTTTTCTAGAACCCTTTTTAGATTGAATTTTATACTGACAACATGTTGAACTCTTCACTAATTAGAAATTATATAACGGGATTTAATCCTACAAGTGAAAAAAGAAATATCCTTCAAATCTGCAAATATAACAATACACCATTGCCTTTTCAATAGTAGGATTTGGGCCACAGATTTTAGTCCTTTTTCCTTCAATATAGAGAAACATTATTCAAATATAAATCACAACTGCAAAGTGATTAAGCCTTTAAAGCTTGTACAAAAGATTCATATGAAATTAGTGATTCAGTGGCATACAAAAGGAAGTCTTCACAAGTTTCTTTTGGAGTTTTTGAATACAGACTGTAGAGAATTGTGATTGATTTGATTTTATCTGTAAGCATATTTGCCACTCCTGAAAAAAAAGAGGCTAACTCTAAAAAATTAAAAACACTTTATGAATAATGCAAAAGCTCTTCAGATTTTGCGGAGGTTTATCATTAAAATACATCCTTTATAAAGACTATTACAATGTCTCTACCCTAATTTTCCCCTTACCACTCATTATCTCTGGAAAAACATGCTGATTGACTCACCTGGAATATGCACCATTTATTATGCACCATATAAAGGTTTACATGACATAATGCACTTCAAAACAGTTTAGAAAGCTCTATTTTCCACTTTGGCAAATACACCTGTAATTAATCCTGTGGGGTCTAATTTAACCTCTTGTATTCAGAGGCAGATGCATCAGAGAATGAAACACACGTCACAACTGGCAAAAGTGCACATCAGGGATACTAGGATTGTTTTAATTATATTCATAATGATTCCTCCTAAATCTCCCAATATTACTACCAAAAATATGCACCATAATAAAGCAACAATCTGTTTTCATCTGAAAGAAAAACTGCTGTGGTCCATGCAAAACCAGGCTGCATTGCATATTTATCATTGGTCATTCACAAGAAAAACAACTAGGTCTTTCCTTCTAGTTGATTAGTTTAGGGGTATTTAAGGCTTCTGTTAAATCAAAATTATCCTTTCCAAAAATCTTCATATTTCTCTGATTAATAGATAACTATATATTATTCCACAGAACACGTATTAGAATACACATAGTTTCTTTAATCTTCACTACTTTTGGGCCTGAACTTGCTCCCATTGAATTTAACATGATTCACCTAAAGAATTTCTCCTCCCAGTTACTGAAACCGTCATTCTCACAACTCCCTGCATTTAGTTCAAATGTCTTCCTGTGACTGACTGCACTGTTTAAATTGCAGTCTCCATTGAAAAGTAGGGCTTGCAACTCAGGTGCTTCTTTTTCTATTCTTCTTTTCTTTAATTTTTATACCCCTGCAAATCTTCCAGGGCCAACCAGACCTCTGTGGAACAAATATAAGCCTGGCAGCAGTAGGCTTCTTTTTTTTTAATTGACTTCTATGGGCTGTAAATCAAAAATAGTTCATGAGCCACAGGCTGAAAACTCCTGGTCTAAATTACTAATGGAGTGGGAGTCTGAGCCCATTCTCAGATACCAACTTGCCCAACGGGCAAGTGTGTTCTCACGTCCGGACGCAGCCTGAACTTGTTAGAGGGGTCTCCTGCACCCAAGTTCTCACTTGCATCATTGAGGCAAAAATTCTTGGGCATACCAAAGGCTACTACAGCCCAGTTTACCAGTAAATATCGTGAACTCTGCTCTTCTGAAGCTTAGCTGATCAGAAGCAAATAGCCAGCAATACAGATGTAAGAAAGGTGTAATGTTAAGGACTCGGAGAGCATAAGCCCACTTGCTGGCCCCTAGTTCCTCACACAGGGTCAGGTTACATCTGCCTGTGCACGTGCATTCTGGATTTGTTGTGGTGAGGGATGTTTTAGCTGATTGCAAACTCTGTGTTAAAGCGTTATCTATAACAACGCCTGCAATTAAAAGGCTTCCTCCTACAGAATGTTTGTGTTACACGCTTCCTCACATGCACTCCGGATTTTTTCTTTCAAAGGATTACCTTTTATTAATTGCATTCTTTTGCATTGCAATATTTTAAGTCCTTCAAATCTGAGGAAAAAAAATCAATTGCAGCCATTACTTTAAAAGAGCAATTACAATTATAGTAAGAAAAAACAAGTCAGCTGGGAATATTCTCTGTACACTGCTATTACAGCATAACTCTTACTTACCTTGCTTTCCTGTCAGGTAGACAGACAGGCAATCTCTTAGATGAGGTTAAAATAAACTGTCAGCAGTCCCGTCATCACTGAAATTAGAGAAATATTGTCAAGCAATCTTAGCCTCACTTTCTATTTTCCAGTCACTGATTCTTAGAGTAATTTACACTCTCCAACTTTTATTAGAGATAGTTGTTTTTAAATATGTACCACCAATTGCCACATTTCCTTTGAAGTTTTAATTAGAACCTTATTTATTCAAAGTATTGTTAACAAATATTTACCACTTTAAAATCCCTTTCTTTAGATATATTTAACATTTCTGATGCTACACATGGACATTTACTTCTCTGCTTAAGTATTTAGAATCATAGAATCATAGAATGGTTTGGGTTGGAAGGGACCTCAAAGATCATCTAGTTCCAACCCCCCTGCTGCGGGCAGGGACACCCTCCACTAGACCACATTGCCCAAAGCCCCATCCAACCTGGTCTTAAACACTTCCAGGGATGGGGCCCCCACAACCTCTCTGGGCAACCTGTTCCAGTGCCTCACCACCCTCACAGTGAAGAATTTCTTTCTAACCTCTAATCTAAATCAACCCTCCTTCAGCTTAAACCCATTACCCCTTGTCCTGTCACTACACTCCCTGATAAACAGTCCCTCACCGTCTTTCCTGTAGGCCCCTTCAGGTACTGGTAAGCTGCAATTAGATCTCCCCGGAGCCGCCTTTTCTCCAGGCTGAACAACCCCAGCTCTCTCAGCCTGTCCTCATAGGAGAGGTGCTCCAGCCCTCTGATCAGCTTCGTGGCCCTCCTCTGGACTCTCTCCAACAGCTCCATGTCTCTCCTGTACTGGGGCCCCCACAGCTGGATGCAGTACTCCAGGTGGGGTCTCACAAGAGCGGAGTAGAGGGGCAGGATCACCTCCCTCGACCTGCTGGTCACACCTCTTTTGACACAGCCCAGGACATGGTTGGCTTTCTGGGCTGCAAGCGCACACTGCTGGCTCATGTTGAGCTTCTCATCAACCAACATCCCCAAGCCCTTCTCCTCAGGGCTGCTCTCAATCCATTCCTTGCCCAGCCTATAGCTGTGCTTGGGATTGCGCCGACCCACGTGCAAGACCTTGCACTCGGCCTTGTTGAACTTCATGCGGTTCGCACAGGCCCATCTCTCCGTCCTGTCAAGGTCTCTCTGGATGGCATCCCTTCTCTCCAGTGTGTCGACCACACCACACAGCTTGGTGTCGTCGGCAAACTTGCTGAGGGTGCGCTCGATCCCACTGTCCATGTCGCTGACAAAGATGGTGAACAGTGCTGGTCCCAGTACCAACCCCTGAGGAACACCACTCGTCATTGTTCTCCACTTGGACATTGAGCTGTTGACCAGAACTCTTTGAGCACAACCATCCAGCCAATTCCTTATCCACCAAGTGGTCCATCCATCGAATCCATGTCTCTCCAATTTAGAGACAAGGATGTCGTGCAGGACAGTGTCAAATGCCTTGCACAATTCCAGGTAGATGATGGCAGTCACCCTTCCCTTGTCCACCAACACTATAACCCTATCATGAAGGCATGTATAGAAGGCATTTATAAAATTAGACCCCAAAAGTATAGATTATTCCAAATTTAACTAAAACGCAAGACAAAGCAGCTTGCCAAGAGAATACCCACAGTTCAGTTTCAGTGCTGGAAAGAGCCTGTTCCCATGTCTGCAGATCTTCACTTCTCATTATCCTTTTTACAGTTAAACATATTGCAAACTAGGAAATGAAGCATTAAATTATTTTCTGGAATTTTTAATCAATTTTCTAGGAAAATGTAAGGGTGCAGGCAGAGATGCTGCTGTGGATCAGAGAACTGCAAAAATTTGATATTTTAGTTGCTTCCTCCCCACCCCTTGCCACCATATGACAATGACATAAGATTTACTATTGGTAGGAGAAATAAGAAACCTCTGACCTCCCCACGTATTAGCTCCTCCCAGTGTGGCACATGAAGCCTACCCAAACACATCAAAGCTATAGCCAACCTGACACCAACAATGTACAAGAATTAGATTTGTTATCCAGTCACAGACCAAGTACCACATGCAGGAACAACATTAACTTCCTCCAGCTTCTCTTTCCAACATGTTTCCATTGGGTTACTCAGGCCTCGCTTCTAAAAGGAATTTGATAAAGTAATTAAAAGTTCAGAACTGAAATCTATCTTTTGTCTTTCTGCTGAGGCCACCAAGAACTGTGGCCATCAAAGAGTGCATTTTACCATGTAAAGACAGGGACTAGGAATAAGAGCTGAACCATCCCTTCTCTTCATTCCTAACATTGCTGCACACATACGGGTGTTAAACTTGAGTGACACAAATTGGACCTAATGGTCTATCCTCAGGTGACTCCATGAGACACATCCAGGCTGAGGTCTGAGGGGTTTTTTGCAGCTGGAGGTCCCAGAGAGATGAGTCTTCCACAGTCCACTCACATGCTCTGGGTGTGACATAACTTTGAAAGCTGTAAATATTTCCTGCTAGATTGACCATCTGACCAGATATTTTTCAGAAACATAAACCTAAATACATTCTTGTGTTTTCGTGTTGCCTATCAGTGGCTAATTAAACAGTTAAACACCAGTAAGGATGCTTTTTAATGTCAAATTCTGTTGTTGAGTTCTGCAGCACTGGCAACACCACTTAGCAGCAGCAGACGTCTCTTACGGAATTTGCTCTCGTGCGCTCTTTGCCAGATCTCAGCTTTATTGACGTTCAGAATGCAACATAAATCGGGACATAATGTTTTGTTTTCATTTGCAGCTATTTGGGAGGTTGTGTATTTCATCCCAAAGCATCTGCATCAGAGCTCTGTGATGTGTATTGATGTTATTGCTGTATTATTTTTAAGTTATTTCACTGTGTCACAGCAGCAGCAGCTGTCAAAGTAGTATCTGTTTCAAAAGTCATGAAACAAATAAGTAAATCTCATTTTTGCTACTAAGATAAAGCCAAGCTCTTGACACAAGTTTAGAAGATATCCTCTGCATGTGACACAGTACAGCAGGTTTCTAAGCATGCTGTGTAAAACTATTTCCTGACAAAACAGCAAAAATTTAGGAGTCAGTTGGACCACAGTACAGTGTCTAGCAGCTACCCTCTAAAATTATAATCACAAGTCTTTCTGTTAGAAGTTTGACCACTGTCAAGGCATGAACAAACACCTGCCAAAGCCTCCCTGCCTCCCCAGAACTCATAGAAATGATGGTAGGCAGACTTGCAGCTACACATGCATAAGAAAAAATTTTGTTTATGACCATGGTGTTTGCCAGTAGTCTATCATCAGCTCTTCATCCTGCATTAGTGTAGTATTTGAGTAAATCCAGCCCAGAGCTGGATTAATTTATTAAAGGAAAATCTTCAGAATTAAACTTTTTTTGGCCACAGAAGAACAGAGACTTTTGTTGCAGAGCAGAGAGACTCATTTGGTAAAATAAATTTGTTGCTTGTTACACTTCTGTGCTTCCTTGTAGAGACACAAAGAATATACAAATTATCTCATTGGTGTTCTCAGAAATTTAATAATCGGGCCTCACTGGTGAACTTGCTTTGTAGTATTCAACAGACAAGAGGTGCTGATGTACAAAATAAAATAAAAAGGCAAAACCACAGTAGAATCCTTTCTAATCTAAGAACCATTGCTGTGGGCAGGAACAAGCTGTGGTTTCTAGCACATCTGAGTACTCTTCATCTAGACACACCAGAGAGTCATTGATACATCAGTTTAAATTCTGCTACAAAATAGAGTTTGGGGGTCTCACTTGAGAGACTTATATGTCTTAATTAAAAAAAAATAAAATACAGCACTCCCTCTCGTAATTCAAGACAAGTGTCCACTGCAGTAAACACAAGATGGGTGGACTCTTCCAGCAAAAAGTGCAGTGCTCTCTTACAACAGAACAGGCGTTTCCAACACGAATGATCTTATCTTAAAGGCACCCTCGTACTTCTTTCATTTGGCCCTGGTGTCCAGCCCTGGTCCACATTTCAGGAAATGTCTTAATCTGGTCATTCATCACAGGAGCAGGGGAAGACTGAATCACTCGACCTTGCAACGCTGAGAAACACAATGGCAGATTACGCTTTGTTCTCAGCACACAATTCAGGCTGAAGAGATTCAGTCTTTCAACAAAACCTGGCCACAGAGCTCAAAACAGTCTTAATCTTATTTCATGTCACTGTAAGACTGCGCTGAATTGTACACATGAAATAAAATCCCTAAGTGTGGCTTTTTGTTTGAGAGTTTGGCTGACAACCCGTATTATTTCATGTCTCTGTTTTTGCACTTGAAGCTCAGGTGAGGAAATGGCCTTTAATGGAAAAACTTCTGTAAGGTTCATCATTAGCTAGGTATGAAGAAACTTTTTTCTGTATCAGCACTAGTAGGCTGTAGTATGAAGTGAATACGGTTTGCAGGTTTAGAAACACAGAGCACAATCATTCCCTCTGCCAGGATGCAGAATTTTTTAGGTAGTTTTTAAGGGAGTCTCAGGAAATGTGCAACCCAGTTCCACAACCCGTAAAAACAGAAGAGGACATCTGCCATAGGGAGCTTGCCTGTGAGCTTAAATCAGGGCTGGGTAAGTTTCAGGAAAGAACTGAGGTGAAGATTTCTCATAATTTCAAACAATTTTGGTTGAGATTTTATCTGATCTGAACATGGAAAACAACTAAGAATAACTTGACTGTACCATTAATTCTCATTCCCCAAAAGGTTTTTCATCACTAATTTTAGAAAATAAAATTATTTAAATTAATTCATCTGCTTCCTTTGAGGAATGCTGAAATTTGAGGAAATCATAAGCACTATCAAAAGGAAAAAGATATGTTTGAGTAAAGTATGCTATCTAAAAAGACAGATTCCATATATTGCAAATATACATGCTTCAGTAATCATGTAAGGAGAAACACCATAAGGTTCTGTCTCCCTCAAAGAGACCTGAAAACTCGGTAGGTCTTATTTTGCTCTATCTCAGGTACAGCAGGGCAAAATAATGTTTTTGTAGATACTACAGAAACCTACAGCACACTGATGCTTTCAAATTTGAGCTTCAAACTGAAGTTCATTTCAATCGTGCATTTAAACAGCATTTTACAATTGACTTTTTAAAAGATGCATTGATGGAATTTAGTAATAAAAATGGCACATAACATGAAAAGAAGATTTTAAACAAATTGTACTGTATATTCTATGGTAGAGGAAATGTAAACTTGAGTGAAGTTTAGTCCTGAGAAGAGGCTTTCATTAATAATTATTTGAAAAAGAAGAGTATCTATACATTTTTGTACATATATACTTTTTCTTCATTTCTAACTTCTGAAAAGCAAACTTGTATGCAACATTCCAGTTAGTTACAGAAACATTTCTAGTTACTTTATTCTAAAGTAAAAGTAAATCACAATGCCTTTAAACTGAAGAGCTGATCAGAGGCTATATCACAGTTGTGTGATGCTGTGTGCTCTTTACTGTACTCTGGCCTTCCAGACTGAAAATGCAAAATCAAATTCTTCATAGCCTAAAAGGAGTGAGATTTTCAAAGATGTGTAAGTCAGTCAGTCCTTTGAAGACTTACAGTCAATAAAATTTGTATGACATAACCTGTACATGCCTGGGTGTAAACAAGCATGTTTAGGACCCTGCATGTCAGCCTGGACAAACACAAGTCAGATTCACCCCAGAAGCCGGGTAGATCCATTAGCGTTACACTACTTTTGACCCAAAATATCCTGTCAGCACAGGCAAGTGGCCGTGGCCTACAACAGCCCGACATGATGCGTGGCTGTTCAGCCACAAGCACAGGCAGAGAAGGAAACTACCTGCATACATCTGTGTCAGCACATACGATCGCCATTTCTGAAAACCCTAGCTAAGGCCTACACGGCTCCCAACTTACCTTTCAAAATGCACTCCCACCTGGCGCTAAGGGCCTCCCCAGACTCCTGTATGTCCTTTGCCCAGCAGTGAAGTTATTCTGAAGGGATGAACTTACTCTCAGCTCTCCCCAGACCTGCCATCAGCAGGGAAGGAGGCCAGCAGCAGCTATAGGTGGCCTGTGGACAATCTGGCATTAGACTCACCCAAGCATGTTCCAAGTTTGGGGTTATACAAGGTTTCCATGTGCCCAAAAGAATCTTCAGCAGGTTGTTATCATAACAATAACAATAATAATTTGTAAGAAGAATGTTGGTGAGTAATTTAGTTATTTATCATAGTTCATAAAAACGAAAAAACCCCACCATAGAGATAATTCAGTAAAGGGATGTTTTTCACACACCATTTGTCAAGAAATAGATATAAGACCATGAAACATGAATTGCACTAGAGATCGACGTTCATCTCTGAATGGCTACTAAAAGGCTTATATTCCACACAGCAGTGAATGAAACCTAAGTAGAGGACTTCTAACTTTTCCTGCCCTGATCAAGAATTGTCCAGCCTTATGTTTAAAAAACATTCAGCCACAAACAAAGCACTCCTTTCTGTTAAATCAATCTCCACTCAAGATCTAAGATGAAGGCACAAAATGGCACAGTGTAAATTGCTCTAGCATAAGGCACTAAGTAGGGAAGTATGCACGTTTGCGGTTGTGATTTTGTGGCCCCGCGCGGATACCATTCTATTAAACAGACCAGTTTCTCAGCTTATGGTTATTGTTTTGACATAATATGATATGACAAGTCCAGATGTTTGAAACTGTTGCAGCAATTCACAGACTGGGAGCAATAAATTACGATAAAGGACATGTTTAATTCAATTTATAGTGAATTTGGCACTGTCAGAGGTATGGAATTTCTAGCTGAGTATAATACAAAAGCCATTACATGCTCTGGGGAACTTTGGAAGTGAACTAGTGGAAGGCAGAGGACATTGTTGTAAAGCTGGAATTCCTTCTATCTGTTAATCAACAATCTCTGTATTGCATTGCTATCGCATGCTGTATTACTTTAGATTTGCCTAGTCTTGAATTAATTAGTAGAAAAATTCTTTAGGAGAAATTCACCAGTGATGTGTAGATTCAAGCTCTTTTCATCCCATTTTGAATTTCAAAAATCCAAGTAGCATGAACCTTTGAGAGCATGATGTGGGCACAAGACAGTGAATTGCAGGATGGCAAATCCAGTCTTATTCTGCACAGCTCTTTAGCTGCAAACAGGTCTCCTGATATCTTTAAAGCCCTGGTGCATAAGGCCTTAACGCAGATCATTCAGAGGAGTGCTGATATTTACCTGGCTCAGAATCAAACTGCTCTGTTTTCTTCAGGGATGAGCAAGTCAGGCACCATCACAAGTCTTTGCTTTACCTCAGGTCCTTCAGTACCTTGTAAAAGGTTTGACATCAAGGACTGTTTTAGCAATAAAGTACTCTTTGGAATTTGGAGGTATCCCAGAGGATGCATTCTCTAGCAACATATTCTTTGTAAAACAGCACAAATATACCAGTCATCAGTGGCATTCATTCCCTAGTCACTATCAAAAAAAGCCTAGCTTGAGTTTAGTTTCTATTCCAAAACTTGAATAATTACAGTAAAATATTGTTTAAAAATGGAGACTGACTCCCTGAAATACTCTCTCAGTTTGACAGTGAATCCGTAATAAGTTCTTACTGAGGCAGTTGTGCAATAAGACTTGTGGGGAAAACATTATACAGACCTGATTTCTCCAGCTTAATTCTGAGAATTGACGTGACAATACCGAAGTTGTACTAAGCTCAAGATACATCATATCTGCAGCTCCATTAGGCAATTTCCCTTTTAAAAAACAGAAAACAGTACATTTACTATGATGGGTTTTTTTTACAAATTCATGTTGTTTATCAATTTATTATTGTCCTTGATGTTACTAAGTAATAATTTTTTTTCAGCATCTCTCTTGGAATCCACGCTTATAAATGCCTGGCATTTCCCTTTTTAAATCATCCAGATTTTCAAAGATAATTATTCACTCTTAGTGACTAGTTTTATTATTGACTTAAATATGCTGCACTAATTTTCATTAGGCCCATGCAATTTCACCACATTTATTTTATCTAGGCATCCTTCAACCTGTTACTTCTGTATTCAGGATTATTGTTCTGTCTCCTTTTAAAAATACCTGTATCATAAACTTTTAAACTACACACAATGCCTGGAAAGGGAAACAGAGAAATCATTCACACTTTTTCAGTATCAACTGCAGTTTGCGCTCCTGCCTTTTGTAAATGGGCATTCCTTTTACTTCCTCTTGTAATGAATTTCTAGAACTTTGTTACATCCTTTGCTGTTCCTTATCTTTACTTTCTGTGGAAATAGTTTATTATTATACTGTTATGACAGCCACTTTCCTTAGATGACAGCCCTTCTTCACTCCCTTCTCTGTCAGTTTGCCTTCCCAAAGACCTTTACGTATCAGCTTCTCCTGTTTCCTGAAGGCTGATTTCTCAAGTAGTTTTTTCAGACATAAGTTTTCTTTATAACTTCCTTACTTTGGAATAATAAACTATTTCACTGTATAATCACTTCCACTCAGATTATCATTAGTCCATTTCTAAAGGAGCAATCCCACTATTGGTATTACATCACCTGCAGTGCTATGGAGCCCATGACGTGCATCATTAAGTTCTATGAGATTATTCAATAGGGAAGAATAAAGTACCTTGCATCATCCTGAAGTTTTAGAAACAGTATCAACCTGAAGTGCAATATATTTCTATGAGCAGTTCATATATCACATTTTTCTCACCAAACTGTGAAACTTGGTGTTCCTCAGAAATTCACTGTGTTAAACATAATGAACAAGATGAAGCTCAATCTCCCCTCTGATATCCCCTGACTTACACTTCAATGTAATTTCATTATGAGTTTTCCTTCCCTTCTCATCCTTCCCACTGTTTATGAACAGTATGGATGAAAAGGGAATTTAAAAATTAAAGGGACTCTACAGCTACCAAAGCACTAATTTTTACAGAAAGGTATGACTAGGAGCTCAGCCTCTGCTTAAGTTCCACAGCAAGGCTGACTATTTTATCACCTTGCTGTCTGTAGGGAATGGCATACACTAGCCATCGGAGAAAATCAGAAGTCATATCCAAGTCATATCTAACCACTCTTGCCCTGCATACCTGACATTGCCTTTAGCAGCACTTCTGAGACATAGGCTGAGCAAAGCTGTGAAAATAACACAACATCCCACTCACTGCCTCCATTTTGCCCTAGGCTACAGGTTTCTTCATATCTCTTTTCTGATTGGCAAGCTAATTCCAGCGGGAGAGGTAACTATGCCCTTGATTAACCCTTTCTGGGCTAATTAGATGGAGTATGTGCATTGATGTGGGCATGTAAAGAGATAGCTCCAGTGAGAAAGTGAAGATGTGTCTGTTGTGAGACTCAGTCAAGATCAAGAGGAAGAAGGAACACAGGATCCCAGGGTCTGTGATAGATTACTTGATCAAATGGGAGAGCATGAAGCTTTCTACAAATAACTAGCAGGCGTCTCCCAGTCCCAAGCTCTCCTCTTTATAGATGATTCCACCCATACAGCCGTCTACTGCGAGAGCACCAGCATTTTCCTGATGACACTCATGGCAATTTCACAAGAAAAATGCTAGAGGGAACAAGCTGGGTGATAATCCAGTTGTCCTATCCTCAAAACAGCAAAGAATTGGTGACAAATGCAGTGACAAATGCAAAGAAGAGGCTGAAAGGAATCCAAATGCAACTTACAGCTACTTGAAGGGAGTTACAAAGTTGATGGAGACAAACTTTTTTGCTAGTCAATCTCAGGAAAATAGGCACAAATTGTCATTTAGGAGGTTCAGACTGGGTAGTCAAAACAAAGTTTTCACCAGGAAGGTAATACATCACTGGAACAATTAACCAGAAAGGTGATGAAATCCCCTGTCTTACAGGTTTTCAAGACTTGAGTAGATAAAACCATGGCTGATCTGATTGCTTTGGGAGTAGTCCTGCTCCAGAGGGATGCTGGAGTACAGACCTCCTGTGGTCCTTTCTAACCAATATTTCTGTGATTCTATAACTGTATGAATCTTCCATAACAATTCCAGATTACTTCTGGAAGATGGAAGATTCATACAGTTATAGAATCAGATACTTCTGGAATTGTTATCTAAAAGTTTTTTCCTTTGTCCTTCAGCACATTCTATCCCAAACAGGTCATTAAGCATATCTGATCATTCAATTTCTCAGCCAAGAGAATGAGAACTGATGAATTAATTTCTGCTAAATTAATACCTCACCATCATTTGCTTGGGTAAGAATAGATTTTTTTTATCTTATTATTTTTTTCCTAGCTTTTTCAGAAAGTACTTACATCATAACAAAGTGAATTACACTACTAACACATTTTCCATATACCAAACAGAAACATTTTGCTACTGGGTTATACCGAGTCTAGTTACATGAATGGTCAATGTGAAGAGTGTGTATCTTTTTGCTGTTGCAGTATAGTAGAGACTGTTTCTGCACAGATGTGTTGGACAGTGCTTTTCCCTAGGGAAGCCGGGGTGATTTTTATACTAGGCAAAATCAGAAATGTGTTTAGAAAATAAGACAAGATAAATATATGTGGATTATATCGTACAGAAAGAACAAGTCTGGAGCCTTTTTTCTGGCTTTACTTTACATTAAGGACATAATACTGCAGAAAAATCCTCATTAGTAATCTTAAGAAAGCAGAGGAGATGACTTATTCACAGTAAGCCAGTAGTCCTGCTCTGAAAAGAATGTCATCTCACAGACACATTTCCAAAATATAATTATGTGTATACATAACCTCATGCTACTGCTAGACCCCATGGATCTGTCTTTCGAAGCAGGGACGTTCATGAGGTTGAAGTGATAGCCATTCAGGCAATTTGGCTCTGAAAGAGCATGCTAAAGTCTGCCTAGGACAGACTGCGTAGAGAAAGTGTAAGTGGTGTATGTTCTGTAATGGAAGCAGCAGTTTTGAGAAAGTCTCTGGTTTATCTGGTGGCTTAACTAACTGACGCTTCTGGTGTGGTATGTCCACTATGCAGGAAATTCCAGCTCACTGAGGCTGATACCAATGTTATTATTGCATCAGATGTGTAAAAGGAGCAACTGTTTATATGTTGTTTTGCATAAGAGAAATTGATCCACATATCAAATAGCAGCATGGACAGATTGTTCAAAAATTCAGGAAATAGAGAAGGGGTGGGTTTTCTTGAAAGACAAATGTAGGTACTGATTTAGAATCATCACTGAAGTGGGTCTCAAGTTTACAAAATTTGTGAAAACAACCAGGAAAGCATTGGAAAGTGGATAAATCTGTCCCTTTAAATTAATTTCAGCAGGAAACTCCAATCTTATTAATCAAATCATAAAGGGCACACTTCACCTGAAAAATATGAGAATAAACAAGGAGTACCGCAAATGAAATAAATGTGGAAGCAGCTTTCAGTTAAAGTTTATTATTCTCCTGCATTCCAAATATCTTCTGCATTACAACTTGGGATCAATATCTAGACAAGAAAATCTTATTAATAACTTTCTTCCCTAACCTCCACTTCACAAGAAAAGGGACAGGATTGGGAGACATGCAGAGGATCACTATCAAACAGTGAAACTGCAGAAATTATTTATATGGACAAATTTATTACAGTGGACTATGATTTTTCTTCCATGTACTAATTAGTCTCCAATTTCCTGTCACTGAACGTGCAGTTCCTATCAAAGTTGATAATACCTGCAGATGTTCAGGCTCCTTAAAACTCAGGTTGTCTTATCTTAGATGTTTCTGTTTACCTCCACTATAGTAATTAAGGGCTAGATCCTCAAAGATATTCAGGCACCAACATGAAACTGATGGAACATCAGTGGCTAAATATTTTTGCAGTTTTTATTCTAAAGGTAAGCCCACATGTTTCAAGAACATCTGTGCTCCCAGCAGTCATTTGATTCCCCACTTTCAGCCTACCAGCACTAATAGGCCATTCAAACATTCCTGGGAGGGAAAAAGAACATCAAAGAATTCATTTTTTGGAGGCCAGTACAATCCAATGTTTTAATACTGCATTATTAGTAAGAGAATAGATTTCAGATCTTTGAAATTCCCTTGGGAAATTCTGATACATTTACCTTAGCTTTTGGATTGAAATGCCATTCATTAATACTTGCTGTCATATTTGATTTGAACACATTTGAAAGAGCTTACCCCACCAACACCACTTACTGGCTTTGAAATGAGTGGATGTGAGTACACCTAATTTATGATGGTAAATGAGTTTCACCTAACTGATTGCTGCTCCTACATAAGGGCCTCAGAATTGCTTTTAGCTTATGTTTTTTTGAGACAAGTACTTTTGGAAAAGCTGAGAAGACTTAACTGAATACAGCTTTCTTAAAGATCTCTCACACTCCATCCGCATACTTTCTCATCTCTTGAACCAGGATAGCAAACACTACAGAAGAAATTCTTTGTTGATGACAAAGGTGCAGTAGCTTTCCCACTCCCTGCACCTCCCCCATCATCTCTTATAGGTTGAACTTTACATCAGGTCTAATACATTAATTTAGTCTCCCTATAGCTCTGCTAACCTCACTGTCTCATTTTTTGGGAAACACTTCAGCAGCTACAGCTGCCACATTTTTGTATGTTTGGTTTTAAACATCCAACTAGATTAATATTTCCTGGAACCTCTCTTAAGTGTCAGAACTTCTTAAATATTTGCATAGTAAAAAGTGCTATCGCTCATTACTACAAAAGGTTTTGTTATCTGCCAAAGAATTCAGAACTTTGTGCAAGCTGGGAAAACTTTATGTGAAGTCAGGAAATGATTAATAAAGTATCACTGAGGATAATTAAGATATATGTCCAATATTCATCAAAAAAAAGTTTGATCATTCTTATATTTTGGGGAGGTTTTGAGTCATAACCTTCCCTATCCAGAAGATGACCTCTAAGTAGTCTTTTCTTGGATGGGTACAATCATAGAAAAGAATTTCATAACAGATAAGTATACTATACTGAGTTTCCACTGATCATTGTTCTAAGTCAATGAGATAAATAGGATGATGTAACATGATTTTCCTTAATTGAGTAACCACTAAGTTGTGTATTAGTTTTATGATATGAAAGTATCTAGTCAAGAGTTAGATACTATTAGATACAATTGTTATCACAAGAAATCTTATCTCAATACTTGCTGTCATAACATGCAATGTCAGAAAGTATCAGCCGCAGAAAATATAGAAGTAGTATATATTATTGCTAACTCCAACTGCATGGCTATCAGACTAAAATTTTGGGCAAAAAATTATTAATTTGATAGCTTTTGTTCACCCTTTAGTATTTTTGCCCTCTTGTAAGACCACCAGGACTAGAATATCACTGAAGGAAAGCTGAGATTCTCCCATATGCAGCACATATTGATATGGCACTGCATCTAACATCTGTTAAAAGGATCAGAAATTAGGCAGAGTACATTCTAGGACAAAATATTGAATTTAAACTGAAAGAAAATCTCCAGATCAGAACCACATTCCTAGTTGCTAGGTCATATCCTTATAAAGACAAAAAGGTCATTGGTTTTCAGGTGGCAATTTCTAATGAAAACCAGAACCTGCTCCAAGCTTGGAATTCACTAAACTAAGTCAGTGAAAAGAATTAAAACTTAGTCCAGTTTCTTTCATAACTATCAGCAGAAAATAAAAACCTCGAAACCCTGAGGGAAGCCTTCAAAGTCATTGGTCTGAGCTTAGCAGAGAAGAGACAAGGTCCTATACTTTGGGAGGAAGCCTCCAGAGCTCCTTTCAACAGAAGAAGCACCAGGAAATGAAGATCCCCTCAGGTCTGCTGGTGTTATCAGGCCACTCAATGGTGTGCATTCCGTCATTTTGTCCACTTTTACTGTCCACCTGTTGAATAGTATCCGTAGAAAAGAGACAATCACACAGTCCACCGCTCCTTACCTCACTATCCCACTCCCACTGCTCAGCATGCTCACCTTTCCTTTTTCCTACAGAATCCCGTCTTCCCTTTTCTCCTCTGCTTCCACTTCACTCCTGTTCACCTTTCCCCTTAAAGCACTCCATTCCCAAGTTTACTTTTGCCCATAGAAGATTTACGAAAAATCTTCACCACAATTTGAGACCCAGTTCCTTCCAGATCCCTGGAATACTGGTCTCCCATTATGCAGACCAGGGATCTGCTGAAATATGCCCCCAATTCCCTCCCAGCAATGCACAGGATTTCATTCCACAGGAATCAAGTGTAGGCACAGGGGAAAGGACTGGTGGACACATGGATCTGGCCTTGACATAAGGCTAGAAAATGGAATAGGTCTGCAATCCTGGACCACAGAACTAAAAAGTATTCTCATAACTATACATTTAGACGTTATTTAGAAAAAAATTATAAGGATGAACATCCACAATGCAAACTCAATCTGCATACTGCCCATCAAGCCTGCTACATGCTGCCTTCTACATATTTCTACCTGGAGAAAAACATTACTGGTGAAGGGACAAATAAAGTTGCGATGTCTACTCAGTTGTTCTATCTTCAACTGAGAACACTTTTCAGTTTTGAAGTTTCAAAAGAAGTCCACTAAAAATAAACCTGCAATCAAAGTGATCCACAGTGTTCAACAACCTGTCATCATCCTGCCTTCTGTCTTGCATTCAAAAATCAAGAGTAGAAAAGCCTCCATCTCATTACATTTTTCATCTATTTCATTTGCACCTAGAAATGGGAAGAAAAAAATGTATACAAGACAAGCCCATGCTAAGAGAAAAGTTCACTGTTTGAGATCACAGGTAAGTTCTGCTGTGTTCTTATTTTCTCTTTAGGTTTGTCATCACTAACTGAGAGAGATGAAAATGAGCAAGCATGAATTATAAGTTTCTGGAATATGAAAAGTACAAAAAAGAGCAATTTTTAGTGACGCACGCTTTGCAAATAATCTTGCTTTACCTCAATCGCCACATTATTTACATAATTTATGATAGAAAGAACTCAAAATAACACATCACACATTATTTTATGCCTATTTCCAGTAATACTAAGAGATAATCATAACATTACCATGTGTGTCTCAGGATAATGAATTTTGGCTTGAACTAGGACATAACTTCAGTTAGACAGAGACGCACAAAATGTTGAAAATAAATCATGGGAGCAGCTGACAGGAACTGCTGCCAACCTACCTCACGTGTACTCTGAAACAGATCTGTGATAAAATAACAGCTACTACAGTAAACAAAAGGAGATAGATCAACTACCTGCTATAAAAGGAGACATTCAAGTCTAAAAGTGTAAAGCAACAATGTACTTCTTAGAACTTCCCTCCCAAGGAAAATTTGGCATGAGGAATAAAAAGGCATTCCTATATAGGGCTGGGTTTTAACAAGAGACCTTGAAACACATACGACACCATTTATGCAAACTTAATGTTATCACATCAGTAAAACCTGGGCTCAAAGGATGACACACATGACAGGAGAATGTTCATAACCGAGGGAGGTAGTCAGCTATATACTGACTTCCTAATGCTTAAAAAGTTGCTTTTTTACCTTCTGTCTTGTAGGGAAAACTCTGATTTATATTGGCCTTCTGGAAACAAGTGCAGGGAATAAACTCTGGGCCAAATACCAAAATTTCTTTGCATCTGGATGTCCTGAAAATTGGTCTAAGAACCTATGCCAAAACTCTTAATTGAAATGAAGCATTTTCAGTTAATTCTGTTTCGTGGCTAAATAAAAACACTGACAACCGAGGATAAACACGAGCAGTCTCCAACAGAGACACTACCGACTTCTCACTGTGAAAAATCTAGACTCTGTAGGTTTATTAATTCTCACAAGCATATGTACGTGTAAACACACACACAGACAGAACTCTGTGAAAAAGCTGGAGGACAACAACATATTAAATCTGTCATCGCAAACCATACTAGTTCATTCCTAACCCATTCATGACTAACAGAAAAAAAACAAACAAACCAAATCCTAGCTTGATTACACAACCAGCGTTTCAGCCAGAGCTCTATAATAAGGTGGCTTCAAAGTTCAGGCACATAAACTACGTTTTCAGAGGAGAATCCTACATAAGGATATTAGTTTTGAAAAGATCAATTCACCTTACAGATTGCTAGTTTGCCATGAAATACATAACTAGTATCTTAGAAATAAATATATGAGTTCAGCTCCCTTTACATGATTACATTTGAATCTTTCTCAAGAAGAAAAGCTCAGTTTTAGAAACATTTGTTAGCTTTGTTTAACTCCGTAGTGACAGAATAAGAATGTGTTCATGTTAAAGCAGCTAAATTTTTCGGCTTCCCTAGGTCACAGACTGGAACATCTGTGTTGGAAGTCCAGTTTGAGAATCACAAGTCTATGACATGAGGAAAAGTAAGGACATGAGAAGCAGTCCTAACACTAGTATCTATTGCTCAACATTGAAAGAAATGTGAACCACAGATGAGGAATCTTCACTGGAAAACCATAAAAATGAATTAACAATCCCACCCACAACTTCTCCCACTCTTCTGCTTTGTGGATGTGCTGGTGAAGAATAGCTGCATCAGCACACAGAACTAAAAGTCAAAGTATCAAATTCTGCACATGATTTTATCACATACAGCCGTGTAACACCTGCTACAAATCACAAAATCTTCTCGGTTATCTTGCCTGTAAAGAGGGGACTATAATATTCTCCTTGCAAAGAGTGATATGATTCACCACAATTAGATTAAAATTAGAGTCAATGGTGGGATAAAGGAATAATGCCCTACTATTCCTTTTACTAAGTATGAGTAGAAAAAATTGCATTGGGATCACATCACTAAAGGACAATCTGGTGTTTATTACATGTAACTGCTAGCCTTGCAATGTGTGAGGGATGCATGTGAATATCAACACATCTGTAAAAGTTCAGCAGGTTGGATCCTTCTTCCTTGTCAACATTTTTGAACATGATTTTTATTGAATGCAATCTGCTCTGTTTGGAAGGTAATAGCTAACTGCTGCTGGGAAATAAATTCAAGATGAAAATGTTTGTTGTCACCACTGCCAGGAAGAGATGGAGCTTCTGCTGGGCAGAACTTCCTGAAGAGCACTGCAGGTATTATTCAGTGGTGCTCTGCCTCTGTCCTCTTCAGGAAGTGCCTGAAGGAACTATTCCACCAACATGAGGGACTCCAAACATTAAAATTCTGACTCCTTCACCAAATCACTGTTTCAGTCTGAACAACAGCTGTCTGTATCCTTGTTAAGTTGAAAGGAATTTCTTTTACCTGAAGGTGTACAAAGTAAAAGGGAGGAAGTGTTGATTTAACACATTTTCTCCCACGTCATCTTTGACAAAAGTTCTGCATATTTAGAGGGTACCAGGACATACGACACTTTCCAATTTAGTATTCTGAAGTAGAAAAATACTATTATTAGAATGCTATAATTAGACTATAATTAGAATTATCACAGCTGTAGCCCTTTATCATTAACCAGGACACTACTTCTCTTGTGATTTCTTTAAAGGACATTGTAGACGTTTTCCAGAAGGTTCCTCACTCAGGGCAGGGCTTCTCTATAGTCAGATCCATCTTGGCTCTTCTCTCTCTTTTAAATCCAGCCTCTTACTGTTAAAGTGTTGGATGTAACTAGGGAAAGGGAAGATCTTTGTCCACTGACCCTGTTTATTGATTTTTTTTCCTCACAGTTTCTCAATGAATTGTTCAGGAAAAAATAGAACTTTCTTAGAAATGCCAAAGAGAATTGTAGAAATAAATTTTTACCAGTACTTTTATGCCGTAACATAAAATTGATAACTTGGTACATTGCAACATCAGTAGTTATTCACAACTATGTTCATCAGAATTCTTTTCCCTCATAAAAACTCTGCAATCAGAAAGCATTTTCAGCACTTCTCTGCCTCTCAAGCATCGTCCTTCCTTAGCTTAAAATGTTATTGTTGCCTTTGAGCACAGCTCCTAACTTCTTCATTTTCAGGTCTGTAAAAGGCATATAAAACCAGTTGCTTACATGGTAAAATGTCCTGAGAACAGTGGATAAAAGACTAATATGGACCCACTATTACTATGAACTTTACTGCCTGACTCATTGCATCCTCCTTTGTTCATCCCATGAACATTCCTCGCAAAAGTTTTAACTAGCATTTAAAATACACTTAATGGCTTTGTTAACAGATGTATTCCATCTGACGGGATTTGGCCTAATTGAGTCTACCTACTGGCTGATGCACTTAAACCTCCTGTTCTGAGCACAGTCTGTAAGCCCACAAAGCCTCATTGTTTGGCTTCTTATAGGTGATAATGAAATTGGCATTCAGTTCCCACTCTTGAATGGTTTCCATGACTCTGAAAAAGTTGTTTGCTACTCCTGGTATTATATAACCATCTTAGTTTCAGCATGCATAAAAGCATGTTCTTGTCAAATACCTTATCTCCAGGGTTGTATTAGTAACTATACATGAGTCATGCTGGGCATCAGACATGTTTGTGTTTATACATGAGATACAGTTAGGACTTATTCTAAAAACCAAAGTTAAACCTGTTAGCTAAATGCATTGTCAATGCATTACCCTATGACTTGGGCAGCCCTTCATTTACTATGCAGGCGGCCCTGGTGCACTTCTGTCTATACCCAAGCTAACATTACACTGGAAACTGAAGAGAGGATCACAAGCGGATTGCATTACCTGACAGAAACCTTGCCTTGTCCAGCTAAGCTTTAAATTAAGATTTTAAAACTGCCTTATCAATGCCTAATAAGCCAGGCTGCAAAGCACTGAGCTTTCTGACCCCAGTCCAGCAAAATACTGAATCAAATGCTTAACCTTAAGGACACAAGTAGTCCCATAAATTTCAGTGGAATTAAGTAAGTAGTTTAATGCCTACCTCTATCAGTAGCAGTGTTCAGCACTGCAAATTCAGTCACCAAAGAAAGCTCACACAACTAAGCAAGGGATACAGTGACCCTGAGTGTATATCTACTGTAAGAATAACAACAAGTAACTACAGCATAGTACTCTTTATGTGAGATGTGAGTGGTCTGAAAATAACAGATAATTTGTTTTTAAATGCGGCTTAGTCAGAACTGGAATATTCTATTAGGGAAAAAAGAAAGGAGTCCTGTATTAGTAAGCCAAAATCAGACAAACAAATGTTCTGACAAACCACTTAAAATATTGATGCACGCTTCACTGCAAAATAAAATCACAAATTTATGCTGTCCCTGTCAACTTAACAGATAGAAGCTGTGTGTGTGGTCCCAGTGCACTGAACTGCAACCATTGCAATGTTCTGGGCAATCATACTGATATTTTATTGCTCTTTTTAGTTGCATTCATAAGCTGGACACTAAAATCTTTGCCAGGTATTTCTACAGGTGATGAAATAAATTAAACCTTCAGCAACTTATTTTAATCTATTATGTTTGACAGTATCTTACCAGGAAAAAGGCTCTTCTAATCAAGGAATATCTGGAAACATGAACAGTTTGTCTATCATCAGGCCTTCTCAAAAGGACCGTGGTATTCCATAGTCTTTTGTAGTTTCTTCTTTTATTTTAATATGAAATTATTAAGTGAACCCCATGTATAAACTCATGCCCTTTGGTGCTTAAAACAGGATTTTAAGCTTTTAGGATCAATAGTGCATCTCAGAACATCCCAGACAGACATCTACCTCATGTTCAATGTGCCTGAAAACACTAGCACATCCCTTCTTGGCTCAAAATGCACCTACATGACTGTAGTCTTGAGTCATTGGCATTCCTGAAATATTCTGGCCTAGGCAAGGGATGTTACTCCCACCTGAGATCTCCAGAAAACCAGTGATTAGACCATCTGGCACCTAAACCCAATAGTTGAACTAAAGGCACGTTGAATGACAGGATTAGGCTCCTTGCAGATACACAGTCATGGTGGTGACTGACAGCACTTTGTTAACTAGCTGGATGAGAAAGCACTCACATGGGATGTGGAAGATTTGGGATCAAATCACCCATATCTGAATTCAGTGTCTCGACTCTGAATTCATGTCTGAATTCAGTCTCAGACTCATGTCTGGATCAAGGAGTCCTACCTTTCAGACATCCTTTCAGGAATCACTGAGACCAAGTTGCAGCCTCCTCTGCTAAAGCTCTTCTAATCTGTAAAGTAAAATTAAAATTTAAAAAATTTTAGCCAGGACGGAGAGCAGAACTTGGGTCACTTCTCTTGCAGACAAGTCTCTAACTGGGCTGAGGACCTATTCCCTACCTACACTCAATGAACGTTTTAAGTATCAAAATAAAATTTACACCTTCAATGGCACACACCGGGGGGGGGGTGTGTGTGTTGCGTGTTGGGTGGCAGGTCCCCATCTGCTGCATGCTGTGCCAAGACAAGGGATGCTCCTGATGAGCTGCAGCACATGGGCAACCCACCGTTGGCCATAGACACCCCTGAGGGGCTGCAGTGCACAGGCAACCTACGCAAGGGCAGGGGTACTAATTAAAAGAGCAGCAGCAGAAAACCAGTAATAAGCTCAGAGCTGCAGACCAAAATCTGCACACGCAAAGCCAGCCTCCTGCACCACTCCTTGTCTCGCTGGAGGAATTTGTATGGACCAAGTGTAACCTTCAATGAAAATTGAGAAGTTGAGACTAGGAAATGGGGAGGATCGGTGTTTGGCTGAAGTTGAGCATGGGGAAGGGAGAGGAAAGGTGTTTGTTTAATTGTTTATGTTCTTTTCTTAATACACAAAACATTGATCAGAAGTTTCTGTTAATGTGCAACAAATTAAGTACAAACTCCCCAACTCTTGTTTTGCCCATGGTGCCCACCTGAGCAAAAAACCCGAATTCCTCCACAATTGTAGGTCCAGTCCCAACCTATGTCCATGAAGCACCATCTCATGAAAGGTGACCACCAAATTAACCATCATTAACACAGAAGCACTGATGCACTCATTCCTGTCCATATTTGTGAGTTGAGAAATATTAGACTCAACATAGCCCCGTAACAGAGATGTATATGACATATAAGACATGTTCCACTCAGGTTTTCCACACCATTAGCAAGAGGAGGATACACATGGTGTGCTGCCAGAAACGTCTGTAAAGCAGGCAGGGCCATAGTATCTGAACTTGTCTATCGCATGGATCCACGCATCTATACCCCACTTTCTCTTCAGAAAAGACCCTAATATTGAGTGACTTGAGCTTTTCTTGGCCTATAAAACTAACCAGGCTTCTTGGTGAGATTCCCTCATTATGACTTTCTCGGCCAATTTTAACCTTTATTGGGCCCTTTATTTTTTCTATAAAACAGGAGTTGGTTATGTTTACTAGTTCAGTGCTGACAATCATGGCCTGGTTTGTTTTATCCTTCAGTTAGTATCTTTAAAAAAAAAAACAAAAAAACTTTAGCATATCAAAATAAAAAATTAATTCAGACAAATAGCTTTTTTACATTGATAGGAAAGTTTAAAGTCATTGAGGCCAAACAGCACCAACCCCTGAGGTTTTGGCTCCAGAAAGTGACTAACTCCTTTTATGCAAATAAACAGACATCTAACTGTTCTTGCATCTATACCTCAATAAAATCCGTAAGCAGTACAGCTTAAAAGCTCCTGTGAAATACAGCATGAAGCTGTGAAAACCAACACACTATTCCACTTCTTGCAGTAATTTCAACTGCAGACTTCAGAAGCCCAGTTGTATTATAATAAACAAACCAGCTGAAATCTGTAATACCAAAACCATGCAAGTCTGATCTGACTGCGCAGACAGTAAGCAGGCACACAGCTTGTCTTAATGCATATTAAAAATTCTTGGCACTCTAATGCAAACAATCTGCAATGAAAAAATATCACTATGAACAATCCTCTAAGTCTTGCTTGAGATTCCCTCCTTTGCCCCTGCTTCTTGTGCTGAAATGCATACAGTTATTTATGTAGGTCTGAGACAAGGAAGAAAACAAAACTCTCTCTCACTGAGAATATTTTCAAGCAGTCTTTCAGAAGTTTAATGCAAACACTGTGCCAGCTCCCTTTCAACAACAATACTCATTATGTGCATCTGCAGTTATACACATGCTTTTGTATATCTTTGAAGACTTCTAAGGAACAATCACATCAAACTTTGTGGGTGACTACATGTTCAGTATTAGATTTTGAGTTGTCATTTTAATGAATGAAATGGCTAGGCAGTCAAAATTGCCCTAGCTTTAATTTGCTAAGAGAAAGTAGAGAGAATAACAGTGCTCAGAAGAAATTTTTCTTTTATACAGAAATTCTGTTTCATCTAGGGGGTGATTTTAGAAATGTATCTTCTCCTTAAAAATCCACAGCTCTGAATGGCTCTGAGAACTGTAATAATGCCAGAAATGCATGACCAATCTGATCACAGAATCATAGAATCATTAAGGTTGGAAAAGACCTCTAAGATCACCAAGTCCAATCATCAACCCAACACCACCATGTCTACTAAACCAAGTCCCGAAGTGCCACATCTACACTTTTCTTCAACACCTCCAGGGATGGTGACTCCACCACCTCTCTGGGCAGCCTGTTCCAATGCATGACCACTCTTTTGGTGAAGAAATTTCTCCTAATATCCAATCTAAACCTCCCCTGGCACAACTTGAGGCCATTTCCTATTGCTAGTTACTTGGGAGAAGAGACCAACACCCACCTGGCTACACCCTCCTTTCAGGGAGTTATAGACAGCGATAAGGTCTCCTCTCAGCCTCCTTTTCTCCAGGCTAAACAACCCCAGTTCCCTCAGCCGCCCCTCATGAGACTTGTGCTCCAGTCCCTTCACCAGCTTCGCTGCCCTTCTTTGGACACGCTGCAGCACGTCAATGTCTTTCTTGTAGTGAGGGGCCCAAAACTGAACACAGTATTTGAGGTGCAGCCCCACCAGTGCCGAGTACAGGGACACGATCACATCCCTACTCCTGCTGGCCACACTATTCCTGAAACAAGCCAGGATGCTGTTGGCCCTCTTGGCCACCTGGGCACACTGCTGGCTCATGTTCAGCTGGCTGTCGACCAGCACCCCCAGGTCCTTTTCTGCTGGGCAGCTTTGCAGCCACTCTTCCCCAAACCTGTAGTTCCCTGGATCCTCCTTCCAGCCCTTCTTGTAGATGGGCGTCACATTGGAAAGCCTCCAGTCATCTGGGACCTCCTCTGCTAACCAGGACTG
The DNA here is from genome assembly GCF_028858705.1 of Grus americana. Classification (NCBI taxonomy): domain Eukaryota; kingdom Metazoa; phylum Chordata; class Aves; order Gruiformes; family Gruidae; genus Grus; species Grus americana. The sequence goes on along the minus strand of NC_072856.1, from coordinate 35,101,762 downwards.
CTGATAAATGGAGAGTGGCTTGGCAAGCTCCTATGCCAGCTCCCTCAGAAGTCTCGGGTGGATCCCATCCGGCCTCATACACTTGTGAGTGTCCAGGTGACACAGTAGGTCGTTAACTGCTTCCTCCTGGATTATGGGGGGTTTATTCTGCTCGCCATCCCTGTCTTCCAGCTCAGGGGGCTGAATGCCCTGGGGACAACTGGTCTGACTATTAAAGACTGATAGCCTTCTATGATGGCATTACTGGCTGGGTAGATGAAGGGAGAGCAGTGGATGTTGTCTACCTCAACTTCAGCAAGGCTTTTGACACCATATCTCATAGCATCCTCATAAGCATCTCTCATAGGCTGGAGAGTTGGGCATACAGGAACCATATGAAGTTCAACAAAGACAAGCGTAGAGTCCTGCACTTAAGGAGGAATAACCCCAGGCACCAGTACAGGTTAGGGGTTGACCTGCTGGGAAGCAGTGCTGTGGAGAAGGACCTGGGGAGTCCTGGTGGACAACAAGCTCTCTGTGAGCCAGCAGGGCGCCCTCGTGGCCAAGAAGGCCAATGGTATCCTGGCATGTATTAAGAACAGCATGGCCAGCAGGTTGAGGGAGGCTATCCTCCCCCTCTACTCTGCCCTGGTGAGGCCACATCTGGAGTATTGTGCCCAGTTCTGGGCTCCCCAATTCAAGAAAGACAGGGAACTACTGGAGAGAGTCCAGCGGAGGACTATGAGGATGATTAAGGGACTTGAGCATCTCTCATGTGAGGAAAGCTGAGAGAGATGGGGCTGTTTAGTCTGGAGGAGAAAAGACGGAGAGGGGATCTTATCAATGCTTAAAAATATCTAAAGAGTGGATGTCTAAAGGAAGGGGCCAGACTCTTCTCAATGGTGCCCAGGGACAAGGGGCAATGGGCACAAACTGGAACACAGGACGTTCCATCTCAATATATGGAAAACCTTCTTTACTTGGAGGGTGACCAAGCACTGGAACAGGCTGCCCAGAGAGGTTGTGGAGTCTCCTTCTCTGGAGATATTCAAAACCCGCCTGGATGTGATCCTGTGCAACCTGCTCTAGGTGATCCTGCTCTAGCAGGGAGGTTGGACTAGATGATCTCCAGAAGTCCCTTCCAACCCCTACCATTCTGTGATTGTACAATAGGCAAGTTACTATCATCATGAAGAATATTTAAAGCGAAGAAGAGAAAATTACATAATATTGCAAAAATAGTTTTATGTTGACAAGAGAGTAGATTTGGCTCAAAAACAGAACACTGATTTGACTATTTAAAGAAGCTTCATAAATAAAACACTTCCCTAAGAAACATTTAAGGTTGCAACACCCAGAAAGTCCCAGAACTCCCAGGAAATGTATTGCTAATGCCACACAATGACTAAGCTTTCCAAAAATGGGCCAAAAGAATGAAGGTCAAAAGTAAAAGAAAGATGATGCTATGTGGTTTGCCTTTCCCCATCAATTAGCATAGCTATACAGGTCCTTGGCAGATACATACCCTGTCCCTTATATCTCACCGTATCGGGACAAGTTGCAGCTACATCACTTTCTCATGGCCTTCCAATATCCTGTCCGACTTGTACTCCTTGCACTGTGTGACCTCTCAGGGAAATCTCCGGTCTAATCACCAAACACACTCACTCTCGCCCCCTTTTCTGCATTTTTCCCGGTTCTTCTGCCAGGAAGCCAATGCTTTTCCATGACCCAGCAGCTGCATTTAGAGGGAGATTAGTTCAAATCTAGCACTGTTTATAAGGACAAATAATGATCTTTATACATTCAAAAACAACCTCTTGTAGCCTCTTAATCTTCTCCAAAAATTCTAAATTGCATTTCTGCTCAGCAAGGCCAACTTAACAAAACATAACCAAGTCATGTCAATGATATTATAAGCCAAGAACACGGCAAGAATTTTGAAAAAAAAATAGAACTGCAATGACATTTTTAAATGCTTAAATGTTTATTTTAATCTGGTTACTGCCCAAATTTCCCAGGGAAGTCTAAGATAAGGATGCCATTTTTATGGATCATCCGTCTTTCCAGTCTGTAGACTGAAGAAAACAATAGATTACCCACATCATCTCAGGTTTTGGCCCCTGTGATTATTTTGTATCACAGTTATGTCAAGTACAAAGAGTTTACAATCTCAGTTAAGAATCTCCAGAACCTAGTGAAATACACACACACACAAAACACACACACAAGATAAGAAAAAGGTACTATTAACTGCCCACATAAAAATTAAATTATATTGTGGTGATCATTTAACGAATGAAATTACTAAGACAAACTCCTTTATGACCTTTTTGTATTGTCAAAGTTTGAATTACTTCCTGAAATTAACATTCCCCAGCATTTCACACTTCTTTAATTCTTAAAGAATTAGACACATACTAACTACTTTGGCTGAAAGTTTGGATGCTTGCTTCAGGATGATTAAATTATTACCTTCAGAGAGATTCTGATGTCTGCAAAACTTCATTCAAATAAGGGCAGACTAACCTCTGAAAAAATAATAATTCTCTGATGCTGAAGAGAGGATTGTAATAAAATACAACAGATCCTTTGCTGAGGATTCAGTTGGTACTAGGCATGCTCAGTCCCCACAGAGCATTCACCTTTTAGCTGAATTACTGCACAGGACAGTATACTCTATCTCAAGTTTTAATTAATTTGCTATATTTCCCACACTTGCAGTCAGCTACCACTGGGGGGTGAGGACAAGCAAACCAAAGGCAACTAAATTTTCATAATACACTACTCAAATCCTGCCAATCCTGAAGCCAATGAGACTTCATATCCCTTCTTCCTCCTAGGTTTAAACCTATTTTCCTGTTTTTTAACAATCTTCTCTAGGACGAGATGGAGCATGCCAAATTTCAGGAATGCCACGATTTCTCCTTCAGCAGGATATTGTGGGTGCAGGGGTGGAGATGGTGATATAGTGTCAAAATTCAAATTTCTAACAGAGTTGTGGTACAACTTCAGTTACTGAGCGATTACTGCCATTCCTCAGTAACCCACTTTCCTCCTCATGCTATGCCATTAACATTCTGGAATATTAATTAGTGGCTTTGAGGTCATCTCCAGTACCTCAACTATGTAAGGATTCCTCAAAATTTGGAAAGAAGAAACATGAACCTTGTAAGATCCTAGGACCAGCTGCAGAAATAGATCTGTTTTGATGCAACTACATCTGCAAAAAAAAGGTACTATATTATTTGCACTCAAAATGTCTAAATTGTTACCAAAAACTTCAGCAAAATGTATATTTAACCCTTGGGGGAAGGGAGTTAGAGAGGTGTCCTCTCTTGTAAAGAGACCATAACATTCTCCACTTCACTGTGTGATCTTCAGGACAAGTCTCAGATGAAGTAAGCATGGAAAAGCACTAACTCAAATACTCCACTCTAAGGATATGCTCCTAAGAATATCCCTCAGGCAGATAGAGAGCTGCAGCATGGAAAGGGAGGGATGGGAGGTTTCTATAAATAATCCTTTGTGCCAACACTGGAAGAGCAACCCCTACGGCTGCGTCAACCTTCTAGGCCTTAGAGGGCTCATGTCCTTTCAAGGGCAGTGTATTGGATGTGCATTTTTCTTCCTAAAGGAAAGGCTTGGTATGCTCCTGAGAACTTCACAAAGATGCCTCTCCAAGCAGTTACTGATGTTGTGTTGTCACACTGTGAGTTTGTGACATCTTCAAAGAACAGGATTACTCTAAGCCAGTTTCCTAGTAGCACTGCCTCCCACAAGTTGATGAGCTCCAGATACTATTGTCAAAACTAGTTCTGCTATCCATCCAAAAATCTGAGTTCTGCCCTTCATACCCCTGCCAAAGGTTGCTTACCATTCAGTCCCCAGACTAGGATCAGGTATTTGAATTCCTCCCCTTATTTTTGATGCATATGAAACATTAATGTCTGATTTTTTAAAGTTTTAGGGTTAATTTTTTTTTTTTTAATGTGACAGAAAGATTACCTGCTAAATGAACCAAAACAATGGAAATATAGAAGAAAGGTCTTACCTGCTTTTGTGTGGAAATACTACTTGCTACCACAGTAACATGAGTTTAGGGTAACTAATGAATGAGCTGTGATGTGAGCGGGAAAAAAAAGGGAAAAAAATTAAAAACATTAGGATAAAAAGATTAAGGATAAATTCTGCCTTTGGCCTCTCTGACTATGATTTTGAAACAATTTTGTTTTGTAAATATTGTATAAACACTGTAAATATTATTATTCTTTTTATACCCTGAGAAGTACTGTAAGAAACAAGGGACAAATACCTAACTATTGCCGGTTACTTCATTAAGAGAAACTACTGTTTTGAAAAGATAGCTCATCTGTGATTTTCTGAATTACAGAAATGGCCTTTCACCACCTCCCAGTTTTTTCTAGTTGTATGCACAATGGCATACATGGATTCAAGAGCAGTAAGAGTGGTTTAAACTACATCATAGTGAGTTGGAGCCAACTCCATCTAGATTTGGGGGGGGTTTATCCTTTTGGCATCTTATCTACCACACCTACATCTACACTCTATGATAAACTCTATGTTGCTAATGTTACTTTTGATCTTCCATTCAGCCCAGGGGGCTTAAGATGAAATCAAAGTTGAGATATGTAACACGGGCTTACAGAAAAAGCATGTGTAAAGGCATTATATAGATACTATTTACTCATTTTTGAATGATTTAACTAACAAAAAAAAGACTGTTTTTTCTTCCCAATCTTAAATTAAAAATAATTTAACAACCATTCTCTATAATCTGGAAGAATAAATTCAACAAGGACACTAAATCTGTATGCTCACTTTAAGTCTGAAGTAACCTTTTCAGATGAATAATAAACTGAATTTATGATTTTCATATATATATATATATATGCATGAAGAAGATGACTTCAGGACTTTCTGGAAATCAACATTATTCTACCTGCAATTATTTGAGCAATTTCCCAGAGGACAACTAAAGTATACATGGATATTTTAAAAATTAATAAATAAATAAATAAATAAATTACTTATCAAAGGAAATTTTACTTGTAACCATTCTATTTACTCAGCCACAGCTTATCTGATTGAATTTGATGAGATCTGAAAATTATTTCAGTCTAGCATAATCTCAGCTGCTGAGTTACATATTAGATATTCTTCTGACAGGCTTAACCACTTCAATTTCATGACAATTATACAATGCAATCTGTTTTGCTATACCATTGTAAAGCTAAGTTCTTTTTTCACAGAAATTCATAGGAGCACAGCATGCATGTTAGAAGAGTATAGTAGACAATTAAAATTCTGCAGAATTAAAAATATTAACTTGGTTTGAAAAACAATGACAATCTGGGACAAATTATTAATTGTAATAACCTCTGGCACCTGTATAACAAGAATTGGCTGGAACCATTTACACTGATTTTAAGTATAAAAAGGAAGAACCCTTTCTCAGCAGAAAGCTAGAGAGGAGGGATTTGTGACTAATTCAATCTATAAAAAAAGCACAGCCGAAATAATCTCTGGGTGAGAGGCTAAATTTGCATCTGGCTGGGAATGAAAGGAATAACAGTTTTGAGCTCTTCTACCTACTACTGAACACTTGCATAGCAGTGATAAAACTGTACTGGGGTTATCTCACAGCAAACCACTCTTGATTCAGTAAAATGTGTACAGGCATGCTTTATTTTTAGTGTGGACTTAAACCACTCTGTTTCAATGAAAGCACTTGATGTGTCCTTATCAGACTGAAAAACAGTGCTCTGCTGAATAAAGACTGTGGTCCCTGTTAAGACTGAATTTTATATGACATGAAGGACATATACTGCTGCTACAAAGTTTACAACCACTCGTCGCCCCTTATATCTTACATTTTAAAAATCTGTTACAAATGAAAGGTTTCATTGATGAGCTACCAGCCTGCACCAAGAGCTTGGAAGGAATTGCTTGCTTAACCACTGATTTGACTCAAATTCTGGCAGGAGGATGCAGCATCATATTTTTCAACCACACTTTTTTTTTCCCACTAAAGTATTTGAAATAAAAATTCTCCTGAGCTCAGGAAAAAACCTGAAACAGGGGTTATAATGGAAAAGCATGACCCAGCTAAAGAATCTGTTAGGCATTTCGGATTACACCTAGGTGCTAAGCATAAAAGCAAGGCATACAGATTTCTAGAATGAAGAATTGCAGGGAAGCTGCCTCAAGGGGCAAGAATAAACATTTATCTACTTAGAGAATTAGAACATATGCCAGAAGGTCGAAAAGAGCTGGAGAAAGACTAGGATTCTCTGCGCAACGTTCTGCATCATGAACAGAATTATTTACTATGGAACAGATCCACAAAGGGGGTTTAGCATCATCGTCACAACACTTACCTTTCCACCACCTCAGGGACTTGATAGCTTTGAAGAAGGCAATTCAGTTCCTGTTTCAAGGTGTTGCAAAGTTAAGCAACTAAAAAGAAGCTCCACAAAAGCAGCACATCATTTGGAAGGCATTTAAACTAGCAAGGAAATGCTTCCTTAAGCTACAACTCTTCTCCAGGACAGAGGCTTTTTTTTTTAAAAAAAAGGCGGGGGGGGGGGGGAGAGTGCGATTCACAGTTTTCTAAGTTTTTTCTTGGAATTCCAAGGGGGTTTTTTTTCTTGGAATTAAAATGTACATTAACGGTTTCTCACAAACCACAGCTAGAAGAGGCAGCAGAGTAGCATAGGAGATTTTTTTAAAATGTTTGCACTTTGGGTGTCAAAATTTGGCTTTCCTACAGAACACGATGCATAAATTGCAAAGTTACAGTGATTTTCACAGCCCTGAATGAATTGCCCTGTTTTTAGGGAGAAAGACTGTAAACTGGGCACACTCAAAACAACAGGGCAGTGGAAAAAGATGGGTCGAATTATACCATTTTTACAGTCAGTTTTTAATGCAGAACCATACCATTTGAGAAAACCACTGTGGCAGGTAACTTGTCTGAATGTTTGGAAGGGAAAGTTAATGTAAATTAAATAGTCTTCAGTAAGTGCACATTTTAGAAAAGGTTCTTTTTTAACATTCTTCTAATCAATTAATTACTGTCAATTGCTTTTCACAGCAGGCTGATTCTGGATCAGGAACAAGAACGTAGCTCTCAGTTACAATCAGACAGTCTCCACCTGTACATCATATATAATTTTTAAAATGTGGAACCTTCAGATACCTGATTAAAAGTCTCTTAGTAGCAACCCTCTCAAATTAAGACCTTAAGGATTATGGCTAGACTGGACATGGAATTAAAATGAGAAATAGTCAAAGACTGTCGCTCCTCCTTCTGCGGAGTCTGTGCCACTTCTACTGCGTGTGATAAATCATCCCACTCGGAGTCTGGAAACTTGCAGAAAAAAAATCACTAAACAAGCTAAAGGCTGCAACTGTGTTATCTTTAAAATGAGACATCGTGCATTACTACCTTGAGTGGCTTGAGTAATTATGTCCCGCCACTCAACTACACATTTCCTGCAGCACTTCCTTGTCTCACAGTTAATGGCACAGGCAGAGATCAAAATCAGGTCATCTTCAGCTATGCCAAGCCTGGCCAGCTTGAGCAAGGAGTGACAAATTAATGAAGAAAAGTCAAAGAAATCACGTATGTTTCTCCTTAATCAGAAAAACAAACATCCTCTTTACTACGTAATTTCTTCACAGACCAAGAGTACAATGATTCAGTAAATGACACAGCAGGTAGAATGAAACTTTGGAATATGTGTCAGCATGCCAGGGAGAATGGAGACTGCGGGGACACGGGCACATATGCTTTGACAGCACTTTCCCTTCAGTACTTATCTTTATTATCTTTGCTAATGTCAGCACGTACAAGCAGTACCTTTATGGGAAGCTGTATTTGGCCAGCAGTCTGTAATAGAGACATGACTGGAAATATCCCTACTTCACACTACGTCAAAATACGGTCTTGGAGATAGAGAATGGACTTCATTCTCTGGGTTATTTAATCTTCGATACCTCCCCCCAACTCACAACTGCATTTTGATTTAAGATAGTTCTGAGCTATGCCAAGTGTTACTGCGTCAGAGTTGGTGAGCTGGCAAGTGCATCCATCCTACAAAAACCACTCTGACTACATCTTTCAATTGTAGAGGTTAATCCTTATGTCTGTGTTCCTCCCTCCACCTCTTGCAAGTTACTGTGTCCTCCTTGTAGCCCAGAGGCAGAATGAATAACCTTTAGACTAAACAGATTTTTGTCAGACTACCCAAAATTATGAATAAGTCTTGCTGGAAATTCTTTTGAACATTTAATTATCCCGGTTCCCCAAAATTTAAGGCCCTGTAAACTAGACATTATTTATGGTGGGTATTGCCACTATCTGAAGATTTGCATATTGCACAACAAAAGGGATACAATCCAATCATGGAGCAAGCATGATCCAACACTGCTGTTTAGCACATCTTCTTTGAAGCAGAAGAGAAAATTGTGCTGTGATCCTTTGGCATGGAAATGAGTAGTCCCAGAGCCTCTGTCTCCTCCTTTCTCTTTAAGAAGCTGTTCCTATAGCCTCTCCTATGGTCACTCATTTCACAGGGCAGGAAAGAAGGATTTAGACTAAATAGTTCTTTTCCACAGGGAAACACTGAAAGGATAAGTAACTGGTAGTAACAATGAGGACAAAAAAGAGTAAATATGATAATTTTATACAAGATATGCTTCTACACAAGATTAATAAGCATACTAGGATATTAAATGACTCTCACATCTAAGTTATGTATCCCACAAGATTGCAGTTTGCAACATCATGTAAGGCTCTGTATAAAGAGGTGGTATGCTTGAGGTCATTTCAGTAAAAGATACGAGAGAAATACAAAACAATATTGACTATTATTCAGTTTAAAAAACATCATCTTTTCCATGGATTCCTTAAAATACATGAAACTATTGGTAATTCTACTGGTTTCTGGTAGCTAGCTAACACAAAGGAATGACCTTAGAGGTGAAATACTGCAAAACTGATGGCCTTTCCAGATATCTTTACTGTTGCCTATGTGTTCAAAGAAACACACAAAAATAGTAAGATCAGAGAATAAAAGAGATGGCAAATTCATATTCATATCCAGATTCCCCCACTCAGCTGCTTACACAGAATAGAAAACAATGGCAGCATCTCAGGCACCAGGCTGGTTGGAAAGGGTTTATAAAAGGTGACTGGGTAATTTAACTTAGTATTTAGCTTTTTTGGATTGCAGAAGTATCTGAATAGATACAATCTACAAACTTCATGAATTTCAGTATCAGAAAATAATACCAGCTAGAGCTTTAGTCAGTGACCTAATGATGTTATCTTCCCCCTCTTTTCCTGATAATGAAGTGGAAAAGAATCATGTTATATCTGACCACATGACTGTAGATTGCTTCAGATACCAAACTGCCTTTGAACTGAAATAGAGTCAAAACAACTTGCATTCATCTCAACAGGGCAACTGATGCTCCTTCTACCAAACCGGGTGAACATTTCCTTGAAGTTTTCAAGCAATAAGAAATGTTTTGAACTTTGGCACATGACTTGAAAAGGAGCCAAGGTTTCATTCCATTCGTGCTACACACACTTTTATATCTATTTTCAGGCACCTGGGTCCCTCCATCACACAAAACATGACATGATAAGAACCAATGGTGATTGAAATAAACAGTGGAGATGGGACAAATTTGTGCTGGTGAATGTGTTTCATAAGCTGAGGTCTAATGAAGAAGTATACTAAAATGAGTCACTATAGAAGTGAGCAGTTCAGCTTCTATGTGTGATTCATTCCAAAAGAAGCTGGATGCCTGTATATGCCAAGGCCTCCTTTGAGAAAATAATGTATTTTGTGATTTATGTTGTTTCTCTGTGTAAGTATTGAGTAATAGTTTAATCTCAAACAGAACAGTTTTCCAGACTATTTTATTAATAAAGCATTAATACGCAAAAAATAGACAATTCAAAAAGCTGTCCACCACAGCACTTAACTTGAAACAGGAATGTAAGATTATCAAATACTCACATGATTTGAGCAATACTGCTTCTTTTAAAGTGTATGTGAGTTACGGCTGTTGGAAGCATCTGTTTACTCACATAGAGTGTTTGGTAACCTTAGCAATAGTTTGTTTGTTTATTTCATGCCCCACACTCAAGCTTGTCAAACTGAGGGCAGTTTCTTAAACAGTAGTAGAGTCCAACAGAGAAAAATTGATCTATATTGTTGGGTCTTGAATGGTGCTATGTATGTTTGATAATAAAGAACTTCAGTTTCTAAAATGCTGTCAATCTGGGAGATTTCAGCAGCACTTAACAAAAATACAAAACAAACCAAAAAGCCCTTGGAAACAAAATTAATTAGTCTGGTTGGCAAACTGATTGATATAGGAAATTGTTGCCAAACATTCATGTATTACTGTCTCTTCCAAATTTTAAGAGTTTTTAATCTTTTTTAAATTACTCTCTAAAGTGACAAAGCACAGATTATGCTGGATACCTCATCAACAGAAGTGTGTTATAGGCACGACTAAATTTAAAACTGTTGCATGGCACTTTGCCCTTGACCTGTATCACTCAGAAAGCCAGGCGTGCACACGTGACTGAGATGTCTGGCAGTAAAAGAAACACTGAGTAACATCTTGGAGGAGGCTGTCACGATGCATGATTGATAAAAGCAGGATGCCTGAAACTTCCTTCTCTTTTGAGACACCTCCTAAAGTGCTTGCACACTGGTAACTCCTGAAGCTTTGGTATCTTTCATCTGCACGCTGTGGGAAATAAAAATAAGTTTATTGATTTGGTCTGCCTTCCTGATCAGGGAGTTGTTCTCCCCTTCCCTGGAGTGATTATCTGACTTCTGCTTTCTTTTAGGGCTTTGAAGTTTTCTTCTCTTTATAACAACAGATTCAGAACCTCCTATGGTTTGAAAAATAGCAGTGCAAATGAGGCATTTCCATTTTATTTAAAACCAACTGCAACACCACTTGAGGACAGCTTGCAGAAAGGCTGATATCTGCAGGGGCACCCACATGTGATGGCAGCAGCGTTGTTATTCTGCAGCCAGCTCGAGGGTCCACTGAGCAGAGGGGTAGTGCAGGTGGGGAGGGGAGAGGAGGGGAAAGAGCAGGCAGAAGCCCTAGAAGAGCCCTTCTCAGCACTCCTCGCAGGCTCCAGCCGGTGCAGACTGCTACAGAGAAGACCACCTAGTCTCTGAGAAGACCTCAGCAGACACACTCCCAGGTACAGTGCTCTGGACATCTTCACCCCTTGTGGGATCTGATATTGCAAAGGTGGATAGTCGCTGAACGCCATCTGAATGCAAAGTGGCAAGAACATTAAACATTAAAATTGAGTGAGAAACCCCAGGCAAGAATTTGGAAGTGAGATTAAACTGAGCTGGGTGGTTCGGAGGGAGGTGATACATGACCAGAACAAAGATCGTAGTGACCAGGCAAGGGCTGGGACCGGAACAGACACTTGGGTTTGCAGGAGAGATCTACAATGGGACAATGATGAGAATGAGACTGAAACGAAGAAACTGGAAAGCAGAGACTGGGACTGGGCAAGGAGTCAGAGTAGGGGAGAGACAATACTGTAACAAAGACAGGCAGAAGGAGATGAGCAGCAGAGTTAAAGCTAACAAAAACCAGACAGAAAAGCAAACATCTTCCCAAGGATGCTCCTGTACAAGATGCAGACTCGAACCCTGCCCTCTGAATACCACCGTTTCTCTGATTTCTGAACACACTTATCAGCAAAAAGCCTGTAAGCAGTGTAGGTATCAAGATGATGGCACATAACATATTTGTATTTCTACTGTTTTACAAAGAGCTTACTTTCACCCACCCCTGTCAGATGAGGACTATGTCCACCTGTAGGAGAAATGAAAGCACATGTCACATTCTCAAACACTGTGCCCAAAATGAGTGGAAACTTCTGATCTTAATGCTTCTACATTTCAATTTCCTTTCTCTAATAATGCCCTCCTCCTCTCTAAGCAAGATACTGTGAAAAACAATGAGGCATTCCAGGACTACAGTTGTGGACATCAGAAGAAACCCACCATGAAAACAACCACTCAATACACAGAACAGGATTTCAGTAGTGTACACTAAAATAACAAAGGGCCATCCATTCAACCACAAAGTAAGAGCAAAATTTAAAATAATCTTGTTAAATGAAGACCACTTAGGTTTTACTGTGAATGAGACAGAAGCCTCTGGAGAAAACATCCTGTTACCATATGATTAAAAATAATGTGCATATGCCCACGCACAAGGAGACTGAAGCTTAATTCTGGCATTCCCTAAATTTTGCAAGTGTCATACTGCTCCTTTAACATCAGATATCCTACATATGTGTACATGTTTAGACTTAGATGAGTAACTGTGAGAGTCCAAAATGAACAACACAAAGCTGAAATGTTAATCTTTCGAGGCCTTGTGAATAGCAATGTATATTACCTTTATGTTTTCCAGAAAGAAAAAAATAATAAACCATAAACAAAATGCTTGAAAGTGTCAAGAAAATAGATAATGCTGAAAAGGTTATGCTTCTAAGCAGATACTAATAACATGTTTATAGTACTTGTAGGAACCAAGTGACCTCTATTTGCTAGAAAATAAGTAACATTTAACCACAGGCATTTATGCTGGACATTCAAACAATCTGTGGTTTTAGCACATCATAATGATCTGCAGAGAGTTACGAAAAAGTAATCTTGAAGACAAGGATTTATTTCCCAAAGAAAAAAATATTAACTATTACTGAATAATAAAAATATCTATAAGCCAGGAGTTATTTTTAGCTGAAAAAATTCAGGAAGTGCAACCAGATGTGCGTCAAGAATGATAAATGGAATAGAGTTTTATGTGCACGATAAATGTGAAGCAAGGATCGTAGTCTGATAACAAGGGAAGAACAAATGGCTGTGTTTAGAGGTATCGGTAAATCCAATACAGTTTTTTGTACATTAAACTTCAAAATATTCTAAGGTCGTCAACCTTGGAAAGACAAAATGAGTATTTCAGCATTTTCAGTAGATGAAAAAATAACATCTATTAAAGACATTCTTGCACCTGGTATAAACATCACTCCTGATTAAGAATGTCCTATGGAAGACTTTCAGCCAGAACACTATATGTAGTGTTCTAGATATATCTGCATCGCATCCTACAATGTTGATATAATATATAACATTGTTTTTAAATTGAGCTGCATTTGTTATTCATAGTGCATTTGTTTAAACACTTCAGCTCTGAAATTCAAACACAAAGCTTTGGAATACATTGGAGTTAAATACATATTCCATAATTCTTGTAACAAAAGTGTGGTATAAACTTTTGTTTTATAGGGATAGCCCTACGAGGACTTTTATAACCGTTTACAGATGAAGGAGTTGAAGCATGCTCCTGCAAGTCACCCAGGGAGGGAGAGGTAGAGGTAATTCCACATTCTGATCTCTCATTTCTAAACAGCCTTATTAAAAAGAAATAGAATTAATTGAGCTCTTAATCTTTGTAAAACAGTTACTGTAACCCAGCCTGGTTAAGGGCTGGGTTGTCCCAGAGCTGCCGCCCAGCCGTGCCCCAGCCTGGCAGCATGCAGCTCACTGAGGTAGGCCTCAGCCCCCCTCAGGCTGACGTCCTGCCCCAGCCTTGGCCCGGCCCCAGGGAAGTGCCCGATGCCCAGGGTTGGGGCAGCCCCCGCTGTCCCACCCCTGGCTGGGGCCATGGAGGGCGGTGGGCCAGCCCTGGCTGCCAGGCCCTGCTGCCCCCACAGGGATGTCCTGTGGCTCCCAGCTGAGCTCCAGGGAGCAGCACCCTGAGAGCCACCACGTAACCACCAGTTCCTTTCTAGTTTGGTTTTTTGGGAGCGTTATGAAGTTGGATTCTTCCCAATACCAAAGTAGTGCAAAACACCAAGCAAAGCAGATTGTTTTCAGTGACAGTCAATTTTGGTTCTAAACAAAAAGAAACATCCTTTTAAAAATGCTTTGTAGAAGTTGCCATTTCAGACCTCAGCCTCCCATTCTCCTTTATGGCCCTGTTTGTTCTGCTTCCATGATACAAGCAGCATAAGAGTCTCTTTCCCCTGTATGAACACCAACTCCTCATGGGAAACAATAATTGCAATCCATCATGGGAGATGCAGTTTCACAGGCAATTCTGGCCCAACAGAGAAAACAGGGAGATGAACCCTTATACCTTGATGAGAATTGTCCCATCTGACATAAATGTTGCCTTTCTAGATGAATAATGACCAATTGGTGATCACATAATCTGAATCCTGGGATGTCTTTCCAACTCTTTAAAATATTTAAAGATCTTAAAACTATTTTCTTGTAGTCTTGAAATAATTCAGGCTTAGTATGGAAACCCAGAGCAGGAATAGCTGCTCTGGCTAGCTGGTGTGAAGATGCACCACATCTCTGAGGACCGTGAAAGCTACAGGAGACAGAACAAGAAAAATTTTAAAAAGCAAGTAACAATAACCAACTGAAGAGAGCAAGAAGTTGCCTATAGCAACCTACGATCACCTCAGGACTGCTGTAGCTGTTTCTCCTTCCCACGTACAGAAGTTTTAGCTAACAAGTACACTGGAAAAGTTTTGAAAGTGTAAAAGTTGCAGAGGAGCAGTTAGTGGTAACCTAATGACTACAAAGAAGCCACTTTGCAGGAAACAGCTATATTTCCTGGTTTCTGCAAGTCAGAAATTTGGGTAGGACCTATTGGAGGCTTTTCAGAATTTAAATCTGGGATACCTGAAATAGCTGTGTCTATGTGCTTTTTTCAGAAATCACAGGAGTCTCAGCCTTTGGTTCACTCAGAGGATTCCTTCGGGCTTCAATGACTAAAAGATTTGCACTATTGCAATTGAAAGGTAAAGCAGGGCCTTTGATTTACAAAACGTAGCTGTTTTTCAAATGTTAGATGACTGTATTTGCATGCTGAAAGGTTCAGAGCAAAAACATGATAAAGTCATACTTAATGGTATAGTCAACATATCCACTTACTGACAATAAATAGAAAAAAAAAAATGTAACACTAATACCACCTCAGTTATTGATGATGATCATGGTATTAGCAGAAATAATAATTCCCTACCTACATTTTGTGTCTCCCTTTTTCCAGATTGCCATGTTTTATTTTTGTGCTTTTGTCAGAAGAGAGAGTTTGGGGGGCTTTCTCCTTTCTGCCTCCTTTCTCTCTTCTCCCTCAGCCTCAGAAAATAAGGGTGAAAGGAAGAGTGGAAAAATGCTGGAATTGCTGATGGCTTCTGTGGTGAGATGATGTTTGCATTTCTAGAAATTCCAACGTCACCTTAAAGAAGTGCAACTCTTCAGCCAACCCTTCCCTCAAAAGTGCACAAAAATAGAACAAGCATTTAAAAAAATGTAAAGGGATCACCATATGCCTTTCAAAATACTGAAGTAAGAGTCCATGAAGTAATCTCACAGGGCAGATGTAAGAAGAAGGAATCTGATTTCTGCAGATTTCTTTTTTAATGCAAAACAAACAATTCTTTTCATTTCAATAAAATCTGCAGGGATGGTTAGAAATATTCTTTTTGTCTGTGTGTGTGGAAAGGGGTATTACCTAAACCAAAATATTTTTTCAGAAAAGAAAAACTTTCATTTTCCTGTAAATTTTCCTATGCAAATGAGTGTCTTTTTTTCCTTAGAAGGCTTTTTATCTTTCTTTTTGCCAAACATTATAAAGAAATTAATTCAAACAAGCTTGACTTGCATCTCAGATTACCTACAATAAATGTATAGACTTTCCAGATATAGGCAGTGAGGTACCTGCAGAGTTCCAGTAATACAAACTTTTGGCAGATAATGATGGATGATGCATCAACTTCTTTTAGTACCATTAAAGTGACTTTGTGAATCTTCAGCACCTTTGCCAATGTCACTGTACACAATCTTGGAGTATGTGTTGTTTCAATGGCATTGCCATAGCTTTTATAGTACACATGGTTCATCTCTAATTTTTCTACACTACTACTCTCTACAGAAATGCAGCCTCTTTCCATTTAGCAGTTGCTACTATTAGAATGCACTGATGGTAGTAGCAGTATTACTCTAAATATCCTCTAATTTTTTTTCTTGCTGAGATGACTTTCATTTATGATTCTATGATTTTCATTGTCTATGAATACCAGCTATAGAGTATCAAATATTTCCTTGGCTTTTAAGGGCATCTCCCTCCTGGAGAACCAGAGTAAATTCTATTTATAGATGGATTTATTTTTAGAGATAGCTATAAAAATAAGAAATCTCTGACACCTGGTCCCATCAGTGAAGGACTTTTGGCCCTCTATTACTTACTAATGGATGAAGTTCAAGATAAATAAAATCTCATCAGTTTCTTGCCACTGACTTATTTAATATACTTTTCTTTAATTCCTTAGATTCTACTTAATATTTGTAATACTACAAAATTGTCTTTCAATTATTTATGTTGTCTAATTATATTTCTGCTAAGTTTAAACTTTAGTCAAATTTTTACTTGTTTCATATTTTATTTCATTTTAATCAAAGTATGCAGCAAGCTGATTCCCACTGCCATTACACGTTAGAAGCTTGATTTGTGCCTTCATAATATATTTGGTCTTAATTTCTCAGCAATCCCTTTAGTTTTTATTGCTTTCTTTTACTAAACTTAAAAAAAATCTTTAAAATGCTCTCATTCTAAGCTGTATTTAAGATCTGCTCTGTAGAATATATAAAAACATAGGAGCAAACTTTATAAAAAAAGGTCTGTCTCTTCTGTCTGTTCTAATTGTACATTCTTTCCATTTCAGATCAAATCTAGATGAATTACACTTCCAATAGTTCTTTCACATTCTACAAGTCAAATATCATTTTCCAAAGAACCATAAAGCAGTTAAGTCTCTGACAGCAGGTTTCACCTAAAAAACAACAATGTGCTTCCAAAGGCAGCTATATAGGATTGCAGCAGCCTACGTGTATTTGCTCAGTTTGTACATTTGCAGTCCTGGGTAGTGACAGGTGTTCATCACTCATCGGAGCAAAGATACATTTATTTGTGGTGATATAAACCAAAATCTTTCACTTCTACAAACAGATTCTCAAATGTACTTTAGGGAGAAGCAATTTAAATGACCTTTTTAAAGTTTCTACCCCAGAAGTGAAATACTGACTTCACTATGATTCCAAAGCCTTCAAAAGATAAAGAGGGCTTCACCCAAGCTGATCTTAGCAACAATGAAGGAAATGTGCCTAGAAATATCAATATCAAGGTAATATCAATAATATCAATATATTCAAATATCAAAAAACTTTAGCATCACCTTTTCTGTGTGCATGTAAAAACTAAACCTGGCTCCAGTTCCTACCCCACTCAATTTTGAACAGTGAGTGGCACTGGCCCACTAACATGTGGCTCAATTAGAAAGAGATGCAAAATACTACTGGTGACTTCCTGGAGGAAGACAGCTATAAAAGTTATGTAAACTAAATGAGAAGTCAGACCAAAGTGTTAGCAAGTCTGCACGGATGGCCTACAATCTCAGCCATGGTTTCTGCAGAGCAGGAAAGGGATGTTCCACAAGCTGCACTTGTATTTCCTCAGTTCTGAACAGACACGAGAGCTGGGCAGCCCCTGGGTGCATAACAGCCTGAGCACCACTTTGCTTCACAACAGTGTTCATATTAAAACATTTGCTTCTTTCTTACTGTATGCCACACGCAGGCCTGCTTCTCTCCATCACCTAGTGAGAAAAACTAGATAATCAGAGAGGCGAGATAATGATAGAGTCTGGTTCTCCACAACAGTATCATGTTACTTTGAGTGCAGCAGCTGTATAAAGAAGAGACTAGCAAAAAAATTTGACAAAGCTAATTTTTTTGCAAGCTAGCAAACAAGAGCTGAGCATCCCCGAAGCCCCAGATGGGCAGATTCATGTTCTGCAACATTCATCCATCTACTCTGATGTAGCAGATGCTGGTTAACATAGCAGGGCAATCTGAAAAAAGGGTTTTTTAATTTTCAGAGTCAATGTAAAACTTATTTTTGCTTCTCCCAAGATATCATCACATATCCTGAATACTATTTGGAGTCTGAGATTCAATCCAATTTAAAAGTATGAGAAATAAAAAGCTTTTCTTTTTTTCTTCCAAGTTTTACACATTTTCCACATATAAGCATAAGCAGGCATGATTTTTTTTAAAAAAAAAGAGCACAAATCCTTACTAGAACTCAGCTTGGAGCTTTTAATTATATTGAAACCAGGTTAAATCTCAGCTACTTTCAAATTTTGCATGTGATTGCTTTTCTCATGTCTGATACCAAAAAGCAAAAGCTTTCTTAAGCAATATTACTCCTTATGCAAAACATCATTCCAGTTATCTAATTGAAGAAGCCATCTGAGTATTTTACCAGAGAGCAAAGTGCCCCAATCTTCTCCCCTTATCAGCAACATTCTGGTTTGAAAGCCCAAGAATTTTTCTAAAACAGTTGAGGATTTGCTTGGACTTGTAAGTGAAAAATAAATTACACTTGTCCAGTGCTGCCCTGATGTAACTGTGGTTGGATTTTTACTTTCGCAATCTGGTTGCGCTTAGTACTATTCTTCCTATTTCCAAATTTAGGTTTATGGAACTAATCTATTTCCAATAAGATCATTCACTGAATCCCCACCAAGTATCCTGCAGGCTGGAGCCTTCGGTGTTGTTTAAACTAGAGCCATCTTATATATTATTCATTTCAAAAACCACAGCTTTTCATCATGTGTAAGAAGTTGGAAAAACATGTTGAAAAAGCATTTTGCAAATCAAGTTTACTGACAATTCAAAATTGCTGTTAGCCAAAAAGTTTTCTGAGTCTTTTCTAGATACACTGATAATGTTACAGGAATTTAATATGTGGCTGCTGGCTATGACAATGCACATTTTAAACGTACATTTTGAAATTATACAGCCTATGGAGACAGCTACGTATTGTTGCCCATTAACCAGATCCACAGGTGTGCTAGTACTAGGTATAGGGCAAATCAAAAAGCCATGTCACAAACTGCACTTAGCACATGGCTTTGACCACTTTGCCTTCTGCCAACAAATCCATTTTCTCTCAGACTGCTTCTGACATTCCAGTCCTCTGAGCAATTCTAAACAACCATTGTTTTCCAAACATCAGCATGCCACAAAAATGCTTTCTACTTTCCCCCAAAATACAAAATTTCTCTCAGAAAATAACCCTGGCCTGATGTTGACACTGACCAATATTTAGTCTTGCAGATCTAGAGATCTATGACGCCATTTTGTGATACCAGAAACAGGAGGTTTAGATTATGGAAAAGAAGTCAAGTAATTGGACGTCAAAGAAAACATTACTTTTATTGTGGAAAAGCTTTTTTTGTGGGTTTTTATTTTAGTTAAATCATTTATCAATCAGGTTTTTGTTTTGCTTCTAGGAGTCCTTAGTCTTGGACATCCATCTCCAGAACACATATAGTCTAAGAAGGAGGTTTTGGGGTTTTTTAAAAGAGTGAATGCTCTAGTGCCTTGTCAAAGATGAAATTGGACAATTTAGTCCAACAGTCCTCAGTTTGACTTATGTTCTCCCTAATTAGGATTAGGGAAGGCATGCATTCCCATTCTGACTCAAATTTTCATTTCCCTGAAAAGAGTTATTGCTTTCAGCAAAGCACAATGTTTTCTTTATTTGTGTACTCCTTATTTTGCAAAAACTACACTTTGTCATTTTTTATTTTGCTTTGTATAGTATTAATATTCTTTACAACCTCTAGAAGCCTTTCTTCCTATCCTTACTCAGATTCCTTCGTACCACTAGAGTGATACAAAGGCATGCAAGTAAATGACAATAAGGCCTCGGTTTTCCAGTCTGAGAAGAAGAAAACTGAGTTTTCTATTAGAGTTCAGTTCCATTAGAAAATGATGACAACGACTTCAAATGAAAGCAAATTCTCTTTGGTTTCACTGGGGCTATTTTTCATCCAGGAGTTGCAGCCCATTAGAAAACAAACCTTATTAACAGTGGTTTAAATGACAAGCCTTTTCCACAATCTGAATTAACAGAGGATGTGGCAACTACTCAAGAGGTTTTGTCTACTGAATTATTTAAGCAGTTCACAATTACTTGCTTAATACCCTGTGGTTCTAAACCTAGTTCTAGCCTAACTCAGTCTTGTTGAAAACACTACTGTCATCTAACTTAGGCACATATAGAGAAAGATACACAGTAAATGTGTTTAGCTAGCTAGAGAATAAAATAGCTGTATAGTCCATCAAACTTTTTTAAAATCTGTAATTCAGGTATACATCTGGGAATTCAGTGTAGAAAAGAGATATCATAATTAGGAAATTCGTGTCTGCCAGTTTTATTACACCTGTAAATGTAAAATTGCAGACTATGGCACAAAGAAAGAACTAGGATAAATGAATATGTTTTAAAGCATTTTTAAAAGACCTAGATGCTGAAAGAGCTCTATGACACATCATCATGAGAAAAAGAGAAAGATTAAGGACCATGAGAAATTAACAGGTTTTGCCAAGCAGGTATGGCACAATCTTAGGTAAAACAATTAGTGAGGGAGCAGCAAATACGTTGTAGGATTGGTACTCATATACTAACAGGGCTAGAAATATTAAAAAAAAAATCAGGGAATCAATTAGAGTCTTTTTGTTCCAGATTGACAAAAATATACTCAGGTTTGGAGTCCTGGACAGAATGATAGTTCAACATCAGGAATTTGGCAACAATAAATTCCCTAGGCAAAGAATATTAACACTAAATAAAGCAAAATAAAAAATTTATGAACCGTAGTTTTTGCAAAATAAGGAATATCAAAACCAAAATCACCTAATTAAAGCAAAGTACTTCTAATTAAATACTTTGCCCTGAAAGACGCATACAAAGCTCAGCAATGTTAAACCTTCAGTCTGCTTAGTCTAGTGAAAATTGGCAAAAAACAGTGTGAACATAACAAGAATTATCGAACATTATGGCCAGGCTAACACTTAATTCTTCCAAAATGTGAAGAATAAAAAATAAAAATAATTTCAATAACAGCACAAAGATGTAACTTTCTTTCAAAATCTACCATTGACCCAAGCAAACATAGTAAATGGGCCGTGATGTGCATTGATGGGAGAATGCCCTTCAAAAAAGATTAGTTCAGCACAGCACTGTGTAGAGACAGCACAGTGTGAGGACATTCATTGGTCCACAAAGAGGAAAAGTAGATGTAAAATACTGTAAAAATGTCATGAGACACACTGCATAGGAGGTAGTGCCATGAGAAGAGAAGGAGGAGAATGAGCTGGGAGGAATGTGCTTAACACACAAAAATTAAAACAATGAGAAATTTTTGCTCACATTTCTTACAAAGGTCACTCTGAAAAGCAAACTGATCACTCAAATTCAAATACAAAAAAAAATTAAAATTAGAAAGATAAACATTTAATACACACTGCAATCCATGGGGTAGGTTGACTTCTCTTTAATTGTTGCAAGATCAGCACTAAGACCTCCAGTTTCAGGGCTAAAGTATGGACTTCAATTGACTTTAGAGAAGGCCCGAAGAGCCTGACTTTTTGGAGTTGAGGAGTTATCCTCCCAACTAAAATTAGCAGGGGCAGGATGGGCCTAAGTCCTTCCTAATAAAATCTTGTCTTTTTCACATAGAGTGACTTGTTAAAAGGGGTGAAAGAGTTACCGGTCTTTAAATTAATGAGATGTTTCAAATATTGAAAATGATAAAACAGATAGTCTAATAAAAATATTATTAAAGATAAGCTCTTCTGTGGTATTAGTGTATGAAAACAAACATGCATTTAAGAGCAAAGCACCCTCAAGAGACTTAAAGAATAGCAATGCAAAATAATGGATTAGACCCTGAAGATCCTACTCAGTTTGTCCTGAGGGAAAACTTTGAACAAATTTAATTAGAAAGTCTTTAAAATCCAACAGAGAGTTTAAGTAATAAGATTAAATCCTGGCACTAGAGTGAAGCAGTATTTTGACAAAGTTTTCATTTCAGAACAAGATGGAGTCAAAAAAGCAGAAACAGAAGAGCTTCTCTATTTTGTTAAAAGTTGCTTTTCATAGTTTCTGATTAGCTCCTCTGTAGTAGGGACATATACTTGCCTGCATTTTACAGATGAAAAATGGAAGCATATGGAGAAAAAAAGGACAGCTGTTTAACACTAGCTAGATATTAAAAAAGCAGGCTAGCACATAAATAATATTAAAATCTGGCTCTACATGACCTGCTGTCAAATGGTTGTGAACATTGCAAGCACAGGACCACGCTTGCTTCCATAGCCTCATGTCTAAGAAGAAGAAAGGAGAAGCAAGGGATAGTGACAGATGGAGATAAAAAGCCTTTCTTTGATTTTCTTTTTTTTTTTTTTTGCAAGCAGGTGCAACATGGAACACCTGGAGCGCTCTTCCTCCCCTTTTATATACATCACTGTAGAAGATATCCTGATGACTCCAGTTCTGGACTGTTAGATAATCACTAGAGTAGCCAAACCAAGGCACGAGTAGTCGTGTTGAAAAAAAAATCACACATTAATGCCCTTGAAATCTACCTAAATACTGGTAAAACTTCTGGGAACATCCCTTTGTTCTTCAGCAAAACAAGTGGCTTTAAAATTTCCACTAAATGTGTTTGGTAAGGGTTTCAACATTTTCTGATGTTCAACACTTTTTGGACACGAGCCAGCAATGTGGCCTTGCAGCAAAGGTGGCCCAATAGCTTCCCGAGCTGCATTAGGAACAGCATTTCCAGCAGGCTGAAGGAGGTGATCCTTCCCCTCTGTTTTGGGTTTGTGTGGCAAGGTTTAGGAGGCTACAGGGGTGGCTTCTGTTAAAAGCTGCTAGAAGCTTCCCCTATGTCCAACAGGGCCAATGCCAGCCAGCTCTAAGATGGACCCACTGCTGGCCAAGCCCAAGCCCAAGCCCATCAGTAATGGTGGTAGCACCTCTGGGATAACATAGTTAAGAAGGGGGGAAAAAAAAACAACCTAGCAGCAGCTTTTGCAGCCAGAGAGAGAAGTGAGAAGATATAAGAAACTCTGCAGACACCAAGGCCAGTGCAGAAGGAGGGGGAGAAGTTGCTTCAGGTACTGGGGCAGAGATTTCCCTGCAGCTCGTGGAGAAGACCATGGTGAGGCAGGCTGTCCCCCTGCAGCCCATGGAGGATGATGATGGAGCAGAGATTCCACCTGCAACCCATGGAGGACCCCACGCTGGAGCAGGTGGAGACACCTGAAGGAGGCTGTGACCCCATGGGAGAGACTCACGCTGGAGCAAGCTCCTGGCAGGATCTGTGGCCCCATGGAGAGAGGAGCCCACGCTGGAGCAGGTTTGCTGGCAGGACTTGTGACCCTGTGGGGGACCCATGCTGGAGCAGTCTAGTCCTGAAGGTCTGCATCCCCTGGAAGGGACCCACATTGGAGCAGTTCATGAAGAACTGTAGCCCAGGGGAAGGACTCACGTTGGAGAAGTTCATGGAGGACTATCTCCCGTGGAAGGACCCCACGCTGGAGTAGGGGAAGAGTGTGAGGAGTCCTCCCCCTGAGGAGGAAGGAGCGGCAGAGACAACGTGTGATGAACTGACCACAACCCCCATTTCCCATCCTCCTGTGCCACTGAGGGGTAAGAGGTAGAGAAAACCAGGAGTAAAGTTGAGCCTAGGAGAGGGGAGGTGTTTTAAGATTTTGTTTTATTTCTCATTACTCTACTGTGTTTTGCTTGGTAATAAAGTAGATGAATTGTTTTCCCAGTTGAGTCTGTTTTGCCCATGACAGTAATTGGTGAGTGATCTCTCCCTGTCCTTATCTCGACCCACGAGCCTTTTGTTATATTTTCTCTCCCCTGTCCAGTTGAGGAGGGGAGTGACAGAGCAGCTTTGGTGGGCACCTGGCCTCCAGCCAGGGTCAACCCATCACACCTTCTAATCAGTACTGGTGAGACCACATCAGGAGTGCTGAGTCCCATATAAGAGGGACACGGAGGAAGTCCAACAAAGGGCCACAAAGATCATTAGGGAATTGGAGCATCTTTCATAGACGGAGCAGTTGAGAGTGCTGGGACTGTTCAGCCCGGAAAAGAGCAGACTTAGGAGAGAATTGTATCAATGTGTACAAATACCTGATGGTGGGAGTAAAGATGAGAGCCATGGTGCAAGGACTTGAAGCAATGGCCACAAACTGAAATCTCCATCCTTGAAGATATTAAGAACCAAATGGACACAACCCTAAGCAACCTGCCCTAGTTGACCTTGATTTGAGCAGGAGGGGTTGGACTAAATGATCTCCAAAGGTCCATTCCAAACTTAGCTGTTTTATGATTATTCAGGGAAAACAGTGGCAGGGACGCAGCCAGATCACTATGAACACATAAATATCTTGACCAGTTTCTTCACTGAAAATTATTATCCTACATGAAATTAGTACTTAATCTCTAATTTACACCCCAAACCAGGCTAGCTAGTCAAAGTTAAAGCACCCCTGTGTTTGGAGAAGAGGGTTGTTCCCCTGTAAATGGGAGGTGGGTAAAGGGGGAACCTAGATAAAAGCCAACCAGGAAAGACACTTGTATTTCTTCCCTGCAAATACGACTCAATTTAACTACTGATGTAAGCTAGGTAAGAGAAGTCATACTGCAACAATTTCACTTGGGGTACGCTGCATGATGGTATTACTGCTGACAAACTGTTCTAATGCGATCTTACAGCCTGACCAGCTAATACCCTTTGTTCCCAAATAACCAGCCTATTCCTGTTATATGCAGCATTATACTCATGAGCGGTTGCATAAGGACAAAGTTAATACTAGAGGAAATCTTTGGGTCATAACCACAGTCAACTCTGCAGTGAGAGCACCCCTGGATAAAAAAAAGCTTACATTGATGCCGAGGTTGTAATTTCATTATGTGAGAACTGGATGTAGTAATTCTGTCTTAAGAACATTTCGGTCTTAAGAGCATTCCCACATCACAGCCTGCAACAATTGATGTAACTTTTTGTGGATCAGCCCCATAAACTGTTCTGAGAACTTACCCAGCTAAAGAAAACTGGCAAAAACTAGGTTAAGCTAATACTGGAGCTGAATTCCCTGCATTGCACACACTAGTTTTGGTCAGAAGCTGACAAAGTCACCACTAGAGTACACACTAAAAGTTTTTCAGATATAAAGAGGTATTATGCTCCTTAACATAAACATTTTTGTGACACTGAAAATGTTGTCTAGTGTCCTAGGGTTTAATTATGCACTTCTACTTTTTTTTTCCATAATTAAGATACTGTCCCCCTCTTTTTTTTCCCTCCTACAGTGCATGTCCCCCATGGAAAAATTCAACAGAACTGAACAAAAAATAACAGAATTTTGTAAATATTTGGTGGCATCTTGTCAAATTTAAGAATCGTATCATTCTATAGTATTTATAAATGGTGTAGGAAATAGCTACTGAAGACATTTGAAACACTCAGTAATGGATATGTAGAAATAGAGACCTCATTAGCCTTTAGAATCACTGAAGCTAACTCTTCTTGCTGCAGCTGTTTGTACGTGAACTACTTCCCATTAGTCATAACACCTTTACCCCAAAATATCAAAAGCTCTGGAGCTGAAGATAGCAAGGGTATCAAAAGGAAAATAAAAATGAGACCTTAAGTGAAAAGCAAAGCTCTACCTTTGAAGTCAAAGTTAATTCTGGCTACCTAGCCATACACTTGTGTACTTCTGACCAGCAGGAATTGAGTAAAGTTGCTCCGATTCAATCATCCTTATCTCGGAATTATTTAGCTTTTGTTAGTTTGAGTCAGAGCCCATAATGCTTTTTAAATTTTTAGAGTTTATTTTTGTTTAAAGAAAAAGCAAACTGACCTTTTTTTGTCTAGACGATATTGTCTTTAACTAAAAGCTGCTGCTGAAATAACAGTAGCTGTTAGGGATCTACCCTGAAATTAGCCTTGTGTATAGCTTCTTACATTTGTCTTTTTGCTGGAAGTGAGATAAAGGAAGCAAAGATAAAACAGATTTATGTATCAATTCCCAAGATGTTTAAGCAGGGCATTCTCCTACCTACTGCATAGAGCTGAAGCAAATGAGCTCAGCTCACCATGAGGAGTTGCCAAGTGAAAAAAAGCTCCATGCAATTTTCTAAATAAAAAAAAAATCAAAGCTGCATAGCTAGTTTCAGTAGTCAGCAGAACTACTAGGATGCTGCAACCTGGTGTGTTTGAAAGTATTTCTGCAGGGAGATTGCATTGATTTAATCTCAGATTTGATATGATTTGAAGGTTAAGAAGATTGTTGGCTCCAAGAAATAAACACACTTAATACCACCTACTAAGTACGGTTTCACTTTCACAGGACTGCCTGCTTTTGCAGCATGAAGGCTCTGAGCACAGCCTTGACACTTTCTGTGCTGCTCTTTGAGTGGCAGCTTTGAAAAACTTGTAGCTCCCTCATCAGGTGTTCCAACAGACCTGGCCAGGGACAAGCTAATGAAGATTATATGATCATGGAAATACACTCCAAAGCAACATACTGCAAGAATTGTATTAACACAGGTTTCGGAATTCTAAGTCCATGAAGGCTCACATCCAGCCACATATGTACGTCGTGCCCTATTTTCAACTCTGCAAATTCACGGACCCTTCTTATGAAAAGATTTAGGATAGAATATAATCAACAACCTCATTGTTTAATGAAAATTAACTTAGAATACCTGGGATGGAATATCAGAGAACTATTTCATAGAAAGACTAGGTAGTTGTGTGAGGGAAAAATAATCTTTGACACAACAATTTCACAGACATCAAACCACTTGCACTCAATTTAAAAGATGAAATAGCTCATTCATTTTCTCCTTTAAAATTATCGACATATAGATGATGGAGGCTCCGAACTCAGGAGTTCCCAAGCTCTGATGAACTCAGAGCATAAGGAAGCAGAAAATAGCAATGGAGCCTTGGTTCTACTGACTGGACTAACTCAGAGGAAGAGCACTAACAACAACTTAAAGATCTTCTTCTGTTACTCCACATTATCCTTTCTTCATAGTGGTTTTAAAAAACCCCACCCAAGAGTAACTGTTGCCTAGCTGTCTACTTAAGCAAATAGATCATTTTTTTAATTGGGTTAAATCTCCATTTCTCCCCATAATTTCAGTTGTTTTCTGCAGTGCTAGCACTACAAGGAAAATCAGGACATTCCTGTCTTATGTAAGTAACTTATACATGGATAAAAGTACCAAACTTTAGATTCCTACTTTGGGACTAGGTTTTTCATAATCCCCTCATAATTTAAAATCCTAGTTAAGAATGAAAGCAGTAAAGAGAAAAAAAACAAATACCCAATGGATACATGTACTAAAGGCAAGCAAGAAGAACTACCATGAAGCTGAATGCAAGAAGGATATACATAAATAAGGCACAAGGGTCTTTTTAAGAATAAACCCCCTTCAAGAATTTTGCATTTTCTGAGCTACATCTATTTCTGTTCAAGACAGTCAAAGACTCCCCTTACTTCAGTAAGAGTCGGATTAGGCTCTTAATCAGGAGCTCAAGAGTCACATTAAAAGTACCAGTGTGAGTTGGTTTAAAAAAAAAAAATATTTTTTATTGTGAAATGTTCCTTTGGACTTATAAAAGGAAAATGCTTTGCATTTTTCTCTTCTAAAAGAATAGGCCTCAGACATTTGGAAAGTATCTGCTCTGAGTCACAGGCACAGGAGTCCACGAAGTACCCCTTTGTACAATCAAAGACACTCAGCCTTCCAGTGTTATACACACATCAGTACATCAGATGCACTATTTTGGGTGTTCCACAGGCACTCTGAGATGAGACACAGTCTTGGCAAACTTTGCAATTCATGTCTCAGCCTGACCCGACACTTCAAGCTCATGAAGCTGGAGTCTCTAAATGTTCCCGTGTCACTGAGCAGGCATCTCAGCACAGAGACTCAAACACATCAAAGAATCTTTTGACTGCTGAGTTATGAGGAGACTCCCTTCTCCTGAGCGAAGGGGCCAGGGAGAGAGACAACATATTTGCTGTGTTAGCTTTAGAAGTCATACGCTGTTTGCAGAAGGGGTTATCTTGTGTCCACACTCTCTGATCTAAGCTAATGTTTGTTTACAGAGACTGTAAAGCAGGAGGGCTGGAGAGCAGGAATGTTTCACAGTATTACTTGTGGTCTCCTCTATAAAGGGGTCTTTGAGACAACCTTTTGGGGTGCGGGGAGAGAAGTCACCTGTAACAGCCACATCAGGAGATGCCTATTTCCAGGAAAAAAGTCTAACTCTTTTTGCAGGGTCCGAGTGATCATTTGGATGTATATTTTGCTTTCAATGCTTTCATAGAAAGAGGAAAATAAACCATGAAGAGTATCATAGCTCAGTTCAATCATTTTTACAGCTGGCAAGCCTAGTACCTGAATTCAAATACTCCAAGCCATCTACTGGTTCAGTAGCTCCCAACTAAATTTTTTTGCTTCCCACTACTCACCTTAGGTGGTGTGTCTGGAATTTTTTGGCCCATGTTTTCAAGGAAAAATGACCCTCCAAAAGTCTTGAATAAGAAAACGGTGATACCTAATTCAAACGCCAGTGGCATAAATGACTTCTTGACCACAAAAAATAGAACCCTCTGCACTGGGATTTTCAGTTTCTACTTCTCTAATATGTTTTAAATTACTCCTTCCAAAAGCTAAATTATATTTACCAGTAACATGAGTGCTGTTATGTTGATTCTTGCTACATTCTAATGAACAAATCAAACTCCCAAAGCATAAGACTGCTCAGGCTCACTGGAGTACAACCTTTGGATTTCTCTGAATTGTATATAAAAACACATGTTGAGTTCCTTGGATACTTATTATTTTATTACTGTTAGCCTCCCTGCTCGATACAGGAATTAGAAAAATCTATTAAAAAAAATCAGTATCGATAGCAGCTAGTCAAGAATGTAAAAGCAGATCTCCACTATACTAACACATAACAAAAATATTTTTGAACTTGAGAGAAAGAATTTTTGTGACTATAGGCTACTTTCAGTTTCTGAGGTGTCTTCTGAGCATCCAGAAAGCCTGTGTGATAAGCACAGCCTATTCAGTTTGCCACCTGGAAAAGATAACAAGGAAATGCTGCTTTGTCTTGATTCCTCAGTGATCCTTTTACCCTGAAGTGCAGCCAGAAATACAGGCCCAGTCATGCACTGGATGCATTAGGGCATGATGGAGCTCTCGTGTACATGGCTGCTGATCTTGCAACTGTATAAATCACACTCGACAGCCCTCAAAACCAAGGAAAGACTACCATTTTTGCAGGCACGCGTGTTAGAATCAGGGCTTGGGGCTATCCTATACATAAAATGTCAATTGACGCCATTTTGTCTTGCGGTTCTTTATGTCTGATGACAGTGGTTTAGTGTGCCCACGCTATGCTTCCCATAGTATACCCTATTATTCAATCACACATAAACTTACAAAAAAGAGCAGGGGATCTCAGTACTTTTTAGCAATAGTATTATTAGATGCTAACTGCTGTTTACCTATCTGAAATTTTCCTATGTTAACTTTGCTAGCTGGTTCATGAAATATTCTATGCACCTTTTTTTATTTGCATAGTTTAGATTAAATTTCTCTATGTAATAAGAAAAAGACAGGTTACAGTCTGTTGTATTTAATGATAATAAAACAAGGGCTCTTTACTTTTAGTTCTCCATGTCTATGAATTTTGGGAAAGTACCCTCGCTTATAAAAAATATTGCTCTGAAAAAATAATACTACCTGATGCTATCGTACCATTTTCAGAAACACAGGGGAACAGGGGCTTTTTAAGCAGTAGAGAAAGACTACTTTAAATTTGATTTTACTTATAATAATTTTCCAAAGAAGTTATGAAAACATTTCAATTAATGTGAGGCATTTCAATAAAATCCCTCTAAAAAACATTATCAGGATCTTCTAAAGCGTCTTTTTTGAAGGACTATGCAGGCGCCACGCCTGATTTGGGTATAATGTATTTGCAAGTCACCGAAAGGTTGAGAATACAGCCACATCCAAGAACACTTAATACACTACGTGATCTCTTCATACTTGAAGCAATGCTTTTGTGACAGCTCCAACGCTGAGAACTGCAGGCCACTCAGAGCAGTGAGGTGTATACCAGTACTTACAACAAACAAATGACACGTGTGGAAAATGCCATCTCCTCAGCAACTCCATCTCCAAAGCTGCAGTCCCTGACTGCTATTGATCTCAGGGCCTCTGCAGGACTGTACACATTCAGTTCACAATTTTAATCAAACCTTGTCCACAGACAGTACAAAAATTAAGCATGGTACTCAATTTTTTATCAGACCCTAGCATTTTGGAGGAAGAGAGAGAGGACAACAAAAAAGCTGGTAAGATTTTCCTTTGGCTTGTTTAGTACTGGCTGCCATGTAAATGAACTAAGAGCTCCTGCTGTAGTATGAAAATTGAACTGCAATAACACAAAAATGCAAATGAAGTGTTAAACAATATTTCTCATCGCCTCTCATAATCTCATTCCCCATAATGAACCAGACTTTGTGCCCTAATTGGATAAGCACTCCTGTGAGATTTGGTGTTTTAGAGATTCCGTATTATTTCTGAGAACATGACTGACACTAACTGGCTAGGAGCCAATTCTATTCCTCTTTTTCATCATGTATACCTTAACCATTAACATTTTTCAAAAACTTTGCACAGTTTCCTTTAAAAAAAAAAAAATCGAACTATTTATCATTGTAAATATTCCCTCTATTCTTACAAAATACTTTCAATAAATATTTCCTACTCAAAAGCAACTGAGTGCTGTGTTCCGCAATATTTACTGAAGGTGAATTTCAATTTATATCTGCAATCAATCTTTAGAGACCAAATTTGGACATAGCTCCTATGAGATCAAGTTCTTCCCAAGACACATAAGCAACTATGGGATCGAGTGCACCTTTAGCAAGTTTGCCAATGACACCAAGCTGTGTGGTGCAGTCGACACACTGGAGGGAAGGGATGCCATCCAGAGGGACCTTGACAGGCTGGAGAGGTGTGAACCGCATGAACTTCAACAAGGCCAAGCGCAAGATCTTGCACATGGGTCAGCACAATGCCAAGCACAACTACAGGCTAGGCGAGGAATGGATTGAAAGCAGCCATGAGGAGAAGGACTTGGGGGGGTTGGTTGATGAAAAGCTCAACATGAGCCAGCAGTGTGCGCTTGCAGCCCAGAAAGCCAACCGTGTCCTGGGCTGCATCAAAAGAGGTGTTCCCCAGCAGGTCGAGGGAGGTAATCCTGCCCCTCTACTCCGCTCTTGTGAGACCCCACCTGGAGTACTGCATCCAGCTCTGGGGACCCCAGTACAGGAGAGACATGGAGCTGTTGGAGTGAGTCCAGAGGAGGGCCACGAAGCTGATCAGAGGCCTGGAGCACCTCTCCTATGAGGACAGGCTGAGAGAGCTGGGATTGTTCAGCCTGGAGAAAAGAAGGCTCTGGGGAGATCTAATTGCGGCCTTCCAATACCTAAAGGGGGCCTACAGGAAAGCTGGTGAGGGACTGTTTATGAGGGAGTGTAGTGACAGGACAAGGGGTAATGGGTTTAAGCTGAAGGAGGGTTGATTTAGATGAGATGTTAGAAAGAAATTCTTTACTATGAGGTTGGTGAGGCACTGGAACAGGTTGACCAGAAAGGTTG
Organism: Grus americana; assembly: GCF_028858705.1. Lineage (NCBI taxonomy): Eukaryota > Metazoa > Chordata > Aves > Gruiformes > Gruidae > Grus > Grus americana. The sequence continues at coordinate 35,070,035 of NC_072856.1, read as the reverse complement.
TGGATGCCCCATCCCTGGAGGTTTCACAGATTGGTAGGGGTTGGAAGGGACCTCTAGAGGTCATCTAGTCCAACCTCCCTGCTAGAGGAGGATCACCTACAGCATGTTGCACAGGATCACATCCAGGCAGGTTTTGAATATCTCCAGAGAAGGAGACTCCACAACCTCTCTGGGCAGCCTGTTCCAGTGCTCGATCACCTTCGCAGTGAAGAAGGTTTTTCCTCAAGTTCAGCTGGAACTTTCTGTGTTCCAGTTTGTGCCCATTTCCCCTTGTCTTGTCCCTGGGCACCACTCAAAAGAGTCTGGCCCCTTCCTCTAGGCATCCACCCCTTAGATATTTATAAGCGCTGATAAGATCCCCTCTCAGTCTTCTCCAGGCTAAACCCAGCTCTCTCAACCTTTCCTCATACGAGAGATGCTCCAGTCCCTTAATCATCCTCATAGTCCTCCACTGGACTCTCTCCAGTAGTTCCCTGTCTTTCTTGAATTGGGGAGCCCAGGACTGGACACAATACTCCAGATGTGGCCTCACCAGGGCAGAGTAGAGGGGGAGGATAGCCTCCCTTGACCTCCTGGCCATGCTCTTCCTAATGCACCCCAGGATACCATTGGCCTTCTTGGCCACAAGGGAACACTGCTGGCTCACAGAGAGCTTGCTGTCCACCAGGACTCCCAGGTCCTTCACCACAGCACTGCTTCCCAGCAGGTCAACCCCTAACCTGTACTGGTGTCTGGGGTTGTTCTTCCCTGAGTGCAGGACCCTACACTTGCCCTTATTGAATTTCATATGGTTACTCTTTGCCCAGTTCTCTAGTCTGTCCAAGTCTCACTGAATGGCAGCACACCCTTCTGGTGTGTCAGCCACTCCTCCCAGTTTTGTATCATCAGTGAATTTGCTGAGGGTACACGTCATCCCCTCATCCAGGTCATTCGTGAATACGTTGAATAAGACTGGACCAAGCACCAGTGCCCTTTGGGGCACACCACAAGATACAGGCCTCCAACTAGACTCTGTGCCACTTATCACAACCCTCTGGGCTCTGCCATTCAGCCAGTTCTCAACACACCTCACTGATCACTCATCCAACCCACACTTCCTAAGCTTGCTAACGAGGATGTTATGAGAGACAGTGTCAAAAGCTTTGCTGATGTCAAGGTATACAACATCCACTGCTCTCCTTTCATCCACCCAGCCAGTTGTGCCATCATAGAAGGCTATCAGATTGGTCATGCATGATTTGCCCTTGGTGAATCCATGTTGACCACTCCCAATAACCTTCTCTTCCATGTGTTTATTGATAACCCCCAGAATAAGTTACTCCATCTTTCCAAGGATGGAGGTGAGGCTCACTGGCCTGTAGCTTCCTGGGTCCTCCTTATTGCACCCTTTTTGAAGACTGAAGTGACATTGGCTTTTGGGTGTTTAAGGCCAGTGTTTGGGTGACATTGGGTGTTTAAGGCCAGGTTGGGTGAGGCTTTGGCCAGCCTGGTCTAGTGGAGGGTGTCCCTGCCCATGGCAGGGGGGTTGGAACTAGATGATCTTTGAGGTCCCTTCCAACCCAAACCACTCTATGAAATACCTGTTGAGCCAATTTTGCCTATCCATTTCTACAAATCAAGATGAAAAGTCTGAGTCAGTTATACCACAGCAGTAGACTTGCAGAATTATGCATGCAAGATTATAGCCTAGAAAACCTGAACATGTAAGGAAGGTATTTTCTGCCACGCAGCTGCTTCCTGACAACATTTCTTAAAGTCAGCAATACAAGTCGTAGATGAGCATTCCCACAGAGGTCATGCAAGAAGCAAAGGTTCAAAGCACAAAGCAGTGCTTGTACAGTCTTCATCTTGACAAATGTGGGGGGACATTTAGTCCCACATAGATGTTTTGTGTTGAAACATGAAAATCTGTCATTCTTAAATCCATTATTTTGCTCAAAAGTTTTATTTTTACACTATGAAAGACCTACTTTTATTTAGAAACACTGTGTACCACTGTCTTGGGTTCAATAAGCAAGCTCTACAAAAATAATTAATGAATAGTTATAGGGAAGTGCAGCTGTAACTGAGGATGCTGTAAAATTAAAAACAATGTTTTTAATGATCATACATTGTAATAAGTTGAAGATAATGTTAAATAAAGACAGCCACATGAGCCATTAACTGTATTCAAAAACAATGGGGAAGAGGTCATTCGTCAAACCCAAAAGCCAAAATGACAAAAAATAGTTCCCATTTCTAGAGTACTACAAGCACAGGGCAGTAGTAAAGGAATGGAGAATAGTCTAAAGATGGAATGCGAATAATTTAAAACATTACATGATGGAAAAGGTGGACAGTGACAAATGTACTGATCACCATTTGTAAGAAGGATTGAAATTAATAGATATTTTCAGTTTATAGAGTGGTTATTAGAGATGCATTAATATGTTCTGAAGCCATTGTACATGGATTTAAAGACTTGTTTAACCCTGCATTATTCATGCTCTCCTTGCTCAGCTCAACAATCACCTTGGATTATACAAAAATCCCCATGAATAAAGTATTTCAAAAAGTTTCCATTGTTTGCAAGCAGGTAGTTGTTAGAATTTCCTAGACCTAGAAAATTGTTATAAAATTCAACAGGTCCAGCTTCTATAGAGATCTCTGCAAAAGGTTTTGGATTTTTTTCCCTTCATCAGTGATTCAAGCAAAGCTTTTCTCAGTGTTTCAGCCATTCATCATATTTATTTGCACTTTTATGACAAATCAGCTCTTAAAGGAAAGGCCTAGAAGTAATTTTTTTAAAAAAAGAGACATTTCTTCAGAAGGTTTAAGTGAAACTGCAGTATTCAGAGATTTATCATTTATGTAATGAATTCTAGATTATTAATGTCCATCTTATTTTTCAAATATTTAAAATAGTTTCCATACAGACTTACCCAAACTCTAAAAAAAAAAAAAAAAGTTGATACCTTTCCTTTTGGATTCTGTAGTACAGGGCATTCCTGGAAAGGAGGAAACTGGAATAAAGCAAAAAAACATTTAGTTCTGCTTAGTTCAAGAGACTAAGTTGGAAAGGAAAATTTGAGCTGCTCCTTAATGTTCCCAAACCAGTTTGTTCATACTATCTTTGTACTTTGTAGTAATTTATACTATCTTGGTGGAATAGCTTTTTCTTTACCCCATTTCACAATTGGTACAGGTAGGTGGTCATAAGTTATTCTCTTACTGTGACTACTGCATGCTTAGGGTTAGCCCTCTTTAGCTCAAGGAGCCAGATGTCTTTAATCAGCTCTTTTAAGCCTTTTGTTTACAACTCTGAACATGTTTTAGGTTTTTTTTACTCTTACAGTGTGATACTAAGTATTCTGAAGCTGTGATTTAGGGATTTTGATAAATGCAGATTAAAAGTCATCTGTTGTATTGCTGAGATCAGAAATTGAAAAGGAAAATCTTAATTAAATTTATAAATTTATAATGTGTATGTATTTTGCAAGGAATCACAAGACCTCTGTGTAAATTATACTTTTGTCTTCTTTTTACTATTAGTATCTTCCTTTTTCAGTTCTTTGTTAGTGCTGTTTTCATCTTTTTGCTGAGATGATCAAAAATTGGTTCTCAGAAAGGAGAAGTGAAGACTCAGAGGCCTTTACACAAGTCATGGGAACCTACTGCTGCTATAGAGCCAAAGGTCCATTAGTTCAATGAGCGAATCGTGAGGCATTTTTCAGCTCACAGGGATAAGACCCACAGAAAAACTTCACTTTGCTTCACTTCTTGGGCACGCACTCCTTTCCTCTGCAGTATCTGGACCAAATTTCCTGTATTTTACCCTCAGTAGCTGAGGGTGAAAGCACTCCAGACAGTCTAGCTGATAGCAACAAAAATTTCTCAGAAATAGCTTTGGTTTTATGCTGGAGAGCAGCCAGGAACTGCTTCTCTTGCATTTGTCTCTAAAGAGCAACATTCGTGCTGTAATGTCGAAGCACAGTTAAGTCACAAACGCTATTAAACCTCCTAAAGAAACATGTTAACACGCAATTAAAAAAAAAGTACGTGGAAAACCCATTTTTCCACAATTGTTTTTCAGGCAGTAGAAAAACAAGCCTCCGTAAGCTACCACACTATTAGTATGACAAGCCATTGCTAACCTCCTACTGGACTTGGTCCTTTTCGGTGCCACTGCAAGCCTAAAAAGATCTTCTCTAAGGGAAAGCAGTCTACAGTCTACGTTCTTGCCCATGAAGTTTGTCAAGAATGCCAACTGAAATGTCAGTACTCAGTATTGTAGGCTGTGGTGCTTGAAGACTGAACAGATAATCTCAGTTTAATAATTTCAAGTTGAATTCAGAAGGTCATTTCAGCCACTCAGTTTGAAGTCATCATCTCCCCCACATCACAAAAATAAATGGAGCACACTGTAAGGAACACTTCCAGAATCTTAAAGGTGGCATTCATGGACAAAGGTATGTTGAACGTTTGGGGATCCCAAGTCAAAAGCCTTTCTGTATCGCCTGCATTGCGCAATGCTTACTTAAAATACATTAGTTCAAAGTGTAACACATGTAGATGGTTCAGAAGGGAGTATCCATACTATTATTTAATCTATGTTGATAGCTGCTTGAAATAGTTCAAACTGATCTCAGAGAAAGGGTTTTTGCAGTTTTTGTTCAAAGTACAGAATGTACCGGGTAGATCATCAAGTTCTGGTGTGTCACCCACCCTCCACACAACCCTTAGCCAAAAATAGGGAATGGTTTACAAAGGCATGAGGTTTCTGAATGACAGCATTACTGAAATATGCATAACTTTTTTACATCACAAAAAACCCAACTAAAATATAGCATATTAGATCAAGTCAAGCAAGGTCACAACAGCAGCAAAATACTCAGTTATTAGCTTACATTTAGTCTGAAAAACCAACTTATTCCAGGCCAAGTTTCTTATGAAACTTGAGCCTGCAAGATTTTGTATGTATACTTTTATGAGACTATACTATACCTCTTTTGGTCTTAAATCTTTTTCAGTTTCTAGATACTTCAACTTTATTCAGCAAAGGCAAAAAATTTACTGTTACAGTAAATTTAAGCCTTCTAACAGCACTTAAGCAAGCTCACTTACTCACTAAACAAAGTTTTTGCAATGTCAAGGACAATTTACAGGGACAAGGATTCACCCAGCATTACACAGGGCAGCATAATGCAGGAGTAGCAATGCAACTCCTCACTTTCTGACTCTGGAGTTAAATCTCTGCGTTCCCCAGCATTCTGGCAAGCTCCACATGACATCATGTAGCACTGCTGAGATCATGAAAACTGTAAGCAGAGGGAAGTGGCACTGCTAACTTGTGAACTCCGGCTATGAACACACAGTCATTACGAGAACAGGGCATTCACAGAGACAACCAGATCCCAAACAACTGGGACATTGGGGGTATTGATTGATGAGAAGCTCAACATGAGCCGGCAGTGTGCGCTTGCAGCCCAGAAAGCCAACCGTGTCCTGGGCTGCATCAAAAGAGGTGTGACCAGCAGGTCGAGGGAGGTGATCCTGCCCCTCTACTCCGCTCTTGTGAGACCCCACCTGGAGTACTGCATCCAGCTCTGGGAGCCCCAGCACAGGAGAGACATGGAGCTGTTGGAGTGAGTCCAGAGGAGGGCCATGAAGCTGATCAGAGGGCTGGAGCACCTCTTCCATGAGGATAGGCTGAGAGAGTTGGGGTTGTTCAGCCTGGAGAAAAGAAGGCTCTGGGGAGATTTAATTGCGACTTAGCCAGTACCTGAAGGGGCCTACAGGAAAGCTGGTGAGGGACTGTTTCTCAGGGAGTGTAGAGACAGGACAACGGGTAATGGGTTTAAGCTGAAGGAGGGTCGATTTAGATGAGATGTTAGAAATTCTTCACTGTGAGGGTGGTGAGGCACTGGAACAGGTTGCCCAGAGAGGTTGTGGCTGCCCCATCCCTGGAAGTGTTCAAGGCCAGGTTGGATGGGGCTTTGGGCAACGTGGTCTAGTGGAGGGTGTCCCTGCCCGCAGCAGGGGGGTTGGAACTAGATGATCTTTAAGGTCCCTTCCAACCCAAACCATTCTATGATTCTATGACATCACAACTGGCATATGGTGAGTTTTTCCCCCGTAACCCAGATTTTCACTGAGGGAACCAGCCTTGTTCAGCCTTGTTCAGTCTGCACAAGAGACGGCTTTGGGGGGACCTAACAGCAGCCTGCTGGTACCTGGAGGGGGCAGCCAGCTGTCAAGAAGACAGAGTCTGTCTCTTCATAGTGGTGCATGGAGGGAGGACAAGAGACAAGAAGCATCATTTGAAACAAGAGGGGTCCAGACTGGATAGAAGGAAGATCTTCACTGTTAGGACCATCGGGCAGTGGAGCAGGTTGCCGAGAGAGGTTGTGTCATCTCCAGCCTTGGATGGTTTCAAGACAAGAATGTATAAAGCCCTGAGGTACTTGGTTATTGACCTCATAGTTCATCCTGCTTTGAGCAAGAGATTGGCCTGGAGACTTACCAAGATCCTTTCCAACCTGAATTTTCCTACACATCCTTACAACACAAGGCTACATTATTACACGTTTTCAATTTACTGTGTATGATTAAACATTGAACATCTATACACAACACAGCTACCCATACTGTAGAAGCAAATTCTAAGGCAATTATGTTTATACAAATATCTAAAAATAATAAGCTTTCTGAAATTTTTCAAATATTCTATATTACTGTTACAGTTTTATAATATCTAATCCCCCAAAAATTATTATAAGGACCATCTTTTCTAACATCTTTTTAAATCTATATAGTAGCTACATCTTATATTGCTACTCAGTCTAGATTCAAATGTTCTCTCTATTAGTCCTCCAAAAGACTGGAACTTCTTTCCATGGAAAAAAAAAAAAAAAGACAAGACAAAATAGTCTTAATTCTGTTTTGAGGTTGGTTTGTTTGGGGTTTTTTTCCCAGCATTTGCTGTTACTCCCAAGATATGCCCCCAGACTTCTCATCACCCCACACTTTGCCTGTCAAAATGCTGTTGAGCACATGGATGGAACTCAGGCTGTAGAAATGTATAATTGAGTGAAATTTCCCCTTTGACCTATGACAGCAGCTGGTTTTGATACTAATGTAGGAAACGTGAAACAAATTAGGCAAGCAGAACAGAAGACTATTTTTTCCCATTAGCTTCTCTTTACCTCCCTTTCCAGATCTCTTCTGAATAAATAAATGGTAGCAAAAAGAGAGAATAGCCAAAGCTTCAGCTTTAGATGGGAGATTCAAAATTCCCTCAAGACAAGACAAAAAAGGGCAAATGCTCATCTAGTCCACTCGCCTGACTCCCACACTGGACTGTGACTTCCTCAGTGCGTTTCCTCCCATCCACCCACACACAGAGCAGCTTTGGTTTGACCCTCTGTAGGGGGATTAATAAAGACATAAAATTTACTTGCAATTTAGGTACAGATTCCAATCTCACTGCCAAAAAAAAGGGGGCGGGGGAAGTAGTTACTGGTTGAGATCCATGTCTAAAAATAAGCAGGATGTAGACAGATTAAATTCCTTTTGCAGAGTGGGATGTATACAAGAAACCACAAGTTTAAAGATAATAATTTGATAGAAAGGCTAATTGGCCAGCTTCTATAAGGAAAGTAGAAAGAAAAATTCTTAGAGGTTTTTTTATTTCAGATCACCTGTCAGGGCTTCCTTTCCCTAAAATTCCTCAAAACACAGCAAGTGGCCAGACGCTACAAAACAGGTTAAGCAGCTAGATGGTATGCATACAGCATGGCTGTTAATTTTGCAAGGAACAGACAAAAGAGTGCCTATCAATTCCATTACTGTAATCGTTTCCAATTAATGTCAGGGGCATAATGTAACCTTGAATATAAAAGCAAAGTTATCATCCTAAATGAAGGAGAAACACCAGCTAAGGCCTCAGTCAGGCTGCTTGGATTTACATTTCTAGAAAATTAGGCCAATGGTATCCAGTTCTGAAGTTGCTGTAGGGTTTGCCAAAATCATATCCACCTTGCAGAAGTTGAAGAACATTTGATCCTGCAAACACTGTCATAATGGGACCACTCAGACTGGAAATGAGCACAGTTAGGCTTTTAATATATGGCCTGGAGTGAGTCAGTTAACATCTGCACCGTGCACAATTTGTAAATTGCTATTTTTGTTCCTATTCTACCTGATAGGGACTGTTGTAAAGTGATCTCAGACCTGTAACACCAAGGAAAGCCAAAAGACTACTGAAATGCTTGGCTTCATATCCAGTGGAGCTGGCTGCTGCTGTTACTTAAAAATGCTAGAGTTCCTCTTTCATTATTTGAGGAACATTCTTTGTAGCATTCGGCCACTTCAAAAACTCACTGCATACTACAAGTACTTAGTGAAGAGAAGCCATGGATCATTTGTTTGATGAATGCTCTGACATCTGATTAGATGCAATATAAACTGCATCTATGTTAAGCTGTTTCCTTTCATCTCTTCTTTCATATGAGGATTTATAAGTAATGTCCTTACTGTTTTAGTATACAGCATAGATAGAGATAGATGGAAGAGATTGTCCCATGGTATAAGCTGGCATAGAATCACTGAAAGCAATGAAATAATGACAACTTATATCCTCTGGCTATCTGGCCATCGTGAGTCACAAGCACAATTCTTAAGCTATTTAAGTTGGGCAATGTTTTCAGACTGCAATCATCTTCATTAGACAGCAATAGTATCCTCTCTACCTACAAGAAAGAGTCCCTGTACCTTCTGCACAAATAGCACTCAAAGTTTATATTCATTTGCATTAAAAATTTTGGCAAAATGCTTGTTTTTATTGGAAAGTAGGATGATCAAATTTAAAAGACACCTATTTTGAGATGTTTAACTCCTTTCAAGGAATGAATGCAATTTCATAACTAAAACACCATTTAAATAATCTGCCAAACATCACTGTAACAGAGTTTTGACAAGACTCAGATCTCCAGTGCACTCAGGGAGACTTCATGGACAACATGAGAACAGAAAGACTTAAAAATGTGATGCAGTAGGCTTGTTGTTTGTTACCTGAGAAACTAGAAGTTTAGAAAACCATAGAAAAGATCACGCCAATTGTGACAATGATTGCCTTGAATACTTCAGCTGTGCTTTGTGATGGTACTCCAAGTATATAAAATGAAATTTAACAAACACCACAACCAAAACCAAACAAAAAAATCCAAATATAATCTACAAGAGGAAAGGAGCTTCTTCCACAGATTTACAGTGGTATTTGCTCTTCATAGAATCTGTATGATGTGACTATCAGATCTTCTCTTAAACCTGTATTTAGGTCATCGGACTGATGGAAGGCTAAAGGGAAATAGCAATAGGCCTCGGTTTTCTTTTTCTTATAATTCTTAAGATCACACAGGAAAAGAACATCAGTGTAAGATGGTGAATACCTATACCTCTAGTAAAATAAAATTTTGCACCAAATAGCCTGTCTTTATTTTTACACAACTGTCAAGAATGCAAACAAGCACTAAATCAGAGACTCTCCTGCCAGCTGACAGCAAGTTACTCCTGTTTACCATTGAATTCAAAGATATATATTGCCATTTCTTCTAAACACAAAACGCAGTACAACACAAGAGATACCTTTCTGCTTTCCTCAGATATCTGAATCCTCCTTCTTCCAGTTTTATGCTTTACAAACACCAGTCTCAAATTCATGGGCTTATACTAAACCAGACCACAGTGGTTTCCTGCCTGCCCAATGTTTTTATCAATTTTTCAAGGCCCCTTAGACAATAGGCAACATACATCCTGGATATCGGTGTGGTTTTAGGAACAACCCTGGCAAAACGAAGACTTCTGCCTCACACTGCGAAATGAGAAACACTTCGCCTAAGGGGAGTTTGGGCCTGTTGCCACCAAAGCAAGTAAGACTTTCATTCCTCTTTTCAGAAGACTGGCCTCTTTCGCAAGACTAGTATTCGCATCACCTTTAGTCAAAGCTCTTAACACACAAGAGCTAAACTCACAGAAAAAGAAAGGAGCAAAGAAGGAGAGTTAAGATCAAAGTTCCAGAATCCTTTTACAGAGTAAAACCTTTCCCTTAAAGTCTGTCCAAATAATTCATTTCAGTAAGTTATTTTTAAAGGCGCATGAGAAAATATCTGACGCAATCTCATATGGTGAGAGCATGCGTAAAACATGTTTAAGATGTTTGGTCTGCTCATCCTGCTTTGTCATTCTTTCTAGACTCTCTTTGGCCTCCTCGCTATCTGTCTGACAAAGCTCTGCGCCACACCATCTGCATGCCAGATTCCTCCAACCGCGCCGAACCGCAAACAGGGAAAGACTGCAAGTTCCCCAGCAAGTGGGCCAAGGCACTGTTCTTCTGATGACCTTCTTTAATGAGTTACTCCCAGAATTCTTTTTTTTTTTTTTTAAAAAGGCAATGGAATTATAATGTCATTCACACAACTGGATGAAAGAACATTTCACTTCTGGGAAACAGCTATTTTATTCTTTGGTTGGGCAAGAAAAAAGGAGGAGTTGGATACTGGAAAGACCTTGACCTATGTATCACAGCCTCAGTTTACTACAGGTCACAGACCTAAGACTGAGTGGTTTTAGCCATCCCCCACCTGGTTAGAAAGGCTAATTTCCTATGTGATAAAAAAAGAATTTCCAGTATACTAAGATTCCTGTAAGAATTTTGGCATTTGTCTATACCTTCAGAAGTTTTTCCAGTAAATCTTACTGACAGAAAAGTCATCAACAGACTAAAACCAAACATGTTCCAGTGCAAAGGCAAGAATAGCCATTCGAAGACAAGAGTCACCTTGGATGTCATCACAACCATCTGTCATGATGTCAAACCAAACAAGATTGGTATAGTTAGTGGAGGGAGAAGTTACCAGTAACCAAGCTGTGTGCTCTAAGTCAGCATGTGAGGTACATCAGAGAAGGGAGCTGAACACAGCATCTGTTACAGCATACAGTAGAAGACAAACATAGCTGCCTGCAGACCAAAGTCAGCCCTTTTTAATACCGATATTACACCAGGTCTTTCTGAAGTGCAAAACCTAAAAATCTCACAAATGCTTTTCTTATGCACGAAGATGGTGATCCTGTAGTCTTGTGTACACTCTTAGCAATTAATCTTACTAGAATAAAAAGGTAACTCTGCAGCCTTTACTCATTATACGATTTAGCACTAAGCCATCCTGGAGCAAGCAGGCAGTGAAAGAAAAGGAACGACTTTGAGAACATTAAAGTCATGGTGGGTGTAACCTTGTCTAGACACCAGGTGCCCACCAAAGCTGCTCTATCTCTCCCCTCAGCTGGACAGAGGAGAAAAAAAAAATAACAAAAGGCTTATGGGTCAAGATGAGGACAAGGAAACATCATTCACCAATTACTGTCACGAGGAAAACAGACTCGACTTGGGGAAAAACTGATTTGATAGGTAATAAATTAGAGTAGGGTAGTGAGAAATAAAACCAAATCTTAAAACACCTCCCCCCAACCCCTCCCTTCTTCCTAGGTTCAACCTCACTTCTGATTTCTCTCCATGCTCCCCCCCAGAAGCACAAGGGGGCAGGGAATGGGGGTTGTGATCACACATTGTCACTGCCGCTCCTTCCTCTTCTAGGGGAGTACTACTCACACTCTGCCCCTGCTCCAGCATGGGAGACATTCTTCCATGAACTTCTCCAGCGTGGGCCCCCCACGGGCTGCAGGTGGATATCTGCTCCCCCATCATTTTCCACGGGCTGCAGGGGGACATCCTGCCTCACCATGGTCTTCACCATGGGCTGCAGGGGAATCTCTGCTCCAGTACCTGGCACCTCCTCCGCCTCCTTCTTCACTGACCTTGGTGGCTGCAGAGTTGTTCCTCTCACATATTCTCACTCCTCTCTTCTGGCTGCTGCTCTGCAGCAGGTTCCCCCCCCCCACCCCCCACCCCTTCTTAACTATGTTATCCCAGAGGTGCTACCACCATCACTGATGGGCTTCACCTTGGCCAGTGGCACATCCATCTTGGAGCCAGCTGACATTGGCTGTGTCAGACACAGCGGAAGCTTCTACCAGCTTCTCACAGAATCCACCCTTGTGGCTCCCCTCTCCCCACTACAAAAACCTTGCCACGCAAACCAAATACAAGTGTGAAATGGACTCTTTTGATGAATAAAAAGAAGCAAAGTTTCCCAAAATAACTTCATTATTCATACCCACATTTTTATGATGTGGTCATTCACAGGTGAAGTCCATGTCCTACAGACAATAATTGGGACGTTTCCTTTCCACAGCTACAGCCTTTGGTTGCAAATTCATCAATGATTATTCATGCATCAGGAATCCCAAATATACATCTATATATAACATGGATAAGTCACAGCATGATGCATTCAACATAGATGAGTCAACATATTCAACAGCTTAAACCATGTACGGGGAAAGTTCTTCCTGTTCATTATGACTAACATTAGTCAGTCTTAATAAGCAGAACCAAGGGAAAAATGTTTGTGACAATTCACTGCCTTGTCTTTTTATTTATTTATTAAACAAAGGTTTCCTGAGTTCATGCTGTCTACACAACATTATTTTAGCCTCGGGTACAGGATTTTGTAAGGTTTGGGGGTTTGTTTCTTTAAAATCACAGCTGTAATAATCCACACCCAGGAATTCACTAAGTCATGTTATCATACCTATCACTTAAAAAGAACATCTTACTAAAGAATGGTACAAGCAGAACAACCTGATTTATCACAGCATTTTACTGCTATTAATTTCTATTTTAATAAACTGCTATGAAACTTTTCATTAAGCAGCTCCATATTAGCAACATTATGCAAACAACAGATACCTGGTGAACAAACTATTAGATTCTGTTCACCATGCTACTCTTCTGAAATACAAAAATTGTTGTCTATCCAATTCCTACAAGAGATAAATGCAGTCTGAAGATTCTAATATTCAGCAGAAAAGTAGCTCTTCACCATCTCATAACTCTATCACAGCAGCATGTTTTGTTCAAATCAAGGTTGATATTTTAAAACTTAAAATGTTCAGTCAAAAGTTTTACTACTTAAGGTCATGCTACATCTTGAGCTGCTGTACAGTTGTACATGAGTTCTTTGAAGTCATATTCAATTTACCAACTGAATTATATTTTAGGATATTTGGTAAGATTTCTATTTCAAGAGGGTAATTTCCCATCAAAGTTGCATTCTAAAACATCCACGAAACCATTAAACGATACAGCTGTGCTGCCTAGAGAAGAATTTTACTTTATTTAGTCACTGGTATTACTAACATACAATAGTAAATTTTAGGCTCTGTGTCAGAAAAGCAATTAAGCCTGACTTTGATTAAATATACAATACGAACTGATTCAAACAGGACTGGGCACTAGTTGGAGTATCATTTTAATCAGCAGCGCTTTGCTGAACCGGACCTTAACACAGAACGACAAACGTCCAAGTAATCACAGTAAGGGTTTCTTAGTCTCAATACACGAACAGGTGAGCTCATGGCAGTACTCTTCCCACAGCTAGCAGTGGGACAGGACATGAGCACGCGCGTCAGCCTTCCCAGAACAAAGCATAGCTGTGTCCTTCGAGCTGCGGAACTAGATCATTCTCTCCCACTGACCCTATTATGGAAACAGCAACCTCCAGCAGGCAATGGGAGCGCTAGGGCTTTAATTTTTTCAAACCACCAAGCAAGATTTTCTGCAGCTCATCTGTCAACACACTTACTCCTGTGACATCTGGGGTGACAAATGTGGTGGCCAAGAATTTACCGCAGCCTATTTCCACTGCTAGTCCATTCACTTGGCTTCAGCTAAAACACTTAGATTTGAAGGACTCCACAACTAATATTTTCTTCTAAGTGTGTAATCTCTTACTTAATTGACTGTTAATTAAAGGTTCTAGAATACCAACACTGCTGACTGAAGTCCTCTCTAGAGGCAGCATAGCAAGCCGCAACAGTTTTCCCCATGGCATCTCCTTGCATTTATCATCTCTAAGCAGACAGGTTTTGCCTCTGGGATAAGAGCAGAGTTCAACAACAACTCTTTGGTCATCCCCTTCTTCTGAGCCCGACATGAAGAACAGCAATTACTTCCAGCTGAGAACAGACGGAGAGCTAGGCAGAGGTCATCGGTTTATTAGCTCAGCTCTAGGAAAAAAACCTTTAAAATGATCAGGCTGCAGTAAGATGGATTTAACTAGTTCATTTGGAAAACAACACATAACTGAAGGAAAAGGAAATGCAGCTGCTACTTATAAATGACAAGCAGTCATCAAACCATTACTGTTCCCCTTTTATTCTTGCCAGTTCCTCAGTCACTAACCATTTCCGATCCAGTACAACAGCTGTAATATTGTATAGAAATGCATTAATGCCCTAGGGAGATATCCTTTTCAGGAGAACACGTATTTTTACATGGAGAACTTAACCTAAAAAGATTTTCTTTTTGTTATCTCAGTACTGATGATTTACAGATTCCACAGGAAGCCTCCTATAAGCCAAGGCATGACTGCACAACCAAAGAATCTCCATATTTCAGGGAAACATGTAGGCCAATTGTTTGTTGGAAAAATGTACAAATGTAATCTGGGAATGCTCAAAGATTCAATGATGGGTTATTTTTTGGTGATGTTTTTCTGCAGATACTCTTTTTTCACCGGAACTGTGGCCTTATATGTAGAAACATGGGCTGTAACTTCCTATGACGTGCTACCGTACGTGCTTTCCCTTTAAATCATCAAGTTTTCCAGGCTGCTGCCCACTCTCTGATGAAAGGCATGTCACTATGCATACTACACTAATTCATTCCAGTACTTGAGTCCTCACCAAATTTCACACCTACAAAGGCTAACACTTCAGTGTGTACTGCAGGGCAAATATTGCCATGGATTTGGGCCAGAAATTTTATTTTTTTTTTTAAGAGCTAATGTCTTAACGAGATTTTTAAATATGCTGTTCCAGAGCACACATGTCTCTGAAGGCTTCTTCTTGACTATGCTGCGCTTAAAATAATGAAGCAAGGAAGCTCAGGATAAATCTATCACAATGATCAAATGATTCCAGAAGGGAATAAATGACAAAAACCCTCAAAAATAAAATCAAGAGCTTTTAATTTGTAACAAAGAAAGTCTATAATACAGCATATAATTTTCATTTTTTTGCTCATTATCATAATAAATGCAATATTGCATCATATTCTGCTATGGTAAATATTAAGAAGGACATTCTAATAATATGTTCCAGTGGGTTGCTGTTTCAATGCAATGCAGAAACAATCAACCCATGCTGAATATTCTTCTACTATGCAACTGTTATCTACTTCAAAAGACAAAGAAAGTAAATAAGTAAACCCCATAACACTTTATGACAGTATGATATCAAAGCTATTCAACACAGCAGGAGTGAACAGTACTCAGAAGTTACGGACTTCAAAACTGCAACCTCACTGGAATTTTACTATACTAATTAAAATCATACTGGAAATCTGAACCTACGGAAGAGATATTCACATATGAGAAACAAGGTATGACAAATTCCACTAGTGAATTAGACAACACCAAAAAAAATTTCATCACTGGTTGTTCATACCATAAGCCTCTCCAATCAATACCCAAGTACATCCCTTCCTTTCCTGTTTGTTTCCCTTCCAGACAGGATTCTTACCAATTCTCCTTCTGTCTCCTAATTATCTGTCTTCCTTTCCAGACCACCATGTCCAGACTACAGGTTTTAGTTAAATCATAGTGCCGGGTACTGGCAGTCCTCTAACTAATAGGTCAAGGAAACAATCTTTCACAATTCATCTTTTTGGCTTATATATTTTGTTAAATCAGTGTTCCATAACCTGATTTTTTTTTCCTCCTATGACTTCTGCTGGTTACTTTATTCCACATTAGCAAGACAAAACAAAAGGACAGGTAAAATTTCATAATGTCTTTGTCATTCTAAGAGTGAACTACTACAGCCTCTCAAGTGCTGAGAATGAAGTGTGAAAACATCACACCCAATAATTACGTCTGTAAGTCTACCGCAGCAAGTTCATTAAGGAGATTAGAAGAGGACAGTCTCTCTGATTACAAACAGGTGAAAGGAAGAAAACACAGCTTTGGCTTTTTTTCCTGAAAGTGAGGGAGGCACTAATCCATGCAGCAAACCAATCTATTTGATCCTCAGTCATTTGTCAGCTGCAATGAAGGAAAAGTAAAGAAACTCAAAGTATCAAAACAGTATATGTTTTACTGCAAATGTAACTTTGTTAAGTAATAATTATTATCAAGTAATAATAGTTATTACTTACTGTCACATTTCTTTCTGTCCCCAATGCCTCTGTTACTGGATGCATTTCAGAGGTAAAAGAATCTCAGGGTGAAGGCTAGTTCAGCTTACCCAATAACTTCACATAGACACAAAACAGCTGATGCAAATTTAACCTAATACTACTGCCACCACCATTTCAGAGAGTTCTGGCTTTTTTACTTATAAGGATAGTATTAGTTTATTTGTTTTAAAAATCTATTAGAAGAGTAGGAGTTCAAGGAGAAGCAATTAGAGGCATAAATTTTGTTTACTGAAGCTTCTGTTATTAAATCATATAAAATTTCACTCTCAAAACTAAACAAATCTTAGATCTGAATGCCATAACATGAAAAAACTGACTACAAACTCAAAAACAAGAGGTAACAAATAAGCTGTGGAGTAGCAAAGCAGATAAATATCTAAAATTAATTCTGGATTGCAATTTTTTTTTTGCTCAACTTTAAGCCTGTCTGAACAACATTATGACTCATCACTTGCTTCTGCTGTGTATTCAAGATAAAGGTTAGAGCCTCATCCAGTCCTAATGAGTGAAGCATTCCAACAGCAATGTGTCCGCACTGTCTGAAGTCTCACTAGTACCTTCAGATTCAAGTAGTGGGGAACCAAAGCCAGGACCTTGTCTTCAAATCTAGGATGTACCTCTCTGGCTGATTTGATACAAGTAGGTTTGGTGATTTTTAGGCAGGCCACAGGTAAGCCAATAATAAAAGATCAACAGTCACAACTTTTTTTTTTCCTTGTGTTTTTTCATAACATAATCCAAAATTCTTGGAAAAGAACTTGGATTCAGTTCTTCCAGTTGCCAGTACTGACAATTAAAACACTTTAAATAATGAAAATATCAATCACATTATGAAAAGTTTTCAGAGTTCATATTTTAAAGAAAGAGCGAGTGGACTTTCATTTTGGTTTCAAACAATTTTATTTCAAAAAGTGTTTATATATATGTATGTAGATAACAGTCACTGAAGACTAGCAGGTTCTATTGGATAGCCCTACCTAATCCTGTATTTTGACTTAAAGAGGTGCTAACAAAAAAATAAAAGCAATTTTCTCTAGGGAGAATTCTAGCTTGAAGTTTTAGGGTTCCTGCCATTGCAACTATTGGATTTTTGGGGTTTCTCCTCCACAGTTGGAGCTTGCTAGGGAGTTTCAGCAGATTTGTTCTTACAATCCAGGAAACACTTAGGTTTTGTCCTTACAAGTCCCTGTAGCTTTGGCTTGCTCCTTTCTCTCTGTCTACAGCGAGGCATGTAACCGCAAGTCCAGTAACATAAAACCTTCATTAAAAGTACATGGGGGGGTTACCTTTTTCTTCATGTTTTTAAGCAGAAAAGAAAGAACTAGAAGGGGGAGGCAAAGATCACACAGCATCTGCTCCAAAACATTATCTAGAGAGGCCATGCAACTTCCAGAAAGCATGAGGGAAAAAGCATTAATGGAAAGGATATTTTAGAAGTAATATCACCGGTTATTATGCCAGTTCCTCCATGAGTTCCTTCAGGCTGGATGCTGAAGGCATCACATGAGATGGCAGACTGTAGTCAAGAACATGTAGTCAAAGTTGCTGCAGCCTTTGTGCAGAGATACAAAAGCTGCCAGAATCTAACATTTCAGAAGAGTAGACAAGCTGGCAGAAATCAGTCAACACTTGATGACAGGGCTGCTATCCAGAGAGACCTCAGCAGGCTGGAGGAAAGGACTGACAGAAACTTCATCAAATTCAACAAGGACAAATGGAAAGACCTGCAGCTGGGAAGGAAAAGACTCTTGCACGAATTGAGGTGGAGATTTACTGGCTGGGAACCAACACTGCTGAAGGACTGGGTGGACAGGGAAGGGGTCAAGCAGCACATGATCCAGCAATGTGAAGGCCAGCAGCATCCTGGGCTGTATTTCAGGAATAGAGCCAGAAGAGCAAGGAAAGCGATCACCCCCTCTACTCAGAGCACTTGTTAGACCATGTCTAGATCCTGCATCCAGTTCTGCCCCTCTCCCCCCCACAGTATATGAAAGACATCAATAAACTGCAGCGAGTTCAGCAGAGAGCCACCAAGATGGTTGGGGCTGGAGCACTTGCCTGGTGAGGAGAGGCTGAGGGAACTGGCCTTGTTCAGTCTGCAGAAGAGACAGCTTCAGGAGGACCAAACAGCAGCCTGCCAGGGGGAAGAAGATGGAGTAAGAAGTGCTATTATCTACCAAGACATAGATGTAAACATTTAGAATAAAAGTGAGAACCATGACCTCTCTCCAAAGGCAGCAATGTTGCTCTGCTGTACAGCAGCCATTCTGCTCTCCGCTACATGACTGAGGTGGAAAGGCCAAGACAGCAAATCATACACGAGTGTCTTGGAAATTCAATTCGACTTGGTCACAATCTATGTGCTTAGCTCTAATGAAGTTAAGCTAATAAAAGACTCATATAAAGACTCCAAAACAAAAAGCCATCAGCAATTACCAGTAACATTCATATTGGTCCTACAGAGAGCCACAAACGTGCCTTGTATTCCAAACACCAACTCCTGACACCCTGCCATACACCTGTGGATTCACAGCCAAATGTGCACAGGTCCACTCTCAGACAACATTTAACTTTTTCTTCTAAAGTCATTTGCTGTTCCCCACACTCCCAGAGTCCAAGTTCAATCCAGGACTGAGACTTCTTGCCCCATGTACCTACCTGAAAAAGCAGGGACCAGTTGTTTTCAGCTGTGCTGAGCCCCCAGCAGAGTGTGGCAGAGCCTGAACTAGTTGCACCTGCAAGTGGTAAGAGGTTAGAGAGCCACTCCACAATTACTATAGTTGTGAGACACGTAGCCCACAGTTACTGCAACCTAGCTCCGGCACAGCACCTGATGTAAGAATCCCATGAGTTTCCTCAAAAGCTGGGCTCTGTTCAATTACCTGCGCTGACTACAACTGCTTGGATTCCTCTGCTTCTACACACAAGTCCACCTCCCTCCTACCGCGAAGATCACGAGTCCCACCTTTTCACAACCAGAGAATACAAGGGATGAGCAAAAGCTACTCCAGTCCACCTATGAAAGGCTCAGTGAAAGAGTCATCACAGCTTTTTTTACACTCACCCTGGTTTAGCCCCAGCCGAGCACCACACGGCTGCTTGCTCGCTCACTTCCCCCCCCAACACACACACACACCCCGGCGGGATTGGGGGGCGGGGGGGGGGGGCAGAATCATAGAATGGTTTGGGTTGGAAAGGACCTTAAAGATCATCTAGTTCCAACCCCCCTGCTGCGGGCCGGGACACCCTCCACTAGACCACGTTGCCCAAAGCCCCATCCAACCTGGCCTTGAACACTTCCAGGGATGGGGCACCACAGCCTCTCTGGGCAACCTGTTCCAGTGCCTCACCACTCTCACAGTAAAGAATTTCTTTCTAACATCTCATCTAAATCGACCCTCCTTCAGCTTAAAACCATGGGAATGGGAAAGACAAAGGCAAAACCCCGTGGGCTGGGGTAAGGACAGGCTACTGGGATGGCAAGGGAGAGGGAAACAACAACAGTACTGATAAAAAAACACACAAGAGAGGGGATAACACCAGGCAACTTACCGACCCGACAACCAACCGGACACTCAGCCCACGTTCCTTCCATCCCAGAGCCACACCAGACTGCCCCTGCCCGACTGGCCCCTTTTATAGTCACAGCCTGGCGTCACATACTATGGAGTAGCCCCCACGCCGGCTCTGCTCACCTGTCCTGTCTCCGTGTGAAAATTAACTCTATCCCAGCCGAAACCAGGACAGGACCTCAGAAGACACAGATGTTTGTGCTGGTTTTGGCTGGGATAGAGTTAATTTTCTTTGTAGTAGCTAGTATGGGGCTCTGTTTTTGGATTTATACTGAAAACAGCATTGATAATACAGAGATGTTTTCGCCGTTGCTGAGCAGTGCTTACACAGAGACAAGGCTTTTTCTGCTCTTCACCCCACCAAGGTGTGGGCTGGGGGTGCACAAGGAGTTGGGTGGGGACGCAGCTCGGATAGCTGACCCCAGTTGACCAAAGGCATACCCCATACCATATGGCATCATGCTCAGCATATAAAGCTGGGGGGAGAAGAAGTGAAAGGTGGGGGGGATGTTTGGAGTGACGGTATTTGTATTCCCAAGTAACTGTTACACATGACGGAACCCTGCTTTCCTGGGGATGGCTGAACACCTGCCTGCCCATGGGAAATAGCGAATGAATTCCTTGTTTTGCTTTGCTTGCACACATGGCTGTTGCTTTACCTGTTAAACTGTCTTCATTTCACAAGTTCTCTCACTTTTCCTCTTCTGCTTCTTTCCCCCATCCCAACGCGGGGAGCAGGAAGCGAGTGAGCGGCTGCGTGGTGCTTAGTTGCCAGCTGGGGTTAAACCGGGACGATGTTCTCGGAGACTCCCAGGTGTGGCTGAGCTGCTTCTTTCCCCCAGAAACAAGGTCCCACTTCAGCTCACCCACAGCAAGGCTCCTCTGAGCGCTGGCTGTCCTGGCTGCTGGAGAAGGCAGGAAGCAGTCCCCCGCCCCCAGCACAGCCAAACCTGCCCCCCCGCCCCCAATCACAGTAGCCTGCTGAAGCCCAGCAGGGCTCACCACTTAGCCCCTCCCTTGCCACTCACTGTGTGCACAACACCTGTGCAACAGCCAGCCAGAAAAAATTTAGTCAGAGACAAGAGCCCATGTGAAATCACCAGTATTTATTAAATTCTGCCGTTTCTGGCTTTGGTATAGAAAATCAGCCTTAAATCAGACAAAATTTTCTCCTTGCTGTGATTTGTCCTTACTTATCATTTTGTATAACAAAAAGAATACGTGGGCAAAATTTGTGCAAGCTACTCATGAATGTAAAATAGACAAAGATAAAAAGTAGAGATCAGTAGCAATCAAGGCCCATGACTGGGCTCATGACTGCCATCTGTTCTGCATTCATTGTATTAAACCAAGGGAAAAAGTCATTTTCACCAGTCCAAAGAACAAAAGGGGCCCTGGGGCAGAGTGAGGACTGTTAGACCTAAGAGGGATTTTTGCACGTGATCGCATCTGTACCTGTTAGAGATCCTCACTTGTTTCCCCAAAATGAGTTAATATACCATAGATGCTGACATTTGGTACAGCAATGTTGCTCTTGCGTTGCTGTCCATCTTTAACTAGGGAAGGGCTTTGCCACCTGAATTGTTTATACCATTTGCTGGCCTGCTGCTATTATGTGCACCGCAGTGAAATGTGCTATTCTCACCAGGTTATGTGCAATTTTGCAACAGCATACTACAAGCTTAAGCAAGGTTGTATAGAAATAAATACCTCCTACAGATATGACTTGTTTCTGTCTTGAGTTCTGCCCATGCACATAATATTTTA
The DNA here is from genome assembly GCF_028858705.1 of Grus americana. NCBI lineage: Eukaryota > Metazoa > Chordata > Aves > Gruiformes > Gruidae > Grus > Grus americana. The sequence continues at coordinate 35,048,342 of NC_072856.1, read as the reverse complement.
GTAATGTTCTTGTAGGGAACCAGAGAACTCTGAAGCACACGTTCATGTTCTAATGACCTCTCAAAATTAAATCATAGTGATCAGATGTTTGAGAATTCAGGGGAGGGGTCTTCAGCTAATGTCCATCCCCGTGGTTCTACTGAGCTCTATAGAAATCCTCTGAGTCCCCAAGAAACAATTCAAAAGGCTGTTGGGACCACACAAGACAAGATGCAAGCTCAGCACGCTGATGAAAATAGCCTTAGAATACATGGGTGTTTTGGCAGATCAGTTGCTGAGGGTCCATCTGTTAGTCTTTTGCCATTTGATCCATCTTATTCCCCTTTTCCATCTCTCTCTCAATCACCTCCTCTCCTTTTTTTAGCCTTTCTACTTATTTCTTTCCCCATTCCCCCGTTCACTGCTTTTTCATAACCTTCCCTCTTCTACCAGCTGCTTGCCAGCGAAAAGTGACACCAGATGAGAATCCTGAAGGACAGAGGCATCTTTGATCCTTCTCTTGCTAATTCATTGAACTACACAGAAAGAAAAATGCTGTTCTTGCTACAAATTGTCTAACTTTGAAGAAACACTAGATCTTAACAATCTCAATAGACCTACTCATTCATTCTTTGTGCTTACTATCATGGTTTCTTCTTCACTTTTATACAATTCAGATAAAGGGTTTAATCCTGCTTTCTATCAACAGAAATGAGATCAGACATTTCTTTCCATTTGTATTTCCTCCTGAAACATATTCTCAACACCTTCTTTCACCTTAGCCCTTAGCCCAGATATTTCGCACTCTTTTTATAAAGATTTAAAAAAAAAAAAATCCAAACCCAACCCTTTTGTTCAAGTCTGTAGACACTGCTATTTTGATGTAACATAAAATGGTTTCCTGGAATTCAAAAGCTTGCCATTCCTAGACATGCAATGATGCAACACCACGGATAACTCATTTTCAGTCTCTCTCTCCCTTAATGTTTTCAGAACAGTCTGGCAGCTGTGACTGGCATGATCTGACATGAATAAACTTAAATGAAAGCTCTGACGCTCCTCCTTCATATTTCTCTTCACTTCTTTGGTCAACAGGGTAAGGGCAAGGCATATACTGTAAATGCTGACGCTCCATTTCCAGACCTTACAGCTTTGCCAGCCAAACCTGCAACTTGTGTGGTAAATAATGAAGGAATAGCTGTTGTAAACAGCTCCTAAACAACCCACCAGCTATGCGTGTCACATAAGTAGGTGAATACTCAGCTGAAGTCTCTCTTTAGTACTGGATGAAGTCTAGCTGCAAACAGTTCACAAATTCAGAAAAGTCAGCCTGTTCAGAGCAAGCTGGCAAGCAGGAAACAGGACTAAAATCACTACATGAAGAACCTATGTAAGACAGTTTGGCTCGCTGTTCTCAGGATGAAGTCAGTCAACAGAGCAAGATCCCTTCTACGCTCCTCTGTGGTCCTGGCTGCTTTTGACTAGTAGAGTTTAAGTTCTTAGCAATATCCAGTCACCTATTACATTTGTGCAAAGATGTCATTTACCACTGTTTTATCTCAGGTAATGGAAATAGGGTTGGAAGCAGTAGGAGACAAACTAAGAACACCTGGCAAGAAGATTTGTCTCTTGTGTCCTTGACACTTTCTTTTCTGCCAACACAGGTGTCTCAACGGAGCACGAGCACACGTGTAGGAAAGGGCTACGTTACACCCTTGTGCAATCAAGCCGTGTCGCACTCCAGGAAGGATGTCATCCACGCCAGCGTAACCGCTTAGATTGGAAGGCTCTTAACACATGGACTATTTAATTTCGCAGTGTTTGTAAAACGTTTGATAAAGCAGGGACACAAGTGGTGCCACATTTTAGCAGTTTTGTGAAGCCTGTAGCATAGTAGCGTGTTATATCCTTTGTTGCAGTTTCATGCAACTCTATGACTTTTGTTTTTCTTGAACCACTGTTACAAAAGTGCAGCATCAATCAATAAATACAAATAAGCAGAACAAGAGTTTCAAATATCTGGTGCTATATGTTCAGTCCTAAGATACTAACATGTTCAACCTACAATACAGACGGGTTTTTTTAATATTCATGATTATGCCAATGGAAGCTTTGTTGTGATTACCGTGTGCTGCTGCACCACAGAGGAAACTCTTTTCACCAGCATACCTTATCTGAACTATCTTTGGTGTCCCTTTTTATCAGTTCTGGCTCCAAATCCCCATCGAATTTGAGGATTATTTCCAGACAGAATCCCAAAACCTACAAAGTCAGTCATAATGAAATAAGGAATTATCCAGCAATTAGGGTTCTTGATACCTAATATTATCCCTTAAAACAGTAATTTCCTGTGTGAAAACAAACTGCTGAACTTTGCTTCCCTGAGGACTGAAAACAGGTTTTCTCCTAAGGTGACGGTTTAAATTGTAGTTACCACAGTAGTCAAAACAAACATACAGCAATACTGGAGTCCTGTTCTCCTTCATAGCTGATCCATGTTAAAAAATAAATAGTCAATAAAATACAGAAATTTTATCATTCTCATTTGCATTATCATATATGTTTCAATGCAAGGACCTTTTTGGTTTTTATCATCTATTAAAACAGAACGACAACACTATATTCCAGTGAAAGTGTACAAACTTTGGAATGTTTTGGTTATATTTGTGTTTATTCATTTTAGTATCATCCTGGGATATTAGTTTTTAAAAATTGAAACTTTGTCCTTTTTTTTTTCATATATAGCCAGTTATATCACTGCAGAGAACAGGAGTCTTAGCACAGGAAGACTGGATTCATTTGTCCCAAGAATGATTGCCAGAACATTCGAGCCTAGTTAGCAGTATCTACTGAAATTCCCTGTAACCCATGGTCAAGATCACCTGCCAACTTGCAATCTAAGTGTGATACAAGTAGGCTCAAGATGAGAAGGGAGGCCCCTTATATATGACACAAGCACGGTGGTTTTAGCAGTCAATAGAAGGAAAACGGAACAGTGATCGCAGGAGACAGAGCCGGAAACCTAGAGCTCTTGGGTCCCCTCCAGCCAGCATCTTGTTCAGTAGAAGACATTGCTTCCAACAAACAGGGACCAAGATGTGATTAACAAGCTATGAGCAAGGGAATTGTTGGGCACCTGTGGAAGCAAGCATAAGGTTCAATGCTATTTATCAAGAATAAAATTTATAATTTTGAGATTTAAACCAACTTATTAGTTTAATCTTGCTTAAACATCAATCTGTTTATAACAGATTGATGAATGCTCATGAATTGTTTTCTGTCAGTAACCATAGCTAACCAATAATCCCCAAAGTGGACAATAACATGACATTATCTTTGGTCTGGTTTTCTAGAGAAGGGACAACTAAGTGAACAAGATATTTCACTGTCTGTCTGCACTCGCTCCAGAAAATTTTGATCCTTTTGGCCATCTTCAGCCAAGTTTGAACACGGAGTGGACATCTTAAAGACAGATGAATTTTTACAAAATTCATTAAAGTGGGTAGAAGAAAAAGACTCAAATTAGTGCCCTGGGAGAGACCAGTGAGCAGAATCCAGCTATTTTGTATTCTGGTTGGCAGCAGATAATGAGCCAGTCAGCAGAGGGTTTGGGACCAAAATATTCAGCACTGGTGCTGTCACTAGTCTGTAAGGAATACAGGAGAATCTAAGATTGTGTTGCTGTTGAGCATTAGGTTATAAATGTAAACTAGAACATAAACCTACATGAAACTGTACTTCCTTCATTTCACTGCTTGTACAGAGCTTTTCTAGTCCTTCTGTAGTGGCAAGACTGTGCTAAGCAATTTTTCAGAGAGGAGAAAAAGAGATGGTCCCAACCTCAAAGATTTCCTAAGCTAGAAAAGAACAGCAACATCACAGATATCACTGTCTGGTTTAGAATGAGATAAACAACAGAAAAGTAAAGAGTGCCAGTGACAATTATTAACTGCTATTTCTATTATATCACTGTACATTCTACTTCCTTTTCCCACCTTTCATTCTGTTTTACACAAACTGCTCCAAAGCTTTCTAAAATAAAACTAAATAAGTCAGCAAACCTTTCGCTTGACTTTTTTATTCTGTGGAGGTAAACTTGAACTTTAGCCACAGCAACTCTCACCTTATTTGGCCTTCAGATAACTCTTTTTTAGTTTCCCCAGCTCACTCCAAGATGACCTTTGCAGTCAGTCAGGAAATGTCTAGAGATTACAAGCAGTCAGTTGCTTTGATGCCCTGTAGAGCTGGTGCCAGTGGCAAAGAACACTAGTTTTTATTTTTTTTTAAATCAATTTTCAGGGAAACAAAGAGCATTTTTTAAAGGGGGATTACATGCCCGGTCTTGCCTTTTTTACAGGCTTGACTACCAGTAACTACAACAGGATGCTGCATGAGCGTAGGACCAGATACTTACATATAATTGACACTATGCAGAATTATTTTTTTTCAACAACTTCATACAGAAGACTCCTAAGAGATGAATACAGACCACACTGGAAATGAAGCGGTGTAAATCTGCCCTTACATATCATACCTCTGTCACTACTGTTGCTCTTACTAGAGCAATGATAGAAACCACCTTTGCAAGCCCGTCGTTTCTCTCACAGCTCACAGATCCACATTTATTGCCTTGTGCTCTTTGCCTTATGTTGCAACAGTTAGGGATTCGCAGAGTTGGGGCGCTGCCAGTTTTTCTCCAGGTACTAACTGCTGTTTTAAAATCTCCTTCGCTATAGCCCTTGCGTCCTACCTGTAGGAATTGATTGTGCAGTTGGTGCGTGTGCAGAGCTCCCTTTGGCATCACAGGGACTATCACACATAGTTCATACGCAGGATCAGCTTGCTAATCCTAAGGAAAATGAGAAGTATTCCGTATCTATATGATTTTTCTTACTGCTGGACAACAGCCAAAATAAATATCTTGCTGCCGATACTGTTTTATTTGATCTATTCAATACTATTTCAGGATATAAAAATCTGGATTATTTTAACAGATCTACCAAAAGCAAATTTTTGCTTCTGATGTGAGGAAGCCTTCTTTCTCACAGATGTGCCTGGTTAGTTTACCTAATGCACACCTTTAAATACAGAAATGGTACAAATTCTGAAAACAATTCATGGAGAAATCTCATGAATCGGCAGAAATGCTTTAAATTTACCATTGGTATCTGGGTTCTGACAGTTTTGCTCTTGAACAAAACCAGCAGATTTGTTAATAAAAACATCAGTCTTGATGGGGAATAGTTCTTGGTATAAATAAAGCACATGGCGCACATTCAGCTTTTTCAGGAAGGGAACCACTAACATTATGAAAACCTGACCTTTCTCAGCTTCCACTTCTAGTGCTGATTATAGGGATTTACTAAATCTTCCACCTGCATTTGAGATATTCTGCATCAGAGTTTTTGTTCCAGAGTTTTTCTGTTTATCAGGTTTTGGGGGTTTTGCCCTAATTTCTCACCAATACCCTGCCCTTCTTACCTAGGCCAATCTGTCACCATTTCATGTAGTGAAGAAATACCTCACGTGAGTCCGGAACTGACCCACTTGTAAAGAAGCTCTTAGTCCTTATCTTTTATACTCACATAACCCTCTGCTCACACTCTGCTCTCCATTCTGTCCTCAGAGGTAAGGCAGTATGGAAAGTGCTGATAAAAGGATTAGCTGATGAAAAAAATCCCAGCCAGCAGTTTGCAAGCACGAGGCATTCGTGCATACCAGCATGAAGGCTGGGGCCATGGAGGGAGATATATCGCACCTAGATATTGCTATCTCAGAGTGTGCCAATTAGCCTCGCTTTGTCATCTAGGCTGCCTCTGTGGCAATGGGAAGAAAAACGAAAGTCATCTCAGGGAGCAAATCTGTTCACCTTAGACACCTGCCTTAGGAGGATCTTTCATCCACCACCCTCCCGGGACAATAGATGCCTGGTGGTAAGATAGCTAAAATTAGTCACTACAGGGTTAAAAACAGAACAAGTGGAGACTTCCACACTTCCAAGAGGAGAAGAATAAGCATCCCATGAAATGAGAAGGTTGTGTTAAGGATCGTTCTTGCACTTAGTGTCAGTGATTGCCTCCCTAGGTCTGAACCTTCAGAGCTGGACAGCAGAGGAAATAAACAACACATACTTCATTGGAACTGTATGGGGTGGGTGTACACACATTAAAAGAAACTGAAAAAACATATGGTCCATGGGAGCCAGGAAAGCCATCTGCAGAGGAAGCGTACAAGAGAGCATGTGAACAGCAAGCGGCGAATGCTCCCAAAGAGCCGCGCGTGTCTCACACAGCAGCACACGTGACACAAACCACATGAAAGAGGCCCGGCGTTCTCTGCCGTCAAAACTGCCAAAACAAGCAGATGCAGGGTAAGTGGGAGCAACAGCATGGTCATAAGCACACATTGCAATACGCCGGTAGAAGGGGAATGTCTGAACTGCAACAAACAGACAGAAAATCATAGTGGAGCTTTGAACGCCAAAAGTAATGTTTGCTACCCAAACCTAGGGTCATTTTTGTCTTCTATTTGCTGATGTCTGAACTACGTTGTAAGATCTTTGTGTTTGGTTCGTGGCTGGGACTTGCAAGCAGAGCCTAACAAATCCAATGTGATAGTAACACCCCTTCTGGAGACAGGAACCTTGCAAAGCCAAGCTAGAAATAATGTTAGAAGCAATGTTTTCATGCTAGCTCAGCACATCTAATAGTTCCTTTTGAAAATAAAACAAACAAGAGTCAGTCTTGCCTTTGAAAGTCTAGGGAAAAAGCAGCAGGTCTTGTCTTTTCTCTTTTCTTTTCTTTTCTTTTCTTTTCTTTTCTTTTCTTTTCTTTTCTTTTCTTTTCTTTTCTTTTCTTTTCTTTTCTTTTCTTTTCTTTTCTTTTCTTCTCTTTTCTTCTCTTCTCTTCTCTTCTCTTCTCTTCTCTTCTCTTCTCTTCTCTTCTCTTTTCTTCTCTTTTCTTTTTCTTTTTCTTTTTCTTTTTCTTTTCTTTTCTTTTCTTTTCTTTTCTTTCTTGCCTTTTCTTGTCTTTTTTTTTTTTTTTTTCAGGGCTGGGAGGTGTGTCAGTTCTTATGTTGTATGTTGTTTCATCTGATCCTGCTCATCCATCAGAAAGTACTGCTGCTGCTGTTGCCTTGGTGTTACCATGGAAGTAGAACCTGGTATCAAGGTGAAGTTTTAATCACTAAAGCTCTGACAAGAGCTTCTGAAATAAACTCAAAAAAGTACAACTAGCTGGTATTTAGAAGATACAGTACTTTTCTTTCTAAAGCCTCCAAGCACTTTAGGATATGATATTAAAATTTCTATGATGTGACTTGACACTAAAATGACATGCCAGAATACTCAAATTAAGTTCCAGCAGGAATAGATCTGGCGCCTGGAGTGTAGTTATAATACACTAACACTAGCGAAGAAATCTTATTTACAACAGCCTCTACTGCTATTTTTGCACACAATTGACTCCTGTACATTTCCTTTCCTGATCCTACATACTCTCATGGCAGAACAGAATTTGTTCTAAAGTGCTCCTGGAAAATCTCTGCCAAGTTCCCACACAATGAGTTGAGAGCATGTCCTTACCCTGTCATTACGGAAAGTCCCTTGTAATTCATTCTGCTCAGATTTTAACAAGAGGAAGATTCAGTGTTTAATAACTCCTCGTTTGAAGATGGCTTTGTTTTGTGACATGATACAGGATGGGAAATTATACCTTTACAAGTAATAAAAGAAATTCTAAAGACAACTGAACTCTTGCTTTTGTGCCTATTTTACTAAGATATGTAATAAAGCTAGAAGAAAGGCTTAATTCTTGCTTTTCCTCAAAGCTTAATTTGTGAGACAAGTTTTCTCATTAAGTAGGGCTTAAAAGAAATACTATACAAGTTTGCTCAGTGGCATTTCCCTCTGTGCTGCCTGCTCTTCCAGTCATTGCATAGGTAGGGACCAGTGCACCTGATGCTCAAAGAAGGATGTCTTCAAGCATATTTTAAGGGTTGTACTCAGACTGTAAAGACAAGTAGCATTTAAAACTGAATGCGGAGCTTAAATGTAGCAGCATGTAGGGCTTAGAACCCTCCAGAATATATTTCTCTCTTTTTGAAAACAAAGAAATGAGACATTATGTTTATTTCGGTCGGCTGCCAAACTGAGTATGTGCTGAGGTGCCTGTTGCTATACGGATAGGTACTCCTGAGGATAAAGATCCTCGTGTTAACTGCAGATCTCTGCTGCTCCCGAGAAAAATTCCTACCCTTTGCTATGTTTGTTCTAATGTCAAGCATGACATGACAATGATGCTCCCCTCAGCATCCCAGCTTTGCTTCCACTGTGGGATTCTCTCAGCAGCCTTGTCCCAGGCTTCAGGAGTGGCTGCAGGGAGACTGGCCTCTGGCTGTGACTGCTACTGTAATGATTCCCCAGGAAAAAAAGTCCTTCCTTTCTTTCTTTCTAATATTTTTCATTTGTCATAGAGGAGTTCACTAAGCAGCACCAAAAATATTAGGATATCTATACAAACACATAAAACCCCTTAGATCTCAAAAAAAAATTCAATACAAGTAAGAACAATCAGTGAGAAGCTGTGTTGGGTTTGTGTGGCAAGGTTTTGGTAGCGGGGGGGCTACAGGGGTGGCTTCTGTGAGAAGCTGCTAGAAGCTTCCCCTGTGTCTGATAGAGCCAACACCAGACAGCTCCAAGAGGGACCCGCCGCTGGCCAAGGCCAAGCCAATCAGCGCCTCTGTGATAACATATTTAAGAAGGAAAAAAAACAGTTAGAGAGAGAGCTTTTGCAGCTGGAGAGAGGAGTGAGAAGATGTAAGAAACTCTGCAGACACCCAGGTCAGTGCAGAAGGAGGGGGAGGAGGAGCTCCAGGCGCCGGAGCAGAGATCCCCCTGCAGCCCGTGGTGAAGGCCATGGTGAAGCAGGCTGTCCCCCTGCAGCCCATGGAGGAAGGATGAGGGGGTGTAGAGATTCCACCTGCAGCCCGTGGAGGACCCCACGCCGGAGCAGGTGGAGGCACCTGAAGGAGGCTGTGGCCCGTGGGAAGCCCATGCTGGAGCAAGTTCCTGGCCAGACCTGTGGACCCATGAAGAGGGGAGTCCACGCCAGGGCAGGTTTGCTGGCAGGACTTGTGACCTCGTGGGGGACCCCACACTGGAGCAGTTTGCTCCTGAAGGTCTGCACCCCATGAGAGGGACTCCATGCTGGAGCAGGGGAACGATGAGAGGAGTCCTCCCCCTGAGGATGAAGAAGCAGCAGAAACACCGTGAGATGAACTGACCGTAACCCCCATTCCCCGTCCCCCTGTGCCGCTGAGGGGGGGAAGGTTGAAGCCGGGAGTGAAGTTGAGCCCGGGAAGATGGGAGGGGTGAGGGGAGGTGTTTTAAGAGTTGATTTTATTTTCTCATTCCTCTACTCTGTTTTGCCTAGTAATAAATCAGATGAATTCCCTCTCTAAGTTTGGTCTGTTTTGCTTGTGACGATAATTAGTGAGTGATCTCTCCCTGTCCTTATCTCGACCTATGGGCATTTCGTTGTGCCTTTTCTCCCCTGTTTGGTGAATGAGGGGAGTGAGAGAGCGGCTCTGGTGGGCACCTGGCCCCCAGCCAGGGTCAACCTGCCACAGAAGGTTAAAAAGTAAAATGAGTTGGCAGAGAGGGATGTCAAAGAGATATAAAGAACGTATTTCATGGAATAAAATATCAAGTAGCCATTGCTTGGTTTACAATGCTTACAATGTACATCTGTCCTAAGAAGTGACTGTGAATCCTTGCCGTGGCCTTACGCAGTAAACTTGTTATGGGAGCATATTAATCGTCCTTTCTGTTTACTTAGCTGACTCTCAGAAATAGTCAAAAGTAATAAAGCAACCAATAAACAACCTTCCCCTCATCTTTGTAACCACAGTGATAAACACATATTTCAGTCTGTCTTAGAATATACCATAAAGATAAAATCTGTACATGCACCTGGTTTGGCCAGTTACTGCTCCTTTCACTGTTTATATGCATGTATCTTTTGGGGAAAGAGAAATTTTTTTTTTTTTTTTAAGAACCTGGGCAGCCCCGTGTCTGATTGACTGTCAGTAATGTTTTCTTCTAGTCTCAAAAGTTAATAGATTTTAGTTAGAAGAAATATCTGTTCTTTCGATTAGCACAAAACCACTCCATAAAATCCCAAACCTCAACACACAGGAAAAACAAAACAAAACAAAAACCTCAAAAAAACCCCATCAAATCAGCATGGTTCTCAGGTTCTCAAAAGCGTGCATGTCTATGGTCAATGGGATAAGTATCATCAACATCTGAGTGGGGCAGCAAAACACAAAAGGTCTTGTATACTGTAGATTGTGTACACAGGAGAAGACTGTATACTGCAGATTGTAGCTCAGTTTATACCATTTAACAACCTAACCTAAATCCAGTTATGTTTTTCTAATGAAGCACTCTTACGAATTTTATTTAGATTTTCCAGTTCCAGATTCTCCTCATGTGCCTGTCAGAGAGGCAAGCAGAACGAAATGACCAATATGAAAGCATCATTCTACAAGGAGCTACTTCATCATCTCACAAATTATGAAGGGATTAATGACTGAACAGGATAGTAAGCAACCAGTGAAAGCACGACAAAGGGGAAGTTTACACTTCCGTTTACACTTTACGTTTATACCTGACAGAGTGATTCAAGTTCCTACTTCATGAGTTGTTGTCTAGCATCATTACATTAGTGGAGTAAAATTCAGGCCAGTATAAACAGGATGCTGAATTAGGATGAAGCTGCATAGAATCACCATTGACGTGCCTTTGCAACACTCCTTCCCCTTTTCCATCCATGGCATTCAGATGCTGGACCTATATTTTCAATAGGCTTTGCAAGTTCTATGAACTAAATATTGTCACAACCCAGGCAGAAAATATTTCCTAGGCCAGTGATATTTTTCAGAATTGTTGGCTGCTTCTGAAAACACTGTAATGCTAGTGCTAGCTTAAACAGCAGCACGCTGGTGTGCATGTATTTTCACCAGTGCTCTTGTTTTCCTTTCCTCTTCCACACTTGATGACAGAATTTAGTTTGCATCTTTAATACTAGTTTTCCACACATGCAGTAGACTACACTAATACCAGCTCCTGCATGCATGCCTACATTTATTTGTTCGCAAGAGAAATCCTTCCTGGCTCACACCTAGGATGGAGCGACTATTCTCTCACCCAACATAAGGTTGTTGATCCCTTTACAATGACCTCGATAATGCCAGTTGGTTCTTGTTGGCATACCAACAAGGTGTATCTCCCTAGATCTGTTTGTCTCCCCGGTCAGTTCCTCCATCTCTTCCCTGGACACTTAGAGAGAATCAAGTTGGCTTTGCCCAGAATAGGTCCACATCCTCTGTGCCTCAGCTTTGACCTCCATGAGCAGCACCAGAGGTGGCTCTGTGTTCTGCTCCCCCTCCGTGTTCACATATTTAACTGGATGCCCTTAAGATGCTGTGGTGACCCCCAGCTCCCATCACAGCCCATAGAGAAGCACCTTGCAGAGCTACTGGATCCGTTCTTTGCGATGGGTGCACTTATACCTATTTGGGTCATTTCCAAAGACATACCTTTGGGACAGGTACAGGGAAGGTTAAATGAGATTCAGATGGATTTTAAACCACCACAAAAGAGCTGCACCTCTTCAGGTGTGGATGAGTCAAACTGCAGTCAAGGATTTCTGCCCCAAATTCAGTCTTCTCCCATTTTGTAGCAGCTGACCTAAAGGAATGTCTCTTTACTCAATCTTATATTAAAAAATAAGTCCTGAGTGGTTAGAATAGTATCTATTATGTTTGCAGCAATATGTTGCATGCTGCTTTGAAAGATTAAAAATACACAAAATTTGAGCAAAACCTTTGAAAGCAAAATATCTGCACAACACTGAGCTTCTGCAGTGGAACAATAACCATTTTCATTGTCAGAAGTCCTCTCTCATGAAACAAACAAGGAATCTCCTTTTAGCTTTTGCCATTGGCAATGAAAAAATAGCATTTTTCAAATAAATCTGCACAAAATGGCCACACTGTGGTCTGACCCAAAATCTGAGGCAGATTTGAATCTACATTTTTGAAAGACTTCCAGTTACATTTGAATTGATACTCCTAAAATATCCAGTTTGCAAAAAAAAACTACCACAGTTTCAAAGGAAGTGCTGTGTGTATGAGTTAGTTCTAGAATAAAACAGTTTTTCAAAACAGTGATCATTGATGTCGGCCTAATAGAGAAGAAATATATTCAAGATAGCACTCATTATGACTTTTCATATTTGACTAATAAACCATATTTCTGCAATCGTTTTTTTTGCATGTAGGTACTAAGTCTTATACAGGATTATTGGACTTCAGAGACTCTACAAAAGCTTGAAGACAGCCACTACATTAGGCATCCTAATAACCATAAAATTCCATCCCTTATAGGTTCCCGTAGCTATACAGTTCCAGGAAATCAGCCATAAAGCCCTCTCCCAATGTCATCAGGTCAAAGTTTCTGAATTAAGTGGCCTGAAATCTCAGCTGGGAAGCTTAAATAAAGTGCATTATTATTAGTAGTGGTGGTGGTGGTGTTATTATTATTATTATTGCAATATTAAACATATATTTAGATCCCATAAATAAGGCTAGAACATATCTATAAAGCTACTTAGCATTTCTTGAGCTAGGAAACAGGAGAGAGAAAGAAGAAAAGCGAGAGGGAATCTGAGAGAGATAGAGAGGAAAATAACGAAAAGAAGGAACAGAAAAAGGCGAGAGAGAGAAAGAAGGACAGAAAGACAGAGTCTCTGCAAGATAGCAAAGTACTTTCAGAAAAGGAAAGAGTGAGATGTTATTTACAACAAGAAATTTTCATAGATAAGAAAAAATAAGTGAGTCACAGTGACACAACATGATGGAATTTAATCCAGCTGTTTGTGTCCTATGGCAACCCCAGATAAGCAATATCAGAAAAATGAATTAGGAAATCCAGATGGCAATAAATATTATTCTCATCAATAAAGAACAGATGCCAAAAGTACTTTTGACAAATAAATATTATTTTACTGTGTTCCTATCCTTTGGCTATTACACTTTAAAGTGAAAGGTTGGACAAGACACTCTTGACCTCTTTTTTTAAGTTAATTCACATGCCACTCTTCCTTTTTCATATACTTGCGTTACTGTGTTAAGCCCCTCCTGCAGATTAAGTAACAAATGTAGGTATAGCCATTATTTTATAATAAATCCTCAAATCTAGTGGCTTTAAAATGCTACATAGGAGCAATTTTCAACAAATACTATCTTTCTGTAAAGTGGTAATAACATAGTAATTGTGTAGCACCATTCTGAAATCCAAACACTTTAATGGATATTCTGGTCATTTTTTGATCTCTTTGGAGCCCTTAAAACATCTTGTCTGGAAAACATAATTTTCCTTAAAATTATGTGAGAAATTAAGGAAATATTTTCTGTTGTGAAAGCTAAAAAGTACAAACTAAATTGAAAAAAAGAATGGGTTCCATTTAATCGAAATCAGAATTTATAGTTTTATAAAATTATATTTAATGAGAATTTTAATAAGTAAATAAAAAACAGTTCTGACCAAATTCAGAACTAACAATGATGTTTTCTATTATGGAAAGCAGGAAAATTCCTTTCTTTACCAGCTACCGGAAAAGTATACCCTGAGCTAGGATAATATCTATTCACATTTGCTTCAGAAATAGCATTGGATATTTTCTTCCCTTCAATGTTATTCAAGTACTTTTTATTTATTATTTTGTTAGCAGTAAAATTAGAGGATAATTAGCAATTATGAAAAACTTTGAAAATGCATATTAAAAAAAAAACCAAACCACAAATTATGACTAAAGAGCCAGCCTAAGCTCTGGTGTTCATTAACAAGTATTCAACTTCACAACTCTAACAGTGTTGAATATGGGCAAGAGGGAATTATGCATAAAAATCAGTAGGTTAGTAGCTAACCTGTAGATGTGTCATGTTCTTCCAGGCATGAAAATAAACCATTTTCAGAATGCCCTCACTTTCCATCATGTAAATCTTTATTATAAGCCTTATTTTAGGGGGCAAGTTGGGCATGAAGAGGTGCTTGGTTTCAGCACCAAATGTAAATATTCAGTTTAGGGAAAACCAGCTGCCTGTACCATCTGCCACTAGAGAAGGGGAAAAGTACTGCTATTCCTAAATTCCAGCTCCTATAGGAGACATAGCTGTGCCTGGTAGTTATGGCAAAATATTGCTGTGGAAAGCCAAAAGGCTTTCAGTGGAGGCTACCAAAGCTAGCATGCTGTACAAGTTAAAATGAAACAAGAGACCTCACTGCTCCCAGTGGCAACGTGCTGGCATTCTGACTTAAAAGACAGATGAAATAAGTCACAAACTGAGAAATTACATCCGCATCAGAAACACTTGCTTAAATAATAAATCAAACACAGAAATAATTGTAGGCTTCTTGTCTCTTCCCTACTGGAAATTCTCTGAAGGGAAGTGCCTACCTCTGAAATATGTACGTAAGACTGAGAACTCGCCAGTGACAGCAAGCGCTGCATTACCATCTTTCCTCAGACATCTGCATGTATCTCCTTCTGCCTTGAAATTCTGCCCAGCTACCACATAGCTAAGGTATAACAGCTGAGGTATGCATCATGCAGATGTACCGCAGAGGTGGCAGTTCAGATCCAGCTACAGAACATGCCATATGCTAGTATTTACCAAATCCTGGTCTTTGCAGAAAAAAAAACATCAAGAAATGAGTTGAGGGGGAAGTGCACAAAACTGGTACAAGGTTGTCTTTCTTTTGGCTAGTCTATAGCGAAGGTCCTGAGTGATAAACAGTGAAATCCATCTGGTACCTGAAGAGCTCTTTAGATGGCTGCCAGGAAACTGATCCAGCATTTAGGCTTCTGGATAAAAACAAGTTAAACTAAAGAATATTCTCAAGAATGGGCCATGTCTGCCGTTGGTATGAATCCGTGCTGTTCTGCTGAGGTCAGCAGAGGAAAATGTGGTTAGATTCAGTCTGACAGGTCTGTCACATCAGTATTGTCTCCATACAGACAAAACTGGTGTCTAAAAGCAATGTCCTTGGTAAAGGCCAAGCTATATAATCAACTTTATAGGAGGAAATGCAAAGTATTTTCTAGGGGAAAAAAATGGTAACATAAGAATGCATCACTGTAATTTCCTACCTTCCCCAGCTGGATGTTTCGTATTTGGAAGCTTCCCCTTGATACCGGTGAGCTATCTAATTTCATTTAGAATCATCTATTCCTTTTAAATTGGGGTATATTTATCTCTCAGTTTTAATGCTATAATGCCATTTGGATGTAGCAAACTCTGTATGTTTGTGTGATACCTCCTGCAGTGCATGCAAAGGGACTTTAAAGCATTCACCAAAATCACCCTTAGTTTTACCTGAGAAATTTTACTTTCTATCTCAAATTCCCACCTTTGCCAGCAGGAAACTTTACTTGCCTAAACGTAGCAGATAGTATTTAATTCATATATGCCAACGGCAGCAGGATGTGCGGGCAGGATTCTGTACACACAGAAATCTAAGTGCAAAATTATCAATTCATATTTATCCACTGCCTTTCAAACCCTGTTTTAAGAACACAAGCAATCAAAATGAGGGGAAAATGGTTTCCTTAGCTTAAACTTAACGTAAAACACGCAACTTGGCTGAACCCCATTCTCAGAACATGACTGTGGATCCAGGAGGTATATGCAAGTGTATGAGGACTGGCAGAGGTTTGAAGGTTGAAATACGTAGCTGAGCATTATTATTTCTTTGCGCTGTGCATAACATCTTTGTAAGACAGGTTCTAAGTGCTGCTGTGTTGACAAGCCTTTCCACTGCAACTGTTCAATGCTGCCGTCATTTTTAGGCAGGTATAACAGAGCAGATGCGCCAGAAACATGTAAGAGGCCTATATACACACTGTAGTACTTCTTTGCTGAACTGAGATGGCTATCTTGAATATTTGGCAGCAAAGAAAGTATCAATTAGAGCCAGGTCGCTGTAGCATGAGTGAAGCTGGCCCTGGCCAAAAGGGAACTGTTCCAATTTCTCTTCTTTTTAATTGCTTCTGACATCTCATGAAGGAAATAAAACAACAGAGAAAAGCATGCTGGGGAAAAAAAAAAAGTTGATTCTGTTTATATTTCAAATACTCTAGGGAGAAAGGGAAGGATGAATTCTCACCTGTTGCTTATTACCATGAAATACAAAAAAGTCAAGAAAATCAGCCTCTTCGGTATCCATCTTTTCTTGTTCCTTACACTCCAAAGCTGCACCAAGGCCCAGCTCAAAGGCCTGAGCTCTGCGTAAAGGCCCTGTTTATTAAGACGACGTTGTGGATATGACAATAGTGTGTACACCAAGGAGACATGGGTAACAATATTTAAAGCTCAACAAACAAGAAAACCATCAAAACCATAACACAAAAGTATTGTAGGTAGTTTTAGAAATCAAGATATCTAAAACTGTTAGTTGGTCTTAAATGACATGGGACTGCTTTTAACCATTACACTTGTAACAGCTACATGGCTCTGAGGAATTTTAAGTGGTCAGGTAATGTTCCTGTGGCTCAGACAGGAGTGTGTTTCGTATTTTAGTATGGCACTGTTTGTTTACCTCTTCTGACTTTTTAAGTGAAATATGCAGTGTTGCAGACTTTGATGCAGAAACACTTAGACCACTTAACTAGCTTGGGTCAACTTAATACCTTCCACAGCATCTGTATCAACTGAGGCACTGCCCTTCCACACCACAATGGGAAGAAATACAGGGAGGGATTCAGGTCAGAAAAAATCTAGGTGTCTAGCCAATAGTAGCTTTCCATGTTACCTGGATAACCACTGGAAAAAGACAGGACCACCCAGAAAGTGAATCCTTCCAGCTATCTTAGGAACTATTCTTTCAAAGAGATGAGTCACTCACTGGAAGCGTCCATCTCTCTCTACTGTATAGAAGAGATGCCCAGGCAACGAGATTAGATTAGATGCATTACTTTCAGTTGCCTAAAACTAGATGTGATGAATCCCACTTAGAATGCAATGCTGACAACTTCCTAGCACACCAGTAGACTACCTGCTTTTTTTTTTTTTCTTTTTTTATTTGAAGCTTTTCTCCAGAATCCGAACTATTTCCTTTCTGCGGTCACGAGCAGATGGATACATTGCTTAGCAAATGTATTTTTAAAGAGACCGTGCTGTCCCAGATGGAGGGATGGTATCAGTGTTCTCTAAGCAGTACGCTCGTAGTGTCAAAGTCAGATCTCCATCTGACTAAAAAGACCAGAATCATGTGTCCAATGAAGGATCTTTAAACTTCTTTTTTAGATGACGTTTTCATGTTTCCAAATAACTACCAGAAACAACTTGTCTGAACTCAATCTGCTCTTTCATATTACTGAGATTCTTTATTAAGACTGCTTCTTTGTGCTAGTAATGCTGTCCCTTTAGAAACTCCTGAGATATAGAAAGGGACTTCTCAGCTTGGTAACATCCACTGGGGAAAATGATGTTTGTGTCTCTGCTCTTCCCCAAAAGGGACTGTTTCATGAACAACCACAAATGTCTATGCATTAGCATCCAGCACATCCTTAACCTTTAGAAGGCTGCAAATAACTGTTGTTCTCCAGGCATGGAGTTTCCTACACAGAATGCCCTTTATTATTCAGACGACTTCTTCTTCTTCTGTTGTTTTCTGCCTTATACTACAGTGGGAACTCTCATCTCTCTGAAAACTCCAAGAGAAGAAAAAGGAGAGCAAATGTCACATATTTGCTATATCAACTCATAAAACCACAACACAGACAAGAAATGGGTTTAAGCCAAAAAGGCTGGAGCCACATCCCAATCTGAGCCCTCCCACAGAATGAGCAGACTGAGATCCTCTGTTCTGGTCTGGATTCAATTCTGCTGTAGATGGAAATCATTTATACTGATTAAGAAAAGACTTGCCAGAAAAACACAACAATGCCTCTGAGTTCAAATTCACTATCTTCACGTCTCTCCAAGTCCATAATGTGTACTGTACTGTAAAGATGACTGTACTCCTTGCAAGTAAATCTCTGGGGGTAGAAGGGAAGAACAGGCAGACCTCCCTGTAGAACTCCTTAGCTATCCATTGAGCTGACAGATCAACTCATTTACACCACCCTATGCACTGCTTTTGCCCTAAACTTTGTCTTCTTGACCTTGTGCTACACCTGGTTCTCAAACGGGAGTTCTGGCTGCTGGTGGTGTGATGGTGCTGATGTTACAAACTCTGAGGGCTCCTTCTCCAGCCAGACAGTGATTGGCTACAGTTGTATCTTGCTCCTCTTAGACTTTGAACCTTGGGGAGAAAAAGGATTTGTATTGGCCTGTTCAGCCTCCTATTTAATACATTTGCCACAACTCCAAGCAGTTCAGAATTACATCACCTCCCAGCATGCTGAGTCCATTCAAATGAACAGTCCATTCACATGTGCAGCCATCTTTACAGAGATCAATGACTAGTCTCATTTCTCCTATTTGATGATAACAGACCATCAACTGCTTGCTTTAGGACAAGGAAAAAAACTGGGTCAGGATACCTGAGGGAGCCCAGAACGTCCCCTGGAGACTTTCTCACCAGGAGGTAAAATTCTACCTCTGACAGGCAGGTACTTTCCCGTGGCATCAAGAAATTAGTAATAACAAGGCCTGCGATACAGTAAACATCAAAACTACCAGACTCTTAAGTCTTTGGCTCAAAACAGACAAAAAACAATGAGAACAAATGCAGGGGAATTTTTCTGCAGCAAATATTTACTCACATGCTAAAACCAATGTTGGTTCTACCATTGTATAGGTTGTCAATCTCTTATTTTTTAGTCTTTGTATAGCTTTTTCATAGTTTTTAGTCTGTGGGTTGGAGTATTTAATTAATGTAGATCCAGACCACTGGATCTGATTGGACACTCTAAAACATCTACCATCACTATGAGGAACATTCACAGAAAATGAAGATAAAACTAACAGGCTCCAGCATTATCTAATATCAAATTTTAAATTACCTTTATCTTTTAAAAATTGCAGACTCACAAAGCACTGGTTGGTCACAAAATTACTGCTTCAGAGAACACAAAGAGCGTCTCCTGCCTTAAATAAGTTACCAACTCAGAAAAAATAGTCACCTCATTCACCTTTCACCCTCCACTTTAAGCCTCAGGATTAAATCCATATGCCACACTGTAGTATTGATGGTGCATGTTTTACTCTCAACTGACTCAACTGGATTGTCAGTGGAAATTGCAGGATCCATGGCAAGGGAAAGAGTATCTTGGTGTATTTATTTATATAAAACATCTTCTTTTCAGAACACAGCCTGATGAAAATAATGATGAAAATATTGACACACCTCATGATACAGCCTGATTTAATGGTGCACATGGTGACAAATATAGAAAAATATATCTGCACTTCATTTTTCTATACATCTATAAAAACAATTAAAAGCTCTAAAATGGCTATTCCAGTCATAAAAGTTGATCTAAAGTTCCTGTATCTCCTCTGTTGAAAACATATAGCTTTCTGGTGTAAACATACTGCGTAACAGACACTGAGATATCTCCAGTCATCCTTCTGCTTTAGGCATGGGATATGTATGGAGAAGCCATAAAACAACAGCCAGGAGTTCCTTACAGCAAATGGGCACTGGTGCAAACAGATGTTGTTCATTGATAGCTTTTCCAGAAATATGAGGCCTTACAAAAGACTTGGTTGACTCAAGAACACGTAGAAATTTACTGAGCCAGAAAAGGGCTGGGATTTCTTGAAATTCCTGTAGGAACTTTTCATGAGCCTCTTGACGTTGATTGTCCTCAAGGAAACCTGTAATCTCATCTCCTTTTTTATGATAGTGCAGATATTCATGCCTTGGAAATGCAAGCTGACAGAAGGGCTGAGGTTGAATGGCAAATGCCAAAGCAGTACATGGAAATACTTACATGCTCTATTAATAATGATTAAAAAAAAAAAAAAAAAAAAAGATACTACCAAGCCAAATCTTTTAACATAAAAAGATACTACCAAGCCAAATCTTTTAACATAAAAACAAGCAGCTACTATGGCAATTGGATTAAACCAAAATTTGGAATTGCCTTGTCAGTTTTCACTTTCCACTCTCCAACAAAGACAGTCCTAC
Organism: Grus americana; assembly: GCF_028858705.1. NCBI lineage: Eukaryota > Metazoa > Chordata > Aves > Gruiformes > Gruidae > Grus > Grus americana. The sequence continues at coordinate 35,028,160 of NC_072856.1, read as the reverse complement.
AGCCTCTTAGCACTGTAAAGGCTGAAAGTCAAATGCTGGTCTGATGGGAAGATCATCAACAAGCTGCTTATGGTTTTGCACTGCCGTATCGGGAATCAAACCCAGTTTGCCCAGAAAGAGCTCCAACAATCAGACCACTGCTACATTTTGCTTCTCTAAGGACTCTGAATCATCCTATTCCTTTGTGTACTCCTCCCACATGCGAGGTCTTTTATGAGGCAGCCTGTCCTTCCCAGCAAGAAAGGCTGCACAGAGGTTTCCTCATGAGCGTGTGTAATATTGCTGCTGAATTGGCTAAGGATGTAACGCAGAGCACCAAGAGACCGAACACAAAGCCAGCCTGGGAGCAAAGAGCAGAGCCTTGAACTGCAGTTCCACCAAGCCCTATACGGTAGCATGGGACTAGGTCAGCTGTATATCAGATTACTGCCACGCTCTACAAACAATGGAATGCTAAGCAGGCAAATAGCCTTGTTTTCTTGCATTATGTTTTTCTGTCCTTCAGAGGAAAAAAAAAATCTTGTTTAGCTCAAAACATAGTAGTTTTCCAACAGCATTTATCATGCCAATTTCAGTGATTCTTTGCTTGTTCAAAATGATTCTTGATCACTTTCAGAAAATGTTTCTGAAATTATATCTGAGCTGAGTAGTCAGGAAGATCTACAGATTGGGTTTTTTTCAATTTTCTAAAAGCAATTTTGAGCATATCAACCAATTAAGATAACTTTGTTGATACTATCAATTTACATCTCTTCTAAGGTGGCACAGGCTCTTCTATGAATGTATCTCTAAGTCATTCAGGAATCAATTCATTAAGCTGTGAGAGGCAGACAAGTTGGTATGGAAGATGGTAGCACTGCCTAACAATGCACAGTAACGGCATTTTCCATGACAGTGTATTATTGAAAAATAATGCATTCTACTGAGCCTCAACATTTCACGCAGGGATTATGATCAGAAGTTAGTCATGGTAAACTGTGGAAAAAACCCACCAGAATTATTACCCTCTCCTTATTTAGTGCAGAATAACATCTTTAAGGACTTGCCAAATAATTGAGATCATGCTTTTGTTTAAAATCAGAAGAAAAAATGTTTTAGCACCAGGGGAAAAACATGTGTTAGCCCTACAAGAGGCACTGTTACAAGGCAGTGTCGATGGATAGGGCAGGATCCACTGGATTCCCACTCCATTTTGCTCTCATTTCTGCGGTGTCCAACATTGCTAACTGAATCACTCATCTGGAATTGAAGGTCATTAACAATTTTCAGAGGGCAAAGTTTAATTATTTTTAGAACGTTTGCTTTAAACCATACTGTATTCAAAGGCAAAGTGATGCCTATGCATTTTCAGTCCCAGACATATAATAAAAAATGGTCTTGAATTTTCAAGCTTTGTAGAATTAGGAAGTTTAAAAGTAACAACAGAAGCAGGTAAGACTTTGCATTGTGCTGGGAAGCAGGCATAACAATCCATTTAATGTGGATCTTTAACAGAAAACATTTTCACATGTCCCTCCAAAAGATACTTCAATGAGAAAAGTATTTGGTTCTGCAACATTTAAGTAAATCAGAAAAGTTGCTTATGGAAAACAATTTTTAAATTATTTGCTACTTTTAAGTTTGTGGGAAGCTGAGGTGGGAGGATTTTTGGCAGGCAGAAGGATCTTTGGGGCTTTAGGGAAGGTTCTTTTAGTCATCAGACTTGTTGAAAACCTCCTCTTTTAGGAAAGCTTAGTTTTGTTGTGTTCATTTCCTACCCAGGGGAATACCAAACTTCAGAGACACCTATTGAGCTTTGGGGAATTCATTGTCTGATTTTTTTTTTTATATATAATGTGGTATCCTAAAGGGGAGAAAATTAATGATCTCAGCATTATGGTGACATGTTGAAGGATGATGTTGTGCCATGCTAATGGAAGAACTCAGAGATTTCCATCTGTCATTTCTATGACTCTTGCATTTTCAATGTGATGTAGTTCAAATGTTGCTGTCATACAGAGAGAATGTAATCCAGAAATAAGTTCATTAGCTCTTTGGGGAGCAAGGATTCATGAATATGTACTGAAGACTTGCATTAATCCATTCTGGAAGGCCTTTTATCTGACACAAAAAGAAAAATATTTTTGCCTCCAGGATATAAACCAATTTTAGTTAAATTTTATATATATATATATCAGAATGGAATAATATTAATTAATCTTTCATAGATTTTTTTTACTCTTTATACCTGCAGAGATTTCACATGAGTCCATCATTTCCCAATAATCCTCTCTAATAAAGTACCTAGCTAATACTTCGGCATAATGCTACAGCTGAAGCATATGGTCATTTCAGTTCTGCATGAGACAGCAGGAATACAACAATCCCATTTCATAGATGCCAATGCATATATATTTAACTTTAACAAGCCAAAGAGCCTGATACTGAAAGGAAATTAATTTTAAAATAGCTGCCATCTAAAATACTGTCGGGACAGTATTTCTTGTGAGTCTCACTCAACACATGTGAATGCATTCAGGCTTTTAAAGTCTCACTGAGAAACAGCAGTAACAAACTATAGACTTCTTCAGTCTACTTGAGGTGACAACAGACCCAGAGAAAGGATTGGACAGTTCAGGACTTGAACTTCTGCTCTGGCATCTGACTGATTGTCGTGGTTTAACCCCAGCCAGCAACTGAGCACCATGCAGCTGCTTGCTCACTCCCCAACAGTGGGATGGGGGAGAGAATCGGAAGAGTAAAAGTGAGAAAGCTCATGGGTTGAGATAAAGACAGTTTAATAAGTAAAGCAAAAGCCACGTGCACAAGCAAAGCAAAACAAGGAATTCATTCGCTGTTTCCCATCAGCAGGTAGGTGTTCCACCATCTCCAGGAAAGCAGGGCTCCATCACGCATAATGGTTACTTGGGAAAACAAACGCCATCACTCTGAATGTCTCTCCCTTCCTTCTTCTTCCCCCAGCTTCATATGCTGAGCATGACGTCATATGGTATGGGATATGCCTTTGGTCAGTTGGGGTCAGCTGTCCTGGCTGTGTCCCCTCCCAACTCCTTGTGCACCCCCAGCCTCCTCGCTGGTGGGGTGGTGTGAGGAGCAGAAAAGGCCTTGGCTCTGTGTAAGCACTGCTCAGCAACAACGAAAACATCTCTGTGTTATCAACACTGGTTTCAGCACAAATCCAAAACACAGCCCCATACCAGCTACTGTGAAGAAAGTTAACTCTATCCCAGCCAAAACCAGCACATTATGATGGTGTGTGATGTTGGATTGTTGCATGCTGCATCCAGAACTCGTAGCTGATGTATCTGGTGCAGTCCATGCTCACGGTCTGCGGGTTGAAGATGTCAGTCTCGAGGAAGTTGCTGGTGGGATACTGTCCTGGTGAGTGGATACTGTCCTGGTTTCAGCTGGGATAGAGTTAATTTTCTTTCTAGCAGCTGGTATAGTGCTGTGTTTTGGATTTAGTATGAGAACAATGTTGATAACACACTGATGTTTATAGTTGTTGCTAGGTGGTTGTAGTGTCTACACTAAGTCAAGGACTTTTCAGCTTCCCACGCCCTGCCGGGTGCCCGAGAAGCTGGGAGAGCAGAGCCAGGACAGCTGACCCAGGGCGGCCAAAGGGAGATTCCCTGCCATAGAACGTCACGCTATGTATGTAACTGGGAAGTGAGCCAGGAGGCAGGATTGCTGCTCAGAAACAGATTGGGCATCAGGTTGGTTTTTTTTTCCTTCCGCATGTGGTGAACAATTGCATTTGTGCATCACTTGTTTTATTTTTATTATTATTGTTGTTGTTCTCTTCCTTTGTTATCCTATTAAACTATCTTTGTCTCAACCCACAAGTTTGTTTTTCCATTCTGCTCCCCATCCCCTTGGGGGAGAAGGGTGAGTGAGTGGCTGCGTGATGCTTAGTTACCAGCTGGGGTTAAACCATGACACTGATCATTAACAGTTTTAGCATTTATTTAAAAGTAAGCAGAAATATACCATAGATTTGGAAACAGAAAAATGTATCCTGAGTAATCAAACCTGAAAGGTACCACAAAAGCTGCAAAAGAAAAACGTGATAAGCAACATTTCAGATCAGCGTGCTAGATTATTTAAACCTTCACCCAGTGTTTGGTGTAGACGCTAGCATACTCATGATTTGCAAGGGACCTGTCCTAGCTACATCTGGCTACATTGCATAAATGAAAAGCAAATGAAAAAATAAATTTTATCACATGCTATTGTCAATAGCACCATTCCTTGTCCCTATACCACCTCAGCGACTAAATTACCAATGGACCATCATGTGCAAATGCTTTCTCCCAGCCGCTCTTCCTAGGGATGTGTGAGCTTGGTTTGTGAAAACCCAGGGAAGTCTGACTGACTGATGAGCAAGGACGGGGAAGCTGCAGAGAAGAGAGAAATGCCTGAAGCCAGACGGACCTGGTTCTCTTCGGAGTCTGACTGAAGTGATTGGAAGATGCTGATGGCTCTCTGGAGGTTTATAGGATGCTGTTTGTAGAAAGTTTTCTTTGGTTTTGTTTGGAAATCCAGCTGTTGCTTCGACTTTGGTACCTGCATACAAATTTGGCACAGGAGAGGTGTTGGTGCAGATGGGCCAGGCTGTATTTCCACCAGAATGACTCAACTCAAAGGGACAAGGTGCCCTGATCCCATTGCACAAAAATTTCATCTCTTCCAGCTCTTCACAAATTCTGAGAGCATTTTTTTTGTTACTTTGTCAAGAAGCAAAATTAGCAGAGTTCACTGAAATAAAATATGTGAGCTAGTTGCTGATGATAAAAAATGCTGATCCCACAGAGAGAAATCGCAAATGAGCAAGACACGAATCAAGCCAGCATCACGTAAGGTCAGAAGAGTGCAAGAAGAGAGAGAGTTCTGTCAAACCTTTTGCAGAAGTTTAATACCAATCTAAGGTTTGTTCCTGGATGCAGTATACTGTAGGAGTTGCTTGGAAAAGGACCAGACTGGAACCACGCTGTTTATTACTATATACTTTGTAACTTTCTTCGCCTTGTTCTTTCATAAACACATTGGCTGAGAATCATTATTTTGCGGCTGCCAGATGCACTAAATCTCCCAGCACACTCGCACTCCCAGCTTTAGCTTGTTCTCAAAGAAAAGGCAAACACTGTAAGATTTAGTAAACAACTAGCCTGCAAACTGAAAACGCCCCAAAGTCCTGCCTGCCAGTGTCACTCACCCAGGATTGAAATCCATTTCAGACAGCAGTTCATAATTAGATTTTTTTTGGCCAGGGGAGGAAGGGGTAAAGTGTGTTTTTCGGTTTCATTTTCTTGGGCAAAATGAAGACTTTTTAAAATTTGACTTATGAGTTTGTTAGCTTTCCCTGTGATATGCACAATGGCAGTGCTAGTCAATAGCATCGTTCCTCCAGAGACAGAGGGGGACAGATACTGGTTGTGGCAAAAGGGAAGGGATTTGGTGCAGTCACCAGACAGGAACACCCCAGAACTTTAGGAAGGGCTGAATCCAGATCTGGCATGTAGGGTTTAGGCTCATTTCTAGAACAAACAGTTCTGCTGTGCACACTGCAACAAATGGCTGAGTGATTCAGTACAATGTGCTGGCCTAAAACAAAGCCATCTATTCTGTTTGGAAGTGAAGGTTCACTCAGGAGCCTGCAGTAGGGCAGGGTCCTGACTAAAAGCTCATCAAAGCCAGTGGGAGATTTCCAGTGGCTGTGAGTGGCTTTGAATCCAGATAAATTCCTCTCCGTGCTTCAAATACTCCTCACCCTCCCTCCAGACTTGCATATCAGCAAGGAGACATGTTGGAGAAGCCCAGAGGAGCAGGCTGAGGCTGGTGGGACTCAGCAACAGCTCTGGGAGAGTCCCATCCCCTTCCTCATCTTGCTAGCAGCCTTCATATTTTCTTCACTGTTGATTTCCCCCCCTGTTTTCCAGACTTTCCTTTGGTCATGTTTTTTTGGATTTCAAACATTCTGGGATTGCAATCCTTCCACATTTTTGCCTTGAAGACAATTATAAACAAAGATATGTTAATAAGATTCATACTCAAGTGGATTATATGGTGAAATCATGGGGGAAACTGTGGCAGTGATGCAAAACCCACTGTGTGAAAATTTGCTGGGTAAGGCGACTTTCAGAATTTTCTATGAATACCCTGAAACTATTCTTTAAACTAACGCTTTCATCCAACAGCCGCTCACAACTGGGGAGTTTATAAGCCTGCCAAGAATACTGTGGTCACAGTCAAATCCAAATAGCCTCTCAGAAAAAAAATCCACACTGGGACAAAATGAAATGAGTTTGGTTTCTATGACATTTGGAGGGAGAAGAGTGAAAAAAAATTCAGTGCATAACTAACAATTGCCATCTGCCATGCTAGGAATTGGTATTTTCACTTCCCAAAATAAAAAACAATAGGCTGATATGAGGCTCTTACTCATGACTGCAAGTGGCTATTTTGAGGGGGAGGCTGGTTGCATATTTAAACATTAAAATGTAACTTAAAATTAGCTCACAAATTGCAACTCTTAAAGTAAGCATTCAAGGACACTAGGGAGGGAAGACACAAGATCCTGCCTCTCAACTGTACGTCTTTTGCACAGAAAAGGATCCAGAATCACACTATGAGTACAGGTGATGATTCAGCCCAAGGATAAATATATACTGCAGCCCAGAACAGAAATGGGATAAATGAGCCAAATAGACATCCATATTTCTGCAGTTGCTATTCCATTGGAACTTAAAACATAAACCTCACTCCATACCAACATCTCCACAGTGAAAACTGTCCACTGTATAAATTTTCAGCAATGTCCTCCAGGCCCAGGAGCTGGGAACTGGCAGAACGGGAGGGGGTTCGCCTAAGTAAAAAGAGCTTTACATTGATCTCTGTTGTGCTGAAGACCACTTCTTCCGTTATCCAGGTCCACGATCGGACAGTGCAACTTGAAAAGCTATTTTTTTCTGCTCTTCAAAACCAGTTGGACTAGACTTTGAGATCACTCCCAATATCTATCACAGGATGGGTGGACACAGTAGTTTCCTCAGGCAGGCCATTCTGATCTTTTGCAGAAATTGGTCTCTGCTGGGTTTTTGGCAGCAGCTCTCCCTCTCTTGCCAGCTCATATAACCTGCCAGCAGCATTTCACCACTGCCATTCCCTATGCCAGGCTGACAGTCTTGAGTTTTAGTGCCTACTGCTCATGCCAGGCCATTGTGCTCTGTGACACTGCTATGCAACTCAGCTCAGGCTCAATGGTTCTCGCAAGGTAAACAAGGCCATAGACAATATGCTAAAGAGCTCGACTAATCCAGGAATTACCCTGCTATTAGAGCTGTTTCTTCACAATGAAAATTAAAGGAGAGGGGGTGGGTAGAGGTCAGGAGCAAAAATGAACATCTAATGAACATAATCCTGCCAGACTGATGTGACATGCTGTGTTGATTCTTCTGAAGAGTGTGGATATGCACGTGTGCAGATGTGTGTGTGAGAATGCACACATCCCGAAGAATTCTGGAATACAGAAACTTTATGGCCCCAGAAATTTCACCATAAAATCTGTATACATTGAAAACAGAGCAAAATGGCACAGAACTGAATTTCATCTTTCTCTGGAAATTTCAGCCATGACATCTTTGGCATCTCACCAAGAAAACCTTTACTTTGTGCATGGCATTTTGTGATCCTAATTCTTTAAAACTAATTTTGACCAGTGTAAGATCCTGCAGTCTTCCCTCTCTATGTAAATAGCAAATACCTAGCTGAGGTCATACATATTTTGAGTCTATCATCAGAACATATCACTTCCTTTAACAGGGATAACAGCCAAGTTTCTTTGCTGGCCAATGACAAAAGCTGCACGTGTTCTTCAGACACTTAAAGCATAAATGCTCAGCTGGTTCAGAGTGTCACATGGGCCCCTTCTCTAAAATCCAGACGAGGAAAAAGATTAAGACATCTTGTCAATTCACGTACAGAAGGTACTTACAAGGAGCACTTGCTGGTGTTAACACATTCAAAAAATTCTGAATGAGTAGCAGTTTGGAAGAGTCCTTTACTGCAAGGAGATTCTCCAGTGGCAATATGATGACTGAATTGAAGGATGGCGTTTTGGCCATTGGCTATCCCATCACAAGGTTATCAAAAAGTACATGGCTGGAGAAAAAATTAAAAGATTGACTATTTCTCTTTGCCATGTTGAGTGATAAGTCATATCATCTGAAACAATTATGAGTGTCAGTGCATATTTGTCAGTTTATTTAAACCTAAGCAAGGTCAATGACATTGTAAAAGACATGGCAAAGGCCTCCCTTGGGGACAGTATACAAGTCTGATTATTTATATCCTGGACATACAAATAACACATAAGTAAATGTGGTGTTCTAGACCACAGGGAACATTCACCAAAACTTCCCAGAAGGATTTCGGAGCCAAAATTTCCATCTCCAAAAAATATTTTGACCTTCAGTTTCTACATGCTTTTGCAAGTCATTGGATTAAAGTTGTAAGTCGGATTGCCACAGCAAAATGGCACAAAAAAATCAAGGTCCAGCAACATTTGAAGTTTTCTTATACCAAAAAGTACAGGTGAAAACATTAGAGGAGGTTTCATCTACACAAACCCTTCATGAGCCTAAGAAACTTCAAGCATTTTAAAGAATTTTACTATCTTTCCTCATGTTATGTGTTCCCATCTCCTTTGAATGGATAACAACTTCTGACCCAAATGGAACTTCGAAACAAACTTTTATTTGGAACAATAACCTTGCCTCAAAAAGCATAATGCAATCTTGCTCAATTTACTAACAGCAACAAAACCCAATTAATGATTTAATCTGTGCCAAAATGAAAAGCTGGGTTGGTTGAGGTTTTTTGTAGAAAAACCTGTTAAGGATTTCATACAACTGCAAAGAGTCTTGCTCTTTGCAGCTACATTTACCCCTCAAACAAATTATCAGAGATAGTATCAAGTTCTAAACCTGACAGCAGGAAAAAAAAAAAAAAAAAAAAAAAGACCACCACCAGAGGAAAAATAACCAGTATTGTTCTCTAGCAACACAGTAACTATTCGTTTTTCTGGCCATTGCAACACACAAGTAACCACTCTACTCTTCATATGATATGACACACTCATACTGTCGGTGATACTCCTCCCATCTCAAGAGGATTATTTTCTGAGGATTTTTCAAAAACAAGTATTTGCTCCCATTCTGCACATCCTGAGTGCTGATCCCAAGCTCTTTTGCTAGGAAAGCATGTTCTAGTGTATGTTCTTTTGTATGAATAATTTCTACAGTAATCTACTTTCCTTTCCCCACATGACTGGATTAAAGTTTTATGGGGCCCAGGGTAAAACCAAACAATGAGAATAATCTTACTGTCATTGTCACCAAGTTTCATAGTGATTCTGTTCTCATGTTTTCCTCATTCCATCCTTTTCCTCCTCCCTTTTTAGACAATTAATTTCTCCACTTGCTGTCCCTCAGTCTGAAGTCTTCCCTGCTGCTCACATGAAAGAGTATAAGTTACTGACTGTTGAAAACTTCAGCTGAAATGCAGCCAGGTCAAGATGAGGTTATGTAAAAGTCCAAAGGCAACTTTTTTAGGTCACATTCTCAGCAGCGCAGATTCCAAATGTTTCAGTAAGCAGACTGCACTTAACACTCTAGCTGACAGTATTCATTAAGTTAATACTGTGTCCATAGACAGTTTTTAAAGTGCATTTCTACCATGCACACCCTATAAGCCTATGCCGTACTTGTACTAGACTACCTATACAGCCAGGCATTTATTTGTACTCATGTACAGAAAGAAATAAACTTCAAAGCAGTTGTTTTTTCCAAAATAATTTTATAACAAAACTATGGCTTTTTTTTTTCTCCTCTCTCCTGTGTGTATGGAAATTAGCTAATCTTTGAAATGATAAACAAAATGAAAAGCCTAGTCATTCTAAATACTTTATATTGTGCATGCTTATTTTCCTTTCTTAACACCATTGCATGTGCTAACTCTCATCACTGTGAGGAATCTCCAGTACACAAAAGGTGTTTACTTTGTTTTTTTCCTTAGTAAAATGACCTTTACGGTATTTTGGTTAAGCATTCTTATGACTGGAGATTTATCTGAACATTTCAGAGTTGAAACCTCTTGGGAACTCTTGGGAATACATGCAGTTTGGTTGCAAATCCTGAGAAAACTTACGTAATTGCTCATGGCTTCAATAAATTAAATAGAGCAAATGATTGTGGGCATGAATGGACCAAAACAGAGCAACGATATAGCTCTAACAGTAGCTGCAAAACTTATCCCTCAGAAAAAAACCCCATATTTTCCTTGTACATTTCTTTACAGAATAAACTTATATAATCCCATACCATGTGGCTGCAGCTACTCTTTTTTACTTAATGATCAGTATGCTCATGAGAATACTACAGCATTTTATGAGTTTAGGGTGGACAGCACCTCACTCCAGACCACACTGTACATCACTCACTGTTCTGTGGTAGTCAACCCCAATGACTATAGTTTTGCATCATACATCTAGCCATACTCTTTGCTAGAATTTCAATTATGAGCTCCATCATGATCTTAGCCAAAAACTAAGCTCTGAGGAGCTTTTCTTTCTGAAAACTTGGAAAGAGAACATAACCCAAAGCAAAATACAGATGACGGGAAAAAAGTGAATTCTGTCACTTGGTCATCAATCTAAAAAACTTCACCATACCTACACATATCAGATTAACATTCCAGTATCATTCCCCATGATTTTCTTTGCATCACATCCTATACAAACACTCAGAAAGGAGAAGACAATAACAAAGAGCCCCAGTAAGCATGATTCAGATTGTCATTCGGGATCTGAGTCCAGGCTGCTGGTAACAGCTTGCTATTCCTGTCCTCATTGGTAACTCTCTGCACCTCTATAGATATACCCCAGGAGGGCACAGCTAGTAGCCTGGCAGTTAGAGCTAGGTTATACTGTTTAAACGGACCCCACAAGATGCTGAGCAGAGAATGCAGAATCAGAAGTCTGCAAAAGACCCAGTTAAATTCTGGACTGAGGCCCTTTTCTACCTAGTCCTGCTCTCTGAGAGTCATCTTCAACTATCCTACCCTCCAGAAACCTCCCTGGGCCTTCAGTTCTTGACCATACTTCATTAATTCACTCCAGACACCTGCATAAGGCTTAAACTTTGCTAATGCAGTTCAGCTAAAGCCTCCTCACACCTTCCAATGCCAACAGCATTGTTTTTTAAATTGTTTTTTTAAAACAGTTTTGTAAAGAACTAGTATAACTCATTACCCGCTTTTTCCTGATGGCTTTTGACTGAAATGAGTAAATAGAAGTCTGGTGGAATCTGTAAAAGCAATGTATTATCTGACAGATACAATTTTTTCAAACTCTTTGAATTCATAACAGCATCATGTCTTTGATATGCTATATATATTTCATGACTATCCTACTGTTTGTGCTATGGTCCTCATTGAAAAGATGAGTGATCTGAGGTATGGAAAACTGATTTGGCTTGCCACACAGCAGGTGAGGCAAGTGAATGGCAAGGCCCAGAAGTTTAGGCTGTTCATCCTTTGTACTCCCACCAAATGTTCCCATAAACCTCTTCTCCTCTCCTCTCCTCTCCTCTCCTCTCCTCTCCTCTCCTCTCCCTTTTTCCCACTCAGGTTCAAATTTTTCACTTCCTACCTGACTCTACAGTTACTTATTTTTATGTGGAAACCTCTGTGGTCATTTTGCCTCTAGACAAGTTTACATTTTAATAATTGCCTATGCAGAATTATACAAGCTGGGAAGGCAAAGAATTAAGTACAAAACCAACATTCCAAAACAGGGTGAGCTTCCCACTGTAGTAATAACAATGGTAATTAAAGAGGAGTTTTGCAATTATAAAAATGCTTTAACTATGAAAAGGAAATAAATTAAAATACTCTTGGTGTCGCTAACATCCTTGCATGATGAAAGAACTACAAGCTAGAGTTCTTAAAGCATCATTTCCAGGGAGAAAGTAATAAACCAACAGGCTCTAAAAGCAGATGAATTACCACACATGAGTTAGCATTCCCTCTGTAAATGTATCAATGCATGCATTATATATACTCTCAAAATCTCCTTTTTGTGGTTACAAGTAGTATGCCAATTAAAAACCCCATAACCTTTATATACATACTTTCTCCATTTCAGTTGTATGTATTGAGTTATAAGGTCCCCTTTAACCTATTAATATACTCAATATCTTGTTTATATATGAAGAAGTTCAAGACACGGAATGCCTTTTTTGAATGAAGAAAACTTCTCATGTTTCCTTTCCACCAGAATAAGATGTGGCTAGCAATCTGTTCCCCTTAATAAGGATGTCATTAAAGAAGAAAACGAGTGTTTTGACTGACAACCCACTACGCATGGAAAACATGCGGATTGTGATGTAGTCAATAGCAGCTAGCTCATTCAGGGTCAGGTCCCAAAATCATACTCATAAATGGTACAGCATCATTTGACTACCATCACATTCTAATCTGTTAAAGCTAATCCTCTATCACAACCTTATGGTCATGCATGTTGGGTTGCAAAAAGGTAGGCAGAACTCCCTGATTCCACTTTAAGTTCATATATTTAGTTGCTTGCTTCCAAAATCCAGAGGCCTGAGCTGCTCAGAGAATTTCTCCACAAACATGCCTTTCTTTAATGTGTCCTAGGCAATGGGTTTGCATTTGTAAGGTTTTTTTCCCTTCAGCCTGCACGGGCTACCTGACCTCAGATAGCATCTTCCAACAGAGAAAAAAGAAAGGCACAGAGGAAAATGCTTCCTTTTTCATGCCGATCACACATTCCACTGCCTTTTTAGTTTCTGTCTCCTGAAAGCTCTGATTAAACATGACTTCCTACTTATTCGCAGAGTGGTTATTTTGTATGGAGTATCGTTGGCTCAGAAATAAACATCTTGTCAAACACAAAGCAACACAGACTGATTTATTTAGCAATACAGGGGCGGTTTCTAACATATGATGAACTGAAGAGCTACACGCAGATTTATTAACCACAGAAACTAAATGTCTTCCTGATTTTAATCTTTTTTGTCTATTTTTAGCTAAAAGCAGAAATACTCTTTTTATCTCTCCCTGAAGATATATACTTTATTAAATGCAATATATACGTACTTTATCTGCTTATGTTTCTGCAAACAAATTGGAGGCTGTACTTTAGTCCTGACTTGTGACTATTGTTCCTGTTCTGAAATATGTTCTAGCAGTTCTGGTTTTCTTGTATCTCTATGTTAAAAAATATTCTCTCTTTAGCATGACAAAAAAGTTGTTTACCACCACAAAGCCAGCATTTGGTTTTGTTAGGGCTCTTATCATATGGAGTACGTTTGTAGAGAGGGCTGAAGAGGAAAGTACATATACTGGAATTCACACAGTGCCTAGTTGTTCCTCAATAAGTAAATTCAGTGATGAGAAAGAAAAGCAGAAAGATCGGATTAAAAATACACAAAAAGGATAGGCACTTTGGATCAAGAGCGAAGCCTTTTAAATCCGTACATGCCTGAGAATGTGAGCAAGGATACTGGATGTGCGCATACGCATGCAACAGCAATCTATAGGAGTATCTCTGCATTCATGAATCCGCTCTTTTGATAACTACATTTAGCACCACTCTGCACAGGGAAACTTCAGGTAGGTAAAAGCTCCTAAAAGAAAACTGCAGTTGGTATCCTCAAATCTTGACATTTATTGCCTGTGAAAAATGTTAGGCTGCCAGTGTGAGGCAGTACAGTGCTTCATCGAGGATAAGACTGAAAACAAAGATTCAGTGTTTGCCTAAAAGGACAATGGAGATAGTCTTGTGTTAACTCCACTCATAGAGTGAGCCAGCTAGGCATGCACCAGCTGTGGTATAGAGACACTGCCGGTAAGTGCCATGCCCGAGTTAATAAGCGTAGCCACAAGGCTGTATATTTTACTTCAGACCCTTTGCCAAGACATAAGACAACGTGTACTCGTAGATACAGACACTCAAATTACATTCCAATTTCTGCACTGGCTTGACACTTTCACATAGGTTCCTTTGGTCAAAATTTTCCAAACAGCCTTCAAGTCTGGATGCCTTCACCATTGCAGGAAATCAGGCTTATTCTTAGGAAGCAAATTGCTTACATTTGGCTGATACATTGAAGGCTGTTTTGCAGGAACACAAAACTTGCACTAGCAGTTTTTGAAACTGTTACTGTCAAAACCTTCATGCCTCTAATTTCCACCCCTGCAACTCAATAATATAACCCTCTACAAATATTTAAAGAATATTCTTGAATACTTCTGTAATAATGCTGTAATACTGACAAAAATTTCCAAACAGAAGATAAGCTTTCCTGGCTTGCTCTGTGCAAGTAATATCAGATTCTTGGTCTTCACCTACCTTGGCAAAGTTGGCTAAAACCATGTTCACATCTAAAGAGCTCTACCCTATAAGCAGTCTTAGGTACAAAATGGCTAAGATGAAATTCATCACAGTGAAGACCAAGTCCTTTACTTAGGAACAAGAAATCAAACACAGTGTGAAAATAACTGGCAAGACAACAAAAAACATTGACAGGACTTGAGGCCTGTATTAAACCACAGGCAGAATACAGATTAATAATATGACACTGTTGTAAAACATACCAGCATATGTCACCAGGAGTATTCTATATAAAAGACATTAATTATTTTTCTTCGCTAAGTTTTATTAAGGCTTCAGCTGGAACATTCCATTGCATAAGAGTTTTGGTTACCATGCTTCTCAAAAAGCTAAAGAAAAGCTGGATAAAGTCCAAATGGAGAAGAAGAGGTTCAGAAAATATGACCTATGAAAAGAGATTGAAGAAATTGGGTTTGTTTAGTCTAGAAGACTGAAGGAAGACATGATAGCAGGCTTTCATGCGTGAAAGATTGCTTGTAAGGGGACAGTAACCAATTCACGCCCACTGAAGGAAGGACAAGAAGAAATCAGAACAATAAAGAATACCGTATCATGAAAGCACTTCTACAAATAGAAAGGTGTAAGCAAACTGCATTGGGAAGCTGTAGAATTTTACTGAACAAAAGGTTTACAAAACCAGGTTGGGCAACTATCCCTTTGGCATGTTCTGCTATACTTGAGCCTGGTTTATTGTAGAAGACTGGATTATACAGACAATCATCTGAGATCTCAATCCCATTTTTCTATTCTTTTCCCTCACATTGCTCCTATCGTTCTAGAATACCATCTACAACACAGAAATTTTACAAAAACAAGCAGTAGTTCGGGTTCCTTTGTACTAGTATGCCACGTTGCATATCTTCTCATTGCACCTAGCTCTCTGGACTCTGAGATGCCATTTGACAGCCCCAGTTCGTTCTCATATTGACAACCTCATCTCTATATCCTCAATTCCCTGCTTACTTCATCTGCATATTGCTGGGAATAAAGAAGCAAACGTTGGGGCTAGTTAAGAGTGCTTGCAAATAAAAAGCATGGATGGAGCAGCTGACTGGCCATCTGGCAGCTGACCGGTTCACAGAAGCAGCTGATTGACACCTTTACCTGTGTAATTTGGTTGTCTTTCCTTTCCCAGCTGCCAATTTTCATGCGATTTGTTAGAACTCCCTTAAGGTTTCTACTCCTCTGTCAAATTTGTGCTTGACTGCATTTGAAAACAGATTTTAAAGTTACCAGGTGGGGAGGGAGAGATAGATACAGCCAAACAGACATAGAGTGTGATCACATATGCCTCCTTTCCTTACAAAATTAGGCAAAAAAAAAAAAAATCTACCTCTACTAATTCAATTCAAATCAAAGATAAAGTAATTTGGATGTCTACGTTCTCAGGTCCTAGCAGCTATTTCCACTGCCATGTTCGTTAGACTGAGGTGCTTGCTAACAAAGAGAGGCTATAAAAGAATATGTTAGGCTGTGAATTTAAGGCCCCCATGTCCCACAGTCGTTTCCTTTTCAGACTTGCCTAATACTGAGTGAAGGTGTCCCTAGGCAGAACTGTTGTAGAACAGTCCTTGGGCTCTAGTTCTTTTTTGTAGACTAAGCCTTTAGGCTGAAAAGGGCCATAAGACATTTTCCTCACTACCGATCAAATTATTTGATTTCTCTAATGTTACTGGGAGTTGCCACATTATCCTGTTTCAGAAAATCTAAGAAGTTTTGTTTCAGTGAATGTAGAGGTGGCTGGACAGTGGGAAAGATTAGTTTTATTTTTCCGGGGAGAGAGGGAGGTATGTGCTACACATCACACTTGTTTATCTCCTGAATAACTCTCTCCAGAACAGCTTACTCTACTCCACATGCTGTGCAACTAGGCAACACTATGGTATCAAACAAACTGCAAAGACAACTTTCCCAAAATTTCCTCCCATTCCCAGTAGTAATGAATGTGACACAATTTGGGAGATGACTGTAATTGCTATAGGTGTTATGCTATATATGATTTGAATTTAGAAGGCCTGAGTCACAGCAGGCTGCACTTCTAATAAAGCGGTGTAAGAACTTGATCCTGAAAAATTTTATTCATGCCAGTAGTCCTTATCGATGTAAGCAAGTCAACGGGGCTAATGTTGTATCTAAAAATTACAGGAATGAGAAAGGCTTTGCAGGATTCAACACTGCTGTTATGACCTCAGGGATAAAGAAAAGGCTAGATACAATCTGAAATTGCAAGAAATGTGCCCATATTTTCTACGCATTTTTCATCTCATGTATGTACATTATGCAGCTTGCAGTTCCATTAAGTAGCAGACTGCATGGGAGTTTCAACTGGGGCGTGTCAAGGATTCTTAGTCATAAACTTCATAGATCATTTTATTTGCTCAAAATAATCTCTTGGCAAGACATCTTACTTCCCTGCCCCCAAGGCATTGTTTGTAATAAAAGCCTGCAAATAACTATACCAGGCAATTTTGTTATTCAGTCTCCTTCCTCAACATGAAACAGAATCTCTTCCAGTCTGTGTTCTTCCTAAAGCATCTACTGTTACTCTGTATGTGCATATTGTGCAACAGCTGCTGTGTCAAACCGCTGCAGATACTTGTGCAGAATAAGGCAATGACTAAATGCCAGTACTTTTTATTTTGCAGCTCAGCAGTGATGTTCAGCATTTGCCTTATCTTGTTAATCTAGACCACGTTCATAACACAGATAAACTGTAATATAGGGTGCTCTACCAGTTTTTGTGAAAGTAGAAAAAAGCAGACAGCTACATATGTTGTGATAACATGGAGAGGACTTCTGAAATTACAAAACAGGCTTTTGGGTTTATATTTCAGTCCCTCCTAGCCACTACATTTTAAGCAATTGGCCTTCAAGAAACTCCCAGGCACGTCACTTCCTGGCACAAAGTTAATCTACCTTCTCAGGAGCACATTACTGTTTATTCATCACTTTGCTAAGTTATTTTAAATGCATATCTTTCAAGTTGTGTAATGACAGCACAGTCCTTTTTTAATACATATGTTATTCACTTTCTTTACCACATGACTGCCAGCAACACCCAGCTATGTATTGCACACATCTTTCAATGCCTTTTTCCCTCATGCTTAAAAGACATAATGCAATATTAAGTAATGGCATTATTAAGAGTGCTGTATTGGACCCATGATTAATTGATTGCTTCTGCCTAATTAAAAAAAGAAAATAACAGAACAAAGGTTTGTATATGACATGGCATTTTGTTCGAATGTGGTTTCATGTTGTGGTAAAATGTATATGTTCTGTCTTGTGTATAATCAAGTCTTGCCTGATTGTGTAATACAAAGTTAATGCTGGAGATGAGAGATGCTCTGTTTGATAGGTGAACATAAACTTAAGTCTCTTTTTTACTTCATCCGTGATTACCTTGAGAGGAATATAAGCTCTGCAGCTGCTTGTTTACAACGCACAAAAACATACTGGGACACAGACTGCTAACGGATGCAAATGAGCAGCTTTCATTCACTTCGTGGGATCAAAGGTCCCAGTATATAAATGTACAAACATATGTACTTATGCTCAGCTCTGCTGAGCAAAACATTTCAAAATGCATGTCCACAAGTATGCTCTGAATTCTAATGAAAACCAAGGAAATGCTACCATGCGCTTGAATTTGAATACTTGCTCTAACGATTCACTGACTAGAAATACTTACTGAGGCAGAGACTAGGTGCCTATATCTAAAGTTACCTTTGATCCACTGATGACAAAGGAAGTACATGAAAAAGCCTTTTGATAGGGAATACTAGGGTTTTTCCTCTTTATTCCTTCATAGACAAAGGAAACCCACTTGAACTTTGAAGTACAGTAAACTTTTTTTGTTTCACAGACAGAGTGGGGGAGTATTTTCTGCTTCATACTCCAAATTCTAACAATTTCTAAAAAATAAATTCTTTTTCCTTCTAGGGAGAAAAAGCTTTAAAATTACTGAATGGCTTCACTTTGCCTCTGGTATTACAGTACTACAAAACTGTATGCAACTCCTGTAAGAAAATTCTACCACTACAGTTAACTTCTTTAAAGCATATTCTTCTCATCAAACTGGAGTAACTTTTCCAACCCCAAAATCTGATTAATAGTAAACAGATGTGCTGCGCAGCCATTATAATTCCGAAGAAATTCAGTTACAAATCTCTCTGCTTATTAAGGGGTTAAGGCTCAGCTCAATAAGCTAGCTATCCATTAATCAGACATTGCAATTTCCCACATATTTTTTGATATGGGACCAGGTCTGCATTTGATGCAAGAAATCCAAAGACATAAAATATCCAATCTGATTTGTGTATGCAGGCAGCTTACAGCCGTGGTTTGCATAGGGAATATGCCTGTAAAGAAAGAACACTGATAAGCAGGGTATCCTGGTCAAGCACACATGCACCAACATATTTTTGTAACTGTAATTTATGTAGAGTGACTCTTTCACAGGCATGACAGAGATTTGCCAACAAATGATGTCCTGGATTCCACCCCACAGGTAAAGGGTTATGCCCTGCATTCACATCTGCACTCCTCCAGCAGGTACCTGTCTTCAATGCTGTGCCATGAAGTCGGTATTTTATATATTTATATGTTTATATTCATATACTTTATAAAAAGCTATATTGTATATTTTTAAAACTTTCCTTCTATCTGACTAAAACATATCAGATAAACTGGTGTGAATTGTTTTAATACCATGCATTGCAGTAACATCATTCCAATGTACGTTGTCTGCCCTATTACCCCTAAATTAAGGTTTCAGCATAGGTTATGAAGATTCCTTTTTCTATTTATGAAACTTTAACTGAAAAAAACCACCCTCTTTCTGTGTGCTAGGGGATAACATTAATCTAGACAGAAGGTCTTATCTAGAGAAAAGTTCACTTCTTTTATTATAGCAACTTTGTGTTTCTTTGTGGTTTGCCCTAGAATCAAACCATACTTGAAACAACACTGATTGATTTTTTTTTAATTTGCATATCATTATCATAGCAGATCTACTGTTCTTTCTTGTACCTTGTCGTTATGTTTATGGACGCAAAACACTCTATGATATGATATGATATGATACCGCATTCACTTTGTTCTTCAGCCTTCTGCTGAGAGGGATGCTGACTGCAAGAAGGGAGTAAAATAATCTCAACTATTATAAAATGTGAGTTATTACAGAGCTCAGACAAGTTAAAGATTCAGCTCTACATTTCCTCAGTTTTTGTTTCCAACATCGGCACTTCAGAAACCATACTCTTATCAATACTTCAGTCCCACCCCTCCCACCAAAAATTAGACTGTTTGTTCAAGTCAATAAAGAGTTTATAAAAAGCTATGACATTTTTCACTGAAGGCTTTACATAGTAAGCAAAATTATTCTGTATACAGTAGCTGCAAGAGTCCAAATTAATTCTGTGTATGTCACCAATTAAATGAATGGTATTTCAATAGAAAATAATTATTCAAATTCTGAGGGTATCATAAACATATCAGTTAATTCTGAGTCAATGACTGCAACGGAGTGAGACCACATTTACACTCACAGAAGAGAAACCATTACCAATGTTCTCCCAGATACTTACCGTATATCCATTACTTTTTTCCAACTACTTTTTTTTGCAGTCTCAAATGAAGCACTACTAAGAAGCTTTGGACTTGTAAACATATTCTGTAATGAATATTCAATGAAAATAAAAAAGGACCTTGAACTCAATAGAAAGTAAGGAAAAGGATGTGACTCCAGGATTCATGGCAAGAGAGTGAAAAATGGATTAATCACATAAAACATCCATGCAGTCCTGAGACCTGGCTACCAGTTTTAACAGAGCTCACATTCTTGAACACATCCAGATGACAACAGGTAAATTCCTCTAAAAGTTTCAATCTCTTGCCTACTCGAGCAGAGCTACGTGTTAAATTCCGGCATCAGCTATAAGGGTGTAAATCAGTATTAGCTCCACAGAAGCCAACAAAGCTAGGTTTACACACTGTGGTAAGAATTTGAACCTGGAAGTGAAAGACATGCTAAAATTATGGATCAGATTTTGACCCCAATCATTGTGGTGTATTTCTGGTGTAATCAGATAGTTCAAAGTTGAATTGACATTTTTGAAGGCATTCTTTAAAATTTAAAGATGGGTCCAAATTACAAAATCTCACAATACTCATCAAGCAGGAGTATTCTGATAAAAGATTACAGATTCATACACGCACCTTCAGATGAAATAAGAGATAAATTTTGGACACTATTTTTCATTTTGAAGTGGATGGTTCCTGATTGCGTGCCCCAATCACCTCACTTAATTTAAAAACACTTTTGAGGTTCTCTCACTGCCTTTCAGATCTAACCTTTGCTTCACTTAGTGCCACATGAAGCAAAGCTTGATCATAACACCCCAGGCTCCGTGAGCAGCAGCCCCTCTGGCTTCCATGAGACAATCCATCAGAGAAACTCACTAGTATATAAAGAGCTTAGTGGGCTGACCACTAAGAATTACAACTACCTGTCAGTTAAAGCTGTCCAGGTAGAAGCAGTGTCTCCTTCTTGCTCTCTCTCTTGCTAATATCTTTTTTTTTTTCCTGGCAGGGCTCTCATCATCACCATCATCCCTCTTCTCTCTCAGTTTTTATCTTGAGACACTTGAGGTTTTTCTTCTATGAATCATTATACAATAAAAAGACCTACTTCAGATGGTATATTCTATCTCTTAAGTTAAACGGGCAGACAATCATTTTGGTTTTACCCTAATATACACAATTCTGCAGCTATCTCATTCTTTGGGTCAAGAATTTCCCAAGGCATTTCCTGGGATAATCTGTAGAGCAGTAATGCCTCCTCATACATTAGCCAGTCCGGCTGTCTGATGAGTTTTACACAGTTCAGTTTAGAGTCCAGCTCAGTCACTGCTCAGGGTTGCCAAGCTCACTCCGATTTTCCCTCACCACACACGCAATCGCCTGACGAGATCCTTCTCCTTCACTGACATTCAGCTTTCCACGGGAGCACATGCCAAGCATACAAAGGCCGGGGAATGCAGAGGAATTAACCATTTTTGGAATTTGATTACTTCAAAGCCGTTTCACACACTCAAGTCACTTTTGGTCATGCAGAGTAGGACATGACGTAGAGAACCTGCCTTTTTAACCTTTAAAAGCTTTCCTCTTACCTGAAGTCTGGATTACATGGGAAATTCTTGGCTGAAGTAGCGTTAGTCATTTTGTTCATTAAACAAAGTCACTACGGGAGATTCTCAGCATTAGTCACTTCATTCCTGAAGTGAAGTCGTTAACCGAGAGACATCCCCATGCACCCTTCTACAGTGACAAGGAGAAGTGGAGTGGGAAGGAGAAGGCGCCAGGCTTCCCCGCCATCGTTCCCCTTTCTTCCCCCACACGACCGGCCCGTGTCCTTTCCAAGGGTGGACAGAAAGAGCTAACGAGGATTTACGTTACATCCCCTTTTGTGGACCCAATGTCCCGTGTGCTGTGTATTGCGACCAGTGGGCACGAAGAGAAGCTTTTCATTAAGTGAATTAAGTTAATTAAGTGTAGATTGCTTTCGTTAAGTGACTCAAGACAATCGGAGGTAGCGGCGTTCCCCCCCTAGGTCCCCGCCGGGCCGCCGGCAGACACCTGCGGCGGGGTGCGCCCCCTCAGCCGCTGCCCTGGGGTGCCGGCCGGCCGCCCGCAGCGGGTACGGCTGGCTTGCGACACGGCGAGGCCGGGACAGCGATACCCCTCAGTGCGAGCGGCCAGGAGCCGAGGGGCCGGAGGGCAGGGCTGGGACGCCGGGCGGGCAGCGGGACAGGCGGGGAGCGGCGGGGAACGGGTGCCAGACGCAGTTCACGGCAGGTTCGGGGGACAAGGGACCCCGACGGCCTCGCCGCGGCTCCCCCCGCTGCTGGCGGGGAAGGCGACAGGGATCCAGCGGCGCCGCTCCCGGCGCGGTGCCGAGGAGCGGCGGTCGGTCCTCTGAAGGACAAGCGCCGTACGAGCTCGCGGGGCGCCCCCAAGTGGCCGCCCGTCAGGAGCGGCGGAGCGGCCGCCCGCTGCCCTGGCCGGCGGGGCACGGCGGCGGCGGCGGCGGCGGCGGCGGGAGCAGCGGCGGTCCCGCCCCCCAGCCCCGGCCCCTGTGGAAAGTTGTCTCTGGCCCCGCAGCCACCCGGCTCCCGCCTCCCGCTTCCTGCCCCGCCGCCGCTGATTGGCCCGCCGCGCGCCGAGGAATGCGAGCCACCCTTTAAAGGCGCGCGCGGCGCCCGGCGCCCGCAGTGTCCCGGCAGCGCCGCTCCCGCCGCCTCGCCCGGAACCAGCCGCTCCGAGAGCCCCGACCAGGCGCAGCCGTTCGCCCTCACTCGGCGGGACAGTCGAGGACTGCCCGAGGATATTAGTAGCCGGTGCCCGGAGGTGCGGGAGGCCGGCTCTGCCCGCACGGATCGCTCTCCCCGGAGGTAAGTGCTGAAGCGGCTCCCGCCGAGCTCGCTGTGCCCTCCGAGGGCGGCGGGGGGCACCTGCCCTGTCCCCGCTGCCTCCCGCCGCGCAGCTTCCCTGCCTCCGGGGAGCCTCGGGAGCCGCTGGTGCCCCGGTGCGCTGGGCGGTGGGTCCTGGGTGCGACGGCAGCGCGGTGACCTTCTTCCCTGTGACTGTCCCCAGGCTGGTTCAGAGACAGACCTTTGCCATGGGGCCAACGACTGTTCTCTTCCTCCTCCTCATGCTCGGTGTCTCGGAAGGCAAGCGCACTGCAGGTAAGACCGGCTGTGTCCTCTGGAGCCAGCAGGTTTGGCACTCAGGGTGGTTGGGGAAGGGGGCAAAAAAAAAACCCAAAAAACACCTCAAAAAACACTTCTTGGTGTCTGTGTAGACAGCTGTAATCATGTTTGGTGGTGAAAAGCTCCAAAGCTCTCAATGAGCAAAAACTTTTTAACCTGAGCATCAGCTAGTTGGGAATGGGAAACTGGTGTGGAATTTGTCTAACCGTCAGTAGTAGAAGCGCAGAGTCTCCAGGACCTGAGAGTATGGGTTGTCTGTCTCTCTGTTGGGCAGTAGAAAACAGGAATGTGATGTAGCAACTGGCTGAAGAAGGGATGGGGTAGGTAAGCTGTTGCTGTGGTGCTATAGAGAAGCTGCTACTGTGCCTGCTGTCACCCTGCCGGACTAAACAAGCTCACTTTGCTGTATCCTAGCATAGGAACACTGCAGTCTGGACTTCTGCTGTCTATTTCTCCTCTGCTAGAGTCTAATGAGGTGCCAGAACGGCTTGCTACCTTTGTGTGTCAGTCAGCAGGTACCTGGCACTCCTGTGCCGGCTGGCTCCTGTACAAGAAGGCACATGTACTGCCACACGGCAGCTCCTGGTGGGACCACCATATGGTCGCAGCTGCTGTCTGTGCTCTAATGTGAGGTGCTGTGCTGGGCACGATATGCGCCGTGAGCAAGTATGTTAAGCAATCCTGGGAGATATGCAGCTACTCAGCCTCTTCTTGTCCCTTGCTCATGATGCTTGTTCTGATCTCTCTGCAGAGTCCCGAAGTGATGATAACAGCGTCTTCGATCTCTTTGAACTCATCGGCTTCATTCGGAAGGGAGCTGGGCGCCGGGCACCCGGGGTGCACCTGGTGAAGGGACCAGAATCCTCCAGCCCTGCTTACCGCATTGAAGATGCCAGTCGCATCCCTGCTGTCCCTGACTCCAAGTTCCAAGACTTATTAGATGCCATCCATGCTGAGAAGGGCTTCATTCTCCTTGCAACCCTCCGGCAAGCCAAGAAGAGCAGAGGCACGCTGCTGTCCGTGGAACAGAAAGACGGCTCTGGTCATGTCTTCAGTCTAGTATCAAATGGCAAGGCAGGCACCCTGGACCTGAGCCTTTCTGGTGATGGCAAGCAGCAGTTAGTGTCAGTAGAGGATGCCTTGCTAGCTACAGGACATTGGAAGAATATCACCCTGTTTGTGCAGGAGGACCGGGCTCAGCTCTATGTGGGGTGTGAGAAAATGGAGAATGCTGAACTAGACATCCCCATCCAGAACATCTTCACTAGGGACCTGGCCAGCAGTGCCAGGCTCCGTATTGCCAAAGGGGGAGTCAATGACAACTTCCA
Organism: Grus americana; assembly: GCF_028858705.1. NCBI lineage: Eukaryota > Metazoa > Chordata > Aves > Gruiformes > Gruidae > Grus > Grus americana. Next base: position 35,003,588 of record NC_072856.1, on the reverse strand, counting down.
GGTAAGACTTTCACTTGTGTCTTTGGCTAGTATTTTCAGTCATTTGCCTTGAAGGTTCATTTGCTACTCAACCAGCCTAGATAGCTACAAAGACGTAGGTAACAGGGAGAAAGGGTTCCATCACTTACTAGTTTGTGTACATCTGATATGGACCACTTTTAAAGCTACTAAACTTTAACAATGGAGTTTGAAGGCTGAAGCATTAGACTTGCAGGGATAGAACTTTCTGCAGCAGTAAGAAGGCCCTGAAGCTTCCAAACAGGTAGTTGTAGCTTTATTGCTCGGGTTCTTATATAAGATTCAGAAATTCATGGAGTTTTTTTCCTTCCTGCCTGGAGAGTTACCAGGTCCTTGTGATCAAGGATAAGAATGTTAGGAAGCAGGGCTTCTTATTAAGGAGAATAAAGTAACATGTTTCACTTTCCATCTGTCTGTCACGACATTGCTCTTAATGATCTTATGTGACCTTAAGTGCCTACAAGCCCTCTCCATGCAAGTTGTATTTTTCCTTAGCAGTCACTGCAAGTAGCTGTAATTCTTCTTCTGTCCACAGGGACTGCTGCAGAATGTGCGGTTTGTGTTTGGAACAACTCTGGAAACTATCCTGAGGAACAAAGGCTGCTCCAGCTGTAAGTTTGCAATCTTCCGAATCCAATGACCTATTAAAAATAAGATTCCTCATTACGTTAGAAAGACAAGTTGAAACAGAACTCAGAAGTATGCTGACATGCAAATCCATGTTGCATAAGAAATAAGATTATATTTCTGCAGGCACCCTAATGAATCTGGTGACAGCTGTTTAGCAGGTGTTACCTTGGAATGATAAATGCACCTGGTAAAAAATGCATTTATGTGTGACTTGGGTTTTTTGTCTCTTAGCCACTAGTGCAATCATTACTTTGGACAACCCCATCAATGGTTCCAGCCCAGCTATCCGCACTAATTACATTGGCCATAAAACAAAGGACATCCAAGCAGTCTGTGGTTTTTCTTGTGATGAACTAACAAATATGTTTGTGGAACTGCAAGGGCTCCGGTCCATGGTTACAACACTTCAAGACAGAGTTCGCAAAGTGGTGAGTGTTGGTTGAATTCACGGTACCTTTCATTAACTGGCATTTAGTGAATGAATTATAACCTGCCCTTTAACAGCCTGGATGAACGGTAATAACTTTATGACTTTGGTGGAAAAGGGTGTGTTCTGTATTAACTTCTAAGTACCTTCTCTCTGCTTCTCTCCCCTGCTCCCCCCTTAAGACTGAAGAAAATGAACTCATTGCCAAAGTGGTCCAGATCACTCCTGGAGTATGTATTCATAATGGAATCTTGCACAAAAATAAAGAGGAGTGGACTATTGACAGCTGCACTGAATGTACCTGCCAGGTAAGATTCCTCACATTCATAAATCCTCTGTATATGAACTCAGGAGTTGAAATTAACAGATATTTCTAAATGACATTCCTTGTTAGAAAGCATGAATCCTACACAGAACTTGTCATACTACAGTAGCCAGAAAATTACTCAGTCTGTTCCATCCTGCTAGATCTCTAGTATAAGTACAGCTTTCATACAGTGTTACAACAGCAGTATTTTAGAAAATTATACAAAACATCACTAATACAGCTGTTAACACACTTTCAGTTCTTTCATTTGGGGAATTGCCTATATTCTTTACCAAAGTCCATGAGTAAACTAAGTCAGAACAAATTTATAGTACTATTGGTGCTATCAGCTTTGCTCCCTGGAATGCTTAAGATCCACCTTCTGTCCTCACTGAACTGCTGCCTTAGTACAAAAAGACATTCTAGTACTCTGTAAAGGCTCTTAGCAAACTTAGGGGGTTTTTATTTATCTAACAAATGCTTCTAGCTGTGTCCTACTAGCTGGTACAAATTATATAGACAGCAATCCCTTTGAGATTTCAGTTTAGCTGTTTAAATCCCAGGGTCACCTGGCAAGATATTTATGCTTTGTGTTCTGCTTCTGTGGAATGTCATAAAAGTACACCAAAACATACAGTTTCAGAGTTTCTTTAAACTCATTGCTTGCTCCCTTTTAACTATACTTGAACAAAAATAACTCTTCGGTAGACTAGTACTCCAAGATAACTAGCCTGCCTCTGTTCAGAAACTAAAGGCTGAGTACTTGCACATGTGCAGTCCAAGCCATCTCACCACATTCTGCATCTGTTTCTATAGGTCTCTACCTCTTTTGTCTTGTAGTCAGCAAATGATACTGTGACTTCTGCATTTGCCTCTTTCCTACCAACCCTCTTAGTCAATTTTAGCTGTAATTGCCTTAGTGTAGTCATTTGCTTGGGAACATTAAAATAGTAATCATGAGAATTCTTCTGACCAAGCTGCTACCTTCAAGAAGCAAAACTACAGGCTGCCCTTTAGCATTGAGATTGGAGGTGGGTATTCTTACCCTGCCTGCTTGGCTTAAAGATCAAAGATGTCTAAGTATAAGTTATGGATTTCATGGCTCTTGAGCAGAGTCCACTAAACTCATTTTATCTTTACCATATAATCAGCTTAAATCCATATTAACTGAAAAGAAAGTTTGTTTCTCATTCTTGTTTCATTCCCTTGAAGTCTGACCTTTATACTTTAGGTATCACGTGATAGTCTTCTACTCTAGCCAGTATCTGGTAGCTACTCTTGATTAACTTCTGCAAAACCACAATACTTCTGCTCTTGACTGAAAAAAAAAAAAAATGGCTGAGAATGGGAATGAGATGAAGTTTGACTAAAACAACCTGTGGCTACCCCTGGGTTCTATTAGCTCTAAATACAAGGGTCTCTGCTTTAGATGTGCTATTGAGTCTTTAAGCGCTGCAGAAAAGATCTCTTTATCATTCAGCCAGACTCCATACATTGTTTATATTCTACTTGCTTATTGCAATTCTCACAATTCTTTATAGAACTCTGCCACTATATGCCGGAAAGTGTCTTGTCCTCTGATGCCTTGTTCCAATGCCACTGTGCCTGATGGGGAGTGCTGCCCCCGATGCTGGCGTAAGTACTTAATACCTTCACACTTCTCTAGCAGCTGGCTTCATTTAGCTGACACATGCTGCTCTAAAGCATACCACAACTGCATATAACCTGGCACTACTGGAGTAAGGTTAGCTTGAATGCCTCTCTGAGGTTAATGACTTAGGTGATGCATGTGAGCACTGAAACACTTGAATTCATGGTCTTTGTCTTGTACAAGAGAGGAAGATGCATGTGGCTTTTGAGGATAATTGTGTCTTTTTTTGCGGAGAGAGGGGTGGGAGAAAATACTATGGCAGAACACATACCTGGAGTCTTATTCAGAGCTGTATGCCTCTGCAGCTAGCGACTATGCAGATGATGGATGGTCTCCTTGGTCTGAATGGACTTCATGCTCTGTGACCTGTGGGAATGGGATTCAGCAGAGAGGGCGATCCTGTGACAGTCTCAATAACCGCTGTGAGGGGTCGTCTGTACAGACTCGGACTTGCCACCTTCAGGAGTGCGATAAGAGATGTAAGTACTTGATCTAATCATACTGGTAGTAAAACACAGATGCTTTTATTGGCTTAATGTTAACAGCAAAGACTGCTATGTATCTCTTGTATCTCTGTCACTGGGATGGAGCCTTGGCTTCTAGCTTTAAGGACTTAATCGGGTAAAAGGGAGGAGAGAGTTAATGCAGTAAATAGCCATGTTTCAGCACTGCTCCCAGGACAGAATTTGAGGCCAGTTTAGGTATGCAATTTCTCTAGTGACAAAACAACTTGATCTGTGACAGTGCTGAGGCAGTCCAATATATATGGAGTCTTAGTACAGTTCTGGTACTGGCTATGTCCTAGCTGCTGTGTGGCTGAAATCTATTCTTCAGAAACTCTATTAATAACAGATATCTCTCTCCTGTAGTTAAACAGGATGGTGGCTGGAGTCACTGGTCACCATGGTCATCGTGTTCTGTCACTTGTGGCACGGGCATCATCACAAGAATTCGTCTCTGCAACTCTCCAGTACCGCAGCTGAATGGCAAACCTTGTGAGGGTGAGGCAAGAGAAAACAAACCCTGCCAGAAAGATCCTTGCCCAAGTAAGTGTGCCCAGATGGTAACTACTATTCAGTAGCTTAAACAAAACTTCCTGAGTAATTGCTGCATAATCTATTTCTAGTAATACTCTCTTTAAAATTAGAGGTGGGCTAGGTAAAACCTCAGAAGTTAGTTTCAGATGAAACTAACTGTTTAGATGAAACTGAACTGTTTTCTGTGGCTCTTCCATGGAGTCCACTAATTCTGTCACTTATGTCTGAACAATGTCTGAAGTGCTCTCACTACAAAAGTAACAGTCCTTAGTCAGTAGTTGTACCACTGAATTTCAAGCTATACATATCTTCTAACTTCTATCTCCCTTTAGTTAATGGCAACTGGGGACCATGGTCTCCATGGGATGCTTGCACAGTGACATGTGGAGGAGGACTTCAAAAACGTAGCCGTCTCTGCAATAATCCTGAGCCTCAGTATGGTGGGAAGACTTGCGTAGGTGAAGCTAGAGGGACTCAAGTCTGCAACAAACAGGACTGTCCAATTGGTGAGTATCCATTTTACCATAAACATCTGAAGGTTGTGGGCAATCTTGAAAATACTAATTAAAATTGACATATGTCTGTAAAAACACCAATACTCAGATTTTAAACTGGCACATCAGCCAAATACAGGAGTGTAGCAGCACAGTAAGCATCCCTCATCTTAATGCTTTTCCACTTGTTTCTCAGATGGGTGTCTGTCCAATCCCTGCTTTGCGGGGACTACGTGTACCAGCTCCCCGGATGGTTCCTGGAAGTGTGGTGCCTGTCCTGCTGGCTACCATGGTGATGGTGTCCACTGCCAAGATATTGATGAGGTAAGAAGATGACAGTTTATTCCTTGAAAGGGAGTGAAAGAAAGTGGGAAGGGAGAATAAAATCCCAGTGTCTTATAATGCTAACTGTTGTTCTTTATCTCAAACTCTTGTATTCCAGTGCAAAGAGGTTCCTGATGCCTGCTTTGTCTTCAACGGAGTGCACAGGTGTGAGAATACTGAACCCGGGTACAACTGTCTACCTTGTCCACCACGTTTCACTGGCACACAGCCATTTGGTCGTAGTGTTGAAGATGCCATGGCTAACAAACAGGTATTGTCAACTTGAAAACTGTTCTGGGTTATGAAACCTCACAAAGCTTCTAAACAGAAAGCACCTATGCATTTCAGGGAAGGAGGACTTGGTACATCTAAAAACACCATCCTCTCTGATTCAGAACCAGAGGAATATTAAGCAATTTCTATTGGAGTTCAAAATGAGTTTTAAAAATCACTGTTCTGAACCCTCCATGGCTGAGGAGATGTTATACGTAATTTAATCAGTATTCACTTATGATCCGACGATGTGCCTTACAGATATTTTAGTGCTTGATTTCATTTTCAAATGAATAAGGTTTGAGCAAGAAAAATAAGTGCTAAGACTGCTACTGGAGTTGGGGAGTAGAAGAAAGTAATGTATAAGCCTGTTCTTTTTTGTCTGATTGAAGGATCTCTGATCAAAACAAGCACATATTCTCTGTCTTGTTTGAATATCTGGGGGGAAAATGAGGGATAAAAAGATCTTTCCACTGGATTTAATTTCTGTGTGGCCTTCTAGGTCTGCAAGCCACGTAATCCATGCACAGATGGAACACATGACTGCAACAAGAATGCCAAATGCAATTACCTTGGCCACTTCAGTGACCCTATGTATCGCTGTGAATGTAAACCAGGCTATGCTGGCAATGGCATAATCTGTGGAGAAGATACTGACTTGGATGGGTGGCCAAATGAGAACCTTGTTTGTGTTGCCAATGCCACTTACCACTGTAAAAAAGTAAGTTTATCCTGTTTTCCCATCTACCATTATAACAGCCTATCTGATAAACATATGAAGTATGTTAGGTGTGAGGTATGAAACAAGTCACTATCTAATTAGAGCTATTAAACTACCCTCTCTGCAAATGCAACTGGTAAAATACCCCTTTGTGAAAGGATACTACTGCCAAAGTATTGTTAGGAGGCTCTTGCTGTTGCTTTAGATATTTCTGCAACATGGGAAAAAATGAAGCCTGACACAATTATAATAAACATTTGTTATAAATCTTCTAAGAAGACTCTAGGCTATACCTGTACTAGCTTTGCTCTGACAGATATCTATCTCCAGGGGAAGATAGAGTAAGATTCTCAAAAGCAGCTAAATCTTTGTTTTAAAAATTACTTGAACTGTGGCTTTCCAAGACTTATCCTCATAGTAATGGCTAGCTAAAACCGAGATAATTGCAGTAAGATAACACTACCTGATTGAGGCATTATGATTTTTGCCTAATGTTTAGATCTTACCTGCTAAAATCTTTATTGTAATCATGGCTGGAGTAAACACATCTGTGTACTTTCTCCTTTCTTAGGATAACTGCCCTAATCTGCCGAACTCTGGGCAGGAAGACTATGATAAGGATGGTATTGGCGATGCCTGTGACAATGATGACGATGATGATGGTATTCCTGATGACCGGGTAAGACAACACAAAAGAACAGCCTTTGAGAATGTAGCTCTCCCATTTCCCTTCCTAAGGCCGGGGTCTAGCTTCTGAGCTTGATCTGAGAGGACCATAGGAAATTGCTGGCTCTGATAGCTATCCTAGAAACCTTTAGGTATGCGTAACTATGCAGACAAACTTTCTGCTACTGGTTGAGCTTTGGAAGGGAATCTTTTTCTTTTATTTAGCCATTCCTACACTCATGCAAGCAATGGGGTGTTTTGAGATAGAAGAATTCCATTTTTAACTGTTTCCCTGCCTTTTTTTCTCCTTTCATATAGTGGTATAAGCATAAGCAGAATCTGGTTAAAGCTTTAATTTGACTCTTTTTAAATCTTGACATCTTTCTTGCTCTTGCAGGACAACTGTCCGTTCATCTACAACCCACAGCAGTATGACTATGACAGGGATGATGTTGGTGACCGCTGTGATAACTGCCCCTACAATCACAACCCTGATCAAACTGACACTGACAACAATGGAGAAGGAGACGCATGTGCAGTAGATATTGATGGAGATGGTAGGTGGCCACTAATCACTCCTTTAGATGGTTTTCTAATCACAGGTTGATCCAATATACCACTGATTTCTACCAGAATTTCATCCCTGAACACACAAAAGTTCTCCTCTGGTGGTTTCAGGACATACAGACTACTAAAGTAACCATTACAGCTAATGGAAGTTCACTTTGAAATATACACACTTTGGCACAGTTAAATTCTAGCTCTACTTCTAAAGGCAGTAGGAACAGAAGCGTGTGGCAGAGGTAGTGATGAGTTAAGTTTCAAAGCTTTCAAATGCTGCTCAAAATGCTTTAAAAAACTTATCGTGAAGTGTGAGGTGGCTTTATACAGTCCTTTGCAGTGTATAGATGTCTGACTTTCATTCATGAACTCTTCTTCATTTTGCAGGGGTCCTTAATGAAAGGGACAACTGCCAATATGTCTACAATGTAGACCAGAGGGATACAGACTTGGATGGTGTTGGAGATCAGTGTGATAACTGTCCACTGGAACACAATCCTGACCAGGTAGGGGATTTGTATTATATAAATAGAAGACTGGTACTACAAAAATATATTATGTTGTGTATTGCAGAAAACATTTGAACAACAAGTTACAGCTTAAATTTGATTTGTCACAAATCATTCTTATTTGATAAAGGCACCATTTGGAAAATTAATAATGTGCCCTCACAGTTCAAACAGCTGCTGGGTATTTTCTGAAAAGTAACTCTAGTGAAGATCTGAGAGACTACTGCATGTACTCATCTCCTAAACATTTTATTAGGTTTGTCAGTTGCAGTGATCCTTATAGCAAGGATACAAAATTCCTGGGAGCATTATATGAAATATAGGTAGGTAGGAGCTACCCTCGTCATAGTCTGTAGTGCTGTGTTCACTTAAACATGAAGTTGCTCTTTAATCTTTAGGTTTTAAACAGCTGTATTTCGAAAAATAACTCTTCTACCAGTAAGTTGAAGGTGGTGCAGGTTGCTTTTGTCTAAGGAAAAGGCATATTCTGACACTCTTAAAATTCCCCTTCATAAAAAAAATCTAGGGGGATCCAGCCTTTCACACAACTTACTGGTTAAAAAATGTTTGAAGGCAGAAGTAGATAAAGCCTCTGCCATCCTGTCAAGTAGAAGGCTGTAAGTTTAATAGCTTCAGGGACATAACTGGAATGTTTGAAGTGTTAGAAAAGCTGTTGCAAATCAGTGGAATCTAGTGTGGTGTGGTCATGTAGCCTAAAAGCAGCGTTACTTGAAGGACTTACTAAGAAATTTTATATTATCTGTTTCTTTGTTGCTTACCTTACTACTTCCCCACCTGAGGGTGGAAAGTGCCTTTAAGGCAATGTTTTTCTTAACACTTTGAAATCTTAATATAAGACTATAATGGTTTTCCAAACACTTTTCTAATTGACGTCTAGGAGCGGAGGTATTAGATTTCAAATGGCAGAATTAGGAGCTATTTGAACTGTGCAGCATGCCTTCTGTCTACACCAACACCAGGGTCATCAACCAGTGTTGACAAGGCTACTAGACTATGCCTTGAGGCAGCCTCAGGGATGACAGGAGAGGAAAAGTTGATGACAGCACTACTTTCTGATGCTGTGGATTAAAATTAAAACTAGGGCAACACTAAAGCAGCCCAAAAGCAGTTAACACGTGCAGCTTTCAGTAAGCGTGTAGTAATCCTAATACTTGACTAAATCCATCTTAGCTCTTGCTAAAGCAAGCAGAAATCCCTATTTCAGGCTTTTTTAAAGTGGCTTTTTAAAATGTTCTCTTTTCTGCCCTCCTCTAGGAGGACACTGATTCTGACCGCATAGGTGATCAGTGTGACAACAACCAGGACATAGATGAAGATGGCCATCAAAATAATCTTGATAACTGCCCCTATGTGCCCAATGCCAACCAAGCTGACCATGACAAGGATGGAAAAGGTGATGCCTGTGACCATGATGATGACAACGATGGCATTCCTGATGACAAAGATAACTGCAGATTGGTTGCCAACCCAGATCAAGCTGATTCTGATGGTAAGGTGGCCAGTACCATAGTAACATTTTAAGAATATCTTCCAATAGTTTGATGCTATTTTTTCCACACTGTTTCGGGTTGGGCAAAGCTTCTAACAAAAAGATAGAATGGCTGTACTGTTGTTAAGTGCTCCTCAAGTTATGAGCACACTTTCAACTTATTCCTAAGTCACTATCAGACTGGACTGAACGGGCACTTAGTAGCTGTTGTGGCTTCTGCAGTGTGTCTGCCAGCAGTACCTGGGCAGTCAGATGTGCAATTAAGGTTTCAACTCCAAGTTGCAGGACTCAGAAGCAAACAACAATAGTTGATCTAATAGTGAAATTACTTTGTCCTGCAGGTGATGGACGTGGAGATGCTTGCAAAGATGACTTTGACCAAGACAGTGTGCCAGACATTGATGATATCTGCCCTGAAAATGTGGACATTAGCGAGACTGATTTCCGAAGATTTCAGATGATTCCCCTGGATCCCAAAGGAACATCCCAAAATGATCCAAACTGGGTTGTTCGTCACCAGGGTAAAGAACTGGTTCAGACAGTCAACTGTGACCCTGGCCTTGCAGTTGGTAAGTGGAAAATGTAAACTCTAACAGGAATTACACTGTTCCTTGGTTTTGGTTGGAGGTGGGGGGGAAAGGAGGAAGAGGAGAACCAGAGAAACTACTAAGAAATTGTTTACAATTTGTAAATGAGCAGCACCTAAAACCTTCTCCTTTAATGCCCCCATAGGTTTTGATGAATTCAATGCTGTGGACTTCAGTGGCACCTTCTTCATCAATACAGAAAGGGATGATGATTATGCTGGCTTTGTATTTGGCTACCAATCTAGCAGTCGTTTCTATGTTGTCATGTGGAAGCAGATCACCCAGTCTTATTGGGACTCCACACCAACCAAAGCTCAAGGCTACTCAGGTCTTTCCATCAAAGTTGTGAATTCCACCACTGGTCCAGGAGAACACCTTCGTAATGCTCTGTGGCACACAGGAAACACTCCTGGCCAGGTAAGCGTGGCACTCTGGTAACTTACTCTTCTGCACTGTAAGGCAGGCTGTTCTTCCAACAACTTAAACATTTACGGGGGTCTGCACATGCTGATCAGAATGGCATAGTTGTCTTGGCAAAGATGAATAACTTTAATTATCTCCAATCATGCAAAATATTGTATAAAATTAACAGGATTGTATGCTGCAGACAGTCTTTCCAGCAGCAGTGAATCAATTGTTTCTGGAGTGGTGGTGTAGTTTCCTATTTATATATAAATAAGTAAACTTAAATGCAGTTGATGTCAAAAGACCCCATTAGAGAGCCTAATGACTGACTTTAAGCCTTTACTAGTCCATAATGATGATCATCAAGGCACCTTCATGCCAAAATAATGGCTGTGTTATCTCAGGCCTTTGGTTAATTAAAAAAAAACCCTATTCTTTTGTAGGTGAGAACTTTGTGGCATGACCCTCGTCACATAGGCTGGAAAGACTTCACTGCGTACAGATGGCGTCTTAGCCATAGACCAAAGACTGGTTACATCAGGTGAGCATCATCCTTTTTTCTTAAATAATTATCACAAGGAAAGTGGGCATCTGTAAAGATGAACCTAACAGAAGCTTGTCAAAGATGGCTGACCTATTGTCTCTTTGTAGGGTTGTAATGTATGAAGGGAAGAAAATCATGGCAGACTCAGGACCAATCTATGATAAAACCTATGCTGGTGGTCGGCTAGGATTATTTGTCTTCTCTCAAGAAATGGTGTTCTTCTCAGATCTTAAATATGAATGCAGAGGTAAGGGAAGACACTTTGTATTTAAGAGATCCTATATAAATGAATGGTTCAAGAAAACTGCTCTCAAGAAAAAGAATGGATCAAGAAATAAGAGCTAAAAGGGGAAGTTCACCCATGATCTTTCTGCCTGCAGATCTCACTTGAGATCAAGCTGTGAAACAGGACACCTTCTTAATGAACTCTTCACGGTTAGGAGTTTAAATGTATAAAATCTAAGTATATTTCCATCCTGTTATTTCAAAGCATCAGAAATCCAGGTTAATTTCAAGATATGAAATATTATCTTGAATGTCTTTTAAAATGCTGACTGGAATGAATCAACATGGCTGAGAAAGTCAAGGTGAAAATGCAAAATATTGACTTCAGCAAGTAAGAAATTAGTGTCTAACATGCAAAAAACTCATGTGCTTAAAAGCAAGCCAAAAGTAGAAGGTTGTCCATACATGGCGTTCTTGCAGTTCAGCAGAGATAAGTGCATATGACTAGTTCCAGGTGCCCTAGCCTTCTTAACCGTTACATAATGAAGTCACAATTTATCTAGACTAGATTCTGAAGTCTAACTCAAAGTACCTGAGCACTTCCAGTTTTCTTTACCAATATGTTCTTTACAAATGTGTGTCTAGGGATTAAAGTCTAAGACATAATCACATGTAATACACAGAAGTATTTAAATATCTTAATTTTTTCTCTTTCACAGATCCATAATCACAAGGTTATTGGATCCAGAGACTATTTAAAAATGCTGGTATTGCACCTTCTGAAACGTTTAGCCTTACAAATCCTGGGACCATTATATTATTCCTTCCTTTCTTCTTTCTGCATAAATGTGGACTCAAAACACATGACCTGCCTCAAGAGAATGCTTTTGAGAGAACGAAAGTGAGAACATACTTGGTATCTGACCTCTGCTGAAGTGGAAGGAAACAAATGTGTCCTGCAAATGAGAATTGTCTTCACTGAACAAGCACACTTCTTTCAGTAGGAAAGACATTTGTTTGCTGTTTATCACAGTGCAGTGTCACTGCCTCTTTAACTGGAGGTCCCATGGAGTAGCATTTTGTAAAAAGAACATCTTTGGATGTGCTGTGGACTACTTAAACTGAAGACCTTTCATTGTGGGGGGGGGAAGGGTTTTTGGGTGGGAGGGTGAACTCTAAGTCTTTTTTCTTTATGGGGGAGAGGAATCTTCTTAACGAGCGCTGCGCTACCTTGGTTTACATCCATTTAATTTGGAGAAATGATTATCATTTTATGTCATATCTTTCAAATGAAAACACAGCCTTTTACTTGTGGTGAGTTAGATCAGCTGCTCTATTACACAGGGTGAAACAGATATCCTAAAACTGATTTTCATGGTGGGAGAGAAAAAAGGATAAAAACTGGCACACTGGATGACACCAGCTTTGGGAGAACTGGGATTTACAATTAGACTCTGTTTTTTCCTGATTAGATGCAGATCTTTCTTACTTTTAAATGTTTTTTCAGATATGGTGCCAGAAAGCACTGCCATCTCAGCTAGCACTGTGCTGTCCTTCAGGAAACCAGCATGTGCTTCACTTTTTATGGTTAAAAAGGCACAAAAACAATAGTAATGAAAACATTCCTTTTCTACATGCCATAGAGGCTCTAAACCCCCTGCTTCTTTGGAGGGGAAGGGGCCTGTAGATAAAGTACTGAAATTGTAAAATATTTATTTTTACCTATCCTTGATGTTATAATGACTGAGGGATTATTGATTAAAACAACAAGAAATGCGTCAAGACTATCCACCTAATCATTGTTACAAGTCTTCATGACTGTAAGATTGTAAATACAGATTATTTATTAACTCTGTTCTCTATTGAAACTAGAGGGGGTTTAGTTGAAAGAAAAAAAATCTTGTCTGGAGCAGATAGTGGCGATGTATTTGTTACAAAGAGCAATTTTTCCCATAAAGGCTTTGAGGCGCAGGGAAAAGTGGCGGGGTGGGGAATGGGATGTTTGTTTTTCTCAGTCTGAGCTCAGTGTTGGCTTTTCCTTCCTTTGTGCAAGGCAGTTGGTAGCCTGGCAGGCAGCTGATCTGCCGAGCTATGGCTCAAGTCCCTTTAGATGGTAGCGGTTCCTGTCTCCCGTGCGGAGAGGTGAGGGAGGTAGGCACGATGACAGCAGTCAGTAATTAGTGTGCCCATTTGAATGGTTATTGTAATGAGCAGTGTATGGCTACAGAAGGAATTAGTCACAGACTAGACAGAATTCCAGGAGCTCCTTGCAAAAGAGGGAAAGGGCTTGATGTACATTAACAGAAGACTGTTTTTCCCTGATAGAAGGGGCAGCATCCTTATACTATTTCCTTGTCCTTTCAAAAAAGGAAAAGAAATGAACACAGTGAAAGTTTTACGTACAAATATTACCTCATTGTTGTGTGACTGAGAAAAACCTTTGGATTAAGCAGAGTTCAAATGTCTAACAAAGTTTAAAGCTACTGTAGTACTAAAAAGTTAATGCTGTACATAGTCAAAATTTCTTTGCAGAAAATGTATTCCCAGTAAGGAAATGGCATTGGAAAAGACAAATGTCAAATACAATTTCTAATGTTGTGTTATATTTTTTCCTGTCATCTTGTATACCATTGCTTGTATTTTTATAAATTATTTTTCTTGTTGCCATTGTAATAGTTAATCACATAATTGTGTAGATATGCTATTTAAATAATTTATCATGAAATGCTACCTGTAGAGTTAGTATTTCTATTTTTATAAAATGTTTGCACACTGAACTGAAGATTTTTTGCTTCCCTCCTCCCAATGTTTTTGCTAGCATAATTTTCTAAGAACATGCTTTTTTGTAAACATTTTTAACCATTTTCCATTTTAAAGTTGTGTAAGTTGTACAATAAAGCTTCTTACATACAAAGAACAATAAACCACCAAGGACATTTATATTTACACCTTTGTGCTCTAGTTTTGTTCGTGGTTTGTTTATACTTCTGTGGATCACTGATCTGCGACCATCTAGGTCTGTTGGTTATGTTAAAGCAAAACACTTGACACTAAAACTATGACAAGAGGGGATGCACCTGAGCTCTCACCCCAGGTATAACAGCTCTTGTTTGCTGGGATTCAGAAGGCTTCAGAAATCCTGCCCTTGATGAAGCCACAAGGCAAAACACTCTTTGAAGGATTTTAATCAGGCCCAGGCTGGCCTACCCACCATCTCTTTCTCTCCCATGAAGAGGCACCAGGATGACTGTCTGTCTGCAGGGGCAGATGACTATCTGTTAATGTCTGTTCTAGACTGAGACTACTAGTGTAATCAAAAAGCTGATGATGTGGCACTATATCAACTGCTGGAACATGCTGCTAAAAATAAGAGCAGTCAAGACTAGTTGCTCAGTTTTTACTTACAGCAGCAGTTTGTTTCATGAGCCCTTTAGCAAAGCCAGGTGCTGTATGAGGAGTGCTAGATAGCCAGGAGAAGTGTATTTATGGGGTCCTGCAGGTACACAAGATTAATTTTTACATCTCCTTTTCCTGAGAATGCAGAGTCCTGTTCTATGAAGATTTTTCCTATTTTTCTGTAACTAAACTTTTGAGGGCAGTCCTGTATATTTTATTTTATCCCACTGACAACAAGGGGAAAAAAGACAAAAAACTCCCACCCTGTTGCTTCCAAAACATGAGTGGCTGCTGCATTTCTGCCCTTGCCAGTTACAGGATTGTCTGTGTCACTTCTCTGGAGTGAGAAGTAGCAGTCTCTTGCAGGATTGCACTGTCAGCGTAACCCATCCGATGTCAGCTGGGCCTGCTGTACCAAATGCCATAGAACGGTTTGGGTTGGAAGGGACCTCAAAGATCATCTAGTTCCAACCCCCCTGCTGCGGGCAGGGACACCCTCCACTAGACTGGGCTGCCCAAAGCCGCATCCAACCTGGCCTTGAACACTTCCAGGGATGGGGCAGCCGCAACCTCTCTGGGCAACCTGTTCCAGTGCCTCACCACTCTCACAGTAAAGAATTTCTTCCTAACCTCTAATCTAAATCTCCCCTCCTTCAGCTTAAACCCATTATCCCTTGTCCTGTCACTACACTCCCTGATAAACAGTCCCTCACCAGCTTTCCTGTAGGCCCCTTCAGGTACTGGAAGGCCGCAATTAGATCTCCCCAGAGCCGCCTTTTCTCCAGGCCGAACAATCCCAACTCTCTCAGCTTGTCCTCATAGGAGAGGTGCTCCAGCCTGGAGCAGTCCTGATCTCAAACTCTCTTCTTGCCTCCCAGGGGCACCAAGAGCCAGAACTATAAAAAACAAAGTTCCTACCACGACAAATCTCTTTACTGTACTTGCAGAAAGTATGAGATACTCTGGACTTTTAGAAAACGAATTAGCTGTATGAACAGATATATCTATGTATGGATATATGCAGATGTAAGTTTAAGAAAGAGACCTGCTGCTGATGCGGGAGAAGATAGCCTTGGTAGCCCATTCCAGTGACCTTGTCGGAGCCCAAGCCAAACTTCCATGCTAATTTATTGCATGCATTTATGTAGCTTATACCAGTGACGCATCTGAATTGGGGATGATACATGCCTTAGCATAATAAAGGCAAGCCGTATGCCTGGTGTTAACCCATAGGTTAAGTCCACCCACTTGTTACTTGGGCAGTGTGAATACAATAGGACACAAGAAAGAGCTATAGATGATATAAGTTAGGCCTGTACTTGCCCAGTGCAACAACTGTTAAAGAAAAACTCAACAGGAAGAGCATGGAAAATTGCCACATTCCACAGGGCAAAAACTCCATAGGTGAAGCCTGTGGGAAATACGCTGTTCCCAGCTCCCTGGAGTTGGGACACGTAAGTGTACCAACTACTGCGTGCCACTTCTAGTGTTATTGGGTACCTGGCCAACATTTTGCATAAATAATCTTTGGGTTTCGTGCTACTGCAGAGAGTGCGATGTTTTCTTACCATAGCACGCTCTGCTCAGAGCCCATGCAAATACAGTAGCTTAAGTTTTCAAGTGGTCATCTGCATCAAACCAATGTTCCAGAGGTATAGCAGTTTAACCTGTAGACATTGATAACCTATGAAGATAAAGACTGAAATGACAGTAACAAGATCTGCATCTTAATGACAATAGTGCATTTTTTTTACTGATATTGCCATGATTTTGTACTGAAGTCCATAGTATCGTCATTGGTTGATTTTTCAACATAAATTCATTTTGGAAAGGATTGCTGAGATTACAGAAAAGAGCATCTTAATATAACCACGAGGGGATTTCTAGCTCTTATTTCTCATCTTTTCCAAGAAAGAAAGAACAGGCGCACAAAGTTGTATGAATATTTAAGCAGAGTTATGATGACGGGAAGAGAACTCATCAAAGTGTTTGGCAAGCAAAAGTCTTAAAGGTAAAAATCTTCCATTGGAAATCCATACAATTAGGCAAGTATCACAGAGAGACTTGGATTTGCAAATTTAGACAAATCCCAGGAAGCCCAGCCATCATTTGTCTTTAATTTTTCAACTGCTTTCAAATTCAAGAACTGCTAGCCTAGGCAACACATACAAGAGCTAAACTGAGTGTCCCTTAGATGCTGTGTCAGTCTCCCTTGATGATTCCACTCACAAAATGTGTATGGAGAGACCATTTTCGTGTTATTGTAAAATTAGGGTAGAATGCCTCTGGCAATACCCTTCCCACCAAAAGTATGCATACCAACTACACAAAGCAAACAATAGGAAAATAATAGCGTAGAACAGTATTTTCACAAGAAGATCGCAATTTTTTTAAGCAGAAAAAAAAAGAGGTTCTAAATACAGAATACCTGCCTGTAAATCAAAATTATTCATGCACTTGAGCACTCTAGAAATTAATACACACTTGTGAACGTTCCAGTTTGCTTTTTATTTAAAGCATAATAGATAAGGTACTGCAGATTCAATTGCAAACAGTGAACTATTTCACATAGACTTAAATGACAGGGAGCCTTTTATTCTAACTACTGCACCTGGATTCCAGCCAATCCCTCAATGAAACGTATAATTGGATAACTGTAGGTTATAGCATTAGTAGTATTCAAGCGCCTCTATTCCATTTAAAAAGGAAACAGTTTTCCTGACCTTTAAATCTAGCTACAAATAAAAGAGCAATTATTTCTCAATAAATAAATCTGCTGAAAATTTAAAAAAATTAAAAAAGGAAAAAAGTCACAGCTGTTGTTTTTCCTAGATTTCAAAAACCTTCCTAATTCACCAACTTCCCAAGCATCTGCCAAACCACCTTGTCTTCTGTGTCTACCCTTCAAACTGTGAAATTCCCAGAGGTGGGGCTATTTTTCTGTAACGGGGGGAGGAAGCACTCTTGGCAATCTAAACAGTGGAGCAGATTTTGAACCTAAAAGCAAAAGAGAGAGATCTCATCTAAAGCTGTGGTTAGAAAGCCTTTCGAAGAAGGGAAACAAAACAAAGAAAGAGGTGCATTCTCATGTTATTTGCTGAAATTTTATCTCGAAAATAGGGGAGTTTAAGAAAATATAAAAATTAATTCTATTATTATTGAAATTACAGAAATTGAGCTGCAAACAACAGCCTCTCACCTATCCCTCCATGACTGGGAGGTAAAATTGCACCCCTTCTAACCCACGAATTACTGGCATACTTTTTTGCACTTCTAAACCAGTGCTTGCTACTCTGATGACATGTTGAAGCAGCTCTTTCCTCTCTGATCTATGCAGCAGATCATTTTTGCACAGCCTGTTTTCCCTCTGTGCTCAGCATGCCCACGGACTCTGCAGGAGTTCTGCTTGGGAAGTGAGAGGGAAAACATGCGCTACAGATCCACAAAGTAGATACCGGCCATCGTTTGGCTTGGAAAAAAGCATTTGGCTGAGAATTTTTGTGGGGTGTTTTCCTCTTCCTTTTTTTTTTTTTAAAATGATGAAGCTGGAAATTTTTTCATCCCTTGATAGACTTATTTTAATTTAAACTTGAATTCTGGACATAAAAGAATAACTTCAGTCATTTTATCATTGTTGTCTATAGTAAACAAACTTACTTTTTTTTTTTTTAATCAGGATATTTAGTCTGTCACTTTTCTTTGAAATGGAAAAGACCCTCAACCACTCTAAATCTACATAATAACTGTAAATCTGGACTGAACATCTTGTATTGTTTCAGTATACTGAAATCAACACTACAGTACTTTAAATCCTCCTACTCAAATATATGTACTTATACTATATATTATGGGATGTATTATATATGATACGTATTAAATGAATACATATAATTTATATATACTTATATATATACACATATCGTTCATGAAAACGCAGTTTAACCTTTATTTTCCTCTTTCAGAGGCAAACACTATGGAGTTTGTAATTTAAAAGGGCAAACCATGCAGCATCGAAACATACCCACTAGAGTAAATCACTATCCACAGCTGAGCACAGGCCACCACGACCACCAGCGCTGTATGTATATTGCTGAGGATTCTCAGTGACAATGGCAGAATGGTTTGGTCAGAAAATGGCTCAGAAAATAGACACCAGCACACCAAACATCTTCTCTTCGTGGGTGTGTGGCTTTCACCAATATTAAATTTTTGGAACAAAATTATCTATCTTGTGCTGTAAAATCATAGTGGGAAATAACTGAAGGAGTACAAACCAGCACAAACCGGCATGCATACACGAAATTTCTTATTCCTCAATATAAAACAGATCTCAAAGCCCAAAAGTCAGAGGAAAACTTTAAAAATCAGTGTCCGGTGCTCTGCTGTGTATTGGGATGAACAGAGCTAGGAAAGACTGTAAAGCAGCTAGTTGTCAAAATCTTTTACCAAATGCAACTTACATTGAATGAAGGTATGTATTTTGGAAAATCTGTTTCCAAATCCTGATTTAGGCTGCAAATGAAAATTCATCTAAATATCTCCATCACCATTGCTGCATCACTCCCCGAGGAGAAGCCGCCGCATTCCAGTGCAGCTGGAATTCTAGTGGCGAGCTCGACGGAGGGGTTATTGCAGGTCACAACCCAGAGACGCTAGAAAAACAAAGAAAAACCCATGAATCCTCCTGGGCTCAACTTTCTTTTTGCTCTGATATTGGTGATGTTTCAGCAAATGACCTTGTCACTATATTTTATATAATATCTCCATTATTCTGTACCCCATACCAGTAAACATTTTACCAAATGATTTTATTTCTTACGGTTTTACTCAAAACTGAAAATAAAGAAAGGAGAGCTTGAATTGATATTTCACCTGTAACATCAAGCAAGAAATAAAAATCTTCCCGAAGAACCTGTTATTTAATATAACTGCAGATAAATATGAGGTCAGTAATTTTTGACACAGTCTCTGAGCTCGGGTACTGCCCCTAAGCGCCTTCAGAACAGCGTTTCATGAGCGCTGGGTCCCTGCGGTTTGCGGTAACTACAACTGGTGCAGGGTGCTCGGCGCTTCCCAAGACCTGAAGAAGTGAAGTGATCGAGTTCCTGTCAGAATATACTCTTCAAGTCAGTAGTCATTCAAACATGCCTGCTTAATAAAAAGTTGCAGTCATGGCTTCAGGAATATTGTAAGGCTTAGTCAGCAACAAGCTCTTCCTTCAGGGTGCAAGAAAAGCTTTTTCATAACAGCGAGAGATTTAAGACAGCAAAATACATCAGAAGAGTAAGAATTATTATTTCTCTTAATATGCATTGTAGGTGTTCTTCACATAAACTTGAAACAGAACTTAGTTTTCTTCAAAAAACTCTCCGAGCACTTTAACACTGTTTTTGAGAAGGACTCCATAAAACATGAATTCCAGGTGAAAATAAGTGGACTGTGAAAGATTACAGCCAGTGGACAGTCCTGCACAAATATCATGCAGGCACAGAAAATACTCTAGAAAAAACTTTGACGGTATTGCTTTGATTATAGTTATGGTAAAAAAAATTATGACACAGACTTAAAATTTTTAAGGAAGATAAGAAATACATCTAGGTGACATTTGCAAAGCTCCATGAAACGTGTTTACAGCAATCCTATGCAGAGTAATGGAACTACGCAGAACCCCCCCCAGTATCCATGGACTTGTTACTGCTGTTGCAAAACAAGTAAAAATATCAGAAAATAAAAGAATAAATAGCAGTTGCTTATCACAAATATAGTGTCCCATTTACATTTTTAATTAAAAGAAAGTAGCTTGGATACTGATCTCTCTTGTACCCACAAGATTACCACTTCCTCAGGAGTGTACATCCACTCAGACTGGCAGCTCTGGAAATGAGATTAAAATCTGGGCCAATATGTGCATTAATTTAAACATTCACATTAGTTCTAGTAAGCTTTATGCCATAACACAGCCATTGTATAGTTAACGTTGTATGTTGAATGTTAAATGGGTAGTATAGTATCTGAGACAGGATTTGTCCTTTTAGCTTGTGTCAAATGAGAGCAGGGCAGTGGGAAAATCTATTGAGTTTTCTGTTCCAGAATATCTCTCCTGACTCTCTCCTCAAAAAACCCAAAACCAACCAAACAAAAAAAACCCCAAAAACAAAACAAAAAACGCACCCCAACTTTAAAAGAACCACGTTCTTTAATAATTTCTTCTTATTCTGACGCTACAGTGCATGAAATGAAAAACTAACCATCAGCTCAGTAAATAATTAGAAAATTCAGGAGAAACAGTGAGGAGTAGACAAGCAAAAACTTGTAATGAATTTTTATTATTACCTCAAACACAAAGCAGCTGTATTACCCTCCCCCCAGCTAGCCATTACTATAAGGTTTCACAATCCAGTAACTGCTCGGCCAAGCTTCAGAGCTCCTTCACTTTTATTCGCACCAAGCCCTCATGAGGGATTGCAATCTTTCATCGCTTCGTTACGCTTCTCAACCAGAGGGTAAGACTTTGCTGTACGGTTACACTCTTCGCAGGATGAAGAATCAGATACAGCCGGGCAGACTGGTGCTGAAGTTCGGATCCAGCGAGGACTTGTGCTGGTCTTTGCCTTTGGTCAAACCAGCAGTCCAGCAGACAGCCCTGGGGCAGAAGATTGAAGGTGTATTTGGGTCCTTCTCGGAGTCAGGGCTCAGCAGTCAGGCTGCAAGCTCCCGCCAACCGCACTGGGATAATGGAGGGCAGGTTTAACTAACGACATGAAAAAAAGGAAATTGTGTGTAAAGGAGGAAAGATAAAATTATTTGTAAAAGTACGTCACGTAGATGCCCACATACCCAAGAGCTGGGCCACTGAAGAACATCAGAAGAACCAGGACATGGATCAGGCTGCTCAGATTGAAGTGGCTCAGGTGGATCTGGACCAGCAACGTAAGGGTGAATTATTTATAGCTCGGTGGGCCCATGACACCTCAGGACGTCAAAAGGAAGGGATGCAACATATAGATGGACTCATGATCGAGGGGTAGACTTGGCCATGGACACTATCGCAGACGTTATCCATGAATGTGAAACATGCACTGCAATCAAGCAAGCCAAGCGGTAAAGCCTGTCTGGTATGGAGGACAATGGCTGAAATACAAATATGGAGAGGCCTGGCAGACTGAGTATATCACACTCCCACAAACCCGCCAAGGCAAGTGACGTGCTTACAGTGGTGGAAGCAACCACCGGATGGCTGGAAACATATCCCATGCACCGTGCCACTGCCCAGAACACTGTCCTGAGTCTTGAAAAGCAAGTCCTGTGGCGACATGGCACCCTAGAAAGAATTGAGTCGGACAACAGGACTCATTTCCAAAACAACCTCATCGACACCTGGGCCAAAGAGCATGGCATTGAGTGGGTGTGTCACATCCCCTACCATGCACAAGCCTCCAGGAAAATTAAAGAATACAATGGACTGCTAAAGACTACACTGAGAGCAACGGGTGGTGTGACCCTCAAACACTGGGACACCCATTTAACAAAGGCCACCTGGTTAGTTAACGCTAGGGGGGCAGCCAATCAAACTGGCCCTGCCCAGTCAGAACTTCCATGTACTGTAGAGGGAGATAAAGTCCCCGTAGTACAGATGAGGAATATGTTGGGGAAGACAGTCTGGGTTAGCCCTGCCTCAGGCAAAGACAAGCCCATCTGCGGGATTGCTTTTGCTCAAGGTCCTGGGTGCACTTGGTGGGTGATGCAGAAGGATGGTGAAGTCTGACATGTACCTCAAGGCAATTTGATTTTTGGGTGAGAATAGCCAATAAATTAAATTGTATGATGTTAATTGCTAAATAATATTTTATGTCATCACTGCTATGATTGCTACATGCCATAACAACAGTATTACAGTAAGGATCACCCAGACTAATGAAGAATGAACTTTGATGAAACTGCGCAAGGTGTAGATGTGATGAAACCGACACTGGCTTCAGCAATGGGCACCCAGCAACTTCCTTGAGGCTGGTATCTTCGGGGAGTGATGCAGCAACGGTGATGGAGATATTTAGACCATGGGCATGGACCACACCAGATACACCAGCCGTGAGTTCTGGATGCAGCATGCAACAATCCCACAGCACACACCATCCCTCCTGCCCTGAGAGACTGTTATGACAGGTGGAGCCCAAAGTCATGGATTAAATGAACTCCACAGACATTTTAGAGGGATGGCCAATAGACTAAGGGAATCATACCTGTGTGTACATATCAAACGACAGGAAAAGTGATGGTGATTAACTGAAATGTATTGGGAAGTATAGGACCTGTGCACGATGTCGATGGTATGGAATAAGGGGTGGATACTGTCCTGGTTTCGGCTGAGATGATAGAAAGAAAATTTACTCTAGCAGCTGGTATAGTGCTGTGTTTTGGATTTAGGATGAGACTAATGTTGATAACACAACTATCAGATACACAGCCACACAAATGTGTACATTTATTTATTAGATAGAATGGTCCCAGGAAAATTAATGAAATGCAAGAGTTTATTGTGAAATCAAACTGCAACAATATCTGATGATGATAATAATAATAATCTCTTCAGAATAAATCACCTCATGGAACAGTTTTCAATGATAATTCATTGCCTTCAGAGTGTCTGAAAACCACACTTTTAGAAAAAACATGTAAAGAAGCATATAATCCATCTCCCCTCAACTTTCAATCTTCATGTCATCTGTAAAAAAGAAAGGAATCATATGCTGACATACTACAAGCACAATAGTATTTGCAAGAGGAAAAAGCAACAGCGGTTTGTGATATAACTTCTACTTAAAACTTAATATAGTAAAAAAAAAAAAAAGAGCTGGAAATAATTACCAATTGGCTCATACAACTGAGAAATAACAACTTTTTCATATCTGTATGTGGGTAAGTGGCTTTTGTTTCGCTCAGTAAACATCACCTATATTTACATGCATATGACCCTGATGCAAATTCAAGAATTCTTTCAAGAAGCAGGAATTACTTATCTCTGAAAGCACATGAGAGTTTCCTTCAGATATATATACACACAAGTATATAGATAGATATGAATGTTAATAATTGTGATTTCCTTAAATAATGTATTACAGTAAATCTGTATCGCAGACTTCAGTACCATAATGACTGCAAAACCAAAATTCTGCTAAACGAGATTGACACAAACAGTTTTGTTTGCTTCCACAGCACTATACAGAGTTTAAACAACGCGTAGCAGGCCAGAAAAATCAAACTGTTTACAGAAGATTATGCACATATGTCTAAATGACCTCTAGAATTAAGACCATAACAAAGCTCAACTATGTATATATCTCTTAAAAATAAAAATACACCTGACACCTTCATCTGCCTTAAACTAGACTCCACTGGGATCTCCATTCCTCCATACATTAGCACATCTAATCATGTCTGAACTAACAGCAAGCTTACCTATAGAATACATTAGGCAACTTTGCAAATTTGATAAAAATCACAGCTTTTTGCTTATGGAATAATTGCTTAAGATAGAACTGAGTCACCTTTGTGGGAAACAAATTAATTCCGTGGAAAGGTATCAAGGTTTTCTGGTTTCTGCTGTACACTTTCTCGTAAGCAGTACATCGACAAAAACAATAAGAATGGACTGCCCTCTATTTAAATGCTAATTTTAGATGTATATTTTAGCATTAGAGTAATATTAACAGAATACAATCAATCTGAATATAATTAATTTAAACTTATGGATAACTGCAAAATACTTGGCACTAATACAAAAACAATTACAAACCTCTGATGTGGGTTTTATTTTGCACTTGCTTTTATTGCCCTTAAAGATTACCTGTTCACACCATTTTTAAAAATCAGACGCTGACACAAAGACTCAAAGCCTGATGAGGTAATGATATCTGTAATTATATTCTTGGGTTTGTTTTTAGGTTTTTAGTAAAAACGAAGAGATTTTGAGACTGTGAAAATTCAGAACACTTTTTTTCCCCAAAAAAAGTATTTGGTAAGCAAATGATAATAAACTCAAGATGTTCATTAACCATACAGATTTGAGGTCTGTACGGTTGAACATTACTCAGCCACTACTGAAAATAGATAATCGAAACATTCTATTTCATTGCCCTAACACAACGCATGTTTATGACTCAAAGATATTTAAATTATTGTGTGATAAACGTTAACACATTCACTTTAAAGACTTTTACCATGAGATGTCCCATATGGATATTTACTTAACAGCTGAAATCTCCTCTTTCAATAAAATTACCTCATAGCGACTATGTCTGCTACATGTATAAACAGTTACCTGCTCACTTCACTACATAGGGGCTACAGTGCATGGTGTTTTGCTTGATTTAACAGATCCCATCTTAAAAAACAGTACTAAGGAGAGAAGGTAGTTGCGGCTGAGTCACACTTGACTCTGACTGTACTACATCTATTCAGACTAAAGGAGAACTTTAATTCCTGTGAAGGCAGCCAAGTTAAAGTTGAATTTTTCTCACCGTTGGTTGCTGAAGGTGGTGGTGTAGTATGTAGTCATGTTAATCCTGCACAAGGTCAGGTTGCCCCTGGCAGAGACGATTCTCTGTGGTGTTCCCCATCACCACCACTGCCACCCCACTCTCCTCTGGGGCAGACCACTTCCTTCTTCCCTTGCTCCACTCTTCTGATGCTTGCATCTACATGAAGAGCAAAGCTGACATGTGAAGTTAGCTGAAAACTAACCTACCAAAAAAAAAAAACCCCAAACCCCCAAACCAACCCCCAACCTTTTCTACAGCTATTGTATTTCTGTTTTCTTCCTATTGCAGCTATGGCCTAAATCTCATAATGGGCAAGTATGGCAAGTGAGTCTGGATACCAAGTTTGTCTGGCAGTGTAAAACCAGCAATAACAAGCCTTCTTGCTTTCTGATCCGTGGAATCACTTTAAAATCATATTAACATTCCCTTCAATGTAGAAAGGTTAAGTACAAACTATCAAAGAAACAGTTGTGATCATAATTAAGAAATTATAACATAGTAAAGAAGTAGCAGAATGTTCTTCTAAATTACCAATGAACATGAAAATATGTTTCTCTAAATTCAGAATAGATTACCAGTATAACAAAGGTCTATCTTGGCAAACCTAGCAAAATTTATTGATTTCTAATACAATTAAACTATAGCACTTTAATCACAAACAACTTCATACTGTCACAACTTTTATGAAAGAAATGAAAGATGTAGATGGAGCTGCCTAAAATCTGGTTTATTTGAAAGGTTTGCTTTCCAGGAAGAGAAGTGGTCTTAGGCTAAAAATCTAAATGTAGATTTAGATTACAATATCACTATATAATTGCATTTAAGTAAAGGACATAACAAAGAGAGACATTTCCAAAATCTTTTTATAATACCAGATAGGGTGAATTTAATTTTTTTGCTGGTTAAAGTCTACTATTTCTATACTGAACTAAAAGTAATTTATAGGAATTATGCAGTATTTATTATTTTTTTAATCTTCGATGCATAAATTAAAGCAATTTATATATATCCCTTAAAGCAATTTATTATTTTTAATATAGCTAGGTCATGTTTGTTTCTATACTACCAAGTGTATCTTACTAAAAAAATTCAAGAAACACTTGGATTTTTGTGTGAATTGTTATACCAACTACTGGGAGAATATTTGCTCACCACAGAACAGTGAACATGACTTTCTACTACCAAAAAGATAATCAATATGTGTTGTCAACGCTGTTTTCCAGTTGACAGAATTAATCAACATCAATATTATATTTCATAAGAGTCCTAGTCTTATAGTCAATTATGTCAGGGCAAGAATTTTAATAAACGTTCTGTTATTTTGTATGTATTATTTATGGCACAGTCTTATGTTTTGTAAAAGTCCATCCTTGCCCCACCATAATAATCAGTGTGTATTGGTGCATACCTTTGGTGAGAACCTGCTTGGGTTTTTTTCATCATAATCAAAAGCCTATTCTAAAGGGTTGTTAAGAGTCTCACCAACTTTGGTTTGCAGTGGTATGCCGAGAATGTCAGCCTCTGTGGATGGCTCATTGTTCATGCTGATGCAATATAATGGTTCACCCAAGAAAGAAGGTTTCTTCAACCTTTTTGTGTTGAGTGCTCTTGACATAAAGTAACCTTCAGTAATACTCTTATCTCCCATCTTCTGTAAACCTTCTAAGTCATCAGGTTCCTCTGTTTGGGCCAATGAATCCTTTGATAAGTGACTATCAGCCAATGCTTTGCTGATATAGTAGCCAGGCATTTCACTTTCTGCATTAACACATAAGCTTTTGTCTTCAAGTCCAGGCTTTTCCTGAGCCGTTAACATCCCTACAATATGGTCTTCAACTAACATTTTGGAAAGAGTAGATGTGGACTGAAAAGTGGAGTCTTGACTTGTGTAACAAGGGGGACTTAATCCGCAAGAAAGAGATTCCTGAGACTTTGGCATGGTAACGTTGCTTATTGTTCTCTGAGGCTGCATACATTCTTCCAGAAGGGTCTTAAGCTGCTCTTCAGAGAGGCCCGTTTGTTCTTCAGTCTGAAAAAAAAAAAAAAATGGGGCAAGAATTTCTTCTGTCAAAATATAATTAATGAAAAGCAGCACCATAAAACAGTTTGAGAGATGCAAAAGCACTGGCAGAACTCTTAAACTGATATCAATATTTTTCAGTTCAAAGTGAATTTAAATATACATTTACATAATTACCTTGTGTATGTAACATCTTCACTAGGTTCTAGATAGATTAGATGCTAAAAGTTAGGACATAAGTCTGATGACCACAAGGTGCTGAGAGGCCTTTGATTTTGCTTAGTCTTCCACTAGATATCACTGTTCTGTAATTACCAAAGCACATACTTTTTCATGTATACTGGTTTGTCGTGTATCCTGGTTTGTCGTGTATGCACACAGACACACACACGCTTCAAGATTTTAGTTACTGAAAGCAAACCAGCACATTGCTAAAAGACTTTCAGCTGTTGGGGAGATGCAACTGGGGTCACAAATGGTTTTGGACAGCACTGACGCACAACAATTGTCACATATTGACTGAAGTATTGCCAGCCGCTCACTGTAGAAATACAACATAGCCTCTCTCAACCAGGTGAGAAAAAGCACATCAGTTACTCATCTACAGGACCTACCATGTCAAGTATGTCCCACGACATGACAGAAGAAAGCCTCATCTTCTGTATGTAAGTTTAACTGCTTTCTATGAGCTGTCACTGCTTGGATAGCTCACAGATGTATCTTTTGACTCAATTTCTTATTCAGTGGCACACTCCCATGAGTTTATCATGCAGGTTTCCTTTACTGGACATTTCTTAAAATTTGATATTAAAGATCATGACTGATATTAGCTGGTAATGGTGAAGAATAGCAAAGGACATTTTGCTTAGAGAGCTCTGCAGTGGGGAGTTCCTTCTAGCCTTTACAGTCCTTCATGCTCCTTGGTAACAGAGAAGCACAACATTCCCTGACAATTTAAAGATTATAAGGAACAGTACAAGATGTATTTTAGATATGTGTAATACATGTGCCCATGCTGGTTTTACACAACCTCCAAGAGACAAAGGATCAGTTGACAATCTGATGAACTGCCTTAGACTGCAGTGATTTATGGCAAACAACGATGTTATTCACCATGTAATGACTATTATACAGAATTTACATTGTGCTAGAGCATGGAGCTACTCTCATTTCATAGGAAAGATCAATATCAGATGTCTAGCTGATTTTTTCTTTTTTTCCTGAAGATCTCTTATCCAACTACTGTCGTTGATATGACCTTGTTTGATGTATATGACCTGATGAGATCACAGCCCACGTAGCACATGGTTATGGATTATGCCTGAAAACTGATTGTTCATGTTGATGAATGGGGACAGTTCTCAGTCAGGAAGGCAATAGCATTTCTTTGTGAACCTTGTTGTGACTATTAAAGATTACAAGGTGACACTACAAAGTGAACAAGAAAGACATTTTAGGTTACTTTCAGTCACCATTCTATATTTACATGTTCAAACATTAATAATAGATAATAACTGCTACTGTAGACTGATGACAGTTCAGGCACTAGCTGTTGTACTTACTTAAACTCAATTTTATAAATTTACTCAACCTTTTTTCACTAGTCTTTTCCTGCATAGACCAATTTCCTTCCCAAAGATACTTTGAGTTCACTTCCAACACACAAAAGAAGACAAATGCATTAAAGCAATGGAGACAGAAGGTCTTTTAAACAACAACAAAACAAAAAAAAAGCATCAACAGACTATAATTATGTGTAAAGAGCTTTATTTAGATGAATACAAAATCAGGTAATTATATTGAGATTCAGCTAATCTTGGTATCAATCAATGTATGTTTGATTATATAACTAAAATCAAACCACAATCTTAAGCACTTATTTAGATAACAAAGAAAAAATTATGACTTCTTCAAACTTTTCTCAGGCTTTTTTTTTTTTAATCCTAGTGCAGAAAGTACTCACTGCTTAAAAATAAGTAAGAGAAAAACAATTAGTAGCAAAACACATGACAAATCAAAAATGAAACATGGAATTTTTCAAATTTTCACTCTCAACCTAATCTTGAAGGAGTATTTTAACTTGCAGGACACTGTCTGTTTACAAGCAGTCATTATTAGAATGGACTCGCTGTAAGAAACAAGATGCATTCACTCAGGCAGAGCACCACAGGAACATAGTTAGACCACTACTGGAAACACAGCTGCATCTAGAGTATATCCACAGAGCAGAATATTATGCTACGTAAACATAACTATATTTGTATCACAGAAGATTCTCACATCTGCAAACCCACATGGTTTCCCATATGTTTTTGAGTGTGTGGTTCTATACTAACGTATTTCAAAGCTCTTGGCCAAGATCATTTGGAGCTAATTTTATGTTAATGACAGGGCAATTCACTCACTGCAGAAAGGAATTCCGCATCTGGTGTAAATGAGTGACTGAGTATGAAACGAACGTAGTGAGGAAGGTCATCTTGTCCTGACTTTTGCCCTTTTATTCCCCCCCATCCCCACCCCATTTATCTGCAATCTTTTTTTCCCTGTCCAGATTTAATTTTTCCTTTTTTTTCATTTCAGGAAAATCATATGGCTTGTATTGACAATTAGCTCATAGGTTACCTTGATTAGAACCAGAGAGCTAGTTGGGGAGATTTAGAGCCTAAGGCAAATGGGGAGGGAAATGTGTATAACAGACACAGAGTGAAAAACTTTGGTAACTTGTGGGCTGGTTTCCTCCAGAGTGGCAGGCCTGCAGGCAAAGCAGACAGTGTAAAACATTACTCATTTTTATTCTTTCTTTATCTCTTCCTACCTTTGGATTGTTTTATAAGGTAGGCTTGCAAGGATGCAAAGATAAGGAAAAAGAAAGTATTTAACATACCTCTCCAAAAATTACATTTTAAAATAATAAAGGCTCACTGTTTGCAATTTTCTTGCGCCAAAGTCATTTTAGGGTTAAGGAAAAATATACAGTAGATGAGAAGATAGCTCTTAAATAGCCATCAGTCATCCACTCAGCAGCAAGAAATTTATATTGAACTGAAAGCAGAAAGGCTGCTGTTGAAATCAGAAACCTGTGTTTAGGGAAACACATAATACCC
The DNA here is from genome assembly GCF_028858705.1 of Grus americana. Classification (NCBI taxonomy): domain Eukaryota; kingdom Metazoa; phylum Chordata; class Aves; order Gruiformes; family Gruidae; genus Grus; species Grus americana. Next base: position 34,973,641 of record NC_072856.1, on the reverse strand, counting down.
TAAAGAGACACCTCACACCAAACAAGGCTATGCATTTGCAACCAGATGAGCATTTGAACTCGTGGGATCACATAATACAGCAAGTGTATTAGGAGTTCGCAACACATACATTTGCACACACCAGAAGTTTAGAGTCACAAGACGTAGAATCAGTAACACAGAGAAACTTAGGGAGACACTAGATTTTCCTTCTCCCAAGGTTTCACTGCCCTCACTGTAAATCATTTACAACTCCCATACAGAAAAAATACTTCAAGATTTTTCTTTAAAAATACAAGGACATAAAATGAATGTAATTCAAAATGCAGGAACAGCCCACTAGACAAGGGAAAATGAGCTATTAGGTCTGGTTCCCATTAGAAATAGGAAAACCTTTTAATTGTTCTGTCTAATTTTTAATAGGACACTGAGTCCTATTCATTTCCTAGGCTTTTTACCGTTAATGATCCAAAAAACTAATTCCTAGCCTGGAGTTTAGGAGGCTGCTAATGACCTTTACGGTTTATGTGTGGCTAGTTTTTCACACACTTGTGGCCCTTCCCTGACTGAAGATTTCTTGTTCCTTGCTGAATTCCTCGGTGACATGGGTCTATAGAGGAAACCTTACTGCATGTGGTAGGAATGCAAACGTGTAGATCGCTGTGGACAGACCTGCTGTGACTACCGGCTTGCAAGTTCAAAGCTTTAGGCTTGTTTTCCACATCTACACAGCAACAGACAGACTAACACTGAAAGGCCTTATCAGATTTTAGCATGGGGAGAAAGCTAATACTTCAGGATTCTTTCTAATTATAGTAAATAATCAGAAAATGGCACACAGGAAATGAAGAAGCACCAGAAAGCCGGGACTATTTAAGAACTCATATAGCTGGCATGTGTATAAACACATATTCTGTTGCTTGATTTGAAAGTATTACAATCAAGAGTTCTCATGATAGTTTATTTGCTTGGAATAGTTTAGTCTGATGCTCCAATTTACTTACATTTTTACTGATGGGTAGGACTGCAACAGTCAGTTCTAAAGTAACCGCTCCCTTCCTGATAAAAAGACTCCATTTTAAGTGTACACTGATCTACTGAGAAAACATTCAGATTTTTGACATATCAACACAGGAGGTTTTTGGAAGTTTTAGTTATTTCCTGACTTATTAATAGTTTCTCAAACTGCTCTGCTCTGCTTTGAAAAGGCAATGCTTGCCTTGTATCTCCACGCTACTCAACGTGCACCATCAACTCCAAGGTCTCACCATTATGCATCGCACTGAAGCACCATGCACTTGTCTATGAACAGTACTGGTCAGTGCTACTGTGGAATATTATGAACATGCTGCATACAATACCAGACGCATCATGTCATTGGAGAAGAGCTTCTTACAATTTCCAGAAATGCTAAAAGCCCAAAGTTCTTTTGCACCACAGAAGTCAGGGCTGGTGTCCGTAACTTGTAAACTAATTTAAATTATGGGAATATGTCTTTATGAGACTGTTGTGGGTTAACCCCAGTAGGCAGCTAAGCACCACACAGCTGCTCCCTGGCTGGCTCCCTCCTCCTCCCCCTTCAGGGGGACAGAGGAAGAGGAAAGGAAGGGTAAAAGCAATAAAACTTAAGATAGCCTACAGGTTATCCAAGTAAAAATAATTATGACAAGTTCTTGCAGGCAAAATGAATTTAAACATGCATATTTTATTCATTATAAAGAGGCATAATACTTGTTTTTATTTTATCTTTCTCAAATATATCCAGTGAATTGCTTGCGGTTTGAATGTGCAAATAATGAAAAATTGTGCTTCATCATCTATGCCACACCCTGGACCCTTTAGAAAGAGAAAGCAACTGGTTGCCAGAGGTGACAGAAGTAGAAAGAAAAAGGAAGCTAAAATATGTTTTACAATCATTTTCTTCTCATTTGATACCATAGATGCTAAGCTACATTACTTACAGCTGCAGAGTTTGCATGGTACTGCACTAAGATATAATGAAGAGGTTTTGGTGGCTGTAAGTGTGAATTTCTTCTTGGAAGCATATGGAAATAATTTTATAACTTTCAAAGATCCAAAAAGCTTTATTTTTGAATTGCTGCAAGTTGTACTTTTTACTCTTCATTTTCTGAAGCTTACTTTCTATTTTAGCTTCATTTTATGACAGCTTTTGATCTACAGGTTGTGTAACATTTTCTAGGTGCCTGCATATTAGCAATGAAGTTTTCACCCCTGGGCACCAAAATCCAAATTTGTATGTCCTCACCAAAGTTTTAAGAAGGTAATTTTAGGAAACAAAATTTGAAAATTTCACACAGGTCTAAAGTTACTAACATTCCTATCAGGCATGTATTTATTAATAAAAACCTAATATTTTTAAAGTCATTGAAGGCTGAGGGTGTCCCTGCCCGCAGCAGGGGGGTTGGAACTAGATGATCTTTAAGGTCCCTTCCAACCCAAACCATTCCATGATTCTATGATAATTATTTTTCTCAATTGTGTATATATGCATATATGCATTAGAGGAAGATTATGACTTTGAAGGTCTGTTTGCATTAACTGAACCAAATGTAGTACTTGTAACCTTTAGAACCTAAACAGTACTGGATTCAAGCCTTAGCAGTTAAAATATCAAATACAACTCATTAAAATCTGTATTTCCATTAGCACGCTGGCTTCTTCTGTCATTTTAGGAGCTAATATGACATAAGACTTATTCATCATGTTAAAAAGGAATGGTAAGTGAGTTTTCATTTACTGTTACAAAACAGTAAAACTGTTACAAAAATTCCCATATTTTAATACCCAATTAACTTATGAATAGTAGGTTTTACACAACAAAACAAATGGCTGACAAAGGAATATCAAAGGAAATTCTGAACATATTGTCTATAATACCTAAATACAAAAGCAAATAAAGGGTAATAGAAATTATTCTAAATTAAATTAGATCTATTTTCCCCACTTAATTAATCTTTCCTAAAATACTGGTGAGTGTGAAACTATGGCTAAATCTGGTAAAGTCTGACCTTCCTAAAACATAAACTATTATACAGTAAATATAAAATTATATTCAAACAAAAACAAGTTATAAAGACTGTTTTATTAGTGGGTGGGAATTGTTACTACCTAAGCACCTGAGTCTGCTGAGTTAAATGAATTGATAAATCAAATTTTGATAATTAGAGTCTCTTTCAGAGGTACTAAGAGATATTTTATGCATTTGAATTTACTCTGTTTTCTTGAGTTCAGTCCTGTTTCATCTGAATTTGAGAAACCAAACGAGTTGGAAGAGCAAGCAACTAATTTTGCTCTTCTGATGGTGAATTAAAACAAATGCAAGAACACATCTAGTATTCTAAAATCATGAAGACTTTTGAAGCAATAGGATCAACCCACTAACTGCAGATACTACTTCCTTTTAACAAGAAAGCAAGTAGCTTTAAACAGAGGTTGAGTGGGTGGGCTGGTTGGTTTAAACATTTCCAGCATCTTAATGAAATCTGTCTCTGTCCAAGAGATATCCTAAAATGTTATAATGTTATTCTAGTCTCCTCCTTAACTGCAACCAGTGTTTGTAGTGTTCTCGTACCTCTTGCCCTAAGATCCAAATCTCAAAATCCTGGCCGTAACTGTATAACATATGTGACTTTTGGATATATTGTATAATAAAAATATTAATTAGTTAAGTTTCAATAGCTTTTAAACACTTTTGTCTTGCTACTGAATTATACTTCAGCTTCATAAACAGCAAGGCACAAATTTCTAGTAAGCAGTAATCTACAAAGGAAGAAATTTTATTCAGTGTCTTTAATAGAACAAAAGGTAAGAACTACAATTCTAAGTAAACATACATTAAACTGTGTAATTAAATGTGCATAGAGTATATTTTCCTGGCTAGGGCAAAGAGGTACTGACTAAATGTACTGGGCATATTTAATTGAAAGTCAACACATCCTAGTAGTCACTAAACAATAAGAGTCAACTGTTCTTCAGAAAAATAATTTAAAAGTTTCTGAATTTTAAAAGCTGCATAAATGATGATGTAAACCCCTCTTGATTTAAATACTGAACTATGATAAAAGCCTTTAATTTAAATCACTTTGAATTTAAAATCCATCTACTCCAAGGTTGTCAACAGATGTTTTGCAAGAATTCAGCTCTTCTAACTTCAGATTAGTTGAACGTTTAGCTCATCTAAGCTACTGTATTTGTAGATAGAAAAAAAACAAAGCATTGTACTATATATGAGTCACTGTATATTTTTTTCTGTCATTTCTACAATCTTCCTCAACAAATGGATAGCTCCCTGGTTTCAGAGCCCTTGATTTCATATACTTTCAAGTATTCTTAGGTTAGAAAGCAAGCTGGTTTTATTTGAAAACACTCAACATATGTGCAAAAACATAAGACACAAATTCCTGAACTGCTATTTACAATCCATCATTCTGAATACGACTTTCCTTTTCTAGCCTCTACTGAAGAAGCAGAACTTCTGCAATCTAGGCTATTTAGCATTCAAAAACAGTTTCCTAAACATCCCATTTTGTGTTTTTAACTGTTTGTTATTAAGCATTTAACAGATTTCATTCCATAGAACTATCTCCCTTGAATATTATTAAGTTGTGGCTTTAATTTTCAGCAAAGCCAGTAGAGTAGACAAAAATGCCTTGATGTGGTTGCAGCTGTTTTCTGTTACAAAAACTCATTTATTTTTCTTCTTTTGGTCATGTTGGCTTTTATATTTCCAAGAAATAGATACAGTGTAGCATAATGGTACCATAGTATCTTATTATAGCATTTTAAAACTCTGCAACAAAGTAGTTTTTAAGATTTTAAGAATACTTACAGGTCTACAGTCTATTGGGGGAACAGAAAATATAATTAGTAATAAAACTAAGATCACGGCAATTTGTTTCTTCATAACGTAAGAAACTTCACTGCAAATGCTAAAACACATATAAAACTAACAAAATGCCTCCATCCAATAAGAAGGGAAACAGGGAAGCCACAAACACATGATCTAGATGACCTATGAAGTTAGGTGTAGCTTAGTCTCACTAAAAATAAGGACTGGCCCAAGGAGCAGTAAGCCACAAAGACTTACCAAAAGCAACTATAGGCAGAAGCTTAAAAAAACCCCAAAATAATAGTTTATGTATTCTAGGAGTTCAGACCATATTTCCTGATATTCTTTAGGGGTTTCTTTTAAAGTGATTCTTATTAATTGGCCCTGTGTATCAATAGCCACACGTACCTCTGAATACTGACTTCCATATAATGTATATATGTATATGGTAAACCTGACCTGTGATATACATTCCGGAGATGGAAATATTCCCTCCCAATAGCAGAAGTAAGTTATGAAGGAAGTTCTGCTGCGTGCAGAACAACAAGATAGAGAAACCGGCAGTGCTCTCTAGTGAAGTAATACAGGTAAGTGTACAATCTCAATTTTCCAAGCTAAGGAAAAACTACGCAGTTTCTTTTATAAATGTGGTTTTCTTACAGCATTTGTGACTCTGCATTGAATACAGATAATAGTATTCCTTTCTTTGTTTCATGTTCATGCCACCTAAATCAAGAGCCTCAACCAAGTACTAACGTCAACTGTAGTTCCCCAAGGTCCCACACAGGCAGCACTTCAGACTGCAATTCAACCCAGCTCAAATCTAAAGAAAAGAACATTTAGAGTTTTGCTTACAAATTATTGTTTTAAAACTGAAACCTTTCTGACAACACAATTCAAAGGATACTAAGCAAAAAGAGAATAAATTGGAAGAAGTAGAGCTCAATATTACAACAAATTCAGTAAATCACAGAGGATTAGAAAAAGGTATATAAGAGACTACTTTTCAGAAACTTGGTTCTGAGAAATATGTCGAAGTACTGAATTGTAAAGACACCTAGTTCTAAATAGCAAGACCCATAATGTATCGCACTGGCTTAGCTTTCATTGCCTTCTTGTTGTACTTCATCACAGAAAGCTCAGTAGAAGAGCATGGACAGTATTGCCATGCTATGCATTGGTAAATGTAAGCACTCTAACACTGAGAGCCAGGACACATCTCCAAAAATACCAAGTCTAGTACATATGAAACTGTAATTTTTTCTTGTTTAGATCTTTCAATTGTTACGGTTTTAAAAAGAAAGGCTTGGGTTTGTCTCTTTTTTAATAGGAAAAAAGATTCTAGTGCAATTATGACAGTGCAAAAATCTAGAGCTTTCACAGTACCAAAAATTACACAACTTGTGGGGAAAAGAAAGAGGAGTTGGCAATATTTGCAGTTATATAATTGCAAATACAGAATCCTACCTCACAATGGCAGTACTATTAAGTCTCTTAAAAAAAAAAAAAAAATCAATACCCCATTTACTGCTCAGTAAATGTTTCTGACCCTTTCAATTTATGGCATGAATAATTACACTCACTAAGGAATATCCCATCTAAAATCTATGAAACTCTCATTGCCTTTTAGAGAAAAATCACTGTACATGAGTATAAATAAATGAGGAAGGGTAGGGATAGTTCTGCCATATCTCAGTCTGCCTATAAGAGGTCAGAGAAAGAACTGATAAAGAATTTTATTTTCTTTTTGTGTTTGGTGGGGCTTGTTGCCACAGGGCAAGTGCAAAGTTCCTATAGGGAATGTCAGGTTGCAGCTGTGCCTGTCAATGTAGGCATATATTTTACGGAGTGCTGAAAAAAAATTTTTAAAGAAAGAAGAGAATAATGAAGAATCTTTTTCTTTTCTAAAGAATGGAAGGATATTTTGAAATGAGATACCTGCATCTGGCTCTTCTATTTCCATTGAAAATGAAAAACCAAAAGCCTTTAGGAAGAATGTGATTAACAATATTGCCCCAGGGAAAACATTTTATTTGGAGTTTCAAGGCTGCCTGCACCCGTTCTTGATTTCGAGGAAGGGGGGGCGGATCCATTCAGTTAGTACAAGACCAGGAGTTAAACCTTGAAATATTCAAATATACATTACCAGAAAATTTACATCTACCACGTAACAATAAGAAAAGCTAAGACCGAGATAAAACAAGCTATTCTAAAAAACAATTATTATTGATGTTTGACAGCTGTTTTTAAAAAAAATAGAAATGCAAAATTATAATATTATTTATCTTAATAACATTAAGAGGTCCCTCTTCAGTAGGTCTAGTTGTTAAAGTAAACCTTAGTTTTGATTGTTTATTAAAACCCTTATAGTTTTTTCTCAGGCTTAACACATATAATAAATGTGCAACAGTACCAGTGACCATATTCCGGCTGGCATGATAAATTTCCTCTATTATTATAGAATCATAGAATGGTTTGGGTTGGAAGGGACCTCAAAGATCATCTAGTTCCAACCCCCCTGCCATGGGCAGGGACACCCTCCACTAGACCAGGTTGCCCAAAGCCCCATCCAACCTGGCCTTGAACACTTCCAGGGATGGGGCAGCCACAACCTCTCTGGGCAACCTGTTCCAGTGCCTCACCACCCTCACAGTAAAGAATTTCTTCCTAACATCTAATCTAAATTGACCCTCCTTCATCTTAAATCCATTACCCCTTTTCCTGTCACTACACTCCCTCATAAACAGTCCCTCTCCAGCTTTCCTGTAGGCTCCCTTCAGCTACTCGAAGACCACAATTAGATCTCCCCGGAGCCTTCTCTTCTCCAGGCTGAACAACCCCAGCTCTCTCAGCCTGTCCTCATAGGAGAGGTGCTCCAGGCCTCTGATCAGCTTCGTGGCCCTCCTCTGGACTCTCTCCAACAGCTCCATGTCTCTCCTGTACTGGGGCCCCCAGAGCTGGATGCAGTACTCCAGGTGGGGTCTCACAAGAGTGGAGTAGAGGGGCAGGATCACCTCCCTCGACCTGCTGGTCACACCTCTTTTGATGCAGCCCAGGACACAGTTGGCTTTCTGGGCTGCAAGCGCACACTGCCGGCTCATGTTGAGCTTCTCATCAATCAATACCCCCAAGTCCTTCTCCTCAGGGCTGCTCTCAATCCATTCCCGACCCAGCCTATAGCTGTGCTTGGGATTGCGCCGACCCACGTGCAGGACCTTGCACTTGGCTTTGTTGAACTTCATGCGGTTTGCACAGGCCCACCTCTCAAGCCTGTCAAGGTCTCTCTGGACGGCATCCCTTCCCTCCAGCATGTCAACCACACCACACAGCTTGGTGTGATTTATAACTAAAATCCATGTATTTTGTGTCCTTGCCAAACTTGAAACAATATAAGCCTTATAAGACTGGGTAGGAGAGCCAACCTCCTTCTTTTTCTTCTGGATGGGATGAGGAAAAACCTCACTGTTACCTTCTGCCACTAATTTTATGATCGTTTTTAGTTTTCTGCTGTTCTTTTTCTCAGTCACAGATGCTTTCTCATGTCCCAGAACAAAGACACCTAGAAAAGCACGTGCATTCAAAATGTCGCAGTTCCTTACTGCTTTGTGTAATCAGAAGCACAGGTCTAGGCATACAGAAGCAAGAAAGCCATTACTCACTTTACAGAGACAGTAGGTTGATTCAACTACGGAAGCTATGGACCAATAGGTACATAAAGCAACATTGTAGTACGTGTGTTTCCTTCCCTCCACTTACTCATTTCCTGGTAAACCCATGCCTGGTACGTAAGAGATGGCTACATGTTCGTAACTAGAAGCAACGATGGCATTTGACAGGTCACACAACCACACTGGGCAGGGTCCTGTACTCACTCCTCATCACAAAAGAGAATGCCACAAGCCAAGTGACAGATGTACAGGAAACAAGATAGCCCAAATAGCATATACTAAGCATTAGCATACAGCATACCAGCTTTCCTGCACCAGGGACAAAAAATAATTATGCTAATGTAGAAATTTAAAGGTTTTATAGTAAAAAGACTCATAGTTTTAAAAAATAACATCTTGATGATACAGGAATATTTTAGTGTTTGAATTCTTTACCTGTTTTCTGCCAAACATGCTCATATATAAAATATAATTTAAAACAGCTGTGTCAGCACTGATTCTAAGAAATTTTACTTTCAGGGAAATTAATACAATTATAGAAACAATAAACAAATTACCAAAATGTAAAATGGTACAGCTGTATGTAGGTCACAGAAAAGTTAATGTTTTGCAATTTGAAATGTGTTATTGCTATAGGAATAGCTAAAAATATTTTTAAATGAAGCTTGGGACAATCCCATTTATACTTAGTGATGTACACCACTGCACAAAAAGGAAAAAAATTCTAATAATTCCCATAGTAAAAGACATGAAAGTACCAAAAGACTTGTGTTTTTCAAAAGAAAGTTATGTAAATTTATCATGCATTTGGGATACAGGTGACTCTACTGGAGCTGGAGTCTGTCTTTTGCCCATGAAGTCAAAGTTCACATGTCACTCATAAGATCTGAAAGATTAATTTACAAAAAGTCTGTGTGATCACATTACAAGGTCAATGGCTTAAACACAAAGCGCTGTGCACCCCAGTTGCTTGGAACTTACTTTACTGCACATTGGAATGTTTTTGCCTGGTTGCTTTGGTAAAAAAAACCAACCAAAGTTCACAGCTGTGTTTCTGATGAATTAATGATGACATTGTTGGTTTTAGAGGACACCACTCTACTCTCAGTTATGTGGAATCACAGCTACTGAATCAGTAGGCAATGACACAGTCAACTGTTTTGTGTGCATCTTCCAAGCAGTTAGCAGAAAGCTAATTATTCATTAGGCTAATTCAGATAGAGAGTTCCTGGTGAAACACACTGAGAAAAGAACAGATCATATTTTTTGAAACAAAAAGTAGAAGCTCAGGGTAGATAATAAATATTTAAAAGTCATAACTTCTTTAACCAAGGAGCTATATCAAGCTAAGACAAATATAACAGATGTTCATAGAAAGATATACACCTCTGAAAACACATAGTTTAGCAGCAAATTCTAGCGTTATTATACTGCATAAGATGCAATAAGAGCATACTAGAAGAGATGGAAGTTCTAAGTATCTGATTTTTTTTAAGCTAATGACAATAATAAAACATAAATATCTAATCTGTTGTTGTTAGAGACATAAAAATCTATATAAATACCAAGATTGGATACAACTGAAATCTGGAAGGATGATACTGTGTAGTAGTACAGCCTCTACAATATGATTACGTGTGTGTATACCAACCTGGCTGGCATGATTTGAGAGCTGTATCTAACTGCTAAAGTGAATGAGTTTTAATTAAGAAAGATGCATCATCGTTATGAGCCACACAATGATATTCTATCCTTTTCAGAGACATCAGAAATCCGTTCCTTCTGGAATATTAAGAATGAATTGTTGTGGGTCTCACTGGTGTCCCTGGCAGGAGACACAACCAACTTGTTCTTGCTTTGTGGAATCTGTTCATGCACGTATTCCCTTATGGTACTAAGCACCACTTGATACAGGAATTATTTTAATACACCTGATGCATTTGATGCAGTCTGTATTTTACCTTATGCATTATTGGAAGTATATTCCTTACATGGGTCATTCATTTGTAGTTTTACATGAGCCAGCTTAATATTGCCTAGTGGGACCAATAGGCTGAAAGTCCCCATACTAAAAAGCCATAAAATGGACTAGGGAAAGAATAACAAGGGGAGGGACATGACAGGTATTTTTGTATTTTATCCTCAAGTCACTCATGGGAAGGGGATTAAGGCACTTCAGTCTCCCTACTCAGAGCTGGATGTGCTAAGCACTAGGTCATAACTTCTTGCACCTTTTCAGGCTTGCTCTCATTAGCTTGACTTTCCTCACAAAACCAAGCCCAGTTTCAACAACAGCTGTGAATACTACTACAGTGAATTTATTCTACAGCCTATTGAGGATGGATGGTTTTCTCTTAGAAGATCACAGATGTAGTTTGAAATTGTGAGCTTACAAAGAACTAAATTTAGTTCTACCATTGCTAAGCAAATGTTTGAACCACAAGATATATGGAGTAATTAGAAAAGCTCTTCCTTGTTTGAAACAAAAATGTTTTAAATGTGCCTAGTTTTACAAAGTTCCTCTAGGTTTTAGATCTTAGAAAGACGAAGGTACCTGCCTGGAGCCCACATAAAATAGTTACGTTCCAGAAAGGGTGAGAGTCCAGACAGGTTTGAGTTTTGGGGGTGGTTTTTTGCTCATATAAGTAAGCCGTAGGCTGTTCCCAGCTCAGTAAACTGGCTGCTCTGAATATTATTCTAAACCACATAATCCTCACCTTGAAGTGCAGAGAAAGCCCAGGAATTAACATACACTCATTCAATACAGCTTTAACTGACTCGCCCAAGGTGGGAGGTCAGAGACTTAGCTGAGCCACTGTACTCACCTTTCTCTCATGGTGTTCCTGGAGCTTACTTGGTAGAAATTCATATCTTGTTTAAATAAATAAAATAAAAGAGACTCACTAATGAAAAGGAATCAGTGATTTAAGTCTCTCTCACTCATTTGATTTATATCTATATATGTGGAGTGGGGGTGAGGGTGTGCAAGTATGTATGCATACACCCACCGCACATGATAATGAATTAATTCTAATCATTTACTGGTTTACTTACAAAAGCAGAACTATCAGGATGGGCATAGGAAGAGTCTACAAATGAAAACAGTACAAAATAATAAAGCACTAAGAATAAGTTAGTAAGTGAAGTGGATGCATATAATGCAAATTCCTATTCTGCAGTATTAGGTAGTCAATTATATAATTTTTAAAAAAATCCCAACATTTTACTGCAGTACATGCAGAGAAAATCTGGATCACTGCATCTCCCAAAACCACAAAACAGACCCATATGTTTGTGAAACAAACCATATGGAAAAAATCCATCTTTTAAAAATATCCAGGAATAATAACAAGACTCAAAGAATTCCGATACTTTCTATAATGAGGAACTTAAGATTTCTTTTTCTCATGACACAGGAAAAAGGTTCATGCTGAAAACTTTAAAAGGTTACTCTGAGGGAAGAAGAAAAAGAAGGGGGAAAGAAAAAAAAAAAGGGAGTGGTGGATATTTGTTAATTGTCATGGTTTCATTGTTTAACCCCAGCCAGCAACTAAGCACCATGCAGCTGCTTGCTCACTCCCCCAAGGTGGGATGGGGAAGAGAATTGGAAGAGCAAAAGTGAGAAAACTCGTGGGTTGAGATAAAGACAGTTTAAAAGGTAAAGCAAAAGCCACATGCACAAGCAAAGCAAAACAAGGAATTCATTCACTATTTCCCATGGGCAGGTAGGTGTTCATCCATCCCCAGGAAAGCAGGGCTCCATCATGCGTAACGGTGACTTGGGAAGACAAATGCCATCCAAACGCACCCCCCTTCCTTCTTCTTCCCCCAGCTTTATATGCTGAGCGTGACATTATATGGTATGGGATATGCCTTTGGTCAGTTGGGGTCAGCTGTCCTGGCTGTGTCCCCTCCCAACTCCTTGTGCACCCCCAGCCTCCTCGCTGGTGGGGTGGTGTGAGGAGCAGAAAAGGCCTTGGCTCTGTGTAAGCACTGCTCAGCAGTCACAGAAACGTCCCCGTGTTATCAACACTGTTTTCAGCACAAATCCAAAACACAGCTCCATACCAGCTACTGTGAAGACAATTAACTCTATCCCAGCCTAATCCAGCACAGTTAATTAACAAATATGAGATAAGAACTAAAAGGACAGGTTGGAACTACATGATCTTTGACGTCTCTTCCAACCCAAACCAATCTATGATTCTATTAAATGTCACGTAATTTGCACTTTAAAGCAAAATATTTTATTGAGAACCATATAACAGTAAGATAACTAAAAATAATGGAAAGAGGAAAACATATTGATAAACAGAGCTAGAAACAAGAGGTGACATACATCATAACAATGAAGGAATGTTTAACTCAACCTCCTCAATTATTACTGCCTTCATGAAATATCTCATATAATTTAGGAGCACATACTTACACTACCGTTTTCTCTTCACTTACCTCACACAAAGAAAAATAACATAAGCAAATGGACTACAGCCTATTCATCAGCACACATCTCTGCATATGCATTGACAGAGACTGTAATCACGTCTGATTTGTTAGTGCAGTTCAGTGAATCCTTTATGGCTATTTAATCCTGACTGTTATATATCCTACAATTGCCAACTATCTACACAGCCCCTATTGCACAGTATGTGTGACACAATAAAAGTACATAACTGTAATTAAAATTACAGCATTAAAAAACATACTAAAACCATTGCTAAAGATGAGTGCCAAAGGTAGCTTTCTGAATGCAATTAGCTTGCATATTTTTACAGCATTATCTGAAGAGAACATTACATTTTGAACGTATGAACAATTAGATGATAGAAAATGCCACGAGGTAATGCCATGGCATACTAATACGCTCTTTGCACCTGCATATTTTAGTATTCTTGTCATATAACTACAGGGAGTTTGAGTAAAGGCACAGACAATATCCAGATGTAAGGTTATATGACGGGCCTTTTAATAGCATCAAGGAGCTCAGAGTCTATGGAAGGTGAAGGGCAAAAGGTTTTAAAAAACTTCTTTTCCTTCCTAATTTTGGCTTGTTCAATGGATTGCTTGGGGGCAAGGTCCTTCAGAACCATTAGAGTGGTCCATTGTAGTTTGATCCTCCTGCTCATCACCTCCCTTGGCATCTACATAGAAGAGAAATTCTTGTAAAGCAGTATTAAATACCTACTTGTATTTCCCTGATTGAGAGGATTATTTTTTCCTGTAAAACACAAGACCTTTAGGGTTCCTGTATATCCTCTAGCACTTTTACCTATTTTCCCCCCAAAAGAGAAACATGTCTATACAAAATTCCAGTCTTACAATTCTGAGACATGCACCTTATCCCAACCTTGCCAAAACTCAGGGATTACTATCATTAGACACTGTAATTTGTAGAAATTAGATGTGAAGTATGCTGTTCATACGTATAATAACCAAAAGACTCATATTCATACTTTTAAAGCATTTTCTCCTTTCTTGACAAACATTAAGAATACCGGGCTTGTCTGGTTTTATTCAGCATGAAACAGTTAATCAACACAGTATGTCTTTCCAGCTGTCCAATAAGATAACAAAAAAGTATAAAAAAAAATAGAGAAATACAAAGATCATTTGTTTCAAAGAAGCTAATGTAAGTAGACATCAAATATTTAGTCAGGCTCCTTCAAAGATATGAACAAATTTTATCAGACATAGAATCACAGAATCATAGCACAGTTGGAAGGGACCTCTGGAGATTGCCTAGTCCAAACACTCTGTTCAAGGTGGAGTCAACTACAGTAGGTTGCTCAAGGCTGTGCCAATCAGGTTCTGATTCTCTTTGAGGATGGAGACTCCACAAACTCATAGCTACCTGTTCCAGAGTTCACTCTTACAGTATTTTTTCCCCCTTACGTTTAAAAGGAACATCTTGTATTTCAATTTGTACCTATCTTTTCTTCCTGCAGGAAAAGATATGAAAAAAATGCTTGTGAAGCATGATTTGTGAGCTAGCTTCCACCAATTGCATTCTGATTCTAGTTAAACTGTAATAAACTTGAAATACTTACAAAGGAGTGTCTGAAAAAAATTCACACAATGCCAGGAATTTAATACTCTTAACCAACACGAGATTTTAAAACTCTTTCTTAAAAAACTAAAACAATATGTGCCACCATCAATAAGCACAAGGAAGTCTCTCTATCTCACGTTTCATCTTCTAACACCAAGTTAATTATTTTTCCTTTAACAGTCTCTGTAAATCATCGTAACAGTTTAACAACACATTGTTCACAAATATTTACATCCTTTTCTGAGCTTGCTAAAGTTATTATTTGCTTGACTACTCTAAAAAACCAAAATCATTAGCCAATAGTTAGGTTACATAAGATGGCCACCAAAACAAAGCTTAAAAAACCCCAGACATCTTAAATTTTAAGTATATGAAGGAATGAATGAAATTAATCCGAGTTTTACACTGCAATTTGTTGTCAAGTTAAATATTTACCAAGAACTTTTTAGTACAAAACTGCTCTGGGTCAAATATATCAAATGCATATGCAAGCCTAAAGTTGTGTCTGGATTGCTGACCAAGGGGATGGCTGCTGTTTGTCAAGTCATACATAAACTATCTTGAAAACAGCTGTTAGCAGGAAAACCATAGCAACAGAGAACTCAACCTGGGCCAGCTATTATGGAATCTATTCAGGATCTCCCGGACAGCATTCACCGTCCATGTTGAATCCATTCTAATGATAGCTCCATTATCAGTGCTAGTACCACTGCTGCAGTCATACTTCTGGACTCTAGAGAGTGAGGGATGGCATAGTTATAGAATACTCATATTCTTACTGTCGCATTAATCCATCCAGAAATTGTATACTTCTGCTTTATCTCGCAGCCTTCTTGGGACAATGTGTCCTCTCTGCCAGTCTTGCTGATCGCTACCCTCAAATATAATTTTTTTTTTCCTCCGGATGGTTTTAAGGGCAGCTGATTTACCAGGCACTTACTGAGTTTGTGCTAAATATCATGTCTATTCCCGTAGTGTACAGGCAAATGACTTAAGAGCTGCAACTTCCTCTAGTTAACAGTTTTTCTTTCTTCAACCACAAAGAACAAGCCCCAGATTGCAAGCTAGGAAAAACTCCAGAGATTTCTAGTAAAAAAGTCTAGACATATGACATCTGCCCAATAAAACTAAATTGATGCTTGCTATATCCCATCATGAAATCCAAGTGAATCATATAGTTTAAAGATTATTTTAAGCCTCTCCGCCTTGGCTGAAAGCTCTTATTCACAAAACTATGAATTCATACTACCACTCAATCGAATTCTTCAAAGTCATTGTCGCTATTGCTTTTCCTCCTTTCTCCTTTTTTAAATATTAGTTCAAAAATGAGAAGTTTGTCTCACTGATTACTATGAGTTTTCTTAGACAATGAGAAATTTACTAGATGTGCCTTAGTGGACCAATAATTCTATTTAATGAATTGGGAAATACTGTTCTGTACCAGGGTGGGGAAATACTGTTCTGTACCAGGGTTACATTTTTTCCTAAGTGATTCATTATGTAACAATAAGGTATTCACATTACAAAACCAATTCCAGGTCTCAGGTTAAGTTAATGCTGCATACCCTGAGATGCAAAGCATTTTTAACTTTTATTGAGGCTTCATGACTGCTCAAAGAATCAAATCCATATTTAATGCATTCAAATGCAACAGAATTTGAAATTGAATAAAAGATAAAACACATCAAAGAAAAGATTTACTTGGCAATGTTACAGAGACTGTTAACACACCATGAAAAATAAATTACATTACACAGTACATGTTGATCTATGTTCTTTTAGTGAAAGAATGCTTATCTTAATTCTCTCCTTTACTACCTGAGGATGTTTTACACACACTTCACAGATGACTTACTGGATTGCCTTCAGATGTACAATAGTTTGTATTCAGTATTTTACAGGTACAGATGTACTGACAACCTGAGGAAACTGTAGCCTCCTCATAAAAACTCTTATGCAGCATATTCACCCCAGGTCTTGGAATAACTAATTCCTTTGAGGACTGCAGTTTCCCTATTACTACTGTCTGCCATGTTGTGAATGTATCTAGCTCTAACTTGTAAGAAATTCTGTGACATCTCCTTTTGCCCATATAGAAATTTAGACATTTTGAAAACATGAAGAAAATCAACTAGAAGACACTGCAAGAGATTCTTATTCCAAGCCCTCCAGAAATATTTAACTATTGTCATGGCATTTCCAATACAACTTTTGTCTAATCTCTTTTCAGGTCTCTAGTGGATGGAGGTTACATAAAAACCCTAGCTACTTATTTTTTTCTTAATATCTAATCTGATAGCACAATTGCTCTTTTGTCTTTTCACTATGGAAACAATTTCTTCCCTTCCACTTTGCAGAAGTGCGTACTTGATGACTGTTACCCCATCCTCCCAAGAGTTCTCTCATTCATGCCGACTGCCCCCAATTCTTTCCATGTTGATTTAGGTATTTTCTAGGTCTGAGATTTAAGCATCTATACATTGTTTGATGCTCTCCTCTGCACTATCACCAAATGGTCCACAGCTCTTTTACTAAGGTTCGCATAACAGAATGTGGGATTCTGAGACCTAACAAACCTGCATACAGCAGAAATATATCTTAATTTTTATACACCACAATATGATGTTTCACATTCTTTGCAAGATATGACTCATGCAGTTCATGATCTGCTACAAACCTCAGAAACTTTCCACCTAAACAGTTATTCTTTGTATTTGTGCTGTTATTTCTAATCATAGCACCTTGCTGAACTTCATCCTAGATTTTTTTAGACTATTTCTATACAACTCTCATTTTTTAAGATATTGACACATCTGTCAACTTCATGCGACCAAAAATTAATAAGCATACTGCTCATTTCAATTTCCAGGTCATAAATGAAAATTTGGAATAAAACTGAGCCAAGGACAAATCCCTCCAGAGCCACATTTCACTGACATTTTCACCGTGAATCATTAATATTTCTAGCCTGTTTGTTTAAATAGATTTGAACTCAACTTCAATCTATTGTTTCTATCTCTGTCTGCTATTCTGTCATAGGAACAAGTTCTTTGTCTTGATACCATTTTTCTTGACAAATCTGTTTGCTGTTGCATCCTTGTTACTTTTTCCTTACCTTTAGAAAACAAGCACTACTTTTGCCATTCCCAGTCGCTCAGTAACCACTCTTGTGGCCATCTTTAATTTTGACTATTAATATTTCTGAGATTTCTTCATGCAGTAATTTAAATTTGATTAGGTCCATCAAACAGATAATTTGAAAAAACTCAGTCTATTTACAGCAGAATCTACCCTGGGTTGTTTTTGGGGTTTTTTTGTTATCGATAGAGATGCTAGTCCACTGATACTAGAAATAGTAGGATTAGCACTTGTAGACAATTTTTTTTAGCACAGACTGACTTAAAAAAAAAAAAAAAAAAGTGTTACAAACTTTGTCCTTAGCATGACTTAATGTTCTTTACAGAATGGTGGGTTTGGTCCTCCTTTCAGTACAAAGAATTTCTAACATACATGTTTCTTTCCTTGACATATTATGCTCATTTTAGCTCATATGAGCCTTAGTCTTTTTGAAATTATCTTTCTAAACTAATGCCTGTCTTTCTTATTCACCCTTATTAATGCAACGTTATTAGGCCTTTTTATATGCTCTCTTAGTGTGTTTGAAGTCAACAAGTGAGTCCCGATCCTTCCTTTGCAATTGGATTACCTTCACTTGTGACCTTTCCATTTTCAAATGAGTTTGAAAGTTAGTGGGGGTGGGAGGGTTGTTGTTTTTTTAAAAGCTTTCCTTTCAATCCTTATTCCCCTGAGATCTTTAGTTCTATTAGTTCTCAGAGTCTGCTTCTTGACATTCACTGTTTCTATTTTGTTTTCTTCGCTAAACATTGTGAGTACCATCATTTCACTGTCACATCAATCAAGTTGCCTTTCACTTACCCATTCCTAGCTGGTTTCTCACTATTCAAAATTACATCTATAGAAACTTTCCAGCAAGTTGCTTTCTTTTTCCTTATTAAAAAAAAAAAAAAAAAAAAAAAAAGGCACTATGGCATTACTAAAAGAAAAAGTCAACAGTGAATGCTTCTTAAACTTACTCTATTATACCTTTCTCAAAGGATACATGGGTAATTAAAAATTTCTTCATACCACCAAATTCTAGATTGTTTTGCTAACTGCTAACAAAATGCTGCATCCATTTATTTATCTTCTGTGGTGGTCTGCTCATTTTGACTTTCTCTGATTTTCCCTTCAGACTTTACCAGATCGTCCAATAACTCCTGGTTCCTCTAAATTTTTGATGCATATGCTTTTTCCTCCTGCTTCTTTGGCCTGTCTTTGAAAAGCCTATACCCCATTATAGTAATATTCCACTTGTGAGTTCTCACTAAATCACGTCAATTTTGTCACATATCTTAATCATAGATCTCCAATTATATGATTTTTTCAGCATCGTTCTTGCAACAGTACACTTCTCTAACATCCACCTAGCTATCCGTGTATTGCTCCTGCACTCCTCCACCCCAACAGTTCTCAAGATACATATCCACTCTAGTTGCTACACCAATCCCCAAGTTGCCACTTCTGTTTACCTGCAGACTTCCACTGCTCGTTCTGCCCCTCATCACTTTATGTATAGCTTGTGAAACATCATCCTATGGTCAAAAATTAAAAGCACTCTTGGTAACAGCAACCTATGTGGATAAGCACATAGCAGGGGTCACCTGATGACTCTCAACCACCTTTCAGCAATACCTCAAGTGAAGAATCCCAGAAAGAAGCAGTTCACCGGCCAGACAAGTACTTTAGGCTGGTAGTCTCCTAACTGCTCTCAGGATGGAATCATCAACCACCACCACCTTTTGATGCCTCTGCAATGCAGATCCAAGATCCTCACAGTGTTTGCCAAGGTATAACTCCTTCTTCTCAAATACTGGGGTTTCATCCCCACTTCCTGCCTGGACAGCATACCTATTCTTAATCTCAACAGGTGGTTAGAGGTGGAATACAATCTGCCTTCTGATGAGATCAGAAATTGCAGTGGCTAGTTTATCCTGTTAAAGCTGATACTACAAACTTTTCTAACCAGCTGGAATCTTTGTTCTTTGAATATACCATGCCAGTGGATGTACTCATGAACATATTGTAACCTAATTCCCCTTGTAATTCTCTCAGTAATTAGTAGGAATACACAAGAATAAATCAGAATTAATATTTTAACAAATGTACCACCTTTTGTCATGTTCAAGATGGCTTGAAATTTGGTAGTTTATTTTAAACTTATTAAAAAATCAGCCATACCTTGGCTTTTTCTGTTTCAACACTCACATCACCTATTAGTAATAAGAAAGATGCCAAAATGGTTAGAAAGACTAAATGGTTGAAGTGATAGTAAACTATCCTGGATTTTTTTCTTTCCTAAAAAAAATTAAAGATGGATATCACAAACCTGAGGATACTATCAAGAGGGAATATTCAAACTCAAAGATTTAATATCATTTGACATAAATACATCAGAAAAGAAACCAACCATCTGTGTGATCTTGCATGCTATAAGCAGAATCAGCTTCAGCTCAGAAAATGTACAAGATAGATCTGATTAACTCCTAATTCATGATTCAGCTGACTTTTTGAATGAATAATGGATCTTTGTCCTACAGAGACATATGGAGGTTCTATAATATGACCAGCCTTATCTGGAATGAGATCTACAATCGGGGTTTTTAACAACTGTGCCAGAGATCGCTTGGCACTTTAAGCACACAGGTTTTAAGTTTACCACCTAAATACACAAATTCTAGTTTGGGTAATATTCTTTCTATTTAAATTCTTCCCATAGTTTTCACTGGAAGGGATATTTGCTCTCATTTCCTGCAACAAAGCTGTTGCTGTGCTCTATTAAAACAACTGTGTTATAACCCTGCTAACATCTGTGGAGGGTTATGTTTAGTGGTTGGTTTGGTTTTTTGTTAAATGTGGTAAAAGACAGTAAAAGTGTTTGAAAAGTGCCAGGCATTCAATCTAAGCAAAATAGGGGTCAGTAGGGCTTAGAAGTATTATAAATTGGAGGAGGGGGTTAATTCTTTATATATAAAAAACACTGATAAACATATGAATGCAGTAATGTGAGAAAAAGCCGTTCCTATCTAACTTGGCGCTCATTTGCTAGGAATGTTTTCACCTTCATAATGCCCTAGGCTGACAGTCACTACCAGGGCAACCAGTAAGTTTGATCTGAGTTTAAATCAACTAGCAAGTTTGATTTGAGTTTAAATAAGGTTTCGAATACCTGTACAATCCTTTATTTTAAAAGCACCTGCAGAGCCTTGCAGCATTCCTCAGCAACTACTTATTGACAGATAAATGGGCAAGCATTCAAACATGAAGCTTTTTCTTCAAAACACAAAATGAAGTACCATGGTGGACTCACACCTTGTAAATACATCTTCCCTTAACTTAAGATGTCGAAATTTAGAACAATAGGAATTATTTCTGTGAGGAAGGAAATTCCCAACTTCCAGTGAACATGCTGAAATGCAGCAATACATATACAAATATACAAGCTTGCCCTCAAAAAAGAAGGAAATTTGCCCAAAGTTGGAGAAGTAAAAATCTGTAAAGTGGACAGTAATATAAATGGTAGTAGATAATGCTCTCAGTGGTTATAAATGCAAAAACGAGATAGAAAATTAAGATAAATCCTATTAAACAAGAAAATATTAAGTAATCACATGCAGAACATTTAACAATTATTGTAAACGAACCTGATGTTAAAATTACCTCCATATCAAATTAAACCTCCACATAAGTAGATAAAGAAATGAACTTTCATTTCAGAAATAAGTTGAAGAACATCAAATATTTAGTTATTCAACGGATTTTAAGACTACTCATTTATTCATAATCAAATGATGTGGACACATGGAGAACTGAATTCTCCAAAAGGCAAATCCAAGACAATTACAGAAGTGGTTGTTCAATTCCTCAGCTGGCATTTAATATATACTCAGAGCCCTAACCTCTTGCTTCTGATTTTAGCTTTGTCCTACTAGAGGAGTTCTCAATTTGACTTGAACTTCATCTAGCTAGCAGAAGTGGTCTGTTAGCCCTCAGTTATACCTCAGGATATCCAGAACCATCTTTTTTCTTTGCTCTTGCTGAAATGAAAATTATGACCAGGTTACTCAGGGATTTATCCAGTCAGGTCTTGAAAACCTCCAAGGATGGAGATGGAACAACCTCTCTGGGTAACCTGTTCCACTGCCTGACTGATCTCATTATGAAAAAGCTCTTTCTTTCACCCAGTCTGAATCTCTTATTTCACATTATGCCCACGGTCTCTTGTTCTACCACCATGAGCAGCCTGGATTCTCATAAGCGTTGCAAGGTTGCTATCAGTAGCCACCTCTTCTCCAGGATGAACAAGACCAGTTACCTCAGCCTCTCCTCATAGGTCAAGTGCTCCAGTGCCCAGATTTCTCTCTGTTTCAGTTTAGTGATATCTTTCCTGAACTGGGGCATCCAGAACTGTATAGAACATCTAGATGTGATCTAACAAGTGTGGAGCTGAGACATTAATCAGTTCGCTCACTCTCCTGGCTCTGCTCCTGTGATTGCAGTCCAGGATGCTGTTGACCTTCTTTGCTCCCAAGGCACACTGCTGGCTCCCATGCAGCTTGACCACCCTGTCCACCAGGACCCCCAGGCCCTTTTCAGTGGAGCTACTTCCCAGACCGTAGGTCCAAGCCTGTACTGTTGTTGGCAGTTCTTCTTTCCCAGGTGAAGGACTTTGCTTTTACCCTTGCTGAATTTCATAAAGTTTCTGTTGGCCCATTCCTCCAGCTTGCTGAAGTGTCTCTGGATGGCAGCCCTGTCCTCAAGTGTATTGATTGGTGTCACCCCTCACCCCTCACCCCCCGCCAATTTGGCATCATCTTCAAACTTGACAAGAACACTTTTTATACTGTACTTTATAATCACAAAAGTAGGTCACCTATGTAAATAATACTTCCCAGTTTCATCCTATTCTCTGGAAATACATTATCCACGACTAAGTAAAATCTAGACTCTCAGGAAAGTGTCCATATCCCCTCTCATCTCCAATTAGTAGCTAAATCATATTTAATTTTCTAAAGTGATGGAATTTTATGCACTAACCAAAGCTTTATATCCAGCTTAAACCAACTCTGACTATTACAACAAAAGAACCTGAAGTTACATGCTTCCTCTGACTGGCTGGATTTCTGCCATTCATGCTTACTATACAACACAATACCACTAACTGATGTCACAGTAGAGGAATTTTCCTACCCTGGAGTCACATATTCTAGAGAGGCGAGCGTTCAGGACAAATACCAAATTCAGTACCCAATTGCAGGTTCATGCTGATAAAGGCTGAAGAGAAGCAAGAAAAAAACCAGCTATATTAATAATCACAGTAGTACTCCAAATAAAAAAAAAAAACCCTCTGTAGTTCATACTCACAATACTTCCCCACAATATGAAGTTAGAAGTGACAATGGACCCAGCATTTCTCATTGAAGGGAACTTGGGCAGAAATAACAATGTGTGGTGCATTGAGAGCAATAATGCAAGAAACAACAGGGGTTGAAGGATTAAAAACAGTTTGAATTTAGACAACAAAGAAACAAAGATACCAAAGGAATAACTTCACTTTTCTTTTTTAATAATATTTCTTAAAGCATTATTCATTGATCCACTGTGTGCTACTTAATTCTTATTTCAATATGAAGAAAAGAATCTCATCAGGGTAGGTATTGTGATGTGGAGTTCAACAAAGCATTGTTCACAAACATTGTCTATTCATCTCTGCCACCTGGTTTTGAATCCAGTCTCATTAATGGCAACTAAAAGCTTCTTGAATTTAAAAGCTTTACAGACTACAAGTGGAATAAATGTATACAGCCTCAGTGGAACTTTAACCAAATAGGGATTTGTGCCGTGTTTTAAAGAAGCATGGAAAGTGGTATGCTTGGATTGACCTGAAGTGAGGATTTTAAATTTCAAGAATTGCAGAAAGAGTATTCTACTATTCTCAGAAATCTAGTAGCAAACCAATTATATAAAATACAGTTGTAATAGATAATGGCTCTGATGTAATAGATATGAATGCTTTTATACCTTGTTGAAGGATTCAGTATTTTTAAACAGATTTTTTTATTTCAAGCCTTCAGTTAACTCTCTTCCCCTTTTTACCACACCCACAAATATGTTGTCATTTATAATTTCAAATAAATATAAAGATCTCCAATGTCAATGACAATTAAGAAAATCACCCAGTTGAATGGCAGTAAGAAATTTTGAGAGCAATATTTATAAAAATCATTGTGCAAAGAAAATCTTTACATAAAATAGATTATGATCTTTTATTCCTGACTTACAAGTAATCTGGATGCTGATTTGAAGATCCAAATCTTTGAAACAGAATTCTAACACTTATTTTTTTTTTAATGGCTTGGGAAAGATAATCAGGCTTGCTCATTTGGTCTGGGTACAGATTGTCAAGCTGTTTCCCTAGTAGGGAAAAAGTGCTTCTAAGAAGGTACTGAGAGTAGAGAAAGAATTTCCCGTTCTGATTCTACCTTCTTCTCTGCAGTGACTAGAAATCAGAAATTTCTTGCAGGAGATATGGACGAGAAGGAGCATGCAGGGGTCAAGGAGGGAAGCTACATAAACTAAAGGAGACAACACAAAGCATGAGACAGTGCTAATGATGGAAAGATATTGTAAGAAATGAAGGGATGAGTGGATTGCAACTATCATAACAGTTTCATAGCAACTCAGAGACCATCACTATTGTGGGGAAAACAGAGAAAGAGGGGAAGAGGAAAAGAATATGATATCAGAATAGGCAAATGGAAGTTGATGTGTGAAATACTAAGAAATATAACACAACTTAAATTTGAGAAACAAGAGAGCAGAAAAAAAAACCGACACAAAAAATTATTTTTCACTTCATCAAAATGGTTGATTTACCTCAAAATTCTATCAAGAGCCATGAATCAGATGCCACAGGTCTGCTCACCTTATTGATTGCCGTGCTACTTTACCACCTGAAATCATCTGGGGGAAAAAAGACAAAGCACAAGAGGCAACCCTGCACTAAATAAAATAAAGTCATGCTAAAAACAAGCAGCGAAAACCAAACTTTCAGAAAACAGTATGAATGCTGAATGTTGCCTATAACAGTGTCATCTACACCAAATGAATGCTTTGAGCCTCTTGTTACTGGTGTGCTCTACCTAGGATAAGAAATAATATGACAAATGGATAGAGATGTATTTGCATCCCCTTTCACTCTGGCTAGTATTACAATGCTTTTAACATCACAATGTTATATTTAATAATCAAAGTCAGTAGTATATATTTATTATGGCTTCCTTTATGGCACAGTGCTTCTTGGATGACTTCTAATCACAAACTTCTCATAGACATTTCGTATCTAGAATCACTTCTAAAATGTTCAGTAAGAGTGTGCCCTCAGCCAGAGAGAGCTAGTCAAGAGAAAACGTGGTGGGTTGTTCAGGGTTTTTTTCCCCAATATGACAGCATTCTCTCCAAAATTTGCATTCTTTAAGGGCACCTATGCAGTATTCTTCCTTCTGGACTTAACCAGATGAATTTATTGAGCATGATTTACTGACATGGTAATGTACTCGTGGTTTAAAGATAGAAATAAAGTAGTGAAATAAACTTATTTCCCTGAAGTAGTCCAAACAGCCAAACGCAAAATCTATGAAAGCAATCAAAGGAGGATAAATCAAACTACAAAAAGGAGGTAAACTGGTAACCAGTTAACTACCCATGTTCTGACCAGAGTATAGGGGTCTAGATGACTCAGTAATTCAGTCCTAATAGAATCAATTACACAAAGAAACAGGTCTAGAAACCAAGTATTTTAACCCTATACAATAAGATTTATAAAAATGAATTAGGCAACCAAATTCCAATTACTTCAGCATGAGCTGTGTGTTTTAATTATTCTAAAAAATCTCCAGCCCCAGAAATCATATTTCCTCCTTTGAAACAGTGCATACATCTCATTGCTACTACTTCAGAGTCACAAAGTGTTTGACTTTAGACATATAATTGGCGCAAGTATTGTTCTCCCACACTTTTAGTCCTGATGTTTGTAAAAATTCCAGATGTTATTAAAAGGATTCCTAAAAATATAAACAATAATAGAAGACAGAGGGTTTATGTACTCAAATGTTATTAGAAATTTGACACAATATGAATGGCAGTGTATCATGATCCTTTACTAGTACCCAGAATTTACAAGTAATAATACTGTAAATTTCAAAGTTCTCCCAACATGGAAAAAAATTCATTTGCTAACTCTATTTCCTAGACACCTGGGATTTTTCCAACTGCTAGATGTCCTGAACAGATTAACATTGTGATTTCTACAGCCAGAGGGTTGTAGAAAAAATGAGAATGAGTATTCCCGTGCTTATCCAAAACCTAAACTACTTCTAAAGATTTCCTTCTAAATTTAAGAATTATCTTTATAGACTGTGTATTTATATGGCATACTTCTGAACAGTAGTCAACAACTCGTCTGTCTTATTTTTTGTCTATTTGTCATTAATATTAAAAAAACCAAACAAGTGCTCAAAAGTTTTTCTATAGGACTTCATATTTAAAATCGGGTATCTGATAACATAAAAATGGTGTTCAATTAAATATTTTTAATATTAGTAACATAAAAACTGGTCATATCACTTCACCTGCCAACCCAAGTATTTAATTAAAGAAAAAAAATTTAAGACTTAAATTAATTATAAAAATGACAATGATTTGCTAAAATTTTCAAATCCAGAGGATGCAGTCACAGACTTCATATTAATTTTGTTCAAAATCCACATGACTTTGAAAACATGAGCAAGTATTAACTACAGGGTAATTGCTGTTTCACCACAGCGTATCTTCTTCACACTGAATAATGGCTTGAAGTTCTTTTAATGTATTATTTCCAACATCATCATCAGTAGAAAAATACTACCTTTTATTTCCTCTGAGAGAAGGATGACAACTAGGTAATAACACCAACAAAATGCTATCAATTAAAAAGGTGTCAGGGATTTTGCTGGGTAAATATAAACTATCATCTCCTTAAAATAATGATACATGTCTAGTTCATAGAAGAGGTTATATGCACTGTTTATTTATATTAGTTAGTGATGCAAGTGGACCTACATTTTTTGCCCATTGCTGTTTTCATAAGTGCTTGATATTTAAGTCTTAAGAATAACATACTTTAATTTCTTAAGAATATGATAACCTACATCTTTCAACAAGTTTCTAAGCATCTTCAGTTTCCACCGCCATCAATATAAGCAAAACACATTCAGCAATGTGTTGCAATTTTATTTGCACTATGTACCTAAACTTGCTAGTCATAGGAAGTAGACATGCATGTAACCAATGCTTATAAACAGCAACAAATACACAAAATCAAAAATGGTAATACAAGCAATTGAAAGATTTAAATTTATGACTTTTATTTCTTCCTTTCAGAAATATATTTCTCCAACAAAAGATTAAGCTACATCTCTTGAAATTAATCCTGCAGCCAGAAATACTCCTTATAGCTATGCAATTTAAGAAACAATATTAAATCTTAGCAGTAAATCACCTTCAATATTTTGCGTGCCTTTGGTATTGAATTTTACATCTGCAGTTAGGAAAAAAAAAGACAACTGCCTTGCTATTACTCAGCAGGATACAGATTCCTTTTTGTAAGTGGAATTCCAGACATTCCATCTGTTTCCCATAAAAGTAGAAAATAGTTGGTCTTAAAGTAGATCAGTAATAGTACATCTAAATAGCATACGTAGAAGGCACATCCAGTCAAATACACCTATAGCAAAAAAGTTTCTTATTCCTTTATACAAAATTCATGCATATGAACCATTGCTTAAGCAATGATATGATTCACATATCAGAAGACTGATATTTCTTGACCAGTAAAGAGATAAAACAATCTGAAAGTCAGATTTACAAAATGACTGAACAGAACAGACAACTACCAAAACAGAAACAAAGGAATATCTATCCTGTTTTCACTGTCTTTTTCACAGTTTTCACTGGCTGTTTTCACAGCCAGCCAGCCCAGGGGGCTATAGCTACCTTGCAACGTCTCATCTGGTCATGCAAAAACTCTTTTCACATGATTAGAGTTACGCATCTAATTTATTATGTATACAGAATGGGCATTTTCCTATTGTGAAAGCAAGTCTCCACGTTACCATGTTAAAAGCAGTAACTACATATGCAAACATTAATTTGCATGAGAAAATTACTCTGTACACAGCATATGTGCGTAATGGTAGTGTTTTGAAAAATTAGACCTGATTTTTGTTGCATGACTAGACAAGACAACATCCACATGTAAATATACATGTATGTGTACAAAGCTCATCTAATGATAATTTAAAAAAAATCACACACAACAAACTTCGCACGTAGGACCATGATAATATTTCTGTCCAGTTTTTAGTGTAACAGGAGCAAGCTCATAATTATTTTCATAAAGAAAATGTAAAAATCAAAGTATTCCACTTCTATATGCAACCAGAAAACTGCATTTTTCTCCTAGAAGTATGCATTTTTGCTATGTTAAGAAATCTCTGAAATGGTCTAAACCTTTTGTTGAATTACTTTAAAAAAAATTCTCCTAGGAATAGGCCACAACAACGGATTATATTAATTTTCTGTCACTTTCATAATTTCATGTAATGCAAATTATAGGCCTAATACTAAATAATAAATACTTCTTTGAATTCATATTACAAGCATAGGCCTGCAGGGTCAGGCTTTATAATATCGATTTAAGTAGTGAAGCCAGAATGACAGACCCTTAAAATATGAAATAAGTAAAGCTTTCTTTGTGCACTTGAACAATCTTAAGCATGTGCACAAAATTATGACAAAACCACTCATTTTACTGTTTCACAGTAAATACATCATGGAAATATCTATGAAACTTAATCTACACCACAGAAGCATCCAAATACAGAAATACAGACCACAGATTTTTAACAGAGCTATTATGTTTGTTCTAGAGAAGGAAAACAATTGAAAACAAAAGTGAGAAAAAGTTATGTCTAGAAATACTATTATATATCATTATATGTCTTTCACATATGATATGAAAGAGAACTCAATAACATTTCTCTGAAGTAAAACACTTTGAAATCCAATACAAATTCTTACCACTTAATCACCTTCACTCTTTAGTCTACTTGTAACACTAACAAAACCCCACTTGTAGAAACGTTTCCATTTTATTAAAGACTGTTGTGCACATATAGGTCAATAAACCATAGTCATAACTAAAGGATGCCAAAAGCTAGAGATAAACTCCTGTAATTTCAGACACCCTGAGACAAACTATCATCCTGCTTTTATAAACCATAACATAAGAGTAACACATTTGTGACTTGTATACATGGTTCTCTCTTCCACAGAAAATAAGCCCAGGGTATTTCCTACTACTTTCTGTTTATACAAATGGTCCTGACAAATCTGTTAGAATGAAAAGAGAATTATGGTAACTCAAGAGGAAAACTATTTCTAACATTTTGTATATAATAATAGCTTTAATAGTTTCGTGACTGATATTCCCTTTTTTCAATAATACCTAAGTAACCTAAGTATTAACTCTGAAAAAATGAAAAGATACTAAATAGATACTGTACTGAGCTAAATATATGTCATTCATTGTGCTCCGTATTGTACTGCTGTTTCAGCCTAAGTATTATATTTTGAATGGCTAGTTCTTTTTCCTTACTGCTTTGCACAATTGAGATATTACTAACGTTCAAACACTTTTCACTTATCACAGTATTTTTTTGATAACTCTGCTATTTAAGAGAAGTCATTCAGAATCAAAGAAAGGCAACAAAGCTGGTGAAGGGTCTGGAGAACAAGTCTTATGAGGAGCAGCTGAGGGAACTGGGGTTGTTCAGCCTGGAGAAAAGGAGGCTGAGGGGAGACCTTATCGCTCTCTACAACTACCTGAAAGGAGGGTGTAGCCAGCTGGGTGTTGGTCTCTTCTCCCAAGCAATAAGTGCTAGGACAAGAGGAAATGGCCTCAAAGTTGTGCCAGGGGAGGTTTAGGTCGGATATTAGAAAAAATTTCTTCACCAAAAGTGTTGTCAAGCACTGGAACAGGCTGCCCAGGGAAGTGGTTGAGTCACCATCCCTGGAGGTATTTAAAAGACATGTAGATGTGGTGCTTAGGGACATGGTTTAGTGGTGGACTTGGCAGTGTTAGGTTTACAGTTGGACTTGATGATCCTAAAGGTCTTTTCCAACATAAATGATTCTATGATTCTATGAAAACCTCACTCAAAACCATACTACATGAAAGAAGAACCAATTCTTTTAAAAATTTATTTCCATTTATTTCAAAACTATGTATCTGACACTTTCTATGTTGAACTAAAATATTTGTGATGTTCAGATAGACGTTTTGAACAACTTGTACATTAGCAGCTTACTAGAGAAGTTCAAGATACAAGGCCACTGTTTATATATCGCTAGTTTTCTATTCCAGATTTCATTGTGAAGACTACCATGTTCAAACACAAAATATCTACAAAGAGGAAGACAAATGTTTTCAAGAATATTAATTTGGTTTGGAATCTTCTTTTTCAAATAGAAATTCCACACTTTCTCTGTCACAACAATTACAAAAACATAACAAAGAAGAAGGCTCTTGATTCTCCAGCTTGAACCTTTGTGATAAACTCTGTTCCAAAACCCGTAAAGATGATAGCTCATTAAACAATTAGCTAGTTTATCTGTAAAGATTATTGAGCATGTATGTTTATATCTAAATAAAATTATTGGTTTTCAAAAGAAGCAGTAATTCTGAATTACTAATTTATAAAGTTTTAAGAAAGCATAAGAAGCAGCAGAGTATCAGGCTATCCTTCCCTCCCCCCTGAGAGATATTCAAGATGATCTTATTTTAAAATCTATGCCACAGGTAATATATTCCATTTGATTCATTCAAGATTTAGACAGGCAATAAATGCTGAAGGAAATGACCACATAAATGACATTCCTTGAAACTAGATGGGCCTGAGAATGAGAGTTATTATTTTATCCAAGCAATAATACTCATCCTGTACTCAAAATATAGAATTGAGTATTCTGCTCAAAATGAAAGGACAGCTCTCTACTTTCTAATTCTTCAGTAAATTGGTAAAAATCAGTCTAACGGTGTTTTTAATGTTAGTAATGGCAGTCATGAGCATAGATTTTGACCAGCTTTAGCTTAGAGTCTTAAAGTGACTTAGACTTTAGCAGGTCCCTT
The DNA here is from genome assembly GCF_028858705.1 of Grus americana. Classification (NCBI taxonomy): domain Eukaryota; kingdom Metazoa; phylum Chordata; class Aves; order Gruiformes; family Gruidae; genus Grus; species Grus americana. Next base: position 34,942,751 of record NC_072856.1, on the reverse strand, counting down.
AAACATTTCAAGTACAAACTATGAAACTGCATGAGTTGGGGTTTTTTATGCCTTTTAGGCAATCTGATGCCCAAGCACAAACAGCATTCACAGACAGCATATGAATGCACATGCAGGACTACAGCTACATTAAACTAAATGAATTCCATTTTCCTGCATTGGGCATTTGTTTACATAACATCAAGATTTTCTGTAGTGATCATTCTTGAAATGATTTAAGCACTGATATGTGTCTTTATCTGAAACAGACGTAGTGTTTTAATAGAATATGAATTACCAGATTATTCAGGAGAAAAAATTACCTATGGAAAAAATAAATATACAGACTTATAAAAATGATCTTATGCAAGGAATCTCCCTCTCTGAACTTATCCGACTCCTGCCTAACTCTCTGCATCTACAGTTAAAACCTTCAGAGAAGAGCAATATGCATAAACCACTTTGCTTTCTGTACGTAAGCATCCTGTGAAGGATCTGGCAGTACAGAGAACTTTGGGCAGACTTCCCCTTTCTTGACAAAAAGAAACTCAAAAGGCTGAGAGAACATCAGCTTTCAAAAGTATGATCTCAGTACTAAAAGAAATCTAGTTTATTCTTGTTTTAATTATTGTTTAATTATTTGCAGATTGCATTTTTTTGTGCCAATGTAATACTAGTTCGCCAAGTTGAAATATGCATGTTAACTACTTTAAAGCATTTTACACTAGACGGCTATACAAGTATGATTCAAAGAACTTTCCTGCAATTTCAGTCCAAATTAATATTTTAAGTGTGATTTTAAAAAAAAATTTTTCTCTTTTTTCTTGCAATAACGAGTAACCAAGAATTGAATGTTTTGCTTCAAAGCAGAAACTACCTACAATTTTCAGCTGTGGCTGACAACACGCTGTTGTGTAGATGAAGTAAACTCATTGCAGGGGGCATTCATTTCCCAAAGTTGTGTTAATGATTAATTAGACTGCACTTGAAATGTTTGTCCTATAGACAATGTTTAGCCAGTTCAACTGGACCAATTGTTAAAATCACTACATTCAAAATTTAGTTCGCTATATCATAAAAACCACAATAACGGACATTTTTCAGTCTTGCATATTATATTGTTCTTAGACTATATTGTTTTACTTGCTTCTACCCTCTTTTAAAACTTTTATTAAAAACATTAGCAGTTTCATTGTATTAAAGAGCTCAAAGTCATTCCCGTCTTTACTATTGTCCCGGTTTCAGCTGAGAGGGTTAATTTTCTTCATAGTAGCTCGTGTGTGGCTATGTTTTGGATTTGTGCTGGAAGCAGTGTTGATAATACAGAGATGTTTTTGTTATATGGACCTGTTGTTGAGCAGTGCTTCCACGGGGCCAAGGCCTTTTCTGCTTCTCGCGCTGCCCTGCCAGTGGGATGGCTGGGGGTGCACAAGAAGTTGGGAGGAGACACAGACAGGACAGGTGACCCAAACTGACCAAAGGGATATTCCATACCATATGATGTCATGCTCAGTTTATAAGGAGCTTGGAGAGACGGGGGGGCGGCGGCATTCGGAGCGATGGCGTTTGTCTTCCCAAGTAACCGTTATGCATGACAGAGCCCTGCTTTCCTGGGGATGGCTGAACACCTGCCTGCCCATGGGAAGTGGGGAATGAATTCCTTGCTTTGCTTTGCTTGTGCACGCGGCTTTTGCTTTACCTGTTAAACTGTCTTTATCTCAACCCACGAGTTTTCTCACTTTCACTTTTCCAATTCTCTCCCCCATCCCGATGTGGGGGAGTGAGCGAGCGGCTGCGTGGTGCTCAGCTGCCGGCTGGGGTTAAACCACGACAACTATGTATAGTTTGTTTCCTTTTGTCTACATCACATTTGGTCACATCTAAAAGAGAAGTGTAGGCTTTTTTAAGGCAACATTTTTTCTTTTTTAGTTAAAAATGACCTAGTAAGGCCTAAAGACGTATGGAGATGAATTAACACATAACTTGACAGTTCTCTCTAGCTTTCACCAAAACATAAATAAGTTCACCATATTTCTGCATGAGATTCTGGTATCCTGTACCAAAAGTGTATATCAACACTACTTAATTTACCTAACCTTAAAGTTTATATAGTTAGTAAATTTGCATAGCACCTGGCAGCTATAGTTTCAAATAACTTATTACTAGGTAAACCACAGAAACAGTTTAAAATGGAGAAGATTAAAAGGAAATTGAATTAGAAAGTGTTTGCTGCATGCTGTGTTCTAGAAACAAAATGAGGAAAAATTATAAATCAAGATTAAAATTGTACATTAAAATCTGTTGTCGTCACAGTGAAATTTGTTTTCAGTTATTTGCATGCCCAATGCAATTTATAAAAGTCAATAATATTACTCCATATTCAAAACTGACTAAACATAAGAGAAACAGCACAGAATCATAGGTGGTACCATCCTAACTCTACAAGTAGGGGCTGAGATCTACCATTGCCCTGCCTAGTATGGTCAGTCCACTCGTACACTATGAAAAGCAAGGAGAAGCCCTACAAACAATAATAAACAGAATACAAACAGAAAGCCTGAGAGACAGTAGTGAAGGAAAAGCAACAGCTAAAGCTGTCAAGAGTACTTTCCAAATAATCCAGTCTCTGTTGTTACTGTAATAGGTTCTACCAATGTCTGGGATACCCGCATCAAATATTCAGTGCCACAGTGTCAGGTGTAACAAATATTTTACATGTATTTACAAGCATTTTTGGTAAAGGAATGACAAGAAAAGTTGTGAATTAATAACAGTTAAGAGTGAAGGATGGTGGTGGAACACAGTTTTTCCACAAACAATATTAAGTTTGCCAATACTTAAACACATTTTTCCCCATGAAATATTATTTTCCATGTATTTTGGTTGGGTTGGTTTTTTTCCTCCTCCATGGGATTACAGGGAGGTCAACTGTGAAAGTACAAGTAAGATTTAGCCTAATCATTTTCTACCTGGCAAAAATCCAGAAAATAAGTCAAGTAGTATAATATAATTAGTAGCTTGGAGTTGTTTTGTTGTGTGTATTTGCTTGTGAAGCAAGCTCAACAGTGTAGCAAACTTTAACTGCAACACATCTCTAATGGTTAACCAAGGTCTTCCCTTCCCATATTCTCAGCATCAATTCATTGTTTTTATCCACTGTTACTGTGTTCTCAGATTATTTCTGTCAAGCACAGAAAATACTTTCATGAAGGTCTTACCAAACCAGACATTCCAAGCATGGCTGCTAAACTAAGCATTTACTGGAAAGTCTGAGTATCAAAACCAAGTAGTAACTTCAGCATTAAATTATAAAATTACTCTGCCCAGGCAGATCTCTATGACCACTCATAGTCTTCTGTGGGATTGCGGCATGTCTTAATTGATTTAATCTCTAAGAAAATGCAAATACAAAAGAGCCATAATGAAGGTAATTATATAGTAAGAATTAATAACAATGTGTAGAGCAGATACACATACAGAAAATAATTATTTAAATGGTTTATCTAATTTTCTTTTCTCCTCAGAAAGAACTTCAAAAAATGAGAAAAAGATAGGATTCTCCAAAACAGAAAAAGTCATTTAATGTCATATACCATCTGTCTTGTAGATTGGAGGTGCCTCTTCTCCTTGCTTAACTATATCGAAATGTATTCAATATGCTCACACAGATTGTCCTAATATTTAACAATTCAAAATCAAGCTACTCAAATAGCTTATTTGTATGTACCATCTTTGTTTCTAATGGCCATTGAAGTGCTGCGTGAAACTACCTAAATTGTCAGTTAGAAAAATAAGTCAGCTATTGAAAGAAGGAGGAGAGAGAGAGAGAAACCAACCAAACAACATACAACTGGCAGAAAAAGAAATACCTGACACCAAAGAGTTATTTAAGTAGGAATAATAAAATTAGCTGAGCTGGAATTGGTTCTAGCATTGATGTTTACTTCTACTATAGTTAAATATAATTCTGATATTTAAATATTAAAAATCCCATTATTTCAGTTCTGTTTCACTGTTTACACTGCCAGTTCCATGTCAAGAATGTTAAAAGAAATCCAAATGCTCTACCTGAAGAAAATCACCAAACCAAGGAAAACAGATTTTATTCCAAAAGTACCTTGAAAATTGAGACAATTGGAATTCTAATTTCATTCTGTTTTGAATAAAGATACTTTTTATAAATGCAATAACTTCAAATAATATCTTGTAAGTTATCCCTCTGTGGTGAAAAGTAAGCACAAGAATCAAAATCCCTATGTTTACTTTCCATCTTATTAAAAGATCAGAAGTTCTCTCTGAAGTAGCAGTTTTGCAGATTCACATTTTATCATAAATAGTCTAGTACAGCAAAAAATAATTAACTGTAGCCTAACACGTATGACACAAGTTTCTGCTCTAGTTCTTTCCATGACACTAAATTTAAAAGAAGAATTTAAATCAAAAGATTGCAGTTACATCATCAGCTTTGTCACCAGCTCACCGAGACCCTGGCCATGTTTCTTTGTGTTCATAACATATCCAATTCTCTAAAATGCTTTGACGTCTGTAATGCAATATCAGAAAAAAAAATAAATTATATAATACACTATTTTTCTTGTGAGGCTTTTATTTTCCAACACAATTTTTCTGATTTTAAAAAGCATCAGTCGCTCACATCGTTTTTATTTTCTTTGCCCACTCTTGACACATGCAGTTACTTATCACATGGAAGAAAATGTCTGGTTTATCGCTATCATCTGAAGAATTTGCCTTTGGGCTCTTGATTTAAAAATTTCCAAGGCTTCCCAAATGAGCAGAATTAACTGAATTAGGAAAAAAAAACACAAAGCAGAAGAAAACAAATCCACTCATTTCAGCTCACTTTTCTAGACTTTCCATAGTAGTTTAATCCCATAAAATCCAAAGTAAAGCCTGTTAGATATAAAAGAAAAATGCAAAGCTCCCAATTTAAGGACTAGTTACAACTCATTAAAGTAAGGACACATATAATTTGAAGCATTAGAATGTATGGTGAAATATAATTAGTGGCTGTGAATCAAACCTGGATGGATTAAACTAATTCCTGGAATGCTATTATGGAGAGTACCTTGTGGAGAAAGAATGATCCTTCTGTTTGCACAGCAACTAAACAGCTTCAATTTACTTTTAAAATTGACTTGAATAGAGATAAAGGCCCAGCATTTCAAAACGTGGCCTTCTAAATATAATCAGCCTGAATTATGCCTGTTTCACACTGCAGTACTTGCAACCTGGTTACAGGCAGCAGGGATAAGGCTGCACTCAGCTTATTTCACTGCTTAATTTATATGGTAATTACCACACTACAGCCAGAATGGAGAGCATCTGCCAAAACTGAAGGCCCCAGAATAATAAAACTGACATGTGCTGTGATATTGTTGAAGTGCTGACTAAGAAACTTCTTTTATCTCCTCTTGCAGCTATAAAATGGTATTCGTGTTATTACTAGCAGGGAATTTTAACAGCCTTGCATTGACAGCAATTATGTAACACATGCACAAAACAATAGAGTTTCACATCACTTAATAAATCCTTGAGCTCTCTTAGCTCCAGATCTCTCGCTGGCTGGATTTTATGGTCTGGTAGTTCTATCCGACCTTCAGAACACTGAAGTATACAAACCACAAAAGCACTAGAAAATTATTAGAAACAACTGGCTTTTCTCCCTGTTAGATCTATTTAATGAAGAGGGCACGATGCATAATCATGGAGGTTAATTAAAAGATTTGCCCACTCACTTTTCTCTGTAGCTAAATGCTGTTGTGAACCCCTGGTATTAAAACAAGCAAGATACAGATATTACTTTTTCTACTAAGAACTTCCTCTTATTAAGCAACACTTGCATTTAAAAAATAGCAATTCCTATAGCATGTAACAATAGAACAAATTCAATCATCTAATTTATCTTTTGTTAATGTTGATGAGAATAAAAACACATCATTAATGTAAGGAATCTAAATTTGCAGCTGATTTTCCTGCTGATATTATGAATTCAGTTTCCAATACTATGCTTTATTTTTTTAGCTTTAATATATCGCACCTGAAACTCCTAGCTTCAGTACCAAAGCTTCATAAACAAAGTAGAAACAATCTATTATAAAGGTTTAAAAAACAAGCTGTCAGATAAGTAAGTATGCGTAATTGAAAAACATAGAATACAAATAAAAGTTCAAAGGCCGTTTCTGTATCGGAACTTACACAGAAAGATTAATTCACATGGCACGAATCCTCCCTCCTCCTCCTCCAATCAAAAATTATTTGATAGGTGTTTCCATTCAAAAACAAGCAACACTGTTTCACCTTCAGAAACTAGACAGTCACTGAAAGTCACTTGCTAATGAGACAGAGAATAAACCAGCTGTCATAGTTATTCATACAATAATTTTGGACACTGAGAAATCAGTTTTCTTACGACTGGAAAGACGTTTGTTTGCGTGAATTCATTATCCACCACCTATTTCTCTCCACACTTCATATCTATACTCTGGCTAGGTTACACTCTATGGGTATCATTCATAAAGAGTTTAATACATGTATAATTATTATTTCTAATTATTTTCTCCACAAATCACTCCGTACTCTCTGCATTCTATACAGGACTTACATTTGCGATTTCTTGAATTCACATAATTCAAGTTTATTAGTATTATTATATAAATTCAAGTTAAAGACATGCCTCTCTGAGAAAGTATCCTGAATCCATTATCACACCATACTTAAAATTACTCTTACAAACATAGGCCACAATGCCTTTCTTTGTATACAATACCAAAAAAATCACTGTTATTTTGCTGCTTAATACACTAAAAATTCTTAGCTGCTTGTTGCTATCCTTTTGAACTCACTTTTCTCATTACTGCTTTCTAGCTTTGTCCCTAAAAATATTAGTAATAAAACCACTTGTCAGTATTTACATTGGATTTTATTTCCCCAATCAATTATCTTAAACTAAAAATTAGTACAAGATATTGCATAGGAGTAACAATTCTAGCAATAAACAACTCTAATTACTTTCCTAATTACATGGGTATACCTGTTAAATACATGATAAATCCAAAAGCTTTTAAAATGTGCTATATTTATATGCAAACCTTCTTATCCTAATATATGAATCTTCGGAATTTTTTAATAGAGCACTAACTGCAAAAGCCTGCATTGGCAAGAGGTTCTTCAATATGAAGATTCTATGAAATTGAGAAAGTCATACACATGGCTTCACAACAAAAAGGGTGAAGTCCTGTAGACTGCTCCTCACAAACCAGGAGCTTCCAGCAGTCTCTTAAGAAGCTTCTATTACACTTAAGCCAATAGCAGAGAGGGCACAAAATGTTTGTTTCCTGTAGAATGAAGACTCCCTGCTGAGACACACTACTCTTCCTTCAGATTTCTTTGAAGGAAAGCTTTGATTTTCAGAAAGAAAAGCAGCTAGGAAGAAAGAAGGTCTGCTACAACCACATGTTCATGTTTGTATAAGCAGTTATCCAGTTTTAATCTTTTTTTTCTATGAACATCCCAGAAAGTGAAACTATTCAGAACATTTAGAGTTAAATAATCTTCTTAGCAACAAATATTTTTTAGTGTTCAATACATACATATATCTATATACCACAGTATAATTACAGTACTTTGCAATAAAGCCTTAGAGAAGATAAATTCACTCAGAAGAAAAATATACACCCTCTAACCAAAGACTGTCAACAGACCAGGCAGAAAAGACTATATGACCAAGATATGAACAATGACTAGATGCCACCAGAAAGTGATGGGGAGCCCCCTGCATGTCAGAAAATTAAGACAATCACATCAAGAATGCAGAGGTGCTAAAAAAAAAAAGGGCAGTCACAGAGGGAATACAAAGGGAGATCCTTAGTTTGGAGGTGTGTTTAATTTTGACTGCTTTTTGCATTTGGGAAAAAGAACTGACTACATTATTTGGTTTACTCTTTAAATTATAAAGAAAAAAAAAAGACCCTTTAAAGATATAGCGCAATTACTGTTGAAGGAATAATTTAAAAGTGTGGGACTTCTTCTATAGAAGGAACTCAAATAAACCCATTCTTTTCCAAGCATAATTGGCAGAGTAAACATAAAAATAGGTCATATTAAGAAGTAGAGGAAAACATTTCTTACAAAGTCCAGTCAGTATCTTCTGTCTTCCAATGTCAACTTGTTATAATAGGCTTCTTTTTCAGATACTACCTGAATAGGTGAAACTAAAGGCAACACATCATTTAGTAAGCATATCTCCATAAATAAGTACTCTAGAAGTGAAAACTTGTGAAGAATGATCACTATCCTGCAGTACTATGTACCAACGTACATTTCTCAGTATTTAAGCAGAATAGTGCCAAAATGAAGAGATAATGGTGGGGGGCAGGGGAGGGGAGTGAAATCAAACCCAAAACTAAATCAGACAACAGAAAAAAGAGCCAAAGAAAAGAACCTACAACCCTGTTTCTTTCAGAATCAGAGGACTGTGCTAATGATTAGGATCTATCACAAAGTATGTGGCCATGCCTCTTAGGTACACACAATCAGTTTGTGTAATGACAATTACACTTGGCCTTCATAGCTACAGAAGTACATGCCCAGAAAGTGATTTCCAAGTCTCAACCTACTTTCTCTTTATACGAGGGGAACCTTGATAACAAGGATATAGGCAAGTCTTAATAAAAACTCTCCTCACCACAGCCCTGAAACAAAACACTAGAAAAAACAAAATTCATGGTGTTGGAAACCATTAATCTAGATCAACGACGAGACTGTCATCTGCAAAAAGGGAGTTCCTAGTCCCCACACAATAATCTGTTTATGCATTTTGCATAAGAGAATCAAGGTCTGTACAAACAGTGCTCAGAATGTTATCTTCTTTTCTTCCAGAGGAGCATCCTGCCCATCACTGGGCTAGAGAAACATTGTTCTTATAGTTTATGCTGGTCTGGCCATGAATTTTGTGTTCCTGGATGAGTATCTTAATTCATCAAGCAGGAAAATGATGAAAATATTTTAATTCATCATGAAGGAAAATGGAGACAAAGCTACTGAGATTAAATTGTTGAGGTTGAAGAAAGTGGAAGAGTAAAACAGATGCTAACTTCCTAGGTTGTGTTTCTGAAAAAAAATGGGCATAATCTTCATCATGACCGGTTACACGCTTTGTACTTATGGCTGCTTGGGTGTATTGGCGTGCTATGAGCATGTCTAGCAGACAGAGCCCATAGACAAAGGAATGTTCAGTCTCGGAATTAAAAAACAGACTTAGGCATGAGATAGGCCACGAGATGCCCAACTCTGCCAAACTGGCAACCAGTATGAATACTCAGTAGCAGAACATTAGGTATCTACGTAATTTTTCCATCAAAAGTTTATATGCCCTCAGCTCTTCAGATTCTAATGAGAGGGAATATTTTAAGTGAAGATTTTCTGGAAAAGGGACATCCCAACTTATTAAGTATTTTTTGATGCTGGCCTCCACTGTGCAGCATAACTAAAAAATACGCTGTGTGATTTGACTATTTAGATCAATGAGACAAAACTTTCAAAGCTTTTCTCAAATCAACTTTGTTTGACTCTGTAAACAGGATTACAGTGTTTCTGAAAAGAAAATTATTGCATTCATGCTAGAAATACTGCTGTTGTCACCTCAGGAAACTATTTCCAGAAGCCAAAAATCCATCAGAAATACTTCTAGCTTTCAACTAAGCTTTGCTGTAAACCTCTGATTATCAGATTTATCACAGTATGCCATCAGTTTGTGTTAATATATTAATTGTAATATCCATCATATATAGATTTAATGGAATTTGTATACTCTTAGGAATCATAGTGAAAATAACTTTTTTCTTTACTACTATTGCCTTTTATAGGTGAATATACATAAAGGATTATATAGTGTAAACTGAAATACGTGAGATGTCAACACCAATATTACAAATATTCATAATAAAAGTCACACCCTGCTAGGACATTTCAGATGTTTTTGGCTTAGGAGCCCCATGTGGCTGTCAAATAGTTTGATGTAGTTTACAAGAGTATCAGCACCCTGTGCATCTGCTATGTGCTTTACACCCTCCACTTTTAGAGATGCTGTTTGATTACACATCCATCCTGGCCTAACAAGTTAAAATGTCTCAAGAAAAGATTAAAGCTCTAGTGCATAGTTTGTACATGCATACATACACATATATATGTATAAGATTAATTTACAGCCAAAAATTTTCTCTGTTGACATTTATCACAGACTTTTAATTACATAATTGTCAACCCTAAGATGGAAAGATGCACTTATGTGCTACTTATCAAAACATCAAGATGTTAATACACGCCCATAAAGGATAAACTACACCTAAGTACATGTTGCAGAAGGTTTCCTCCACAGTAGCCCTGCTGTTTTTCTTCTCTCATTTTAAATATGACATCTTAGGGCAAAGCAGAAACATAGCCTTACCCTATAGCACTGCAGAGACAGGCTTTTCTCTATTTCTCTTTAGTGCACAGGGTGCAAGGCGGCCAACAAAAACAAGGCTTCTTACCTACAGAGATTAAAGAACAGTGCTAACTGGCAGCAAGGAATGAGGAACTCCTAAGTGTGCCAATAGAGATGTGTAACAACAAATAAACACCTTCTGCTTGCCTCAAAAGGACACGCACACTTCAATGATGAAAATTTTATGCTGTGGATACCTATATTAACCAGAGAAATTGTTAATCATTATTTTAATACTACCGCAGCTAGAAACCATAGTGATTGCATTGAACTGTGATGCTAGATGTTGTACAAACACAGGAAAAGAAAGGAGAAAAGAAAATCACAAACCTGTAGGTATATGCATACAAATGCTACATATACATAGGTAGTCAAGTACCAGGAAAACACTGAAACTCCACGGATCAATATGCTTGACTGTCTTAAATCAGAAATACAATCCTCAGCAATTCACTGAAAAGTGTTTTGAAAAGGCTTTAGACATGAGGGAAGCAGAGCAATATGCAGTTGTTTGAAAATATAACAACTGGATGTTGAAGGGCACCGTCCTGCTTTGAAGCCAACTAATTTATCTCAACCACGAACTAAAGATGACAGGTTGAGAGAAAGGTGAGTTAAGAAGGAATGAAAAAGGGCCTTGCAAATGGATACATGCAAGCTGGTTTAGACACGATGGTGGGAGAGGTCAGGGGGCAGATAAATGGATGGCATAGTAAAAAATGTAATAAGCAAATACAAGAACACTGTTATATCATATTTGTTGAAGTCAGAGAGCATAGAGGGTGTGACGAAGGACATACTGAAAGAATAATATAAGAGCATAGAAGCTAGGCAGTTTTCATGAATTCTGTCATTGTCTAAGATAAAACACATTTCCAATAACAGTCTGTTTGATGGTGTTGAATGCCATTTATAAAGACAATTAAGAAAGTAGTGCAGTAACAATTAAATTTAAATCATGCTAGAGATACAAAACTGAAGGAGATCGAGCAATGACAATAAATAGCACTACATGAATTTAGAGATGGGTGGGTAGTCAAGGATGGTTTGTTTGTTATTTTAGGATGGTAAACACCATAATATATAGGAGAAAAAAGGTGAGAAAGCTCAACTCTACAGAAGAAAATGAGACCATATGCAAGATATTGGGAAAGAGAATGGGGACAAAGGCGGGGGGGGGGGGGGGGGAGAGAAAAAAAAAAAAGACAGAAGGCTTCCTTTGTTCAAATTTATCTGAGAGAAGTACAAGAAGAGAGATGCTTCTCAGCTTTCTCCTACACATTCTGGGGCAAACGATTGGCAGAGTCGTCGCCTTAACTGGAAACTCTCTGCATTTGAGGAGAAGGAGGATCAGTACATTGAACTGACAGAGAATTTGATCATTCTTCTGTAGAACCCCCTTATGTTTAAAACAGGTCTCTCTGCAGGTATCAAATTCCAGCATTGATTTCTGATACACAGTTTCAATGCATAACTAATACTTATGATGCAGGTTGGCAATTTTACTTACCATCATATGGATGTAGTTCAATTTAACTGGCTCCAGCATCTACATAAATATTATCTTAAAAATTTTCCATATAAACTAGAAGAATCATTACAATTTTAACTTATTATTATTTAATATAATTTAGTATTGAAAATTAACATTTATTTTAAAATATTGAATTATGTTAAGTCTTGATACAATTTATTGTTTTCAAATTATTTATAATAAAATACTTTTAGCAGCTGTTTCATTCTTGTCCACAATACTGTGAAAAACAATGAATAAATAGGAAATTTATGTTACTCATATGACTGAAATATCTGAATTTTATCAATCTGATATTAATCTTACTGCTCTCTTCATGTGTGTAGTACATGTTAAATGAAGAAGATAAGGTTTTCACACTAACATTTTCTCCCAAGTGGAAATGCTACCACATTTCATTCTGAAATAATTTTGTACAATCACATAATGAGAACAAATTCTTGTAAAACTTGAATAAGATCTGTTTGAAGCCTGGCAACAACCTGGCAAGCAACTTTATTCCTTCAGAAAGTATCTACCTGGTCCTAATACAGAAAGTGGTACATCTCAACCTTATTTAGATAAGTTGTCCTTTTCCCCTTTATTTGGTGCAATGAAATATGCATCAGGAAAATGTTTTATTAAACAAGTTCTCCTTTTATGGACAAACATATGCTTAGTCAGAAACCAGCCACTACATGATAGTATGCGAATTGAAATAAAGATTTTTGCTATTTATATGTAAATGCACAGATATCGGAAGAACTTAGAAGGACTACCAATGCACAAATTAAAGTAGGCAACAAATATGGCAATGTTCCTGTGGTCAAAAATATTAGCAATTAATTTCTGCAGACACTGTGATTGATAGCCATATTACAGGATTGTCTAGTTGAAAAATTACTCTCCAAATACATGGTAGGACTTTATCTTGCCCATTTCTTCCCTTTAAAGGGGAAGAAAGGAATTATGGTAGAAGTCAAGAACAAATTATTCCCCTTTTCTGGAAGGTGCTTAATACAGACTCAGTATCAGGTGCATTGAGTTCAATCGGTTTCAGGGGAAAAGCTGGAATAAAATTATGTATAACAACAAACCCCCTCATCATCCTGATGCAGGGTAAACCATGCAATAGTTTGTGAGACTTTCTCCACCAGTAAACAATAATTAATTTTATCCTGCTGTTTCCTTCCCCACAGATACACATTATTCTGCATCAAGAAGATAAGAATCATGTCTTTTGGAGTAAGCTTCTGCAGGTAATCAAAGCTCTTGACAGCATTTATATATTTACTATTTTTGTATTTTTGTTCTGCACCCTCCACACCAATTGCTCACCTTCCTGCAAAGTTCAGCTATTCAGATAACAGAATATGTGTATTTTCATATTATTTGATATTAAAAAAGACGTCAATAATTAACGATCACATATTGTGTTTGCATAAACTTGTGAAAAAATAATTCCTAGAGATGTATGAACTCTGATGATAAATTTAAATTTAAGACTAGGCAAACTAGATTTAGCTTGTGTTTCAAAAGTACTTACTGCAAGTAAGTAGACTTTTTTTTAAAGTAGATATCAGTATCTTAGTCATGCTGAGAGGTAACACTATTTATACATATGTGTTTGTATACACACATTCATATGCACATATAAAAAGTATTTCAAATGCATACGGAATAATTTATACATTTACTCAAAACCCCAAAACAGGCATCCATGGCTAGATTTTCAGAGGAAAGAATCAGCTTCCATCATAAGGCATTTGAAATAAACACACATATAGCCAGCAAAGGTGAAACTATCTCAGTTAACAGCTTCATTGGACGTGCATTTAAACCTACTGCCATGAAGAAATTCAACACATCAAACATGCTACTGGATTATCACAAATGGCCAACTAGTAGAAGCCACAATTGAAAAATAACTACATTTATTATGCTTCCTATATAAAATTCTTTTCATTAATGCTCAGCAACACGCATTTGGCAGCTGAACATTTTTTTTTGAAGCAGCAGTTAACAATGCAATTCACAAAACAAAGATAAGCTCAATGGTTTCCAGGAAACTGAAAGATGAAAGAATGTGGAGAGAGTCAGCCATGGTTTCAAATGAAGAACAAGTGAACTAAGGTCAAACTAAAACCTAAAAGAAATTCAGCAAGGGCCCAGAAACCACGGTACAGATACATTTCAGTTGGATTGAAATTTCACAATGCATTTCAACAATGCATACAATACATTCTTTGGTATATTAATTCACTGGGGACAATTTTTTCAAAATAAAGGAGGACCTCAGATTCCAAAGCCCTTAGTTTCATTACTTCAAACATAACACTTAGCAGATTTTTCTGGGGTTTATATCGATTGTAAAGTATGTTAAAGTCTTATCTTCCACCTTTGTTTTGTGTGCTCAGTTCCAGAGTTAGCTGAAACTATGAAGTCTCACAGCACACATGAGTTAAGGTGTAGTGGAGGAATCCATAAACGTTAAAATTTCAGAAACCAGCACCTACTAAATAGCCTGCACCAGAAATATGACGAATGTATTCCTCTCCCTTGAGCAGAAGGTAAAACCAGCATTATATGAATCCATTTGAATAATTCATTTTGCAGTAGTGGAAGAAATACAACATTCTACCATACACACACACACAAAATTAATAAAGTTACCTTTATACCTGCTCTAAGTTATTCCCTAACACACAGAGCTAAACTCCACTTAGTTAAACTATCCTTAATTTCCACCTAGGAAACAAACAAAAGCAACAACAACAACAAAAGATTTTATCTGAGAGATTTTTTTTAAATAAATTTTTTAAAATCATCTCTCTGACATTAAATTCATAAAATACTATATTTTAAAATTATAAAGCCCAGTATGACCATGCTTTTAGAAATAACATTGCTAACTGCTGAAAAATCACCTCCTCTACTCAGAGCAGGTAATTTATTTCAATTTTATGCAGCGAATTACAGTGGTTTAGGAAAGAATGAAGGAGAAATGTAAATGCAATGTGAATTTTAAATAGATAATTTAATTAGTTAAGCTAGAAAAATAACTGAACATTAAAAGCCGCACACCTGGAATCTTGCCAAAAGTGAAAGGCAATCTCTCATAACCTGTATTTTATACCACAGAAATGACATTTTCACCAGTAATAATATCCCCTAGAACCATGCCTAGGCATTCTTCCTCTGACATACAGTGAAGAGTGCCACCTATTGAATAACAAACAGTATTTCCAGAAATAATTAAATTATTCTGGAAACATGCCATCTGCATACTCCCCCCCTCAACCCAAGCATTCAGTTTAGCTTTTCATCACCCAGTTTCCTGGCAGAGAGCAGTTTTGCTGTTAACATTGTTACAGAATTGATGGCCAAAATATTACTTTGGTATAGAAACAAGGCACCCAATCCACATTGCATAAGAGTTTTCTGATTTTTAGACATTCTCACACCAAAGAAGAAAAATTTTATTTAATTACGTATGTTGCATCAGAAGGTGATACCATAGTGTTTTGTCCAATCTTCTCTACTAATAACTGTATTTTCCAGAAATAAGATTAGAAGGTATCAAAGACACGAAACTAAAAAAAAAAAAAAAAGCAGTATTTTCTGAAGTCTGTTCTTTGTTCACACAATAAAGGTGTACATTTTCTATATATTTTACTGTTAGAAGGAAAAACCTACTTTCATTCAGAGTTGAATACTTCTGTATTTACACTGGTAACCAAAGTATCTCGCAGAGGACCTAATGCACAAATATTTCATATCCATACGCTGTGATCTCAGAGTCATGCTACCGAGTAGCAGCTGATAAGACAACACAGTATGTCTCCCTGAAGAAGCCTTACTAGGTGCTGCATAGCATGCAGCAATGCTAGTCTGCCCATGAGTTACCATGTTGGTACAGACGACATATTCTATGTTTATAAACACTGTAAATTAACATTACAGTCTATCCATTTAGAGTTCTAAACACACACAACCTAGCCAAGGAAAAATGTGTGGTATGTTGCAAGAGTCTGTGTGTAATGTGATACCAAACAATATTGCTATAACCCAACCAAGACTTGGAACTGACCCATTTATATACAAAACATTTGAATGAGTCAGCAGCCCCACTGCATTTCCCAGGCCTGCTGTAGACTATCATACAGTTCCCAGACGCATTTCCTCAGATTGTGTTTGCCTCATGAACAAGGTCAATAGTAACAAAAGGTGATATAAAGGTCAATGACTAGGAAAAAATGACAATATGCAGAGTAATTTTATCTGGTTATCCATTAACCTATTCAATATATTGAAGTTCCACAGAATTCCTCCAGTTATTTGCCTCCCACCTTTTTATTGTCTAACATAATAGAGCAGTGTGTTAAAATGAAGTTCTGCTATTGTTTTGGTACTGTGCACTCTACTGCCTTACTGTGACCACGCACACACACAAGTGAACAGCCTCTAAAGAAATCACTGTCTCCTTGACTGAAGTCTTTGTTCCATGCTCCATAAGTATGTAAAGTTAACAGACGTCAGGAAGAATGTGCCAGCGTTGGTTTTTTTTCCCCAAGCCAAAGACTGGACTGTATGTAGTTGTCTCCAAATTAGCTTTAAACCTGCTAGAAGTCTAATCGTATTGGCTGTGCAGTTCTAGCACTGCCAGCATAAACCCTGCATATGTAGATGGTGGCTGAAGTTTTTGCAACTGTAGCAACAGTGCTATCAGTAACTGAGGTTATACCACTACGGTTATGCTGCTATCTGAATCACAAAGCGTTTGATCCGCACTGGAGATCCCTTTCTGAGGGTGATAAAAGATAACTGGAACAGTAGTTGTCCTACCTAACTCTGATTACTGCAGAAGGTAAGCCTACTGCTGAATAAAGACCTCCACAAGCCAAAGGTAGACTACATGGATTTTTGGTTTGACAGAACAAATTCATATATTAATACTGTTGTGATTACAAGAAAAACACTAAAATCAGCTACACACAAGAAACGAATTTCTACAATGCACAGCCATGAAAAATTACTATTTTACCTTCAATGTAGTGATAATAAAGAAAGATTACCACCTGAGAAATGCATAAAAATTCTTGATCCTTTTCCTTGTAGAATCAAAAAATCATCAAACTGGGGAGGTGGATGTCAGGAGGTCTCTAGTCCAATCTCTTGGTCAAAGCAGTGTCAACTATGAGATCAGATCAAATGCGTTACGGCTTTGTCCAGCCAGGTCTGCAAAATTTTCAAGGATGGAGATTTCACAGACTCTCCATGCAACCCCCTTCCCATTCTTAACTACCCTCTGAGGTTTGTTGTTGGGGTTTTTTTCTTTAAATCCAGTTGGAACCTCCCCATTTCAATTTATGAATATTGTCTCTTGTTCTCCCACCATGTAACTCAGTAAATATACTACAGCGCTCTCTTCTCTGTAACATCCCCTTTGCTACTGGAAAGCTACTGTTAGATCCACCTGAGCCATCTCTTCTCCAGGTTAAACAAACAAGTCTCCTCAGCCTCACAGGTCACGTGCTTCAGCCCCAAATCATCTTGGTGGCCCTCTGCTGAACTTGCTCAGCTGTGTCAACACCTTTCTTGACTGGGGAGCCCAAAACTGGACACAATACTCTAGACACAGTCTAATGAGTACCAGGTAAAGGGGAGTAATTCATTCCCTTAATCTATTGGTAATACTCATGTTGATACAGCCAAGTATGCTGTTAACCTTCATCACCGCAGGGCACGCTGCTGGCTCACATTTCGTCTGTCGTCCACAGTGATGCCAGGTCCTTGTCAACAGGGCTGCTCCCTGGCCAGCCAGGCTCCACCTTGCACTGTTAGAGGGAGTTATTCCTCTCTAATGCAGAACTCTGCATTTGTCCTTGGCAAATTTCATACAATTCCTGTCAGCCCACTACTCCAGTCTAACTCCCAGTGAGTGGCAGCCCTGTGTTCCAGCTTACAGAGCAGATCTAGTCATTTCATCAAAGGTGGCAATCAGGTTGGTCAAGGATGACTTACTGTGCTGGTTTTGGCTGGGACAGAGTTAATTTTCTTCACAGTAGCTGGTATGGGGCTGTGTTTTGGATTTGTGCTGAAAACAGTGTTGATAACACAGAGATGTTTGCGTTATTGCTGAGCAGTGCTTACACAGAGTCAAGGCCTTTTCTGCTCCTCATATCACCCCACCAGTGAGGAGGCTGGGGGTGCACAAGGAGTTGGGAGGGGACACAGCCAGGACAGCTGACCCCAACTGACCAAAGGCATATCCCATACCATATGATGTCATGCTCAGCATATAAAGCTGGGGGAAGAAGAAGGAAGGGGGGTGCGTTTGGATGGCATTTGTCTTCCCAAGTCACCGTTACCGGTGATGGAGCCCTGCTTTCCCGGGGATGGATGAACACCTACCTGCCCATGGGAAATAGTGAATGAATTCCTTGTTTTGCTTTGCTTGTGCACGTGGCTTTTGCTTTACCTATTAAACTGTCTTTATCTCAACCCACGAATTTTCTCACTTTTACTCTTCCAATTCTCTTCCCCATCCCACTGGGGGAGGAGTGAGCAAGCAGCCACGTGGTGCTTAGTTGCCAGCTGGAGTTAAATCATGACATGTACCCTCAGTAAATCCATGCTGACTATTCCCAATCATCACCTTCTTCATTTGCACACCTCTTATGTCAATCAATCACCTATACTGATGCTTTTTGCTAATATATCAAAATACGTGGGGTTTCCTAGTAAAAATCTGGCTTCATCAGGTTACCCATGCCAGCTGTCATCTCACCTCAGTCTCTCCTTCACTACTGCACTAGTTTGGAACTCTCCTTTTGACTTAATCTTTTTAATGTTTTATATATTTTCTCCCTAATTCTCTTCTGTATAGGCCGCTTTGTAGCTCTTTCAGCACAGATCAAACAGCACATTTACAACGTATATTTAAAAATGAGTAAAAAGACTCCTGAAGTCCTTGAGGTTCCCTTGTCACTAGTTTTTAGTTAAATTTCCTTATTGTAACTTGAGAGTAATGTAATAAATTATACTTATTGTAAGAGAAAAGGATAGTAATATATTACTTCAGAGAGGCACATAAGTTTTGGGTTGTCAGTCCTGGCTCTATGAATTAGAAATAAACATAATTTCTGCCTACTAGGTTAACAATAGGATCCTCTTGGATTTTAAATTGCCTTTTCCCTACCTTCTTTTACTCATAGTAGTAATAAGGATGAGATGTGATGAACTTATTCTAAAAGAGTAAAAATTTTTTACTACCATTTTACTTAACATGCTCCTATTTTAAAGGTCCTTGTACCTATGAAATTCATGTATTGAATGAAAATTAAGCTACAAAAATACACTAAATTAATTCAGAAAAGCTAAATCACACAATAACTTAGTGTATACAACATTCCCATCAGATCTGTCCTTCAAAGAAGACTGAATTACATGAGCCATAAAAAAAATCCTTTTAGTATGTATTTATATATGATTGTTTATGCTATCCCCCTCTGGGGAGGAAGAGAGGAGAATAATTTCTTTCACTTTGAAAGACGCTACGTTAATGGAAAACATGCATTACAACTGAAAAATATATTTCCCAGATTAAGAAAAATTATTTGAGACTTTTGCTTGTATATTTCTGTGGGGATTCCTTCAGGAATTTACACAATGTTGCAGAATTTTATTTTAAGACACATAGAACGATAAACTCCAAAGTTTTCGAACTAAGGGGAAAAAATACAACAAAAATAGGAGACTTACAAGATTTCGCTCTAGGGATTTCAGCTGATGATCTATTTCTTTCAGACGATTTTGCTGATCACGTTGTTCCTTATTGGCTCGCAGAACCTTTTCACCTGGAACTGCTTCTAGGCTTCTGTTTGCATAAACCAGAGACTCCTGACAAAATGAAGAATAGGCAGAAATTAAACATATTACTTTATATTGCTTGAAAGCCAGATGAGTGTTCTTTTAATTTCTATCAGGAAAACATTGAAATGTTTAGAATAATGAGTCAATTTCAAATTCGGCAAACACATAATTTTCATTATGCACATTTTCAAACACAATAGATTAATATCAAGCTGGACTTATTTTAATAAAAGAATTCTTCCCTTCATATTTTAAGAAGAATTTCTTAGTCTCCAGAGCTAACACTTTGATGCTTAAATTCTACTACAACAATAAAAATGCGCTGAGAATCGGGAAGACCGAATGAGGGGTTCAAAGCTTGCTCCTATTAACCATACTGGGATCAAAATTAGGCCAGAAGGGAAAGGAAGAACTGAACTGAAATGACTGTAGGTTTTGTTTACTAGATATCATGGTAAATGAGAAATAACCCAGTCTCTGTAAGTTGGAGTTAGATGCATAACCATTATTAAAGATTTGGGTTACACATTCTTACATCCTTCAGTAGCTTTGGATCAGATTCTGAAGTTGTATCAGACGTGAATACATTCAAGGTTCAATATTGCATGTATTTTAATCATTAAGAACAGCAAATACTGGCAAAACAGCAAAATTATGTTGTAATTGGAAAAAAAACCAGGGCTTTCTCTTGCAAACCAAAGATCCTACAGAAGAACCCAAGGAATCCAAACAATGGTACCGGGGAAAAAAACAACCAAAACAACCCTGTGTTAGTCAGTTCAACCCAAAGGAACATGAGCAGCCATTTAATAAAAACATAGTGTAGTCATTCTTATTTTCAGAAGCAGCTCAAGCAATCTTAGCAAACACACACAAGGAAAAGAATTTCAAGTAGCGTGTCTAACTGGAAAGGAAAAAAACCTTTGCAATTTAATATTCAACGGAAAATTTCTCAACTACAATCTATAAAAAATTGTGAACGTCTGTAAACTGCTTTTTCTAAACATCAGACAAATCTATGAGTTCTGACATTTAAACTAAACTATTAGTTGCCTGAAAATAAACTTATTTTAATACAGTACAAATCTTTGAATATATATTTACAATCAGCACTATTGGCAGTACCATGATGCCAGTAAACTTTCCTATAACAGAGATATAAACAGCACCATCTGTTAATGACTAGAATCGCTCCAAACTGGACTGAAGTTTAATGTGGGCCACCTAAAGCCAAATTCTTAATATTGAGTCTCTAAAGCTAGGCTTCTAAATACAGAGAGAGTTTCTTAATTAAATATGATGCCCAAGGGCAAGAAAACTGCATGACTGACATCTATACAGAACACAGAAAAACCAAAGGACTTGTTTGTGTTTATTAATATATGAAACAAGGATATAACCTTTATATTTGCAATATATAGAATTGGCAAAGCAGCTCAAAGTCTAACAACTGAAGGTCTCTCTAACAAGAGGAATTGCTTTAGTGTGGCTTTGTTCTTCTGGTGATTTTAATACAAGTGCAATTGTACATGTAAAGGTAGGGAGGAAGATGATGGCATATTTCTTTTTCTTCATTAAAAAAAAGTTACAGCTATTTCTGCAATTACATTTGTAAATCCAATCTTTTGATCCATGCATATAGAGGGACATTGCCATCTGAGCAGTTAGTGCTCAGCATGGATCAGAGCTGCAGTTATGATTTGTTTTAAAAAGCAGTGTTACAAATGCGTCTACAAGAATATGCAACTAGCGATACTGAGAAGTCACTAAATACTACATTATACTTCCCAGTATTTTATTTTGGGGTTGTATGCATGTACTACTAGTTGATACTTTTATATGAACTCAGCCTTCAGTGAACAACAGAGCCCAAACTGCAAACAGCATCTCTGAAAATATTATTGCTCCAATACCAGCTAGATTTAAAAAGGTAACAGTGAGAGGAGTAATAAAATAAAAAAAAATTACTACCTTCAAATTTTACTTTCTTTTCCACGCACATTTCTGAAGCAAAGCTTTATGCGGATCTCTGTCCTAGTCTTTCAAACAGTTTGAGGCATACATGTTTCATTTTACAGACAACTCAGCTGCTGCAAGCACCTATGAGCAAACTCTTCAAACTTTAGGAAAACTATGTATTGTAAGTTATTTGTCCTTTTATCACAGTGAGTATGATTTTAAGCCTGGTTGCTTCTCTAGTAAGACAATATTGTTCTATCAAAAGAAATTCTTAACTGGGATAAACATGACAACTTTCTTCTCCATAAACTTTTCTTGTATGTTGATCGCCGCCATCATACTTAACCAATTCTTATCAGAGAGTGCTGGATAAAACTTGAACTATGAACATTTACCAGAAAACAGAAGTAAAAAGTACTTGTTTCAACATTTCTCCAACATGTTGAGTATTTATTCAGCTTTAATGTGTTAACTATAGCCT
The DNA here is from genome assembly GCF_028858705.1 of Grus americana. NCBI lineage: Eukaryota > Metazoa > Chordata > Aves > Gruiformes > Gruidae > Grus > Grus americana. The sequence continues at coordinate 34,920,440 of NC_072856.1, read as the reverse complement.
ACTGCTATAATTGAAAAATGGAATATTTTTCTGATAAAAGAAACCCAATCAGGTATGAAAGAACTCATCAAGGTAATACAAAAATAATTACCTTCATGTTGTGTAAGACAATCAAGCTGACAGATATTATTGTTTCTTTAAACACCATCTCCGTTTCCTTTTATTTTCAGGTAGTTTTCCAGGTTTTCAAGCTGGTAACTGTACTTATTACACACAGTCTTACACTTCATATTCTTCATTCTACCATTTTCTTGTCTCTTCCAGGATTACATTCAACTTAATGTGTTCTTCCCGAAAAATATTAAGACAGAAGCATTTTTAAATATTTAATGAAGCTGGCACCAGAACAAAGAAACGTTTCAGAGAGAAATACAGTTCTGATGAGAAACATTTCCATGTAAAAGAGAACATTAGTCATGGAAAAGCATTCTGAATCCAGCTGGACTCATTGCACAAAAAGAAGAATCTGTATGCTCCTCTGTAATAGCTCAGCTATGGTACTGTAGGATAATGAAAGCCAGTTGTTAAAGATTCCAGAGTCAGAGTATAGTTCCTATATCCTGCCAAAGTATCTATCAGTGGCAGGAAGCAGCTCTCCCATTGAGCCAGTGGTGATTAAGTGTTTGCATTTTGAAAGCTATATCTAATGCAATTCTTGGAAGAAAAGAATGTGCAGCTTTGTGATATGCAACTCTAAGCTAATTTTGTTTTAATTACTTCTAAAATTCTAAATGAAAATCCAAGCAGATGATTTACACACTAACAATTTTTCCCAATGTTCCCCATCACAAATGCATTATACCCCACTCAACCACAACAGATGAAATCCACATCTCATGGAAATCAGAAAGAATTTCAGCCCTGAGTTTTAGAAGAAAGATTAATGTCACTGAAATCAGCCTCTTCTCCAAAGGAAAGGACATCCATGTTCCAAATTAGACTTGGGTCCCATAACAACTAGATTCATTCAAAATAAATTCTGTATGTTCAGAATTTTTTTTAGCCCTCTCCTGGCAGCTTAATTTAAAAAAATACTAACTTTGAAAAACCAAACTCCTAAGAAACAAATATTGCAGTGCATTCAAATTTGCATTATATATAATCTGCGTCAACATCTTTATCTAGCAATTAAGTTTGACCTCAATTATGGGAGAAGTAGTGATACAATCTAAATAAACTCTGCACAAAAGAAATCAATAGAAACTTATCTGAGACTTCAATGATACCAGATTATCACTATTGGTTTTGAATACTACAGAACCCCAGTCTCACATACAAATATTTTGTTTCTTACAGTGTTTACAGAATATGTGTGAGGGTTAATAAACAAGGTAATTCCTGCATATTTAATTCACTCTATTAGTAAGTTAAATGTGTCCCACTTCTAATTTGTTTTTTCAGAGGAAAAAGTTTATCAGCCTTCCAGTGCTGATAGCTAATTTACTTCCTCATTTAGTTACTGTGGTCAACTGAAGAAGCAATTGAAAATCTTGTCATTAAACACGTGAAATTAAACCCAAGGGCAGACAACCAGAACTCTTACTGCCTTTGTCTTGCATGCAGCATTCATACTATCATATCAAAAAACAAGATCGTCTTTTAGCAAAAGCATCATTCAATTAATTTCTTCAGACCCTTTCTCGGAAGGTATCAGTTGCTTTTGATCAGGTTCCAAGAGACATTCAGTACAAAGAACTCTGATATTGCTCTGTGACCCATTTATTTTCTGATATCAGAACTGATGCTTCAAGAATAGTTTAACTATTTTTTAAATTCATTAAAATTTCCAGTTTATTGGGGGATATTGATTATGATAAATAAGGCTGTTTTAAAAAGACAATGAGCAGCAATGAACTTAAAAAAACTACTTGCAAAAAAAAAAATCATTTTTCATGCCTTTTGACAGGAAGCTATCTAAACTCAAAATAGTCATTAATTTCTCAGCTACTGCTGCATGTTACTTCCTGTTTTTTTGAAAAAGCAACTGTTAAAGGAATTTAAGAACAAAAGGTGTTGAGAATGAACTCACATAACCCAATTCAGAACTTGACCTGTTGTTATTGCTTTATGTATGAATTGAAGAGTGAGTATTTACCTACCAAATTAAAACAACCATAACCAAGAACATCAGACTAAAGGCTAGACCTGGTACGAAGCTTCCACAGTAAGCAGTCAAGTTCCTGAAAGTTGAGACAACTATTTTCTCCTCTACTTACAATAAAAAAAAATTTAGCAGTTGAAATTCTATGTCAATATAAGCAAGGCCAGTCATGCCACTGTGTCAGATACAATCAGATTGCACCTACCACATCAGGCTTCATGAAGAACTTAACATTGACTTGCCTAAAGTCTGGATCACAATGCAGCTAAGGCAGCCATTAGACACCCTGTCCTCTACCAAATGCAGCAGCTCTGGACACACAGAGAAACAGGAATGAAGGCACCTAGAGGATTTTGGAGTCAACTGGGAAGACACCTGGAAATCAAGACACTTCCAGAATTAGCTAGCTGCAGAGTGGGATGGTTTGCTTTTGTTGCTTGTTTTGTTCTGGGGTTTTTTAAATTAGTTTTGGATTTACGCAATTAGTGTCCTTCTAAGTCCGGTTTTAAATAACTAAAGCCTCCTACTCACTTCAACTTCTGTTTATTCTGTTTAACTCTTTCTCTAAATTTATAAAACCACCTTTAAATAATTCCATGCTTTGGTAGCTTTCATTGAAATGACTCACATGTTTAAGTTTATCTGAACAAAGCAAAAAATGACAAATGGAATCCTGTTTTTCCTGGAACTACAATGTCTAAAAACCTTTTATATTCTGCAAAACAAAGTTGAAAAGTGGCTGCTTTTCACTAATGAAGGGTAATTTATGGAATTAATTCTCTTTCTGGTTCTTAAGTTTAATATTATTAAAAAAGATAATGCATTACTCTTCAATAAGCATACACATAAACTCAAGTTTCTATTCAAATACTTCCAAGCTTTTACCTGAATGAAAAGGAAGCAACAACAGCCACTTGGACAAATGTTCCCAAACAGCATTCATTATCTAGGCAGTCACACTAACTTCAAGCTGACGTCTTATAACAGTGGACACAAGATCCAGCAATCATTAGCAAGCTCAGGTCCATGAACCTGAAACGGCTGGATAACAACTGCATTTGCTTAAGTGACTACCCACTAGAGGGAGTCGCTCTTTCACACATTAAATCCCAGTTGGCAAACGATCGACATCAAAATGCTCCTCCTCTGGAACTGTCAGCAACAGAAAATACTACTATAGGTAGAACAAAACCTGAAGTAGAGAAAGAAGTCAATATAAAAAAATGACGTTAAAATGCTCTTTATAAAAAGAAAAAAAATCCCACAGTTATTTTAGCCATTCAAAGAGATGTTTCTCATACGCTGGTAACTGAAAACAGTTTTGCCAACATACACTCTTGCAGAGCCTCTGATACACCTGTTCTGGCTATAAACACTAAATTTTACAGAAATAAACAAGTTTTGTGAAATTAGTGCAAAATAGAAATTATGGTATTTTATGTTGTATTTTCCCCATTATATCAGCAGCAACATTACTGGCACATGGGAGAAATTGGGAGTCCTCTACGTACAAGATTCAAACAATCATTTCTCAAAGCTGAGACCCAAAGGCTCTTAATACTGCTGGCAAGGGAAAAAGACAAAGACCATTAAAAACAAGGGACATACAATTTCAATAGATTTTCTACAGTCTTTAACATTGCTTATCAGTAATTGCTTTATCTTTCAGATCATAAATGAAGAGGCACTTTTGGAATCCTGAGAGAAGAAGAAACCTAATTCTAATTCCCAAAGGTGAATTATCATGGGTAATGTGTTAGTATGCTGACAAAACTGCTGAGACCCTCACACAGTTAAAAATGTCTGAGTTACCAATTCCTGCATATGAAATTTCTTACTGAAAGCGTGGAATCAACAAATGTTAAAAACAAGACAGTTCTTGAATTATATACCACTCAGAATAGCAACATACTGTTTTTCCATACAATTTCTATAGCCACAGATTTCACTTCACTCTTTAACACATATACTTTGAGAACAAATAGAAGATAACTAAAGAAAAATGCAAAATGTACAACTACAGACACATGCTCTATTTTCATTTACATCAGATCTCAACATACACTTCAAACAAGAAATCTGCAACATAAGCTCTGTTCTGTAATATACCTGATAAATCTGGCTTGGAGGTTTTGAGCAACAGCTGGAAATCTCAGAAAAATCCCCATCAGACAGTAGTACTTGAAGCTTAGTATCTATCTCATTTAGGTGATGAAATTGAATCAGTTCAGGTGTGTACCCTTCTCCTGGTGCTAGCCAGCCAGATACATCCTCCTATTGAAAGATACAGAAAATATTTAATCCTCGTTCCCAAAGAAAACAGACTTTAAAGGCAGTTACACATCAAATAAACCGTACTTAAGAATAAAATGTAAGTTTTCATCCACCTCAGTATATAGCTGAAATCTGCCAATATTCATGTACCAAGCACACTCAAAAGCAGGTATCGACAGAACAATTAGAGGCATATATTTTTAAATATAACCAAACAGCAACTTAAATTTACTTAAAAAATATATATATTTCATTTTATTCTTAGAAAGCACGTGCATCTACATGCATTGTTAAAATGTAATAGCAAAAAAGGTGTTGTGTTAATCTAAACAGACTTCTGCTATTATTTCACTTATTTCTATAAAAGTCCAAAACCTGTGTCCTCACTGACTAGCCACTCAGAAGCCCTGGAATAAAATTGCTTAAAGGCAGATGCTTTGCCTCCATGCCAGCTGGCCAAAGAGCAGACAGCTCCCAAGTTCCCCATCCATTCTTCTGAAGGTTATACAACTCCCTCGATCAAGTTTTCTTTATGCTTCAGAGAAGCACTTTGGATAGCTAACCCCTTTTCCTTAATGATGCATGTCTCTATATAGCCTCTTAGCCCAGTTAGTCAAACCTTTAAAACAGTCTCATGCCATGCCGTGTCATGCATATTGCAGCTCCCTTCCATGGATGCAAACTCTTTCCTTGTTGTGGTTTCTGTATTTGTTCTATACAGCAGTCCCAGCACCCTTTTGAAGGAATAATTGCTTGTCACGGTCTAACTTGCATATAGATCTTGCTGCCCAGTTTTGCACAGTCAGCATCACTTTCTGATGCCACTGACATGAATACCAATTTTAGGAGTTCTGTGCTCCCTTGCAAGACAGTGCAGAGGATAGAGATGAAGAGGAAAGCATCTGGCAGATATAGATCCACCAGTCCTAGGACAGAAAGCACAACACGTGATAAGCTCACATTTTCAATGCTAATATTGAAGTGGAAAAGCACAGCTCTCGGAAACTGCACCAGAACTGTCCTCAACATCATCCTAAATCATTTCTGTTACACCTTGCACCTCAGCACTCCTTGTTTGCACACTTATTCTGGAGACACCATATTACAGCTTAAGTCCAAGGAACTGTACAGAGACCATATAGCAAACTTGAGACAGCAAGATATTTTTTGCTTTTATAAAAGACAAATGCAAGCCAACAGGCATAAAAATGAGGTGTTCTCAACTACACTGAACACATCTTGTCAAACTCCCCCAATTAACTTCCATCTCAAAGTCTGGCAGCAAATGAAGAGCTACATCTATTCTAGAACACACTCAATCACACCTGCACAGCAGCATGTTAGAAGTTCAAATAAAGTGGAACATAATACACTACTTTCTATTGTCCTCTGAATGAAGTGGAAGTGATAGACTCCTCTGCAAGTCAAAGAAGGAAATACAATCAGCAGCTAGGTCTAAAAGGACAACCACCTTCCATCCAATAAGGATTCAAAAAGAGAGAAAGCCTGATCAAAACCAGGCTTGAAATGAAAATACAGAGGTTGATGCTCACCTGGAGCCAAATCTCAAAATGAGGGTATATGTAATGTGACACTTGCAATGTATCACCAAAGAAGAAAAGAAGGCATCCCATAGGCAAGCAAAAGAACTGCTCTGAGGTGAGTAGCTGCCGCCCTTCTAGAGCCCTGGTATGTTATCACAGAAACACTGGGAGAGACAGAGTGCACAGAGTTCTTTTCCTGATGGTGATTTACATGACTTTTAGCTTTTAATAGCAGTAACGCCTGACTAACCATGCATGAATATGTGCTCCTAGTACAGACAGTTGCATATTACGAGTGAGCTTGGCCCACTTAACCCAAACAAGTGAGCTCATATTCACAGATGCAGGTTCTCCACAGCAACCTGGCATTCCTGTCTCACACTCCAGGAAGCAAGTCTGCACAGCCACCATTCACTGGGAACGACACTAGCAGATTACATCTCTGACCTGATTGCAAAGAAACACCACATAGGACCTTAGAAGGGTAGGGCAGGGATGTGGGGGAGGACATGGGTGTATAGCTGGTTTCCTTTCATTTTCCTGACAGAAGAGGGCCAGCACCTTGCCCTAAGATTTCAACATCTGTCTTGCAAGGGATTCATGTCCACCACTCCTTTACAGCTTCAGATTAGTCCTCTGGCTATTCAAGCAGCCACATCCACACAAAAGGAGGAAATATCAGCTTCCAATTACAATACCACTGCTATGAGGTCATCCCTGGTTCATCCTCACTACCCTAAAGCACACTGGTTACCAAAAGGAAAAAAGGATATCCCAAACACCTGCCACAAATTACCTCCATACTATTAAAAAAAAAAAAAAAAAAACCAACAAACTCATCTCTTTTGTGAAACTAAACCACTTCTTCTAATGCTTTCGCATACAAGTATGATGACACAACTAGTAAGCCTGACCGGAGATGACCCGACTCCAGAAAAGCCACTCAGAAATGTCTCTAGAAGCTTGCCAGCTTTGTGGAAGCATCTGTTCAGGTGAGACAGTGACCATCATAACATAAGTATCCGCTGTGGATACATTTGTGCCATGTTAACCACCCCTTAATCAGACACTGAAGAGCATAGTACAAACACACAGAAATGACTCTACAGGAGTCAGTTAAGCTGCAACTGGGCTCATTAGCTACAGCTCAGTGTCTATATCCCATGCTCTAAGTATCCAAATTACTCCAGTAGTCACTTTATTCCAGGGTTAAATGGACTCACACACTATTTTGTATTTTCAAGATGGCTTTGCCTGGAAAATAAGCTTCTGTCCTGTCAATGTTTCCTCTGTGTTAACTCAGAACAATACTTTTATAACAGCACAGTCAGTGCTTATTACTGTGGAACATCTGGAACAAATTATACCCCTGCAGCTTTGACAATTAGGTTAGCATGAATATGTACTTCCAAAATATTTTAAATACTCATAAAACACTTTTTTAAAAAAGTGAGAAGTGCCGTTTGGACATATTTAGTAGTACAAATCAAATGAAATTAGATAATCTACATTATACAGAGGAATTCATACATCCTAGCCAGCTCTGCCTTGATTGATAACCTCCAAAATATTATTTTAGCCAATGTGGTTGCACCAACTTTTTAAAAGTCAGAATGAAGTAAGATGAAAGTGGCCATCAGCTGGACAGTTACCTGGGCCAGCTTGAAGCAGTCTAGATTGTTCATTAGCTGATAATTTCCTCGTGATTGCCATTATAAAGCAGCCACAGGAAATGCCTCACCCATAATACAATTTAAATGTGGGAGAGGAAGAATCCATCTCCAGACTAGGCAGGTTTAAGTAACTAAGTATTATCCTTTCTTTTATTCTACTTTGGCGGTAGATTTAGGAGCTGTTTTTTTTAAAGAGATGCTCTAGTACAAACTAGACTAACTCACAAATTACCATTACCATTCTTGTCGATTGCATCAAGAACATACAGCAACACACGTCCTGTGTAGTGATCTATTTAATATCTGATATAAATACTAAAATCTCTATAGATACATGCCCATATGATAGTGACATGTGCCAAATACAAAATTTGGATAAATGCTATACTTTTCCATTGCCCTGATGCATTGAGAATTGGTGCAAAAAAAGGTACATGTTACTAGTCAGAATTTGCATTAGCTATTCTGCATAAATGCCTCTAAATTTTGTGAAGGACACCAGCTTAAAGAAAAAGAAAACCCAGTAACTATGTATTGTGAGCGAAGACTTTTGCAATCAGTAAAATAATCAATTCTTAATAAAAACCCACTATTCTTTAGGTCAGAAAGCTAGGATGTTTACTAACAGAAGGCTGTTTAAAACATCTTCAGATCTTCAAATGCTGATGTTTATCAAATGAAGGACAAGTCCTCAAATTGAAACATGTCCTTGATCAGGAAAGAATAGAAGAGACTGCATTGTTAATCAAACACCAACCTTTCCAACAAGAGGAGAAAACAAAAAAGCAAACAAAAACCCCACAATCCTCTCCCTACAGTTTTTTCCTACTCAAAGGCTGGATGAAGCACTGTTTCAGCTGAACATTTGATAACAATGCCAAACCTGTTGCAAGCATATCTAATAGAATACCTTGAATCTTTTTCTAAGTGCATAGACAAAAGATCAATTAAATAATGATCCAGTGAGCTATAACCTTGCTCTTCTAATATGCAACAAATTAAAAGTACAATAAAAATCAACTCTCCTAACCAGTAGATCAACATTAGACCACAGAACCTTCCACTGCAATTTTTTTAATGCCAAACTATGTCAGCTAAGTCAAACATCTCTGTGCAATGTCATTAACTGATGAGTATTTTACACAGATAGATAAGTCAATCTGCAAGCTCGGTGTTCACATCCAAACAAATTAAATAAGCTTTCTATGTAAAGCAAGGGAACAAATGTTAGGTCAGTAGGAAGACTAGTGCAATTTTACGGAAGTTGAAGTGTTTCATCTCATGAACACAAGCACTGAGTGTGGCTGATAGTTTTAAACACTTGCATACCAATGATCAACAAAGGTTATGTTTTCTGTGCTTCTTCTTCAGCATACTAACTGTGAAAGAACAGTTACTGTTAAAATACTGCACATTTATATAATCTCAGCCATTTGTCCATCAGGTTTTCCTGACTGATACGGACTCCTTCACTTATATTTGCCCCACAAAGCTCTGAAAATGCCAAAGCATAGTACATATTTACCAGTTTCCCTAGAGTAAAGAGGAAAGTTTTGGACCACAGACCAAATGAGTTTCAACCTGGAAATCATACTGAAGTTGGGTAAATTACAGATTTGTTTAATGTCACAAACCATGGGTAGGTTAGTTCTCTGTTTCCATAACCAGTTTGGATTCAGATGAAGAAAATTCTGAGCTCACCTTCTTACCCCATATCCTGAAACAGTAATCTATAAACTTATAAATTTAGACACATTTTAGAAAAGAGTAATGAAGAGCATCACCTCTTGGAAGTCTTCACCACCTTAGTAGAAAAATAACTCAAAGTAAAATACAGGAAGAAAGAATAAAAAAAAAAATCGTGTTTTCTGTTGTTTCTTTCTCTCACATCTAAGTTGTTATTTAACCTACTGAAAAATAATTAACTCCAGATTATCTTTAGCTGTATAAATTAAACAGAAACTGGACCTTGCACATATTTTGTTCATTCTACACAAAGTTCACATCATTCTTCTTAGGTACTGTGATTCAGTGTGTACTTACCAATGTTGTGAAAAAGTTCATAACGTTACTATAGACAATATAATGCACATTTTAATGTAAAACAAATTAGAAAGGTCACGTAATTTCCTTACGCAAAGTAAGCATTTTCCCAATATTTCTTATTTATTAAAATGCAGGTTTCTTGAAGCGTTATATCAAGTTAACATAGTTTGAGGATGTTCATTCTATGAAAACATACCTTTAACATGTTTAATACCTATATAGTTGAAAAGTATTGTAAGTTTCTAGTATGATTCATTTTTCAAACCAAATTTTATCTCCCCATCCCAGCAGCCTTATGATTACTTCAGTAAAACAACAGAGCCCCCGAGAACTCCTTCACCGTGACATTCCCGTCAAAACAGTAAGAAATAAAGGCCATTTCCTAGTAACTGGGAGATCAAAAGACTATTTGATGTCTTCACGTTATTGGGCATCATTTTGTCGCACAGACTCTCCTAGAAGCAGTGACTGGTAGGACAATCACACACTCTTTTTTACTCTCCATGAGGAAAGGTATTTCCATCTACTTCAGCTCTTGCTATCCACTGCAGTATACAGACTGCACACTCTTTAAAATTATTATTTTAAAGCATAAACATCTAATACTTAAGCAGACTTTGGCTCCTGTGTATACTTTGAAGACAGAGTGAGTTGGAAGCCACACAAAGATGGCATGTTATCTTTCTAAATGGACACATTACCTTCATCAATGTAATTATCCCAATTGCTGCATTCTGAAGTTCATGTCCTCAAAAAACTCTTGGAGTTTTTTAAAGTAGTTGCTGGCCCTTCCACCAGAGACTACAGCACTAGCCACTCAGATTGATAGGCCACTTCACATTTTATGCAGAGAAAATAAGCCATCATCTTCTCTAAGCATACTTCTAAGGCTCCTTCCACCCATGTCTAATTTTTCTTCTAAATTCTGCTGTTTTTCTGAGGTCAGGCATGTCCCAGTGTTGGTAAAATGAACAAAGAAGCCAATGAAAATTGATTCTTGGAGACAAAGCCAATTGGATTTGTCCAGCTTTTCTCTCATATCTCAGTAGGCGACTTCATGGTAGGACTAAAACCAAATCAAATTTAGATTTACCGTAAAAATAAGCCAAATACAACAGGACAGTACAAATTAAAGTTGCCATACCTCAAGACCTTGCAATTCAATTCCATCTTCTATATCTTTCAATAGTTCAATTAGTCTTTTCCTTTCTCGCTCAAGCATAACAATCTGGTTTCCTGAATCCTTTGCTAGCTGAAATATTTACAAAAAGAAAAAAATAAGCAAACTTTAGAACTCCATTAGCTCAAACAGCACCAAAACAAAGTTTTAAAACTCTGTGAATTTAACATCCAAATCTTGCTTATTGCCATAATATAAATTATCATTCTGACAGAAAAATCTAGCAGTCTACATATAATAAATTGATAATCTTATAACAGTCTTTGACATAGCAGGCGGTGAATATTTTTCATTGGATGAAAAATTATTATAGCTCTAGGTCTTCAAAGGAAAAAAAGCATGAAAATCAAAGCATCTATTTTCTGACAGAAGGAAGACTTCTGTAAATAAGGGTCCCATGCAGGCTATACATGAACAACCTGCATACCTATTCCTTATCTATGCATAAGAACATCTTCCTTTAACTTAACAGTAAACACATTTAAAGAAAGTCGTAGGGAATATTTGCCCTCAAAACAAGTCATGTCCAGGCACAAACAGAACAATTCAGTTTCCGGTACTCTTTAGCAAATATATAGAAGCAGTATTATCCCTGCCAATATGAGCATCCAAGATGAGAACTGCCTTATACAGCACTCTGCCATAAACAACAGTTTTTAACTGCAAGATTTTTTTCATTTATGGCTAATTAGCTTTTAATGTTCCTGATAAAAAACCCAACTGTCTCCAGAAGTACTTCCATACTATTTTTTAGTTAACATTTAACAAAACGTTAATGATTTTAAGGTTTAATGCTTACCTCAATGTTCTTCTTAATGAAATCCTGTTTGGTTTTACTCTTGCTATGCGTTTTTTCTGCATGATTAAGAAATTCATTTGTTTCTAATTCACTTGGATAATCTGAAGTTTGAGGAAGAAAAGTTGCTAAGTTATGATCATTCCTTTTCTGATTCAATCAGAGCTGTAATAACAGCAATCCCATTTAAATCTTTAACAAACATATAAAGTGGATAGACAAACTTTTTATACACTGTTTTCATTATTTATATAAACTATATTGCTCTATTTAAAACATAACTATTGTCAAACTCTATTCTCATTTTTAAGCTTTTATTATATGAGATCATTCAATGTTGCGAAGGCTAAAATACTTTCGGATTTCTGACCTCAAAAATGTTAAACATGGCAGCTTTAAAAGCCACGGCATTCCTTCGAACCCTATCATTGTTTCAGTTTTATCATCAGTACAAAACCAGACAATATTTTTTTTGAAAACCACAGAACTATTTGGAGACATATCAAGTACATTTTTTAAAATAAAACAGCTGAAGAACAGATGATATAGTTGATATTATTATAACACAGCTTATAAAACAAATTTTGTTTAAAAATAAAACTCGTCATAGAGCTGTAAAGCTATTAAACAGCCACATGATATTCTGACAACATCACACGTATTTTTCTTCAACAATGGGTTTCTATCAATCATACAAAAATGGTCACATATTCTGTTTTTCAGAGACTTTTACCAGTTTTAAAACAGCAATTCCTTCACAAACAGCAAATATTTATCACATTAAATAACAAATCTAAGTAAATACAACCAACTTCTAAGTCTCAAAAACTAGTTCAGAAGTAGGCATGGTACTTCTTGCTTCTCTGAAAAGTAGAGATTTGAAAATGGGTGAGCTATTCACCTACACAAACCAATTTAACGTGTTAGATATTAGAAGATAGGCTATGAAAATTTACATGAAAGTAACTCTTTTTCAGAGTGAGTAGATCGAAAGCAAATTCCCAAAGATATGAAATAAATTCCATGCATCTTTTTACACACTATGGACAAAAAACTGTTTAATGTTCTCACCAGTCAGACTTACTCTCAAATTGCAAGTAAATCTTAAAGGACTGAGGTGTTGGATCTGATCAAGAAAACCCTGTCACAGTTCAAATGCACAACTGTTTACTGAAAGCATCTCAAACTATCTTTAACATTACCAGGTAACATCTTGAATCTATCAAGGAACTGGATCATATAAGAATTTACCAATCAATATAAACATGACAAGTTGTATCCTGAAATGAGCAAAACACACCAAACACCGACATAACATGCAACATATGTGTGGTGCAGTTGACACGCTGGAGGGAAGGGATGCCATCCAGAGGGACCTTGACAGGCTGGAGAGGTGGGCCCATGCAAACCACATGAAGTTCAACAAGGCCAAGTGCAAGGTCCTGCACGTGGGCCAGCGCAATCCCAAGCACAACTATAGGCTGGGTGGGGAATGGATTGAGAGCAGCCCTGAGGAGAAGGACTCGGGGGTGTTGGTTGATGAAAAGCCCAACATGAGCCAGCAGTGTGCGCTTGCAGCCCAGAAAGCCAACCATGTCCTGGGCTGCATCAAAAGAAGCATGACGAGCAGGTCGAGGGAGGTGATTCTGCCCCTCTACTCCACTCTCATGAGACCCCACCACTGCATCCAGCTCTGGGGGCCCCAACATGAGAAGGACATGGATCTGTCAGAGCAGGTCCAGAGGAGGGCCATGAAGCTGATCAGAGGGATGGAGCACCTCTCCTATGAGGACAGGCTGAGAGAGTTGGGGCTGTTCAGCCTGGAGAAGAGAAGGCTCCAGGGAGACCTTATAGCAGCCTTCCAGTACCTGAAGGGGCCTACAGGAAAGATGGTGAGGGACTGTTTCTCAGGGAGTGTAGTGATAGAACAAGGGGTAATGAGTTTAAGCTGAAGGAGGGTCGATTTAGATGAGATGTTAGAAAGAAATTCTTTACTGTGAGGGTGGTGAGGCACTGGAACAGGTTGCCCAGAGAGGTTGTGGATACCCCATCCCTGGAAGTGTTCAAGGCCAGGCTGGACGGGGCTTTGGGCAACGTGGTCTAGTGGAGGGTGTCCCTGCCCATGGCAGGGGGGTTAGGACTAGATGATCTTTGAGGTCCCTACCAACCCAAACCATTCTATGATTCTATATATGAAACATTACTTTCAAGCTACATGTTTCTCTAACTGTAAAATAAGCATTTTTGAGAGGGAGCTATCATACGGAACATCTCAGAACATTCAAGTAAAGAAGGGACAGACATGGATCACAGAGAAAGAATACACTGAAGATTGCCATGGGTAAGTAAAAGAGAGACTGCAAATTTTGCATATGAGTTTTGGTAGATTTGGTACAAAGATTTGGTACAAGTCTTGATGAAATTGCTAAAGTAATATTATAAAACTAATGCATACATTCTTCACAAGTTAAGCTCCTCTTGTTCAGGGTCTGCCTTTATGACAACTGTTACACAGAAATCCAAAAGCAACCAAAACAATAAGTCTTAACTATTCAAAATCATATCAAAAGCCTCCAGTAGAAATAGTAAGTCATTTAAGTAATTTATTGCTCATAAGTTGTAAGTGATCTGTATGTCATGCGTTCTCAAACTAGGAGAATGTAGAACATCTCAAAACAGTGCAAGCAACAGCAACTTCCAACCATGCCTGTACTGGGAGCTTGAGAAGCCACTGCTGTCCTGAATACTGGTAATGAAACCTGCCATCGCTATTCAAGGACACTCCAGCACAACTTGGAAATTGTGAAGGTGGAAGCTGACGGTCAAGCTTAATTTTAACGGAGGAATGAAGACTCGTGGTAGGAAGACAGAGAAATCAAAAGCACAGCACTGCTCCAACACAGTGTGAAGAAACGTTTAATAACACAAAGTTAACGTCACATACTGGTGGGCTAAGACAAGTGATAAAATAAGGGAGCTGAAGTCCAGATTTAAAAATTAAAACATGCTGTCACATTCTAAAAAGGGAAGAGATTCTGCTGCCATCAGTGGTTCAGCCCTGAGGAACACACATTTATTATGTCCTTGTCATCTTAGCCAGTCACCAGAAAGATAGATTCCCTCTGTTTACACAGAATGGTAGATGACAAAGAAATGAACAATTGCAGCTGAATAGCAATGGCAGCTGAAGCTATTATTCTTATGTCACAACACATGTGAGAAGTTACTCAACCATACAAATTTGAATTGCAAATAGGGAAAGAACAGAGGCAGAAAAGCACAATTCCATTTATTTTGAAGTGTTGGACACACTACACTACTACCAGCATTTGAAAGCTCTAGACAGTGCATGTAAACAAGTAATGTGGAAAAGAATCAGCACAGAAGTTTGATTTTTGCCAGAAAGTACTTAATCCATAAAAGCAATGTAGCCTTTACAATAAACAGCATAACAAAATATGAGTTGTCTCAAGATTTAGCTTTATCACAAGATCCATACAATTTCTCCTGAAAACAAAAAAATTACAGAACAGTTGAAACTGTATACAGCACTATTCATCATTTTAAATGGTTTCTTGAAGATAAGCCTATTACTGAAATTTACAGTACTTTAGAATAACAACAAAGTTTTTAAAGAATTCCCATAAAAAACCAATGATACATTTTACAATGAATCAGTTACATACCTCGTCATTTTGTAATGAAATAAAATGTTTTATAAACCCAAGAGTAAAAGATTTTCTTAGTATGTTGAGTAAAATGTTTTAGATAAGTCACAAACAAAATTATTCTCTTTTATCATTTGTAAAAGCATAAGAAGCGTTGCCATGCCACTAAGCAACCTTGCTTTTTCTGATTTCATTGCCCTAGCCACAAAGGCCAAGTCTTCATTACCCACCCATTGTACATGTTGTTTTGCCATATCTAGAAATACAAACTATACAATTAATAAAGCTTACCCTGATTATGTTGGGGTTTATCGCAATCATAATCTTCTGGATTAATTTGTGTGTGAAATATTGAAGTACATATTTCATCTTCTTTAGCATGGGAGGGATCTGCAAGGAATTTTTTCAGTAAAATTTCATTGAAATGTATTTAAAGAAGACCTAGTTTCATGTGCATCCTACCATAAGATCTCACACATGAAAATTAAAGAAATTTACTTGGATAAATTATATAGCCACCATATTTCTCAAGAAATAAAGAAGGAGAGAAAGTGTAATGTGTGTCTTGTGAATAATTATGCTGTTTCATATGGCTGTGTTTTTAATAACTACTGCCCACACAGGACAAATAATTACATTCTAGAAGATACAGCCCAAGGCCCTGAAGTTCAAAAGCCACTGCAGACACCATGTGGCAAGTCATCTAGAACTTTGAATGAGAATAAAGTATCCAGGCTTTCACAGCTGGTGTCTCCTGTGCATGAATTATTAGACTTCCAAGTGGCTTAGGTCAAGGGTATAGTCTAGAAAAAAGTGTTCAAACATCCTAGCATGCAAGAGTTGTTTCAGTTACTCAAAGAAAAAAATTCAGTCATGGTATTGACATACTGGAAGTGTAAGTTAGAGCATTAACTTGCAGGCTATACACTTGGCACTTACAGAAAAGGACTCATATTGCAAAAAAACTATATGTATCACATATGAAAAATGTGTTTTTCACAATGAAAAAAACAATCAACATCCCGTAATAATGAAGTTTAATGGACTCAACTGAAATTACGATATTGTTACACACAGCACAGGGGAATTAATTCAAGCCCATTTAATTAACTCCTGATTTACATTTCTGCCATGTGTGTGTCAGAGGGTTTTTTGTGCCTGAGAGGCTGGGACACATAAGTTATTCATGCACCCAGAATTTGTGTGTGATTTCACAGCCACATTAAAAACTATAATTAAATAGCTCCCCTATATAATTTATATAATAAAGCTTTTTATCAAATTCAAGCTCTGAAAAGCAAAACATGTGAATTGCATTCTATTTACAGTATCAACTAGAGCAGCTGTCAGGGCACTTGTTTAACTAAGACAGACCTGAAAAGTAAGGCACTAGCATGTCACAGAAAATTCAAGATAAAGATCAAGCTGGAGGAAAAATATAAATCTAAACTATGCACAGTTTGGCCAGTACGGTACACCAGAACCCATACGATGCACATGATCTCTACAACAAGAAGTTACCTTTGAAATAAAAGGGGAATTGAAGCATGGAGCGCATTAAAAACCACATAGTTTTGCTTGCCTACTGTTTTTTTACCATATACTGACATCTACTGGACACTTCATAAATATTACCATAGCAAACACTTCTTGCCTTGATAACCCAAATTTTAGCATAGAAATAAAAGCAGGTTACCTTGTAATAATAAGTTTTGTTGAAATATTTTAACCACACATGCTACCATTATTATGCACATCCTTCCAACATTCAAGCTGAGATTTTTGCTCAGCAATTACCATTCAGATCTCAAATCCTTGTTCTCTCCCCAACAAGAAAATAGACAGGATGCACCACAATTCTATTTCCTTTCAACCATGAGACCCTTTCAACCAAAGCATGCAGATGAAGGACAGGATGCAAAATGTGCATACGATTGACACATCTCTGAGAACTTCAGCACCAAGACAGACTATTCAAACAGCACATTTTTTTAAAACCACTCTGAAGCAGTTTTGACATGGTATTTTCTTGACAAATTCAGTCTGGTTTTGTTCCCCCTGCCAATAAAGACACTGTGAGCAGAACACCCACAGTTTGTTCCAGCGTCTACCCCAGTAAGAGTCTAGCCACAGAAAGAAAAAGGACATTTTAAAATACCCAATATTTTCTTTTTCCAGGTCCCTGTGAGCATGTACATCTTCTGTGCATTCTTGACCGTGCTTCAGCCACTTGCTTTAGGACACCAACAGAATTGTGTCCTTCTGACTCAGTAGAGAAAACATTTCTAAACAGTTTTTTAATGTTTCTTTCCGTATTCTACCTATAGTTTTACATTATTGGTATTCACTGTAATTTGGATCATACTTAGTCTTTTTGTTATGTATCACATTCCACATTTCTCTGTATCATTAGCTATTTGTTTACCTTTCCTGCTAAAGAACTCAATCCTTCAGTAGTCATTTGTTTACTTTTAATGCAGCTATGGAATTCGGTAATTTAAATGTTACTCAACATGGAAGTGATTTTTACTAAAAGACTAAAATGCAAACATTTATTCTTATTGGTGCATTCATTTCCACTTTGCATATTTTGGCTTCAATGTCATATCATGATTAAACTCAGAATTTATCTTTTCAGACTTCCTGGTCTTTTCTTCCTGAGAATGTCTGCTAGCTTGTCTTTTACGTAGTTTCATTTTATAAAATTGCCATCTAGCCTAAATTTTCTTCCCAAGAATTCTCAGGGAAAAAAACAATTAAAAAACCTAAGTTAATGTTTCATATTCATGCCTTTTCCTTAGAATCACACTCTACATTATTTGATGATCCCTTTTACTCAAATTGTCTCTCACATTCAGAATCTTAAATTCTTTTAGAAGTGACTTAAATGTAACATAATCAGTATTAAATTTAATGTAAATGACCCATACTCCCTTTTGGACCATGATCCAAGACCTGGGCTGTGCATGCATCTTCTTGTAATGTTTTCCAACATATAACTCAGTATTTTGTATCACAATTTTGTCCCATTCTTTTGGTTCTTCTGTTAACAATTCCTAAAAAGTCTCAGGATTTCCCTCCCTCTGGACCATATTATGAAATCCTTACCATGGCATTGCCATTGCTTCCTTCTCACTCTCTCTCCCACTCTCATGTGCAAATTTTCTCCAAGATATGTGTGGCAGGGCCCACGTCACTAGAGCTTCTAAGTAACATTTTTGGGCCTAATATTTTTTCACTGCCTGCCCTTCCTGCACAAGTTACCCAGCCTGGCAAACTCTCTTACTAAGACCACCAGTAACCACATAACAGTAACCTCACCATTTTGTTTGTTTACCAAAACAATTTTGAATTCCTTGCTTATTGCCCAGATGTTCCAAAATGGTAAAGACTTCAAAGTTTTTCAGCAGGTTTCCACTCTTTGTTTTCCCTATACCTGTTATCATTAATTTACCAGTGTTATCAGTCATGCATCCTTTGTGAAGCCATCTGTGTTTGCTATCAAATTGAAAGATGTAAGTTTAACTTATCCTGGATTTCTACCATTCTAGAATAGCCAGTTCTACAAAATAAATGCAGTTTCTATAAACAAAATTAAAGTACAACTTCTACATTTCTGATAATGCAAAAATTGTTTCAGTTAATTTTTCAAATATTCCCTCCATGTACTTTTTCATGCAAATATTATTTTATTGTAAAGGTTTGAAAGCTTTATTTTTCTAGTATCCAACAAAAATATGATTATTAATCAAAATAGAGAAGAATTATATCAGGGTATTTACTTCTCTTTCTTACTTACCAACTGTATCTTGCCATGATGAGATCAAAGCTAAGAAAAGTTTTGTGTTTTCTGTCTCCTCATGGCTTCCAGCAGTTCTGATAGACTATTGAAAAGAAATAAAGCATATATATACAGATGTACGCACATATTTACTTTAAAGTAAATACTTTAAAGCAAAATAAATTGTCTGCTTATCAGGTCTAATGAACTTCAGACCCTATTAAAAATTCCTTGTTCAGTGGCAACATTTACTTACCGCTTTACTTCCTTCTTGAGGCTATCTGAACATCTCCTAAAGTTATAGTAAAGGTATGGTAGAACTTTGAAGCCTCTGTTATATATTGTCTCTTACACAGAGACACGTTTCACAAGACAAAAAAGTTCTGTAACGTGTATACGTCTCTGAATCCAAATCCATTGAAATTATGAGATGCACTCAAACAAACTGCAATCATGTCTTTTTAGCAACTGACATTTGTATTGATGGAAATTATACAATACCTAAACTCAGAGGAAATACCAGCTCTCATGTTTCAAGGCTTAAAGTTTAACTGCTAGAGACCAATGCTGTAGCATTCTTATGCCTTCTTAAGGAGGCATCTCTAATTTCTTCAATAGACAGTACTGAAATAGATGGGCCTGAAAACAGTCACACTAGAGCAGAATAAATGCTTTTAGGTCTGGATTCACAGACGTTACCTCTTGCCACACCTTATCATACCGGCAAGTAGCAAGCTCAAGCATAAGACTAAGCTAGTCTAGACAGCTGTATATTTGGCTATTGGTGATACAATTTTTAAGGACCACAGCCTTCTTTCAAAGCCTGCCTAGCCAATACATATTAAAACCTATTGAAAGATCCATTTCTTCATTTTAATCAGCCAACTGTGAGTTATTTAATAAAACAATGCATCTGTGAAACATGATAAATTGTGTGAGACAGTATTCTAAGATATACTATTTACAAAATAAGCAGAACACTTCTAACCTGAAGTTCATCCCAGAGCTTTGCCCTCATTTCTTCACCTTGTTTTTTAATTGCTCTCTCCTTAAAATGTTTTTTTGCCAGTATTGTGTCAAGTTTATTCATTTTCTTTATAGCTGCTTGAATCTGAGGATCTACATCTGGTTCTTCAGAATATTCCAAGTTGGAAGAGTTTGCTGTAGAATATATTTAACAATGTTAGCTTGCAGCATTTCAACTTATAAAAAAACAAGTAATTTGTTAACAACCATAGACAAGAGTACAAGTATTCTCAAGCATATATATCGTGTTCATTTCTGTTTGTAGCAGGGAAAAATTACAAAGACTTTGTAACAGAATGCTGAATCAAACTCTGAGCTGCAGCAGTTGGATATGGGGGTGTGGGAAAGGAACAGCCCCCTCCCCCCGCCCCGTTTTGGGCAAGTGATTTGATTCGAATTTATAATGGAAGAGAGACAACATATCCACAGTATCAGCAAAAATCACAGACAAAATAAGCTTAAAAATAAAAAATAATTTCTTCAGCTTGACTAGTAGAATACATGTTGAAATGTCACTCATTAAAAGGAATAATTCTAGGGTTAAGATAGACTCTGTAATATCTCTACTTTTAAACATTATAGAAGTTTCAGTCTTGACATATCTCAGCCAAACCAGATTCTGATGCTAGTTGTAGAAAAATGTTGTTCTGAAAAACAGAAATGGTAAAACACTATGGAAACTATTATTATTTCATTAAAATAGATTTCTCTTTTTTTTCCTAAACATGCAGATTACAATTGCTGATCACTTTTCACTTTTCCCCTTCCTATAGCATCCTCATGCTTTGCCCTCTTTTCTGGTCAAACTTTGCTTCCACAGGAATTGTAGAGGAAACACTTGTAGCACTGTCCCTATCCAATGGACTTCCAAGTTTTGGAGTCCTGCAATACTTTTTCATTTTCTAATCTTTTGAGGTCAAATGCTTTACACACGCATTGATCCCAAGCATTTACTGTGATGCATTGTTCCCAAGCATTTATGGTGATGCCTTGTTCTGCTTTATGCCATAAAAAGCGATGAATGATACAACAAGTGGAGAGCTATAAAAATCTAAGTGAACTCCAGGGAAGCCCCAAGGACAGAAGATAAAAAAAGAGCACTTATTTCAGCTGGCCTGGATCCAGCAGATGGATTTGAACCTAAAACTACCGAGTGAAGCTTTGAAGTTGAGTTCTGTC
This sequence comes from Grus americana, assembly GCF_028858705.1. Taxonomy (NCBI): domain Eukaryota; kingdom Metazoa; phylum Chordata; class Aves; order Gruiformes; family Gruidae; genus Grus; species Grus americana. The sequence continues at coordinate 34,899,172 of NC_072856.1, read as the reverse complement.
CAGTTTCTGTTCTGAAGAAATGAGTATTACGTTAGATGACCAGCACTGCTGCACTAGATAGTATCACCACTGGATTCTGCCTTATTAGATTGACTGAATCTATGTAAAACTCAAATACTGTCATATCATTAATCCCTTAATAAAATACTCTTTAACTAAAGAATTCAACACCTCTTGAATATCACAATGCATATACAATTTCAATTTGTAATACTTCTTTATAACTATATAATATACATGCAAACAGACTATGGTCCCAAACTGTCCTAGAAGCATTAACAAGGAAAAAAAAAAAAAAAAAAAAAAGGTTTTATTGCACTCTTCACTTTATACACCTGAAAAGTAATACCTGCTTTTGCATTACTTAGTTTTTCTTGGGAAAGTTCACAGAATTTCAAAGTCTGTGTTTCAGTGTTATCATCTCCAGAATCTGAATTAGAGATGCATCCTGAAAAACACAGGAAAAAGCCTTTCATAATAAAATAGATGTGAAATAAATTTTAAAGATACTGTTTGAAATGTTAACAATTTAGAGACCAAAATACACTTTTTGTCAGTTAGGGATCACCACAGAGCCTCTGCAGTGGATTACTGTTTAAAAAATGGTACGTACTAGTACACCAGGACTCATGTTAAACACAGGAGCAGGAATCCAGGGATTTCTTTTGACCTCAATTCTGTCATGAAATCTTATCTAAACTTGAAGAAGGTATACAAACTTTCTGCTTCACATACTGGCCTTTGCTTCTCTACTTTTAAATAGTCAGAAGCTCTAGAAAGTTAATTTATTACAATTTATAGAATGCCAAAAGAATGCTGTCTGAAGCACTTCTACAAGTGCTTTCATTAAAACAAAACATTGCATATTTATATTTAAAGTATGTTATTAGTATTAGCATTATTCAGATGTTAAATACTATAACTTACAATTACAACTTCCAACTTTTGGACTGGAGGACCATTATTAGGATACAAAGTTTCTAACAAATTATCCCAATCGCTGTGAAAATTTTAATAAAAACACCTTACTGAAAACACTTTCCAATATGGTTCCATGAAACACATGCAGATGGTTTCTCCTGATCTTTTAGGCTATCACCAAGGTGCAGGTCACAGCTTAGATGCCACCAGACATACACGGTAGTGATAATGGCAGTAATAACACATTTCTTTCATAATGGATTCAAAATAATGAAGAGAAGTGAAGGTATGAATATTGACATCTTCTCTTCTAGAGTTTTGCCTATTTGCATCTTCTTTTCCCTCCACCAATAGAATTTTACCCAAACTAGACAAACATGATATTTGGTCTAGCCACAACACAAGTGTTAGTCATTCCCACACCTGACAACTTGTTGGGATTCAGTATACATTTCTGAAGAAAGAAGGTCGTACTCTCCACTGTAGTTTGCTGATCGGTTCTTACTTCCTTGACATCAGACTTCTCTCTGTCATCACCTTTGTTTTCTTCTGGATAGCAGTCTTCTAGACTGCCCCTTTGATAACTACCAGCCAAACTGACAGGTGAATCAACCTATGAAATGCAAATTAATTACTACCATAAAAATAGAAATCTTTGGGGGGAAGAAAAAGATAATCACAATAATCACATACTATCACAAAGGCTAACAACAATTCGATACAAGACTGCAAAGTACTTCTTAAATAAAAGAACCATTTCCAGATGTGATACAGAGTTCTGTTTCTTGGATATCACATTGATTCTCAAACTCATCATTCCACAGGCTGCCAGATTTGGGATTGCCAGGCTAGGAAATGATTCCAAAGGTTTATGCCATTTCTGCTGCAGTAGAGGTACAGCAAATCAATTCAAAGTCTGTGTGTACAACAGCCTCATCCATTTCCTGACACTGTGGATGCTCTGCACCAGGTAGCATCCCAATCTCTTGCTCATACTATAGAGTTTTTTATAGTTTTTGAAGGGCTTGTGCTTAATCCATCAATCTCAAGAAAGTGCATTTTCATGTAGTAGCCTATGATGTTTAGGTCAGAACCTGGATTCAGAGTTATCAGATGTTAACCTTAATACTCGACTGTGAACCTATAAAAAATATATTTTAATGCTGTGAAGCATCTAGGTATGATACCATTCTACAAACAGGTGAACAGAGGTACAATACAATTGGACTAATCTGAGTAAATCAATGTAAATCTCTAATTCCCAAGTCCTAATTCCCACATCCCACAATGATATTGCATATCCCATTCCCAAAATTAAGTTAATCCCCGATATTAATTTTCCTCAGAGGATGGATGAACACCTACTTCCAATGGACTTTGTTGAATCCCTGGAGTTGACATATTTCTTGGAATACTATGATTATGTTTTTTTTAAAACTTGATTCACACATATCCTGAGAAAGCCTTGTAGTCAAAAAATTCAACTTGTGAGGATTGCTCAAATGCTTTCTTTTAATAAGCAAAATAATTTTTATTCCAACTTAAATTTAAAAGCACAAATGAGATGGAAGTGAAATTATGCACACACTGGCTCATGCATCAACAGCCTATAGCTGTATATCTACACGTTATTTCGAGAATTTCAAATGTTTTTCCTTAAAATATAATTTATTTAATAATCTGATTAAATATAAAGAGGAAGACAACCAAGTTTTCCAGGTTGTAGTGCCGAATAGTCCTTTCTGTGGCAAATAAAAGAGTAACACATCTTCAGAAAAATGAAATTAAACATCAATCCATGCGTGCATAAGGAGCAGCCCACATTCATGAACTTTCGCATAACCCCTCAGTACACCTGCAAAGCCCAGAACTCTATATGAAGCTAAAAAAGTAGAATCTTATCTCTTTGGCACTCTACTATGAAGAATCAGGCACAGAGTTTCTAACGCGCTGAAAGCGAAAAGAATTACCTTTGGCAAACATGGCTCAGGTGTTAATAACTCCAGAGATGTATTTAAATACCTACAGTTAGGATAAGATCTTGAGCTAGATGTAGGCCTTGAAATTTTATCCGAGCTCCCCCTTGTAATATCCATTGTGACCTAAAATTGGAAAAAAAACCCAAAATAACCTTCCAAAATATCAGTTTCATAATAAAACAACACAAGCCCAGTAATATTTCAGATGTAGATTAAACAAGTTTCAAATCCTTTCTAGCAATTCAATGTTGAGAGATCTTTCCGGTACAGACTAGCTTGCCACTCAAGTATACACTTTTTAAGATGTGTACAAATTTATATGTGTATCAACAAGCCAACCAAAGTATTCAAATGTGCTTACTGTCAAAGAAACTTCAAATGGTTTAAAGCTTAAAAGTAATCTCACAACACCGGAAATGTCGTGGCTCTTTTTAAAAAAAAAAAAAAAAAAATTGGGACTAGCAAAGTTAGCATCAACAAAAGAATGAGGGTATTTTATAGACATCTTGAACATATCAAATAAAGCAGCCAAAAGTTTTTTTATATCCAGTAGTTCTAAATGGGGGGAGTTCCCAAATCTAAACGGTTACATTCCCAGTCCCAATTCCATTTTGAGTTTAGATAACAGAAATGCATGGGGCCCTGCAAAAACTGTGTGAATTCACAGTGATATGTGACTATGTGACGTGCACCGGTAACTTTCAGAAGGCCTAAGTGAATACAACTTTTATTTCAGTACAAGAAACAGGACAAACTGAGTCACGTGTACAGGTCCGTAACATCATGACACGGGATAAAGAAGCGGGCAGGGATAAGAGACACGTATGCTCATTCATTCACTCATTCCAACTCAGGAATCTCGGGCTCGCTCGCTGAAGAGGCCCCTGCACACCGTTTACACTTGCCACCGGGGGCGATGCAGTGACAGCAGCGGGGGAGGATGCTCTGAGACGGGCTCCGAGACGGGCTCCGAGACGGGCTCCGAAGCGCCGCCGCCCCGCGCCCGCTCCCACAACCGCCCGCACCGGCCGGCCTGGAGACCCGCAGCCCCTGGGACGAGGCCTGGCGTTCCCTAGGGCTCTGCCAACGGCGGCTGTCCCACAGCACCTGAGGAGCTTTTAAAAGCTGCTTTCATTTTCCCGGGGGCGGGTGGAAAAGCAAGCGCAAAAGACCCGAAATAACTTAAACGAAGAAGCCAAAGACAAGAAACGGCTGAGACCCAAAGGATTCCGGAACAAAACCCCAAACACACAAACAAAAAACAATCTCACGGGAGGTTTCAGCAAACAGAAAGCCCTTTCCCGTGCTCGCAAGTGGAGCCCCGGGCGCTGCTCTGACGGGACTGCTGCCCAGCAGAGCTGCAGGTCCGACCGCCCCACCTGAGAGAGAGAGGGCGGGCGGAGCCCTCCCCGCCCGGGAGCCCGGCAGAGCCCGGCAGAGCCGCGGCCGCCCCGTCCTTACCGCGGAAGGGCGGCAGACGGGGACGAGCTGAGGCAGTACAGCCGCCGCCGTTCCCATGACGACCAACTCACAGACCTCTCGCGAGAATTGCAGGATTCCGCCTGAAATTGGGGCGGCACCATAGTCGGGAAGGGGGTGACAGTGAAGGAATTGTTCTTAGCTTTTTTTCAGGGATGCAAATATAATCGAGCTCTCACTTGCTCACGAAGTCTGAATCACCAGATAACTCAACTGAAGTCTGTATTCTCCGTTCTGATAGAGAGAAACGCTGTATGGATAGTGTCCTTCCCCACCTTTCCCCCCGCAGAGAGTTGGACTGTTCCAGGCCCGTTGCCGGGGTGGCGGGATCGCGGCGCTGCTGCTGGAGCGTCCGTGTCCGTGTTTGTGTGGCGGGGCCGGGCTGAGCTGAGCTGGGCAGTGCCGGGGAGTGAGAGAGGGGGCCGTGGGAAAGGGAGAACCGGTCTCCGAGCCCGGCTGGGACTGCCACCGGGACGCAGGGCGGCGACGGTGGGCGTCCCCACGGCGGGTGTCCCGGGCAGGCTCGGCCTTCTCTGGCGCCGATGCCCTCAGCTGCCTGGGCCCGGGGGCGCGCGACGCTAAGCACGAATAACGGCAGCGGCGTCTGAAAAAATGGGTCACGTTTAGCGTGTGCTGTCCGCGGGTAAGTGGCGTGCAGGTACAGAGCTTAACGCTTGGATTTTCCAAATCTTCGGTGGGAAACGGCGGGTGCTCGTGTCCCCGGCAGGTGGTGCAGCCGCCCTCGCCTCGCCCCTTCTCCTGCTGCCCTGAGCCGGGGAGGGTGTGCGGGGCTCAGTGAGGGGGGTTCCTTTGGAGTCAGCGTTAAAACCTGTTAGCGAGGGTGCTGCAGGCGTGAATTGCAACCGTTTTCATGGTAGGATAATTCTCCTAGCCGCTGTCTTTCCTGCTTCTGTAAAAGAACAATTTTTGAAGTGTTTAATCCAACAGGAAGTTACTGTACTGAGCCTTTTCAATAATATGCCTATGCTGTGAATTATCACTGGTTTTTTTGGTTGTCTAGTCTTCTGCATAAATTGTGTCATGCTTACTTGTACACAAGGATAATTGAATGACTTTTAAATAAACTCATTAAAACTTAAAACTAATACTGTGGTCACCATTTTTTACCTGAATATTCACTAAGGAATTTAATTAATAAGGGGAATGTAATTACCTTCTGTGGTGTGTTGACCCTGGCTGGGGGCCAGGTGCCCACCAGAGCCGCTCTCCCACTCCCCTCATTCACCAAACAGGGGAGAAAAGGCACAACGAAACGCTTGTGGGTCGAGATAAGGACAGGGAGAGATCACTCACTAATTATCGTCACGAGCAAAACAGACCAAACTTAGAGAGGGAATTCATCTGATTTATTACTAGGCAAAACAGAGTAGAGGAATGAGAAATAAAATCAACTCTTAAAACACCTCCCCTCACCCCTCCCATCTTCCCGGGCTCAACTTCACTCCCGGCTTCAACCTTTCCCCCCTCAGCGGCACAGGGGGACAGGGAATGGGGGTTACGGTCAGTTCATCTCACGGTGTTTCTGCTGCTTCTTCATCCTCAGGGGGAGGACTCCTCTCATCGTTCCCGTGCTCCAGCATGGAGTCCCTCTCACGGGGTGCAGACCTTCAGGAGCAAACTGCTCCAGTGTGGGGTCCCCCACGAGGTCACAAGTCCTGCCAGCAAACCTGCCCTGGCGTGGGCTCCCCTCTGCACAGGTCCACAGGTCCTGCCAGGAACTTGCTCCAGCGCGGGCTTCCCATGGGCCACAGCCTCCTTCAGGTGCCTCCACCTGCTCCGGCGTGGGGTCCTCCACGGGCTGCAGGTGGAATCTCTACACCCCCTCATCCTTCCTCCATGGGCTGCAGGGGGACAGCCTGCTTCACCATGGCCTTCACCACGGGCTGCAGGGGGATCTCTGCTCCGGCGCCTGGAGCACCTCCTGCCCCTCCATCTGCACTGACCTTGGTGTCTGCAGAGTTTCTTACATCTTCTCACTCCTCTCTCCGGCTGCAAAAGCGCTCTCTCTCTGTTTTTCTTCTTCTTAAATATGTTATCACAGAGGCGCTGATTGGCTCGGCCTTGGCCAGCGGCGGGTCCGTCTTGGAGCCGGCTGGCATTGGCTCTGTCAGACACAGGGGAAGCTTCTGGCAGCTTCTCACAGAAGCCACCCCTGTAGCCCCCTGCTACCAAAACCTTGCCACGCAAACCCAACACACCTTCCTAATCCCATCCCTTTTTCTTTTCTACATCTAAATAGGATGTAAGGATTAATTCCTGTGTTCTGATTAACTTGTAAAAACTAGAGACAGTTACTGGCCCCTAAAACTTTGATACCCGTATATATTAAAATCAGGCTTTCATTGGCAGCAAAAATTTACAAGAAACAGTTTGAAGAAACAAACTGCATCTTGTTCAAAGTAAGGTTTTGATTGATAAATTTTTCTGCCAAAGTAAATCTTACTTTGTTGGGGGCATGTATTTGCTGTCTGCAGTAGTTTTTATTGATGCTTACAAGTGTGGCATTTTACTGTCACATTCCTGGAAATGCCAGTAAGAGAAGAACAATTTTTCCTGGTACTTAGTGTAGTAAGGATGCAATGTGGTTTACAGTTAAGAGCTGAAGACAAATACAGAAAATACACTAGTGAACCACGTGTATTTTCGCCTGCTTCCTCAGCATGCTGAGCTCTGGGTGTGTTCAAATTCTAACGTAAATCCTGTGATTGCTAATGCACCACCAGAGCGGTGTTTGGTGTGTGTGTGGTGCTTCCCAGATGGTGCAGATGATGATTTGAAGCAAAAACAGAGGACTGAATTTTTACATGTTGAGTATGTAAGGCCAGCAATGACAATGAGAAAGCAGTAGAATGGACAATGTAGTCCAGAACTAGCTACGCTAAAATCTGGCTTTTGCTGTATTGGGATTATATTAGCTATGAAAAATGAGGTATAGAAAGCAGCTAGGTATAAATACCCCAATATTTATTTAGTTCTACAGTAGAGTGTACATGCTCAACAGCTGACAGAGTTCGACTTGCTATCAGCTTCCCATATTACAGACTGCCTACAGCCTCAGAAGAGCCCATGAAAGGAGAGTGTCCAGCTCTGCATGTGGTAACAAGCGGACATAAAACTCCTTTGAAAGCGGAGCAGAAATAGGCCCCTTACTGCTGCTGCTTGTCCACATAGCATCAGTGAAGGTTTTCCATGAGGCTGTCACACCTGACAGTAACAATGGCTTAGCAGGGATATTTCAAACCACAGTTGATCTTCGCATCTGTGAGTGTTACATGTCCTAGAAGACTCAGAGAGGAAAAGAAGAGGTTCAGAGTTCATCACAAATCCTGCAGATCGAGCCAGAAGAATCTTCATCTCCAATAAAAGGACTGAACTTTGTAAACATCATTGCATACTACAGAATCTCAAATATTGTTATAGGTGGCAGGTGTATTTACAATGAAGTTTGAACTAGAAAAGCAGAACAAAGGGTGTGATTTCCTTTTTTGCCTTTCTAGGAATAGGTCAGATTTGTTCCGTGATAAACTAGATACTTCTCTGAAGTATGATGATTTAAAAAATAAGGGTTGAGTTGGAGAAAACTCTCATGTCTAAGAAGGGCACAGCAAGAAAAGCACTCCAAGATGTGCTTTACATCCTAAAAGACAGGTTACGACACGATGAAGATGCATTTAGACAAGCTGTCTTGATACTCAGAACACAGTCACCATAGTAACAGAATTAATTTATCCTTTTCTTCCTAATACAATCAAGAAGAAACACAAATGGGGGGCAGGGGGGAATATAGGCAACTTGCTCCTGGTACTGCTGATCTTCATACACCTCTGCAGAACAGCATTTTAATACACAAATAGATAGCAAAAACACTTCCATTCTCATACAGGTTGGAGGGCAAATTATCAACTTTTGTTTAATGCTTATTAGTTATTTGTCTGTGATGTTTTTAACATCCTTTTGTGTACTCACCTGAAGTAGCATTACTTTACCATAGGCAATATTTTTAAGGTAGACAGTAACAGTTCTAGTACTCGCATCAGGACAAGCACAGCTAATTTTCATTATATTAATTCCCCTAAACGTTAAGGGAATAAACAGACCCTTTTCGAGCAAAGGACAAATAGACTATGTATCTGTTGATTGGCATGTGCCAAGTCAAGGGCAAAAACCCAGGAATATTGGGCCATACTCCAACTTTTCCAGAAACCCTGGGTGAGGATGAGTAGAGTTCTGCAGTATGCTCCATCAGCAATAGTGGTACAGCATCGTAACCATCAGCTAAGGAGGGAAGGCTAAACTAAAATGCTGAGTCCAGACTCAGTGGTAAAACTGCCATTGTATTTAATAAAGCCAGGTTTTCATTCTTTGACTTGCACTGGGAAAGGTCCTGTCTTGACAAGACTGTCTTCCACGCTGCCACATCTTCTTCTGCTGGAAAACTGCAGAGTTTAGGAAGCAGGAGCTCAAAACGGATTGTGTTGAGCTGAAACGTCTCAGTGCCGTGGGGTGCAGTGTGTTGGAGTTTGCTGCCGGGCAGGTGCAAAGAGACCAGAAGAATGAGATCCTGCAAGTCTGTAAGGACCTTCTTCTGTGGCTTAGGATATTGTCCAGGCAAAAAGCAGAGGGTTCAGTTTTACAGAAATTGGGGGCACTCCTATGCACGTGCAGAGGTGCTTCCACTGAGAGGAAGAATCCTTCTGTATCCCACTCTTGTTTTGTTGTCCCTGAAGAAAGCAATCAGAAAAATCAGCCTCCACATACTCTTCACCACCTTTGGCTGGTTTAGCAGCTTAAAACCAGATGTGGAACAAAGACCACTTTGGGCTGGTTCCTGCTGTTCCCCCTCTGTGTCCTCCAGGGAAGAATCAACTTGCTCATGAGTGCAAGCATCTGCAGCTGGAGTTCTGCAATTTTCTACAAGATGCGTTCTGTTGCATTGTGTTTTCCTAAACTGTCCTTGAATAACAAATTACTGGAGATTGCAGTGACTAAACTTGTGGTCTCAGTTTGATCATTAAAGACATCATTGTAACTTGTTTAGAAATCCTGTTAATATCTCTACTTTGCACAAAGTCACTTCAACTAAAATAAGAAGAGGTAAGAATGTTTTAAGTTTGAAAGCGATGATTTCAACAATATCTTTTGGGAGGGGTGAGTCCTTTATGGCGCAAAAGAAAAAAAAAAAGAAGAACCATTGATTATCTCATACTGACTCCTACGTCGTTTAAAGCACAATTACACAGTAACTTAGATAAGATTAGAAGGCAGGGATTTTGCTTTATTTATGTTTACATTCTTTACCAATTTATGCAGTGCGAGGTCAGGTGAAATGAATGAGAGGAACTACCTGAGTTCTGTGGGACCAGTAATCACCTCCAGAGCTGGTGACCTTCACAGCAGCTAGGGGACAGCTCCTGTTTAGCTGGAACCAGCTGCTAAGTCCCAGCCCTACTGATCTGGAACCACAGCCTGACTTTCCTCTCCATTCTTCAAGATACAGGCAATGGATACAGGAATATTTTCCCAGGAAACAGGGAGCAGAATAGAAGAAAACTCATTACAGAAATCCAGCCAGCCTCTTCTGCAAAAAATTATCTATAGGTATATTTTTAAAACCAGAACAAATGCATTCATTAAATTACTACAGCTTAACAACAATTAGATCCGTTATAGAGTAGGATACTTGGGAAGTTTCTAGAAACAACAGCTTTTCTCTGGAAGTTTATCCCATTGTGCAAAATACATTGTTCCCAAGTAGCCAACCAATAAAGCATTACTTGGTGCTGAAGGACTGTGTGGTTTGGGGTTGGTTTTTTTAATTTTTACATGATGTTTGTTTGAATTTAACAATATTTCTTGAAGATATCTAGGAACAGTAAATTGACATTGTCCCCATAGTGTTTTCATCCTTTTTAAAGGATTTCTTCCTTTGTTTAATATGAGCTCCATTTTCTGTTTTTCTCCCCTAAGTGCTAGAATAATGAGTTGTAACTTTCCTTCCTCCAAGTTTATTCTCCAGTAGTAATATTTAGCTTTTACACATATTTGCACAGGCCAAATTACCCTAGGCTTTCACTTCTTCAATTCCCACAGCTTTGCTTTGTACTTCATTTTCTTTCATCAATAATCTGGAGAGAAAAATTTACCTTCCCAACACCTGTGGTGGTTAAAAACAACCACCATAACAAAACAACAACAACAAGAAAACCCAAACAAACACTTTTGCTTATCTTTAATGGGATAATGAAGAAAAAAACAAGTCTTGGTTTTTATTTTTTTTATATATTGGATGGAGAATATTTTGCCCAGTAGAAATCATTTGAACAACAAGCCAACAGACAGCAGTAATGACTCAAAGTTACCACTGTCTTAGGTGAAGTTAAAAATCAAATTCTACAAGTCAAATATTCCATCTTGCATAAAGAGTCTCCTGAATTACTGTTTTCTGATGACAATTCTAGCCCAGAGGCTGTATTATTAATTTTACACAGATTAGTTTTTCTATGCAAAGATGTGCTTTTTGTGTATTTTTTCTACTTCCCTTAAACATTAACATGGATAAACCGTTGAAAGAGGGACTAAAATAAAACATTCCCAAATAATTCTTCAGGTATGGAAAACCATCTTAGTTAATTTGCTGGTGAAAGGTTTCAATGTTTTCAGATATAATGTGCTAAAAAAAAATACAAGCAAGTTTTTACATGTGTCCTCTTTGAAAGAAAAAGATATTTTTATCTCAACAGTCGGAAACCACCACAAACCCCTTGCTTTCCAGATATGATAAAATTAAATTCTATGCAATTTGGCTTTTTGAATTTATCATTGGCATTTCATTCAATGTGAGAGTTGAACGTTCTTTCACTAACTTTGAAAAAACAAACACTCCATTGAACTACTTTTTATCAACCCTTAAAAAAAATGTCTGCTATGGTACTTCTCTACCTCTGCCACAGAAGAAACACTTTTTCCTGGAATATTTCTTCTGTCTGATTTCAGGCAAGCTATGCCTGCCTTCTCATCCCTGTACGTAAGAAGCAGGGCAGCTGGGGTTCCCACCACCCATCTGGAGCCATTGAAGACTGCTCCTCACTCCCAAGCTGAGAAGTTCTAGAACTAGCAAGAAGTGAAGAGCACTGAAACCAAAGAGGAAAGGAAGAAAAACATCATTTACACAGTAATTTATAAACTTTTTAAAATACATTTGTATTAAAATATTTGCTTTAATGCCTTGTAGAAATCCACCACCTTGGAGCCATTGGAATGCTGACTTTCTTCAAACATGTCAAAGGAAGAAGAGGTACATCTCCAAATTCTGCTTCAGCAGAATTTTTTATCACTTTTGCCATTAACCAGTTGGTTTTAGTAAGATACTGTGAATTTGGCAAGATTCTTCACCTTGTCCTTTTAAAAGTATGCTTTAAAGAAAACTACTGTCATAAACAGTCAGTAACTACAGATAAAGGTTCAGCATGCACCAAAGGGCTAAAGTACGGGAGAACCACAAGGCGTACACAGATGTCACAAGCTTGTGCTTTTAAGAAACTACCCACAGAGACAACAGTGAATACAGACAAGGAAGAAGGAAAGACTACTTGCAACAGAACAAGGATCAAAATGCCAGGGTTACAATAATTTCAGGTCATCTAACAGACTGATATAGCTAAAAGTCACAGTCAGTATAATCAAGACAATATGCCTGTGATGATGCAGGGGGGGCAGGCTGCAGTACGATGCCTGAACTCTCATAGAAAGGCTGGTGTGCTGGTCTATGATGGCCTTTCAGGGACGGCATGGCTGATTCACTCAGGAATTAAGTACCAGATTTAAAAGTCTCCTGTTCATACACCGAGTGGTCTGCTCTGCGAGACGAGTGGAGTAGGATGGCTGGTATCTATATCTGTGAAGGTAGAAGGAAAACCTCCCTACCTCTGACAATAGTGAGCAACGGCATGAATAAACCTTGCCTTTTGGGGTCTGTTATCAGCTTCCTCATCAACAGTTCAGTACAAGGCTACTAGCATTTCTGACCCATTTCTTTCACTTGCTAGCTTTCCCATAAGGAAACAGCAGAGTGCACAGGCAGATGAGCCTATTTTAAGGTTGACCCCTTGGTTACTTACACAATACACACATTACACTCTTGGGACGTTTGTATATGCCCTTTATCACAGGAGCAAAGTGTTCTATTTATGCCCTTGGCATATACGTATTTGTTTACTGGAGTCAGAATTTGTCCTGCATGGTCTCCAATCCAGTTTTTACTTAAAACTACAAGAATATATGTTTTTTAAAAAACAAAGGTCTTTCTTAGGTTTTACACACATGACAATTAGGATATCCTTGGCTTGCTGAAGTTTTAAGCCAAAAAATAGTGGTTTAGGTTTTTAAAAAGTTCAGATGTTTGGCAGATACTTGGTAACCAATTTATGCAAAAAGTCCAGCAAGTTTTATTTTTAATACTGATTTAAGAAATGTGTTCAAGAGAAAATAGATGTACTTAATACTCCACCTTATTTCATTAATGAAATGTGCAGAACCTTGCTGAGTCTATTTACAGGAGGTTAGGACTTACCCATTTTGCATGTCTCCTGCTCCTTACAGCCTTTCCTATTAAGTTACTTTGATACACAGTCCATTTGAATACAACACAAGGTTTCCCAGCAAACTGACTGCAGTATTTCCATACTTCAGCCATATGTGTTCACAAAGCCATAGGTACTTTTTGGAAGTTAATCAGGCAGGTATCATTGTAGGGATTTCACAGATAAAAGAATCACCATCTTTTGATATGTTATTTTCATGAAAACATATTAATAAGGAACACTTGTATAAACGTTTCCTTTTTGTGTGTTTGTTTGTTTATATTTGGCACAAAAAAATCAGCCTGTAACAAATTTCAGCATAACAAAGATCCATGGGATCACACATAGAATAGAAGGTGACCTTCCTCTGTCACTTAAAGCTCCTGTTCTTACTAAGAATCCACCTTGGGAAAGATACTGACTTTATTGTTTCTGCTGATTTTTCTTTCTGCTTTACACTTAGGCTGTTTCGTCTGGATTAGCTCTTCAGGGGTATTCCCCAAAGGAGGCAGGAGTCGTTTCTTACTGTTTCGGTTTTCTGAGAGCCACTGTGGAGGCAGCTCAAAGGGTCCAAAACCAAACTGCATGGAGTATTTGTCATTTACCATATTAGCTTCTGTGGGCACAGCTGGCACCACCTGAGCTGCAGAGTCTGCAGTCGTCTGTGGTATAAATTTGTGAACCGAAGTCTCTCCTACCTCTAAACTGGTGGTAGGAATTTCTTTCTGATGAAAGTCACTAGAGCAAATGGATTTGGTCTCATTCTCCTCATCGTCCATTGGCTTGAAGATTTGTTGTTGCCCAATATGAAACATCTCCAGAAGCTGGCTCCCCGAACGGACACTGTGCTCCAAATTAGCATCTACCACATCACTCGAGCTGACAATGTTTCTCCTGCTATACTTTCGGTGCAGCTGTATTATTGTCCCCACTAAGCACTTCCGTACTGATTTGTTAACAGTTAAAAATAACAAAGGATTGGCCAGCAAAGAGACCTTGGGCAACCAAATGGCAGTGAGGAACAAGAAGACTGAAATATCTGAAATATTGAGTATGGTGCGGTAAATCACCAAAGTCACATAGGGGACACTGCAGAAAATAAATATCATAACCATGGAAAGCAGCATGGCATGAAGCTCAGCTTCTCGCTGGGACGCATAAGGGATAGAAATTGTATTCTGAGGGGTCCTTAAGGCAGCTATGATGACTTTTTTCTTCTGGCTGGCACTCAGTGCCCTGCGAATAAGAATCATAAAGAGAAATACCACAGCCACTGGTACAATCACAGTGGTGATGTTATAGATGACGACGTATATCAGGTGGCCAAGGGAGTAACTCCAAGATTCGGAACAGGTGGACATGGCATAAATATCAGACACATTGGTCACAGCAAATACTGGAATGCTGGCCACTATTGCATGGGCCCAGATATAGATAACCAAGTCTCGGGATTTTGCATCGGATATTTTTCTTTCCAGAGGGTATAAAACAGAGTAGTACCTGTCAAAAAAAAAAAAAAACAAACAACTGATACAATGCAAAGAGTGAAGTCTACAAAGAGCACAGTGCTTATGAGAAGCCTCTCAGGGGCTGTCTGAGCATAATGCCCCAAATCCCTAAGTAAGTGGGTCGCCAACCGACTACCTGCTTAGGAGAGGAAACCTTCCCCACCCCAAGAGTCTGTTTCTCCAGGTCTGTCTGTAGGAAAAAATTGAATATTCAAACTTCAGGCTCACATTATTGGTGGTGAACAAGTCTTTCAATAACTGGGACTATATCACTTTGGCTGATGTGCACGAACATTATTTTGAAGATTTCATCATTTACTTACTTGTAAACTGGACAGTATATTGCACACAGCACAAAATTTTAGAAAACATGATGGAGGCATAGATATGTCACATTGAAAGGCCGGGCTCATAGTTAATTTGAAAAGCTGCTTTATGATAGATTTTCTCTCTGGATATTTGGAAAAAGCTGTTGGTCACAAATTGCATGTACCCATCTACTGGAAGTTTTACTGGTTAAGGGCAAATCATACGCTGTTCCAGTGGCAACACTGGTGTGCATTTATCAAGACATTAACATTAACGTAAGAGACATATCACTTTATTAGGTATACAGTTTGTTTTTGTAGAGCTAATGTATTCTGTGGTAAGACACAATAACAGACTAACAAGTTTATCTAACGTATAAATCCACTGTTTTAGTAATATAAACTGTATTAAACCAGTATCTACCCTTCCTTAAAAATATCTAACTTACAGTCACTGTCAAGGTAATACAGGGATATGTGGAACCAGTGACTGATAATAATAATAATAATAAGCAAAATGAATGGAATCTAAAAACTTAGACAGTCCAAAGGGCCAGTTTTGTTTTAGACTGATCTTCTATGTACAAAACCTCTCTGAATTAATTTGGGTTGTAATAATATTGTTTGGGATTTTTAAAAATAAATCTACATTTGAAATTTGAAATTGATGGACAATCTACCTCAGGCATTGGTAAATTCTTCTAACAGGCAACAGCTTTCAATTTCCACCGTATAAAATGCACCTTTGTCTACAGTCTGAAGTTGTCTGCTTTCAAGTTCCGTCACTGAACAAGAATTATTAACAGGAAGAAAGAAAGGATAAACACTTCTCTGAAGACAAATCTATAGACTCAAAGTCCTTTATAAATGTCCAGAGGTATCAAAGTAAACTGAAAAATAAAGGTTTTCAATGTTACAAAGAGGATTATTTATCGCAATACATTCTAGAAAGAAGCTGTACACTGTGAGCGAAGCACTGGAACAAGAGCAAGACCAATATGGAAGGGAGAAAAGGGTTTCGAAGGGAGAAAAGAAAGAAAAATCAAGGATCCTGGCAAATATACTCTCTTACCTGTCAAGAGCAATGGCTGGAAAACTAAGGATGGTGACTGAGCAGAAGACTTTGTGCAGAAACTTGGCAATTCTGCAGAAGAGCATTGTATAGATCCACCAGCAGCAGTGCGGACTGGCACTAAGAGCAATGTCAAAAGGCACACAGACAAGGCTGGCACAGATCCCCGAGCAGGCCAAATTCTTAATGAATCGGTTTGTTACAGATTTAAGTATCGATGTTCTGCAAGTTGACCACAGCACCATGATATTACCTGTAAGTAGAGACAGGAAGGATAAACAAAGAAAGAAAAATAAAAAAAACCCAAAACCAAACAACCACTCACTCCTTAAAACCAGTAATAACAATTTTAACAGATTTGAATGTTCCCTAGTACTGCAAATAAAAATACTAGTTTGGTGTTTGCCAGGAGTAACTGATTTGAACCATCACAATGCTCAAACTAACAAGTCTGTAATGCTCAGTGGCTTTATAAATCAGATGACTGAAAACAATTACTCCCCAGCTATCTCCTCCCAGCTCCTAGTAATGAATGAATTAGGGAATTTCAGAGGCAAATGCCTAAGTCGGGTACCCAAACCATGGTTTTAGATGATTATATTGACTCCTGCATTAAATGAGCCATCCTGAGTATTGAAATATAGTAATTTGCTAAAGTGCTCATATTTTAATAACTAGTGCATAATTCTTTGTTAAAGATAAAAATACACTGGAAGTAAATATAAATATAAATATTTAATCTGTTTGTCTCTGTAAGTGGATCACAGCAGAAAAAACTCGATGCACATAACTTCACAGAAGTACACAGAGAATGCAGCCCTCTGTTTTGGCTACTCAAGCCCTACACATTAGTTTCAAATAGGGTGAATGGATGGCAGTGAAGCAGAAGTACAGAAAGGAACCAGCATTAGCTAAGACAGCATTTATCTCTTATCATTGTATCCTATTCTATGCAGATTTCAGAAAGAAATATCATATCATAGAAACAAATTTTCCATCACAAATTTCCCTACAATTCTAACTCACACAGTAACAGCACAAGAGTAAATGAAGCAATCTGTTCTCGCTACATGCAGCTCTGGGCCCTTTCTAATGCATACTAAGATGCCAGAAAACTCACACTCAGAATATAAGATTTTATCTCTCCGTTAAAACCCTGTCTTCAGCAAGACATTTGCTTTTTTTTTTTAATGTAAAAAAAAATAGTGCTACCAGGAAAAAAAGGCTTAATAGAACTGTGCAAAAATGAAGATGAATTTAAGATTAAAGTCTTACCTTGAATGTCATAAACCACCCACAATTCTCAAAGCTTTTGCCACTTCCAGTTAATACAAGTTAAAGACAATACTACAGGTGAAGTAAATGCAGACACCCACGATATGACCACGGAAATGCCTACTTGCCCAAAGTGCATGTTATGCACACAGAAGGACCCAAAGACAGGTCAGCCCACGATGGCTGGCAGTGAAAATCACAGATCTGTACTTCACCACTTGCTGCAACCTGCCTGGAGCACACTCAGCTCCACAGACCCGACATACACAGAACTACACCGCACGCTGTCTCAGCAATAGCTGTTTCTTGGTCTGCCCAGACTGAGAAGGCCCTTTCCCCTGTGTCTGTAGGGGCAGAGGGGGGTGATCTTAAGGAGGGAGAGGACGCTGAGAAGCAGACAGCCCGCTCAGGCTTCCCCGCTCCCTGTTATCTTGGCTCTGGCTTTACCCTCCCAGGGCAGGTGACACACAAGAGGCAGCAAACTCTTACACCGATCAAACACCGTGGCAGACGCTTTCTGTGGTGCTCAAGCAGATGGAGACGTACTAGTGTAGAGCTAAGGAGGCAGGAGGATCTCTGCTAGCACAGCTGAGCAGGGCATGCATATTCTGCATCACGGAACCCGGTCCAGGCTTTCCACCCATGCCTGCGCAGACACCGTTTGGGCTCAGGCTCCAGCACCAAACGCTTGAACGTTTTAGTGCCATCTTCAGCCGGAGCATTTGAAGACTCGCTGACAGCAATTGGAAATGCAAACTTTAAAAGTGCGTTAAAACTGGAAGGCAGCAGATGAATGTGCAAGGCGACCAGAGCAAGCTGGAACACATTTTTAAATATACGTGCAGATCATATCTTTCTAAGCAAGTTGTCCAACTGAAACTGAAAAGTGCCTAATGTTTCAGCTAAACGTTTGCCAAAAAACCAGCACAAAACCATGTAAAGTTTTCTTGGGGGTTTCACAAGTATTCTTTGTAAACTTACAAGGCGTCAGAGTTATATTCAGAAAGCATTCACCCGTTTACAAAATGATCTGACAAGGAAATGAAAGCAAACATACTTTATACAACTCTCCCTAGTAATTCTTCACAGTGGTTTTAATGGAGAAAAATCTCTAGTGGAGCGCATATCTCTTGATGGTACTATCCCCTAGGCTAATTAATTCTAATGTACTTTATTAAATACCTCTCTTTCCGTAAGACACTAAGCAATAGACAGTCATTAAATCATCTTACCAGACAGCAAATCCAAGACAAAAATAAAGTGTAATAGCTCACTGCATGAGACTGATTAAACTACGTTCAAATTTTCATACTGAAGAAATACTGCAATCATTCTTTGTTATCCAGTTCACTGTGTACCGGGAAAAAATTGTCCTGAATGACAGGTATCAGTGAATTAGTAAAATTCTTAGCATTAGCCAAATTATGCAGCTGTGCTCAGTGCATAGCTTGTGTGCGAGCTAATTGTTTTGCACTAGCAGTAACTACATGGTAAAGGCCAGTATTACATTAATAAAATGTGATTCTCCTTTATTTTATTCCTCCTGGAGACGTGCTGTGCAGTACTACCAGACCAACCAAAGCATAGCTACCAGCATAAAAATACTGCTTGACAAGACAACTCCATTTACTCTGCCGCACCTGGACAGCATGCAAAGTAGACTTTAGCTTCCTACCGCCAAGAACCGCATGTTGTTGATACTTTATATTGTTGACACTTACCAGAAGCTCTTTTGACGTGAAGTGTTATTAATTTATGAGGCAGTCAGATTTGTTAGTGTTTTTGTAGGGTACCTACAAATATACACAATGAGAGAAAACAGCATCTTAAGCTGCTGATTGAGATATGAAAAAGCAGCTGCAGTCCCCCACACGTGTCTCTGTTGGCAGTACCATTCTTGGGCTTCATTTTTCCTCTCACCAATAAAGAAAGCCAAGTTTTTATTTGCCGAGTAGAGTTTTCCTATGGTTGCCCACATAAAATGCCAGCAAGATCATATTCTTGCTCACATGGACAATGGGTATACCTACTGGCAAGTACCAAGAAATGTGAGAAAGTCAAGTTTAGCTTTTTGATAAAACAGTGCACCATTTCAATAGAAGCATGCAGTATTAACTTTAAAATCTAGCTCACAGATGTACTATTTAGGTCTGCAGTACTTGGATGTCATTTGGAATTCAATTTTCTATATATTGTGTCATGTGTCATGCAAATTCCTTTTTGGTAGCTGACAAAATAGTGAGTTACATATTTACTATCTGATGTGTTTTAAAGAATGGAATCATAATCTGGTTTTGGCAAGTGTTTTTGGCTTGACAATATATTCCACAGGCAGTATTCATTCAGTTGTATTTAAAGCTTTCTAGGTTGCTAGGAGATATTCAGTCAATCAAACCACTTGCTTTCAAAAATATCTCTAACTCTCCAGTTACTAAAGAAGTATGTCTCACATAGTAATAATATATTATTTAAATGCCCTGGAGTAGGGGAGAAGCTGGTTTTTTTGTTGGTGTGTGGGTTGAGGTTTTTTTTAATTTAAATCTTTCATCTGGTTTGAATTGCATTGATTTTATAACCTGACTTCCAAAGCAAGTTTCACCTCTATTAGAATTAATATAAATGAAGAATGGAAAAATAAAAGAAATCGGAGGAGTTTTCATTAATACTTCAGAAGCTGCTAGAGAACTCCTGAGCTATTCTTCTCTCCTACAGAGGAGCTTCATTCAAGACTTCAGATTTCCAACTGCTGAATTACTTCTACAACTTATATCATGGTGTCATTTATACATTAAAGAGTCCCAAGGAAATGAAATTAGCTGTGGTACTGACTGATACTAAATGGAAGTGGAAAGAATAAAGCATTAAAAAAAAATTGGTTCTAAGATGAGGAAGAACTCTTTAGACAGACAAAATAAAGTCAGAGCCTGAAAGGGGAAAAAAGGATAAGCAGAAGTGCTCACTTGGGACACTGGAAAATTATTAAGTGAATATCCCTCAGGGAAATATTCTTTTGCCACTTGCAACTCTAAGTAACTCGTATATTAATAAGCTGCTCTGATGAACCAGATCGGCTTCAGTATAGACTGGTAGATCGTTCTGCTGATGCCTTTAAATCAAGTGTTGCCTTTCATGCATCTCAAAGCCACTCACTCAAGAGAAAAAATTACACCAGAAACATTGCACAGCTTTAAATATTAAGAAGCTTCAGAGCAAAACTGCATGCATTTCCCATTTCATTGCTCCTCCTCTTTCTCCAGCAACTCTTTTCCATGGAAGAGGATAACAACGTTCCAGGCAACCAGGTAATTCAAGAAGCGTTATAGCAATTGCGGTCTGAATCTTTTCACAATGTCTAGAGGCACTTTTCTCTTCTGTATGTATCACTCATTCACTGTTGAAACCAAGAAAGACACCAGTCTAACTGATCTAACACCAGTATTCTCCTTGGCCTACAGCTGTACTAGGCTGTTGCACCCCCACCCAGTGGGCAAAGCTGTCACGTTCTTGGGTTAGTTTCTGAAGTGTTTCTGCTGGATAAATGTTCCAAGGCTACATAACCTTGGATTCAGTCTTCATAACGGGACTGTACTGGTTAGCTGGGAGGCATCCAGGGAAAGTTGGAGTGAACAAGCAGCTGGAAAATGCAGCATCTTGCTGTTTCCTGTAAGTCAATACTGCCTGGGACACGAGTGCCGCTTATAAATGACCAGATGTGACAAAGTGTATCCCATACTGGTTGCACAGAATTCCACCACTAAAAGATCAAGTGTTTTTCATTTCAAAAGGAAAAGTGTATCTTTGGTCTTCTCAGAGAATGAGCTGTGTCTACATGAAACCCTTACTACACCTGACGTTAGCTGACAACCTTGTCAGTACACAGACTGAATGAGCAGGAGGTAAGTATCCAGCTTGTCTCTGCCTTTGAGAATTTCTCCAAGTAAACAAAGAGGAATAGGAAAAATTAAAGGTAACCACTGCATGAGAAGCAGCTCTTTTCACATTAGAAAAGGCCTGCCAAACAAGGTCAGAGTTCATTTTATCCTCTTATATTATCATAACTATCAACATTCAATAAAATCTCCATGTGCTATATACCAATTCAGATTGAAAGGATGATTGTTTCCAGTTGTCCCCTACATTTTCTTTAATTGAGAAATATCACAGATAAGCAGCCACACGGAACATGAAGTTGCACAGAAGTACACTGCAAAAATAAATGTAACGGTCCAACACAACATGCCGCCCAGACATCCTTCAAGACTTTAGTGTTTGAAGTTCACTGCAAGGAGTAACATTCTCTGAGCATGAAATGTTATCACAGTGCATTAGTCTGATTCAAAGCAGCAAAAAATATATTTGCTCCTCTTCCAAGTTGTACCCTCCTCAGATTTCACTGCCAGACCCAAACTGTTGATGCAGGCATCAAGAGCTGAGATAGTTTTGAAATACTAGCTCTTAGCAATAATTCAAATAATGTGAAAGATTCTTAATGATACCTTTAACAAGCAGAAGGACGATCCCCATGGAAACCAGGGACTGTTATCTAAAACAAATGCATTTGCCATGCAGTCATCCAAAAAAAAAAGAAGAAATATTGCTCTTTGTCAATTAACTCACAGAACTCAACCCATTAGCTGGGCATGACATTCATTTTACATTTTTGTTAACATTAATCAGCACGTAATTGAATCAAAACAAAGTCCACACTCCAGCAAAATCCTCCTCCTCACAGCTTGCCTTCCTCTGCTTGCTGATTTCCCTCCCATCCAGAGCGGGGTTCTGGGGATCCAGCTGTCCTTCCCAGTGGAGAGCTGCTGCATACCCCACCCACGCTCAGTGCAGCGTTATGGGCAAGGAGCGGGCACCCCTCTTTATAAAAAAACAAAGCAGGAAGCAATGAAAAAGGTTAGAAACTGGGATTTAGCCAATATGACCTTCCATTAAAAACAATTAACTGAAAATGTCACAGGTTCTGTCAACATGATGAACGGGATAAACTTCGCTTGTTGAAATACTAAGATGATTACATTCCCAAACCTCAAACTCTATTTTATTATTTTCTGACATATTTTGAGGAAGGTGTTTTCCACAAAACTTACCCTGTTAAAAGACAGACCTCACTCAAAAAGCAGTTCACTGGAAATATTTTTGGCAATGCATGATAGGTAGCTATCAAATACCCTTCTCATGTTAAAATGTATGTTGTTTACTTACTCATCTCCAGAATGAACTGGGAGGTATCAGGATACATGTTGGCTTACACAGCCTGAAGCAATGCATAACTTTATCACAGAATGAGAGAATGGCTGAGGCTGGAAGGGACCACTGAAGATCTTTTGGATCAAACCCTGGCTCAAGCAGGGCCAAATTCTTGTAATTCTTTCTAATTCTTGTATATTTTAGTTTTAAAAAAGTCATCAGACTTTCAGTTAGTCATCAGACTGACAGAATTGCCTTTATAGATGAAAAAAAAAAAACTAAACTAAAAAGTAAACTTCCAGAAACCAAATCCAACCTTTTTTAACATTCTAGTGACCAAGTTCAAAATTCAGTGAAAAGTAACAATTGCACTTCAGTTAAGAAGAACAGGCAATAAAATAATTTGTTGTTTCAACACATTTATTTCATTTTCAGTTTGTGCAATGAAATGTTTTATATCCAAGATGAAGTGTCTGCTGCAAGAGAGCTACCTTGGAACAAGGTTTGCTGTATACCGAACCTTTTTTCCTTCATAAAACAGGTGATCTCTTTAATTTTAAGATAATATTTCTCACTCCTGTTCTTAGAATTCTCATTCACGTGTTCCTACTCCCACCATAAGTATTGATTTAGAAGTATAATTATGTAAGAGATTTATCAGCATGGAGTATCTGGTCACCAAACTCAGCTCAACTGAACTACATCAAGCATGAATTTGCGCAGTACAGAGTAGTTACCTGCAGAGTGTTTCAGCACAGACGTAAATTATCTTGGAAGCCCTTTAATTTAGAGCGTAATACTTGTCCACATGGTTTCTGTTCCCAAGAAAGTGTCTAGTTACAAAGTAGAAAAGATTTTAGGGAAGGAGCTAAGTCATAGCACTTAGTCCCAGAAAGTGAATCTAAGACTTCCTTGCAGGAACAGGTAAGTCATTGACTTTTGTTGCACTATTGCCTAGGACTAGTCCAAGGCCAACACCTGCCTACACAATCCACTGGCAGCAGCTGCTGTGACTTGTTGTGAAGTGCAGATGTAGTAAAGTTAGAAAATATATATGAAGAAATTTAAAACTGTTCTTACAGCAAGCGTAACTTGTGTGATATGATGGTATTTGTAATGTCAAAATCATTATGGGAAATGATCATTAATATAATTCCATTTGTGACTTTTTTTACTGTTGTCTTTAATATTTTATAAATTTATTGTCTGCAGGCAGATTCTAAAGTAACTGCATCATGCTAAAGGTCTTGGATACCCACTGGTGCTTCTTTCAAATATATCTATCTGAAGGAAGATAAGAAAGTGCTGCACTGATAATTCTCCAGTTCTTCATATCCACTGCCACTTACTCCCACTCACTTTTTGTACTTACTGTCCCATTAAATGGACAGAATTTCTGGGCAGGAACAATCATTTTCTCCCTTTCGATGAACTACAGTCCTTCAACAGCCACCACGATCATTTCAGCCAATCAAGGAAATAACCAAACCCGCTTATTTTGCTGAAGCACACTTGACTTGCCTGAATTCCTTGCCTCTTTTAAAACCGATGTCCTCAAAGAACCTGAAACTCTTCAAGCTCCTTGGAAGGAAAAAAGTTTAAATAATATTGCATCTGCTACTTCAGGATCTTGGATTGTTCCCATGTCAGGAAAATATGACAAATGTATAGCATTACCTTTGAAACCTAAGCTAGGAAATTAAAAACCTGAAAAAAAGAATGTCCAGATTTACTGCTCTAACCATAACAGGAATATAAATCTTTTCCAAGTTATTAACTTTTTGAATCACAACACCTAAGGGACCAGCTTGTTTTACTTATTGCAAAAATATAACCAAAACTTTTTAAACCCAAGGACTTTGCATGACCTCCATGAGAGTCCTCCCATGACATAGGCATCAACGTTTTTGCCTCCTCTATAGAGGAAGGAAATAAAGGAAATAGATAGAGAAGAGGCATAGAAGAGGTATTTTCAGACGCTCCTTTTTTGACCTGACTTCACCCACATGCACCTGCAATTCATATGCAGGCATGCTGGTGCTGTTAAGGAGATGTGGTCACTAAGATGTGACTTCACATCGTGGATGCGGCTCACCTTTGCTTCGTTTACAAGGCCAGACCCGGTCCCTAGTAGGTCATTCCAGGAGAAACCTGCAGGACCCCTGTGTCCTCTCTGTGCAACACGCCGAAGTCAGATCTAGGAGGAGACTGACAGTTTTGCATTTGTGAGGTTGTGGAAAAACTTACATCTTCTAGAACAACTCCAGCATTTGGCCTGGGCTATAACCTGCTCCAGCATCCATAGCAGACACCTTCCACTTTGGACCTGACGACCTCCCGTGCTGTTCAGAGTCTTACTGCCTCCTGCCTTCACCCTCCTCTCCGTACAAAATTCTACCAGACCAGAACACAACATGGACATGGTCCAACATCATGCTTATGTAAAATTATTTTTTCTGTATCTAATACTTTTCCAGTTGTTGACTCAAGATATTAAGATAAAACTTGTAAAAGAAATTAGTTGCTGTGCCATACTGTAGTATAGTGGATATGTGAGATCTATACTGTCAAATAGTATACAACCAACTGGACAAATTTACTAAATTACTGGTTAGCTGATCTTTCCTGGCTTATTTATTGACAAAAAAAGCAGAAATGCACACAATTTAAAATGAATGAGACTTAACAGAGGACCACAATTTTAAAAGCCTGTGGTAATTACTAGTAGTTGGAAGACTGATTTTATATTTTCCTTTGTAATTGAGGCTATCTTGCACTCTTGATTAAAAAAAATAATTCCTATCCATTAGCACCAATTTTCTTCCTCCACTGCAGCTGAAATTATAGTTTGTAGCTGAAAGACACCATAGTAACAGCTATTTCATAGAGCAGAAATTATTTTCTGGCCTACCTCACAGTCTTGTGACTCTTTTTTTTTTTTTTTTTTTGCTTTATACAACTAAGAAAGATCTGATGTCATTTCTGCATCAGTTTGACTGTGCTTCCCTTTCTCCAAAGCGCCAGGTTATCAGAAACAAAATTTTATTCTTTATATAGTTTTGCCATGCAGCCATTCACCAGGTCACCAGATGGGCACATTTGCTCTTGATTCTTTATACACAGATGTCTTCAGACAGAAATTACATATGCTTAATACGTCCTGTGCAGTGGGATTAATTTACATTATATTTAGAAATAAGCTTTTTTTCCTCCCTCCACAGCTGATTCTGTAATGAATGGTTGTCTCTGCTCCTCCCAGCCTTGTCAATGGATTCAGACAAGATTCGCCAGGAAGAAGTAGAGCTGGGGACTCTGACATGCATGTCTGAAACACCCTGAGTTATAAACTGAAAAAATCAATACGACCCTAAATCTAATACTATTAAAAAAAAAATCACATGGAAAAATATTCTGTCTAGTTAGCAGACTGAGGCATTTCACTGAAGAAATATGAATTTACAGAGCCAAATCAGATTTATTCCAACTTGCCATGGGTACCTCGGGGCAGGCAAGGTGCTTCACCATCAAGATCACAGTGACATTTCTGCCCTGACTGAATGCAAGAGGTGGGGGTTTGGTTTGGGGTTTTTTTCCTTAAAACATACAGAGCCTTGAGGTAAAATTTGAGATTTCGTTGATCGATCATTTCACTTATAAAAACTATTCTTGATTAAGACTATCCCCAAATTTCCTCTCTCATTTTTCTACAGTCCTCCATCTATAACAATTCCACTATAGGACTTTTGTAGTGCTCACTCTCCAGCCTGCTTTCTTTTACTCTTTTAATAACTGAGTTCCCTTTTCTTTGCTCAAAATCCTCCCAGCACGAGATACTGCTGCTCCCAGGTCCATTCTCTGCAAGACAGCACTGTTAAACCCAGAATAGCATTGAGGCTTAGTGAAATGGGCCACAATCATTCATCTTTCAAATGCCTTCACAGAAAACACTATGAAAAATTAAAAGTATTGCTTACTGTTTCTCTTTTATTAAAAAAGCCAGAAATTCAGCTTAATCCACATTTTGTATCTCCTCAGCAAGGCCTATGGGTAGTAGACCATCTAATCAGGATTGATGACTCAAAATCCAGACAGATATGCCCAGGATTGACTGAAGTAAAGGGAACCAGATTCAGTTACACAAACTGAAGAAATACTGAAATTTTTCTTGACCGTAAGAATAAGAAATGTTTTTAAAATTCTAGGTCTGGACACCTTCTAGCAACAAAATAGTTCTGAGGGTAAGACAAGCTGTAAAACTGCATAACATTCACCCCAAATAAACCCCTGATGTGTGGAAAGAATTTTTAAGTTTTCTTTTAACCTTCCAGGAATCCAGATGACTGCCCTACTGGAAAAGGAAGATAACATGGTCACTTTTACTGTAAGCCTCCTTTTCTTCCCTAGCGTTAGGAATACAATTAGCCATCCATATTTGGACTTCATAACTTGCTGGGCAGAGCAGAAGATATTCTACACTGAAACCTGCCATAACACTGCCAAAACTTTGCCATATGTTTCCTTGCACTAGAGTGGGCTTACAACCTAGCATGGGCTGATGACATAAACTCCCTCATCAATCATCCATATGCATTATAAAATTTTAAACTTGTGTTTTGCTGATAGATGCAGCTGAGGAGAATCTTTTTGCTGATATATTGAATGTTTAGGTCTATTAATGTATTAAAATCAAACTGATTTCAATATGATTTTTAAATTAAAAAAAAGATACAAAGCTGGAACAATGTAACCTAAAATTGATTTCTAGTTTTATTTTCTGAAACTAAAAAAATGTTTCATTGTCTTGCTACATATATATAACTCGATAAGGTCTACCATGTATTAGCCAGATGCATACAAAAATTAAATGAACCTAAGACACATGTAGCATACAACTAACCCTATAAAAGACAGCAGACACCCTCAGAAACGAGAGAGAAAAAACATACGTGCATACCCTACCTCTTCCACCAAAGAGGACTGCACACAGGCAGGGACTTGTTTGATTGGGGCAAATCAGCGAGTGTATGAAATCACTTACAGCTTGCTGTGTTTTCCTATACACATCTACAAACACGTGCTCATTAGCAAAGCTTTCCAGGGTTCTTGCATCTGTTCTCTGCAGTCATTTGTAAAATATTTCTTCTTGTGACGCAGGCAGTAAATCCACAAATAACCAAGATGTTAGCTGCTGTATCATTGACCTCTGCCTATTAAACATTCAACCCACTATCGCTACAAACCAAGGCACATATTATTTGTATTGCAGCAGTTGCCTTTCATATTTCTACATCTCTCACCCACTTCTTCTCTTTTGCTTTCCTACAAAAATTACCATGTCACAATGGTTGGGAATGCTTGCATGATACTTTTGCGTAATTACTCCTCTCTTGTACTGAATCATCCACTGTCAGCAGGTGAAAATGTTTCAGATCTCTCTACACCATATGGAAACAAACAAACAGAAAATAAAAACAATCCATCAATTTCTCTTGGGTTCTACAGACGAAGTAGCAACAAAAATGTATGCAAAAAATCTATAGTGATTTCAGCTCTTCCGTGACGGAACTAAAAGGTGACCGTTTACAGATGAAATCCCTTCAGCTTTGTTAACTCCATGGCCTGGATGCAAAATTTGCAATTTTAAGTAAAAGCTATATAACTAGTTTTGTTATCTTAGCAAGAAACATAGATGCATTTTGCACTCTTCAGAATGAATATGAAGAGCAAGATTAAGTTTGCATATTTTACTAGTCCCTGCAAAATTGCAATTGCAAGTCCAAAAGGCCTTCCAAGATAGCAGAGCCAAAGAAAAAGCTCTTGTTAATTTAACTACAGGTGTTTGGCATCCTTCAAGTAGTGACCTAAATACATGAAAAATGTGTGGATCCTTTCCCGAGGCATGTAAAGAAAGATTTGCAACAGAATTACTAAGATCAGTCTGAATGAAACATGAATGGCAGCAAACGTGTGTGAAAGCATCAAAAGAAACAATAAAGCAAGGGTTAAAAGAATGTCACGTATTGATAAAAGAAGGACACCACCAACAGAAATAAAACTGGTAAACAGGGAGGAACATGCTGTTTGCGTGAAGGCCAGGAGGCCTGGTCTTCTGGCAGGAAGACAGTCTGCAACTATGATTCCCAAAATGATGGACCAAAGACAAGAGGCAGCAACCTTGCCAAGGAATTACAGAGGGTAACTACGAATCACAGCAAGCAGGATTTTGAGGCAGAAGATCCTCCCGTAGTAACTGTTGACTCCTAACAGGTTTAAAAGACCTGTTCAAAAACCATTTCATTGTCATCCTCCCCGTCCCACACAAGTAATCCAGGCCACGTGAACACACACGCGCGTTGGTGCTTATGAGGATGTGCAAGAGAATAAGGGCTGAAATCAGTGTTGTTGAAAAGTATTTCCCTTTCATAAGGTTTCACATCAATTTTTGTTACACTAAATTCTTGTAGAATTTAAGATATTAGTTTAAATTTAGTTTTGCTTTTTTATTTTGTTAAACAGAAACCTCCTTCTAAGTAATATTGGTATTACCCAAAGCCAATCCCAAAACATGTCAATGCCTTGCAATTTGAATGTAATTCCCACGGATGGAGTTTAAATGAAGAAAAAAGGTTTAAATGATGCTCAACTTCTGCTCACAAGGTCTCGGTGACACAGTCTCAGCAGCTGTTCACAGCTACTCACACCCAGAGCCCAGCGCAGCCAGCAGGAATTAACCAGGGAGCAGAATCCAGGTTACGATTAAAGCATCCTAAAAGAAAAACTGGTCTTTGCCTCGAGGGCACCACACTATTACGTTACTAGGGTTTTTTAATTTCACAATACCCAATTTAGAGTTCTTGCGTCTGCTTCTCACCTCATGTAGCTGCTCTTTTCCAGCTACACCCCTCAGCAGGATAAAATATATTATTCCTCCTCACAAACCTTACCTTGCTTATGTCCTTAGACCACAATAACAATACTGCATCAGATAGAGGCAGTCCAAACCAGTTCTGCATCTTTTACTGGTCTTAGTCAATTTGAGCTGTTGCACATGAAAAACTAAATTCTTCCTTACTGAAGTGTTTTTGCTAACTTTCAGAAGAAACCTTTAAGAAGATATCCACACATTATTATTTTTTAATTGGACAAAATGTTAATTGCTTCAAAACCTGTCTTTTTTATTCATTTATGAGGAAGATTATTTGAATTTTTAGATAGCTTTTATTGCACTGGTTATACTCATTTGTATCAGCAATGACCGCAAAAACAACTTGATAAATACATTCACAAATGCAAACACAAAATCATTCCACAATTAAAAAATCCGCAATTGCATTGTTTGGATTTGGAACATATTTGGGTTTTATTTATTAAAATTAGTAACTAGACATAAAACTAGTGTTGGAAACAAGCAAATCTAATCAAAAATATATCATAAATGAATTGTAGAAGAAAAAAAACCAGGGTTGTTTATAAAAACTCAAACAACAGTATTGTACACTGCGCACAATGTCATCTAACAGAAAAACTACTCACATTACCGAAATGTCATTCAATTTCCAAAAGCAAACCATCAGTTTTCTTACACTAAGAATAAACTATAATAAAATCTCAAATACAAACTAATGAATATGTATAGGAGTTGTTGTTCTCATGTCAATTCAATCTGGGTAGGGCATTTTATTAAAAAACAAATTAAGAAAAAGGTGTTACAGAAATTCTCTTTTTCTAGGAGACATTGCAATAAGCCGTTCAGGTGTTAAAGTGCCAATGCAAGCATAAGTGATGCTTAATGAGGAGGCACTCAAATAACAGCACAATCTACTGTCAGAGGTTACCTCAACTCTTTCTGATTTTCCAGTGGGAGACAACTCATCAGCAGAACCTGTTTTAAACAGTTTGCTACCAGATGTGTACTGGGGAACATTAGAATCACTCTGGAAGCTTTAAGGACAAGTTTCATATAAGCAAACAGAGTGATAGTCATTTTAGATTGCGCAATTGTAATAACCTCTCTGTCATATTTTGAAAATTATATAAATATAGCAGGAAAAATAGCCACCTGTGTTCCAAACTGTCTTCATTAAGATGTCTTCATTTTAGAAAACTAGCATATGGGCTTCTTTCAGATTCTGTTGAGGTGATCCCATTTTATTTAAAAAAAAAATATTACTGACAGACTGCAACACTCCACTGCTCGCATAGAAAAAGAAAAACATTCAGCACAGGGAGCTACATGACCACCCTCTGCCCTGTCCTGCAAACCCACTCTTGTGTACGGAGAAACCTGTGGATGCTCCATATCCATGATCCATTTGGATCCTCGTGCTAACATTCTAAGAGTGCCACAAACTATGACGCTGCTTTAAAAGCTTTCATTTATGACAAGTGCCTTCAGAGAAAGTCTCTTTTCTAAAAGCATAGTAGAGGAAGACTCCATCAGTAAAGTAACAAACTTGGAATTAAAACAGTAGATGTTCTAGATTGAAAGTAAAGAAAGAAAAAACAAAAAGCCCACAGCATTTTACTGAGAGTCTACAGTCATCTCTGGAGCCTACTCAATAAAAATTTAACTCCAAAAATTAGCACTATAATGAGGCAAAAAAAAATCATTACAGAGAAACTCAAAGACATGTTGTTGAACCCTGACTCATTCTACCATTGCTTGTGTGAGTAGCTCAACAGACCATAGAACAACTTGAAACTGAGGAGAGCAAGGGTGTCCCACCTGTATCCTAAAGCAGAATTTACATGACTTAACACTTCCCTGATTCCTGTAAAATTATTTTTAGTGGAGATTATTCATTTTTTTGTTCTTGCCTCAGCGTTCCAACAGCAAATAAATAAAAAACTTCTGGTATTCAAAGATGGAAAAAATTTACCATTTCAAGTTGTATTGGTAAAATACACTAACAGAGAGACGTAATTGACAACTATGATGGTTAGATATATATTTCATAAAACATCTAGTGTATACATAAATGCAAAAAAATTAATGCAATATTAATGTTTGAGTTGTATACACATTAATAATTACTGTTATTGAACTGCTGTTTAATAGCCTACTTAGAAGTCTTACTCTGGTAGTACAAAGCAGCAAATACTGCCAGTACATCAGTAGCCTTTTCTGAGTTTAAATGGTTAAACTAAACAATCCATCAATTATTTTGTATCTAATTTGCAATATGTCTGGCCAGGCCAAATACTTGGTTAGTAACTTCTGCCACATGGCTCATTACAATATTAATGGCAGTCATGTAGCTTTATCTTCTTGTTGTGGTTTAACCCCAGCCGGCAGCTGAGCACCATGCAGCCGCTCGCTCACTCCCCCACATCGGGATGGGGGA
This sequence comes from Grus americana, assembly GCF_028858705.1. Classification (NCBI taxonomy): domain Eukaryota; kingdom Metazoa; phylum Chordata; class Aves; order Gruiformes; family Gruidae; genus Grus; species Grus americana. The sequence goes on along the minus strand of NC_072856.1, from coordinate 34,867,487 downwards.
GAGAATTGGAAAAGTGAAAGTGAGAAAACTCGTGGGTTGAGATAAAGACAGTTTAACAGGTAAAGCAAAAGCCGCGTGCACAAGCAAAGCAAAGCAAGGAATTCATTCCCCACTTCCCATGGGCAGGCAGGTGTTCAGCCATCCCCAGGAAAGCAGGGCTCTGTCATGCATAACGGTTACTTGGGAAGACAAACGCCATCGCTCCGAATGCCACCGCCTCCCCGTCTCTCCTCCCCCAAGCTCCTTATAAACTGAGCATGACGTCATATGGTATGGAATATCCCTTTGGTCAGTTTGGGTCACCTGTCCTGTCTGTGTCTCCTCCCAACTTCTTGTGCACCCCCAGCCATCCCGCTGGCAGGGCAGCACGAGAAGCAGAAAAGGCCTTGGCCCCGTGTAAGCACTGCTCAACAACAGGTCCATATAACAAAAACATCTCTGTATTATCAACACTGCTTCCAGCACAAATCCAAAACATAGCCCCACACTAGCTACTATGAAGAAAATCAACCCTCTCAGCTAAAACCAGGACACTTGTGTGATGTTCTGAAACCACGTACCACAGATGTGCCTGCTCGTGTAGAGAGAGCTCCCTTTCAAACGTCAGCGGAAGGCTCTACTCTCTCAAGGCTGTGTTTTTAATGTGACATGATAACGACAGTCTGCAAAGAAAACGGAAATTAGAAATAAATTGTATAATGCCATACACGAAGAGAATTGTGGAATGACCCAAAGGACTGTTTCCATTCCTTGGAAATGAGCACTTAATTGGGAAGCATTTCTATATATCCTTTTTTTTTGTCATTCCACTGATCCCAGGCTGCCTGATTTATGAATTAGTTGTCAAGTATTTCATAACTAGCTTTCCTTTGCTGAGATGATGGAGTCTCCGTAGGACACGCAAGGAGACTTACATTATAAATAAACCTACTTAGAAAAGCTAAAACCAAAACAAAATGCAAAACAGACCTGAGGCCACTTTCCATCCTTCAAGCAGGCCACTGTCAATAAATTTGGCTGTCCCAATAGTTATGTAGATGAACACGATCATAAAGCTATCTTACTGCCTTCTCAACCCTGCTAAGATAGTGACATAAGCAATGACAGGAAAGCAGGACTTGAAGGTCATCTCTAATTCTCCTTGCTATGGACAACTGAAAGAAGAGGAGAAGATGGACAATTTTCCTCTACTCTTTCAACTCTTTCATCAGGTTAATAAGTAAGAGTAATGCCACCCATAAAAGAGGGAGGCAGGTTTTTTTCTCTTGAAACACAAAGTGGGGAAAAAAGGAAGAGAGGAAGAGCCTACCCCCTGTATGCATAATACACATGCCAAACTCAAGTTTTACTGGGAGTATAAAAGTATAGCTTTAGCCTCCCAGAGACACAAAGTTTGATCTGTATTGATCTGATCACCATTCTTAATTCTTTCTGCAACAAAGGTCCTAGCCCAAGCTGCCAGCAGACCCTTCCTGTGTCAACAGTTCAATCCTCATGTCACCTAACGTCACCTCAGTGTGATCAGCATTAACAGACCCCAGTGTTCCTCTCTGCAGCCTAACAGAGGAACCAGAAGGCATTATCTGGTTAAATTCCTATTTCCTTCAGACATCACATTTAGATGAACACTGATAATACAATTACCGGATTCACACTGTTCTGAAAATACATAAAACCTGTAATTCAATGCAACTGGCACTAAAATTATTCCCTTTCCTCTATTCTAACTTTTGTTTTGTTAACTTATTAATTGTTTTACCAATTTCATGCTGCTGGGAAACAGAACAAATGTTGAAGAAGAAATGCATGCCTCTTCCTTTTTGTCCACATATATACTCTAAGGGTAATTTTTTGTTTCTAAGAATTCTTTATCACATTTAAAAACGTGAAGATTTAAAAAGACTGTTTTCATGCTATGTTTGTCGGCTACTGTGGTGGGTTGACCCTGGCTGGGGGACAGGTGCCCACCAGAGCCGCTCTATCACTCCCCTCATTCACTAGACAGGGGAGAAAAGGCATAACGAAATGCTTGTGGGTCGAGATAAGGACAGGGAGAGATCACTCACTAATTGTTGTCACGGGCAAAACAGACCGAACTTAGAGAGGGAATTCATCTAATTTATTACTAAGCAAAACAGAGCAGAGGAATAAGAAATAAAATCAACTCTTAAAACACCTCCCCCCACCCCTCCCATCTTCCTGGGCTCAACTTCACTCCCGGCTTCAACCTTCCCCCCCCTCAGTGGCACAGGGGGACGGGGAATGGGGGTTATGGTCAGTTCATCACACGTGGTTTCTGCCGCTTCTTCATCCTCAGGGGGAAGACTCCTCTCATCGTTCCCGTGCTCCAGCATGGAGTCCCTCTCACGGGAGACAGTCCTTCACGAACTTCTCCAATGTGAGTCTCTCCCATGGGCTGCAGTTCTTCACGAACTGCTCCAGCGTGGGTCTCTCCCATGGGCTGCAGTTCTTCACGAACTGCTCCAGCGTGGGTCTCTCCCATGGGCTGCAGACCTTCAGGACCAAACTGCTCCAGCGTGGGTCCCCCACGAGGTCACAAGTCCTGCCAGCAAACCTGCCCTGGCGTGGGCTCCTCTCTCCACGGGTCCACAGGTCCTGCCAGGAGCTTGCTCCAGCGTGGGCTTCCCATGGGCCACAGCCTCCTTCAGGTGCCTCCACCTGCTCCAGCTTGGGGTCCTCCACGGGCTGCAGGTGGAATCTCTACACCCCCTCATCCTTCCTCCATGGGCTGCAGGGGGACAGCCTGCCTCACCATGGTCTTCACCATGGGCTGCAGGGGGACAGCCTGCCTCACCATGGTCTTCACCACAGGCTGCAGGGGGATCTCTGCTCCGGCGCCTGGAGCACCTCCTCCCCCTCCATCTGCACTGACCTTGGTGTCTGCAGAGTTTCTTACATCTTCTCACTCCTCTCTCCGGCTGCAAAAGCTCTCTCTAACTGGTTTTTTCCCTTCTTAAATATGTTATCACAGAGGAGCTGATGGGCTTGGCCTTGGCCAGCGGCGGGTCCGTCTTGGAGCCGGCTGGCATTGGCTCTATCAGACACAGGGGAAGCTTCTGGCAGCTTCTCACAGAAGCCACCCCTGTAGCCCCCCCCCTTCGCTACCAAAACCTTGCCACACAAACCCAACACAGCTACAATAGAGACCAGTGGGTAATTTTTTTCTCTTAATGTATCCTCTTTCTGCCAAGTGTTTGTGAACATTATGAATTCAATTTACTTATTAATTTTCCATTTTTACCCTATTTGAATTGTTCATGGTTGTTGTTTTTTTAAAAAATACATTTTCAGTACCTATTACTAAAGCTGTATTGGAGTAGTCATGTACATTTCATGCAATTGCTCTACAGGTGACGTCTTTGCATCTCTTCAGAGGATGAAGCAGGAAAAAAATCTAATCTCAAGTTACCACTTCAGTACAACAAACACCCACAAGAACCACAGCTCTGCAAAGTAATGAGAGGCAAAGATGGTATGGGAGGCAATATTTTTTATTAAACCAACTACACAAATGGGGGGGGGGAAGAAAAGAAAGAGAAGCTTTCAGGCTGAAGACAGACCTCTCTTGGACATGAGAGTTGTTCAGTACTCTTTGATCTGTATTATTATTTACAAGAGCTCTTTTTCATCTGCTTTAGCACAAACCTGGTAGGATATTTCTTACATTTACTCCAATGCAAGTAAACAAAATGCAAAATAAAGCAGAGTTTTTGTCACATGTGAATACAAAGGAATCTTCAAAGCTAAGTTTTGTGACTCTAATGATGCTGTCATTGAGACAAATACTGTATTAACACTGTAGTGTGTACACAGCTCACCTGTTCATTTAGATGGAATAACAGTACTTAGCTATTTTCATAGGCACGTTCCAGCATATTTACCTAAAAACCTTTACTCATGTGCCTTTAGTCTTAATTTTATCTATTTGGATTAACATTTCACCTGCTCCACACAGTATCACACAGCCTGCAACAAAAGCAGGTGGAGGTAAAACTCCAGTGTAATTGCTTTTTTTTTTTTTTTATTTTGTTTGGTTCCGGTCACAGGATGTCATGGTTTAGCCCCAGCTGGCAGCTGAGCACCACACAGCTGCTCACTCCCTCCTCCCAGTGGGACAGGGAGGAGAATCAGAAGAAAAAGGCAAAACTCGTGGGTTGGGATAAGGACGGTTTACTGGGACAGCAAAGGAGAGGAAAATAACAACCACACTACTAATAAAATATACAAAGCAGATGATACACAATGCGATTTGCTCACCACCTGGAACCCAATGTCCAGCCTGTCCCCAAGCAGCAATCCCCCTTCCCTGGCCAGCTCCTCCCCTTATATACTGAGCATGACGTCATATGGTATGGAATATCCCTTTGGCCAGTTTGGATCAGCTGTCCTGGCTGTGTCTCCTCCCAGCTTCTTGTGAAAATTAACTCTACCCCAGTCAAAAACAGGACACAGGATCATCTGGAGTCTTCTATTACGCTTTTTGTGGACAAAATTGATTTATACTTTTGTGATCTTTAGCAAAAAATACATTTAAAAAAAGCAGGGGAACATATAACAATCAAACATATTAGGGAAATCTCTTCACTCTGCACCTTTCAAAATAAATTCTTGCCATATTTACTGGACCATGAGAGGCTTAGTTCTAATCATGCTAACTCAACTGAATTGAGGATAAGACACTGAAAAGAAATGAACTTGATTAAAGACAACCTCTTTTTTACCCTGGAGAAGTTGAAAATTTACAAATTTACAGCTTTAACAATGTTTTCTAAAGAACAAAATTTCCTTCATCATGAAAAACCTAAATAAATGCAGAAAAATATTTTAACAACACTGGAAAGGCAGGCCAACATTTCTCTTTTTTTAAGCTTTAGGCCACCCCAAACTTCATTAATCTGCTGGAACCTTACACAAAATGAGCCCTCTCAGTACTGCAACATGCCACAACGATTCTGTTTAGCAAGAAACAGCCATGAGGAGTCTGAATGCTTGTTTCTTAAGCACAAATCATATCCATGACTTCATACCTTTGGATGCAAAGGATGATAAACATTTCAGCATACTTCCATTCTACCTTGAGTCCACACAGATGGGACAGCGCGGTCCTGTTGCTCCAGGCATGACACTGAGGGTCCTGACACCTACTTGTTTGTGCAAGGAAAATCAAAGCAAATTCCCATACTTTCTTTGTTACAGTCCTGAGGTCCAGGTAGGGCCCATAAAGGAAAACTCAGACCTGCCAACAGTTCCTGAACTCAGATGTTACAAAAAATATAGGCTGCTGTCCTTGTTAGCAGCAGTAAACAAATAAGAGGTTAGCCAGTTACAAAGTCACATTTATAACTTTTGAGCACCTTTTCTATTCTATTTTGAAAACATTTTGCTCTGGTGACCAACTTCCCAATACATCTTCCTATGAAAACCTTCATGAAAAGTAACCAAGGCCTTTAGCATGAATTAGATCAACACATGTAAGAGCATACAATCGGGTATAACATCCCATAAAATAGGGAGGCCAGCAGCTTTATTTACCTAAGACAGTGATTCATGATTATAGCTGATAGTAAATCAGCAAAATGTTTCTTTCCCAGACAGAACAAAATACAGGAATCTCCCTCTTTCCTGCTGAAACATCACTAATACATCAGGGCTCTGAGTAACAACCTCATCTGCTTTTCTCCTACACACACTTCTATGCAGAAGGAGCCTCTTCCACTGCAACATCCTTTCTCTCTGCAGCTCACTGTAACACTGCTCTTTGCGTCACTTGTTACCTGGTGTAAGACTTTGATTCTTAGGTAACAGATCACAGAAATCCCTCTCAGCCCTCGCTGTGATAAATAGTGAGAAAGCAAGCCAGGCGGCAGGCGCTGGTTTCCTCGCCCTTGCACAGGGGATTTAGTGCCCACATCACCTCGCCAGCCATACCGGCCCCAAGATCGGCTATGCAGCTTGAGCTAACAGCCACACAGAGATTTCAACCACTTTCTCTTACCAGTCACCAGAAGGTGTGAGATGCTTCAGAGAGCAGAGGATAATTTTTTTCCTTAATGTGCCTGAGTGACCAGAGCAGGGAGAGGGAAGCATATTACAGATCTGGTTGCACTGCCCGACAGGTTTTCAGTAAGCTACCGCACCTATCGCTTTTCTTAGCTTTTTAAGTGGGGACGTAGATTGGGCAAGAAAAGCAGAAATCAGGCCATCCTCTATCTGCCAGAAAGGTGTTCAGTAGGTGTCAAAGTAGGGTTACAGACATACCTTTGCACAGACATAATGTCATGTATTAACATTAATCTTGCACACGTACTTTTTACAATTATGTGCAAAACCAAATTTCACACAGGCTGACTATGAGGGCCTCAGTGGCCCCAGCTGACCTCACCTGGGACCACCAGCCCCTGCACACAACTCCAGCAGCCACGTTCAAGCTCTGACCTGGGCACATGGTCCTGGCATCAGCTACGCTACAGGTGTTTCCTGTCTCTTGCCCGGTCTCTTGGGTGGATCTCAGACCTATGTCACTTTATTTTCCAGTTAAAGAGATTAAACATTGTGTGCTGCCACTTTCCTCCTCCTTAAGAGAGAGAACATTAAAAAGATGGCAAATATCTCACACAGGATCTACTCTTAATCTGTACGTAGCTGCTTTTTTTACTTTGACCAGAGAAGCTCCCTCTCTATTCCAGCTGGGGTAACTATCTCTATGGCTACTTTCCTAACATGAAAGAAAGTTAAATACAACAAATCAAACGCTCTCATTTATGCTTAAGATCAAACCAAGGTTCCCCACTGTCTCACTGAAACACATGGCACTTTCTAGCGTGTGTTTCTTGGGTAAGTATTGCTGCAGTACAGGTCTATAATTTAATAAATACTCCCTGCAGACTACTAACACACTACGAGTATCTGTGACTGCTATTACATGCTGCTGTTGCAGTAGTTACCATGCCAAAAAGACAATTCTCAAAAAAATCTCTCTGTACTCAGCAACAAAACAGAGTCAAAAGCGTACAGGAAAAAGGAGATGTGAGGAAACTCTTCAGTCTGACTGCTGTCTTCTTCATAGACTAAAGTAATTTTCTAGAACTCACCTCTGTATCTACAGTCAGATTTCAGTCTTTATTCCAGTTCTTTACAGGCTTTGCAACTGTCAGAGTTAAAAAAGCACGGAATTATTTTTATTATTGCATGCTCCTGTGATGGTTTCAGTTTATAATCAATCTTTTGGGAACCCCTGAGCAGCAGCAAATTGTTCAAAAGACTCCCCAAGTTGTGGCAGAATTATTCCACACAGTGGTAGTATACGATTAATCAGAATAACTGAAAGCACTCAACAGCCAGCAGGGATTTTCTAATTAAGACTCTTCCAATGTAGTGAATCATTTTGCAAATCAAAATTTATTTTTAAAATAACTTGGCTGAAGCAAAATAGAAGTGGGGTTTTTTGTGTGTGGTTCATTTTTACTTAATCAAAAGTATATAAAAATTTGATTTCTACAGCTTCCAAAGGTACAGCTTGGCCACTGTCTAGAATGAGAGACCAGAAATAGGAGTATTGAGATAAGATCATGGGGTTCCCTAAGTAACCATCTTACCTTTGGAAGTCACTTATGGCCCAATTTTGCAAGAGCAGATAATGATTCTGCTGGGTGACACCCTAAGCCTGATATTCAGGAGATGGTGAACATCCATCTATATGGCCTTTCAGGACAGACAGACAAAACTCAGTCATAGTTTCTGACAATTTCAGCTGTATGGACATATACGCACACGACAACCATTGCTCCTTCTGTTATGTACTCTCCTTCTCCTTCATGTATTCTAGCTTCTTTTACTGTTTCCTTTGCTATTTGGACTTTAGAAATCTAAATTACAAGATCTTCAAACAACTTCAGGCAAAATGAAGAATGACTTATACAGACTTGTTGAAGGCTTCCAAATGCTGGGAGGCACAATTCCAAATATTGATCCATAATGCACAATACAAGCTCATCTTGAGTTGAAAACTTAACTAAAATTATTAAATCAGAGAATAAGAACAGTAAATTAGTTCAAGACACAGCTAAGGAAACCACTCTAGAAATTAGCAGCTTTGTGGACATGAAGTAAATTGTTATGGCAAAAAGCAAAGTTACCAGAAATAGGTTCAGAAACTTTGTAGTGTCTGAGCAGTTTCCATTCATTGACCAAAGGATGTTGACACTGGCTTAAAGGCACAAAAAATTATTCATGGTGTCCATAGCTGATGGCATACATTGACTTCAAAGTTAATTTAGAGATAAAAAAAAAAAACCCAAAGGAGAGAAAGTGAGAGAAAAGGGAAACAGGAAAAACTCTGCCCCATGGTGACAGGGAGGGGAAGCAATGGGGTCTCAAGACAAATGTTGTCCCCTTGGTGTCTTTGCAAGTGCAGCAGGTGGTGATGGTGAAGATGATGAGGCTGATGATGACTTTCACTATGCTTTTCCCTAGTAAGAATAGTACTTTCCATCAGGACCCACTCAAATGCCGTTTCCCACACACACTTATGACACTCAGCACTGCCTGAAGCATAGAATCATAGAATCGTAGTATGGTTTGGGTTGGAAGGGACCTCAAAGATCATCTAGTTTCAACCCCCCTGCTGCAGGCAGGGACACCCTCCACTAGACCACATTGCCCAAAGCCCCATCCAACCTGGTCTTAAACACTTCCAGGGATGGGGCATCCACAACCTCTCTGGGCAACCTGTTCCACTGCCTCACCACTCTCACAGTAAAGAATTTCTTCCTAACCTCTAATCTAAATCGACCCTCCTTCAGCTTAAACCCATTACCCCTTGTCCTGTCACTACACTCCCTGAGAAACAGTCCCTCACCAGCTTTCCTGTAGGCCCCTTCAGGTACTGGTAAGCTGCAATTAGATCTCCCCGGAGCCGCCTTTTCTCCAGGCTGAACAATCCCACCTCTCTCAGCCTGTCCTCATAGGAGAGATGCTCCAGCCCTCTGATCAGCTTCATAGCCCTCCTCTGGACTCGCTCCAACAGCTCCGTGTCTCTCCTGTACTGGGGCCCCCAGAGCTGGATGCCGTACTCCAGGTGGGGTCTCACAAGAGCGGAGTAGAGGGGCAGGATCACCTCCCTCGACCTGCTGGGGAACACCTCTTTTGACACAGCCCAGGACATGGTTGGCTTTCTGGGCTGCAAGCGCACACTGCTGGCTCATGTTGAGCTTCTCATCAACCAACATCCCCAAGTCCTTCTCCTCAGGGCTGCTCTCAATCCATTCCTCACCCAGCCTATAGTCGTGCTTGGGATTGCGCCGACCCATGTGCAGGACCTTGCACTTGGCCTTGTTGAACTTCATGCGGTTTGCACGGGCCCACCTCTCCAGCCTGTCAAGGTCCCTCTGGATGGCATCCCTTCCCTCCAGTGTGTCGACCACACCACACAGCTTGGTGTCGTCAGCAAACTTGCTGAAGGTGCGCTTGATCCCACTGTCCATGTCGCTGACAAAGATGTTAAACAGTGCTGGTCCCAGTACCGACCCCTGAGGAACGCCACTCATCACTGTTCTCCACTTGGACATTGAGGTGTTGATCACAACTCTTTGAGTGCAGCCATCCAGCCAATTCCTTATCCACCATGTGGTCCATCCATTGAATCCATGTCTCTCCAATTTAGAGACAAGGATGTCATGCAGGACAGTGTCAAATGCCTTGCACAAGTCCAGGTAGATGACGTCAGTTGCCCTGATGAAGTGTGTTCCAGCACACCTCACCAGATGTAAGAGCTGCACATCACTCATTGCTGAGCTTTGTGAACATATATGATTGGGAGATGCTTATCAGGTGTTTAAATAGCTGTTACAGACTTTGATATTCACCAAGTCTTGTTCTTCCCCAGTGTTAAACTAAAGGTTACAAAACAAGCGGTTGGAGAAGGCAGGGGAAAGAAGAGGAGATTTTTTTCTGTTGGTGGTAATCACTTGTGTGTGTGAAATTAAAGATGTTAAACAAATTTAATTATAAAAGTATCAAAGCTCAAGAGAAATGACTGTGTTATCAAATTAAACTAAGTGGTTAAAGCACCTGTCACTTAATAAGACCAGGCACCAAAAAACCTCAGCACACTATGCCAATATGCTTGTCCCCAGGGTGCGGTAGTTCAAGTGTCACTCTGGCACACTATGGCTGGTACTCTATTACCTGGTGCAAGAGACCATTTGAACATTAATTTCATTTTAACGTGAATACAGGTGTTGACACAGGATAAGAGTGGTCATTTAAAGCAAGTTTTTGTAAACAAATGCAAGTTTGTGTGTAAACACGGCTTATAAATGATAACATATAAATTAGCTAATATATTGCCTGAATAAGAAGAGACACCTGATAATATGAGAGAGAATGTATTAGGTAAATAATCTCAACTGTTACTTAGCAAAGCAAAAATGTGTACAAAGATGGATTTTTTTTTTTTTTAAACAGGAAGGCTGGCCTTTAGGGATAATTTGCTCTCTCCCAGAAAATGACTAGATAAACAGATGTCATTTGTTGCACAGCAAAAGAAGGTTCTTCTTTAGCATGATTGGATAAGTCAGGGGTAAAGCCAAATGCATCAAGTCCATGTCTAAAATAAAACAAAGATATTAGAGGAATTCCATTCCCTAAAAGCAAACAATTAAACAAAAAATACTTTATTTAAAGAGCTGCTGCTACCTTATATTGATCATGCTCTAATTTATGCTAGCAACTGAGAATATATGGAAATGCAATAGCATTCTTGCCACCTGAGGCTCCAACAGAGACTGCATAGAGCCATTTACTTACAGTATGAAATGTGTAGAATCAGTTCATGTTCAGGCTATTCTTATTGCTTGGGTTTACACGTTCTTCCTACCCTGCAGCAACACAAGACAGTTGTCTCACCCCAAGCTGCCACACCAGTCTCAGAGATAATAGAGCTGGATATACAGCACAGAAAGCCCATAGAGTCAGATTCCAACAATTTAAAAAAGGAGTGGTCTCATTCTTACAGACTAGTATTATTGGATAGATATGACCATACAATACATGAAGATGGCCTTGACTGAAGAAGACTGAAGCAGACTCAAAGCCTGCCTTTCTCCCAGTCCAAAGAGAAGCCTTGCAAGCAGCCTAACTCACCTAAATTCACCTAGGGACAGACCTGAACCAGGTCTCCACTCCTCCAAACACAAATCAAGGAAATTCTCTTTCAGATAGCAGACTGTCAGGACTGCAAAGTTATCTATCCTCTGAAAATAGTAGAATGTATGGACAGAGCCTGTTAACAACCCTTCATCAATGATGCTAAGATACGTGCAATTGTAACACTATTAACAGGCTATTATGCAAATAGGTACCATCTTTGTAAGCTCTCTACATGATATTAAATGAAGAAAAGACCACTTACTAGCAGCATATACAGATACTAGAGGTTCTAGGGCTCTATTTGCCCTTCCTAGACATTTCCATGTATAAATTGTTTTAGACCCTATCACATAGAAATGTCTTTGATCATGTAACCTGCATTTTCAGTCACAAAGCAATCACCTCTGACCATCGGACTAGCCCCAGCAAATATAAAGCATTCCAACACAGCTCCTTATTTGGATCTGTCCACGTTAGGCTCTAAGAAATTACTGGAGAAACAGAGTCCAAAGAGTAGCTCAGTGTTTTTCAGCTCCTTTAGAACCTGAAGTACAATTTTACTTTCTTAAATGCTTAAAATAATCAAAATAAGTCTCCAGAGGCTGGTACCACATCATGCAGTATCAGCCTTTGCCAGCTGCACAGGTTTTTTAGTATCTCCTTCAACCAGATTGTTTTCTTCTGCCGACTGTGTTTTAAAAGCTGAATAAAACAAAAGGATGTCTTTGCTGCCCTATTACACAGGCTTGTTAGAGTCAGAAAAATTTTAGTATAATGGCAATTTATTTCTTTTCTCAAATTAAATTGCAGACATAGAATACTGAACTTAGCCAAATCTAGCATGAACACTAGAGAACTGTACTGGATGAAAATAAGGATAATAGATAAATTTTTTTATAAGTGAAGTAAAAGAACATTCTGTAATACACTATTGAGTTCTGCTGCTTTTTCTGTAAGTATTATAGTAATTCTGCTGACCTGTACATGATGTTCCTTGCAATGTTCCCTTTTTCTGTTAATGCATCAATGTTTAGGTGAAGCAGGCAAAATAAGAACTGTATCTTTTAAAAAGTGCTCTAAAAAAATATGGACATGTTAAAGAGCAGTATATGTGGCAACATCCCAGTATAATTTCCTGATGATTAGTAGTCATACACACAGTGTTACTGTATACATACCTGTAGTTTCCCAGACTTAACCTACACAAGATGGAGTCACAATGTATCTGTAAAAAAGAGATGGATGCTACATCCACCTGTCTTAGGGTATTTGTGCACTCCAAACAAAATAGGATGAATGCTTAACTCTGTGGTGGGAGTACCTGTAGCAAACAAAGGGCAATTAAACAGGCAAGTGGTACAGCTGTTTTGCCCCGGAAAGACAGGAACAGTGGGAAGGCAAGTAAGACTGGTGAGTTTGGGGCTGGCCTGCTTCCTTTGGTGGCCACGTGCTTTGGGTAAGTGGGAGTTTGCTGAGGCTACTCTGAGTGTTTGCCAAGCGACTACTGTGGAGGATGTGAGGGGGTGGGATGCAAAAAGGTCTGCAAGGTGGTCCCTTGACCCTGACAAGGGGGATGAGAGTAACCCGGGGTGGAGGCGACAACAGGACAAAAGGCAGAAGCTAAATAACCAGAAGAGCATAGTGAACAGGGGCAGCAAAGATGGAAGGGTGCACTGGGAGCCTGCACTGGCAAAGGTACAGATGAGCTTGCTTCTCCACACACGCTCACTCACACGTGCATGCACTCACTCCTCACTTTATCTCATACAGGCTACACCTTACTTCACTGCTAAGAAACTTAAAAAGGGTACAATACAGTAGGAGGACAGCAATCTTAATCACTGAAGAAAATGACAAGTTAAACTAATAAAACTTATAAAAAACTAATACGTTAAGCTCAACGTGCCAGTCAAAGTCCAGTAACAGTACTACTGGCCGAAGTGCAGCACATGTGATTACCTATTCAGCGGCAGGTTTTTTCTGTGTGTGTACAGTACAAGGAGTTCCTGGCCCTCATCCTCTTCAGGTGGGAATGGCTAAACTGGAACAGCTAAGAGAAATAAAAAGATCCCAGATGAGGCCTACAGGGACACTGCTGCATAGTCTCACCTCCACTGCAACAGCTCTTGTGCTGGGGACATGAGTCTCAGGGAAGGACAGTATCCATCTGGGCAAGAGTGTCCTCTGGCGTACTGGATGCACCTGCAGTAAAGAAGACTCCAAGGACAGGAAGCAGCATGGCAGGAGGTGGCTTTACAAGGCACAGAGCTAGCTGGCTTTGAGATATCAAAGACGAAGGACTGCACGGTAACTTGCCTGTCAGGTGCAAAGGGAGCGGACGTCCTGGGATCTCCCAATAGCTCACAAGAAAGAACAGGGTCAATGGTCAGTCTGTATCAGTACTGGCAACACAGTGAAGTGTCAGAGGGATGTTCTGTAGGCTCAGTTCAGGTGACCAACCAGGATACTGAAGCCCAGGACCTTCATAACCACTGTCATTAAGAGACTTATTAAGAGCTCTATATGCTAAGGGCAGACAGAGATCAGTAGTCTCAATGCATGAATGAGGTGGTGATGCCGAGAAGGGAGTTTTAGATACATTAAGAAACAGGGTACCTTTCAGTTCAAGACTGACCTGCAAAAGAAGGACAGGCTGCCTGCACCTTAACTGGAGTCAGGATGAAAATTGCAGCAGAGCATTTAAACTAAAAGCTGGGGAAAGCTAAAAGGCACAAAGGAGCTCTTGATTCAAACTGACACAGTCCCAAAGGGGTTGTAGCTAATGCATCTCTGAAAACGCTAAAGGAAATAAACAGCTTAATACAACAAATAGAAAAGGCAAATCAGACTACCCTCTCTGTTCTAGATACTCCTTAAAACTACAGATAATAAATTGAAACAACAACAAAAAAAAACCACTCTACCTCAATATTTCTCACTTTTTTCAATTAATTCAGGCAACAGCAGTGGTAAATACATTTTAGCCCCTTGTATGACAGACTTTGTTGTTTGTTCCACAGTATCAGAGAAATGATCCAGTTATGCTATTCAGCTGAGAGAGTTGGGATTGTTCAGCCTGGAGAAGAGAAGGCTCCAGGGAGATCTAATTGTGGCCTTCGAGTACCTGAAGGGGCCTACAGGAAAGCTGGAGAGGGACTGTTTCTCAGGGAGTGTAGTGACAGGACAAGGGGTAATGGGTTTAAACTAAAAGAGGGTCGATTTAGATTAGAGGTTAGAAAGAAATTCTTTACTGTGAGGGTGGTGAGGCAGTGGAACAGGTTGCCCAGAGAGGTTGTGGATGCCCCATCCCTGGAAGTGTTCAAGGCCAGGTTGGATGAGGCTTTGGGCAATGTGGTCTAGTGGAGGGTGTCCCTACCCGCAGCAGGGGGGTTGGAACTAGACGATCTTTGAGGTCCCTTCCAACCCAAACCATTCTATGATTCTATGGTTCTATGATTCTATGCCATCAGAAATACAGATACACAGTAAAAGTAGGGCCTGCTGGAGTCTGAACACAAGCTAAGTGACACAAGGTACATAGAGACAGATACAAGAGGTTACACGAGAAGCAAGATCACTTCATATTTTATAAGTTTTCTGGAAGAAATTGTTGAGTTCTTGCATGGAATTGCTTTGACAGACAAGAGAATAAGTCAAAGGCTGTAGAAAAAAAGCAGACTAAAAACAGAGCCTCCATGCCCAAAAAAATTACAGGCTTTTTCCCCCCCCCCAAGAGAACTGGCAGAACAGAAGGAAGGACCACATTTGGCAGGAAGTAAGCCAGACTATTCATGATGGAGAAGAATGTAAATTACTGTGTTGAATATCATAACTGATAAAGCATTTAAAAAGGCAGCAGTCCACAGCAATCTCCCAGCAATCCACAATGACAGCAAAAGACCATCAGCAAAGAATAAGACAATTAGAGCCCTCCCTGCCATCGCCATTTCAACGTCACTACTGCTTTTGTTACTACCATAATTGCCATTTGCCTTGTTGGGCTGATCTAATGCCTTACCATGAGAGGTTATGCGATTTGTTATCCAGCCAGCCTTCCAATCCAGGATATTCTCCTTATTGCAATGTTTCTATGGAAGCTCGTTGACTACAAGGCACCAGTTCTTGTCCCTGCTTCCAGCTGCTAAATCTAATTTAAAGATACTAAAAATAAAAAAGGCTTACACGTAACAGTACTGTTCGGAAAGCAAGAGGCTGTACTTCCAACAGGGATAGCATTAATCAGCAGTGAAATCAAGAGAGGTATAATACAATAATTGTTTCACTGGTATTTCTGCCATTTGCAAACTTTCTAGCAGTACCTAGCCCACTCTCAGTGCATTTTGAGAACTCCTTCCTTGTCACTTAGTGAGACAGCAAGTCTAGGAAACATAACACAGAGAAGTCCCAAGACTTTGGACTTCTAGTTCAGCTGTTGCCCCAGTGACCACCTATACTGGACACCCAAGAATGCAGAGTCATTAACAAATTCTGTGATGGGCCAGGGGGGCAGAAGGGGGTCAAAAGAAGTACAGCATGAAAACAAAACATTATCTTGATCATTTGGGAGTTTTTCCTCAAATATATACAGCATGTGTATAAAAACCACTTTTGTTTCTCTCTGCAAAACACTTCACATTGATATTCCCACTGGTACACATAAAATCTATGGTATGATATCAGAGCCTCATCATACTCAAATTATCAAAAAGAAGTGCAGTTTGTACCTTGTGTTAGGAAATGTGATTACAGGCTCGTCTCCATGAAGATGAAGGAGCAGAAAGGCACAATAGCAGATGGGTGAACTCCAATAACCTACTCAGAGAAAGGAGCCCCTGCCCCAACCCCTCTCCAGGCTGTCGCAGGGGACCCTCAGCCCCATGGGCCAGAGGTGACCCCCATCCATGAGTCTGTGTGAGAGGCTCCCCAGGTCTCCTTTCAAACTGAGGGGGTTTAGCCCAGGGGTATGGGAGTCATTCTGGGATGCAGGGAATGACCATTTTGGGATTGTACAAAATTTCTTATGGGATGTTTATGGCAGGGGGAAAAAAAGGGGGAAAGGGAGAGTTCAGGGTGGTTTGGGGAGGAACAAGTATGGGAGACTAGAGGGAAAAGAGGATAAAAGCCATCTATAAACTGGCATTTGGTCAGTACACTTGTCTGGCCATGCCTTGCATCTGATCAGCACAGTCTATCCTGTCTTCTCATTAAACTCCATTTCCAACTCTTCTCATGGGTGAGAGGCTCTCTACTCCATAGGTCTGTGTGCATACAGATGTCCAAGTGAAGTAACTAGAGTCAGACAATGGGACATCAGGGCCCACACATCAGGGTGGCAACAACTGGAGAGACCAGAGAGTGTGTATTTGTGTTGGTGTGTATATCGGTGTGTAATCACTCCTGAACATCAAGCCAGACTAGCCAGCAAGTAGGATAACACACTAAGGAGGCAAGTATTGCTGTGGCCATAAGTCTGGGCCAGATACCAGGTGGGACAAGAGGGCTCTGAAAGTTGGCTAGTGGGTGACCAGGAGGTCCAAGCCAGCTACTGGAGAGACCTTGGGATTTGGAGGTCAGCTACTGGTAAGGTCATAGTTCCAGGCCAGCAACTGGGTGTCTAAGACCAGCTACTACAGAGGGATCCATATCGATGTTCACATATATATGTGCTTATGTATTTTACACTAATGGACTTTTACCCTGAGCAGTTAGAGAGGGGAAGAGGACGAGGCCATTGGTGCTCTTTGTAGTTGCATGAGTGCTGCATCTTCTTTCTATATCAGTCTGTGTGGCTGCTGGTACATATATGTATGTATGTGCCTCTTGGGAATATGTGTTCAGCTCTGCAACGGCTGGACACAGACCTACAGCAGGCTGACCTCTGTCAGCCTATGTGATTCAGCAGCAGATAAACACTTACCAGCATCTCTTCTGAGTGGGAGAAAAGTATACAGTTTCCTGGATCTTGAAAAACATTCCCAGTAAGTGGCAAACTTACTTTTTCCAACACCACACAAATAAGAAATTAACTATGAAAGATGAGCAGAAGAGAATAAAAACTTCATTGAAGTGCTCATGGTGCCTGCTTGATAGCAAGCCATTAAATGAGATCAGTAACAGAACTAACACTATTTAAAATTCTTTGTAACTGCTTGGGTTCATTCATGCCTGAAACACTAACTTACTGCCCATAATATCCAACACAAAAAACCCTGATGTATCTAAACTTTCACCAAAGTTCAAAACAGTCAGTGATACATGCACCAGCTGGCATTTGAGCAAATGTAACTCACAATGAAAAGCAAAACGCGACAGCCAGTCACTTAGTTAAACAGCTCTGGTTCATAGCTGTCATTAAAGTGTTCAAATGGGGACTACAGACAGTAAAATGACTCGCATCAATCAGTTTCATCCTAAATAGGGATCAGTTTAACATCCTCAACACACACAACGTTTAAAGACATCAGCTAACCACCCCCACCAGGTGTCTGAGTAACACTCCAGCATACAGTATCCCCAGCATATCAGGCACTTGCATTTCAGGTATAAATCGTTGCCCCTCACACATTTCCATGCTGGGTAAATCGTTATTTTCCCAATGCTTGTCTTTTAAAACACAGCAGTGCTATCCGAGTAGCCCCTCAGCCAAAGCCAGACAAGGCGCCTCTGCTGAAGCAGAGGAAGAAGGGAGGTCTCCATAGCAACGGAGACCACAGAGGCTCTCACAACCCCTCTTCTTCACCCACTCCCAAAACTCAGTTTTTCTTCTGAAGAGAACTGCTTAGTAGTTCACTGAAAACACATAAAAAGCAAAAGCATAGTATCTATTCCAAACAGACTTTATCAAGGATGCAACCTGAGCTGGGCTAACTGGTGCAGGGTCCATTATTCCTGAGGCTTGGAACTACTCACACAAAAATGCAGGGGAAAATTATTATCGTAATGTTACGATACTCTAACATGTTATTACTATGCAGTTATTATTACATGCAAATATTACCACTCATATCATTACTTGATTTTTAGGCAGTCACTTTTTGCTCTGCCAAACTTTAACCATTTCAGTTAATCAGCAACAAAGTTAATCTATGCAAAATGCCTAGTTTAGAAGATTTCATCTAAAACAATTCTAATTTTTCTAAGAGTGACACCAGTAGAAACAAAATATCATCCTTCCCATGCCCAAACCTATGGTGCACCTTTTTTTTCCTCCCCTCAGATGGTTCTACCCTTTTTGGGGGCAGGGCTACAAACTTTTGCTGGAGCTATTGCAGACATGCCCCTCGTTCTCTAAAAATTCTCAGTTTAGCCTTTAATCAGGTACCTGCAGTATTTTTTACTGTAAGATTCCCTTCTTCCTTCTTTATAGAAGATGCCTGTGGCAAACTTCACTGGTAGCTATTCCAAGATACAAATATTTATTCCTTATGCTAGTATACATTTGCCTTTACAAACATGTTACCTAGACTGCCAGTTAATGTAGGATTGTATCCCAGGAGGGATCTGTTCCTTTATAAATTAGGTGCTGTAACAATTCCATTTTACATCTCTCTGCACAGATGTCAAGACAGGGAAATGAAAATCAATTTTAAGGGCAGGGAGAGGCTGGAGCCAAACAGCTTATGGGAAATCCTCAGGAAAAGCAGCAAGCCTGAAGCCTTGCCTCTTCTTGTCCTGCAGGACACTGGGAAGGCAGCAGGGGTTCGTTCACTTTCCACTTGGAAAGCCAGTATGTTTCAAAGCGCACGGTTTTCTTTCAAAGGACATCTCCCCTGGGTATCATCACAGTGTGGTTAGAAACCAGGAGGTAACCAATCTAACCCACAGCTTTCAAAAAAGTGCTATAACCATTAGAGTTCAAACTGTATCAGAGCATCCTCAGCCTCTCCAGTGACATTTCTTTCTGTACAAACTCCAACTAAGGCACTGATCTACAAGGTCTGTGAAAGTTTCCTGGATTTGGGATTATTTGGGATACTTTCTGTGCATTTTTTACTAACTGTAAGGT
Source organism: Grus americana (assembly GCF_028858705.1). NCBI lineage: Eukaryota > Metazoa > Chordata > Aves > Gruiformes > Gruidae > Grus > Grus americana. The sequence continues at coordinate 34,848,313 of NC_072856.1, read as the reverse complement.
GCATATTCAGTCTGGGGAGTGGACACTGGCACTGAGGACATATTTTTCTCATTATAATTTTCATCAATTGTCTAGTGTGGGGTTTTTTCCTTAAATGTCTGAAATTAATGATTTTTTTAAAGAAGAAATTCATGCAGTTTTATCTACATGGCTAACGTGAAAATTGTGAACAGACTCAAATAACCTCAGGAGCACATACAGACTCTCAGACATGGGAAATATGAAAAGAATAGAAACTACAAACTGGGCTATAATCTCACCTAAGCCTAACATAACACAAACATTCAGCTACACCCATGCTACAATCAGTAAAAGCACAACTCATATGAGTTCCCCCATTTAACTGCAGTTATAATGGTATGTAAATTTGTATGTAAAAAAGTGAACTATGGAAAAATCCATGTTAAGAGTGACAAAGCCTATATCCTGATCTCCCTTAAAAATGTTATTCCTGGTCTTCCTTTCCCTTTTGAGAATAATAGAAGGTGCTATTATCCATTGCATTTCACCCATCAATTTTATCTCCCTTTCAAGCTAAGCTCATGTGCATGCTGGCTACAGGTGCTCTTTGGAGGTCCTCTTCTTCATTTCTAGGATTCCCTCTCACTGTTTGTACTCAACTGAAAGCAGCTGCAGCCACCTCTGGCAACCTCTCCCTGCCAAAGCTCAGAAGTAATACTCCCTCTTCCTTCTGTCAAAGATTTGGTTGCTGTGCTAAAGGAATAATTAGTCTCTGCAGATTGATTACCTCTAATGGCAAGAGAAAAATATCCTTTGTAGAGCAATATTGCTTTATTTCTATATTCACTGCAAATCTGATCTCAAGAATCTTCTTTGATAACAAGGAAGCTAGTAAAAAGTTACTTGGTTTGAAAATGAACCCTATGTCATCTTAAGCCTTAATAAAAGCATCTTTGATTCATCATTCATCAGTTAAGTTGTCACCTACTGAAAAGTCATTGTCCACCTGTAAGCTTTTTCAAACTAGCAACAGCCGCAAGAGTAAAAGCAGTAACTCCATATTCTTCTGAATCAAATAGCTAGTATTTTTTTCACAGTTACCATTTTCAAATACTCTATTTTCATAAACTGTTAATCCATTTTTGAATAGCAGCCAAGAATATACTAGAGCTTTTTGTTATTTTCTTTCCATGCTGGAGAATGGGGTGGAAGGAAGAAATTATCTGAATTAAAAAATACTATAAATTTCAGGTTACAAATTTAAATTCTTAAATCTAATGAAAAACAACCTATAAACTTTGCTCTACCCCTTTGACCTCAGACTGAACAATGTGAAGCCTCTATTTCTTCCGACTGTGAGTATGCGATGAGTAACACCAACAGCATTGGTGATCCCCCTTTCGCAGCCTGGCTGCTCTGCTGGGCATTACTGAAACATATTGCAGCGGTAGTTGCAGTCCTACCATGCTGTAGTTAATCATTAAAAGCCAAAACAGCCTGAGATATGCCCCAAAAAATGGAAGAGTGAAATCACTGCATGAGCTCCAACTCACTATTATGGTCTTCACAATGACAGAACAAGAGAAAATCTAGAATGCACCCAGTTTACACAGGTCTTAGAAGGTGGAGAATGGAAAACAAAACCCAAGAAATACTTTCCTAGGGTAATACTACAGATCTGTTGTGCATGCTTCTCAAATGGCAGAAATTTCTTTACCTTAGGGTCCTCTTATCTGTAAAGCAAATGCGGATCTGCACAACCAGCTGTAGCTCCCAGTCTATTACTCGCTATGGAAGAAGCCAGCAGAGTCCCGCCCTCCTGGCTCATTGATCTCAGTCAGTCAAATCACAGTCTTCCCTTCACTGCAGTAGCAGGCAACAAAAACTGCTCTCCCCTTGAAAGGCTCCTGAACTTCCTGGTTCCTCAACTTGCCCTGTGAGAACATGCCTTATCCACACATGGCAAAGGTACAGACAAGCTAGCACAATCAGAGAGTCATGGGCACAACTGTCAGTGCTCTGCATTGCTCTAGGACATGCAATTATTATCATCACAACAAATCATACAGAAGCTGAAGCCTAACTATTCTCCAGCAAGAGGAACCAACTTCCCATGGACATGGGAACACTACAAATTTTCCTTCTCTACCATTTGAGTGGAACTTGTCAGTCTTCTTCCAAATAAATCACTACACAATCAGCAAAACTCATCAAAACTCTTTTTCTGATTCAAAGAAAAAAATCCCAAGCAGAACTTTACTCCTGCTGAAAGAGGAGCAACTTTAGAAACTGAACAAAAAGCTGTGCTTTTGTTATTAATTTGTATCACTGATGGCACTGCTACTATGGCAATAGTGGCAGAACACTGTCAAGTGGACATACTCAGAAGAAAGACTCTGAAACAAGAACCCAGAGACAGACAAACAGGGTAACATGCCAAAATGGAGAATATGGTCTCCATCTTCAAAACTTTAGTAATTTGACAGGGCAGCAGTTCTAAACCTAAATTTTATTTTATCCTTCCTTTTATCAACTTCACATGAACAACACTGTCCCTTCAATAGTAGCCATTTGAATCTACCCACTAAGGACCCTAGCCAGTTAAGTGCAAATTATCATTCACTTCCACAAGTAATCCTGATTTCATCATCTTGGCCACATCCATTTGGTGGCAGGTGGAGGGAACTGGCCTGAAACACAGGTTAGACAAAACAAAACAGTTCCTACAGTTCTTACAAGGCAGTAAAAAAATTATCTAACCTGAGACAGGCAGAATACACAGAGAATTGCAGAGCAGACAGATCTGTGTGGGATTAGTGGAAGTGAAGCAATCAATCTCAAAGAAAATCTCTACCATTGTCATTCTTCCACTGACGACTTCTACATCTTTCAAAAAAAGTTAAGACATGCAAAGCTCGAGTCTCTTGACACCTTTTACTACACAGGATTAAGTCAACCGAAGGGAATCAGTACTGACAGCATGTGTTGCTTCTCATGTCACACTGCTCCCATCTGCATCATTCCAGTGGCCAGTAAAAGCAGCTAGTTCTTCCCATTGGTACCTTTCACCTTCTCTCATATTTAAGGTAATGAAAGTTGCAGCATTACACACAGAAATTCAACACAGTAGCTTTCCTTTTGCTAAGCCAATTAAGGGCAATTGAGGGGTCCAAAAAAACAGTCATTCATATGACAGAGTTGACAGAGGCAGTATAATTATTTTAGCTTCTGTTTTCCTATAGTAACTTCTCTACAGTTACTTACAGCAACAGATTTAATCAAACTGTACCTGCACAGCTATGGCCTAAGCAGACTACTGAGTGCAACTCACCTGACCCCACACCAGAAACATGTCTCTACACATGCACTTGTCATTCCAGAGTTCCTGAGGCACCCAGTCTCTTGATTTCAGGGAGTACCAAGTACACGTGTGGGTCAGAAAAGGAAAGTGGTAATGAGAGGCATGGGTCTTTTCCTAGTTCTTCTGCTTGTGTGCTTTTCTGTAACATGTTCCACACACCCTGATCCAAGTAAAGTTCAAACAGTGGAATGAGAAACACCAATGGCAAGCATTTTACTGGTTTATTCCAGCCCTGCCCTGAGCTGATAGCTCACATGCTAGGAAATGCCCTTACTATGAGAACTGCCATTACTGTCCATGGAGCTGCACAGGAACACAGTGTTAACAAGGCCTTCTAGTCTCATACATACTCAGTACCTCACCTTGTGCATTTGGTAAATAAGCTCATCAACATATGCAAAGCATTTAAAACTCCCCAGATGAACTCCCCAGTTCACGCACTCAGCTAAGCATCACAGTTTGCAAGTCTTGAATATACTGCAAATCTTTCCTTCACAGAGGCAAACCAAGCTGCTGATCAGGGTAACCAAATTGACCAAATTTCTCCCTCCAATGCCTCCTGTCTTGTGCTGAAACCCTGTGGTAGTCTACAGCCAAAGGAGTGCAGATTTACCCCATTTTATTCCTCAGTCCTTGAATATTAAGATCATAGGTAGTGTGCTAAGCAAGAACTTCCACACAAGCAGTGGAAGAGCAACAGTAGAAAGGTTGTGCAAGCAGACTCAAAGTCACATGAACAGCTATTTAAAACTGTGGCATTTAAGCACACTACAGCTTCATTAACTCAGTAACTCATGACCAAGTTATCTGAAGAACTCTCATCTCTAACTGCCCTAAATTATAAGTGACTTTTAGACTAATAATTATGTTTTGTCCATTCCAAATATGGAATAATGTGATTCTTTACAAAATCAGAAATTTGTAACAATGGAAGCTTTCTACAAATTAGGACAAAAAACAATAGGAAAAAAACCTGCCATTTAGCAAGCCTCTTCTTGATACTTCTGGTTGGTTCTGCCAGTTAGATCCTCTGACATATGTGTTAAGGTCACATCCAGGTTCAAGCTTTGGCAAGCTGGTGACAACTACATAATCCCTTTTAAAGACAAAAATTCTAGAATCTAGTATCATTGTTATTGCTACCTAAAATAAATAAATAAACAGAGGATGTGCTTTCAATGTATTGTAAAGTAACCATAAAGAAGAACAGTTTGACTCTTTCTCATCCTTAGCAGATATCTTGAAACTCATCATAGCACTGTCATTTCACAACACAGGGAAAACACAAGAATTTCTCCTACTGTTAGAAGTCTCCCCACAGGTCTCAAATAAGGGTCTTAGATGGAACTTAAACATAGTGTACATCTCTCTCACAACTATCACATTTTTCTGCGCAGCAGGAACCCAAATTAAATTCACAACCCCAACTCTGATTCTTCCCTCCTGTAGGACCTGGACCTCTCCATGCTGTAGACTGCTGCTTGTGTCAGACCCCAATGATCGTTATCAAGACTGAGACATATACATTTGTTCCCTTTCAAGTTGGAAGCAGAAATCATTTCTTCCTTTCAAAAGGGTAGCGCTATTTTATCTGATAGCAAAGTGGCTTGGGCACGCGCTGACGTTGTGGGATGTACAAGTTGCACATCTACCCAAACCAGAAAGGATTCAAACCCACACATCCCACCTCTGAGGAGAGTGCTCCTCCATCTCATGCTTTAGGGGGGAAGGATTGTCCTAAGTCCCCTTGAAGGGTTTCCCCTCTGCAAAGAGGGACCTGAGACTCACTGAACCAAAGAACTGCTATTCTGTAGCTCAGCTGAGGGGCTCACCTGATGGAGAAAAGAGCTGAATGCCACCCACGCTCTAAGGACCATGGCAGAGAACAAAGATAGATGAAAACTTAATTAACAATGTTCATGCAAACATAATTGTGAGGTAAATATCAAGGTGTTCTTCCCTGATGATGCACAGAAAGTGTGCAGCATGTGCACAAGCAAAACTAGCACGTACGAGGGTTGAGCATGCAGGTACCAAAACCCTGAGGCCTTCTGGAGATTGGGGCTTCAGCTTCTTTATGGCTTTGCTTCCATTCAGTAAAGTGGGAACAGCAGTACATTCACAGGGATGATAGGGGAAGACATTTTTAAAGACTCTCAAGTTTTCAGTGTGTGTCATAGATGTTCTTAAAATAGTGTTTCAGGGCAGCAGGGAGACTGAAAAAGAAGGCAGTTTCAAAAAAATAGTTAAAATTGGTTTCCATCACTGTAAATTCATGAAGCCCACTGCTAACACTTGTCATTGGACTACTGTATTTTCATATTTTAAAAAAAACCCATGATTTTCTCTCCTGTTTTGCTCTTTGATAGGCCTGGAGAAGTTACTGATCTGGAAGCTTCATCAGCCTCCCAGCCATCCAATTTGGCAGATAAACCCCTTAAAGCAGATCCAAACCTTTTCAGAGAGTCCACCTCTCAAAAGAATACTGCAGGCGTGCCAAACCACGACTTACAGCAGTCTTGCAAAATTTCTAGCTATAGTATTTTTTTGGTTGGTTGTTTTTTAAAAATTCCTAGCTGCTTACATGTCTGTTTTCTTCGTCAAATAAAATTGGAGGACCCATGCTCATTAAAGTAAGTCTGGACATATGATCCAAATGTATGCTCTTAAGACTCAAAACCCAAAAGATAAATAACTAAAATTCTGACTTTTCTCATCCAATCTTGTTATTTTTAGGACACTATTTGCTGGCCAGCATTTTGTGCCAGGCACTATCCAGCATATGGAAGAAGATAGTACTTTCCCCACACTACCTATGCTTGGGGAATAGAAAAAAAAAATAGAAAAAATGAAAGAACCATCAGGATTACCCCCACAGGACAGAGGAATAATTGAGGCCAGAAGACTCAGTGATTTACAGTAATAACCAGTATCGCTGACTGAGCCCAGAGTTCAGTGCCATTCCAAGACTATGCTTACCATTTTATTATAAATTATGATATTAAATGATATTAAATATTACCAAGAAGAAATCAATATTAGAATTAATTACTATGACCACAGAAATGGATTTGAGCATTACTCAAGAACAGGAAAAACAAAAACAAATCCTTGATAATAAGAGCCAATGACTATCAACAAAGTCCTACTGAATTTTCCTAAGAGAGCTGGAGACTTTCTCAGTCGAGCCTCGTGTGAAAAGCCTCAGCATTTCCAGTAACCAGCTTTGAATCATTTGGATAACAGTGGAATTTTATTGAAATCCAGCTTATTGATCTCCCAAACACTGCTAACTTGACTCACCATCAGGTTTATTTCGTTTTTCTTTGGTAAGAAATGCACATGTATTCCTAACAAAACAACACACTACAAGCACCTAGAAAGCAAACGTATACCCATTTGTAAAGTTATATGGCAATATATTATCAGTTTACTACCACGTATCTAAACTGTATGATTCCTACTTTAAGGATAACAAGTAGGCAAGATTGCACACAGTTATATATATTTACAGCATAAACTATTTCCAAAGGATTCATTTAAAATCTGCAGGACTCAAATATAGAATTACTGCAGTGTGCAACAGAAATTCAGCAAAACTTGTTTAAAACACCCCACATCCTTTTCTATGGTAAAAAGAACAGATCCCACTACAGTTGAAAATAAGAGTGTAATCAACCCATTTAATTTTTGCCCATTTAAATGCTGATAGAAAAGTTTACTATACTGTACCAGTTCTCATCTGTGGTGAATAGCATTATAGTAACAGCTTTTACACATCAAAAACCCACAGAGAACTTGAAATCATACACCTGAGGACCTAAAATGCAAAAAGAAGAGTCACTAAGGCAGCAAACGATGCTAGTTACCATTTGGTCTGCAGTCCCTGACCATCAGATTAAACAAACCACCACCACCACAACAAACTCCTGCAACACCCACTTACCCAGCAAAGAGCCTATGAAGATGACAATTTGCACCGTGGTAGTGAAATGCCTGTAGGTCTGCTCTTCGCCGTGCTCCTCGCCCTCCACAGCACTGGCCCCACTGCCGTTCCCACCCTGCCACACCATCTGCCCAGCCGAGGCGTTCCTCATCTCCAGGGCTCTGGTGACAGCCTGGTACGGGACGTGCTCGCTTTCATTCCTTGAGATCCAGCTTTTGCCATACCCCATGGCGAAGTTCCTGCCTTCCTCACCACCGCAGGTTATTGAGCCCCTGCCTTTTAATGCCTGAACAGAGCCCACAGGCAAAGAAGCACTTCTGAGGATAAAGCCTCGTCTCTGACACTCGGAGGCATCTTCACAACATTTCTGTGTCCTGGAGAGCAGAGTTGGCTTTTCACGCTTCTACCTTGTAAATCATGATAGCCAGTAAAGAAAAGCAGAAAATAAAGCAGGCTCCTCCTTGTGATCAGCTGTCCCGTATTTCTTGCTTCACGGTGCCACAGCATTTCCTCAACATGTTTTACTGCAATAAACGTGGATGAGGAAATCACAGTCCACACCGCCACTCATCTTCCTAACCTCGCCAGATGGTCACCTCGCATCGGCTGCATACACGCCTGCATGCACAGACGTACTATATATACATTAAAAACAGTTTGGAAAAGTTGGCGGACCACGAGCTCTGTCCCACCGCTCCACTCTCAGCCTTGCCGATAGCTTTCCTCACAACCTTGAGAGAGGAAAGACACCTCTTTCCCCGTGGCACATCTCCTAGCTCTCTCTTCTCTCCTTCTGCCCGCTCCTCCTGTGGTGAGACACGGCTCCGTCCCGCGTCCCTCCTTGCTCTGTGCGACACTGGATGCCAAGAAGACCCTTACATGGCACCCAGAGAAGCAAATGACGGCTCAATGGCTTCCACTGCACTCCAGCTATTTCTCGGGGAAAATTAATTTCGTTTTGAATCCCAAGGTCGGGGGCACTCGAGCCTCCAGTGAAACAAAAACCCTCCGTATGATCCTGCGTGGCCCCCTCTGAACGCGCCCCGCACCGAGCGCGGCTGGCGGTGACACCCCTGCTCCTACGTGCGCCAACATCCCGGCCCGGGCGCCCAGCTGCAACCCGCTGCTGCGGCCCCGCCACTCCACACTGCGGACAGCCGCCAAGCCCCGCCGCCCGCGGGAGGTGCTGGCCCGGCGGGGCGGAGCGGGCCGCCGAGCTCCCGCCTCCGCCGAGCTCCCGCGGGGCGGGGGCGCCGCCATCACGTGGCCGCGGCGCTCACTGCGGTCGGCGGGGCCGCCATTTTGCTCGGGAGCGCAGGGCCGGGCGGGAAGTGCTTGTTGCGGCAGCCACGCAGCCACAGCCGGGCCGGGCCGCCCGGCGCTCGTGTGCGTTGGGCAAGCGCCATCTGGAAGCCAGACTTTCTACGCTGGTATTTTAAGAGGCCCGTAACTCTGAGGACACAATTTCAAAAGACAGTGCTAACTTCTATCTATACATATTATTTGGTAAAATAGACTTATTTTTTTACCACTTAAGTTGCCAGGGAAGCGCCTCTATATCTGCTATAGGGGTAATAAGTTTGGGTTTTAATTGTGCAAAAAGTGTACATCCATACAGCGGGTGCACATTTGCCTTCAAGATTTTAGGAGGACAGCTAGTTAAAAAGCCAAAAAAAGGTTTTTCAGCCATTGGCCAGCAGATCTGGAAGTGCCCCCTGGGAGCACAGCTAGTCACGAGTATCACCTCTGCGCAGCGAGGCTTTTCCAGGGACCCCAAGCCAATACATTTCTGCGTCCTGCCTCCTGTGACATCCGATGACGGAGGAATGGGCCAAGCACCCTGCCGTGGGCCCAAAGACATCTGCTGGCCACGGGGAATTGGGGACTACCACCAGCCCACCCCACCGCAGGCCCGGCGGGCTGCTTCTGCTTCCCCGTGCTGGGGCCCTGCCCTCTGCAGCCACCTCCTCTCTCACTCCTCTGGGACTGAAAGTCTCCCTACTTGTTGCTTCAGGCTCTTCTAGTAATTTATGTCTCTTCCCCACTCCCCACCTGGCACTGGGGCTCACTCACCCGCCTACCCTCTCCTCTGACCCCTACTCCCAATTCATTCACCTTGTCCAGCCAGTCCCAGGCAATAATAAGCAGCTTCCACCGTGCTTGCCCCTCATCTTTGTTTCCTGGAGCTTCTGCACCTGCTTCCTCCTCCTTTTGGTCCCCCAATATCCCTGTGGCCATTTTGGCCAGTCTACATGATCAGACTGCTGTGCTCCTTTCCACCTCCCAGGCACCGGCCAGGCACCTCTCCTCATCCTGCAGCCCGTTCCTTCTCCTCCTCCCTCCAGGACTCTTCCCCTCTCTCCGGCACTTCACCTGGGGACACTCACCTCCCCTCACCATGCACAGGGGGAACTGAAAGCACACTCTCCCATCTCACTTCATTAATTTTTAATGGCTGGAACTAGATTTTAATGTTGTGGGATGTGAGTGTTTAAAATTTTGTCTTACATTTTGGAAGGGAAGCGTCTGTCCAGATGCAGTCTGGCACATGTTCGGGGCAGGTGGCCTCTTCAACAATGTTCACTTCTCCAGTAAATTTGTGCAGAGCATGTGAATACTTCCCCCCCCCCAAAAAAAAAAAAAAATTTGGTTTACTTCATGCAGGTTTTCACAAGGCTAGGTAGCAAAGCCACTGCACTGAAAAAGGTCTCTTCCCCTTCACCCATCAAATTTTCTGCTGGGTACAAGACTTTTTAAAATAAATTCTCAGAATATTTGTATTATGATGTTATTTTCCTCTGGCTTTCTTCTTGGAAACAATGAATCATTGTCGAAGAAATTAAGAGAAAAAAATAAAATAGCCTGAGGTAGACATCTGGTCTAGAACATTTCATCCCAACTGGTTAAAATTTTGCCAAGTCACGAAGAATGGGAACAGTTGGGCAGCTTTACCAATGCTTACTGTTACCTGACCCACCCATGCTTACACAGTGTAACCCACGTGTTGAGCTCCTTGCCCCGCACAAAGTGCTGGGAAAGGGTAAACCCATAATTTCTGTTAAATAAAATTTTACTGAAGTTTCCTAATTACTTACTGTGTGGTATCTTCAAATTGGCCATTCTTGCTGTGCCTTTGTGTGGGAGCAAAGATGAATCTGTGGCCTAGAAACTTTTATTTCTAGTCTTTAACACAGAGAGACTAACAATACAAATTGATAGATGAGGATACCCAACTGCACCAGTGGTTTAAATACAGTGGTTACTTCTGAGAAGGTGCAAAAAAACTCCAGTGGACAATTACAGCGCCCCAGGCCACATCTGACTGCGCAAAAGGAGATCTCTGTGGTTGTTAGATAAACACTACACAGTTTTGGTCATGCATTTCCCAACAAAAAAATAAAAAGATGAGACAGAAAAACACTGCCACCAAAGGCACATTCCTGGCATTCCCAGACATGGTAAGAAACAGAGAACGGCATCAGAAGTGACACAGTTTAAGATTTGGTTTTGGTTAGATACTAATGACATTACGAAACTACGAGTTATTTAATAAGTTATAATCCCAGCTGGGACCATAAGAATTTAAGCTAAATGGAATGATAAACAAAAGTATGCACATAACAAGTTTTCAATTTCAGAGACAAATTCAAGGCTATAGAAACTGTTCATTAGGGTAAATCCCTCCTTAAGTGGGCTATTTGTAACAAAAAGTCATTACTTGAAAGTCAGGGAGTAAAGTGAAGATCACCAAAACTCCACCCATACAAACCTTGTAAGTAAAATAAAGCATCAGATGATCTTCCATGCAGTTACAAAAGTAAAGAAAAATTGAGTCTATTATACTGCAACAGTAGATATTGTAAATAATGCACGTATCGCTCTGAAACTTTGTTTTCAATGAAGATGATGGAATTTGTTCTTTAGGGGAAAGAAAACACAACTAATGGGGATCCTGGTATGAACATGACTAGGTCTAAGGCAGAAGGAAAACTCCAAGATTCAGTTCATTCAGTTTCAGTGGACCACATTTGTGTCCTACATTTCCTAACAAACGAAATCACCTAAGTATAGTATGTGTGGGTTTAGACTGCTGTAGCATTTTTCTTTGCCTAGGGATTACACACCTACTAGATAAGCTTGTATGTATGTATGCATTTACTTGTTTTTGTTGGTTTTTAAGATCCCAAACTTTAAAGGCTACATCATCTCATAGCAGTCCTTGTGCTCAGTAGTTACCACATGAAGTGACTGAAGAAAAGCACATTTTCTTTTCTGCTTACCACAGCTCCCCTGGCAACCCACAGCCATCACTCTGGCAAGTCCCGCCAAGGAGACCCAGGGCCCAAGGGGGTGCTCACAGGGCCTGGCCTCGCTTTGTGGTGGGAACTCAACCAGCTGGAGAGCAAGGCAGCTCACGTTCCACCTCCTAGTAGTCCACAAAGCAACCCTCAGTGGAAATATTTTTTTAGTTTCCACATGGATTTATATTCTGGCCCAGGTCTACATGAAATCCATTCTGAATTTTGTGGGGTTTTCCCCTTTGCAAATATTTCTCGAGGTCTATAAAAAGAATCTGCACAGTAACTAATTGTATTTGGTGCATATCTCTGTATTTGCAGATGCACCTGGAGGCATATCTCAGGGAAGTTCAGAGTGGACATAAGGAAAAGGTTCTTCACTGAGAGCGTAGTCAGTCCCTGGAGCAGGCTGCCAAAGGCAGCAGTCACAGCCCCAAACCCAGCAGAGTTCAAGAGCATCTGGGCAATGTTCTTGGTCCCATGGTTGAGTTTTTGGTAGTCTTCCAAGGAGCATGGAGTTGGACTTGATGACCCTTATGGGTCCCTTCCAACTCAAGATACTCTATGAGACACAGCTACTCTGGGCCTACACAGCTGTGAGGTCAGGGCATTTGGGACGAGGCAGGTGGGACCACGAGCGCCCACAAGGGTTGAGCGGGGCAGGACGGCAGCGGTGGGCAATACACCGCGGGCCCTCACGGGGTGGCAGAGCCCCAAAAAGGCTGCCGGGAGCCGTCGAGTTCACGGCCCTGCACGGCCCGGGGCTAACCGGACCTGACCTCTCCCGCAGTCGCCGATACCCGTCGCACCACCGGGCCCAAAGCGGGGCCGGGCGGCTCCGGCTCCTCCTCCCGCCGCCGCGGAGGCGGTGCTGGGGCGCTGCGGAGCGCGGCCTCCCCGGGCCGGCCCCACTTCCAGGGTGGCAGCGCCGTGGCGCCGCCTGCGATGACTGCTGCCCGCCCTCGCCCGGGGAGCTGACATGGCCCGGACGAGCGGCGCGCAGCAGCTGTCGGCGGAGGTAGCCACGGAGCCGCCGGAGAGCTACCAGCTGCGGCAGGAGAACGAGCTCCAGGTGCTGGAATCCATTTACGGACAGGACTTCCAGGATCTGCGGCAGAGCCAGGCCTGGAAGGTAGCCAGCGGGGCTCCTGGGCTCAGCCCGCTGCTTGCGTGGAGCCGGTCGCGGCGCGGGTGCCGGAGCGCGGGGAGGCCGCAGGGGCCTGGCCGGAACGCTCTGCCCCCGGCCGCGCTGTCCGCCGGCGGGGGGCTGTTCCTCGCCTGACCCCTCCGAGTGCCGGGGAGTGTCGGGGCCTCCTCCCTTCTCTCTCTTAGCTCTTCCTGCGCCCGTTAATCGCCAGAGAGGCAGAGCCGCCTGTTCTCCTTCCTCCCAGGTGAACGGGGAGCAGCAGGAAGCAGAGCGGGTCCTTGTTCCTCGCAGGTCTGGGCGGTGGGAACGTGGTTAGCGCTTTCTCGCTGGTGTCAAGTCCTTTTATTTCTCGCCGGGCGCATCTTGACGTATGCCTCTTGTCCTCCCACGCTGCAGTAGCAGCCGTGTAGCTGACTGCCTTTGCAATTAATCCTGCAGATCGATGCCTTTGCACTGTAATTAATGGTGTGCATATAACTTGAGGTTTAATTAATTGTCAAGTTTTTTTTTTAAAATTGTCTCTTAATTCATCCCTTAACCCACTAATTACGTACCTGCTTAGTTAATTCATCTCATCGGCATACACGTTGCCGATCTTTATATATTTATATGCTGTGGTTTACTCAAAGTGGCTGTTTCTGTGAGAACTTAATACTTTAACTCTTATAGGTTGTTTGTTTTGTTTGGTTTTTTTTAAATTACAACTAATTAATGCTCAGGTCTAGTACTCACTATTCTTTTCTATTTCTCTTTCATGTCCACAATGTCTAATTGAGAGTTGTTTTCTAGCTGCATCCGTGGCACTCTTTTCCTGTACCCGGAGATCACTCCTTTTGGTTCCCCAAGTTCACTGTTACTGTCATCTCTGTTTACATTCTTTGGTCTTGCAATTCTGCAAACTTTCATAGCCCGTACTGCTGTTAACTGAACCTGAACTTAAAATTCTTGCAGAAACCTGTGACTTTTTGCTGTTGTTGGTGGGTTTGAGTTTTTGTTTGGGTTCTTGGTTTTTTGGTGGGTTTTGAGGGAGTTTTGTTTGTTTTTTCATGGAGCCTGATGTGACCACTGCTAGTAATTTGATTTTTTCAGAAGTGTTGCAGATCTCACTCCCTATTAAATTCATACCTGACATCCTTTTGACTTAACCTGTTCTTTTCACTGTTGGAAATGTAAAGGGAAAATATAAGGGATAGTGACCATCCTTTTACCTGTTTCTGTATTTGTTACTCCATGTGATCTTAGTTCCCTACCTGTTTGTCATGTTATTAAGGTCTGGGTGGTTTTTTGTTTTTTCCCCTCCAAAAAATGAATTTTTCTAATTGAAAAGGAAAAGTTTAGAGTGTTTCTATGAGCATGTTTTACTTTATTCTGCTTTTGAGTAGGCAATTTGAACAGAAGTGGGGGAGGGGGAGGGTGATACTTGGCATAAAACAGAATTTTAACAAAACCAAAAATAGAAAAAAATTACTCTCCATTTGTTTGGCCATGCAAGGTGTATATAGATGTGATGTTATAGTCTGTTCCCATGTCAGAAAATAAAATATTGGCTGGTGTTTGTTAGTGATCTAAAACAAACACTAAAGAAACAATGTTGTTCTTATAATGAATGCTTTGCGATATTCCATAAATAACCTGTGTTACATTTATTTCATTTTTTTCCTACTAGCCTACAATAAGCAGAATACAAGGGTTTTATTACAAAATCTCCTTTTCTGCTCAATCTGAATCATCTTTCTAATAACACTAACCACACTTATCTGAAGAAGTTCTAAAAATATACTGGATAAACTGTGATAATCAGTGAACCAGTTCACTCTCATTGAGCAATGTCAGTACATTAGTATATTTTTTTCAGGGTTTGGATACTCTAACCTGAATTCTGCTGTAATACAGGTTGTGAGAGTTGTGTGCTTTCATTAAAACAAAACCAATAAACCCTTTTAAGTCAAAAGGTTTGTTTTCCATTTTAGGTACGACAGCCTCCTGAAATTAATTTAGTTCTGCGTCCTCAGGGGTTGACTGGAGACAATGAAGTATATGCCAAAGTTGATCTGTGGGTCAAGTGTCCACATACTTACCCCGACACGTGAGTAAACACTAAAATATAATTTTTTTTCTCTGAACATTTTTCTCTGTTTCCCATAGTAAAGTGTAAGTTGAAAAAACATATAGTTTTATTCACCACTCTTATTCTGGCTTTCTGCATGTCAGTATGTGTTAAGCCTGGGGTGTTTTATAATAGGCAACTATAAAATTTGGCACCTGAATTGGATGTGGTCTCTTGTGCAGTGGAGAATAACAGGGATGCATTTGTCAGTGCAAGACTGCAGCCCCAGTTTGTTGCTTGAAGAGGTGTGAACACAGGTGTACCTGCATCTTGTTGCCGCCCTTAAACTTTTTCAGCTCACAACCTGCTAAGAGAAAGAGTGAATCTTCATTTTTAAAGCAATCTGCTGCCTTAGTTGTTTATATCAGTATTCTGTGTCTTACACAATTGCTTTTTACACTCAGTTTTTCTAATGAGGACTTTTTTTATGTTTTGTTGCTGTTCCCCAGTGTCCCTGAAATACAACTAAAAAATTCAAAAGGCTTGTCAAATGAGAAAATAAATGAATTAAAATCCAGACTAGCTGAACTGGCAAAGCAGCGCTGCGGAGAGGTAAGAACTTTTCACTTCCCTTAGAAATACTTTATGGACCTAAATAGTTCTAAAAAAAGGAGTGTGATATGATATAATGAAATACATCCACATTGAAAGTGTAAGTTGTATTGCTCCTAAGGAAGGAGAGACTTACCTTCTTTCTTACAAATGTTTCTGTTTAATGAAAGTTCAGAATATGCATGCTCTTAAAGTACAGTGCATATGTAAATAACGCAAGCTTCGTCCCTGTTTAAAGGCTCATGTTATTCTCGGGGTTATTTCACAGTATGAAAGGCAATTCTAACTCCAAAATTGAGAGTTTTCTGCACTTTTCAGGTTAATTTGAATATTGTAAATGGCTATACTTGTTTAGTTTAAGCAAACAGCAATTATTGGGGAGTTTTTCAGTGTCATCTTGTTCATCTAATGCTGAGCTGAAGGGCAAGAGACCTTAGTTGTAACACCAGCTCAACAGTTGACTTCTGTGGCTGTAGCACAGTCACTCCATGCCGTTATGCCTTTTTTCCTGCTGTGTTTAGGAAGAGTGATACTTGACTTCCCCAAAAATAGGATAAAAAGACAAAGATGGAGAAATATGTAAAGCTTAGAACTTAGTTTATTTTAAGGGATTTTGTAAGTCTCCAGATATGTTTGATATTAACAATACCTTTCCATTGTTGCTGAGGACTGAAATGATGCAAAAAATTACTAGCAAACGTTGAATTCTTGGCGAAAGCACGGTTTATAGTATGTTTCTTATCAGTATTTGGAAATGTTACAGGTGAACACACTTGATTCGCTCAATTTGCTTTTTTAAAAGTGAGAAATAAACAGTTGTGGAAGTTGTTATATGCTGAAATGGGTTAATATTCTGTTTTCAGTTTCCTAAGTCTCTCAACTTTACAGGTTTGGCAGGGATTGCCAGTTGTTTAGTCTTGCTACATCAAGCCTTTTTTCCATTTACATACTATACTTCTATTTTGCCAATTTTTATGCAGATACTTTCAAAAGAACTGTTTTAGCCAGATACTGCTTTGGTTTTGGTTTTGTTTTGGTTTTTTTTACACATGTGTGTGCATGCATAATCGCCTTTCCTTCTGAACACTAACCTGGGAAAGATATTTTAGTTTGCACATGTCAGGTAAATGCATATTGTGCTATTCTTTCTATTCTGAATTGCCTCCTGGCTTCATTCTTACTTTCAAGCAGCGGATTCAGTGTCTGAGAATCTTATAAATGTCAGCTGGATACAGGCAGATGGTACGATTTAGTTTGGCTGTTCTCCCACCTATATGTGCAAATCCAGCTCAGTGCTGCTGCTGACTGCTGGGATGCATCTTTCTGATGTACTGTGCTTTAATTTTGGAGATATGATGTTCTACTAGCACTATGGATTGCTTGAATTAATAAAGGCACACTGCTAGACTGATGAAAGCTTAAGCCCTGACAGATCAGTAGATCATCAGGACATACCCACTTCAAGTAAACAGTAACAGAAAATTGATTCCAGCCTTGCAAACCGTGGAGCAGAATTCAGCTGAGTTTTAAGTGCACTTCTTATTTCAGTAGTTGTGGTTATATGAATGTGGAATGCCTTAAGTGGCTTTATAGTTCTAACTGGGGGGGATAGTTTGCAGAGGAAGGATTGGATTTTGTGTTAGCAGTGAAATAAGTAACCATTTCATAGCAGTAGATACAGTAACAGACAATTGCAAAAGATTTGTTCTGTTACGGCTTGTGTCATAAACAAATATGCATAAAAGAAGATGAGAAAAGGAATTGGTCTTTATTACTATTTTTTTGTTAGTTTCATGGGTTTTTTAAAGGAAAAGAAGATGTTTGAAGTTGACCGTCTCAGTAATTTTTGCCATCTTTGCTACTGTGGTCAGAGATTTTTCATGTTACAGTTTATTAATAAATAGTTGTGACAAAAAATACCGAAATATAGTAAGTTCTCCCTGGTAAATAACAAAATCAGCAGTCATGTTGCTCCTGTATTTGTTTTTTTGAGGTATCATTTTACTATGCAATCTACTTGTTCATTGAACTGTGCGTGTCATTCATATTTATTTTCTTTCAGGTGATGATATTTGAACTTGCTGACCATGTACAGTCATTTCTCAGTGAGTATAATAAACCACCTTCCAAGTCTTTTCATGAAGAAATGCTAAAAAATCATCAAAAAGAACAAGAAAGACTGGCTCAGGAGGAATTGCGTAGGGCACAAGAAGTTAAGAGAAGAGAGGAGCAGGAGGTAAGAGAAATTAAAGTGACTAACCCTGTATTATTCGAGTAACATAAACAATCATAATTCTGTAAATCATCCTGCATAGCAGTGGGGTTTTGTGAATTACTAATTTGTCAGACTTGTTGGTATGAGTTGATCAATATGTACTGTATGAACTATCTGCTGTTGCAGTTGTCATGATGTAATTATGTGTTTTTAATCTCTGAGAAATATATATCTTTTCTGTGTATGAAGCTTTATTGTTGGGTCTGTCAGCAGAAGTAACTTTCTTTTGTCTACAACTCTGTTCTCCTATAGCGTTTGATTGATGCTGTTAACTTCCTCGGGAGAGCTTATTTGACTTCTATTTTTTTTTATTCTTGTGAGATACACAACTCCTTTTTAACACTTTTGAAAAATCAGCATCATAGCTTTTTTTTTTTTTAAACCAGTGTAAGATCAGCAGTTGCGTTGCATGTACTGTTGAGTCTCTAACAACGCTGACATTCATTTCAGCAACGTGAAATCCTTAATGAGATTCAGAGAAGGGAGGAAGAGAAAAGAGAGGAAAGAAAAAAGAAGGAGATTGCCAAACAGGTATTCTTTCTAAGCAGACGTGCAAAAACCATTGGGGAAACTTCTTCCCAGTACTGTAGCATATGCTTATGAAAACTTGAGAGATTTACATGACTGGATTATCCTGGACATCTTTTCTCGTCCAGTGCTTCTAATAGATCTAGGTTAAAATAGGTTCTTGATTATATGGGGTTTATTTCTGGAATAAAATCAACTGTAAGGGACAATAATGTAGTATATTAGCATCTTAAGTGTACTGAGATGGATATTTTCAAGCAGACGTAGGAAAAAGCTAGTATGTTAATGTTTCCGGTTTCATTGTAAAGAATCTTTACTTTCTTGCCTGCGGACAGTGCTGGAAGGTACTTTCTGAATTTCAGCACTTCTTCCTCAGTCTCGTACATACATTTATTATGAAAACCTATTTCTTCTGTCATCTGGGTGACTTTATAGAATAATAGTCAAGTACTTGCGTATTTTGAGGATAGGAGCAATTTCTATGCTTATTTGGTGCTTTTCCTGATTTATAGGAACGTTTGGAAATAGCTGCTCTGACAAGGCAAGAAAATTCTCACAGGAGAGATGCTGCAGTATATAGAGCTGCTTCCAGTGTAAATGGGAGTTGTTTGGAACATGGAGTGAATAATAAACACCGACCAAATTCAGCTGGACGTTCAAAGTATGTATGTCAGTTTGCATGTGGATTGGGTTGGTTGGTTTGGGTTTTTTGGGTCTGTTTTGGTTTTTGGGGTTTTTTTGCAAACGTTAGATTTCAAAGTGATATTTGAAGGCAGAGTAATGTGCCATGTTGCTCTGCTGTCCATTTTGGTCTCCCTCTCTCTTCCTCACCCTCTTCATTTGGCATGGTTTAACTAATTCACATGCTAGGGATAACTTGGAAACTTTCCAATTAAGAGTCAGCTTGGCCCTTAGTTTAACTTAGAAAATGTTTGGCAATCATTGGAAGGTACATTCAGGGCTTACTTAGTTTCTTAAAAGTATGCAATGTGTTGGCAATTGCAGAAAAAAATGATTTTTTTTATATGTGGAATAGCACAATAAATTAAAGCTTATATTCATCTCAAAACATTTGCTGTAAAGGTACACTGGTGTTAAGATCCCTGTTGGAGGACTGGATAATGCTGATTGCATTTGCAGAGCAGTTTATTGGAGGGAAGATTAGAGTTATTGGAGGATTCTTTTGCTGGTAGGTAACTCATCTAGGTTAGGATTGGTGATGATATAGGTAGGGTGGGGTTTTTGTTTTTCTTTTATTTTTCTCCCCTTTCTTGTGTTCATAACTGATGTAACTGTCAAGGACAGTGGAGATACCCTGGTATTAATTTTCCTAGTTTTGATTCAGATTGTGCCAATGACTTGTTATTTGGACTGTTGTTCTAATGGAAGTAGTGTATTCCTGTTTTTTTTTTCTCATCTATAGACTTCAAAATTGTTTTCACATTATTTATCAGCAACACTAGATACCTGAAACAGAAGTTCTTCTTCGATTTATCCAACTTTGACTCTTGCTGCCATCTCTTCCCTTTGCCTGTCCCAAGTCGTATTTGGCAGTTGTTTCTGTATAGTGTTTGATACTCTATAAATCTCTCTTCCGATCTTCTTGCTAATCTCAGTATAACAAAATGAGGCACCATCTGTGCTTGTGGAACAAGACAAGTGTCTAAAGTTTTGTTACTATGATTTAATGCAGAACACATACAATGGACTTACGTTAACTTTCCACAAAAAATCTTACATTATATGTTCTTATTTGAGGAAAGAAAAAAAAAAAGGCAGAGTGATTATTTTCAACATTGTTAAAATAATTAGAAAAGGATTTTGAAACGTTGAAACTTCTCATGGTGTTGTTTGTAGACAAGCTAGATGTGTAGTTTTCTGAGGTGTCTTTTCACAAGAAGGGTGGTGCTGTATTTTTATCTGTTTATGAAGCCTGAAATTTTGGCTATTGGGACACAACCTTTTAGAAGATTAATAAAATCTAAAATAATGTCATTTATAAAATATATTTGAATTCAGAAATCTAGATGCTTTCTTTGTATATTTTTCTTTATACGCAGCACTTGTAAGAAGTTCTCTGTGGTAGTGCTTTTTTTTTTTTTAATAGATTCAACATTTTGAAAGAGCTTCTGCATTACCCTGCATATACTCCTGTGATCTCTATACATGATTGCATTTATTTGGAGGATACTCTTGCAGCGGTGAATTTCTATTAATTTTGAAATAGATTGTACCAAGAAGTAATGGAGGTTGATTTGTGTTAGTGGTCTTGAGTTCCTTCTGATCTTACGTGCAGCTCCATACATGGATGTGAGAAGAAACACCTTAATCATGCTTGCTTGCTTACTTTGAAAGTTTTTGCAAAACTTCCCTTTTCTCAAAGGAGGAGTTTGGGTTAGTAAAGGAAGCAAATGGGAAACCCATTTTAAGTTAGGAAAAATAATTCAGCTAAAGCTGGAATGAACTTGCAAAATTGCATATATTTGCTTTTTGTAATGTTTTGAAAGAGAATGCAAATCAAGTCAAACTTACATATTTTTCAGAGCTGTAGTATGTTTACTTTTTTTTTATATTTCCCCCACATCCAAACTGGGAGTGGCATCCTAAGATGCAGAAGTTTTAAGGTTTGGATTCAACTGCTGGCTTTGAATATAGAGACCCAGTGAAGCATGATGTTGCTGCTAAAAACTGGATTTCTAATCAGACATATATCTTTGCACCAAATCAGTATCTTTGAAATTAATGGATACTATCACTGGGTGCAAAAGTCGCTGAAAACTAATCCTCTTGCAGAATAGTATCTTTAGGGACTAGGGATTGCACTAATACTATTTTTGAGTTGTAGAAAAATGTTCTGTTCACATTGCAGACGAGAACGCCAGCTTTCTGTTAGTAATAGTGAAGAGTCCCATGGAAATCACGAAGTTTTGAACTTCAGCACAAGTGGTGCTGGACAACTTACTGTCCACAAAGGAAAATGTCTAGGTAAGCAAAATCACAATTGCAGCCTGAAATACTGGGGTTTGGGCTGGGTTTTTTTTCAGAGGGAGAACTTAAACAATGTTAACAGGTACAAGCAGCAAGGGTGGAGAATATTGTTGTGGAGAGTGAAATGTCAGTCAAGAGTGGGAGACAGTAATAGGAAAAGTTACTTGAAGAAAAATATTTTACATATTTTATATGTTTTCAGTAAAAATTTGCTTCCCCAGACACAATTACATAACTGAATAGCCATATAAAAAAACTGCAATAACCATCTTCTCAACATTTTATATTCTCTACATAACTAAAATAATACTGAAAACTATTTGCTTTTAAATTTACATAGGTAGCTCGTCAGATACACATTACTATGAAGCAAGAAGTCATTTAGCTTTCAGTAACATGTGAAACCAGTGATAAGCACATGGTTGGAAATGCATACTTACTCTCCTTCCGTTGCTGCCGATAGCAGTGGTGTAAAAGCAGAGGTTTTAGCGAAAACACAAATACAGGCAAGGATAGGAGACTTTCAGAGCTGAAAGGCCTCCATGAAGTGCCCATATGAATGGACCATCAAATGTTCTCATTGTTCGTTGTCAATGTAGCACATCCTCAGTGGCAGGAAGAACAGCCTGAGAGACTCTGGAGCAAAGATAATTTTATTATTTTGCAGTTTAACGATGAGCAATTATGTTACTCAGCAGGAAGAGTGTTTGTTTATTAAAACCTGACATTCTTTAAAATGTGCGGCAGTTTTTTGCCAGTGTGCTATTGCTTTCATTTGACTACTGCTACATAGCCTTCAGTCTCATCAGACCTGATATTTTTAATACCTACCACATAAGTATGGATCTTGTTTAGCTGTAGGTAGGTGTGTGTTTCTGAAACTGTAGAAAGCAGGCTTACTGGTGTTTATTTAGCATTTGCAGAAGCTCTTGTCAAGTCCTGAGAAACAAAAGAAGCCATGTTCCTCTTCCCTCCCTTTATGTATAGGCAAGGATGAACAGCTTGGTAAATCAGTCTACAACGCCTTGGAAATTCGCAGTGGAGACTTTGTTTTGGTATATGAGTGGGTTCTGCACTGGCAAAAAAAGATGGGAAAGTTTCTTACATCGCACGAAATAGAAAAGATAGAGAAGTGTAAGAAACAGGTAATGCTCATATTTTGCATTTGGCTTAGTAAAAGTTGAGTGGGATTCAGTGCTTGTCTTGAAGCTGCTAGTTTATATTAAACTTGAGACGGTGGTGATGAGCTTTAAAATGCTAGTGTTTAGAGTACCTGCACCACAGAAGATGGGTGTATTGGGGTATTCAGGAATTCATTTACAGTAATATGAATGCAAGAAAGTGTATTTGCAAGTATGCTTAAATATAATAAATATTAAAATTCTGAAGAAAGAGGGAATCAAGCTTACCTGGCAGTAACCAAAGTTGTTCTTGCCCCTTGTGTTCAATACTTCCCTTTCAGAAAAGGAGGAGAATGTCATATATTTTATATTTATTTTGTATATGTTATGTATTTTAGTAGTGGTATTCTTGAGATATGACACAGTGCATGTTATGTTGTGTTTCTCTTAACAGCTTCAGGGTGCAGAAACAGAGTTCAGCTCACTGACAAAGCTAAGTCACCCAAACATAGTACATTATAAATGTATGAACCTTAAAGAACGGGAAGATTCAATTGTGGTGGACATTTTAGTGGAGCATATAAGTGGTTGCAGCCTTTCTACATACTTACACAAAGAGACTCCAGTTCCAATTGAGCAGTTACGCCATTATGTGACCCAGATCTTGTCAGCTCTCGACTACTTGCACAGTAATTCAGTAGTTCACAAAGTTCTTTGTGCGTCCAGTATCCTGGTAGATGCTGAAGGAAACGTCAAGGTGACGGACTACAGCATTTCCAAGCGCTTAGCTGATATCTGCAAAGCAGATGTTTTTGAACAAACCAAAGTTCATTTTAGTGAGGATGGTCTTCCCAGCAAATCTGGAAAAAAAGGAGATGTGTGGAGTCTGGGCTTGCTTCTGCTTTCACTCAGCCAGGGCCAAGTAACCAAGGAATATCCAGTTGCTGTTCCCACCAATTTACCTGCTGACTTCCAAGACTTTCTGGAAAAGTATGTTTGTTGCATTCCTGTATCTTTTTGTCTTTGACTTTTTTTTTTTTTTAAAGACTTGAACAGTGTTTTGAAAGAACAGTTAAATCCCCCTGTGTTGCTAGTTATAATTTTTGGAGAAGAGGTGATTGCTTCCTCATGGCTCAGGCTGCTTATCTGTGATTTGGGACAACAGGTCTGGTGCTCTCTTCTTCTCTGCCCTGTCACCACCAACTTTGTGTGTCGGTGTGGATAAGTCATTTAGTCTGTCTTTGCTTCTGATTCCCATCTGAATATAAAGGTGATAATTTCTTAAATACAAGGAGACTTCTTGGAACATTTAGGCCTGATACGGAATAAATCTCTGAACAGTTCTCTTGGTTTGCTAACAGATGCGTTTGCTTGGAAGATAAGGGAAGATGGACTCCTCAGCAGTTATTACAACACAGTTTTATAAACATTCCACGAATGAAAATACCTGTAGCTGAAGAAAATCTAGATGGTAAGAAATTTGGTTCTTTCCATATTCTGCTAAATAAGTGGACTACATGCCTGCATTAGCAGAATTGAGCTGTGCTAGAGCTTCACAAGACTGTACAAGTGTTTTACATTAATTAACTTCAAAGCTAGTATGATTTTTTTTTTTTTAACTTCTGTATCCATGATTAGCTAGGGCAAACTTGACGGCTGCTGTCTAATCAGTAGAAGAAGCTGATGCTTTAATTAAACCTGTAAATTCATCCACCTCCTGCATGGTGTAATTGTCAGACTTGGCTTTGTCCTTGGAAGATGCTGTTCCAATGAGACTTATTCCCTCGTTATGTTCTTGCTGGAATCAGTTCCTTTGTCCAGCATAGTTAATGCTAGCAATTAAAAACTGTGTTAAGGTTTATGCTTGTACCAGAGCTTAACTCTTTGCAGCAGAGCACTTCCGTATTTTAGGTTTTAGTTGCACCTGAAATTATTTAGGTTTTGTCTTCTTCCTGATGCTTATTTGACAGTTCCTTGTGCTTATTCCCATACCCCCATACTGCCAGTGGTGGTAACTTTTTGATGTCCTCGTTACAGATTCGGGAGGTATAGATTGCATCGAGACAGTTGTACCTAGCAGTCAGATATCCAGCACTCCGTTCTTCACAGAAACACAGAGACAATTTTCACGCTACTACAATGAGTTTGAAGAGCTAAAATTACTTGGCAAAGGGGCTTTTGGAGCAGTCATCAAGGTATGATATAAAAATTATTTCCCTATATGGAATCCTTTTTGAGGATGTGTTTGTTTTCTCTGAAGCAAAGCAATATATTCAATGTCTGCATGGTTTTATTTATTATCTTCTAGTGTGCTGTGCCTTTGTTGTGGGTTTTATCTGGAATTGAATAGGCTGATAAGTTTTGTGAGAGATTGCTGGGAGTCTGGGGAGAAGCCTGTCAGTATGGGGAAGCTTGCATTTGAATTGCAGTCATTTCCCAGGTGGAAGGAAAACTTCCTCTTCCATGAAATTACTTCTGGCTCTACTCGGTAAGGTATTTATAAGCATTTGACTTGAGATTTATTTGAATTTTGCAGGTGAGAAATAAGCTTGATGGTTGCTATTATGCTGTGAAACGTATCTGTATAAACCCTGCCAGCAAGCAGTTTCGGAGGATTAAGGGGGAAGTAACATTACTTTCCCGCTTGAACCATGAGAATATTGTGAGGTATTACAATGCTTGGATAGAAAAACATGAAAGTCCTGTTTCCACTGTGTCATCATCTGAAACAACTGAAGACAAAAGAATGCCCACCAAAGCTGGTCTCTTCATCCTTACCACTGAGGAAGCAGATGATGTGGAAGCTAATGCTCCTCCTCCGGTTTTGACAAGTTCTGTTGAGTGGAGTACTTCATGTGAAAAGTCCTCCAGCAACAAATTCAGTGGAGCTGATCAGGAGTCCAGTGATGACGATGATGATGGTGATGGGGTGTTCTCACAACCATTTTTGTAAGTAGGCTTCAGTATTGACACTATAGGAAACATGAGCAGAGCTGGTTTTTCCAAGTTTGTGTCTTCTCTCATTCTCACCTCCTTTGTCAGAGGTACTTCACTGCATTTTCGTTCTGTCCCTTTGCTTCAAAACCAGTGTATTTGTCAACAGTCAGATAGCCAGGGAGAGGAAAGTTTTGTAGCTAAAAACTGTCAGTGTACGAGGAAAATTTTGGTTTAGACTTCTAAAAGTTTTTTTATCATTTGTGTCAGAATGCATGACTGTTCACTTTATGTTGGACTGTCTTTTCCAACTTGAAAGTAAAGTTTTTAATAAAAAATAACAGAGGAATATTACAAATCCTGAAAAATACCTTGTCCTTTCTTTTTTGTTTTGATTTTTATTAACATACTCCATACCTGCCTCTGTGTATGGAGTGGTTCTTTCACTCATGGTGGTTTTTTTGTTCAGGTAAGTAAACCCATCTCAGTTTTGCTTATTGAATGTAGAAATTAAATTTTACTGATGCAAATATATACCTTCCCTGTAAGAGATTGGGCTGTCAAAGGAAGTGTTGCTTTGCAAGCAGGATACATTTTTGGGTTTTGTTTTGCTTTTCTGTTTAAGGCTTGTGAAGGGTCTTCAACAGAAGCTTAGATTTTCTTTTTTACCACAGATAGTTTCCAGATATCTTAGTAAATATTTCTTGGTACCTAAAACTT
The DNA here is from genome assembly GCF_028858705.1 of Grus americana. Taxonomy (NCBI): domain Eukaryota; kingdom Metazoa; phylum Chordata; class Aves; order Gruiformes; family Gruidae; genus Grus; species Grus americana. Next base: position 34,822,375 of record NC_072856.1, on the reverse strand, counting down.
TTGGGTTTTTTTCTTTCTCTTTTTTTTTAAACAGGCCAACCACAGATTCTGAAAGCGAAATAATTTTTGATAATGAGGATGAAAACAGTAAAGGTCATTCTCCAGTAAGTATAAAGATAAAGCTGGTGAAAATGAAAAGATCATAAAAAAGTCTTTGACAAGCAAACAGGTCAGTTAAGTTTTGTTTCACTTCTGGCGTAAGTAAAGAACCATAAACGGTTATGTTCCATCAGAGTAAATGTGCCATCATGAGCTGCATTCCATAGGAATCGGTCTGATGCAGCTAATCTGGATTCTGTTTCCCGCAGCGTTCACTGAGGCGAGTTGCACTTCATAGTCATGAGCCCGGTTATTGCAAGTTTAACACTTCAGTATGTACATGATTTGTCAGTTAACCATATGGATTGCCTTACATCATCTGAAAGTTGAAATTCTGTTCTGCTTTTAGATAATAGAAACCAGTGTATTCGCTCATACTGGCTACTTTTGGAAAGTGGTGACAATATGTATTGCTAGCAGTCAATAAGAGATGGGAAGTCAGAATAATGTGTAAGGTTTTAGTTGATTTTAAGATTTTGATCACGGCGCTTGCTGTGAACAGTCAGTGGACTGTATCACTAGAAAGCTAATGCACAATTTTCTACAGCATCTAGAATCTGTCATTGCCAGTCCTGATGATCTGTAAAATGCTCTTATTAAAGCTTCATCTCCTTCCTTTTTTTGTTGTAATGTACATTGGCATGAAAAAGTTCTCAATATATAGTTTAATAATATGGCAATGCATTTTTTGTCACAATATATGTGTATATATACACACACTATACCAAAATTGTTGTTTGGGGGCAGGGGTTGTGTTATTTATTAAGTAATATTTGTATATTTTAGTTTCAAAATTTTTATATATTTTTTTTAAAACATGACACACTTTGAGAGTTAGGTTTCATCCAGATCTGGAATGTTTTTTCTCCAGTGTCTAATGATGGCAAAATGTTGCTCATACTCACTTCGAAAATGAGATTTGGGCCACACCTGGTTTTCTAGTTTATTTAGAAGCAGTGACATTACAAAAATGTCAGTATATTATTTCGCTGCTATTCAGACATAGCCATAGAAGGTGAGTTCTCATCAGTTTGTTCCAGCCATTAAAAAAATAGTAGTATGCATAAAAAAACCAACCTCTGGATGGCTTCCTGTAGCTAACTGTTCTGTTACTTTTGTGATAAAGGAAGAAGGTAATGAAAAGAATAGCTGTGGTGAAGACAGGACACCAGTCATTCAGACAGTGCATTACCTGTACATTCAGGTACAAACGTGCTTGCATTTTCAGATAAAAGGATACTGTTTAGTTCAACCTGCTGAGATTAATTGCTGGTTTTCATGAGAAAAGTAATGACCTTTTAAAAAAATGCAAATGAGACCAAGCTCAACGTTGGTTTTGCAATAGACTGGTTTTCTGAAAGGCTTCGTTGGCAGAAGGCGCTGTGCACAGCACATGGCTCGTTACGCGTTCCGAGGCTCTATAGTTGTGCCTGGAGAGAGTAAGGTTTTTGTAGTGCATAGTGTGTAATGGGACCACTGTTGTTGCTTGTGTACAAGTAAAAGCTGGCAACTCCTGAGCTAACCTTAGAACAACCCAACTAACAACCTTTTTGAGTCTGTGGCTTCCAAAGTGGTGTTTTGCCTTGTGCTTGTTACTTGTTCAGAATATCTATCCCAACCCTCTAAGACTGTTGCTGGGGTTCTTGAGTTTGGTTATGGTGTTAATTCCCAAGGTGAAGTTGAAGTGTAGTGTGTTAACTTCCGGAGGTGAAGTTGTATTTCACAGATGTGAAAACTTGCTCATTCTCTTCAAAGGCACCATATCATGTATGCACTTTCTTTTAACAGAAAACAGTAATCTGCGAAGCCATTGTATGGCCCTAACAGTAGGCACAAAATAAAATTCCTGCAGGTTTGCAACGTCCAGCTTTACTACTGACACCTCCTTTGTGTTAGGAGTTAGACTGGTTTTGGGAGAACTCAACGATCACAGCTAACTGTTCTGTGGTGATATGCATTTTTTTTATAATGCACTTAATACTAGAGCTTGTCTGGAAGGAAGATACAATTAGATGGAATTAGATTTTTAATAAGCTTGTTCGCATGTGTTATGTATATTCATAATATAAGCAGTTAAGATGCCAAGTAAAAAAAAGCCAGAGATTCTTTAACATTTGGCTTAAGCATACATTATGGCTTGGCTGGTTTCACCTTGGTTTTAACATTTATGTTAGAGAATATACTGCTGTACAAGCTTGTACCATTGTCCCAGAAAATGGGATAGGACTCGTAAGTGAATGCATGTTTTCTAGCTAAAAGACAGCTCTCAGGAAAATTCCAAACAGCTGAATGTTTTGGTGATACTGTTTGCTCCTGAACTGTGTGTTACAGAACCAGGCATTAATATGCACACATATGCAAGTTTCTGATTGTCTCTCTTCTTGACCAAACTGCTCTTTCTTCCCTGTATCCCCTACATATGCACAACTGAAGATGGAGTATTGTGAAAAGAGCACGTTAAGGGATACTATTGACCAAGGATTATATGAAGACACCAGTCGGCTTTGGAGGCTTTTCCGAGAAATTTTAGATGGGTTAGCTTACATCCATGAAAAGGTTAGTAAATACGACAGTTACGAGCTGTCCATAATATCTGTTATGCCTCTTTCTGTATGAGTTTCTTCATATTGTATTCATTTTCGGGCATTTATTAGCAAGGTTCATTCTTTGCCCTTTCCATTATTAGTCTGTTCTAGGGGTTTAGAATATTTTATCATAAACTTGAATTTTATAATGAACCACTTCAGATTTTTCCCTTTGTCACAAAAGTTTGATTGCCTTTAAAAATGCTTTGTTAGGTATCTGGTGCCACTGAAAACTTGTTTCTAGCTTCTGGGCTACAGACTATAGTCTTACTTCAAAATTAATCATCAGTGACTTAATGCGGTAGATTTCCTACTGTAATAAAAGTATGTAATACAATTTTTCAGTCTATTACAAAGAGAGTTTTATTTTGAATTGTGTTTATTGTTTAATATTCTGTGGGGTTTTTTCCCTTTTCTTTTATTCTCCTGCTGTAACAGGGAATGATCCACAGAGACTTGAAACCTGTGAACATTTTTTTAGATTCAGATGATCATGTCAAAATTGGTGACTTTGGTTTAGCTACAGATCATCCAGCAAATGCAGTAAGTACAGCTGAAAGTGAATGAAAAAACTTGAATTTGGTGTGGTAATAACATGAAAGATGAAAATAAAACATAAAAATATAGTGCTCATTGGACTTTATATTGTGAATGCCATAAACTTTTTTATTTCTAAGATTCTAGAATTCAACCATGTACTGCCGACCAAAGCGGCAAGAAAAGCCAACAGAGGCATTTCAAGTGCCATTTACAGTATGTCTGTTTTCCTGATTTCAGATGGTCTCTAAACAAGAAGAAAATCACTCAGATAGTTCTGCTATGTCTGACCCATCAGGTTAGTTTACATAGTAGCTTGTTCTAAATGATTTTAAGCGAATGCTTATATTCTGCAGGCTTGTATACTCTTTGAAAATAAAACCGGTTTGGGGGGAGGGCGAGGTGGGGGGGGAGAAACAACCAACAGCTCTTGGTTAGATATATTACATATAATCTGGCAGCTTTGACCATTATCTAAAAATGAATTTGCTTCCACTGCTAGCCTTCTGCCATAGATCAGTGCTTTTCTCATGGTGAGGTATATAGAGGTCCTGTATATCTGTTCCATCTGCACTTCTGTTCTCTTGCATGTACAGGACAATTTCAAGACTTCAGGGAATTTTGGTTTTTGGTTTTTGACACCTTCTGTAACAGACTGAATTTTGTGTTTTGAGAAAACTTTAGTACATTGTGTGTCTGAAGATGAGAGTAAAGGAAGTGAAATTTAGTTGTATCATTTGTGTGCTGACCTACTACAATTCTGTAAAGCAATAGATAGTTTTAGCTACTGTAGATAGACTTGACATGTGAAGGTAAGAACTGTCTGTTTTGCAAACTGTTCTCAACTGGGCCTCTGTCAATAAGGGCTGCATTCCAACCTAGAAGAAATGAGGACAAAAGATGAGAAAGTTTTTTCTTAACTTTGATGCTGCATTTCTCTCCCACTTTCTTGAAACTAATACTCTCATCTTTCGCCACGTAGGTAATTTGACAGGGATGGTTGGCACCGCGCTGTATGTCAGCCCAGAGGTCCAAGGAAGCACTAAGTCTACGTACAATCAGGTATAATTAAGTAGACTTAATAAAAAGGTGTCACAGAGTCTAAGGTACTGGGTACAATTTAGGTCATTCCTGCTCAACAAAGGTGAATTCAGGGTGGAACAGGGTGTGGTGGGACTGCTGCAGTAAGCAAGAAAATGAGAAATATTTCTCTGAGAGGACACCAAGGGTAGAAGGATGTGGGCAAGTCTGTTCTTCTGCCTGTGCTGTGACCATGACTGAGTGCAAACAACTTAAGTTGAAAGCACGTAATCGTGGAGGATCTTTATAAATAAATAGGATAGAAATATTACAGTCTTTAGTTAAGGTAAAATGACATCATCAGAAGTATATATTGCTCTCCTGGATTCCTAGACTGTCATTTTGGGAGGTGGGGGGTGCATTGTTTCATCAAAGAGGATCCTGTTTATATGTAGAGGCGAGCTGAATTTCAAAGCAAGAATGTTTTTGAAGTGGGAGTCCTTTGTCATGGCAGTGCCGTGATGATAGAAGGCATTGAAGTCTACCAAATTGTGATGGATTGTGTAACTTAACAAAAAATAAATAAAACCAAACAACCAACCCACAAAAAACCCAACCGCTCTCTCTAGCTGTAATATACTGTGAAATTTAACCAAAACATTATTTTTTCTCTGCTATCATCTTCTGCAGAGAATTCACAGCTATTACATTTAAATTTCCTTTTTTTTTTCTCCCTTAGAAAGTGGACCTGTTCAGTCTGGGTATAATATTCTTTGAAATGTCTTACCCTCCCATGAGTACTGCATCAGAAAGGATCTTTGTTCTTGGTCAGCTAAGATTGGTAGGTATATAGATATAAAAGATACTAATTCTGTGCATCAAGTAGTTTGTTAAGAGAAGTAAAAGGATGCAAAACATAGCAAAAATATTTCCACAGGGAGTGCTTAAAAAAAAAAAGTTTATAAGATATATAATGAAAAGTGAAGAATAAAATTGGAGCTGGTGCTGACGTTCCCTTAGTGCACTCTGGATTTCCTAATGGTATTACCATCAGTCAGTGTTCTATCTGCGAAATTAATTTTTATAGTTCAAAACGTTAGAGGCGCAAACTTCAGATAAAGACATCACAGCTTTAGTACACCTGGGTTTAGACCTGGTGAGTCTCTCTCAGTAATGAGTTGGTATTTGTAGTTGATAAATGCTAGTGATTATGGATTGTATCTTCATTTTACCAAAAAAAAAAAAGGCATTTCAGTGACATTCATTTCCTGGTAGCTCTTCAAACTAAATTTGCCATGTGATTTTATTTTTTTTTCTCCCTGTTTGTTGTTTGGTGCTTTTTTTCCCTCATGGACAATAAAATGCTTAGTTTCTCTGTTTAAATATTTAGAACTTAAGACTAGCCTGAGCAAGCTGGACTGCCTGTTATAATTTAAATGTGGTTTTTGGCTTTTTGTGGTTTGTTTGTTTTGTTTTTTTTTATAGCCCACTATTGTATTTCCTAAAGACTTTGATGAAGTGAAGCATGCAAAGCAGGTAATTTTGAATATATGTTAACTGTTAAGTATTCCCTGTAAAGAAACATTAATTATTCTTTTTCCCACTTAGTTTAAAATCAGTAATCTCTGCCAAGTTCTTACTTCATGACATTAGAACAAAGTAAGGGGGGGGGAATCTCAAAAGAATATAGTAAGTTGACAAGGAAATATACTTACCCACAAAAATGTCTGAGCAGAATCACAAAGAAATGCATACTTTTTAAGCTCTGAGGGACAATTTTGACTTTTTAAGGTCGGACAAATGGTAGCTATATTTATTAACCCGTAACTTTAAACTTTTGAAAGAAATCTGTGTCACAGAACAGAAAGAGGTGTGCAAGCTAAATTGACTGCTCTGAGTTTGAAAAGAGCTGCCAAGAGCTATTCTGGATGCCTCCATGGCAGAGAAATGAAGTGATAAGGAGCAATGTAATCTTTTCTGAACCATCTAGATAATTTTTCCTTGTGCTAGTGGACTCTTTCATTGACCATTAACATTAGGTTTTTGTCCGTTATGCATGTGGAACAGCAATCTGCCTGTTACTAGTAGCATAAAACCGTTTCCATCTCGTACAGTTTACTGAAATACATCAGGAAGATTTCCCCCTTCTTTAATATCCGTAACTCTCAAATCTTTGTTGTTATGCATATGATTCTGGTTTTTCTTAACTTTGTTAATAAAGAGATGCCAGAGCTAGCATAACGTAGAACAACAAAGGATACTACATATTTTGTCATGCCAAGAGATACATTTCTAATAATATTTGCAGTTTACTATAGTTTATTCAGATAACACAATAAAAGTTATTTAGAACTTAAAGAATATCCACCCCAGAGATTCAGATCCTGTTTTCTTTTCTGTCCCCTATAGAGTCTCATCATTTTTTTTATTAATGCGATGTGACTCAGAAGTTTGCTTTAAATACTGCTAATATATACAATTTTGATTTAATTTGTAGAGATCAGTTATTACCTGGCTCCTGAACCATGATCCTGCAGCACGACCAACAGCTGTGGAGCTGTTAAAAAGTGAACATCTTCCACCACCACAAATGGAAGAGTCTGAACTCCATGAAGTACTCCACCATACCTTAGCGAACGTGGATGGAAAGGCCTACCGAACTATGATGAGTCAGATATTTTCACAGCGTATATCTCCAGCTATAGACTATACCTATGACAGTGATATGCTGAAGGTTTGTAGGTGTTCAGGGGATGTGTGGGGGTTTTTTTTCCTGTGTTGGATTTCTAAAAAAAAATGTTTCTATGGGTAAACTCAAAACATAATGCAATTCTCTCAAACATATCTTAAGATTAACCTTCACATTAGTTCCCGTTTAATGCCACTCTGTGGGCTTCAGTAACCACTTCCCATTTGAACCTTACATTCATTCTTCAGTGTTGAAACAAGCAGTGTCTGATTGCAGAAGAAAAAGCTTTAAGCTTCTGTCCAGATGATTGCTGTCTTTACTCTGAATCTCTGTCAAACTTACGGTACTTGCATCTGATTGCCAACAGAACGTGTTGCCCCTGACAGTTCCCTTTCTAATCGTGGCAATTGAAGTAATCCTTCTCAGTTTCTCAACTTAAATCTTTCTAAATCTAAAGAAATACAAGGTAACACAGTACAATAATGCTTTGTATAGCTGTAGTTATTTTTTTATTATGTAAGCATTACAATTTATTATAGTGGGAAGAGATATCAGAATGCTTATTGCCTATATTACATGGAGTGTTCACGGCATATGAATTATATATGTACTTTTTATTTGTGATGGTTTCAGGGTAGTTTTTCTATTTGGGCAGCCAAGATACAGCAGCATGTATGTGAGAGTGTCAGCCGGATATTTAAAAGACACGGTGGGTGTGTTTACAAAAGTCATTCATTTCCTTTTTTGTGATTGAATGGATTTAAGAGAATGGAATGGTTTTACTGCTATCATGTGAGTCAGAAAGTGTGTTCAGTATTTGCATATCATTTGAAGTTTTACAGTGGTTTCTGCTGTTATTTTGGCATCCCGGTAATAGCTGTTAACTTCAAATCTGAATGATTTAAGTTTTCTCTATAGAAAGAACAGTGAAAATTTTAATTATATCTTCGAATGTATTTGGTTGTTCTGGTAAGTCCGTATGAGCTTTTAGAGGTAGGGAGCATTACGTAAAACCTAGATCTGAATATAAGGATAGCTCTATAGTGAAAGACCAAGCATCCATGTAGCACAGTAACCTCTCTGAACATAGCCAGGATGGGAATGGCCTCAGGAGCGTGGAAACAGAGCAAGTGTGTAGTGGTACTTTCAGTGATACTGCTCTTAGCCATGATTTGCTGTTCAGGAACTTCCTGTTGTGGTGTTTAATAATCTTTGATGTTTTTTCTTTCCAGGACTCTATTCAGTTATTAGTATTTGCTGAAAATTAGTTTTTAAAAGAGGAAGAAAATTTATGCACACACTGTCACGTTTGAAATGTTATAAATTGTATTGTTTTATAGGCGGTCATGATACTATTTTATATAAAAATAGCGCATTATTTTAAAATAGAAACTAGGAGATTTCCTAATATAGCATAATCTGATTAAACATGATCAGGGTTTGTCAATACGAAAGAATGAGAAACTGAGAAATGTGAAGTCAAGTAAGGAGAAGTTACTTCCCCCCCATTTAAAGTTTAACAGACTTTGGAAAGTGTTTGTCAGCATTTTAGAGATTGAAATGTTTTCATTCTTTTGAAAGAAAAACTGGGGGGTTTTGTATATGTATTTTTTCCATTAGATTGTATCTGCCATCTGTAATGTTTAGAAGGATTTCCTAATATTTGGGGCTGCTTTTTTCCCTGATTTAAATGCTTATGTTGAAATCTAATTGAAGACATGAGTAAAGCTTCTGTAATAGAATAGCTGATTGAGAATCAGTAGAGAATTTAAAATGGAAAAGTATTTTTCAATGTTTAGTGATATTATTGCTAATAGTAAAGCTTCAGTGAAGATTGGATTCATACAGATAGATGGTTGCAAAATATAGCCAGCAAAAAATGGTATTTATGAGATTGTAAAGTGAACTATAAATATTTCTGGTACATTTTTGAGACACGGGATACAACATGTCTGAACAATATCCGTTCTCTATGGAAGTGCCACTAGACCTAAACAGTGCTACTGGTGTCTGTAGAGTTTCTGATCTGTTTCGTATGCATGCTTTTGTGAAGGATGGTGTTTAAAGAGGGAGGGCAAGGTGAGGATTCTGCTGCCACTGTGGAATTGGCAGTTCTCTGTTTCTCTGTGAGCTGCCTGCTGAACCCAAGAAGTGTGCAAGACAGAATAGCAAAGCCCTCTTTAAACGGTGGAAGAGGGAAGTCTATTAAAGGCACTTAATGTAATTTTTTAAAAGCAGCCCTGAGCAGAAGGACTTGGATGTTGATTGATGAGAAGCTCAACATGAGCCGGCAGTGTGCGCTTGCAGCCCAGAAAGCCAACCGTGTCCTGGGCTGCATCAAAAGAGGTGTGACCAGCAGGTCGAGGGAGGTGATTCTGCCCCTCTGCTCCACTCTTGTGAGATCCCACCTGGAGTACTGCATCCAGCTCTGGGGGCCCCAGTACAGGAGAGACATGGAGCTGTTGGAGCGAGTCCAGAGGAGGGCCACGAAGCTGACCAGAGGGCTGGAGCACCTCTCCTATGAAGACAGGCTGAGAGAGTTGGGGTTGTTCAGCCTGGAGAAAAGGCGGCTCCGGGGAGATCTAATTGCAGCCTTCCAGTACCTGAAGGGGCCTACAGGAAAGCTGGAGAGGGACTGTTTACAAGGGCATGGAGTGACAGGACAAGGGGTAATGGCTTTAAGCTAAAGGAGGGTCAATTTAGATTAGAGGTTAGGAAGAAATTCTTTACTGTGAGAATGGTGAGGCACTGGAACAGGTTGCCCAGAGAGGTTGTGGTGCCCCATCCCTGGAAGTGTTCAAGGCCAGGTTGGACGGGGCTTTGGGCAACCTGGTCTAGTGGAGGGTGTCCCTGCCCATGGCAGGGGGGTTGGAACTAGATGTTCTTTGAGGTCCCTTCCAACCCAAACCATTCAATGAGATATCATACCCTGCAAGGTTATTCATGAGTGTGTAAAAAGCAGATGCTACTTCTGAAATAAGAGATAATAGTATTTTACTGGTTTTGTGCAGGAGCCATCAAGCTGCATACTCCACTGCTAATGCCCAGAAATAAAAAAATATATGAGCATAATGAAGCTTCATATCTCATGGATCACAGTGGGATGCTGGTAATGCTTCCTTATGACCTCAGAGTAAGTAGTATCATCTCTACAGGTGAGGCTGGGTGTGAAGAGCGCTTCGGTGGTTGTAGATACCTTTGATTCACTAGTCACAAAATTGGTTTAGGCTCAAAATTGGTTTAGGCTTATACTTCTGACTGCTGCAGCAGTGTATCTTTCATTGTCTATTCCTGCATGCCTTAGTGCTGTACTCCTGGTCCTGACAGCTGGAGCCCTGACTGTATAGGAAAGAAATATACTTTACTTTTTTTTTTTCCTGGTTTTGTTTTGGGTTTGTTTTTTTAACATAGGTGAAAATAATGCCATATTATAAATGTGATAGATGTCACTGCTGGTTGTGGTTTTTTTCTTGCACATAATAAGAGACAAGATTTTTCCAGTGACCAGTGACAATTCTAATATTCCCATCCCTTTCTTATTTGTAAGTCTTTAGAGAGAATGTGGGTAATGGGCTGCCCAGTTTCAACTTCCTCAAACAGATGTTGTCAAGGATCATTCTGCTCTTGAGAGGAATTGCTGTTGGCGCAGCTGAAATTTTACTGTCTGGTATTCCTCCATCAGTACTACCCAAGTATATGCAATGTTGGCCTAGTTAATTACCTTGCATTTAATTTAACACTTAAATGCTTTAAGTTATATATTATTTGTTTATTATTGCCAGTTAAAGAACCTGACTTTTTATATTCTGTTTCATTAATTTAAGGTCAGTTTAACTCACCCTTTCTTTGCATTTATAACGTCAAGCTATACAATAAGATTCACAATTAAGAATTTGTGCAGGATCTACAAAATTGATCTTTCCATTGGAATTACTTGTTTTAGAAAATGTGTTGACCAAATGTTTATTCAAAAATACTCTTTGATATCTTTATATAAACAGCAAAGTACCTGTTTGTACATTTTAACAGGCTCATAATGAATTTATGATGCATTTTGTATGCATTAGGGTAATTAAGAAAGGTCCTTGTGTCTTTCTCCAAGCTCTCCTAGGAACTTTGGGGGCAGGATGTTTTTATTTAAAATTTGCAGCAAGGATGGTTACATTAATATTACTTGGCTATGGCAAATATTTAAGGCCTTGTTATACATGTGAGAGTACAAGTGTTACTGCACAGTAATAATTCATACCCAATTTCAGAGTCTAATCAGACTGAATGTTTTGTTTCAACAATTTTCACGTATTTTATTTTTCAGATTCCTTTTGCAAGATTTGTAGCTAGAAATAACATATCAAACCTGAAAAGGTAAGGGATGTAGAGATGATGTTTTGCACAGATGCCGTGCTTTGACAGTGACCACTGAGGATGCTGATTCGTTCTTCAATGTTTCCTTTAGGTACTGTATAGAGCGAGTTTTCAGACCTCGGAAGTTAGACCGCTGTCATCCCAAAGAACTTCTAGAATGTGCATTTGACATTATTACATCTACTGGAAATAGCTTTTTGCCTATAGCAGAAACAATTTATGCCATTTCAGAAATCATTCAAGAGTTTTCAGTGCTACAGGTAGATTCTCTAATCATCCCTTTTGTTCTCTTTTCCATCCTAAAATTTTAATCTCAGTAAATATTTCCTTTTAACCTTAACAAGTACAGACCTGTTTTCACACTTTATCAGTTAGTCATTTATAGAATACTGTCATTTAAATCAAAAATATGTAAACTTAAAATGAAGCGTAAGCTTTGTGTGCAAAGAAATGTTAATTGAATCCTTACAGTGCCATTGAAATAACATCTGTCATCTTGCCAGGCAAGTGATTATTGTAGAATGGTCAAGCCTTGTCATTCTTTAGTTCTAGATGGAAGGTAAAGTGGTGGAAGGAGAGGTCTGAAGTTAGTTTTCAACTATTATTAAACAGGTAGGAAACGTTTGGGTTTTTTTAAGCAAAACGGAGTGCAAGTAAATATTTTTCTTTTTTTTTTTTCCTTTATCCTGTGTTAGGAAAGAAATTACAGTATTTACTTGAACCACACTGCCTTACTGAAAGCTATACTTTTGCACTGTGGGATACCAGAGGATAAACTCAATCAAGTTTACATCATTCTCTATGATGCTGTGGTAAGATATTAGTTATTAACCTAATCTCTATAATCGTCTCTCTAGAGTATCTTATTCTGTGGAGCTTTCTCTAAAAATGAGTAACAGTGCATTGCCAGCATTACAAGGAGTAACCTGTTTACATATAAAAAGCCTGGCTATTTTTGGACTGTAAACTTAGATTAATACTTGTTTGTTACTTCTGTATTGCGATGTTTTAAGATGATTTTTAAATGTGTGTTTATGAGAAAAATATTCACCTGTATAATTAAGAACTGGTAGGCCATTCAATAAAATCTTTAAAATGTATCTTAATATCATATTGATCTCCTCTACCTTATGAGCAAATAGATGAAATTTATTTGAATAATTAAGGTAGTGTTTAAATCCCAACAAAATGCCTTTTTTATTTCCTTTCATTTTGTTCTCCTCTCTTTATTTATTAATTTACATAAGCATTTCATTATTTATGCAGAAGTGCTTTTCAGTAAAGTTGGTATCTTTATACTTTTTGTTGCTTCTTGAAACCAAGCCGAATATGGCCTTGCTATGAGATAGGTGGAAAATGTGTCACTTATTGGTTTTGTTCTTTTACGTTATTATCGCAGTTCGTAAATGCAACCTTTAGTTTAAGATATTGGAAAGTTGTGTTTTAATTCTTCTCAGCGATAGTAATTTTTTTGGTAACTCAGTTGTTGAATACGTTTGAACCTGTTTCTCTTGTAGACTGAAAAGCTAACTAAAAGAGAAGTAGAAGCCAAATTCTGTAATCTTTCTCTCACATCAAATAGTGTAAGTAATTTTAATTCAGTGTTAATTTCCCTGTAACTTGCCATAAGTCAGTAATATTTTATTTACTTTGCAGTTTAATCAGCCAGAGTAATAAAAACAAGTTGTTACATCTCCTGTTCAAAATAGATCAGTTTCTTTGGAAGTGGTCTGATTTTATTCTCTGTTCTCTCTGGAAGTCAGTATTGCAACATTCCAAGTTTCTTTCTTCTTTTAAATGTATTTTTCAGACTGTGGAAACAATGAAAGGGTAAATGGAATACTGTACAGTGGTATTTAGTAAAACAGAGAGAAACTTTAAAAAAAAAAAACTGTCTGCAAATGTTGATGAACGTGTGTAAAGAGTTGAGGTTAACTTCTGGACACCCCGGTGAGAGTTGTGCCTGTCCGTTCCTTTCCTCAACTCACTAAATAGAAACAGGCTGCTGGGCAAAACAAGGAAAAAAGGCAGATATTTTACTCACACCAAGTAAAATATGTTTCATATTTTTAGATGTGATGTATTATGAGCGCTGTCAGTAGCGCTACCTATGGGTTTTATTTTATTTTTGTTTTTTAGCTTTCTCGACTCTACAGATTCATTGAGCAGAAGGGAGAAGCAAGTAATGTATTTCCATTTTTAAACACAATGATAAAACAAAAGCCAGGTGTCACTCAGCTGTTGAAGCATGGCATGAAGGATTTAGAGGAAATCATTGGTCTCTTAAAGCAACTTGGAATAAAACTTCAGGTTTGTAAAATACTCTGCTAATAAATTAATGGATTTATAGGCTGTTGGGGCTTGTAATTTGCCAGGAAACCAAGTAATGATATTTTAGAACAGAAAAAACACATCAAAGTGTCTTTTGATGGCAAGTAATAATACTGGCATTGATTTTTTTTTTTTTTAATTTCTTTTTTTTTAAAGACACGTTTGAAGAATAAGACCTCTTCCAGGCAGAAATCTCTAGCTTAACTTCTATCTAATGACACATAGATGCTGACTTTTTTTTTTTTTAGCTAAGATTGTAGGCATTACCTAGAACACAAATTTCAAATTTTGAAACAAACCATAAATGTTTTAAAAATACAGAAAGCTGATTACTACTAAAGGCCTCTCCTCCTCCACCTTCCTGGAGGCCTTAGGTTTTGTGCTATAAGTCTCTTGGGATGTTTTAAGGTTAAAGTATCATTTCCTTATTTTTAATTGTGTTTTAAATTTTTGGAGATAAGGAGTGTTTTCATATGTCTTCCTTATGTGACAACACTGTTTTCAATCCATGCTGCTAATAGGAAGTTAATTGTATTAACTGGTAGTATTGGTACAGGTCTTGTACACATATTCATTTTTATTTTACAGGTTTCTATAAATCTGGGACTAGTTTACAAAATACAGCAGCACAATGGTATTATCTTCCAGTTCATAGCATACATCAAAAGAAGACAAAGAACTGTGCCTGAAATTCTTGCTGCGGGGGGCAGATATGATCATCTGGTATGTGCTCATCTACTTTAATGAATTTAAATTTTTTTTAAAAAATATGAGAAAACGAAAAAAACCTTGTGAAATTTTGCAAAGATAACTATTTGAGTCTTCCATTTTGTTTTTTTCTTGTTTTGAGATTCCACAATTCAGAGGACCGCAGATGGCAGGACCAGTTCCTTCAGCTGTTGGAGTCAGCATAGCTATAGATAAAATAACTGCTGCTGTTTCCAGTGCAGAGGATTCTGTAAGTCTGTTTTTCGGGAGGTGGAGGGGTTTTTTTGTTTGTTTACACCTGCCAGTTCAGGAACCTAATTGTAGCCACAGATGGGCAAAACCCAAGATGTTCACATGTGTTTCAAAAATAACACCATACTGAAACAGCAAACATCAAGATGACCTGTTTTCTTCTGTGTTTCTCTACATAGAATTATTTAATAAAATAAGAATTTGGGGGAGAGAGGATCTTCAGGCTTATACCCTTTCATTTTTAATTTAAATGGGGCATTTTTCTCAGGCTATGGATTGTTTCAGATGGAAGAGTACACCTGTAGATACTTAGCTAGTAAGTGTCACTTTGCCCCTACCACTTCTCCCTTTATAAAAGTATAGACGGTGGAGATGGAAGGAAACTTCAGAAAATGGACTGCTCTGTACAATCTCACACAATTTCACTTGGTTGTGGAATGTGTATTTTGTTAACTTTTCTTTATAAGAATAAATTAACACTGCTAAGCAGAGTGGGAAAGAAAGAACAAAATAGGCTGGGATACTTAGCAAGCTGAGGGTGTGCAGATGCTTTTTGTCAAAGATTAAGCTTCAGCAACTTTCAGGCATGCTTAGGTAGATTGTGGCTCTGAAAAGAGGTGGATCTACCACTTTTTTTTCAACTTGATGCATTTTGAAAAACATATTTATGCTTCTTTGTTACTTTTAGCTGCCTTATGAAGGGGCAATGGTGGCTAATATTGTCCCCCTTGTTTCTACTTTCCCTTCAGGTTTCTGTCAGCTTGTGTGACCTGCTGGTTGTAAGTGTTGGTCAGATGTCAACGGGTAGAGCGATCAATATTGTTCAGAAACTCTGGACTGCAGGAATTCCAGCTGAAATAATGTATGACTGGTCCCAGGTAGAACTTCTATCTCCATGTGTTAACTATATTCTTGTTTTCTAAGATTAGTGCGGCCTGAGACCATCCTTTTTCAATTTTTTCTAGTTCTTACTGAGTTAGATTCATAAACTGAGCATGTAGGGTGCTATTGAGATACAGTAATGTTAAGAAAGTCTCAGTGGCCTTGCAGCATTCTTCCTCTGTACGTCCCAGAGTACTTAAAAGTGTGATGGAGGATCTTTATGTGCTTCTCAGAGCACAGAGGAATTAAATGACCTTCCCCAATTATACATCGAGTGTGGAGTCTGAGGCCTGTTGAAATCAAGGGGGCCAGTCGCATAATGAATTTAAAATGAGGCCAGTTAGCTCTAATTAAGTGAAGTGAGGATGCTTCAAAGCAGAAGCATGTTTTGTACCAGTGAAGGCCACAAATTTTTCTTTCAATGAGGGCTGCAAGTAGGATCCCTGAATTAATCAGTTAATCTTTAATAAAGGGCAAGTCTGGAACAGAACGGTAGCATCAACTTTTAAATATATTCAGATGGCTGAAGACTATTAGGTTCAGAGGGAATATTGCCATCATTCTACTGTTAGAAACATAGATTAGTGAGTGAACTGAGCCACTAGATACACTACGGGATCCCGTAGTGTAGTGCTTGGAGAGATATGTGGTAGGAAGGAGAAGGAGTGGCAAGCTGAATTGTGCCCTTTTTTCTCCAGTTGAAACCAAGTGGACCTTTAACCACTACTACCTCACTGGAGTAGTGAGTTACGTGACAACGCTGAAGTCCCTTTTAATAGTAGTGGCAGTTACCTGAGGTTTATGAGTCTGGTTCACCTTCAAGTATGCCAGTTTGTGACTAACAAAAGAAACAGTACGGAGTTGCCCATTCAGAGTCATGTGCTGCACAGCAGATAGTATTGAGCTCACTCACTTAATTGGCTGATGGTTTTTGTAATCTTTTTCCATAACATTTCTGACAGTTTCAGTCCTTCAAAATTGAAAAAATCCATATCGTTATGTTTTTCCTATGATCACTCTGGGTTCTCTCCTTGTGTTTCTCAAGGAATGAAGATGTGGGTAGTTCTTGCTTCTGCTTAATGCTGCCCTGCAAGCCGCTGCTAAGTCAGCATAGCAAGCCCTTCAGGAAGCTCAGCACTGAGAATGATGTCAGTCAGCCTCAGGTTTACATGAAACCCACCTGGAGTCAGCTTTGATGACAGAGTACTAGTTATGCAGGACTGAGCTGCTACTGAAAGCTGGACGCAGCGGGCTGGTAACTGATGGACATTTTTACCTTTCTCTAGACCCTGCACTTCTAGATCCAGCTAGCCCTTCCATGTGGGCACTAGGACTGCAGAGCCTAGGTATTCTCTCTGTCTAGTGTAGACTTAGATTTCAACTTTTAAGGAGCATTAGGTAGGTAAATACATGCATAATGAAGTTTCACCTCCTGGACTTGTTAATAAAGCTTTCCCTACTCAGAAGCTTACATGATCAGTGTAATTGCTGCATATCAAGTTATTTTAATTAAGGATGAGAAACTCTGATTACTTAAGTGATCATTTTATAATCCTTCAAATCTCTGTCCCATTGCCCTTCCCCTCTTCCCATTTTAGTCCCAGGAAGAACTGCAGGAATATTGCAGATGCTCTGGGATTACATATGTGGCGCTTGTGTCAGATAAAGAAGGAAGTCATGTGAAGGTAAGTGTGGAACCAAAGGACGCTCAATCGTACTTCATATTTATAATCTGTTGTTCTACATTTCTGTTATTGAAAATAATAATGATCTTAAAAAAATACTTAAGTATATGGAATTCAGGTAAATACAGTTTCAGCTGCAAAGTAGTAGAAAGATCTTCTGAAGAAGCCTGCTTTTTATTCCTCCATAACATTGTTACTCACTGATTTCAATATCTGGGAATGTCTGAAAACGAGTGCAAACATTGCTTGAGTTAGTCATCAGTGTCTTTAAGTGGAAAAAGGTTTTTGTTGTCTCTGATTTATTTGAATCTACAAAATGAATTAGTTGACTCAGTCATCTTTCCAATTGACAGCTTTACATGTTACAAAACAAAAACTAAAATGTAAATCTAAAAAACTCCATGTAGTTCTAATGGCCAGAGTCTGAACCACGCTCCTCGCCTCTGTCTGCAGCCTGTGGTTCTGATACCTTTACAGAAGATTTAAAATATTCTTGATTCTGGATCATTAGGAAAAATATCATTATTCTTTGAATAAAGATTTATTCTTTGACTGGAAAAAAGTAATCATTTGACAGCATCTGGCGTGGCCATGTTACCTAGTCAATGACCATTACTAAAATATTTTTCACTTGTTATTCACTCTCCTTGTCATTGTAACAGAGATAGCAAGTAACTGTGCAATAACTGTATGAACGAGTAGATTTTGATGATGAGAATGCAATATATCTTCAACAAAACTACTACAGAACGTTCTTTTACATATGGCGTTATTGAAGCAAAACCAATGAAACATGCTAATGAGGTGAATGGTGGTGGTACTGATTAATCTCTTCCCAGGAAAGATGGAGCAGAATTCTAAGTTTTGAACATTTGAGGCTAACTCTTGCAAACTGAAAGGCAAGCCTTATTTTGGAATAAGTCCATAACTAAAAAAAAAAAAAAAAAGCCGAAACCCAAATATGCTTTCATTACTATGGTATTTGCACCTATAAACCATTCTGTTAAAAAAATTATTGCCACATATTAAATACAGATAGCCAAGCTAGTTTACGCTTTGGGAATGCAGAGGAAATTAGTCAGTTGGAAAAAAAAAAAATCTAATCAAAGATTTAATTGGCAGTGATTGATTGGTAATGATGATAGCTGCCTCCCTTTGACTGTTGTACCTTTAACGGGTGAATAATCCAGTTTGGTTTTGATTAAATTTAAGAGGTTTATTCATATGCCATTTTAAGAACCACTGAACTACATCATAGGTGAAATCCTTTGAGAAAGACAGACAGACGGAGAAAAGGATTTTAGAATCTGACTTAGTAGATCACCTGATCCAGAAACTGAAAACTAAAATCTGTGACGAAAGATTTAGTAGGTAAGTAGCATAACATGTCAATGTGAATAGTCAAAATCAGAAGTGAATGTATGTTTGTTTTAATGAAATAATTTTAAAATATGCTCAGGTAAACCTTGACTTTATTCGATAAAGAATAAGAGCTTTGAATTCCTTTTGAGGGGAAAAGAAAGCACAAGGCTTGGTTATAGAATTTTGTTGAGGTTGAGAGAGAGACTGATTTCCCTAGCTGCTGTTACATTCAAACATCCGTAGCGCTTCATAAATGAAAAGGCCACACAGTTACCTAGCTCAAATAGAACACTAGTACTGTTTGTACAGCAGGGCTGCCTGCAAGTCCCTGTTACTGACCAGAAGTCCATTAAGTTTGTGTACTGTCTAATCAAAGAATCAAAGCAGCAAATCCCTTTCATTCTGAGACAGCGTTGATATGGTAAAAGAAGTGTAATTCTAGCACGCCTGTATGCTTTGGCATACTTACAAGTGAAAGTAGCGCCTGGCAAAGACTCAGGGTACACAGCAACATCCCATCATCTTATCTTTGTTGAAATTACTATTTCTTGTCACTGATAGAAGGTAGTATGGAAAGCACCAGAGAGGCTACAGTCACACCTGTGTGCATAAGCAGTATGGCCATTATTCACACATATCCCTTTTGTAAATTACACACGTTGTATATATTTACATGTGTGTAAATATGTATGTATGTAATGGCAGCGGGAACAGACGTGGCTTTATTCACACAAACTAGAATCCAGAAACTAACAGGTTTGATGTATATAGTATTTCTGAATGGACCTAACAATGAAGGAAGTCGTTAAGCTGAGAAATGGTGAACTCGAACATCAGTTTGTGCAGGCGGCTCACATCTCCTGCCACTCACCTCTTCATTCTCCTTTTTCTGGCCTCAGCCACTCTTGGCATTTAACTTCACAACTAACCTGATTCTCATGTGTTCTGTGACAGATCTACAGCATCTATTAGAAGCTGTGAGAGAAAATAATTCTTTCTGAAAGTTACCTTATTTCTAGATCCTGAGAACAAAATACAGAAAACCCCATATTTGGCAATACTAAACAAAGAAATGCAGTAACTATGGTTGTAATAACACTGGCAGATTTTTTCGTTAATGAAGCCAGAATGTGGAACGTAAAGGGATCCAAATGAATTATTGAAAGCTTCTTTGAATGTGTGTGATCTTAACTATTACTTTGATACTTTAGTATCTCTCAGAAACCTGTAAGAAGTTGTAGATTAAATTTATTAACTTAGAGATAATAATCTTACAGTGTATTCTAGTATTAGGATCTAAGTCACACTTGCATGATAGGGAGCACATTTTTTTGTATCCATAGGAAACCTAAAGATTACTTCTAGATCTGATTTTGTAATGTAACTCTCTATGATTTCCTGTCTGTTCCAGAATAGAATTTAATCTGCACATATGTGCTAGGAAGTCTCCATAATTTTTTTTTATCTGTTGGAATGAAATAACTATGTTTGTATGATAATCTGAGACCATGTATTATTACAGTATTTCTTCGTTATTGTAAATTTGTTTCCCTATCTGTCTTTGTTTCTTTTTAGAGAAACCTCAGATAATCTTTCAGTACCAAATCAAAAGGGATCATTTACTAATATTTCAGGTATTTAGTCTCTAGTTATAGAACTCCCAAACTGTTTTTCTTTCTGTTTAAAAACTGTTTTATAAGAAAATATTGCCGGAACACAAATCTTAAAAGTAAAGTCAGAGCAAGAAAATGTGTTTTAGCAGTGCCTCTGGTTTAGAGACACTTCTTCCTAATCTGAAATGTTGTCCCAGGTGATCTAAAACTGAAATTTTCTCCAGACTAACAAAATAAGTGCTCAGACCAACATATTCCCCATATAAGCATTCATTGATGCAGTGATTCAGGAGGGGGGAAAAGCCAAAAACCACAAACATTTCCTAGCTGAGGAGAAATTAAATGTCATCTTGATGAAAAATGATGTGGCCTGTGATTGTTACAGTGTTAAGTCCAATGTACATTGACCTAAGATTTTTTTTTTTTCTTCAAATGAAAATGCCTTTACATTTCTGGCTACAGATTTGCAATAAGTCTGATAACAGAAGTATGTATATAAAAACAATATTAAGTACTTGTTGTGGGGATAAAATTTGGCATTTTTGATAATTATTTTCTTAAGTACTGATACAATGTGTGGTAGTGGTGGTGTTTTGGTGGGTTGGGGTTTTTTTTGGTGTTTTTTTTTTTTTTTAAGAAACATTTCCCCCCCCCCCCCCCTTGCATAACAGTGAGGGAGAGAGGTGGCGATGCTTAACTTGGGTGGGGTTTTTGTTTGTGTGTGTGTGATTACCAGAAGTGGCAATTTGGATTTCAAAATAAACCATTTCAAATTTTAATTCTTGTTATTTGGGGGACCTGGGACCTGGGGTTTATTGTTTGTTTTGTCATTGACTGTGCTATGAGACTGACCATTAAATAGTTGCCTCATTCTTGTAATAGCTTCTCTTTTTTTATTTTTTTAATATTAGGTATGATACATTATTCTGTAAAATTCTGCAGACCATTTGGAACCTTTTATTAGTTTCAGGGGATGCTGATGTAAAATACCAAATTTCTTAGTCTTACCAACCAGTCCTTCAAAGTCAGAAGTCAGCATCTGAGACCTTACATGCACATATTTCACTGTCCTACCTACATGACTGACTTTGGGCTTTTTTAGCTGCTTTTTGAACCCTGTACTATACAGATCTTAGCTTATTAATATTTGTGAATTTTCTGTTTCTTGCTGCTACTTGGATAAAGAAAGAGTATAATCTAACACTATATATTTGCATTTTAGGTGCATTTGAATCACATGGAACTCTTGTAGTGCCTAACGTTAGTGTTATAGCTCCTGAAAAATTATCTGCCAGCGCCAGGCGTCGTCAAGAAATCCAGGTACACACACATCAAATAAGTATTAAGAAGTGATCCTTAGAAGTTCAGGAATGGTAGAATTCATATTTTCACTATCACCTGACTTACAGAAATACATCCTGTTTGTTCTTTATTCATAAAATAGACTATGAACAACACAAAAGGTTGAATGCAAAGACCATTTCTTTTAACATTTTGGATCTTGGGGATTATCTGTGACATGGTTGTGGCTCAGCCATCATTGTCCATATATTAGAAATCTTACTTTAGTAGGAACCATGGTTCTGGAATTTTCTTTTTTTTTTTTTTTTTTCTTTTAGTAAATGCTGAAGTGTGTTAAAGGTGCAAGTTCAGCGTACTTTTAATTTTTAATATGTTTGTATCAGATACTCCATGTAATTCATTATGTTGTCTCAAACTAAAGGCCTAAGAAAAAATTGCAGATTTAAAAAACAAGAATCCCTGCTTAAAATGTGATGTTGTAATACTGTGGAAAAGATTAAATGATGCTAGAAACAAATGTCAGTTTGCTCACTTCAGATTATTGGCCTCAAGATATTTAGAGTACATGGTAAAACAGAATTGTAATGTTACCGTCTTTTCAGTCCAAAAAGTCCCCCCTGTAACTAGTTCTTGGAACCCAAATAAAGAAGTGCATGCTATTCTCTGAGCTTTGAGCTAAACAGACTTGCTGTTTTCAGGTTTTTGATACATATAAAAGCATCTTTCCAAGGTACAAAAGACAATGTAGTGTGAGGCTGCAACTACATTTGTGAAGTGCTACCTTTGCAGGATCACTGGCTTGCTCTGGAAGAAAGTTCTACAAGGCATGACCCGTACTTTGGTTTGCCTTTCCAGTCAGTCATCCCCCTTCAGCTAGAGGTGATTCACTGTATCCAGTCACAGGCTCTCACATTCCTCTGAAAAGTTATCTAACACTCAGAAAGGAAATTTTTAACTACGCATGCGATAATTCACATTGTAACGTGCAGTTCTGTCTGCTTTAGTACAGTACCAGTATTATCAAGTCTTTACCATTGCTGCAAGAGCGGCTCAGCCCCAGTCTCCTTCCTGTCTACTCATCAAGGATTATTGTGGAATTGTTACTGAAAATTATATTAAATGTGAATTTTAGTTTAAAGATGATGTAGTTCTACCTCTTGTGTTAGAAGCAGCCTCTTCTGTTCTCACCATCTATGAAATAGAAGATAAGTGTTCCAAACCTGTGTCACAGAAGCAGTATATTTTACTTTTGCCCATCTTTTGTTGCCAGGTGCAAACAAGACTTCAGACATTCATTTCTAGCCTGCAACAGAAAACAAGTGAGATTGAGATTTTAGCTGTAAGTATTTCACAGAAGCTTGAATTAATTTTAAATTCTTAATTGAATTGGATGATGCAGTTGCTATTTGGAACAAACTACTGCCAGTAGCCTCACTTTAGAGATACCAAATGAACAAAACTTCTGGTTAAATAAGACCCATGGCATGTTCTGTAATACTTGAAAAGTATCTCAAATTGTGTGTATGGGACAGTTGCACAGAACAAAATTTCCCAAGTATTTAGTTGTGAATACTTAGGCTGTACTTATGCTAGCTACTGTGGTAGATTTAATAACTTGGTCCTGCTAGATTTGCTCTTGCATTTAAACCAACATAGCTTTTGTTTGTATATAGCTTTTAGACTTCACTGACCATGTCACAAAAGACTTGAAAATGCTTTTCAGGAAACATACTGCCTGTATGCCTATGCCTGTTTGGAACTTTCCATAATAGAATGTCATGAACACTTTGTGTAAAATGGTCAAAACCCTGGTAAATTCCCAGTTCTATCAGCACGAGTGCTTCTTTGGAAATCAAAAAGTCTGACTCCTTTCAGTATAGCTAATCTCTAGTTGGCAAACTGATAACAGAAGAACTGTTAAGTATTGATTTCTTGATGATATTTTTACAGGTAGATCTGCCAAAAGCAACTGTGATACACTTCTTATCATTAGAGGTAAGCAATTAAGTATTGCTGTTACAACTCTTAATTGAGTACTAGATGATAAATCTGTTCCTAATGAAGTGGAATGTAAAATTCACCCATTGTAGTTTTTATCCTTCAAGGAGTTTGAATTAGGTTTTAAAACTCAGAAGGATTTTTTTACCTAAGGAGCTTAACTGAGGCTAGAAAAATCCTTTTGTCAAATGCCCATTATACAAGACACCATTAGGAAGCTCTGTTGTGGTTTTGGGGGGGGGTTCTCCCATGAACAGTTAACTGAGATTGTCTTACTGCTCATTTTCAGAAACCAATAAGCATTAATAGCAGTTTCAATGAAGGTGTTTCTTGAAGCCGTTAATGAAAGACCCAAAATACAGAGGCAATTTTTTTGAGTACAGTAGCTGAAACATCTCTTAGTGATGCCAAGATAAAAAGGGATGTATAAGTATTATGTTGACACCTTTAACTCGGAAACTGCTCAATGGAGGGGGGGAAACCCACCAAAGACAAAGCTCTGCTCTTTCCTCCAATGCCAGCAATAGCTTTAAAGTCAGAAGTTCTAACTAGAGAGATGGATGCTTCCCCAGCCTCTAAAAAAAACTCCAGAATGGCATCCTGCCTGGAAGTGGATTTAGTACTTTCATACTTTACGTCCGCTGCTCTGAAGCAGTGCTGCTCTGGTAATCAGACCTCAGTGAAACACTTGAAAATATTTTCAAAATACTTAGTTCACCCAGTCTATTCAAATCATGGAGATAGTTTATCACCTTTTACTTTAAAAAGAAAAAAAAAAAAAAGTGCACACGATCAGTTGCATCATTCACTTTTTACCACAGTTACACCACAGTTCTCATATTCTATCCAGCATTGCGAAACTGGATTTCATTGTGTATGCCTTTTTATCATTAAACTATCTGTGTTAAGAAACTGATGACTGAATTCCTACTACATTTTCTTTAAAAAAAAAAAAAATTAAAAATCAAGTTGCACATGTTGTTCATATGAATTTTGTTTGCACCCTGTTTAATTAAGGAGCATTGACATTACACAATGTTTAGAAGACCGAATCTTAGCGGGAGAAGTACTGCCTTCACGAGAGAATGTAAAACTAGATCATAGTTCCTTGTCAATTTTTCTTAGTTTGATAGAGATAGACACGCCTTTGATGCTACTGTGAGACAACTGATGTCACGATGGCCAAAACAGAGGTGTTCATACTTACAAGCAATTTGTGATGAAATTTACAGTATCAAAATGGAAAAGAGGTAAATTTATTAAGTTCTTACATTGTACATAAAACATCTCAAGTATTTCCTGCATTCGAACTTTACTAAATAAGCTGCTCTTAATTTGTCTTCCCTTTCCCTCTCCCTGAGGAAAAAAGAAATATTCAGGAAATGTGTGTAGTCCCTTGAGTGCTATGGGAAGAGTTTACTGGTCGTCTAATCCTCACTTGTGGTAAAATGTAAATTCTTCACCACATAAATTCTTCATTTTTATAAGCCTTTTCAAGAAATTAAAAAATGTGTTCCCACTGTTATCTCATTTGCTGCTTTGTTCATAAAATTGAATAGCAAACAACTATATACTATATACATTCAGGTATACTGCTATTCTACTACATAGTAAGTCTCTTTTCTCAAGGGAGGGACACAGCTTGCCTTTTAAAACTCATGAACACATTTAATTCCTCCTGCTTTGAAGGAATACGATGGGAATCTGGCACAGCTGACAAGACTGCCCAGCTTTAAGCAAACGTGATGCCTGCTCTCCCAACATGTACATTAAAGCCTGTTTCTAAGTATAGAAACATTTATGTTCAACTCGTAGTCTCCTTGTTGGATTCTGGCAAGGCAGAAACACTCTGGGCACATCCAGTTTTAAGCTTCTAATTCTCAACTCTTGCAGGTAGTGGTACAGTTAAGCATGACCTGGGTATTTATGTCCTATTGTGGGTTTCATTTATAATACATTTTCTTAAACCTATGTTCACCCTGAAGGTACTACTTAACCTTTAAATGAGACTAAAAATTGACTTGGATTCCTTTTTCTTAGAGATGCACCAAAATTGCTTCATTGCTACTGATGTTTACTAAAAGAATTAAATATCAAGTGAAACTTTTTTTTCTTCTTCTTCCTGTGGCTTGCAAGACTGTGAGCAACAGAACCCAATTACTACATATGAATAATATCCTATACAATGTAACGCAGTCCCTGATGAAGTCTTCGTTTCCCATTTGATGCTCACACACAGAACACTGCTTAGCCATATGCCTTCAGATCGCTGAATGAAAACTAAACAGGCTAGATAAATGGAAAGAGAACGAAGGGGAAAATTTCAGTCACAGCCAAAGGAACTAAGACCTACTCCTTTTCTACTCCATCTTTGCTATTGGCTTATTGCTAAGATTTGCCACAGGTAGTGTAGCTTTTTGGATCTGCAGTTTCAAAGTTTAAAAATTGTCTCTTTTCCTTCCCTCCGCAGGGTTCCTGCGCTTATCCTGTACAGTTACCGAGATGAATACAAGGTTTTGTTTTAGTGCTTAAAGCATCTTTTATGGGATGCTTTTACTGAGACAACAGTGTTTTGTCAAAAGGAATTTCAAAAAGCTGTAATAATGCAACAGGCAACTACTGCCTTTTTATGTGTCCAGATTGAATTTCATGTGTAATATAAAATTGTAAATTTACATCAAAAAGTGGAAATAAATGTTTTATACACAATTAAGGAGCAAGTCTGACTACAGCCACAGATACAAGTTATCATGTAATTCTTGCCCCTTATGCCACAAAAGATATTATCAGTTGTCTGAGTGTAAAACTAATTTTTTTTAAAAAAAAAATACAGTTTCAGAATGCCTTTTATGTCAACGTGCAACAGTAGTACTGAAATGAGAAACTCCGTTCAAGGATTAGAGAGAATGAGTTATCTTCAACTCTAACAACTGGTTTTAAACTTTTTTGAAGAAGGGTTTTTGTGTAATAAAAGGTTTGGCTACTGAGCCTTCTGGAAATATGTATTACAAGCTTTTTGTGGTTTGTTTGGGTTTTTTGAGGGTTTTTTTAAGCCTACTGTTTTAATTTCTGTATAAAAGACAGATTTTAAGCTGAGGGAGTTGCAAGCTTGGCTGCCTATGCTTGCCCTGCCTGTACTGTTGCATTCAAATCAAGCAGCAGCTTCCTGGGAGGTAAAGTAAGACCCGATACAGGAAAAACTTGTTTCAGACCTGAAGGACCTAAGACAGATTAAGCCTGAAGTTAAAGTCACAGTAATGATGGAAATCTTGTAATTATCTTCTTGAAGCTAAACTGCTAACACAACCCCATCAGGAAAAGTAAAGTTGAGCAAATCTGAAGATGAGTGTGGTTGGTTGACCCTGGCTGGAGGCCAGGTGCCCACCAAAGCTGCTCTAGCACTCCCCCCCTCAGCTGGACAGGGAGAGAAAATACAATGAAAGGCTCCTGAGAGAGGATCATTCACCATCATGGGCAAAACAGGCTCAACTTAGAAAAAAAGAATTAATCTAATTTATTACCGAGAAAACAGAGTAGAGCAATGAGAAGTAGAACCAAAACTTAAAAACACCTCCCTTACTTCCTGGGCTCAACAATCCTCCCAAATTCTCTCCCTCCTCTCCCCGCCAGCAGCGTAGGGGGATGGGAAATGGGGGTTGGGGTCAGTTCATCACTTCTTGTCTCTGCTGCTCCTTCCCCCTCAGGGGGAGGACTCCTCACACTCTTCCCCTCTCACAGGGGACAGTCTTCCACGAACTTCTCCAATGTAGGTCCTTCCCACGGGCTGCAGTTCTTCAGCAACTGCTCCAGCATGGGTCCCTTCCATGCGGTGCAGACCTTTAGGAGCAGACTGCCACAGGGCCACAGGTTCTGCTCCAGTGTGGGCTTCCCACTGGGTCACAGCCTCCTTCAGGTGTCTCCACCTGCTCCAGCGTGGGGTCCTCCATGGGCTGCAGGTGGAATCTCTGCTCCACCATCATCCTTCATGGCTGCAGGGGGACAGCCTGCCTCACCATGGTCTTCTCCACAGGCTGCAGGGGAATCTCTGCTCCAGCATTTGAAGCACCTCCTCCCCCTCCTTCTTCACTGACCTTGACAGCTGCAAAGTTTCTCACATCTTCTCACTCCTCTCTCTGGCTGCAAAAACTGCTGCTAAGTTTTTTTTTTCCTTCCCTTCCCAACTCTGTTATCCCAGAGGCACTACCACCATCACTGATGGGCTCAGCCTTGGCCAGCGGCAGGTCTGTTTTGGAGCCATCTGGCATTGGCTCTGTCAGACATGAGGGAAGCTTCTAGCAGCTTCTCAAAGAAGCCACCCCTGTAGCCCACCCCGCTACCAACACCTTGCCACACAAACCCAAAACAATGAGGTACAGCAGCCATAGTTAACTCTGCATTGCATTTCACATCAAACTACTTATAATACTGGAGTGAATATGCAGAAGAGTTAGGGATTTCTGGAAACAGACTAGTGTTTACCCTCCTTCCCCACCTGGTACCTTCTATTTAAACAGCTTACTCCTGTTTCTTTAACTCAAATGATTGCCTTTAGTACTGCAGGCTCGCTGCATTAAGAAATACTTTTTCTGCCCTTTTCTTATAGTAAAGAGGGCAAAGTTAAAATATGTAAAGAGGTAACTTTTTAAAGACAAACCCATGAACTTCTGAGAACTGTGGAAGTTTAACAGCAACACACAAAGTAGCATCAGGGGAGTCAGTCCTAAAGGCACAGATAACCATACTGTTCCTAGCGATTCACCAAGACAAGTCACGTCAGTCATTACAACCAAATCCATTTCTCATTGTGTTTAATAGTAACAATTAAGTATTCACCTTTTACATCTGCTCATACGAAGGAGCTACTTTAAGAATATACTGAAGGATGAAGCTTTAAAAAAAAGTTTAGATGACATGAGCATTTTTAAGCCATGTCTGAAGGGAACATGATGCAGAGTCCTGCCCTCCCCCCACCCTGAACCAGGCTCAGCACAGCTGGATCAGCACAGGCACAGCTGCCTGGCTCTGCAACAGCTCAAGCACTGCGCTGGCTGCCGTTGGGGTATCTGCACTGCATCATGTAGACATGTCCCTCAAAGTAAGACAGAAACAGGAAAGCTGCTGTTCTTAGTAATATGTTGGCACCCACTTTCCCTAGTACTACTGAGGTTCATCTATAAAACTGGGCATCTGTCACTGAGACCCCTGCTCCAGTCTTATTTTGCTCCTGGTATGGTGCATTTCTCTTCTTCACCCTGTGTGACCCTCCCAAACAGGTTTTACACTGCTCGCTTGTATAATACAAAACAAACAGCAGTGGAAGTACAAAACTAGTTGGCAGCTGAGTGTAAAGCTATTTCAGTATAACCCTGTAAATACTCCTGCCATACAACAATCCATAGAAAGCACCTTCTGCTCCCAGTTTAAACAAAAGTACTGATTGCATCCCAGTATCCTGCTGGAAGGAAAACCAAAGACAAGTGGTAACTCAAAAAGAAATGGACTTTGCTTTGAGCAAGGGTCAAGTCTGTTACAGTGATGGTAGGACGTTCTTCTGTCACTGTGTTGCTTTACTCTTCTTGGTTTTGCTTTTCTTGTCTTTTTTCTTCAAGCCATCCATGTTGGCTCTCAGCAAATTTGAATATGCCTGAAACAACAATTGGAACAATTAAAAGAACAAGTACTTAAGTAACAATACACTAGAGGTAACATTTTACATATTGCTAATGGATAGGTATCTGCATTTTCTCAGAGAATCATGCTCTTGCACCCTACACTGGTGTTTTTTTTAAACAAATGCAGATAGATGGGTAGCCTAAGGTTAATCTGTATGGCAGTTCAGCACTGAATCAACTCATTCACAGCTGTCCAGTGCTTCCTACTGACCACTCCCCAATACCTAGAGAAAAGGAAGACAAAAGGCAGACAAAACTTACCATCTGGAATTTATTTACTTCCTTTGAGCTCACCTACAAAAGCAATACTGGAGGTTAACCAAGAAGACAGTGGCTTCTATTACAAAACCAAGTATCAGTAAGTGTTTACCCATCAGTGCCCACTTAGTCTTTCTAGCAGCAGTTGGATCAACTCATCACATTCAGTGGTGGGCAGGCTGTAGTGACACATCATAGGACTTCACCGAAAACTGAACACTCTTTACTTGATTAACAAAATTCCCTGGAGGCCATTCATCCCAAATCCATGTGTTTTCAAATGGGAAGAACACGAAGAAAGGTTTTATTTACTTGTAGGGCCACAAAAATACGTTGCAGCCCAGATTCTCTCAACTATTTCTCAAAGTAACATTTTTCCTTGGGTTACATCACAGAGGAGAGCTGAAGCCAGCTAAAGCCTTTCCTAATCTCTCATTCAAAGTAAACACACATCAGGTTTTCAACTTCTAGTTAACATTTCCTGTAATACAAATAGCTCAAAGGCTTAGAAGAGTCTACCCATGCGCACATGTTCTTGCCAGAAAACACGGATCCCCTTCCTACTGTTTCACAGTCTGAGAACATTCAGTTCGTTCCTGGGTTGTAAGAACATTTAGTAATGGCATCGAGGTCTATAGGAAACGACCTCTTTCTCCGTCACCTGACAAACTGTAGGTGTGCAGGACTTCTCTTCTCCTTGGAGCCACACCATTTGTCCTCATATCTGCCCTGGGTTCTTCTGCCCACATCTCCAGAAGCAGATTTTCCCTTCCCCCCAGACAATTTCACCCGACTCAAAACACAACAGCCAAGGTTGCCAGAAACAGGCAGGGTCCCTTTCTGCTGTCCTGCAATACTGCTCTGAAGCAAAATCCAGCATACAGAGCAAAACCATAAACTACTGTCCCATCTGTAATGCCAAGCGTAAGCATTAAGACTTCACGTAAGTGTAACGCTTCAGCATCCCAGCTTCAGCTGTGTTTAGCTACCGTATGATTTCTCTGGAATGAAGAGGGTAGCTCTCATGAAATTCATGTAAAGACAAATTTCACTTAAAATATGGGGCATTAAATAAGAGACAAGTAGGGCCACTAATCTTTCTAACCCAAAGCTGTCACTTACCACTGTGCTAATTTTCTTCTTTCCATCAGTTGCTCTTAGAAGACACTTATTGTCTGCTGGTTCAAAACTTTCTACGTGGCCTTTGCGTGGGACTGGTTTTGTTCGGCCATCATCTGCATTGGAAGACAGAGAATGTTTATTCACTAAAATCACCACGTCTCCTGACATGAGATGTTAAAAACTGCCCATGAGGAGATCTGTGAAACACCTTGGAATTTAAGGCTATCTGAACTGACATGGCTGCCAAATTGTTGACAGACACCTTCCGCTGTAACCCCACAAGGATCTGTTCCATAACTACAGCTGCCCAGGAAGAAAACGTAAATCCTTCCCCTGACATGCTGTATGAACTGCCTGCTTCAGCAGCAGTATGTTTTAAATGTATGTCAAACTGCAGGCTAGGACACTTGACTTCTCAAGTAGCGCCAGCTAGCCAAAAAGCAGAGAAACATAAACACACAAAAGCAACGCTGTAATTCTCCTTTTATAGAAATCTAAGGATTTCCAATTATTATTTAATAATTGCAAAGTCCCAACATTTCCTGCAGTTTGAAATACAGTCTTACTTCAAGGTTATTAGTACTGCAGCTGAGATGACCGATTTGTCCATACAACTACTCTTGTTTTCAGACACGCTGAATTACGACTGCATCTTTTAAAATACACGGTAACAACACTGTAAGTTTGATTTAGATGAACCCTTCTTTACTCCAGTAGCAAACTTAAGACTTACATTTCTTCAGCGTTATGAAAACGCTCCCCGAAGTTCTGCACTTTTGAAAGAGTCTGGTAAGCTCTGTCAGGAACTGCAAGAGAAAGAGACCCCATCCTCGGCTGGAGGCCACCACCATCGGCCCTTATGGCTGCTCCCTGTGCAGCCCAGCCACTCTCTGCCCGGGGAGCAGCCCCTGCCTCGCTCCGGCGGCGCCGCTACCACCGGCCGGGCTCTCCCCGTTCCGCGGGGATAAGCCCCAAGGAAAGAACTCCCGGGTTTCCCCACGCTGAAGCTGGAGGACACGAGGCCCCGGCCAGGAACGGCCCAGCCCGAGGTTCTGCTCCGTAAAACGAGGCCCAAGCCCCCCGGACCCACCGCGGCCGTTTCTGCCCGCCCGCCCTCGCCCAAGTCAGCGGGTACAACGATGTTCGCTCCCCTCCCCCGCCGTCGCTTCCACGCCGCCGGGGCAGGCGAAGGAACGGCCCTGCGCGGGCCTGACGCACCGCGGGGCACTGCGGGGCCTCGCTCCCACCGCAGCCGGCACGGGGCACACCCCACGCGGCCGGTGACCGTCCGGCTCCCCGGGGGCCACCCACGCCCACGGCTCCCGCGCGGGGCCGGCCGGGGCAGCCCCACCTGCTCGCTCTCCAGCAGCACCATCCTGCTCTGCCGGCCGGAAGCGCCGCACGTACGCACGCACGCACACCCACGCGCGCGCGCGCGCGCACGCACGGACGCACGCGCACCACGGCACGAGGCGGGCCCGCGCACGCGGCAACGCCCACAAGCCGCTCGCGCCGCTGGAAGAACGGAGCGGGCCGAGAGCGCGTCGCGCTGAGGGGGCGGGGCGCGGCGACGAGGCCCCGCCCTGCGGAGGGGAGCGCCACGTCAGCCCCGCGCGGCCGCTGCCCGCCCCGTGGCCGAAGGCGGGAGGGGAGGTGGCCTGCGGGCCCGGGCCGTGCCCTGCGCCGCCCCTCCGTTCTCCCCGGGGGAGGAGCAGCCGGTGCCTGATCCGAGACGGGGTGCCTGATCTGTGGGGCTCCGCTCCGCTCCGGCCGGCGCTGCAGCCGTTACACAGGCGCCCCCACACCCCGGCTGTCCGGTAACGGCCACGGTGCGGGGTTTTCTCCAGGCGAACAACGGCTGTGCGCGCAGCCTGGAGGAGCGGCACCAGGGCTTCGGCTCCTCAAACCCTGCGTCACCGCGGCAGGCCCGTGGCTGCCTCACCCGGGCGGCCACATCCCTGCGGCCTCACGGAACTCGCCGGCCGCGACTCGGGGCCCCAGCCACGGCCTGCGAGTAGGCCTCGGTGCGCCGGCGGGTGGCTGCGGGACGCTTGCCTTGGCACCGCACAAGTGGCGGGGGGGGAGGTCATAAGCCGGCTCTGACTCCCTGCTTCCCGCTCCCTGGGGTGGGTGTTGGGAGTCGCGTGTGCCGGAGCATCCCCAGGCCCTGGGAACATCTCGCAAGCCGCCGCAGTAGTTTCCCGAGAAAACAGAAGTGCAACCGGCAGTCATTTCCAGCGAAGTGCTGAAATGGCTGGTGTAAAGGGTCTTGGCGGCCGAGTATGGCTGGCAGAAGGCTTGCAGGGCGAGGGGTGTGATTTGAGGCTAAATGAACAAGATCTCTAGCTGGTACAAGAAGCAGCGATGAGGAAAACTGTGTCTGCGTGGGGCGAGTTGAAGCTCCAGAGGGGCGGATTCTGGAAAGAGGGAGCTTTCTGCCCATCCCAGGTTGAGCTGGGAACACACAGAAGCAGCATTTGATCTAGTGCCTTTTCATGTTTCTCACTAGGAAACTTGATTTTTTTTTTCCCTCCATGGACCTAACAGAAGTGGAAGATAATGCCTTACTGCTAAAAAGGGAAAACTCTCAGGCTGATAGGTGCTTGAGCCCTTGAGGAATTCATACTGTTCATTTCAGAGCTCAGGACTGCGTTCTGGACAGAACTGAAATACCTTCTCACGGTGGGGTTGGTGTTTCATACATAAAACACTTCATAATCGGGTAGTCCAGTCACCCCAAAAGTCCTTTTTAGGGTTTACAATAATTTGCCGTCCTTCTGCAGGTTAACCAAGAGGCAGTAGAGGGTGCTGTGATTGCACACACAGAAATGAAGCTGCCTACAGAACAAGGAAACAAATACCCAAGAAGCAGGTCATCACAACACGACCATGGTGTATCCAAATCTACCAGTTTATTAAATTAACTCCATTATGCTGGAGTCAAAGCAAGTGTAGAGAGCCAACGCTACCTGTCCCTAACTGCGGATAGTATCATCCTCCTGATGTTTTTGCACTTGTATTATTTGCAGTTGAGAAGGAAAGACTGCAGAAAAATAAATTTCATTGTTTCTCATAGCATTAAAAACTCATAAAAACTGAAGTGAGGAATATATGTTATTTAAGTCTTCAGAAAATGGGCGTTCTAAGGGGACATCATCAGCGCTGTGGTCGGAAGAACTGACAGGCCAAAGTCCTGTACAGTTGTACAAAGTGATGGTCCCTGCCCCTAAAACCCTACAGTCAGTGTCCACAAGTGAAGACAGGTGGATGCCAGGAGTCCTTGCCTACATACTTTCTCTAACCCTTCCCAGTTGCAGCCATAACAAACTCCTAATTACCAGAGGTTGTTTTCTCACGAATCAGAGGGGGGCTGTGTTTTCAAGAGAGCCCTGAATGAGGACGATGCAATAGTGTTGCAGATTTTTATAGGCAACTTGTGAAAGAAGAGCAGAAATGGAAAAACTAAAACAATTGCAACATACTCCCCCTTGGAAACTACCATGGTCACAGACACTGGAAGGCAGAAGAAGTGCATTTCCACTCCTGCTTGCCAAGAGAGAAGATGGGTGGTCCCGTAGCTGAAACACCGGGACTACAACTCCCGCCTCAATTCTGGCCCTTGAATTCACCAGAGGAGCCTTGTGTTGCCTTGAACCGGTCTGTACCACAGCTTTTCTTTCAAAAGGTAGAGAAAGATAGGTAGTTATTTTCTATACCTTTTCTGCACAAAAATCTCAACCCACTATTAGGAGGTACTTCTATTGCTGAGGGCTGCCTTCAGTACGCTGTGGACATAGTCATACCAGCCCTAATGTAGCTGAGGTATCAGCAATGTAGCTTGTGCACCAGAGACTGTGCAAAGGTAGTGGGCATCTAACTACCGAGGTAGATCCCTTGCAGGAGCCCGTAGCACCAAAGGTGCTGGTACTCTTCTACGCTGGAAGAGGGGACAAAGGGAAAACCACTGTGAAGAACTCCGGACAGTTGCATAAAGTTTACATTTTTCAAATCTATTGTTTTATCAGCATTTTTTCTGAAAATATATTTGTCTCATTGCTAATAAAAGAGGTGGCTCCACTGAATTGCTGAATTTCTTTCCATAAGCAAGAAGGAGGATTTTTTTTTTTTTTTCTGGTGGCAGGGGTGTGTGTGTTAGCTTATCTTCCTCATCTTGAAGCTGTTTTTCAAGCCAGAATGTCACAATTTAATTGGGGGAGAAGCCTTCGTGCAACTTGCAAACAAGGTGAAAATGGAATATTTTTAACGATTCTTTTCCAAAAAATAGATGGAACAGGGGAATGCTGACATTGCTTTACTTTTGCCAAAGGCTGCCAGCACTCAGAGGGAATAAGCTGTTCAGCTGGCGAAAAAGTGCTGAACAAACACTGAAGGAGCTAAAGGGATACTCCCAATCATGATATACTTGCTTTTCACTCTATCTCTTGCCCCACTCTAATGCCTTCCCATTCACCCCCTGCTCTCAGAAAAAAAAAGGGGGGGAGGGAGGGAGAAAGAAGAAAACAAAAGAAAAGACAGGTTGGATTAAAACAGTAGCAAGAGGAATTGGTGGATCCTGAGAGTTGGCAGGGGTATTAGTATTTTGTAACCTGATCTGTCATGTGACTACAGCCAGGCAATAAAAATAAGTCTCCTACCAGCCCTCCTGTTTGCTCAACTTTATTATATGGTGTCAGTAGAGAACTACTTTTTTTTGGCAAAAATTTAGCAAATGAAGCCACCTGAATCATTAAATCCTGAAGGAAATCTGGCAGAGAACTGAAGGAGGTTGTTGCTGCGCTTCCAAGTTTTCCTGGAAGCGAGCATGTACTGAAGAGAAAGGGAGAAGGTGAAACCTTCTCCTCTCCTAAATGTGGTGGGAGGGGCAGGAGGCAGAAAAACAAAATTATTAGAAGTTAAATTCTTGTTCAGCCTTAGTCGAGGTTGGCAAAGATCTATTTGAATTAGCTAGAAAAGATTACTTCTCGTTATGGACTATCACACACACACACATTCAGCTGCTGCACACCACAGTGAGCAGAAATGTAATAACATACTGTAAATTACAGTTTGCTCACCACAGTGCTCAAGATGAGTTAATAACAGATAATGGCCCACAATTCACAAGTGGATCATTTTGGTAATTCTCTTTGATCTGTAAGTTCAAGCATACCACGTCAAAGTATAGCTATGCACAGGAAAAAGAGTCAGTGTTCGAGCAAAAACCCAGTAACAGCCTCCCCCCCCCTTTACAAGTCTATCATTAGCACTGTAAAAACAGAGATGCACACCTCACTGCAGTACTGGCCTCACCAGATCTGAGATTAATGGGCAAAGGAAAAGCCTTCGAGAGCCAACATTTAACAGCGGCTGGCTGGGCAGAAAGACTATTAACCCTGGAATAGCTACCAAAACATCCCCAAGCTCTGCGCCAGGGATACAAAGAAGAAAAGTTCTAACTACAGCGGTGAACAGTTACTCTTTTTTTTCTAGCGGTAGGTAGATTTCCAACAAAGCAATTAGCAGGTTACGTGGCTACAGGTGAATGTCAGTCCCCACACCAGGTCTTAACTTTCTTTATAAGTGTCCCTTGTGAAAAGAAAGGAAGGACATGCAAGAGAACAATGATCAGAGAGCTGTTGAACAAGACAGATACATGTGCACAAAGTGGTATTCTTTACCTGATCAGCCGGTAGCCATGAAAAAGAGAATACCTTATCGATTCGGAGGACTAAACAAGGCTTTTTAGAAAGATCTTTCTGAAACCAGGATATGCTACCAGAAAGCTGCTGAGCCCCTGATGAGAAGGCCAACTTCCAAAGAGAAGCTCTCCTCAAGAAACAGGTGTTCTCTCACATCTTAGGAACCAGTTCAAGTACCCTGAGCTCCTTCCTAAACATTTCTGTTCCTCTTAGTGAATTCCTCCTATTTTATTTAATATTATGTTTTATTTACACAAAATGAGTTTCGATAGGTTTAGTGTAACCTTGAGTTCAACAGGCACTGACTTTCATTGTGTAATAGCAATGTTAATGGTGATTTATATTTTGTGAGAGCAGGAAATAGATATAGATATGTTTCTTAAAACTCTAATGCACCACATTACTATTGTAGTGCAAACCAAAGCCTATCTGGAGTGAGACACAAAAAGATTGTTTGTTGGAAAAAGGCTTCATGGTTTTGAAGTACCATCCAGATTTTAGAAAGCTTCTCTGTCAGGGAAGATAAGGGATGTATATTTACTGTATTGTTAAATGTCTCACACATGCTCAAAATGGTTTGGTAACAAGCCCCCATCTCTACAAAAAAATGAGAGGAAAAAAAGGCCAAAAGACAGGCAGCCCAGATGCAGAATTGGTCATCCGTACAGCTGATGGTGTCATCTGCGCTCTCTAGGGAAACCCTGCAGCACAGCTCACCCTGGGGACGATGCAGCAGAGGGAGTGCATCCCTGCAATGACGTGGACGGAATGAATCCATGAATAATGCTTAGCGCACGACACACTTCTGGGAACACTGAAATTAAAGGGGCAATTCACTTAACTCCCAGAGTATGAGGAAGGGCCTAGGGAGAAGAAGCAACATGTCACCATATATGTTTACTTTCGAAGGACAGGGCAAACAAAACACAGTCTCAGACACCTCAAAAACCAATGCAAAACACTGCAGTAAACAGTGTCACTGCACACACACAGGTCAGAGAAAAAAAAAAAAAAAAAAAGATGTGATATGGGCATCCACACTGTGTTTTGAAGGTACGTTCGTCCTGACAACTTTCAGTTGCCAGCAGAGCAGAGGGAAGTGTAAGAACAGCCTGTTCTGAAGGAGTGAGTGCACCTGCGAGGTGACACAGCTGAGCTGTCCCGTCCCGTCCCCGCTGCCGCTCTCCTCCGGCAGCCTCTCTGGTTCTCGGTCTGCGGCTGCCTGCTGCTGCCGCTGGGAAGAAACACTGCGCTGCGCACGCATATGTAGGCTGTGTGGCCAAGAGCGCTGTGCTGCGTGGCAGAATGAGTCTTCAGAAGTGACTTAGCAATAGCATTGGTTTTGAGTCCGGATAAATGAGACACTCATACAGAAACAAGCAAAAATGTATCAGAATGCGCTCATATCGTTACAACCCAGAGATGTCTACTGTGGTTGAACTCCCAGTTTATCTTCTCCACGGCCAAAATTATAATTTCTTGGTAGTTACACCTCATATTAGTTGTTACTCTTAAAACTAAGGTATTTTAAATTTTGTGGGATGTGAAATTAACTTTTGGTGTACACCTCACATATTTTTTGAGGGTTACAGGGCTACTCAAATGGCGGATCTTGGTCTGTGTTTGAACCAGGAGTAAGTTCTGCAAAGCGTTCAGGCATATCCCCTCCACTTTGGGGTATGAACTTTCACACAAGGGACTCAAAAGACTTTCTGAAAATAAACCATCAAATTCTTCTTCCTCACAATCCCACTGGCATCAGTACAGCCATAGTGGTGTACGGGAGGTCAGAATTTGGGAGCTGTCTGTCTTTGGAGCTGTAAAATATAAACCACAAATTCACTGGGGTTAAAACTTTGCTATTATTGCCAAACCAATTTTGTGATACGAGCTTTCAGCGTGGTTTCAGTGGGTCTTTGTAAATCATCTGTGAACTCCAGCGGTACAGGATCAGGCCTGTTTGTACAATACGATGCACCTTCTGGGTGCTCTAGAAATGATCCTTACCAAACCTCACAGCTCCTCTCTCCAGCAGGAAGAGGGTATATAGTCATCACTTCATTTTGTATGGCAGATTTCTAAGCAGACACAGAATGCCTGGTTAAGAGCTGTGCAAAGTGTCAGGGAGGTAATTAAGTTGGAGCTCAAGAGTAATGAGGTGACAGAGATTGGGTTGAGCATCATTTCTTTCATGTCGATGTGTCCTACTTTCAGAAACACAGAAATGCAGTTGTGAAAAATTTCCACCAGACATTCCCAGTGAGGTTACAGGATTATTTTTTTTCTATGTAAGTATTTAAGAGACAGAATGAAGAATATCACACCATGTTATAAAAAAACCCCAAAAAACCCCAAACCAAAAAAGCAACAACAAAACAAGTCAATGGGAATTCTAGGTCAGCAGAATGTCACCAGGAAGGACGACATTGTCCCTGATATCAGAGAACACCAGGGGATGTGTAATTAGAAAAGAAGCCACAAGGTCTTTGCTAGCCTCCATTTGCAGTCTCCTCAGAAGGACAGAAACCCAAGCAGCGTTTATTCTCTTGATACCGTGGGCTGTTGCTTTCTCAGGAAGAAAAGGGTCACCTACCACCTCACCAGCACCATTTCCTGCCTCTGCTGAGGCTGCCCAGCGAAGCGAGACCTGGCTGGACTTCTGAGATTTAAGGATCACAACACAAGCTGCAGTGCCGCTAAAACAATAGTTTCTTCACAGCCTGAGTGAGGATGTCTGACACAAGAGCCGCACAGCACAACAAAGAGACAATTAACTTAGTTAGCAGATGAGTGAGGTGACAGGGATTGGCTCAGACATTATTGCTCTCACTTCCATAAGCCCTAATTTTGGAAAAAAAGAGACAGTTTTGACCACTACCGCTACATATTTCCAGTATGACTACCTTCTTGTAAGAGCTGCCAAGTCTACCCGCTTATTCAAGCTTCACTGGTATTTCTTGCTCTTCCCTAAGGCTCCTCCAAATGTCCAGACACTTTCTAGGAACGGGGTGGCGTGGGGCGGCCACTCTGCGCAGCCAGCAGCTGCCCTTGGTTGGCTGGGTCAGCGGCTGGAGGAAGCGGTTTCCTGTTTTGCTGGTGCTCAATGCCACTTAACAATAGGGGGAAAGAAAAAACTGCAGGATCTAAGCACAGCAAAACTGTTTTCTACATGAGCTGTCCGCCTGCCTCCCCGCTCTGCCCCGGCCGCCCCCCACCTCACGTGCCCACCCCGGCCAGTGCACGGCAGCGGAGGAGAGGAGGCAGAGGCACTTGAGGCTGAGGTAACGAGGGCTCAAAGGCATCTCTGCCATATAAATGGCCTGGACCCCTTGGCAGCAAGTCTGAAATAGCAGCTGAATATTACTAGTTCGTGTCTTTCCTCCTGCTTCCCATGAGGGAGAAAACGAGACCCATGTGCAAGTGCTTCTGGAGCATCACTGTCAGCAAAAGTCACTCATGCCTTCTTACAACACCTAAAACATCTCATCCGTCCTAGTAGATGGTTTTCAGCACCGTTCTAAGATAACCATTTGCAGCCGTGGTCAGTTCATTAGGGCGGGAACAGCATTGGCAGAGATTCCTCACTCTGCCTTTCTGAACAACATCCTTCTCCTCTAATGGTTTGCTCGGTGCCAAATCCTTAATCCTCTCCTATCAGCTCACAGAGTGCCCTTACTCTCCTACTCTCCTCCTACTGCCTACACGCTCAGGCAGCATCCCTTGCCACCATGCCGGAGTTTGGCTCGCTGTCCGTATCCAAATCCTACCTCGCTGACTGGTCTTGTTTTTCAAACGCATCTTCTGAGGTGAAGGGTTGCAGGGGGTAGCTCTGTAAAGCGGATTAAACTGAGCATTGTAACTGCAACTGGAGTCACTCGGAAACAGGAAGCGAAGGTACCCAAACTGTAATCTGAGACTGTTGCTATCCCTGTCCCTTTATTTGTGCCTCCCCCTCTGTGTTTCTGAATACATGTTGTCTTCAAACTCCCGCAGAGCAGCAGACAGCAGCCCCAGGCAGATTGGAAGTCACAAGCTCTTTGTTAGTGCTCAGGCTATAGAAATCCCAGGTGAGTCACCCCTGCTTGCAGTAGCAGGTAACCCGGCCGTTGCCAATCAAACTCACAGAGCCTTAAATGCAACCCTGCCAAGGAAATTCTCAGAAGCAATGCAGGTATTATAAATGCAATTCCTTTGTTATTGCCTGTAGCCTTAAAAACCTGTGACAATTGAGTCCTACAGCTTTTAAAGTTCAGGAGTGGCATTGCTTGAAGATATGGCATGCAAGTATTGCACTAGGTTTACAGAACAGTGTGCCAGAAACCTCCACATCAAAGGATTTCTTTTGTTGGTTTGGTTTTTTTTCCTATTTAAGGGAAAATTCACCTAAGAATCCCACCTGTTGGGATTGGGTTT
The DNA here is from genome assembly GCF_028858705.1 of Grus americana. NCBI lineage: Eukaryota > Metazoa > Chordata > Aves > Gruiformes > Gruidae > Grus > Grus americana. The sequence continues at coordinate 34,781,783 of NC_072856.1, read as the reverse complement.
GTTGGTTTTGGTTGTTGGTTTTTGGGTTGTTTTTTTTTCCAGACAAGTTGTGATTGGGTTATAGTGCCAGTAAAACCCAGGAAAATTTCCAGGACTTAAACTGCCAGGCACATGGTGAAGTTTTGCATAGAGCTCAGTCAGTGAAACATAGTAATGTAGGGCATCTGTCATGCTTAAACCTTACCATGACCCAACGGTGTTTTATCATCATCTGAACACAGCAGGAGAGCTAGAACTCCATTGAACTCCACTGGAGGAAGAGTGGTCTAAGTCTTTATGAAGAACATCACAAAAAGAATATGTTCAAGACCAAAAAAAAAAACCCTCCCACAAATCCTAGGATGAAACTGGCTGCATCTACACTAAAGGTTTACCTAACATTGTTTTGCAATCAAGGTATGATATTCTCTTCGCTTCATCTTTTCTTTTTGTTTTCCCAGACAAGATTGAAGAGTATCATTAACGCAGTTTTCTCAGAAGGCAGCTCTTGTCTGTCATACGTGTTTATATATACATGCCTACTGTGTGCCATCTGGGAAAATCCCATAGCGCTCTTGAGGGAGGATAAAGAGCACAGGGATGAGCAGTGGCATGGAACCAGCTACACATGCAGCAGCCGTGTCTTGAATGTTATGTTGCACTCAGTGCTGTTAGGACAAGTTAATTACCAGGTTAGAGGAAGATAATCAGCATAGGAAACAACATCATTATTCAGCAAGACATCAAATGCTATCTCAGGTGCCTGTTACTCTTGCTCGACCAGTTCAGTTATTACCAGTGTATTAGTCATCTGACCACACTGAACATCAATCTTTCACTCCTCATTACGCACTCAACTACAAGCTACAGTATAGGCTTGCTCTATCCTGCAATTACAATACATAGCTGTGCTATAAAATCTCTTATGTCTAGAAGTCAGATTCAGAAACAAATTAATTAATTGCACTTTCTCCACTTCTAGGTTAAGATAAGATTTTCTTTGCTACTTTTCAGTAAAAGGCTCTGCTTTTTCCATAACACAAATGGTTTGCCATAATAAGCAGCTTGTCAGCAAGAAACTCTTCATACAGAGGCAGGCAACAGGCATTTTATCATCACAGGGCGCCTGATTATCAGTATTATAAAGTTATCTTTTGGCAGAGAAGTCTTGGCAGCAAACAGCCTCTTCAATCTGAAAGAGATTAGCAGTTCTGCACCAGGCCAGTGCCGAAGTGACAAGTCAGCCTCCCGGTGCGTGCCGTGGCGGAGCTGCGCGGGGGACGCACCCCTCTCCACGAGTCGAGTGCTTTTCCATTCGGCTTGGCGACAAGGGTAGCACTTCATGCCTTTCAGAGGCCTACAAATTGAAATGCTGGGTTTAAATTGGATGACAAGATTTATCAGATGGCAGGCGTCGGGGTGGCCTTTGGACTGTTTGAACACCAGGTTCTGGAGAAAGCTGGTATTTCGGTGGCTCTGTAAATAAGGATTTCCCTGCTCTGTGGAGGACAGGACTCCAAACCTGGTTCCCCAAATTCTCACTGCTTGGGGATTGATAGTGTGATCCTCCTATGGACCAGGTATGCAGCCTGGCAGGAGAATGCATCCTGGGACAGGTCTTGCCCTCATGGGTGCTGCAGTTAGACAGTGTGGGTTCAGAGAGGCACCACAGAGACAACCCTGCCCCGGCTGAGGAAGATGCTCCTTCTCCCAAGAGTGATTTTGCCACATTCACCCTTTTCTTCTTCTGTTTTCCCATGTACACTATTTCAGGGGTGTTTCAATTCCTTTTTTCCTTCAATTTTTTCCCTCTCATTCCCCTCTCTCTTGTCTCTTCCCCATCAGTCACTTCTCCATCACCAGTTGCCATTCTTCGCTACCCCCTGTCGTGTACCTGGCCATCACCGGGGATGGTTTTTGCTAAGCAGGGCAGTGACTTCACTAACACAGGGCTCGCCTGCCCCCGCCCCCGGTGCGAGCCATCGCGCTAATGCCAGGCCTGGGGTAGCCACAGCGCAATCCAGCTTGGAAGGTGAATCCTTTTGTTATTCAAGACAGGACAGTTCTTACATCGTAGAGATGTGAGAATAAACAGCCTTTGCGGAAGGGAGAGCCGCTGCGCTGCTTATGGTGCAGCATGGTGTTTTGGTGACACGGGTTACTGTAGGAGCTAGGCGCTCCTATATGGAACAATGGTGCCCTTCCCAAAGCGCTCACAGTTTAAGTGACTGTCACAAGCTAAGCCTGCTCAAAATCTCTAGTGAAAGCTGCCGTGCATTCAAAGAGCAAGTTGGGGAAGTCCCACTCTCTGCAGAATGAAAGTCCCATCTCCCCGGGTGAGAAAGAAGACGTGTATCACTTTCTCTCCTTTTCTCCACTGTTTTGCTGCTGGCGGTAAGCTACAAAACAAACGCAGGATTTCAGGGAACATTCAATCTGCAGCTTGTTCTCAGCTGATCCTGTTGCAGGGAGCAAGTTCCTGGCTGATTCACGAGCAGTAAAAATAAACACAGTCTGGGGAAGGCAGGGAGGAGGGAGGGAGACTGGTGGGTACGGAGGAAAAAGTAGGAGCTACAGCAGCTGGTGTTTTCTTTGCTGGTTCTTTTCAGAGGATTTAGGCAGGTTGGAGATGTAAGTGATTAATGGAGAATGATAACACCTCACCCCCCTCCTCCTCCTGGAAGGAACACGAGTCTTTATGCGTATCGCTGGTCTCTCAGCTTTAACCTTTCTAAGATTTACACACTCCATCCACTCCGATGCAGTGCTGTGGGGCTGACAGCACATCTGGGTGTATTAACTGTACGCTCTGCGGTTTTTACAAATGCTTAGGGTTTGTTCTCAATGTTTGGAAACGCTGCACTCAAAGCCCTGAGACTTCCCCCACGGAGCTGACCAGACTGAAGACGAACTGCCACACAAACTCGAGACTAGGGGGGGTTTTTTCTAGCCTCTTGTGTGCTTAGACTAAAGGGCACAGCTAGGTATTGCTGAACCCCAGTAAAACGTGCCTCCACAATGGCTCCCAAAGCACATTTGGGAAGAAGGTACAAGTAGCAGAAATCCTTTTCTGTCCCCCTCCATAGCTATATGTCAGCTGCTTTGCCAAGTACGTCTAGGGATGCCGCCCTCGGCTCTGCTCAAGGGTGATCGTATCAGGGCATGCTTCTTCTCTGCTGCATGGTTAAGAAGTCTGCTTTCTTCTTGCCTTTCTTGGGCTGGAGAAAAACGTCCAGCAGAAATAGATGGGCAAAGGTGCAGGCATAGCTTCTGCCATTGATGAAAAGGACTTGCAACAGAAGTTTCGTGTTGTAACTTAAGGAATGACGTTCCCACCAGGAACAGCATAAGACAAAAGTTAAGGAGCTTTTATTATTCACTTGTCTTAAGCAGGGCTGATGGAGGCATAATAATGATAATGTTGATAATAATAATAATAATAATATACTAATGAAATTTGCTGAAGGTGAGATGTCTCATCAACAGAGAGGACGACTAGAATATCAGGAAAAAATTACTCCAAAAATTCACAGCGCAAAAGGTCATACACCTAGGCAGCAGGAATTCCTGCTGTAAAGATGGGGACGCAGCATTTGGAAGAAACAGTGGTGAAGAAAGACCAAAATGTAGTCATCCATTACGGGGTAACTGAGCCACCAGTGTGACACAGCCATGGAAGAGGTAAATGCAGTCACAGGATGTATTAGACAAGATGCATTAGCTGATTAGAAAAGCAATACCGGCATTGTGTAAGGCAGTATCAAAATGTCATTCAGAACAACATATACAGCGCTTGTCACCCATATTTACAAAAAAGATAGACCAGAACAACTGATGATCAGGGTCTGTCTTGGAGGACTGTAAAAGAAAGCGATTTATATAGCAACAAAACAAGAATGGATGAGCAGGGACAGGAGCCTTTAAATATGTCAGAGGAGAAAACAACAGGGAGAGAAAAGTAATTATTTAAACTAAAGCATGACCTTAACACAAGAACAAGATGGTATAAAATAATGACTAGGGGAACAAGCTTATATAAAAAATTTCCATTAAATTTAACAAGGGGAAAATAGAGAGCAAGCTTAGGATAGAGCTTCACAAATTACTAACAATGTTTTATGATGTGGAAGGCCCAGTCAGACCCTTTCCATCCGAAGTCCTGGCGTGGACTTTATAGATGCGTATGCATTAAGAACAGCATGGGTGTTTACTCAGGGGGTGATTTAATTTTTAAAGATCAGGACAAGACACTGTGAGGTACTGGGGATGAGAACTGAGACCTGTCATATCTCAGTCCCTAATTGAAATCCAGACAGGCTGAGTGTGGCTGAAGGAGAATTAGTGCTTTATCACCCGACTGTTCGTTGGTAGGTTCTTTGGAAAATGAGCTGCTGTGCAGGTCCTAATGAGTGGTTTTCCGTGTCATGAAATCACTGCCGCCAAAAGTGGTGATGGTGGTAAGTTTTGCAAGCAATCTTTCCAGAAATGCCAAAGATTGCCGGGACAGGGAGAGAGAGCAAGCCAGTAGCTGGGTGCAGCGTAGTGGAGGGCGGTGGGTGGAAATCACGCAGCCATGAGCTGATGTTACCTGCCCTGGGCACAGAGAAGGACCCAGGTCCCTACGACTGCCGGCAAAGCGCTTGTTCATTTGACTTCCCCGCTGAAAACACAGACCAAGACCAGAGTGAATGGCAGTGCCCTCTTACTGTCCCACGGCTGGCGGTGTCTGCCGTGACCTGCCTGTGGGGCACACGCAGTTACGCATACTTCCCATTGCAGGGCCCTGATTTTTACGAGAGCATGAACTATGTGCAGGCAGGTGGTGCTGGGCATGGATGTCCCACTCCCCAGAGCACACCACCAGCACCACGTACTTGTCTCGTGGTGTGGGCCGGGGCGGGAGGAGAGGAGGCCTGGTAAAGGCTGAGCTAGTCATGAGCACACTGGAGTTTCCTTCAGTTTTACGATCCAACACTGGCTTTTGCCAAGACAAGTGCTGGCACATCCCGCAGCGAAAGGGAGGGGGAGCGCAAGGGAGACGAGGGAGCGGGGTGGAGAGGGAGACCAAGAGACAAACCATTATCTTTTTTTCTACTATGCTGGTCCTGTGAGATAGGGGGGAATTTATAATGCACGTACATACTCCAGGTTTTTCAAGGGCTGCCTTTAGCTGTATATCAAATTTCCCGGGGTCAAATGTTTATGCATTTTGTCTACACGAGTAAAAATGTGCATTTTTAATAGGGAGTGACTGATCACATGAGTGAGCCAGAGTGCAATACATGAAAACAAAGGCAAGACTCTTCACTTCTGCTGTGAGGTTAGCTAAATGGTGTAGGCTTTGTGACCCATCTTGACCAGAACTGGTTTATCAGTCAGACCGCAACACCTTGACTGCATTGCGTTCTTACTTCCGAACAAAACCAAACCACCTCGAACAACACCTGATGAGACTTGTTTATTAGGTTTATACCGGTTTTGAGAATTCTTACATCTTTTGATATGTCAGCGCTTTCCCCGACTCAGTCTGCCCACATCACTCGTTTAACCCACCAGACGCTGCAGTTGCAAGCAGCACACCACATATCCATACCACACATGTGTAAATGATGCTGTAGCCATACTGGTGAAGGGCGCCCTGCGGAGAAGGGCACTTCTGTCCAGAAGGGCACTCTGCAGAGAAGGTCTTGAACACAACTGAACTCCCTGGCTATCTATAAAAAGCGATGTAGCACTTCTAACTAAGTTTTGAAGGAGTAATGTACTCAGATCTTTAATATTGAGAGGAAGAGGTGAAATTAGAAGAAGATTACAGCATAGAGAGCTGTTTACTTGCTTTCAGAAAATGAGAAATCCCAAGCACCATTTGGATGCACACTGCTATAAACTATGACTACAGACCACTGAACGCGGGGTATTATCCAAGCAGGTTTTTACCCAGTTCCTTTTCAGGAGTCACCCCACCATTCCTATGTAAGGTGAAGGAAGGGTCGCTGCTTCAAAACACAGACATTGCCTATGACTCATCTTTATTGAGCAAGTTTTAGGAAACAAGGTGGGATTTCTTCTGCTAAAGCCAGAAGTCCTATTAACAGCCTACAGGGAAAATGAATAAACATCTCTCACAGAGTAAACTAACTGCTTCTCTCACTGGTCCTGCTGTAGGCGCTGCCCCCGAGGTACACAAAGACAATTTTGTTATTGTTTATTAACAGCCTGTCTCAGAGTTGATGGGGAGATGCTTCCCATGAGACAGCGAGCCCTGCAGCCCTTCAGGCTGCTCAGTTGCCCTGTGTGGACGGAGCATGTAGTAGACCCAAAAAGCCTTGTAGCAATCCCCATGATGGCTCAGCTCTGTCTCCTCCTGACCCCCGAGTTGCCCAGTGCTAGCTGCTCCTTTTCCACGCTCAGGCCAGTTCAAGCTCTCTCTGCTCAGAACTGCAATACATGGGGTCTTTTTGTAGCTGCCCTTAAAACAGACTCACGTGGTCTGTCCCAGCTCAGCTTCAAGTGTCCTTCTGGGTAACCTACTGCGTGCTACACAAACACAGGAACTTGCCAAATTACCAATTCAGCAAAGAGCAGGCTGAGGTGTGGGCTCTTAGATACGGAGGATTTGCAAGAGCTGACAACATGCTTGGCACAGCACAAGGCACTAAAGAAGACAAAGCCCAACCTCAGCGTGAAACCGTACCCGACTCCCATGTGTGTTTGTATAAGGCAGGCAGCTCTTGAGGACAGTGTCGTGCTTTCGTGTGTGTTTATACAGTGCCTAGCACAACAGAGTCCTAATCCAAACCGGAGCTCTTAAGTATCACAGTAATGCAAATTAAATAACGCTAATAACACGCTTTCTCCCTGTGCTCACCAGGTCAGGCACGAGGGAAGGACCCTTGTTGTCCTTGCTGGGAAGGACCAGGGCTTCACACCAAGCTGAGACGCATTTTCAGGATAACCTCAGTTAGCGACTTACTGCCCATCAGCCGAGCTGCACTGCCTGACCTGCCATCACGTCTCCTCCTGAGAGGTGAAACATGTTAGTTTATACCCAAGAGAAAAGTTAATGTCATTTATCTTGTGTTTGCCCCAGCTAAAAGCACGTGTTTGTACAATTACCAGGGTTCAGCTAACACTGGTATTTTAGCAAGCCACAGCAACTTGGCTGTGTCAGACTCTATAGGGCCTTTTTTTTTTTTTTGAAAACAGATAAAATGGAGTTGGTAGAAGAAAAAAGCTTTCTGCAGACATTTGCTGAAAGAGCTTTACCTAGTACTTTATAAAATAGTCAGTGCGAGTTGCTGTCACAAAATTTAACAAAAAAATTAGAACTTCTAGCAATATATTGCTGACTCCAAAAGAAAGTATGTTTCAGTCATTTCCATCTTTAATCCATTCTTTAATCCAACCTTATTAGTTGGCCCATTTCCCACAAGCAGAGTGCTGTACAGCAGGTAATCCTACAGCCGTAGATGTAAAGCTTGTAACAGAGTTCACCTCCTGCCATGAAACTGCGTTATGGTGAATGAAAGCTAAGGATCTGCACGTGAGTGTGCATTTCACCTCTTCTACTTACAGGAGGCAGGGAAGAAATATTAAAATAATTAAACATGCACATCTACATCATTAATTGATAACAAAATTTTACTAGAAATTTGGCAAACAATATTTGACCCCTCGTTGAACTTGGTTGACAGCAGAAAACCACCTTCACAAATAATATCAGTCACAAAAACATAATTAGATACATTATCCCCAAGTAATACAGAACATAATGTGTATAAAACAAATGTGCAGCATTCAGATAATTGCATCCAACAGAAGTCTTCAGTTTGCTGTTCATGTAAGGGGGATATCGTTTGAGAAGAAGAGTCCAGATACTATACAAGATGAGCATTGCCTTTTAGCACTGCAAAGGTTTAAATAGGTTTAAGAAGGGAAGCAAGACTGTAATTTTGCTTATCAGTGACAGCTTTTTGGAAGGTAAATGTTGAGAAAGATGAGCAATACTGGGATAAGATTAAAAGCATGTCTCTTGGTAGGCCATTTGTTGGTGAGTTCTGTAGGTAAATGCACTGGGTTAATGCTCTCTTTCATATTGTAACAGTATCCTCAGTGGGATTTGCTTCCTCGGCTGCTCTCGGTGCCCTCCCCCAGCGCTGTGAAATGAGAAATGCAGTGTTTTTAATGACTGGAGCAGGAGGGATCTTGTTATTGCGGCTGCATCACCCCTCCAGGACACAGTTCAGTAGAAGTTTGTCATGTGGCTGAGCAGAAACGATGAATGCAGGTTTTATGAAGTTCATTCCCCAAATACAAAGGAACGGGAGAAAAAAAAAAACCCACCACATTCATGGCTACAGGCTGCAAGAGTACACAGTTCACAGCCTGAGCTCTACATTGATCACTGTCAAACTCCTGGGCCGCAATGCACCTGCGAGCTCTCCCCCACTCCCTGAGCAGCAAGCCCTTACCTGCACTCCCACCTCCACTCGCAGCATCTCCCCCATTACGCGCCTCCTCCTTGCTCACCCCTCTTCTTTTCTAGCTGGGGGCATTCGGTGCTTTAGTGTCCCCCTGATACCTACCTTGGATCTGGGGAGAACTAAATCACCCCTCCGCTTAGAGGCAAGGGGATATTCACCAGTTAATACACACCCCCCTCCGCTTGTTTCTTCACAGCCCTACTGCCCGTTGCCTCCCTCACCTTGGGTATTGCTTCATTTCCTGTTTGCTCCCGGCAGCCACCTCCTTTGCTGAAACTCTGTGCTATTATGCAGGCTAATATCAAACAGGTGGAAGAGGTAAACATTAAAAAAACCCCAACAACCCAATATGTCCTTCCTCTCCTCAATGGGCACGATGATATTGTCAGGAAATGGGTAACAGCTGCAGGTGCTAGAAATGAACTACATGTATAGGAAGGTCTGGAGTCTGTGTGTTGAAAACACATAGGCAGATAATATTTACTATGAATAGGTTATTTTAAATGGATAAGCACTAATACAAAGTTTCCTTGGAAAAAACACCCCATGCACACTCCTTCTGTAACAGCAGCCATCGTGCTGTTCGACCGAGCCCCCCGAAATGAGGGGGTCTTGGGGCAGCCATGTTGGCTCCCCAGTGACGGCACAGCCCCCCAGCACACATCGCAGGGCTGAAACCTGGAATGGGAACTGCCACCCCACTGCCTCCCTGGCCGAGACCTTATCCTGATCTCTCCCCATGCGTGTGTCTCTGCGGGATTTTGGGGCTTGGTTGCAGGAAGGATGTGGCTGTACCGGGGAAAAGCAAATGCCCTCCTGCTGTGGCGGGTCCATACGCAAGCCTGCATGTACCTACGTCTGCGTGTGCTGGTCCGATCTGACTGTTTGATGTTCATGAATGCACCAAATGCTGGGCTTTATAGGTTAGGCACTCAGCTTAACAGTTTTGCTACCTGAGCTGGATCATTTAGTTTGTTGACATCTATGTGAAAGTAACCAAAGGCATTCTCTTCCCTACAAGGAAGGCAAACAGGGCATGGCGATCTCAGGAGTTGCTCCCTTGGCTTTACTTGTTTGCTCAAATCTGGGAAACCATATCCCTGAGCCCATTTCACCGGCTTTCTTTTGGAAATCAGTATCATTGTCGGCTGTCAATAACTTACTCCATTTACCGCTCTTAGCTACTCAGGAGGACACAGCAGAGCCTAAGCCGGGTAAGGTTACTGCGTGATAACAGCAATTCTTAAAGGGTATACTGAGGCTCTCCCTAGACAGTGACAAGCTTTGGATTTCTTATAGAAACAGGCGATTGTGTCTGTGTGTTTGTGCCTGCTGCGTTGCAGACTCTCCCCCTCTTCTCCTCCGCGGGTCTGGCTCCCCAGCCCCAGCCCCAGCCCCAGCCCAGCGGTGGTGGAGCTGAGCGGCTGTGGGCACTTGATGCTGATTAAATTCTGCTGACTGAGGAAGATGTCAAATTCTACCCAAAGCAGAGAGCCGCCAAGGAAAAGCTGCTTTTCTTTGCTTTTGACAGCTGGAGCCATGAATTTAAGCAGAGGTCTCACCTTCAGGCAAGTCAACAGCTGGGCAGGGAACAGTCTTTCTTAAAGAGAGAGTGCGCTGTATTTTCTGGAGTTCAGTGTTGCCAGGAGGTGAACGAGTTGAAGTGCAAGAGAACATTTATGTAAAAAACCAGGTGCAGCTGGGTTTTTAATTGTCTTTTTTTTTTTCTTTTACTAGAGAAGGACCAAGTAAAAAACAAGAAAGAGGAAATGAAAACACAGTCTTAATTCCCACCCTTGGTGTTTCTCATCTTCCATTTCCCCTGCAAGGAGGAGATGCAGCCCACGTCTGTACGGGAAGTTCCCAAAGTCCTTTCCCTAAGAAGATCATGCACTGCATTACATTTACTTTTACATTTGTGCGCCAGCCACACTGCAGGAATCGGTGGCTCTGCTGACCAGTAATGGGGTCTGTAAGACCTTTCCCTGTTTTTAAACGCATGCACAAGAGCCATCCAAAGCTCTTACTACTGAGGACCCTTCGTGATGTGACACCTGCGCTCTCAGCTCAGTGGGAAGTGGGTGGGTGTTCCCATAACAAAATATCACTGCCATAACTAAATGCCCATCCCTGCCAGTTATTAACTGGAGGTATCACCTAAGAGACCGAGGGCTGAATGGTACCAAAATATAATTAGGCTTCACTCCCACACGATACTTGCTGTCTTCAAAAGAGGAACTTTGTCACTGCAGGGCCAGGCTTTGTGATACTGAATTTTCAGCCCCATGGAGCAGAAGCCAGGACCCTGAGGAGGTTCAGACCTCCTAGGAGGCAGGGACAGACACAGCTCTCATCTAAGTGCAGAGGGAAGTATGTAGCGCAGTTGCATGGCCACTGTCACATCACATAATTCATGAGTGTGCGATATCTTAGCAGGTGCAATTGGCCCAAAGTGTGAAATGCGGTGAAGCCCTGCTATTGCCCTTTCCTACCCTGCTGCCCCCCCATAAAGCCACAGCTGCTTAGAGTACTCTGGCCACTAGTCAAGAGGTTTGGGGTACTCCCAAGCTCTCCTGTTGGAAAGACAGCTTTAGGAAAGAATTAGAAATAAGTTGGACCAGAAGGAAAGTCTGTAACTCTGTTTAGTTTGCACTCAGGTGGTAAGGGACATCCTGGGCTCCACATGCTGTTTAGGACTTTATGCAATATCTGCTTAGTGCAAAATGCAGAAGCAATCCTGAGGCAGGGCGAGGAAGCCAAAGCTGTGGCTAGGCGAGTGCCCCAACCAGCAGGCATCATAGCCATGACCGCTTCTCTTCTCTCTGACATAGTGAATCCAATTTTCTTTCCCTTCCCTGCTGGAAGACCTACAAGAGGAGAAATGTCCCACCCCAGTCTCTCCTCTGATCATTAGAACACCTTCTAGGGAGGGAGGAAATGTGAATTTCAAGCCTTTCAGAAGTGAATTATGTCCATCTCCCCAGTACCTTGGAAATATGAAATGAGAACAGGACAGCGCTCCCCTTGATTAGGATGGAAGAAGTCCGAATGGACTTTTAACCATGTTTAAGACTGTCACTTACTTTGTGGCATCTGGTCTATATCCTGGGAAGACTGCCACAACACAGGATCATCATCATCATCGTCACTGTTGCTTTGAGAGAAAAAAACCCAACAAACAGAAGCAGGCATCATCGTCCAGCCCAACAGGGAAAAGGAGGGAAAGGTAGAGAGAATAAATGTTTTGTGTCTGGATCTCCATTGACCTTCAATGTGGGGTAGAACTCGCACCTCTCTGACCTACAAACACCAAAGTGCTAGTAAGCATGTGTAGATACTGAGTGCTTAAATAGGATTTTTTGATGTTAAAAGTTGAAACACCTATTGAAAGTAGGTATTTGCAGAGTTAAGCAGTAGCTGAGGTAATCAAAGTTAAAATTTAGGCTATAGGCACCAAAACTCCATCCAAGTCCCAACCTAAATACAGTCAGGCCTTCTTTGGATTTAGCCTGGTCTGTTCAAGCAATTTTTCCTAAAATTTTTAATCTTTCCACCAGTGGTAGGAAAAGTGGAAGCTCTTGAAAATCAGTGATTGTAAATGTGTTATCTTATGTATCAAACAGACAAGAACGCAAACAAAAAATAGTTTTCATGACTATTTTGTTACCATGACATAGAGGGTAGATAAAATTCCTCTTCTGCCATCATTCCAACTTACTACCACCCTAAACCCTTGCTGAAACTTGTGCCAAATCTAAGCTTTCAAATGTTTGTAAGTGCAAAGGCATTTGGAAACCCTGCAGAAGTTATATTTCAAGTAGAATTGAAAGACAGAGGCTACTTTCTGCTCTGCTTGAAAGCAAGAAGGCATGGAAATCTGGTGCCAGACTTCTTTCGTACCAGATTTTCTGCCTAGTTTTGCAGCCTCCTGCTGTTCGGGTGGGGCTCTGTAAAAGCGGAAACTTGGATGGCTAAGTATTTTTCTGAATCCCATTTTTAAACGCTTAAAGAGCATCCACCTTCACCATCTCAAGTAAGAAAGATCCTGGGTACAATCGAAACCAGCCAAAGACATGAAATGAAAAAGCAGTTTGTTGTGAGCGTTGCGCTAGAACTGCCAGCTTTGTGATTTTAGAAGAGAAACTTAACCATCAGCACATCGTGACATTTTTGGTGTGATGCATGATGATGTGTGGGTGGGTTTCAGTGCCACATGTTGTTATTTCAATGCCTTACCATCGTCAGGGCTTATTGAAGCGTTGCTGGGTTTTAGCAGAACATCATTATCTCCTGCAGCAGCTTCAGCTCAGCCAATCCTGCTAGGTTCACAGATATTAAGTGTATAAAAAAAAATCTACTTTGGCTAGATTTGCATCTTAATATTCTAGCAAACCAGATAACTGGAAGCAATTTCATAGAAAATGATTTTAAAATGTAGTTTATGTATGCATTCATACTGCAGGCCTGACTCTCACTTCATTCTTTTCAGAGAAGGGAAACATGCCTTGTTACTTTTGTAAATAATCATGCAGTTGTCATTTCAGACAGTAATTGTAATTAAAGAACATATTAGAAGAATCCAAACAGACAATTTTCTTCCAGAAAGATAAAACTTGTCTAAAAAAATATCAATTATGAATTATTCTTCTAATTCCCAGGTACCTTATGGGCCCCAAGAATGACCCTGCTGCACCTTTCTGTCAAGGAGAGATGCAAATAATATGATTAGCTTGTTGAAAAAATGGATCAGATCTTGCAATACTGGGGTAAATATCAACTATGCCTTCCAGACAGACAGCTTTAAACACTAATGGAAGTCATAGGATGAAGGCTTTCCCTGCCACATTGAAAATACAGGCGACACAATGCACGAACCTAGCTGAATTTGAAGGACAATACAGAATATTTAGTCTGTAGTCATTTAAGCTAGGATCTGTTAAGCATAGTTGTGTAGCTTCCCACACAGGCTGTGTCCTGAAACTGTGCTGAGATTATTTTATCCGCGTGAAGGACCTCGGTGTCCCTATTACCAGGAAATAGTTAATATTCTTTCCCACTGGGGCCCACATGCACCTGCACAACTGTGGTGTGTGGTTTCTCCTTGCAGCTGCATCTGTGACTCTGCTGCTGCCTGTGTAGAGGTTTTAAAGTGTAAATGGAGAGCCGGTGAGGCTACCCTTCAGTGGTAATGCAGCCTCGAGGGCTGCTGCAGAAGCAGTGAAACCACCCTCTGAGTAAAGAAGTAGTTTCAGCAAAGCATGTTTCTCAGCTGTTAATATTATATCCCGTCTTACTGTGGAAAATTCAATGCATATTATAAATACCAGTTAATGGTGTATCCTCACAATGCCATTCTGGAGTTGCTGTCTATTATTACCTTGATTTTTCCAGAGGAAGAAAATGAGGCTGTGATACCTTAACTAATTTTCCTAAGGTCACCGAGAGCAAGCCTGTGGCAAAGCCAGATACACGATGCCGATCTTTCCCAGCCCTGTAGTTTGGCTGCTCAGCCACTCTGCTGTTCCCTTAGTTTGCTATCTGATTTCCTCGAGCAAAAGGAGGACTATTTTTGTCCCAACTGCTAAAACCCAGCATTCACAATATCTGCTCCTTCTCAGGAATGAGAAGATTATGGGGGTCAGTAGTCAGAAGAGAGAGTTATCAGCTAGCCCTGGGCTCCAGGAGCGGTGATTAGGATCATCTGTTATTAACCGCAGGCGCATGCTCTGGAGCAGAAGTGCTCAATTCTCCTCTGCATTCGAGATCTGTCTGGTGTGAGGGTGATATATGGGAGGGAAGAGATTGTGTTCGCTGATTCTACAAGGTGATGTGATTTAGAGGAGCTAGACGGTTGTTTTACTCCGTTCCCGTCATGTGATCCCCTCAAGGCTCGTATACCACTGAAGGATCGCCAGAGCCAAAGGACTGCTTGCCCTTTGCACTCCTCTTTTGCACCGTTCCTTCCCCCAGCGTGTTCCCCATGGTGTGGTGGGAGAGTGACAACTGGCACACGGCCAAATCTGCTGCTTTTGGGCTGATGGAGATTTTTCTCCTCTAGGCAACATTTTTTAAGCCAAGGATTTTAGTGTCAACCTCGCTTTTAAGAGAGTGTGTGCTGTTATCTTTAGGTTTACAACTTTCTGAAAAGAAAAGGAGATTTATAGTAAGGAATTGAGAGTGCATATGCGCACCTTATCATGCAAGACAGGCAGATAAACGTAGCTACACAAAGAATTACTGCATGCGGTTGTTGGTGCGTGGTTGCATGGGGAGTTTTACTTCGTGTTCACGCACAAAGCTGCTCGTTTCAAGCAAAAAGACTACTGAGGTGAGAGATCATGTAAGTGGAAAGAGATGCTGGCTGTGTTTTTGGTGTGTACCTTTTGGTGTAAAAATTCTCCCTGTCTGCTCTAACAGTAGCTGTATTTAGGTTAAAAACACAAAATGTCTCAGCATAAATCACTGAGGTTTTTCTTTCTTTCAGAGACAATTTCCCCCCTTCCCCCCCTTCTTGGCTTTGTTCTATTTAGCCTAAAATAAGTCTCCTGATTTTTTTGTGAGTAGGAAAATCCTATCGCTCTGTTGCGCAGCAAGTGACCCTCACTTCGTCTGGTTTAGAAGAACAAAAGTTTAAGGAAAGATTCCCGGGAAATGTCTTATTACTGCCACAGCCCTCAACCTTGATAAGAACCCCATCGAGCTGATATACCCACACCTACATAAGTAACAGGTGGCTCCTGCTCCCAAATGACCTGCTCCCAAAGAGAATGAGGCATTTTCTCACAATATTTAGATGCTATAAATATTTTGAAACTTCTGCTCAGAGTCTTCATGCACACAGTCAACCCCCCTGCTCAGCAGCAGCAGCTGCTCCCCCCCACACACACACACTCACTGCCTATGCTGTCTGAATGAATGGCCAGGCCACATTGCGGCAAGTTTAATTTGGAGGAAAGAAAACAGGGGGACAAGGCTTCATAGTCACCTGCCCTTTATCACACCCAGCATCCAAACATTAGAGCTTCCCTTAAGGAAATGAAGGATCCACCTCTGAATTTCTGTTCTGATACCCGGCACCTCTGAGGAGAGCAGCTTCGTCATTCGATGTCCTGGGCAAGCCACTCGTCTGTAGAAGCTTTTCCACTTTTTACAACTTATGCACAGGGACTCAACACTCTTGCAACTCTCCTGCAAATAAATACCCTCTGCAGGAGGCAAGAGAATCAGGGGTTTTTTTCTTTTTTTTTTCTCCCCTTTCATTCTATGTCTGGCCCATTTGAGGCAGAAGCCAAGCGCTTCAGCAGGAAAGCCGAAAAGCTAGTGAACCTTGTGCCTCAACTGTGGAGCACCTGGATCCAACATCTGTAACTAGCCAGGCTGCGTAAGAATTAAAAAAAAAAAAAGAAAGATTGCTCTACTAATGACCAAATCACAGTGGGAGACACCCAGCTTGGACACCTAGCTCAAGGACGGCCTCACAGCTGCGAGTTGTAAGGGGACAGCAGTCTCGTCCTCTGCTCTGGAGCTAAGGCACTTGGATGCTTCTGCGAGACTTGAGGCTAAAGGTTGCTTGTTGGCTGGCTTGGCGGCTCCTCAGGCCTTTGCCGGACTCCGAGGTTCCTCCTCTCTAGCACAGAGGAGCAGCCCTCCCGGGGCCTGATAGGGAAAGCCTCAATGCCTGAAGGTTGTGCCTCATCCGGGGCCTCCGCTTAGCTCTGCCTGGATGTCAGGTGCCACAGCAGAGCAGCCTTCACCCTTCGCATCCGCTGACCGGCGATCATGGCCTTGCTCCCCTGCACCTCAGCGATGTCACTTTTTATCTGTGCCCAGCGAGTTTCAAATCTGATATTAAATGCAATGAAGCCGTCTGCTTCTGGCCGTACTGAAGAAATTCATGCTACTACCAGTAACACCAAATAAGGCAATAAAAGACATTGCTTAGTTTGCACAACCTTTTATTTTCCTCCCTAGAACTATTTTTAGTTAAACAATTTTCTGCCAAAAAAGCTCTGTCTGTGTCCAGAACTGCCCTGGTCATCGGCGCTGTTACCAGGGACTCGAGCTTTATGGCCCTCATAACTCCGGAGGGCGAAAGGTCGAGCTGTGGAGCCTTTGTGTCAGCTCCACATTTCTCTTTAAACACATGTGAGAGACAAAGCTCCCCTGAGACCCCCATGGAAACTGCCTCCGGGGGAGGGGAGAGGGTGAGAGAGCACTGGCCTGGCAGATAAAAGCAACATCAAAAGGAGCAGGGAGCAGCTGTCCATCTGGAGAAGCAAACTTTTTTTTTTTTCTTCTTCTTTTAGGAGAAAGAGATTGTCTCAAAGGATAGTCTCAAAAAATTTTGCATGGAAGGAGAAAAAAAAAAACCAAACACAAACAACAACCCAACAACCAACCCACCGGCAAGGGGGAGGGCAGAAAAGCCCCCGCAGCAAACAGAAGGAGGTGCTGCTTGGCAAAAATCCCGGGCTGAATCATTTAAATCATTTTTAGTGCCTCCAAATGCAAGTCACTGCCTCTGTTTATAGAGTCACAGCGAGAGACCTGAAGAGAATACATTTCCCAAAGCAACATCTGAGCTCGGGAATGAATCAAAACTCACTTCATATGCTGCAAACCCCCTTCCCTCTGAGCAAGCTTTTCTTGCGTTGCTGCGTTTGGTGTCAGCCTCCATCCCCGCAAGAAAAAACCCACAGCTTGATGAGCAGATAGCTGAGTGTGTTTATGATAGGGAGGGTTCACTACAGGGGCCTTTCAGTAGGTGTAATTGCCAATAATAAACAGTCTGCATATAGGTAATTGTTGACCAACACACCAACATAGGTGTAATCCTTCAGTTTTCAAACTGACAAATTACACATCCTTGCCATCGGATTTACAGATACAAAAATCTCTTCTCCCAGGCTGTAACTACTAAAATAGTTACTCAAACACAAGTACCCACCCCAAAATCAAAATAAAACTGCAGTCAAACTCAACAAATTCAGCAGCAAATCCCAGTCTGCATCGTAAAAAGGGCCGACAGGGCTGCCTCCCACTCCCACCCTTGTTCGAGGGCTTCCCATCACATCTACCTGCACCTGAAGACATTTAAAAAGATGCTGACAATATGTTTCGCCTTTCAATATAGGTTGAAAATACCTTTTCAAAAACAGACAGTGAGTAATAGAAAAATCAAGAAAGTCTAATTCTCATTTTTCATCAATCCAACTTTTTCAGTATTGTGAATCTGAAGGTTTGAAATTATTTGAGTACTCAAGATGATGCCAGGCCGCAACTGTTGGAAACTTTTAACCTCTTCTTCAATGAGGTGAAGATGTTGCAAATGGCCTGTAACACATGTTTATCTATCCTGTGTGCCTCCTAACATGAGAATACCTAGCGGCTTCCCACACGTCCAGGAATGTACCCCATACCGAAGGGAGAAGGGATGAAGTGTGGGTGGAAGCCATGGCCAGAGGCAGGTACCTGGCAATGGCAGTCCCTGACACCTGTGGGGTGCTCACACGCATGCCTTAAAACAACTCAGCCTATGCAATAGCATGTATGCAGGGCTTTGGCATGCGTGGGAGGGCAATAGAGAGCACGACCCTGTTTGTGATTCACCCTGGGACACTCAGCACCTCTTCATGCCTGCCACAGCCTCCCGCAGTGGCACCTGGGGTGCTCCCAAAAGCCTGTGGTGACAGCCAAAGGGCAGGTGAGCGTGTCTGAGCATGTCCGGCACGCTCCGTGCAGGATATTGCAGCAGTGCTGCAGACCTCGCCAGCCTGGGGGAAGAGAGCAGGAGCCGTGGGGAGATCTCCTGGGAACTGGGCTGAGATGTCCTCCTAAGCAGTGCAGGGGGAGGGCAATGCTCCCACCCCATGCTGGCTGCTGTTATTTTAGCTGACTTTCAACAACAGGCACCTGTGGCACCCTGGTACACCTTGAAAAGCCGGAGACCTCCATCCGCAGTGCCATGGCTCCTGTGGCACCCTCCGGCCCCCAGCTCAGGCATCTCCTGCGCCGAGGGCAGAGCCATCCCCCGTGCACCTCGCGGATCCGACTCCTGCCTCACGCCTCCCCGCTGCTGGGATAATAAATACCTCACGCCTGAGCGCAGCGCGCGGCCGGGCTGCTCTCCCGCTCCCCGACGGCACGTCCAGGGGCGGCAGATTGGCAGGTTGCTGGAGGAGGAGAACCTCGCGGGCTGGCGGGCGGCCAGGCTGCCGTGGCCTCCTGCCACAGCCCCTGCATCTCGCAGGGCCAGCCTGCCAGACACGTCCCCCATCGCGTGACAGGCCACTGGGTTGTCTCACACGCTAGAAAAGATTTGAGCGGTCTGCCTCATCACCGAGAGGCCCACACAGGGTCCCCTTCACTGTCCTCACCCAGCCTGGGGTTTGGAGGGGCTGGCAGGTGAACTTCCTCCAGGTTTTGGTCCAGAATTGGTGCCCAGAGTACTGCAGATGGCTTCAGATGCTCTTCTTCTCCCTTTCTTTCTGATGGATATACCCTGTGTTTACTCTGGTTTGTGTTTTGCAATCCACTGTCAATGTTACCTGGGCAGAGATGTTCCCTTCCCATGCCCTGTGGGTGCAGAGAAGCTGCAGCCCAGGAGAGCCCAGGACCCACACCGACCCAGGCGCCAGGACATTGGTACAGGCGAGCTCTTGTCAAATTTGGATGCAGAAAGCCAGCGGTTCTTTCATGCCTGAGATGTGGCAGTAATCGCTGGCTGGTCCAAAGGTCTTTTACCCGAAAGCTGGGTTGCGTGTGAGCCCCCACATGTCAAACTGCTACTTCCAGCCCCACTGTCCTGGCATGTCTCCCGTCCCGGCTTCCACAGTGGGAATAAACACAGAGCCTCTCTTTCCAAGCGGCTCCAGCGCCCGGTCCTGCTCGCAGCCCCACAAACCCTAAAGTTGGCTCTGACAGCCATGGTGAAGAAGAGAGTGCTGTTTTTCCCTCAAGAGTGGGCTATCTGCCATGAACCACAGATTCAAATTGTGGTGAAGACTAGGGCTGCCCATACATCTACATTTTCAGATATGTCCTCTTTTTTCCACACATAAATATCTCCAGTTGGATCTTTTCGGATTTTTTTTTTTTTAAGCTTTATAGATTTCCCATGGTTTTCC
Source organism: Grus americana (assembly GCF_028858705.1). Lineage (NCBI taxonomy): Eukaryota > Metazoa > Chordata > Aves > Gruiformes > Gruidae > Grus > Grus americana. The sequence goes on along the minus strand of NC_072856.1, from coordinate 34,762,195 downwards.
AAATATCTTGTTGGCCGATCAGGTCAAAAGCCCCTTGCTATGCTGCAGCATGTCTCAGAGTCTGAGACAGGTGCCCAGGAACCACCACGGGGTATCTGGGGCAGGGAGCACCCCAACCTGTGCTGTTGTGCATATGTACTGTGCTAAGCCACATGAACTAAGTCCAATGTGCAGACTTTCTGCACGTGTACTGCCCCATATATCTAAATATCAATTTAAAATGCAAAGAATAACTGTACAGGGCACATGCAGCACAGCACATCTGATGATACTTCTGGAAGCATCAGAGTTACTTACACTGTGCACTTACTGTTCATCTGTCTGCAAAATCTTGAACAGAAATACAGGAGCCCTAGAGGAGAATTTGCTGCAAATGTGTTACTGAAGCCTACTTGGTCTATTCTTAGTGTCTTCCTATCCGTAGTAACATGTCACATTAACAGGTTGGTACTTGCGTGATGTCTGATTCCTCACGATTATCTCCCAGCTGTGTCTAGAGCAGAAGTTTCTGACATTGCTCACTGCTGTTGTGGCCACTTCTGCTCATGTGGTCCACACCACACTAAGGCTGCTCATCCAATTTCCCCATGACCACAGGACTTGTACCCCGCAATGCCAATGGCTTAGATGGAGTTATTCTGGACATAGCTGCACATAATTTTCATCAGAATCTGGCCTTTATTTTAACAGCATTTAGCCCCTGACTATGTTTCGAGTATGTTTCATCTTCTACAGACCTTTAAAATACTCTTGTATTTGCGCACTGCTGTAATGAGTGCAGCCCAGGAGCTACTCTGACCAGCCGGGCAGAATGTGTGGGTGCAAGATGAGGTGTTTCTGATGGCTGGACCCAAGCTGAGACATGTGCCTCTACTGGACAGCCATCGGAGTCCAAATCTTGCCCTTTTTAGCAAGCTTCATTTGAGCATGTAACAATTTCTTGCAAAAACATCTGAAAAAAAATCCTTCCAGAATGTTAATTTATTAAAGAAAGTCCCACCAGAGCATGCACAGGCTCTGAAGAAAAGGCCCAGAGGAGCACAGTGGACTGAGAGGAAAGCCTGAGAGTTTGTCAGAGCTCTTGTCCAAGTCGTTTTCTTGCTCTTTGCTCACCGAGCACCCCGTGTGCTCTGCAGGCTTTGAAAGAGCCCAAGGAAGATTTTGTGGCCTGCCTCTGCGTAATGAAAGCGCTAGTGTTAATGCGGCACCCTCGTCAAGCACGTGAGGCTTTCCCCAGACCCTTGAGAAGCCCCTTCCCTGACTCTTTGTTTTGTTTCCCTAAAGCTCTGCCTGTACTGAAGGGGTTACTGTCTCGTACAATATAACAGTGGGGCTGACTTGGCTGGAACAGACATTAACTTCCACAGTAAATCTGGCAGGAGCTGGTAATTACAGAAAAAGCAGCCAGGGGTCATGGCCAGCCAATGCTCTGGAGTAACAGAGCAGAAAATCAAAACAGAGGGGGAAGGGAAATCATATTCATCATAGTCTTAGGGCTGAGGTCGGTCTCCTCCAAACTATCAGGAGCCTGTCGTCAATTGTTATGTTTAGAAGGAGCCTCTGGAAGATGAGGTAATAATAATGTTAAACATTAACTTGTTAGTGCTCCCGCTGCACTGGAAATTCACCTCCACCCCAGCACAGCTGGGAAGGGGGAACGCACGCTCCTTGGAAACAGCCGGGGAATACGGTTTGCTAATTGCACTCCTGCATCGGTCCCGTTTCTGGCAGGTTTCTAGCGCTAACACGCGACCCAAAGGTTCCTGCTTCGTGGGTCCTGCGCTCTCCCCCCTAGTCCTGCATTGCTTCAAAATCCTCCAGCGCACGCTTTTCCCCTTGCCGCTGCTCCGGAGTGCAGGCAGCAGGGTGAGGGAGGTCTGTCTGCCTGCAGCGCTGCCTCCGAGCTGGCAGGGAGAGCACACATGCAACTCCTTGACAGGGTGGCAAAGACTCACGTATGGAGCAGGAGCAAGCACCGAATGCGTGCATGGCATCCTGATAAAGCCTGGAAGAAAAGAAGACTGGCGGCGTTACTGGTGTCCTATAGCTCCTCACAGCTCTGCACCTCAACATCTCTCCTTACAGCCTGAGTTACACTAGTGGCTGCCCTGTAGCTGTGGCTGGAAGTGGGCTAAGGCTACCTGAGAGCCCATCCATGAAGGAGTGAGGTCATGGCAGGATGGGAAGGACTATAAAATGCAGGGCAACTTACAGGTGAAACACCTACTTTGCTACTGGAGAAGTCAGAAGCACTTCAGTGTTCATTTGGGCTTCTGCTTGGGCTCTCACACGTACGCAAACCATCACGTCGTCCTGCTGGGAAACCCCATCCCTTGACACAGTTGCCTGGATTAGACAGACATCTGACTGCAGAAACATGGAGGAGAACAGGGCTTTAGCCCTGGCCATGACACAGCTTGGCATGTACCCTCTGACGGCTGCCTGGCCTCATCCAGCCCTTCTGTAAAATGGGGATATAAAACCTGCCTTCAAGATGTGCTGAAGCTTAAATAATCCACAATCACAGCACACTGCTGACATCTCCAGAAGATGAGAGCCACTAAAATGAAAAATTCAACTATCAGTGGTAATATAAAAGAACTTGGGGTCTAACACACAGAAAACATGGATTAACCGACACAGGTTGGGCCGGCCTCTGGAAAAAGTCATTGGCATGGGTCGTCCCGCGTGCTCTGTACACGGTGGGCTCTCTTGCATGGCAGCCCCCTTCCGCTTTGAGGGACGAGTCCCCCGCCAGCTGCTGTGGAGAGGGGCCAGACCAAGAGCCCCTTTACTGCCAGGCTGGCGTCCCGGGCTCAGGCTGAGTGATCCTGGATAATGCTGGCAAAATGGTTTGTTTACTCATTAAATGACTAACGAGGTGGTCCCTATCTGCCTTTCCTGCATGTTGGGCGCTGCTCAGTGGAGCAGAGATGCGGCAGGCCGCCGCTGTCAGGCACGGTGGGCTACCAACTGTCTCAGGGAAGAGGGGGCAGGAGCTGTGCGTGACGGCCGGCACCAACGCACCGGTTGTATCCCGTACAGTTTACTCTTGAAGTAGTGCCGGTGTTGCAGTAATCCCGTAGGCAGCGTGCAGGGTGGTAAAAGAGACACCTGTAAGCAGATATAACACAGTAAAGTGTAAACGATGGCTTTTTCACGTGCATACTGGCTTATACCCGCCCTGCTGCATCTCATCTTTGCGTTCATGAAAACCTATAATAAATGGCAAAAAAGGGATACCGGGCTCAGACTGGTTTTTATCTGCCAGTAGCCACTCACTGCTGTACTACACACACCACCTTGCAGGTCGCCCTGTCTCAGCTTTCACATTCACTTTACCCATCTGACACACAAACAAGTTACCAGTTTAATTTGTGACTCCATATGGAGGGAGCCTCGGTAGCTGCCTCTCGCTAGATGACGGGTAACCAGGGTCTTCGCTTAGAGCAGATGTGATTCAGCTGGCGGGACACAGCTCATGGTGAGGAGCATGGGCGAGATGTAGCCCTCGCACTGGTGGGCCGGGGTTGCAGCTGGGTAATAACCAAGCCATGGTCCCAGGCCATGATGTACTTCCAGGCTGCTCAGCAGGCTGTGGTGCACACCTGGGGCTGGGGCTCTGGCTATCTTTCATAGTGCTTCTGATCAAAACAGAACTGGGAACTACAAATAACTTTCTTCAGAAGATTTCTAGCCCATTTTTTGCAGGCCCAAGGTGTTAACATAAGCTTCAGGTGTTCACACAAACTCTGGAGCCCTTCTCTGAATTGCAGCTAGCTTCTATTCAGGTGCATGCCACGCCGCTCACGGACAACACCACAGCCCACACAGCTGCAGCCCGGGACCCACGGGTGCTCTGCCACCCAGGCTCCGAGGAGGCCAGCCAGCAGCGGCACGGGCGGACAGGCTCTGGGGTGGTCTGAGGGAAGCCAGCACCATGACTGCCCACGCAGCTCTCCATTCCTCCCACGTAGTGTTCGCAGGCATCTTTTGCTAGAATTAAATATCTCTGAGGTAGAAGGTCCAGGTTCAGACCTCTCTGAGGAGGGCCAAACCACGTGCCACTTGAACTTTTTAAAACCATAAAACGTAAGGACGCGCAAAAATAATAGTCCAGGAATCTTCAGAAGATGTGGGAACAATTCTTACTTTAAATACAACGGCAATTTTCTCTAACCTCAGTGTCATGATTCAGCATTTCTAAAGTAAATAATTTACAATAACAAAAGCAAGAAACTAAGAGGTTTGTGTGGGATCAAGGTAAAAACGAATTTTGCAATGTGAGAGAGATGAAAGGTAGATTATCATGAAAACAGGACATCTTGATCCTACCGCTAAGGAAAAGCTGAATCCTCCACCACAAAACCTACTCTGAGTCATTGTTTAATGAACCGAGCATTGCTCGCAAAAACTCAGCTCTGAGTTATTTTTTTTTTCCAGATAATAAAAACAGTGCTGATATTTTTATATTGAGTTAATGGTCTTGAAGAAGAGCCACAAAATTGTACTTTGCTGTGCAAACTCCTGCTGAAGAGAAGAAGTAAATCTGGAGGGTAACAAAAAGATTCTGGATGCCCTGTTTACTTAACCCCCCTGAACATCTTCTTTCCCTCCCACACGAACACCTAAACCCACTTGTGTGCTTGTTGGGAATTATGAGGTCTGTTCTCAGGGTTGCGGGGTTTTACAGTATGATTCAAAGAAAAGTAGAAACCATCCCGCGCTCTTCTTGTGTCTGCCAGCTCTACTGACACTGAGGAGGAGGATGCCAACATAGCTTAAATCTCAGCAGACCTTTACAGAGCTGGCTCGGTGTTTCTATCCACATTTTACAGCTGGAGAAACACATTCAAAGGCAGGACCTTGACAGTACCAGTGTGCTTTTACAAAACTGATTTCAGCTGCTGCAGAGTTAGCAAGATGAGCCTTGGCACAGGCAGGCCTCCTTTTCTGGCAGCAGAGTCCCAAAACCAGCTGAAAGCCCCTCTATCTACAACCATCTCCCAGCAGCGCTAATGCTCCTGCTCCAGGATTAGCAAGAAGGGATTCTTATGAAATTTTTGTCCAGGTGGGGTAAAGTTTAAGCAATTTGCCCAGGACCAGTGTACAGGTTAGTGTCAGGACCAGGAAAGGTAGCTAAATCTCTGGCTCCCTGCAGTTAAGGATGTGTGTAGACAATTGGGCTGGGAGCTTGTCATCACCTCTTATGAGGAAAGTGAAAGGGGGAGGCCTCTTGGAGAGCATTAGTGCTTTTATTGCAGAGAGATATTACAAAAGATTGCGCAGTGGAACATGTTCCAGAATCAGGAGGGAACTCAACCCTAAATCTTTTGATTCCTTTTGCAGCTGGAAACATGTCACAGCAGGATCCACTGCAGGTCCTAGTGCTGGAAAACAATGGAGGTAAATGGGATGAGAAGGTTTTTCTTATAGAAAACCTGCATTTTTTTTCTGACGTGCAATTGTCTTCACACCAGGCCTCTCCCTGACACTAAGAGAAGGACTGTGACAGGCTGAGGGATGAGTGGAGGTGGCATGTGACATGAAGGTGGAATTCAGCAGTTGATCGAAGAGAAGGTGATCTAAATTATACTTCACTTTACCGCTGCATGATCCTTTTCCTTGCCCTTTGACTGGGTTTTCTGAATGCTTCCGACACAGATTTCCATACTTGGCCTGCAATATTTCAGATACCTGCAACTGTGAAACTGGGTGAGGAACAGCCTGAAAGCTTGACTCCCTCACCTTGAACCTCCTTGGATGTGGTCAGGGCGTAGCCAGCCACTGATGTGTGAAAGCCAGCATTTGCTTGCTCGCTCATTTGCTTTCAACCTCCACCCCCCATAGCCATTGAAATGTTGCTTTTGGCAAGAACTGGGGCACAGGGGAGGGACAATTACCACGAGCACTCATTGTTTGCAGAATGTTTTTCTTAATGCCTTAGAAAAAAAAAAGAAAAGGGTCAGGTTGAAAGGTCAGCCGACCTCTTTGTTTTCTTTGGAATGAGAGATTCAAACCCTTCAGAAAATGTTTTATTAGCTCTTCTGAATTTCACTTTCCGCAGAGGTTTTCTCTCCAGGCAATGTTTAGAGGCACCAGCAAGGAGTGCCCACGCTCATCAACCTGAAGGTGACTTAAAGAGAAGAACAAAATCTGTGCCTTGGCTAATGGAAAGCAATTCTTTGCTTCAAATGTTGTTATGAAAAAAAAAACCCCACTTGCTTGGTGTGGAAGAAGGAGCTTGGGGAGTGAGCAAAGGGCCATGGAGTCACTTTTACCTTAGCCCTGGTCAGCATTAACTGGAAGACTCCTCCATTTGACCCAACCATCAGCTACTCACACCAGGAGCCTTTGCAGTCCCATGCATAGATACAAGTCCGCACAAGCGGCATTTCGGCATTTCGGCCTCTGCAGAGTGGGGTGGGCTGGCGAGGGTGCAGCCGTGTCCTGGGGAGGTGGTGTGGCAGCAGGCTGGCACTGAGCAGAGCGGGGCTTGGGCTATGCCTGCGTGACCCCCTTTCTCCGTGTGGAAAAACACAGAAAATGAGATTCCTCTCCTTTGTGAAGGGCTTTCAAACCTAATGACAAAAGGCAGTATTCAGAGCTGGAAACTATTATTGTTTTTCTTTGGGGGCATTCAGTCCAGGACAGGTTGGGGATTCAGCAGTAAATGAGGATAAGAAATGCCATTTACTATAGCGTATGTGTGAAATGAAAGACTTCATTCCCTTCATTTTGGTAACTTTACTGACCACTGTATATTTGGTAAAGTGTGTTTTTGAAGCAATCCAGGTAGTTCCATTCATGGTAATGGCGCTAAAGAAGACTGATTTCTTCCTCTTTTTCACTTCCAGGGTTGCAGTCATTGAGATGTAAAAGACATGGGCTCCAAAGAGGGATGTTCCTGCAGCTAGGGATATCAAAATGGTGTGGGGGGCCCTCAGGGATGCAGTTAAGACCAGTCTTCTCACCAGGTCTGAATGAGAAGAGAGCGGTTTAGCATACAGCCTCTCTTCTTCAGCAGACACTGAAAAAGCTTGAGTTTTTCGTTCATACTTCGCAAAATGCTTCACAGCAGGAGTAGGTATCACTTCCCCCTCCACCTATACTCTCGCACACGAGTGCCAAGCCCACCTGACGTTGCTAACATGTTTACAGCTTATTGCGGGGATGTGAGTTGCGAACACAGGCATGTCTGTGCATGGCAATGAGCAGACCCATGTCAGAGATCCAAGAAGCAGGTCTAAATAAACCAGTACAACACCGGGTGAAGAAAGTAGCTCAGCTCTTGGAAACAGGACAGACAGCTGTGTCAGCAGGGTATCTATCCACGCTGGAGGTAGCCCAGCTGATAAACCTGCTACCTGAAGTTGCTGCAGAGCTCATCCCGCGTGGCTGCTGAGCTTCCAGGCTCCAAGGTGATGGTTCTTCTGCTTTGGAAGAGAGCTCAGGGGCTGCTGCACTGTAGTCCACAGAGCAACGCAGCCACCATTTCTTTGGACATTGGAACTGGGGGGATGACTTTTACCAGCTGTCCACAGTCCCTTCCAATTTACACTTCCTTCATTAATGCACGCAAGTGACAACTTCTGTCCAGCTCAGGAAGAGGCTGGCTTTAGCAGCCGTTCCCCACAGGTGTCAGCCCCCCAAGTGCAAGCCATTAGGAGGGCTGTCCTTCCTCAGCAGACCTCCTGCCTCTGGATTCAAGCCCCACCTCAGAAGACAAGCCCAGATAAGGCTTTTCTTTACAGAAGCAACCTTGCTGCCTCACCCAAAATAGCACTGCTCCGCTCCATGTCCCCTTGGCAGTGCCACCAAGCCCTGTTCCACCCAAGGACACCAGAGTCTCCGGGTGGTGGAGAGGACAGGGATGGTGCATGCTTGTCCTCTGTAGTTTCACCCAGACAGACGTTTTGGTCGACCGCCTCGGTTTGGGATGGCAATTTGATCCTGCGGAATAAATCTATGGATTACAAACCGGAGCAGCGTGAGTTTTGGAGATAGGCACCCTACATGAATACGAGCTACAAAAACAGAGCCCTGACCCTCTCCTCAGGCAGGGTGACCAACGCCCTGGCAGCTCCGCGAGCGCTCCGACTCTGTTACCTAATCTCCAGCTGTGGGCTCCGCACCGTGCCAAGTCTCCTTTGGCTCTGTCTAGTAATAATCGTTTCTGGAGTCCCGCCAGGGCCTCCTGCCAGTTCCAGTCACACTCTACTAATGCGAGAGGCAGAGTTTATTAATTCATCGCCAAGGCCCATTGTCTGGGACACTGCCTGGCTGTTTATTTACTCCAATATGGTCTGTATTTACTCAGACAGAGCAAGCGAGGGGACTTTGTTTAACTTTGCAAGACCTTCTGCTGGAGGAGACATGTGACCTTATGCAGAACTTCAGATAAATGTTCAGAGCTCGGGAAGGACCTTCTATTTTTTTCTCAATGTGGCCTCAAATAACACCGGTAGCCAGTATTGACAAACCGTAGCGAAGTGTAATAAAGGAAAGGAAAACATAATAGAGTTCTCATTTGAAATACATTTGAAAGTGTTTTGAAGATAAAAGGAGAAAAACAAGTGCGTACCCTAGGACTGAGGCCACGAGATAGGGATTTGCAGCAAGGGGAAAGGACTTTGCTTAAAGAAAGGGACAAGTCAAGACATGTTAACCTGAGGCCAGCCTCCCCTTTCCACTGACCTCCAGCAGCACACGGCTGCGATTGGAGGTGGGAAGAGGCTTCTGCAGAGGGCACGTGATGTCACCTGATGGCAGCGTGCTGGCCTTGATATGAAAGGGCACGCAAGGAGACCGGTTGTAACGCCCAGTCAAGCTTTGCTCATCAGGAGAGTGGTTTTTTCCAGGCAATGCTGCTGTACTGGCATAACCCTCGGTGTGGATTTCTGTTGGAGTAAAGGTGCCTTCTGTAATGCAATTGAAGCTGAAGATTAAATACTACGTTTTCTTCAGCAATAAAACCTGTTTAAGGAACTCCTGCCGCCTTGTCCTTGCTCTCACCTTTGCGCTGTTCTCAGTTGCACCTTCGTTTGTGGTGAAATTGCGCTGTAGACCGAATCTTTGCAAGGATCTCAGTTTAGGAAAGAAGAAAACTTTTTCAAGCAACAGCAAACCTTTTCCCCATAACGTACAATATTTGCAGTCTTGGCTAAAGCGCCTTCATGTACATGTACGCTGGGTAAGCTCGGTTCAGAGAAAGGCTACCGTATTGTTTTAATTCTACTGATTGATTTATTGTGGTAGAAATTGTGCATGCATGTACGTGTGTATACAAACATACACTACTTACATGCATGTGTGTATTTATAGACACTCCCCCTGGGAGTGGGGGTAGGGGAAAATACAGCAATCTGAACAGTGCATGCTCTTGTCTGGCTTGTTTAAAGTCAGATCCTCAATGCTATTGTAACATGGTTTTGTATTTAATTTCCTGTGTTTGTAACTCAAGCCAACTTCCAGTGTTGCTTGTGTGAGTGTTTGTTTGGGTTTCTCTGAGGGCCTTTCTTTTGTTGGAAAGTGTGAGGATTTTAACATAGCTGTTAACACCGCACTAAAAAGCCTGATCTTGTTTTCATTGGGGCAACTGCTAAAACACCCTTCTGTTCCCAGTGGGAGTGGCGCTGGTTCCCGTGTCCGGCATCAGCATCTCCGCACACTGGCCGTACCTCTGGCTGGGGACACCATACAGCCAAACCCCAGGGGAGGTTTTGCTCCCACTTTGCACCCGTATGTCTTCAGGGCAGCGGCAAGCCCGGGCTGCGACTGACAGAGCAGGTGGATTTAGTTCCTGCAGCTCCAGAAGTTTTCCCACCTTTGCTGGACGTGTCCCCACCTCTGCAGGAGGCAAGCAGGACATGCTACACTGGCCGCCCCGTGCCACTGCTTGATGTGTTCATCCAAACCATCTAAATGTGCCCAGCTGTCAAGTCAGCGTGCCAAAGCCTGCGGTCTGTGTGCTTTTCTCTCTGGCCTGGCCAGCGAGGCACCTCTGAGCGTGAACAAGGGTACTGCCTCCTCCCCGCTGCCTCGAGCCACCCCCCAGCCTGCCCGCACTCTTTATGCCGGCACAGTCTACCTCACCGCATTGGTGGCACCAGCCGCGGGACGCCACGGTGTTTGCCGGGGGGGTTGCCTGGGGGTGGTGTCTGTGGCTGCCAGCTGACCACCGCAATGGCTTCTCTTCGGGCGATGCCCTGGCTCGGTCCCATTGCCCTGCCACACCACAAGTGGCTGAGCGGAGCCGCAGCACAGCCACCCCCCCCGCCTGCTGCCAGCGGGACTGTGTATACACCACGCTCCCTCCCCGCGTCTGCTGCTCCCGCCGTCCTCCTCCTCCAGCCAAAGCTGCCTCTCCAAATGTGCGCAGTGGCTGGTACCTCTTGTTTGTTTACTGGAGAAGTTTTGCAATGGAGTGTGAAGAGAGGGATGTAACTATCAGGGTACATCGCATGGGGTAGTGCCAAAACCGTGGCGGGGAGGTGATGGGTGGGTTTGTGTCTGTGCAGAACAGCAGGTGCTGCCTCCCACTCGTTTTCCTTTTCAGTGGGAACCAGCAGCCTCTATGGTGGAAGGGTGAAGGTGCAGCAGAAGTTTGGGACCCTTGGTCTCCTAACCAGTGTTGAGCAGAGCACGTTATACTTATTATCCTTAGAGCTGCATTCTCCCAAAACACCTAGAAGTGAGAGGATCGGTTCTTGAGAGGTGGACACCAGGGCTGGGCAGAGCCCAGCATTTCCCTGCCGTACCCCTTCATCGCCGTCCCTCCTCCCGAGGGCTCACGCTAACACCTGCTGCCTCAATCCAAAGAGTAGCCCGGTGCTATCAACCAAGGGTCCCAATAGATAGTGTCTATACTTCAGTCCAGATTAGGGAATTTTCCATGCTTTTGGGGCCTGGGGCTGGTATTCCCCAGTGGTTTATTTGGAGTAGCATGCAAATTCTAGAGGATGTGTAATCTTATGTTGACCATTGGGCCTCATTTGTGTATTTTGTTAGTTAATTTTTAAACACTGACCTAGAGCTCTGGATCCATTTTAAAATAATCCAAATTATAAATAAACAGACTGCCTAGCATGGGCTTGGAACAATAAATCAGGAGAAAAACAATTAAACACAACAGAAAAAAATCGGTCTTGAGAGAAAACAGACACTGAAAGAAGAAAAGGCACACCAACATATATTCTAGAGGGAGAGGCAGAAATAGTACAAGACTGAAAGAAAAAGAAAGAAAGGTAAAGAAACTTCATATGCTTTTTAAAAAAAACCAGAAGGATTGCATTCAGGCAATAAATAACACAGCATTAGCACGTACATCTCTGTTAGGCTTAATTACAACAGATTCATCTTAATGAAAAATCAATCCTCTAAGCAGCTCTTAATATTCACCTTCACTGCTTGTACCTGCTAACCGAGCCCAAGTGTAACAAGAAGAGCTTGTACATGTATCACATTAAAGATTACACGCAGCTGAGCTTAACCCTCCCCGCCGGGGCGGTGAAGGCAGCCCTGCGGTGGAAGGCGACCTGGGGAGCCAGGGGAGCTGGGTGGCCGCAGAGGGGAGCCGGGGGGGGGGCCTGCCGTGTCCTGCGCAAGTACCCCAGGCTGTTTGCTGCAAATAGATGAGGGAGAAAGCAAGGGCGGCTTTTCACATAGCCAGCTGATCTTTATTACCTCCGAGTTTGGTGACACCAGCAAGGGTGTTTGTTCTCGCTTGAGGAAACACGCTTAGCAGTGCAGTGGGTGAGAGCAATTTGTTGCCACTGTGGCCCATTCACTCATGGACCTGAAATGTCACACCTACACACAGTCTGTTTATTCTGGTATCGTCTCTCTGGCAGCAGCCAACATTTCTTTTTCCAGAAGATACAAAAAAATCTTCTGCAGTAATCTGTCCTGGGGAAAACTGCTTCTCTGTTGCCAATAGCAAGAGTTTGATTTATGTTCTTCATATCACATCTCTTCTTTAATTTAATGTTGAAAGTCAATGTTCTTGTGCAGAACCATCTAGCTTCGTTTTCTCACTCTTGGACGCAGTGATGTGGCAGTGAGTCCAACTGATTAATTACATACTGCATCTGAAAAATAAAGGCAGCGCTCAGATGGCCCAGCATACCACTGGGCCAGCAGCAGAACAGTAAAAATGGACTGCCACCACAGCATGGAAGAGAGCAAAGTCACCTCCATCCCTCCTGAGACACATGCACTCACCACAGATCTGCGGACACAACAACAAACTCTGGGCATTTTGCTAGACCAGTTGGGCCAGAAAGCACAGGACATCCCACGTGTCTCCACCAGTACTGACACTTTCAAAGCATCCATCAAGCTCCTTCTAAAAGAGCACAGAGGACTCGCTTCTCCTCTTGAGCAAGGCCTGCTTGGCGTACGCTGCCACCGCAGTAAGACCAGAAGGGGGCCTGGTGCCTGTATTGGTCCATTATCCACTAAATTTATGAATCCTGTGATTTAAGCGGGCTACAGCACGGTGTCTTCCTGCAGTTTTCCATCCCTTCCCCTCTCACGGGCAGAAAGGCTGACACATCCAGCTGCGCTAAGCTCCAAGGACGAGTCCAACTCTTGAGAGACCCACGGCAGCTCCAGCACACCCTGCCCCAAAGCTCCAGGCTTGCGTCAGGGAACGGTTTAAATCTTCACGGGGCACGCGCTGGGTATAGCACATAACATGCAGACTTTCCTCAAGACCCTAAACAAGTAGTCCTTCCCCTTGATAGCACAGTATGTAGACCTTGGCGAGAGCAGCGAGCATCGCTGGCATTTCCCCACCTCGGCTCCTCTGCGCTGCAGAACAAGCTCCGAGGTGGGCTCAGGGGGAAGGAGGGGGTCCAGGACCCTTTTCCAGCAGTTCATAGCTTGTCCTGTGAATCACAGAGCCTTTCTGTACACTGGTCACACAGCTACCCGTAATCTGAAGCTAGTTTCTCTCTTCCTGACTCATTTTCCTAACCTTCCTGCGTGGGCCGGAGGATTTACCCGGCCCAGGCTCATCTCTGGGCCTTCCACCAGCAGCACCTCCGAGCCTTCCCTCTACAGTCGGGGCTTTCCCCAGCTTCCTGCAAAAGAGCAACTTGCTTCTGCCAGCTTTGGCTAATGCAAACTGACATCCCGGGGTGGTCCCAGCTGTAAGAACGGCTGTTTGAGGGGAACACACGCTATTGTGTGTCAGATCACACCTGACAGGGACGTGAAGCAGTCAAGGCCAGCAAACAGAGGGGTTTCTCCATATCCCAGGCACTCCATGAGACAACACTTCCCCCCTCCACCAGCCCCACTGCAAGCAGGGGAATTCCCAGTGGGACAAAGCCAGGCGCCTCCTGGTCCCCAGCAGCTTTGCACAGGATGGAGGTGGTGTTTCAGGCTGGGGAGCAGCACCCCCGTAGTGGGTGAGGGATCTCTAGGAGCTAGACGGCTTGCTCTGGGTGATAGGAACTAGCCAAAGCTTCAATTTAAGTATTCCAGCCGAACTCCTTAAATTAGACGGGATGAATCGTGAGCTAAATACCATTTGTAAAACACTTTGGGATCCCTCATGCGTTTCAGTGAGCTGCATGGTATAGCCGGCTTTCCCAAACGTTTAACCAACAGGACTGATAGGAGCAAACAACCAAAGATTTGCTCACATGATGTCTGCAGCTGTGAGGCTCCCAAAGCATTGGCAGGCTGCAGGGCAAAAGACAGGGACAGACTGCGTGTACAGTGCATTTGCGGTTGCTTCCTTCTGGGTGTCCCAGCACAGTGCAGCATCTTGGAGCGTAATATCCCAAAGCGTGAACAGCAGCGATCTGCATCAAGGAGTGCTCTCCGTCGTATCCACAGGGATATTTATGTCTGACTAAATATCCTTGAACCCCACCATACAATGCGTTTAGCACATTAAATAATTACAAAGGGAGGCTTGTAGCAAATGTTCTCAGACACCAGAGGTATGCCTGCACTGCAGCCTAAAGGCGTCACCAAAGACTTTGCAGCTGTGCAAGAGCAAGCTTTAATTACCTAGCTCAGGTACTGATAATGTAGCACAGATTAGCTGCTCAAATATTTAGTTTTCTCTGGCCAGTTTTCCATCCTAGGCTGAGTCTCACATTGCTACGGTTAGACTGCTAGTTCTGGCAGACCCCGCCTAAACAGGCTGTGCTCCACTATCTTCCTTAAACAGAAAGGCTGCTCAGCCTTTCACTTCTAGATCAGCGATTGGAATCTGGTATACTGTGGGAACAAGTACAAAGCAATCTGAAATTCCCACCATGCCACCAAGCTCTTCCCGTCATCCCTTTTTTCCCTGAGTACGCTCCATAAGAACCTTGGGTGAAGTTTCATGAAAGGCGACCACAGGCAGGCTTGGAGGATAATTTGGCCTTGTGGATAATTTGATGTCTCTGCCTCCGGCATGGCACATCTGATGCCTCTCACGGGTGCTGCGTGTATGGCCAGCACGTTGTCTGCAGGTGTGTGTGCAGGGCACGGGGTTGTGGACCCAGCACCGTTGGGCTGAATGGATTGCCGAAGGCAGGTCTTGCACAAGGACCAGGGCGTTGCGGGTGGCAAAGGCAGAGGGTGCAGCTCTGCAGTGGGACGGTTGGTGAGGAAAAAACCTGCTGCTTCAGCCTTCACAGACCAAACCAGAGTAATAAATACCTACTATAAAGGGTTGAACTAGGGACTCCAAGTACCTGTAACACGATAATGTTTGGAAACGAACGGCCTCTGGAAGTACTGAGCAAACAGGTCAGAAGGTTCGGTGACTTCACGTATGGGAGAGACTAAAAATTACACATTACAGCATGAGGAGGAGCCAGATCCCGCTCCTCGCCGACAACCAAAGGCCAACATGGCAGTGCAAGCTTCGCGCTAGTAGGCATTCGACACCAGGCCTTTCACAGCGGCCCCTGAGCACCTGCTATTGCTTTGTTATCTTCTGAGAGGAAAGGATCAGGGCTTATTTATTCTGTATTTCCAGCTACTTTTGCTGAGGATCCAACTGCCTGAGTTTTCTTGCACAGGCAGCGAGAAGCAGTTATTTGCTGGGTCAGCTTTAGATCCCTGGCTTCTCTATGAATCTCTCACTGGGCTACTTCTATTCTCAAAGAGCCTTCTAAATAACATATACAGTTTCAAGCCAAAAGGGAATTATGCTGTCCAGGCAGCTGTGGTTTATTTGTGTCAAGGTGGGGGCACTAATGTGTATTTGGCCATTCGGAATCACAATTCTTTCAACGTCTTCTAAATCTCAGCTTCATCATTCCTACAGAAACAGTGTCTGGTAACTATTCCAACAGCTTAACTATTCAATTGCTGGAATTGGTCTCCTCTTTCCCTGCCTTTGTGTATGCATTTTTTTCTCCCGACAGGTTAAAAAAAAAAAAAAGCATGCACATAATTTCCCGCCCCAGGATCCATATGACAAAACTTACCATTTTCATGCAGTGAAGAACTTCTTGATGTTAGAAAGTTGGGTGCAAGATTATTTCTTTGAAAAGTTGATGTTTCTATGCTGCTATCATTTCTCCAACTAATATTTCCTTCTGTTCTCTAAATTTTCTTTCCTTAAAGCTTTCATTTTGTGGCCCTGCCAAGCTGTCTATATTTTCTTAAATTCTCATTTCCTCTGGCACGTGTTTCTTGCTTATAGTTACAGTAACAAAAAAAAAAAAAAAGACAGAAAAAAAGATTTTGCACTGAGCCCAATTTCCAGTCTGTAATCTTCTTTTTTAATATTGCTTTACCACCCTCTTTATTCTCATGTTTCTGCTTGCTGCAAATTTACCTGCTAGGTTTGGAAACTGTTAATTCATTTCATTTTCAGAGCTGTTCAAAAAGAACCAAAGCATCCTGGTCTGGCTCCTTTTATGTATTTCTGTTTACTGTGCAAAGGCTTAATTTGTGCTTTGTTCTTGCTGGTTACTCAGGGGTTTGCGTCTCTTCCCTCTTACACCTCACTCGGTTTTATAGAGCACCAGCATTTTTTGTGTTATTCTGTCTCTTACTTCCTCCCCCCCTCCCCAATATGAGTGTGTGTGTGGGGGGGGTGTTTGTGTCTCATCAGCACTCAAGGCTAATTCCTGCAGTGGATGTGGAGCTTTCTGGCAGAACGGATCACCACCTAGCTCAGTGCTGAATTGGCTATTCAGTGCATCAGGTTAGATAGATAGAAAGATGTTTTGTGACTCAAGATTTTTTAGGGCTGCATGAGTATTTCCTGCTTATGCAGGAAATGGCAGAAAAAAAAGTATTAGGGGAAAAAGCAAGGAAAGTAGCACTTCTTTCTTATGGAGCGTTAACACCATGAATGAGGTGAATGACCGAAGATTTCATTTATAATAGTACTAGGAGCAGCGATTTCCCCCAAAACACTTTCTGAAGTATTCTGAATCTTCACAATACCATGAAGAAATAAGTATTTTTCAGCCATTATTTACAGAGATAAAGTGAGTCATCAAGATGTTATTGCCCAGACTTTGAAAACAACAGAGTTCATACTTTGCGCGTTGAGTTCTCCACGTGCTTACCATAATTGCAGACTTAATCTCAGCAAGGATAAACGCACGTACATGGGAAGCATAGGCAGGGACACTCCCATTTCCCTGAAAACGCTGCACCCGTGCCGGTGGCGGAGCTGGGAAGGACCTTGGCATCCAGCTCCCTCAGCACTCGCACAAGACTGGCGCTGCCTTCACTAATGTAATCTACAGCCAGGACTTGTAGAAGACGACTTCGCTTGTATCGGTCTCTTTCAGCGTGCGGGGAAAAATAGTGGCAAGGCGACATTATTTTCCTAGGAAAAGTAAGAGAAGATAACAAAACCAGCTGCACCAAACCAAGATTACCTGCGACAGAGCTGAGAGCAGAGAAGGATGCCCTTTAAGGGGAGCAGGGAGACGAACAATAGGAGGAGAAACAGGAGATCATAGTTTTTACACTTCATCTGAAATTGTAACTCTCCTCCTCCTTTAAACATTAAAAAAGTTGGGCACCCACCGCACCCTCCCCGATGCAGTACTGCGAGATGAAAGAGCAGGCGGCAAGAGACTGCAGAGCGCAGCCCCCCTCAAAATGAGCCCTTGGTGCCCCTTTGAAACCAACGCGTCCAAGGAACACCCCTTTGCTCCTGGTACCTTTTAGCTGTACATCACAGCTTGTTCTAGCAACTGAAACGTCAGAGCCGCTGGCTTTCAGCTGTTGCCTTTCCAGTCCTGGTGGGAGGAGTGGTGCTCGGAAAGCCTGCTCCGGGCTTGTTTATTTTCTGTCAGAAAGAGCTGCTTCTGTTAGGAAAGTCTCTCCCCACCAGCCATCTCGAGTATTTTCAGTAAGCTTTTCTGATCAAGAAATATTAGGAAACGGATCCAAAAGCCAGAGGTAAATCAAACTGCTCTACCTGAAAGCAAAGGACATTTGGGTTTGTCTCCATTTTAATATCTTTTGCTCCGGTGATGAAGGAGCTGATTCTGGTTTCAATTTTACGTGTACTTCTCATCTTGCTGACTTGAACTGTTGCAGAGAGCAGGAGATGCTAAGCTCCCAGCTGGGAGTTACTTAGCAATAGCATCTCCTTTCAGAGACAAAGCAGGAAATCCCTTTAGGGTTGGGGTAGAAGAAGGTGGTAAAGCATAAAGAGAAGGCAAACATACCCAGCAAAGACCCCCAAGGTGAATCCTCCTTGGCTACAAGCCTACAACACGTGTTCTGGTGAAATCCATTACTTTATGAACGCGGTACCTTTAAATGTTTCTGAGTCAAACATCCTTAAGCCATTTTCCTCTAACTTTGTCATTTTTTCTGTATATATTCAATGCACTGCAAAGAAAGTCCAAAATGCCAGTACTTAAGAGACTTGTGAGAGCGCTTACAAGCAGATCTGAGGAGACGCCACTGGGAGCTGAGGCATGCTCTCCTGGGCAGAAATGCTTTGGTGGCTCTTGCAGGAAGAGCTATAGTGACTATGCAGAGCTCTTCCCGAGAAGACCAGGCTTCTGGTATATTCAGAGATCTTGATGGGGAGTGAAAGCTTTTGATAACTCTATAGGAACTTGGCGTCCGTGCGTTTTTCTCTCTCTCTCTCTGGATAAAGTCTTGGCAGCCACTCCAAGTCTATTTTAAACAAAGCCAGTGATTTTTGGAGAGATGGAAAACACATGAAGGGCACAATGAAAAACAAGCAGAAAACCTGACTGCAGGACAGAGGGAAACAAGAGTGATAAAGAACACTGCTTCCTCCTCTGGCAGGCAGGCAGGGCAAAGTCCCCTTCACCGCACACCACCACGCCAGGGCTTCTCACCAGGCTGCCGTCACGGCTCCTGCTTGAAACTCAGAGCTTTTCCAGGCCGAGCTCCCCTCCCCTTGCTGGTGACCCATGCTGCACGTCCCTTGTCCTCAGCACCCAGATGCTGCTGGCTGCAGGAGGCGGCAGTCGTGGCAGAAAAAGGGAGCAGAAAACACAAACAGCAACGCAAAAGCCAGGTCCATTATAAAAACTCTGGTACCCAAAACAAAAATAAGTTATCTACAAAGAATGTAATTATGGTCAAAGCCATACATTTGACCTAGGGCCAAGAAAAGTCTGTTTATAACTGTCAGTACGTAGAGAGATGAACCTGTAATTTATGTATGCTGAAACATTATAATTTCTGATCCAGAAGCCTCCTTTCCTGTTGAAAAGCTTGGTAACTAAGCCTTGGTCACTTGGATCATGTGGGATATCCATGCAAATCCTTTCACTAAGCTCGGTTTAAAACATTACGTATGTGTATAGTGCAACCAGCGGGACATGTCTTGGCTCAGTATCCTGTCCTGGGCTGCGTCCCTCCTGCCCCTGACATAAAGCGCTCCCAGATTCCTCCCCACGGTACCTGGTGTCCAAGGTAGCCTCAATTCAACCCAGGCTTGGGCTGCCTAAAACTCCCTGCCCTTGGGACAAGCAGTGCCTGCAAAGTGCCCTTACACTCTCCTCTGCCCCGTGTCCCCTGCAGGCAGGCAGGCAGGCGGGCAGGCAGGGAGCCGCAGGCAGCGAGGACACCCGGCTGGCCCCAGGACCGGGCACCGCATCCCCCAGGACTCACATCCCCCCGCCTGGGGAACTCCAACGGGCCAGTAACACAGACAAGCGCCTAATACGGCCTCACATCTGTCTTTAGGTCCTGCCTACACAATCCATATGATCAACTGCCTGCGTTGCTTCCCGTACGCACAGAAGATTGCTGTTACATGCTGGGTAGTCTCTGTTTGCACTGTAACCTCTCTGGGACAGGGAGGCTATCTTTGCTTTGTTTTGGAAGGCACCCAACTTGCTCTCAAGCATTCAACAAGCAGTCAAGAAATGATTCAGATGGAGAAGCAGAAACATAACTTGCCTGTGCTTGACAGCGTTTCTTTATCAGTTCCCTGTTCAAATCAACTTAGGCTGGCAATGACCAAAAGTAGCGACTCTCTGGAGGGTGTTTGGTAGCCCCCAAAAGCTGTTGCTGTTTTGTTATTTTGGTGCAATTCTTTTAGGAGATGTTCTCCATACAAAAAAAAAAAAAAATCCTATCACATCTGCTACTGGTTGGTATCCTTAGAAGCCATCCCAAAAGACAGATCAAGGACTGAATAAGCATGAAAACTTTGGAGAGAGGATTAGATGAAGGATAAGATATATTAGGCTTGGCAACACTATAACCTACCACAAATTTAAAAATTGTGAGTCAGACTCAAAAAAAAACCCAAACAAGACCTACATTAAAAAACAAGACTAGAAAATGCTTTTTAAAATCCTTTTTCTTTTTTCTCCTGCCTTTCCATTTCCAATTCTACCTGCCCACTCCTGGGGTCCCTGTCAGTTTACTAACACTGCCAACACTCCAAAATGTCTTGCAAGTGAGACAGCTTTGTTGAAAGTCAAACATCAGAAATTTTCCTGCTATTCTTGGCTCTGGGAGCAGATTGTGGTCTAGTGGTTACAAGCATCATGGCCAGCTGAAACACACCCATGTTTGGGTCATCTGCAAGACATGAACCATGGATGTCTGGTTGTGAGAGCATGAATTTCCAACCTTAGGGCTAACGAATCAGATGCTAACACAGAAGTAGGCACAAGGTCAAATTGCTTAACGAAGTTCTCTTGCAGAAGGGTGACAACATGGATTGTAGAAGGTCCTAATTTGGGATTTCCTTTTAAAAGGCTATGTAGCAAATAGCTGAGACATAGTTCTGTGAATTAGAGAGCTGTTCCCATTCCAAGCTTTGCTCAAAGTGTTCTCTAGTCTCCTGGCTGCAAAGTGGACCACTAACCCTCCAAAGCCTCAGTATAGGGCTCAGCATGCTGAAAGACATCTTGGTCAGCATAGGTACCGTAACTGCAACCACAGCTGACAAGGCTCTGCCTAGGCCTAGGTCTTTTAATAATTTTTCACTCTGATCTGTCAGGAGGTAAAAATTGTCTCATCATCACATAAATTCCTGCAGAAAGGAACAAAAGCACATTCTTTATGACAGCTGACAACACTGGGGTAGCACGAGGAGGTTTGTGCTTGAACTGTCTCTGCTGTGTTTACCTGAAGATAAACAGAAGTCTCCAAACTTCCCACTGAGATTCCCACTCATCATTAAGTTTAAAAAAAAAAAAAAAAAGGTATCAAAAAGGTAGGGCATCTTTCCTCATGTGTTTTAAGGGCACGGGTTCTAAAATGAGCAAGTGATGACCCATTTTTAAACCCACTTAGGGCATGCTTTTACTCTATATAGAGCACACATTCCTCTACCTCCTCTGGTAAACGTACAGAAAAGTGTTGAACCTTTCAGTACAGCCAATTAATCACTAGTTGGCAAGATGAAGAAGTGCTCTGGACAAGTACCAACTCAAAAAAAAAAAAAAAAAGAGACATTAGAAACCGTATCTTATCGCAGACAAAGAAGTGCAATGCACAGAAGTAATGTCCCATTTTAGAACTGTGTCTATTCTGAGATTAACAAAATACACTACCCTATTTTGCACAGTAAGGAATAAAGTAGAAGCACAAAGGCAAAGGGAAGCTAACATCCTAACTTTGAACTCTGCAACACCCAACTTTTAGGTGCCTGGCTGTTCCATGAGCTCCACGGCCCTGAACCGAGCACCTGAGCTGCCCCTGCGGCAATGTAAGAAGCGGCAGGTATCTAAGAGCAGAGGCAACCCAGGCTGGTGTCCTCAGCGGGGAGCCAGCTGGGAGGGCCACTGAGGCACAAAGAAAATGAGAAGAGTGTCCAATAAAACACTTCTCTCCAACCTTTGAACACCTCACAAGGAAGCCTCCCTCAATCTGGTTCAAAGACTGAACCCTCAAAATTCAGCTGATTGTAAACAGGAACGCAGATTTTACATTCACGCCATGCTTTTGTTAGCCCTAAGATGGTTGTATTCACTCTCTTTCCCTGCTCTCTGGCCCCAAAAGTGTTATAGCTTCAACAGGAGGAGTTCAGAGCAACCCATCCTGACCAGTCACGTGTGTAGGGCACTCCTCTGAGAGCAGAGAGCATCAGGCTCAGATCCCGTCTGGTAGCAGATGATGACTCTGGATGAGCGCTCAAATGTGTGTTATTGGCTGACAGCAGAGAAAGAATCACCCTGCCCTGCATCTTTTGTGGACTCTGCTTTGGTGGTGTGCTCTGAAACAGGCTGCCCCAACAGATATCTCAAATGAGAGAGGCAGAAAAGCACCAGCTTAGTAGATCACACGGGACTTTGGTGTGAGATTGGTGCTGAGACGTTCAGCGCCTCTGGCGGAATTTTAGGCTTTTCGGGAACTTGAATGTGAAAAGCCCTTCCAGGGTTAGGCATCAGCTGGATGAGACTGTGGGTATGGACTTCAATATCAAAAGGGACAAGTAAGCACCTGTACCCCTTGCTGGATCTAATTTTGTGCCTTGTGTTACAAGAGAGCCTAAAAACTGGGAGTAATAATTCCCTTGCCCATCTTCCTCTTTCTTCTGTTGCATCCACCCTGATAAAGCACCAAATTGGTTGACTGACTCAAAGCAGCTTTAACGAAAGATCACAACGCAGTGGGATATTAGCAATTGCAAGCCACACGTCCTGTGCCAAGGAGAGACCTGCTGTAGAGGTGGGCTGTGGTAACCCCCCTCCAGCAAGGGAAACTCACCCAGGCCACCTTCATGGCGGGCGGTGCAAAGGCAGGCGCTCTGCTTTGGTTCTTCTTCTCCAAAGGGCAAGTGAACTGCTGCAGCAGGAGTGAGGATGGGTTTGTTTCTGTGGGTGAGGCTGCCTGAAGGAAAAGTGCCCAGTTCAGGTGGAGGCATAAGGACCACATAATGTCATCTCCAAATAACAGCTTACATCATTAAACATTTATTTTTCTGATAAATCCCTGATTGATTATTTGTTCACGTTTGGGCACAACTCGAAGCACTGTTTGGTTTCCTCTGTTATCTGCTCCTAAGAACCATGACTCATGATCATACAGGGAAGGAAATTAAGAGAAATGCTTTACTGCATCTGACTTTGCAGCAACGAATGTCACGTTGTTGTTACTAGCGTAACCCCAGGCAGGGATACTGCCATGCAGGGACTCGGCCGTGGCTGCCAGACCGGCGGTACTTGGGCGGTGGGGCCAGGTTGCTGCTCCCAGGGGAGTTGCTCCCAGGACATTCGTACCAAACCATCCTGCTGGAACCTCGGCCCTGAATCCCACAGGCTGCCGGCCCCACTGGGGGAGTCAGTGCCAGCAGGCAGGGGTGCTAGGCACCTCCAAAAGCCTGAAAAATATACTGGGTTAATACATCTTGGTTTACATTTTCAGACCCTCACTGAAGTCTTTGGTGGTCCTGGGCAGGAAGGGGATGAGGGCAGCAGTGAAAGGTCTGGGTGCCAACACTAACCAAGCCTTGCTGTGTGCACCATGCCGGCTCCAGGGATATAGGCTTGGACCGAGAGCGAAGGCAGAGCTTTCCTTGAAAGCCGGCTGCAAGTACACTGAAGTCAGCAGGAGCTTTTGCTGAGGAGTTCAGTGAGCCCTGGGGTGCATTAGTTATAGAAATGACTTTGCTAAGGTTTCCTTGCAAAGTGACACAAGGACGTACAACTAGGGTATTGGAATATAATTAAGAGGGAAAGAAGTTAGGATGGATATTGGGGAAAACCTTTTGTCAGTGAGATTTATTAGTAGGTACAGCAGTCTCCCGAGGGAAATAGTAGGCAGGCATTCACTTGGGATATTTAAAGTTAGACTAATGAAAGTGCCAGCAAATATTCTATAGGGAGCGTGCTCACACTGACAGGCAAAATGAGCTCTGCGACCCTGTCCTGTTGGAGGAGGGCTGTGCGCGAGTGCCGAGGTGACCGACTGAGCTGGCTGCCAGCTGCGGAGCCCCGGGCTTCCCTGCACGAAGGAAGCGGTGCAGGGAGCACCGGCAAGCTGCCGCCCCGGTGCTGGAAATGATGGGCAGGGCTGCAGGGAAGACCCATCGGGAGGATACTGGAATTGTTTTTATAATAACAGCATCTCAGCACCTTCTTGCCAGGGTGGAGGGTCAGAGCAGCCGCCTTCCCCCAGGACTGCTCTGCCTCCAGCGGCGCCTGCCGAGACCTGGCCAGGGGAGCTGCAGCCCTTCATGGAGAACTGCACCTTGCTCCCAGCACGCTCGTCAGCCGGTTGTGCTTGCAGAGAAGTAAACCTGGCTGCAGCTTGACAGCCTGTTTCAGCCACCTCCAAAAAAAGTTGTCCCACACCATGAATTAACAGTGTTCCTGCCCCTTTCCCTCATGCTCCCAAACCCGCTGCTGCGCGCCGTGTTTCATACAGGCTGGTGGTCTCCTTAGGAAGAGCCATTTTCTCAACCAGCCGCCCACTTAGCAGTCGTGGCAGTAAGGCTGGCAGCAAAGGCATCCGGAAGTGGGAATTTCTCGACGGCGTGGGTGACCCTGCTGTTCTACGACCACTGCTGGCATAGCGGGGAGTTGTGGTCCAGGCCGATCACCATGACCAGCCCTGAGACGCTAACGTGAGCCCCACTGCCCTACCTGTGCCCTTGCTGTCTTGGATTGAGTTGGTGTGTCCCAATACCACAGTGGCCTGCTACAATGAATCGTCTACAGTAATTTTAAAAGGTGGTGAAGTAAAATGATTGAAACAAGTAATTTCTTTACACATTCCATTAACTTTTCGAGGCTATTTATTTCTGTTGAAATTTTTGCAAAAACTCGTAGTGTTGTAAGAAGTCAAGCCTCATTGTCCTCTTATTAAGAGCTAACTGTCTCCATGAAAACATAGTTTCATGACTGTTGCTGTCGTGATTTGAGCAGCAGACGTAAACAGGGTCATCTCCAGCCATGGTGGGTGGATGTTTAGTTTATAGCGCTGAGGTTAAGAGTGAAAGCGTGTGACTAAGAGCAGAAAACAGAGGAGCCTTTGTATACATCAAGAGCCCTGAGGCAAAACACAGAGAAGGAGAATGCTGACACAGACTTTAATGGCGAAAGAAAAGAGTCCATTATGAACGTTACAGAGAACATAATTCATTTAAGAGAAATCAAGATTTAAAGGATTTCTAGAGGGGAATATGAATACTGACGTCAGTGGGTCACGCCTGGCAGTCCATTGTCGGACTCGGTACGTGCGTTAGGGTACCACGCATCATGTCAGGTGGATGACAGCTCACTGCCAGCAATTATCATTTGCTCTTTGCTAGATTCCTGTTGGAAACAGGTTTCTTTCAGTACAAGCCTTTCAACAGGAACCAGAGATATCCACAATGAAGCAACGGCAGCTCTTGCATTTTTAACACCCATCTCCCAAAACTGTCAAAAATTGCTTTCAGGACACTTTTTCCTTCCCAAACCCCATCTTTCCATAAATAGAAAGGGGGAGGGGGCTAAAGGAGGAGATGGGGCTGGATTATTTCTGGATTACTCAGGTATGAAAGCACAAGAAGAAAGCTGGCTAGCAGAGCTGCTTCCAAGCTTGCATGTACATTGCGACTAAGGACCGGCATATTTACTGCACCATAAAACAATGGTATGAGTGCTTGAAAAATATTCCCCAAACCATATACTATAGTGGCTTCTAAACTTCAACAGCCAGAGTCATGAAAATAGAGTGCTTTGTGCAGTAGCTTGCGCAACCAAAGAACTTTCTCGTCCTCGGAGTGCTTTATTATTTTTAACGAGACAGGCTGAGCACTTCTTGATAAACATTTTTTCCTTGAAGCAGTAATCCTACTTAAACTTTTTACCTTGTCCCTACAGCATACCGCTAGGAAGTTAATAACAAAACTCATTTTCCCTTAAAGTGCTAGTCATGTTAGTGCAGAAAGTGAGGGACATGTTGTGATTGCCATGAAAGGGGCCACAGCTGAAAATAAATTGAAAGTGCCCTGTTAGTCTGTAGGCCTAGTATTTTAAGAAGAAAGCTTTTTTGAAGGACATTTTCCAGGATATTCAGCTTCTTTCAAACTGAAAAAAAAAAAAAAGTATTAATGTCTGTTGTGATAGGAATGTTCCAGCCCATAGTGTTTGGTCGTGCTGCCTAACCCTGACGATGTTTCCATGCTCCCTAAGTCTACTTTGCCACAGGCGGGTGACGGACAGCAGGTCATGATAGAGCCAAACCAAAGAGCCAAGATTAATCCAGGAGATCTCAGAGGAAGGGAGGCCATCCATACATCCGTGCACTTGCCTTTCTTTTGAGCAAGGTGCGATGTATCCTGCTGCTTTGGCAAATGCTTCTGGGGCAGCATTACAAACTGTTCCTTTTTAAAAGCCATTCTTCTCTTTGATGCAAGAATTATTAAAGCTTGTAAGAGTGAGAGTTTAATTAACGGTGAGAATTTAACCACACGAGAATGACGAAATTCAGAGCCAACCCTCCCATCTAAGTCAATCTCACTTCTGTCCCCTCGTATCAGTGCGTTACAACAGGCTCTTTCACGGTCACATGAGGCTGGCCAGGGGACACACTTCTCACTAGATCTAATACAATGAAAAGAAAAACTGTCTTTTTCCCCCTGTGGTCTTAGATGCACATGTGGCTTTTCATACCACACACATCATGTGTTCTTGGAATGAAAGGCCCTTTTGTAACATGCACACACCAGCCGAGGCAACTTAACATCGGGTGGGATTGTTAACTGGGCTCCCTAAAGCCTCCTATGAACGCTGTACCAGCAGCATCGCACTGGAGGAGGAATGTGGTTGAAGGAATTTGACCAACTATATTATAAATGATTCGCAATACATGCATTACCATTTCTGCTCCACTCAGGTTAACTACTGTTACTTAATGGAGGTAGTTTTCTCTATAGGAACAGAGTAAAACTTAAGGACAGGCCTGATGATTACCAAAACACGAGACTTGCTGTCACTTGGCATGGCCAAGACATTCTCTTGTCTGTGTCTGAGGGAGTCATTACCACTTTACAAGCCCTCTCAAAGCCACAGCCACCTTCCTCCACTGCCTTTATGTCAGAAGACCAGTGAGAACTGTATTTCTCTAGTAGGATTACCAAGCAATGAATCTTTATCCTCAAGGCCTGAGTGCCTTTGAATGTACTTCCATAGGCAGTAGGTGAGCAGCCATCAATCAAAGGTTACATTTTGCAAATTTGGAGCATACATCCCATGTATGTCTTAAGAGAAGTTCCTGATTTGAAGCAGCAAGTTAACCGTGCGGCTCCAAGTAGCAGCAGTTCTCTATCCAAGCGTGGGAATATACCTCCTCGCAAGACTATTTAATAATTTAAATTATGCCCAAGGAGAGCAGTCCAATCTGGAAAGAAAATCTTGTCTTTGTTGCAGGGCCTAGTATCAGAGCGCACATAAAAGGATTTACTAGATATTTTCGAAGCTGAACAACGCAAATTGTATCACTGATTTGGGTAACTCCAGAACAGGCCAGCTCTGTAAATGCTCTCCATCCCTTAGAAAAATAAAACAAAGAACACGGGCAAAGAATTTAACAATTTTATTAAAAATTGTACCAGTTATTAGAAAAAAAAAAATCCAAGTATTAAAGTATTAAAAAGCACCAAAGAAAGAAAGCACAAAGCAAATATACTGCACAGATACAAAAAAAAAAGGAGCTCTGCCCAGTCACCATTGGTACAGGCAGGAGTCCTGGAGGCACACAACCAGGATAAACAAAATGCTACATTCTCACTGGGTCTCAGTCCATGGCAAAGAAGGTGTGTGCACTTCAGGACTAATCCAGACAGAAATCTCACAGGAGAGCATCGGGTTTACTTCTGCAGCAGGACAGTATCATTCTGGTATCAGAACTCACGGGGAAACTCTCCACTGAGGGAAAGTTTAAGTACATTGCAAATTCTAGCTTGCCTTACCCTTTTGGTTTTCCAGATGAAGGACTCCTAATGTTTTATAAAAGAAAAAAAAAAAGTATCCCACCAAAGTAGAAAAGTCATGCAGGAAGGGGAGGGAGAAAATGTGAATCCACATTTCACAGTACTCTCATCAGTGAATTTTACCTAGAAAAGTGGGAGACTGTACTATATATCATTGAAGAAAACAGAAGAAGAGATGCATGATCAGTTTTACCAAAAAAACCCCAACAGTCTAGATATCCAAGCTCAAATTTAGTGGCAGGATTTTCAAATGCACCCAGTGGAAACAGACATACAAATCCCTTGGGCTGTTTTGAGACTTCCCTTTTACAAGCCTAACTTCTGACATAAATTTAAGGAGATACTGACAATGTCATCTTTCCATCACACTAGTCTCTCCATCTTTTGTCGTCAAATTTTCCTTTCAGAATAGTCTGAGCAAAACCGGAGCTGAGGAATCTGTGACGATGCTCTCCTGGAGCTGTGTCCACAAATCGGGGAGACTCCTTTAGATTTAAGAATAACTTTATACATGCAAAATTTCCATAATAGATTTTAAAAACAGTTTAAGAATCTACCCTTCCCACCCCTCCATTCCCCAAAGGCAGCAAAGAGTCTGAAGACAGAACTGAAACATGGCTTTAAAAAACAGCCCACAGACATTAGGTTTCGCTTCCCAGAAACCAACTTCCAGCATGGGATTCGCAGGAAGAGACCCTCCTTTCTGTGGCTAAGGGGGAAGATGAGGCACATGGAAGAAAGAAGGGGTAGGGGATGTCAGACTGCATTCAGTTTAAGAACACACACTCACACGCACGCATGCACCCACACGCACACACACACTTACATTCCAGTGCATTTGATGTGTTTGGTCTTTTCTGCTTTTCCTGGTGGAGGAGAACAGAGCTGTGTAACACCTGCGTGAACACATGCAAACCAAAGAAACAGAGACCACTGAAATCTTTAGGAACTGTAAAAGATTGTCCTAGGATCTTTTATCAATTCCTTGAGGTATTTCTTCTTGCTAAAACAATCAAAGGCAACAGGTAGGCATTTTTGCAAATGATCACAAATGCCAGTTTGAAAGACAGACTCTTTTGAAGGACATTGTTTAAAACCTCTGTTGTCAAATTATGCTGATACTCGATAGTGCTTGGTCCATGAATATGAATGGGCATTCCATGGTCCTTTTACCTATAATCCAACAGTAAATATTTCTGGTAAAACAAGGCAAGATCTCCACATATCTGCATTCTCCTTTGATCTTAGCACATATGCTGAGTGCTCTCCCTATTTTTCCCCTTAAAAATATCCTTAATAGCACACCATTCAGCATGTCATGGTCTCACCGTTCCTACAGCTTCAGCAGAGATATGGGTCAGGACCAGCAGCAGAAGGCTGGAATTCATTGTAGAGTTGATGGGGTCCCATTGCAACAACTGCCTCAAGTCATTTTGCTTTTTCGTAAAAAAAACCCCAACCCTTCTCCCTAGGCTACTAATGGGCAGAATCTGCGGTTTCCCAGGAGAGTGCCAAGCCCCATACTGAATGAAGTTCAACCTTGGGTACAGCTCCAGTGGCTGCTGTGGGGCAACTCCAGGACTGTAATGACCTCACACACACACATCGCCTATACCTTTAATCCAGGCTTGAGGGGACCAAGTAAACAGCCAGTAGGAAGAAAGATGCCTTTGCCATCACCCTTTCTACATCAAGAAGGACTGGGTTCCTTGCCTCTATTTCCTTGTTGATACACAGCTCCAAAGCAAAGGCTGATAAGGAAGTTTCTTTCAGGACTCCTCTAATGAGAGTTTAGCCAACAAACATTTAACAACCACTCGCTATTTAAACTGAGATATGTGATCAGTTATGCAGGAATTCAGTGCTACCAGGGATTATCAGCACCTTGGGAGAAGGCTTCAGTCCCACAAACAGATCCAAGGCAACCCTTCCCATGTAAATTCATCTTCTCCCCTGCCTTTGTTGTATCCTATTTACGGCAGTTTGCAGCTATCCCTGGGCAGTCACTTTGTGATTACTGGCTCAGCTTTCAAGAATTGCAGGAAACAAAAGTAAAACTAACTATTCCCTACTAGCACCAGGCTTGCTGGATCCAGGGATGGGCAGGTTACAAGATATTTGAAAGGGTGGGAAGTTTGGAAGGAGTAGGAAGAACTCTATCCCTCAAGGAAAGAGAGCTGAGGTCTGAAGCTGTTTTGGAGATCTGGGGAAGGCAAGCAAGATACTTCAAGGCTGGTGGTACCATCAGCAACAGCTCAAGCTCTTCTTAAGAACTGCTCATTAAAAATAGGAATTTGTTTTAGGAGAAAGATCCGACTGTTCTTTCTAAATTGTTAGACTAGTTTTACAGCACAGAGAAACAGCGTCCCATTCCTTTCACCAGGACAAACTAATACCTAAAAACCCAAGCATACTCCTTCACCAACAGGACCTAAACCATGTTCCTTGGAACTGTTTCCCCAAACAATTGACATATGTCCGTGGCCACGCTGCAATAGCTACTCTCCAGGGAAGATCTCCTCAGTGCGTGCTCAAGGTGCCTTACTAATGGAATGGGTGACAAATACATGGGTGCTGTGCATCTGTGTATTTGTTGATAAACATGTGAAACCTTCCCACTATTTCCTCAAATAGATGAGACCGTAACTAAGAAGTAGCTGCTTTTCCCTAAGTGAATAACCAGCCTGCCCCTCCAAATCTATACGAAGTGAAGTAAGACTTTTGGGTTGACAGAGCATATTTCCTTTCTCCAAGATATGCAGATATGGAATATAATTAAAATATATTATCAGTGGTTGTAAATCTCTGGCACCAGTGACCAACACGCATATTGCAGGAAGTCGCCCTTTGTCTAGCATTAGCTCTATGTCTCCAATGAAGTATTGTTGTTCACAGAGATTTTAACTTGAGAGCCTGGCATGACCAATTTTGATAAGTCTGTTGTTACAGCGGGAAATGCGGACTGGCAAAGATGTGTCTTTCCCTGAGCCAAACGACTCTATTGAGGCAGACGGCCTGACTGAGGAACGGTTTCAGATACTTGTTTCTCCATGTTAAGAAGAGTCTTACCCTAGATAAACTGGTTGGGTCGCAACATCAGAAAGCGCCAGTACCGGGCCCATTTTTGCAGCTTACACATCCAGTGAACAGGCCTTATTGGCCTGTTTGGCAGTCAAGTCAAGGCAGAGGAGAAAGCTCGCGACGGTTTTTAAGTGTCAGATGCACTTGCTGAATTTTTCGTACTTTGCAGGGCTGTTATGATGTAGCTTTGACTGTTCCTGATAAAGCGGTCCTGGCAACCAGTGGGAAAACACAAGCATCGCATCCTAGACCGTGCTGTGCAGGCAGGTAACATTGCTGCATTGCTTCCTGAGCCTCTGCTCTGCCACTCCTGCCTCTTTAACAGCTTCTGATTTAACAGTCTTCTCCTTAACATCCAGCTTCTCAGGGGTCCCCGATTCAGTCTGTGCTTGCACTACACCTCAGGCTTTCCCCCCATTTAAGTCCTTGTTCTTTGATGACCAGCATTTACTCCAAGCAGACTGCGCAAAGCAAGGTATGGAAAGCCTCATCTCTGTCAACATGGGCAGAAGGTGGCTTCCCATACTGCTGCAGCATAGTCAGCAATAGGTATCACTTGTATCCATCCCTCTGGGTAACTCTGTAGTGCACATGCTTAAAGAAACAACACAAAACCAAAAACAATCACCACTCCTAAAAAAACCTCCCGCCCTCCCTCTCCATAAAGCCCACCTCCCAAATATTACTTTAGATTCATTTACATGAATTATTAACCATCACGGACAAACATATTACTCTAGCTCTAGCTAGAAGAATAACCTAAGAAAGAGGCGGAAAAAGAAAAAGCTTTTCTCACGTAAACTCTCCTTATGTTGAAAGAGAGTGACTGTGAATATATGAAAGTGAAAAAGGCTTGGGGACCTCTTTCAGGGAGCTAAAGCACATTTTGCCACAGTAGAGCAGGATGCAAATCAAGAGGATGGGACTGGGAGAGAGGGAGAAAGTCCAAATTTAACTGTGTTCAGCAAATTGTTACCAGACACTACAGTGCAATGATGAGACTATACAAATACCAGGGAAAGCATGAATTAGAGAAGGATATGCAGAGAGGGGTGGAGGAGAAAGCATATGTGCAAGTAAACTACCGTTCCCGTACAGTAATGCTTATTTTTCAGAGTGGACCAAGAACAGAAGAATTCCTGAACACCTGAAGTTGACGTTTGTAACAGGACTGAAGAGCACTTCTCTTCCTCACGCTGGTTGTATCATTTGAGACCTACAACAAGGTGCAGTGGCAATGTGGAAATGGTCTGAAGAAAATAAAATCTATATCACTTTTCTGTCCATGTTTTCTCCTAGTTGTCACTGGGTTTGCGAACTAATGATATTTAAAGCTACAGAGAAGTAGCCATCGATATTTAAGGCTACTTCCTTTGGTAGGGTAATTTCCCTGTGCTGGTCCAATAGTGTCAGTCATATGGACAAACTTCTGAGTGCATACAAACTGGGAACTGTTAGAAGATCCCTCTTGAAGTAATATTACTGCTGCTAGTCAATATATGCTTACAGCAGCCTCAAAACATTACGAACTAGAGTAATGGACAGACTGCTTGTACAGTGTTACATGTCAGACTAGTTGCTAATTAATTTTTCTGTCAAATCCTGAAGCAAAACTATCGGATGCCTGGGACCTAAGCCTTCCTGACCAACCACATTATAGTAAGAGAAAAGAAAAACAAAACAAAATAAACACCCATCATAAAACTAATAAAAACATATACATTAGCATTGTAGAAGAATGATGCTTGTGTCATATTCCGTGGTTTTTGGCTTCATGCTGGCTCACGGGCACTGTGAACACTGGACTGGAAGCAAACAGTGGCAGAAACTAATAGCCACCAGCAACCAGGTTTAATTTTAAGGCTGTTCCACTGCAATGATTTTGTCTATTGATGGCAATGACAAAGCACAACTTCATGTGAGAGTGCTGCAACTGGTGCCCAATGGAAAGATTGAAGAGATCGGATTTCTTTGCGATTTTCTCTCACACAGGGTGCAAGGAAATAAACAGTAACCCATGCAGAAAACAAGTAACCTGCTGGATATAAGCTACTTGAATGTTTTCATTGCTAAAAATAACTTTCTTTGTGGAGGAATCGAGCATCTCTGCTCTGGAAGATACCCAAAGTACGTTTAGAGTCATCAATCCCAGACATCATTTTTAACTAGCAGCCAAAATGACGCTCCTGCACTCTACCATTGACTAACACACAGGGCAGAGGAAGCCGTTTGTCTAATACCTGCCTCCCTTGCACAGAGGTCACCGGCGTGGGGAACCAGCAGCAAGCTTTACCAAACACACCCACATTCTGGCTTTCCTTCGACAGTGTTGGACAAGAGCTCCCTGCCTCACAAGGCAGGCAGCAGCAAAGAAGAGTCCGTAAAACCCCTCAAACTTGAAGACGAGTATCAGAAATTCAGAGTCCTCACATCCGGCCGGCGGTGTGCAATGTCTCGCCCCCGAACCAGTGTTTGTTCAGTGCTCCCTGCAGACTGGATGCGGCCTGAAACAGGCGGGCGAAGCTCACCTCTGCCCAGTGTGGTTCCTGTTCACCTCCGCATTTAAGGCCAAGTTGTGTAGGAAGAGAAAAAGCTGCCACCACACTTGATTTCTGTTCTGCTGATGCTGTAGGGGAGAACAGTTGAAGCAAGGTTATTTATATTTCTAAAATTGCAACATACCACTTCTCTTTTCCAATAACAACTCAGTTACACTTTTCAAGAGCAGACACTTTAATCCCATCAGCATAACAAGGGGGTGCAGCAAGGGATGAGGGGACAGAGGGAAATGATAAGTTCTCCAGAAATAATTGTAGCTCTAACATTACAAAAGGAAAAGAGCAGACCCTTTATGCATTGTGCACAAGAGGATTAAACTTTTTTTTGCTTGTAGGATTTTGCAGAGTTTAGCCAAGTGCTGTTTTTAATCAGATTGGCTTCTGAGCCTTTCAAAAGCCCCAGCTGCATGAACAAACAACCTTTTTTTTTTTTTTTAAAAAAAAAGCCCCCCTTCACCCCAAAAGTAAAAAAAAAAGAAAAAATATAACTGGTGATCCATCTGTAAGTGATTTGACACCGTGAAGGTCAAAGGGTTAATCTTCAATTTAAACCACACTGCTGAGACAGCAAAACTCTGATTTCATCTAGTACAAGAAAACACATTCGTGCACACACACACTCCCCCACCCTCCCCCCACCACATTTTCCTTCCCAGCATCTCCAAGATAATACTGCCCTTTTTATAGCCACTTTTGACAGTAAGCCATAAATAATCAGCCTTGGAGCCCTTTCCTACTGACTGGAGCCAATTAAACCTTAAGCAAGAACATACTTGAAAACACACAAAAAACCAAAACCAAGAGGTTATTTCAGGTCCCATTGTCAAGGAAGAAACATGGGAGTTGAGTTTCAGGGGGACACCAGACTATATAATGCAGCTTCGGGGCAAGGACACTGTTCCTTCTTTTGTTATATGTAATCACCCCTGCAAAAGTGGCTCCGATTATACCCCCACCTTCCTGCACTTTAATGGCATCTCATACAAACAGGTGGGTTTCTCTTTACATTGCCCAGCCTGGGATACTATTTCACCTCAATAACCGACCCTCTATTAGAAGTCAGTCTTTGTTTTCTCATCCAGCATTCCATATTTGCTAAGCAGGACTGATCATTTCTGGAAAACAAAACAAACCAGCCCCAATCCCTCCCCCCCCCGCCCCCATCCCCAGCAGACGAAGAAACAGAAGACCGGCTTCCAACAACTTTGCCTCAGTACACAGGAGTTCATAAAAGAGCACTGAAGCACATTATATGAACAAGATGTTTGAACTCAGATTAGCCCAACAGGGCAGAACAACACGGTTGCAAGGCATTCTTTACGTCATTACAAGTATGAGAGAGTTGCAAGCGGAGTTGGTGCATTGGAGACATGTCAATACACAGCTCTTCAAAGCCCTCCCAGATAGTCATTAAATTATGTTCGTATTTCACTGCGAATAGATGTGTGCCATTTGAATCACAAGCACACACAAAACAGGCTTCAGAAAACCTGTGCTCATCTTGCAGCTTAGCAGTGGGTCATTCTTCTTACCCTCAAGACTTCACAGTTGTCTCCAGGATTTAGAAGAATGCACACGGATCCTATCACACATTTCCACACCACTGTGTTTGGAGCATAACCCACAGACAGCGACTCTAGGGCCCGGTATCATTTATTTCAAAGTAACCAGCCCTGCATTCCATCTGTACTGATTGTCCAGACATTGCTAGATTTACAGGTGAAAACAATCTTTTATAAACTATGCCCTAGGGCTGGATTAATAAAACCTAATATGGTTTCAAAAAGCAAGATGCTTTTTGTTTTGCTACTCGCCTCTCAGTTTGACCAGGCTTGTCCTTCCTTATCAAACTCCAGAGATTCTTCTCACTCTCCTCCTTGGAGCCACATCCAAATCTGCTCAAACATCCATGTGGAACCACAGTGTCCCAATGACATCTAGATACCATGTTTTCATCAAGCTATTATACCCTAAGCGAACTGCTCCTTCGAGATGGTCAGGGTAGCACATCAATGAAGTAGCATGCAAGCACAACGCCACCTTCTGCAGTTTCCAAAGCAGGGAACTATGCTAGGAGAGCACGATGGACAAACATACTATAGATGCTCTGAAGATAATCTGCTTTGGCAGATTATTTTATGTTATTGGCAGCCAAGAGGGTAAAGAAGTGTCTTGTAGGGACTTAGTATGGGAAATGCACAAATATTGTTATCAAAATCCTGAACTTGAAATATATCTCAGCTTCACTGGTGGACCCTCTCTAATGGAAATTCTCATGGAATTTTATAAAGTGGGTTAATCTGGGTGCAGACGAAAGGAGATGTGCTAATCTGGCACGTGCAATTTCAACTATTCCACACCATCAGGAGGACAAACAGATGTAAGAATGCCATATTAATGTCCCGCTTCATGGAGGAGGCTGCTTTGTGCTCCTCACACACCATAACAAGTTTCTAAATATTCTGTCTCCTCAAGTTTTACATGTCACCTCAGAAGAAAAGGATTACTTGTTCTTCGCAGTGATAGCTAAATAATAAGAGGCCATGTCCAGGGAAGAACAGTGGAAGGATTGAGCTCATCTTCTTCCCTTTCTTTTTAAGGGGGGGAGCTTTTTGAGGAAAAAAAAAAAGTATTGGGTTTTGTTTTCATTTGGTATATAACAGTTTTAGAGCTCTACTTTAAGAAGGGTTACAGACCTGCAAGAGAACCAGTGGGATGTGGTATCACAAATACTGAGAAAAACTCTTAATTTTTTTATCTTTTTTTTAGTTTATGTTCTATTGTGGTTATCTCACTGCCTCTTGAAGCCACTTTTTCAGTACAGCATTTTCGTCCTTTTCCAGTTAAAAATGTTTCCCACTATTTGCCAAAAACACTCAAGGAGATTTCCATGCAAGAGCAGAATAGGAATTATTTTACCCTCATTTCCCCCTGCTTATAAGAAGTGTAAGATCTCAAATCACTTTATGAAGGACATTGACACCATTCGTTTTGTTTTGAAGTGAAAAAAATAGAGCACTAGGCTGAGGGCAGCTTTCCAGGTTTTATTCCTAGACCTAGGGCTTGTATTTCCCTGGGTCCGTATTCAGCCAGCATTTCCTTCCAAGGTGGTGTAGTCCCATACACGCTTTCGCTGGCTTGCGAACTGCAGCAGCCCGCTCACACTAGTGCAGGGAAGTGAACTGGAACAGGACAATGGTCATGGCCAGTGATCAGGTCATCCTGATCCATGGCAGCAGGTAGTCAAGCTGATGCTTGTGCCAACACAAGAGAAAGGTGACCTAAGAGGAGCAAGCTGGGACTGGTTCCTTCAGCAACAAGCCTAGCTAACGGGGTTTATGGAGTTAGGCTTCACTTCTGGGCCAATGTGCTTCCTGCGGTACTAATTCAGTGTGAGACAAGAGCCATGGGATGGAAATGGCAGATATTCTTTCCAATACAGATAGAGAAAACAATTTATGGAAAGGACTGTGCCGGGCTATAAAAAAATGTCCTTTTCACAAGTTTCAGTAGCTTTTCCCCAGATACGCCTCTGCCAAGACCAAAATACTCAAGTCTTTCAGGACTGAGGGTTTTTTGGTGTGGTATAATTTAGCTGCCAGGAAGGGCAGAAAACCCAGGAGTGTGACTCCATGAATTTGGCATCTAATTTTTTTCAGATGTGATGCATTTCAAGGCAGTTCTTACGGTCCTCTAAGACGCATAGCTATTGTGGCCCAGGTTTATAATTTTCCTAAGCTTCACTACGCTGATCTTCCCTCACCAAAACAATTCGATCCTCAGAGTCACTACTGCACAAAAATTTTATGGATGAAAACTTCGCCACCTCCATGCAGTAGCAACACAGTGAACAATTTGATGCTCCTTTCCCAAGATGGAAAGAAGCCTCTTTTGCCCTCTACACTAACTGTAACTAAAAAAGATTGGACTTGTGAATACAGTAAGTCAACACAAAGCTGGAAACACATAAAACCATTTCCTATTGCAGCTGCTGCTTTTTAAAGGGGATATCCTTAAGAGACCGTCTGTCTGAGGCGTTAGCATGAATGCTTCAATGAGTCACAGGGAAAGGCCATTTTACAGGAAAAGCGTCCTCTGCAGCAACAGTACATTAGTGAAGCCCATTCCATGAACTGTGCTGAACTAAAAGCCAGAATACTGGTAAACACACACAAAAAAACCCAGCAAGGCTTTTACTGGAAGCAAATGAAAGAGGAACAGGATTGACCCGATGTTTATTCCCTCCCTTTAATTAATATTCCTAATGCGTGTTTCACACTGTAAGTATACAGCTATACATCTGTCAAAGAGCACCTCAGATGTCAAAAGCTTTTTACTGCTACCAAGCCCTTGCACAGGGTGATCAAGGGAAGATCAGTACAGGTAATACACCTTAAAGAAAATATTGTCCCTCTGACACAGCTCCTTGAATCCCTGAGCATAAACGTTTAACAGATGAATAGGATTCACTCTTCATACATGCCATTAATATCCCTCCTTATAAAAGTAAAAAATATATTCAACATACACCCTGTTGTATGTGGGTCTGGTACATTCCTATCACATATACAGAAGGGTACACCTGTCTACCCTCTTTATCTTGTGGGTAACTTTTGACTTCACTTCACAGCTTCCAGATGGTTAAGGGTCAAATTCTGATCCCATCTTAACTAGAGGGATTAAAATATAACCATAAATGACACTATTATAGCAAAAGAAGAAGAATGGTATATGTGCACATACAAACATCATTCTTCCTTTAATGACTAATACAAGTATTACCAGTAAGTTGTTGGGGTTTTATTTATTCACTGAAAACAAAAATACTTGCACACCGGGAGCAGTTGCTGACTCATCGCTGAAGGCTGTTTTGGCTGCCAGGTGGCTGGAGGCATATTGTGCTACCACAAAATATGCTTCAGCTTAGAAAGACTAGAAAGTCACAGTCCCCAAGGCAACAAAGGTTACAGAAGGTGTCCCCCGCTGAAGAGAGAAATGCAGGCCAATGGAAGTCAAATACAAATCTTTCCAGCTGTGATTCCTAATGACCAAAGAATAATGCATGTGTAAAAGCAGCAGGAAAAAAAAAGGACACAGTAACAGAGAAAAATCGAAAGAGGAACTTAGCGGCACGATTTCTCATGGTGACACAGAGATGAGGACGAGGATCTTCCTTGGGGATCTGCATCGTTCTGGCTTGCAAACCCCGCAGCTCTCTTACGTGGGACTAAACTTGTGGCAGAAGGAGGTGTCATCTCAAGTACTGCTTCCTTTCTCAAAGCCTCCATCAGGCTTTGCGAAGCAAGATAAGAGAGGACGTACAGTACCGGGCACAGCAGGATGGATGTGAGGAGCAGGAGAGCCCCAAAACCCATTTAAGGGCTGCCCACGCCAGACAATGGGGATGGCACAGACCCCCACCGAGGCACTGGTCCGAGCAGCAATCAGCGACATTCATTGCCCCAAACCTGCTGCAGGCACAGCTGCGCAGGTGAGCCCTTTCTCAACTTACTTGTAGTTCAAAAACAAACATGCAGCCACTCACGCCTTCCTCTCCAGAGCGGGCAGGAAGGGGAAGCAGACAGACGCCATGGCAACAGCCAGCTGACGGCAACCTGGGAAGGGCAACCACCGGCCACCTCGTTCCCAGGCCCCTAGCCTTCCCCTCCTGCACCCCCGGGGGGCACACTGGCTTATTTTCCATAAATACAGTAAATAAGGGTCTTGCATTTCCACAGAGCCACACCCGATACCACTCTTGACCTGTGTCACAGGGTCTGGGGGAGATTCACCCCCATGTTGGTGGGGGGACAAGGGTGCAGGAAGAGATGCCCAGACCTTGCCTCCGCACGCAGGAGAAGACACCCGTCCCCTCCCACAGCCACAGGCAGCAGGCACAGGCAGGTTTATTCACTCGGACCCTGAGTGTGAACTCACAGAGCTGTTTCACAGCTTATCCTGTTTATCACCTAACCCGCACGGGCCGTGGGATGGACTGACCTTTGTTTCTCATCGATGCCCTCACCGCCAGAAGACTTGTGGTGCTCCCGACACTGCTTGGTGCACGGGAGTCACCCCCTAGTGATTAAAGCCTACCTCGGGGTTTTGGTTAAAATAACACTTTGCAAGTTTTTGCAGGAAAATATCCTGGCGGTGGAGCGAGGGGGGGAGGGTGTGCGGGGCCCTGGCCTGGGCGCAGCACTGCCCCGCTGCGAGGGGAGCCTGCAGGCAGGCGGGCGGGCAGGCAGGTGCAGCGCTGGAGCCTGTGGGCAGAGCAGCCTCTCGTCAGCAGTTCTGATGACTCAGAAGCTAAATTTAGAGAGCGATATAAACACAGCAGCCGCAGCACAAACACTGCCCGGCAGAGCCGCTCTCACGCACAGCCCTCTCAGCCCGCTCCGGCTCGCCGGCCAGGGTCTGCGCGCCCTTCGGGGGCTCTCCTCGGCGGGTGGCTGCAGTCCCCCATTGCCAGCGTCTCGTCAGGCGTTATGTCAGGAAAAACCTAATTGGGGTTAATAGAAGTTGCCTCGCTGCTTTTATTTTTAGATCGCTATTCTTTCTGCTGTGGTATGGTCCTCAGAAAGATTCCTTTGCCATTGGCAAGGGTAGCTACCAAGGAGAAACAAAAAAAAAAAACCAAACAGATTATAAAAGGCTAGCGGGACATTCCTCCTCAATGCCTTGAAACAAAGGAGGACTCTGCAGTTGGGCTCTTGCTTTCCTGTCCTTCCACCATAAAATTTAATTGAGTAAAATACAAACACGCACACTCCTCACCATAAATAATCAGTCCAAACATCTGATCATCCCCCTCAGAGATGGCAGTATCTTAATAAGATCAACCAACCGAAGCAGAGGACTGGAGGCAGAACAACTGGGTTCCAATCAGCGATCCCTACATGATCTCAGACAAGTCATAACCTGCATTTCCTAGTCTCCCACACTAAAAAAGAAGTGGGATATTACCGCAATTATTTCTTAATTGAAAAATAATTTCTCAGCTGTCACACTGCTACAAGCAGAAAGCACGTTACCACTGCCACAGCCAGCACAGTGCTTCGAGAGCCCAGGAAATGCAGAAGAGCCTGCAGAGGCTACTGGGGTTGTACAGGAGAAGCAGCAGCGCTGAACGCTATTTAAATCACACAGCAATACTGCAGGTGATGTTAGACATACTGCAAAACAATTCATTTCTTCTGCCCACCAAAATTATTTTGTGCTCTTTAGTGGGGGCAATCTTGGTATTTTGAGGTTGTGGCCCCACTGCCTTCAAACACTGCAGTCCTGGGTCGGGTGGGGTGAAGGATTCACAGCGCGCCATTGCACAGAGCTTGCACTGCTCTCCTGCCACCCGGCTCCCTTATCCTCTGCCCACTTCCCCTACCAGAGCTACGCAGGAAGTTTTGCTTTTTAACATTATCCCCTATTTTAAGCAGGAACAAAACCATAATATATTTAAATCTTTTGTCAGCTGAAAGCATAGAGAAGAAGGATTAGATTAGGCTGATGCAAAAGTTTTGTGTTTTTTATTCAACCGATATACAATGGTTGTATGTGACTGTTGCATCAAGAGTTCGCACAGCCCAGCCTCCAACAGCAGTCTTATGCGGCTGCCTGAGGAACAGCAAAGAGCAAGTACACGCAACAGCTCCCCCTAATACTCTTTCAGCATCTAACTAGTTTGAGCTTAGGACTTCCCGAGTCAGATCTGGTTTCTGTTTATTTAACGTCTCCTTCAATGGCCATAAACTTGTCCCGATTCCCCTTGAACCCAGATAAAGCATTGGGATGCACAATATGCAGAGACAAGGAGTTCCACAGAGCTACCTATTGCATGAAAAACTACCTCATTTACTTTGAGCTGGGTCCTACTAGCTAGACTTGATTTTGCCTAGTTCTTGTACTGGGAGAAATTAATCTATCCATCTCCTTCATGTCACTTCTGATTTCTGTTTAATATTGCTACCCCCTTGCTTTGTGTCTTTTTTAGGCTTAGCAGTCCTAGCTGATTTTTTTATTTTTCATATCGAAGTTTCATCATCCTTCTTGCCTTTCTCTGAACCTTTTCCAGTTCTGCTGCATCATTTTTGGAAGAAGGA
The DNA here is from genome assembly GCF_028858705.1 of Grus americana. NCBI lineage: Eukaryota > Metazoa > Chordata > Aves > Gruiformes > Gruidae > Grus > Grus americana. The sequence continues at coordinate 34,721,102 of NC_072856.1, read as the reverse complement.
AACCAGAACTGTACGTAACATTCAAGATATGGGAGATATACAGTGGCATAACTATGTTCTTGTTCTTGGTTTCTTTTCTTAACATACCAAAGAATATAATTTCAGATCAGATGTGAAAGGGTCCAGCAAGTTTCTGGTAACCTAAAAGTCAAGTAATCAGCTCCACAGGCAGCATGGTTTTCAGAACAGGTGCTAGGCAAGGGGCAACAGATTGCTGTGTCATTTGTATGCATAGGCAAAGGTGCACTTCCAAGCCCACCTCTTCCTTCATTGTCATTTGTCAAAATGGTAAAAAAATCTAACAACATTAAGCAAAAAAATCTGTCTCCACTTCCTCATATTAAGTTTCTGACTCCAGTGACTGTGAGAATTCCTCTTCCCCCTATGGCACCCTCCTTTCCTCAAGCCTAGGATTCCAATTCCATAGCTCTGCAAGAACTTTACTTTACATCTCAGTCTTCCCAACCTCACACTCACCCTACACCCTGCCCTCTAAACCAGGATCACTCACTTCAGGAGTTCTCCATCTGGTACTCTCCCTCACCATGTTCCTGCATCCTCAGCTGGAAATTCAAGTCTTGCACCGATGGGCAACCTACAGACAGCAGAGCTGAAGAGGAGACCCACTGCTCTGCACAGCAGCCGCAGGGACCAGCAACCACTAGCCAGCAGAGAAGATCCTGAAACACACTGACCTACTTGGGAAACAAAGGAATGAAAGCACTTACCCCAAGTCTCAAAGAGACTGCAGGTACAAGTAAAGCAATGGAGCTGCCGGTGTTAGAAGCTCAGCGGCAGGACAGTTTGAGAGTCTCTGCGTTACATTATTAGGAAGCTTTTCTGAACGTTTTTCCTAAAATGTAAAGTCATCATAAAGGACAGTTTCCTGCAAACAATTCCAGTTTTAAAAAAGCAACTGAGGGTCCTCAATAAACGATGGAGGAAAGCCTGATGGAGTTTGGCATAAATGATGCACACATAGCACTGTGTGCCCACTCTCTCACGCCAATAAGTTTCTGACAAGAGACACGGGCTCCCTGTTGCATAAGCAGAAGTGTCTCAGAGGAGGCCTTGATAACTCTCATGAGAGACAGAGGGGAAAAAATATGCAAAATGTAACAAGTTTCACTTTCAAAGGAAAACAACATTTCCTCCTGGACATTTTCAGTATCACTAACGTGATGCAAACAGGTACATGCCGAGCTGTCCCTCCACAGCCGGTGTGGATGCAGGCATTCGTGCTCCAAGGCTGCTCAAGCCCATTGCAGTCATAGCGAGAGAGTTACTTGCTGAATCAATTGGGGAATTGAGAGAAACAAAGTTTTCTATAGCTAGATCCATGGAGGCTTTTTGAGCACGGTCAGCATATCTAAATCAACTGCAGGATTCCTGATGTGTTGGAAAGGGGCTTTGTTGTTGTTTGTAATGCACTTATTTACTCAAGAAAGCTCAGCTCTGATTCAGCATCTGGTTCTCATTGAGGCTCAGCTTTTTTTAAACCAAGCTTTCCAGATGGGCTGACTGAAGCACAAGGAGGTCAAGAGACTTGTCTGAGGTCATACAGCAAGTCAGTGGCTCTGCTTGGACCTGAGCCCAGAACTGTTCAAGGCTACCACTCCTTGGCTCTTAAAGAGACAATTTTATCCCCTGTGAAGTGATCTTATCACCATGAAGAAGAGATGTGATAACAGCAGTCCCCTCAATGCTGCAGCCTGCTTCGAGTTATTTTATTTGGAAAAAACTGTAGCGTTCTAGTGTCTCAATGGAGCAAGTCAAACTGAAGGGGCGTGATACTGATAGACGGTGTCACCCACCCCACTCTTGTATAACCCCATGTTCCTATGGGGTGGCTTTACACTGCTGCTGCCGTTGTCCCTGATTGTCTACTCACATCCCATCTAGTGGAACGTCATGTCGTGAAATACACTGTCAGTTCAGCATGGGTTGAAGCCCCTTCTCAAGGTGAGGAAACTCAAGTGCACTTGGGACCTGAAGCAGAGCCCAAGCACTTCTTGCCAGTGCCTGGACACGTGCGGCGCAGGTAGCGCATCCCAGCTGACCGACCAGCAGATGCCCTAAGCTCAGCTCTGTTCTCCATGACCTCAGAGTGCCAGAGGCTGGGCTACAGCAGGCAGTTCAGGGATCCCATGGCAAAGGCACACTTGCTCCAAACCAAGGAGGAGGTGGCATGTACTGGGTTCTCCTGCAGAAAGCATGGCTTGGTTCTACCTTTGTTTTCCAGGGACAGGGTAAGAAAAGCACAACAGAGGGAACATTCCCAGAAGCTACATAGCCTCAGACAGGTAAGAGGTACTAAAGAGCTCGAGAAAACATAGATGGGTCTCACATGTCATTCTGCAGAGCCTTTTGCAAACTGGATCAACCTGTAGCAGGCTCTGCTACTTAGGAACACAGAGCATTGCTCAAGTCCTTCCTATAATAAATTCAGCATCTTAAGCAGATGAAAGCTGCAGAGTGCTAGAGAATGTTGCATTATTGCTCTAGCACTGTTCTAAGGATGAAAAAGCCAGGTTTTAAACTACTGTATTCTGTTTAATATATTAATAGGAAATGAAACCCTGAAAATGGTGTACATGCCAAAAGCAAGCATAGGTGCGGCCAACTTTTGTATTCTTACGAGATGCATACCCAAAAATCTTTTGTATAGCCAAGAACCACAGAATAAATACCACACAGCTCCAGGAGCCCAGGGAAGAGATAACAGTGACTCTCCAGGGTTCCCAGTGTGGGATGGGGTTAGACCGTGCATGTAGCTGAGTCCAATGACAACTTAGTGACGTCAACCTCAGCAGCTATTGCCCACTCAGTTCCTCTCTCAGCCAGGGATGTACATTAACCAGCGGCCTTTGTGTCAACACAGCTTTGCTGCTACGGCAGCAGAATGGGAGCCATACCTGAACCGCTGGAGAGTCTCACAGAACTCAAGAGCCATGAGAAGGCAACTCCTGAGCTAGCTGGATGCACTACTCCAATGCTGAAAGCCTTTCCTAACTCCCATGAAAGGACACATATGTTTTCTTTTCACAGGTTCACAGATAAGATGTTTTGTAGGCTCTGAAAAGAGGCACCGCTTGTTGAAAACCAGGCTTGCTCTCTCTCAGGACTTCACAAGACCACACTGGTGTGACTAACTTTGTGGTATTCTAAATCTGATTCAAGACACCACTCTGGAAAGTTGGTTTTGACCAAATGTTTGAGACAAGCTGGAATGGGGCATCCAAATCAGGGATTAGTTTCACAGCAAGATAAACGACAGCCCAGTTTTCCATGTCTCAGAGACTGCCCCTTCCAAACCACAATACATTGTGAACCATCCACGTGTCTCCAGGGGCAGATGGCTTGCTTCTTCAGCAACAGGCTGGGAAGAGTCACTGCACACAGGACAGAGGGGCTTCTGCACAGGAGATCTGTGCCAAAAGCCAAAGGAAATCCTCCGTGCAGGGCTGGGATGGAAGGGACTGGGCATGACAACAAAACACTCCACGGAGAACAGTGCCTTGGACACTAATATGTGGCTCAGTACTCAGTTCTCCTCACAAACAAGAAAGAATCCCTTAACAGATCCAAACGCCAAGGCCTATCCCAGGGTCAGGCCGTGGAGAACCACTGGCTGAACTATTCCGTCCTCAGGTTAAGCTTTCGGGTCGGGGTTTTTTTTTCTGTTTTGTTTTCAAATTTTAATGGCTGAACAGCTCTCCCCCCCCCCCCCTTTTTACAACTTGTTGCTCTTCCAGTTCAAACAAAGACAGCAGAGCTCCTCCTCTGCTGGCTGCGCCGTCGGGTAGTGCAGGCGGACGCCTTTGTTTACTAACTCTCCCACACGCTCGGCTGGCGGGCGGCTCGCCTGGGCCGGCGGCCCTGGCTGCGGTCCTCGGCGTGGTGGCACTGGGAGCCCCCGCAGCACCCGCGGCTGGCAGCTCGCCACGGGCCAGCAAAGAGCCCGACCCAGGGCAGCTTTAGCCAGGCCGGCTTGGGTGGGCATTCCTGGATGCTGTTTCCAAGGCATAGACATCAGATAGGTACGCTCCCCACCCCCCCACCCCGAGATGAAAGGGGTCAAGTTACAACCAGTTCCACCACTTCACTCCAGGGCTCCTCCACCGAGATGGTTAACCTTCCCTTTCCTGTGAGAATCTGGCTAGAGAGAGTGGGGTCTTCAGCTATCACTGGCAAAAAGGTGGCACCGGGGAAAACCCCATTCAACCACACATCTTAAAAATCTCATGGTAGCTTGTTATTCATGCAGTTTGCTAAATGACATTCATAGCGCCATCTACATTTCTACAGGCTAATCTTTCTGTTACAGCTTTAATCCTCCTGCTACTTGGAGATAAAGAGTCCCAGAATTCCCTCATCTTCCTCATGACACAGAGAGGACTAAACCTTTGCACAGCCACATTCTCTGACCAGGACAGAGACCCTCACTTACCTTTGAGAAGAACTGCAACAGATCCCACAGTTAACGGAGCACCAACTCACTTGGAGTGAGATAAGCTTTCTGTCCCTCTCTGAAGTCAGCAAGAGTGTCAGCTTCTTCATATGCAAGCAGATACACACTTTCCTCGTTGGGCTTGCACAGAAAGGGTGAAGCGCTGCCTACTGCCAAACCTCTGCCACCTCAAAAAACTCTGCATGGGCTGGGATTTCCATTTCACCCCTACTCAACAGGGGAAGGAGGGCAAGGAAGAAAGAATCAGGGGGTTTTTAGGGGTGCTGGTTTTATTTTGTTTCTTTGAAGAGCTGGGTTTCTTTTTTTTTTTTTCTCTTTTTTTAAAGAAAACAAAATCAAGATCTTGGAGTGTGGTTTTCAGACCTGATGGCATCTAACAGCTGTCTTTTGTTGTGAGGAAGTTAGTCACAAGTCTGAGACACTAGCTAGGACTGTCTGACAGAGGAGCTGCTCAGAAGTCTAGCATAAGCTAAATATACTACCCAACATGTCAGACAACTACCCCTAGACAACAAGGAGTGCCAGAACAGACTCCAGGCTTCTTGTCATCTCCAAGATGAGGAGCTGATAAAAGCCACAGATGGCCACTCGTGCCACAGAAGAGAAGACACTGGTGGTGAGGAGAGCGGAGAAGAGTAAAAGCTGTAATAAAAAGCAAGGGGGAGATCCCTGGAGAAAGCCCCAGCGACCCTGTTGCTGGAAGAGCTGGAATAGGAGCAGATAACACAGAACAGCTACCTTCCCAGGCAGTAAATGCAATCCCACACATTCTTTTCCCTCCACCTGCCAATCTTTAGGAAGAGCCAGCAACCTAGCATTAGCAAAATCCACCAGGATACTCCTGCCATTTTATCGCTGCTGGCAGTCTGCTGCCTTAGACAACAGCCTGCTCAGCTGATGCCTGGAGCCAGTCTTCTAGAGCACCACTGTTGGATAGCTAAACCCCCACGTTCCCCTCCAGAGACACCCTACCCTCTGTATGTGGAGCCGGTGGAACTGGTCGGCAATGCACTGCAACTTCCGTGCAATCTGCACCTCGGCACGTGCTTCCCGCTGACCTTCCTGAGGCTCCTCTCGGAGGTGCGGATCCAACGCAAAGCCATCTGGAGGAATGTGTAAACGGTAACCAGCATTCCCTACAAAACAGACATCAGAAGAGTCATTCTTCCAGCACAAAGAGTAGCTCTTCTACTCGGTACACTTTATGGAGGAAAGAGCTGCACATAATCCTAAATTTTTGACTTATGTTACAGCTGAGTTCCTCAAGCCCAAACAATGACTGTGTACCATAAGCATGCTCGGCTTTTAAGTAGATTTACATCGATTAAGCAGAGCATTGTGTTGCTTCCCATGATCAAATGACTGGCAGGATCTTACACTGGGTTCCTTTTGCTTGTTTATAATTCAGCCAAGTGCCGATTTATTTATTTTTTTAATGACAATTTTGCAGTTTTACAAGATCTCTGCCTCGAGTTGTCTCCTATTAAAGGTTGCTGTATCTTTCCCGTCAGACTTTTCTCAGTTCTCTGGCATTTAGTGGGACTGATTTGAATTAAAGCTGAATCGGATACACAAAGCTGAGTGGTGTTCCATCAGTTACTAGTAATACACTGGATGGACATGCTACTTATTCAACAACTTCAACTCCAGTAAAGAGCCTAAAAGCTGTCCCACTAAGAGTCAATTTTTGCATTTCCTTCTCTCCACTCAAAACTTCCAGGAGTCTTCCTGTGTGGACGAGACAGCGCTAGAAGTTAAAAAATGTAGGCAAATTGTAGGATATGAGGTATGGTGACCACGTAAACATGTAGCAGTAAAATAAAATGTGACAGAATAAAGCCAAAAAGAAAAAGAGTGGGAATATCAAGGACAGCAGAAGCAATGAGCAAGTGCCTGGTTCCTGCAGTGGACAAGCAAGGATAAGAAAATACAAGCTGTCTTTCCTGAGGGAGTAGGACCAAAGCAAAATAACTTCAGTCCTTTAATAAAACACCCTAATGAAAGAAACCTTGCTTGATTGGGGAAGTGCTAAAGGGACAGTTTCCTTGCTGCAAAGCTAGTGACACTGGAGTGCTCTTACCATAGAAGAGTCTCCGGGGCTCTTCAGTGACTCCACAAGGCAACATAACATCCTGACTGGAAGAGGACGGGCTGAGTGTTTGAGTTGCCTTGTCCTGCTGCTCAGGATGCCTGATACCCGGACCACAGCAGTGTGTGAGGGGGAATAGTTGAAACCTCCCCAGAAGGCAGCTGTAGGACTGGTTCTGTGTGAAAATGCCTGTTGCAGTCATCTCACCAGGCTGACCTGCAAGTCCAAAGTCATCAGAGTGAAACACGTCATCGTCCAGCCCATCCAGGCTAGAATAGTCCTCTTCCAGGTATCTGGGGCGATCCATTGTTCCTGCAATAAAAGGACATTTGAGGAAACAGCTAAGACACAACAAAAACGTTGTCCAGGAGAGAATGCCTTCTGCTCCAACAATAAAATACAGCTCTTTTTTTCCATGTCTGCCTGCCTGTCTCCCTCCCTCCCAATGCAGCCCATCTGCATGGGCAGGAGAGACGAGTGACTCAGTGGTGAAGGACTTTGTGGAAAGTCCTCAAGTGCAGGGCCAGAGGGAGACAAAGTTCACACGTGTCTAAGAGTTCTAAGAGTCCACCCACAGCTCCAATTCCACAACTGGTCACAAGGAGGGAGCCAATCCCCAACCTCAGCACACAGAAACTGAAGAGACATTGTTTTAAAAAGTAACCCCAACCCTTCAAATTGCCCCATGGCCAGTCTGCTTCTTTCGGGCCTGCTGAATTTGAACTTTATGGTATCCTCCATTCACTTTTTCCCCATTTAATACTTATTGATAAAGAAAACCTCTTGTAATCACAAGGCTTTTAAGAAACCCCAGTGGTTACAAAACTCAAGAGCTGGCAAAGCCATTTCTCTGAAGCTCTCCATAACTTCTCTCTATAAGGGCCAACTTTCCTTTCAACTTCTCATTTCTTCCCTCAGCTCAACTTAAGACATGTCCCAAACTTGGCAACGCAGTCACTTCATTACCCCTCTAACCTTAAAGCCTACATGCACCGTCAGTGCATTAGTTCACCCTACTACTAAAGAATAAACGTTGCTGGTGTCAGTATTTAAAGTAGCACTTCTGTAGCTGCCGTAGTCAAAAGTCCTGAGCTCTGTTGCAGCACAAAGCTGTACAAAGATGGTGGAGGAAAAAAAACAACCAATAAACCCTAAATCACTATTTCAGAGCTCTTTGCAAACATATAGCAATTAGAAGCAAATTTACCAAAAAAAGTCGTAAGTCCCTTTACTGTTACCTGTGCATCTAACCCAATTGGAAGACAGTCTCCTAAGAGATCCATCTCCAGGATTTCCACCCAGTTCCAAACAAGGCAGTGAAATTCAACTCTTCATGTCTCTTCCTTTGCTCTGGTTTGCGAAGCATTTAACAGAACGGAAGACTAGCAAGAGGAATTTCAGGCCTGAAGGAGACATTAATAATAATTTTATAAGGATGTGCTCAGTGCTCCCCTTGGTGCTCCCATTTCCCCCCAGGTGAGCAGCACTCACAACGCCAACATGCTAGAGAGGACAAAGGGACGGAGCAGTGCAAGAACTGTTTGTGCAGGGCTCTAACTCAGGGTCACTACAGTTATTGTTGCATCTCAGCGGTTCGCTCAGCCCAGCTGCAACTCCCAAAGAAGAGTCTGAAGAGCAGAACAGGTACCAGCCCCACAGCTGGTCCAGCTCCGCTGGATGACAGCAGTGCCATCTTGGCACAGCACTCGTCACATTCTCATCCATGGCTTAAAGTAGCACACCAAAAGGAGTTACAGGTCCTGAGACGCTGGCATAGATGATCTCCTGCCAGCCCTGCTGCTGGATCACCATCACCTGACAGAAAGGCAAGGCGATAACATAGTTTGTCTTTGCAGCGAGATTTGCCAGATCTCATCCGTCAGAGCCCCACCGGGACACGGGCATTCAGCGCAAGAAAGTGCAACAAAGGCACAAAGCCAGCCGGCAGCCCAAACCCTGAACAAAAGAGGGTTCAGAAAGCAAGAAGTTTTTACTCGACCTCCCGCAATACCGTCCGACTTTTTTGCAGAGCCCTTAGGAAACGCTGAAGAGAGAATGCCGAGGCAGCGTAACGGATAACTCATCCTACAACTCAAGTAAGTTCCTTCCACAGCTGGGAGCCAGAGGCACCGAGAGCCGCCGCCTCTCGCCCGGGAGAGACGCTGAACAGCCCGGGCTCCGGGGGCTCTGCCGAACGGCGGGAGCACGGACGCGGAGCCTGCGCGTCTTCAGCGCCGTGTCCGACAGAAAGCCGCCGAGCCCTCCGAGCCGAGGCAGCCTCCGCCAAACTCGGCCGCGCCGCAGCCACACGCCCGCTCTGACAGGCGGAGGGGCCGGGAGCCGGAGGGAGGGCTCAGCACACACGTGCGTGCCAGCTTCCCAAAACAAAGCTGGCCGGCCTCGCTCCGGCACCGCCAACTGCTTTTAACTCTGCCCTTTCCGGGCTCCAACACCGCAGATTTACCGCCGGCCGAGAAGTTTAAACGCGGCCTCTCCGGGCAGCACCGGGGGACGAGACACCCGAGCCCAGCGGGGCAGCCGGGGGGGGGGGGGGCAGCGCTGGCTACCGGTAATTAGTCATCGCTTGCATCAGCAAATCGCTGCCTTCTCGGTGCCCACCGAGCTCATTCCCGGCGCGTCCGCCCGCCCTCCCACCCCTTTTCCCAGCCCCCCAGGACGCCGCGGGACCTCGGGCAGGAGCCGCTCCAGGCAGGAGCCGCTCCGCGCCGGGGCTACCCCAAGGCGGCCCCCCCACCCCTTCCCTGTCACGATCGCACCCGGCCTCGGCGCCGCGCTGACCGGAGACCTAGCTCAGAGAGGCCAGCCCCCAGTGACGAAAGGGCTTCCCGGGAACTCACCAAGAAGCGGGACGAACGTCCCGCAGAACCGGGACGTCCCGGGAGCCGCCGCTGCCGCCGCGCCTCCCCACCGCTAAACTGCCGCCGCCGGGCGGACCGCGAACAGCTGACGGCGGCCCCGCCCCCGCCGCGCCGCGCCCCGCCCCCGCCCGCCGGCCAATGGACGGAGAGGGGTGGGGCGCGCCGCGAGGGGCAGCCGCCGCCACCGCGACGGGGGGTGCGCCCGGCCCGGCCCGTGGAGCGGCGCGGCCGAGGGCGAGGGCAGAGCCCGTCTTGGCCCCGCCTCCTCGGGGGCGGGGCCGGCGCTGCTGTGTGTCACCTCACCAGCTCCCCGCTCGCGGCCGCCGGGTGGGTGAGTGTTGTGGGGCGCGCGGGGGCTCGTCCCGTCGCTCTCCTCAGCCGTGCCGGCTGTGGGAAGAAGGTGGAGGAGAGGGCCCAGCCCGCGGCCCAGAGACTGGGCTGCGTAAGAAAGAGAGCAGCTTTCGCTTAGAAACTGCTTTTTCCGTCCCTTTGTGGGAAAATAAATTGCTCCATCCTGTCTCAGGTGGAAGCAAGGGGGAAATGAGTGTCTTTGTCAGCCTTCGGTGGGACTCGCGGCTGGGACCAGGGCCCCATGGAGCCGCGCTCAGCCTGGCCCTACTGCCACAGCAATCATCCCAAGCCAAGAGCAGAGCTACAGACATGGCTGGGCTGGGTTTAAACCTGATGGGAGTTTGGCTCCAGCTAGTTGTTTTCCAACAAAACTCATTCCTTGGCTTTAAATAACTTTGAGGTGTGAGGGTTGAGGAGTGTCTTGCAGCATGTTGTGCTCGTTGTTGTATATGAGTAATACGCAGGACTAAAGAACTAAACTAATAGGGATAAATTCTCAGTAGTCCTTTCTGTGAAGCCCCGTCACTGAGAAGATTAAGAAAAAAACAAGCTTCACACTCCAATGAACAGTTTGGTGCCGTTTACCCTTATTCTACCATTGACTGATCAGCTCCCCCTGAAATCAATAGCAAAATCTCATCAAGTTGAGGTGCAGGACCCAGCTCCTCAGCACAGAGCAGCACCCCGCCAGGCTGTTTTTTAAAACCTACGTAACAAGATCACTTGGAAGGAAGATTTTAAAATCCAGCTGGCAGCCGAGCAATGTTAATTGCTGTCAGATCTGCCACACAGTTATTGAGGTTTGTAACTTAAACTCAGGGGAGGGGTTAGATTGGGAACTGATGACTAGCAAGGTGATGTGAATTATTGCGGGTTCCTTGTATCACATTCTCCTGGCCAGGCTCTGTGAGCCCCTCCAGTTAAATGCTTCAGAGTCACTGTGATTTTGGGTGAGGTATTTACAGTTGCCATTAACAGATCAACAGGCTAATAATGTGCATCCTCTCCAAAAGGCCATTTCTTTATGGTTCTTGTCCAAGGGTTCATTTCTAATCTTTTATTTGCCAGAAGGGTTGAGCCTTCGCTTTGCTACGAGCTCAGCACACATCTGACTTGTACCTCACCACTAAGTGAGAAAGAAAAAGGACTAATTTATTTCATTTTCAGTAAGGGCCAGGATCCTAAATTAATTAAGCCTCGTTGTCCGCTTTTGATAGTCAAGGGAGTTGTGAGTAGGAGGAGGGGGAGTACTATTAAAAAAAAAAAAAAAGGCAACATAAGCCATTCTATATCTTCAAGATGTTCAAATTTTATCACGCTGATGGTCAGGCCCTGGCAAAATGCCAGCTGCTGGAAGGCTACTTCTAATTTGAATGTGCATCGCTATAAATAAAAAATGAATGCACTACGATTCCAACCACTTATGTCTTCCAGACTGAGTAATAACTGCCTGCTGGTTAGGCTCATTAACAGTAAAAACAGTACCTGATCGGCTTTGTTTTCATCTCGTTGAGCTGTAGTTGGGGCCACACTTTATATCCCCAGAGGCTGTGTTTTGGGAACTCCTACTGTGTAGAAAATGTATGGAAACTGAAATCTATGTATATAATCAGGCTGGATGGTAAGGGAGCTCAGGAAGGATATTTGTGCCTTTCAGTGATTAAAAAAAAAGATATGGCAGCATTTCTAAGACAGGGGACTCAGAGGGATTCCTTGAGGAAATTAGACATTGTTAAGAAATGGCTCCGAGTAAATAGACCGAAACCAAGACAGAGACAGCGAGTCTGAAATGGAAAATTGTGAACTGGGGGCAAGTTATACCACCAACCTCACCACACTCTGCTGAGAGAGTTTCTACAATAGCATGGAGACAAGCCTCTTACCTGGGACTGGGAGCCCCAGGGACGGATACTCTGCCAGAGAGTTGCTGCTCATTAGTGTACATGGTGGCATTTTGATTCAAGAGATTAATCTTAAATCACATGCAGTAGTGTCCTGGTGACCTCTGTGGAGGGAAATACCGTGCCATCCTATAACCCTTCTGTCAGCCTGCTCAACTGCTCAAAAGACTAGTGAACAAAATTGCTTATTTTCTTTAGTTAGCCCCCCTAAATATCCCCTATGTGTCTTCAGAAATATTTCTTCTTACTGTACTGTCAAAATGCTATTGTCAGCATTGTGCTGTAATTGCAGAGTACATTGTGATCTTAGGCACGGGTCTTGAGAGCTGCTCTGCCTGGGTGGGCTCTGAAACCCACACAGGGCCAACTTGACTTTGGTGGGGGTAGTCTTGTCTCATGAGCTCAGTTTTCATTTCTATTTTTCTATTTTTCGAGCTCTCATGGTTGGAATAGGGATATTAAGGGTAGCCTCATGGATCATAAAGCAAAGGACAAGCAAGAAAAATGCTCAGGGTTGATTCTGTTTATTTTGTTATCTTAAGGACATTTGGCCAATTTGATGGTTTTTCAGGGGGCTCAGTTTGAGTGCCATGGAGTGGAAAGTACTGTCTTCTGCCCTGACACATATCAACAGACCTACTAACTGTGTTGTGCCTCGTTTTGCTGTTGTGTGAGGCAGAAAAAGCCCAGTTTGAATTTCAGGTTTTGACCGTCCTCATGCATTCCTCACACGAGCTGTCCTTGCGGAGAAAGAAGGCTGGCCTCCGTCCCTACCAAAGGGCTCACCGGGTTCAGCACCCAGTGCTGGTAGGAGAAAGAAAGTGTTGCACGTTTTAAAAGGTGTATTTGGGAGCAGAATCACTTTCTGACTATAAAGAATAGTGAGAAGATATTGCTGTTGGGGTTTTTCTTCTAAAGGGAGCAAATTTTAAGAAGGCTCGCTGAGGTTGCTCCTTTTCACTTTTCTGAAACCAAAACTGAAACGCTCTTTTCTCCCCAGATAATGGCACTGCCTTGGGAAAATACTCCATCCTCTCTCAGGGTGCTGCGCTTGACAACTACTGCAAAGTCTGAAGACAGGAGTTCGCATTTTCCAGTCAGCTTTTCTACTGTCAGCCCTGCAAATTCACTCGTGGCCTTAGAGGCAATGGGCTGAAGGTAACGCTGACAGCCAGGCTCGAAGTATGCACATTTCTGTATATCACTGAACGTGTTCTTGTATGCTGGGATCATACTGGATTTTTCCTCCCTTCCTTTTCCTTCCTTCCTTCCTTCCTTCCTTCCTTCCTTCCTTCCTTCCTTCCTTCCCTCCTTCCTTCCTTCCTTCTTCCTTCCTTCCTCTCTTCCTCTCTTCCTCTCTTCCTTTCTCTCTTTCTCTCTTTCTTTTTCTTTCCCCTTCTCTCACAAAGACTTCCTCTACAATCTCACTTTCTCTAAGGAATTGTACAGTTCTACAGAGATTTGCACAGAATAGAACTTCTACAGCCTGCTAATGATTTAGGGGAAAGTTGCCATGAAAATTTCTCTTCCCTTCTATTAAAAAAAAAAAAAGAGAGAGAGCAAAAAAATAATTTGTTCTCATGTGTTTTATTGGTAATGTTAAATTAACTTGTTTTTCTTATCTCTGGGTTTCTTCCATTTCCTGTCTTTTCCTCCTGATTCTGTACTCCTACCTTGTCTCTTCTGTTTTCTCCCATCTCATTCTTATGAGTTCGCTTCTCCTTCCTTTGTCATCTGTATCTCTCTTGTATTCTGGACCAACTCCTGTAGCATGCACTCCCTCAGATGTTTGACTCTGCTACTGGGATTTCCTAAGGGGACTATGCTACATATTAAAGTCAAATCTGTATGTAATGTTTACAGAGTTGCAGCCTCATTCTCTAAAGGCCTGATCACTCCTTGCCAAAGGCAAACAGACTTCAGAGAGGTGAGATCTGACTCTAAAATACCAAGAACATTTTTGAGTGTGACTGGTAACAGACACTGAAGATCCTCGGGACTCACCAGATATACTTAGTGCTGGGCAGAAATAGGCCTTTCCCCTATATCACTCCATGAAAAGTCAATGGTACTGTTAAATACCACAGCTGGCTCACGTGTAACCTCAGGGCTTGACAACTTGCTCTTCAGTGCCTGCATGGGCTTCTGCCTATATAAGACTATTTGATTCTGGAACTCTGTTATCAATCAATCAATCAATCACAGAATGCCTGAGGCTGGAAGGGACCTCTGGAGGTCATCTGGTCCAACCCTCCTGCTCAAGCAGGGCCACCAATAGCTGTTTGCCCAGGACCGTGTCCAGATGGCTTTTGAATATCTCCAAGGATGGAGACTCCACAACCTCCCTGGGCAACCTGTACCAGTGTGAATCAGCTTGGGTGGAAAATTCTTTTGAAATAACAAGTTCAAAATCTCAGTGATACCTTTTTATGACATTTTTGAAAATTTCCCAGTCTACTTTTCCATTGTGTTTTGAACTAATGACAATAATCAACCCTATCCTGGGGCACGTACACAGATTCTAAATTCCCTATTCTTTTATTATTCTCAGTGCTACTCACAGAATATAAAATAGAGAAGTCCTTGCAGAAACAGGCGTTAACGCAGTACATTGCATGTGCTCCCAGTAGAATACAGATGCATTAGCCTTCCCATCTTACAGAAGAGTAACATTGCATTAGCATGTCATGCGTTTTGGCAAAGAACTGCCCAAGACTGCACATTGGGCTATATGGACCTTTGGCTGGAACCAGCAGAGAGTATTGTGTTTATTTTGGCAAATGCTGTGTCACTTCTTGAGGTTTGACCTCAAAACCATTCATATTTGGATGGAAAATGGTGGAAAAATAGAGATCAACTATCTTGAATGTGAAGATAAAGCAGAGAAACTTGACCCCTAGCACTGAGTGTTTATATTTTCTGTTGCAATATGGGACTGTTGAGGGTGTTCAGCACAGTGGAGCATTAAGTCCCAGGTGCAATAAAATTTAAACTGAAGCTAGAAAGTAAAAGTAGGTGTAGAACCAGAATTGCCTAATTCTACCAATAGTTCAAAAGGAACAGCTAGTGCTAGAAACTGCTGAGTGCTTCACATTTTTATAATTTTATTTAAAAATATATAAAATAAAGAAAAATATTAGAAATATAGAATAGAAAAATATAAAAAGAACTTAATTTTGTTGCTCCAATTGTAGATTTTTCGATCAGTTTCATAAAGGGCTACAGGATGTTGAATATTCAATCAGGTCAGAATACCTTTGAGCAGAGTCTCTGGCTGAGGACACCGTTGTTGTAAATTCAGGCCCTCCATTTTCATATGTAAATCTATGTCCTCTATTTCACCACCCACAGAATATTCTTGAAGTACTCTTTAATGTTTGTCTTTATTATCTTCAGCTAATGATATTAGTAAACTCTTCTTGTATTACAAGTTTTTTTACAAAACATAGAAGTTAAAGATTGCTATGAAGGCAAAAAAATCCACTTTTTGTAGAAAAAAATTTCTTTTGCTTCCTTGACTTTTTGTTTTCACTATATTAATTGTAAATGTGGTATTTTTTATGTATACTCATGAGGACTAACATAAAACTGAGGACTTTATTCTTCTCCCAGTGAATCCAGTGGCAAATCATCTCCAAAGTCCAGTAAAACCAGACTGGATAGACTCTACAGTTTGGGTAGGAAAAACCAAACAACTTGCTGAAAAATCTCAAAACCTGGCAAAAAAGTCCGAAAATAATTTGACAGAACAGAATGCCTTACAATTTTCCTGAAGGAATGTTTGCAACTAATGATTCACCAGTTCATCCCAGTACATCTAATGCTGGTGAAAACCCATTTCCCACAGCAGCCTGGGGAGTTGCCCCAGGCAGTTTTGGGAAGAGGGCTTGCTTTGCATTGAAATTGTGAATGTGCAGTTCAGCACTCCAGGTAGGCAGCAGCTAAGAGGAAATGCAGCATTTTCTGTGTGATATGTAACAAGCACCATAGCTTACCTCTTCTCCTCTGTGTAGCTAGATGCTGCTGTCCTGGTGCCAAGATCGCAGGAAAGCTTTATCTGGAAAGGGTCCCTCGGTTTGGCTCCTTTTTAACTCTCTCCTTTTTAACAGCTGGTGTTTCCAAGAATTGAGTTGAAAGGCTGAGACAGATTTTCATTTTTAATAACTGAGCTTCAGGTTCCCTAGGGAAAAAATGTCCTCCACTGGAGACAAGAAGGTCCTGTGTCACCCAAATTCTTTACTTATTAAAGAGATAGATGAGATCCTCTTACAAAACTACAGTAAAGTCTCTCCTTAAATCTGGAGAGATGTTCGCTGTTTCTTTCTTACAATCTTTGTTTCATTTTTACGGTCACCTCACGAAAATCCAGCAGGTCACCCACTGCCAGGACTGCCAGGGCAGGAATTGCTGCAGAGGGTAGGGAAATCGGGAGGTGACACCCACATCCTGGCTCTGCCACAGGCACAATACTACAATGGGATCCACTCACCTGGTTTGTGCTTCAGGTTCTACAGGTGTACTGTATGGACAATACTGCGGTGGGAAACATACTGAGATCCTTCAAAAGGTGCCAGCAGGTGGCAAATAGTATTTTTGTCCATTCTGTCAAAGGGAGGTTGTCTTCCTTCAAACTCCTGTCCTCCCTCCCTGCCTGGTGCTGAGGGTGTGCAGAGGCAGAGCAGATTGACACGTGGAAAACTCATAACAGAACATGAAACTCTCTGGAC
Source organism: Grus americana (assembly GCF_028858705.1). NCBI lineage: Eukaryota > Metazoa > Chordata > Aves > Gruiformes > Gruidae > Grus > Grus americana. Next base: position 34,704,684 of record NC_072856.1, on the reverse strand, counting down.
CAATTTTCATTATTTGCTTCCAATTTTTTAAATTATCTATTTTTGTGAAAAGAGAAGAAAAATTGGGGGGTTGCTCACTGAAAATGGAGTAGTCTGGAACAAAAAACCAGCAAAGCACAAGAGTTTTCTCCTCTTTAAAGGGAGACATAAACATAATGGCTTCAAAAAATTCCATGGAAAAAGCAGTTTGCAATTGAAGAAATAGCACACTTCATTTCAAAGAGCTGCTTTATTGGAAAGTGTCAAACCCCAAATGGCCATCTTTCCAATGTCCGTGTGTACCTTGGGTACAGAAGTCCCACCTGACCATTGCCACAGATTGTAAAATCTTGCCCCAGTTGGAGGAAAACTTAGGGGGAGAACAAAGCGGGGAAACCAAAACGGGAAGGTTGAAAGCCAGGGGAGTACCCATGAACTTGGGGCAATGAAAGCTTTTGCGAGGGTTTCACATCAACACCAGGCTAACTGCTGGTTTCAGAGGAATGGCAGGAGGAGAGGGCGGAGAAGTGGGGAGAAGCTGGGAGGAGCAGAGCCAGGCAGCCGGCTGAGAGCTGCGGGTCAGTGGCTGTAATGCGTGGGGCATGGAGGAGTTGTAACGGCGATGGCCAGGCAGCACCCTCCCTCTCTGCGTTTATGACTCAGAGTTGGTTTGTTCCCCTTGGGGAAACACCCTGCCTTCCCCGCTGGTGCTGTACAGCCTCACTCATGCCTGACCTGACTCATTGCTCCCCTTCCCAGGGGACTAACCAGAGGACTATTTCTGGTTAAATCAACTTTCGTATTCTTTTTCCCCTTTCCTTCTCTTTGGTTACAGTTTTCTACTACTTTTTCTTTCTCAGATCTCTGCTTCTCTTTCCTAATATTGTCTCCTCTCTTGTCTTTTCTTCCTCTCGTCTCCTTTGTTGCTCCACTGGTCCCCTTGCTTTCTACCACCTGGTCTCATTTTTCAGTTGTCTTTCTCTTATTCTCTCCAGCCAAGGAGGGGGACCGGCAACTCTGGCCCCCAGCACTGCTGCAGAGTGTTACTAGCTGTAGTTACTAGCTGTAGTTGGTGCTTTCTGTTGTCAAAGCACTTTACGAATAGTAGTGTTATGGTAACTGAGAGAGGCAGACAAGCCGGTGTCCGACCTACTTTATTGACAGGGAAGCTGAGACAGCTACCTCATCTGCCTCCCTAATGATTTTTGATACCCAGTCTGAGATGCTCGCTGGCCTCCCAAAATCATGAGGCAGGTTTGACAATTATGTTATTTCTATGTGCGTTTTCCTTCAACGCCTATTAGTTCAGCATCTCATACTAGCTGGTATGTCTGCCCAAGGACATCCAGCAGCTCGGCAGCAGCGCTGACATGAGGTCATTGGACTCCTTTACTAAAAGTTGACTGTGAAGCGAGGTTCAAAAGCAGATGGCACTGGAATTGGCTGTCTTTTGGTCACAAGCAGTGGCACCTTTGCAGAGCTGGCTCGGTAGCCTGTGGATCCAAAGTGCTGAGTCACACTATTGTGTTTTGGGCTTTTTGTAAAGCACTAGACTATTTTCGAAGGGAAATCACAATGAAGGGATATGGCAGCTCCTGCGTGGGGCCCCCGGGGACTGCTGGGTCCCTGCAGAGCAGTGCTCGCCTTTGTGTGGCGCGGGGCTCGAGGAAGCCCACACAGCCCCGCGCCAGAAGAATGAGCAGCTTGCTTCAATATTTCCTTTCAATTCACTGCAGCCACTTAGGGAAGGGGTGGATTACAATACAGGAGAAAGGTTACATCTCGTGCCTTTTTGTGTATCGCTATGCTGCGATAGCAATTTTTGAAAGGGTATTTGCCTCCACATGCACACACAGGCTTTCTGCTATAGCTGTGTGTTAGGTGATTCTTTGAGAGTTCCTGATCTCCACCCCCAAACTTCTCCTGGAATCAGCTGATTTCTGTATGCAGGCTCCAATCCTTATTAATTTATTATGTTTTATGGCATATAGCACTTGGGAAGTTTTTCTGAAGAATTACAAGTAAATTTAGTGGTTAAGTGAAAGTAAAATTAGATTTGGCATGAGCAGAAGGCAGAACAAAGGAATGAAAGATGGCTCGAAATGAATCTGTAGGGGATGTTAGGCAAGTCACCTTGCCTGGCTCAGGACTCAGAGTTTCTATTGCTAAAATAAAGATGTAATTTTACTCATCACCTTTATAACTCTTTGAGATCTGAAGAGAAAGCACATTAAAGGAGTGACAAATGTTATTACTGTATTATAGGAAGGTAACTTTTCTCAATTTGAAAATGAGCTTTAGATTATATGCTTCTTTACTTCAGTTTTATGCCCATGTAACTCTACTAGCTTAAGTGAATTTAATATTAAGCTATGCTTAGTGAAGAACAGAGGTAATGGACTTAGGTTTTATCAATAAATTCCATGACATAATAATGTCTATGGTCTCGGTTTATCCATTTCACAAAATACTGTCTTTCTTCAACTTATAAAGTTGTTATGCAAATAGAAGCATTGCCTAAATTCCAGCAGGATATGAGAGTTTCTAAGCTTAAACAGTCTAACAGCAGCTGTTGCAGCCCACCTCTATCTTTTAGAAATTTTCTGTTGAAGTCTAGGTTTTTTTCCAAGGATGTCTCAGATTTAGAAGCGTCCTACAAAAGATCCTGCAGGTATTTAATGTCTTAAAATGCCAAAATAACCATAGTCCATCCACGCTGATGCACTTGTATAGTGATTTTCTACTAGTACAAAAGCTACAAAAGATAGATTTGGAGCCCTTGTATTTGACTATTCATGAAAAGAAGATAGCTGGAAGATAACTAGAAGTTAGACAACTACTAGAAGTTAGATAACTACTAGATAAGACAGATAACTGTTTTTCTGAGTACTTACACAAGAAGTCTGACTAGGTGACTACAGGAATAGAAATAATATGATCTTTGACATCAAGCACACCTACTTACATGTTAAACAGAATACTCCTCAGCATTGGAAAAGAGGGGATTTGAGGAAAAAAATGCCATTGGAAAATTTCAACTAAAAATAACTTCAACTAAAAATTGAAAACTTGGAATTGGAAAATTTCAACTGAAAACCACTTGTAGCTATTGTCAGATGACATAGTATACAAAGGGGAAAGCCTAATTTTCCTTGCATTAATGTGTTATGACCGCCTCCCTACTGTTTAGCACTCAGAGGATTGAAGGAGGGCTGTCCCCAGCCCTGCACGGTGAGAAGGGGTTTTGATGTCTGACGAGCAAGCGCCCTCCAGCATGAACCAGGGGGCTTGAAAGACCCCTGAGGGAAGCTAAAGAAATAGACATCCCAGTCCCTGGGTTGAAGGTGGATTGGCACGTGCCTGGTAGAAGTCTTCTAACTATGAGGAATATGCTTACACGAGGGATAAACAGGATTTGTAAAAACAAACATAACTACAGGCAGGCAGATTAAGCCAAATTCATTCCTAGTAAACCTTCCCTGGCTTACGCTGCAGGGGTGAATTTGGCTCAGCGTGTGACCTTATCTAAGGCTGGAGCCATGACATCTAATATGTACGGATATTAACACTGTACGTACTCGGAGCCTTTCATTTATAAATGGATTGACAGATAAATTCACTCTGGCATAGAGAAGTCAGTATTCCCCGAATTCATGCGCATATGTACGTGCTGCATGGCACAACCTATACTCTCCGTTTGTGCCTATATATAGAAAGTAAATCTACGCGGCAGGGCAGTGGGGGCAGGGGAGGCTTTGGCCCTGATCCATTACACCTGGCCTTTCTCGCGCACCATGAAAATTTCATGTTGTTTTCCTCCAGTGTCTCCTGCGGTCTTTGTTCCTCTCAGGCCAGTGCTGACCAGCAGCCTCCCAGCCGGGCAGGCAGCAAGCCCCGGCTGCTGGCAGGCTCCCTTTTGCTGCTCTTGCAACTTCTAATGAGCCGTCAATCAACGGCCTTGTTTCTTCGAAGCTTATCTCGTGACTGCTGAGAGGGGCCAGGACTAGGGATAATGTGCAAGCAGGAAGAAAAGACACCGAGAGCATATTTAAAGTGCTTTTTTAGTTTTACAACCAAGATTTTTCTCCAAATTATTGCAACGTTCAAGCTCTTACCGTGAAAAAAATCACTCAGGATTACGGCATATAAACAAACGGGTACTCTTGTATGAAGGAAGAGCAGTAATCTCTACACCTTATCAAAGTCACCAGATAAACAGCACAAATTACCTTGCGTCAGACTGGCTGGCAGGTCACCTTTTTTGGCAGAAAGAAAGGAAGCTCATTGCTAGAGATGAGTCAAAAGTGGAACCATGTTGCTAACCCACAAAAGCTTTGAAGGGTTGATTACAAAAACAGTCTAGTTCTCCTTTAGGTACATCTTTATTGTGTTCGTAACTCAGCTTTGTTACAGATGTATGGAGATTGGCACAAGAGGCTGAAGGGAGCCACGGTGAGCTCTAAGGCACCTGAACCCAGAGTTGCTGTATGAGCCATGGGCTCCCTGGCTTGGTTCAGACCGAGCCGCTTGAACTGAGGTTTGCAAGGCAGAGCCTCGCTGGCAGAGCCTGGCCTCTCTTTTCTGCAAAGATGCCAGACAGACTGTTCGAAGGCATCACTAAAATATCTTGCCTGAACTAAGGCAGCACTGCAGATGTGTGGGGCTATTTCACTTGAAGTGCAAAGACCTGAAAGGATCTTCCCACTAATTCATTCAATTTAATAGATTCTGAAGCCAAACTCCTCATTGCATCCTACTTGGCAATACCTGTTTAACCTTTTTCATGTGTGTCCCTGAGATGACTGAGAACTAAACTGAAGGCCCATCAATTAATATTAACCAAACAGTTTTGTTTTATACCTAGATGAAGATGATCATACAGCTTTAATTTCAGAATAAAATGAGAAAAAACACTCATATTTCAGAACAACTGAAGAAGAAAGACAAGTGAGATTTTTTTACAAGTTGTAGTAGCAGAAGCAAGTTGTAGGGTTTTTTGAGGGGGGCAGGAAAATATTTTACTTAATATCTTAGTTTCCTGAAACAGTTTTAACATAATAAAAATTTTCCATTTCTGAATCCAGGCTAACCCTAAGTCTCTACTACTTTGACCTTGTAGAACAAATCTTAGAAACCCTACTGCCCCATCCCATCTCCCTTGTAACATACCTATCTCCCCAGCACCTCCGTGCAGTGAGGAAATGCCTCACCTTTTACAACGGCAAGAAACTGGGGCCCAGGGAAGCCAAGTGACTTGCCCAAGGCCACAGGGGAAGTCCGCGGCAGACGAGGGACCGCGCAGCAGCTGGCACTGCTCGCCCTTCACCACCCTTTACACCTTTGCAAAGTCAGCTACCATTCCAGTCCAGCAACATTTTCTACCCACTTCAGATTTTTTTTTGTGCACTCATTTAAATGCCTATTATAAATAGCTGAACAACATTGTCAATTCAAACAATTCATTGTGAGCCTCAAGATATCTGGTGGTTTCTGGCATGCCCAGCTCATGAACCAAAATATTATTTCTAACCATGGTGATGGAAGAGCAAAGCTTGAAAGCAAGAGTCTCAGTACTGAAATGCAAGAAGTCAGGTGGAATGAAACCTACACACTTCTAAAAACATGTTTTTAAAGCAAAGTCTTGCCTTTTTGTGGCTTGATTGATGATTGCCAGGTATTTGGTGTTGCTAATATTGATATTCCCTCATACAACCACAATAAAAACATACTGTTAGCAAAGCTGGTGCTGCGATTCTACTGGAACACCAGGAAATGGCCAGAGAGGAGGTGTGAGGAGGCAGTGAGGTTATGTGATCAGATAGGTGTGCAGTACATGAATACAAAGTGTTACAAATGAGTCTGTACTATTTATGTATAACCTAAACAACGTTGACTGGACATGCAGACTTTGATGGGCTGGAAATTTAGGAAAAGTTGCTCCAAGAGTTTCATTTTTCTTATATGTGCCTTTGTTCAATGTGCAACCTACTTACAGGTGTCCTGGAAGGGATGTGAATACTGGCTTTGCACAGCCTGGCTGACTACAAGGCATGATGGCTTTCACACACTCTGCATTACTGCCAGGCTCTTGCTACACCATGGTTAACATACAGACTTTGCAGGAGCTGTGAAGCGGATGTGCAGGGCCAGGATTCTAGTACGCCACTTTGTGTCTTGACATTTCCTTGGTGTGGGAGCTAACCGCCAGCCATGACACACAAGGCATGTGGCTGTCTCCTCTTCCAGCCTTGCTTTTGAATCAAAGTGGTTACAGCTGCTGTGTTTTGTGCCTTGCTCTAATAGTAGGTTGGTTAGAACAACAAGCACATGCCTGATGAGTCGGTTACTTGTGTCCAAAGGGATGACTGCTCTTAGGAAATAACCTGAGGGCAGTGAATCCCTGTTGTATACAGGTGCCTAACTCAAGGCCACAGGTAAATACCTAAGTCCTACGGAAGGGTGAGGCTCCACACATGGCCCAGCCTTCCTGATTTCCTTCAGTATTCCCCTGCTCAGCACCCTGGCTGCTGTACAACTCATTCCCAATACCAGCTGCTCCGGGGCGTTGGTCACCTATTTGAGGCTCGCGAACTCAAAAGCAAGTGCCTGTAAAGCAGCTGTGGAGATGTTTGGCAAAACCAAGCCTTACTGTGTCTTGGCATCGGTATATAAAAATGCACCTTTTTTCACCTAATGTATAGTGCCTGCTCTTAGGTAGTACACCTTACTTCACAGAAAAAAGCCAGCCAATGCTATTAGCACTGGTATAGGTGATGCCAATCCAACCTTTTTTATCCTACAAAGCTCTGTAGGATTTGAACACAGCTAAAAGCTGCATGATCTACTGTCTTGCTGACCCTGTCTGACCTAGCAGTCTAGTGTAAAACAAACTGCACGCTCCCCCACACATGCTAGCTGTGAGCAGGACAATGCAGCCTTTCCAGGTGATTCTGGCTAAATCCCTCTGCAAACCTCTCCCTACAACCTGCCTTGCAGGTCATGTGGATGCAACAGTGGCAGGTCCTGACTCTTAATAATTGATTATGTACAGGCACCATAGGGGTCATTCAGCTGCTGGGCCTTGTGTGCAGTCCTTGCAGCTGTTCCCCATTTCCAGCAAAGCAAAGGAATTTTCTGTGGGCAAAGTGTGGCCCTCGGGCTGCCAGTCAGAGCACCCCATTTATAGGTGAAATCCGAGACTTTCTGGGACTACAATGGAAAAGCCCTTTCTAAATGTCATCTCTAATTAGCCTATCACATAACTCTTAGTAGTCCAGAAAGACTCTCTGTCATTTGCACATTTAGAAACCCCAGATGTGGCCTGCCAGCTGTGCTGCACAGAGCTGGCTGCTGCTTGCAGGGTTCCAGTAGTGTGATGCCAGTCGTTGATCTCCTCTGAGGTGTGTGAGCACAAGAGCAAAACGCTTCTGATAGGTCACGAGCAACCAACAGCAGCCCTAAGACCAGGCTTCAAACAGCTTGGTTTAGATTCTCAGGGTCAAGGAGGGTGAATCCTTAAGCACAAAACCCAGCTTTACAGGTACAGGGTCCTTGTGCTTTTAAAACAGAAAACACTGTATTTTAAGCCTACAGAACATCAGTGCCTCAAAGCTCAGGTGGCCCCAAGATCCCCAAAGCCTGAGGGACAGAGACCTGGAGATTTGCTCTTGTTTAATTGCCAAATCAGTTCGAATGGTGCAAGTTTCTCCTAATGTGCTTCACCAAAACTGTCTTTGGGGTTGGCACTGATACCTTACAGGAGATTTCCTTTTCAAAAGGGTAGGATCAAGAACCCCACTTAGAGTAAATGCATGTCAGGTCCCAAGACCTTTTTCTGTGGTTAGAAGAGAGCATGTCTTATTTAAAACAAAAGCGAGAGAGAGAGAGAGAGAGGCTGTCTGGGTGGCAGGTAGCATGCTGTAGCCCTGTGTGAATAATTGAAGTGGAATCTGGAATGCACACCGCCGCACTGGGGACTTCTGGAGACCACGTCTCGTCGGAAGAACTGACTCTTACCGGAGAGGTAATGGAGAAGTTGCTGGCCCAAACCTCTGTAGTCTCAGCCCAGGGTGGAACAGAGATGCCAGGGTCAGAACGGGCAACCCTCGTAGCACAAAGTATATGGGATTTGAAAACCAGGCACCGGTCCAGGGTCTAAACACAAGCTCGCAAAGAGATCATTCAGTGATGCCAAGGGCAGCCACAAGCTTCCTCCTGAGGAAAAGATGCTAGGATTCCTGAAACAGTGATGCCACAGAGATGAGAGAGTCTAGAAATCTCCTCTTACTCACTTCAGCATTGAAACATCCCTGAGCAGAGCTGGCTGATGTGATATTAGAAATACTTTCGTTCTTTGGCACTGCAGCTCTAAACAGTACAAACAGCAATACAGCCTCACCAGTGTCACGGTCTAGAGACATACGGCTACATTGGCTGACAATTTCTTCAAGTAACTAATAACGTTACTGTGCTGGCTCAGCACGGGGGGAGGTTTCTTCACTCTACTGCGGGCATTGCCTCTATAGTGTGCTAATCTCCAAGGTAGAAAGACTCATCTTTGAAGGAGCTCCAAGAGAAGTTTGTGGTGCACCAGGTGTCATTCTTGTTCAAGAAAACAGTGGAAGCCTTTGTAAGCACCTTCTTCTGCAAATTCTGTCCCTCTCCAGACATGCTCAGTAGCTGAGATTCTGAGTTGAACACAGGGCAGTTTGCCTCTCACACCCAAAGCACAACCCTGGTTGCTAGTTTTCAGGCACCGTGTTTGAAATGTACCAATACCAGAACCAAAGCACAAAACTCTTCTCACATTTCTCATCATGGGAAGAGTCTCTGATCCAGCAGGGGTAGAAGACCAGGAGGAAAGTAGTCCCAGGAACGCCATGGAAACTGTATTTACGTGGATCTCATGGTTCCAAATCCTCTATATGTTTTGCTAGAGAGAGTGCAAATGGTCTGTCAGAATACAAAGGGAACAGGAGAGAGGAGGAGGATGACCTGGGATGTCTCTGGGTGAACATGCTTGGAATTCTTCTCTAATATTGTATCTTCATGTGGGAAGATTTGGTTTTCCATCTTTTCCCCACATCTCTCCCAAAAATGCTTCCAAGCATTTCAGCAAAAAGTAATTCCCATGATAGCTTCTGTGAAAGTTTTCCTGGAAGCTAGTTATGCTTTTCTAACTATTGATCAAAATTAGATGGCAAGTATTACCACTGAGATAAAGATTTAAATCCCAGTTGAGCAGCATTCTTCCTAACTTATTTAATGCTAACAGGCTACTTACTACTTGTGTTCTGTGGAATCCATTCATTGAGACAAAATATGTATCAAAGCCTTCCCAAGGCATAGGATCAGTTCACAAAACGTTGTCAAGTTCAATCTGTTCGCAGAAGTATACTTTGCAAACTTCCTAGCTCTCTAATCAAACATCATGGGGATTAGAATCATCACTCTTGCTAATTTTAAAAAGGGATAGCATTTTTGCTAATGAATTTTTGAAGTTTCATATGTACAAATCCACATTTTGCTACATACTCCTCTTTAAACCCAGTTTTCCAACAGCCACTGCAGGCAGAGAAAAAGAGCCCGAAATATTATACCTATAGAGACCCTGACTGCTGCCTCTTGGGAATAGAGAAGAGTTTAATGGGATGGGGAAAAGCGTCTGTATAGCTACAATTGTAGGGGGAGAGAATGGTTTATTTAGTTGCTTCTCAATGACCTGTCTTCCTTAGGTGTTTCTAGGATCCCCATCACATTAGTATCTGAGCTCCATCTCAACTGTCTGGAAGGTAGTAACAGAAAACTGCTATTTGATCTCACTCCTTCTTTATCTAATCTCATCTATCAAGAGTATGCTCAGCAACTCGGTATCTGAGCACCTCAGAGAAATTACACGAAGTCAACAACCTTCTTTGGCATCTCCTTTTTGTATTGGAAAAAAGCAGTGCTTACGAACAAGGAAATCCAGAGCAGTACTGTGTGATTCAGCTACACACACCCACAGGGAACATGCAGAGGATGAACAGGAGGAGCAGAGCTGTTGTGGATAAAAGAAGATCCACTTTCTGTGGAAGTCTTCCAACAGCCACACCATAACCACTCATTAATTATAACCCAGCTGATACAGAACTCGGCATGTTCGACGTTCAGCACAAATGTCTTAAGATGTTTAACAGATGGTGAAAAGTGAACTACAGGTAAAATGTTGGTCCCAGACTACTCAGATAGCCGCAGAGCCAGAGCTGCAGTCCTTGGGCCTGGGTCCAGGACAATAAATTCTCTGTGCTGGACCTGAGGAAGCCTGGCAAGGAAGGTTCTATGCCTCAGGGGACTCCTTCAACCCACAGATCTACTATGGAGGACGACCATTTCTCACCTCCACACATCCCCTGCCCTTCAAGCATACCTTAGCGAAACCTCTATTGTCTGTGTTTTCCCTGGGTGCAGCACATCCCCACCCCACAGTACCCCTCTGTACCCACTCCCTGCTCACACACCAGGGACTGGGAAGGTGGATGAAGTGCACCTGGAAATCCCCAGCTTGACACTTGAGGAAGCTTCAAAGCTGTCTGTGGGTGGGCAAGCAGCAAAGATTCCAGGGCTTTGGACTGCTAGGACCTAGTCTGACAAGGATGGCTTTTAGCAGCAGTGCTGGCTCAGGCAGCCCTCACACCCTTTCCCCTTCCCAGTCTGTGCCACCCCCTCCTCAGTTTGCCCTGTAGCTGTTTGTGGGGTTGGGTGGTGACCCAGACTGACCAAGTGGCCCTGGTTCACTCAAGGCACATCTGAAAGAGAAGCTCAGGGATCAGGAGGTTTGGGCTGTTTAAGCCAGCAGTCCTACCAGAAGAAATATTTGTCAACTTTTGCCATAGTTCAGTACTTAAATATAAATATACTGATGAGGCTGCGTCTCAGCTGCTGTTGCTGAAGCTTCTGCTATGTGGCCTGTTGACAGTAAGTCATTTGCTACGTAAATTCTCATAATTTCTATGCTTCAAATTCATTTTAAGGTCTGCCGTGATAAATGCTGGCCTCCCGAGGAATAACAGAACCCTTGATTTATGCTCTTACAATTACCTCTGTTAAGTAGTCACAGCACTTAAAAAAAGATCTCGGAGTGGCCAAAGGCTATTTTGTGCACCTCCGGGTCCACAGTTCAAATGCCACATAAAGTTTAATTGCTTTCCTGATCTAGGCTGATCAGTCCTGCTCTCTGCAGCATGGCCTTGCTGCCTCACTTGCCGTCAGTGCCAGCTGCGAGGGGCTGGAGCCTGTGCCACTTTATCTCCAGTCAGGCTGAGCTAATGGTGCCTGCAATTAATAAGGGATCATGTGCTCAACTTCTATAAATAAATGAAAGGGACAGAGTCATCCCTAGGAGCCTCGTCACCTTTTAGGCACTCATGCATACCGTAAGTGCACTGGGCCAGCACAACAGCTCAGGAACAAAATGAGCAATTAATTAAACAAATGTACAGTAACAGAGGTAACAGAGTAGCTATCTCCACAGTGGGAAAGCTTCCCAGAGCCATCTCACCTGACGAAAGCCTGGACTAAGCCAGCAAGGTGGAAAGGAAATGAGTAAAGAAGAGCTAAGTGAGTTTTAAAAAGATCAGAGATTGTGTCTGAAAACCTAGTGCTGTCCTCAGGGTACAGACACATTAAATCATCAAAGGCTGTGAAACTTGCAGTGCAGAGACACACTCCTGCCCACAGTGAGCGTGGAGTAACCTGAGAGTGTTTGGCCCTGGGAGGAGGAAAGGCAGCCACCTCACCTTTATGCTGGGCTGTGCTGGGTGACTGCTTATCAGGTAAGCACCATGCAGCTGGCGCTGGTGTCCTTCTGTTCGTAGCCAGGTTCATCGTGTTGTAAGCTGAGTGTCCCTGTCCTCATTTACACCAGCAAGCTGGTGGAAATACTGGCTGGGGTTTTACACTGCAGTCATGGTTAGTCTTCTGCTAAAAGGGGGATAGTTATGTTGATGAGCTTTATTCAGTACCTCAGGTGCAGTATCTCCTGTCAAACAAGGCCTATGGCAAAGCATGGTGGCTCTGAGCAAAATTTGGACCAGGTGATGTAAGTGTCCTACAGAAGTATTAGGAGGTCCCACTGTATGACTCTAAGAGCTTCTTCTGTCTTTAAAGCAAAGACATCCAGGTGTCATTCACTGAGAATCAGTGCTAGTAGCTTCAGGAAAGCACTGCGTATCTCAGAGCCCAAAACAAAGAAAGAGAGTCTTTCATCCCCGGAGTCTTTCAGCCTGAGGTGAATAACAGCATTGATTTGGGGAAAAATGTTCCACTACCAGTGTCAACAATGTTTAAGTCCCTCCACCACTCTTAGTTTGGCAGAAGAAAAGACTCATCTTTGAAGCCACATGGCTACAGGTGGTACAATTGAGTAGTCCAGAACTGCTGAGTGCATGTCGAGCAAGTGTTCATTAACAGTTATTGATAACTGTTTTTTGAAACACTCTGGAAAGCAGAGTGTTTTAAGCAAGTGTGTTACAAACACGCACTGGCGAGCAGCTCTAGTGCAAGAGCATTACCTGAAGTGCTAAAATGATCTGTGGATTTAACTTATTTCCAGCATAGATGTGAGCACAGGACAGATGTATGTTTTTGTGCATATGTAACCTGAAATGGAGATGCAAAACTAAGGAAATGTGGGACAAAACAAATAGTTCCTAAAAATATCTGGTGGGAAGAATTAAATACTTGTTCAAATAGTCAGCATTGTACTCTTCAGCTGGCAATAGGTGGATTAATGATCAGTCTTCAGGAAAATGCTAATTAGCATAACTAGGAACAGATAGGACAGCCAGAATAAGACCAATAGTTTTACTCTGCATTCATCTAAGTGCAATTCCACAGTGATGCTCTTGACTGCATTGGAGTAGATCACAGTTCACAATGCTGCGACTGGTGAACTGTCAGTCCCTGGGCATGATATTAATAAAAGAGGTTTTTCTTTGATCCAGTAATAATGCTAATCTTTGTTCTAGAGCTGCAGAAACTGATTGGCTCGTATCTCCCGTGGTGGGATATAACTAGTGATGCAAGTGATTCCCTCTCCAATACAGGACATAAACCAGACAGATTAGAAACACGCACACACACTACAATGGTGACATTTCAAAATAAAAATGTTGTGTTTTCAGATTTACATGAATATTATAGTTTCCTTGGGAAAAAATCTCTGTGTTATCCCCCTCTCCTATTTTTCCATCAACAAACTAATACGTAAACTAATAATTTTGACTAGCTCTTTTCGTTATGGCAGTAACTAAGACTTTTAAAATGTTTGTATGTTCTTCATACCTTCAGCTAGTGCCTACACTCCATCAGGTACAGCATGTTTGGTTGGCTGAGTATGGCATATCTAATTGTGCCAGTTTGTCAGGGAGTGGAGGCATCTGGCTAGGGACATCAGGATGTGTTATACCACCCTCAGCTGCCTCTTCAACTCGTAGAAGAAACTAAGCTCACCCCAACAAAGTGACACGCAAAACAGAGGAAGCATGCTGATATTGTGATCTTCTCCATAGGTTTCATCTAATCCTGGTGAATTCACAGCAAACGATATTGCTGCTGCCCTTTATCTCAGGCTTATAAAGGGAACATGTGGCTCTGATTTACCTTTTCCCCACACAAATTACTGCATGGGGGAGTAGCAAGGGAAATAGGAGGCTAGACATAAAAATTACCAAGCAGTCTTTGCTATGTCTAAAGAAGCCCTCTAAGGGAAAAATTATAAGAATGGCAGAAAAATTGAGCAAGAAGGTTGTGATGTTATGTTCGGTACATGCAAAAGCAAGAAAATGTTTGGGCAGGTCCTTGGCTGCTGTAAGCAGCTGTAGCTTCATTAAATAAATGGGGCCAGGTTGATTTACACTATAGGGGATCTGTTATGGTGTTCAGTACCATTATAATTTCTAATGAGCGGTTTTCACTGCTATTAATTCAGCTGGTATTAATAATTTAGCTTTTGGACTGGCCAAAATAAGCTATTTTAATCACTAAGAATAAGATTCCAAATTGCCATCTGAAATTGTCTTTTGAGCCTCTGAAAGGTACTTTTGAGGACTGCGCTGACGAAATGCCTGAAGGCAGATCTTCATGTCTGATTGGAAGGCCTGTCTAGACTAGGAAAGTGAGCAGCCCTTACAATGTGCTAATGGGTACATATTGGTTAGCACATTTTAAAACACCGGAGAAAAGGAAGAGGATGCTCGCTCAGAGTGTAGTGCCTTATGCACTGAGCTAGGTTAAAGTCTTGCCTCTGAGAAGGAGAAATCATGCTCCATCTTCACTTCATCTCTGCTATCCTGTGCCCAGCTGTACAGGAGCTGCTCTCTGCTTTAAAATTGATGTTCTCTGGACCCTTTCTATGAGCTGATTCACTAAGCCAGCAGAAAAATGATCACAAAAAGAGAAATGGATATGTTTGTGGTGGTTTAGTGAGTTGAATCAGCTGATGGAAGAGTGCAGACAAGTGCCAGAGCCAAGTAAGTGGCAGGAATTTGCAGCTGGGAAACAGGACAGAAAGGAACAGAAAATCTCCACCTTTCTTCAGCAGTTGAGTTGGCTCACTCTACCTGGTAAAACTACAGTCTCTATCCTTGGCATTTGTGCTGACCCTAGCAAGGAGGAGTCTAGATGATTGTGTGGGTAGATGATCACTTCAGTTTCACACCAGCCATCAAGACATGTATACAGACATCAGCTGGCTGCCTCAGAAACTGTAAATTGGAAATGAAACTTTAGTATCAGCATTAATCCCCTCTTCTGCTGAACAATTTTCTGATACTTAGTCAAAAGACAATCTTTGCTTTTAAAACGCGAGACTCTTCACAGTTGACTTCAGTCACTCCCACAGTTTGTTGACCTGACTCTGTGTGTGGGGTTCACTCGCCTTTGGCCCCACTCAACCCATGTCATCCCAGTGCAGGTCACCTAATGCACCTCAGCCCACGTCCAGCTGCTCGAACCCCCTCCCACCCCTCTCCCTTCCATATGATCTGTCGTATGTCTTCCTTTTCTTTTGTGCTACCTAAACTCAGTCTCTCCTGCTTTTGCACTCTCTGTGAGCTGAATGTTTTTCTCCTCTACCTCCTGGGTTCAAACCTCTCCCTCTGCATCCAAACTTACTCGGTTTGGGCCTTATTCACCTATTTCAGATCACTGTCCCCTCTCCAGGAGCTGAGATTTGCTCAGCCCCTGGCTCACAGGCTGTTGACACAGCTGTCCGTACGAGTATCTTTCCTTCAGATGGATAAAAACTGATCAAGATTTGGCCCTTGGTGAATTTTTGTAAGGCATGTGGCCTATTTTTTATTATGGTAAGTGTGTTTGCTCTGCTCCTTCTGGGTACAACGGGAGCTTGCTTACTTGGATGCACAGTGCTGCCTATTATGAGGGTGTCCCTGTTCATTTTGGCCTCGCTATCTGTATCCAGCCCCTTCTTTGCAATAGGCAGAACAGGAGGGGTAAAACACCTAGCCTGGGGCATGAGCTGTTAGTTCAATATAAAGAGATTTAAGTAGGAGCAATGGGAGAAGGAAACAGGCTGAATATCAGGAAAAGCTCCTGCCAGTGAGACGTGTTTGGCTGTGAAATCTTCTCCCAGGGGAAAGAGGTCAAAGCCTCATTGTTTGGAAGTAGAGCTGGTCAAAACTGTTTTTGGAGCAGCAGCAGCAGCGGGAGTGGTGGAGGTGGGGAGAAGAGCAGCAGCTGTGCATGGTGGAGCGGCAGATATACTAGGGGAAGTGGCTGGATGCACAGCAAGAAGAAGCAGGAGGAGCAGGGGTGGCCGAAGGAGGAGTGATGTACACACTGGCACGAGGGACACAACAAAAGGAGTAACAGGCGCAGTGGGGAGCAGCAGACAAAAGCAGGAGAGAAAGCAGGGAAAGCAGAGGGGGAAAGAAGCCAGAGCAGCAGAGGCGCAGGACAGGAAAGAATGGTGGGAAATGCTAAGAAGAAGCATTGCAAGGAGCAAGCATGCAGGGATGAATGACAATAACAAGGTCTTGTTTCAATTTTGCGCACTCAGTACTAAGCAAAGCTAGTAGATAGTAAAGGACAAAGACATCAGATTTGTTGATGACATTGTTTGAACAAATCTCTCATCCTAGGATACTTTATGTAGTTTTTCTCATTCTGCATCAGGATGAAATCCAGGTGTTTCATCGCATTCCTTGACAAAGCCAGGGACAGGCAGACTCAAGAAGCCACCAGCCCTGTGTTTCAGGGCAGTACCTTAGAACATGAAGGATAGGCACAGGCAACACCCTGACATTTCCCATCTTCTCAATGATATTTGCTTGATGATATGAGCTGAAGGAGACTGCCAGTGTCAATACTGCACCGTAGTTCATTGGCTACTATTTTTTATTCTGAAATTCCACATGTTCAGTGACATTTCATTCCTCTCAGAGTGAGCTCCCCACCAAGCAAATCCTATTATGATAGAAATTAGCTGAGGTTCTTCAGCTGTCCCTACCACATACTCTATTAAAACTCACCATTAGTTACATGGTTAAGCTCATCACTATTGCAAAGAAGGAAATTCCCAGCTCAATTTCTTTCACCATAATATTATTTATGTTTCCTTCACTCTAAACCAGGCTACTCATTTAATTTTGCTGAGGTCTGCTACGTTGTTTCTACGTAGATCTGCAAAGCAGAAAGCAACACATATGCTCCAGTTTTGGCTGGTCTGCCAAAAACTTCACGTGCTTAACTTTTCCCTGAGAGATCAGGAGAACAGTGAAAAAATACAGGATCTCTGCAGGACCAAGTGACATATTGCACAGCTAGAGCTGCAGTGGAGTCCTGATGGAATTTACCCGAGGTCCCAATCCAGACCATATTTCAGCTGCCCTGTTCTAAAGACTTATTTTTAATTCTTACAAATCTTTTCAAATGCCAATCCACGATGAGTATTGCATGCTCAATACAAGACTTGCCAACTTAATTTGAAGAAATTGCTGATAATGACAACATCAATTGCCTTCTCATTCTGCTCTTTGTCTTCATTGTTAATCCTTTCTCAGAAACGAAACCCTACTTGGATTACTAATGACAGTCTCTTTGTTCTCCTTATTTTTTTGTTTTTTCTTAATTGCCTTTGGAGGCCTATTTTAAAGGAATATTCATGACAGAAGTACAAGCTGGTAGACATGCCATTAAAAGGGAAAGCCTTCTGTAATCTTATCTCTGGAGCAGTGACCAGGACCTTCACAGTAATGTAACTAAGCTGCCAGTTCCAAGGCTAAAACAGTTTTATGGTAGTTCAGCACAAATGGAACCAATCTAGTATAAACCTCTTGAAGCTACTGGTGTTTTTTCACTCCATGTTCAACAGCAACCAAGCTCAGGATCTGATGCCACAGGTTGTCTGCAGCATTCATGGAAGGAGTTTGAAATGAAACAGATACAAAAAGTTTTTTTAAAATGTAAAGTTTGGGGTGTCTTTGAGAAATGAATGAGTCAGAGCCTGGAAATGAGATGCTGCTTGTTGCCTCTACCTTAATTCAGATCAGTTGAATCGCACTGAGTAGTCACTGAATGCAAAATGACTCGATCTCTCTGAGTTCCCAGTGGATAAATGTCCAAGGCAATTTCACTGCTGGTAGTGAGAGATAACCTCAGCAAAAAGCCCAAGTACTAGGCAACAGGGTCACTTTTTCCTCTCTAATTCTGAAGTATTCCTGTAGCTCAGGGTAGGGCAATGTTGATGGAGCAGGGCAGCTTGTTTGGGTAGCTCCAGGGCTGGGTACAGAGGTCCTTTACCCACCGAACCATCATTTTCCATGGCTGGTATTTTAACCAAAGACAACAGTGCCCCTCCGTGATGTGATCGTGGTGTAGCATAGAGCTGAATCCCTACTCGGTTTCCTGTATTTGGTATGCCACTGCTTTGGAGCAAGAACTCAAAATTAGATAAGGAGGGCAGCCTTTGTATCAGAAATGTGTCATATACTTTATTTGTTGCAGAAGGGCCCAAACAGACAGGATAGGCCAGGGTGTCAAGAAAGGCAAGAAGGGCAGCTGAGGGCTGCTTTGAAGAAATGGATTCCACCCCATCTCTTCAGCATCACGCAGGGACAAATGTTTGTGTTATTTCTGGCTCCCAAATCTGGGATGTACCCTGCAAAGGTACTGAGCACTTAGAGTAACCAAAGTCAGTTTGGACATTGAACATAAAATGCATTACCAGATGCTCAAGAACCACCAAAGTTTGTACAACTGATTTCTCGTACAGGGTATCAGATGAATTAATTTCATTGAGAAATGCTGGGTTTACCCTCTGTGACTCAGCCTCTTATACACAAGATAAGAATATGATCATCTGGCCTCTTAGGTGCCATACAGAAAAGTTCAAAGTTCATTAACCGTGGGTAGAAAATGAGGATACTATGAACAGAGGTTGCTGTGAAGAGATAAACACTAATTCTATATTGAAAGCAGAGCTTGTACGGTTTGTACAGTAAATAATGCAGAGGGGTATAAATGTGATGAAGTGGAGAAAAGTAACTAATAAATAACTACCATTTCATGTGCACCGAATGAGGTCTCCAGTCTTTAGATAAAGGACAGTACGGTTATTAATTTAATGACTGTCATCATGTATGCACACATGGACCAAATCAAGATAATGTACACACCTCGATTCTGGCAGTTCCTGGCTTTTAAGTTTCTGAATTTGTAAGTTTTCTGGTATTCATCGTAGGTTTTTTGTCTTTAATGTAAAAAAGCCCTACACTTATAAAGAATACATTTTATATGTATGTTGTTTACTTATTATTTATTCTCAAAACCACCTGTAATCACAACTGTTAAAGAAATACCAGTAAAGTTAAAGGAATACCAATACTAGTACCAAATACTTTCTGAAAGGCAGAACTTCTAAATGAATCAAACTTGACTAAAAGATTTGCATCTCACATATAAATATATTTTTTATATATATATATATATATATAAATGCTTCATATCTCTCTTCACTCCAGAAAAATCTTTTTAACCTTCTTTCCCCTAATATTTGCTTCATTTTGGTTGCTGAATCTGATCTAAAATCCTCAAAGTATTGTTTTGCGATGTTGTGCTCCGGTCTCTGTGGCACTGCGAGCCTCCTCGGGAAGGGGATACCCGGGGTGGCTTCCTCTGCCCGGGCCCCGCGGGTGGGCAGAGCCGTGCCGTGCCGTGCCGTGCCGTGTCCTGCCGTGCTGTGCTGTGCTGTGCTAGCATCTAGTGGCCAGAGGGAAAACTTCACAACCACGTTGGCTTCAGTCTCAGCAAGAGAAAGTAAAATTCGTAACTACAGAAGCAAATGAGCGAACTGTAGTCAGGTATTCGGCTCTGAGAATAAAGGAATCATTGCTTTATAAGAACGATTAAAAGGAAATGTTAAAATAAGGTTATATCTGTGCCTGTGTTCTGATTCACCCTGTATACCTTCCCGTGCACATGTTGTAACTATCGCTTTGCTTTTCTGCATTAGACAGAAAAGCTTAGAAGTTGCTAAGGGAATACTGCTTTATATAAACGTTTCATATATTTCTACCTCTCACATGATAAAACTTGGTTTTCTTCTTTTCTGAGTCATACACTAGTGTTTTCTTAGGAGGTTGCAGTGGACAGTAGAAAACAGAAAGAACAGCTACTATGTGTTTTTACCATCCTGAGGCCATGCAATGTTTTCTTAAAGGACACCTAATTATGAACTGTGACACATTGGTATTATTTATAAAATTCATTTCCTGTCCAGTTTCATGGGAACTTGGCAACGTAACTGGAGCTGCATTTCCAGAGAAGAGAGTAATGCAGAAGCAGAAATATAGTGTAAATAAAAATCATTCCTTACTCTGAACAGCCACATCTTTGGTGGGATTTTCAAACACACTCAGTACAACCTTACACTGTTTCTCTCACAATCAAAGCTCTCGCTTGGATGATTAGAACCAACAGTAACTGCCACTGGCAATATTAATTTAATACTGTCTTCCTGGCTGTAACAAAAATACCTATTCTCTTCTCATGCCAGTTTTTGCATTCAGGCAATGAATGCCACAGATTTCAACTGAAGTTCTCCTTATTTGTATTACAAGGGCCGTGGGACTAAACAGGGAGTTTAGTCAATGCACCTAGACGCATGAAGTACATGAAGATCAGCATATTAGGCTCAGAATTAAACAGAGAATAAACTTAGTGCTCCCATTAGAAGTAAAGTGGCCTTAGTTCTTCACTTTACATATCAGTTATCCCTAAACATGCTTTTCCTCCCTGGCCCCCAGTCACTGACTCAGAGCATCCAGAGAGGTTTTATTTAATATTCATCACCTTTGATGCATTAGTTCCTTCACCTTAACTTTACTAACTATAACTAAGTAGACAAGGCTTGTCTGAGGAAGCATCAGGGTGCCAGGCAGCAGGTTTATATGAGATGCCATGAACCTCTACGGACAGAAAACTTCTAATTTCTGCTGATACTACCAGTGGCAGCATTTTCCTATCCTTTGTTTTGTGTGCTCCTAAAATAAATGCCAAGTGGGGGGCAGAAGTTATTTTACCATCCTTTGAATTCTATATCATAAGCCAGGCAGCCTGCTGGACTCAAATGTATGGACTTCAAAAAAACCCCAACAGCAAGGATCACAGTAACAGGCACCACTCATCCAGCATGTATGAATTAGTGTTCTGATCTCCCAACGAAGCTTTTTCAAACAGTGCAAGACAATGTATCAAAGGCTTAACTCACTGATAAATGTCACTAAATGCTCACCAATTATCTGTCAAACTGGGATTCCTAAAAGAATTATCCTAATTTTCCTTTTCTACATTTTATTTTGCTTGCGAATAGCAATATTCCACTATAAACTGATGATTGTCATTGACAAAAGGTAGGCAGAAACATTTGTGTATAGCTCTTGAATAAATACACTTATGAGATATATCTGTAGGTATAGGTATGTGTTAACACATTTAACATGACATGAGATTTTAAGCTGTTTGGGGTGCATTTTTGTCATTTTAAATGTACAATAAAAAGTAGCTTCATTTACATAGATTGTAATGAATTATAAATCTGTAGTAGAGGGAACTAAACCAAAGAGCACATTTACTATGGTAAGACTTCCCATATACCATCAATTTCCATAGACAATCCCTATCGGTTATATGGATATTTAGTATGCGTATTTTGTGAAATGAGGTAATCACAGAGGTTTTGTCTCAGCCACAATCTGATATTGGTATAACAGGAATACAAACTCCGGATGTACAACAAAACCACCATATAAAATGTAGTTCAATTTAAATCTCCTTTCATGAAAAACTGCTCATTTTAGACAGTCTCTATTTCTACCTCAGCGTTGTAATTTTTAAAGTCAATAGGAATGACTTATAGTCTTTGATCCAACGTAGAGGAAACTCTGATCCATAAGGGAGCTCTGAGCTTCAGCCTCAGAGTTGGGAATGTAAATACAATCAGGAGTTACTCTACCAACTTGTACTAAATTCCATCGATTAATCTAAAAAGTAGCCTGGCTCCTGGCAACCCGGATGGCATTATAATGGAAACACACGCTCATTGTGCAGAGCTCTTCAAAAGAAAAGGGATGATCTGATTTGATTAAACTCTAGAGAAATTAGTATCCAGAATATAGAGCGAGATGGTCACCCCCAATTACTCTTGAGGGATGAGAACAGAGTCTAAACTTTATTTCTCTCTTCACTGTTTCTCATTAGGCTGTCCAGACAACTTTCTGCTCTGTTTTTTCCTTTAGTGAATTCTGTTTAACTGCATCACAGCCTGGGTGTCCAATGCAAGGTTAAGTGGTGATAAACAACAACAAAATTCTGACAAAATTGCCATTGCGTCTTTCAAGTGCTTGTGGATGCAAGGTATGGAGATGCTTGGTGCATCCCATTCTCACGGTCTCTGACTGTACTTTGGTCTTGAGGTAATTCTGTGTTGAACATGGAGAGAGAGACCAAACAGTACGTCATTGTCCCAGATGTTTGGGTTTTCTTTGAAAGAAAAATGGAATTGTAGACAAGAAGGGGTATTTACCCAGTAGTAACAACTTAAAAACCAGGACTGCACCCACTTGAAGCCAAATCCAAGATATTTTTCATATTTCTTCTTGCATTGTCTAACCTTGAAATCAACCAAATTCCAGATTTTGGGGAGAAATTCCATAAACAGGAGCGATAATTCCTTTTCTTTTGAAACAGCATTGAACTATTTATGGATAGGACATCCAAGTCACTGCAGCACATGGTACAGCATGACAATAACTTAAGCAGGACCACCATTCCAATAGAAGTTACACATGGAAAGCTCAGATAGACATAAAATATTAATCTGCAGTAACAAACTTCTAAAATCAAATAAAACAGATGTACTATGATGTGAAAGTAAATAAAAATTTTAGTTACTTCTTTGTCAACAGAGTAACTATTTCCCATGAATTTCACATACAATTTACAAGTATGATGATATTTTATGCAATATGTAATCTACAACTTCTTGTTTAAATTGTTGGGGTTGGGGTTTTTTTGTTTGGTTTTTTTTTTTTTTTTTTTTTTTTGTGGGGAGGGGAGTTTAAAAGCTTTAGGCAGATTTTGTGTATGTTTCTATTGTAAAGTGCTTACATCAGCTACTTCTGCCAAACTCAAGCTAACTTGATAAACATCCTCACAAGACCTCCTCAGTAAATGACATTGTATAACTTGTGGAGCAGTAGAAGATGTGGTTGAACACACACCAGCTGTGTTTATATCTAGGCTCTGATCCACAAGTTGATAAGGAACCAAAATATTCATTAACTTCAATGAGCACTTCCCTTCTTTAGAAGTGCATAATCAAAGCTATAGGAACTATGGCCCAGTTTTTTTGGAGCAGTTTTATGCACCTATCTTACAGTCTTATTTTAAGTCCATCTATTTAAATCTTTTTGGTTGATTTGAAAGACTAAGCTGTTATATTTTATCTGAGAAAGTATCCATTGTAATAAAACTCTATGAGGACAGTTTTCTTTAGAAATATTCAGTAAATATGGTTATCCAACCACTGACACCAGGCTGCTCATGTATGAAAAACATGGAATTTGGATTCAATAGACAATTTAGAATTATAGAATCCTAGAACAATAAAATGGTTTGGGTTGGAAGGGACCTTAAAGACCATCTAGTTCTAACCCCCCTGCCATGGGCAGGGACACCCTCCACTAGACGAGGTTGCCCAAAGCCCCATCCAACCTGGCCTTGAACACTTCCAGGGATGGGGCATCCACAACCTCTCTGGGCAACCTCACTTTTGGTGCCTCACCACCCTCACAGTGAAGAATTTCTTCCTAATATCTAATCTAACTCTCCCCTCTTTTAGTTTAAAGCCATTACCTCTTGTCCTATCACTACATGCCCTTGTAACCAGTCTGTGTTGGGTTTGTGTGGCAAGGTTTTGGTAGCGGGGGGGCTACAGGGGTGGCTTCTGTGAGAAGCTGCTGGAAGCTCCCCCTGTGTCTGATAGAGCCAATGCCAGCCGGCTCTAAGACGGGCCCGCCGCTGGCCAAGGCCAAGCCCATCAGCGCCTCTGTGATAACATATTTAAGAAGAAGAAAAACACTTAGAGAGGGAGAGCTTTTGCAGCCGGAGAGAGGAGTGGGAAGATGTAAGAAACTCTGCAGACACCCAGGTCAGTGCAGAAGGAGGGGCAGGAGGAGCTCCAGGCGCCGGAGCAGAGATCCCCCTGCAGCCCATGGTGAAGGCCATGGTGAAGCAGGCTGTCCCCCTGCAGCCCATGGAGGAAGGATGAGGGGGTGTAGAGATTCCACCTGCAGCCCGTGGAGGACCCCACGCCGGAGCAGGTGGAGGCACCTGAAGGAGGCTGTGGCCCGTGGGAAGCCCACGCTGGAGCAAGTTCCTGGCCAGACCAGTGGACCCGTGGAGAGAGGAGCCCACGCCAGGGCAGGTTTGCTGGCAGGACTTGTGACCCCGTGGGGGACCCCACGCTGGAGCAGTTTGCTCCTGAAGGTCTGCACCCCGTGAGAGGGACTCCATGCTGGAGCAGGGGAACGATGAGAGGAGTCCTCCCCCTGAGGATGAAGAAGCAGCAGAAACACCGTGAGATGAACTGACCGTAACCCCCACTCCCCGTCCCCCTGTGCCGCTGAGGGGGGGTGGAGGTTGAAGCCGGGAGTGAAGTTGAGCCCGGGAAGATGGGAGGGGTGGCGGGAGGTGTTTTAAGAGTTGATTTTCTCATTCCTCTACTCTGTTTTGCCTGGTAATAAATTAGATGAATTCCCTCTCTAAGTTTGGTCTGTTTTGCTCGTGACGATAATTAGTGAGTGATCTCTCCCTGTCCTTATCTCGACCCACAAGCGTTTCGTTGTGCCTTTTCTCCCCTGTTTGGTGAATGAGGGGAGTGATAGAGCGGCTCTGGTGGGCTCCTGGCCTCCAGCCAGGGTCAACCCACCACACAGTCCCTCTTAATTTGCATTATGATGATTTTTCTAACTTCAGTCTCTAACTTATCCTGAAATTGTTGCTTTGCTTTCTTGTCCTGTAAAGACAAAGAAGCTCCACAGCTGGTATAAGTAGCCATAGGATAGCTTTGGGGGCATTTTCCAGGAGTGCTGTAATGGAAAAAGAGATGCATTAGACCCTTTTCCCCTGCCCTTTACACTGCCGGCAGCAAAGGCAAGTGGGACCCAGCAAATGCAGACAGAGATAGGGCTTCCTAAGCTCCAGTGTCACCAGGCTACTGTTAGAGCAAGCTGGTACCACTAGTGCACATATGGTGGTACACACGCTGGATGACAGAAGCAGAAATCAAGAGCTTTTTGCAGATTGGAGATAAGCTCTGGAAAAAATTGAGAGAAATCTGATAGACAAACGCTGCTTAAAAGCCTCAAGAGAGAATAATAAAACATAAAATACAACTGGGGTAATAATAGGCAGAAAATGGCATTGTGCTGTTGTGGATTTTACGCTGAATGGAAGTCTTGCTGCTATACTGCCCTAACACTACGATGAAGGTTTCAGTGGGACTACTGTTCTTGTGTCCAGACTGGGGCACCCTTTACAAGAAATCCATGCATCTCCCGGAAGAATCCACAAGGGAGGGATGAAAATGAAGTCAGAGAGTTTCTGACTTTGTGTTTTGTGAACATCTAGGTATTTGTAATCTAATAACCTTTAGCACACTTTCTAGCATAAAGGCCATTAAATTTCAGCCAGTGCAACTTTCTTTATCGATGCTGTATGACTACACCTGCCACAAAGGCCGAGTGCACCAAAGATGTTCTGTGAAACTGTCTACACCATAGTCACCACTTTCAGAGATGTAGAGTTGCAAATACAACTTTCCTCTGTGAAGTATTCTGTACACACTTTGCTTACATAGAAATCGAGTGTATTTATTGGTATGTGTAAGGATAGAGAACAAAAATGGCGTTATGGTGGTCTTAGGGGATTAAAATGCATTTTAACTGGTGGCGTAACAGCAGATGTAATGCTGCTTTCTGCACCATTCAGGACACTTGTGGCAAGAGCAATCAGGGGCTTCAATTCTGGCAGAAAGTACAATGACTCAAAGATGTGATGCCTAGCTCAAATTGAATATAAATGCAGAAGGCCGATTCATTTGATATGGATACATTTGGATTCAGTCTCTAAAATTAGTGTACTACCCATTCAAACCCAAAGAAGAACATAATTGCATATTCCTAATTAAAACAGAGTACTTTATCCTAGAAAACAAGTGTACCTTGTTATTTTCAGTAAGAATCAGTTGTGGAACTAACCAACAATATTTAACTGCAGACTAAATCTATATTTCTGATCTATATTCAACTGCAGATCAGAAATGGCATCTGACATTTGGAAATAGATTAATTCTTGTAATTATGTTGCAGGTCTTCCAAGTCTGCTTATTTAGTTTTAGGATTCAATATATAACATCGGGAGTCTGTAGAAAGTACACAATATACACAAAACATCTGATGAAGTCCTTTTATTTCTGAATAGCGAATGTTGATCTGTATTTCCAGGATACCACCACAAAAACTATACCCTCAACTGTGTGGACAGTTCAACACGTGATTTCACTTTTTCCTAACTGATGTTTCTCCCCTTGTAGCACAGTTCTGCCCAGAAAACTCACACTTTAGGGCTCTGATATGTGCTTTAAAACCAGTCTTACCAAACTAAAATGCTTAAGTACTGGCTGAAGAGTAGCCTGCCCTTAATTAAAATAAGCGATTGCTATTCTAGCAGTATGACCACGAGAGGGCATGTCACCAGTTGTGATAATAGTATCTCACTAGTGCTATACTGCTTCACACGAGACTTTAATTTTTATTTTTTTGTCTTTTCCTGTCTTTTTCAACACATTGGGAATTTTTTATCCTTCTTTGTTAATTAAATGACATACTTCTACAGGCAGGTTCTTATTCATCCAATATTTGCTAGCTCAAAGCAAAGCAAACAAAGGGAGGAAATCAGAGACAATCATTAAGCTGAGATATATTGAGTCTGTTTTCACTTAGAAAGGGAAGCAAGGGATGAGAGGCAAACAGATAAGGAGGACAGAAAACATGTGTGGAATAAATCAGATAAAATAAAGGAAAAAGTAGGAAAAAAGTAAAATAGGTAAAATTCTAATCTGAAAAAGTATAAATTATCACAGAAACGGAAATTTCTAAGCTTTTTAAAAGTACAAAAAAAAAAAAAAAAAGAAAAAGGCATAGTTTGAGGATGAAACATGGAAAAAGGTAAATGAATTAATGCAATGCTGGTTTTCCCTAAGTATCATACATGATTTTAGTTTACCAGAGGCCACAACAGACCTGAAGAGATGCATTCAGGTGTCAGCTTCATCCGGCAATTTTAAAACTTCTCTCTGGCCTCCCCTCCCAGTTCCCACAGAGCACAGGTTAGAAGCTGTGATTTCCATGCAGATGTGCAGACCTGACTGATTAAATTGTAGAACATTTTACCTGTCCTTGAAGTGTTTATTCCCTACACTTATTACTTTCCTCTCTTTTTTGGCAAGGGTGAGTTGCTTGAATTAAATTGTTGGAAGATCTGTTATTACTTTAATTATGATCATATTTTACAAGGAGAGTGTTCCTGCCCATGGCAGGGGGGTTGGAACTAGATGATCTTTAAAGTCCCTTCCAAACCAAACCATTCTATGATTCTGTATTATCCTGTGGAGTTCTCTTGCAGCAGTCTTAGAGAAAATGGCTTTTGTTGCTTTAGACATAACTACTGCTATTGCTGACATCAATAGGAGTTACAATTTTGTAAGCAAGAAACAGAATACGGTATTATATGCAGAAGTAAAATTGGGTCAGCTAGTCAGCATATTTATAATCTCATTTAAAATGAGATTTATGCTTGGCCAAAGGATTCTTCTCCATCTCCTTTCCCATGGGATAGTAGGCCTTTATAACTCTCAGGATGTTACTGAAGCTCATCAGAGGTACTTAGTTAATTGGTTCTTGTTAGGGATGTCTTCTGAATTTCTCTCTCGGAGCAGGTATTTAAACCAGAGGGTAATGATTGTTTTAGCTGATATTAGTTAGGGATGATGCAATTTGCAGTAGCAAATTGCTGTGTTCTCCCATCACACTCAAAATCAGGAAGAAGCAAGAATAGACCTGCTTTACCTACACTAATAACATTTTTAAGCAGTATTTTTACTTAAGCATGATGTTACTCAGCATAAATCAATAGGAAAACAAGCTCCTTTTAGGGTTAGACAAGGTGAGTGTTCTGAGAAAAACTCACAAGGTGAGTGAGGTAACTGTACACTATCTCTATCATAATGCATATGCACCAATGCTGAATCAGACTTGCGTATGCAGCTTGAATTCTCAAATATCCTAAGATTTGAGATCTGAACTTTGAAACCATGAAGTTATTTTGATGTGGGTTTTTTTAATCTATATTGAAGAGTCATATACCTGTAGGTAGATGGATATAGATAGATACAGCTATAACCCAATT
Source organism: Grus americana (assembly GCF_028858705.1). Classification (NCBI taxonomy): domain Eukaryota; kingdom Metazoa; phylum Chordata; class Aves; order Gruiformes; family Gruidae; genus Grus; species Grus americana. The sequence continues at coordinate 34,676,679 of NC_072856.1, read as the reverse complement.
ATCTAAATAAGGGATAAGAGATGCACAGTTTTCAGTCCCTATTTGATCCAGTTTGCAGCTTTGGGAAGGGAACACTGTGCCACTGTGTGTATCTAAAAGATTAGCTTTTCAGTGACTGAAAAGAAAATTTTTCTTTTAAATTAAATTCTGAATATGCTATGTGGGCTATTTAAACATCCCGAGTACACAATATCCAGCCTATAAGCCATTCAATCACTTGACATCTCTAATTCAGATCATTACTTCTAGGAGCAAGTCTGCATGTCTAAAAGGAGGATTTTCTTCTCTTGACTGAGGTTTCTTTGAGCTACCGCTATAAAAACATTTAATAACAAACAGGAACTTACTGTCTGTGCAAGCCTGTCCTACATCCTTTCTTGTATTGTGCTTCTCTTATTAGGAAAAGTCTTACTGTGAATCCTCACCTGCCTATTAAGTCGGGAAAACAGCATTTCAAGATTCTGTCACCTGTGTATAACTCCCTTCAAAGTCAGAGCCAAGAAACTGCTATTCCAGCTGATGCGTTTGCTGCTGACACAAAGACAGTGCAGGTTTGCCAGAGAGGGTTGTGAGCGGGCAATTAGCAAGCACTCTTCACCTCAGTGCAACTCAAGCCATCACTTGCTAAGATGAAGGGAAGCTGTCAAAAGCCAATTCACTTTCTAGCAATCAACACCTGAAATCAGGTCAGTGACTTCGCAGCATAAGACAAGTCTTGCTGTGCCCAAGAAACAAAACTTTGCCTTGCTTGCCAGTCTCTCTTGACAGTCTTAATAAGACTTAGTGCAACACAGTTTCCTGCAATCTTCTTACCTCCTTTGCAAGCAAAATGCTGGAGGAGAGATGTTCAGATGTTCCAGTTTCCTCCAAAGATGGAGCCATAGCCATACAGTCAAATTTCAAAAGGTTTGTGATAAGCCAGAGATGATGTGTCAGTCCTTACAGGAAGTCTTTCAACATCCTTTATGATGTTTCATGACTGTATCAAAGTTGTCTTGTCCTTAATATTATGCCTCCAGCTAGATTATTAGACATAATGCCTTGCAAGCACAAGGTAGGTTCAAATCGGGCTTGAATCATCTTACTTGGTAAAATAAACAAGCCAGTAAGAGCATAAAATTTCCTATCAGCCTTTACAAGACTTTCTAGGCAGTTTTAAACAGCACAAGGCACATGATTGGCATTGCCCAAGGTGGAATTGCCGGGGTAGTGTGATACGTCATTCCGTTCAGAATGCTTCACTGTAATACAGCAACTTTACTGGAGTTTGAAGGACTAAAGGGGCATCAACTGGTAGAATCTATAAAACCCATTGCCCAGCAGCACATAAGTCTTACAAAAGGATGATTTAGTAGATTGTCTGAATAATACACAATGAGCTTAGTGGTGTAAATAGTTTCAGTGAAGACAAATCTGAATAATTCTAATTCCTTTCCTAGTGCAGTCAATAGAGGGCTCATGCAGATAAAAAGGGGTAGAAATTCTTGCATACAGGATTTTTTCTGTAGCATTCTCACTTCAAGCTGCCAACCACTGCTCTGTAGAAGTTTCCAAACAGAATTTATCTATTATAATTTTCGTATATATCTATATCTCTCTTGCCATAGAGATCTTTATCTCTATCTCTAAATATAAAATAGATCTCCATAGAGATTATCAATATTCTATAGAATAATAGTATTATTGTTCTATACTCTTATTATCCATATATATAATCATAGATATCTAGATAAATGCATGATTATGTAGTTATATTTGTATTATTTATCTCTATTATTATAATTTATCTATTATCTGTTATTGCTTGCATAATTATTTGTTATGCATATTTTAGGGGCTGTATATTTTTATCAGACACATTATGTAATACACTACAGGAAATCCCATATAGCACTACTGACCAGCAGCTCTCCCTAAGGCTACAAGCCGCAGCAGATTCCCTCGAGGTTACCAAGGCAGATGGGGTCTGCTTCAAGTGAAGTCATCAAAGCGCAGCAGTATTTCAGCCCAGAAGAGCACTTGGTCAATAAATTCTCAACCAGAAAAGTCCACACAGTACAACACACAGGAATGTAATTCATTCTTCCAGTAAAGACTAAACAGGTAAGACTGGTCATAGATAAATCTCTGATTGTTTTTCAAACCCCATCAAACTTCATCAAGCAGTTATGTAATGCACAAGCACAAACACATGCTCTTTAGAGTTGGATGGCTTCTGAAAGGTCTGGTGAATATGATAATATACAGGCAGCTAGCAACTCACCTTTCACATCTCAGGGTGAGCTGCCTATCTTTGGATGACTTTTTTTTCCCCCTGTCCTCAGTATTTTCTGTGTCTGTGGCAGGTTATAACCTAGGCCAGGGAGACAGGTATGTGAACACCACAGTCAGTAGAAGAAAAATGATATCTAATTATTTTCAGCTTTCAAAAGTGGCATTAATCTCCTATTTTTCCTCCCTTGTGAGGTTCAGCATACCAATAACATCCAAAAGCATAGTTATATAGGGATGCTTAAAAAACATTAATTGTGCCTAAGCTGCACTAAAGTGCAAACGTGCTGTATAAGCTCCCTTCAGCCCCATATGCACCCTTTCCTCCCCACAGAAACCAGAGGCCTGGTGGGTGCACGAGCAGGTCAGCAGGCATTAATTACCCTGAGCAGCCTCACATGGCACCACCACCCATTGGCCCTGGAGCCGCATTTAACCCCGGCCTGGGGCTCAGCCCTTCTTGGAGCTGCATGTCTGTGTGCTGTGCCTAGGGGTCCCTGATGTGCTTTTGTCCTTGGACCTGCCGTGTTTCTGTAGCTATGATTGCTGGCTGTGGTTACCCTGGCTCTTCTTGCTCAGGTACTGTATGACTGGGGTCTTGTTTGGGGGGTGGTATTATTGCCTTGTTGTCACCTACCTACTGCTGTTCCCTGGCAGGGGATGAGAGCTTCATTAAAATAGGCTTGGGCTCTTCCTATGAAGGAGAAATATGATTTTTGTATCAATTTGGGTCTTCAATTTCTTGCTGAAAAAAAAAAAAAAGGCCTGGTTTGTGCTAATACCTGTAGTGATTGCAACTGGAGAAGTGTGAAAATTGATGCTTAAGCTCAGATGATAGACTGAAGAAGGGAAGGAAGCTGCATTGGAGAGGGCATGGTGATTCACTTAATACCATTTTCTTTCTGCTGACTAAAATAAGTAAAAAAAACTTCCTGTGTGGATTCTGAGAAAATGCCCTCTGACAATAAAATGTGTTTTATACTGTCTTGCATGCCCTGCCTCAGTGGCCTGTATTAAACACCAAACTGCAATGAAGGCAGGTCTTGTCTTCCTTGTCTAATTTTTTAAGGGTACTGTGAATGCTAGTTCAATCAATATACTTAGTTCTGTTTCAGTGACAAGTGCCTGTGTCTGGTTTATCTTTTATGCATGCTTCACATAAAGCAAGTCCACAGGGCTGTGGCATTTAGTGGTTTTTAAACAAATAGAGATAGTCTGTGGCTCTGCAAGTAAAGCCTCCCCTGCCTCAAACAAAACCCCCTTGATGTAGCTTTTTAGATGGGAGACTTCCAATAATTTTGTTGTACTTTGTCTAGCATAGTCTGCTGAATCTTATTAATCAATTAGTTTGGAAAACCTGCAACTTCTACCAGAACTTGGTATACCTTCTAAGATCTTGTCTTGATTTAAAGAATTCAGACAGGGAGTAATCTGCTGTGTTGGATCTAATTTCTGTTTTTATTACAGCTTTGTCTGACAGATGGAAGAGACCTCTTACCCTAACTGCTAACTGTCTTTATGTTTTTCTTTTCTACCTGTTTTGTGGTGGTAACATCATAATTATGTTGGGTGGTCCATGCTTACTTTTGGTCTCCTTCAGGCTATGCCATGTAACCCTGAGTTCATTCAGTCAGTTTTCCAAAATAGCTCTTCCCATTCTAGTAGTATGTCCTGCCTTTTGGGGTTGAAGATCTACTGCCTCCTGTATAACTGAATTCAGTTTTGGGTATGAGAGGATTCTATTTACTGGGAGATCCAGATAACTGTAGAATTTCCTTGTCCCTATAATTTGTGATGTTGCAGCTTTGTCTTCTGTAACCTTTTATAAAAGATTTTATGTTCTTCTTAAACTCCATAGCTAAGATGCAAGTAATCTATCAATCTTAAATAAAAGTAGATGTAAATAATAGTCATATTGAGTCTTGCTCTTTCACTGTGCAACACAACTTAGGCCCTGCAAAATCACTCAGCAATTTTTTATTTTTTCTTACTATGTCAGCAGCTCTTTTTCTAAATCACACATCAGGTTTCAGTTAAACATAAGTACTGCACTTTTACACTTATTTTTCTATCCTTACTTTCCTTTGATATCTACCCATACTACTGCTTCCCTAACCCACTTCAGCCAAAATGATCTGGACCAGCACAAGTATCTGTAATGTTGGATCACTCCAGTTGGACCAGGCTAGGAAGAAAATACATGTGTGGCTTTGGCACATCAGAAGGGATGGTAGTCTCTTGCAACTTGGGAAGTGAAGCTGCAAGTGCTTAAAGTCAGGCTGAGGCAGTTTCAACCGCGACCAGAGTAAGTGATAACAGCAGTCTTGGTTCACTGCAACTAAGCCTCTCCAACTCATCCTTCTGGTTTAGATTTGACTTACTCCAGCAAGTGCATGTCAGATCAGGTGATGGGGTGTTCTGAGAATATCAAAGCCATCAAACAGTATAGAGCTGGCACGAGCATAGTTTGACCTATCAGGGTCAAATTTACACTGCCAGATCAGGTTAGCAGCTGAACAGGTCAGGCATTAATAACTCAAGGCTTTATAGTGCCACAGAAATGCTGTTTCCACCCTTCTGTAATTAAAGGGTGAAAGAGATGACAAAGCCCTTCCTCAGGGGGTACTTTAAGCTTCAGCAATGTATAGGCTACTTGCACTTCTACACATTCCTTATCTGACTCTAGAAAAGCTCCCTGCTCAACTGTGGAAGCTTGAGCTTTACATGTTGAGGATAATTCTGTAGGATTGATCCATGTTACTTGCTAGACACGGTGCAGCACAGTGCAAAAATAAGAAATGCTCAAGGTCTATGGCATTTAATATCCAAGTTGAGGAATATTGAATTTTTTGGATTTTTTACTGCTTTGTATAAGTATGCAGGTCCAGGCTTGAATTTGTTTAAGTTGTCTTTAGAAATGTGAGAAGTTAGAACAAAATTCTACATTTATTAGAAGGTCTTGTTCTGGAATTTGTTCAATATTTCTGAATAGTGAAAGATGTTAAAAATAGCAGGACAACTTGGGTTTCTTCTATAGGTGTCTTAATGGTTTAATCAGTAAAAATGGAATATTCCCTCAGGGAAAGAGGAGTTTGAGTCACCCAAAACATAAAGCTAGACAAAAAATGTAAAAATGATGGTAGGAAATAATCCTTCACTAATTCTGGTGCAAAACTGGATAACTAAATAGGTCTTGCCTTTCCCTGGTTTCTATGATAAATTCTATGTTAAATTGGTAGTGTCTGCCATGAAATCCGAAGGAATAAAGTACTGTGTAACTTTTGAACTATACCTTGTGTTAATATCCCATCACCCAAAAACATCAAGTTGCCAATAGATGCTTCTCACATTTCTACCCCAATCAAATTGTCAAGAGATTTGTAGGATGGCAATCAGTCTGCATTGATTGTGCCTTCAAGATATCCTTAAAGGTAGTAAGAAAGCAGATAAATCTCTTCTTCTGAGACTAAATATACAGGAATCTGAATCTCCACTGCCAGGAGAAAAGAGCATTTGGTGGGAGTGACTATGTAGGTTCATGCTGTGCAGGAATGTGTTTGCTTTGACTAATTGTTTGTGGATGAGATTTCTCCCTTCCAGGAGACTTGCATGGTTTTGAACTATACTCTTGCATTAAGATTTCTTGACAGTTTGAAAAGAAGTCAATGTACTTGGATAACACACAACAGCACAAGGTATAAGTGTCATACTATTGGCTCAAAACCTCTTCTAGGCAGAGACTAATCTTTTATAACTAGGAGTTTATAAGACCCCAGCTACTGCCCTGTCGCCAAGGGCTTAGGCAGCAAAGCTTCACAAGGCAGATGCCACAAAGTAGCATGATCTGTTCATTCTGTCCCAGATGGCTTTTACTGGTGATGGAGCAGCCATAAAGGTGACCCAGTTGCAATGGAAACATACTGACAAAGGAGGACATCTACTCAGCTGGGAGCCTGAGGTAACCCTGACAAGCTTGGGTGGGAGCACGGAACAAAGAAACTGATAATCTGACCTTCCAGGAAAGCAGAAGCCAGTAATAAATGCTCCAGGATCTGGTGTCCTACACCCACTTGTATATCTACACCAAAAACATAAAAATAACTCACTATCTACCCAAGATGAGCTTCTCTGCGTGAGATCTCCTGGACACATCAGATCTTTGCCAAGGACACCTGACTGACTATGGACTCTGTGATGCAGGCCATCCATGAGAAGAGACTTTCCTATCACCAGTTAGCCCCATTCCTGGGAGCAATTTCTGTTGCACCAGTAACACCTCAAAATAATATGTATGCATGCCTATGAGTAAATCATATGTATATATCTGAATTTCTTTATTAGAAATTACTACTAGTAAAGCAGAAAACAAAACTTCCATGCCCTTGTGTATTATGGACTCCTGTGAACCACTTTTGCAGCCTTTAAACATCTGTGGCTTGGGTAACTGTCACAGAAAGCCAGTTGTAATGTCACAACCTATATTCAAATGCAGTGTGATATTGTCCATTATGGGACACACTCTTCTTGTGAATCCTCCAAATTGCCTCGTGGACTTCAAAGTCCTTTATTTCCTATTCCCAGCTTTCAGCTCTTTCCTTCCTGCAGAAGCACAAGTTTCTTAGGTCCTATTCTCTAAGGTATGTTTCCTAAAGTTCAGTTGAGAAGAGAAAGTTTTCTAATTAAATACTTTCAGACTCTACCTCTTCAAGACTGATTTGCTGCAATAAACTTTGAAAAGTATCCATTTGCTGCAGCATTCAGTGTGGGGGGCAGAGCAAGTACTGTGGTAAGCATTGAGGGAGAGCAGAGCTGCAATTCAGTGCGTAGGCCAAAACTGAGCTTGGCATCAAAGGCAAAGAGGAGTTCAGTTGCAGGGCAAGCCCACCTGTGCATGGAGAAGGTTAAGAGTTTCCCAGTGCCTGTATCCTAAGAAAACAAATTCTGAAATGTCACATATGGTAACCTGATCCACGGGCAGCCACTGGTTGCTTGAGGGCCCCAGACAAGTTACTACCACTTGAGTCTAGAGCTCCAGGAGATGGGGAAGGCTCAGTGGCAGAACTTCAGGGACATCGTTTTTGCTTTCAGGTTAGCAGCCTGCCTTGCTGAGGAGACATCTGGACTTAGAGACAAGTCAAGCTAGGAAGGGGGCAAAATGGACAGAATAGTAAGAAGTTGTTAGAGATGCCACTTACATCAGGTAAATTTATTGTTTTGAAAATATATGTAGATAAACTACACCTGGAAGTTTATCCTTGCCCTTGAAACAATAGTTGAGGTTACATAACTGAATGTAAATACTTACTAATGTGTACAAACATCACTGCCAAGTAATGGTGTTTCTTCAGAAGTGAAAGTGCTACTGTAATTTCCTTTAACAGCTTTTTCTTTAGCTGTGTCTAATGATATTTAATTTTTTTCAACTAGAATTTTCCATTGTTGCTAACAGGAGTTCACCTCAGAGGAGGGAGCATTACTGTAAACAGTGCTCCAGGCAGCAACTAACATTTAAAGCCATCCAGCTCAAAGTAGGGCTCTCTGACCTCCTGTGTAAAACACCGGCAGCTGTCAGCACCCTGTTTACTCCAGCACTTTTGCTGCTGCTGCTTCTGGCTGAGCTACTGCTACAGCTCATTGGTACTTAAAATTATCAGGCCAGGCATTAGGGAATAACTGTTTTGGTATAAGCCTAGAGCTATTACAAGCCTAGATTTACATAGAGAGCCATCTCAGAATGGTCCAAGCATAGTAAATTTCCACTCATAGGCAAGCCCTTAGCATGGGGAGGAAACTTCAGCAAATGCTTCTTGATGTGGATGATCTCTGCAGCATTCTTGTTGCTTGGAGTCAACTTGCTCAGGAAGATTTTGTTAGAGGGATGAACACTGACAACCTACTGCTGAGGAGAACAGAAGCTGAACTAACTAGGAGCTGCTACATATTTATTGCCTGTATATTTGTGTACTCTTCTAACACAACTGCAGTAGGGTGCAGAGCTCTGCCTAGTTCACAAGCAGCTAGGCCATTAGCATGTGACTTGGATCTCAGAGGAATGAGTGAAATAATAAGATGGGGCTGAAACAGTAGACCCAATGAGGATCTCTGAAGGGACCCAGAAAGCATTTGTAAATGAGATCCCAGAAACTGGTAATTAGAGGGAAGAAAGGTGTTGGTGGCAGCAAAGTCCAGAGTCCTGTGCTTGGGGCTAGATTGTGAGGAATTGTTTTGTGCTTTATTAACCTTGTCTTAAAACCTGTGAAGGGTAATGCTCAAAGTAGAGTAAAGAAAAACTGAAGAGAAGCTATATTTTAAACTTTATCTTTCACTCTCACAGCCACTTGGCTTATCCTATTAATTTACACAGATTACTTTGGCATTAACAGCTCACCATCTGGGTGCAATAGAACACATCAGGTATGCATTATGTTAGCAGCCCATGAGAGATGGGGAGTAGCTATAGACAGGGAGAGTGGTGTTTCTTTCAGGTGTTCCTTGAAAGGAAGCTTTCCTGTAGAAAGAGTGACTTGGGAAGAAATCGAATAAGACCAAGGATGTCTAGTACATCTAGGCAGTGCCAGGGGACGGTAGAGTTTGTTTTCCTTCTTAACAGGTGCCAAAGGACTGAAAATAAAAGTAGCTTGGCCTGCACTGAATCAAGAGGTGTGGCAGGGGAAACAAATATCACTGGGCAAGCTGTGCAGCAGGAATGTGTACATAGCATTATACAGGATTTAATTTGTTGTTGCAATGTTAAAGTTTGATTAAAAGAAGTATAAAAAGAAATAAAGGGAAAGTGAGATTTCATTGTTCACTTATTTTTTTAATAGAAAATTTCATTGTGGACATGGCTGGTTTTGGTGGAAAGAGCAGCTATTGCAATTAGTGCTGTGTATTGGGAGTAGTAACTCATCTTAGGCCTGGGCTCTGTCATTAGCCTCTGCTGCTACAGTTGTGGTGCTCTACTAGAGAGAAAAAAAAAGCAGGGCTAAACACCTTCTCTGGGCTACTTGTTTTCTGATATAATTACTGTATTGACAATGAATGTGAACTGAACTTTGAGTGATTTATGTATTTTCATACATGGAATACCTCTCCTGTGAGGAAAGGCTGAGAGAGTTGGGGTGGTTCAACCTGGAGAAGAGAAGGCTCTAGGGAGACCTTATTGCAGCCTTTCATTACTTAAAAGGGGCTTATAAGAAAGATGGGGACGGACTCTTTAGTAGGGCCTGTTGCAATAGGACAAGAGGTAATGGCTTTGAACTGAAAGAGGGTAGCTTTAGACTAGATATGAGGAAGAATGTTTTTATGATGTGTGTGATGAAACACTGGAACAGGTTGCACAGAGGTGGTAGATACCCCATCCCTGGAAATAGTCAGGATGAGGCTGGATGGGGCTCTGAGCAACCTGATCTGGTTGAAGATGTCCCTGCTCACTGCTGGGGGGTTGGACTTAGATGTCTTAAAGGTCCCTTCCAACCCAAGCCATTCTATGAATTTCCATTTCAGTGAGTGTAATACAGTTTAAGGTACCACAGTGGAAAGAAATACTTGTAGTTAAATACATTTTAATGGGATATAAACAAATTCAAGCAAATCTAGAAAGGTTAATGCATAGAGGGAAATCTTCTACTACAGATTTAGAAGAACTAGTACCCAATATTATTTCATAAGGGTCACATTCAGTTGTAAGCTAAGTAGGAAAGATTAGTAGTCAAGTTTGTCTGAGGGGCCATTCGGTAGTAAGCTAAAGCTGTCAGGTCTTTGAAAGCCTCCAAGAAGGCTGAATTTTATTGACTAAAACTGTCCTGTGTGTACCTAATTCTTCTTGAGACTGCCTAGTGTGATTGTCCTAAAGCTGCCTTCAACAAATGGGGAAAAATATATGTGGGTTCCCCAGGACAGCTGACTCCTGAAAAGGGAAGATAAGGATGAGATGTGTGTGAGAGGCATGTAAATAACTGATCTGAGCTCTAAAAACACATCAGCAAGGAAAAAAAAAAAACCAGTGCAAGGAAAGGGACATCTATCTTTGAGGATTTGCCATAGCACCTATTACAGTGGACTGTAACACTTAAGAATTACCTGCTTCAGGGGGTGACAAAATGCCAACACTTCTCAGTACCAGGCAGAAATGTCTGTGCCTTCACAAAACCAAATTCCAAGTTCTGCTTTGTGTGAGAGAACCTTTACACGAAGCTCCAGGTCTAGAATGTCAGCTAAAATCAGCACTTGCTATTCCCATCAGCATCCATAATCATCCCACAGAGAAAGCTGCAGTGAGCGTACCCTGTCACTCTCCAGAAGTGCTGGAGTTGGACATGCCCATCTTCCCTACTGTGCACTCTTGTAGCTGATTAGTGGACAAGGAAGGAGGTCAGGGGATGGCTTGCATCTCTGCTACTTACAGAGGGACTGGCACAGCCCAAGGCACTGCACTCTACTGGAGAATGCACTCTGAGACCAAAAAACATGTTTTCTGGGTGGCTGCTGGATGGTACAAAGGGAATATGGTTCCTTACTTGTTACTGCCCTGAAATCCCTGCTTAGGGCTCTGAAAAGAGATTAGAGCTTGGCCTTAAATCTAAAATCCTCTGCAAGTTCTAAAGCAGCTATTGTAAACTTGCATAAAGGACAATATACTATATTTTTTACTTGCTTCCCATACTGTATACTTAGAGCCTCTCATTGCTTTGGACAACTCTCAAATGGATCATCAAACTTAAAAAAAAAACAAAAAACAAACCCCAAAACAAACTCCACCCTCTGCTCGCATGCATTCCACTCGCATTGCATCAGGTCCTTCTAGCAAAAGTTTCTGTGGAAAAGTGCAATGAAAGGCTGAGAGGCAAGGACCATATGCAAGGGAAGTTCTGATATTCTTTGCCATAAGGATGATCAAGTATTGCACAGCGTCTTTGGACATGGGGTCTAATCTCCCTTGTTGGAGACTGGAGAAGTCCTTGAGCAACTTGACCAAAGGCAGCCCTGTTTTGAGCAAGAGGTTGAACCTGATGACCTCAGGAAATATCTTCCAGCTGAAATTATTCTATGATCTATTCCTAGATAAGTTTAGGTCAATGGCTGGCAGGTAGAGATAAGAGTGAAGGAAAGAATGCAGCCAAGGGGAAATCTCTGGACCAGGCGAGGAAATAGAAGAGGACTGAGAAAGCAAGAGAAGATTACATGAGAAACTGGGAAAGGCAAAGAGCAGAAGGAGCCACAGCTGTGGCAGATGTTACTGCATCGCCCAAGGAGCCTTGGGACCACAACACACTGAAGAATTGCTGAACTTTTAAGAGCTGTGGGCAGCAGAGCTCCCAGCTCCTGTCTCCTGTGCTGTCAGACCAGAGCTTTCTCAGCACTGCGTTCCCCCAGTCTTTCAACAACTTCCCTGACTTGTCTCCTGCTCTGTTCTCAGTGGTTCTCCAGCAGCATAGCACACTTGTGCATGCACTGCACCAGGCCACCTTCTTGGTTTTCCATACTTAGGGGGATGTTGATGTAAGACACAACATTTCAGGGTTTAAAACCCATTTGTACATGCCTGCACAAGTTTAACTGATTATACTTTGTGCGAGACAGAAGTGAATCAAGCCCCCCTGCCTCTAGTTGTGTAGTAGTAGCTTCTCCTAGAGAAATGCCTAGCAACACCATATTTGTCAGACACACTGCAACCTCCCTGTGACCACCACCAGATTTCTTAAATAACTTTCAGGCTAGTTAGATATTAGCTGTCACTTTGGCATGCTGAGTGCTTTTCCTCAGGAATACTTTCTGCTCAGTCACTCAAATTCTTTCCCAACCTGTTCAGTCTTTTCTACACGCCCTCACTTCTTCGTCTCCAGAGGAGATGGCACAACATGTATACTGTTTCTTTTAGTATGACATATTCAGGAATCCTAGCAGTGCTGATGCAAGGAAGATATGGAACATATGAGTACTTAGTACTGGATGAGAGTAGCGGTTTGACTATGTTGTTCAGAAAAACCCTGCTGCCTCAGATTTGATAGATAACGGCTTCAAAAACACGAGTTGGGTCTCCATCAGATTTCCAGCTTTGACCATTATCACACCTGGAAAGTACTTGGATTAAAATTTTAAGCTGTTTCTGTTTTCATGAGCATGTGTTCCTTCTGCAGCCTTAAGCTTGTCAACCTTGAGAAAATTCAAGTGGGTATCAGGCCAAGAGTCCAGCAATGGGATTTTTAACTCTGTACTTGGTGGGAAGCCATTTGCCCCTTCAGAAGGTTTAACTGTACCCCAGATGCACAGTTTTCTTTAATGATGTTTGCAATTCTTGTAGCACACCAGATGGCCTGTATCAGGCTCAGCTGTGTTTCTTGGCTTGGAAATGTACACTGTAAACAACTTAAGTGATTTTTTTTCTTATTCCTAAAGCAGGTTATCCTTTGGCTGTTAGGTTCAGTTCCTGGACTAACTCATCAGCCAAAATCTAATTCTACATACAGTCTCTGCACCAAGCAAAATAAATTCTTCATGGTAATTTAAAAAGAAACCCCAACCAATCCACCTGTATTGCTGCTTCCCTCCCATGAATAGTTTTCAAAATATCTGTGGCAAAACATGTTAATTCATGCTACTCATCCAGAGAAGCAACTGTAATTTGAACATAAGGAGGCTCTTTTAAAAACTCTGAAAATGTCAGGTAGAAAGCTATGCCCTAAAGTATAGCCCTGTTCTGCTTTATTTCTTGACTTCAGTGCGGTGCCTTGTAGGGCTATTCCCAGCTATCCTATGGTGAGTACCAGTCAGGATAAGATACATATAACTGCAAATAACCACGTATACACCAGTCTGCAAAATTTGACTGCTGAGTTTTTTGAAAAGCCTGTCTCAGATCTTGCTGTGTTTAATCACTCTTGCCCATGCTGACAGGTGGTTTCACAGAAATACCTTCAGGTCTTGCATTGCTACTAGGCATGCTTGCCAGGTTTTTTCATTCTCAGAATTAAGAGAAACTGTTCAGAGGCAGTGGAAGCTATTTTGGTTTCCTCTCATGACTCTTGTTTTGATGCGTAGGGAATTTCTTATTACTCTCAATATGCAAGTCTACTCACTTCTACAATGTAATAGCCACTGTAGAGCCACCCAGTCTAAGTAAGCTCCCTGTCTGTCCTTTCCATCCTTGTTGGCCAAAAAGGGTTTTTCCTTTACTGGGACAACTGTTCAGCTCTGGCAGCTGTCGTTAGGTTTCTTGATCGCAGCACAGTTTTACTTTGCAGGAGGTCCTGGATTTTGTGGTTCATCTAGTTCTATACTTGCAGACTGACTAGTGCGCACAAGTGTGTAGGTTTGCCTGGAATTAGCTGTGGTACATAGATGTTGATGAGGTCTTCTGTTGGGTTGTACTACTAGTCCCATGTAGCTTTCCAATGTTACTGTTGTTCTTGCCTTTGTTCATTTTTTTTCTGCCTGACTTTCCATCACAGTAAGCAGTTACAGTGCAGTTCTCTCTCTCATTGACTTCCAGAATGGAAATAAACTGGAAACAGTTTTCTCAAACCAATTCCCAGAATATCTAGGCACCTAAGCTTTAGCTTTCTTTACTAATATCTCCTTTGCTCAGTAGTTCAGCAGCAGAATGGCACATTGCTTTTGACAGCTTCTCCCTTCCTCTTTGTCCTGTGGTTTACACAGTTGAAAAAAGCGGGCGGTAAGTGGCAATGCTAAAGAAAGCCTGAGCAGCAGCCTACCACTATGGGAGGGGAATCAGGGATTTGCTGCAGGGGAAACAGACCTACAGCAGGAATGAGTCCATGTGCTTCAGTGATGACGGCTGGAGTTATTTTCAGCAGAGTTGTTTCTCACATTAGTTCTCCTTTGCTATTTAGACATCGGGGGTAGCAGCCTGTCAGACTCAGTGTTGTCCTGGGTTGCTATGAAAACAGCAAATGCCATCACTGGTTTTCCACTGTGGGTGAATGAAGTGTTCAGTAAACAGTGTTCTCACCTAAAGCAAACTTTATATTATGTTGAGAGGTAACCATCACTCCCTTACTCTCTTTCATCAGTTCACAGTATATTAAACAGCAAAACTGGTAGCAACTTATATAGCACCTTTCATCTTGACAAATCCCAAGGCTTTACAGGGATAGTTTTTCCTACTATTGAAGCATAATCTTTAAAAGAACCCAACAACATTATAAATAGCACAGGGCAGGGGATAGAACACAAAAATGCTGAGCCAAAACTAAGCTAGCAGATACTTACTTGTTTATTGAACAGATCCTAGCAGTGGGCAAAAGTTTACAGCCTCAGACACAAATCTTCCGAATAACCCAACAAATCTGTCCTATCCAATTTTGAAATTGCCCTAAAGAAATCCACACATCAAGCAAAAGTTCAGACTTTGCAGTCCATGTTTTACTTAGCCTGCTAGTAAATGATTTCCTATTTATTGCATTTGTGTTGTCTCTTTGATTTCAGTTGGGAAATGTCATGAACCTCAGGAGTGATGTTGAAATAGATAACTATCTGCTAAGGATCAGCCATGCCATCATGCTTGCTGTACAAAGACTTCGTGCCTGAAATGAAAATGTGCTAGCCTCACCCTAGATACAGTATAAGTAGGTACATAAAGCAATGCTAGGGAACACAATAGCTCACTACTACTGGTAGCAGAGATAAAGAAGGAAAATGAAGCTTACAGCCAAAATCTTGAATAGATATAAATAAATGTAATTAGGTCCTAGTCCTTGCCTTAAAGGTAGAGGAATTACCATGAAAGAAATTGTAAGGTTGCCTGAATAGGTTTACTTCTATGAGATTGGTTGCTCATTATATTTCTGGATTGTTTGTAGCTTAGTAAAATTTAGTGTTAGGAACTGCAGAGATGGAGAGATAAAAGTAGGAAATAAAAACTACAGATGAATTATTATTAGTGAGATAGAAGAACAAAAAGGAGAGAGACTTAAAAGCAAGGAAGAGCCCAAGTAATGGTACGAGCTGAAGATGACAGCTTAGGTCAACAAAGCTAGAAAAAGGAAGGGAAACTACTTCATATTCAACTAGATAAGTTGGGATATCTTGTCAGGGATGCAGAGTTGAAACCCTAATTTGTTCTGTTTTGTACTGCTCTACAGGGTCTCCTTTATCTCTAGCTGAATGAGAGCTAATATTGTTGTAGGTCCCTTCCAAATGAAATAGCCTATTCTAGTCTAATAGCAACAGACAGCCGTGAAAGCTGCCCATGGCAGTTTAGGGCAATGAAATGATTGTTTCCAAGATGTGCGTCACAGGCTGCTAGAACTTGGAAAGCTTGCATATATGGATAATGACCACTAACCTCAGGTCACCTGAACTGTTTTTCACATCATGCCTTGTAGGTAATTCATACAGGAGTTCTTGATCCTTCTCCAGAACCGCTGAAGAAATTGGCATTGTCTCTCCTTGCTGGCATCTTTCTGTTTATAGGCACATGGACAAGGATGGTGGGTTTCTTTCTGACAGACTCCTGTGGCTGAGGACCATGTTGTTTAGGTGAAGTCTCCAGATATCACTGGGAAGTAGCAAAGTGGGGAGTCAGACTTTTTCTTGGACTTCAGAGAGCTTTTAGGCTTGGACTGGGAAGCTGTCAGGGCTGGAGCTGAGCAGTATCTAGCAGCATTTTAGACAGATCAAGGATTTTTAGGTAACTGCTTGTCACCTTTGTAGGGAGAGTACCGTTCTGGAGCTTCTTTCTGAACAACTCAACAGACATGGGAACTGGTTTCCTGGTTTGCACCTTGCCGAAAGGGACATCCCAGTATGCCCTGTTGGTCCTCCTTGTGCTTCTGCTGGCAGGGGAGAAGAGCATAGCTCTACTCAAACCTCTTCTGTTACTCAAACCCCAATCCATTATTAGTTGAATGCTTAAGCTGAAAATTGTTAATGTCAACATTAATCTTGGGGTTTTTTTGCTTACATCTAAATTCAGACCCTTTAGGATCTATGCAGAGCACAGAAAATTCCAGATGGCTGAATTACAGTACTTAAAACCTTTTTTGTATGCTATAAAGGTGATATTTTGGTCTTGTTAGATCATTCTGTGTCTCACGCAGTCTTTAGGACTAGCTATCTGCCACTGAAAGGATTTTTTAGGCAATCATTAACACCTTGCTACAACTGAATTTGCTATTGAAGTATGACTGTGCTGTGCTTCTCCAAGCCAACAAAGTCAAATGCTGTTGCAAGCCTGAAGAATATAAACTGTTTTGAAAATAACACCAGCAGTACCTGAGATAAAGCAAGGTATGAGCTGATTAGGCTGGGAACCAAGAGGGGTTTCACAAGGCTCAGGAACATCTTTCTCCTACTTAGCAAACATTAAAATTTTCTCCTTCCAACAGGAAAAAGCATCAGTAACCTGCTGATAAGTAGCAACACATTTCACTTCATGAGTCTGACAGTCAACAGTACCTTCACTATGGGAATCTGGCTCAGCTTCTACCATGTCCAGTGCCGTGGCACTGAAATTTGAAGTACTGCTGCCATCTGCAGGGGCTCAACTTGATGTCATTTCCATGCTTCATTGCCGAGCTTGTCAGAAACAAAATATTCTCCAGAAACTTGCCCATCAGGCATGTCAGATTCCATAATGATGCTTTTTGCCATGTACCACCCCTTTCTCACACTCCAAAGGCCCAAACACCTCCAAAACAAAGCTTCAAATGTGTTTGAGGAACTTATTTAAGTCTGTCCTTAGAGTAACACATGGCATTTTCATTACATTCCCCCTTTTAAAGGTGTGCCCTTCCTGTAAACTTATTTCTAGTGTTATAAAATAGACTGCTACCAGCTGAAAGTGAAAGCTTTTGTAAAACTGATCAAACACCAAATTTATCCCAACTTCTCCACAATGGAAGGTGTGATTACCTATTAACATGTAATCATACTGCTCTGCAGCTTAATGCTAGTCTTGTATGTGCTCACGGACTTGTACCTATGTGTGTATATTAAAGAAAGCACATTAAATAATAAAGAAGAATGTGGGTTGAGGGTGGAAGAAAAGTTGACTGGAAAAGACTATAGTAATTTGGTGGACACTTGTAGGCTATGTGAGCTAATCTAGGTCTAGCTTGACAGAAGGGTTGATACTGGTGGTGCATGGAGCTAGGTGCAATCCATAGTGCCTATACCAAAAGCAATGGGAAATGTTGTGGGAGTTGTGATTGATTATGTTAAGGCAGAGGGAACTTGATAATTGGGAGGAAAAGGAGGGCATTGAGTATTTGGTGTTGGAGTTGCATGTAAATCTGCCATGGAGTTAGGTATACACCTGCAGGATACTAGAATGACACGAACAACTGTGCATACTGGAAAAGCACAAAGTTCACTGGACCTGGTACAGACTCATAGCACAATTCAGGAGTATAATAAGATGTAGCACAGAGTTAGACACTAGGCAGAGTCATGAAATTCTTCAGACCCAAGATTACAGAACTTGGCAAAACTTGCTTGTCAGAAGCTTCCTAGGCATTCATAACAGAAAGGAAAAATAATGAGGTCAAACACTTGGGCAAGTATGAGTTTCAGACATGACCCCATTGCGTCTGAGGTCCAAAGATGAAATAAATGGAGAGCCTCCACTTGTGTGGCAATTAAGAACATTTCTAGCTTTGTATCTGTTCTTATGCTGTAAAAGTACTGGTTGGTGAGATCCAATTTTTCCTATCCTGAACAGGCACAGAAGACAAATGAACTACTGACTCCATCTAGACTTCTCCTTGGCATCTAACAGATTGTTTTGCTTCTCACTTGAAGAGTTCAGTTTCAGGTCACTTTCTGTCTCTTTTTGAAGTTTTTTGACAGGATTCTCCAGCTACTGTACATTCAGTACAAGCTCACTTTCACATCAGAGGTAATTATTTAGGATAGGCAGAAAAAGATTTTTCTTTGCATGAACTGAAGGCAGGATTAGAAAGCAATTCTCACCTCCAAATTTGTTTTATTTCATAACTGTGTTTTGCTTCTCAAAATGGCCTAATTTTACAAACAGCAGCTCGTGATTGTGGCAAACTTTAGCTATGAAAATATTTGAAGCTAAAAAGCTTTAGAAGCTCATGTTAAGGGGTAATTTCCAGCTCGATATCTGTGATATAATCACTAGGCACTGCAATCTTGAACCTGCTGAACAAACCATGGCAAACCTCATAATCCTTCCCCGTTTACTGGAAATATGGTCAGTAGAGTTCTTCAGTGATTGAAATAAGCCCAACAATGTTACTGTGCCTTCATTGCAAAAAGTTACCTGAGTCCAAAGCAAGGCTGGACCAGTTTGCTTCCACTAGTTACAGGTAAGCCCAACATTATTGAAAAAGAAAATGTACGTGCTTGACTTGCCATTGTGGGTGTTTAGATAGCTGCCTAGTGGATTTGCAAGCAAAAATGGATGTGTTGCAATTGCACTCAGAAGTGTCTGAAAAGAGATTGAATGTATAGGGTATTTGTCTTGATCCTGCAGCCGTCTCGTGTGCTCAGCCCCCACTGAAGCGCTGCCTGAAGACAGATGGGGTTAATTCCTGAACGGGAATAAAAGCCACTACTGAAGTGCTGCTGAAATACAGCTTCCATTTGTCAGTGGGAATGCCATTGTGAGTGACTACACAAATTCAGTGCTAGCTCAGGACAAATGACAAAGAACCGTTCTCAACCAAATGAAGTCTATGGCAAATGGAGAAACAAATCAGACTGCCTTATCTGTTACGTAAAATGAAAGGGAATTATTAGTGATTCTTAGTCTAGAAGCCATATTAGTTTTCCCTCTCATCCAGAAGATGCATTGTCTCCTACTTCCAGAAGATAGTGCTCTCTAGACCAACACTTTACATTGATTTTTGTCATTATCTGAGGGGATAAATTGTTCTTATCTGAGTGACAAAAGAAATACTCAGGGGCTTCTTTAATACCTAAGTATTTATCTATGCTAGTGCTGCTACAGAGGGGGAGAAAATTATTTCTTGCTTTTACAGGAAAAATGTGTTCTTTCTTCTTATCTCTGTTATATATACAGAAAAATCTAACTAAAGCACATGACATCTGTTTTAACCAGCTGAAAAAATAAAAGGGCTCTAGAGACCTCAGAACAAAAAGAGTTCTGGAAGTTAAGGACTAGCTCCACCTGCTAATTCTCTAGTGACTACCCTAGCTATCACCATCGCATGATATCAACAGGCACATCTTTACCTTGAGAATCCAAGGCAAAGATGTAAGAAACAGGATAGGGAAGTTAAAGAAAAATAGGAACCAGGAAAGAAATATGAGGGAATGCTGATGTTTGCAATCCTGCTATGTACACCTTGTTTTGAGTAGCTGCCTTCACTCTCAAGGCGGTAGCATCATTTTCAAAGATTTTGTTACACTTTCTGGAGGAACTGTGCAGTTCAGTTTTATTTTCCAGTCTACAATTCTTCGCAAGTTTTCTTTCTCTGAGTTAAATTAATGCCTTCTGCCACACAGAGCAAGAACTCCTATTTAACAAGGGCTTTTTTCACAATATTGGGACCTTGGGCCCGAGCATTTGAATTCCCTAAAAATAACTGAGAGTGCCTGAGAACACCAACTGGAGCAGAAGGCTGGGAGTACTATGAATGTTGGAAAGTTGTTAGAATTAATTATGTTAATAGGGATTTGTGAATCAGTGTTGTCCCTTGATATGGCCCAGCATTCTGAGCCTTTGTTTCTTTGGAGCAGTACATGGCAATAAGAACATAAAAAAGCTTTGCTTTCCTGAGTCTAACTGCAAGGAACAGCAGTAAAGCATGTTGCTTATAAATTCAGCAAGGATTTTCTACATAGCACTTAAGGGAAAAAAAAAAAAAAACCTCAAGCACACAAAACCCCATCTTGCAAAGTTTGTTGTAATGAAGTCGTGTTTCACTGCTCTCATTTATCCTGGATGAGAGGTGACTGCCACACACGCTGGATTATTAGAACGGCCAACAGGCACCAGACCTCAGTATGCTCCCGCACAGCCACATGGATGAAGAGGCAGCAAAGCCCTGGAAATCCTGGGGGTCAGAGAGCTTGGGGAAGCCAGCCAGAGGGCTGATGGTGTCCTGCCAAGTCTGCTGGTGTCTGGAGCACTGGATGTCTTCTGACCTCTGGCAGGTGGGGAACTCAGAGCTGCTCCATGTTTCCATCAGGTCACAACAGTCATTGCGAACTTGTGAAGTGGGAGAGAGCTGCTGCCTGTGTTCACCCCTGAGACAATCAGCAGCACAGCAACCGCTGTCACTTGTGCTTGCCACCACAGGGGCTGATGTATGAGCTCAAGAGAATTGTAAATGTATGAGCTAAAACCACTGAAAGTGTACACACACAAATGTGTGTAAAAAAGATAATTGATTTCTATAATATTCTTTCCCCTGACAGGATTCACAAATTGGACTTGCCGTGAGTATGGCTAGAGCAGTCTCCTATTCAAAGCAGGCCCCATTCCTGCCAACCTGCTGGTTAAATTACTGCTGCTACTGTGGCGCTGTCACCAACTTCCCTCAGGCTTGGCAAGCACTGTCACTTGGAAGGCAGCAGGCGAATGTCACCGTTATCTCATGACAGGATTCCTTTAATCCTTGGCATCCCCTCACATGGTTGCTTGCTACTTAATGAGTTGCTCCTAAGCATACAGTTAAATGGAGTTGTAAGAAACTGAAAGCTCTCATGGCTTCAGCTGTTGCTTTGGCAGGATTTTTTCAGCCGTTTGCTGCCTTTGACAGTGTCTGGAACACATGCTGTTCTCCATATTTGACTGAGGCCAGCCTTAAACTGCAAACATGGTAAATACAGATCCTGAATCCAGGCTTCAGCCAGTTGGTTCAGCTTTTTCCAAGAACTGGGCCATGAGCAATTAGATTAAATCATGATAAAGTTCACTTCAGCTATACATGCAAATCCACATCTGTAAAATAAATTGCCCAAAATTAATTTATGTCTAGTTTTCCCTCCAAAGGCACTTCTGCTCTGGAGATGACTTTGTTATGTAGCGGAGGGAGTGCTGCCTGGGGGACAGTGTGCCTGCCTTCTTAGAGAAAGAGAAAGCAAAGTGTGATGGAAATAAGCTGAAGAAATAACAGCCCCATGGTTAGGCAGTTATGTTATGCGGAAGAAATGGATTTTGTCTCTGCTGTAGAGTTACTAAGTGGCACTCAGCAAACACTGGAGTGTAGGCTACAGTGGCATGTGTTTACATGGTGCTGGTGGGTTTTCTTCGCTGTGATAATTTATTTCAATTGTACCCCATGGATGTGGGCTGGTTCTCCCTGGAGTCAGCTGCAGTGCCTTTGAATCCACAGTTTAATTGGCAGTTCAGGTAAACTGTCCATGGACAGCTGAACTTCTACTCCAAGGACAATGAACAGCTTGAGTATCTATTGTCAGTACTCCCATATCTGTGTCCATTTTCTCAGACCTCTCCTACCTCCCACTCTGCTGCAATCCCCCACTACCTTTAACTGCTATTTTCTACTTCCTCATATAAAGTAACAATTAAGAGCTGTTTGTTCAACTGTCATCCATTCTTCACACACTTTTCAAGTTCAGGCTTAGGTATCTCCCTGTTGCTCGGCAGAATTTGCCCAAGGCTTTCATTGTTTTCTTTAATATCTCTAATCCAAATAAAACGTCATCCCTTTTACAAGTCAGCAGGCACGAGAACTTCAAATATTAATAGTCTTGTTTAAAAAAGAATGCCATTAAAGCTTTGTGCCAGAATGAAGAGAAATAATATAACTTAGGTTAGAGAATTCAAACAACTGGGGACCCCAGTTCTATTTTTTTGAGTCTTCATACTACTTAGCAATTGTTTTCTTCTAAAAATAAAGAAGTTGTATGTTTGCTATCCATGTAGTTAGTACCAGCTGTCCAAGAGAAAATAAATTTTTTTCCAATCTTTGGAGCTTTACAGAACAATCTATTTCAGGCAGAAATGGTTTGCTACTTCATGTTAGGCAGGCTTCCCAAATTTTCAGTTGAAATAATATCACACATTTGCTCTTAAAGAACACTGGAACAGTGTTATTTAAAACATTATTTTCAAATGTGAATGACAATGTCTGCAGCTGAAAAGTGGTTCCAGCTCTGAATTAATTTACCACTTTCCAGTCAACTAAAACAAGCATGCTTTCCAGTAAACCTAAATGTTTATGCAAGTCCTAGGCCTAGTTTAATGAGCTTGGGAAGGTTCCCAGAACGTGGCTGCTAATGACACAACTGACACAATTCATAAGCAAGCCAATTCCATCTTCTTGCAGCCACAGCCCCAGGAAAAGCAAAATTATTAGCTTTCTGTTAACCTGCACTGCCTCTATTTAGCTGGCAGGATGGACTGTGGACCTCGTGCTTACTGCCCTTCTCTACCATCTGCCTGAGCTTGCTGTGTGGGTACTCCAGCCACTGCTTTTTGCACGTGCAAACATTACTGTGCATGTGCTTAACAAATCCCTGCCCAGTCCAGGGAAAAGAGGTGTGAGGGAAGGTTTCATGCATCTTTGTCCTTTGTGGCTGATTATCAGCTGCTCTCTGATCTGGCGGGCAGAGGCCAAGCTGTGCCCACGTACTGCACCGCTCACACGCAGCCAGTCCAGTGTGCTGGGGAAAGCAGCAGGGCATCCTGGCAAAATAATAGGTGGGACCAAGCTGCCACCACCAGCTGCAAACACCTGCTCTTTAGCCACTTCCCCAGTAACAACAAAGAGGAAAAAAAGGACCAAGAGCCAGGGGAATTGTTCTGCTGACTGTTTAGGGCCATGGGATCTAGACTGAGATCCCTTGGCTGGGCAGGACCCCTCTTGCGATTAAACTTCTACAGTACAACAGAACAGCTCTTTGCTTATTATCTCTGCAAATCACCATGGAAATTCTACATTTTTTAATTCCTGATTTCT
Source organism: Grus americana (assembly GCF_028858705.1). Classification (NCBI taxonomy): domain Eukaryota; kingdom Metazoa; phylum Chordata; class Aves; order Gruiformes; family Gruidae; genus Grus; species Grus americana. Next base: position 34,653,526 of record NC_072856.1, on the reverse strand, counting down.
GTTAGAATCAAAGCTGTGAGGACAAAATAGATGAGAGCTATGCTAGGACAGCAGATGTTTGCCAAGGGAATGGCTCTACTTTTATGCTCTTATGCTTTTCCCTGATGAGGTGAATATGGGTTATCAATATCACTTCCATGTCTCAGCAGCTGAGGTAGAGCAAGCCTCCAGTAAGCAGAAGACAGGAAGGTACAGCTGGGAAATTATTTCAGTATTGCTAGACCTAAGAAAACAAAGGTCTTCAGTCGTATTGCAAAGGAATTGTGTATGTACCAAATCAGAAGACTGAGCAAGCATGGTTAAGGAGATGCACAGTACTTTTCTGGTTTGTCTTTTGGTATGTTTTTATTCCATGCAGAGAGGTGCATGGGATGCTTTGGGGAGACATGTGCATGAGAAAGAGTGAACCAGTGTTTCCCACTCTCACAGATATATTCAGGAATCCACTCATTCACATCAGTGTTTCTTTCCCAGTTTTGGTACTGATCCTGCTTCAGATCTGTAGGCTTCCTCGCTTCCCCTTCACCTGGCTCCAGAAGGCTGTGCTCCCCAGCGAGCTGTGCACCTCCTGTTCATCGCACCATGGCTGCAGAAGCTGCTGTGTCCAGCAAACCCAGCCTTGCTTCTTCCATCCTTACCTTGCACGTGTCAAGGCAAGATCCTCCACTTCTCCTGCATCTGTCAAACCCAGGCACAACTGCATGGTGAGCATCACTGGCACTGGTGAAATCACCCTGTGAAACAACAAACCATGCACGTTTCTTCACTTTCTGCAACCCAAAAGGTGCAACAAAAAGCTATTACTTAGGAAACCCAGTTAGTGTCCCTTTTGCTGTTCTGTAACCATGGTGCCTCAGCCACAGCTGTGCCTGCTGCTCTCCTGGCAGAGGCTTTGCTGACTCACCAGCCGATTCACGCAGGCAGCAGCTTTATCTGACTTCTGAGGAGCATTACCGTGCCTGCCTGCAGTTCCCCTGCGTGCCCCAGGCCACACCTATATATAGCGGCTCTGCTTCCATCCACAGAGCAGCCAGCTGTACGATGGGCACAGCCTTCACAGGGTGAATTGAGGGTCTTTCTCGCCCTTTGCTGAACATGTGCTGCCACGGGTCCGGGGGCGAGAGTTAAGATGGAACACCCGAATGGATGCAATCCGTAGAGTTAACAACCTGAAAAGGATTCCTTGCTTCTGTTTCATTGCCAATAGCTGCCAGGCTGCTTTCCCTTTTGATGAACACACGCAGTTCCCATGAACTCTGTATAGCTCAAGCCAAACATCAATAACTGTACAGGCTGTTATTTAAATAGAATCACTCGCTATAAAGCATTCTTAAATAGCTTATATGTATTCTGGTAAAAAATGACAAGAGTTTATGCTGTAAGGTGTGGGGGCAAGCGCTGTCTTAGCTTAACTTTGTAAAATATTGACATTGGGTTAGGATTTTTTTCATACTACGTCAGTCACAAAAAGAGAAGATAAACCTCTCTGCCAGATGGACTGCTCTTCTGTAAACAAAAATAAAGGAGCAAGGGAAAGTTATACAATATAGAAGCAGAAAATGAGTGGCATATGTATCTTGTTTCCATTTTCTTTTTAGTTTTTCTCTTCTGCTTTTCCCCATTTGTAATGTTTCCAGTACTTTTAGCTCTTGTACTGTTTCTTTTAATCTTCACCTCAATTACTTTTCTTAACTTAATAAACTACACATCTGTTCACTCAATAGAAGTGCTATTGAAAAACAACATGGAGCTTGGTCCAAAATAGACTAAACCAAAATTGAGGAATGGTAGGATTAGGAGGTTAACCATGCCCCTTTTGACTTGTTTTGGTTTTGTAAATTTAATTTGCTGAGTGGCTTCTGGGTCCGTGCACCAGCTGACATGGATCGACTCCGCCAGGGTAACTTGACAACACGCCAATTTGACTGCCAGCTTTTTTCCTTCTGATCTGGGTTTTTGTCTCACACAGAGGCTGATGGGAATGTCCGGTGCATCTCCTCATCCACTTGAGAAATGTGAGGGTTGTTCTCTCAAATTACAACCCCAAACTGCCCAGCAATATCAAGCATGTCGATGGGGTTGCCCCAGGACAAAATGAACCAGGGGGCTGTGGGAGTTCTGCTAGTCTTTGAGTTTCTGTATATGGAGAGACAAAAAGGCAGGGAAAAGCTGATACTTGTAATAAGGGAATTAAATTGCATGAGGAAAACAAAATGGAAACATAGGTGTGTATAAGGAAAAGCCATCAAACACTGAGAAATACACATTTTTGCATTTGTCCTTAAAAGCAATACATTGACTAGGTCTCAGGCATTCAAAACTGGGTTTGAGGCAGTACTGGAAGTAGTGACATGGGAGTGATGTTGCATAAAGTACCCCTAAGAAGAGGTATGCAAATGCCTCTATATAAATGAGCTATAGATGTATTGAACACTGTGTATTAATGTTTAGTATCTGGAGAGTCACCTTCTGGATGTCAGTTCCTCATGGGGATGCTCCATGATCTTCCCCACAATGTTGTACACAGATTCTGACTCAAGGGCATGGAGAAACATCTGAGGAGAAGCTGTGTGTAAAAGACTGCAGGGTCACAGAATGACTCACAGTGAAAGTCTTCACACTCAAAAATGTCAGTTAAAATTTCCACCATATTATTCTCTATCTACCAAATAAAACGAGCCACCTGAATAACTTCTTGAGAGGGCCCTGGATGTCCTCACGCAGAAATATTCTGTCAGGGGAACATAACCTGCTCTGGTGTTTTCTGCAGTCTCTCTTCTGAATGCTAAGCAGCTTTGGTGTACATGGCAGACTTGTGGCTTAGTGATTCATTCAACGTGAATGTTCTGGTAGGGGAGATGATGTTTGGTCATATGAGTGGTGATGGATTGTGTTTCTTTGTGTAGTCCTCTTCTCCCATGCTTTTTGCTGCCAAGTTGTCTGTGGTGTGAAAAACCCTCAGAGGTCAGGCTTTTCTAATGTGGCCTGAAGATGATCAGGTTGTGGATTGCCAGAATCAGTTTCTTGGCTAAGAGGAAGGAAAAACATTTTCTAGGAAAATAATGGAGATGGTGGTTAGTAACAATTCAGTTTTGCCCATGCTGAACTGGAGTTGGCTGCTTTTCCTCCCAGGACTGTTCCTTTCCAGGCACTGTGGCATCCTTGCAGTGAGCTTGGCTCTGTCTCTGGATGAGTGCAGGAGGGTGTCATCAGCAAAGGCCTGGCAGAGGAGATGTCCAGGAGGAGAATACCCAACTGTTATAGATAAAAAGTATGTCAGAGAGAAAAATTGCTGCTGCAGTTGTGAAATAAATAGTAAGACAACCAAAAGGAGTGAAATCACACATTTGTGTGTGTGGGGGAGGGAAAAAAAAAATCTTGGCCAGATGCCCTGAACTGCTGTAGATGTATAAGATGCAGGCTGATTCATAAATGGATTTTTCATCAAAATGGCATAATCCTCCTATATGACAAGAAAAGGCAGTGAATACATCAGCTGAGAAAGCCAGAAAAAGAAGAGATTTTATTCACAAATACAAAATATTTAGTGACTCTACAACAGTGCCAATAATATTTATTCCCCGATGCTTTTGCTGACAAAATTTCAGATGTGCAGTAATCAATTACTCCAGATTACATTATGCAGGGGGGAAATTTGTTCTCGGTGCCTGAGCACTCTTCTGTATCCTGAGATACTTTAGACTTCAAATCCCTGTCTCTCTTTCTCCCTCACAGGTATGCTTTCATGGAAGCCTTCCATTTAAACTGCAAACACCAGATTTTTCCTTTTCTTCAATACCCTGCTCTCTCCCTTTTGCTCCCAAATTTCTTCCTCTGCCCTCCTTCTTGGTTCCTCCAATGGCTGGAGAATAACTCCAAGACTTTGCGAATTTCTGTTTCCCACACCAAGAGATGGGTGTCTCAACTGTGCAGAGACAGATTAAACTAGCAGCGCTGGCTAGCTGTAAGGACTTCGGCCACCCAGGAAGTGAGATGGTTCATCACTAGAGAGTCTGTTGTTCCACCATGTCTTTAGTTCCCAGATATCTGAGTACCACCATCCTGCATTTCACATCTGTAGTCCCTAGAAACACTCTTTTTTTCAGATACTGACAATTCAATTAAAGTTCAAAGTAGATTCAATTAAAGTTTATTAAAGACATTGTCCATGGAAAATTTTTATTATAACACAGCCTCTGCCCATGATCAGTATTTAGCGTAACCACATTAAAATGTTTTGCACTCCTGTAACTGTCTTTCCCTTGATTATCTAAAAGCACTTTACAAACAGTTATGTAACCCTCACGGCACCTTGTAATGAAAGAAATGTAGTGTTAACAATTAGGCAAACACACAGGCACTGACAAGCCAGAACCAAAATTATCAAGCATGAATGCCTAAATACAGCAATTTGAATCCCTGTTTATTTTAGTAAGTGTTAAGGATATGTCTGTCACTGACTTTGCAGAAACCAGAAGGTTTGAGAAATAAAACCATTCTATTTGACCATATAAACACATAAGTAAATGCCTGGCTTTAAGCAATATGTTCTTAGGTTTAATAGTGGTTGATTGTATTCTTTAATTACCAAGCACGTGAAAGAAATTTTACATCTCAGGACCCTACATGGAGGGATCCCAAAGGATTTAATAAACGCATTTCACTGCAATGAAGCCATTTCTGGAGCGGACTGTGACAACTGCTTCACAGCCCATAGGGACTTTACACAACATTTAAAAGACCGAGTGAAGAAGGCTGTATTGACCTGAGTCCTCAGGGAGAATCTGGGTCAGGAGAATGCAATTACTTGAGCTGACTGGGTATGGGAAAAATGCCACTAATATTCATCTGAGCTCAGAAACAATCAAGGTTTACTTTCACTTGCAATAGTGAATTTAAGCAAAAGCTTAAGGAGTAGCAAGATATATGTTGAGTTTGATTATTTACATGAGACTTTAAATATAAAATGTATTTGTAAGATGCAAAAGTAACTCGGTACAGAAACTATTGCTCAAATGACTAACCAACACTGAATTGATGTAGAAGTTAGATAATAAATATTCACAACAAACTGTTCACAAGATACTCATATAGTGAAAACATTTTCCAGATAAATACATACAGTAAATTAATGTGAGAAATTCCTGAGCATTTTGTGAGCAGAAGAAAGAAAAGAATATGCTGACTAGCCTAGAAATGGCTTTTTATTTTGTGATCCAATTCTTGCAGAAAGTGTCATGGGATTAAGTACAAGAATCAGCATCTCATGTAACTGATTTAATCTGAAACATTCGGTGATCTAAAAATCATTATAAAAGATAAGCTTATCTCATTTTATTTAGTTGACTAGCATCCATTAATAACCAAAGATGCTACTGTCCTAAATTACTATTCTAGTGAGGGAAGAACCGCATAGCCAGTGAGGAAGAGGCTATTTCCTTCTGTTTTGAAAAGAGCTTGAACTGAAAATTTCCACAACTGAAACAGCTTTCACAAAGTAGCTGAGACAAGATCCTTGACTATGTGAAATCTAATAGTTGGCCAGTCTGGTAGCAACAGAGCCAGGTACAGACTTCACACGTAAGCAAACTACCGAATCCTTTTGGTCTTGTGCAGTGACTTATTTGGTAATGGTTTTACAATATTCAGAGCATAAAATAAAAGATTGTGGAGCAATACTGGTGAATTTAACCAAACTCTGTTACTTCTGCATCATTTACAACACATTTTATAAATACATGCCCACCAAAAAGGTGAAGCGATAAATGTCCCAAGGATATTTAGCGTATCTTTTATTCACAGAAATCTGACACCCACAGACATGGGAAAATAATCTTATTAGCATGTTATTAGCTGACATCTATGTGTTTCTTAGGGAAAGAAAAAGAACAATTCCAGACTTGTGATAAAAATGGTGTGTTTTAAAAATCATAATGAAAAAACATCTTTTCCATATGTTTTGTTCTGGAATGAAGTCAAAGAGCAGCCTACATCTCGTTATTTCAAATGTAGTCAGTGTCACATCTATCAAAGTATCTTACCACTTACTTTACTGTTAAAAACAGGTTAAATTTAGTGGCTACTTATTTTGTTTTTAAAATAAAATATATGGATGATTTTACTGCTGGTGGATACTAAGCAGATGTAAGCCAGGTAGCAGGTACTCCTTCTGTAAGAGAGAGGAACCGCTCAAGCGTTCTGACTGACAACTATTTTAGTTCAGTGGGCATTACACAGTTCTGCCATAGACCTTTGACCAAACTTTCTAAAAAAGGACAGCGAAACCTAAAGTTAGGATTTCTACTTCTATTTTTAGACAGCTCTATACAAAAATGTAAGATGTCATAAGATTCTGTATCCCGTTGTTCCTACTAGACAAGAGCAGCAACAGCCAGTTTAGTAATTTTGAGTCCGAGATCACCTCCTCTTTGGTCACAAAGGATGGATTAAAACTCTTAAATTTGAAAGTTTTGCACCTTCCGTTAATGTATCTTAAACTTGCAGCAAGCTCTGGTCCTCCTCGCAGCTGTGCTGCCCAGCACTCTTCCTCGCATTTTTCTGCTGCAGCGCTTCAGTTCGCAGCTGCTGCACCTGCTCGTCACGTTCTGGTGTCTCCACACTTGATTGCCAATGCTCCCCTGTCCCATCTATCCTCGCTTACTGTAGAAGTCATAGACCATATTCTTATAATAAACCCCAATCCTAACTTGCAATATTCTCCATTATTCAAGACTTGGGGTCTCATAAAGTTTTAGTTGTTCATTTAAGCAGCCCCTCTTCTTTTGTAGCTGTTACATATTGCAATCCTGAATCTGCAGTCAAAACAGTACTGAATTTGGGTTTCTACAGGTCAAGTCTATCAGTTACCCCAGTCTTAATGATTTTACTCCATGGGTCTAAGCCTTTTTCTCTTTTTACCTTAAGCAGTAATTTGCAACTGTTCTAAAAACCATCTAAATCTATTAGGAAATTTAGTTAGTAACACTCATACATACATGTCACAGCTGGACCTATAAACACCACTGAAGGATTTGTACGTGACAATGAAGAACCACTTTTGTGGAATTTAGAAGTTGGGGCTGACCCACAGCAAAGGGCTTGAAATAGTTTTGCACCATATTCTATAATAGAAAATTATTTCTGAATTTCCATACCAATATTTCAATGCAACTTCCTAAAATGCATAAGATTCATAAGGCCTTTTGGCTATACCCAGTGTATAAGTTTCTGCAAGACTTCTGTATACAAAAGGAACGATTACGTAGATTGCAAATGGAAGCTTCAAAGTCAACAGAAAAATAAACATGAACTGCCCTGTGTGCATCTCATCTTGTGGATTCCAATTTAAATAAACTACGCACAAGACAATATGACTCAACACCTAACACAACAATATAATATCCAAGTTGCAATGGAATGCAGGTCGTATGAAATAACTAGGCATTAAAGACAGCAGAAGAGACTAAGCTCTAGAAGACAGCTATGTAATAGAAGCAGACAGGTTACATGCAGAAGAATACGAAAGCAAGGACTGGAAAGAAAAGAAAAAGCTTTTGCCATCAATTGGCTTGACGTGGGAGGGTAAAAAGAAATAAGGCTGGTAGGGCTATAAAAGGTCAACAAGAGAAGGCGGCAGGAAAGGCATGGCAGCAAATCCCCCAATAACAGCTATAACACAAATGGGAGATTGCCTTGAAAACCACCATAACTAAAGGAGTCATTCAAGGGTGAAATTTGTATTAGTAACTTCTGAACCCAACACAACAAAGACTTTCGGGAAGGGCACAAAAAAGACAGACTGATGTCCCAATTTACATGAAGTGTGCAGTGAGAAATACAGGTTGCAAGAAGAAGGGCTTTGGAGAAGGGACCACAAAGCCAGCTGCGCTTCCATTATCCTTGCAAATAATTTTTAGCATAAAGTACCTGTCTGGCTTTATGAAGAGCGAGCTATGCAGGAGTATAATACTAGAGTTACTCTGCCTCTCTAGGCCTGCTAGGGTTTCAGCAAAGTCCGAAGGTGTAAGCTGGTATGCATAGGCCTCTCACTGCAGTAAGAATGAACCTATTAATGTTGCATCCGCAATAAGGGAATACACCTGCCAATAAGCTGCAGAAGAAGAAAAGAAATAAAGGGAAAGGTGTCATGGGAAAATTTGTAAAAGACATCTTTCTAGTTAGTGACTATAATGGTGAAAAAGGAAAAGAAGGTTCAAAGTATAAAAAGAAATGGAGGAAGGCAGCCACCAAGCATGAACAATGACTGCGGCGTAATGCTTTTCTCGTTCCTGTCAGGCGCTCCTGCGATTTGTCAGCACTTAGGTAACAATTTCCTTGTACCTGAGACCATGCAGACTGTTAACCCAATATAAGCAAAATGTTAGATCTGTAAGAGCAACAGCTGACTTTGTAGCTTGAGGTGGTTTTGTTCTGGTTTGGTTTTGGTTTTGGGGTTTTGGGTTGGGGGTTTTTTGGGTTTTTTGTTGGGTTGGTTTTTTTTTTCAGAAAACTCATTGCTGAGTCTGTCTCTTGCCACATGTAGAAATAATAAGCAGAAAAATCTATGGAGAAAGGGAGGGGAAAGTGCCATGAACTTGGTCAGTAGCCATCTCTGCTTCTACACAGAAGATCAGCCGCAAGGCAAACCGCCTACCAGGTTCCTTGACGTTACACACACAGAGAGTACGTTTGTTGAATAATGCATTTCAAAACACTTTCATGGGTTTAGTTCCAGAATAAACTTCATGGTAGCGTATGTTTTGGTACAGTCTTTCTTCCTCCACGTTTCCTTGAAGCAGGGTTTCAAAGACTGTTGAGACTCCTCTCCGAAACAGGAATAGACCACATGAAACACTGTTATTTCAAAAATGCCAACACCAGTAACAGCCTTAGTCCAATAAAGGAATGTCTCGCAGAAAACATGTATAACGATGATGGTATGTTATTCTCATACTGTCACAGTAGAAATCATGCAGCCTTTCATCACAAAATGACAAAAATAAAGAAACTCAAAATGTAGCACACTTGAAAACATTACTATTTCAAGGAATGCACAAGCAGTGTGTGATACCATGCTGGGAAAGCAAGTCAAAGTATTAAAAGGAAATACCTCTCCTCCATGTCCCAAAAATGCCATGCAGAAGTATTCTGCCTTTTCAGCTACACATCTTTATACATTTACTCATATTGTTATTAAATAGATATATTTTTTGAATTAAATACACACACACTCCTCTATGATTCCAAGCAGCACTGTAAATTTAATCTAAACATTTCTTTTCCCTCCAGGTAGCATTATAAGTCTATTAAAGGGTAAAATCAGCAGTACTATGGAATTCTCCTTTTGATGTACCTGGCAGAAGAGACAATAGCTTACCTGCAAACAAAATGCACAGTAACAAAAATAACAGAAGGAATGAAAAAACCAGAAAACAAAAAATATCCAAGCTTCATCAAAAATGTTAGCTATATGCAAACCTTTTCCAAATATTTAAGCAGATTCAGGGAGTCTGCCTATGCTGAAACAGTCAGTTGCAGGGGTTGTTTTCAGACTGCCCCATGCCTGTCAAGTGCAGCCTGTCCTGTATTCTTATTAAATTATTTACTAACTCTTTCCTGGGTGAGGGTCTCTGTTCTGTGTGCATGTGTGAGCTAGACAGCCTGTGCAGTCTTCAGTAAAGAAGATTTCAGCCCAGTCTTTAGTAAAACGTAAAGGGAAACCAAACAATTCAGCTCTTGACCAATTCATGAAATACCAAGAAATACAGAGCAGATGATGTCCCTGTGTTCTTATTCAGTGCACATTCCTTCCTCCCTCTTCAATAGTCACAGGCATTTTAACTATCCAGATGCTGCGGCATTTAATCAATGATTCAGTACACAGCCCATGAGATACGCCACAACACTTCAACAAGCAAGTTGTATCTCTCCGTGGGGACAGAGGATCTGAGTTTGTGTCAGTCTCTTCTTGTCAGTTATAATTAACCATACACCTATTTACATACATAAATATTTATACACAAAGAGAAGACTTCCTAGTGCTTTATCAGATCTCACTTTATCACAGTGGATTCTGATGGCAGCAAAACACAACTTAGTTTTGTTAAAAACTCAGAGAGAATTTTGAATCTCATAAATACAGAAGTCATGGCCCAGATTTTGAGATATTAAGTACCTGCAGCTTCTGGGGACACCTGGAAATTGTAAATGCACAGTATCCCTTTCATTTTAAATATCTGGCCACCATCTTGACGCAGACACAGAAAAATGAATGACAGATTGTACAAAACTTTTATGAGACTTTTGGGTTTTTTCAGACTTTAAAAGAAGAGGGATGAACCTGTCAGGTAATGAGTGTGGCAAGGAAGAAAATGTATAATGTATCTTCAGAACAGCCCAGAGTTACTGCCTGTGTTGTGCTGGAGGGAGACCAGCTCAGGAAAAAACTATGTAAATAGTGTATGTCACACCAAGTCACTGGCTAAGCCAGATGACACCTACCATAGAAAGAATTCAAATATTCTAACAACCTTCCTTTCCCTGCTAACCGCTTAGATGGCATATAAACTTGGAAAAAAAGAACTGTAGAATATATGCTGGGCTTCCTTTAGTTGAGGAAAGGCATTTTTTTAGAAAGTAACAAAATAACTTCCATCTGATAGGTTTTCGGGCCTTCTACTCAATGACTTGTTAACAGCTACCTAGTTACTGGAGAGACCACTGTCCTGGTTTTAGCTGAGAGGGTTGATTTTCTTCATAGTAGCTAGTGTGGGGCTATGTTTTGGATTTGTGCTGGAGACAGTGTTGATAACACAGAGATGTTTTTGTTCTATGGACCTGTTGTTGAGCAGTGCTTCCACGGGGCCAAGGCCTTTTCTGCTTCTCGCGCTGCCCTGCCAGCGGGATGGCTGGGGGTGCACAAGAAGTTGGGAGGAGACACAGACAGGAGAGGTGACCCAAACTGACCAAAGGGATATTCCATACCATATGATGTCATGCTCAGTTTATAAGGAGCTTGGGGGAAGAGAAGGGGGAGGCAGCGGCATTCGGAGCAATGGCGTTTGTCTTCCCAAGTAACCATGACACGTGACAGAGCCCTGCTTTCCTGGGGATGGCTGAACACCTGCCTGCCCATGGGAAGAGGTGAATGAATTCCTTGCTTTGCTTTGCTTGTGCACGCAGCTTTTGCTTTACCTGTTAAACTGTCTTTATCTCAACCCACGAGTTTTCTCACTTTAACTTTTCCAATTCTCTCCCCCATCCCGATGGGGGGGGGGGGGGGGAGCGAGTGAGTGGCTGCGTGGTGCTCAGCTGCCGGCTGGGGTAAAACCACGACACCACCAAGATTACTGAAATGATAGCATTTACCGCCCACTTTTTATGGCACTTTCAGTGGAAGCATTTAAGGGCCAAACAGACTAATTTCTGACTTACATTCGCCTTGCACCAAACTCCTCAGGCCATGACTACACAGGCTTTATAACCTGGCAAAAGTCCACTCTTGCTCAAAAAGGAACAATTCCTCTTGTCAGTTCTTCTCATCACGTAGATGCAGTCTTCATGCAGCTTTGTGCTTAGCCAAATCAGAAAATGGATCTAGACAAAAACTAGCAACCTGCGACAGCATCTAGCCCTCTTCCCTCTTCTACCAGACCACTTATACCAGGACAATCTCTTTCTCTGCTTAAATATTTCTATTCACTACTAGAAAGACATTGAGGTGCTCGAGCGTGTCCAAAGAAGAATAATGAAGCTGAAGAGTCTAGAGAACAAGTATTATGAGGAGCAGCTGAGGGAACTGGGGTTGTTCAGCCTGGAGAAAAGGAGGCTGAGGGGAGACCTTATCGCTCTCTACAACTACCTGAAAGGAGGTTGTAGCCAGGTGGGTGTTGGTCTCTTCTCCTGAGTAACAAGTGATAGGATGAGAGGAAACAGCCTCAAGTTGTGCCAGGGAAGGTTTAGATTGGGTATTAGGAAAAATGTCTTCACCAAAAGGGTTGTGAAACATTGGAACAGGCTGCCCAGGGAAGTGGTTGAGTCACCATCGCTGGGGTATTTAAAAGACTTGTAGATGTGGTGCTTAGGGACATGGTTTAGTGGTGGAATTGGCAGTGTTAGGTTAACGGTTGGACTTGATGACCTTAAGGGTCTTTTCCAGCCTAAGTGATTCTATGACTCTATTTGCCTGCACATGAAATTGTTTTGCTCAGCTCCAGCTCTTCTTGACAGTGATGAGAACCACCTTTGACGCTGGCGTAACCGACATACTCCTGCCTGAGTAAGAAAGATCTGCAGAGAGGAATCAGTCCACGTGCCTGGCTCCAGGTACAGCCATCTAGGTCATTTACATTTGTTTTCCAAAGCCTGAATCCACAAACTGAAATGGAAGTTATTAAGTACTGAAATTAAGAACTTGAAAATCTGCTGTTGCTGTGAACAGTCCCTCACTTGGAGAAGACCTGGAGGACTGTGGTGGGTTGACCCTGGCTGGAGGCCAGGTGCCCACCAAAGTTGTTCTGTCACTCCCCTCCTCGGCAGGACAGGGGAGAGAAAATATAATGAAAGGCTCCTGGGTCAAGATAAGGACAGGGAGAGATCACTCACCAATTACCATCATGGGCAAAACAGACTCAACTTAGGAAAGAAAACTCATCTAATTTATTACATTACCAGGCAAAATAGAGTAATAAGAAATAAACCCAAATCTTAAAACACCTCCCCCCAGCCCTCCCTTCTCCCAGGCTCAACTTCACTCCTGATTTCTCTACCTCTTCCCCCCTGAGTGGCACAGGGGGACGGGGAATGGGAGTTGTGGTGAGTTCATCACATGTTGTCTCTGCCGCTCCTTCCTCCTCAGGGGGAGGACTCCTCACACTCTTCCCCTGCTCCAGCGTGGGGTCCCTCTCACGGGAGACAGTTCTCCACCAACTTCTCCAACGTGAGTCCTTCCCATGGGCTGCAGTTCTTCACAAACCGCTCCAGCGTGGGTACCTTTCACGGGGTGCAGACCTTCAGGAGTAGACTGTTCCAGCGTGGGTCCCCCACGGGGTCACAAGTCCTGCCAGCAAACCTGCTCTGGTGTGGGCTCCTCTGTACATGGGACCACAGGTCCTGCCAGGAGCTTGCTCCAGTGTGGGCTTCCCATGGGGTCACAGCCTCCTTCAGGTGTCTCCACCTGCTCCAGCATGGGGTCCTGCATGGGCTGCAGGTGGAATCTCTGCTCCATCATCATCCTCCATGGCTGCAGGAGGCTAGCCTGCTTCACCATGGTCTTCACCATGGGCTGCAGGGGAATCTCTGCTCTGGTGCCTGGAGCACCTCCTCCCCTCCTTCTGCACTGACCTGGGTGTCTGGAAAGTTTCTCACATCTTCTCATTCCTCTCTGGCTGCAAAGCTGCTGCTCCTTTTTTTTTTCCTTCTTAACTATGTTATCCCAGAGGCACTACCACTGTCACTGATGGACTCAGCCTTGGCCAGCAGTGGGTCCGTCTTGGAGCCGACTGGTATTGGCTCTGTCCCACTTAGGGGAAGCTTCTAGCAACTTCTTGCAGAAGCCATCCATATAGCCCCCACTACCAAAACCTTGCCACGCAAACGCAAAACAAGGATACATCAGGAATTCTTGGAGAGAGGCTAAGCAGGTGGAAAGGAACATGGCTGCCACACTGAAGCCCTCATTTAATTTTCTATTTTGTTTTACTGTTTTAATGTTTGGCTCCCAAAGTTGTGAAATGGTTCCCAAAGTTAGGCTTCTAATTCCTAAATTGTGTGATCTAAAGCCCATCTGTTTTTTCCAGCTACCATCTCACATGATCTAATAAAAGATATTCTCTCTCTCACAGGTTAGACCATGATGACCACCACAACACTATAACTAAAAACCCCCTTTTTTTTGTTTTGTCATCCAAATGCCATCTGACTGACGATGATCTAGGATTGCCTGTCTCACCCTGTCTCCCTCATGGTAGTGGATCCCAGTGAAGTGCTTATGCACAGGGAGCTTTGAGAGAGCCATACCCCCACATCCTCCAGGGCACATCCTTACAGGTGACACAACAGGTAACTCAGGTAATATATTTACTGTAAGGGAGAGGGGAGTCCCTTTTACTGGCAGTAGCTGGGGAGAAAGCAATCAAGCAAAGCATCTTGTAACAATTCCATCATCTGTATTACTAACACAAAATGTGTGATCTTTGCGGAAAACTGGTAGGAGATCATTAATTTAACAGAATATATTTAAAATGTCATATGATATTAAGCAGTCAGAAATAGATCTCTAAGAAGGGATTAGATATATAAATTATAGAAACCCTCTGATAAGGGATAATTTAAAACCAGAAGGGAAAGAAAATGTAATCACCCTTAAGGTCACAGCTAATGGCAAAACAAGAACTGTCTGTCTCTGCTGTGTCCACAACAGGCAGCCACCAGATGCCAGGGACACGGGTTTGGTGGGGAGCAGAAAAAGAGATTTTATTGGAAGAAAATTGTAGAGAGACGCACAAGAAATAACTTAAGGAAATGAAAGATGACGATAACATTAACCTGATTTGCTTTGAAATGCAAAATATTTCTGACAGTTCAGAGGTATCAATACTTTGTGACATAACTCTTTCATAGGCATGTTTGTCCATATGTGCTGTATGATCAGGACATAAAGAAAGGAACTGGTTTTCCTAGTGATCTCTTGGCTGTTCTGCAGCCCACTCTCATACCACAACTTTTTGGGCTTCTTTAGGATTGTAGGTTCTATGGAAAGGGAAGGTATTGGCAGTAGCACTAACAGAGAGCAATCAGAGTCTGCAAAGGACTGAATGGATTTGGGAGTTAGAGCCGCTACTGGGCATTTGCATCATCTTCTAGAGAATTTTGAATTACCATCTTGACCTTCTCCCAAGTTACTGTCAAGACTGGGTATTTTCTTCATTTTGGGAAGGGATGATTAACATAGACTTCAGCCAGTGCATTGTGAGATTTTTGTAGAAGAGGCCTCGATCTGCAATTTTTGGTATGTGAATAGTTACCCACAGCCATGTGATACACGCCAATCTCTGAAGCGTAAATTTTGTGCTACTTGCAAGCAAAAAGTGGGCTGGCAATTTCAGAAAAACTTAACCAAAACCACACAGCTTTGCATGAAACAGTCAATAGGCTCTTTTAAAATTCCTGTTCTAAAGCTTTCAAGTAATTTTCAACAGTTACGTATAATTGGTTCCAGTTCAGTGGACTGATTGCATTGGATTCAACTGCTAATTACAATTAGTGTTGCAGAATCAAGATGCAGTTCACCTCTTTGTGAAGTACAATAGCCATCTCTCACATGAAGTAAAAAGAGCAAGCATTTTTATCTGGAAAGCAAAAGTTATTTTTACGAGATAAAAATGTAATAAAGAAGAATTAAAAGACAAACTCCAAAGAGAAATCACAGCATCTATGACAGGCAGACTTAGTTGCCTAAGCTGAAAACTACAATCTGCAGCTGCACCAGCTCTGTGGGTGCTCCCTTTTTATCCTGAGCACTCCTTAGGTGGCCATAGTTCTGCTTTTCAGCATGCCCTGAACTGCTCCAGCTCAAGTAACTAGTCATCTAGTTCTCATCCAAGCCTGTTGCAGTCCAGAAACCAGGCAGAGCATCACTTATGTCCCCAAGGAGTCTATAGTAAGCCTATAGTATGCTTCACATGCATTCAGAGAAATGGCCCACTCAGTGTCTTCAGTCAAAGCAGTAATGACATCCCTAATTTTTAAATTTAGTCTAGTGACTAAAACACTCACCCAAGAAGCAGTTTTATACCCTTCAAACCACCAGCTCCTACCTTCCAGGACAACTCCCTAACAATCCTGCCTCTCCCTCCCCTTCTGCTGAGAGGAGGAACGTAAAAAGGAGTGAATGAGCACTTAGCCTAGTGGTAGGGCGAAGGGAAGGGGAGAAACATTTCTGGTCTCTGTTCAGCACCTACTGCATTTTAGAAGTAAATGGGGATCTCTGCTTCGTTAATGTGAAGAACACTCGTAGGCACTTGAGTCAGGCATGCACGCTCCAGAAAGGACTAGGAGAGCAGATTTACTCACGTGCATGTAGAAGTGCTCCAGCTCCACTTATGCAAGCGATGCCAGCACAGGCACAGGGAAGCGAAAGACAGGAGCTAAAGCTGGGCATAGAGTGCCTTTTCCCCTTCCTAAAAATCCTAATCCATATTGGCTACCTGCAGGCAGCTCCCCACTCCCGGCCGCTGCATCTCTGGTCTCTCGTCTACTCTCCGTACAGAGAATCGAGGCATCTACACCTGACTTTGTAATTCCCGAGTTACGGCACCTTAGAAACACAACTTCTAACTTCCAGCCCCTCACTGCTGTTCATCTGTTCTGCTGTTCAGAAGTGAGGACATCACCTCACTTCTTAGGCCTGTGTGAATCTTTAAGGACCACAGCAGTCAAATCACTTGACAATTTTAAAGTGGTGTTCTTATGACAGCTTGCCTGAATTCTTGGTAAATCAATGCGCAAACTAATTCCACTTCTTTCACAAAAATTGTTAGTCCTTAACTTCTTTTAGATCACAGCCCTTTTTTAAAAATGATGTCAGACAGTGCCTGAATGCGCACTTGCTGCACTAGAGGGAGTAGGAACCTCATCTCTGCAATGGGCAGCTTTGCCTGACACAGGCTTGTATAGAAAATACACTGCTTAGGGGCTGGCTGAGTAATCAGGTTCCTGGTTATTGAATACAGAACTGTGAAACAGCAACATCGTTAAAGATCAAAGCTGACGCTCTGTGTGGGAACAAGGCTCTTCCGACTTTCTAAATAGTGTCCAAGTTGAACACTGCTAGCTGTTTTGGAATATTTCTTTCATCAAAAATCACCCATATTTATGATTATTTGCTTCTGATCCAGGATCCAGGTGCATGCTGTATAAATGCCTTGCTAAGGTAGGGACTTCCTCCTCTTATCATGATTTTGATTTTATGCCTTAGAACAAAATTAGTTTCCAGTGTCGAACGCCCTCTGACATGACTTCTTTGTATAGCAAACAGTTCTCCACACCAGAGACTTGTTACGAATTCCTCTCCTAAACATAAAAAAAGCACTAAACGGATAGCATAATCTGTTTCTGTCTGTAAATTCCAGGCAAAATGACCTATGCTACATCAGTGAAAGAGGCTTTTCTTAGCTGACAGGCATGGTTTAATCACTACTAAATAGTATCCAAGCATTTCCATCTAAAATGCTCTAACAAGGGTTTTTCTTAACAAAGAAAAATCCATCAAAATTCTTGAAGGTATCAGTGAGGGCTGAATTCTTGTGTATGTCTTTTTCCTTTACTGTGTCAAATGGATGCCTGCATCTATAAAATTGTAAATGTTAAAAAGAGGCAGAGCATAACAAAGAGAAGGGATAACTTATAAAACTGCTTCTCATATATTGCTGCAGTAACTGCGGAAACAGATCCCCTATGCCGTCAGTAGGAAACAATATACTTTCATGCACAGAAGCAAGATATGTTATTTACAACTTCTTGCAAGGCCAGAATTAAAATTACTGTTCTGCTAAGATTCCTATGTCTTCAGCCATAGTAGCCTCTTTTACAATTTCAAATCTTTTCTAGATTTTAGTCCTCTTCCTTTGTCTTCTTCCCTTTTACATTACCTTCTGACCAGAAGGTGATAGCAGAACTCTTCACTTTCACATCTTCACCATCCCTCCACCTCTCCCTTCACTCCAGTTCTCAGTTGTGAAATAGCTGTCTTTTTCTCTTGCTCAGTCTTTTCACTGTCAGACTATACTATCTCTATACTATCCTCACTGCTTCCTTCCCTCTCACTCATTCTTAATCCTCTTCTCCTCTGGTTCTTTTCTTTCTACCTGCGAGCAGACCATAGGTTCTGTTATTACAGAGCAATCGCCTCATAACTCCTCTTATCTTTCCATGGCTCCCCATCTCCTCCTTTGCGATACACAAGGCTTATAGTCTGTTTTCTCACTTGTAATTCTCCATGATCCATAACCTTCTGGGGAAAAAATTAAAAATGTCATTAGTTTAATTCATTTGGAGACCCAAAACTTAGAAATCTTAAGCAGTGGGCATAATTCTCCAGGAAAACCTGAAGGGGAATCTGTCTGCCGAAGAATAACTATAATACCTAGAAAAGGAAACCTCTCATAAAAATATAGACGTGCTTGGAACTAGCCTTGCTTCCTTATGCAGTGCCATGCAGGGAAAGAAGCAGCCGTTCCACCATTTCCCTCTGCTCTCAAGATGAGCAAAAATAGTTAGAAACAACTACCCTGTGTTATAACACTGGAGGTAAAGGACATCCTACATCTTTGTGGGACATATAATCCATCTCGTCATTTGACTGCATTACCCAAATCCATTCAATTCAAGCTCTGATTTGGGAAGCCCCTTCTTCTTTTAAGACTATAGGGCTGTGTTGGGTTTGCGTGGCAAGGTTTTGGTAGCGGGGGGGGCTACAGGGGTGGCTTCTGTGAGAAGCTGCTGGAAGCTCCCCCTGTGTCTGACAGAGCCAATGCCAGCCGGCTCTAAGACGGGCCCGCCACTGGCCAAGGCCAAGCCCATCAGTGCCTCTGTGATAACATATTTAAGAAGAAGAAAAACACTTAGAGAGGGAGAGCTTTTGCAGCCGGAGAGAGGAGTGAGAAGATGTAAGAAACTCTGCAGACACCCAGGTCAGTGCAGAAGGAGGGGGAGGAGGAGCTCCAGGCGCCGGAGCAGAGATCCCCCTGCAGCCCATGGTGAAGGCCATGGTGAAGCAGGCTGTCCCCCTGCAGCCCATGGAGGAAGGATGAGGGGGTGTAGCGATTCCACCTGCAGCCCGTGGAGGACCCCACGCCGGAGCAGGTGGAGGCACCTGAAGGAGGCTGTGGCCCGTGGGAAGCCCACGCTGGAGCAAGTTCCTCGCCGGACCGGTGGACCCATGAAGAGGGGAGCCCACGCCAGGGCAGGTTTGCTGGCAGGACTTGTGACCCCGTGGGGGACCCCACGCTGGAGCAGTTTGCTCCTGAAGGTCTGCACCCCGTGAGAGGGACTCCATGCTGGAGCAGGGGAACGATGAGAGGAGTCCTCCCCCTGAGGATGAAGAAGCAGCAGAAACACCGTGAGATGAACTGACCGTAACCCCCATTCCCCGTCCGCCTGTGCCGCTGAGGGGGGGGAAGGTTGAAGCCGGGAGTGAAGTTGAGCCCGGGAAGATGGGAGGGGTGGGGGGAAGTGTTTTAAGAGTTGATTTTATTTTCTCATTCCTCTACTCTGTTTTGCCTAGTAATAAATCAGATGAATTCCCTCTCTAAGTTTGGTCTGTTTTGCTTGTGACGATAATTAGTGAGTGATCTCTCCCTGTCCTTATCTCGACCTACAAGCATTTCGTTATGCCTTTTCTCCCCTGTTTGGTGAATGAGGGGAGTGGGAGAGTGGCTCTGGTGGGCACCTGGCCTTCAGCCAGGGTCAACCCACCACAAGGGCATATTTAAAAAACATTTCTCTAATAAATGTGGAATATTTCTATTGTCTATACAGTCTATAGGCAAGAAAATGGAACAGAAGAGTTTTGAGAGTATTCAGCCAGTTCCAAAGTTCTTTGTTTCTATGTCCTTGAATAAATCACTAGATCTTTCCCTTCCTAGTTTCCTCAACTGTGAAATGAAATGAATACAGCTTGCCTACATTTGAGATGACCGGAGAATGCTAAAATCCCAAAATTTCTATGAAAAATTCTGCCTCATTTTCTTTCAATTACTTTATCAGCTGTACTTACCACTTAGGGGTAGGTGAAGCCTCTGTAACTAAAGTTCACACAACTCTGAGACTTTGCATAGAAAAGAAGAACTAATTGATGATGTGGAATTTCTTTTACGCATCTGAGAGAAGCAAGATGGATTTAGCTTCTCAGCTGGCACACACTAGGTCCTTTGTTTGAGATCTATCAAAACTGTGATTCATGTGAGTTTCATGACTTTTAAAAAAAAAAAAAAAAGTTCGTCCACTATCAGTATGGATATGTAAAAACAAAGCAAGGAAGAAAATGCAAAAAGATCTGCCAAGCAACAATCTTGTGAAAATACTAAATGCAGCTTTAAGAAACAATAAGTTTATTTTGCTTTCTACCTTACTTTAAATTATGCTGGCAACCTCTTCTGAGCACCAGTCTTACTGCATGTCTTAGATTTCCCTTCCTCAGAGCCATAATTTTAATCTTGACTGTTAACATACACTGAGCCCAAGACCAGTTACTCTGCCACGCACCCAGGTCAGCTAGTGCTGCGGGGAGAATTCCCCTCAAATAACTGTGCGATCCCCAGTGAGCCCCATTCTTATTCTACGTTTCAGATTATGTTTTCCTGGTACTCTCATCCCAACTCTAACTCCATCCCCAGACTGAGATTTACACCACAGGACAGTAGGAGCAACCTGGCTAAGGTCTGCTTGGGGAAAAACTCCAGCAGCAGTCCTTGTCTGTCTGCGGCAGCTTCTACCGAAGCCCCTTATTTGCCATATGTGTCCCATTTCTCGTTGTCAGAGCCATAAGCTTAACTTTACCTTAACTCTAGAATAAGCCCAGGTGAGGAACCCAGCACCTTCCTCAGGAGCACTTCCTGCCATCCCACTTCCCTAACTGGAGGTACTGGCCCTGTTATTTGTTTCTTTTGGTTTTATAACAGTTTTGCCTGCTTGTTCCAAGAGTTTCTCTGGTAAGCTGTGACAACCACCTCTATTCATAGATATGCACGTTGCAGGTCACCGTACAAAAAGTGTGCTCTCTAGAGCACACTCATCTCCACAGGGAGACGAGAATGCCACACATGGCTCCTGCTATAACCACATAAATACCTAAAGGGGGCCTAGAGGAAAGCTGGAGAGGGACTGTTTACTAGAGCATGGAGTGATCAGGCAAGTTGGCCTTAAGCTGAAGGAGGGGAGATTTAGATTAGATATTAGGAAGAAATTCTTCACTGTGAGGGTGGTAAGACACTGGAACAGGTTGCCCAGAGAGGTTGTGGATGCTCCATCCCTGGAAGTGTTCAAGGCCAGGTTGGATGAGGCTTTGGGCAACGTGGTCTAGTGGAGGGTGTCCCTGCCCACAGCAGGGGGGTTGGAACTAGATGATCTTTGAGGTCCCTTCCAACCCAAACCATTCTATGATTCTATGATTCTATATCCAGAAGAAGAAGGGGATTACATCCCAGCAATGGAAATATTAGGATGGTATTGAGCATGGCACCCATTCCTCTGGGTTTGCTGACCAACAGACTGGCTCTTGGAATACAACACAAGGATGATCTCAGAGGTGGGATCCAAGGAGTGCTGAGACTGGTGTGCCAAGGCCTAACACATAGAAGACATTATACATTATACATCATGACAATTAAAGCACTCCTGTGGTCCAGGATCAGAGAATCTGGCCACGGAGTGCCATTGTGGATGGTCCTACAGAACTGGGCAGAGGTAACCTTTCAATCTGATTCCAATAGTACCAGTCTGAATATTTCAAAGATCTGAGAAATAGTTTGGCTTTTTCCTTGAAGGAAAAATGAAGCTGGGTTTTGTCTTTTGGTTAAGTTTTCAAATTGTCATTTCAACTTTCCAATTTATTTTTTTCTAGCCAAGAATGCTGGAAGTAAAACTGAAATTATGTTTCCAGGAGCTGGGAATCTAATAAAATATCAAATATCACAAGATCTGTGATGAAACAACCATGGTTGCCATCTCTGCTGCTCTACAGTCTTCCCTAAAACTGCATAGCATTTATTTATATGAACTGCTGTGTTGAGATCAGTTGGATTATTCATGAAAGTGTTCCTGATCCTCTACAGTGTATACATATCAGACAGGCTTTCCCTCTGAGACCAAGTGTATTTATATCTATTTGCCAGCTCAAGAAATACAAAGTGCTATTGAATAGTTTATTAGGCAGAAAACATTCTTGCCTAAAAAGCCTCTAGAACTTATGTATAATATATTCCAAAATGCATTTAGTGAATAATTTTTGTGAGAAATGGCCAAGTTCTGAGACACAGAACAGCTAACTGCTGCTAACTGTTAGTCTGCTTTTCAGTGTAACTTGTATTTATAGAAGTATGCATTTGCCTCCGGAGTATCATCATCATTCTTGTAACTCTATTTTAATGACACAAAGAACAAGAAGGAAAAAACTCTTAACTTAATTGTTAAATATTTGACCTTATCTTTAAAATAAGAAGTTGCCTGGGGCTTTCAGCTAACCCCAGGCACCAGGACAGGCGGAGAGCTGAGTGGCTAGAAAGCAGCTTGGCAGAAAAACCCCTGGGAGACCTGAGGCATAACTAGATGAACATAGTCAGCCATATACCCTTGCAGCAAAGAAGGGCAACAGCATCCCGGGCTGCAGTAGGCATAGCATTGCCAGCATGCTGAGGGAGGGGATCCTTCCTCTCTACCCAGCACTGGGGAGACACTCCTGGAGTGCTGTGTCCAGTTCTGGGCTCCCCTGTACAAGAGAGACGTGGACATACTGGAGAGAGTCCAGCACAAGGCCAGGAAGATCATTAAGGGACTAGAGCATCTCTCATACGGGGGAGAGGGGATGTTGATAAGAAGATGGAGCCAGACTCTTCTCAGTGGTACCCACTGAAAGCACAAGAAGCAATGGACACAAATTGAAGTACAGGGTGATTAAACATCTGAAAAAAACCATTTTGCTGTGAGGGTGACTGAGCACTGGAAGAGGTTGCCCAGGGAGGTTGTGGAGTCTCCATCCTTGGAGATAATCAGAACCTGACTGGATACATTACTGAGCAAACTGCCCTAGTTGACCTTACTATGAGCAGGGAAGTTGGACCAGATATCCTGAGAGATCATAGAATCATAGAATGGTTTGGGTTGGAAGGGGCCTTAAAGACCATCTAATTCTAACCTCCCTGCAATGGACAGGGCAAATCCCTTCCAACTTCAACCACTCTGTGGTTCCAAGAGTCAGAAGAGTGGAGAACAGATTTCTAGTTCACTGAAGTGAGCCTCACTGATTTAGGAAGGCAGATGGTGACTGTTCTGCTCAAAGGTGTAAAGAATCTCATTTTAGAATTGGAATTAAGGGAGAGTAAGGAGGCCAAGTGCTTGCAAAGATCCTCCATTTATAGGGTCTGTAGAGTCAAAAAGGACTTACAGCTTGGAACTCATAACAGAATTAAATTAGAAGTCCCACAACAAAGGAAAAGTGGGCACTTAGGAAAGGAAGGGATTAAAACAAAAAGGGTCATAGGAACTGTATGTTTGGGAGGACACAGTGAGAGTGCAGTTTCACATTACGGCAATAATTCTCTCACAGTCCTGTTTAAAAATAGCACCACCGTCGCAAGGTTTACTTCGAGGTAAAGTTTCACGTTATGCTGCCAATGAAGGGGACAAGCCTATTCTTCCTCCCCTCCCAACACCTTTTTCTTTCTTTCTATGCAGTCATTTCCTAATGACTGCGGTCAGGAACTAGATCAACTCACTGATACAACAGAATATTGAACCACCAAAACAAAAATATGATTACACCATTGGTGCAGGTCAGTGACTTTGATGCTCCCTGTGGACATGCAGTTGCTAGAGCCAATGCAGAAGAGGGAATGGGGAAATACAACTGGGAAAGGTGAAAAGAGCAGGATGTACTTTGGCCATACACTCAATTGGATGCCACTGATATTTATTAAATGTGAAGAAGAAAATGTTATTTTAAATACTCTCGACTATGAGTGAGTTCTTGGTGCGATCAGGCAGCTTGGCTGCAGTACTGCCACACACCCTAAGGCAGTGTGCTCTGCTCCACACTGTGCAACAGGATCACTCACAGTATCTACCAAGACTTAGAGCTTCCCTAAAAGCCCTAGGCAATGAAGGGTACAGAAGTACTTCCAAACTGTTGCAAATTGCAACTCGTCATTACAAAAATCCATTCCACAATCAAGAACAACATTATATGAATTTAACACAAATTGATGGCAAAAAAGTATCAATATCTCCAAAGCTTAATAATGGCCGAAACTCAAGATCCCATACAGTATTTGCCCTCACCAGAACTTATTGTGTCAGATAAAACAACAGCTTATAAAACTTTACTTGAATTCTAGTATTAATTGCACTTCGTGTCAATCTATGGAGTATAGTTTAGAGGGTGTCTTATGTGAGCATCTCTACGGGGATCTTATTTGTAAAACTGATGACACAGTGAGGAAATACCAGGTTTTATGCTATGTGAAAGACTACCCCCCTTATTCCTAGTGCTATAACAGTAACAGGGAAAGAAAAAATCAGTTTGCTTCTACAAAGCCAAGCTGAAAATCGTTGAGAGGTCTCACCCACTAAAGAGATATTTTTCTATACTTAGCAGCTTTTTACAGTTATACTGCAGCCTGACCACTGGAGACAGAAAAGGAGTTCCAGAGACATGATGATATTCTCCTGAAATACACATACAGAAAATGAACAGTAAACTCTCTCTTCCAAAATGAAATACAAGAATTACACTCAGGTCACATTTAAGACAAGTGTATTTTCAAATAGTGAGGCGGGAGCCTAAGAAAGACAAATATGTACTACCTGGCTGTATTTAAATACTGAATTCAAAGTGGTAAGTCAACTGGCTTTACTTGCTGGTGGAAAGGATGGGTGGAAAGGATGAAATTCTTATGTACCTGCAGAAAGTTTTTCAGTCATTTCCCTGAAAAATCACTACTCAACTAATCCACAAAGAGAAATGAACACATCTCGGGTAAAGAACTGTGGAAAATTCTGTACTAAATGTAGCTAGGGCATATCTGTTCAACTAAAATGGACAGTCTTGTGTAAATGGCTGAAACAAACCATGGGCATCAGAAAGTCAGAATGCTTATCCTGCTTCCTGCTCTAAAACATTATGTGATCTCAGGCAACTCACAGTTTCTAAATATGTCTGCTGGTACTGGGAACCCTAAAGCAAAAAATGCATTTACACATTTGATAGGCGACTGCTCAGCATCTCATAAAGTCATTTATGTTTCAGGGTTATCAGCTTGCATCACAGTTGGTAACAGTTACTGGAAAATTTGACCACAGCTCCTGACTCTTCAGGTTCACTGTTTGTACAATAAGCAACAACAGAAATGGGGGGGGGGGAAGGAATACACACGCATGCAGACGCACGCGCATGCTTTTAGACATGTCCACATATAGACAGAGACGCTGTTCTAACTGAAAATGAGATGTGAGCCCTCAACGTAGTATCTCATATTTCATGAAACTGCTGTCATAAAAAAAAGGACAGTATTTTTGTTACAGTTGGGAGAAAACATCTGCATTATTGCTCAAGGTAATGTCACCCTTGAAATTAATGACACTTGAAATCTGAGTGTAGTCTAAGAACAGCCACGAAAGTAAAAGGATACCATGCTCCCACAACAAGTTTATTTGCCAGCTGTGACAAACTTCAAAAGGTCAGCTAGATAAAAAAGGGCTTTCTAAGTAGTTGTCAAACAGTGTGACACACTTGTTTGTGGCATCCAGATTTGGGACCTTCAAGATCTTGTGTCATAAGCCCTGAACATAAAAAAGGCAATGCTGTGTGAACGGGAATCTAATTTTTTTTGGTGATGACAATTCAAAATCTGCAACAGTTTAGAAATAATGCTGAACCCATTAAGCAGAGCCCCTGCAAAGCTCTTTCAGGGAATAAGAAGGTCCATGTCCAAGATGGAAATAAAGTGAAGGAGATTTCTTGCTCTGGGAGACTAATCTGCTGGATTGATGGGTGTCGGGATGCTAATACTGTAATCAGAGAGGAACCTGCCTGGCAGAAGCAGACTACATTGCTACAGAGTGAGCATGAAGTTGCAGGACCGAAGTTGTAAGACAGGCCGAGCTTTCTACCATTGAGAAATAAGAAAATGCTTTGCTTTGATGGTATGTAAATATCCCAATAAATTATTTTTAGCCAAAATGGAAATTGATAATGACACTACAGTTTCTTTGATTTCAGAGAGACAATTTAGCAAAATATTCAGAAAGGTGCTCTTAGTACCAATGTATTGCCTACTTATGAGCTATACGTTGCAAAAAATACATGTTCAAATAAGAAGAAATCAAGTTAACAACAGTTAACAGCAGTTAATGGTAGAATACAAGAGAAAAGGTGTTATCTGATATCCGTTTGTCATTGTTAGTACATAACTGGTCAGCATGTTTTACTGAGGCAGAGTAAACAGTGTAGCCAATATCCTGGAAAAAGGCTGTAAATCATACAAAGGTAGTTTTACTAGTTACGACTTTGGTAAAAGTGTATTATTTGTGCTGCTAAGTTATAAACTGTAAACACTGATCTAAAGCTACTTCATGAATATCTTAATGCCATCTCTCGCAAACAGAGTTACTGGAAAACTGATGGAATAAAATTACCAATTACCTTGTTTTCTCACTCAAGTAATCCTGTAAAATGAGCAGCAGCTACTGGATATAGATTAAATCAGTATGCTACTGTCTAGATAAACAGCCCTTTACGCAGTAGAGTGATGAGCCCATGCCTGAGTATGGAGCAATATTTAGCCTCACAAATTTAGGTATGCTAACAAGAATGGTACACCCCCAAGAAAATGGTAAACTACAGATGACTACAAGTACCATATAGGGAGGCATTACAAAAATGGTATATATGCAAGATGTTTGTTCCAGATCCTTTGACTATGTAAACTTATAATTATATTCAGGGGCTACCATATATGTTATTCTGAGCTACGGTAAGTGGCATATAAGAGTCAGCTTGCCTAAACAGCTACTGGACTGGGATTGAAGATTTCTGGACACCCATGGTTTTGACTCAATTTCCTAATCTTTAAAATAAGATTAGTTAATTAATAGATTAATTAATTTCTAAGTATTTCAAAACATGCAGGCAAAAAGTGATATATCAGAATTATATGATATTATTATAAAGATAAATGTACATACTGTTAACTAACTAACTTCTTGTCACTCCTGTTTCTAGATGAAACTTTTTGGAGCATAAGTTATTACTTGCTGGAAAATATAATTTCAAGTGATCCCTGGGTTTCAACTTCGATGAGTAATTACAGCCACAGAAAAATAGACAAAAATTTTGAAATAGTACAATTAAATATGAGACAAGGTTTGTACAAAGTGGTAAAATAACAATTTTTCTAATAAAACTGGCTCAAAGGATCAAGAATTAGACCATGCAAACTATTGGTGTGGTCAGAAACACCACCTTTTTTTCCACAATCGGTCTCTTTTGGGATGCCATTCCATGAGGTGTGGCAAGGCAATAAAACCAACCAAAGAGGAAGGTCCTTTTCCACCTTTCCAAATTTCCCCTGACCCCTGCCTCCCATTCAGACTAATTGCTGTGCTGTCTCTGGCACTCATCAGACCCATCTGTGAGTGAGTTTCCTGCCAGACCATATTAAAATCCTACGCAGATTTCTGCCATAGGAGTGAAACGCGTTGGCTGATGGAGGAGTCTGATGAGTGCAGCGCCAGAGAGGACTAAGGGTCAGATGTGGAGAGAAGGTGTGGGGGGTGAGAAGAGTGGAGTAGGATGACACAGTGATGCACCTGCAACTTTAAATCCACTCTCTTATGTACAGCAACACTAGGACCTGAAATACTAACGTTTTCAAAAGACATTTTGATTTTTCTTTTCAGCATTTTTTTTTCTCTTTGGAAATTGCCAACATGGCTTAATAAAAGTCAATCAAATAAGATCTAAATTAAAATCAAAGAGAGAAATAATATTTCATTTGGAGTTGAACTGAATGTTCAGTACAAAGTAACTTTTTAGTATTTTGTATTTTGCCCAGAAACTTCTGCATTGGTCCAATAATGTATTAAAACCTTTTCTGTTTTGCCAGAAAATAAAAAATATTTTTTTTCAGATGGGATTGATTCTGTGAGAATGCTTAGCTTCATTTATTTAACTGTTTTCATTAATGATAATAAGATTTAATGTGAGTGAATTTATTTATGTAGGTTGGACTTTAAGCTTCAGTATTCACAGGTGGAGTAAAAAGGGAGAAGAAGGATTTCAGTTAAGTGAGGGAGAGAGAAAAAAATTAATTTAGGTCACAAATGTGATTCTCTTACTTAGAAGCAAGGATCTGGACACAGAAACACTTCACTTCCAGTCTCTGTTCCAGTTTTAGATTAAATGTTGATTAAAATCATGATTACAATTCAGGTCTCCCTTTTCCCAAGTGAGTTCCTTAATATCATGGATAGTCACTCATGCCTGAGTATTCACCCTCTGGCTTAAGAATATTTGCTTACTCAAAGTACAAACCCTGTAAACAAGAGGGACTTGAAAGCCTTAACCCATCCAGAACAGCTGACAGCTTGCTGCCTAGCACACTCAGAGGTGTAGATTTAAATTGAGATTTTGGGCCAGAATTTAACTGGAGATCTGAAGCACTTTTGATCTCCCAGGTGCCAGCTGAATGCCCTGTCCAGCTTTGTCTTTCCATCGAGGTGAGACCCAAGGGTGCACCCATATGCTGCTCCAGCAGCAGCCAAGGAGACTGTGACAGGTCCTTAATCAAGAAACCGTCATACCACAGCATCCATCAGCAAGTCGGTTGTAACGCAGCCAGCAGCTCTGTTACTCCTCTCTCTCTAAACCAAGAGTAATAGTGTCTGATCTTTCAGACCTTTCCAGGATAAATACATTGATTGTGACATACTTGGATACTAGGGCAATAGCTCTTGATTAGCACTTTAAAGGACAGATGGAAGTTAAGCCTATACAAGACTGAAGAGTGTCATGGAAATGAAAAGACATACAGAAAAGTCTGTTAATGGAAAGCTTGTTTTTCTGTGTGTTTTGCTGCTTGAACTTTGATTAGCTATGGAAGAGGTAGACTTCTGGTACCACCAGTCTGCCTATATCGGCGTTAAAGAAGTATCTGAGATGAAGCTAAGGAAACAAAGAGTTCTGAAATGAGACTAAATAAGACATATCTAACAAACTGTTGCCTTGTCTAAACCAAAAATATATAAAAGGCTGTGTATTAAAAACTTCTTGCATTTAATGTGACTACATACAATGGCTCAAAAATGTGCCATGTCATTTGAGTCATCTGGTAATCTATATGTGCACAGGTGGCAAGCCTCTTTTACTGGTCTGCAATGCAAAGATGTATAAGCAGAAACAGCAAATAAGGTACTGATGTTGTTCTTGAGGAGCAGAAACCCAAGCAAACTCATAGAAAATGAACACAGACCAAATCTTCTCGCACCATCACTGACTAGGCATCAAAGATAGCACACAGGACTAGTTTTATAGGCATAGTCTACGGATAGCAACGAACTATTTCTGGGGAAGGCATGGCTACTTGCTTTTTGCCTGAATTTTTTTTGTTGATATAGTTGCATATGTCTGAAGGCTGAGAAACCCTTTGAAACCTATCTGCATGTAGTTCAGAGCTGAAATACAATATTCTTCAATTCTTCAAGTGCCATTCAGAGGCACCTTGACTGGCTTGAGGGGTGGGCCTGTGCAGCCCACATTGAGTTCAACAAAGCCAAGTGCAAGGTCCTGCACATGGGTTGGCGCAATTCCAAGCACAACTACTGGCTGGGAGGAGAATGGATTGAGAGCAGCCCTGAGGAGAAGGGCTTGGGGATGTTGGTTGATGAGAAGCTCAACATGAGCTGGCAGTGTGCACTTGCAGCCCAGAAAGTCAACCCTGTCCTGGGCCGCATCAAAAGAGGCGTGACGAGCAGGTCGAGGGAGGTGATTCTGCCCCTCTACTCCACTCTCATGAGACCCCACCTGGAGTACTGCATCCAGTTCTGGGGGCCCCAACATAAGAAGGACACTAAGATGTTGGAGTGAGTCCAGAGTAGGGCCATGAAGATGATCAGAGGGCTGGAACACCTCTCCTACGAAGACAGGCTGAGAGAGTTGGGGTTGTTCAGCCTGGAGAAGAGAAGGCTCCAGGGAGACCTTACAGCAGCCTTCCAGTACCTGAAGGGGCCTACAGGAAAGCTGGAGAGGGACTGTTTATCAGGGAGTGTAGTGACAGGACAAGGGGTAATGGCCTTAAGCTGAAGGAGGGGAGATTTAGATTAGATGTTAGGAAGAAATTCTTTACTGTGAGAGTGGTGAGGCACTGGAACAGGTTGCCCAGAGAGGCTGTGGATGCCCCATTCCTGGAAGTGTTCAAGGCCAGGTTGGATGAGGCTTTGGGCAACGTGGTCTAGTGGAGGGTGTCCCTGCCCGCAGCAGGGAGGTTGGAACTAGATGATCTTTGAGGTCCCTTCCAACTGAAATCATTCTATGATTCTATCATTCTATGATTCTATCATTCTATGATTCTATCATTCCATGAATGTTGGAGAATTTGCTTTCAGTCAAGCTGGCAGGAGGTTGCAGCTGCCCTTCTCCATACAGTATCTTCCTCTTCCTTAGAGTATCTCTTCTAGTATTTTTAATGCTTCTATTAAGACAAAGCAAAC
This sequence comes from Grus americana, assembly GCF_028858705.1. Lineage (NCBI taxonomy): Eukaryota > Metazoa > Chordata > Aves > Gruiformes > Gruidae > Grus > Grus americana. Next base: position 34,623,049 of record NC_072856.1, on the reverse strand, counting down.
ATCACAACAAGGTCTCCTGTAGAAGCAAGCTGTCATTTGTTCACTTTTGGCCACAATATGTGGTGATCATTTGTGGCTAATTCTTTCTGAGATATTATATTTCAATTATAATATAATTATATTATAGTTTAATTGTGGGTTCAAAGTACTTACCTTCTCTTTCCTCTTTCTGCTTTATTTCATATAGTTTGGAATTGTGTTGCTTATTAATCAAGACCAAGATTTCTTAAAGTTTTATTTCATCTCTTACATGGAAACAAGTGGATACACAGATAAAGGAAAATAATGTATGGAAAGAACTGATTCAGCTCATCAGAATTCTGAATTTAGTTTACATGAGATCCAAAAGCATTTTCCTGCTTTTCATATCCAAGTCCTTAATGAGGCAGTTTTGTCAAAGTGATATCTCAAAAATAGAATGTTCCAGAAAGATGTCTTTTAAATCTGTCTACTCCTTGTGTATGCTAAACTCATCAACTGCTTTTCTAAAATAGCTACTGTTGTGCAGCAAACGAAGCACAGACAATTGAATGTGTCAACACCACTCATGTGGAGTCACGCTAAGATTAATTTATTTTTGTCAGGCACCCATACTAGTAGTGAATCAACTGAACTGCATTCGTAGTCAGATGTCACACGTATTGCATACCTATCTCAAAGACCTTGGTTCTGCTCTCAGATGGGTTGTGCACTGGAGGATTGTCAGTAAGGGCTGCAGTGACACAGAAGAATTAATACTGGGGAGCATCAAGCTTCTCATCACTGCAAAATTCGCTAAAAACCACTTTTGGTTAGTACCATTTCCAAATTATTCTGAAAGAATGTAAGCTCTTTTTTAGTGTACTGTTCTTCAAGAAAAGCCTACTTTGGCAAATTAGAAAAACTACAGCAAAATATCTGGTGTATCTTCTTTAAGGTGGTGCAAAGAAATAAGACTTGTAGTAGGACCAGCTCAATGGATGATGGACAAAAAGTTAATGATGATGAACCAAAAGATAATCCCTTGCACAGGATCTGCAGGACTTCCACTGCCCTTTAGTGATGGATTCAAACCCTTGGTACCAAGCTGAGGGTATACTTCAATTTGGAATTTCCCTGCCTGGCACTTCTTGAATTCTATCTGGGAAAGTCTGCACAGAAATATGTATGTCTGTATAATGCCACAAAACACACTGGTCCAACGCGCCCTTGACAGAATCCTACAGAACATACATTTCCAAAGGCTTGTAGAGACAGAAAGATTTCTTCAACTGAGCAGTAAAACAGCAACATCTGAAATCTCAGAGAAAGAAGAGACAAGCTGGATAGACCTGCTTTATGCATGAAATAATTAGAAGATACGGTTTTACTACAACCTTTTTCCTGGGCAGGATGATGGGGAAGGAAGAGCTTTTGCTTTTATGTTCTGACCAGAGTATTACAGTAAAAAAAAGGGCTGCAAGGGAACTGGATTGGAGACAACTCATATGGTTGTCACTATCACAGAGCCATCAAAGTCATACCATATAAGCTCAGTAAACTTCACTCTTCCAGATGTTGTTGTTTCTGAGAATATATGTGAACTTGTATCCTTGAGCATATGGTGCCATTTCAAAAGTTACACCACAGTAGGTAGCTGAGTAGGAGGAGGCAGTGAGGGAAAGAGGCTGTATGCATGGATGTCTGTCAGGGCCACCTTTCCTTCAGAGTTTTCCACATGCCTGTCATTGCTGCACATGCCCATCATTGCTGCACATGCCCATATTGCAGTTGGGTGTGAGCTAAGTCGTGATACAGCTTGTTACCAAGTGGAAGAGTTAACAACTTCTCTCATTTTGTAATCTCGCAGACAGACTATTTGCTTAATGGACAAATCTGACCTTGCAAATGTTGGTGTGGTGCAAGGAGTAATGCAGTTTTACCCTCAGCAAAATACATTTTCCCTCGCACTAATAGTTAGGACAGTCACTGAAGCTGGGTTCCTACTCCTGACTGGAGGTGTAAACCCAGAGAGGGTTCTCAGGAGGCCTCTGGCAAAGATGGTGCAGCAAGGATGGACTAGGCCACTCGGACATTCAGATGGTTTGCTAGCCTTACATAGCTAAACTGTGGTGCACGTTCTATCTTTTCCCTAGATGCTTGCCTAAGGGAAGGGATTGTTTGGAGAAATCACCTCTTGTACCTTCTTTTTGAGTGATGACTATTGTTCTATATCAGTGGCTACACAGAAAATGTTTATACTATTCTTTTTCAAAATTTATAGATCAATACAGACTATTGAAACATATCAGAAAGTAATAATGTATAATAGATTGACTTTAAACCAATGGCGCATTGGAAAAGCTTTGTATTTTAATGTCTCAAAACTTACAGTTTCCTGATCCTTTATAGACTTGCATCAATAAGTTGGAAGTAGAAGTCCGTTTCCTATTACTGAACCACTGAGCCAGCTAGTTTCTTGACCTTACTTGGATTTGCACCAGTGGCATAGAAATAAAATGTTCTGAATTCCATTAATGATTCATTAAGCCAGCTACTTCATGACTTCAGCTGGATACGTACCAATGGCACACAGTTGAAGAGCTGTGTCCCACTGCTGATCCAGCTAGCCAACCAATTCAAAAGGAAAAAGGATAGAGTTAAGAAATTACATTTAAGGAGCCACTGGGGAAAAAAAAATCAGACCTGTGTGACAACAAAATTATAGAAATTATATTGAACACCTATTCTAAATATCATGTCTCTGATAACTTTCAATGAGTTTTTAAATCGTCCTTGCCCACACAGTAACCAACAGAACAAACTGGTATCTTCCCATAATCATACTGAAGTCTCTTCTTTTTTTCATCAAGATTTCTACAGGTAACAAAACAAGTGCTTCCTGATTGCTCAAACTGTTTCACCCAAATGAGTAATTAAAAAATGTCATTCTATAATGCTTATGATTAAGAAAGCCTACTGTCAGCCAGTGGACTAACACTACATGGAACAAACATGGCGGGAAGAGCCAGCTTAATGAAAGAGTGGTGCTTGCTGATGGACAGCTATTGATAATTAACAGTTTGTAGACAAAAAGTAATGTAAAAAATTTTCGGAGAGGTTACTAAGCTGAGTTATACTTCAGCACTGATATGACCAGGACAACATGTGACTATCAGTTGTGTATTGACTTTGACAAGGAAAACTTGTTTTCCTCTGGACACTCAACATGAACTCTGGTATGGACTGCCACCGCATTTCCTAGAACATGTCCCTGCAGTAAAAGGTTTCTTCCTCACACACACTTGTTTCCTTACTGTGTTGAAAACTTGACTGCACAACATCATCCCGTTTACAACCTTCTCTTGAGCTGTTATGGATCTACCGTTATATTAACAATCTAGTTTACAAAGACTTTCATACTACGATAATAAAACTCCTCCTATTGATTTCAGCTTCTTCTTGACTCAGTCTTCTAAAAACTTGTAAACTTATAGCATTTCATTACATTAATACAATCCTCTACTACATTTCTATACAAAAAAAATCCCACACAAATCCCACTAGTAGGCACTTATAAGGCAGGAAGTACTAAAGCTAATGTTGCCAGTGAAAACTGAATTCTGCCCCTCCTTCTTACCATCCACAAGAGCAACGAATCAACAGGCTACACAGGGAGACTGTGAGATGCTCTGAATAAACAATACTGTTTTTAGTGTAGGGTGTGAGAATCCTCTGTAGGAAGCTACAAAATGTCAAGCTACTTGTTTGTACTTTAGATCATTTCAGATACGTTTGAGAAAAAAAAATAATCTTTTTGCCTTGTCTACAGCAGAATATTCAACACATAGTGACTGAACCCGTGAGAGAACAGCAGTATGAGCACCAGCGATGCAGTATATCTTCGGTAACCATGCTGTTTTGGGTTCAGGCTTACACCCACCCACATATGTTGTATTATACCATTGCATAACCAGAGATCTGTGGAGCCTGAATTCTCAGCCTCTATGGCTGCACACACTGCAACTGCTGTGCCAATACAGAAATACTGATACCGTGTGCTGGTGCACCACCCCATCAAAGTGCTACTAGTGTGATTTCCCTGAGACACGGGATATTTCTTCTATCTTTTCCCATTACCAGTGGTCTGAAGAACTGAACTGTTAACCCAGCATAACCAGATGATGAAAACGACTTTGGATTCTGGCGACCAAGAGCAACCTGCCTGCGAGCTCATGACGGCCTGTCTGCGCAACTGGTTCAGGCCAACCTAAACCCGCTGTAGTTCGCTGAACCGGGAATTCCTGCCCTCCTCCCGCCTCGGAGCGTGCTTCGGCACCAGCTCCCGGCGCTGGCACTAGCCCTGGCGTGGCCGTGCCATCACCGGAGTGAAGGAGCTGCTCCAGGTGAAAAACAGAAGTGAAAAGTGTTGGAGTTCAGCGGCACTGAGGGGCGTCCAGCCGCACCGAGGGGCGTCCGGCGGCGCTGAGGGAGATGCCGCGTGCAGCGGCGGGGCAGGCAGGCGGGGAGCGGCCAAACCGGAGCGCTGGCTGAGCCGGCGATCTCCCAGGGAAGCCGGTTGGGGGGATCAGCTTCCCGTTGGGCCAGACAGCGGGACCGGCTGCCCCGCGGCCGCCTCGCTCCCCGCTGCGCTGCTGGGACGGCGGACGGGACCGGCCTCTTGCCCGCAGCCCCCGCTGTCGGGGCTGTCGGGTGTGAGGTGAAAGGGCATCTCGGGGGGAGGGCTGCTGCCCGCCAAAAGGGTCGCACTGGCAGATGCGCCGCACGGGCTACGCGGCCGAAGGGTTCCCCGGACCGGAGCGGAGCGGGCCCGTCCCCGGGACGCGCCAGTTGTCATGCGCCGGCCCCGATCGGCGGCAACCGGCGCCAGGCCCGGCGCTCTCGGCACTAGATTGGTACTGCCTAGGCCACGCGCAGCACGCTACTCTCGCGCTCGGCCGCGCCGCTCCCTCCCCCTCCTCCGCGCGGTTGTATTTGCTCGCCCAGACTGGCGCTCGCCCCGCCCCGCTCGCGCCTGCTCCTCCCCCTTTGCGCTCGCGCCGCTCTCGCGCTCCTGCCCCCTCCCCCGCTCGCTCCCTGTCAGTGCGGTGGCTGCGCCGGGAAACATGGCGTCGGAGGGGATGATTTTAACGAACCACGACCACCAAATCCGCGTCGGGGTTCTCACAGGTAACGGGCCGCGGCCGGCGACGGCGCGGGGGAGAGGTGGGAGGCGGCCGCGGGTCGGTGCGCGCCGTCAGGCCGCCCCGCGGGTTGCCCCGGCGGCCGTCTCCTGTGGCGGCGCCGCCGCCGCCGCTGCGCAGGGAGCCGCCGCTCCGCCGTGCGTGCGGGAGCCGAGGCCTCGGCACGGGCCCGGGGACGGGGACGTGGGGGCGGTGCTCCAGTCGCCGGCGCCGCGGCGGGGAGCGTGTGCGCGAGGCCGGGCGGCGTTGGGCGCCGCTGCCGCAGGCGAGCGAGGGAGCGGGTTTGCTGGGCGCCGCAGCCCGGGGGACCGGCCCGGGAATAACCCGCCTGGAGGGGACGGAGCGCGGGGGTGGGTGTCTGTCGAAGGGGACGGGAGGTCGAGACGTGGCCGGGCTTTCTCCAAACGTGGCGGAGCTGTGAGTGCGAAGGCGTTTGAGAAGGGAGCCTGCGGTCCGCGCAGGCTGCGGGCCGGCGGGAACCGGGCCCGCCTTCCCCGGGCGGCAGCGGCGGGAGGCGGCCTGAGCTCCCTGCCCCGGGGGATGCCTTCGAGCGTGGCACGCTCCGCACGGCAGACACCTTTAGGATGACTCCTTCCCCTCCCCCTCCCTGGCCTCTACTTTCGGGGGGTGGGAGGTGGGGAGGGGAGAATATGCGTGTGCCTGTGTGCTTTCGGTTGGGAGGTAGAGGAGGGCATGTGTGATGCTGCTGTTCATAGTGCATGGGTGATCCTTTAATAAACCCCTGGCACACGACATGTGATGGTTGCACAGGATGGTTCCCAGTGCCATAGCGGGTAGGTGTGTTGCAGGCTTCGGGATTTCTTCGGCCTTTGGGGGAGAGCTTTGCAGTTATTCCGGTGTACCCTAGAGCACGGCACTCCGGTGGAAGCTCCGTACGCCTAGAAATGAAGCCCTGAGGGGGTCGAGTGTAGAAGGGCGTAAATAGCGATTCTGGTGAGGGAAGGAGCGACAGATTTGAGTGAAATTTTTGTGCGTCAAGCTCAGTAGCTTTCATCGGGAGCCTGGGAAGACATGACTGTTCATGGAAAGCAGCGTTGCGAGCAGGCTTAGGAGTCGGAAGATGTTCGGAGTGAAAGGGGATGCATTCATTGGAGAGGAGGCCTGGAGTTAACCCGAAAGTTATTTATTAAACCCGGCGATATTGAACCCCAACGCCCCCGCCTTCGGATCCGGGTCCGTGGCCGCGGGCAGCGGCTCGGCCGCCCGGCGACGAACTGGCGGGAGCCCCCGGCGCGGCGTGCGCTGTTCCCCTGCCGGGTGCTGAACCCCCGCCGCCGCCGGGGAGGAGGGAGGTCAGCCCTTCGTCAGAAGCGTTTCCCTGCAAGGTTGTTTTGACGGTAAAGCTTTAGAAAAGCACGGTGTGATAGAAGTGGAAATCCTTAGTGTTACTTCCGAATTTCAGGCGGTCATATTCTTAGTAAGGGCAGAGCAGGTTTGACCAGATGCAAAAGTCAAGTTGGGGGAGTTTGAACCTTTTGTTCCTGAAAGCTAGGGCATTCCTGCAATTCCATATTATTGTAAAAGTTAAAGTGAGAAGGAGCTCTCTGCTAACAGAATGCTCTTTGCATATTTTGTCCAACTTCGTGCTGTCTAACTCGGATTATTATTTTATGTTGATCAGTGAGTTGTAATAATTTTCACCTGTAATGTTCCCAGAATCCAGCACCAGATACATATGGTGTTATAATCATTTAAATAATGATTAAGTCCCACAATAGATTCAGATAATCTATCAGAATACATAGGTTTTTATTTTGTACTATAAATCCTCTTTGAGCACTCTTAAACTCTTGTAACTTTGTATCATAATTTGCAATTCCATCGAGAAGAGCATGTGGCCTGATTTTGATTTTTTGTTTTTAAGGGAAAACCAAAAGGTGTAAGCAAGCAGAACAGTTTTAGCCCTTTTCCCCTTACTGCCATTGTTTTGAATTGCAGGCTGAAAAATTTTGCAAATAATTATTTTACCACTTTGAAAAGGGGACATCTTGATTTCTAACAGTTTTCCCGGCCCACTTTTTGTGTATGTTTGTAGACATGAAAGAAAATTTTTTATAGATGTGTTACTTTAATATCACATATTTGTGCAAACTTAATTACTTTCCACTCAGGCATTTCCTTTAAGCCCTGACAGAGAATATTTGTACTTTGGAGGGTTTGAAACCCCTAGATGTTTCTGCTGTTTCAGTTGTGGAAAGACAGCAAATGTAAAAAGTCACTGTTCTGATTTTTTCTCATAGAAATGAACTAATAATTGGTTCTTGGCTGGTGTATGAAGAAATAAGTGTAGGAATGGAAAGGTTAGGTATGAGCACTGTTTTTTTGGCTTAATCATTTAGAATAGCTCAGTGATCAGAAGTTAGATAATTAACATAACATGACTTCTTTAGCTTTTCTAATTAAGATCATAGCCATATGTTTGTTTTGTTAGCAATATATACTTGTGGGCTTATCGGCAGAGGCATATAGATTTATGTTCCTATTGGACCTGGTATACTCAGTTTAGAAGTACCATTATTGCACCTTATGGTAGTATTCAGATGGAATTTTAAGTTAACTTAGGAGTAACTCCTTTGAATTAATTTGGAATAAAGTTGTATGTTTATTTTTAAATGAGGACATAAAAAAATGTCTTGGGCATGTTGTTAGTCTTCTCTGTTGTCAAGATTGATACACATGGCTCCAGAATATATTAAAACATGCAGCTTAGTTTCATTACATTCAATTTTGTTTTAAGTAAGTTATTGTATTTAGTTTTGCTTAGTAGACCTTTGTGTTTGTGTGTGTATTGCTAGTTTCCTACCTAGAAACAAGTGTGTATTTCTTCACTTGTGACAAATTACGACAGGTACAATGGATTAGAGAAATAGAAAGTTGGGTTATTGTTTAGCCAAAGTAACTTACTGTGTTCAAATGCAAAATTATGCGGAATGCAGCACCTCGTTTTTTTAAAAAAATTACTTGTTAACTTCTCTTACATCCAAACTGTCAAGGTCTTTTAGTTAGGAGTCAATGCAAAGAATGGAGTCCATAATTAGGACATTTTCTCAACGTGAAAGAACTGTCTTCCTGAAATCTGGAAAAGTACTCTAGTATATACAGCATCTGCTGATTTGCAGATGTCATTGATGTTTATTTTTGAGTCTCTGTGCAGAAAGTTGTAGAGTTAAGCTTATTTACTGAAATGGGGAAATATAAACAATGACGGATTACAAAAACTGAAACTTGTTGTAGAGAGTTATGTCTTATGCAGATAGGAAGTCTCACTAGTTTGTGGATAGACAATTGAGTTCTAATCTTTATGCATGATCATTTCAAGACATTATGCAACATGTGAAGAGAATGCAACCATGAAAGTGTCATATTCAGCCTCAGTGTTTAATGAAGTGTTCAGATTAAAGATACTGCTCACTTAAATTCCAAACCTAGGTTTTCCCTCTTCTGTCATTGTTACATAGTGCAGGCACATAAACTAATAATAGAGCATCAGTGTTATGTTGTCATGACGTTACCCTTATGGTAAAATACATTTTAAAAGGACCATGAGGCTAACTAACTGTCAGATTGGGAGATTTTTGTGATGGAGAATGAGATAGCAGAGTTGGGGCAACGATGTCATATAAGTGTTCCGGATATCATCCTTTAAAAGAAAAAAAACCCAAAACACCAACAAAAAAAGAAACACACACAGAGAAACAAGAAATGTGGGGTAGAGAAACAAGTAAAAAAGAGGAAAATGTCTACATTTGTGGTAAACGTTGGATTATGTGCATGCCCTGTCTGCAGTATTGTGCACCAATGCTTCCTTAGTAAAATACAAATTTTTGTACCGAATTATTCTGGTTGCCCTTGTAAGTCTTCCATGTTTGGGATATCTTTAACAGAATGGTTGTTAATCAGTTACCATTGGTATCAGGCTATTGAACTTGGATTGGTAAGTACAGAGTTTTGTAACGTTGAAGTTGGCTAGAAAAGGGAAGGAACTGTGTGCAGTGCCAGAGTTGAATCAATATCAGGTCATCCTTCACTGGTGGTGACATTGGTAAAAGTTATATAATCTGTGACCTTTCTTGTTATGTGAGGGCCTAAGCAAACCCTTGACTAGAACTGCCCAGAGAGATCTAAACAATGTTGCCATCTCCACTAGCCTGATGGCAAAAAAAGAGAGACTGGTTCTGCCTGGTTGCTCTTTTATTTTGTCCTTCTTCCTCTCCATCCCCATTTTCTTCTTATTTACCTCTCTTCTTGTTTTCTGCCAGGTAAGCATCAAGCGTAGCTGGTCAAAACTTAATGTTTTGTTACATGGGGTTTTTTTTCTTCAGAATATTCCTGATAAAAAAATTGTCAAATTTGGGTTTGGCTAATAAAACTTCATTCATTGTCTGCTCTTGTGGTAGGTCTGTGAGGAAGAGTCATCACCAGACACAAACAACATTTTCTATCTTTGCTCCTCTCTTTATATTGTTTCTTCCTTGTTCGAAAAAAAAAATTAATAATCTCAGACTAGTTTTCTTTTTCAGGATAGTTTTATGGCATTTAACATTGCTTAAAAAGTGGTGATACAGCTTTTCACCATTATGAAACATTTTTACAATTAAAGAGAGTAAGGGGGTTTTGCAAAATGCAACCCTTCATTAGTGATTTCTTTCTCAGGCACTTTATTTTTCTTTTCCTCCTCTATGTAAAGATTAAACCATTTTGAATGCTAGTTATTGCCATAGGCCTATGCAATAAAGCAGACTAAGGTTTCTGAATGCGTAACCTCTGACCTTTTTTAGCCTCTTAACACTGTAGTGTGAAAGATTACACTAGCATCTTGTAGTGTCTGAGACCATTTAGTTGTTGAAATAAGACAGCTCGTACACACTCTCTGAATTTATCACTTTGAAGTAAGCATTCTTCTCAGATAGTGAGGGCGTTGTCTGCTTGAGAACATCGTCCAAACAAAGAGATTACCTTGGCAGATCTGAAGTTCGCTGGTGTAAAAGTTTGTAAAAATTATCTTTGAGAAACGCAGGGAACAAAATACTGAAGGTGTCGCTATTGCTGGTCAGACTGTGTTAGAAATATATATGCTGTTGGTTTTCCAACTAAAAATTCATATGCCTCTCCTACTTTATGAGATACTTTCCTCTAAGATTCTTCATTAATAGCATGTAAATTGCAAGATCTTAGTAGTGATGCTATTCATGTTTTGGACATGCATTGGAAGTTATGGTAAACTTTCTTATAGAGGTGTGGGTGGGAGGGTAAGGACTGACATTAAGTTTGCTAAGACTTATTGTCAAATTGCCCTAATTGTCTAAATTGAAGTTGATTAGCTTTTTGCTTCTGATCTGCCTTTTTCTCAAACACTGCATCTTGCTGGGCACACATCTTCAAAATATAGGATTCAAGTCAGTAGCTTTTCTTAGGAGCCTTAGTTTTCTTCCAAAACCATAGTTCAGCGAATGAATTCTAGAAGTAAAGAAATACTGTACTTGCATTAAGGGTAAAACATTCTAGACCCTGAGCAGCATTGATTTTCGTCTTTCCCATCTGTTAGGCTGTCATAATGTTGAGTTTATCCATAGAAACTAGTTATCCCTCTTTGCCATTTGTAGCCACAAAAGCCTTTCTTTCTGATTTTTTTTTTTTTAATGGCTATGATGAAAAGCTTTTATGTCTAGTGAATGGGATCCATAAGATTGTCCAGTTTCCTTTTTATAGTTTAATGGTGCTGAAGAGACACCTTTACCTTTTATAGTTAAAGAGGGTGAACATCCTGGATTTTCCCCCCCTGTTTCTTAATGCGCAATGTGGAACAAAAATTGGTGACTGGAATCTCACTGATAAAGCAGACTCTTTTCCTTACAGTTTAATTTATTTGCTATTATACTGTTTCTTTTGAACTGAAAGTAGTGGAAACACTGAAGTTAAAAGTGTGTAAAGCAAGAGATTATTTCCCACCTATACGTGGACATTTTAATTAATATGTGCTTATGTAAGAAATGGCCATTGATTTGGAGGTTTATGTGTTCTTACAGAGCAGGGATGAGAATTCTTGTCTAATCAGTGTTTCTTGATTTGGAGTTTAGTTACCCAAATACAGTTGAAAGACTTCCATCTTTGCCCATGCTCCATGCCTGTAGTTCATATTTAGCAGTACAGAGCTTATCCATTACATTATGCTTTCATTTACTTTCCTAGATTTATATTTGTCCACTTTTCCAGTACTGTGGGAAAACCTTCTGTGCTACTTACCTTAAAAATTAGTGATTGTGGTTTTCATGAGAACTAACTTAGTTCTGGAATAACGTTTAGTTGGTTTTCTGGCTTTGTTAACTGGACAATAACAAGATACGATTATCAGTCCATACTTTGGAGAGTCTAGCATACAAAAGCCGGATACACAGACACAGAATTTCTCACCTTTAATGTTGATTTAGCCATATTTGTTTGTTTGCATGTTTGTTTTTTCAAGTAAGAGAGCAGACCATCTTTGTTGAGAGGTACTTTTATATCATATTAGGATTTCATCCATAGCTTTTCTGAAAATGTCTATTTTGAAATTTATAACACTTTAAAAGCAAAGAAGTTTGCTGTACAGTGCCTTGTGAAGTGAAAGCTAAGATTTTCACTTTGCTTTCTCAGTTGTTTACGATAAAAAAAGTTTATTTTGAATATGTGGGAAAATATTTTTTTTCTTATTCTGGTGGTTGAAGCAGTTTTGCTGATAGGGTTTAATTTTTTTTTCGAGATAAGTATAGTTTTTGTTGTCTGCAATTTGTGAGATTGATATTATGCAATAAGAGGATCTGATAAGTAAAATGAGAAGAAATTTTAGCTCTTGTTCGAATATTTATAAGTTCTTGAAGTGCATATTAAATAAAAGAAATAATTTACATTCTGTTCCTATGTGTAGATGCAGTATGCAACTCTTGTATTGAAATGGTCTTATATTAGTAGTCTCGCTTATGACAGAATTCTTCTTGAAATTTTAGCAGAATGCCTGAAAAAGTTGTTCCTGGAGAATAGGAGGGTAATGAACAACCATATGGGAAATAAGCAGGTAGCAGCCTTTTTTTATGTGGGAAGTTTTTAATTATTAAAAAAGTAGCATATCCTTTTAGGTTGGGCTTTTTTTTTAATTGCAAAACAATTGAGAAAAGTAAGTTGAAGTTTACAAGGAACAGTAATTGCATAAAGAAGTGCTTGCAAAAAATAGGCTTAATTAGGCAGTTAACTTAGAAGATCTTATTTTGCAAGTAAGAGATTTGTATGTGATATTTTGTTTACTTGTTTTGTTTTCCTACTAATTTATTGAAGCCTATTTTATGCCTAACTTGTCAAGTGCAAAAAAATGAGCATAAACCCTTGAGAATAATATTCTTCTACGTACATTTTGCAACACCCTGCAAAACAGGCTCTATCCCATGATACAAGGTGGGTGAATGATATTAATGGTATTTTGTAAGGATTAAAATGCAATGTCTGTTCTTCATACTATGAGATAAATAGAAAAACTTCCACTGGCTGACTTCAGTGATTTAGTGAATAGCTCTGCATTACAAAATCTATTTTTGAGCAATAAAGTGTTTTTTGATGTATACCAAGACCTGAAAGAACTGACTCAATTTTAATTTAGCTCCATATGCAAGTGAGTTACCTGGAACAGTAATCTTTCATAGTTTTATGCTCAATTTGAGACTTCATTATGTGTTCAACATACAAATGGTATTAGTAGACCAATATAGTAATCTATTAAGTATTGCATAAGTATTTAGGACCACAACTTTAGAAATACCTGTTTCTCAGATATACTTTTTCCTTTTCGAATTAAGTTATATCAATTATTATGTAGTAGAGTGAAGAAGCAGAATGCATGCGGGCTTTGAATTATAATATATTTTGGGCTTTTGAGTACTTACTGTGTGGTTATGAAATTCTTAGTTTTCTTCATTGTACTGTATATTGTAGGGAACTTAAAATCTATGTGGAATATTTTTCATTTAAAAAAAAATTCGTGTGTTTATTTTGTTGGCTTTTTTCTATATCATGTGTGACTTCTGAGACCTAAAAGTGGGAAGTAGAAATTTAAGTATATGGTGTGGTTTTGTTTGTTTGATTTTTTTTGCTGGTGTTTTGGTTTGTTTGTTTGTTTGTTTTTTAAAAAATATATGCTGTGGGGGATTTAAATTCATACTGTAATCTAGGAAGTGAGCTGTTAGGCAGAATCATTTTATGGGAAGCAGTATGGATGAAGAACAATATGCATTCTTCAGGAATTAAAAGTGAAGTATTCTGCAGGTCTGACTCAGAAGGGGAAGGTTCCTAGGATCTCTGCAAATGACGGAATAGGCAGAGATTGCCATTAAAAAAATAACATCCCCTTTTCTCTTAGCAAGCTGGTTTAAATGCCCTGGGATAAGCCATTTAGGGAGAGATTGATAGCAAGACCTGAGATGAAGTCTATAAAACCTTCATCCAGTAATTCTTAAAGAGGAACTGAATGTGGCACTGGTTGGAATTTGGCAAACCAATATACTGCTCTTCTCCTATTTCTTACCCCTTCCTGAAACAATTTTCATGCGATTATGAAGATAGACCAGACTGTAAAAGAGAACACGTTGATGTTAGGCAGGTATGTATCCTTTTACCTAGGTACTTGCAAATCTTGTCTTAGGAAAGTTTCGGTAGCAGTGTGTGTTTCTGGAAAGAGAAAATTTCCAGAACTTCAAATAGATATTAGATAGGTTCCCGCTGACATGGTTCTTTCCTATGATGTAGAATAGTGGCATAGTAGCGTAGATGGTGAGAAACCAAAGGTTTGCTATGTACTCCCTGTCTGACTCTTCATCTCAGAAAAATATCAGGAGAAAGCAGCAAGATGCCTAAAAGTGAGTACATACCTGGTGAGAAAAATGCATGTTGTTTCCAGAAAAAGCAGAAAAAAACAAAGATTAAAGGGAATAGGTACTTTTCATTTCCTCTTTTTTTAGCTTCATTTTCCTTTTTAGTTGTCTGAATACTCAAGGGGAGACATTAAATAAGCCTACAGCAAATCAAGGATCCTCAAAATCAGCCTCCCTGGAAAAATAAGCTGTAAATTAAGCATACTGATGAAAAATGTTGTGAAACATATCTTTAAAAGATGGTGCATGGACAAAGTGTTTCTGTAGATAATACAGAAGACAAGGCACAGAGCTTCAAGAAGTTGGGAATGTTAGATGCATACGGTTCAAGTTGGGCATATTTAAACTGCTCCAGAATCTAATACTATTCTGACATCTGTTTTTTTAGGAACATGCTCTGTTCCACAGTAGGGAGGTAAGCTGTAAAACCTTAAGGTCTGATCTTGCCAGTTAAATTCCAGTGGGGTAAGAACTAAAACTATTACTAGTGTCTCAAATGCGTGGGACCTTCTTATCTGAGTGAGACTCAGGCTTTTTTCTAAGCATTGAAGATCAAAATGGGAACTCTAAAGTTCATGTTAAAAGCAACTGCTGAAAAAGGCAACTGCTGAAGAATTTCCTGTGATCGTTAAGCTTCAAGGGTGCTCACCTGCCTGTTCCTATTTCTTTATTCCAAAGGGTATAGCTCTAGTTTATGCACAATGGTTTCAGTACATGACTTTTCTCTTTGGCTTGGCAGTTGATCAAAGAGAATTAGTGAAAATACTAGTTGTCATTTCACCATTGTTTTGTCAGAAAAGGGTTCAAGTAGACTTTTTTTGAGTGCTTTGATGAACAGAACATCTTTCTAGAAAAGGCATCTGAGGCAAATTTCTGTGTAGCATTAAATTGGGACATCATGGATTATCCTTAATATTAGAAAAATCTCTTAATTCTTTGATAGCCTGTCTTATATTTGGTTATTGTTTTGTGTAAGATGCTGTGAGGGCTCATCAAATCATAAGGGAGATTTTAGATATGAAATAGTAATCATTTTCAGTATTTCGTACCAGAACACTAGCAGCTTCCTCAATAATTTTAGCAAGTCTTCATATTCAGATTATTCCTAGTATCCATTTTCTGCACCAAACAAACACCTGCTAAAAATATTCTACCTGTATATCAGCCTCTGGAAAGTAATTTCAGCTGCGCATATGAAAAATATGCAGACAAAAACCACTTTAAAATGTGGTTCTCATTAGCATCTAGAAAGTATCTAACAATTAGGGCATGTTCAAGAGCTTCCTCTATGTTTAAGATATTGTGAAAACATCAGCCTGGAGCCATTTGAGGCAATAGCAAAATATATATTATAATTCATTCAAAACATAAATTTAAACTTAAACCCCTAGATGCTGACATTCCAACTAGCAGCCATTGCAGGAAAAAACAGGCAGATGCAGAAATTCTTTATATTTGGATAATTACATGCTCTTTCAATTCTGCAACAGTAAGTAGACAATTTCTAAAAACCACTTTTCTTTCGTGCTGTACCTACATAAGTCTTTTGACTGTAATTCAGTAAGTTAACTTACCTTTTGTAACCTCATTCAATTTAACTATGTTAAACTATATTTAACTATGTTAGCAAGTAGTGCAGCCTAAGAAGCAGATTTGTAGAGCAAGCCACTTAGTACTGGGGGCTCCACATCCACACTGTTCATGGTGTTTTGCTTCACGCTAGCTCAAAACTCGTGAAGTAAGTAACCTTTTAAGTGATGGTTGGAGCGCATTACGTGCACTTTTGGAGTACATCTTGTTTAGTTTTGTCAAAAATTAATTCAGCATTTGTGCTTTGATCCTTCTCTGCACTGTAAACCAAAGTATGGTGATTGGGGACCATCAGGAGATAGCTTGAAACCACACTCTTGAACCAAACAGAAACACTAATATAGGCACACTATTCACTATTTTTTGCCTCCACAGGATTGTGTGTGCCTCCTACAATTCTTCTGCATGCCAGAGAGGTCTTCCAGTGGGTAACACTGAGGAGACTTTCCTGACAGTGGAAAGTGTCCGGAAAGATACCAGCTCTTGGACTGTTCCTGGTCATTTTGTGAGGGTGATGTGGGTGAGGGCATATCCTTTGAATCTTTGAATACTCTGGAGAAAGTACCTAAAGAGGTGTGAGAAATGCCTTTTATTAACTAGCCTTGAAATTACTCTTAAGCTGGCCTAAAGTAAAATTCAGTAGTAAGTAAAAGTATTTCAAATGTCCAAAATAAGACACACAATTACAAATTTTTATTAAGGCTATACATGAAGAAATAGACAGAAAAAGCCTGTTTACACTAATACTTGAACAGGCCCTCCCTGTACTTGTCTGTTAGGAAAATTCATGCAGCATTTTGTCAGGGATTTTATCTTCCTGCATTCACTACATCTCAAGCTGTGTTATTCAGAGATAATTTTCTTCTGGCGTACCATGCAGTCTGCTGTAAATGGTCACCACTTTAGAGCCCAAGAGGACTCTGTCCAGGTTTAATCTTATGCCCCATGGAATTTTGGGCATGGTTCTGTCATTACTGCTGCTTGTTCTCTCCCATGCTGTGCTGGCGTAACCTGTTGTGTGGCCATGCAGGCAGGGAACTGAAACAGCTGAAACTTAACTTGCCAGAAAAAAGGGATCCTTTCCAGCTGAATCGGCTGTGTGATCTAGTTCAGCACTGAGCTCTGCAGACTTCTGCTCCAGTGGGTGAATGGTGAGCAAGGCTGGCAATTTTTTACCTATACTGTCAAGTTTTTTAGACTCTGTTCTTTCTTTACTACTCTTCTATCCTGCCATTTTTCACTCTGAAAACCAAATTTAACTGGCTAACCTAATGGAAAACTACTCTTCTTTTTGAGAGATTAGTATTCTGCAGTCTGAACAAATTAGATCAACTCAGTGAGGGACCTCAGGAGTGCCAGTATGAGGGAGGGGCTGAATTGCACAGGTGGGATAGGTAAGGGTAGGAGATGGGACTTCTACTTTCTGATCACAGCTCAAACAGATGTAACCATGGGTTCGTTTTGTGTAGTTCACTTGCATTAATTCAGAAGATAGTCTTGACACTCCTTTATCTAACTAAGTGTTGTCTCCTTTCTTGCAAGTGTTACTTTGTCAGGCCACGTATCCTCTCAGTGGTATTTGCTAGTTTGTCCTGATTGACAAGCAAAGACACTGCCTCCACTGAGTAACAAGCAGGAAAAAACGTAGTGAAGGGTGGGAAGGATTTGCTCGTTATAGGAAATTATTTTGAGGAGTGGGTAAGTCAAGATATATTTTCCCATTTTGTAGGTAAACTTCTTTGATTCATGTGAGTAGTAGCTAGGTGAGTATGAAGGTCATGCTAGGCATTTGTGCTTCATGGAGAGCTGAGCATTTGGTAATTTGCATATGTTAGGTAAGTAGAAAAACTGAACATTAGACTTCTGCAGTGTTAAATTTGGGAAAAGATGAACAGTGTGTTATGCATTTGCAGGCAAGTAGGGTCTCTTTTTATTAATGTGTTAATTCTTAATAGTCAAAACTTCTAACATTTAGTTTTTGTAACATATTATCTTGACTATAGTATGCCTGACAGAACTAATTTGAAGACTATATACATATTATTTATATATACACACAGAAACATTTGTTATAGAAAATAATAATTAAAAATATACATATATGACAAATTATTCATTTCTACTAGATCCCAATTGCCTTCTGCTTGAGGGACTTCTTTGGCACCATTCAATCTGTCATCTTACTTGTACTTGGTATAGTTTTTCTAAGCATATCTTTACCAGTCAAATTAGCTAATATGCTAACTTTGAGGATGCTAACCTGATATGTACTAAATGGCAGTTGATATGCTGTTGATTTATTTGTCTTTTGTTGGACACCTGTCTGTATACCAACTATTTAAAGCATCTGCATGCAAGATCATTTCCTAATTTCACTTTTGTCCTGCATACCTTCTTCTTGCTGACCTGAACAGAATCATTACCTTTCTCTTGAGTGGACTGTCATCCAGTGATGGAGGTAACTGGAACAACCAGTCACAGGCATCAGCTAGTTGGGTAAGTCAGGCTTTGGGATTCTTGATATTTCCTTAAAAAGGGGGAGGGATTGGGATGAAGAAGGAGCACAGATAGTTTAGTTATATAATTGTGATCAGGGGACCGCCTTATTTCAGTGAAATTCAGAAGCCTGCTGGACCTTACATTTGTCCAATATTGGATATTTCCATGGTCTCCAAGGCTACTGATTATGTATTGACCATGGTTTTTGCATCCAAATGCAGTGCTTGGAGATAACGGTAGCCAGCTAAACTGAGTTTTGTAAGTTGCAGTGTAAGTAGCATCTTCAGTATTAAGATACATTTACAGTGGAAGTGGGATTTTAAATTAGCAGAAAATACCGAAATGCTGTAGTCACTGAAGAAGCAATCCTAACTTTATAAAACACTCTTTCTAGAGGAAAAAGTTAAAGATTAATAATAAAAATGGAACTTTATGGGACGTGGGAGAAAAAGAAAGTATAGAGGAGACTGATAGCCACATTATATAAATCAAAACCATATCATAAAGTATAGCTTCTAGCAAAGAATCTAGAGACTAAGGTTATAGAAATGAGGCGTAAAGACTGTTAGTGGAAAGCAGACTAGCTAAGCAGGGCCAAAGATTTCTGTGCGTAATGATTATGCCTGTGTAGGTATCTTCAAGCATCCCATTCACTAGAAAAGTTTAACACATCGTTTAACAAGGGCAAAATTAAAAAATTGCTTTTATAAAAGGAATAGAGAAATAAACCAAATATACCAAATGCTTGTAATCTCAATAGTCTCTCCTTAAAAATCCCTTACTGAGCCTTACTCAAAGTTGACAAGTATCAAATCTTTTAGCAATTCTTTATAATAAATTCATCTTTTAGTCCATTTTATTAATGATTAAATTAATCCCACCTAGAGAAGTAATCCTGTCCATGAGCTCTCATTTATTGTAGCAAAATTGTTCATATATATGGTGAACGAAATGTGAACTGATCTAGATGATAGTATTTTGCCAAGATAGTTTACAATCTGTTTTTCTTGGTTTACTATGAGTAAATGCTTGTGCTCACACAGTAGAGATGGGAACAAGTTACTGCCAGTAGAAGGAAGGTGGGGTTTTTTCATTTAGTAATAATGCATGAGAAAATCTGGTCTTTGGTCAAGGCTTTAGTGCCCCATGTTCTTAGGGAATATACTGTTGTCAGGCCCTCAAAACTTGTGTTATTACTGCAGTGCACTTTTATCAAACTTCATTTGGAAAAATCAGAAGATACACCCTTTTAAAAAAACTGAATGGGTATCATCACATCTGGTATACTTGTGCACCACCTGTTGTCCACTGATTGCAGTTTGAGAGTTGGTGACCTGAGGATACATACAGCAATCCAAAACTCAATTGCCTTCCATTCACTTAATCATGCTCACAGAAGCATATGCTGTTTGTTTGTGGGATATTTCTCTTTTTCTGGGATACTAAATGATTGGCTTACTGGTTTTGAAATGACTGTGCTAGTTCTGGTGACGTCCAGTTGATCTGTGAATCTGCTCCTACTTTACTAATGTCTTGTCGTCTTTCAGGAGAATGTTAGATTCAGTTTATTTTTATTACTTTTCTTTATTTTCTATTGGGTGTTTGGTGAGTTTCAGAATTTGATTATGGCTCCTATTGCAACTGATATAAAAAAGAAACGTTTTGAAAAAAGGAGGGGGGGAGAAATACTCTCAAGATTTTCAGCAGTTCCTCTTTCCCTTCACCTCCTCACCATTAAGCAAAATGATTGAGCACACTACTTTCTTAATGTTTGCAAGAGAATAAAGCATTAAAAAAAGCAACTTAGCTCTTCTTTTAAAAACAATGGAACATAAAGTAAGGCCAACAGATTCCTTTGCTGTAATCTTCTTCCATGTCTGACTTTGCATTTAGTTTAAATTGTGCTGGCTAAATACTGGAAATGGCTTTTCAGTGCTTTTCTGCTATTTTTGTATTGAAAATAGTTTTCAGCTACTGTTATTTCTGGTTTTGTGTAAGTCTTGTTCCTTGTGAATTGACAAAGGCATTCTTCCTTTGGGACTGACGATAATATCTTTTGTTGCCTGTAACGTGACAAGTTATACTGAAATCTTTCTTAGCAGTGTTGTTTACTTATTAATTTTTTTTTTTCCTTTGGGTGTATGTGCCTTGATGCAGAGTTGGTTGATCAAATATATCATATATATTATTCAGATTATTTTTGGTGTTAAGTGAAAAAGTTGCAAGTGAATGCAACTAAACTGTTGCATCACTTAGAGAATTTCTACTAAATGTCAAGTGCTCATTTTCTTGGAACTTTTTTGTTTGGAACTGCGTTGAGTTGATGTCTCCTGGAATCTTAGGATTTCATTATCAAGTCAATACTCATAATTACCTTTGTTTTCTCATCTCTTTTTAAACCTGGCAGATGGCAAGGCATCTCTTCCACTTTGCCTCGCATTCCAGAATGACTTCTCAGGCAACTTGATGAAATACTTTTATTTCCCCCACTCCATCTTTCCTTTCTTAGTATAGCTCTGAGAAGAATGTGTTTTCCATATACAACTGCTTGAAACGTTATCATTTTTCACAATGGTGTTAATGTTGATTCTTTCAGGACTTCATTTTTTTCCCTTCATTTCTTTCATTTTGCAGCCAGTGAACATTCAAGTAGTCTGTTGTTCAGGAGGGTATATCTGGAGTACGTAGTGCTTTAATTCAGTACAAAGGAAGTCATTGAAAAAAATCACTGAAGGTGATTGTGGTGGGTTGACCCTGTCCAGCAGCTAAGCCCCCACCCAGACACTTGCTCACTGCCCCCAAGCGGGATGAAGGAGAGAATCAGAAAGGCTAAAGCGAGAAAACTCATGGGTTGAGATAAAAGACAGTTTTATAAGTGAAACACAGCTGTGTGTGCCTTACTGAGGTGAAGGTAGACCATATCCACTGCTCTCCCCTTACCAAGCCAGTCATTTCCTTGTAGAAAGTAGATTTTGTTAGGCTGGGCTCTGTGTTCTGCTGCAACTTTTTTATCTACCTATTAGTCAGACAGGTAGAAGAGTCTAGTTTGCCTTTGTATGGGGCCTTCTGCCAGACAAAAAGTGCCTATAAGAAATTTTATAGCTTGGTCCACTAATCTATCTGCCCTCTTTCTTCAGAAATACAGGTATTTTATAGATCAGTGCAAGGAAGCAATGTTGCACTGTATGACTTTACCATAGATTTTGGTACACAAACTGTAGGATGAGGAAAGACTTACTGTCTGTTTACATTGTTAGCTAATTGTTTTCCTACAATTGGTGAATAGTGTTTTTACTTCTCACATGTGTTAGCTTTTTCTAGAGGTTTAGGAGCCTCTGGAGATTCATCTCCTTTTCTTGTCCTTTCAATGGAATCAGAAATGGAAATTTGGCTTCCATACTTTCAAGGAGTTTCCTTCATAGGAAAAAAAAAGTATATATTTTAACTGTGCTAGGTCCATTTAAGTCGATGTAATACATCTGTAATGTTCCTCTGGGCTGTTACACAGCTATCTAATGTCAATTACTGTGCATTGATGATGCATCTGAAGACACAGACTGGGTTTTTAACCATGTTATGTGAATGTAATTGAAGAAAATCCTTTTACTGGGTGCCCAGATGAGATCATTTGAGTAAAGACGTGGTTTAAAGATGTATAAAGCTCACAATACTGCACAGCTTGTCACTGTTCTCCGATTTATTCTGTATTTTATGTAATTTCAGATATTGGGTTGTGACTGATAGATAGGATTGCTTGCTGTGTAAATCTGTATGAAGTTCTTTTTGTCAGTGTACATTTTTTTTTAATTTATACATTTTGCAGATTTATTTTATGTAAGTACTTTGCAAATTCTCAGGTAAAAAGGAAGTCTTGAAACTTATGTACCAGATAGGCTACATGCTAAAAAAAATGGGTTTTTTTTTAAGTCTCTGAGGACAAGAACCATATTAAACTGCTACGTGAGGTTCTTGAATAAACTTGGATTCTTGTATTATCTTGGATTCACTATTGTAATTAGCTTTGGCTACTCCAGCCTGACTTTTAAAGTATGGCTTACTAGTAAAACACACTTGTTGGTTATTTAAGACTTACTTATAGAACTATTATAATGTAATAATAGGCAGGGACTGGGAGAATGAAGAACCGCCCACTGTAGGAGAAGATCAGGTTAGAGAATATCTAAGGAACCTGAAGTCCATGGGACCTGATGAGATGCATCCACTGGTCCTGAAGGAAGTGGTGGATGAAGTTGCTAATCCACTACCCATCATATTTGAGAACTCATGGCAGTGTGGTGAAGTTGCCACTGACTGGAAAAGGGGAAACATAACCCCATTTTTAAAAAAGGGAAGAAAGGAAGACCTAGGGAACTATAGACTGGACAGTTTTACCTCTGTGCCCAGCAAGATCATGGAGCAGATCCTCCTGGAAACTATGTTCAGGCACATGGAAAATAAGGAGGTGACTGGTGACAGCCAACATGGCTTCACTAAGGGCAAATCGTGCCTGACAAATTTGGTGGCATTCTACGACAGGGTTACAGTGTTGGTGGATAAGGGAAGAGCAGCTGACGTCATCTACCTGGACTTGTGCAAAGCATTTGACACTGTCCTGCATGACATCCTTGTCTCTAAATTGGAGAGACATGGAATTACCAAATGGACCACTCAGTGGATAAGGAATTGGCTGGATGGTCGCACTCAAAGAGTTGTGGTCAACAGCTCAATGTCCAAGTGGAGAACAGTGACGAGTGGTGTTCCTCAGGGGTCGGTATTGGGACCAGCATTGTTTAACATCTTTGTCGGCGGCATGGACAGTGGGATCGAGAGCACCCTCAGCAAGTTCACCAACGACACCGATCTATATGTGGTACAGTTGACACGCTGGAGGGAAGGGATGCCATCCAGAGGGACTTGGACAGGCTTGAGAGGTGGGCCCGTGCGAACCACATGAAGTTCAACAAGGCCAAGTGCAAGGTCCTGCACATGGGTTGGCGCAATTCCAAGCACAACTAACAGGTTGAGCAGAGAATGGATTGAAAGCAGCCCTGAGGAGAAGGACTTGGGGATGTTGGTTGATGAGAAGCTCAACATGAGCTGGCAATGTGTGCTAGGAGCCCAGAAAGCCAACTGTATCCTGGGCCGCATCAAAAGAGGCGTGACGAGCAGGTCGAGGGAGGTGATTCTGCCCCTCTACTCCACTCTCATGAGACCCCACCTGGAGTACTGCATCCAGTTCTGGGGGCCCCAACATAAGAAGGACACTAAGATGTTGGAGTGAGTCCAGAGGAGGGCCATGAAGATGATCAGAGGGCTGGAACACCTCTTCTACGAAGACAGGCTGAGAGAGTTGGGGTTGTTCAGCCTGGAGAAGAGAAGGCTCCAGGGAGACCTTATAGCAGCCTTCCAGTACCTAAAGGGGGCCTACAGGAAAGCTGGAGAGGGACTGTTTACAAGGGCAAGTAGTGACAGGACAAGGGGTAATGGCCTTAAGCTGAAGGAGGGTCGATTTATATTAGATATTAGGAAGAAATTCTTTACTGTGAGAGTGGTGAGGCACTGGAACAGGTTGCCCAGAGAGGTTGTGGATGCCCCATCCCTGGAAGTGTTCAAGGCCAGGTTGGATGGGGCTTTGGGCAACGTGGTCTAGTGGAGGGTGTCCCTGCCTGCAGCAGGGAGGTTGGAACTAGATGGTCTTTAAGGTCCTTTCCAACCCAAACCATTCTGTGATTCTAATAGGCCACAGTCAATTTGAGTATTAAATGAGATAACCTTTATTAAATATTTATATAATAGTCCCTGCATCAGGGGACTACAGGTCATTTTTCATAAAATTTAGCAGTTGAGAGGTGCTCTTAGAACACATATAATAATTTTATTTCACTTCATATTTTCTCTGTTGAAAGAAAGTGTTATTTTAGGATTTTTCTGTGCTTGAATATTGTTTCTTACTAAGCTTTTTCACATTAAGTGTCCAGGATGAGATGTCTTGAAAGTATTACATGGACACAGCTTTGTCCTTGGTCTCATTCTCTTTGGTTCCTTAGTTTTTTAATGGAATACGTTAGTATAGAATTTGTTAGTTAAATAGCTAAAATTCTTTAGAAATATTTTGTCTATTCTGTAGCAAACAAAGGTCTGCATCAATTCACCAGTCTTTTCAAATTAGCTAATTCAGAGAAGTACAATTCTTTATATTAGATGTATGTAATGTATGTTTTTATTGTATACTTTGCTCTGAGTCAAGAGGTTTTTTATTTTCCTCATGGTCTGTCATGATCAGCATCACCAAAGTTTTACCTTTCTGGCTGAGGGCTAAAGTGCAGTCACTAAACTAAAGGACAGACTTGCAGTAGAAAAAGATTCTGAGTAATAACTATATATTTCTTTAATTATTAAAGTTTGCAAACCTCTTAATTTACTGAGACACTGCTAATCCACTGGAAATGACATACATGGAGTGATATATTTTGCCTTTCTCTTACATCTGAGCTTTTACTTCTGACTGCATCCCTCCTTGCTCCAGGGAATGAGAGATGAGAAGATGAAGATGCAAAGCACCATTAGTAGTCTTAACTTAATGTGGTATTCAAAGTCATATAATATTTTCTAAAAGAATGAAAAAATACTTCACAGTTAATTTAGCATGTTGGTCAACCTATGTCAACATTACCTTTCTTGTGTATTTTAACTGTGGCTTGAAGATTTTTGGATGAAGGGGAAAAAATAGTACATGATCCAAAAGATGCAAGTTGCTTAAAAAAAAAAAAACAGCTGCAGTTGACACAAGAAGAAGGTTAGTGTTAACATACAATGTGATGATGGATGTCGGAGGCAGAAGAAGGTATTGAGTCATTGTTTTAAACTTGTGAGGTGGATTTACTAGAGTTTGTGTGCTCCAGAGAGCAGAGAATATTCTGTTGATCCAGTTCTGCAAATACTCATTTGGGGATATTATGGTTGCTCCAGTGAATGCTGCATTAAAAGTAGAAGAAGCTTTAAATATTCTTTAAAATAGAATGCATTGCCTTTATTCTCTCTGTGGAACAATTCTATTAAGAGCTACATCCCTAGCCATACACTTCTGGAACTAAAAAAGCTTCATGGCTGAAGAGGTGCCCAAATTCTAAGATGTCTTGTATTTCTGAAGAGAGATATAAATAGTGAATCAAACAAGTTCTCTGTAACACTTCAAAGGCTGAATCCAAAAAGAGACATACATGTGGTGATGCTTCAGTATCTTAAAATTAGCAGTTTGGACCATGCAATGAGAGGGAAGAAAACAGGGTTTAAATCTTTGTGTTTTGACCAATTGTTGCATTTTGTTTACTGTTAGAGGGCAAGTAACAGAATAGAAATAGTCCATGGAACAGGGACTAGAATCTGGGCCTTCTGTCCCAGTTGAGTGCCCCAGCTATGAGGCTGCAGTGTGGTCCTTGTTGCTGATTATCTGGATGCCATAGCATTTTAATTCTTAGCTGGGTAGTTACCTAGCTTTAGCAGATAAGAGGCTTGTCACCATCCAGCCTTTTAGTTTCTTAATTAAAGCACTCTTCTGGGAAATAAATGAGTGCTTGAATCCCCATGGGCTAACAGGGAATTAAACTCGACTTCCTTGCCTTTGTGGTAATTGCCGTAATCCAGTACGGATCTACAGGAGAAGTTCTGGGTTGGTAGTCCCAAGCTATTTGTAGACTCTTGTACAGCAGCACCCTGCAGTGCTCTTACACAGCATCTACCACCGTCCTTTCACAGGGTGTGTGTGTGCTGCCTCAGGTGTAACCTCTGTGTTACCTTGTGTAGGAGCCTCTTAACATACATTGAGGTAGAGCTTTAGTCTTCTATAAAGCTTCCACCAGAAAATTTAAATGATTATATTATCTCTGTTTCTAAGGAAATAGTGTGGTATTTGTTGGATTGCTTTGTATAGGACTTGAGGGCCTAAATTTTACTTGTACGCAAAAATGCATTTATTACATGCTACCATGGATTCAGAAGCCATGCAGATGGGGAATGGTTATGAAGTATTTGAATACTCTTAACAGCAGGAGCACTGTTTTTTGTTGAAATTTTGTTGAATGAAAATATCTTTATTCAGAAATTTCTGGGATCACCCAGCCTGGAAGTTTTATTAGTATACCTGAAGAAGTAAAGTTGCTGGACAATCAGGTTTTCCTTTCAGTTGTTCAAGTTAAATAATAACAAATGTTTTTTGAAAGAAAAGAAAAATAACTCTGTTTTACTTAGGAAGGTTTTGCTTCCATGGTTTCTTTGAGGTAGTCTTGTTCCATATCTTCCCATAACAAAAAATATTTGTGTAGGCTTTAAGAAGATTCTAACAAGCAAGAAAAAATT
Organism: Grus americana; assembly: GCF_028858705.1. Classification (NCBI taxonomy): domain Eukaryota; kingdom Metazoa; phylum Chordata; class Aves; order Gruiformes; family Gruidae; genus Grus; species Grus americana. The sequence goes on along the minus strand of NC_072856.1, from coordinate 34,596,528 downwards.
TTGGGGGAGCTCTCTGTAGCCTTCTTCCCCAAACCTTTACATGCCATATAATTAAAAAAAGAATAAAGAAATAAAATATGAAGTCTGTTCTCCTCATCTCAGTTTTTCACTTTACTTGATAAATAAATCCTTGGTGTAGTTCACTGTATTCTTTAATTAGTTACACTCACTATTTTTGCAATTATCATTTTGTGCCTTAATTTTTTTGGTAGTGGTGCTTCTGTGCAAAATTGAAATTGAAGTTACTCAAAGTGATTGGTGTCAGGTTTTTTTTTGTTTCTTCTTGAAAAAAACACACTCTCTTTGCTGGATTTCTTTTAATCTGATAAGGAAAACAATCCTGAAAAACATAAGCAGTGCTGATATGACCTTGACCATATCATAGCTAGCAGGTGCCGTTAGAATAAGACGGTACTGCATCATAATTTCCTGATGAGTTACAGCATCATGATGGCATGTGCTCCCACTCAGAATCTATTTTAAGAAAAGTCAGAAGCACTTTCTTATAATTAATCTTGTGCTCAAAAATACTGGATTAGAGTGAAGAAAGTCTACAAAGTAATGACGTTCTGGAGATCAAAAGAGAACTAATGGAAAAGTAATTGTTTTATCTGTATAGTAAAAAAAAAACCAGCAGAAAAAAAAGAAAACACCATAATCTCTGTTTTTCGTATTTGTCTATGCATCTGTCCATATAACAGATTCATACAACAGAAGAAATACTAAAGACTTCCTCAAAGAAGCATGTGGCCCACCTTGTTAGGCAGAACTGTCAAAGATATTTTAAGTTTAACGCTGTAATGGCTGTTAGAAATTGCAGCGTGTGTTTTGGAAATTGATGATCAAATCTTCTGAATAGTGAAGCATCTGATGCCTTTGCTAAAGGTTCCTATTTTGACACTTGTTTCAGTTTGTCAGGAAAATGTAGTTTATTTCAGGCTCAATGATGGTAAGGGATGAGTCTTAAGATGAGAACTCTTCAGTATGCTGCAAATACCAACCTACTCTGGACAACTCTGTATTTTCCCAGAATGTAAGGGTCCTGAAAGCGTTTGAGGATACTTCATACAATTAATATTTGTTGACTTGACCTTAATAAGGTGAGTACAGGTTTTTATAAACCTGTAAGTTCAGATTAGCTGTATTTTAACTCAAGATATAAAACACTCAGCTACATACAGTGTAAATTATATGAGTGTGGAAAACCTTTTGTTATAGCTTTATATTGCTCTTAGAAAACTGGACAGCTGTGTACTACCATAATACAGATTAGTACTAATACAAGAAGAAAAGCCTAGTACTAAGCCAAATATTTTAAGTTATGAGCCATAACATTTTGTGGTGGACTAGAGTATTTTTACCTTCTTTCTGTGCTGCTTTCCTACAAGCTTCCCGTTCTCTGAATATAACTTATTCCAGTGTGCTATTAACATATCACCATTTCCTGAATGGCCTGCGGGAATAATCAGCATTTGGGAAATGGAGCATGGCGGGGGGATTGACTTCACCTAGCTTGCTTAGCTTTACATTAATAAAGCATAGGTAAGAAATCTTAAGATTTCTGCAGTTTTCTGTTACAGAATTAGGACACTGTATTTAATGAATGGGTGCAGCGAATATAGGTGTAGCTAGAATTGCATGAATAGATAATTTGCTATGATAAGTTTAAAAGGCTGTTACCCCAAAGTATCAGAGTCTTCCAGCCTTTGACATATGAAAATAACTGATTTTGAGAAACACTGAAACTTCCTAAAGAAATTTGACCTATAAAGCAGTGTTATGTTTTTTAAGGTTTAATTAATGGAGATCTGCTGTGGGTAAAACTGAGGTCTTTCTCCAGTTGGAAGCTGATATACCAGTTTTGCAAAGCATTCTGTTCTGTGCATGAAGATCATAAAATAATACTATCATCACTCTGTAAGTACTGGAATTCTACATTTTACAGAGAAGGAATATTTTCTGGCTTGGCATGTTCAGAATAATCCTGGTTGAGGTAGCTTACTGATTCAAATCCAATCAAGGAATTAAAAATTACTCAGATGCAGTTTCTCATGGGTCTCCAACTAGTATGGTGTTTTGGTCACGTTTATTTTTTGTGACCAGATAGTCTACAGGGTAATTCTTGGGTTTCTGTTGAAAGATGGAATGTACACAGAATATTCACTTAACAGGGGAGAAAACAAAAAGAAAAAGCATGAGGAGAAACATTTCTTTCATGACTGACAGAGAATTTCATGTGAGCTGAACACAAATGAAAGCATATTTGAGATTATATTTTTGAAGATATACTATAAGTGAAATAACTTGCTTTCCTTAATGTGCTCAATGTTGGTTTTTGTTCTGTTAAGCAGTTAATCCATTAGGGTTTACCTGACTGATGGAAGTGTCATTGTTTTGGTCTTCAGTACCAGTGTAGCTGGAGGAACTTTGCTTGTTTACTGATTCTGTGTGTGGGGCTACACTTCTGAAGCTCAGTTTCAGACAAATCTGAGCGTTGTGTGATGGACTGTAGTGTGAAATGGGACCTGTCTGAACTAGTGAACCCTTATGAGGTCAACTTGTTAACCTGTGCCTGCTGAATTGGTTGCCTGAAACATGAGCGAACAGTAATGTTTGCCTGATTCCATGGCATCTCAGTCAAGCCATGCCCTGTTTAGTCCACTTTATTTCAGAATTTTTTATTTTCTTCTGTGTTTCTGAATTTGTTTTGTAGTGGTTATATTACTGTCAATTTTTTGCAAGTGCAGTGTGTAGAAAGTTATTTAATCTTTTTTTGAAGTTAACTATTTCTTTAGGAGATGTAAAGCTTAAAAAATCCTGGAGGTGAATTGGACATTACATTAATGTTTTTTTAGTTTCAGTCAGTTAAAATGTGTGCTATTGGCGTTAGAAATCACATAGTGCAATATTCCAGAACTGTTTCATTTTTAATTAAAGGCATTTATAATTTGTTTAGAAAAATGTTCTAATATGTTTTTTGAAATTGCTCAGCTAAATCAGAAATGCTAAATCAGCTGTGTTGTGATTACAGTATAGGCTACTTTGCCGATATGTCTGAAGAAAAGTATAACTCAACGACAGGTTTGTATAATAAGTTAACATATCTCCATAGGTATGTTAAGGGTTTTTTTATGAAATGTTTTGCTTAATTTCTAGCTTTTGAGACTTGGAATACTGGGAATTCAGTCTTGATAATGTAATTTATCAGCATTTTCTGTAGTCTGCTTGGTTTTTTATGAAGTTTTTCTTCAGAATTAATAAAATCACTTGAAGTTCTCTATTGTAAAGTAATAAAAGAAGGATCTGTTCTCTTTGAAGAGAAAGTGGATTGATAAAAAGCAAATAACTGTGCCACAATTGCCTGGCTGGCATAGCTGTACTTGCAGAGCCCATACTGGAGATGTGGAGAGTCCCAAAAGGAGGTTTCTACTTGCACAGCTGTGTGAAGCCTCCTGAAATGACATGGGGACAAAGGTTTGCATTTGTCTGTATCCACTCCTAGTTTTTTCATAGGTTATGTATGGTTTTTGGAAGGAAAATTTTCTCTCTGCTTCTCTTCCTTTCACTTGACATAAAGCCTCAGTTTTCTGAAAGTCAGATACTCTTTAAACTGATTTAAAAAAACAATGTTTGTTCTTAGAATGTGTTTGAAACATTGAGGAACAAATGTTTATCGTATGAAGAGGTGTTTGTATTTGCAATTCTAAATGACTTTTCTTCTTTTTATTCTTTTTAAGGAGTTGTTCTTCTAGCACAAGATTTTGTGAGATTAAGAAATTTTAAATTAAATTAGCAGTATCTTTTTTAGGTTGGTTCAGCTCCTTAATGAGCCTATGCGAGGAGTTGGGAGGTTCTTTTATTTCAGTCATACAACTCCCAGACTTGGCTTTGTTCGTGTTATATACTGCAAAGGTTAGCGTACTGGCCTTATGTTATGAGAATTTCTCATGTACTAATGTATTTTGAATCCATTATATTTTTGTTTGAAAAATACAATTGCTTAACAGGGGAGAAAAATCAGTGTGGTGGGGTTTTTCTGTTTTGTGGTTGGTTGGTTGATCAATTATTATTTTTTATTTATATATTTTAACAGTATGTATCTTCTGGATTTGGACTCACTTGAGTGATTAAAATGCAAATATTGGCTCATCAAGTTGTATGAAGAACATGAGTGTCTTCTAGCATCATATTTCTGTACTAATCAAACGGTGATAAGTCAATGCTGTTATATTTTCAGTTTTTTTAATGTGAAAGAGAATATTTACTTCTGCAAGTCTCACTTTTCATTTGAAAAGAATTTGAGCATGCATTTCAACTTGCTAGTTCAATTTCCACAAATAGGACGAATTTCCTGTTTTCCAGTCTGCCATTTGTAAAGTGTATAATATAAGTAATCTTCTCATTTGGTGGTCCTGGTGTGATTTAACATGCATGTGACACATTTTCTATTTCTCTACTTAGACTAGAAAAATAAAACTAATATCTAGGAGTGGGGAACATTTATTTTTTCCAGTCTTTCTCTGTGTTCAGTAGGAAAATGTAATTACCATACTGTCTCAGACTGGAATCCGTATGGTGTAATATCACGTTGTAATAGGCATTAGGGTTAGTTAGTTAGTATTTTTATTTTTCCCTTTCTTGCATGCCAGTTTAACTTCTTATTGAAACACAAACAAGATGTTTTTCAGGAATTTTATTCCAATCCAGTAGTTCTGTTATTGCCCTTATTTTGATGTTTCTTGATCACCTTTAATTAGAAAATACCACATAAGTGATGTTTGTAAAGAAACCTGAAATAGTATTTACTCGTTTTTTCTCTATACGGTTTAACTTGGAAGTTATTATGAAATCCCGCAGCGTGTATATTATATACAAACTTCAACAAACAGGTTGTTTCTGTTATGTGTGGTATTGCTTTGAAAGTTTTTGTTCTGAGAAAACTGCACAAATATTTATGGATTAGAGTTTTACACTAAGATTTAGATGTTGCATTTGTAGTTCAATTTAATTAACACTTTTATGACCATCATTTCATTTTCTGGTGTTTCAAAGGTAATGTTTTGATCAATTAGGAGGCCTCAAATGTATATATTTATATGTGTTTTTAAAAAACAAAATCTTGCTATGTGTCTACTTAGTAGCATGTCTTCCCTTTTTCAGTTTGTGTTTCCTATGGCAGAGACTCTTATCCAGTCAGGAACTGTCTCCTTATTTTTGAGCTTTTTGATTATTTTCAGTCAAATTTGATAGAGGGATAACAGTATTCAAAATCTGCTTGATAGAAGAAAGGCTTATGTGTGAGTTTATCCCTTCTCAGGCAGCAGCCAGTTCCACTAAAGGTATCTGGAAATGAAACTTTATTAGTTCCATTACTCATGGAAATTCTATTTAGTGAATGAACAGAACTGAACGTAGAAACACAGATGATTCAAATACATATTTTTTTGTGTGTCTTCTTTTCTTTGTTGCTTCTCATTAGGACATCATGTAAAGTATATAAATATTTTTTTAATATAATTTACATGTTGACAGTGACCACTACAAAACGTTTCAAAGTTACTGGCAGTTCACCTCCAGGGAAAGTATTCTTCTGAGGTACAGTAAATTGGTGCAGGGTGTAAGTGTGCGCAATATTTGATATAGTTTTGCTCACTTTATTCATAGGAATGGCTTGCCCCTTTCAGTCTTACTGAGCTCTTGATCTCTGTGGCACATTCTGTCAATGGCTTTTTTGGAACCAGACATTGAGTTGCAGGACACTATGCTGTCAAAAGATATGTAACCGAGACTGTGAATGTGTGTCATCAGTTTGCAATATAGAATGAGAAATGAAAATGGGTTGTAAATGAAGAGACATTACACCATGAAGCAAGAGGCAACCAGATCTCAGTACAAGTGGTGAGATTTAACTTTTTTTTTTTTTAAAAAGGTTCCTATTAAAAATTTAATTCAGTGCTCAAGTGTAAGACAGCTGAAAGTAAGCAGTTAACTTTTTTCTCCAAAACTAAATGTCAGGTTTGATCTATGGTTTTGCAGTAAAGGCTTATAAACCACACTCTGGGATTGCATACTCTTATTATTTTAAGGAAATTTAATGAGCAAATACAGGACTATACTCTGTGTGCTCCAGCTGTTGTCTCTCCTTACACAATTAATTATTCATGAGTTTTTCTTGAAGTTGCCTAAATATGGAACTGACAGTTTTTCCCTCCCAATATGTTGTACTTTAAAAACTTAAAGACAAAATAGTGACTGAAGGTTTGTCTGACTTTCTTAATTTACTGTTCTTGTTACTATGACAAACATGTAGATTTTAATTTTGTAATGAACACTCTCAAAATTTATTTGCCATACAATGTCCATGATCAAAAATTAGGTAGAGACTGAATGGCAGCTGGCAGGTGTCAAAGAGCTGCTTATTCTGCAATTCATAATGTCATATTCTCTGTAGATGATGATCTAAAAAACTCCTTTGTATTCTAAAAAGTGTTAAAGAAGTTTCATAACATTAAACATGAGTGATAACATTTTCTACTTTATTCAATTTATATCATCATCAGGCTTTTATTTTGCTTCTTTCTTACCTTACTGTAATACCTTCTCCCAATCACTCCCATGCTCAAATCCATTATTCTCTCCCTCACCCAACCTCAGCAGTAACATGCTGTTTCACTCACATCCTCTTCCTCACTCACTGCAATTACTCCTGGGGCAAAAATGCAGAAAAAGCAGTTTGTAAAAGGAAATTGGATTACTCCCATGCAATCCGAGTTAAGATTACATCAGTGCAGAATGCAAAGTCCAAAATTCTAGATGCTATAGTGAGTGCTTCTAGGAAAAAGTAGTTTGACAAACTGTAGGAGGAGAAACAACTTGTCACTTAGGATCTGCTTACTACAGAAGATGCACTCTGTAATTTTTACCATAGTGTAGTCAAGTTCAGCTTGCATAAAAGGGGAAAAAACAAAAAAAAATCAGAGCAAGAATATATAAAAGTGAGGCAACTAGGTAAAGGAATGTCAGAAAGAGCAGCTGAATGGTTTGTGATGCTCTGCAATCTGTTTAAAGTCATTGTATTAGACTCAACTGGAACGTGCTGTGAATGAAAAAGCTTCAATTAGCTGACCTTTAGCTACTTCGAATGGTGCAGTGTATTAGTCTCAGTTTTATCTAGATCAGAAGACTGTTGCAGTGCCTTGCACCTTCCATTCAGCCTGTGTACCTCTATTTCCATTCTGTGGAAACCAAGCTGTGAAGGTGTGGAGTGACCCTGTGCTTCCCCCACTATGGAACTAGTAAGTAGCCATTATACGAGCCATTTCGAAGAACTACAAAGTACTCCTCTGTTTCCCCAGGTTTTGATACAGTATCAGAAGACCAAAAAATAAATGCTGACATGTTGAAACTTCAGGAGAAAGGAAGTTATTAGTCATAACGAAATGTAGTACAGAAGGGGGAGACAGATCAGAGATGCTGTCAAGTTAAATGCAAAACTAAATAAGGCAAGCCCAAACCACACTGTTTTGGTATTTAAGCATCAACTTGCTTAAATATTAAGAATCAACTTGCTAAAGGCATAATGTCTAATAATAACCATTGTTCATGTACGTCAGGGAGCAGAAAGCTTATCAGAGTGTTGGTGGGGCCAGTAGATGATCAAGACATAAAAGGAGCAGTTGAGGAAAAAAACCCGACCATAATGTAAAATTTAAATATATTATTTGCACTAGTGCTCTGTACAGAGAGGATGAAGGCTGTTTACCATGCTAAAGTGTGGGGGTTTGGTGTTTTTTTTTTATGTAGGGTTTTTTCTTTTTTTTAAACATGGTGTGAATCTCACAGTGAAGGTTTTTAGCAGAGGTCACTAACTCTGAAGTAACAGAACTATGAAAGGAAGTGTTGTTTGGTTGTTATTTTCAAGGGAGTACCTGTGGTCATTCTAGCAACTTCAGACCAGGAGATCCGAATTCTCCATTGAGCACGCATCAGAAGCTGTAGCAGAGGCTACTATGTTACTATGTTTTCAATATGTCTACTAGTATATTGGGGAAGAGTTAAAACAGCTTTTCCTGGGGTTTGGTGGGTTGTTGTTTTTTTTTTCTTTCCCTTCTTCTGTTCAGTCTGCTAGAGGGTTTTTAAATATCTCATGATGTCTTCAATATGAGTGGTATGATATAATAAATTTGCATTTTCAATATACTTCAAAAGACTCTTAAAGAAATTAAATTGTCCTCCAATAAGAAGCAAAGTCCTTCCACTTTTTAATAGTTGATTGATAATCAGAAAAGTGTAGGAATAAATTGTCTGACTTCTCTGTAGAGGCATTTACAAACAGAATCATGTAGGGATCTGCTCTGCAAGCTGTCATGGTTAACACAAGAGAATACAAAACAGCTTCTGTACTACTTACTGCTTCTCATATTGCAAGTAGGAGGAGGCATAAATGAAATTATGAGTTAGTAGTTTTAATTACACATGTCATTACAATGGCTTCAAAGTTAACCCATACTCAAAATTTATACTTTTAGTCTCTGTAGTAATAGTATGTAGGTATCAAAAGACTTTGCTTGCCATTTTGAAGTCAAAGTAGCATGTGCCTTTTATATTTTTACATAATTTTATAGAAATTAGCACTTAGATTTGTAAGGGTATGAAAAAGAAATCATCAAATGGCAAATTTTACTGGTTTCTTTTTGAGATCTTGAAAAGCACTTTCTTACTCTGTAAAATACATTTGGTATTGATTGCCACTAGACCTGAGAATTTCCCATTGTTCTTAATGATTCCAAAAGCTCTGTGGCCTTACTGATAGTCCTAGTTTTAAGCTCAGGGTTATTGATTGGGGATCAGGAAGGAATTGTCTTACAGATTAGGTTAAAACCAGTTGGACTCTTTTTGTCTTTAGTTGTGGGCGTGGTTCACTTCCCTAGGGTTGTCTGAATCACTGGGTGTGCTTCTGTGTAAGAAGAAGCTGCGTACTTGGTGCCAGTCAAAGACAGAAATAGAATATAAGGACTTGGGAGGAATTGAATGGTGAGTGTTGTTATCCTGCTTTCTAAGCTCCTTGTAGAAGAATCTCCTAATAAACACCAACTGTTACCATTCCCAAATTGGAATTAATGTGAATGCACAACATCACACACTTTATTCAGTCTTATTTATGTAATACAACCCTTTTTGCTTAATTGTCTGTCTCTGTCTTGTCTGTTTTTTTTAGGTTACTAATCCTAATCTAACTCAGGACCACCAAGTGCTATTGCAATACAAGTCATATTTAGAATCGGGAAACACTATGACTGTCTAATTTGTTTTTAAGACACTTAAATACTGTTATAACTATATTTACACTAGAAAAAATGCTGCTTAAATGTTTCTAAATTTAGGAGTGGAAGAGCTTGGTGAAGACTCAGTGCTTGCACACATTTAACATTTTGTTGTGGATTTTCCCATTAACTTCCATTAAACAGGTTGGTGCTTTCAGGGGAAATGAACATATAAGTCTTCATAGGATTGCGCTTTAAGTGGCGAGGCAACAAGTGAACACGGTTGGCAGAACACAAAGTAACAGCACATGTTTTTCTGTATAACTGTCAGTGGTCAGAGGATTCAAGTAGTGTGTCAGCGTTGCAAGACCTACAGAGCTAACAGCTAGCGTCTTTGCACCTTAAACTGTAAATAAAGTTTAGTTTCAGATCAGTGGAGTAACAGATGTGCACCTTCTGAATTCAGTACAAGTAGAGATATGTAACTCCAGCTGCAAATCACTTAAAACATCAACAAAATCTTAGTATAAATGATACTGAGACTTATATACAGGTCTTAAAATATTTCAGCAGTGAACTATTTTAAGATGAAGAACTTGTAAACTCCTTAGTCTTATTTTCCTAGTATGCTGATTTCTCATGGAGTGTCACCCTGCTGTCTTATGCTGTGCTACTTGTTTATGATTGGTATTGATACAATTTATACTCGGTAACCTTTACAAATTATAAGTATGCATGTGTTTTTAGAACCAGAGTCATATATCTGGGTCAAAAATCAGGAGTAGCAAACAGAAAGCATGCCTGGCTGCAGAGCAGCTAGAGAAATTGAACATGGGAACTGTGTTCCACAAATGAAAGATTTTCTTTGAATATGAAACCCTTTTCAGTAAAGGTGGGGAAAAAAGTGCAGTCAGTGTGAGGATGGAGTGTGACGATGGATGCAAAAAGTATCACCTGCATATCCCACACATTCTTTTGCCTTTCAAGATGAAGGCAGAATCTGTGCCATAACTAGTCTAGGTGTAAAATCCTGATAGGGCATTTGACTCAGTTGGATCTGGTGAAAGATCTGTGTTGTAGACTGGTGTGTGCAGAGTGTGTATTCAGTAACCTCAGACCTGTTATAGGTTTTATGTGGTCTGAAATGTCTGTAAATAAATAATAAGCTGGACTACTGTATTTGTTTTAGCTATGCATTTCAGAACTCTAGGGTAGACCTTGGCTCATGCAGTCCATCTGTAGCATCATTTTTTCATAGGATTGTGTAGGAAAATGCAGATCTTAACCAGAACAGGGTTGCACAGCATGTTTGCCATCTGTAAACACTGGCTTCTTGCCTTCTGCTACAGACTTCACCCTAATTTTGGCAAGGAAGTAGAAGAGTTCAGTTTTATTTTCATCAAGTAGTGGAAATTCTTGCCAGTTTAGTAATAGATGGATAGAAGGCACTTGGCACTGTTCTTGATGCCCATTCCCCTGCTTCCAATCTTGGCCTTGAGATTTTGGCAATGTAAGCTTTCCATGCTGTATATAAACATCATTCTACTACAGTTTGGTCTCTAGGCATGGGAAAAAAACTTCTTAGGGTGGATATCAATTACTCAATGGGCAACAGGTTTAAGTATTTTCAAAATAAACATTTTATCAAAAAAACCTCCAGCATTTTTTACTTGAACATCACTCTCCAGAATCACATCAATTCAGATTATTTGTCAAGGTATGGTTTTCCCTTCAGAGATGACAAAGTCAGTCTGGTTCTTACTCTGTAAGAAATGTTGCCATCATAACTTTGGCAGGGTATGGGTAGTTTTATGAAAGGGAGCTGATGTTTTTCAAGAAGAGTTGCAACTTGCAGCTCTATGCAAGAGACTGACTGAAGAAACTGAGTTTATTTTGCTTTATAGTCTATTGTAAAGGTTTGAGCTTATTTTGCAGGTTTTTTGTTACCAGTGTGGGTTAGTGCTGCCAAGGAGATCTTTAATACACAGAATTGGTCTAGAGTATATACAGTCAGAGAATCACCTATGCTTTCTTGATGTCAAAAATGTGTTCATATTTCATGAAAGACAGTTTAGACGCTGTAACTTGCTTGTGATGCTTTTTGTGAGACTTATTCTAGGATCTGTGTTCTACAGATGATGAAGGGCATAGGTTTAAAAAAACTGCAACCCCTCGTTCTGCTCATTTGCCGCTTAGAATTTTACAGTTAGTCTGAGGTGATATCAAAAGACAGTTTTGAGAGGTATGCGTGTATGAAATGCAAAACATTTTCTTATAATGCTAAGCATGCCTTTGGCATGTTTTAAATTTTTGCAGTGGTAACTTTTGGAGAATACTATAAATATGCAGGCATTTTGCAATGCCTTGGTATGTAATATTACATTTTATCAAGACAGTCTAAAAGTGACAAAACACAAACATGTAATACTGTGAGAGAGAATGGATTACAGTTGTACATTTGTGTTACTTTATTCCTTCAGCTTTCTTGGGGTTATTGAAGATAGAACTGCATACTGTTATCAGCAGCTTTTCAGGGGAAGGAGCATGTCTGTTGCTCCAGGACTGCAATAGTGCTGAATTTTTGCTGAAACCTGAATTTTTAGCCCTGTGACCAGTTGACACAATGCTCACCTGTGATTTCACTGTCAGCAAATTCTTCTACAAAACATTAGTAATAACAGTTCATTACTATAAATTATGGAAAAGCCTGTCTAAATGTGCTGAGTACATCTGCTGTGTTGTTAATGAAGCTATTTTTTTTGCCACAACACGGCTTTGCGTATTTGAAAGTCATTTTAAGGTCAATGGTTAGAGAAAGGTGTCAGTGGAATTTTGTTCATGCTGTAACACAAAATAGTCATGCTTCTTACAGATCTCAGACTTGGATGTCTAACAAAGTACCACGTAATGACTCTTAACATGAGAAGAGTAACTAAAATGCTTCTTGGCTTTTTCAAAAAATCTCTTTGCAGTCTCCTGAGCCCAAGTGTTGTTAACGTATTTACCTAGATGGCCAAGTTCCTTAGCAATGGGTACGTTTTTTAAGTTACTTGTACAGTAGTATACATTTGTAGAGGCAAAAATTTTGCCTACCTTAAAAAATGAGCCCTCATTCTCTCTAGATTTTGTAGAACAATGAGCTGTCCTATGGAATCATAGAAATTGTTTGAATAGAACCTCTGGAGGTCTTATGTTCAATCTGAACAGCCAAGCCACATTTTTATTCCCATTACCGCATCAAATTTGTAATTCTATTTCCGATAGTTGTGAGTTGCTATTAAGTAACATCTTGGCCTCCTCTTTACCAGACTGAATAAGCTCAACTCCCTCAATCTGTCTTCTTTGTGCATGTGATCTGGGCCCCTGACCATCTGGTGCTTTCTAGTGGACCCTCTCTGATTTTTCAACATTGCTATTAAGCAAGGGGATCCAAAATGGAACACACTGTTCCAGGTGTGGTGTCACGAGCGCTGAGTAGAAAGGAACAGTAACTTGCTTGGATCTGCTGGGCACCCTTTTAATTTTGCTCAATCCTCAAGTTTCTCAAGGTCTCTGGGTTGAACATCTGACATTCATCAGTTCGGTTACTCCCTCTAATTTAATGCCATGCACAAATTTCCTGGAGTGTAGGCTGTCTCATCATTGAGGTTGCTGATTAAAAATTAAAAAAAAAAAAATAAAAATTAAACTGTCTGAGCCCCAGTGTTGACTCCTTTGATATTCTGGTCTTTGCAAGCTGCTAAGTGAATGTTGAGTCATTTATTATTACTTTTTGATCTAGGTGGTCTGACTAATTTTCGGTCTACCTAACAGTCCATTCTTCCAGCCTGTGCTTCTCAGCTTCCTGACAACATACTGCTGGTTTCCCCACTCCTGCTCAAATCCAGCTGGTTGTCTGGGAGCAAGCTCTGCCTATATGGAACAGGACAAAAAAGGCACTGAGTATTTCAGTCTTTTCTGTATCATTTGTACTGGGTTGTCCTTACTCATCCACCAGAAGACTCTTGTTTTCCTGAACTTCCTTTTGTACTAAAAATACCCGTAGACTTTTTTCTTGTCGTCATTTATGTTCAGGAAAACAAAAGTCTTCCTGACTCCCTTCCTGATTCTTGTCACCAAGCAATACTTTTTTTCTCCTCCCTTGTTGCCTGTTCTTGTTTCTACTTATATGTTCCATTCTTGCCATCTTCTTGTTGAGAGAAAGCATCCTATCCCTAAATATATGAACAAGCAAATTTATAATAAATGTGAAGGGTAGAGGAGGGAATGTTTTTAGCATATGTTTTGTTAATGAAACTATAATTGGTGGAGAGTATTTATTTCAGTTGTCTATAGTTAAACCAGCAAGATGTAACAAAGTAAAAGGGATTCAAAAAAGTATTTCCAATAGCCCATACTACTCACATAAGTGTGTAGGGCTTATTTCAAGCAGCTATTTACATTTGTGTTTCTAGTCAGTCATGGACATCATTTTGCCTCTGCTAACTAGGAGAAATCTGAACTTAACTGTTTGAGCTGAATAATATCAATAATCATTAGACTTTAAAATGTGGTATTTGAAAAAAATCAATTAAGGAGGAAGTTTCAGCTTTAAGTGGCAATATATTAATGCCTGTTAATAAAATCTAAATATTCTGTGCTTGACTGTTGGATTCTATTTCAGAATCAGTGGCTTTAGTAGTCAGTCTTTCTGAGAATGGAAATGTGTGATCTTAAAAGCATGAACTCTCCCCTTACACATGACTTATCTATCCTTTAAAAAAACCTGGAATACTTACTATTGAATTGTCTTTCTACAACGTAACAGTAGGCAACTAGATCATTGTTTTCCAAAGTAGACCTTGTGTTCCTGCTATAAGTAGTGCCTACGTCCTGTCCTTGCCTGAAGCACCCAGAGAACAAGCGTGCTTTGGATGCGAGAGCACTAGAAACTTTCATTGGACTAAGGTGAGCCACTCCTGTCTGTCTGCCAGCCATGGACAAGGAAGTGTCAGAGGAATTGATACTTTTCAGATATATAAGGAGGAGATCTGCTCAGCCAGAAATTGGACTGTGTCCCTAGGAGCCATGGTATTTACATGGCCAGAATATATCTTACATGGAAGAAACTGAAGAATGCTAAAAATGCACTCTTTCAAAAACAATGGTAACAATGTAACTCCTTTGATCGTCTTTCCAGCAGAGGGATTATTTAAATATAACTTTTCAGTCATCAATAGTGGCAGTAGTCTTTTTTTCTTAACATAGAATTTATGTTGAATTTTGCCTTCCTTAGTATACTTTACTGCTTAAATCCCATTGGTGATACCTGTATGCCTTTTTCTGTGAGAAAAAGAAAATACCTACTTGTTGAGTCAAAAAGTTCTTTCATGTGTGTATGAAAGACAGCCATATATGTAGCCCTCAAGGGACAGGCTTTCAGAGAGTTTTAGCTTCCATTTTCCTAAGTGAAAAAAAAAAAAATTTTTTTTTCAGGGAGTTAGTTTGCTGTAATGAAGTTCTTAAGCTGTAAAATGAGTTTGTTATACTGAGTAGGTATTTAATGACAGTTATGGAAAATATTCTTTAAAAACTGGAATGTTTGGTGGTCAGGCAACTCTATTTCTTACTGGTGAAGTCTTATTTTTAATAGTATGTAATCGGATGATCTGCAGTTACAGATTCTCTTGCCTTCATGATATAAATAATTTTGAATAAGGATTTTTTTCCCGTCAAATAACTCTATTTTATTTTTGACATGTTTCAACCATCTTTATTTTTGCTGTGTTCTGCCTCTGTCTCTTGCACTGTTCTTGATGTACTTAAAAAGTTGCAATTCCCAGACTTGCCTTCTGCAGCAGACAGACTCCCTTAGGTCTATTTCTCCATTTCTAATGTGAAACAAAGAGGAAAAAAAAAAAGTAACCAGTCCAGATATTTTGGTTTTTCATTCATTGAAATGGTTGGCAAGGACAGAAATGGACTTCTGATCTGTGGACCGTTACTCTGGAAATTTTTTTTAAGGCAGGAGCAGAGACAGGAGTGGCTGTTGGATGCCAGACTCTCAAGGGAGCTGTTGAGAGTCCAGAGCAGCCTTTGCTACATTCTCCACCTTGTTCAGATCAGCTTTTTTTCTGAAGAAACTACAGGTTTTGTTTTCTCTTACGTAATATTTGAAGTGGATCTTTTTATTTCAGACATCTTTACAAGTAAAGCTTTCTATTCCAGGATCATTTTCCAATGCCTGGTGTTACATCTTGACCAGCATGAGCAAAGCTCTAATTACAGATAGTAAATTAGGATTCACAACCTGCAAACTGTTTCAGGGACATGACTAATTTTTTAATGGCAGTTCTACTAGAAATCGCACAACAGGGATGTGAATCAAGCTCAGTGAATGTTAGTATAGAGATCAGTATTTCTGCTCTGAATTTCCAAGCATACATGACATATCTTATACAGAATATCCCCTGGGTCATTGAGTCATATTTTAATAATAAACCCTGCTTCTCACATCCCGCAGTGGGTAAAGTCAGCTTCAGAACTTCGTATTCTTCTTTTTTTTTTCATTACAAAGATTATGGACTATTGACTGTATCCTGTATTACTTCTTTCATTAAAATGTATTCTTTCTGGCTTACAATTTGATAAGGAGTTATCTCAGAAGATAAATCAGCATTGCCTGTGAAGATTGAACATGAAACTGATGTGAAAAAATTGTTTTCTTTTGTAGCAATTGCTGTTCTCTCTACCAATTATTGGATGTTTGTTCCTATAGCAAGGCCACTCCCCCTGTGTGCAGTGTAAGTTGGATTTGTTTAGTTTCTGCCCCTTCTCTTTTTTTGATGGCTTAGTGACTGTGTTTGGCTTATTGATTGTTTATAAATTTGCTGCAGAAATCGTTCTATCAGAACAGCCAAAGG
Organism: Grus americana; assembly: GCF_028858705.1. NCBI lineage: Eukaryota > Metazoa > Chordata > Aves > Gruiformes > Gruidae > Grus > Grus americana. Next base: position 34,580,363 of record NC_072856.1, on the reverse strand, counting down.
GACAGTTCGGGTGGGAGCAAGAGGCAGGAATTCAAAACTCTATGCTGGCATTTCTGCTAAGTTGTTACATAGTGCACTCATCCCTTTCTTCTTTGGCTTTGAAAGCCATAAATTCAAACTAACAAAAAAAACCTCTCCCCAAAAACGCTAGTGCTCCATAATACTTATTTCAACTGATCAAATTTTAAGACTTTTTTTCTACACATATCCTGAGAGAAAATGATTTAAGTTCGGTGGTACGTATGTGATACGAAATTTCACGTCAGTCTGGTGTGTGCCTGACCATCGTGAATTCCTTAATCTGTGAGCTGAATCTTGCTTGTTAATGCAGACATGAAAAGCACGTCAAGAAGAGCGTTTCTGTGTTTGGAATGCTGGTGTCCCTTCCATCTTGCCGAGTGGGTACCTTGGCAAAGCTCTTAGAAGTGTCTTATCTGATAGGAAGAGAAAACCTCCTTGTAGAAGTTCTTTCTGTTCTAAAAAGACTGTAGTGTCTTCTGTATTCTAATTTTTTTTCATGTATTTGAGGAATATGCCTGAGATTATTGTGTTTTAGCAATGCCTGGCTGTTGTACATGGCCCCTGGAAATACACTGGCAGTCCCAGGATGCATCAAAATTGCTCCTTGAGTGGTGCTAAGAACTGATGCTTCACTATGTGACTTGGTACGAGGGCTGTAGTGGCTGTCGCCTGTCTTAGTGCACGATAGATTTTTTTTTTTTTGTTTCCCCACTGATAACTTCTCTTTTGGTGTGGAAGAAGTGTGACACCCATAGGCTTCTGCCAGTTAATCAGGGCTGTGTACAATGGGTAGTACAGTAATAGAAAATACGTTTAAAACAAACTGCTTATTCAGAAGCTAAAATAGCTTTTGAAGGCTTTTTATCTTCCCTTTGGGAATCCTTAACGCTTTTATACCTTAATTTCAAGAAATAAGTCTCAAGAAAATAGTAAATAAAAGTAAATAGAAAAGTAAGTAGGAAATGGTAAATAAGATGGCTAAATAGTCATAGGTCAATAGGACCAAACTTGAAAGTTGGACTGAGATTATTAAAGAAACTCAATTATACATTGAGAAGTTTATTTTAGAAATGTAAGCTTGTAAAACCTAGTCTAAATATTATACGGTGCTTTGTCTCCCTCTTCGGTCTGAAATACAGACCAGTCTCTCTTGAGATAATTGTTTTAATTTGAAAATCTCCACTGTAGAATAATGTCCACTAATTCATTAGTGATGGTGAATCCCAAGAACATTTTTGATGTGTAAAAAATCTCACAGTGTGTGCCAAATTTTGTTTGTCTATATTAAAAAAGCACTTGGAATCCTCTCCCTTTTTTCTTCAGAAAATACCCTAAAGCGGCAGATCTGCTGCCCACCAAAGTCAAACAATCTCTGAAATGTAAATGGGAAAAAAAATATATCTAAGCTGTTCTTTTCTGTTGGACACAAGTGTAGGTAGTTGCTGAACATGCTTGTCTGTAAGTAACTTAGTGATTATTTCAAGGATATATGTTCCACATATATAAACATGCTGGATCTGCGGGCTTTTTGTCAGAAACAAGCGATTTTGAAGCAGAACAGAAACAAGCTATAATAAATAAATCAATTACAAATGAATTGGGTTTTGCCACATGGTTGCTGCCAGAAACTTGTCTTCAACAGGTTTTGCACAGAACACTTTAGATACTTTATTTGTATCTTGATGTTTGAGAACATCTGCCAAAGAAAGAGATAGCTGCCCACGTGTGTTTCTCTCCACGTCCCATGGAAGCTTTTTCATATTAAGACGTTTCCTTTCTACTTTTCTAAATCCACTTTAGAGATATGCCTTTTTAGTCTGATATTCTAGAAACTGTTTGACCTGTTTGTTCAGATAAACATGCATGTCTCCTTCCCTTCTTTCCTCGTGTGACATGGCCTAATGTTGCTGAGTAGAAGGTATGTGTTTGTATTATTCATGACCTCTCTGCTTTATCCGTCTTCCCAAAACCGGGGGATTTTTTTAATCTCTTGTCTTGTTCAAAGGGTCCTCTGGGGAAAAAGTATTTAATTATGTTATTTCTTTGCAGAATGTGTCTAGTTTTCATCATTGCTTTGTTTTCCTAAACCTCTCTGATCCCTAGAACTGAAAGGATCTTTCAGTTTGGTAGGCCTTGTTTTATAAGGATGAGGGAAATGAAACCTTTGTTCCTGAGTACTACCAAAAATACCCAGCTGCTCTTTGGGCACCATTTTCTCTCCATTCTGTGGCCATATTAGGGGTTCATTGACTGACAGTTTTTTGGAGTGGATGGTTTCAAGAGGAAGTTAATATCATTCCCTCGCCCTTAAACAGTTCAGAACTGGAATTGAGGGATATTACAGGTCAGTCATTTCCTATCCAGTTTATTTGCTGTAATAATTTTTTCTTTCCTTGCTAAGCCTCTTTATCATCCATCTCTATCTCCCTGTAACCCATAGAATTTTTTAAGCAAGCAATACATATGTTGGCATCAGCTAAAGTAAGCATTTTACATTGTTAAGGTATTTCATGATGGTATGTGTTCCCCTTACTGACATATGTAACATGGAACAGGTCTTGGATAAGGAGGATGTAGGATAATATTTTGTTTCACTTTTTTTGCAGTTTTGAAAGAGGTTAAGGAGGAGAGAACCTACAAGACCACCACAAAACAATGGGATGTCGTTTTGTTTTGGTTTGGTTTTGCATCATCTTACCATAGCATGACAGCAAATACAAATCAATACGCTGCACATAATATGCAGGAATATCTTCAGGTACCTGGATAATGCAACCATAAGAACTTGCAAGGTAGATGTGATCTGCTCTTATTTCTACAGAAGCTGTATGGTTGCCACTGACAGGATATAACTTGACTGATAACAGGAAGTGTTCCTTGCTGGCGACTTAGGAATTGAGTCATTCATGATTATTAATACAGGGATTACAATAAATATTTATGGTTTACTATATTTGAAAAATAGATTACTCATGAAGGGTAAAGTTATCTATTTTTTTAATCTTTGTGTTTCATGTTTTTGAGAGGTGACTGAAAAAGCTCTAGTTGCAGTTTGAAATAACCAAAATCCTTTAGTTGATCGTAGATCATTAAACTTGCTCCAACTTCTCTCACTTGTGAAGTATTATTGAGAGGGTTCTGTGTGTGTATAGTTTTATGTGTACACATATTTATATTTTGTTTGTTTGTTTTAAGTAAGCTGTAGGTATGTCAGATGTCAGAATTTTGGCATGGAGATAATTCTTGAAAATTGGTGCTGGTGATAACTTGCATGCTGTGAAATTTAGGATACAACTTGATTGTGAGAATGTCTTTATCCCATAATGTATGTAGGCTTTATGTATGAAGAAAAGAGCACTCAAGAAATCATGGTGATATATGTATCCTGTTAGGGACTAAGGAGGATGCTGCTTAGAACCCCCTTTCTGCTTGTCTAAAATGAAATAATAAAGGTAGTTACTGACCTGAGGGCCTTACATGGTCTCTATGAACAATAGGATGAGGATATGATTATATTTTGGGACAGTTCAGCATTGCAGTGGCTTACTCTAATTGCTAATCTCTTGAGGCCTACTTCTTATGTGGGCAAACTAATACAGGTTCTCAAGTAGAGAGAAGGACGCACGATTCACTGACTGCCCGTGGTTCTTTGCCTTGAAAATCACTGCTGTGTGTTCCAAATTAGCTGCTTCGTTTTGGGATTATAGTAGTATATCTCAAACTTCTGGATATGCAGGAATTTTTTTATTTTTTTTTAATTCTGTTCAGATATAGTTAATTAGAATTTGCTACTTTTCTTCCTTAGACTTCTGATTTTCAATCTGTTGATTTATGCAAGCATTTACCAAAAAAGAAACTCTGTACAAATCCTGCTGAACAGGATGAAAAAGAGATTACAAGTGCAACTGTTGATGAGATTCATTATTAAAGCTACAGTGATGCACCATTACACTGTATTGTGCATGGCTTGTAATAATGTAGTTGGTTTTGTTTTGAGAATCAGCATTTCAGGTTCATAAAGTAGTTGAAACTTTTTTTGCAAGGAGAATTTTCTATCAAAATGCTTAAGCTATTTGGAAGAATAAGCATGAGGGTTGTAAAGCAAAGGTTCTTGAATTCATATGAAAATTAAAGTTAATACTTCCTGTCAAGCAAAAGCTGGCCCTTATGTTGTTAGTGTTTTTTATGTGTTTTCTTAGAAATATGATGCATGTGGATAAGCATCCCAGAATAGATGACTTCTGGTAGGATAGCAAAGTCATAAACAGCTTTCTGCACACCTTTGTCTGTGTTGATTTGGGTTTGTTTGGTGGGTTTTGGTTTGTTTTTTTTTTTTAAATGTGCTCATATTTAATTGTGAAATGAAGTAATCTTCAAGAACTTTGTTTATAACAATACAAGCCAACTCTTTTGAGTCGTGCATTTGTGTTAAATTGTAGTGCATAGTAAATATGTGTAATGTTTAATGTTAGAAAAGTTAGAAAATATAGAGAATAATAAAATAGATAGGTTGTAGAAAAGCTTGCATACTACTGGAATGAACTTCCCTGCTATGCGCTTCATAACACTGTATGTAAAAGGCTTAGTGAAAAAAAATCATAAAATATTTGTTAGAAAATTCAATGTATTGACATCAAAACAGTCAAGTATTATAAGTCAGAATTAAATGAGCTATTTTTGTTAGTGATGCAAAACTACTGTCAGTTGGACACAGTTAGATATTAAATAGGAAAATAGAATTGTCAGATTTTATCAGATAGTTTCTGTCCTGATCCTGATAGCGACTAATTACATGTGTTTGAGAATTCAGCAGAAGCATTCCAAACAGGAAGGTTGTTTACTTCCTCAGTTCTTCACAAACTTGATCTTTTTATAGGACATTGGCATATATTTTGAAACATCTTCCAAAATTACTTGTGTTAATTTTGAGACCCATATATTAACTGGCTGTTGCAACAAAAACTACTTTTGAATTGCTTTTCTTTTTGGTTACTGGTGCCTTGCTGTGATAGCTTCCACACTTACATCATATTGCATATAGAGATACTTCTTTTGTCTGCTTAGGAATTTTCTGTCTTCCTGAATGTATCTTATGTCTTGTTTTACAGTAGTTGGGAAGTACCTGAGATGCTAGTTTTTCTCTTCTCTGTTTATTCATATCCAGTTTTATTAGTTTTCAGTAATTATTATGATATCTTCATAATAATTTGGACACATTTTTGCATAGATAACCTATGCAGAGCTTTTAAGACGCATCTAAAAGGGACATATTTATGCTGGCATTGCAACAAAACAGTTGCACCTGTCATTGGTAATTGCTTTGAATTTTACTTAGGTTAGGTTAATTGCTTTGAATTTTACTTAGGTTAGGAAACCAGCTTTTTTATTTTGCATAACTGTATGTACATTGCATTATGTATGATGAGTGCATACTTTCGCGCTGATCAAAATATCCCCTTTAAATTAGTGGAATTAAAAATTTTGAATGGAGAAGATAGTAAGTGCTGCAGAAGAGCTTTAAATCCCTTCTGACACAGTAGCAGGAAAAAAGATATTTCCTCCCAGTAGTCTTTTCTTCTGGCTGTCAAATTTGAAGCACATTTATTACTTGAACAACTTGCTTACGTTTACACTTGCTTTGTTATCATGTTACTGTACATATGAAAATTTAGTGTCTTGCATTAAACTAATATGTCAGATTCCAAATACTATACATTTGTCAATAATTACTACATCTGTGGTATCATCTTTATTAATACGAAACCCATAAATTAATTTTTGATAGCACATAATTTGAATTGGAGCTGGCTTTTGATTTTGCTACTATGAATGCATTCATCTAAAATATTTGGTTTTCTTAGAGCCTGTCTAAAAATTTCTATAGGCATGTAAGGACATGTTTATGTTGTGCAATGAAGTGTGGTACAGAAGGTGGCAGAAGAGTGGAGTGAAAGCTAGCACCAGACCTGGGAACAGTACAGTTGCATTAGAGTGGGTCAGTGCCTTAGGTAAGAAGCCCTTTCCAGAAGAGATAACGAATGGTTTGTGTTTGAAGATACTCTATCATAAAGTCCTGCTGCATCCAAGAAATAGGCCACGTTAATAGGAGCTCTTTCCCTCTCTCCCAACTTCATACGTTACTTTTTGGACCTTGAAATGTCCCGTAACTTTGATGTCATTTTCAATTCAAGTAAAGATTTTTTTTCTTGTTCTCCATTAATGTTCATATTCATTAAAGAAAAAACAAAATATATAATTTATATTGTTTTTTAATTTATCGTAATTAACATGGAAACGAAGATGGAAAACGAATGCTTACAAAGCTATTTGGGAATTGGTTGTCAGCCTGAAATTCTGGAATACCTTTCATCCTTAAGTAAACCCTGAATATGTAGACTGACTACTTAGACTGAAAATCAAATACTGTGATAGAAGAATTCCATAGTGGATTTTTGGATTTAGTTCATGCCCTTTCATATTTGGTGAGTTTTATGAATGTATATGAATACCACATGAAATAAGTGAATGGCTTAAAGAACGGTCAGCTAGCGGTGAGAATATCTAAAGAGAAAAGCTAGAATGGCTGTATGGAGGGTACTGCATGGCAGCACTCTCTTGTAATTACACATAGGTATGCACAGGGCCTGGTTCCTCTTTGTGAGTGTGTTTCTGCAGTATATTCACAATTTTTATTAGAGGTGAATGTCAGGGGATGTCTGCAAGCACTGGAAAAAATGTAGGAGTCTCATTGTACGTGGAAAGCTTGCATGGTGCATTGTAGTTATTTACAAGTTTGCAGTGGTTAATTGGTATTGGTTTCCAGCTGTCATTTAAAAATCTATATAATAGACATTGTGTCAGCAAGAATTTTTGAACTGTTTTGGTTTAAGTAAAGGAGGTTTTTGATCAGTGTTCTCTTTACTGTACTGTCCTTGAGACTGTCTTAATAGCTTAAATAAAACTCTGCCCACATTTTAGGACCATTTAAAAAAATATTGGTATTGCTGGTTTGCAAGTTGTGTGTATATTTATAAAGAGTCTTCTTTAATTAGAGTTGTCTTGTCTGATTCACTCAGTGACACAATATACCAGTTTTTCCCATCACAACTGTTTCCATGGAGATGAATAGTGACAATACTCAACAAATGAAATGTGAAATTCATGGTGAGTTTAGAGGGAGAACACTCACTCTCATACCTTGTAGATTGGCATGATTAATGGGAAACTGAAATAATGAATCCTAATGACGTTGTATTAAAAGGTTCGAATGATTGCTTGAGTTCTCTGATTCTTTCATGACATTTGTCTGTTTTCATCCTTGCTGGTGTGACTAAAACCTGACCTGCTCTGCGTAAATTTGTTGGGCCTGCAAGTGGCTGCATTATTGCATGTGAATCTTGTAATGCCATTGCTATTATCATTAATTGATTGGGAGAGGAGGTGGGGGGGCTAGAGACAAAAACCAATAGGGGAATCTCAAGTCTTCTTTTGAGGCTTAGTAGAGGATATGGTCACCCTAGTTTTAATACTTGTAAAACAAGGCCAACCAGCCTTTTTTCTTCATGTTTATTCCAGTTACCCAGACTATGCACATTTTCGGGCCTTAGCTGGATGCCAGCAATTTGCAATTTCTAAAACTTGAAGTTAGTCCATATTGCTCAGAATACTAGAATTCTCTGTTTCTAAATATCACTTCTATTTTCACTTACTATTCAAGATCCTTCAAGCCGTATCAGAAGTTATTTTTGCAAGCTGGACTGTACAGCTGGGCCATTTCACCAATCTGTAGATAAATATTCATAACTATTTTTAGGGGGAATCATTTTTAAAAGGTTGTATTTATATCCATTTTTCTGTAGAGGAAGAGTTGAGCAGAGGTGGAATGTAAAACAGATAAGGAGAATTTATATTTCTTCCACTACGGGACTGACATTCCCAGGAGACCAGTTGTCGCTTTCCATAGATGATTGTCAACAGCAGCTACATGGAATCTAGTAACCCATTTCTTAAGTAGGCTTGGTGTTTGTACAGTTTAGAAGGACAAACTATTCTCTCAGACCGTCTGCTGTATGGATATATTGTACTCATCAGCTGGTTTCACCTTGCTTGCTTTAGAGTTTTAGGATGCTTTTGTAAATCTCATGATTCAATTCCTGATATTTTTTGCCGCAGGATCTTGCAATTGCTAATGTTTCATATGACTTGAGACATTATCAGACAACTTCATGGAATAAAAATCCCTGAGTGCTGTTAAACACATAGATGCCACTTCTTCTTGCTCAGGAATTCCTTAAACCAGAAGGTTGGGAAGCTAGGATAGTGTTTTTGGAAGTGTTAGGACATGGTGAGTAGACACTCATGTCCATCAGGTATGGCACAGAGGTACCAAGATGCTTGATCCACCCTGCCAGCCAGGGAAAGCTCCCATTCCCTCCCTCCTGACCACAGAAGCAAGTTTCACAACGTGTGGAATAGTCAGGACAACAGGTTTGGTTTGTCCTGATTGAGGCTGCAGTGTTCAAGTGCAGAGCTACCCAGTATATATTCCCAGACAGCAGTGATCATATATTTACATATAGTTTTGATAGAGCTTTTCCAGTTTTCTGACCCTGCATTTCACTTCCCTGTACCTCTGTAACTCAGTCTTCTTCCAAGTACACTGCCCACCCCTAATTACTTTCTCCTCATTATTGCTTTTGTCACATGGGTACCCAGACAGATATTCCTGATACTCTTGGCCTGGCAAGATCCTGCTCCTCAAAAGGTCCCCAGTACTCCTTCTCAGTTAGCTCTGAAGGTTGGTTGTTCCTCACGTTACTGGCTGTGAAATCCAGCTGTTCCTCGTGGCACCATCTGTGATTTCTGTCACTTCTTACATTGTTATCTGTCACATCCAGCAGTTTCTCGTGTCCTGCTCAGTTAACTTAAGCTCAGGTCTGGGCCTAGTCAGCAGCCTGCCTGTTTACCTGCAGCCCTGACTATGGAAAAGTCTGTATGGTTACAGTGTTCACACCTTCGCAGGTGTTTTGTTATTGGTGAGGGTCTGAGAAGCCATATAATCGCACAGAATCACAGACAAGCTTTACTCTGACCACTGCAGCTATTCCTAGAAAAGAATTCATGCTGTGATAGAAGCCTGAGGCAGTGGTTGCTTGACTACTTTAATTCAGTATGCTTCTGGGCCGTTGTTGAACAGCCGTCTCGTCCTCCTGCAAGTCTTCCATCTATGTACCTTCTGCAGGCACCCCGCTTGGCTCCCTCCAGGCACATAGACACTCTCTTAGCTGCCTTGCAGCTCCCTTACCCTACTGAGAAGGTCCTTCAGAGCTTACCAGGCCCAATTGCCCTTGGAGAGGCTGGAATTGAGCCAGAGTGCAGCAACCAAGACATGGTAAACTTAGAACCACCTTCTCAATTGTGCAATGTTTTAAACAAGATATACACTGTAGAGAGCTGAAGTAAACTGTGACCAAAGAAAATAATTTTAAGATCAGGTGGAGTTGCCACTGTTAACAACTGGACAGGAATAGAAATTATTTTTATGTTTCCCCTGCACCCCGTATTCAAACGTGTATTCAGAACACCGGACTGTCAGTGAATGTGCCTTCCAGATATACTTGTGTTTCTTCCTTGGATGTACTTTATAGGGAGAAGAGCAAGAAGGCAGACTTCTCAATCGTATGCAGCAACAGTACAGTGAAATAGGAGGGGATTCCAGTAAGACTAATGATAATTCTGATAATAAATAACATTTACGTATGGAATTTTGTTAAAGTTTTCATGTCTTGGAAAAATCCATAATGTAGTTTCTTTATTTCAGGAAGATGGGCGAGTAGGGCTATCCAAATATTTGGGAAGGGGTGATGATAGCAGAAATATGAACTGACTTAAACCTTTTCTTAGTGCAAGCTGATCTTTAAAGAAGAAAAAAATCTAAATCTTTCCTTTGGCTTTATCAATTGTCTCCCATGCCTAGAACCACAAATGATACATGAGCCCTAATAAATAAAAATTATATCAGGATTTAGAAAGCAAGCCTACTGATTTGCAGACTTCTTCAATTTAAAATTTTACAGGTATGATTTTGTGTTTGAAATGCAAGTTGTGCATCATATAGTGTTCACTTGTGGAATATAGCTGTTTTGATCACGTACAAGGTGAATCAGATTTTAGGCATAATTTTTATTTTTCTGGGGTTTTTTTGGCAAAACTGTTGCTCATTGAAAGCGTCAGATAAGGATTTTATCACAACGAGCTGATAGCGGAAATAAGAGTTTCCAAAAAATGCAATCTTAGCTAGTGATTTTATTATGGGGGACAAGTTAGTATACAGTTTTACAACAAATGAATCCTGGCATTGTGCTTTTGTTTTTTATGTTTTCAAAAGAATTCTACTGAGTATGGGGGGAAAAAAAAGAAATCCCCATGAAGAGAAAAAGGAAATCCCTTGTGGTCATGTATTTTTGTGGTCTGTCGGGTTTTTTTAGTTTAGTTTAGTTTTGTTATTAAACTAGTCAAAACTTTGGCATTTGGAAAACAGTTCAATATTTCATTAAGAATTGTAACAGTTCTAGGATCTGTTAACTGAAGCGATGTTTTAGTTACAGTGACATTTAAGAGGGAAATAACAGTAAAGATCAAAGGGATTTTTTGTTTATTTTAACCCTTATCAGCACCTGCAGAAAGCTTTTTGTAGGAGTTCTGTTTTTGAGATGGAGAGGACAAGTGATATTTTAGTGCTGTGAATTCTGAGTAACAAGTTTACGGTCCTCAGTGGTAGGTTACCAACATCTCATGGAAAGATTAATGACAAAGTAAATCCTGCTATTCTGCGTATTATGACAACGGTGTTTATGCCTTATTAATTTTTATGATCTCTGTTGTAATGCTTTTTTCTATTAATAGTAGCTTGTAAAAAGTTAAGGAATAATTGTATTCTCTTTTGTTTTGACTCCCCTCATGCCTAGATGAAATTTGCTGATCTTCGGGAGACGCTGTGTCTGTATGCTGCATTATTACCGAAATAGTTTGTTTTCAAATCCTTAAGTGCTCCATCTGGATTGTTGTGGAAGTGAAGTGGGTCTTGCTGTGCTAGACTGAAATGAAAGGACAACCTCATAAATGTGTAGCTCAGAATCCAGCAACTGTACGGGCTGTTTGCATACTTGCTTGCTGCAGAAGATCCAAGAATGCCAATAGCATTTTATTTATTGCACTGAACAGTTGCATGCTAATGAGTGACTGCTGGCGTGGCTCAGAAAAATACCTCAAATTTTCACTTGGCTGCTAAGATGTGATGAATTTCTGGAACATCTCAGAGAACCGTGTGATGCTTGTTTCTATCCAGGAAGTGGATGGAAGTTGCCAAACTGAGAGAAAGTCTGAAAGGAAGATCCCATCCCCTCAAAGACACAGGCTATGATTTTTGTTATCAAAGCCTTTGCTTTTAATATGTTTCATCCAGCAGATCTGAATTTCTGTATTTCAAAGTTTCCTTGTTATAGTTTCTATTCTTTAAAAAAAAAGAAGGCTTTAGAGATGCAGAGCTCTTGCTGTGGTTTTGTTGTTCTCATTTCAAGGAGGAACTTCAGAAAGTTATGTCTCAAAGTGTTGACTGACTTGTGGTCTTGCCATCGGAGTTCAGAGGCTTTTTTATCAGATCCTTCATAGTAACAAATGTTGAAAATCTCAAATTGTACATTCCTGTCTAAAGAAGATTTAATCTCAGCTGGATTCCAAGTCTAGTCACCATCCAAGTTTTTTGCATGTGTTTTGTAGTGGACATCCTGCATCTCCCTGTTGTGTATCTTAGCTTTAGGTAGTTGAATTTCTTTGAATGTTGTGGTAGCTGTCATGGTGAACAGCTGCATCTCTCAAAAGTCGATATTCTCTTCAGAGCCTGGAAGAAAACTCCAGTATGCATTTGTTGTGTAACTTAGTTGCTAAAAATCACAGCTGTGTCATAAGCAGAGAAGATCCATCTTATATCTGTAGAACTGATTCTTCTTTTTTTTTTTTTTACACCCTATTGGGAGAGAAGTGTTAGCCATTGTAACAGTGTAAACATTTTCTGTTTAGTGTTTGTACTGAGAAGTTTGCTAATTAGTCATCTTGCTGTTTTTGAAGAAGAAATCTTTAAAATTTCACTGCAGGGAAAGGAATCTCTGTTGTAGCAGCAGATGCTCTGCCTTGTTAGTGAAGGCAGCAGCCTTTCAAATGCAGTTAGTGGCTCTTGACTGAAAAAGCAGGACTGAGACAGAGAATGACACAAAGGGTGACATGAAGGAAGGAATGGTGCTGTCATTGGTTCTTACTGCAGCCTTTAGTTCGAACTGCAGCCTGCTATCTTCCTACAGCCTGTTATCTTCCGACATTGCAGAAAATTATTTACTAATTTGGCCAGGAGCATTTGAGGTTGTGGCTTTTAATGTGATTCGTTCAATTTAGAAATAGTAATTACAAGTAACGTAACGTTTTTCCATGTACTACTTTTCATTGTGTGTGTGTCCAGAAATAGCATGACTCTGATTTGTGCCCAGAACTGCTACCATCCATCAGTCAGGTGGATCAAGCACTTGAAATTAGTTTGGGAGTGAGCAACCTATGTCTTTGCATGTTCAGTTGAAGTAAGTTTGGGTCCTTATTGTATGAGAGAATTTGCCTAGGAAGAGACTAATCACTCCCAGGGCTTCTAGCCTGTCAGAAGAGCAGGCAGTATGTAATCGGTGTGCCAGGTACATGCTTTCAGACTTTTGGGGTGGCAAGAAGTTGGGTGCCCGTCATTCTTAGGCTGGTGTAGAAAGGGTGGGAGTTGTGCTTGGCAAGTAGCAGACCTCAAACAAGTAATTTAAATGTTTCAATCTGACTGACTCACATACTTCCTGATTGTGGTGAGAAGCACAACTGCTTTAACTGTGTTTCTCTCAAAAGTGAGTTGAATTAAAATTCACATAACAGCTGCCTGTCCATAAATGGTGTATAAAGAAAAGTCTTGCATTAAAACTTCACAGCAACAAAAAAGTGATAATCTGTGGACATTAAGCAAACTCTGCAACGTATATAATTGCAGGAGCATTCTATTACTTTGCTCTCCTGTCTTTGGATGAGTTGTTATATGTTATTTATTTTTCTGTTTCATCTTTCCTCAGCTTAGGGAATGTACATCAGGTTCAGTAAACTTGATCTGAAGTTCCTTTGTGGTACAAGAGTTGTAGAAAAAGCAGTAAGATTTTTGTGACAGATTGCACGAGGAAAATTCCCCCAGTTTTGATGCATTTTATGCCACCTAAACCATTTTTCTCATTTACTTCTATAAAATAAATTTCACTGTGTTGGCAAAAGCGTGGTTTTGGTGATAGAACTGCATATATGCTTGGTATGTTTCCTAGCACAGCATGGCAGTTGCAAACTGCGCTACTAGCCATTCACACCAGGAAAAAGTGTATGCTATCAAACTGCTCTTAGTAGCTGCTTGGAATGTAACAACTGTTCGCATTTTAGAGGAAGAAAATACCATCATGCTTAATGCTTAGTATTCTTTGTTAAGGAAACTCAGTTGTTCACCTTCTGTCATCCTTTCATACTTTTTACCTTTCCCTACAGGATAAGTAAGAAGACTGATGGTCTTATGTTTATAAATTACTTCATACTTGAGGCTTTGCTATTCAGTATCTTTGTAAAACACTTAAACCAGGAAAAAAAAAATCCCAAATGTACTGTTCCATTCTGGCTCACATTTTCCTCTTTCACGTAAAGGAACTAACTTCCTTTTAGCTTTTTCACTAATCAGAAGTCCGTCAGTTATCCTGCAAAATTTCACTAGCAGTTGTTTAGGTATTGCAAATTCTAAATGAAATTCTACAAAGCAATTTGCTCAAAAACTCTGGCCTCTCTTCTGTGAAATTTCAAGCCCTTTCTTGTCCATGAGCTCTCTATATCTGATAATTTTCTGCTTTCTGAACTTTTGCCTTTCCTTTGCTTATCTGTAACTATTATCTTTATGCTGACAGTTTTTAAAATACTTCATTACTGATGAACTGACTCCTTTGTCTAAACTAATAACCCAGTGTCTCTAATATTTCTGTGGCTGCCCAGTCAAGTTTTGACAGGTAAGAGAGAGTTTGGATAATATTTGATTAGCATGTTACTGTTGCTAGGCTTGACTGATGACCAGTTTCACTAAAATTATTACAAAAAGTCACAGGTTATTTAAGCAGAAACCAAAATTACAGCTCACATTCTAAATTTCTAAAATGAAGGCAGGCTATTTCTAGCTTATTGTTATATTTTTCATAATATCTAGCAAAAAAAAAAGATAATCAGACTTTCAAAAGTATTATGTTGAGGAAACCAAACATTTCTGAAGCATATCGCTGTACAAGCAAAATCATCTTATTTACCTATTCTTTCATAGTAGATTTGGGGTTCCTGCTTCCTTCAGTTGTAATTTATTCTGATACTGATGCCCATGTTGTCTGTGCCACCTTACTGGTTGTTTACTACTTAACTGTGAGATTCTTTCTTAAGCACCTTTATGTATTTTATCTGCTGCCAGCTGTGCATGGGAGGAAAATCTAGTCACTGCCTTTACTTTTTGAAATTCCTCTTCAAAAATTGCCTGAATATCTGAAGCTCAGAATACTGCTTTGGTTTAAGTGAAAACTACTTTGATTTTGTTGGGCAATGTCAAATACTTCCTCCAGTTTTCTCTCTGACTTTACAATTCAAACAGGATATTTTTAGCTTTATTTTTCCCATCTCTGTAGGTTAGCCTTGCTTACTGTATGGAGATGAATATTGGAAGGACTAAGAAAAATGCTAATGCTTTTGAAATATTGTGAGCAATGAAGTGATTTCCTTCTGGGGAGCAAAAAAGCTTCCTGTCATTGGTTTGCTGCACATGCTTGCTTTAGCATTGTTGCTTGGAAGTGATGTGGTGAAGGTGACCATAAAACATGTGGACTGAATGTAATCTCATGTTGCAGCTTAATTCACCTGGTGTTTTCTCACTGCAGTTCTTTGATGATGCTGTTACCAGAAGTAAATTCATGGTGTAGATGATTGAGGAAAGTGTTACTCCATCTGTGATGCAAGTTGCTTTGTCCTGGATGTTTTTGCAGGAAGCCTAACCATGGTGTCTATCCCTCTGCGTATCTGGGGTCTCGGGGAGTTTCTGCTTTTTCGTATCATGGGCTTTGAGGATTAATTATCCTCTAGTTTTCCTAGAAGATGCTCAATCTTCTACCAGGTGTTTCAGGTTTCTATTTGTAGCATTTGGAAAGCATGTTTGGGTCACCTATATAAGAATTTCTACTCCTAACTCTCACGGAAGATGCAAGTTTTAATTTAAATAAATGAAATAAAAGAAATTGTAATTTCCAGTGTTTAAATAATCACTCTTTTAGTTCAGCATTCAAAACCATGCATACTAATTATGTTCTCCTGGCTTCTTTGGACTATAATCATTTTATTACAGGCTGCCAATTTAGTATAATGTTTTCTGATGATTTCTCAGATACACAGGAAAGTGGTCTTGCTGCTGCTTCTGGTGTCAGAGCCCTGGCTGTAGGAACAGGTTCTGCAACCACTTCTGCACCCACTCCAGGCCTGGCTGCCTGTAGTTAAGGCTAGCTGGGCTAGATATGGATAGCTGGATTGTGGCTGACCCTGGTTGCTGTCAACAGACATGCTCTGCTCTAAATTGGGTACTATGGGACTGCACCCTGTGTTGGGGAGGTCATTGCTCTGCCCGACTTGCGAGACCCTTTTCACTTTGAGAAGTAGGGACAATCAAATAAAACAAGCATTTAGCATGCTCAAACAAATGGGGATGGTTCTTCACATACAATGTAGTATGTAAATTCTTGCTGTACAGTGTTGTGGATACTAAATGTTTTATGTTCATGAACTTAATGAAAGAAGCATTCACTGGAGAAAATAAGGATAAATACTTTTTCAGGTCTTCGGAGCCTCTGAAAAGTTTGGGCCTGATACAGCGTTCTGTAGAATTATTACTACATGCTTGGCTTAATGCTTCTTGGGCGTCTTCCATTTGCCACTGTAAGAGAGCCTGAGCTCAACAGACATTTGTCTGACCCGGCACACTCACTCTTGTGTTCTTAATGTAAGCTTATTTAAATGCATGGGGAACAGTGATGGCATTGATATTACGGAATGCTCTTGATCTGACGTTAAAGAAGAATTACAAAAAGTTATCACTATCATTATCATACTATTCTCAGTACAGTTCATTTAGCAACAGCAATTGATTTCTTTTTTTCTTCCCCCTGCAATAGCAGGTAATGATCCTTCATTCTGTTCAGTTACAACACTGTGACAGACAACGAAGAGATGACATGCAGGATTAGCTAGGGAGCTACTTCATATTCTTCCCTCATTTGTGGGGATTTTTTTCTTTTTGCAGTGCTTTTTTCCAGGATGTTTTCTATCCATGCAGTGTTAAAAATCTTAGCATTTTTAAATGTAAAAGTAAACTATTATTTAACTATATGTTGGCTGGAATAATAGGTACAAGAACAAGGCACAAATGATGCAGCACTTGTTTCAAGATAACTGCTCTCCATCAGAAGTGCTCTGCTCCTACAAATATGTCTGGTTTGCATGGCCAAACATTTGAAAAGCAAGAACAAGCCATAATAAAGATGAATGTGAAAAGGAGAGATAAAATCTTCAGTCAATTTACAGGTGAAGATACAGTTCCATTTGGTGAAGGGGAACTTGAATCTTCTTGAAATATACTCCCGAGAATGTAGTTTTTAATTTAAAATCCATGTTTTTCCTTTTTCCTACTTCGTCCTTTAAGGCTTAACCTACCCAGGAGAAACAGTTGCATGTAGTTGATGCGCTATTTACATAAACTTAAACTTGGAAGGAAATCTGCTATCTAACTCTCCTTGGGTGATTCAAGAGAGGGATCACACCCTTAATCTAGTATTTTAAGGTAGCTAAAACTAAATTTGGCATAAAGCTATGGTTAGACCAGTGAAAAGCTCATCATAAATATCTGGGTTTAATAACTAGGATGTCCAATTTATATATAACATTTTAAACCCCCCCAATAAACTACTTAAATCTTAGTTACTGACAAGATAGTATTTTCTCTTTTGTTTTTTAAATAATTTCTCAAATTAGGAAGTTGATATCTCTCCCCAGCACACATACCCTTTCCTGAATTCAGCACATTCAAGGTGGGGAGTGGGGGGAATAACTTTTTTGTAAATCTCCCTGTGTTCTTTCCATCTAGAATGTTTTATGTGTTGTACATTATGATCTACCTGTCTGATAGCAGGAAGCTATTTTGAGGAACAAAGTTAATTTTGTTTCCTTACACATAGTTTTGCTATTTCTGAAGCAAATGCCAGCTGCTTTATCAAAACCCACATTCTCATTTCTTTTTCCTGCTTGTTAAATTGGCTGAATTGGCTGAGTTTGAAATTGGTTTAAATATATTATTTGCATTTAAGATGTGCTCTAGAAAGAAGGAGTATGAGAATTTTTGCATCTGTGTGGTTTTTATGTTTGGGTTTTTTCAGTGTATCCTGTTTCCAACCATTCAGCAAATTATTAAAACCAAAAATAGTATTGTCATTTAGCTTCAATGAATACTTATTAGCGATTCTGTAATAACATTAACTTTTTAAACCATGAAATTTTGCTAGGGATCTAATTATTGGTTTTGTCTTCCATATTAAAAAGACTGGACGCCAGGAGGATGTGATGGTGTTGATGAGGCAGAGCCTTTGTGCTAACGCAGATAGGAAAGTATCCTGAATTGAAAAACTATTCAGTTGAGGAATTTGATATTTTAATTGAACTGTGCTTCTTGGAGACAAGTTTCGGAATTACAGGAAAAGAAATAAAAACCATATAAATTATATATATAATAAAAGTAAAATTCTATAATTTAAAGATTTAATTATCTTTATATATAAAAGTTTGGGGGTTTTGTGAAAATAAATACTTGGAATAGGGACTGGAAGTCCAGCAGCTCAGGATAGGAGGGATTGCCATTAGTTAGCCTCTCTTAGCATGTGCTCCAATGAATAATTAACCAGTAGCACAAAACCATATGCTTGCAATGGGAGAGCTAAAAGGATAGTGAAGGGTAAAGCTAAAGGGTAGTATATCCAGCTGTCCTAGCTTGGGAAGCAAAAGACTATTTTGTGTATCCAGGTTCCTTGTGATTATGAATTGTATGTGCAGTCCTAAACTAAATCTGCTTTCCAGATTTCAACTATCTCAATATAGGCAAATATTTTGAAATAGAGAATATGTCCTATTGTTATTGAGAAGTTCTGAGAAGGAATTGTTCCTGCATATGGAGCTGATTCTGCAGCCTGTGGTGTCTGGTCAGTGGGAGATTGTTATTTTCACGATGCCATCTTGTTCTTCCTGATCAGTTAATAAAGCCAAGAGGAGGTCTTCAACTACACAATGATTACATATATTTATTA
The DNA here is from genome assembly GCF_028858705.1 of Grus americana. NCBI lineage: Eukaryota > Metazoa > Chordata > Aves > Gruiformes > Gruidae > Grus > Grus americana. The sequence goes on along the minus strand of NC_072856.1, from coordinate 34,561,869 downwards.
GGTATTTAAAGAAGAACTGAGCAGGTTGTCCTGATTTTGGCAGTGATAGGATTAATTTTCATCCTAGCAGCTGGTGGTGTTTTGGATTTAGGATGAGAATAATGTTGATAACGCACTGATGGTTTTGGTAGTTGCCAAGCAGTCAAGGACTTTTCAGCTTCTCATACTGGCCTGCCAATGGCAAGGCAGAGGATGTCCAAGAAGCTGGGAGGGGACAGAGCCAGGACAGCTGACCTAAACTGGCCAAAGGGATATTCCATACCTTATGACATCATTCTCCGTATGTAATTGGGTGTGGGCCAGGAGACAGGGCAGCTCGGGGTCTTGCAGGGCATCGACTACGGGTGGTGAGCAATTGTGCTGTTCATCACTTGTTTTGTATATTTTTTTTTCTTTTTTCCTTTTTTTTTTTCTTTTCTGTCCTATTAAACTGTCTTTATCTCAACCTATGAGTTGTGGGTTGGTTTCCCCCCCCCCGCCCCGCCTCCGATTCTCTCCCCAATCCCACTGGGAGAGGAGGAGTAAGCGAATGGCTGTGTGGTTGTTTTAGCTGCACACCGGATTAAACCACGACACAGGTATATAACTGGAAAGGAGGATGTCAAGATTCATGATAAATTATTTTAAGCATTCATCCTGTCAGTATGTGATCAGCCTAGTATTCCTTCATAGGCAGCATCTGACTTTTTAGCATTGTGTTATCAAGAGCTGAATTTGATGGAAGTTCCAGTAAGTGGCAACCCTGATCCATCTCATGCAGTGGGAAACGTGTATACCTCCGCTGTTTCAACAAGTGCTTCCCTTCAGGATTGTAAACAGCATCTTCCAGAATGAAGGCATAAGATAAGTTGAACCTCTTACAATTGCTTTCTTACTGTGTCAGAGTTGTAAAGTGGTTATAATTGGCCCAAATCAAAATCCAGTGGTAAACTGGATACATTAATCCTACCTGTAGGTTTGTATAAAGTGTGGTTATTAATTTATGCAAGGTTTTGTATGAAATACAAATATGAAATATATCAAATTTTAGGAAATGTAACACTGAAGAACTTTACACTGAGATTTTAGTATTACCGTAGTAGACAAGAAAACTGTTTTCTTTCACTCTAAAGCCACCATTTGCTTATAGTTGTGTCTAGTTGGGTGTGAAGATATTTATTAAAAGGTTCTGATTGCTGTCAGGACAGGAGGCAATTGCCTCTAGACTTCCAAAAGGTTATTATTCTTTCCAGAATTCTTGAGTCAGCCAGTAATCCAGGAGAGGAGTTTTGAAACTGCTTTCTAAAAAAGCTGTCGATTGGTAATCTTGATGGAACAAAGAGAATGAGGATTTGAATCCAAATGAAACAGAAAAGAAACGTGTGTTTTTATCACAATCCCCCAAATCCTTTTCTTAGCTAACCTAAGGGTGCAAGTCTTGCATAAGAAAGGCTTGTGGATGGGAAGCGTCTTGACATCTGACTCATTGTGCAGAGAATGAGACTTGCTTTAAGATTAAGAACAATCTTAAATCCGACTTTACGTCAGAGATGTGAACATCTTTTTAGATTTTCTGTTAATCTCTGTTTGTAACCCTTGGGATTGGGGATATTTTTATTTGGAATATTGCAAGTAAATGGTTTACTTTGGCTTGTGATGAGAGTGACAAGACAATATGTTTTGTTTGTGGGACATCCTGATGTGGCAGTCCTTAAAACAAGAATACTGCACAGCTCTTGCAGTGTTCGCCCTTGCAGTACTGTTTTCCAGGATTGTGTGCATGAGATAAAAGTAGAGCTGCACAAAGTTGCTAGTGACAGTGACTGGAGCTGATAAGCAGAGTTGCTCTGGAACAAAAGATTCTGGTGGGTGCTGTTAGGAAAACATTTAGGAAGGCAATAGGGAACATGTTTTCACCTGTTTGTAACAATAGCTTTTAATTGTTGTTCTTTTGATATGAACATCTCTTTTAAGACATGGATAGGTACTTAGAAAATTTGTACTCCAGGAAATGAATATTGCTAATAATCGTTCTAATAGATGCGTAGGTATATGAGGAAAATAATAGTATGGTGATAGATAACAGGTGTTTAGCAAACACTTTTCATTTAGATTTCCCCCCCCTTTGCTGTTCATTCAACTGTCTTTTGTAAACTGTGAAGGGGATTTTTTTTTGTACTAAGACTACCCACAATCTTGTTCTCCTTCCTTTCCAAAATTCATGTTAGTTTATTTCTAAAGCGGAATCCAGTTCTGTACAGATAATGTGAAATTGAATATGAAATTCCAGTTTTCTTCAGGACAAAATGAAAGTGTCTGCTGCTATAGAACATCTTACAAGGAGTATCCATAAAAGTAAAATCATGGTAGCTGCCAGAAATATAGTTACCTAGAAGAATGTTAGTCAAAACCAGTAAGGCTTCTTTGTCTTCCTTTCCATTTATAATCTCAAAAGATAATACAGAGTATATTTCCTTAACTAGAGAAAAAAAAATTTATACTGTAAAACATGCACTTCTACCACGTATTACTGAATCTAGGGACCTTATTCAGCCTTTAATTATGCATTTCAAAACTATGTTAAATGTTGTAGAGGTTAGAAACCTCAGCACATCAAAGAGCCTGGATTTAAAATGCCTGTCTGCTTAAGCCTGAACATCATGTTAGTCTGTAATCATAAATTTTTTTTCCTTTCCTATGGGGAACTTCATTCATCAATGCTATAAATATGTAGTTATGCGTTTCTTTATAACTTCATCATTTTTTGTGAGCAGTAAGCTGCCTTTACCATCCCAGGAGTACAATGGATAAAAAGTAACTAATTTTGCTGCCAAGTTTCCTATAATTCGTGATCTCAGCATATCAGTTTGTTTGAAAGTGGGATATATTTATCTTCTCTGATGTAGGGAAGTGTTATTCCTTTCCACAAATGGCAAACAGAGGAATAGAGATTTAAAGTTTATCTGGTCAAAAGTGTCATGCTATTTTGATGTCTGCTTTGAGACCTCCTAGTTTTCTAAATTCTTCATATGAATAGTGTATTTAATTTCTTCAGTGTGCCTTGATGACTGTAGCTGTTGGAAGTGCATGGCCCTTTGGGACTGGTTTACAGGGATGCTCATGTCAGGCACCACATGCAGAAGAGACTTGGCCCAGTGGTTTGCACCAAGTTGGTGGCAAGGATAGAAACAAATGCTCCCAGGAAGCGAATTCTTCTCTGATCGAGCTCTTCTGCATTATTGCAGTGTTTTGATTCACATGTAGAAGCTTACCATATTAAACAAAAATAAAGAAGATCATGAAAGAGACACTTATGACCCAAATGTTGATTGCAGTCTGCAGCCTAAGCATATGAATTTTATCCCAGGAGTTTCTTTTGAAGTGGAGTAGAAAAAGAATCCTTTTTCTGCATAGTCCAGTCTTGTAAGTAGGTAGCAGGGACTTTAAATAAGTTGGGCAGACTGCCATATAACTACAAAATAGCAAATTTTTATGCCTATCTTTAGGTAGGGGTGGAATTACAAGGCATTTTAGTTTGACCAAAGGGCAGTAGTCTTCAAATATTAATGAAAGAATAATTCAAAATAGGGAGGCAAACAAAAGTAGCATGAAATTCAGCATTGACAAGTAGATTTTGCTAAGGCTAAACTTCGTTTCATTAAGTAGATCATTTGGCTGATCTTCAGTCAAACAAGTAGTAATAGTAGTACATGGGAACTTAGTTAAATTGGTCAGGTTTAGACCACTGCCACTTATCCTACAGAACTCCTTGGTTACAGTGTCTTTACAATGGTTGAATACAAAACTTAAAGTTTATATGATGACTCAATGTGTTTGTAAGATTTATCTTGTCCTATAGAAAACTATTTAAACATGACACAAATAGAAGAGAACGGGCTTATTGGAACATTGGAGGAATATCCTTCCAGTTCTACCTAATAATAGTATTGTCATTGGGGCAATAATAGCTAGGAAACATCACTGATATAAGTCAAATATTATGTAAAAGAAAGTGAGTCTGGACTGACATAAAATGTTAAGGTGTTACAATGCAAGTTTGTGTACTTCATATCTAGAAAAATATTGTAATGAATTTCTTCTGTCAGCTGAAAATGGTGGAGAAGAATGAATTTGAGGAGTATGTGTTGATTGTGAGATAACTGTAGACTGTCAATGCGATGTGGCTAAGAAAAAGAAACTTAAAAAGTTAAGTTGTGGTAAGCCTTTTTTTAAAGCCTTAGGAAATAAACTCTACTTCAGGTCACCATTGTTTATTTCGTCCCATATTTTTTTTGGAAAAAAGCTCAACTCCAAACCCCAAACCAGACAGGTGACAGTTATACTGAGCATGGTAGTCAAGTCCTCCTGGATCAATATTACCAAATTCCTCTCCAGGGTTCCTTTAGAAGAGATATACTGTGGATCAGAAGTCTATATAAGCAAATGCCAGACAAATTTGCGTCAGAAATGAAATACAGAAGAAAAGGGTAGGTATCTCCACTGAAAGCATGGTCCTTCTTCAGCAGCCATAAGAGCCAGACTGAGGATGCAGGAGGAAATTTTCATTTGTTCAGGCTACATCTGTCATTGTTGAAACAACTGTTCCCTGTCTGTTCTGGGAAGAAAACTGCAGGCCAGATTCTGCAGACTGGTCAATTGATCCCTGCTGACAGATTAATTGAATTACTGGGTGAGGTTGTTTGGATTGTATTGTAAAATGATCAAACTAAATGATACAAATTGATACAGAGCCAGAAATGACAATTGACTTCAAGTCTTCCTGTGCAGAATAATTCCTGTTGGAAGCAGAAGAGATGAGAGGATGTTTCAGCTGTCACCTAAACCCAAAGGTTTCTGCAGCACCGGAATGTAGTCAGTCAACTGCCTTTCACTACTGGTTTTCCTACCTCCTCTTCCTTGTAGGGAGGCTGACAGGGTCTTTGACAGCATGGTTACGTGACTGTGCGCTTTTTCACTGGGATATGAGGGAAGGTTTCAAAGCAAAATCCACTAATGTTTTTCCTTTTCCTTCAAGAATGATTTTGGGTTTTGCGGTTGCAGCAGTGAAAAGTTTAATCCCTCCTAAAAAAGAAATTTATGTAGTCCATGATGTTAGGAGGAAACTAGGAGTACTCCTGGACCTCCAGGGATTCAGTCAAAACTGGATGATAAAAAGAATTTAACACTGGTGACAGTCAGCTAGAATATGGCAGGCTTTTTTGGTAAACTGTTTATATGCTCCCAGACAACTATTTAAGACATTAGAAATATTTGTGATTAAGGCAACAGCTCTCACAGTTGGTGGTGTTATATTTGTCATTCTAAAAAGAGGTGATAATGTGACTCACTATATAGAATGGAAATCTTTCCCTTCTTGGATTTTTTGTTTGGAGAAGAACAGACCGCAGGAAGGTGTAAGCACTATGTGTTATGGAACTGAAAGAGTCAACTTAATATCTATAATTTCTCTCCCACAGAAGACATCAGTATATTTCAAATTCAATTTGGAATACAACTCCTCTGGCAAAAAGAGAAGCAGAAATTAAAAGCTAATAGTTTGAATTGTCTGTGTGAGCAGTCTTACAGTTACGACTATGTTTGTTGTTCACAAATCTTATTTGCTTACCTGTTATAATAGTGTCATAACGTTTCTGTCAAATCATATCCTTTTCTTGGAGAGACTGGTCTGGTAGTGGCTGCCCAGTTTCCATTTGTTAGTAGATTTTAAAACTTCCTAACAGCCAGATATACCTGATACAGCCTGAGGGAAGCAAATAGAAGAACTCATCCTGGGACTCCTTGTCCTGAGAACTGTGATAAGCTAGTAATGCTTATAAATCTTCTATTAGGGAAGAGTTGAGATAGCTAGGGTTTCTCAGAGATTGGAGATGCAAAGGAAGGGTCCTGGCTGATGGCCAGGCTACCCATGTTTTACCTTGACAAGCAAGTATGCTGTGTGCTCTGCTGGAAACTTCAATTCTGAGAGTGAGCATTGGCATGTTTCTGGCCATTATATACTTAGCTTAGAAGGAGAGCACAATGGCAGACAGACTGATCTATGCTCGATTTTCATGTGTGGCTTTGAATCACAGATCAGTGAATTAAGCTGGTAGTCCAAGGAAAACAGAAGATCACTCCCCAGGCTGGAAACTGCTCATTTTCTGTTGCAGCATGGCAAAAGGATGACATTACCAAGAGTTCTTGTGAACTGCTCTAAGATCAGTCTTGTCACATGCAGTGTAGGTCCTAGATAATTTTATGGGACAGTTTATGCTGTAATTATTTATTGTCTGTGTTGCAGCAGCACCTAGTGGTTCAAATTAAGATCAGGAACAAACTTTCATGGCACATGATCTCCGCTGGAAGAGCGTACATTGAAAATAGACAGCATGGAAGGAGTAGGGTGTGGGAAGCCAAGGCAGAGAGCAGAGAGGTGGCTTATAAGTCACCACAGGAGAGCTGAGGTGCAGTCAACAAAGAGTCTCTGTAAAGGAACAGTCTTTGGAAAATGGATTTCTTGAATATGAATATACCCATTTGCTTCTAATCTTGGTTAGAAGTCTATAATCCTTACACTTTGGTTGGCTTTGAACAAATACTGCAGCCCAGCTACCTGTTGCCAAATGTTATCCTTTGAAATTCAGAGCATGGCATTAGGATTGCTCACTGCATCACAATGCATGATGCTTCTCTCACTTGGCTGCTCTAAAGATGGAGCTTCACAGGTATATCTTGTACATTAGTATTCAAACTTCATTGACTTCCTGGAAGGGGATCTCTGAAGAGGGTTTAGTTGAAATTTCCAGGCATACGAAGGACAAGAAAGTCATCAGGAGTAGTCGGCATGGATTCACCAAGGGGAAGTCCTGCTTGGCCAATGATAAATTTCTATGATGAAATGACTGGACTGAAAACTGGTAGAACAGCCAGTGATCATGAAGTCTAGTTGGAGGCCACTAACTAACATTGTACCTCACAGTTCAATACTGGGTCCAGTCCTGTTTAACATATTAATTAATGATCTGGATAATGGGGCAGAGTGTACCCTCAGCAAGTTTGCAGACGACACAAAACTGAGATGAGTTGGCTGATACACCAAAGGGTCATGCTGCCATCCAGAGGGACCCCAGCTGGAGAAAGGGGCACGCAGGAACCTCATGAAGTTCAACAAGGGGAAGTGCAAAGTCCTGCAGCTGGGGAGGAGCAACCCCAGGGACCAGGACATGCTAAGGGCTACCCAGTTGGAAAGCAGCTTGACACAAAGGACCCAGAGGTCATGGTGGACACAAAGTTGAAATGAGCTAGCAGTGTGCCCTTGTGACAGCTCAAGATACCATTAGTCTTCTTTGTATTGGGCAAAGTTTTGCCAGCAGGTTGAGGGAGGTGATCCTTCCCCTCTACTCAGCACTGCTGAGGCCACGCTTGGTGTGCAGTTTTCAATTCTGGGCTCCCCAGTATGAGAGAGACATGGACATAACTGGAAAGCGTCCAACAAAGAGCCACAAAGATGATTACAGGACTGGAGCATCTCTTAGGTGAGGAAAGGCTGAAAGAGCTGGGACTGTGTAGCCTGGAGAAGAGAAGGCTCGATGTATATAAATATCTGAGGGGACTGTGCAAAGAAGTCCGAGCCAGGCTCTTTTCAGTGGTGCCCAGTGACAGAACTAGAGGCAATTGGCACAAACTGAAACACAGGAGATTCCCTCTGAGCACCAGGAAACACATTTTTACTGGGAGGAGGACTGAGCACTGGCATAGGTTGCCCAGAGAGGTAGTGGCGTCTCCCACCTTGGAGACAGTCAAAAGCCATCTGGACAAGGTCCTGGGAAAGTGGCTCTAGGTGGCCCTGCTTGAGCAGGGCAGGTGGATCAAATGACCTCCAGAGGTCTCTTCCAGCTTCAGACACTCTGTGATTCTATGATATAGTGTTGTTATGAGGTAATTTTCTTGTTTATTCAAACAGGAAATTCTTCATAGAATCATAGAATGGTTTGGGTAGGAAGGGACCTTAAAGATCATCTAGTTCCAACCCCCCTGCCATGGGCAGGGACACCCTCCACTAGACCACGTTGCCCAAAGCCCCATCCAACCTGGCCTTGAACACTTCCAGGGATGGGGCATCCACAACCTCTCTGGGCAACCTGTTCCAGTGCCTCACCACCCTCACAGTAAAGAATTTCTTCCTTACATGTTATGACAACATTTTTAATCCTATGGAAATCTGAACAGCTTATAGAGATTTTGGATCAGAGCCTTGGATCTTAGTGCTCTCCCAAAAATATTTCATTTTTTAAAAAAAACAAAATTACAACAAAAATGTTAGCAGACTTCAGTCATGATTCATTGTTCTAGTTTAGATGTTTAGAAAACAGAATAGAAAAATCTTACAAGAAAATTACTTTGGAGAAGCAGAATTGCAGATGATTAAGTAGCCCTTAACTGTGGAAAGTTTAGGAGAATATTTAAATTTGTTTCTGTTAAAAAAAGGAAAAAATAAATAAAAAGTTTTAAAGGTTTTTGGAGCCACTTTAGATATTTTTTGTGAGTTAATTGCTTAGATTTGCAGATTTCAGCTAAGTAAAAGTTGTGCACACAAGGAGGAGAAATTAAGGACAGAAACAGGGAGTCTTTACTTGTGACGCAAACCTGGTATTCATGCACCTCTTTTCTACCAGTTTTCTGAGGGTCTTGGACAATTGTTTTGCTTTGTGAAAACCTTATGTGTAAAACGTCATTCACTATGTAGAATTATAACAATGCTCATATAACACTCAACCTATTAAACTTGCAAAAAACAGTGGAGAAAAAAAAGATAGAAATTTAATTTCCATTTCCAGTCTCATAGCAAGGACTGTATTTTAAGTCCCAACACATTCTTCGAAGGATATCCTCAAAGAAGGAAACAGAATGGACTTTCTGTTGAAATAACCATTTTTGTGTGGGCGAGATGTAAGAAACTAATGTTTTGAGAATGTTGACAGAACCCAAGTGATTTGATTAGTAAAGCCCTAGTAGCATAATAAAAAGAATTACTTAGTTTCTAAGAAATGACGGAAGTTAAACTAGAACATGAAAGACAGTATAAAACTATGACTTTCTGCTTATGTTTCTCTTGTCAAGCTTCCTACTTGCTTGTTTGTCAGCTTTTTTTCACACTCAATTTTGCTTTCTGCTCTGCAGCGTCAGTGCATGGCACAGCCTAGAAGATTTCATTTGCCGGTTCTTCCCCTCCAGCCATCACCCTTTTAGCTTGTCACGGTCACAGCTTACAGGTCAATTTTGGCTATAATACTGATAGTTAAACAAAACAACCAGATTCACTTTTAGTTTTGTTTTCCCTGACTTCTGTCTACCTGCCTGTCTTCAGAGTCTGAGCTCCCTGGGGCATGAACTATCTCTTCTTGAATGTCTAGAAAATGCTAGCACATTATGGGTGCTACCATTTACATAAGATAATCTCTAGCAAGCAAAGAGGAGGACTAGAATGAGTAGCTATCTGGAAGATGTGAACTTTGTCGGTCAATTCTGTTAAACTTTAGCAACATTTTGTATTTTAAGGGCAGGAAGAAGCTCTCATTTTTACTTTCCTAATGTGGCTCTTGTAACTGTATGCGCTGTTCTGGGATGATTACTAGACATGGAATACATATTTGAAATAATTTTCTCTTCTTGTTATTTCTTGCAGAATCACTGCCATATATAAAGAAGTAGGCTTTATGGTAAGCGAGACAGATGTGTGCAGTAATGCATTTATATATCTTGCTTTTTGCAGAAGTTTTTTCAAAATATTGCACAACAGGCTCATTTTTTTTTTCAAGTTTGTACCCTAGTGTAAATCAAAAAGATACATTTTGGCGAAGCTTGGGAAAATGTTTTAATTTCATCAAAATCAAGTTTGTTTATTACAAACACTCTTTCACTGAGTACTCAGAAAACTGTCTTGCTTGAATTCGCAGAGATATATATGAGCTTGTGAGTAAAGGACTTGCAGTGGCAATTATCTACCACTGCCGTTGAAACAAAGAAATGCACTTCCTTTCCCCATAGTGCATATGTATATTGCTCAAAGTTTAGGATATACCTGAAGTTATGCAGTATCCTACAACAGGAACTGAAAAAGCTATATGTTGGAGTTAGGGTTTTTATGTGATACACTTCTGCATTCAATATCCATTCTTATATAATCTTTGGCTACCTCTTAAAATTTTTAAGACTTTTGTTTGAAAGTGTAATTTTTATCTGATTTAATCTTTTTTCTTTAAATATGAGTTAAAAATTAAAATGTGAAATCATCAGATGCCTAATTTTGGAGAAGGTTATGAGAAGCAGGCAGGGTTTTTAACACTACAAAACACTGCACTGAAGTCAGCTGTTGCCATGATTGGGAAATCTTATCTCAAATTTATATATGAATTCTGTAAATCAAACTGTACTTCTTGCTTTTTCTCTCATTCCTACAGACAATTAGTTTATGCGAGTCCTAACAAACACTGTACTAGGAACAGCATCCATTTTTAATAATAAAGATGTATTGCAGATACTGAAATGGGAACAAAAATTGGTATTGCAAGCAGTGTTTCAAATTCGTGTATTAGAAACACATACTTACTCAATTGTATTTACAATAAAGCTGAAATAAATAAATAAATAACTCATTGTGCAGTAACCGTGTTTTTATTAGTTTGATTTGTAGACTGCTTGTTTTTAACCCTTGCTATCTGAATAGCTTTATCAGATAGTTGGAGATAGCGTGATATATCTATTAGCTTTAACAACTGTTACTCTTAACAAGTTTACCTCTTAATAACTTATCTACTAATCTTAATAACTTTTGGGGACTTAGTATCACTGTTCCAAATATTTTACCTAATTAAAGGTGGCTGTTGTTTTCTTATCAAAGACAAAATTGTGGTAGACTCTGTTATGATCGTATGAATATGGAGACTGAAGGCTAAAAATGCAAACATTTTCATTCTGAAATACTGAAAACTGCAGTGGAGAGGTGATTCTGCCCCTCTACTCGGCTCTTGTGAGACCCCACCTGGAGTACTGCATCCAGCTCTGGGGGCCCCAGTACAGGAGAGACATGGAGCTGTTGGAGCGAGTCCAGAGGAGGGCCACGAAGCTGACCAGAGGGCTGGAGCACCTCTCCTATGAGGACAGGCTGAGAGAGCTGGGGTTGTTCAGCCTGGAGAAGAGAAGGCTCCAGGGAGATCTAAGTGTGGCCTTCCAGTACCTGAAGGGGCCTACAGGAAAGCTGGAGAGGGACTGTTTCTCAGGGAGTGTAGTGATAGAACAAGGGGTAATGGGTTCAAGCTGAAGGAAGGTCGATTTAGATGAGAAGTTAGAAAGAAATTCTTTACTGTGAGAGTGGTGAGGCACTGGAACAGGTTGCCCAGAGAGGCTGTGGCTGCCCCATCCCGGGAAGTGTTCAAGGCCAGGTTGGATGAGGCTTTGGGCAACGTGGTCTAGTGGAGGGTGTCCCTGCCTGCAGCAAGGGGGTTGGAACTAGATGGTCTTTAAGGTGCCTTCCAACCCAAACCATTCTATGATTCTGTGAATTAGAGGAATGAATAAACAACTTGATTTCAGGGTTTAACATATCTTTCTGATTACTCTCAAAATTTTGTTTACATTTGGTATTGCGAATAACTGTTTGCAACATGTGGCTTTACAGGAGGAGAACGGACTGCCTGTTGGAATTCTGGCTGTGAAGTGTTACAGTGCTGTCTTGGATTTATCCTTTCACTATTCATAGTATATATGTCTTGGCAGAATTTATATTTTTCATGAATTGTTGGGTTACTTGATGACTTTAGACTGCCATTTAATTAATGGTTGAATATCATTGCATGGCTTCCTGTCAGCAAAGCACAGTTTTAGTGTAATTTTTATTTTTTATTATTTTCATGAACATTTAACTTAAAAAACCTCACCTTATTATATTTTAGAGTGATTGTACTATGTGCTGTTCCCTGCTTCATTATATTCACTGGTTTTATTTCCATAATACAGGAGAATCCAGCCAATGATATAGCTATATGTAATGCTATATATTAAACTCTATAGCTTATATAAAGATTATATCTATATAGAGTATCTAAAATTATATGTAAAGCTGTATACAAAGTTGAAAGCACAAAAGTTGTTAAGTGAGTGCAGAGTGGGGGGGGAAAAGTAATGAAAATATTAAAGAAAGACTAAAAAGGGGGATACAGATAGTGATTAAATTCTATGTCCCTTCAGAGGTTGGGAATCCAGCATTCATGCAGCATCAGGTGGATCCCAGGTGGGTTTTCCCACGGCACGCTGCCCAGATGCTGTCTGTGGAGACATTCCTCTTCCCTCCCCTGGTGCCTTTTATTTTGTGTAACAAACAGTAATTTTTCGTATCCTGGGAGCCTGGAACAGCATCTCTGTCAGCATCTGCCAGTGCCACCTGGGGCATGCCAGCAGGTGCCCTTGCAGCGCTACTCATACTGACGTGGGCTTCTCAAGCCTTAACTAGAGTGTGCATGGCCAGCTCAAGATCACTAAATCCTCAAATACAGTGTCTTCCCCAAGACTCCCAATACAGTGTTTCCATTGGCACAGCAAGTTGACAATCCGCTCTGCGGGGTTTATGAGGGGGATATATACAGGGAAATACCAAGTCATAGTTTTCTGAGTGCAAATCTTGGTGCAAATGTGACTACTTCTGCTCTTCAAGCAGTATAGGGGCAATATTTCAGTCCTTGCAAAATTATTTTATTAAATGTATTTCTGAAATACACCTATCAAATCCAAGCCACTATTATTTCACTTTGTTTTCTCTGTTATGCAACTATTTCAGTGTTGTAGCACTGATATCTGGTTTTCCTCCTCTTTCTTTCCCTCACATTTTTAGAAAGCAGCCAATTCATTATGGTGGAGATCAGATTACAGAAAACCAGCAGCAGGTTAAAACAGTTCATGAAAGATGGTGATATAAAAGGTGACAGAGGCAAAAACTTTTGGAGCCCGCATCTGGAACAGAGGTTCTATTGATTGATTTCTACATGCAGAAGTCATTAAGCGTTCGAGGTTGGAAGTATAACTATTTCTTATTAGTGATTTCTGTTCTGTTATCTCCCATTAACATTGTCTAGCATATCCCATTGGTAAGAAAGACTGCTCAGTCCTGGCAACCAGTAATGTGGCTTTTGTGTAATTCATTACCTTTCCGCTAAATAACAAGATTGCATTAATAATACCTGAGCAAGTTAGACATAAGCTCTTAAGAAAGTTTGCTTTAAAGCATTTTAATAATGCAGTGAAGGCTGTGAGGGAGTCATTCTTTTCTGTCTTTTCTCTGTACAAATCTCCAACGAAAAATCAAATTCAGGGTCTTAAGAACTTGAAGGTGCTAGACAGAGTGAGCTCAGCATACCTAGCTTGTCATCTGAAATTTAGGGATAATGTATACAGTCGATAACTGATTCTTTGACATAGTGGAGTGTCAACAGCAAGGATAAAATCTATTTGCGCACACAGGCTTTTCTCTGGTGCTTGTCCAAGGCTGTGAAGCAGAATCTCAAATCAGAGAGCAACAAAGATGAACATCTCCATTCTCTGTTTAAACTGGAAGGTGTTTTGCTTCTTTTATAATGAGGAGTACAAGGAGTAAGGTGGTCTTAAAAATAGTTAAAACCACATAAAGTCTGAGGAGAAAAAGGGAAGTGTGGATTAAAAGAGGAAGAATCTAAAGCATGTCACTTAATTGACTTTTGGAAGGTGACTAGATGTTACAGTAATTGAGATGCTACAAAAAGAGGATTTCCCCCTTCCCCCCCAGCTTAGAATTTGTACTCACTCATCTTTTTTCCTTCTGTGTAAACGAGTATTTTAATTATTTCAGGCTTCCCAGGGTGTCTGGCTTCACAGCATGCTGCAATCACCTTGCCTTTGGCCATAAAGGCTGAGGAGCCCTCCAAAAATAAATGGGGAAAGCCAGAAGCTGTCTCCTTGGCTTAGCATTTTCTTTTAGCCCTGCTTAATGGCAGAATTTTGTTGGGTTTGGTATCAGAACAGTGCCTCTCCAGTGAAAGCTTCCTCTGGCAATCAGTGTCTGCTGCCTTCTGCTTAGGAGCATTAGCTGGGATGCTGAGCACAGCCATCTCCCTCAGAACTGCCTGCCAATACCCACTATAAGAGCTTTTTAATTACTTGTCCTGTACAATATTGGCTTTTCAGCTAACCATAACATCAAGAAGTGTCAAGAGCATGGTAATTCTGATAACTATTCTGAAGAAGTAAATCTTTTTTTTTTTTTTTTTTTTTGTCTTGCAGCTCGGTACTTAAAATAAAACCAAAGGAAACAGGCTGGTAGTCAGGAAACCCATAAACCTCTGAATATGCATAGGCGGATAATAAGCAGAGGTGGTTTTCATTCTTCCCAAGTGTGGATATGCCACTGAAATCACAAGGCTGAGATAAACGTATTGTTTGTTTCTACAGGGCAAAGAGAAATGCTTTGTTGCATGAGAAAATTGCTGGATGGGAAAAATACAGCACTTTGTTACTTGAGGACTATGAAACTGGTATCTGATTAGTGTCACTCTAATTCTGAATATTCCTACTGGATATTTTTAGGTTTTTATTTGTAGACATTCCTGAGTTGTTTTGCCCATACTTCAGTCTAGGTAACTGATGTCAGTGTTGAGCTAGAAGCCGTGTTAACATGGTAGTTCAGTTCTAGAGCTGACCTTGGCAGACCTGTCAGCTCAGCTCAGTCCTAACACTGCTTCAGTGGAGCTGGCTGGCTTTTGGAGGATGTCTGGTTTATGTCCGGCCAGCTCAAAGTATGAGTGAAGCGTGTTTGTATAGGTGTTCATATACATTCATTAATCTTTTCTGTTACATTTTAAAATTATCAAGTTTAATCCTTTATGCACTGATGTAGAACTGCAGAGTGTATCAGTGCAAAAAAGTAATATTTTAGTTTATTTAATATGTCATTACATGCTCATTTTTTAATGATAAAACTTCATCAGAATCATAAGGGAAAATCTTCCTTCTTCTCCATGGGTTATGTAATATGCTGTAGATTGTCAATGGTTTCAGAAGACATCTTTCAATAAGTAAGTAGGCTTCATAACCTGCTTCTGCCTCACACAGTGCTTTGTCTCTTTTCCAGGTTATAGGTTAGTTTTATTATTTACTGATCATGAACCGTGGATTAGGATTAATGATTTTGGACTTGTGTGCCAGAAGCAATTTTCCATGTAGTCACCTGAAAACATTTGTTTGAATAAATTTCTTATGTCTCTTCCATTCTGTAACTGAAGTTATAGTGAGATTTTGACAACAGCCATTTTCTCTTGCTTGTTTCTATTCTTTTAAAAAAAGAAAGAAAATAAAGATGACCTTTTAAAGGACATCTGAAGATTTTTATAACCTCTCCTCACCCAAACTTAAAATGGAAACACAGAAGCTAATGTCCTTAATATATGGAAATTACTGGCTGAACGGCTGAGCCCAGAGCATAGTGATCGGTGGCATGAAGTCTAGTTGGAGACCGGTGACCAGTGGTGTACCTCAGGGGTCAATACTGGGTCCAGTCCTCTTTAACGTCTTCATTAATGATCTGGATGATGGCAGTGGGTTTGCAGATGACACAAAACTGGGGTGAGTGGCTGATGTGTTGGAAGGACATGCTGCCATCCAGGGGGACCTTGACTGACTGGAGAAATAAGCCATCCAACTTGTCTCTGAAGCCAAGGTTTTGGATAAGAACTTTCTTTATCCTAATGCAACTCTTAAAATATTTCTTGTTTCCATTTTACAGGTATGAACAAAGAAATTATTGTTAAGATTACAGTGATAACCAACACAAACCAGCAAAGATCATTGACTTTTCCGGGAAATTTAAATTTTAATTAATGGGATTTTAAATGAAATCTATTGAGATATCCTGTACTCCAAAGCTGAAGTCATGGCTGCATCTCATAGTTGGGAAGAAGAGGAAGTGCTGCCTTTTTTCCTTGCAAATGTGAGATGAGCTTACTGAGATACATTTTGTACATTTCATTGATTTTCCTCACTTTAACAAATTAAAAAGGTGTATAATTGCAGATGTGACAGTGGGCCAAAAATTTGGTATTCTTTAAAAAGCTTGTAGGTACTGTTTTGGCTTCAGCAAATTCTTTAAAGTTTTGTATTACAAATAGGTGTATAGAAATGTTTTAAAGCAAATGAGATAAATTTTGGACCCTAATTTTTAGTTTCCCTGTTATTTCTAGTAAAAGTATATGAAGTTTTGCGAAGTAGTGAGATTTTCTAAATGGTTGCATGTGAATGCTTGTGGGTACAGAGAAGGGAAAAAAATAGCCAAAGCTGCTCTGAACGTCACAACCATAACTGGAAATGCAATACATATCTTTTCTATTGTAGATTTGTAGTATCTTGAGCTTATCAGAAAGTATATGCAGTAAAACAAGAAAAGCAAGTTCTCTAGTTACACAGCATTCCAACCCTCCTGCTCTGACTCCTTATATTGTTCTTGATTTCTGGGTCTGCTCTTCTATAGCCATCTGTTCACTTCCCAAAATAGCACTGCTTGTCTCTCAGTTTAGAATTTTCCTTGTTATCCATAATGCATTTTAACTTCCCCTTGAATGAAACTCATTTTAATAGTGATTTTTTTAATACATTACTGAATCTTCATACATTAAATAGTTTAACACCAACATTGACATTCATAATTAAGCCAACATGTTTTGGGATCTTGAACATTAGAACACGGTTTTCTATGTTTTCTGTTTGCTTATTTGTTTTGCATTGTTCTGAGTATTACTTTGTTTGGAACTAGTCAAATACTAAATTATAAATAGACTAGCAAGCTGAAAAGTGGTACCACACAGTCACACAGTGGGTAATTCCAGATTCATCCTATGTTCGCAGTGATTCAAAGCTATGCGTGTGTTGCTTGATTGACTGGCTACTAATGGACCAGAATGGATAAGAGCCTTATCTTCTTCATAAGGGCACTAATTTGCCTCTCTTCTCTCTAACCATTGATTTTCCCATATGTTATATCTTACTATCTTTGATGTCTCTAATTTTCTGTAATGACTTATGAGCTTCGACATCTCTAATTTTGTAAAATTCACTTGAAGTGGGTCATCAGGGTTAAAAACAGTACTTGGAAGGAAGCCTGAGGGAAGGGGAAAAGGGAGATGGGCACAGGGAGATGGATGGGCATTTCAGTAATTTCCATAGGCAAAAGCAAGCATCTTTACTGAAGAATTTAAAGCATGTTGTGTTTAGTATGTGTGTCTGGCCGTCAGAGTTCTTTTGTCACAGCAATGCTGAAAGCTTTATGCACGCTTTTAATTTATAAATGCTGACACTTTTTGAAGTTTAGTTGCTTGCCTGCTCCATACTCATGGAACAATATTTTGGAGGAGCAAAATGGCCTTTCTTAATGAACTGGTGAAGTTGCAAATGTGGGCTTTGGTTGTTTAATAATGATTATGTTGATAGCTTTAACCAAGGCTCTTTTTTTTTTTTTTTTTTAAGATACTTAGGAGCATTTTCTCCGTAAGTTTAAAGGTGATTGCCTCTGTAGTGTGTAGGTATATTAAAAGGATTAGGCTTCTCTGCACACATCTTCATAGTTTAGGTTTTGGGGTTTTTTAATCACTATTTTCTTTGTTTTGTTAAAACCTATATTCCTCAGGACTAGAGGAGAAAGCCCAAATTTAGCCCAGCATTTCATGGGAAGACAGAAAGCAGTATTCTGCACCACTGCCATTTAAATGTATGGGTTTTTTTCTTTTCGTTTCCCCCGCTCTCAGTTGTGATGCCAGCTTATCTGGTTAGATGGGATTTCCCAGACCTTCCATGCCAGAATAGGTAAGAGCTAATTTGGGAAAGAAATATGAAGTTGTTCAGATTTCAAACCTTTCAAGACAGAATGAGAAAGCAGGAAGAATTTAGTTGCTCATAAGTATAACTGTGTTACAGAAATTCTGCAGAGCAGTCTCTTGGCTCCCATGAATCCATTCAGAATGTTGGTTTTGAGAACTAATGAGCAGCATCTTGTGTATAAGCACATGTCCTAAAAACCATGTCAGCCAGAATAACTGGCAGCAGCTCGTGCTGCCCACAGAGTCGCAGAAAGGCCAAGGTTGGATGGGAGGTCATCTTCTCCAGCTCCTCTCTTGCCTGACCCATCTCTCCCAGATGCCAGGACTACCTTATTCTGTGAGTGGCACCATGAGATAGTCGCATGTGAGGTGGCCTATAGATCAATGAGGCAGATCTTCTGCATGGATATCCTGGAATCTAGCAAAATTTGGAGAGCTTTGATATTTTTATGCAACTCTGAAATCTTAAATCCTGTAGCTGATTCTCAGAAGGTATCAGAAGACTTAAAAATGCTTCTGTTAGGATAATACTTAACTAGTAGAAACTGAGATGCAGCTTTCATATGGGGCAGATTATTTTAAAGCCTCATCCTGCACCTTTTTCTCCATTTTCCGTTGAATTTCCATTTTCTCCATTGAATCTGCAAACTTCAGAATTGGTACAATTTTCTGTGTATTCTTGCACAGTTAAAGCAAACAGAGGTTTTATTCAGCTCAGCTGAGATGGTTGTAGCCCATCACCCTCTCAATCCCCAGTACCTTTCATCATCCTTTTTGATTCTAGACACTCGTGCATTCTCAGTGCAATGCAGTCTTCTCTTCGGTGCTTGATCACATGTGCTACACGTATCAGCTGATGGCCCTGCCAGTCAGCTTTCTGCACCTTATTAACTTCCAGAGCAGGGAAACCCTAACCCCCCTCCCCGTTTAGGGTATTGCAAATAGGCTTCAGCAGAAAACACAAAACTTATCCAAATATAGGTCATAAAGTGATACAATGCAAATCTTTGTTGTTGTCATCATTGTTTTTGTAGTGAAAAAGCCCTCATTGTGGCATCATTAACAGCTGACTATGGTGCATTTAAAACTGCTCTGCACTGTGAAGAGTAGAAATGCTATCTTTCTGCCTGGTGAAATGTTAATGCAAAGTGCCATTTCTTCACAACAAAAAGAATTTCAAGTATTTTAACATCTTTGCAAGCTAAGGAATAGCAAAAGCGTATATGCCCTGCTGTACCGGAAGGGTTTAGATACTCCCTTAAAACATTTCCCAGCCTGACTCTGCCTCTTCTGAGGAGAGTATATTATAGCCAAGCCCTTCCATGCCCCTCTGAGCAGCGGCTTAGCCCTGCCTATGCTAATGTTTGTTTGCTCTTCTTGCCTCAAGGGCAGGACACAAAACTGAACGGGTAGACTGAAGATGAGTGGTGGTAATGGGAAATGAGAAACCTCAAATTAAATGCTTATATACCAGTTTCATTTCTCTCCATAGGTGTCTTTGTAATGCTTAAAATGTGAGGGAGAAAATGCAGTAGACTATACAAAATGAAAAAAAAAAAAAAAAAAAAGACTTGCATAATAAACAAGGAGTGTTCAAGAGAAGAG
This sequence comes from Grus americana, assembly GCF_028858705.1. Taxonomy (NCBI): domain Eukaryota; kingdom Metazoa; phylum Chordata; class Aves; order Gruiformes; family Gruidae; genus Grus; species Grus americana. Next base: position 34,542,397 of record NC_072856.1, on the reverse strand, counting down.
TCACTCACTCTATTATCAATATCTCCAATTACATTTTCAGTAGAAAATTCTGAAAAATGAAAATATCTTGGTATTTGAAAGTCTTTCCAATGGCGGGTATTCCATCTTTATAATCTGAAAATGGCTGGTTTAAAACACCGCAGCTCAAAGGCTTCGGTAAGAACAAAAGTATTCTATAATGATAGAAGAGATACTAAACTTTTCAATGGTGTATACCATTTGCATCTATTTTTTTGGGACTCATGAGGATTTGGAATCATCCAAGAGAGGGAAGTAATAGGTGAGAGTAAGCAGTCAAATATCAGTGTGACAAGATTATCTCCAGAGAATACTATTTTTTCTGTTCAGGGGGAAAAAAAAATGTTGTATTTATTCACATTACACAGGGTCAGCACTAAGATGACAGCATTTGTACGTTGCAAAGGTGTTTAGGAATAGAAATGACTGTGAATCCCTGAAAGGAGACAAAGTTAGGTAAACGAGCGACATGATTATGACAGAAATCACGTTTAGGCAGCGAAAACAAACAGAAATAATTTAGGCTACTTAGCGCATTAGTGATTCTAATTTCATTGTAACTAATAAGGAATACAATTTTGAGCATGGCTAAAATACTGTAGCTCAAAAAGAATACAGTACAAATAGAAAGGTAGAAAAGAACATGCTTAAATGCATGGAGGAACATTCATAGGAAGAAACATTGGACTAGAGCTCTCTAGGCTCTTTTCAGATGAGGGTTGTACATGGCTAGAAAGCACTACTATTTACTGCCTCACAAGTTGGGCTAAAGACCTGCAATTAAAAGTTAGCAATTTTTAAACTAATAAAATAATTTTTATCTGATTCATGATTTGTCTGTTCAAATTATTTTAAAATACTGATTCTAAGAGCATAGCAAGATTCCAGAAAGGGAACGGACAGTAAACTGAAATAACCCTTATATTTTCACCCTGTAATCAGGACCTGAAATCAAGGATTGGCAGTCAAGACTCCATAAAGAGCCTTGAATGTTGCAACTCAGTAAGTAAATATAAATGAAGGTACACAATTCTAAATTACTCCTGTTATAATTTCTTAGTATATTTTTAGTCTCTATATTATTTTTTTATATGTTGGGTTTGGTGGAGCATATGTTTCAAGTGATACATGAAGCATGACTTCTAGTGCTCTGGAATCATTTGAGATTGTAATTTTAATAATTGAATGAGTGAGTGATGGGCGGTAAAGCTATAAAAAATTAGCTTTTTAACTGATTTTCAGGTTCCTCACAGTTCACTGAGATAAATGGCTCAGTTCCAACTATTTAAAGCTTTTTCAAGGTCCTCTCAGTTGAAAGAAATGGCAAGAGACATTGGTTCACGTTTTCAAAGTTTATTCATAATGGTTAGGAACAGACACGTAGAAACAGATGAATAAAGGGACAAAGGAGTCAATATCAGTTCTAGGTACCAGTTCAGTGAAAAATGGTCAGCTTCAGAGCTGTATAGAGTAGGCACAGTTTACGCATATAATGTAAGAATAAACAAAACATTGGGAAAAGTTAAAAATCTTTTGGTTTTTTTGAGTTAGAGATTGGGGGTAAGGAATGAATCTTTGTTTCTTTTAGAGTTCTTTGTCTCATAAAATACAGGCTTTTTGGTGAGATATCCTCTCCTCCCATGGCACCCTAGTGGAACTTGCCCCACTGAGATCTTCACTGCTGCAGAAGTGAATCAACTGTCAACAGTATTGAAAATCCTGTTGTTAGAACCTGTACTTTCCTCTGTAGGATTTGATATCAGTAGCAATTCAGGGATGGGTGTAGCAGGATCTGTTACCTGCTCCAGAATGGTGGCTTAGTGTTCTGCAAAGACCTGTGGTACATCTCCAGACCATTGTGAAGAAACACAGCTTCCTACTGCTCGTGATAATTGCGGAGCCCTGGGAAGCCAGCAAAAACCCGAAACGGCGTGACTAGATCAGCTCTGTGTGGCTGTGACTATATTTCTTCCAAGAGCGTGAGGGTACTTTAGATGCCTTTATGCTGCTGCAAATCTGAGCTAATAAACCCTGCCGTGGCTGAGTTGGCACCATGTAAAGTTAGCTTAGGTGTATCTGTCTCGGTGTTTCCTCACCTAAGCTTATATAGTGACATTAGAGTGTATAAAGTAAGAGAAGGTTGATCAGGATTTAGTATATGTGCCTCAGTCCTAATCCTGCTGTATCCAAGCTGGTGCTGGTGGTGCTAATGTGGTGTCTCTGCCTTATGGTCTAGATTTAGCAGGGCTCATCAGTTCAAACTGAGCTCTTGCCAGTTCAGTAAGTCCACGTGCAGTGCTGCATCTGGGCAAGTAAGACCTACCAGAAACAGGGTAAGATAGCTTGGCTGTGTCATTCCGTGTGTTACGCTGCCTCATCAGTAACAACTGTCTGTGGAGGATTTTTCCTCCATTATCTGAGGTATTCTTTTACTGTTGGTAATGGAAAGTTGGTTGTAAAAAGAAAACTATATGGTGGTAGTTGTTTTTTTAAACAAGCTGTAGGATTTATCTTAATGCACTTTATTTTTCTTGACCACTTCTGCTATTGCTTTTATTTGTTTTTTCTAGTTAGAGTTGAAAATTTCTCGTTAAAGTGTTTCTATTTTGAAACAGTATATTTTTCTACTACCACTTGTTTTAAGGAGGCTTAAGGGTACTAGTACATAAAGTTATCTAAAGAAAATACTTATGTTTTGGTTAAAGAGGAATTGTCCTATTTAAGGTTCATTTCAGGCACTTTTGATAATACTGTCTTCCCTATTCCCATAAAGAATTTCCCCATAAACTATCATGAATTCACATTCATTGAATTGAATTTGTAACCATATGGATATAATTTACTTTATAAAAAGTAGATTTGGGGAAAAGTAGTTAATGTAAAATAGTTAAATACTGCTTTGATTATAATGTATTTGTACGAAATATGTGAGTATTTTTATTAAATTTTATCTTTAATTCATATTCTCATTTTACATTATTAAATTATATTGATTTGTTTAAAGATTTAATCTATGATTAAAGAGAATAGTTTAAAGATTCATTTGCATGAATGGACATTGTTATACCCAAGAAAGTAGATAGCTACAACTGAATTTTAATCTCAACATCTTTTCATCATCTCTGCTACCAGAAGAAAATAACGCATTTTATAGCTCAGTATGGTGCTCGCAGGGCCTCAGTTCAGAGCTTTGCATATAGAGCTGTGCTAAATCAATTGTTATTGTGTGATTGCTTACAGGAGACTCTTCTGTCCCAGGTGATTTTTTTAGGCAAGGCACGCAAACCAAAAGGGGCAGGTACACCAGACTGAGTCCACGTGCCAATTTTGCCTAGAAAATAAAGGAGGGAATGTCTTTTTCTTCAAGTCTTTGCCTGTAATGGAGTTATTTGTCCACGGTACATGTTTATGTCCTGGTTTATGTGCTGACTGGGATTATTTTGCTATGATTATACCTTCAGGCTTTGAAATCTTATAGCTGCATATGATTTAACACTTCTCATTCAGGCTGCAGTTGCACTTGGTTGTCATTGGGATTTCTGCAGTGTTGTTAGCTCATTAACACATTCAGTATTGTCGGCTCTGCTTCCTCCTCATTTCTCTTAATCTCAGTTTGTGTCACTCCCCTGGTCCAGTACTGTGGATGAGCTGTGTTTGGTATCACCTGAACTCAGAAGATGACCCCAGATCACTCAGTAAGACATCTGGCTTTGTGGTCTTGTCCTGGATCTCCTCCAGCTCTGTGCCTTGTCTTTGCATTTCTCTCATGCCTTCCTATAACTTAAAATTCATACTGTCCTGCCTTGGAAGTCCCGTAGTGCGGGGTTGTAGGTCTGGATTGAGGGAAGGCTTCTTCTCAAACCATGGATACTGTGACTAGGAGAATTCTCAAGTTTGGAGTTGTTGCCTTCTGCTACGGTAGAGTTTTAGGTACTTTGGGTGCTGGACAATGGCTTGAATAACACTGAACAAAGTAACTTTTTTTTCCTGTCCTTTTTTACTATGTGTTTTTGAGGTGGTTTCTTTTAACAGAGTTTGGCAGGCTATGTATGTTGAACTGTGCCGAAAATACCTGAAGTTCCTTGAGGGTAACAAGTTAGCTGATTTCTGGTGTCTGGGGCTGAATGAGACACATGCAGAGGGGAGGGAGGACACTGAGGCTCCTGGGGCCCGTGGGTTGCTCCTGGAGGTTTATCTAAGTATCAGCAAGTCTATGCATTTAGCTGTGCAGCAGTGCAAAGAGGGCTGTTGCTGTGTGCCATAATGTGAAGTGTGGTTTCTTGAATCCTGTCATTAATTGATCATGAGAACTTGGACTCACAGGTCCATAATAAGATGTTTATGTTTTGGGGACAGAGGAAATGGAGAGGTTGCTGGAGGTTTGTCTAAGAAATGCAGCGTTTATAGATAGAATGTGTCATTACGAAAGCGAAGTATAGTTTTTCTTGTGATGCTTGTGTTTCTTAATCAAGCTGGCAGATGTGAACTGTGTTAGCATCTAGCATAGGCATATTTATTATATTTAAAAGTGCATCTAGCTGAGATTGATTGTAGGCTTGATTAGTGTACATTGCAACCAAGAGTCCATGTAAGCTGTTAAACTGGGCCTGTATAAGATGCCATAAATTGTTTCAGATGTTGTCAGCTAAGAAACTAAACATGCTATTTTCCTGAGCTAAATAAAATAGAAGAAAACTAAGATTAGGGATAAGAATACTATTTTTTTAGAGTAATGGAAAAAACTTTCAGAGATCCCCTAAAGATATAAGCAAAGCTGAAAATCAAGACCTCCTTGTAAAGACTGCCCTTTAAAGGAATGTTTCTCGGCAGCTGCTATAAGTACAGCTGTTCTTCCCTGTGATAGAACTAAATTTCAGAGAAGTCTAAAAGGAGATAATACTCTTCAAAAGTACTTTTTTTTTTTTAATTGTTGTTTTAACTCTTCTCTTCCCCTTGCTTAGATGTGCTTACCTCCTATCCTTTTCCTTTCCATCTTAGATTTTTTTAGGGTTTTACAGTGAAAGGAGGTGCAACAAAAACTTCTTACTGGAAATATTTGTTAAAAAAACCAAAAACCCAACCCCCAAACTTACTTATTTCCAATGAAAGTAACAAGAATCCAAAGGAAACATTCCATCAAGCATTTAGTATTCATAGCTTTAAGGAATTTATTTTTTTTAATGGACACAAACAATTAGAAGTATCAATAATGCTACATCTCCAAAGATTTGAATGTCTTTAATGGCTTGATGTTTTTCTTCTGAAGTTTACCTGATCACTGCAGTGATCACACTGACAGTGTGATTGAGTTAAAACTCAAGCTTGTTAGATTAAAACCTAGTACAGAATTTGTAGCCTAAGGCCACACAAATATTGTAAAATTTAAATGATAAATCATTTGAAAGAGGTATAACCCAATAGACTAATGGATACACAGGAAAAAAGGGCTCATTTAATTACTGTTAGAAAATGTGAGAAACCTTGGGGGGATTTAGAAGTTCATAGCCTTCAGAGAAGCTCTAACATAAATTTTACAGCATTAGTAACTATGGCACAGGCAGCCTCCTATGTTCAAGAACAATTCCTGTGTCATTTAATCTATTCTTAAATCTGTCAAGAACCAGCCTGTGCACTTTCCTTGCCCTCACTGTTCTTACAGAAAGATTATTTGTGAGGTTTCACCTCACTAGCTCTTGGAAAATTTGCTCTTTATTTCTTATGATTTTCTCACAGTGATTTTTCTGGTGCAACACTATTCTTTATCTCTTCTCTCTCTGATGTTTATTTTGCTGGTGCATTTATATAAACACACCAGCAGCAAACATATAATGCTTTCTTTTTGCTGAGCTAATCAAAAAAGCTCTTTTCACCTCCTCTAAGATGTCTGTCTTTATCATTGCAATGGCCCTTCTCTATATCTGGCTTACAGGTAGCATTACTGCTTCCCTGTGTTTTCTGGAAAAAATCATAGATTCACATGTCTAAATTGTATTGCTGGTTTATGATCACCCCATTTTTTGCTAGGTCACCTGAACTTTTTTCCCTATTTTTTCAGTAGATTAGCTCCTTTTTTTTTTTTTATAGCAGTGCTTCTTTGTCAGTCTTTGAGGATACCGTTCTGGCACTTCATAGCTTTGTGTCTGAAGGGACAGGGAGAGAAGACTTGCTCTGCTCTGAGATCCAGGAAAGCACAGTTTGTAGAGGTTGCTTTGGGACATTCTTAAAGGTGGATGTTAAATTTTGTTGTCTTGAAAAAAATATACTTAGATTTTCCCCATATTTTAGTATATGACAAAAACTGTGTGGAAAAACAAAACAGATGACAGTAACATTCATCAGGTGTGAGGGGCGTGTGTATACAGGGATTCAAAGTAATCGCTGCAATCCTGTCTTTAAATCAATGCAGATTACCTGGGCAGAACTGGTGGTTACTGGTGTGGCAGAGAAAGCACAAGAACACTCTTGCTGGGTGGGTAAGAAAGAGGCTACTTATGGGATTTTGGTGTATTGAAATAATGGGAATAAAATAAATGCGTTCCTGCTCTTGTTTGGTGACAGCTTATATTTGGGAGTGAATTATGATACATGAATTGAAATTACAGCTAGTCTTGATACTATGACTAGCTCTGAATGCCCAATGAAAATAAATTTTATTAACTAAGATGAAGTTACTGATTTGCTCTTTTATTTCAAACAGGTTAATCTCAGCAGTGTGCTTTCTTTGATCTGCTGGTTTCACCGATAATTTGCAGAAGCAGCCTTAGTCTTCCTTTGTTTTCCTATCAGGCTTTCACATTACTTCTGGCAATAAAAATTCCCTCCAGTGGATACATTCTGTAACTTGTTCCACACAGTTGCATCTTAGCCTCTGTATTTCTGATGCAAACTTTTCAAAGATAAAGGGAAAACGAGCTCAAACAGTGATGTGATCAGGACCTTCTCAGCTACTCTCACTTTTCTGGAACTGTTGCTGTTCATGATGCATTCTTTGGCAGTAGAAGTAAAGTGGTTATGTAAATGGTAAGGATAAAACACTGACTTAAAAAGGCCCTGCTTACTTTAGGAATGCAATTCTTTGTTCTCATGGGGTAAAAAATCATTTGCAGCTGGACTTTAGAAGTAATAACCATCTCTGGCACTGTACATCTTAATTTTACCAGCATAACGTTTTGAACTTGTTAGTCTTATTTTTCACTAATTTAATGAGTTTTATACTTAAAGACAAAATACAATTCACATAAAATAGACACTCCTTTCTTCATGTCACTATTTTAGCTCTTTTAATGCTCCATTTAAATAAAATGTTTTGTTACCATTTTTGCATAGCTCTCAGGTCAGAATATGTGAACCTGTGGAGGGGGTGGGATGTTTTCTGTTGCCTGACCCTCCTCACACCTAAACAAATCTTTGACTGCTGTTTATTTGTGTGCAGTAAATACCACTGTGTTTTAACTCCCTTTTTAAAATTGTTTCCACTGTGACATGTTTGCCTAGATACTGCACTACTTACCTAGTAGTAACTATGTTGAGGTGCTGCAACTACTTTTGTTATTAAATAGTTGGTTAAAACTGAAAGTGTTGCCATTTTATGATTTCATTTTCTTATGTCCATTTTTAGCAGAATGAAGTTGAAAAGGAAAGGAAACTTGACATTTCATGTGCATCGACACCTTGCAATTTTGAAAATGGTTTTTAGATTATCTGCCGTGAGAAAACAAGGCTTACATGATCAAAAGATAGACAATGTCATCCTTCAGTCTTTCCATTCATCTTTCAGGTCCCCTCTTTTAAATCTGTTTAACCTATGTATGAAAAAGTAGTGATAACAGAATAATAGAAAAGTAACCACAATGTAACAAAATGAGAATTTTTAAGGATACTGTTACCTATAAATTAAGTGAAAATTAGCAGCCAGGCAAAGAGGAGACTCAGATTGTTACCCCCACTGAGGAGAAAGCACTTTGGTATCAACTGGTGCTTCCATATGTATGGCTTTATATTAGCTTTAGCTCTCTTCCTTGCCTCGGTATCAAAGGGAATAGGGATTTATTATGGTGATAACAAATGGCACGTAGGGAACAAAGAAAACAACCTGCATTATTTCCGTTACTCACAGTTAACATATTTTCTTAGCAGTTATAAGCATTTACAATTTGCATGCAGACAAGTATTTCTTTTTATTCTGTAAATACGTCAGAGAAATTTGTGTGCAGATATGCAAATAGTGTAAGTGCCGTTCTTACAATTAATTTGCTGTCTTCTGTAATAGATCTGGTGAAGGTGCTATGAGATTTCTGTAATATGCCATCTGTTTTATGTATGTTTTCTGGTTGACATGCAGTCACTTGAAAAATATGGCAACAGCAGAGAAAAGAGGCAGGATATTTATCTGTGATGTTACTGTTCATGGGACAGGTAAAATACCTTAAAACCATTTTAATAGTAAGAGAATCTGTCTTTACATTCTGGTACTATCCCATTCCTTTGTCATCTTTAAAGCATGCCTATAGGACAGGACTTCTGTGTCTGCAGGACAACAGACTTCAGAAGAGAGATGTTTTGAGGTCTGAGAAAAAATTCTATTACCTTATATCCCAAAACCTAAGCTTCCTTAGCAGTGGTTATTATGTCTCGAAGTCAACAATACGTACAATAGGTAAAAGTGAGCACTTGCTACAGTGTGTATAAGGTTGGGCCTATAAAAACAACATACTTGAATTCTGCTACATTTGCATGCAGTGCGTGGAACAGAACCACTTGAAGCTGAAATGAGACTTCTGAATAAAGCTTTACTGCAAGCAAAACCAGACTAGAATACAATGCTGTGCCAGACCAGTACTTTCCAGAACATCCCAAGTGTATTAAATACTTTTTGTATTTATCAGCTGCTGAATGAATCTGGTATAAAACCCTAAATGTATAAATGATCCTATAAAAAGAGGGGTGAGGAAAAGAGATCTGCTATGGAAAGTCTGCCAAAAATACTACAGACAGATGAAGTAGTCATGAGAAAAAGAACTGAACTTTATTATTTAGATAAACTTTATTATTATTTTGCTTTACCAAATTATAGATAGCCCTTCATTTTTTGAGGGTGATGATTACATCTTCTCTAAAGCATATGACATGAAAATGACCATTAACAGCTGTAGAATTGGAAGTGCTTTGATCTAAAGGGTGCTTTTGTTTGCTAGGGATACACTGTGTGGGAAAAGCGATTAAGTGACAGTTTTAAAGGGCTATATTGTTTTCAAATTGTAGGATATAAAAAAAAAAAAAAGATCAAATTCACAACAGACTATATCCTGTCTCCACTTGAAGAAAATATTAGTTTACCTTCAGAGTTGAAGAGCTTCTCATTTTGGAAATCAACAGGCTAATAATCCATTTTCCTTCAGTATGATCTCATTTAAAAGTCTGTTAAAGAAAGGAAAGAAAAAAATCATATGGACAGATTTAGAAGTTCACAATTGCCAAAATGGGAAGGCTTCACAACTGTTTTAACTGGATGTTTGCACATTAGCATATGAATGCTGATGTTAACCTTTTCATACGGAATTTTGTATGCTGTGTAATTGACAGGTAAGAACTGTATTCCTTTCCCATCTCCGTTACTTCCTAGGGACGAGACTAGACAGCGTCAGAAACAGAACATCAGTAACAGAAACCAGGAACTGAAAGTAGGGGGAATGTTGGGAGAGATGGAGCTATTGCTAAAACCTCTTCACATTTGATGTGTGTAATAGCTCACTTGGAAGTCAAACTGTTTCACGGATTTTTAGGGATTTCTCAGTGTGATGTTTTTCAGACGATGTGTTTCCATGGTAGGAGTGGGTTCAGTCTATGCTCGTGATAGTTGTGCCAGTATTTAATTTCTTAAAAAACATTTCTAGTATGTTATAGACTGTCATTGTGTGTACAATACTGCATGGAGTAAATGTGTTTTAGGGAGCTCTTTCTGTTGTGATTCTCCTGGTCTATAAAGAAGTATATGTGGGGGCTGTAACATAGATCAGAGGCTCAGCCACTTGGTGTATATGTAGAGGGGAGTGGCTAACAATTCTGTATCTCTCCATAAAACATGCACTCAACACTGCTTAAAATACTAGCTTTTATAAACTTTTGGGGGTTTAAAAAAATAAAATTTTGAACAAGACAATAGACTCCTGCATGGGGAGTGTGTTCATATAGATGTACTATGCAAAAAGTCTCCCTTGATTGTGCGTTAAAGACAGGAAGTTAGGCATGGCCTTTATGTATGGAGAACAATTTGTGGCTGCGATGCAAAGTTTTCTTCTGCCTTTTCTTCCCTCAAAACTTAAAGCACCGTTGATCTTCCTGATATTTCTGCCATACCATCAAACATAGTTTCACCCTATGTCCTGGTTGAAATAAATAGCTTGCATTTCAATCAGAGTATGCCATGTTTTAAAATATATGCAGTATTGATTTATGGTCTGCTAAGCCGTGAGAAATGTAGTACCTACTCTGCTTGATTGCTTCCACCCCGTGTTTACTGCTGAACATTTGTTTTCTTTCCTGGGCTAGAGTTTGCAAGGATGTGAGGGAGCGTGGCGGTGCTTGTGTGTGGGTGAGTAAAGTGCGCCAAAGTCTTCCTGTATGAAGTCTTATTCCAGCCCATTCCGCTGAATTATTCCCTCTCACTGGAAGCTCTCCTATTGCTCTCAGTGCTAGTGATTTAATTGACAATTACAGTAAAATCTTAGTTTTCAGAAATTTTATTTTGGTGAATTTTAACTAAACTGTTGAAATTCTTGGTTGTTAAAACTGTGTTTGAAATTTTTTCACATTTATCTGAGACATCTGTGTTTTCTGATTCAGGCTTGCTTGCAAATTTGCAGCTTCCCAGTGTTCCTGTATTGTCCAGCTCTGCTAACTAGAAGGAAGGTTTGCAGTTTTCAACTTCATTCATGAGAAGGATATTATAATATTAGAGTTCTATTGAGACAAGTAAGACAATAACAGTTTCTGGCAAATCTAGGCTTTCATTCAAAACATTTATTTCAAATACATTTTGTTTAATAAACTTCATGAGTTATACAGACAAATAATGGCCAGTTTTACTGATAAATAATTTTGTTGTTATTTTTGTTTTTCCTTTTAAAAAGTTTTAGAACAGTTGCAGTAGTTTCTTCAATTATAATTGTAATTACTTTCGACAAGGAGATTGGAGAAGACAGTAGAAAAAATACAGCATTATTTAGATCAACTATTTTATACTTAAATGCTTGATTTGTCAGTAGTGGAAAAAACATTATCAACCATCATTTTTATTCATTATGTATGGTGTTGGCATAGGAGATACGTTGACGCATCACTAGTGTACGATTTATGACAAGACAGTAGGTAAAATGTTCTGCTTTGTTGCCAAACTTGACAAGAGGCAAATAGAAACTATCAAATATCAATTTAGCTGGGATTTTTTTTTCCTCGTAAAATCTAGGCAGTAGGTTGTTTGCAAGTCTGCTGATCTTGGAATTTTTCCTTTGGCTCAGGAGTTAGAGATTTTGTGAATTTGAGGGTCTTGGGTTCAGCGCAAAAAAAAAGATGTGTGTGGAGATGAAAAATTTCTGAAGGCCCAGGGTGTTTAAGGTGAGCTTCCTCTGGCGAGGTAGATAGCTCTTGCCAACTCAGTACAGACAATGATTAAATTGTCTCAGGAGGAATAAGCCAGGAGTTCTGGACTTTGTTAGCACGAGTAGCTGCTGTTTAAACTGAAGATCCATGGCAATTGCCTCCAAGACAAGAGGCTCCTTGTGATATACTGTCTGGCTTTCAGGGATCACCTGTGATGAGCAACTGTTAGGTAGCATTTTCAGAGATGGCGGATAAGAGAAACTTAGGTTGTCAACTGGTTATTACAGTGTTAAGTTTACCCACTTTGCATCTCAATGTTATCAACACTTGAGAAATACTGCTGTTAGTTATTGTCATATACTGTTAGGTGTCAGGCTTTGTGTGAGAGCTGGGGCCAGTGCCTGCTCCATCCACTACCCCAGCCCCTTGCTCTGAGACCCCTTCTTCCAGTACCTGTCTTTCCCAGCAACTAACAGGCTTCACGCTCATGAGATGCATTGGCAACAAGGGGTGCTAGTAGAAATGTTTTGCAGTTTTGTAGCGTGTTAGGTAGGTCTGTCACAGTATGTATCATAATCTGTGAAAATAACATATTTTGGGAATGATTTGCATTTTTTCGATGCTGGTGGTGCACATGAATACTCATAGATGTAAATTAAAAAAAGTATCTTGCATTTAGTCAGAACACTTGCTTTTGCAAATGATTTTAAACACATCTCGTTTCATGAAAGGCAAGGCCATGTTCTGTGTTGGAAGATGAGCAGTAATTTGTTTCTTCATAAGTTCTCTTCTGCCTGGCAGATTACCTTCCTAGTTATGGCAAATTGATCCTTACGCTGATTTTGCCATATCACAACCTCTGTGTCCTTCAGAAAGTTTGCCATAACCAGAAATAACTGTAATTCCTTTGAACTGGTGCTGAATTTTTTTAAAGCATTTGTGCCACTACTTTTTTTTTTTCCACCTCTCAAATTGACTGTGACATTAAGAGAAATGATTCTGCTTGGGGGAATGGGGTACGTGTGCAGAGAGAATTAGCCAAGAGAACAGATTTGGAGTTTCAGGTTTAGAGCATATAATTTTCTCTTTTTTTTTTTTTTAACACAGTGAAGAAAATGAAAGCACACTAATACTCTCTTGAATTTCTGTGAAACTTACGGTGTTGTAATTTCAATTATTACAGTAACTGGCTGCTTCACATGTACATTATAAGTTTAATAATAAGCTGCTTGAATAAATTTTTGCTCTTAATTTTTTGTTTTGGCTATTGCTCATATTAAACATCTTTGCTAACCCATGAACAATTGTGAACTTAAATACATAGCAACTCTCACCATTTCTGGTTAGGTAAAGAATACTGGTGGGTGCATGATTAAAGACTCTGCTGTGCATGGATATCTGTGTGTACTTGCACATCCAGTGTTTGTGTTTGACACTTCCTGTAGCCGCAGGTGGAAAAGTAGTAAGGACACCAGCTGAAACAGATTGTTTCCCTGTAATCTGCAATTGAGTTGATTTATCTTTAAATTAGGTGAAACCTCGCTGAAAATCAGACCTTATATATGAACATTCAAATTACACCCAACACCAAAAAGCGTTTCTAGTTAATCAAAAGAATTGCATTCTGTTCTTAAATTTCCACCTTTTTTGTTTCTCTGGTTTGGTTTTGTTTTGTTTTAATTTTATTTCTATTTTTTTTAGTGAGTGACAGTTGCTTCAGGAACCTTGCCGAGGATCGTAGTGGGATAAACCTTAAAGATCTGGTCCAAGACCCTTCTTTGTGAGTATCTGGCTCTTATTGCTAAGCACAGAAAAGCTTCTTCATGATATCCTTGTGAGTAGTTTTGTAATTATATAAAGAAGCAGTATGATGAAGTACACTTTTAGTGGTTTAGTGGTAATATGCTTGCCAAGTTGTTAGTTTTTAATACAGACAAATATTATTACAACCACGTTGGTTTTTACTTCCTTCTGTTCATGAACTAACATCCAATAAGCACATACGGTAAAGGGTACAAGAGCAGTCATCAGAGGTAACAGATTGTGCATGCTGGTATTTCTATGGAGGAGTTGCATGCACATTGTCACCCCTCTTTGTTTAAGGAGGAACTGCATATAAATTAGGAGATTACTGGATAGTTATGTTATCGTCAGTTATCTTAACATGTAGAATCTTTTTTTCTTTGTATCTTATTTCATACAGCTGATATTTATTTCTTCCTCCACTACCTGTTTTAATTCAAGTATATGAGCAGATGATCTAATTTTTACCTCATGGCAAGACTAGTGGTCTTCATCTTGGTGTTCTATTTTCCTCTTCTAAAATAAAAGTGAACCTCATGAGTTCTGAGATAGACTTGAAATTGTATCAAACCTTTTTGGTTTTGTTTCTTTTCTCTTCAGTTAACTTTAGTACTAGCTGAAAATGTTCTCACTAGTGTGCACAAGTGTACCACTTGTTATGAGGCAAGGGAAAGAGGAAAAATTCACATCTTTTTAACATGAATGATAATGCATTCCACAGTCGGTCCTAATATGATGATCCTTTACACTGGCAGAGCACATTTTTCAGTATTGGTTGGGAAGTAGTGGAAAATAACATATATTTGACATCTTATTTCAGTTATAGGGGATTTTTAGTAATAAAGTAGATGCAGAATTTATTTTGTCATGTTGCTACAGGTAAATAGACATCTATACATACATACATGCATTCTTGGGAAATTTTGGCATAACGTATGTAATATTTGATAATTTATACTTCTGAAACCATAGAGGTACAGGGGACAGGTGTAATTGTTGCTTGAGATTCACAGCATGAATGCAATAGGTAAATTTTTTAATAATTACTGTCTTAGTGTTGAATTCAAGGCTGTGTCAAAGGTCTTAATTTTCAACCAAAATTTGCCTTTTGAGTATTTGGATGGTGGTATTTTTGTGGGCTTTTTTGTTTGGGTGGGGTTTTTTTTCTTCTTTTTTTCTTTTTGAGAATTGTATGTGACTTTCTGAGCTGCAGGTATGCTTACATGCTACAACACATAGTTTTGGTTTTCAACCTCTGGAGTTTACTTTCAGAAGGGACGAATTGCTTTTGTTATAGAACGATAATTTTCCTTGCTGTTTACCAAAAGTGATGAAATCTTCTAGTTTCCTTCCCTGTCAGTAATTTACATGAAGAAGCTTGCAATAAATTATTGTAATCTGCAAAATAAATTAAATGGATTTCTGTTGCTTATAGCATAAGAAGCATAAGTGACTGCAATGTTGCCATTTTTATCACTTTGAAAGATTGAATAAAGTCTCAAAACATCTGTTAGGTCTTAAGGACCATTCGTGACACTTCTATTGTATGACAGATTATAGTGCAAGAAAAGTCTGCTTCTTCCTGCCTAATGATAGGAATGTATAGACTTTGTTTTGTCCTTCCAAATTGATATTCTTGCAATTTTATGACTGAGTGCCTATTAGGAGTTCTTGCAAAATGTGTAGTAGTGTGAGTGAATCTCCAAAATGAAGAAACGATCTAAGGCTGTATTGTACAGCCTAGCCTTTTGTAGGTGACTCTTAAGGTCCCATGGCTCCTGAGCTCTTTATTATGCAAAGAGAAGTGTGAAGGACAGTGTGGGGCCGAAGCATGATAGTGCCAGCCAAAGAGATGTTTTAACCTTTTTTGAAGTAATAATAAAATTTTTAATTAAAATCTTGAGAGCATTTGGCTAAGATTTTCACTTATTATGATACCTGAAATAGCAAAATAGCATTTGATTCATCCTCTTGCTAGTTTAATGGTTTAGGATTTCTTTGGTGCTCGTTTGCTCTGACTGTAGACAAACTGCGTCTTTTCTTTGTAATCTAATATCAGATACCAACATCAGATTTACATAAAAAATTCTAATGCTTTCTCTGCGAATGACTCTGTCACTCCAAAGGTTTGCAGTTCATTTGTAATGTATGACACTAGTAAAATACTTTAACAAAGAGAGTACAAGCGATTTTAGGTTCATTAGCATATAAACAGAAAATCAGTGTATACTTTTAACAGGAGTTCATATTACTAGCAGATGATGGGTTAACAGCAGAGGTAGAAATACAGTATAATGCACCAAGATGATAGTATAAAAAAGTTTAAGTGGTTTTAGATTAGGATGGTTTGATATATCATATAAAATGCATTTTGAATGGTGTCCGTTTCTTGTGAGACTTTAGCTATCCCATACAGTTTTCTAAGCTACACTAGCATGTCCCTTGTTTTTTGCCTCTCTCAGCTCCATCACAGACAACTTCTCTTTTGTTATTGCAGAAGGCTTTTTCTGGGAGGGCTGAAAGTGTATCTTTACATTGAAATGAAACTCTTTAAAGATGGCATTGTAGGGTTTTTTGATTAGTGTCTGATTTATACCAAGTGTACCTAATTGTCAGGGTAGTCTTTTTTTCCCCAGTTGATTTCCCAGCTAGAGCAGTCTGGACTCTGTAAACTTGATCTGCTTTCAATTCTCTCATCATTAGTAATAAAAGCACTGCTGCTCAAATGAGGAGTTTGATCATCTCTTTCTACGTGTATGTGTTTTACTCTGTCAATGACAATAGAAATGCTGCTTAAGGAAAAAAAACCCACCAAAACAAGTACATCAAATAAACATAAAGTGAGAAGTTACTAACTGACAGTGGGAGAAGGAAGCATGTAACAACTTTACAATTAAATCTCATTTTGTAATTAATTACAGAAAAGTGCATTTGAACAAAAAGTTGATTAGAAGTTCAGCTGAAAAGGTGGTTTGAAAATTAACTGTTGTTCTTTATTCATTGCAACTGATCATACAATCATAGAATGGTTTGGGTTGGAAAGGACCTTTGAAGGTCATCTAGACTGATCCCCTGCAATTAACAGGGACATCTTCAACTAAATCACATTTTTCAGAGCCCCGTGATGTCTCTGCTGTAGACAGCATCCAGTTTTGGGCACAAAACTTAAAGATATAGAGGCATGTAGGAGAATGGCAAGAGGAGAAGGCGGTTAGAAAGTGCAATGCGTGACAGGTGTTACTTAATTTAGAAAACAACAATGGAAGAGAGGAAGTATGATTTGTCTACAGTATATAAAAGATTAGTAAAGGGATTGTTATTTTTGGCTGATGAGAAAGAATTGGTTCAATTTTTAGCCGTTAAGGTATTGTTTGGATAGTTGGAAAAAATTCTAAATGTCTGTGTGATAAAGAAACTGGAATCTATTTCTAAGAATGTTTGGGAGCACTCTGCAGAGTACAGTCTACGTATATTTGATTCTGTGTAAGTGTAGAGAGCTGGAAGGGCAAACTTTTTTTTTTCTTCCCCTTCTTTTCTTCTGTGAAAAAGGTATGCTTTCTGGCCGTTTGGCATCAGCAGAGTTAGTATGACCAAAAACCAGATGGAACTTATTTTGATTGCTATAGAGGTAACTTAATGTGGCTATGAATATTCAAAGCCTATGATTTGGTTTAGCCCTGCCAGTAACACATAAAAGATACTTAAAATTTCGCATTCTACAGAGGAGACTTGTCCACATGAGAAGACTATAGGTGTCTTTCCACGAATAGTCCTAAACAGCAGAGCTTGCAGACAGCAGGTGTAATTGGAGGAACCAGGCTGGTGGGTCTTAGATGGTGGTGCAGATGTTCTTCAGACTATGTTCAGCTCAGGTAAAATGCAATGGAACAGCTTAAGATGCTAACAAAGTCCCGCTTATGTGCAGGGATCTTTGAGGCTATGTAGCAAGGCAAAATTTCTTGAGCTGGTGCTCAAGGAAAGACAGAAAATTAATCGTTCATTTAACTCCTCACTCAGGAGCAGACTGAATGCTACTCTCTTTCTTCCCCTTCTTTTCCACCCTCAATCTGTGCTTAGGAGAGAAATGGGTTAGATGATAGAATTCAATATGGCTATGACCTGAAACGCTTCCTAGGTTCTTTACTACTGAATTTCTTCTAACTGTAAGTTATTCTAATATACCTCTGAAGCATTGTGCTGGTTTTGGCTGGGATAGTTTTCTTGATAGTAGCTAGTATGGGATTATTAGTAGCTACGTTTTGGATTTGTGCTGAAAACAGTGTTGATAATACAGAGATGTTTATGTTATTGCTGAGCAGTGCTTACACAGAGCCAGGGCCTTTTCTGCTTCTCACACCACCCCACCAGCAAGTGGGCTGGGCGTGCACAAGGAGTTGGGAGGGGATGCAGCCAGCACTGCTGATCCAAGCTGACCAAAGGGATATGCCATACCATATGATGTCACGCTCAGCATGTAAAGCTGGGGGAAGAAGAAGAAGGAAGGAGGGGATGTTGGGAGTGATGGCATTTGTCTTCCCAAGTAACTATTAGACATGACGGAGCCCTACGTTCCAGGAGATGGCTGAACACCTGCCTGCCCAGGGGAAGCGGGGAATGAATTCCTTGCTTTGCTTGCGTGCGCGGCTTTTGCTTTACCTGTTAAACTGTCTTTATCTCAACTCATGTGTTTTCTCACTTTTGTTCTTCTGATTTTCTTTCCTATCCCACTGGTGGGGAAGTAAGCAAGCAGCTGGATGGTGCTTACGTGCCAGCTGGGGCAAACCCGTGACAGTCCTTTTTGGTGCCCAACATTGGGAGGCAAAAGGACTGTCATGGTTTAACCCCACCATCAGCTAAAAGAACCACGCAGCCATTCACTCACTCACCCACCCCCAGTGGGATGGGGGACAGAATTAAAAAATTGGGGGGGGGGGGAAGTAAGACTTGTGGGTTGGTGTAAAGATAGTTTAATAGGACAGAAAAGGAAGATTATTAATAAAAGAATATACAAAACAAGTGATGCACAGCAAAATTTCTCACCACTTAAAGCTGATGCTCAGCTAGTTCCCAAGCTGCCCTGCTTCCTGACAAACCCCCAAGTATATACAGAGCATGACGTCATAGGGTATGGAATATCCCTTTGCCCAGTTTGGGTCAGCTGTCCTGGCTCTGTCCCCTCCCAGGTTCTTGGGCACCCCCACCTTCTTGTTGGCAGGGCAGTATGAGAAGCTGAAAAGTCCTTGACTGCTTGGCAACAACTAAAACATCAGTGTGTTATCAACATTATTCTCATCCTAAATCCAAACCACAGCACTATACCAGCTGCTAGGAAGAAAATTAACTCCATCTCAGCCAAAACCAGGAGAAGCATGAATCATCAGATCATTAGTATTAGGTATACCTCCACCTACTTCAAGCAGAAGTTCTATGTGTACACATTGCCAAATTTTAGCTCTTAGCATCGCTTCATAATATGTTCCTTTCAGCTGTAGCCTGTATATAGACATAGAGTTTATAAAATACTTGTCTAGACAGAAAGGAGGATGCTTTTGATCTTTCTGTGCAATTCAGCAGCTGCAGCTGCACATAATCACTGATACGTGTTTGTTTTGGAAACATCTTCAGAGCTTCTTTGAGATGAACAAGATCCAAGAGATTCTGAATAATTTCTTTCTAGTCAAAATCACATCACATCTAAACTGTGTTTTGTATCTCCTTCAGATTAGCTGACTTCAATTGAGAAGAGGGTAGATAAATCTAAAAGGTATTAAAACAACTACTGATCTGTCAAAAGTTGCCTGTTCTTACCTATGTACTACAGAAGCACTTCTTTTTTTTTTTTTAAGTTGTCAGAAGAAAACATTATTTACACTCCTTGTAATTGTATTAGACAACCAAAATGTTAAAACCTGTGGACTCTTAACAGGTCTGTGTTAGAAACTCCTGGATGAATTTTAAATTCCATTTGTCCATGACAGGAGATAGAAGTCTGACAGAAGTCGTCTTTGTCACTGCCTTGTTGCATTTTACAACCTTAGAAGGAGGAGCCAGATACTTTTTCTGGGAAGTAGTTGTAAGAGCTTTAGAATTTGTCACTTAAGATTAAGGACTGAAGATGATGAAGGAATTCTTGAGAAGCTCTGATTTGCTTTTTTTTTTTTGTCTTACTGAGGCCACAAGCTATACTGTAGGCTTGAAGACCTGATAAATACACCATTAAATCTGTGGATGTAAAATTTCACATTGTCTATCTTCACTTGAAGGAACATGTCTAGCAGTTGTTGAGGATGACGAAGTATTGTCATTCATTCTTTCTGGGTTTTGTTCATCGTTTGAAAATCAGTAGCATATTCTGTCTTGATGAAGGTTACAAATCCCGTGTTACGGTGATACCAGTTCTCTCCCTCTTCCATTTGTGCAGCCTTTCTAGTTTTTCAGTGCCTGTTATAATAAATGAATGTCATGCCTGTTTCTTTTAACTGCCAGTCTCAGTAATGCAGCATAGAGAAGAAATATTTCTTCTCTAATACTATCCACTGTTATCTTGTTTTGCAGCAGCATTCTAGTGGGAGTTCATGCTCAGTTGTTTGTCCATTATTTGACTATGTTAGCACATGTTTTCCCTAATAGGCCTGGCTTACAAAAATACTTCTCTTGCCTCTCTTGTCTTCTGTTAATGAGCTCATCTGTAAGCATCAAGTGACTTCATCAGGTGATCTTTGTCAGGACAACTGGAGGACTCACAATGGTAGCCCAGAGTGCTCTGTTATGCAGAGGAGCAATACTGAGGTGTAACAGAAGTGCAGCCTATTTTAAGTATGGCATCTAATGAAAAAGTTGCACGTGGCAAACTTCCAAAGATCTGACACCTACCTAAAGTAATTGATGATGATGAGTGTAATCTAATAAGCACTTCTTAAAGTTGATATAAATAGAATTGGCCTCATGCTGTCCTGATGGATTCTGATAGGTCTGGGAGAATTAGTGAGGCAAGCCTTTATCTACTTCAACTGCAAGCAGAGTTTGCACGTGCCTGAAAAAACGGTATTTACCCTCCCTTCGAGGTAATTAAAGCATGCTTACCTTAAGTGGCCAAGGTTTCTTCTCAGGCCAGTTTCCCTGCTTGGCTTCTCCATAGTCCAACCAGACCCCATCAAACATATCACAGGGATTGTTCTATAGTACATGTGCCAAACAATTTTTACCTCCAATCATATCAACAAGTACCTAAATGTTTTCTACAGACATTTTGTAAGGACCTCTCTGTTTAGGCATACTGATTATCTGAGGGAAATCTACTTTTCAGCTTCATTGAAGACCTCCATTACTTGTGTTTCAAGAAAATAATTTTCTCAACATATGAGATTCCTTGGCAGTTTGTAGCAAAAATTGCTAATATTGCATGCGTTTTTCTTTGGCTGTTTAAGCTTAATGAGTCATGAACTTGTAGGAACAACTTCATCTGTCTGAAGCAAAACCTTAGCAGCAGTCTGTGGCAAAGCAGAACATAAGAAAAATGTCTTTCTTAAGCACCGAGTAACTTTCAACTCTAATAATTTTTACCACTTGCCCCAAAGCAGTCTCCTATAACATCTTTAAAGCTTCATGTCAGCTTTATCTACCATTAGTAGTTATGTTCTGAAGAAAGTTGGATTTCATCATACAGTTTCCAAATTCTTAGAAGGAATTGTTTTCCTTTTGCTCGTGCATTAGCCTGCAGTAGCCAGCAATTAAGAAATTTATGAGCTAATCAAGTAACTGAAAAAATTGATCTGGAACTAGAGGCTGTGCAGCCCCAGTGCTGTGTCTGGGTTGTTAAGCGTTGCTGAGGGGAAAGGGTAGTTTGCTGGCATGGCAGCTGCAGCTTGGGTGCTCCATCAGGCTGTTCAGTTCTAGTACTGGTTTCAGAATTAGTTCTAGTACTGCTCTGTGGTGCAGGGATTCATGGCTTGAAGTTTATTAGCCAGGAACCTCTATCTAAACGTGTTCAGGGAACTTTACTTATGCGATCTGTAACGGGGGATCCTCCTTGTTGTTAGGAAGTTTTAAACTGAATGCATTTGAAATGCGCTCTTTTATGGAGCTTCTCTAGCTTGTTCTGGAACCAATAGTTATAAATCGATGGAAGATGTTCATTGGAATAAGAAACATCATCATTGGTTTACTAGATTATTTACTAGATCCTTCATTTTCAGGGTTAAATTTTTTATTTTTATTAGATGTACTTAAACTTTCATTTAGAAGTGAAAATGCTAGAAAATGTTTTCAAAAAGATTCTAAAGAAAAGCTGTGGTTTTTTTGCTCTGTTTTACTATGTTTACTGTCTGATGTCTGAAAAGAAATACATAGGACACAGGTTGGAAGATGTTTGCCACATTCCAATCTAGACAGTTTCACAAAACTGATTAAAAGTTGGTTTTATGTATGTTTTTAAACTTTGATTTTAAAAGTATCCATTGTGGTAGTCACTTAGAATTCAGGCCAATTTTTTATTTTTCCAGGTGCAATTTTTAAATCCCTTTGTCTTGATACCTTACATTCTCCAACAGTACAAGAGCGGGCCTTAATACAAAGAAATTCCCTACTTCCCATCAGCAGGCAGATGTTTAGCCAGTTCCTGGAATGGCAGACCTCGGTACATAGAAGGGTCACATGGCAAGACCAGCACCACAACCACTAACATTACCCCACCTTCCTCCTCCTTTCCTTGAGCCTTTATTGCAGAGCATGATGTCATGCTATGGAATGTCCCTTTGGTCAGCTTGGGTCAGCAGTGCTGGCTGTGTCCCCTCCCAAATCTTTGCCCATCCTCAGTCTTCTCACTGGAGTGGCAGAGAGGGAAAAGAACAGGATGCTGTGTAAGCACCATTCAGCTGTAGTTAAAACATTGATGTGTTATCAATACCATTTTAGTCTCAAATCCAAGACACAGCAATGTACCAGCTACTGTGAAGAAAGTCAACTCCATCCCAGCCAGACCCAGCACGCATACAAGTAATATTACAATTGTGGTTTTTTCCTTTGCATTTGGAAGGAATATAGACAAGGCTCCTATGTGTCTGGGTATGTTCAGGATCGGACCAAAATTACTTTACGCAGAAGAGGTAGGAAAATTGAGTATATACCAAATACTCTCACAGTCTGAGTTAAATATCAGAACACTTTTTCCTATAATCATTTGCACTAATAATTGATAAGAACAGATTGGAGTAGAATGTAAAGTGTTCATTTGGTTGAATATAATTTTACAGCCCATCATTTGTTTTTTAATTTAATGGCATATCAGCCCAGCTTCCTGGTCAATATTCCATTTTTTAAAATCACAGTCCAAGATCTTTTTAAAAGTTCTATGTAAAATACTAGGGAGTTCCCTGAGGGATTGTGCTGTACATCTCTCTGGCTTTGCTTTTTGTCTTGTCATCCAGCCCAAATCCACCACAGCTTCTAGTTGCACACTCTAGTCTTACCTTAATGACCTTATCTTTCCTTTCTTGATCTTCTCTTTTGGAGGAGTCCTTTTCTGTTGCGTTTGCCATTTTCATCACCTTTCCACTCTCTGAGGATCTGTGACCCTCAGAACTCAAACAGCCTCTTCTAAGCCCATTTTGCCACCTCCAGGCTTCATCTGAATCTCAGCTAACCTGACTCTTCACCTGACCTCATTCTTCCTGACTCTAGTTTTTGTTTCTGTTTATATCCAGATCTTTTCTGGGTATTGAAAGGGACTCTCTTCTCAAAGTGTCTAGACATAGGAAGGGAAAATACTGTGTGTATCTACAGGAGAGAGATGGTCCAGTGCTGATTTTAGGTTAACCTGCATCAGTGGACAGTTCTGCGAGAAGATCCTCATAATATGCAGCAATGTATTGTGTGTTTCTGTATTCTCAGAAAAGAAAATAACATATGAGGACTTAAAAAAAAAAAAGAACAATACAGAAGACCTGTTTATATGACTAGATAAACCTGGGATATGCTTAGTTCTTCACCACTGTATTAGCTTCTAAATGGTGTATGGTATGGATCATAAGATTAAGCAGAGATTTGGAAGAGCTTCCACACAAAGAGAAATTAAGTAGACTAGAACATTTCGCTTTAACCAAGAAACAATGTGTGGTGGAGGTACACAGAATGAGTAACATTAAAAAAAAAAAAAAAGTCAGAGGCAATTATTCACTGTTTTTCATGGATCAGAAATTGTGACAGGAAAAAAAATCAGACAGCAGCTTTAAAATGAATAAAAGTACATACTTATTCAAGTGTAGCAGAACTGAATATTTCATAATTGATGTAACATCATGTGGAAGCCTGAAGTATAAATGATAGATACAAAAAAAGGAATTAGACTGCTGGACCTACTATGACTGTTAAAGCTGACGATCTGCATGCAGCGTCTGGGTCAGCCAAGCTCCTGAACTGAAGATGGCAAGAGGCAGTAAGTGTGTACCACGGGATAAATCATGCTCTATCTATCTCATACATTTGTTTCTCAACACTGGAAACATCATACTGAGTTGTGTGTACCTTTAGACTGAGCTGGCATAGCAATTTTTATATATTTCTTTCAGGAATAGCAGTTTCATAAATAGTAGAGCACATGTGAACTTCAAACATTTTCCCATGAGGTCAGCAAACACTTGTCCTTGAAAGTAGAGTGGGCTTCCCTGGTACGGCTGAGTTTAAATTTGGAACTCCCAGTAATGGAGGAACAAAAGCCTCACACAGGGGTTATAATAATTTATTACACAGGAGAAAATTTCTCTCCTCTAATCTCACTATTAAAAATGACTAAATGCTCTTCTGAAATGCTCCTTCTTTTGAAAATTGATTGTGAGCTGACCCCCGGACATGAGTCTTTTTGTAGGAGAGGATACATTTTGTCAAAGCTATAAATCCTTGAAAAAGTGCCTTATTTAGAGAAGGCTTCTATGAAATTTGTGCACTTATTTGCAGTATAGATTAAGTTAGCAAGGGAAACAATCTGCTGCTGAAAGATTATAATAGATCACCTAGCTTTGGATGTAAAGGAAGCCTTTGCTGCACAGCTTAAGAATGACTCTGACATTGAGATACAGAAAATTGTTACCTAGAGATGTTTTCATGCTTTTATACAATACGACTCACTGTATTTCAATTTCAGATTGCTTTCTTAATTAGAAAGAATTGTCCTGCTGTCACTTGTTCTGGGGGACTCTTTAAAATCACTTTCGTTTTAGCACTGTACAGCAGAAATCTATACAGATAGTGAGTTAAGAAGGAAGAAGTGTAGGTATCCCACGATAATTCTTGTCTTGTTTTCATGTACGCTTTTTTTGCCTTTTTTCACTGTAACTTGAATTTTACCATGGATTCTTCACTTATGCTTTTCCCCTTTATCCATGCTACCATATAAACATCACAAGAGCATAACCAGGACATAAGCTTATTTTCTATGGATGATGACAGCCTTGAAGTTCAAAACTGACATATCAAGGGTTCAAAGATTACCTCAAGTGATTTTCTGCAGACAGTTATTTCAAAGGAACACAGCTATACTACAACACTAAATGCTTCCCTTTACACCCTTACTGATTCTGTTTTGAGCTTTTTGCTTTCTCTTTAGCTACAGTGTCTCTCTTTTTAACCTCAAATTTCATCCCTTTCATTGTATTCTAATAGAAATTTTTATTCTAATAAAATTCTATTTTCTATTGGTTATTTAGTTTCAGATACGAGAATCCATCTCATCTATTAAGTGATATTTGCGGTTGAAAATACAGTGTTTCTGTGAAATTTGTTATTGGTGTCATTTTCAGATAGATGATTGTTTTAGAAAATAGAGGATGCTCTGGAGTATTGTTTGACTGACGTGATTCAATTACCTATTTAAAAAATATACATTAATAGATCTTTTTCTCCTTCAACCCCTCTTTATTCAGTATATTTCCCTCTTTGTCACAAGCATTCTGTACAATTCATGTGCTTTATAGCTTGATACAGTATGTGGAAATGTTCAATAGCAAGTGTTCAACTACCGAGTAGATGATGGAGGGGCTATTATATGTAGGAATGCAAAACTGGAATGTCTGTTCTTCATTTTAACAAAGGATATTTCATTTGTTCGTGTGATTATTTTTTAAAATAGATTACTACCTATTAGATGGTGATTTTAATCTTCTAAAAGATGCATTAAAAGATACAAATATGGTTCTGAAGTAAAGATGCTTTTAATGGATCCTTTCCTCTTTTCTGCTAACATTAAAAAAGCACTTTTATAGCAGAGCCTAGAAAGCCATTGACTATATAGATTTCTAATAATCCAGGGAATACATTAATATGTAATTTTGTTTTCATTTTCATATACAGGTAAAGAGAATGTATAGGATAATGTGACTGAGAGATTTTTACCACTGTAGTTCTGGGATGGCTGCATGATTCAGGACTGAGCAGCAGAGTGTGGTACCATGAGCAGCTGTTGTGTCTGTTTTGTGCCTGGAGCTCTAGCTGTACCCATATTGTGTCTGCATTTCCTTCAGGAAACTCTATTGTGCCTACTCTACCACATTTGCAGTGGTCTGAAAATCAGAGAACAAGATTGGAATAAATTTTAATTCAACCTATCATCATAACTGTTCCTTATAGATTAGAACCTCATTTTCATCTAAACCTGCATGAATTTCAGGGGAAAATGAGAGGCTTCAGGACTGGCAACCTATCGTATTTCGGATTTCTGTTGCAGAGTACTAACCCTTCAGAAAAATTCAAGACTGTATTTGAATTTTCAATCATCTTGAAACATTAAAACTCTAATATCAAACAGTTTTCACAGAATAAGCAATAAAACGCAGAAAATACTCATCCTGAGTGGCAACCGTCGAACTCCACCTGTCTATGCATTCACACAGGTGCATCATCTTAGCTTTGTGTGTATAAGCAACCGCAACCTTTGCTTTCCACCAACCTGCAATAAATACCTCCACCCAAAACCCATCTAAATTGATTCTCAGAATCTTTACTTACATTACTCTACTGTAACGATACTTACAATGTCAGTTTTGAAAGTTTACAAGTTAACTGTACCATATTCAGACAGTATTCTTTGGGTACAGTTGGCTTTAAAATGCATTATCTCAGGATCTTTCAGCATTGAATCTGTTCTGAAAATAAGAACTTGCTAGAAAAATGCAGAGAAATACAGTTAATACATTTTCTTTATACCTCTTCCTGGCTTAAGAACAAATGCTGCCTGCCATGAGCCTTAGGCAGGTAGCTTTTCAAGGGCCGTTCTGCATGTGAGGGGATGAAGCAACACGCGTGACAGACTGATTCGTATTTTAAACAGTATGCTCTGTACTGTTCTTCAAAAGCTAACAACATTAAAAATACATTCTCAAGGAATAAATTTGTGACCAAAAGTTAGATAAGAATTAAAGGTTATGTTTGTGTTCAAATAGATGGAGTTCCTATGTGTACTTCATTACTTGCTAATGCTTATGTAGTAATAGATGAACTAGTAAAGTTTTGGAAATTTCAGAACAATTTTGTATTTTAAATTTGTATATTTTGCATTTATACAGATAATTCAGTTTTATATTATGAAAGCATTGTGAAGTGTGTTTTTAAGAAATCAAAACTGAGAAAACTTCTCCCCTTTTCACTAGCGTCTCCGACACAGCAAGAGGTGTGCCTGCTTCTGCCTGCATGGTTGAGCAGAACATTTTGAAGATACTTACGTGAAACAAAAATACCCCCAAGTTTTTCTAAACGTAGTAGAAAAAGACATTATCAGCTCAGGTTTTGCTCCGAAATCCCAGTAATAGCAATGAATTCTATGTTTAGGAGGATTTTTTCCTTTGCCTTCTCTCAGGAGTTTCTCTTGTCCTGCCTTCTGCACATACTTCAGACTCCAGTCAGCACGGTAGCCCTTGCACTCTCAAGGCTTTTAATCTCTTTACTTAATTTATTGATGGTGCTAAACAGAAGGGTTTGATTATGGTTTTTGTGGAGCTTGTGAATACTTACCGTGCTGAAGAGCTCTAATACAAGATAAAATTGTCTTTGGATCGAACCCCGTTTTTCCAGTCACTAGCTTTTATTATCAATTTTTGATACTATTATTTTCACTGTGTAAATGAGGGAACAAATGTTACACGAACAGTGCAATGACTGCAGCATGTATGATAGATATACACAAGCTATTTTTAAAATACTGATAGTAGTCTAAAGCTTAGTGTAGACTGAATGAATATCCAGCTTCTCAGGAACGTTTTGTTATTGCTTTTTGATTTCAGTTTCACCATGGCTACACTGTTACCAATATCCAAGCTTTCATTAGCTCACCAGCTTGGGTATTTCTGCATAGCTTAATATACTGGCATGTTGTGAAGGGATAGACGTAATCTGTGGCAAAGCTAGCAAACTAGCAGTACTTAAAAATGCTTTTTTCTTTTTATTTTTCTTTTTATTTCTCTAATGCAGCAATGATTTCTCTTAAAATTTGTTTCAGTGACAGCTGAAGATTGCCATCACTTTTGTTTCCCAACAAAGAACCAATTTGCGCTTCCATTTTTAATGAGGTCTTAATACTCTTTAACTTATGATGTGTTAGAACTGTTTCTGTCCAAAATCTCATTTTCTGTGGAAAGACAGGCTAATGAGAGCTGCCAACCCTTATTGAGAGTTCCTTAATTTATCAGAGGATCTTTATTCTTCACATCTTTTCTCTCCGTCTGTCTTTCCCTCAATGTTCCTCTTCATTTGAGGTAGTGGTGTGTATATACAGAGCCTTCTCAAGACCATGAATTTATGGTGCTACTTTGGCATACGGAATGGTGGTTTCTTTGTACTATTTCTGTTCTGCACAAGACAGGACACAAGCTGAATATCTTTAACAGAGCTTAGTTTCCCGGATTATTAGTTACCCTAATAGGAAGCTTTTGTGTCACCCTGTCCTCTGTAATGCTGTTCAGCCAGTTTACAGAAGCCCTATGTTGGAATCATCATTGGAGAAGCAAGAAGAGATCACTGAAACTTTGGTAATTATTAATCAAAAATTATTCAGGCACTCATTAAGGGCAAGTTTTGAAACAATATATTTGGACAAGAACTATGACTGTAAGCGTATCCACAAAGAAGTAGGCATCCGTAGCTTCTACAATTACAGTATCACAAAGCAGCATGTATTTAAGACAGAGGAATGTTGAGTAATGGGAAGGATCAGAGCAGTGACAGCTTTATGAGAAGGAGGTTTGTATACATTTGACTGCTTCCATAGGCAATGTCCCTTCCTTCAGCAAAGTGGGACTCCATGCTGGTACATGTCCTTTCTATCCCAGCAAAAGCTGCTCTTGGAGGAAAGACTTAATCAGAAAATGTTTTGACGTTCTGTTGTTCTGGAATAGGAGTGAATGATCAGATAATATATTCATATATATCTGCACTATTCAGAGTTTACAGCTGCTTCTGTTGCTGCTTCATTTAAAAACACATGGAAGAAAATACTAGCTGAAGTTATTGATCATTAGCCTGATGATGTTACTGTGTTCAGCTCAGCAGCAGATCTGCCTCCTTTCTTTTGAGGGTGTTCTTGTAACAATTTAATGGTAGAAAATAAGTCACCTCCTGCAGTAGCAAGCCACTGGAGGAAAGACTGTACTGTGTGTTCCTCAGCCTTCAGAAAAGGAAGATGAAGGTTGAAAAGTTTTGTGCTGGGCCAGGGGGAGAGACTGATCTTGGGGAAAATGCTAAAAGTGAGTCACACTGACCAGAATCTATTAATGTAGAGCCGTTCTAAATGCTCAGTTTCACAGCTATAGTTCATGTTTTCAAGTAGTAGGAAATAAACTTTTCTTTGACTGGTACTGTTGATTAGTTTGTAAAAGGAAAGGTATGTCATGGAATAAGACAAAATTTTGGTTCATGACTGCTATTAATATAAAAGTCTAAAAGTGGTTTGTGTGTGCGTCTGTGTGTTCAATGCTGCTTGTGATTAAGGGAGAAATACTGAATGGTTGTCTTAAGTGTTAAATTTAGTATGCCAGTGTGATCCAGTGGGGCTAAAATTACTGAGCAAACACAAGCAAGCCCCAAGTCCATGAGGAAGAGGAAGGCAGATGAACTAAGCAATAAATATTTTGTACTTGGTCAGAAAAATGAGTGCAATATTGAACATGAAATTAAGCTGGCAAACCAAAAACCATAATATTTGATTTCATATCAAAGTGTTCATAAAACCTTTCACTGAGGAGCTTTGATAATTTTTTACGATGCACAACTATTTTCATTTTAATTGAATTACATGTTTTGGTGAAAAAGCTTCACTGGAAAATTATCAAGTAGCTCTTAACCAAGTTTTATATGAAAGATCTCAATCTGGTATAAATGAGTCGTATTTGCTGTTAGCAACTATTCGTTTAAATCATTCGCATGGAACAGTTAGCACACTGTTTCTGATTACACTGTTATAACATGCAGCATATTTTATACATTTTATATTTAAATTATATAGTTCATATAAATTACATATTGCCTTGTTAATAGCTTTTTGGCAAATAAGGACGAGCAAGTACTCTGTACTGTGAGCTGGCTGGTTGTAACACAGCTGTCTGTAGCACGGTGCCGAGTTCAAGCCAACACGCTTTCCCTCTCAGCGTGGTTTATTAGTTGTGGCTCAGTGCCACTCTAACTGTGGTACAGAGCTGGCTGTGATCTGGTGTGGGATGCTGGTATAATGCTCTGAAAATAACACATAGACAGACCCGAGGTTGGGTTGGTTTTTTTTTTTTTTTTCCTTCCTTCATCTCCTACGTTTAATAGTTCAGTTGTTAATAAAAGCTCTGAGAATTCTACCAGAAGAGGTAATAAACATTTTAAAAAACAAGTAGCAAGCTTGCATTACAATGCATCATTTAAGTATCTGTCACTAGCAGTGGTTCAGTTAGGATTATTATTTTAATGAGAAGACTGCTAATGCTTTACACTTGCTTTAAAGTAATTTAGTGCAAAACTGTGTCATAGACTGAATTGCTCTGTAAAACTGAACTTTCCAGAAATATGCAAGCTCCCTGAAGTATTTCTATATTATAGCTACTTACTCAGCTACTTTTAGAAGGGGGAAAGATTGGGGAAGAAAAAAAAAACACTTGAGTGGGCTAGAAAACCTTTATTCTGTGTTTGTGCTCATGTATGTATCGGTACAGTTCTGAGAAGGAAATTGAGCTGGGGCAGGGGTAGAAGGGCCAATAAATCTTCAATACTGTGTATGAAGTATCCAGCTGTAGAAGCTGAAGGTGGCAAGTTGCAGATGATTTCTTCTGGAATGGAAATTTTGGAGGTATTCCCTGAGTGCAGTAAGTGCTAGGGGGAGAATCTCAAAGTTCACAGCTGGAAATTATTTTGGAGCAGGGCAGTTGCAGCCAGGACCACAGAGATGGGAAACATCTGATGCCTTGCTTGTATTTCTCCCTTCATGTATTTTTTGCAGCAAAGAATGCCTCTCAGTTGCATGATATTTGGTTTTTAATGGACCTCCTGGCAGAGCCTGTCTGTGTGCAGATGTGTACAGTATCTTTGGCCTGCTTTGGTTTTCGTGATCTATTCAATCTTTTGCTATTCTGTTAAGTTATTCAGCAAAAATCACCAGGTAGTCTTTAACTTATATTACGTGTGTGCATGTGTGGGCAAAAGTTTTAAAACCAACAAATTTTTAAAGCAAAAATAAGTACCTTCCAACAAACCGTATACCACTGCCTTATTTTTCACAGAATAATTAATGACTGAGACATCCTAATGTTATATTATCAACATTTGGCATTTGATTTCTTCCTCTTTTTAGTTTCATACACGGTTCATTTTACACATCAAAATCTAATTTAATGTATTTGCTGTCGATGTAAATTCAACTTGAAATTTAAAAATCCACCTGCAGAGTTTATGTGTTAACGGTATATGTGGCAGAATTGGAGTTACTATGCTCCACTGTAAAGAGCTGGCCACTGTGGAGTAAAGATCAGCTGAACTGTGAGTTAAGCAATAGATATGACAGAAAGATAACCTTGAAATGAACATTTGTAGGTATCAGGTACTCAACTTTGACTTTCTTTCATTTGTAAAAGGCTTCTGCTATGTTTTATTTATTCATTACAAATGGTTTTGAATTCAGTACAAGTGGGTTTTGGACAAATTATTTTACAAGACGGTCTTACCAAGGTGAAACAAATTGTGAGAGGATACTTTTACTGAATATTTACTTTTCCTTTATTAAGATGAAAGAGGATATTCTGTTCTTCATACTAAAACATTGTAATCTAAGCTTCAGAGCATGAGGAGTCTTTTTTTTTTTTAAAAAAAAAAAGCTATTTACTATAATTATCATTTGATTTATGAAGACAACTAAATGTGCACTGGTAATCATGTTTCTCAGCTTTGCGGAACACTACTGAATTTAGAGAAGCATGCCTTCTTAGCAGCTTAAGGTATGGTGGCACTTCAGTTATGAAATGTATCTTGACACTTATCTAGGGTAGGATTATGCATCAATGAGCATTTAAAGTCAGGTGATATGGCTGGAGGAAATAGTAGCTAAAGTGTTGACTGCTGTTGTGGAGGGATAGCACCACTATTTGTCCTGACATGTTTTAGATGAAAATTTAGCTGACCATACAGTTTATGTTAAAATAACCTAGTAAAATCTATCGGGGGCGGGGGGGAGATATCTTATAAGATACCAAATCTGGAGTTTTCTCTTCATTTGTAAATGGTCTTTGGTCCACCTGCTTTCTAGATCCACCTTTTAGGTTTTAAGTGGAAGACATGGTCCTATTAGTTTAATTTGGTTTGATTTGATGGATATGTACTGAGCCTTCTTCTCAGGACGTGCCTTTCATTGCTTGAGCTGATGCTACCCACCTGCCTGTAAGCTCTTTGACCACAAATGCAAATCCAAAATAGAACAAAACCTTGTAAAGCAATTACATTGTTGCATTGTCATCATAATATGAATTTGCAGTTTTACCAGAGGTTAAGGTCCTAAAATGTATTCTACTGACATTATCTACAGTGGTTTCCCTATCAGTTCTTTAAATGTTCTCTCTTAATGTAATGCTGCAGTTTAGCTCAGTTCCTAAATTTAGGTACTACTGAAACTCATTTCGGTACAAATTTGGATTATTTTTAGGCTCTTGTAACTAGCTTTTTGTAGTTATTACTGTTACTCTCTACAGGGTGAGGGAGTTTAGTGCTAGTTCTTGGAAGGAAAAGGCAGGTTACATAATAACAATTACTTGTTTGGAGTAAAATTGTAAATTGTGATTTAGCAAGAAAATGGCAGTTTCTCACAGTGGTTTATTCACAAAGCCTGGATACCTCTGTCCGCAAACCTCGTATATTTTTTTGGATATCAGTGTCTGTGAGGGTCACGCTTACGCTGTACTGTCCTCAATACCTCTTTGCAGCTAGAGTTGTCCTAACCTTCTTTCATTTCCTTCCCGTATCCTGGCTCAGGAAGTACTGTGCAGAGTATTAGCAATGTCAGTGTCGGGCGTGTTAGTCATTTGTCTATTGATAGTCAGGTATTTAGCCTTATAATTAATGTAAGGTAGTTCTAGGGGTACAGTATAAGCAACATCTATGGCATGTAATCTTTTTGAATGTGAATCTTATGCTCGCAGTTAACATATTGGCTATTTCAGATGCCTCAAAATACGTCTGTGCTATCTGTGGTATTTGCCAGTAGGATTGCAGGTTGAGTGTTTGTCAAGACTATCCTCCAGATAGATGGAATTGATTGTTAGCAAAAAAAGGGGGACAGGCCAACACGGGCATGCTGGAAAATGGGAGGTCTCTACTGCTTTTAAAATTTATTTAAAACCTGTGTGGAGTTATCATTTCCAAATACACAGTTACGTGGCAGAGACTTCTAGATTAAATTTCTGCTTTGGAAGAGATGCTCTCCTGTCACTTTTGCTATTTTTAGCTAGGCAAATTGACCAGGGCTTATTAACATGTAATATACGGGACAGCACTTAGGAAAGTTACTTATTTGACACAAATGTAAACTCCAGGATTCACCTTACCTATTTTCACTCCTACTCACATGTATTGGAGCAGGAACTGAGGAAGAGATCTGATCTCTTCCTCATCTGTGTTCTTCAGCTTGGGGATCGCTGAAGGCACGTTGAATTTATCAGGGATGTTATGGTCACTGTCACCCAAAGGAATATGATAGCAAGTCCTGTGTACATGTGCTCAGTAACCCTGTGCAGTCATATGTTTAAAAAAAAAAAATCTTCAGTTGCTGTGGGGTGGGTGACTCTTCTTTCTAAATATCATACTTGTAGGAGCAGCAGTAATAAAGAAGAAGAGAAGGGCTTTGGCAAAATGGAACCAGAGGGGATTGTTCTATCTAACTATTATTTTTACTTTTAAGAGAACATAATACAGAATAGATGGCAGGAGAACATAGCTGATAATGACTTCCAAGGGTGACTTAAAGCTGCGAGTAAGGAGAAGTTAATAGTTATATTTTACCAATGGATTATGTTTGTGCAAGCTAATTAGAAATTAAAAGTAGTAATTTTATTTAGAACCTGAATGAAACAAAATGCACAAATCCACATTTAATCAAAGACCTTTTAAGTAGTCTAAGACCTGCATGTCCCCTGCCTACCATGTTTCTGAATATGAGAGAGTCAGGTTGTAATGAATTGTGACATGAATAGCAGAGACAATACATCAGTAGTTTTTAAATTCATCTAGAAATATTTTGTTGACATTTAAATGATCAGATGCAAAAAAAAAGGGAATGACAACTGCAGAAAACAAAAATATGAGTGCTGAAAAACCCTTACAGCCAATAATATATGAAAAACAAAGAAATGTTTTTCAGTAATTTGAGTTTGAACCTTACAGAAGTACTTTACAAGCAGCTGTAAAGTGTGGAAGATGGCTTCAAAAATAACTGTAAATTATCTGGAAGGGAGATAACTACGAGAGACATGTAATAAAATCTCACTTTCAACATTGTCAGTAATGCTATTTGTCAACAGAAAGTTCCTCCCAGGTATGAAGGGTGATGGATAAAACATGGAGTTGTTTTATTCATATGATTCTATTCTGTGACTGAACAGATTTCATTATTTTTTTCCCTTTTGCATTCCCTACACATAGCATACACTAAAAAAAGCCAGTTGAGTCAGGTCACTATTTTAAACATAATTTAGTTTTCATATTTAGGCCATACATGGCAATATATGTGTATATATGCAAACACAGTAATGTATTAAAGAAAAACAACAGCAAATTCAGCAAATTCTGCCTCTGAATTTAACTATCATCTGGAGAAATGCAGACATAACAAGACTGTCATTAATCATATATTGGATTGTACTCATACTTTACATCTCTCTGGAATGCGGTGGAGAGAAATAAGACGTTAGAGCTTTGGGAAGGTGAAGTATTATGTGAACTGGTGTGGGAGCCCTTCTGGATGTGGCTTGGTTCTGAGATCCTCTGTCATTCTTGTAATTTCAGAATTGTAGGATTTTAACTTTTTTTAAAAGTAAGTTCTTTAAAAGATTTTGCATATCTCAGCCAAACTTCCTCTCTTTTTAAAATAAACATTTAATATTTATTAGCATAAGCATGCAGATAGACTGTGTGTCTAAGCATGCTTCACAAGCATGTGCACATGCTTGAGCATCTAAGAAATGGAAGGGAAAATATACACTAAAGTTATTGGGAAGAAAATTATGATATTGTAGTGGGGTGTGAGAAGCATATACATGGTAAAAAGCTGGAGGGTTCATGGTGAAGGGTCATATTTTTTAACTCCATTTTTTGTTGGATGCTAAAAGTCTGGGGGGGAGGTGGCCAGTGTTAATTTGTAAGAAAATAAGAAAATAAACCTTACTGTTTCTACTAGTTGTGGGTCAACTTATTCTCCTAGGAGGAATCTTTTTCTTAACATTTGATTCCAATGGTCTTTCATTTACATTTGGGTAGAAGCAAGTAGAGCTCAACTGAAATGATAGGAGAGTCAGCAAAAATAGCTTTATCTGCCTGTATAAGTTTCTACGAGCTGTTATGGTAATTTACCAGTGGAATATTTCATCTCCAGGCAGATCATTGCAATCCTTATCATATTGCCTAAATCCTTTAATTTGCAGTGCCTTCCAAGATAGGCAAAAGGTCATTCTCAGGCACCCCAAAATTTTTCTTTCAGTTCAGGCAGGTGAGGATTTTGTCACAGGCAGTTGCTAGCAATATATATGCAAATGCTCTGTATCTCTCCGAGGTAGGTACTTGCTGGAAAAAATGCAAATACATACTTTGCCCTAGCACAGTATATCCTATAGGACAAAGTAAGATCAACATTTATTATTGTCTTGGTCCTTACTATAAATACTTGTCTTCAAACAGTGTTTTCAAGTCCTCAGTCTACCACCTAAATCCCAACATGGATATTAAATATGTATTTCTTTGTCTAAATGGTGAGAATTTGACTGTTTTCGTG
The DNA here is from genome assembly GCF_028858705.1 of Grus americana. Lineage (NCBI taxonomy): Eukaryota > Metazoa > Chordata > Aves > Gruiformes > Gruidae > Grus > Grus americana. The sequence continues at coordinate 34,506,492 of NC_072856.1, read as the reverse complement.
GTAATGATTTTTGTCTGCTTCTGCATATTTTTTCTCTCAGGAAATTTCAAATCTTGCTCATGTTGTTTAATGAGCTGGCTGGTCAAGCATCTGATGCCCCGGTGGGAACTTTCAAAGTCACTGAACACATTTTTACTTAAATCTAGCTGACATTTCTGTCTGTTTGATTTAATGTATGATTTCCATAGTTAGATTACCAATCAGATGGAGCATAGTACAATCATTCCTCTGCCATATAAACACGCATGCATCCCGCACAGAAGTGGGCTTTTAGCTGTTGGTCCACATGGCAAAACTTTTCAGATTCTGCTGGCATTTGAGAAGACTTTAAAAATCAGTTTTAATCAGAAATAAAATTCTGAACCTATAATGAAAATTCTGAGTGTAGAATTAGTCTTTGGTATTTTATTCTCAGCCCATTTCAGGTGCAGCGCACCTCTCTTTTGTTATATGGTAGAACTAGGCTATTACAAACCATAAAATATTTGGTGTAGTGTTCTGCATGCCACATTGTCTGACACAGTTAAATGCTAAAGTTAATTAAAGTCCTAAAAATTTTTTTAAAAAATTATAAATATCCATATTGTTCATATTTCATTTCATTCTATTCAAAGATCTCAAAATGTTTGCCATTGTATGCTTCATACCCTTGCTGTGAAGCATACAAATATTAATGGTAGGACTTTTTAACAATTATTAATGAATTTGTTTAGTGGAAATCAAAACTCAAATAGTTTTTGCTTCTTACGTAAGTTCAGCATTCCTCCTACTTTTGCCCAAAAGGCATCTCTCTTCATGCTGAGAGTAAATAAATAATAACACTGCACCACTGAAAAGTCCGTGTATTCTAAGTGTCCTCTTCATCCATTTTGTGTCTTATGGGGGCCAGTGCCTGCAAACCAAATTTCTTGGGGATGTTGCCTTCCCTGCTCCCCTTCTGTGTCTTCATTATGGAGTAAGTAAACCAATAAACATTTTCAAGAGCAGGCAGTCTATAGATCTCTCTTCTGCATGGCAGCAATAAGACCCCAAACTGTCGTATATAGGTGTGCCCCAAGTTAAACCAAAGATTCCCCCTAGAAAACTACACTAAGCCCTGAACTGATGTGGGTTTTGATAATTCTATAGAGGTGTCTTTTAAGTTCATATACTTTAAGTCATAACAGTTCCAATTTCCTCCCCCAAAATTAAATGAATTATTCCGCTAAAAGGGGACAGTGACTCCTCATCATGTGATTGCCAAATGACATACATATGATCTTGTCCCTAGTTTCTGGCATTTGTTGAGGACAAGGATCCTTGTTGCCTTCTTTCCCAATAACAGATTGTTGATGTGACAGTATTTTCCTACTGAAGGTGCCTGAAAAATTAGCCTCTTCTAATTTACTCTTGCTTTTCCTATAGTGAAGTAAAAAAAAAAAAAATCTTTGAAGCATGGAAGAGAAAAACATTTTTTCTCCTTAAAACTAATGGTTTTGTGTAGTTTGTTTTTTGTGTTTAAAAAAAGCAGAAAGCAGTGAAAAATGTGTTCTTATACTTTTGTTACTCTTAAAACAGTAATAAGGTAGAGAATAAAATTTTTTAAATGTTGGCTTAATTTTATTCCACCCCCCCCGCCCCCTTCTTCATTTTTTGTGTGTGCAATAAATCTTTGGGACATGGTGAGGCAGAGGGAGAATCCTGTAATTTTGACATCTTAATCCCAGAGCTGTTGTTCATGAGAGACATGAACTGACAGAGGGCATGTCGCAATCATTTTGTTTCTGTGAAGTTTTTGAGTACAGCATCTTGAAGTTCACCTAAGATTGGGGCGGCGAAGTAAGTTGTCAAGGATCTAATTATTGAATCCATTAAAAAAACCAGAAAGAAACAAAACAAAAAACACAGGCTGGATCTTCAGAACGTAATTCTACACCTCTGAGTAAGAGATACTGCCGTCAGGAAGCGCTTTGCAAGCTGTTTTGCACAATTCCTTGCTGGCGTGCTGCCAGTGATAGGAGCAGCAGCCCAGCTTGCTCTAGCCGCCACTGCTCTGTTGTGTAGGAAGCGAGCCCAAAATAGCGTGCCTTCTTACTACCGCCCTTCAGGGAGCGTTAACAATTTCTCAAAGGTCAGTAGAAACTAGTATCAATTAAAGTAGCTGTGCCTCTGCTTTTAATGTATGCTCTTACAGGTAGTGGAGAATCTAGTTGCTTTGAAATGCAATTCTGCTACCTCTTTTCCCTGGAATACTTGGTGAAGTTTTGGCTCTATGTGAGGATCCAAGGCAAGATGATTTGCTGATGGCTCGTGAGTCAACATTAAGCTAGCCCAGTTGAGTAGGCTAAAAATGTTGTCCGTTTGCTCTGGCAGGAGTAGTAACATAACATGTATTCATTCAGTAGCCTGGGATAAAATGAACGTGCCCTTAGAATTAGAAATAGCCAGTCTGGCTCCCAGTCATATGATCTGCTCACAAGCACAGTCTCTCTTGACTATTAGCTTGGTTTATAAATCAGTCAAAAGGTAGAATATCCTGATCGTAGATAACAAATATATTTATGAGATGGATCTCGGGGGGGGGGGGGGAAAGTTGCGCAGAGGATTTTGAGTTTTATGTTCATGTAAAGATGAAGCAGAGTTTCACTGGGAGGTTTAATGACAACTTGATATCATTTAGACAGTGATCTATTTGAAGAAAGATTAATGTTAATTAAAGTGGCATTGGAGAACTTCAGCAGATGACAGCAGCCAAGCTGGCTACAAGCTATTTTTAGAAAATTGACTTCATTGCATTTGGTATGACTCATTTATTAAGTTAACGGATGAATCAATAGCTCAGGTTCTTATGGCAGTCACTGAATGTGGAACTGTATAGAAAGACTGTGTTCGTATCTTTGGTCAGAGATCAAATTATAAAAGCTGACCAGTATCGATTCAGTCCAAGTGCGCAAATGTCTTGCCCATGATGTAGCTGTGCAATGATAATCCAGTGAGCCCATCGGCACGTGCATACGTGCAGGGGCACGGGGGAACACCAGTCAGAACTCCAACTTGCGACTATATGAAAAATAACACTGTGATAATTTTAACCTTCTGTCCAGAATAAATGCTTTAAAAATGAGAAATTCAGTTTCTGTTTTAGATATTGAAACATACAGCAAACAGGTCAAAAAAGGATAATTTCTTAAAATAATGGATAGTTTATTGTTAGAATAGAGTTGTAATTTATTTCTCTAAGTTTTGTCTTCTCAAGTTCTCTTCCCATTTGGACTGTGGTTCTTTGTTTCTTGCCTCCATTTGAGCATAGTTCTTGCTGGTTTTTAACTTTCCTTAACTTGGATGAAGTTCAAGTTTTCCCTCTTCAGTGATGTTCTGCTTTAATTTGTGAAATAGTAAAGCTTCCATCTGTTCCAATACAACTGTATTGGCCTCACTTCAGTTTATTTCTTGTATTTTGCTAATTTCTTAGGTTGCTATAGGAACCTTGCTTTCTGCATTCTCTTGAATCCTTTTTGTGAACTTCCTGCGACTCAGTTTATGCATTACCTGAGATGCACTTTTTTCCTAAAATAGTTTCCCTAAAAAAGACACAACGTTTCTGTTCTTTCACAAACTCCTGTGCAAATAGTTATATGAGATTTATTATTTCCTAATTATTTTTATGGAATTTCTATCCCATCTTTTCTGATTTTCTCCTCGAAGGCCTTCACCAGTGTAGCCCAATATAAGGTGTGGTTCAGCTCTGATTTTTACATCTCGGAATAATTTCACTTCTCTACCAGAAAGGGATTAGAGAACGGGGGTGTCTGTGTTACACGCAGAGTATGATACAGACCCAATGAGACTGATGTCTATCGAAATTTGGATATAAATTGTGGGATATTTCAGAGATTATCTGTTACATATACACATGTGAAAAATTAAAGCTAACTAATATTTAAAATAATTTGACTATTAAATAAAGCGGCTTGCTGTAGTGTGAAAATACTGCAGTTTGGAAGAGAAAGGCTTTGCGCATTAGGTCTCTAGATGAAGTTTGTGCTCGTCTTTTCAGCTTACTGGAAGCAGCTGACTGTATATTTAACTTTGCTCTTGCCTGGCTGTATATTTGGTCTAAGAGGAAATGCCATTTATACTGTAAGATGCTGGATGTTGTGTTGTTCAACTGGAGAAAAATGTAATAAAATCTATAATAAAACTAAAATGTGTGAAAGGCAATGAGTGAATCTGCACAAAATTGAGTCCCTGGTGAACTAAATTCTGGCCCTTCTAACGTGTCCTTTGCTGCATTATATTCTCATGTACAAAGCCCGCAGTAGTTAATGTGTACTCGTGCTAGCTGGTCCTTTGATTTTCCAGTTGCAGTTTAATTGCTTCTTGAAAGACTGTGATCAAAAAAGTTAGTGTAAAGTGTTCTAACAGAACCAACCTGCAGACGGAGATTGCTCCGAAGGAAATGAAAATCCATATGCCATGTGCAAGTTCTTTCTCACAGATTGTGTATCGTCCTGCAGCTGAAATCTCCTGTGTGTAATTGTCTGGCCTCTGTTCTTTCAGGTGTCAGCGGTCAAATCAAGTATTTGCAAAATAACAGGCAAACTTCCAGACAGGTTGCAATTGATAATGACGCTTAAATGTAATTCAGAGAAATACTTGAAATACAAAGTTTTCCTTAAGTCGGTCATACCAATTAATGCATTGATTTTCGGTTTGCCTTGATTTTGCTGTTTGTTCTTACCATTCATCACACTGTTTTTGGTTTTCTCAGTAACTTGTGTGTGCATGAGATTGTGCAGTCCTTTACTCTGTGGACTTATCTAACTGCGGGAGATTTGCAATAGCAATTTGGTAACACCAAACTAAGCACTTTCAAATTTCTTTTCAGAGTATTTACCTTGAGGTTGGAATGAAATGGGTTTTGTGATTTTTGAGTGATGAGTATGCAGCATGTTTCACAACTGGTTCTGCCTCTTAAGTTCATTTGGCAAGTGAATTGTATGGCATAATATTTTGTGCGTGACATTGAAGCTAGTCAAGACATTTTGCCAGGAAAAAAAAGCAGACTGTTTTTAACTTTTATCTGTGTGTTACTGTTTACTACCAACAGGCTACCAAATAGGCAGCTTAAATCCTTTCTTCTTATAGATACATTATTATATAGTAAAACCAAAAATTCACGAGTCATGCTTATGACCAGTAGAAGAGTTCAGGCTGTGTTAACTGGATCCTCCCAGTGTGTGTGATGCCTTTAAACTCCTGTGAAACTCAGAACCAAACTTTATACACAAAGTCAAATGTCTTTATTCTGTCTTCTATAGAACCAGATTTAACTGGCAAGCTGCAGTGGTGGATCTCTCTTCCAGGAGTTATAAAATGGAGTGAAATCTAATGTTCTGAAATGAAGAAAGTATAGATTTCCTTAAAAGTTTCATTTCAGCTCTGAGGCATTTATAGAATTGTATATTTATGTGTCTCTGGTTCTCTTTCAGTTTCAAATTTGTTATTATTTATGGATGTAGTCTGGATTTTCAAGCTAAAGATGTTAGTGTAGGATTGAAAATGTATTAAGATAGATAGGGTGAGCTGGAGCTATAGGTGAGAGATTGTTTATTTGAACAGTAACATAACTTTTAATATATCTTGCTCTTTTATAAATGTGGAATTGTGGTAATTGACATTTTACTTTAAAATGAGCTACCATTTGGACTGCAACTTGGCAGATTCAGAGCATGTTAAACTCTTGACACAAAACTTTGCAGAAGTACTTGCAGAAAATGATGTTAAATCATGGTTTAAACAAGCTAGATGAGTTTACTGAGTCAATTATTTTGATTTTAATTTTTTTTTTCTCATGTATTCCAAGAAAGTGCTTAATAGTCATGCCCAGGGTGGCCAATAAAGAAACCTGCCAGGTGGAATTTTCTGCTGGTGGAGTGCTGGCAGCAGAGCCTCTGTCCTCCCCTTCTGCTAGAAGATAAAGTCAGCAAAGTTATTTTTTGGGTACTCCAGAGTGCAGACCGGAATGGATCTGAAAGAACTAAATAAAAAAATATTTTCTTATGGACCTCATTCCAGTAGCAATAGAACTGGTCATGTGCAGTAATAACATGCACTGATCTGAGCCATTCCTTGTCATGGGATGATGAACCAATCCTTTGTCATGATGTTAAAACCAATTTCTTGTAGCTATCCCTGGAAACACCATTTGAACAAAGGTCAGGTATAGTGAAGAATAAAAGCTCCTATTTGTACTTGCACTTGCAAAAAAAAAGTTCCTGTTCTTTCCAACTTTCAACTCAATCAAGTTGCAGAGGAAGTGGAGAGCGATGCCTACACTGTAATTGTTCATGATGAATTTGAATGCTTTGATGTCTGGACCCTGTCTCTACCTTGGAAATCATAGTTGGTATTACTTGGAGCAGTGATGAACCTGACTTGATTTTTCCTGTGCAGACTTCATCTTCTGTGTAAAGCCTCCAAACTGTTCATTTCTGAGAGTGACTGACGTGTAGAGACCTGGAAAGGCAGGACTTGTGGGGAAATCTTAATGTTTTTTCTGTGTTACTCTCTTCTCCCTTTTTTAGGTTGAGTAAACAATATGTGTAATAATTTCAAGATTGAATGTAAGGAAATACATCTGTGTAGAAATGCTGACAATTGGAAAGAAAAATTCCAATAATAGGGAGATAATACAAATACACATTTGATAGCTGTCTACTGCTTTACAATAAATAGTTTCTTATTTGATTTCCATTTCTGTAGGATCCAGAAAATGACTAGTGCTGCTGTGCAGAGCCAGCAGGGAGGTCATTAGTGCAGTTATATTTTTAGGTCTGAATTGTCACTATCAATGATACCGCTTCATGAAATAAAAGAAGCCATGTCTGCATGACTCTGGGGAAAATGTAATATTTATCACCATTTATAGTGCTACTTCTGTATCTTTAGTATGTGAACTATTCTTACCATAAACTTTTGCAGGATGTAGACAAGTAAGTTCAGTAAGTTCAATGTGGAACAAACCCCCTGTTTTCCTACATCTGTGCCAACTCTTGCACATCCACTTTTTATTACCAGTCATAAACTCCAGAGACTTTTCAAACATGGAAGCCCTAGAGTCTGTGTGGTTTGTAAGGTCTGTACATGCACGTCTAATTAAAGAATTTCAATTACTAAAATTGCATTTAGATGCATTTAAGACTATATAGCAGCTTAGTGAAATACTGAGCACAAAGCACATCACGCTTTAAGTATTGAAATTCATTCATATGACTTACACGACATGGAACCATTAACATGCTGTGCTTAATGTTACTGATTTTGAGAACATTTTTCTTCTGATTTCAGAGAATATTTTTCTTCTCCTGATTTCAGGTTGGGTGGGACTATATCTGCGTACAAGATAGTGCCAGATGAAATAGAAGAAATCAAGGTACAGTATTACTGCCTTTCAACACAGAATTCCTTTGCTTGAAGAATTACAGAAATGTTACATTAAAAGGCCATGTTATTTCTTGTGTTAAAGTGTACCATAGGAGGAAGTGTCTAAAGTTAAATTATTAGATTCATATTTAAGCATCTAAAATAGAATTTTTGTTATTTTCACAAGTACAGTTTACCTTCAGCTTAAGTTGACTTCAGTAGGGTTTGTTTGATGCCAAAAACTTGTGTAATTCAACATATTTCTGTTTTGTTATCTGAAGACAGATGCAGGCCTACTGTGAACATTGAGTTACATTTTCATAACAAAAAAATAAATATAAATGTAATGTCCTTTTGCTTTTGAGATCAAAAGCACATCCATTTTTTTTCAATAGTATCTGTCTTAAGAAGGGGATAGTATGAAGTCATTGCTACTCAAAGTCATTAAAATTTGGGGGAGTGAAAACAAATACTGAAGTTTATCTCCAATGCAATGTACATGATAACAAAACTCACTTTAGCTGAGTCCACTCATGGAAAATACTTCAGCAATTTGTGTCAATTTTGTTCTTCAGTGGAGTAAGAGATGGGTACTAGGTGGGAATTTGGCCTAGATCTGGTAGCCTGGTCTGTGTAGCTGGTTCTTTATTTCATTGGTAGTCAATTAGTCTGACATACTGCTTGCTCATTGTGATTACTTAACCCATTATGCTGTTTCATGTACTCATTTTCAGTTGTACAAAGGGAATCAAGAGTAGTTTAAAATCTAGTAGAGGGAAATGTTTGCATAATCATCTGATCTAGACACGGCTTCACAGTCTGTAAAGTTGTGAGGATTTATTCCTTCTCAATTAGCATCAAACCCACTGTAAGAAATACAGTGACTGCCTGTATCTGCATCAGTCAAAGTTATCACTCCATTGTGATCAAAATCAGTTTCTGTCCTCTGAGATTCATGGACTCCTCTATCTTGAATTATCAAGAGGAGCATGATTTATTAGGATAGATCCAATATTTAGACTTTGGTATTAGAAAGGAAGAAAGTTTTCAAAAATTATTAATGTTATGTAATATTTTCATGATGTTCAGAGAACCACCAAAACTATAAAACCAAAAATGACAAAACCCCTAAACTATAATCTTTCTCCTTTAATATAAGAAATCCAAGCCCACTGACATTTTGCTAATGTTGAAGATGGAGAACAGGAAGCTGATATTTCTGGCTTCATTGTGCAAACTGAGTTCAGTGAACAAAGAAAAATGAATGCTGGGAAATAAGAAATAATTTTATCTTTAGGAACTTACTGTATTAGGCAAGATCAGTAGTCACAGGAATGTGGGTTTTTTTCTCCCCAGCCTGTTCTGATTTTTCAGCTCTTTCTTACTCAGCCGGTGTTTAAATGCTTGCGATCCTAGGAAATAGCAAAGGATGGGTTACTCATTGATCTCGGTTGTGCCAGCATGTAAGTGCGGAGGGAGGATTGTCTTGTTCTAAGTCAGAGCTATTTAAAGTGTTTGGAAAAAATCACCTCCTTTACTTGTTTCTGGTAGCTGTCTTGTCTTGTTTGGGTAATGAGTTTTTTAGGTTGTGACTGAAGTCAGCCCACCTCTCACGCCTTAAATGGTTGAACTTCTCAAGCTGTAATACAATAGATGTTATTCATATGAAATAAGGCACTACTGGAAGATGCTAAGACATGCTAGCAGTGAGTATAATGGACAAATCTATATCAGTTATGGAAAAGTATTCTTTTGTACATATGTATTTGGAATAGCAGCTGGGTAACAGGGAGATGAGTATCCTTGCAGTAAATATAGGGGGAGTCTTAACTTCTGAAAGGTTCTCCAAGGAGATTTGAGTAGAAAAAGGAGAGAGGAGGAAATAGAAGAAAAAGCAAATGAGATTATTGGAATGTTACTTCTAGAGAGGTCAGAATCTTCTTCTGTGCACAATAGTTCAGAGTTATTTTACCTCACAACTATCCTTCCTCTATTTAAATGTGAAATATTAAAGGGTTTAATATGATGAATTATGCAAGAAGAATAGATCTGTTTTTAATATATGATTTAACTTGACAGGTTGCTGAATTATATTCACAAGAGTTGGAATATTAATGTTTTCTGATAATCCTTACAAAGTAAACTGCTTGCTTAAATGGCAAAGGAAGGGTACTTTATCAGGCAGAGAGCAATAATTAGTATGACAAATAAATAAGAAGTCTCTGACAGCGTTTCCATATATTCTAGAAAAGGTGGTAGAATATCCTCTTTTACAACTCAAAATAATTTATGAGGAAAACAGATGTGTTGATTTTGTTAATTCACATAATTACATCTTAGTTAGAACACCATTGTGAGCAGAGACTGTATCTCTGAGTTTCTTGAAGAGGAAAAATTCTGTGAGCCTTAATGTACCTGCTAGTTGAAAAGTATCTTTAGAAGAGTAATGAAATGCATGTGTCTAAATGTATTACTAATTTAAAAAAATAACCTGTATAATATATAGATGAGAATTTATTTGTCCATATTGCAATACTCCTCAAATTTTAACATGTGTTTCTAATGTTTCCATTCTAGAGTGTTTAGAATATATTTATCCTTGCATATGAGTGAGATTTTACTATGTGCATATATGTACTGTGAGATCATATATGGTTTACAAATCTAGAGTATTGCATTGAATATATGTGTGACTATTTCTTCGAATTAGTGTATATTGTCAGTGTCAGGTATAATTGAAGCAGTGCATCTCGCTTACCAAAATTAAGTAGTGTCTGGCATGCTTATAGGTATATGAATTAGGCGTATTTATGGCAGAAGTGATAGCATGTACCCTAGCTACCCTTATGTACCTTACCAAGGTTAGGAAGAATTGTGTGCAACCAATCAGCACTATGGCTCCTCAGCATCTGTATCAGTCTGAAATGGAGTGTGATGTAACTTACCTTCCCTGGGTTTTCGTCATAGATGCCTAGGTTCTCAAAGTGAGAGCACTCAACAGGTAACCGTATGAAGATACCATCACAGGTTTCACCCCCGAAAGCTTTTCTAGAAGGTAGAAATGTCTTCTGTCACAGGATCTTCAGGACCAATGCTTCAATAATAGCTTTCAGAGGAGGAAAACCTGAGTGAATGCTTAAATGGATGTACTCCCATCTGCATTCCTCTCATTTCTATACCCCAGTGAAAGCAATGGCACTTCATTTTCAGTACCTGCTGGTTTTAAAATACTGCAGGAACTGATGAAGGCAGTAAATATAGGAATTACAACATATTTCTGAGAAAGTGTCACTGTTTCCACCTTCTCTAGATTTCTGTTCTCACTGGAATTATTTATCCTGTAAGCAAGAAGTTTTTTCAACTTGCAAAAACGCATTGGCAGATTTCGACCTTGCTCCTTGTCCACTGTAGTAGTATGTTGTGCCTAAAGGAGACGTCTTCCAAGCCAAATAATTTCATGTACATAGAGACTGGTGAGCATATCATGCAACACTGGTTTTGCAGAACATCTTCTGGTTGGAAATTAAAGCAATTGCATGTGAGAGGAAAAGAATAGCAGCAAACTTAAAATTTATTTCTAGTTAATGACATTCATGATGAAATAGAATTTTGTTTACAATGTGGAATTGTCATCAAGAGTAAAGAGCAATTTATTACTATTACTGATGAGGGAAGGTTTCTGTGATGTGCCTGTAGATAGTTTTTATATGTCAACAGTAGCATCTGTGGTGGGTTGACCAAAACCTTGCCATGCAAACCCAATACACATCTTATGGTTTATAATACCATGAGACATGCTGGTTTTGATTGCAGCATTCTGTCATTACAAAGTAATGTAATGAATTCTGTCATTACAATTACATGATGTGAAGGATTGTTATTCTAGAGGAAGACTTAGTGAATAAGAAGACCACTCATTAACAGATTTCTAAAAAAATGCTTGGTTTGCTGGGATTTGCAAGTCAACAGCAGAAAGGAATTTAATTATTGGTTTGGGTTTTTTTGAGTGCTTCCCCATATGCTTTTCATGTAGGCATATGCATGCAGCTTGCCATCTCAAGAGCAGAAATGAATTTGGCAGCAGGTGTTCAATTCATAAAAGTAATATACACGAGAAAGACATTTCCATTGTATTTCATTCTTGTAATACTTGTGGTATGAGGCAGATATTCCAGTGTAGAGAACAAGGTTAAATGGTTACCTCCTCTGGTAGTTAATTGTAAGACATCCTGTTAGAATTTTTTCTTAGTACTGGTTGTAAATTTGTAAATTTAGATGTAAAGCAGTTCTGGAGGAAGATGGAATTCTTCTTAGTTCCGTTATCCACCCTTTCACATAGAGACATACTTTATGCTCCTCAAAGAACACCTGTAATTCTTCTATAGTTGCTCTTTAAATGAAAGCACATATGCATAAAGTATTAAAGGCTACATTTAAGACTACAGACCTTTTCCTCTGAATAATGATAGGGTAGCATTCTTTTTTTCTTTAGAAGTATGTGTTCACTTAATAGTTTAATATATAAAAATCCTTTTCATGAATAGCTGAAACACATACATCTCAGATTGTCTTCAGTCTGTGAGGCAACAAACTCCAGTGATAAATATCCAAGACCAGATAATTATAAAAAACGTAAGAGAGGGGGAGGTAGCCAGAAAGGAAATGGGGAACACTGGGTCTTCTTAGAGGTCAGTTGCTCTAGATGACTTAGGAATTAATGAGATTTTAACTTTTCAACACAATTGTCTTTAGGAACATCTTCTGAACAAAGCAAGATGATTTCACTATCAGTGAGCTGCATTTCAGAGCAAAGCTGGACTCTCTGCCATCAAAAATATGCATCTTTGAAATGAGTACAAATAAAATCAGTCGATTCAGAGACTTCCTTGGAGATCACCTGGTTTGTAGACCTTGTGGTGTCATATATCTACATATACATAATACTGTATGCCAGAATCTGTTCTTTATGCCAGTAGGAGTAGCTGATGAAACTCATGCAACCTCTGTGTGCAGCCAGGCGACACTGGCCTTGATCCTTCAAAGCATTTTCATGTTTATCAATGTATACAAAAAATAAGTAGCAATTTGTCAACAAGTGCCAGTTTATAGTCCTGTATCAAAAAACCAGGAGTGAAAGAAAGGTGGTCATAGTACTGTGGTGGATAGTCCATAAGAGCAGAATTGTGGTTCAAAATATTCAGACTTCACAAAACTGGCTTCCTATCTCAAGAGAGGGCAGTAGGCCATTTAAATATTTCTTGTATCTTCTACAGAATCAACAATGCATTACATAAACAAGGAGATGCGCTGTCATCCCAGTTTTGCATAAGAGTTTAAGTCCTGGATCTGTTTTTTTTGATCACTGCATTGATGTTCATCTGCTAAGTGTATCGACATTTGCCGTGGGTCTCCACAAAAAGTTTCCTAAGGTTTATGGTGGGAGGCATCACACTTAGGTGACAATGCTGAGATTATTGCCCTGTGTACCTGTTTGGATCCAGCATAAACAAAAAATGGATTTCTCTCCAGTGACCTTTCAGAATAAGAGTTTTCTGAAGAGGCTCAAGCACTCTCACCAATCCCATTACTGAGAAACATAAAGCACCGAGAAGCTTTACTTTTTACCTTGCAGGAAGGACAATTCTGGTTCTCGTTTTTTCTGCCAATGTTTTCCTTCTTCTACCTCTCAAATTAGAATTACTAACTCATGGCAGAACAACTCTGAGTAGCATGACATAAAAGGATATTATTAATTGAATGTCTAATGAGTATGAACAGGTAGTATCTCCATAGACTCCAAAGCTTACAGATACAAATTGATAAAGATTTAAAGGCAATGCGTGATAGTCATGTGTTCTTCCATGATTAGATTACTAGTCATGCTGGGCTGTGTGTTGGCTAAAACTGAGGGCTTGTCATTTAACTCTCTTAGCATGCACTCAGAGTCTGACCTTCCAGCAGACAGTTTCATTGTGCTCCTGCAGCCAGGAAAAGAAGGTTTCTAAAAGGATTTGCAAGTATCCCTACCAGTGACAAAAAAATAGATGCTATTCTGAGATCTCAATTTAGTGTATGAAATCCCTGATGAACTTCCAGGTTTGGATCACCTACTTCGTTCTCAGGTTTCCATAAGGGAGACTTTCTTATAGCCATGAACCCAGCTAGGACAACTGAGAATGTTAGAACGACTTTATGTGTCATCATATTTCCCTATAAGTAAAGTCTACCTGACGACACACAGATTTCTTCCCACATTAATTTCTAAATCCTGCATTAGCAGAGTCAATCACTGATTAGTACTCTTTTCCGAGCTACGTATGACTCACAAAAAATGCAAATTACATTGTTTAGATGATAGAAATAACTTTGAGTTTTTACTTGCTGTATTAATCCTTAAATTAAAACAACTTTCGTTGTTTCCATGCTGGAAACATGGAGAGAATGAAAGGTTTATGTTTGAGATGATATGACAAAATCATGAAAAACATTATATGAAAGAAAAAATTACTTTCCTTTAATTGATTGTTCGTGTGTATGCATTCAGGCTGTAAGGACGTACATAGAGTCACTTAAGCTAGAGATTTACACCCCTTGCAGTATTGATAATGTGCTCTTAGCTCTTTCTCCCCCCATACCACGCATTCGTGCTCCATTCTTTTAGTTCATGTCAACAACTGATTATTTATGTTATATTGTATTATATCATATTATATTGCTTCTAGTTGCCTGTGATTTCATTATCTGTTGTGTTATGTCAGTTTTTCTTCTCATTACTCCTTTAAGTTAGTTGTGTTTCTTCTAAAACTTATTTTTCCCCTTTTTTCTGGAAAGTGCAGTCTGTATCACATTGGGTTCTGGCTTAGAATCTAGGTTTTCAGTGCCAAGCCTGGCTGTGCCAGCCTGAGACACTGTCCAGGCACACTCTCACACCAGAGAATTATGTTTCGTAAGAATGCCTTTTCTACTGTGGGATTTTTTTTCCTACCTATGAAGCCAGTAATTGTTGTGGATATTGGTTTTGACTCTTAGATTATTTCTGCTCTGATAGTTTTGGGACTCATTTTTCTTGAAGGACATGACTGTTGTCCATGCTATAGCTATTTCTATCTCAAGTTTTTGCATAGAAACTCCTTAGGGAATACTCACTGAAGGGGCTTTTCACCTGTTTCTCTCATCTTCTGTGGATGATGGATACTCACTGCAATCACAGACCTCTCAACTAAAAAAAATCTGTACAAAAAGAATATAAAATGAGAGATGGCCAAAGCGTCTGTATCGCTGTTCCCTGATTATTGGACAGCAGGATTCAGCCCTGCCCTTGTGGATGTTCCCTGGTGTTTGATGGGATTTCTTTCAGGCCCAGGCAGTTGCTGCCATTCCCAGTATTACGGACATAAGTCCATTTTTCCTCTCTGCCTTGCTGCTTCTGTACTGTTCTGAGACATGTGCATGATGTAAACCAAGCAACCGGGGCAGGGGAAGCTGAGCATCCGCTCTTTTTTGGCATCTGGCACTGAAGAGGCCGATTGACTTTTTTTGATTTGGAAGAGACACTAGCAAGTATCTGGGGGTGGCCCAAATTTCTTTATATCTGTTAGTGATCAAACTCTGATCACCACTAGGACTGCTGAGTGTATCACAAGCACTCCTCTGCTTTCCTGGCAAGGACATCAAATGCCTAGATGCTCTGGATGAAAAAATATGCTCACTAACTTTCGACATGAACATAGGAATTATCACTTCTTGTTTTCCTGCTGTCTTCCATCTTATGTTTCATAGGCTCTGTGGCCTTGAAGACTGCATGGCTCCAGAAATGACAGAGGAGACCACCTCATCAAGCTACCTTCCTCTTACAAGCTGTCTTGAATATAGAAGATGCTGAAGCATTGTTATTAATTCCTGTTCTAATGTGAGAAGCATTTAAACCAATGTATTTTATATTATATTGTGAAATTTGGTCTTATGAGTATCCAAAAGAAGTTTAGCTTGTGTTTTGCAGACCATGGAATATTGCAGCATGGGAAAGGGAAGAGCAGGAAGATAGTGCATCCATTTAAGTTGAAATGCCATGCCCATTACTTAAAATTCTTTTAGTATTACTATTTACTTTCCAAAGTAAACAAAATAGTTCTGTAGTTCTCCTGCAGAGAGAGAAGTATCTGTAGGATGAAAAAAGAAAAATAGCTGAAAGTTAATTTACAAGGCAGACCAGTATATTGCGGATCTTTAAAGCCTTTCTTGTTACCCAGCTTTTAAGCATTCTTGGTGCTGTTGCCCTTAGGAGGGGAGATTAACGTGTATCAGATTTTTCATTACCACAGTCCTGTTTGTCTATTAAATCTTTCTTCACTAAGTACCTTAGAAACAAGCAACAAGACGTTTCATATCTCTTGGTGTTTTCCAGCATAAAAAAAAATCTCTGCTTCTCTCTGTGGTCATAGTAACCAGTTTTCTCTGAATTCCTCCTGGCTTTCTTTCGTTTTCCATTTTTACTAGATATGTATCTCTGTACTAGTCATCACCTGAAAGCTAGTTAGGTCTTGGGGCATCTTCTTGCTTGCTCTAACAGAGTTCTTATGCTTTTCATCTGACCTGGTATACTGGGCAGTGTTTTCAGTGGCTTCCCTTCTCACTGGAAAAGTCAGTTCTTAAATGAGATCTCACTTAGCCTGAATGAGAGAAAAAAGCATAGGTCAGCTTCATTAAGCAGCAAATAGCTTTTGGCAAGTATATAACTAAATTGAGTTTATATAAAAGCCCTAATAATTTTCCATGTGACCTGTTACATTAAGTTTTGTTTGGTTATATTTACCCTATAAGAATGTATTCTGGTGACTCTTTTTTGAGATCTGTGAAGGAAATTTAATGTTGTCTTATCATAACTGATAATGTCATAATTGGTTAGGGGCTTCACTGAGTTTGAGGGAGATCTACGGTATGATCTTTTCTTGTAGTAAATAGATTTCTGAAAGTTCTTTCTTTTTATGATTGTCAAAACAGATGAATACTGGTACTGTATATATAGGAAAAAGGATACCAGTTGTGTTTTTTTTAAAAAAGACCTTCAAGTTCTACAGCTATTTACAACTAGTATCTTAGTGAATTATGAAAATTATTATTTGTAGAGAAATTAAGTATAACCGCAAATAAGGGTATTGAAATACTGAGTGATTGGGTGACAAACCATCTGATGAAATTCAATGGAGGTAAATGTTAAATGATATATATGGGAGGTGTGAAAAAATCCAAAATTTGCATATAAAATAGGGGTCTCTGATTTGACTATTGCGATCCAAGAATGAGGTCTGAGAAGTGTGCTAAGGTGGTTACTATTAGCTCAGCGTTCAGGAGCAACCGAAGGGGAAAAAAAATCCACCCCAAAAAAAGTCTGAGGAATTATTAGGAAAGGAACCAAGACCAGAACACAAAACCTTTTCTGCTATATATGGAGCCTCAGGTGCCCCACCATATACAATGGTGTGTGAAGGGCTGATCCCCTGATCGCAAAAATGACACAGTAGGGCTGAAAAAGATTTAGAGTCAGATTATAAAAATTACGTAATTTATAGAAGCACTTCCATATGAGGAACAGATAAAGAGACTGAGACAGAAATGTCCACAAGTGGCACATTTGGTTGTATTCCAGCAACATTCTTCCTTATTTCTACTGCACGTTTTAAATTAACTCTCATGCTTAATTTATTCAAATTGTAAGACTGCCTGAAAGCAGGCACTGAAGCTTTGACTATATGTCTTCTATTGGTTAATAGTCTACTGATTGTAAGGAGAAAAAAAAAAGAAAAGAAAAAACAGAAATTAGTTCCTCGTAACAGAAAGCATTCGCTTAAAACTGCTGAAGCTGAAACCTTATCTGGTTATAACACAGCAGTCATCTCTCCATCAGAAACCGGTTTGATAGATTGTACTTTTCTGAAAAAGATTTGTAGCTGGTAGACTGCAGATAATTAGGCTGAAATAGTGTAGTTTATTTTGTTTTCATGGTATGTTTTCTATCTAGATGCTTTTTTATGTTGTGTTTTAATGGCTTGATTGGAAAAACACAGTAGGAAGACACCAAAGACTACACACGCCTCCCTGTGATACGCAAGCTTGTAAACTCTATTAATAGTGATGTTTAGTACTTCAATGTGTGATTACACCTAATTAAACTTCTCTGATAATTAAATTTTTGTGGCACCCTAATCCTATTAGTTACCCTATCATATGTAAGGTCCACTGTCTAAAATAGAATAGGAGACATGAAATGTTTTTAACAGAAAACCAACCAAAAACTTCCTTCAAGGAAATATCATGAGAGAATGGTGTAAAACAGTGTTAACAGAAGTGGTGAACCACGTGGCTGGTGGCAGTTTGTTTGCTCAGATGCCTTTTGTTTATCAGATGCATAAGATTCATCTAGATGAGATTTCATGCTGATGAGCTGTAGCTGAGCACAGATGTGAACCGGAAAGTTTTAAGTGGATTCTGTGTTTTATTGGGTATGTTGGGTAAGTGGCTCATTTAATCTCTGACAGTGCACAAAGCTGGAATGTTGGCTTAACATGTCCTAAAGGCTTCCACAAATGGATGTCTTCTAGCTAAAAAAAAATCAAAGCAAAGTGTGTGGAGATGAAGTTAAAAATGCCTTCTTTAGTCCTAGCCACTGCATCCCTAGTGTCAAGAACCGAACATTTATCTTGAACCATGTCTGTGTCACTAAGTCATGCAAACCAATAAAATGCATCTATCTATAAAGCATTTGGTGCTGGAGATCCAGCATCCACATTGTATATTCTTTGATATGTTTTATTTCAAAATACTTTTACCTGGAACAGGCTCCCCAGGGAAGTGGTCGCAGCACCGAGCCTGACTGAGCCCAGGAAGCGTCTGGATAACGGTCTCAGTCATATGCTCTAATTTGGCTGGTCCTGTGTGGTGCCAGGAGTTGGACTCGATGATCCTTATGGGTCCCTTCCAACTCAGGATATTCTATGATTCTATGATTCTGTGAACTGTGTGCCTCTTAACAGCTGGAGCAGGTTACGTATGCTGCTGAAGTCCATCTTCCAAATAAATTTTAACTGAGAGTGTTCCAGTTCATATGCTTAAAGACTACTTTGCGATATGAACCAAAGTCTGGTAAGCAGAGAGCTGTCAAAAGAGCACTGCCATTTTGAACTGTCAGGCTATGGTAGATGTGTCCCCAGCCTCCACTATATATATTCTCATACCACAGTATATCAAGGTTAAAAATAGTGTGAAATTTGTAATATAGTTCCATCATTACCAGTGAAACACTGTTGTCTGAGCTAAGTACTCATAGAGTGCCTAGCCATGCTGGCAGACTATTTAAAAAAAAAAAAAAAAGTCTAGACCAGTGGTCTTCAAACTTTTTGATTGTGCACCCCATCAGTAAAAAATTTTTGAGCACCCCCTATCCCCCATCCCCAGTATATGTATATTCTGATATTTTCTTCCTGCACACCAGGAGTCATTTAGATTGGAAGAGACCCTTAAGATGATCAAGTCCAACCGTTAACCTATCATGGCCAAGTCTACCACTAAACCATGTCCCTAAGCACCACATTAACATGTCTTTTAAATACCTCCAGGGATGATGACTCAACCACTTCCCTGGGCAGCCTGTTCCAGTGCTTGACAACCCTTTTGGTGAAGATATTTTTCCTAATATCCAATCTAAATCTCCCCTGGCACAGCTTGAGGCCATTTCCTCTTGTCCTAGCACTTATTGCTTGGGAGAAGAGACCAACACCCACCTGGCTACAGCCTCCTTTCAGGTAGTTGTAGAGAGCGATAAGGTGTCCCCTCAGCCTCCTTTTCTCCAGGCTAAACAACCCCAGTTCCCTCAGCTGCTCCTCATAAGACCTGTTCTCCAGACCCTTCACCAGCTTTGTTGCCCTTCTCTGGACACACTCTGGCACCTCAATGTCCTTCTTGTACTGAGGGGCCCAAAACTGAAAACAGTACTCAAGGTGCGGCCTCACCAGTGCCAAGTACAGGGGGACGATCCACTTCCCTATTCCTGCTGGCCACACTATTCCTGATACAAGCCAGGATGCTGTTGGCCTTCTTGGCCACCTGGACACACTGCTGGCTCATGTTCAGCCAGCTGTTGACCAGCACCCCCAGGTCCTTCTCTGCCAGGCAGCTTTCCAGCCACTCTTCCCCAAGCCTGTAGCGTTGCATGGGGTTGTTGTGACCCAAGTGCAGGACAGGGCACTTGGCCTTGCTGGACCCCATACAGTTGGCCTCAGCCCATCGATCCAGCCTGTCCAGATCCCTCTGCAGAGCCTTCCTACCCTTGAGCAGATCAACACTCCCGCACAACTTGGTGTCATCTGCAAACTGACTGAGGGTGCACTCGATCCCCATGTCCGGATCACTGATAAACATATTTAAACAGGACTGGCCCCAGTACTGAGCCCTGGGGTACACCGCTTGTGACCAGCTGCCAAGTGGATTTAACTCCATTCGCCATCCAGCCCAGCCATCCAGCCAGCTTTTTACCCAGCAAAGCGTATGCCAATCCAAGCCATGAGGAGCCAGTTTCTCCAGGAGAATGCTGTGGGAGGCAGTGTCAAAGGCTTTAGTAAAGTCCAGGCAAACAACATCCACAGCCTTTTTCCCTCATCCACTAAGTGGGTCACCTTGTCATTGAAGGAGATTGGGTTAATCATCATCTTGCATACACCCTACTTTGGAGACTGCTAGTCTAGACTATTGAAATCTTTTACTGGTTTAGGGAGCATCACAACAGTAAGTAATGAAGACCAGCCCTGATTAGCTGGTTTCTAGATCGCTCAGTACTAGTCACTCTATAGATAGTAGAATTCTTAAGAGGCATTTTCAATTCTCCCACACTTTTGGTTTACATAAGTTTGGTTTCAAGTTGTTATTTTACTTCTGTGCTTGTCACGGTTTACTGAAAATCACCCAGCATTCAAAATTTCATGTGAGGTGTTTATAAAATTGCAAAAAACCCCACAGAAATGTTCCTTGAACACATTAGTATCTTAATGAAAATTTTCTTGACAATCGGTTATTAAAAGGATCCAGAAAAAAATTGCAGGAAGAGGTCTATTCCTCATTAAAAATTATTATATAGCAACAGTTTTAAGTAAGGAAGCCCAGCAGATATGTTAATGGGCTGAAAGGAATTCTTCCCCTGGAGTCTGCCTCAGTAACACAAGCACACAGGAGAAAGAAAGCTTTCCCAAGAGCTTCCTCTGTTTTTTTCTGAGATCAAAAGCCTTATCGTGTTAATTAGCATTGATAGGCACCATATTTTATCTGGTTGTTTAGTTTGTGTGAGCCATAGTTTATGGAACTATGTCTCTTCATGGCTTTTACATAAGAGAGCTAAGAAGTGATGCTACAGAGTGAGGAGAACACAGGCACGAGTGCAGGGTGCAGATGTTGCCTGAACGAAGTGGGTCCGTCTTGGGTGCGGGCATCAGATTCCTGAGGAAGTGGGGTCAATATGGACAAATTATCTGAGAGCTATGGTTGTAACAAAAGCCAATTATTTTTACCATGGTGTATGGAGACAACACTGATGATGTCTTTGATTGGACAACAGTAGTAGTATGTATTTGTATGCAAGATTAAGTAGCTTGTGAAACAGAATGTTTTGATATTACAATATATATAATGTAATTTGCTGTGGCCAAAGTCACAATATTTACTCTTCTGGAATATCTTTGTGCTCCCTATGGACGTGTTTCCTAGCATGCGCTTATCTAGGCAAGAAAAACTACTCAAATTAAACGCTAATATAAGATTAAATTGTAATGTTTCTCTTTTTCATTATCCCTGTGCTTTTGGTGTGTTCTTTTTCTGGATACCCTCACGATAAAATAGCTGGCATTTTGATTCTACTTACTGTAACACCGTTTCAGTACCTTTCAATTATGGTAGAATTTCAGAAATTACGTGACTTAAATTGTCCTCAGAGAAATGTATAAGGGAGAGAATGCCACTGAATCATCAGAGTTCAGTAGAGGTGCAGTGATTGCTGAGTTTTATTTTTTAAAATATTCTCTTATAAAAAATACACAAGGATTTCTAGGATTGTTCTGTCAGAAATGTTTACGTTCAATTTCAGCTGCCTCATCATTCTGACAAGATTAGGTGGAATGTTAAGACTGCAAAGGTAACACATTTCACCATTTCTGCATAGACTGACATTTCTATTTTCTTTATTATTTCTCATCTGCTTTGTTACTGTTATTATGCTCTATCAAAATAGCCTTGTATTTTAAAATTACAAATGTTGTAACAATTTCACTGTGGTACTTTGGTAGCATGATGACATAAGCCTTTCTGCTAACAAATAGGCTGATCTATGGAAATTTATACTGCTCAGTCCTGTCATTTGAAAGGGTTCTTCTGCATTCTTACCAGTGAAGTGTCTTGGTAGTTGAACATAATTTAAAATAATAAAGAATATTTAAAATAACAAATCATAGTAATAATTTAACATAATAATATTTTAAAATAGTTCTCACTTTAAAATAAGTGAGTATTACCTAACGTTGATCAGTCTTGAAAATGAAGGTATCTGAGGATATCTTATGAGGATAAGAGTTTAACATCAAGATGTTTTAAAATTCTGTCCTTCTTTGATAAAACAGAAGACAACCATTCTTGATGTATTTGGAGCAAGGAATGTGTTCTATATTTTAATAAAAATTTCTAGGGAACAATGCTATATAAAAAAGGCAGTGTGTAAAAATACAGTGTCATTTGGGAGACTGAAGCTAACACTTTAGTTTTACAGAGTACCCTGAGGCTGGAAAAGACAACAGACAATTATCCTCAGGCTGTTTTGAAGGAAAGATGCCTAAATTTAAAATCAGGGAACTGTAAAGAACTGCTTTACCTACAAAAGCTCCAAATGTCCCTAAGTATTGTTCAGAACTGTGAATCCTTCATAGGTGAGAAAACCAAAGGGATGGTTGTGTTTCAAAAATGAAAAAATGGGTATTCGTGAAGTGTAAAGCTTTCACGTGCATGATATCCTCACTGAGATGACTTCTGAGAGACTCAGCAAAAAAAATAAGCAGTAGAAGTGCACAGGTAAAGGGAAATTACAAGGTTTTCTGTGATTAAGTCTTTTCTGCAGACCTAACTATGGAAAGCAGTTAGGACATGTATTCTGACTGTTCAGCCAATAGTTGATATACAGGCATGAAACTTTAACCATAATGGCACGGTTCCCTGTATTTGCCATTTTGCTTTAAGTAAAAACTGAGATACACCTCATGTATTTGGGGATCCAAGCACTTTTACGATGTGTGTGTGTGTGTGTGTTCAGAATATTTTGTATTTCAATATTTTTTTGCACAATTTTTGTACCTTAAACTCTTTTAAAATAATCCTATATTTGGATAAATAGTATTTTAGCAGAGACATAGTCTTGACAACAGCAAAACCTGAGCTAATTATGTTGCAGTTCATCTAAAACCATGGCAATCTTGTAATAAACTGAAAAATCAAAGGGAAAAATAAGGGGTTTCCTCTGTGGTGGAATAATTAGCTAATTTCAGACTAGCTTTTGTTGAAAAGATTTTTAAATTCAGTCTCCTCAATCTCTACCAATGAAAACAACACTGGACATGTCTGAGCACTTATATTGCCTTCTGAGGATGGCTAAGTAATAGAGAAAGAAAACCAAAGGAAATATTCCTTCTAACTATCCTTATAATTATGTAATTTGAGTATGTTTGAAACATGGAATGAACATGTGATAAACTATCTTCAATTTTGATCTCTCTCTGTGGTCTTAATTAAGAATCTGTTGTATCATCAACAGGCACAACCTAATTTTTCAAAATTAACAAATTGGGCACAAGTTTTTCTGTGACTGCACACTTAATGTATTTAACTTAAGTGACTTCAACCTGTAGGTTTCAAAATCAGGAGTAGGATGCAATGCATCAAGCTCACTAACAAACAGTATTCAAATAGCGAGTTTATTTTACACACAGGGTAGATAATAGCTTACCAATGCCAATAAAAAATAAAAATAACAAAATCAATGTAAAATTGAAACTGGGATATAAACAATCTTTCTGCTGTCCCTTCTAGGAAAGGTTAATTTAAAATGGTTCTCAAGTTCATTGCTGTTTCTCTTATACAAAACTCCGCATGAAAACTTGATTTACCTCTCTCCTCCATCTTAGGTTATCTGCAGGGAACTGAAGGTAACATCCAAAGTACAGAGTTTGCAAAAGAATTAAACATTTTCTTATCAAACCTCAGTCAGACACTGAAATCTATCCAAAGAACAAAGATTACTGATGAAAATTTTTCTACAAGTAGGTCAGCGAGAAATTTAATATCTTCCTACAAAAATGTCATTATAATAAAAAGAGCCTAAGGGCTGAAGTCTGTTTGTTCTGTAAGCCTGCAATTATTTCCTGAGCAAAATAGTATTCATTTGTCAGTACGGTAAATGAGGATGCCCAGATGTTAACTTGATTGTTATAACCTTCAGTTGAGTATATTTAAGTGAAGTGGTAGTCTGCTTTTCTTCCATGCCTCAGTTTATCCTGATTATCTTTTTTTTTTTCTAAAGGTTCAAAAATACATGAAACTCAAATTTCCTAAAATCAAAAATATGGGATAGAAAAGAAGCTGTCTGACAAAAAATGGTTTTGTCTGTACAGTTGTTTTTTTGTGTAGAGAGCTGTATACTGCTCATTCCAATGAAATATATTTGCTGTAGCCAATGCTCTTACGATGTTTTCTTGGAGATATTCTGAAATTTGGGTGACAGACAAGAAATGCTTAGAGTTTCCTACTAAAAATACCTCTGCTTTTGGAGTTAGAAGTGAAAGCTGAAACAGCAGCTAGAGGCTTAATGGACTACTAAACGGTCTGTGACATTTAGGAAGGAATAGCTACAGTGGCTTGGAAATGGGCTCCATTTTTTAGAGTTATTTGTATGGATGGTTACAGCGCCAAAACAAAAAGTTCTAAGTGGACGCAGTGTCAAATACTGTGCTTAGATTCATGGGTACAAATGTAAAAAGCTCTTGGAATATTGCTGCTATAGAATTGTTGGTTTTCTGGTAGACCTGATCTTTAACCACAAATTTATAACTCTTAGCAGAAGAAAAAAAATCTTTGATCTCTTTTTAATGTCTTCAAATATCACAGATATTGCCAGGCCTGGAGAGACAGCTCTTACACGACAGGAAAGACTTGCTTAGTAATTGCAAGAAAAAAGCAAGTGCTTCTCTTTCCATAGAGTCAGAAGTGATGAGTGTTGAAATGAAAAGGGAATTCTTGGGGTGTGTTTGTTCTGCACTGGGGTAGAGGAGTGAGAGAGAGGGACAGTGCCAAGTTCTGTCTGGATTTCAATAAGAAAGGCCTGACAACAAATGGCTTAATATAATATCTGCTTTAATAAGGCAGAATAAGAGGAGGAATATAGATAGCAGATAAATCTTACTCCCTTCAGATGCTGGGAACCGTGTGTTCATGCAGCATTGGATCAATCCCTGGATGGATTTCCCCACTCATGAGAAATTGTTGGTACACTTTTAGATAAAGGAAGGGCCACACTGGTGGCGTAATCACCAGTACAGAGTGGGAGCTGTCTACAGGCTCCTGAATTACAGTGAGGTGGCTGAGTGTCCTTTGGCCAAGGGTTTGTGCAGCATGACACAGCTTTGAAGGCCACACTGGAAGTGGAGCACTGTGGGAACTGCAGGGGAACTGCTATGTGGATCACTAACTCCTTGATGTACAACGGTCTCCCGGTCAGGATCACCAGGATATTAGAAACATTATAAATAGAACATTGTGTGGTCCTTAATTTCCGGAGGGCATTGCCCAGTTCTTGCTCACAGATAAAATTTATTGCATACTCCCCTTCATCCACTAATTCCACCTACTCTCTCTTACTGAAAATACTATCTGAATGACTCTGCTGCCTGTGTAGGCTCTTCATCACTCTCCGGCACTCAAGTGGCAATTGTCTCTACGAGGGAAAGCAGTAGTCCAGAGATAACGTATACTGCATGCATCATAATCCTCACAGCAGAATGTGTGGGAGATGATAGAACTCTTTGAAAGGGGCAATATGGTATTTCTAATTATTGAGATGATGCCTTTGTTCTAAATTGCATTGCACTGAGCAGGTGACTGTAATGTGATTTTAACATGTCCAGAAAGGTAAGTTTTGCAATTAATAAACCAAAAATGACTTACACAAACATTTTCATGTAATGGATTTGTGGTGGGTTAACCTTGGCTAAATGCCAGGTGTCCACCAAGCTGCTCTATCACTCCTCTCCTCAGCCAGACAGGGAGGGGAGAAAAATAAGATGGAAGAAAACAACCCCAAACTCGTGGGTCAAAATAAAGGCAGTTTAATACTGCAAAAGGTAGCACGTAGAAGCAAAGCAAATTATTCTCTACTTCCCATCAGCAGGCCATGTCCAGCCACTTCCTGGGAAGCAGGACTTCAGTATGCGTAGCGGTTGCTCCTGGAAGACAAAACATTGCAAAAAAATGAAATGCTCCCCAGTTCCTCTCCCCATCTCTCAGCTTCTTATTGCTGAGCAGATGTCATATGGTATGGAATATCCCTTTGGTCAGTTTGGGTCAGCTGCCCTGGCTTTGTCCCCTTCCAAGATCTTACTCAGACCCAGCCTACTGCTGAGGAGGGGAAGAAATGTTGGAGAGGCAGCTTTGATGTGTGCCAGCACTGCTCAGTAGCAGCCAAAACACTGGTGTGTTATCAACACCTTGCTGGCTACCAATGCACAGCACTATGAGGGCTGCTGTGCGGGAAAATTAACTTCATCTCAGCCAGACCCAATACGGGACTGTATGTTAGAATAATAATATATAAAGCAGGTGATACACAGTTGAAAAGACTCATTATTCCATACGCAACTCTTTTTGAAGTATATAAATAACTCAGGATTCTTGTAAAGGTTACCATGTGTGTCGTCTTACATCTTCATAATAACGAACGAGTACTTCCTAGTCCAGAGGGCTTTCCATGGTTTCACAACTCTAAAAATGACTCATGCTTTAGCAAGGAGTTCCTGTTCCTGTGAAGCAGACATTTCATATGCGTAACCTCCACTATCTGTCTGATTCGAGCACATCAGTAACAATGGGAATGTACTTTTTTTCACTAAAACCTGCTGTACCTACACTGTACTACTTAAACATCTCCATAGTTACTGAGTCCTTGCTTATCCTTTTGGAACACTACTCAAAAAACCCAAACCAAAACAAAAAAGTCTGTATATATTGTCTCCATTCTTTTTCAAGGGAAACAGAAGAGAGGCATGAAAATACCCATTTATGAAAGTATAATGAATAATTTTGATATCTATATGTTAAAATAATTTCATCTTCTAGATGCTTATGAAGGTTTAATATAAACTTCAGATAAAGTAAGTGAAAGCAATTTCAAAATAAATTTGAAAAATATTTTCTGAAATACTTCTCAAAAGCATTGCTTACGGTGAGAAATGTCTGCTAAGATTAGCAGAATAGACATAATTTGAGGTTTAGAACTTAAATGATAAGAAAATCTTTTAGTAAAAAGGACACTAAGATTTGATTTGTCTTGTGCTAAGTAGTTAGAGTTTATAAATCATTAATTCCTCTTGAAGCAGACTCTGTAATGGCTTCACTTGTCAATGCCTATTCCCTCAGTGCTGCAGCTTTTTGTTCTGGCACAGATCTTGATTTTGAAACTGAAGCATATGGTACAAATACATTCGTTGCCAGAACACTTAATTAATTAAGCCATCATTCATTCAAGATTAAGTGTGAAGAGTACCTATATAGATGACATGCTTAGTGCAAGTGTTTCTTACATGGAATTAGTAGCATTTGTTTGAAAACTCTCAGTCACAGAACTAATAGTTGTGAATAGAACCAGCGCGTTGGAAATCATGGGACTGGAAAGCATTTCTGAATATACCAAGACTTTTTCTGCAGCAGTCAGGAGACTCAGTATCATCACTGCAAGTATTTGTAAGAATTGCTCTTCCTTTAGCAGAAAGCATTCTATACTTCTCTCATTCTGATAGTACTGATTAGTATTTCTTTTATGATTCTTAAATTTTAGCAAGTGAAGTTTGGCATATGTCTGTACAAAACCAAGAGATGACAAGTGATTCTGCTTGGAATCGTCCTTTCCATCTCTTTTCATGTCTGTCTGTGAACTTTGTTCATGTCCTAGGCTTTGTTAACATTATGAGCCTAGATTGAGCTAGATCACTTCTGTGAAACAGTTGCTTTACTAAGCTTCTGTTTGCTCCATTTGCAGCAACTTTATCAAATTAGGCAGACAAATAAGACAAAGTTGTTTCCCCCTCAGTCAGTTCAGAAGGCTATACATTTTTTATTTTTTATATATATATAATCCTTGTCATGTAACAAAGTGTTAGCATATCTTTCTGTATAGCACAAAATAATTTCCAAGAACTTAGGACCTTAGAAACAATGGAGATTAAGATACAAAGAGTTCTGCAAAAATGCTGTAGGTTGTTTGACATTCTGCAAATTATTTTGCCTGAGAGATTTCCAATACCCATACAGGCGTGTTTGAACAACCTTAGTATCCTGGCAGATTTTAGCTTCATTTATACCAGCTGCAGAAACAGTTGGAAGGTGATTTTGAAATCTCTTTAGGATTTTGAATGCTTTTATTACCACCTGACTCCAAGTAATTTTGTTGTTAGTATGTATCAAGAAAAAATGAACATCTTTTAAAAGTGTTCCAAAAGAGAAATGACCAGAAAGTTTCAGCTCTTAGGGAAAGAAATCTTTCTAATGCGAGTTGTTCTGCATCAGTTTTCTCCCGAGTATAATAATCAGTTGAAATCTTTGATTGCAGTGGGATCAGCTAATGTTCTGCAAGCTGCAATGGAAGCAGAAGATAGCTCATCAAATTCTATGGTAACAGCTTTCACCCACTATTGTGTAATAGCTATAATCCTTTGGGCCTATAAGAGAGATTCTGCATAGACTGAATCCCGAAATGGTCTTCCCTTTGAAGAGAATGGCCTTTTTAGTCCTCTAATGGATTGTTTTATAAGTGCCAAAAGGTTCTTTCACTACATTTTATTCTTTGGATGCTTATACTCCAGACTATTAGGTTAGACAATAACCTAATCAGCAAGGCGGCCTATTACTAGTTCATTCTATTATTATTCTACTGTGCTCTGTCACTGTAAGAAAAAAGCAAGGGCTCATAGGGAGAAGACTTTTTTCTGTAATGATCACAGTTATTTATTTTTCATTGCCTTCAACAGCTGTCAGCGTGTTATTTGCCTTAAGAACCGTCAATGAATCTCAATTGATTTTTATCCTTTCCTTATCCATTTTAAGAATCATTTGCAGGGTCTCCGAGATTACTCCTACTCAACAGATAATGGAGAAGTGCAGACAGCCTAATCAGTTCCAGAATACTCCCATCTTCTTTCCTTTCTTGCATATACGTTTCTCTTCATTGTTTGTATATCCCTATCACAAGAATATATCAGAACAGGATGTCCATACCTTCCTTTATATTTGGAGACATAAAGGACACTGCTTAGTTTTGGATGAAGGGGCTTTCTTCCTAATGGTTTATTATCTTCTGGAAGCTAAATCTGGCATTGATTATTAGACCTGGAAGGTCATTTACCATCTAAACATGATACTCTGTAATTTGTTCCTTATTTGTCTATGGTAGTAATTCCTGGGGAAAAATAAATATCTTTGCATACTCACATGTAGTGATCTGATTTGTACAAGAATCTTTTCTCCATCAACTCACACATAACATTCAGGGTTCTCTACAAATACTTTTTTTATTTTACACTGCAGTAGAAGGATGAACACAGATAATTCCCGTCTAATTTATATTCAGAAAGAGATTTTATCATTGGCTTGGTAGGCTTCACCGGGGCAAAAGAACAATCTGAACAGTGCCAGGACAATCATTGATCACAATAAGATCATGCCTTTAGTTGTTAGATCACGTGGCCTGTACGTGCACTGGTTGGCTGGAAAAATCATGCATTTAATTTATGCATTGTAATTAGGTGTTAGAGAATTAATACCGCTGATAGCTTAAAACCTCTCAGCTGGTAGGGGGATCCACTGCAGATGTGGAGAGATGTCACTGAGGATGGCTTCTTCATTGCAAAGAGGGGCATCTTCTAGTAAATGTTGCTAGGCAAAATTGGAGTGCTATTCTGTATGCATACACTGATGATCAGAACAATGATTTTTGGGTGAATAGCACCATCATAGTGCACTGCATGAACAAGCAGGGAAGTGCTAGATCCATCCATTATGTAGTGACTCCATCTATGGAATTGTGCCTGCCATGAAGTAATTGTTACAGTCTTCAGGATCTTCAAAATACGCTGCCACGTCCTCTCAACAGACGCTTCTCCGAATATCGAAATACGCAATTGTATTGACAGTATTATTCACCAAGGATTAATCTGTGGTTGATAATATCAAGAAATGCAAAGATTTCTTTTTTAGAGGGGAGTAGTATCTGAGTTGGTAGGGAGATGTCTCTTTAATTCCATGCATTTCAGATCTAGGCTTATCCACCAGTACCCTTATTCTGTAGTGGTTAAGCAGTGTCTGAGTCACCATGCTCACTCCATTCTGGCTTGAACAGTATTGGTACCTGGAATTCAGGAACTTGCAAGTGTCTGTTCCAGTCATTCTGCCTTTTTTCTCCACATCGATCATTCAGACCAGTAGACATATCCATCATTCAGGCCTCAGTGAGGGCTTTGGTTCTCAGTACTCTAGAAAATTAAGAGTTATTGGCAACCCTATACCCTAGTATACATCCAGCAGCTCTTTCAGCACTTCATCCACCAGTTTGGTAGCACGTAAATTCTCTCCATCCTACACTTATTATCAGACTTCCATTTTAAATAGAAGAGTTAACTCAAATTTGGAATATTAATGTGATTCTTCACAGTCTTACTTGTTTGACATAACAGTGTTCTTTGTTGCATACAAAAGACGGTGAGCCCTGGTGTAAGTGGCTTTGACTCGATTGTACGTTGTAAGATAGAAGTGATACTTTAGACCACATCTCTACATTTCTTCCAAAAGTTCAGATTTACATTTAAACCTGTTTATTCACTTGCTCTTCCAGTGCTCATTTGTCCAAAAGTAAAACATTTACTGATATTTCAGAGTATTTTTTGTAGACAGGTGTCTGTCAGAAATGACAAAATAATGCTGAATTCCATCCAGGCCCATTTTAGTATATTCTTTAGAATTTGATGAGCTAGACTTCCCCAAGGAAATTTCTGTGAGGATACAAGTGACTTTCGCTGTTTCCTCTAGGGGTATTCTTTAGAGGACCCAGATAAATCTGTTCTTTGCAATACTGCATGTGCTTTTGCTAAAATATACTCATTGTTTTCGCATCTCATTCAGCTGCCTGGCTTAGTAAAGCCATACAGCAGTTTTGCTTGGATTAGGCTTGCAAACTGCATATTCTCCTTTTATGGTATGTTGATTGTAAGTTACCAGAACTGGCACACATATAGAGAAATATTCAGTAAAGGCAAGCTTGCTATTTTTCGGGGTAGGTTCACTTTGTTCTGACAGTGGGTGTATTCACATGCTGCTATGTGAGATTTCTTTTGTGGTATCCGTATAAGTTGTATTTTAGCTCTTCCCTGACTCATCTTCAGTCTGTGGCAATGTCAGGACTCTCCATGTCAAAACATTAATCAATCTCTAGGGTAGTCAGTTCTTGCTACTCTCCAGAGTAATGATAGCCAGTAGTGTGAAAGTATCATCTAGACATGCATGCTCTCAGAGATAACAGTATTTTCTGTACTATCTGTTTGTTGCTGCTTTGATCTCAGTTCTTTTAGGTTATTTGTTATATGCAGTTCCTTTGGTTCCTTTCTGTACTTTGGTGAGGGTTCCAGGTTGCGCTCTCTGGTTGAGTACACTCATGTTCTCACAACTCATAGCTTCCTAACAGAGCTGATCAGGATGCATTGAATTGTTCATGACTGAGTAGTCTTGGAAAACTACTGCATTACAGTGGTTCCATTTCCCCGTTTGAGCTCTTTTAACTTCTTATTCCTTCTGCTTGTGTCTATGATAGTGGCATATTTGGTAATTTGGTGATAGTTTTCTCAGCCAACTGCTGAAGTATACAGTCCTTGTGGCTGCCACTTCACATGCTACCTTTATAAGGGCAGAGTATCTGTTCTTCAGCCATCCAAAATTCCTTCTTGAAGTGGTGCCAAAGTTCCAGAGTACCTAGGCAATTAGTCCTCCAGTAGTCATTTCCAGATCTTACACTAATTTGATTGAATTTTATACTTCACATTCTTGATTTCGTAAGGACTTCATAATTTCTCTTCATGGGTCCAAGTCTTTTAGTTTGTTTCTTTGCTTATTGCACTGTGGGAATATCCAGAAGTTCAGCTGACTTCACACAATGATTGTTTGGGTGGCTTTCTGGCTCTGTGTGGACTCAAGAAACTTCTCCCCCATGGCCAAAGCAAATTCTATTAGATCTCTGGGCAAACTTCGTGTCTGTATTGTATGGGTTTTGAACATTTGCCGTAAGGCCACCTGGAGTTCTGTCTTTGCTTTCACCCAGCATTATGTTGGTCTAATAGTGTCCAGGGCTGTTTCACCCTTCAGTGGAGTGATGCTGCAGGTGTTTGTGGGAGTCCTCAGGCCTCCTCCTGGGTGGTAAAAAGGCAAAGGAACTGTTCAGAGTGAGTCGTTGTGGGAATGTACATGCAGACTCAAAGAAGAAAGGTTACTGGTCAGTAACTGGTGTTCTTTGAGAGGTATAGTCTGCATGTACATTAGTCTCCTACCTGCCTTTCCCCTCTTTCTGAATCTCTTTCAGGTTTGATTGTGCATTTAAGAGGAACTGAAGTGGTGGCGGATGCACTCTGCCCCGTGTGTCATGCCTGAAGCAGGAAGAGGGGAGGAGGTAGAGCACCCCTCCCGGGACACTCCAGGGCAGGCCACGAGCCCACCCACTCTTAGAGTATATGTATGGACTAAGTATCTCAAAGTACAGCAGCTGTTCGTTGGTAGGTAAATTTTCTTTACTGTATTTTCACAGGTAAAGCAGTAGATTTTATTTTAAAAACAATTTCATTCATTGACTCTATGGATGATATGCGTGAACAATACACATGGGGGAATTTATACCATAAACTGCATTACAATGAGTAGCTCCCTGTCTCTCTACTGGTTTCATGTCTTGTCTTTTTCCCTCCCAGTCCTAACCTTTTTAAGATATCTTAATATTTTCACTCTGTTCAACTTGCCATTTCCAAAAATTGAAACTACAGAAGTTGTAATATTATTTAAAAAGTAAAAGGAAACAATGTCTTACAGAATTGTAGCTAAGTGTATGAAGTAACATGTATGATTGTGTTTACTGTTAGAAAATGAAGCTAGAAACTACACTGGGTTCTGTAAGAATCAATTATATTTTTATAATTACATTGTTTTTTAAAACTTCATAGTTACAGAAAAGCAAACATTTGAGTTTAAACACTTTTTCTACAGCTGAGTTCCTCATGTGTTGGGTTTTTTTTCATCACAGAAGCCTTGTGGTCACTTTTTAATCCACTGCACTTCCTGCCCATTTAACAGAACAAGTAGACGCTGGGTATAACCCGGCGTAAACTGGAGATGTAGCTGTCTCTGCGTGCAAATACGTACATGCAAATTCTGCAAGTGGTTATTTTCAAGTACAGTTTCTAAGAAGCGCAGGTTATGTGAGTTGACGGCTATTACAGGAATGGGATTCTTACGTGTTTGTACTTGGAGTTCTCTGAGACGTATCGCCTTTGCAATGTACATGCTTTTACCAGTTTCTTAGAATTGAAGCATTTAATGTTGTCTTGGCAGCTCAAAGAAATTTGCAGTTGGTTTTCTGTGGCTTTGCCATTTCTATGTTTTTGGTAAGATTAACAAGTAGCTTATCTGGGCATAGTTACAGCCAGCAAAGATCAGTGAAACTTCTGATCTGTGGTGCATGAGATACATGTGCTGTAGATGTGCGTACACATAGATAAAATGTTGTAAAGAGCTCTGGGTTTAGAAAGTTACTGACTTGCATGTAATATCAAGCTACCTTTTGACATTCTGAGAAGAAAACCCAAAGTAAATAATCTTTTAAACAACCTTAGATGAACATTAATGTATGCAAAGGAGAAAAAAATGTGGAAAAAGCCATCTTGTTCTGCGCAATTAATCTGAGGTTTATAGCTCCAAACCCAAGCATTTATATCTTGTGATAACAGGTCTTTGAAGTGCTGCTTGAATTTTAAAAAAAACAACCAACCAAACAAACCTTGAGAGAAAATTACTGTTTATCTATTATTAGTGAGCAACTAATTAATTTAGTTGGTTTTATGCCTTTTTTCCTTTTCATTCCAATTGCTATTTTAGCTTGTGTTGTTGTAGAAAGAATCAGAGGAATATATATATTAGATGTCAAGATTCTCACTGGTAAGAGTAATACTGGCAAGGAGGCACTATGTTTTTCTTTAATTTTTAATTGTTTTCAAATAAATTCTGAAGAAAAACATAGAGGTTTTTATAACTACTGTAATATTTATTTTAGTAGGTTAGCATATTTTAGAGAGAGGTCTGTTGCATATGACAGAAATGAGACAAATTAAGTGTTGCTACTTTTGCTAGTACATTTTTATTGTGTAAAGATAAGCGTGTGTGCACATATGCCCACACACGTGTATGTATCTGCCAAATTCAGAGTGGACAGGAAAGTTGTTTCAAGAAACAGACATGTTTGGAAAATATCTAATTCTTACTCTTCTGACAGCTCTAAGCTCTATCCCTTCCTCCGAGCATCTGTCATGCTGGAGTGACTGATCCTTTCCAGTGAGTAGCTGTGACTTCAGGACCTCAGCACGCTCTCTACGAGGATACCAGTTGTACCAACAGTAGATGGGAACAGATTTTCACACAGAAGAAAATAAGTTTTGTGCCTTGCTGCACATATAGACTCATGCTTTGCATCTGATCTAGACCCCTTTGTAGATTTTAATTCAATTTGTGAAATCATACAATAAAATCACAATTTTTCTTGTTTATACTAATATGTCAAGGTAGTTAGCTTGAATTAAGAATCCCTCCTTTGTCCTTCTGAGAAGAAATCAGCACAAGACATTCAAAACAACACTTTTATTTTGTGGAGTCAGTCTTGTACGTGGCCTGTACTGTCTTTACCTTTCTCCAGCATTATAGAATTTTTTTTGCCAGCCTCAGCCCTTAAGAAGGAGACTACTTCAGTGTTGGCACTCCCAGTCCTGGTGGTTTGACCAGCAAACACTTCAGTGTTTGCACATCTCTCTGCTTGACTTTCCCTACTCATTTCCATAGATGAACTCTGTTGAGCATTGCACTTCAGTGCCTACTTTCTTTTTTTCCTGTTTTAGGGATAATTATCATGAATGTTAGCTTTTAGAAGACGTGAAGTACTTCAAAAAAGGTTACGTTACAGGCTGCATAGGTATGTTGAACCTTGAAATATTTGATAGCTGCAATTTATTTCAAATGGAAAATGCCTCTAATTAAATTTCCATTTTAAAAGTAGGCCATTTAGTACAGTAGAGTACATTTTTATTATTTTCTTTCTTTAGTTTTGCATTTCAGTGGAATAGTTGCATTTTTATAACTTCTTTTAATACATTAGCATAGTATTTAGAAAAACAACAATGCAAAATTACTAGAATGCTGAAAACTGCAAATATATCTGCAGAATCTTCAAAAGATTACTAGCTGCATTCAGTAAAATCTCAAAAGATGAAAAGATCTATTTAGACCTAAAGGTCTATTTAGTCCTAACATTTCTCTTACTTTCTGCCTTTTATTGGTGGGGGAATGAAAAAAGAGGTGGAGGTAATAGAAAATGTTGAGCATATTTTCATGGTGTTTTAGTATTTCACTTTCTCATATTCTTAAATCGTTTTGAGCTTGATTACTTGCAAAATTGTTTTTCCACACATAAGAATATCTTCATGCCTCTACGTTTCAGTGAAGCTTTCAAGCAGTATGAGAAAGATTGTGAGCATAAGAAATAAAACCTTCACAAGAAATAGAGAAAAAAACATGAAATTAATTCCAAGAATAGATTAACATTTCTAAGGCCTTTCCTTTTTTTCAAACTGAATGTTGAACTCGACTCTTTATCTTTCCTTCAGTGCCTTTGCTTTATGGGTATTCATGTTCTTGCATGGTCCCGAGTACTTGATTTTCCCTTTTAAGTTAATAGACAAGCCATGGTCAGCTGAATGGAGAAGAGTCAAGCTCCTAAATAATACAACAATGAAGAACAATTGGGTTACTTTTACCTTTTGTTTTTCTTTTTTCCTGCTTTGTATTTGTGTGCTGTGATGTGAATTTCAGCTTCATGCAGTTATGTATGCTCTCTCATGCCATAATATCAGGGTTAACCTTTACAGAGCTGGGGTCGGGGCTAATTAAAGCCACGTGACTAAGTAAAGGTTGTTATGAGATCTTAGTGTGCCAGCTCCTTTATTCCTGAAACTCAGTGGTCAAAATGACACCCGGGTTTCTGCAACTATGCAGAGTTTCTCTTCTTTAATACATTTTTCCATATTCTCATTCACTGTAATTTCTTCGTTATGATGTTAGATAATCGTAAATGAAAATGATCTCAAACTCTTTTAGCTCTTTTAGCATGAGACACACAGTGTGAATGAAAGATGAGTCAAAATTTAATGTGGCTTTTTATACAACAATTCTTCTTATTTGACTTGGATTGCTAAGGGAAGTTATCGCTATAGTTTTAAGAACATATTGTTATATGTTTTTTCCTTGCTTTTTGAAACATACTGTCATAGAGTAAACAGGATTTATTTGCAAATATAGAAGTTATATAATTTTACAAAGCTTGTAGTTTTGAGAAGATCTGTGCTGGAGAACACAGACTTTTGCATTTCTAAGCACTGTCAGTTTTACCCAGAAGCCACAACAATCTTTTCAGTCATGTAAAGTTGTTTTGAGAACTTCTGGATAGTATGCATGTCTGTTAAGCAGTTTATACTAATTTCTGTTTCAAAGTCCAATGTAAATAAATGTATATTGTTTCATAATTAAATTTCATATTTAACATTGATATTTGTTCAGCAATTTCAATTAAATTTTAACATATTTTAAATGGTCCATATGTGATTAGTGGTGCATATAAGGCTTTTAAATGTTAACAGTGTTCATGTACATATATTCCAATGGTTAAGGTGTATGAAAATTATGCATATATATTGAAAATTATTTTTACAATTCTTGTATTACGAAGTGAATGACGTATTGATAAGAAAAAAGGTATACATGTTAATCCCAGGAATAAGCACCATAATATTGAAGGAATGTATTCTAATCACTTTGGAAGCGTAAAGACGTGGGGCTGTTACCACAGTCTCGTAGCAAAGTGATGGCAAAAATAGGGCAAAAAGAAAGACAGGAAATGCCATAGGACTGTAGCATCATAGGAAGGGAACAGTCCTCAAGACCTCAGCTCTTCTGTGCAGGTGTTTAGTCTGATCCACGCTGACCATTTTTGTGTGCTTTGCAGTACTTCTGCTCCACTTAAGGGCATTACTCGTAGTCTCAGTACCTACGTGGAACAGCAGCGGGCAGTAGCAGTAGGAGGACTGGACAAGTCTTGCAACCTTTCTCAAGTTAAAATTCCTGGCTAACAGCATGCTTCATAATATTGTGTCAATGAATGGGTGCCTCTGTCACTATGAAAGGAAATAATCAATTACACACGTAGAACTGCTCTACTCTGTTATTTAAGTGAAGCAGCAATGAAGGACAGAAACATAGAGTGCCCGTGATTGTAATAAGGCTTTATTGCAAGAGGCTGCAAAATTTTACTAGGATAAGTAACCCACAAACCTCAGTTATCTCCAAAGATTGGGGAACTGTTCCTTTGATTCCAGAAGGGAATCCTTATTTGTTTCTCCTGTTCACTTACTTGCAGAGATTAGAGGATGGTACATTAGTGGAGTTACAAAATATCCCACTTTGCTAACCATTTACCATTGTGCATTCTACAAGCAGGTTTCTTACATATCATGGGAGGAGGGGGGTGTGTTATCCACAGAAATGGTTAGTAAGAAGCAGTTACTACAAACACAACAAATACTTAATGATAAACATTAATAGCTGCTGGAAAACCCTACCAAATTAAATTATGATGTATTTTCTCTCTTGAATCCTTCAGATCAAGACTGGGTGGTTTCTGAAGAGATGCTTGAGTCCTAGAATTTGTCTTATATACAGGAGGGACTGACCAAAATTCTATGACTTACTCATTGCAACTTAGACTAATGGCAGTTTTGCATCTTGGATGTTGAGATGCTTGAGTTACCTCCAGAGAAGGAAATATGTCTGTAAGCGTTATAGCCATTCACTGACTGAAATGTCAGTTAGCACTAGCTTAGATGCGGTGCCACAAGAATATACCTGTACAGCTTTTGGACTTAGTTTGTCTTAATGTGATGGTGCCTGTATGAATTTGCAAGCATGTATCTGCTTGGGTGTCTGCACTGTGCCACACACTGTAGACATTCTTTCCATGGTCTTTATTGGCCTTAAAGTAAATGAATTTACATGTGAAAGACTAAGAACTCAAAGAAAGAAGGAGGCAAGATTTCTTCTGCACTGGTGAAATCAACACTGGTCATGAGAAGATTCAAACAGATCACAAGCAGAGTTTTTGATGAGCAGTGTTAGAACTGAAATAATTTCAAGATTGAGCAGCGCATAGGAAGTCCAACAAGGAGAGGGGAGGGGGCTGATTGAACAAAAAATCTTTGGAGCAAGAGATGGAAATAAAATGCATGTTAGACCCAAGGATTTCTTACTTATTTAAATGAGAGAAATTTAAATGTATTTAGAAGAGAAAATACAAAGAAATAAGTAGAGAGGACAGGGCACCTGATCTAATCCAAAGCTTAAGGAGACAACTGGGCTGACATTTTATTTCTGTGCAGCGGAAAAACCTAATTAATGTAATTTTTCTGGGACTTCAGTGAAATCTAAACAGGTTAGAATCACAAGTGTGTGCTTTTGAAGTAAAACTGTGTCTAGAGGAACTAACTGTAATGACATCATTTCTCCTTGTCTACCTTGACACTAGAAAATAACCAATACAGCCTATTTTAGGATATTAATTGTTGCGCTTTTTTTTCTGGATGTCTGTAGTTTGTTCGAGCTTTTTAAAATTTGATAGAAATTTTACAGTACTGTTTTCAGAGCCAGGTACTGTATTTTGTATCCATCAGCATAATTCCATTGATTTGAATGGAGTGACAGTGATTTACATAACCTGTTGACCTAGTCTGGTTTTATCTTGAAAGCTTATCATCAATGACACGATAGAAGAGGAGAAAGGTGCACAAAAAATATTTAATGAAGTTTTGTCTGGTTGAAAAGTTGTATAATAATTTTGTTTGTATAGCATCCGTAAAGCCAAGTATCAGGTCCCTGGCCTAGAGAAATTCTCTTTTGAAGACACAGCAAAGGCAGTTCCATGGAAAGCCAGGGGAGAACCCAGCGGGACTGCTGGCAGCAGCAAAGTGAATACGAGTAGCCTTTTGTCCTCAGTTGATAAGGGTAGTGCTTCTTTTTTAGATACTTAAAATGTCAGTCAGAATGTTTTGTGGGATGGAGTTTTGGGGGCTAGAGAGAAAGTAAATAAGCTGAATATCAGTCTCAGGTATTTTCCCATGGTTTTAGAAGATCTAAGTGGTACAACTTACACTTCTAAAATACACTGAAACCCAAACTTACTGCCTCATAGTCAAAGGACTTCTTACTTAAAGCTTATGTTTCTGTACTGTAACTAGGACTTGATAGAGAATTATATGTCTGTCTAAATACACTGATGGAATAGCAGTAATAGGCATTTAATTAATACTGATTTCTTTAGCTTTTTGTAGGCTATCACATGACATTTTTTTCCTTCTTAACTGGACTATTACTGAACTGAGAACAGAGGAAGGATTTATTTTGTCTATAAAACCAGTTGGAGTTTGGAGGGTTTTATTTTGTCTAAAGATAAATGCTTCATTAAAAAAACCCCACAAAATCTCTCCCTTCTGTTTTATACTGACAAATTTTTCTTGATGATAATAATTTTAAATATATATACAATATTAAGGTCTAACTTTGCCAAACACCACTTTTATACTGAACTTCTCTCAAGTATTCTCTGAAATTTATAGCTGTTTGAAGTCAAGACAAATATGTTTCTAGATGATAAATTAGAGAAGATGCCACCTCTTTAAAATAATTTTTCTGATGTATATCTACATTATTGAAACAAACAATTTTTTAAGACTTAAAATTGTTTTTACTACCATAGTTCACATTTTTTTCAAAATGTAAGTCAAAAGTCAGACTTAATAGTTCATTTATGTATGGGTCTAGATAGTATGTGTGTTCTTTTCTCGAGCTTATTGGAAATATTCATAAAACTACAGACTGGTAATTTACAGCCCACCTAAGTACAGTGCCATTCCTCAAATGGGAGAGTAAAAAGGTGGATGTGATTTTAATAAAGGCAAGAGATAACACAAAAAGGGAAGTGGAAGGAATGAGTAAAGAAAGGAGAAATAAAGACAAAACATTTGGCTTTGCCACTTCTTCAAGTAATCCCTGGATATGTTTGCATGATGGGGCTTGCAGGCAGACACAAGTTTATTCTACCTGCAATTTGGAAGAGGCTGTATATGAGCTTTCTCTTAATTGGAAATTACATAGCAGTGCTAAGCCTGCGGAACGTACACCTGAGGATTAATCTAAATTAAATTCTTA
Source organism: Grus americana (assembly GCF_028858705.1). Classification (NCBI taxonomy): domain Eukaryota; kingdom Metazoa; phylum Chordata; class Aves; order Gruiformes; family Gruidae; genus Grus; species Grus americana. The sequence goes on along the minus strand of NC_072856.1, from coordinate 34,466,199 downwards.
AAATGCTCTGGACAATTTTATGACCATCAACAATATTTTTAAGCTTTTTTAATCTGTATATTGCTTAAATTAATTTTATGATAATTATTGAGCTTCTAGCCAACAGTCACCAAAACAGTTTGTTCCTCCCCAGTATAATACTCCAGAAACATATATGTGCCCTAAACTTTTTCAAAGAATGAGGTTTCTTTGCTAGAATAAGGATAGCTAAGTAATCAATCTGACTGATTTCTGCAGATGGATACTTTACTGTGTAACGCATGAGTGTACTTCATACAACAGAGCTAATTTTGAGCTCCAAGCAGACACTCTATTGCTGTGCTAGCCCACAGTAGAGTGTGAAGGATAAGTGATATAATCGTATTGAGACTGAATAAATTTTTTGTTTATGACAAATTTTTATCACTGTTTGAAAACTAGTTTAAAATGTCATTTAAAAAGTGAATGCAAATCAAATTAAACACTTCTCTAGTATCATGAGTGCTCCAGTAGTGTAAGTCATTGAATTTACGTGATAGATTTATTAAGCTTTCTTAGTCCGGCCTTGGAATCAGTATACACAGTCTTACTGAGATGTTGTAGGGGATGTAGAAAAGATGATTATTGATATTCGTTTGTGTTGCTGCATTATTATGTATTATTACATCTTTTAGTAGATAAGCTTACAAATATGTGGGTTTGCTTTTTTCAGGCTATTAAAAAGGGGAGCACAGAAACCAAAGTTATTGTAATAAGAATCAACCATGTAATCTGAATTAAATGCACATACTCTATTAACATGTGTCAAAGCACTATATTTATATCTCAAAATCAAAATAAACAGTGATATAAATGAATAACTGTGAATTCCTGTTTTCCATTTCAGGTCAAGAGATGGAGAACAGAATTTCAGTTTCAATTTCCAAAAATATTTTGATGGATATTTGAATTATTCTGTCATATGTTGGTTATAAATAGTGCTTTAAAAACTTTGTATAAAAAGCCATGAGTGATTTTACAATTCCCTGTACTTATTGTGTGTGTGTCTGTTTTTAAGACATTTCAAGTCTTTGGGTGTTTTCTGAGATAACTGTATCCCACTATTACTTGTTAGATCTGACAGGATTCATGTTCTCTTTCAGGAGACGCTGATAGATTGGTGCGATGAAAAAGAACTTAATTTGATTTTAACTACTGGAGGAACAGGCTTTGCACCACGAGATGTCACTCCAGAGGTGAGATAGTCCTGGAATAAGAAAACCTGCCCTTTGGTGTAGAAATGTATGAGTCTGGGGGAAGGGGATGATATTTTTTTAAAAATTTCGTCTGTAACTTTACTTTGCAGTATCTCTGGACAGGTCAAGTGATACACAACTTGAAAGCAGAAAAAGCAATAGGGAATGTAGCACGAGAGAATTACTCTGACCTTGGGTTCTGACCCAAAACGATTTTCAGACTAAAATGCGGAATAGTACAATGGATTTCTAGTCCGCTTACAAAACGAAATTCTAACAGCTTTTTGGTGCAGTTTTCCTTAGTACTGCAGTACAATACTGCTAAGCAAACACTTGTGTGGCTTTTGTTGTGTCCTACGCAAGGAAAAGTGGGATAAGAGAGATCCTTCAATTCTCTCTTGCAGGCTACTGCATTGACAACTACTGCGTTATAGGTTAGAGTGTTAGAGGTAGATAGTAGGGGGAAAAAATTCTGTGCAAAGCTGCTATTGCTTTGCTTGACACCACATTGTCAAAAAAACCTAAACAGGCACAGAGATGGAGGTAACCTGCACCAGTAAATGTTGCACAGGAAATCTGGTTACATTATACTTATAAGGAGCTAAGGTAAGGAAAAAAAAAAAAAAAAAGGAAACTTAACCTAATAACCACATGGCCATGAGTTGTAATATGAAATGACTGTGGATTGCTGTTGAAGTATTTGGGTATTTATGGTTCCAAATTAGACTAATATGAACTTTTAAAATCACATATTTTGTTTGGTTTGCTTATGTTCACTAAAGGGCAAAATTAAGATTGAGTGCCCGAAGTGTTTATTTCCATAATTTAACATATTTAGATTTCTCTTAAGTACTTATATAAGTTTTCAATTGCTTAGATTTTCAACTTAGAGTTGATTTGAGTTCATTATAACATGCCTACAATGCTTTTTACTTAGAAAAGTGTTCTGTCAACCGTGGCTGCCGTTTAACTTCTTTCCATTAGGAATCTAAAAATATTTTTAAATTTATTGTATAACATTTGTATAACTAAAGAAACATGTAAAGAAAATGCTCCTGTGCATTACCTCTGATGGTTTTAGATTATACATTAGAAACTTTAAGTAACCAAAACCTAAGGGTCTGTGTATCAGAAAATGGGAACAGTAAGATGACTGGAGTGTGCTACCTAGTGAAACTGAATTTGGAGATGATTCTCTGTGCTAAAACAACACAGAAGCGGAAAGTGTGTTGGTTGCATTTGTCTCTTACTTGCAAAATAACTTAATGGTTTTGAAGGTTGTATCCCCAGAAGTGCATAAAAGGAGGGCTGAATTTCTGCTTTGGTTTTCCTGTTTTATTACCTTTATGTAGGGTCAAGCCTAGGCAGTAGTGCCAGGGAAGCATTACAGCCGGTCCCAAAAATTAGTCACAGATTCTCAAGCAGCATTTGGGACAAGAAATAAGCAAATGAGATCTCTGCACATAAACACCCAGTATTTTCCTTACATTGCTTCATTACTGTTACTCTAACTAATTATTTAAGACAGGTGGTGATGATTTATTTGATTAGTTTTTATCTTACAGTGAGCCATTTTAAAAATTATCTGAGTTGTTGAAGTGTCTTTAGACTATGTAATAAAAACACATTGATATAAAAATCATTAATAACTTGTACTGAAGAAAAAATGCCTTGTTTTTAAACATAATAGGTATGCAAGACTTCGGTTGGTTATAACAGAATTAAGTGTTCTGACTGTGGAATTAATCCCATACTTAGAAAGAATTTATATAGGACAGTATTTACTCACTTTTGACTCATTTAAATTGGATTAACATGCAAGACTAAACTGAAATCACAGTGGAGAGATTGAATCCCAGTTTTTATTACAAAGTGGCAATGACAAGGTTTGTTCTTATGATAGGGTTTATTAGATCACTCATTCAAACAAACGTTTTTAAGGAAAGAAAATCAGTTTGCCAGTATGTGTCATAACAAAAACATATGAAGAAGCGTAAGCTTTGGCCCCATATTTTATGTCTTTTGGGTCAATGAGAGAACCAATTCAAAATGGAAAATTCATTATGTCAACATGAAATGTGCAATAGCAAGCCTTCAGGATGTAGAAAATGGTTTTTATCCCTTCCATGTGTGGTGTTCATCCAGCATGCTCTCCTCTCATTACTGAACTGATAATGAAATGATGTGATCATGACATTGTGCTATTGAGATGTCATCTTTAAGACATGATTTTAAAACTGGTAGTAATTGAATCTGATACTGGAAGACATTTCAGCATTTTTCCTGAGAGTAGCCCCTTGGGTCGTATTTCAGCTGGAATGATTCAGTCCTGCTTCTCCTTCACCCTCCTGTATTTTAAATGAGAAAACACGTTTTTCAGCTTTCTTTTTTAAGCATAGATACCTAATTGCTATTGTACTGTGCAAGATAAAGCTAGTTCCTGAGAGTATTTACAGCCCAAAGAATTAATGTTAATTGAATTTTGTAATTATTGATTAAATTGAAATTAAGTGCCTACATAATGTATCTGTTAAATAACTTCTTGAAACTTCAGAAATTTATGATTGTTTCAAAAAAATTACTCAGTTTCCCACTCATTTTACCTTTTGAACATTATATTGGAATTATACCAGATTATTGCAGTTGTATCAATGATGTGTAATGACTTTTTTTTCTTGTAATGGAGTAGATGATTTTACAGGTGTTCACAACATCTGATGTTCCTTACTTATCTTTGGTCCCTAAATTTATAGCCTCGGTCTAGTCAGTGGGTGGGGAGAAGCTTTTTAATTAGTTACTATGATTCACATTTTGAGGGATGAGGGTCAATTGAATTAAGCAGTGTGATTATCCTTCGCCTTCTTGTCTATGTGACTAGAAGTGATGAAATGCACATGGATATTTAAAAAAAAAATTCACCCAGTGGATGGCTGAATTTGAAGAAAACTGTCTTGTAGATATTATTAGTGAATGTTGCAATCCTTCATCTACTATGGCAGTTGATGGTAGCTCGCATTTGAACTAAAGCCAAAGTGTAGGCTTAATTTTGTAGATTAAACTACTTTTTTTTATACTATCTTATTTTACCTGTAATGTATGGGAGTAGTATTTAAATCCATACTGGAAATGCTCATGCAGACTGCTTGTTGATTTAAAATGTCATTGTTGCTGGACAGACATCAGGGCATTATATATGGCCAAAGTCATTTGGGGAACTTCTGGTTTGGATTTCCAGATGCAAACATTTTTTTCCTTAGAACTACAAAGACAGTTACAGTTCTTACAGAATGTTAATGATAATATACATTATCTTTTGTGAAAATATTTAAGTAATGTGGCAGCATTTTTATCTATCACTAGGTATCACTTCATATAGAAATGTATTGCTGTTGGTTAATACAAGGGAGAAAGGAAAAATCTCATGTATACAGGTGCTCTGCGCAGTTTTCTATTTTCTGTCTTCTCTATTTTTACATTTATTCTTTTGCAAAATTGCACATCCAAAAAATTCACTTGTCTGCCCTTGACAGAGTCTTCTGGCTGTTTTCTTATCCTTCGTCTTTAGTGTGGCTCACAAGGCTTGTTTGCCCTCCTACAAGACTAATTTTATGTACTTAGTTAACAGCAATAGGAGTCAACTTATTGCGCCTCAACTGGTGCTGGACATCCTTGAACTCTGTCGCTATGTTTATTCACAAATAATTCAGCCACACTGCAGATAATTGTCAGCCCTGAAATTTTAAGATAAGACTTTAGAAGAAGTACAGAAGAGCTCTCTTCCATCATGTAAAACCAGACAGATGTTTCCTTACAGTCTTCCTCCTTTTCCAGTGGTCTGGAAAAATGATGAATGTTCCTTTTGGTTCTTGCTGATTATATTCTTCAATATTTATAGACTGTTTTTCAATTCATTTAGTCACATACTTGTTTTCATTTAATCCAACAATATATGCATATTTATTTATTCTGTCATCAAAGTTCTGTAGTCCATGAAAATAAATCTTTGTTCTCTGGAACTCCCTCCTATTTGTCAGCGTTTTTCTGAAAAAAGCATGCTCAGAATGAACAAAACACTCCAAACCTAGCCACACAAAAGCCATATTTGGAGAGAAGAAATTCTCTATTCTGCTGTGATACGAAGTCTTTGTATGTTCAATTCAAAGTTACACCAGCATCTTTATAATCATTACCAACTGCAAATTTTCTATCACCTGGCTTTTCCCAGCTCCCTAAGGTATCTTTCACTATTGCTGTTTCCCAAGTTTCCCCTTAGAATTTAATGTGAATTGTTCTTCAAACTCCATTTTATTTCTACAGACTATTTTAATGTCTCTATCCTTCCATTTCTCTGTCCCAAGTAGTGTTGACAACCCTCCTAATCTCTATTAGTTGTAATTTTCATGTGTTCTGTCTGTCTGTTTGCTTTCCCTTCAGCTTTGTTAATGAAATAAGATGCTTGTGACACAACAGGGTATGTCATGTTATAGCCATACTCTCACAGCAACACTTGTTCCCCCCAGATTAACCCAAATCCACTAAGACATTGCAAATCACAACTTCCATTTAATAGGCAATAATTTAAACTTGAAATAATATGTAGGTTTTTTCATCCTCCCTGGTTCAAGTAATGCCTTTCCAGAGCAGCGGGATTTCTAGCATTGTTCGTTGTGGATATGGGAGTACTTCTTCTGTTGTTCTTCAGCAGTATTCAGCTCTTCTTAGTGCCATACCAAAAACATCTTAGTGTTGTCACTGGGCAAAAGAAACTAATTTTCTTTTTACAAACTGGCACTTCAGTATGACTGCATAGTGAGGAGGAATGAAATCTTCATCTCTCATGGGATGTTAGTCATTTTGTGATAGGAATACTATGAAATTTTACAACCTCTAATTACCCAGGCTGTTGTTTCAGTTTTTCACCCTTCAGTATTCAAGGTACCCTCCAATTTAATAACCTTTTTCAGCCTTTATTTTTGTAGTCTATTTTAAGACTGTAGTTTGCCATATCTCTTAATGGAGGTCTCACTACACGTTAAGTTTGATTTCTGTGTAGAGCTATTGTAAAATGAAGTGTGCTGTGTATGTATGATGTCCGATCCTGTAACTTGCCATCAGACCTTTTGAGAACTATTGTTCTCCATCTTTCTTAGAAAATTAGGTTTCCAACCCAGCTTGCTTCTAAAGGGTCTGAATTATGAAACCTTGCCCGGTGCATCTGGGCAACAGATATGCTTAAAGGGAATAGACTGCTCTGTGACAAACTCCTTCCAAATTCTGTGCTACTCTGTTAGAAGTTTATCAGCAACTCCATAAGGTACCATTCCCTTTTTCTTAGTCCTCCAGACAGTTCCAAGCTTATATGATTAGGTCTTTGTCCAGTCTGCTTTAATTTTTCAAGAAAATTTATTATTTGAAATGCTGTATTTGGTGTTATAAAAAATCCAAATATATTTGTGTGCTTTATTCATTTAATTAAAAATTCTATAACTAGATTTTAAATCTCGTATTTGGAAGGCATATTATTATAGCAGAATTGATATATTTAGTTGCAGAACACTAAACAACTGTTACCAGTTTCTTCAAGAAAAAAAAAAAAAAAAACAACAAAGGAAGGAGAAAATATATGCAGAGGGCGCATTTCTGAAGAACACTAATTTTGATAAATAAAGAGGGCTTGGTAAATTCTTGACATTCTGCTACATAAACAGTGGTTTTGAACATGTTTCCTTGTCTGTGTATCTAGCTGAAATACTGGATTGCAAGAATGTATGTCTCTCAACTTGTTTCTGTCTGGATTCCTAACACAGACAAGTATGAAGGTGATGGGGGAAAAAAAAGGAAGAGGAATACAGAGGATAGTTTTGTCTCTGTATATGGGATTGATGCGTCTAAAATGGAAAGCTGCATATTTTTCTGACACTCCCTTTTTAAAAAGTTTCAAATAACACAATGGGTATAGAAAAAGCTCAAAAGATATATGATGGCTGGGAGAGATGCTTTCTGTGAGAGCTACGCAACTCAGTCAGTTTAGTTTATCGTAAAGAACACTGGGAAATAACTTGGTTTTTACCTGTACTGTCTTTGAGAAATAATAGTGTAAGGTATACAATGTATTACTGTAACTAAAATACTGTATTTTCTTTGGGAAATAGTAATGTGAGGTACCAATGGCTTGCTTAGTCTACTAAAGAGAATTGTAACAATAGCTGGTGATAGGAAGCTTGATCTGGAAAAGTCTAATAAGAAAACCATCATAATGGAAGGTTTTTATGTGTTTGGGTTGGTTTGTTTGTTCAACAATGAGAGATTAATCACACAAACGAATTCCCTAAAGAAGAGCTGTATTCTCCATTTTAATCCTGTCAAATCAAAATCAATTGATTGTGGGAGAGATGTCTTAAAAAGCTTAAGTTATCTTGTACTCCTTGCAGAAGTCATGGATGATGTTTGATGAGTTATCCTGTGCAGAAGGCCGAACTAGATTCTAGCCTTATGTTCTGTATATGTTAAATGAGAAGATAGTTTGAATCAAATAGATCCTGAAATTAATAGATCAGCAATTTTGTCTCCTGTGTCCAAAAGGATTACATGAATTACTTCTCCGTCTCTTTTTTGAAAATGCAAAACTCCAATAATATTGGCTGAGGATGCTGGGGCAATTATCTTTTAAATTATTTAACTAATATATTAACCTTCTGTGTAAAGACATCTGACCATCGTATCCTAAAGATACTACTAATAGAATTCCTGGTAAGCAGTTGGGTATTTTTGCCCATTTGAGGATCAACTTTTATTTATTTGCTTTATTTTAGCTTTCCTTAATACTCTCAAATAGCAAATAGAAGTTCTGTTTTCTGTCTTTCAAACTTGTATGAAATATTTACAAGCTATGTTGAAGAGAAGAAAACAGTAGTAAAACAGCAGTAAGGGATTTGAATGTTTCATAGAATGAGAAGAAAAGCCACAGTAATGAACCAGGAAGTCTAGCTTTTTTTATCTTAAATTTTGCAATTAAGTTTTTTATTCCAAGGTAATTTCAGAATGGAAGCTGGAAGAAGACTCAGCATGTCCTGTATCCTAATGATCCCAAATATGTTCAAAAATACACCCAGAAGAACAATATGATTATGATTTACTTTTTATTGGGGTAAAGTAAGGGTTCTCCTCCTCATGGCATTACTGATGCCTTCGAACCGTGTTTTCACTGTAGGGACCACAGCTCATGTGGACATCTCTCCGTTGGTTTAAATTAACTGGCTTGGCTCCTGTTAGCAGTGTAGCTGTGACAGTGGGTAGACCTTGCAGTCCTTTCTCTAACCGGGGGAAAAAATGTGCCAGCCATTGGACTTCTGCATAACAAAATTTTCAATTTGGAACTTTTGTAATTTTTTCTCCTTTTAGGCATTTCTAAAAATAGTTTCCATTAAAACATCTCTTCACAGCAGATAATAGGGAACTGAACAAAATTAAACATTGAGTTAAGACAAAATAATCTTGAAAACATGGTCAGAACTGTAATTACACAATTCTTGCCCTTAATCTGCCATTTTTTTTCTGATGATGGTCTATTACAAAGAGTTTAATAAAAGCTTAATATGGAGAAAATTAACAAAAAAATGTAGACATGTTAGGAAGACTTCTCTGTGAAGGCAGCTTAAAGAAATGATAACTAGAGGGCAAATACTAGTTTGGATTTAACATGTATCAAAAATTGAGTGCGTTAGTCGTTTGACATAAGCGCACCAGAATAGCAAAATGACTCACGATTAAGATAGTAGATCATTAAAACTAATACTTACTAAAGAGTAGAGAATTTCTCATTTGCTCCTTGCCTGCTGTGTAGGAGCTCTTCCAGCCACTAAGTGGAAGGAAACTAGAACAGTCTTGGAAAGCAGCTGGCTTCAGCAGTTATTCTTAGGATTATAACGGGTCCTTTGCCTGCTTCGGCTAATTGCTACCACGTGGAGCAGTGAAGCTTTAGCAAAATGTTAACTCAATGTAAGTACCAGAATAGAAAACCAAAATGACTGTTGTCATACTCAAGCATGAAAGTCTTGTCACTTATGGACAAGAAAATAATTACTTTTTAACCTTGGTTTAGACCATTCACAGATATTTTAGCTTCTTGTCACTTCATGCATATATTCTTTTTCCCAATTATTTGGTAATGAGAATACCCAAATTAATAGTGAGGTGCATAATCTACTGTTGATTGTTTATTACTGACATTTAAAGTTTCACTAGATTTTGAAAAGTCCATCTTTTCTTCCACAAATAAACATTTTCTTGTGGTTCGCTGAGATCAGTTTCTCATAGTTCATTTTCATTGAGCCTTGAAAGATCTCCCTTTGGAGAGAAGGTGCCAGCAGTTTTGTTCTTGATGTGGTGCAACCAACTGTAGTTGCTGCTGGCCACGAAGTCACAGGACGCTCTAAGTACCTCGTACTCTATAGTATTAATATCTACTCTGGTTCGGTCACTGTATGCTATTCCTGGCTGGTTTATGCCATTACTAATCATATGATGCTAATCACTTGGTCTCCTCTGCCTAAATTTCCTGTCATTCTGTTTTAAGCCCAAATAGTAGTGTTTGATACAGGAAAGTGTGGCTATGGAAGAAATTCCTGTTCTATGACCCCAGTTTCTAAATTTGAAGTTATGTTAGCCTCTATTATTCCTGTGCCTTGCTGAGCTAGAAGGGGGAATGAGTGGCTGATACCGAGGATCAGTATAAATAATGTTCCATCAGCTTGGCCTATTCCTACTGTATTCCTTAAAGGGTTGTTGCATGTGAGTACTTGGCAAATTCATATGGATTCTGTCTCTGTGACCTTTCCAAATCCTAATTCAGCAGTGCACAGCAGAACTAATGATTCCTTTATTGTGTCTAAGGTTCTCTACGTTTTACAGGAAAGGGAACAGTCGGCTTCTTGTTGCATATTATTGCCTTGTCAAAGTGAGATGTAGGTTTTCAGTGTTACCAATAAGAAGTTAATGTGCAGACAGATAAGTACACACACAGTGTGGACTTCTAAGAGGACAGAAATGGAGAAGTTTGATTCCTGGCTGGTTGACTTTTAGTTACTAGGAAGATACTGAATAAAAAGACTCATGACTGAAATGACAGATGAGTTAAATTACTGAATTTTATTACTGCTGGGATTTTCTCAGTTTTTACCTTCCAGAGTTCCTTATGTGTTACTGAAATAGAGCAGCAGCTAAGATTTCTGAAACATGGTTTAATTTGTTTAAAAAACCAACCATGTTAAGTAACAGAGTGCTTAAGTTAAAGAGAAGAGGAGATTCAAGGTAAAAAAAGGTGTTGATAAGTTTCGTACTTTTGCAACTCTGCCATAGAAGAGGGTTACCCCACAAGACTCGTAAGACACTGTTTTCATTAGAGTGTGGGTGTATCTAAGCCACATTCAAACACCAGCCTACACTAGTGATGAGTAACAGTTGATGACTGCTTCAGTTTATCTCACAAATGGCCGGCAGTGGCTAATGGGTACTCCTGTTCATCTTCACAAGCTATTTTGCAGTGGATATGGGAATGAGCTCACAAGACCATCCCCTTTCCCCTCTTATACACCTTGTGCTAGAGGTAAGTGTGGTTTTGGGGAATAAGGGTGGGATGTCATGAGATGAAAGTGATGTGGGCTTCTTAAATTTTTCGCAAACCTCAATAAAGGCATGATTCCGGGGATGGGCAAAGATTCAGTTGAATTCTTATTTTTTGCCCAAAGAGGTTACCCAGTCCTAAATTGACATGCTTTCCTTGAACTGGGAGTCAGAAATCCCTTTTCTCTTCTGTTTTTCTGCTGCAGAAATTCCCAACATTCCCATTATGTGGGCTCCAGAGAGGGGTAAGCAACATCTTCAATCCCACCCAATCATTTCCAGACTAATTCTTTGCTAGTATTTTTTTGCTTTTTTAATCATCATCAGAAACAGTTTTTAGACACATTTTTCCCATTTGTTTGATTTTCTTGTGGATTCTCATATTTTTGTTTTATAGGAAGGTCCCATGGCCTCCCCAAGTGCTAGGGTCAGACTCATCTGCTGTTTCCATTTGTGTGCTATTCTCCTGTGGATTTTCATGGTTCACTTTGATCTAATGATATTACCAGAGGGTGAGCATCTAGATTCTTGGGACTGTTTCACTCATGGTATCCTAAGTTACTGAAAAAGCACTGCCACCCTGCTGCCCTGTCAATCGGTTGGCAGGCTTACGTTTTGTCCTTGCTGACAGTCGCATCCGATTATTCATGGGCTTTGGTCTTTTGCTGCCTTGCCTATCTGGGGACTGCCTGGCATTCACTACTCTCTTTTATTCTCTCTACCTGCTGGCTGTGTGGCATTGTCCTCCTGAAATCTTGGCCCTTTGCCTGACTGTCTGGCATTACCTCTTGACCAGCTAATTGTTTGACACTGACTACCTACTGCCCTGTCCATCTGTTGAACGGCATGTATCGCCTCCTTACCGTCCTTTGGATCTGATTGCACACGGGCATTGGCCTTCCGCTGCCCTGTCTCCCGCTCTGAGTGCCTGGCATCACCTTCCTGCTGAGTGCATCTGCTGACTTTGCGGAATTGCTCTTCTGCTGCTTGGCACACCTGCTGTTTGGTACTGCTTTATCGACTTGCTGAATGTCTGGCATTTTCCTCCTGCCTTTTCACCTGCTTCTTGATTATAGTGTCCCCTTGCTGCTCTTTGAGTCTGCTTACTCACTGATACTTGCTCTTTTGCTGTCCTGTCCACTTGCTTTTATGCCTGGCATTTCTATCATATTGTCCTGCCCACCTGCCTAGGTTTTATTCCTAAATACGCACCAGTCTGAAAAAATTAAGAATTGTAAGGAATGGGGAAAAAATATCGTCTGGCTCCTTCATGATCTGATTCAGTTCAACATACCAGCCAAAAACTGATCTCAGTACCAGCATCCAGCTTTTTCATAGAACTGCTCAAAACCCTTTCCCTCCTTACAAAAAAAAAAAAAAGCTGAATTGTATTTAGTCTTTGCTTCCATCACTTCATTTGATAGGTGTATTACTGTTCAGTAATACTGTATTCAGTATTAAATACAGTAATAATTAAGTACTAAAGCACATCACTGATATTACCTACAGTAATTCTCAGAATCCGTGGAAGGTAGGTAATAACAGGGGAAAAAACAATTTGTCGCTGAGGCTCAGAAAGATTAAGGTTTCCCTGTAGAGCTATGTTCAGTAAATACAATGGATCGAAGGAGCTAAGTAAGAAATTTTACAGATCTCTTAACTTAAAATGCACAGTTGCAGCTAATATAAAAAAGCCATTGGATCGGTACAGTATTACCAAACTGCAGTGTGTCCTAGTTGCTGCTTCCTCCTCTTTCTGTACTGGGAGAATGGTCAATTACCAGTTTACAGAAACTTTTTGTCATTCCCTCACAGATTAAGAACAAGGACTTGACTATATCTGTAAGGTCCATAGTAAGGGAATAAATCAGTGTCACAACTTAGAGTAAGAAGCAGGATTTCTTGCCTCTTTTCTTTTAATTCAACTTACTTCACCTCTCTTTTCCTAGCTCTGCCACAGTTTCTAGCTTATTATGAGTGTTTGTGGCTTTTGAATCCAGTACGAACTAGGAAGTGGAGAGGATATTCTGTCATAATGAACCCTGTCATAATTTCATAATAAATTATTCCTACACTTAAAATAATCGTAAGTAATATTTTTAACTTTAGCTTTTAATCTTTCCAGATGTAGTGTTACTACTTTTGCTACCTTCAGAGATACCCTAAATATAGAATCATAGAATCTTGAATGATTTCAGTCGGAAGGGACCTCAAAGATCATCTAGTTCCAACCCCCCCTGCCATGGGCAGGGAAACCCTCCACTAGACCACGTTGCCCAAAGCCCCATCCAACCTGGCCTTGAACACTTCCAGGGATGGGGCCTCCACAACCTCTCTGGGCAACCTGTTCCAGTGCCACACCACCCTCACAGTGAAGAATTTCTTCCTAACATCTAATCTAAATCTCCCCTCCTTCAGCTTAAGGCCATTACCCCTTGTCCTGTCACTCCATGCCCTTGTAAACAGTCCCTCTCCAGCTTTCCTGTAGGCCCCTTCAGGTACTGGAAGGCTGCTGTAAGGTCTCCCTGGAGCCTTCTCTTCTCCAGGCTGAACAATCCCAACTCTCTCAGCCTGTCCTCATAGGAGAGGTGCTCCAGCCCTCTGATCATCTTCATGGTCCTCCTCTGGACTCACTCCAACAGCTCCATGCCCTTCTTATGTTGGGGCCCCAGAGCTGGATGCAGTACTCCAGGTGGGCTCTCATGAGAGCAGAGTAGAGGGGGAGAAACACCTTCCTCGACGTGCTGGTCACAATTCTTTTGATGCAAAATGATGTCTAACTGTACAGGCAGGGCAGCATCCCATGAGTCAGTAGCCTCTTTCACCTGTGCAAGAACAGCTGTGGATCAGGCAGATGCTGTGGCAGAGCACCTTGCTCCTATGCTCCCGACACCAACTTGTCCCTGTGGAAGATGGTTCCCAGTACGGCAGACAATGTTCTGCATAAGAGCCAGCAGGAACCTTCTTCCAGTTTTCACATTAACCTCTAGAAATCCAGTAAATTTGTATTCTGCTCCAAGGAACCGGAGGACACAAACGTCTGTCTTTACTCCCTTACAGTCTCCTGTGCTCTCCTGTCCTCTATCTTCTCAGCCTTTCCAACCTTCCCTTGCTCCTTCAGGCATATTTTTTTCACAACTTTGCAAACTCTTCAAGACAGTAGGCTGGCAGTCTCTCACTTCCCACCAGCTTCACGCTGTTGAGGGGTCTGGTGACAAGAACAGATCTCAGTGGCAATTCTCTTTCTCCAGGCTTTAACTCCCAGCGTTACTTTGCTGCTTCCCTAGATTGTTAGAGAAGTGACATCAGATGCTGGAAGGGAGGAGTAATATTTACTCCAGCACTACGGAGCTGCAGGATGCTGCTAGAACTCACTTCTTATCCCAAGAACCACAAGTCCTTTTTTGGTGTATCATTTTAGTTATTTTTAATATAGTATTTTTAAAATTCATATTACCTCAGAAAAACAGCTAGTTTTCAAATAATATGCAGGTTATATAAACTTTAAACAAAATGTGGAAAAGCATCAGAAATTGAAGGAAAAAATGCTTCATCTTGAATGTGTAGATGAAAATTATACCTACTGGAGAATTGATGCAGTGCTGTCTCAGGCAGCTTCACTGAAAATGTGCAGGTAAATCAGTTTTCCACTTGCAGCGATCAAGTTATAGTACAAACATTTTACTCAGTTAAAAAAAAAGTATTTTAACTTGAAAGAATACATTGTAGTTTTTGTCTTATAAATGAGTTGAAATTTGGTTAAAGAAACAATGAAGAATTTGCACACAAATCCCTGGGAACATCATATCTATCAAATCCCTGCAACAATGAAATACAACATTATTTTGTCTTTTTTCTAATGGGTCTTTTTTTGTTGGTTTTGTTGTTGTTGTTGTTGTTGTTTCATTAAGGTGTTCTTTAGTCTATCTTGTGCACCTTTCAACAGAAGATTAGCTTCTGGAACAGTCATGAAGAGTTACAATTCTTTCCAGCTTATAGAGTTTCCCTTTCCAGGATAACTAAATCTCCTGTTATCAGCCTAATTGTATCTCAGTTTTATTTCCTCTTGTTAGACTCTTTTCCTTCCTTATTATCTGTGATAAAAAAACTTGTTACATTTCTGATAGTCATTTCCTGAACTACTGTGTCTAGATAGTACAAATTATTTGTCAGGAGAGTGTTTTTCATATATCCTCTTCTCACTTCAGTGCAGTACTTAAATTCCATTAAAATTTTTACAATTTGCTTTCTTTATTCTTCTCTGCTTTCTCAAGGTATCCTTTCTGATGATAGGCAGCATTGTAGCATCTAAGCGGCTAATTTCTTCAGTTGTTTCTGAAAAGAAAACAAATTCCTAACTAATACAGGTCTTTTGCTCTCAAAAAGAAAGGTATATAATTATTCTGTTATGCTTGGGATTTCCAGAAGGTGTTCCTTTGCCCTGATCCTCTTACTCATTACTTTCAGTTTCAGCTGAAGTTTTCCATTCTTTTAAGAATAATGTGTCTGACAGTGACTCATATCAACTTGGAATTCAGATTTTATTATGTTTATACGTTGCTTCTGGATCTAATTTGAAAAAAATATGCGTTTAATTTTAGACAAGAATGCCTCAGATGAGAAGTGTTACACTAAAGAACATATATCCCTTTCGGTTCATGCATTGGCATCAGTAATGAAGGCTTTTGCTGGCACAACTCATGTAACAATTTGTTGAAGGTATATTGATACTGAGTAAGTTTCAGTGTCTCTCTGCTGTTACCTCTTTACTCAGTGAGTAAATAGCTTTTGTTGGAAACGTGAGGAGATAGATACACAAAGCAGATGTAAGAAGCAAGACGATACTGTTTTTACGTGATTACTTCAGAGGACCACAATTTATAACCCATGCTTTTTTCTTTTCTTCTGTTGAATGTATTTGGGAAGATCCACTCCATCCTCTGGGTTCCCTTTTCTTAAAATGTCCGTTAGAGTACAGGCTAGGATAAGGTGTTTACGTGGTTATAATGCAGTTTTAACTGATTCCTTGTTAAGATAATATCCATGGCTTAAAGTTAGTGAACTTCCTTAGTAAATTCAACTGATATATTCACTGAGTTTATACATGGAAGAGGACCCAGTCATCCATCCTTCAGTGACTGTTGCAGAATTGTTCCCCCCAGCAGGTTTTTCTGTTGTTCTGCCTAGCCAGGTTTTAGATTTTGAATTTGCTGGAGCTTCTTTCACTTCACTTGGGAGTTTGATGAAGTCAGCTAGATGTCATGGTTCAGAAATTTTATCTGAGACTGACCTAAACTTTTGTTAGTCCTTTACAGCTCTCAAAGTACATCATAGCAACACTAAATAATGTTTTCCACCCTTGCTGTTTGCTTTCAGGAATTATTTGTACACCTTAATTAGGCTTTGTCTTTTAATCTTTTTGCAGATAGACTGTAGACAGACTTTATGAAATAACCTTTATTTTGTGTAGCGTTGCAGTCATGTACATCACTCAGCTGGCGGATTTTGCAGATTTCAAAGCTGAATGAAACCTACACATTGCACTTTTTTTTTTTTTGCCTCAGTTTTTGGGCTTCAGCTCCCTTTGCAAGAGTGAAAAATGATTGCGTTATTGCCACTTCTTTCTAGAAGTTGATCAGTTCTTTCTTTCAAACCAAATAGTTTATGCAGTGGTATATGAAATTAATCCATGAACAGCAAGGACTAAAACTAGGTCTCTCTCAAACTCTTCTACAATTCATGCAAGTTTTACTGATTTCTGCTGTTGAGCATTGGTGGTTCCTGGGATGAGGAGAACAGAGAAAGGCACAAAGTTCTTTTAGATGTCCTTGTCTCCTAGGGATTTTGTTTCCTGCAGCATCTTAATGAGAAGCTATTAACTCCTCATCGCTCTTTGCAGGCAAGAGGGAGTCTGTAACAGCAGAGTTTTCTTTTGACTTTTTGAAGCGTAACAAAGATGGATTTCCTAACCTAGCTGGAACTGTGGGTTTTTCTCAATTAATAACTTGTCACATTGTTAAGACAGCTTAATATTTTACCCAGAAATATGTTGTGTCTTTGTTTCTTTTCCATGTTAGCTTTTTTAAAATGAGGATTTTTTTTAATTTAACTCATTTAATCAGACACATAGTATTGGGCAGCTCACCTTAGGTGCATGTGATTTCTGTTATTCTGAATTCCTGTCTTTCATTATCCATATACATTATATAGAAATACTGCTGTCTGATTTTTTACTTAGGTTAATCTGCTAGTGCTATGATGTTTGTAGTTGCTGTTCTCTGAATCACTACCGTTGCTGTGGTAGTGAGCTACTTAGCATTCATTGCAAGAGCCAGTCCTGTGTAGATTTTAAGTACATGGAGGAAGAACTAACTTGTTCCCTGTGCCTATCTAAGAATCTCTTCTGCCTTACCAGTTGTTAAAAGCTACCACTTTTCTCAGTGATCCACTTCCACACTGCTAGTAAAAAAATCAATCTGCTGAAAAAGTTTGGACATGGAGAGAATTTTATTAAAAAGCAAAAAAATTTTTCTACACAACATGGTCTGCTGCTTCAAGCACAGCAGAAGTGTACACGAGGGGAAGTGCTTATATACCTATGTTGCTGTATCTATATTAATGAAAAGGTGCCTACATTATAAGAACTTCAGAGTTTCGAAGTTAAGAATTGGGCAGTTAGGTAAACCGACAGAATTTGTCTATACAATGCAAAGTTGCATTAATCTGAAAGCATTACTGTGTCACAGCTGAGGAGTGTCAATAAATGATGGAACTGGGTTTAGTGCATGAAAGATACTGTAATGTCTTCTAAAACTGGAAGAAACTGGTGGTTTGGATACAGAAATGTGTATAGAAAGGATCTTAGGAACAGTGAAATAAAGGGAAAATATTTCATACTGGATTTTGTTATATTATTAACTATTATTAAGTATTGTAAATCATTAAATAGTAAAATCAAATTCCAGAGGAAATTGTAAACTTGATATATTTAATATTCCTCATTCAGTGTATATTAGGAATTCTGCTGTCTTTTATTTCAGTGCTCTGTGCTGCAGCAGTCTCAACAAAGTACTTTCCATCTTCTCTTTGAGAAACCTTTTCATCCAGTTGTTTCCATGAGAATGTTGGAGGAAAAAAATGTGGTTTGTGCCAGGAGTTAAATAATCCTGTATAGCAAATTGTTTGACAGAATGCACAGTAGGTCACTTTGGCTTTCAAAATCTGTTCAGTTGTTCAGTTCCAATGAGTGCATCATTCACGTGTACCTAAATCGACAACTGCTCAGACTCTGAACACGTGAATTGCATCACTGGATTTCACTGAAGAATCCTTTCTGTGAGTGTTGAGGTTATGGCAGAAGTACTTTAAAGCTGTTGTTATTAGACATGCTTTATTATTTACTTGGGGAGTAAAGATACTGTGTAAGACAATCTTACGAGAAAGTAAAGTACTTTTTAAAATTCTTGTATTGGCATGTTATATTCTTGAAAAATTATCACTCAGTAGTCCATCCTTTGTAGTGTATTTTAGGAAGGATTTTTTTTTTTTAAATCTTCAACATTGATGATTTGAGATCTAAAATTGTTTGGAGGTGCTACTTTACCTGTGGCAGAAACTGACTGGAGTTTCATAAGTACAAGTATTTCATATGCAATATTTGTTCTTGGCAGAAGGTAGTATATGATAGGAAACAACAGACAAGATTCTCAGAAAAAAAAAGGAGTTCTACATCTCAGTCTCAGCAGCGAATTCATTGGAGCTAAAGCATTGCAAAATTATTTATTTAGGGAAGTGAAATTACAAGTGAAAACTTTTGGTTCTTTAACTGCCCAAGAGATTGAACAAGTTCTTCAGAGAAAGCAGAGTACATTTCTACCTGGTGGCCTCATTCTTTGTACCAATGAGGTTCTCTAAAGAATAGGATCTGGTCTCTTCCTGTGATACTAATATCATAACTAAGCAAAACTGACAGGTTTGTTTCTCTTATGTAGTTCTAGACTTCATTGCTTAATATACTCCACCCCTGCCCCCACCCTCCCCCATGTATAAATAATCCAATTTTGACATGAGTTTTGTATGAAATGAAGCTAACTGTACCCTGACTCCCCTTTGGTGTAGATATATAGTCTAGAAGATAATACACATAACCAGAAGCATTATATAGAGCGGTTTTTTATGAGACAGTGCTCCCTAGTTATTATACTGTTAGTTAAAGCTCATTACATTGTCAGTTGCATTAATTGTACAACTCTTATTGATACTCTTACTGAGATATTGTAGTTATTGATACTTATTTCTCTCATTTCTGCTGTATGATTTTCTGATTTGCAGAGAACCAAATTTTTCAGTTCTCAGGTTTTGTTCCACTTCAATTTTTAAAGAATTTTGCAGAAGTTGTGATGGATTGCATAGATTTGTACATTTTTATACTACATTTTATACTTCAGCTGTACTACTTTATTGAACAGCAAGAGGTTCGTTCTTACATCAAGTGGGGATCAAGTGGGAAGCACAGCAGTTTGCACATGAAAAAGAGAGCTGGAAAAAAAGTAGGCACCTGACCCTTCTTTGTAAGCAAGTGAAGTGGCTTGTTTCCAGCTGTTGTTTTAACAAGCTAATCCCCCTAACCCTTTGTAAATACTCTGCCTTTTGACTCTGGCTTAACACACGTAACATATTGCATCTGGTGGGCTGTGTACATCTTCATAGAGCCTAAATGTATTCCTCATAGTGCAGAAAAGCATTTAGTAAGCATTTCCTTTGTTTGGTTAGCAGTTTCTGAAAATTAGTGTTCTATTGGTTTTATGATAAAATACAGGGGTGGGCAGTATCATCAAAGATCAATTTGTATGGCATAAATATTTTATACGCATTTACTATCTTAAAACTTTGTGTAACGATCAGAGTTAAAAATATTATTAACACTTAATATATATTGGAAGTGATATTTAGAAGATGCAAGTGGTCTAGTTGTCCTGATGCACCTATTTCATTAACATTTCTATTACACAATGAAGTTTATGTAAATCAAATGCAAACAGGTTTAGCTCAAGACTTAGATACAAACCTACAGAAGGGCAGGAACAAGTTGCAAATTCCACAGTGTTGCTTTCTCTAGTACGTTCATTTAAATTTCCAGCTTCTATATTGTGTATAAAAATGTGAAGCATCTTCCCCAAAACGTTTTGCAAGCTGTAAGTAAAAACCAAATTGAGTGTTATGAAGTAGTTCTTTTGATTAGTTTGATTTCAGCTGAAGAAAACAAGGTCTTGTGAGGAAAGTTACCATAAATACTAAAATCTTTATTAACTTTATTATACACTTAGGTAATTATTTTTTTACAAAAATAACTATCATTGGAGTCCAACTATTAAAAATTAAATGTATTCATGGTTTGGTCCTGCATAAGTCATTCAGTATTGTCAGAGGTACCTCTACCAGCCAGTTGCTTTTTATGGTCACATCCACAGTGGAATTGTACTGGTAGAGTCGTTTGCTGATATCGCTTTATAAAGAAGGAGGACAATGAATTAGCTCCTGTCCTCTGAGTCTCATGCCATAGGCATTAGGTTACAATAAATGGTACAATGGATCCCAGTGAAGAGAGTGAGGGAATTTGGAGAAAGTAAGTTGCAGGCCGAGGGGAATCATGGATATGGGGAGAAACAGAGAAAACAGAACCTGTATTCAATTTAATCTAACAGCAGTTATTGCTGTGACACTTTTGTTCCTCACCCAAATAAATTCTGTAGGGTCATTCTGTGATGTTTGGGATCTTGGTGGCAGCAGAGCCACTGCGAATATGCTGAGAGGGCAAACAAACTTCAAATCAACATTCATGTGCTGCAGAACTATTGTCAGTGGAAATGCATTATTGGTGCATGCAGATACACCAGTTTGTAGAGTTCATTTTTAGTTGGCTACATTAATCAGGGTTTCATCTACCTTTGGCTGCTTGTAGATTTGAGTTGGGAGAAGAGGAGGAAAAAGAACACGTAATTGGTGTATCTCTGGCTGCAGCCCTCCAATGATGTGGTAGGGCCACTATGTTGTTAGAAAAGTTACTAACTTTGATGGCAAATTGACAGATTTTACAAACCTGCTTGACTTTGGTTGCTTTGCAGCAATAGCATATGTGATTGGTTTTATCCATTTGTCAAATTAACTGAGCAATTAGCCAAAGAAATTTGATTTTGGAGAACATCAGAGAGCATGGTTCCTGTTAAGCCTTCCATCCCTAAAAAAGACGAAGAATATCATCACACAGGGTATTGGGGGCAGGGAATAAGAAAAAATCCAGGAAATGCCGCATGATGGTGAGAATGAGTGACTCAAAACAGATCTTATCCAAAAACTTTTCTGTGTATTGAAAGAAACCAACTGCTGAAACCTGTATTTCTTATTGTACTAAAAGAAGAAATAGATAAGTGATTTTTAGGCGAGAAGCTCTAATCAGTCTAATCAACTCCATGTAAGCTCTATTTTCTCCCCTGCAAAATAAGAATAGGGAAGTAGAGAATAAGCTGAAATAGCTGACTTGTGAATAGAAATTACAGGCACACGGGTTATCTCCCGCAGAGATATACTGAATAACCTTGAAGAAGGTAGCTCATATCCAAGCTGAGAGAAGCAATTTCTGTTCCTAAAGTGTACACTTCTTACACAACTGGTCGACAGACGTGACTGACATTTTTGTAGCATATTTGATCTGATCAAAAAAGCTACTGCCTCCGTAGTTCTTTGTCCAGCCTTCTGAGGTTTGACTGTGGCCTGTGAGCTCTGTTGCAGAGTGTATATAGGTACTTCTTTGATGAGGCCCTTCCAAGACTTCTGCTTTCAATGGGAAGCTCAAATAGGTAATAAAATGTTATCTATGCTAATTCTATAGTTGTTAAATATAAATTATCTGCAAATTTGTCCATTAATTTACATAAATAGCTTTATGATATGCAATGCAGAGTCATAGATTTGAACTTTTTCAACAGAAATAGTATTTTCAACAGAGGCAGGCTCGGTCATCTTAATTTAATCGAATTTATTATGACTTCTCAGTATCATATTTGCATTTTAGTTGAAGAGATAAAACTATATTACCGTCCCCAAACTGCTGAAGAGTATATGAAATGTCTCAGATCGTTACTTACTATTAAGAGGTCAAATTTTGTTCTGTTTAATACCTGAAAGACAATGATGAGGAGTTTCTGAACATTTCCAGAAGAGTAGTCCTAGGTCTTTTAATTAAATCAGTCTACAGTGAGTATATCCTCCAGAAGCTGCCTGGGAGGGCTTCCACAGGTTAGGAACTGACGTAGCTTAATTTATATGGAGGCAAAGAAAGGCAGTGAAGCAGCAGAGAACTCTGTGAAACCAATTGGCAGCGAGCCATCTGTTAAGCAACCACAACTACGTCAAAGATACCTAAAAATACATCAGTTGATTTGGGAACATAATGCCCTAACTCCAATAAAAAGGCACTTTGAAAACAATCAAAAATGTGTTTTAAAACAAATTGAGTTTATTCATATAGCAATGAAATATAAGAAGAACTGCTGTCATAGACATCGTTATTAAGTCCTGGATAGATCCGTGAAATAATTATTTAGTTGTTAGTCTCTCCTTCTCCTCTCTGGAGTAGAAATTACTGCTTTATTTCAGTCCCATTGTCTGTCTCCCAAAGCCTGATACTTCTATCATGTCCTGTTTTCCTTTCTGCTTCTCCTGAGATTCTCCCTCATGTATTGTCCATCCAAGCACCTTGTGCAGTCTTAGTTCCATCCTACTCCATTCATTTCCCTCGCTCTACTCTCATCCCTGCCCTTCTGCCAATCCTGCTGCTCGGACTTCCTCTCTGCAATTCTTCCTTTCTACTTAGACTTCCTTCTTCCCACATTCCCTTCTCCCATCTAAACTACAGACCTCTCCTTTGCAACCTCCAAACTGGCCTTTCTGTCTCTCTCCTGAACTCTTGCTTTTACCTTCAAATGCTTCCACTGCTGTGGAACCCCTCTCTTCCACCTCCATCTTGTATGTGCCTGTCTTTGCACATTATTTATATTTATGTGGGAGAAACTGGGGACACTTCCTTGCTGTCATCTTAGTATTTTATGCAAATTTACTCCAGTATTGTCCACCTACTTTTTATATTTACATGTATTTCTCAGGTTTGAGAAATCGGTGTATAGGTTCAGTCCCAATGAAGACATCATTGTGACAGCTCTGAATGAAATCTCCTTATCATTTTTTTCTGCTTCCGCCCACATAGTAGTGTCGTCATCGCTGTCGTAAGAGAGCCAGGGGCAACAGCCTTGATTTGTGATTCATTTTATGCCAACACTGTGGCCCCCTGCAGCAGGCAAAAGCTGCCTGGTGGTGAGACTACCAAGAAAAAATTGCCCATGAAACAAAGTTTAAGAATCTTAATTCAGCCTTGCTAGAGTATTGGTAAAATGTGAAGGTGCTGAGTCACTAATTCTTGAATGGTTTGCATGCAGGTAGATGTTGGTAGCAGACACTTAACTCCTGAGCTGGACGCAGATGAAAATCTAGTTTTGCCATGTCTTCCACCAAACCTGAAAGAAGTATTAGAAAACCTGGCCACCAGCGCTTTGGTACATTATTAGGTGAAACAAAGAGTTGTTACAGATAGACACAAAGTATCTGCAAATCACTGCAGCACTGCTAATTTAATTAATGTATGTACAGCTAATTAAGAGCGTGCTTCCCAGTGTGATGGTGATTTCAGTTCCTGTACACTGCACATTTTAAGTTGTGTTATTTGAGGACATCCCAAGAGTGGACTTTCCAGTGGCTGATTTCAAGAGCAGATGTCACTGTAAAAGTTGTGTACTTAGCAGCAGCCTTTTTTGGTTACATCCATCCAGTCAGGCTGCAAATATGAAAACAGGAAGCATTCCCCTGTTTGTAGAAGACTGGCTGCAGTAATAAATATAAGCATATATATTTTGAAACAAGTATTTTTAGAAACTTGTATTGAGGGCTGTACTGCTGTTTGGATTTTCTGCCCTTTCAGATTTTGTTGCTTAGTCTATACATTTTTAATAATCACATTGCCTGCTAGCAGTGACATTTTGTGAAGGTCATTTTTCTTGTGAAGTTGGAGAATGGACTTGAATTTCATTGAAGGTCTCCCCGAGCTGCAGGATCGTTGTTTATGGAACTCTTTTGCATCTTGTACCACCTTTGAAGCCTGTTTAGAATTTTAACTAATGGTATCTTCAAAGTGTCACTGTGCTCAAGGGTGAAAAAGAAATCTCAAAATGCATTTTGTATTTAAAACCAGCTTTGAATAGCTTTGAAGCATGGTGTTAGCTGAAATAAAAGGCATAGATACAGACTTACTATGTATGCACACACAGAGAATTCCATGTTTCACCAACTTTTTCGTTGTCAGCAAAGTGTCCCTTCACCATTGCAATGCCTTTTTCTTCTATACTATAAAAATCATTAGGTCGATGGATAGTCTTGAGAATTTTTTTGATGTGATCGGTAATTTGATACCTCAGCAGGTATCTTTAGGCAGTCTCCCTCAGTGGAGAGGTTTTAGTTTTGTCTACATCATTCCTAGCCTGCTGCTTCTCATTTCCCCTGCGTAGAAATACAGACACCGGGTTGTATTGATATGCATTGTCTGTTTCTGAGTAGAGGATGGCAGATACTAAACCCAACATGCTATGCTTGAAATAAAAGATACTGTGGTGTCAGCTACTACATTAAAATTGCTTGGTTTTGTATAAGCTGAAGTTCCTGCTTCCCACAACTGAGCACATACCAAGTTTGCTTATTAATAAAAGATCTGAAGGTTTATGTGGTAGGCGTGTCTTATGTCTTGTGATACTGACATAGTCTTTAAAATATGTTTAATGTTAGTGGCATTGTTTGAGAATATGGCCACTTGAATATCTGTACTCTGCAGGGATAATTTTTTTCAGTTTTGTTTATTGCTTCCTGTAAGTGTTCTAGCTGTATAGCTAGTATAGGACTCCTGGATCCTTCTCAGAGGGATGCCATTGGGTTAATTCTGTCATTTTCCTTCTCAATGACTTTGTTTTTCTATTTGTAAACTGGGAGCTTACAAAAGCACAAGGGTGTGATTTATAATTTAATCTTTCCCACAAAATAATTTGTCTGGTTTTCTTCCATTTTATTCTTTTGCTATATCAAACTGCCAAGAAAATTTAGCTTATTCACAGTATCCTTATATTTCAGACGTGTTTTTCTATTTTTATTTTGAAAGCTGTACCATCAAAGCGTTGTAGTTTGGCTGGATGTTTTACAATGGATTTCACAGTTTTATGAGCATTGCTAACATTTTAGTTGTGCCAGATAACTTAGAATCTTGTTTCAGAACATGAAACGAGATGATCCACTGAACAGCAACTACTGTGAGGGAAATGAAGAGAGGGTAGGACCGTAACCTGCCTGTGAGGTGTTATATACTAACTGAAGTTAGAGGCTGGGAGACTGGACAGCTTGTGCTTTTGAGAAAATTTGTGTTAGGAAGTAAGGGCAGAAGATTGGGCACGTCCCAGCAAAATAATTTTCCATCTTAATCCCTTTGTAGAAAAAGGACTAAAAAGACAAGTATTTTCAGACTCTGCTTCCAGGCTTCTCGATGCCCACTGCATATGGACCGCTTGTGAATAAAAGCCACCAGCCTGTTTGGAACCGCTGTTCTGCTGACATGATCAAAAGGGAAGGCCTCAGCCTCTGGCCATTATCATTACCATTTTACTATTTTCCTGCCTGCCTGCTACATGGGCTTCCCTTTGCAAAATTTTTTTTCTGTCTTCTGTGCAGAGCGATTCACCCTTCTCATGCCTGGGAAAATCTCAACAGAAAAATGCACATGAGATTGATGAGGAAGAGAAGGCAGTTACATTTGGTCTTTTCTTTGCTTATTCCCAAACATTCTTTCCTTTCTGTTAGAGGGAGTTGTTGTTATTTATGTGATGTTGGTTAACATTTCCTATGTATATACAGGGTCCTGACTTTTAACATTTTCCATAGGAGTCCTTACAGTACAGCTAACAGTGCTTCTTCCCAAGCCCTTGTCTTTCCCTATTTTACACAACCAAGAGAAAATTCTTTAACATATTTCAGTGCTGCTAATTTAGCAAGGACGTCTCTTGGCAGAAACAAAAACAGGAGATATTCTTACCCAAATTTTAGCTGGTTTCATATTTTTCTTGTCCTTGTACATCTCCACTTACTTTGCTATTTAATCTTTGATTGCAGGCCACTAAAGAAGTAATAGAGCGAGAAGCTCCAGGGATGGCCCTGGCAATGCTGATGGGATCACTAAATGTTACTCCTCTGGGCATGCTCTCTAGGTAAGACTACTCCCTTGAAAATATGGCGTGAACTCTTTCCTTAGAAATACAGATTGTCATCAAATGACTATCCACAAATAACTGAAGATTGCCATTGTTATCAAGACTAGAAGTCTTAACTTCAGAGAAGTGGCCAAATTCCAAGAATGGTAATTGCATTCTCTCATTTAATCCCCTTTGTCGTCTCCATTAGACACTGTATCCTCTTGTATTTTCTGTGCCAGGTTATTTGTAATATTGATGCATGCTGTTAAACAGCTGTCTTTTCATCCTAGAGCTGTGGCATTTTGGTGGCGAGTGAAGAATTCTTCTGTACTTCTTCTGTTCTGTTCTTCATCAAGTACTAAAACGCTTTGTTTAGCAAAAAAAACTTTGATAAATACAAACGTATTCTTTGTATTTGATATTGTTTTTATTCCAGTATCAGCAAAAGCTTTCTGAATAAGTTAAGTGGTACTTTATCCCACTCTTTCAGATACAGTACTTCAACTCCTAGAGTTTGATGTTTCCTACTAAATAATTAGTAACTGTTTCTCTGCCTGCTGGTGTTTCTTTTTTATCAGTGACATCTTTTATTATCCTTTATTTCTTTCTGGAGTTGGTTTTTATTTTATTTTGTTCCTTCAATTTACCTCATTTTACCTATGACTGATTTAGTAATATCAATGCCTTTCATAAGTTAGTTTGTGCTTGTGCGTTATTTCAAGGTAACTAAGAAACAATGGCTGTAGCAGGTTTTTGATTTCTCATTCTCTAATGAGAGTATAACAAGAAAATAATTATATAAGAAATAAAGAAAGAACTTTCAAATCTGCAACTTTGTATTCAGATACTTGCATTTTAACAGACATTTAGATGAGACGTTTAGTGATTCCACAAGGTATTTTAAAACTTCGTATCACATACCTGAAAGGGCAACATTGCCAAGTTAACACCTTCAGATTCTCTCCAAATTAGCAAATGTTTTCATTTTTTAATCTGATATAATGTTTTATATCATAGTTTGTGTTTATATAAAGGGAAAGTATAACAGAATATTACTACAAGGAGAGGAAAGATTTATCTAGCTGTTCTGTTTCTGATCAAGGATAGCCTTTTAGGTGACACTACCAAGTTTGATTTAGGATGTGGTGTGATCAGGATGGCTGAAAGGATGTTGTAATGGTAGTGGAACCTAAATGCTGCATTGCAACCTGAGTCTTCTGTACATAGAGCAAGAAAATGTCCCTTAAACTACAGCCACTTTAGGTGGTAATTGATGACAATGATGGGAGATAACATTACAAACATACTGCATGCAAATGTATTGGACCTTAAAAAATTTTCCGGTGAAAAACTTTACTTCAGGTCTAAAAGTAATCAGCATGCAGAAGTCCAGTATTTTTGTAACACTGTTTAGATCATAAAGTTAAGTACACAAAAATTACGAAATTACAGCATTATGGTTTCTTGTGCAATCTCAGTTCTGCATGAATGCACACATGTGTTATGGTTATGGGTTTTTTATAGAATTCCTCTGCAAATGCTTAAGATGGAGAAGGAAATTTACTTTCCTTTGTTTTGGTTGTCCTGTGTGTAATGCTGTATTGGTTTCGGTGCTCTTTATTCAGAATCTTCTCTGAATGCAGGCTCACTTTCTCTGGGATTTTTCTTATATAATTTATTATTCTAAGACACAAATTGTTAATATATTTTCATAGAAAATTCTGCAAATTGAGGTAGTGTTGTAATTCCCCCTTACGACGAAAACTAAGGCACACATTAAGAGAGGTCAAAAACATACACTAATTTTAGGTACAGAGTTTGAGAAATGTAGATCCTAATTTTTTGAAATATTTAACATTAAATGTCACTTGTCTTAAGTTTACCTCTCATTAACTTCATTTTGAAATGAAGTTCCGATGGATAATTTTGCATGTAATTTCTTTGACTTTTCAAAAACAAACACAAACAAGCAGAAGTTCCATTATGCAACATTAAGCCGACACTTCTATAAATCACCTGCAGGTTTGGAAATGTTAGGTCAATCCTGCTGAATTTTTTCACATGAACTTTTGAAAATTGTTATAAGTTATAGGCTGTCTCCCTGACTGCTGTAACAAGAGTAAATGAGCACGTTTCTTAACTCAGGCTCTTCATCTTTGTATTGCAGTAGAGCATTCCTCAACTGCCTGGAATTCTTTCTTAACTGAGGATGTATAGCATGCAAGAAGTGAATATGGGAAAACAGAGGCTAGGAGCCAGTCAATATTCAAGCTGCCAGTTGAAAATAAGACTTCGCTTCAGGCTGGCTTGACTGTGATATCAGAAGTTCATTTTGTGGCACAAAAACAGTCTCTGTGCTACTTAACTGTGAGCGTTGTGACAGCTATCATTAGAATGCTTGCCACCCTGCTAGAAAATGCCATGCTACCAATAAATGACATTAATCACTGAGAATTATTTCTATAAGAAGAAATCCAGGGAAGTTGACTACCCCACAAACCATGTCCTTTGCCTCAAATGTTTTCATAATGCCCTGTCAAGAAATTATTTTCTTTTCTATTCTGTCTTCACTTACAGCTCATGGTTTTGTTTGATAAAGAGATTGTTACACAATTTCTGTCAACTATAGCCTCCATATCTTTGTGGTTTGGTTTTGTCATTTTACTTTTTTCTTATCCCTATATCCTAGCCCGGGCTTTTTCATCACTGATTTTGTAAACAGTGGAGAAAAGCAGGAGGCACCCTTTACAACCTCAAGACAAAATCCAGTATTTTTTTTTTTCTTGAAAAATATTTAGCTAAAAAGAGGAAGAGGCAAACTCTAAACAGCAGAAAGCATTTGGCGCTTGGGTATCTAAGTTCAGTCCTGCATCAAGACCAAAGAAATTCCATATAAAATAATATCTTCCATCTTTGATAGTTGGTTTCATCTTTTTCTGAGGGGGAAGGAAAGACTGTTAGGAGGAATTACATATGAATTGCTTAAGTGCAATTTTCAGTTGAGAATTACTTGCCTCTGTGCTTTACTTACGTTGCATCTTTTTTTTTAAAAAAAAAAAAAACATATTTGAATTAATGCAACCAGTGTGACTTAGTATTTTTACCTGGCAAGGGAAATAGTGTTTGACACCATCAATTACGTTACAAAGGAGCCATGTGTATGAGCAAATAGGGATGAAAGAATGTATTGGATGCAAAGTAAACAATAGAATTAAGGGAGCTACACAGATCTAAAAAAGATGGAAATCTAGCCAGTGTTTATACTATCAATTAAATGTTAGACTCTGTCCAACTTGTTTGATGGTTTTTCAGCTCAACTTCTCCTGAGCTGTTTTCTGAGAACATGATCAGCAAATATTTTTAGATGTTGGAAATTGAGTTTACAAATTCTGTTAAATAATAGAATTTCTCTTAGATGCTCTGTTCTTGTTTCTGTAGTAGAGAAAGTTGCATGCAAGAATTTCACTCTGGGTTTCTTTCTTTTCAGACCTGTGTGTGGAATCAGAGGGAAAACTCTCATAATTAATCTGCCAGGTAGCAAGAAAGGGTCACAGGTAAGAAGTGTTCTTACTGGTCTGCTACTGAGGACCCGTGATGAGTATCTCCCATTGCTCTGAATGGTAGAACACATTTTACAAAAGTTAATTGAAATGCATATTCATATAACTGAATGCACCATCACTCTCAGTCAAGGACGATACAGTTCTGGTTGGATTGAAGGTACTATGTGACCAGGACAGCATTACGTGTAGTGCAAGAGAGCGCTCACAGTAGCAGGCAGTGCTAATGAAAAGCGTAATGGTCTCTGTTCTCTAGTCAGCCCCTACCTGATCCCGGGGTTGTCTGCAGCTTCCAAGAAAGTGTTCTTTTTCACACAGAAATAAGAGGAAGGCCTGGTATATGGTAGAACTTGCTGGAGTATGAAGAATATTCCCAATTTTGATCAGCAAAAGGGGAAAAAGAAACATAATTTTTAAGAGTTTGAGGATTTTTTATGTCTTTTGGATATGGGTATCAGACTTTACACCCTTTAGACAGTTTGGTTTTTTCCTGGGTTTTGCTCAGTTTGAGCAGGGAAGTTAGGCTTTATGTTTTTATTCATGCTTACTTTCTGACTGTAGAGCTGAGAGAAACACAATTAAATATCAGGAGGAAATTTTTTTTGGTGTTAGTAAGAGTAGATCATTCCAGTGCTCTTTGTGTCTCTGTACTTGGCTGATAGATCCAGAAAAACGGCCTTCTCCACACAAATACTGCTAAGCTGAAGAGTGGGCTGTACAACCTGATACAAAATTGCTAAGGTAGATCCCCCATCAGTTAGGAGAACATATTTCTCCAGGGCTCAGACTATGTCAGTGGCCTTGTTAAAAAATGTCTTTACCTCTGGCCTCGAACAAATGCGTACCTGGTAGTTTATCAACGTCTTCTGAACCAGTAGCAGCCAGCCACAGAGGAGACAGTACTAATGTGTTTGGCAGCACAGCCCTGAAGTCACTGTTGCTTGAAAGACTTATGTCTGGAGATAAATAAAGAATGTTTATGTGGGCTGTCACCTGGAAGTTGAAGAGGAAATGTTTTGAATACTGTTATCTTAAGCGGCCATCACAGGTTTTCCGATACATTGTCTATCTACATGTTTCAGTTCAAGGACTCAGTAAGCCCTTCTATGTTTGTACCATTCCGTAGAGCTTTTTTAGGAAATCTAATGAGACTCTGTAATTGAAAAGAAATTAAAAAGCCTTCAAAACATGCAACAAGCATTGGAGGATAGTGGAGCAGGAGTATACCTACTTGAAAATCTTGCAGTTATGATTGGGAAGTCATGTGTATGTACGTGTATTTAACATAGCAGTGGGCCCCACATCTTAGAGAACTGGTGCACCAGTAAGAAAATTTGTTTCAGAAGTTTAAACTTCTTTTCTTGAATTATGAAAGAGATTAAATAGCCTACAATCTCTAATGGGTTTTGTTGTGTTCAGCAGCACTCCTAACATGCCAGGTACAGAAAAAATTGCCATTTTCTGCCCTGAGGCACTCAGACTATGAAGACAGGTAAATTGTAGAAAGATGATGAGGAAAAGAAATTAAAGAAATGTTAATAATTATTTTATGAACTAAGTAATAAAAAAGGTAATTCTGCTGGAAATGAAAAAAATCTCATATGATTTCATTATACAAGCAAGCATTTTATAAACTGATGATTTATCTGTTCTGTCACAATTTATTTTAATATGAAACATCTTTAAAGTATCAAATTTCAGCAAAGATTTTTTAAGCTGAATAGTAGAGAAAGTTGTTCCATAACAGGCTGGATCTCAAGAACCAAATAGGATGGGTTGCTACCAGGACTTTCTCTCATTTCTCTCTTATGACTTGCTAATTTCCTTTCCATTGTATTAATACAATCATAGAAGAAGCTTATATAAAGCTATGAAATTGCAGCTGTATGCATATTTCATTAATAAAATATTAAAATATTAATAAAAAATGGCAGCAGTGTAAATGCTCCATCCCAAAAATGGACACAATGCATGCCAAGCATGTTTTATCCAGAGAACGTTTGTGTGGCATGTACCACTGAATTGAGATCTGTAGAATGCTTCCATTTTGTGTTATTCTGGTCTGTTTTCTTTTCTTTTCACCTTGCAAAAGGTATTCAATGTTATGAAAGAGGGCAAAGTGTGAAATTACCAGATACTCGTTCAAATAATGGGGTCTATGGCAATTTTCGTAATTGTACTAACAATTGCCTAAAACAATGAGTTTTACAAATAGCATGAGCTTTTAGAGTACTTACTGGGAACGTCTTCATCAGCAGTCAAGCCAGCAAGGCTTTATTTCAGTGGTAGGAGTAGGGAACATGCTTCTCTAATGAGTTAATCATTAATGTACTTTTTCATGATTATTGGTCAGTTCACAGATTGTTGTCCTGGTTTGCCACGTACTTGAGGTCTGCTTTTTTACTGAAGTAATGATGGTTGTATGCTTCAGTATTTTAAACCATCTTCAAACTAATACTGTGGAGGCACAATAACTCTGAGGTTTGCAGTTACATTGAAAGTTACAATTCTTTATTATGTTTACAAATATATTTTAATATATATTCATTATATACAGCATCTTATGCTCATCCAGTTTACTCCAGTTTTTCAGAGTGCCAAATTGAATGTTTAAAGAATTTATAAATCTGAAGTAGTCTGACTTTTCATTACTCCTAAAGGAGTGACTGACAGGTGGGTTCTTTCTTAGAAGCTTTGAGTAAATACAGTGTTTGTGAGTCATGTTTTTGACTTACAAAGCGGCTTATTTAAACTCTTGTAATTTCTGATGAATGGTTTGCTCTTTGTTTTGTTACATGGTCATTTATATTTATTGAAAATTTTTGTTACAGTAGCTATTTGTGAAATCTTTATCATTATTTCTGAATATTCTAAAATGTTGGAATACATTTTTTAAAATCTTCCTTATGCTTGAAACAAAACCAAAAATGAAGTGCAACAAAAGGAATAATGTCAGCTTTCTCTGTCAACTTGTATGTTCCCTAACTGCACTGCCATGGTAATTCAT
Organism: Grus americana; assembly: GCF_028858705.1. Taxonomy (NCBI): domain Eukaryota; kingdom Metazoa; phylum Chordata; class Aves; order Gruiformes; family Gruidae; genus Grus; species Grus americana. The sequence goes on along the minus strand of NC_072856.1, from coordinate 34,433,462 downwards.
TCCTGTGACCCTGCCATCATTTTCCAATAATTTAATGTTTATATGCAGTCTGATGAAATGACATGAAGAAAACTCTTTACTGAGGTGCCTGGGAAGAGGATGAGAGACAATAGTCATAAATTGAAGCAGGTAGCTTCCAGCTGGATAAAAAGAAAAGGAAAAAAAAAGTCACTTTGAGGGTAATTAAACATTAAGAACAGATTGTCAGGAAGGGTTGTGGAGTCTCTGTTCTTGGATTTTTTCAAGACTTTACTGAACAAAGCCCTAAGCAACCTGTCTAAATTTCGTATTGACCCTGATCTGAGCAGGAGCCTGCACTGCGTGACATCCTGAGGTTCCTCTTTCATTTGATGAAATACTGGCATACTCTAGCAGCAGAGGTAGCTATATATGTGTGCGTCCATTATGGAACAAGAACAGTTGCATGGTGTCTGCATTTTTGCTTTCACCAGCCTTACGAAATAAACTTTCTAATTGTTTTTAAGATCACAGAGCAAGGAGGGGTTTGAAAAACAGATTATTTATGAACAATTTTTTCTGAGTTACATAAAATTATAATGACATCAGTGTAGCTTGTCGTTCTTCCAGTATATAGGATAAATCCATGAATAAAAAAGGATATACTTATATAGAAGTATAATTATGGAAACCCTTATGAATTGTTTTCTAATTGTGAAGGAACATAATAGGAATGGTTTGAAGTTAATATCCCTGCAGGGATAGAGTTAATGTTTTATTCTGCATTTTTGTAGCATTCTGCCAACTGCTGTGAACTGGTTTCTGTATTATGCATTCATAAAAATTTAACTCATTTTCTGAAGTTTTAATCCAATATTAGCTTAATTACAGTAGCCCTGTTGTATAACTGACGATCTTTGCATGAAAAAAGGCAAAAATACATTGTATAGTCCCCAGTTCCGGTTCTGCATTTGTTTTTTTACCCTCTATAAGCAATTGCATATGTTTTATTTATGATCGAGTGATCTAAATGATCTAAATCCCGAATATCTTTTAGAGTAAATCTGAAAAATCCCTATTTACTTCTGCAGGTAACTTTTCATAGTCATTTCTCTTCTTGTTGTGCATAGGAATGCTTTCAGTTTATACTGCCAGCCCTACCTCACGCCATTGATCTTTTGCGGGATGCCATTGTAAAAGTAAAGGAGGTACACGATGAGCTCGAAGATCTACCTTCACCACCACCTCCTCTTTCTCCTCCTCCAACCACCAGCCCTCACAAGCAGACAGAAGACAAAGGAGTACAGTGTGAGGAAGAGGAGGAAGAGAAGAAGGATAGTGGAGTTGCCTCAACAGAGGACAGTTCTTCTTCACATATAACGGCAGCAGCCATTGCAGCTAAGGTGAGCCTGGCTTGTTTCCCTAAGAGACCCTTTAGTTTCTATCATCTCAGGTACTTTCCACCAATATTCCCTTGCATGTTAAGACTATACATTGATGCCTGTGTGTCAAACAGATGTACTTTAGGTACATTTTGTAGAAATACAGCTTCATAAAAAGATATGAATCCTGTGTCAGTAGGTGATCTCAAATTTCAGTGGGAGATATATTGTGTATTGTCTTGACGATAACATGCATTTTTATGATACCATTCTGATGTGCCAGACTATTTTTAGTGGTTTGGTTTTTTTTTTAATTCAAAGTACTCACACTCCTGAACGTGCAAAATCCAGTAGGTAGCATATTAAGGAATCGCAACAAAATTTTCTAAGCCATAATGTCTATTTTGAAAAGAAAATGTTGGTTTCTAAAAACACTGATAAAAAGTCTGACAGATACATAGCAGGTTAAGTAATAAGCTATCCAGACTACTTTATTCCAGCGTGCATGTCCGCATAAGAGATGTGAAATCCTGCCGCAAAATTAAATGTCATCACATTGTCTTTATAGCCTTGCTTTAACCAGTAATCATTGATCAACATTACTCAAACCAAAATAATAAATTTGAGACTACAAAAGGAAAAAAAAAGGTAACACTTGCAAATTATATCAGTTCAAATTTTAAATGTTTTCCAAATAAATATCATATTATTTGAAGCAGTATGTAAATATTTACTTCAGTTTTATGTCTTCAGTTTTCAGATGGAAAGACAAGGTACTTCTATGTGTTTGGAAAGGGTTTTTTCCAAACTGCTTTGTTCTATATTTACTCCACAAATTGTGCTTTTAATTCTTATTATGGGAATTGAAAGTCTAAGTAACTCAGAATTATATTAAAGAATTTCTAAATGAAAGCAGCAACATTATAACTCCAGAAATGTGAATTCAGGTCTGAGACACCTTGACATTTCTAAGACAGCTGCAGCTGGAGATCATCTCCTCATGTACAGAAAATCCTGATTACATAGATCTTTACAGGGATGAATTAAGGTAATTCTCACTTGCAAGTTTCAGTTTTTATTAATGCAAATTTTAAATTGATTAATTTCTTTTGATATAGGCAAAGGTCAATAAGATGTGCAATTTTTAAAGGCAGAAAATACCTGAGATCTAAACTGGCTGTGTTCATATGAGCTTGGCATTTCCGCGTCACACTTGTTTTCGCCTCATTCCCTTGCAGTCATTTGCTTGTATAGTTTCATGTTTTCCTGTCACTGTACTCATAGCTGTTATGTGTTGTGCATTAGAAGCATCCATCCTACACCAGTTCAGCTGTTATCATGGCAAAAGGTGAACAGCCCATCCCTGGTCTCATCAGTTATTGCCATCACGCAGCAGGCAGTGCAGGAGAACCGGTAAGAGACACTTCCAAGAGGCTTTTGCACTAACAGTAGCTAAAAATACGCTGCCTGCCTCCTAGTCTGCTGTGTGAACAGACAGTGTTACTTATTTTCTTTTAACAACGACACATCAGTGCTATCTTTCAGAGAACAGGCTACAGAAAGTATTCTGTTAAGATACAGGGCTAAACAAGGTAAAGTTTGTGCGCGTTGTCAGTTTGAATCATTTGGCTGCTGAGATAATCGTTGCTATAAAGCCTGTGTTTCTGATTAGTCATTGGCTTTATTATCTAATATACTCAATAACTGAATATAATTAAAATGATGTCCTAAAATTATTGCTTTAGAGCTATGAAATTTTGGTAACTTTTTCCCCTTCGTTTGCCTTGCTTTGCTTTTTTCTCTCAATAGTTTGTCAACATAATACAGCATTTGCACTGGGTGTTCATTATTTGCTTTCAGCACTCGCAGTTTCTCCCTTATTTTGTATTCTGCTAAGAAGTAGAATTTCTCAGAAAGAGAAGAAAAGACTTGAGGAGTCAAGACACAGTGGACTTATTATAAATGACTGGATTTTAGTGAATAGTAGGCAACTATTTCAATGAATAGTAGAAAGGATGTAGTTTATTATAACCCAGGGGTTTTAACTCGGGCTCTAACAAAATACTGTATTTTCCATCTCCCAAAGATTTAGTCTAGGCTTGAATCAAGATAGAATAATGGCTACAGTATCATCAGGAATGAAACCTAATTTACTGTATTCATAACTGTAAGAGAAAGCTGAGGAAGGCAATTGGCCTAGAGAGAGTTGTGCTGTCTGACCCGTTTATTCCATGTCAGCCAGCAAACGGGGTGTAAGTTCTTGGGAAAATATGTCACCAGATTTGATGACTGGAGGCTGCACTTTCTTTTTCCCTCAGGCAACAGTAATTTAAACCATCAGTCAAATAGCATAACGCTTCTGTATTTAAAACATGATGACCATGTCTCTTGAAAAGTCATTTAGGAAGTGTGAAGGCTTTAAAGTTCACACACCTGATATAAAGCTATATATGTGTACATGCATACATACACACGCACACACACATTTATTTCAATAGTTTCATTTTTTTGAGTTGAGCTGACTAAACTAGAATTGGCACCATATTCTTCAGTATCAGTAAAACAGTGAATTCAGCCCCTCTGAAGCATGCTGTGAAGCTGTCATCCAGGCTCCTGCGCCCTTTTGCAAACTATTCTTGAGCGGTTGTTTTACGCATTCTGTAATCCAAATCAGATTTTCAGATTTAGAGGAGGAAGTGGCTAGTTTCTGAGAAGGTGGTTGTTGGTTTTAAAGCTGTCCTTTCTTTATGTTTTTAAGATATTTTTGCTCTTGTATAACAATCACGGTAATTAATAATCTACAGCTTGTTTTCTTAGTGCTTCACCAGCACTGTCAATCTTTGTTCCAGTCCTCCGCAAAAGAGAATAAGGAGCTCATATCTCTTCCTTTTTCTCCTTCTTGTCAACACTTAGTTCTCTAATCTGAAAGCACAAATATTTAAACCGATATAAAAGTACTTCTGGAAAATGTCGTATCAGATAACAATTGTAGAAGCCATGACTGGTGGATATCTTTCTATGTCACTTCATTAATTTCTCACTCATTTCTTTCTCCATCAGCATGTTACAACAGGTTTTCCACTCCATCTAGTGTAAACAGAAACTATTGTCACTGAATTTAGTTTTATTGTACCCCATTTAGAGTTTTGAGACCTCTACCCTCTATTAAATTTGTTTGAAACTGGCAAATGACATCAAAAAGTCTAGGGGGAGACATTGTAAATACGCAGAGTGTGACTTTGTGAAACTTAAAAAAAAAAATCTATCCAAAACACAATAATATTCCTGCCTTTCCTTATTGCAGATTTCCAGGCTCTGGAAAAGACAGACATTTCTCATGGGTTTATCAACCTCTTTCACAGGGTTAACAAGATGTTGTCTTGATTAGAGACTTAGATTGCCTAAATTTAATTTTAAAAGGAAAAAAACTTACTAAATGTAGGTGAGAAAAATGAGACATTCCCCATATCACATAACATATATGCATAGAAATACCAATCCTATTCTATTGTTCCTTTCACTTAATGAACAGTATATATCCATTATATTTTTTATATTTTCATGTTTATGCAGTGTATGTATTTGTACCTTCTCTGAAATCAGCAGGTGGTAGTGGTTTAAAGAGAATATTAATGCTGGTTTTAGCAATACAACACACTCCGCTGTCATGTTAGAGAAATAAACCTCTTGAGAGCAAAGTTTGTAACTGTGAACTGATTTAATTCTCTCAGTGAGATTTTGTGTCTGTGAAAGGTAGCAAGCTGAATCTTAAGAGTTCTAGATAGTTTTATATATGGATTGTTTTATGGCAATTGCATTTTCTGTAAAGGTAGTGATTAGGGAATAATTCTCATTGAAATTAAATGCCTATAATCATCTTTTCCCTTTATCTTCAGCCTCCTTTTCTGATTAATGTCCTGGCTGAAATTTTGCTTAAATTTTAATTTTCTCACAGACAAAAATTAGTTCTTCACATACAGTTCAATGGAGACTGGAATTATCGCAGTCACTGTGTTGCAGAGAGGGTTTTTTGTTCTGAAAAAGGTGATATCGGATAAAATCTTAGAAGCAATGATAGACTGATGGATATGGTGGATAGAAAAAAAAACCAAAACAATTACTTGCCTGAAGGGGATGAGACAATCTGTAATATCTGGTTACTCTGGAGTAACCAGGCTAAACCCAGGGAGAACTGGATTATAGTATCATTTGCAAAAGCAATATTGTATTCGTATTGTATTATGTGATCTTGGAGTAAATGAAAGAGGTAATGGACCCGTATACAATCATATCAAGATGTGTGCAGCTTTTTATCACAGGAGAGTAAAGAAAAGGTGCCTTATTTGAAGACTTAAAACTGTTCTTTCTTTTACTGTGTCTTTATTTGATGCCTTTATCAAAATGTAGGTTCTTTGCTGCATTGTCCTTAGTCATGGAGATTAAAAGGAAGCATTAAAAGTTGTAGGTAGTATTGGAGCTACGCTAATATAAAACTTGGGGATGTCAGCCTTTTTTTGTGTTTAACATATTTAAGATGGGATTTCAGGAGAAAAAGAGAACAGAAGGGAAATGGTGCTTCTGACTACAAACTGTTTGCATGATCATTATTCCTGTTTACCTCTCTGTATAGTACATCTCTAAGATGCCATTTGCAAATCAGAATATTCCAAGTAGAGGCCAGTTAGGCAGTGTTTCTGGAGAGGAAGATATCCCTGGCATAATTGTCGGTAGTGAAGAGAAACTCTACTGACTTCATAATTTGGAGTGGAAATTGCAGCACAAGTTACTTAGCCTTGAAAGATCCTCTGAAGAAAGTTGTTTGGTTTTTTGGGGTTTTTTTATGCTGATAGAAATTGACTGGCAAAAAATACCGTCAGTCTAGAAACATAGCAGTAGACCAGAAAGCAGGCAGTTGGTGGCACACTGAGAACAATATCTATTTCCACACAACTTATAAGCAGGTTATAAATATGAGAAACTCTAACGTGTGGAGGAGGATTTATGGTGAAATAAGATCCCCTAGATATAACCCAGTATCTTTAAGTCAAGGTTGCTAACTTAGGCATAGTCATTATTTATAGATGGGAACCAAGGAAGTTGAGGGGAAACGTATGACATAAAAAAAGCAGTATTTTATGATTTGAGTCTTAAGATTGGTTATTTTAACTGCACAGAGACAAGCAAGAAAGCTGTCTTAATATCCTGACACTGATCCTAAGGATACAACAGATTTTAAAAGCTAGGATTCAAGCTTGTTCCTGGAAGGAGGTATTTTCCAGTGGGTTCCCTTCATCCCCCAGCCTGTATTGATATGGGGAGTTGCCCCTAACCCAGGTGCAGGACCTTGCACTTGACCTTGTTGGGCCTCATGAGGTACATGTGAGCCCACTTCCTGAGCTTGTCCAGGTCCCTCTGGATGGCATCCCGTCCCTCAGGTGTGTCAACCCCACCACTCAGCTTGGTGTCATCTGAGGGTGCACTCAATCCCACTATGTCATTGATGAAGATACTAATCACTACTGGTCCCAGTACAGACACTTGAGGGATGACACTTGTCACCGATCTCCATCTGGACATTGAGCTGTTGACCACTACCCTCTGGATGCAATCATCCAACCAATTCCTCATCCACTGAACAGTCCACCCATCAAATCCATGTCTCTCCAATTCAGAGAGAAGGATGTTGTGGGGGACAGTGTCAAAGGCCTTACAGAGGTCCAGATAGATGATATCTGTAGCTCTTCCCTTGTCCACTGATATAGTCACTCCATCTTAGAAGCCCACAAGATTGGTCAGGCAAGATTTGCCCTTGGTGAAGCCATGCTGGCTGTCTCAAATCACCCCCCTGTCCTCAATGTGCCTTAGCATAGCTTCTGGGAGGATCTGTTCCATGGTCTTCCCAGGCACAGAGGTGAGGCTTACAGGTTGGTAGTTCCCAGGATCCCCCTTTTTACTCTTTTTAAAAATGGGTGCAATGTTTCCCTTTTTGTAGTCACCAGAGACTTCACCTGACTGACATGGTTTTTCAAGTATCATGGAGAGTGGCTTGGCAACTTGATCAGCCAATTCCTTCAGGACTCTGGGATACATTTTGTCAGATTCCATAGACTTATGTATGTTTAGGTTCCTCAGGTGGTCATGACCCTGATCTTCTCTTACAGTGGGAAGGACTTTGCTCCCCCAGTCCCTGTCTTGTGGTCCATCCACTCAAGAGGTGTGGGAAGAGAGGTTGCCAGTGAAGACCGAGGCAAAACAGTTGTTGAGTGCCTCAGTCTTCCCCTCATTTGTTGTTACCAGTTTTCCAGTCACGTTCACTGGGGATTTGCTTTCCTAGCTGGCCTTCTAATACGTTACGTGGGGGTAAAAAGAAAAAAAAAATGATTGAATTTTTATTTTTTGTCTTCAGAATGCATTTTAAACCAAGTGTTGGCTTTGAATGGTGGTTTCTAGTGCTTTTGTCTGCACTCCCCCCAGAGAGGCCTGTAGTTTTTGCAGCACAGACCTTAGATCAAGAATTTTTGTAGCTGAAATACAGTCTTCAGTACACGGAATGAAGAGTATTTACTCACTGCATGACATTTCTTATGAGAAATTTTCTCACTGCATGACATTTCTTCAGAAGGATTCAGTCATTGCTGATAAATGGGTTTCTGTTCAGAATATTGTCCCCTAGTTAGAGAATGGGAAGTCTGCTTCCCTTCATGCCACAGTAGAAATCACTGTTGGTCACTGTTGGGTTTGAAACAGAGGCTTAAAAGGAAAAACGTTACTTTCCTATTATTTCCTGGTGTAGTGTGTCTGATTCATATGTTTTTCAGGATAAATAGTATGTTCTATGCTACTTCAGTTAGAATATGATATTATATATTTGCTAGATATTTGTTACTGAAACTATGAGAACATGCCAATAACCACTGCCAGCACTGCATATGAGGATGTATGCAAACTGATGAATGAGGTATTCCTAGGTTTTTGATGTAATGTTTTGAGTAAGTTTCAAATAAATTATATTTTTTTACTATTAATTCTACCTCTCTTCTTTTTAAGATTCCAGATTCCATCATCTCTCGTGGTGTTCAGGTGCTCCCACGTGATACAGCCTCCCTCAGTACTACTCCTTCAGAATCTCCTCGTGCCCAGGCCACCTCTCGTCTTTCCACTGCATCCTGCCCAACACCAAAAGTAAGTACACTTATGCCTTGCCAGCTTCGTGCTCAGACATATAATCTATCAGATTAATGTATTGCCTCTGCTGATCAAGGTTGGTTTGCATGCAAGGGTTGTATCATTCTAAGTAATAGATAAAAATGCAAGACAGTATAGTTCATTCCATGTGTACTGTTTCACAGTTTAATATGTGGGTCCACCAATACGTTATGGTTACTGAAGTTTCACGTTATCTCTTGCAATATCGATCATGAATATGAAATTGTTAACACCTCGAATGTCTTGAATATCCCCAGGAACATAGATAATCCTGCCACTGAGTAACAACATTAAGCAAGTAGTATTTTCTCAACAAAATGTATGTGCAAATTTCTAGCCTGGGCTGGGGCAGTTCTGTGCCCCGCTTTATTTTTGGTCGGTTTAAGACACTTTCAAACCAACTGGTTTTGCTCAAACTTAGATATTTGCTGCCTGACATTTGGAAACAGAAAACAACCTAAATTGAATAGAAAGAAAGTTTTAATGCCAACCTTGTGGGATTATTTTTCAGCTCTTACTGATTACGCTATACTATTTAATCATTGAGGTGAACTCTGTTATGGTCTCTTTTTATCAAACTTTAAATAGCATACATCAAAAAACCTAAGTGAATTGACCAGTGGCAAGGCCCATAATGTTTACCTTCAGCAGGATTCCTTACAGCAGAAGAAAACTCTGTCTGAATTCGCTTTGTGCATTCACATTGCAAAGATCTTTCTGTGGCACCAGATGCTGACATACTAATAGGCCCATAGCAGATGGCAAACAATAACATTCTTCCTCATCTAATTCACGATCCTTGAAGATTATTCGGCTTGCTAAAGTGATTGGCAGCATCTGCTAGTTCTTCTTTCCTGCTGTCTCATTCTTTTCTGTCAGCAAACAAGATTTATTGGCAACCACCCACAGAAATGTTTTGGTTTAGCCTATGGGATTGTTTTATGCAGTACTCACCTTCACTGTAATAGAATCAGAATTATTCTGATGGACAGCATACTTGAACTTCGTTATATAGTCTACTTTTCTTAGGACGACGTTCAGTGACTTCTATCTGCAAGCAGCTCCTTCATTTTTTTGCTGAAAAATTGTCACTTGTCTGATGGCTTAAAAATAAAAACTCAGAGCTTATTACATTAGAACACGTGGAGCAGAAGAGCAATACGCAACAGGGAAATTGCACTGTTTTATGCCTGTTGACAAAACAAAAGTGTCCACAGAAAACCAAAGGAGACCAGGCATAAAAACAGAGACAACACTGCTAAGAAATAGCTCTAGATGAAGCCTGTATATTTTCAGGAAGGTTATCACAATGGGAAGGAGTAAAGCTTATCTGTTGTGAAGCAGAATGTACTCCTCTAGACTATCTTCAAAGATTCAGAGATCACAGCAGGAACCTACAAGAACTTTGAAACAGATTAAAAATCTGGAACTCTTCTTTGGGAAATTAATTGAGATGAGCTCTTATCATAATTGGATCATGCTTTGGTATTTCATGTTAAGCCCTGTTTTTCCTGTATTACTGTAAAATCGGATTTTGTTCAAAATGTGTGAGACCACACCACTTTTATAACAGGAATTGCCATGCAACATCTAGCTAGTCTAGCTTTTCTGTGATGTCTTTCAAAAGTGGGTGGTACAAGCTGATATAGGGAAAGATCTAGGAAAGCCCAGCTGGAGAATAAACTTGAAGGGTGATCTCATCTGTTCCTATTACATAGAGGTTGGAATTTGCACAAAAGTATAAGCTGCTTTGCCACTTAGAGAACTCTTTGTTCATTTTACTTATTACTTTAAAAAAAACCAAACTACTCATTATCTTTTTGTTCAGTCCTTTTCAGTACCCACAAGTTCTCAAACATCATCTGAATTTGTCAAGAAATATGGTTCATTCATATTCTTCAAGATTGTCAGTATGTCTAAATGTCTTCACTTTCTGTGTTTTTCCTTCTGGATCCTGGCTTTCTAATAATGCAATATGAATTCAATTTACAGTGGACCTCTTGATCCACACAGTGGTGAGAATAGAGATAAATTGTACTTCAGCATCCAGTTGATATTCCAGGGTGGTTTTTTTCCTTCTTTAATCTGCAAGTGTGTATCTTTTTCAATATTCTCATTTTCTGGTTTAGGAACTCATTTCAGGGCTCCAAAACACGTATATATGAGATGAAACAAAGGAGAGGAAGTTTCAGCAAAAAAACAATTTAGTTTTCTTTGACTATACTGTTTATTTTGGTTGGAGTGGTGGTCTAGCCGTAGAGCTATATTTCTTTGTCAACTACATATTCCAGTTTATTTTGTTGTACCATTTTCTTGTTGTATTTTTTGTCCTAAATGTTCATAAACCCTTACATCTCTCTTACTGAATTTGCTGAATAGCAGAAACTTGTGTGTGTGTCTCAGAAAAAAAATCAAGCTTCTGCAATGACGGGAGCACCTCTATTGAATGAATGTAAGTAGCAGGTTACTAATGCATGGGGTATTGGAGAGAAGGTATGGGAGAGTGCGTTACTAATACTCCTGATTGATCTGTTAGAAGTCTTTACCTTTTTATATTTATATTTTGAAAACCTAATGTTGTATATATATACACACAGGTCACGTAGACAAAATACAGCAATCAATTTTAAATTTGCTTTACTGTTCACACTTTATCTTCCAAGTTTTCTGAAAATCTCTGTTTCTAACAAAGTAGTAAATTATGAATATTGAGTTTGAACCTGTATATTTCAATCAGTCCTCAAAAGTTTAATTTCCTGAGAAAAGAAGTAATTATGTTTTTCGCTGTAGCCTCTTGGGAGGTCAGAATTTCTCAAGACAAATTTCCACTGGGACTACTTTGTCTGTCATTAGGTACATCCCCAAAACTAAGTAAACTTGGTTCTGTTAGCTTTTAATAAATCTCTGTAGAACACCTGCCTTGTTCTCTAAATTGCATTTGAGTTTCAAGCAAAATCCACTGTGGCTCAAAGAGCATTTAAACCATATTTATAGTAGATGGATTTAGATGTAGAGGCAATCTAAGCTTTACTCCGGGGGAAAACTGCACTAGCAGTCCTCCCTTTTAGTCATTCAACCATAAAGTTGATAGTGATTGTGTCAGATATTTTTATCTTCTACGATATAGTTTTGGCCTTTTTAAAGTTTTGCTGCTTTCTCAACAAGGTTAGATGAATTTGCTGAATACTCACATGACAAAAGTTTAGGAAGACACAGTGTGGCTTGCAAGTTTTTCTTGTCATTTCCAGTAACTGCTCTCTAAGATCTTGCTATATTTTTGTGTATGTTTGTGGTTGGCATTTTCATGAAGTTAAATGTAATGTTCTTTTCAGATACAAAAGCAATACGCTACCTAGTGTAAAATACCTTTTACAAATATGGAGAATTTTTTTTATGTTTGCATTAATGTTGACTCTTGGGGCTTTTTTTAAACTTATAGTATAAAATTTTAGATCTATAACTTCAGATAACTTAAAAGAATATATCCAGAGCAAATGACTGAGTCATTCCTTTAAACTTCTAATTTTGTTCTACTCTTAGGGAGATGATATTAGTATAAAAGAAAATTACAGCTTTCAAGTTGAAGTCTTCGCTTCTCCCATACTTAAATGACGTAATCAATATTTAATTTTTGGCAATGTTGTGTGGCAAAGTCAAATGAAGCAGATACAGAAGACCAAGGACAGGTTTTAAATTATTGCCAGGAATACATTTCAGTGACAAGAGGCGTTCAAAGTATTTCACTTTGCAAGATCATCAGCCTCACTGATGTTCAGATCTTCCACTTCAATATGCAAAGTTTCTTTCGGTGTTATCTTTGATCATGAAGGATCCTAAGGAACTTGTTATAGTACTTTTAAGATGAAAAGCGGATTTTTCTTTTTCCATCTTGCTACTTCATTCCTGGCACTCCTTACATTCTGCTTAAGAAAAAGTATCTCTGTACTTTACTTGCTGGTTATCTGTCCATTCCCTAGCTATCCATTTTTTAGTTACACTGAATCAGACAAAACCCTCAGTGGTGTTAAGTTACACCCTTACATATTTGGCAGTTAGCTTTTAATTCCTGCGTAAGAAAACTATACAGACGCTATTTTACAGCTAAAATGAGCAAGCAAGGCTACTTTTCAGAAGTTTTTTAAATTTTAGCAAAACTGTCATCTCCTCTATCCACCCCTCCATCCACACCTTCTTTGTAGCATAGTACATTTAATTCTGCGAGGTGATCACTTTCTTTAACTTTCTGTAGCTGCCTCCTATTAAGAACTGTTATCTTTATCATTTGTAAGTTGATATTCACCTAAAGACCTAATATTCCTAAAGTAAAAAGTATGATACTTTTAATTTATGTAAATGTTTCAGCTGCAGAGAATTTCTGAAATGAAAAGGCCTAGAAAAATACATTAAACAACTTCTAAAAAAATAAAAGGCTGATGAGAATTATTTCTGTGGCAAAAAGTTTTTTATTATCTCAATCATCGCCCATGCTTGCTACCAGTGAAAAATGATGCTTTGAACACCTTCTGTCATGAACCATAGCTTTATATGCAGATTGGTGCAAGTTTTCTACACAGTCAAACGAGTTACAAATTAATACTAAACCTAATTATGATTTATATTTTCAATCTAGTGTTGTGACTTTTAATATACAACTACTATGTGAGGTAATAACATTAGCAGATGGGAGCAGGTAGAGTTGAGAAGATGCTTTTGTATCAATTATTACAAATTTTTCAGTAGAATTATTTGGTATTTTTCAGTAGAAGAAAGATCAGGGTGCTTACCAGAAGTTCTTAGTTAATAATAAGATTCTGTTCAGGATGTGATTTGGCAAGCTGTAGTTTTGTGTACATTGAGTGCATTAAATTTTATATTTGTTATCTTGATTCCTACTGTTTCTTCTTAAGGTGGTCATCGAGGTGAAAATGATATGGCAAGTATGTGAATATATATTAAAATTAAAATTTGTACCCCTACATTAAATTCCCAAGTGAAGTTTTTTTTTCTTTTTTTATTTATTAAGCTTGCTATATGCTATAGTTTTTTCTACCTAGGAACTTGTTTAAGTAAGTAACAAGTGCTTTGGCACAGCTGTTTAGCTGTGATATGGTTAAGGAGCATGGGAAAGTGGAAGGGATGTTTTAAATTGTTAGGATGATCTAGGTAGGTGAAATCACAATCCGAGCACTGCAAGGGTTTCTTGCCTTTTTTTGTTTTGTTTTGTTTTGTAAAACAGGTAGCTGTATATAGACACATGGGCTTAATTAGATATTTGATCCTGCTAAAAATTCCAATGTTTTCTTGATTATTTCTGGGGTTTATTTCCTCTTAATATTTTTTTTTAGTGCACATTCCAGGATTACAAAAAATTATATTTAGTGAAAAGAGATGCTAAGAGAATGTATATTGGAGTAGAAAGTAGCCAGGGTTGCCTTAAGATGAGGAATCCTGCTTACTGATGCACATCAAGCTACTGTTTCCTGCCAGATTCTCCTCAGTACAGTGCAGCAGTGGCTTCCAAATCAATTACTAATTAAGATACTAGAATATTTTCCATACAGTCATTGCCTTTTTTCCTCCCTGTATAAAGTGTATTGTCCTGGCAAAACATGTGGATGATTGAGTCCTAACAAGTCTTATTTGTAGTTTACATTTTGGTTAGAAACCCTGATTGTTGTTAGTTAAAAACACTAAATGCCACAGCTTCAAAAGGGAGACATTGTAACTAAGAAAGAAGCAGCTTGGTATGCTTGGGATATTAAAAAAAACAACCAAACAAACAAATACATTATAAATAATATAAGCAAAGTCTACTAAAATGCTTTCTAAAATGAAAGATTCATTTTGTAGGAAGGTTGAAAAATATAGGGGTAGGGTTTGGGGCTATTTTGTTAGTACCAAAATAGACCCATCAACAAGTCTGAGCCTCTCTAGAGAAGCAAAATAAAGACTTGTGTCGTCAAGTTTAAGCTGAACATTGAATTTCAGGAGAGGTACATATTTGACTTAGTTTTATTTATTGATTATCTGTTTTTCAAGTAGTACCCTATTCATTGGTAACAGGAGTCTGTATGAAATAGTAGAGTGATGCCAAAATCCAGTTCCCTTCCTTGTCTCATGCCTAAGATCTGTTTACAGCAGGGCTAAAGAAGAATGTTAGAGTAGTTGGGAATTGACTGCCTATACCAATCCAGAGCATCCAGAACAATTCTTGTTTTCACAGAAGCAGCTGCTTCTCAGACCTGTTATATACGGAATCATATGAAGAAACTCTAATGTGCAAAATTTCCCTACGTTTCTCTTTCTTAGTAAGCAGTTGGTATTTTATTAAGCTCTGGAATTCTGTTCTTTTCCTGAGTCCAGTGAAGCTTTCAAACATGTGAGAAATAAGCTTCTCAGTCTTTCCCTGAAAATAATTATTTTTTCACATTCTAACTATTCTGCATGTGTATCCCTCCAGAAGAGAAAAATCTTTCAGTACAGACATCCTGGCTCACACATTCATTGCGTGAGTTCTGATCTATGTATACTTATGCTGCATCAGCTCGTCAGTTCCTCCTTGAAATGTTTTTTTCAATTAGCTTTGGGAGCAAGAGGTTTTATTTATTGCTATGCTTTCTTCAAATGCCAACTGTTCTTTTCAAATTCTGATAACTTCAGTTTGGCGTTACTTTTAGAAAAGGAAAAGATGTGCATTCTTCTCACATTGATTTCCTTCCCCTTTCAATTCCTATCCAGAATAAATCTCTGATGTATTGCAAGATGAGAGGCTTGGGGTTTGGTTTGGTTTTTGGTTTGGTTGGTTTTTTCCCCAAACAGCAATGTAGTTACATCTGGTTTTCATCCAGTTTCTTCATTTAGAAATTACTGTGAATGCTCCTCTACATAAATATTTGCTAGCTCCATTTTCAATATATCTAGTTCTGGTCTTGTCACCAATGCTTGTTGACACCGTTGGTGCCTGGTGATCATTTTGATGTCTTGCTGGAGTTGGCCTCTTGGAGCAATATTGACTTCCCATCTCCATTCATTCTCTTTTCCTTGGGGATATTAGTTCTTATTGTCTCTCTTACTGTCTCTCACAGTATACTTCTGGACAAAATGTCCAGCATACAGTTTGATAAAAACATAGTGCGATGGGTGAGCAGCTGGCTGACGGGTCGGGCCCAAAGAGTTATGGTAAACGGGGTTACATCAGGCTGGCAGCCAGTCCCTAGTGGGGTTCCCCAGGTCTCCATTTTAGGGCTAGTTCTTTTTAATGTTTTCATAAATTACTTGGATGTAGGACTAGAAGGTGTTGTGAGCAAGTTTGTGGATGACAGCAAATTGGGAGGAGCTGTTGATTCCGTCAAGGGTGGAGAGACCTTGCAGAGAGATCTGGACAGATTGGAGAACTGGGCAATCACCAACTGCATGAGGTTTAACAAGGGCAAGTGCCAGATTCTGCACCTGGGAAGGGGCAACCCTGACTATGCATACAGACTGGGCAATGAGATGCTGGAGACCAGCCATGCTGAAAGGGACTTGGGGGTCTTGGTCAACAGCAAGTTGAACATGAGTCAACAGTGTGCCCAGGCTGCCAGGAAGGCCAACCGTATCCTGGGGTGCATCAAGCACGGCATTGCTAGCCGGTCTAGGGAAGTGATTGTCCCACTCTACACTGCGCTGGTGCGGCCTCACCTTGAGTACTGCATGCAGTTTTGGGCGCCACAGTACGAAAAGGACATAAAACTATTGGAGAGTGTCCAAAGGAGGGCAACAAAGATGGTGAAGGGTCTAGAGGGGAAGACGTATGAGGAGAGGCTGAAGTCCTTTGGTTTGTTCCGCCTAGAGAAGAGGAGACTGAGGGGAGACCTCATCGCGGCCTACAGCTTCCTCACGAGGGGGAGCAAAGGGGCAGGCGCTGATGTCCTCCCTCTCGTGACCAGTGATAGAACCCAAGGGAATGGAATGAAGCTGCGACAGGGGAGGTTTAGGCTGGATATCAGGAAAACGTTCTTCACCGAGGGGGTGGTCAGGCACTGGAACAGGCTCCCCAGGGAAGTGGTCACAGCACTGAGCTTGACTGAGTTCAAGAAGCATCCAGATAACGCTCTCAGTCATATGCTCTGATTCGGCTGGTCCTGTGTGGAGCCAGGAGTTGGACTCGATGATCCTTATGGGTCCCTTCCAGCTCAGGATATTCTATGATTCTATGATTATTACCTGTGCTAACTGAATTATTTTTGTTTCTTCATGAGGTATGGTTTCAAGAGTGAAACTATAAAGTAAAACTATGCATCTATGTGCTGAATTTTCATATTAGCCATATGTTCTTTCTGTAGGAATTTGGTAGCTCAGTCCCTGCTAATCTGTAATTTCAGCCATTCATACATTAACCTGATCTTAATCAACAGCTCAGGTATGGGCAGGCTTGCTTCTGTCCTTCACAATTGACAAAATAAATAATCCACATCACTTACTGCTGTGTTCTTTTTTTTTATAAAAGGATCAGAAATTTCAAAAATGTAAGGATAGACAACAATCCTCATTCTTCCAGTTGTTTCTTTCTGATTATAGTAAATAATTTAGCGATGGTGTAGCAAAGTTCAATGCCAGATATTATAGGAGAGGCAGGTGATTTTAAAACAAAACTGATTTCAGTCACACTTTCGTATCTACTTACTCAAGAGCACAAAGATACATGCATTCAGTAGTCTGCCCAGCATTCAGGCATCCATATATGTGTACCCACCTGGTCTAGTCAGGATTGCTTGAAATGATGAATAGGATGTGGGGCACCAGCTATCAAGCCCTCCACAACTTCTCTAGGTTCCTTCTTATGCTGGTAACCCATTAAGTCGGTGTTGGATGTGCCTTTTATACTCTTTAGGAGCTGACAGTTAAGGGGATAATTGTCTCTCCATCCAGTTCCACCTCTTGAATATGTAAGATTTGCTCAGTGTCCTGTGTTCTCCTTATCTAAACCTGCTTTTATCATTCCAATATCATCTCTCAGTGGCTCAACTCTTTGTTTTGGTCTGTAAATCATTTTAGGTTGTCTTGTTTTACTGATTAGGCATACCCAGAAGCTGCATGAAGTGCTGTGAACTAAGTGAACTACTAATCTGTATGCCATCAACACGTTTTTCTTATGGTCCTTTTCCTATGCTTTCTGGTGCTTCCACATCCATACATTTCCATTTTTTCTCTACCACTCTTAATATATCTGTTAGTTATTCAAGGAGTATTCTTATGCAGAAGTCCATATTAGCTTGCTATTGAAGCAAGCCACTTGCACATCACATCCTGAAATCGTTTCATGCTTCTACAGATTTGCAATATAATAATAATACTGCATTTCATGTGCACATGCAACCCAAAGTCCTGTAAAAAGTGGTGGTAGTCTAGCAGCATCAAGCAGTTATGTGTTCACAGGAGTGAAAACTGAAGTTTAGACCAGGAAAGCTCTTTCAATGCATGCATGTTCCTGTGGTTAACGTATCATCTGCAGTAAAAGTTCTTTGGTTCCATCACAGAAGTACGTAGCTTCTACCTGATGCAAGATGTGAGAGAGAAGCAAGAATCTAAAGCACAGACATTGCTTTTCTCATGAATGATGTAAATATGGAATTGTCTTCAAGTTGTAGGTTCTTTAGTGAGTGTAGTAGCAGTCCCTGAAGTCCAGTTTCACCTTTGAAAATATTTTTAGGAAATAAGGGAGTTAAAAGTAAATGGCACTCCTGGTTCTATGAATCTTATCTCTTATTTCAGGCAATACCTAATGGTATTTAAAGTTGTAATATGTCATATCATCTAAGATTGGCAAACTAAACTTAGTTTTCCCCTCTGTACGGCTGTCTCCAGCCTTGTTTTAGAACCTCACTATCTCATCAATCAGTCTGCATTCAGTTGCCTTTGTGCCACTGTTGGCCTTTTAACTTAAATGGGCCAATCTTTTCTTGGCCATGTATTCATTCCTCAGATAGACTTATAAAGGGGATGCATAGAATGAAACAGATGCATAGATGTATTTCATTTTTATGAATTAACTAAGTCAAACTCCGTCATTTTCATCCTTTTAAAAAAGAGTCCTTCAAAAGTCTTTTCCTGCATTTGTTGTAGATTTCACCTTCATTGGAGTGATCAAAACTGTGTATCTACTTATATGAGATTTTACTGGTGTTTTGTACAGTGGATTTATAACCTTTTTTTTCCAACTGTTAAGTCCTTGCCCATGTAGCAAAGATGCTTGTTAGTTCAGAACTTCGTGTTAAATTTCACTCCATTTCTTTTACAGCAATCTTCAATGTTATCAAATACATGCTGATGAGATTACTTCAATATTCTGTAATGATGCTGCCTCCCATATTTATCTGAGAGCACTCCTAACTTTTGTGTCAAAATCATTATTGAAAATACTAGATAAGGTCAGTTTCTACATCACTCATTTGCAAACTATATTCATATCTTCTCTTCTGCCTGTTCCTCTTTCAGCAAAATATGTTACTTTCCAACTAGCAATTCCCTTGCCCTCCCAACAATTCTATTTTTACTTCTATATGTTCCTGTCCTACATTTCATCTGTTTATAAGAGCAGTTGCCTCATCAAAAGTAATACAGCTTTATACTAATTCCTAATGATTACTATGCCTTTGTTCCCACATTGTGTATTATCATCCCTAATCAAAATTCAGGCAAGGTATTGTTTTTCATTACCTAGTTTACCATTGATGTATTTCCAACTTCAAATGGTAGAATTTCTACTTTCTCTTTTTCTGTTTGTATGTTTAAGGAATCTTTTACTCCTTGTTTTAACTTCCTTTAAGTCCATTTTGTACTTAATAGTTTCTAGCTTAGACAAAATAGTATCTTTCCTTTTCACGTCTGCCAGGTGCTCTGTCTAGACCTAGTAGCCTTCTTGGCATGGTGTTTTGTTCTTCTCCACTCAGGAAAACAGAGTCAAAGTATTTCAAGAATTTATTTTGGCTGTCTGTCAAAGTATCTTCAGTTAGAATGGTACTTTTGCAAAAGGCTGATGAAAGGTGGTCATTTGTCTCCCTTGTTGATACAGAAAAGTGTATTTTTCAAGATCAGTCTTATTTGAATTGAGTACCTGTTCACTTTGGATTTATTGCATCCACATTAAAAATACTTCTCCTTTGAGAGCAAATCTATCTTCATGTAGTCAAGCAATTAGGCAACTTCATTATAGTATAAAACTGCAAAGTCATTCTTGGTCTGATGAGATAACAAGAACAACTATCCAAGAAGTTAGTTGTTTATGTAAAAAACAGATTCAACCTGAATGCAAGGCTCATATAGACCACTTACTCTAGAATATATATGTGACGTCTCCTGGTTTTGCATGGAGCTTACGAGATACCTTCAACAAGACATAGACCTTATCTCAATTTTAGGAAATTTTCGTAATAACTCTTTTATATCAAGGTCCTCTTTCTGGGTGGTTTTTTTTGCCCAAGCAAATAGGCTCTCTCTTTTACAAAAAGCTACTTCTCAGAATCCTGTTACCCTTGCATTTATAGGTCAGCACAGCAATGCATCAAACATGAATATTAGTCATTCACCTATTTGTCTTTCTAAGACAGAAAAGACAAGACATTGTCTTTTAGGACTTAGCCTGAGCAATTGCTATCAGAATTTGAGAGTTTCATTCATTAAGTAGACTCTTACTCCATATTGATTACCCAAGTTTTTGAACTGAAGCTATTTTTAGCAAGTATTTCCTCAGAAGGTTTTGAGAAAAAGGTACAAGGTGCTTTCTCTTTAGCATTCTTCTGCCAAGTTCCCATGAATTATTTCCTGGCTGGAAAAGGAGAACATTCATTCTCCTTAGTACGTGGCCTAATGCTCTCACTTATACCTGTTGGTGTGTGTAATCCTCATTCTGTGCCTCTCTATTCCTCAGGACGATTGTGTCCGAGGAACCTCTACATATGTGTGTATGCATAAGCTTTTATCACAGCTGAGCCTAGGTACTGTGCAACCATACCAGAGGAATATGTGTGCACTACGTCAATGCTGCTTTACTTGTTCTTTTGGTGTGGTTCCATTCCCTAAGTGCAATAAATGACAGTTTAGAGTACCTCAAATGAACAGTAGTCATTAAGCAATGAGATGAGGTAAGCTCTATAGCAAATTTATCCACAAAGGTTGGAAAACATTATTGTAATGCCTAACATGCCTAGGCCATTCCATTACATAGTCTGTTAAATTGTAACAATCACTAAGCATCAACAAAGACTACTAGGAAATGAGAAAACAAAGATGATGAAAAATGGTTTTCAGAATCAGAACAACAGTTGTCACAATCTTTTGTCCAGCCTTCTCATAAACAGCGATTCCAAATTTGTTAATACATTTCATTCTGTTAAATTCACCTACTTACCCCTCTAATTACCTCCTTTCTCACCGTGTGTGTTAGAAGCCCTCTATTTTGTAACTCCTGTAAGGCTTAGGTCAATGCTTATCCAACTCTGTGTTCTGGATCTGTGAGAATTTAGTACATGCCAAGTGCATTGCCTGTGTTTGAGAAAATTCTTATTTATTTGTGCCTTTTTTTGTTTAATAAAATATTGATCATAGGTTGGTCTCCCTGTTTTAATTTTCTGCGTGCAACAGGAAAAGGGAGACGGTGCTGTAGTGCTCCAGGGAATTGTCCTATTTTCAACATCAGCAATCAGTTCAATTAGTTTTGTTTGTTCCTTGAAGATATTGTGTAAGAAAATAGTATTTAATTTTTTCTACATTTCTGCCTTTGTAAAATTAATAAACTGTAGCAGCATAAATTATGACAAAATTCTGATGACACATTAAAATGTGAGTTCAAAATTGTTTGACCGTGGAGATATTATGCCATTCACAGATGCCTCAAGATTAGGTGTTAGAATATGTTCAGATGATTAATAGTAATGACAGTGATTTAAATGAATCCCCTTATTTATTACACTCAGAATTTATCTTTAATGTCTGAAATTAATTGCCTCTATTTTGCTCATCAATTTAGTTTCATTTTAAAGGCAAAATACATATTATCTCTTTAAAAGGGGCCTTTATGAATAAGGTAGAATTTTTTAGAATTTTTATGGGCAGTATATTTGCTTGTTTGAAAGGAAAGGAAGTGGTTATTTATCTATTTCTGATCACTTTCACAGTAGCATTGCATATTCTTGGGCAAGAATTTCTATAGGCATTTATTGATATTTACATTTACTGAAACCTGCAGATATTTCAGTAAAGAGCTTTTTATTTAAACCAGCAACAGTGGTGACTGTAGGAATGTATTTACGGGAAAAGTCTATGACAAATTAGGGATCTTTAAGGTGAGAAATTCAGAGTGCTTACATTTGGAACATATTTCTCTCCAATGACTGTGTTGGAAATGGGCCTCCCACTTGAGTGCCTGACAGTAGATTTATGGAAATTATCCCTTAAGAAATAGTAACAAGTTTGGCACCATTTCAAACCAGGTGTTGGCAGTCTCTCTTTCAAATTTGCACCATTCGTTACAGTTTATTTATTAAGACTACTTTTTTTCTTTTAAAGATAGCTTTTCAAAATGTGAGGAATGCCTTTGAGCAGGAGTTCCATGCGTTGGCATAGAGGTTCTTTGCAACGCTTTGTTTGCTTTATGAAGTTCCCAGGCAGCCTCCTTGGACAGTGGTTTCATTCAACAGCACCATCGGTGTGGACAAAGATTGACCTTGGTCACTTCCTGGGTTATTGTTAGTATCTAACCACTCAAAGGTCATATTGTTTTAAGCTTCTGCAAAGTGAATTGAATCCCAGATCTTTCCACCTTATCTTCATCTTCTGAGGTTATCGTCTCACTGCTTTAATTATGTGTTTCGTATTGCTTTAATGGATACGCCCTTTCCCAGTATCCTTACCGACCATTCCGCTTTTCTTTCACAGTTGAACTCTTCAGGATGTGTAGATGTGAGGAAATACATGTGACAAGAAGCTTTACACAGATTTTCCAAACACAGCCCTGCCTAGTCAAAAGGATAAAATACAGGATATTGCAGATATTTGAGAACAAACCTTAAATGCACTTGTCCTCAAAAAAGTTTACTCTTCCCTTTAAAGTCCCACTGGCCCATCTGTTTTCAGAAAGATGGGCTCTTCCATGTTACACTGAATGCAAACATTGCTCCCTTCATTTTGCTGCTAAAAGTGGTCAAAGAGAGCAAATGTCTTAGCTGGTTTGCTTTATAACCTACCTGTCCCACCATCAGGTCACTTCTAAGTGACTTCATAGATGCGACAGCTTTCACCGTGACCACCAAGGTATCTTTGACAGGAACTAGCTTAGTGTCTAAAAATGTTTAAAGGACACTGTCCTCCACTGGAATATGAACAGCCCTATATATGCTGCAGCTTTTAGAACTTCAGTTCAGCTTAGGACAACAAGGCAAAAGAGCAGCTCATTCAGAACTGACTTGTCAGTTTGGGAAGGGTATATACAAAGAATTCAAAACTTCACCACTTAGGACTTACCATGGTGGGGTTTTTTTCCTTAAATATGAACTTCTTCCCTGCTGGCCAAGACAGATTTCTGATATATGCAACAGATGTTTGGTTTTTTAAAAGCTCTACCAGGAGCATGAGGTATGAATTCTGCTTTCCTTTGTGGGGAAAGCCAGAGAATAGATGAGGCTGCAGGCATAGGCAGGGAGCAAAATGTGCCAGCAGCCAGTGAAAAAATGTTCAAAGCAGGGCTGAAATGAGAGGATCAAAAGTATTGAATTGAAGATAAATTGGATGTAAAGGTTGAGTGGTAGAGGTCTGGTATAGAGGAAAGCAGTATTTGTGGCTCTTGAGTGATGAGGCTGCAGGGCTTGGAGTTGTTTGGAGAAGAGTCAGAAGTAGCTGGGAGGCAGGAGGCAGCAATAGCTTTATGAGAAAAGAAAGGGGAAAGGTCAGGGAGAACTGGGAGCAAGGTAGCCTTCAGTGGGTAGAAGGGTTTGGGGAACTTCAGCTCTGTGACAGGAGAGCTGTGTGACAGAAAGCTCCTAGACAAGCTGGGTCTGGAAACCCTACTGTAAAACTTGGTCCCTATATGTTTGCGCAAACATGTCCCCTATATAATAAAATTAAGCATAAAATATTTGAACTTTTTCTTAATTGGTTTGCTTGAAGCAGTCTGGTCTCAATAGCACACAGCTCTGCGCAGGCTAATTAAGGCTTCTGATCACCAGCAGTCTGCAAATCAGTGGGAGCCCTTTGTGTGATTTCCATACCATTCCTGTTGGGCTGGGCATGCCTCTGCCAAGAGTGGCCATTCGGTTTTGTAACTCATCGTTTGTAATCTCTCCATGTCTTGGGCAACATAAAGCCTGTGTATTTTGTTAACTGCATAGTGAAAGCAAGGACCCAACTCTCCCAGAGCTCCAGTTTAAATGAGATTTAGAACATTAAGTCACTAAGAATAGTGGCATAACGTGTAATGTTTGTGTTTATTGTAGTCTGTTTTGCCCTGGCTGTGCTTTTTACCTACAACTTTTAGATTTGATTTCTGACCATTAAATTTCACTCAAGTCAATAGATATTTTAAAGAACTAGGCTGCAACATGTTGGTGTAAAATAACCAGTGTATTACAAAATCTCCTGTGTAAGGACATGGTTACATTATCTTTGCCATTATGTGTGTTAACAAAGCATTGATCTAGCGATGATATTAATATACTAAACTCCAAAACTGCAAGAAAATTGCTTTACTTTTTACCACTGATTGGTCCACCTGCACTGTGTTCATTCCCTCATTTGCACATGCAGCGGTGTGAGTAGTAGTACCCATTTAAAAAAAAAATTAAAAAAATACGTGGGTAGTGAGAACAAAATTTATGATAGTGTGATAATGATGTTTTATTGGCATTCATTAGCATTCATGTACATTATGGTTTTGTAGGTTTGCCATTTTTATGCTATTGTGCAGTATAATGCATAGGCATGAATATTGGTTGGGAATGTATGTCTTTGTTATAAGAGCTTGTATTCCCTTTGTTTGAAAATATTGCCCATTTATTTAGGAAGCTCCACCTAATTGGTGTTTGTCTGGCCTAAATCTGCAAAAGTAAACATACTTCCAAGTGCAAGTCTATTTTTCATGCATAAATGTAAAAGTTATACATAATGCATTTTTTAACTTAAAATAAATTGATTTCCTGCAATATTAAAAATATATTAAGCTCTTTGTTAGCAGTAGAAACTGCTCACTTATTAGAGAAGAGAATTCTAGTTGGAGTTCAGATTTCTGTATCAGAATTTTCCACTGTTATAAAAAATACCACCCATATCAGTATTTTATTTTATAATATTTGGATGTTGGCAGTCACAGTCCTCAACGTCAAATTTGTTGACAAGGAGTGTGTAATTACTTCACTAATTAAAATTACTTCTTGACAGCCATGGAATATTTACAGTTTATTCCTTTTTCTCTGAATGTCGCTGTCCTTCACTTATTTCCAGTTTGTTGTATATTGTGAACTTTGACAAACATTGCTAAGGGTCAGAAAAAAACATTTTCCATCTTCATAAGATTTAATCTCCTTTGGATTCACTTCCTTTATGTGATCTGGCCAATCCATAAAGCTTGCTGTTCCTGGCCAGCTTATGTAAAATCATTGCCAGTTGGGTTATACTTTTGAAATACATTTAGCTGTTAATATGAACTGTGTGAGAATTTGTATGAGAGATTTCAAGAACATTTTTCTGGAACAGAATGGTATAATAGTATGCATAGTATAGCTTTTATGGTTTCTCTTCATCAACTGAACTCCCTTCTTCTCTGTTGAATGCACTGTGGCAACTTGAGGAATCTCCAAGCTTTTGGTAACAAATTGCTGATGGCTCCTAAATATCCGTATACTTAATATATTGTATTCTTTCAAAGCCCCTTCATGTGGGGGCTGTTTGAATATATTACGATTCATATTTAGTTTCTCTTCTGTAAGTTTTTAATGGCTTTGTCTTCTCAATGCATTTATCTTTTAAGATCATTTTAATGTTGTTTTTATACATCCACCTGCCTTTTCACTGAATCACAGAAAATCTCTTTAAGCTAGATTGGACTGGAGAAATTGTTCTTCCATATTTTGCCTTGGTCAGGTGAAGGGCCCTTGGGGGAGAAAAAAAACAGATTTGGAATATATTGTGGAATTCTGCTTCAGGAAGTGGTCCAAAGTAGGAGTGTCATATACACAGTTTTGCTCTAGATTTCAAAAATGGATCATTCCTTTCTTACCATGTTGCCCTGCATTTTGAGATGAAATGGTAACTGGAAGGAGGTAAAGGCAGGTAAAACTGAAAAAACAAGGGAGGTCGTCGTTTCGCATAGCATGTACAAACTTGTGAATGTCACTGTTTCACATCCAAAAACCTGCTTTAAAAAGGAAAAACTTCATAAATATTTATTAACAGTATGTGTAGTCACATTGACAAATATGATGCAAGCAAGTTTCATGATTTAGGATTCAGTAGAGGAAATTCCCACCATTTAACTGCACATCCCCTAAGACAACTAGGTTAGGAGCACAAGGGAGCCTAATTAGTTAGGTGCAATGACAAGAAGCCATGGCTAGAAACTAATAGGAACTATTTTTGTGTAAGAAAACAGAAAATGTTTGTTGGCGCAGTTGTCAGGGATATGTGGGATAACACATATGACAAATGCAAAAACTTTTATTTGCAGACCCAGTGATGTAGTGTTCTGCAAGTAATGTTTATAGTTTGCTTTACTCACTGTTCATCATTGATCTATGTGGTAGTGATCAAGTAGGAGAACAGGTACATTTTTCTTATGTGTTCAGTAAATAATCTGAACTTGATTTGGATGCTGTGTAGTATAATCTCTTGCTTTTGATTAACATGATTCCAACATTGCATGCCTAGGCCATTGAATGAGACACTTAACATCTTTTTAAAGCACTGCTGTAAAGAGTTTCCATTGCTAGTGTTGCATTTATTCAGTTTCAGAATTAAGTAACTTGATCATATCAAAAAGGCTTTGTCATTATGAACCATGTATATATCAGCCAGGATTTTGGAAAAAAGTCTGACAGAGGTTTAGCTTTTTTTGAATGTGGATGTGAAAACACATTTCTGAAAGCTTTAGGTCCTGCAAAATTTCAATTTCTTTGTCAGAAGCAGTAAGCACAGAAACTTTAGAGTAGCAAGAACAGAGTATATTATCAGAAAGAGGAAGGAGTCTAAGATGGATTGAGGTAGTATTTGAGGCTATTTCTCCTGTTGTGAAACTCCTCCTTTAAATAAATCCAACTAAAACCAGAATCTCAGATTAGCCAGTTGTTCAGAGCTGTTCTTTCATTTTGATGAGTATAACTGCTCGTTTATATATATTTAAGGTTAGGTCTTTTGAATTCTTTTTTTCTGGAGTAAAACCAGGGACAAAGAAACAGGTACATTTCTTACGGGCTCTGTTAGAAGGTAGAGGAATAATAATGAAACTACACGCGAGACTTCTTAGAAAACATTGTGTCTGTTCTTTGGTACCTAAGTCTTTCATCCATCTTCTACCAAGTCCATCAAGCATATTTGAGCACTCCTCTTTGCTCACTGTTTGGTTCTGGTTTCCCTGCTTCCTTAGTTTTCTTCCACTGGCTTCCTATATCATGCTACTCCCATTGTAACTCCACCTTGTTCGTCAGATATCAGGGTAGGGACACCTGTGGCTAATCTTTGGTTATTAACTCCTACTATCATTCCCTTGTGAATGAGAGAGGGATGTAAATGCATTTATCTTAACTGTCAGTGCATTATACCCTGCCAGTTTCCTGGAGTGTTCCCTACACAACATCTTCCTTCCTTCATTACATTATCTTCATTCTCCTCCTTCAGAGTGTTCCAAAACCTTCATGTCCTTCAGGTAACATTTTGCCAATATCTACTTAGTGTTGCTTCTGCCTCATCTCTTAATCCACTCATTTAGCTTGTGTTGTGGTATATTAAAAAAAAAAAAAAGATAAAACCTGAGGCAGAAAGATTTGTTTCCAGTGTCACTGTTGAGGTTCTTTTTATTAGTCCTATGTGTTGCTTGGAAGTATTGTTTTCGTTTTACAAATGGGTAATAGAAAAATCAAAGGACTCATTTCTAGATCACACAAGTGACCAACGGGGACGGAAGTATACATACTTTTGATTCAGAACACTTACATGCACATCTTTCATTCTCATCTTTTCTAGCTACAAATGTTCATCTACGATGGGGTTCTTGTGTCTAGCTGAGTTTCTGAAAAACAAGGAGTGTATAATCCATGCCATTTTCTGAAGTGCTAGTTCATCAGTCAACTTCTAGACCATCGTGCAGGAGTTGACCAGAGAGAGATAAGGATATAGATGAATTCCTTTCTGTGGCATTTGCCGTGGGGAAAAAAAAAAAAGTTTTTTATTCCTACTGTCCCTTGCCTTCTTGGTAATACCTTATTTAAATCCCAGAACAGATGTAGTATAGTTTGTGCAATACTCCTATCACTCTGATTCATCCCTTGAGAAGCATCCAGGTTGCATTCTGCAAGGTTGCTGTAGAAAACACGTTAGCATGTATATTAACTGTGCCATGGATGCAAAACAAGCATTGACCTTAGGCTATTTCCTTGTAATTTATATTTTCAAGCATTTATCATTTCATTGTTCGCAATGTACATACTGCATATGTATTTTGAAGAGAGAAAGAGTAAATAATGTCAGTTATATGCACCTGTAGTATCTCCGATCTTATTTCTGACTGAATCCTAAACCTTCAGCACAACTTGAGCAGCCACAATACTCACATTGGTAAGTAATAGAAGAACTTTTTCCCTGAAGGGCAATGCATATTGCTGGCACAACTTTTCCCCCAGTTTCTCTGGTATGTAGCATTTTTCTTAATGTCCTAGTTCCATGTCACTATGTGAGATTATCAGCATTTATTTTTCTTATTTCTCATTTTTCAAAGCAAAATTAAATATATTATTTTTGAAAAAAAAATCAAATCAGTAACATGAATTGGAGTTCTACTTGATTATGTCTTATTGTTTGGGACTGGTAATATCTCAACCACGATATTGAGACAAGTATCTTTGCTCTAACTCCTGTTGTTTCTGTTGTTTTCTTTTTAAATAAGGATCTTTTTTTCCCTCTTGAGGTTTCTTTCTTATTTTTTTTATATTAGAAAAAATAAAGCAACTGATTTACAACTGCATATATTTTAATTGAATCTGTCTTCTAAAGGAGACTTACTTAAGAATGACAGGTTTTTTTCTTGGTCAGTATACTAGAGTTGCTTGGAGATTTGCTTGGAGTCCCATGAAAACAGTAATGTGGGTGTTTCACTTGCGAGTTCAAAACAGATACTATTTTAATGCCATAAGGCCAGGTTAGGAAAGCAACAATTCACATAAACGTTTTCAGAATATTTTGCTAATGGACATCCTATCAGATCTAAATATTTAGATCGTTAATATATTGCTTAGTTGCATTATTTTCTTGAGAATCGAGTGCAAGTAAAAAAAAAATTCAGTTGTCCGTGTTTTGAAAATGAATTTCTCCACTTTCCGTGGGTCAGGTAAAAACAAACAGGGCAATCCAACTTGTGCTTTTGCTAGTGTGCTCCAGAGAGCATAAAGCATAGCTGAATTTCCATGGTTCATTCAGTCTTTGGCTTCCTTGCTGAGATTTCTTAAAGAAAAGACAGTTAATGTGGTTTGAAAGGGTTCACCTCAGTTGTGTGGAACTTTGTTTTACATAAGCTGTGAGCCAGCCATCAGATAATAAAAACTTTCAAATCAGTCTTGACTCAGACTAGAAGGATATCCCTAAAGTCATTTTTATTGTCTTCTTCCTCTCTACTTCAAATGGCAGGACACAAGTTTAATTATCAGTAAAAGATGTTTATTTACCGGATTCAGCAATTCTGAAAACAACTTTTGCTGTAAATGGATGTTTTCTTTTATATGCTCGTAACAATACGAAGCCTTTTGAGCAGCTACCTCATTTGTTTCTTCCATCCTCTGCATCATCTAGGAAAAAGCCATATATAATAAAGGAAAAGTAATCAGGTAGGAGATGTTGGGGGAGAGAGATTATATATGTGGTATATTTAAAATGAAAACCTAATGTTGGTCTGGCATTAAAATTTTCTGGTTGGGCAGCATAATTTTAAACTGGGAATCTCGACAGCAGTGGCTAAAATCTCTAGGCCTGGGTCAATAGGAATCTGTATTGCGTTCTGTCAGGTATCAATCATGATACTTGCCAGGCCTGATACTCCCAGTTATAGTATACTACGATCATACGATTTGTAGAAGATACAGGGTGGTTTTTTCTTCAGTTAGAGTTTTAGGATTCCATTATTCTTCGTATTCAAATCAGATAATTAACATGTATTCTTTCCAAAATGTTAGTGAATTCAGCATGCAACATATGTGCCAGATTGGTAATATATTGAAATAAAAATGATCAACAAAGCAAGTTTAAAATGCCGTGGTAAAGCATCATTTATTCCAGAAATTAGAGTCTGTGTCTTTGTCCTCTAGAGGTGTCTCAGAGAGTCAAATTGATGTCTTGCATGTACTGCTAACTGATTGTGTGGAAATTTTTTTAAGTTCACTTTTTCTTTATTCTTCTGTCTTTTTTACCCATCTTCCCCCATTGTAGCAAATTAGACGGCCGGATGAAAGCAAAGGAGTTGCTAGTAGAGTTGGATCCCTCAAAGTAAATATGTTTCTAACATTTATTTTGCAAGTTTTCTTCTATAGCCTACACTTTTCCTTTTGAAGGGGGAGGTGAGGGGAGGGAGGGAAGGGGCTTTTCCATTTCTCATCATCCCATCATTTTTATTTCAGTATTCTTATTGCTGCTGGGTCACATTTTGTTTGTTTCTGTGCTACACATAGAACAACCTAGTGAAGGCAGGCTGCCAGTTAGCTTTGAATGTCACCGCAAATAAGAGGCAGTAACAACTTTCTTGAAGTGCCTGTAATTTGGTGATCATGATTAAACCACTTCTCTGATCTATGTTGTTTGTTGTCTCTTAACTGCCTGTTACATGGAGAAGTGACTTACTCATCTTCAGACTACTGCTTCCTGTCTTGAAACATAATTAAACTTTTATAGTGCTCACACTTTTTGCATTTAATTCTGCAAAAGACCATTACAAGAGAGTTGAATATTTCATGTGTATCTAGCCTTTAAATCACAAAAAAATCAGAGTAAATAAAGAGGGAATGAGAGAGAGATTCTCGTGAGGCTAATAAGAATGGAGCCGCTGTTTTGCTAATAATAAGTCCCTTCTGCCTTTTTTTTATGTTTGTACAAACATACTCAAATATTTAGAGCACTTAACAGAACAGGCAGATAGCTAAATCACTACCCACCATGCAGAGTGTTACACCTTAATAAATGGCTTAAAACACAGGACGTAATCTATACCAAGATGCCGATCATGTGCAGTCCAGGCCATTCTGTTAAGGTTCCATCTCAACAGTTGCCTCTTTTTCAGCCATCCAATTTTCACTTTTTATCCACTTTATTTGCTTTTAGCACTTTCTCAAGCGCTAATTATTTCATTTTTCTTCCGCACTCTCCTTGCCTTTCCTGCCTCCTTGGTTTTTGATCTTTTGTTTTGGTTTTGTATGTGAGTGTATTGCCTTTGTTCCAGGACAAGCCATCCTCTCTGTTCTCTAACGCTGCTCTACAGCTGCTCTTTGTGAAAATGTTGTTTCACTGAGCATAAAGAAGGGGAGGGGAAGGATTAGTTATGCACCTCTTTCCAGTAATGCCACCATTTAAATTGATCTCAGCGTAGAGAAAGAAGCCCGCTGCTGTTTGTTTATACAAGTTATAGCTAGAGGCATCTATAGCATTCCTCACTGTCTGTGAGGCTTTATCTTTTCTTCTTGTGTTTTGGGAAGAGGTTTTAGTTACAGTGTAGATGAGGAGAGCACTGTACGTGAATGAGGCACTCTTGCAGTGGGAGACGTGCAGGGCCACTGAATCCGCATGAAGGAAAATACAAGACAGCCACAGTTTCTGTGCTGTTTTTGAAGATTGTGTATGTAATGACTGTGACCTGTGCATTTTAATGGGTCATCACATACAATCCTAGATGCGTAATGCATATATGTATGCAGAAGATGTAGCTTATTTCGGTGCTGGGATTCACCTATTAAACACCCACTGATGCCTAATTTAGGATTATTATTTCTGTATCTGCTTGCCCAGAATTTAATTTCACAACCCAAAATATATATTTAGACACAAAATCTTACATGAATATCTTTATAGAAAATGGGAAAACCTACCTGAGGTTCCCGAACATGAAAATTTACCTCTAAAAAGTTATTTTCGTTGGAAAGAAATTCTAGAACACAGCCTTACCAATAAACAAGCAAATAAATAAATATATAAACAATGTAGCAGAGATTCAGTAGCTTTAGAATGATCTGTCCCTTGATTTTTCAATTTTTTTTTCCTGTACTGAAAAAAGAGCCATGTTAATCAAGCAAAAAAATCTTGTTTCCAGTTTCCAAGTTTATTGAGCTAGTATGTCTGTGTTGTTCAAAGCACTTTGATGTCTTGAAATGTTTTGCCAGAGGCAGTGAGAAATGTGTTATGCTATGATTTATTAAAAAAACCCAACACTAAAACAAAGAAAAAGAAAAAAAAAGTGACAAGAGAACAGGTTGCTTTTTCAATTCATTTTCTGATGTTTACATGTAGCTCCATCGAAAGCTGGAGGAGCTCAGAGATCACCTAGAAGGCAATGTCAAAGGATGCTCTCTCCGAGTAAATGTACGATTTCACTCGGTGATCTGGTTTTTTAAAACTTCCGCTGGTTGGTAACACCAAATCTGATTGGTTTGTCCTCTCATTCCCATCTTTTTCCTTTCTCTCTCTCTTTCTCCCTTTGTGTTTTCTTTCTTTTCTAGCTGGGGTTTCATTTTAATGTGTGTGAGAAACCTGACCTAATTGACAGGGTGTGTTTAAAAGAATATCCTACTACATTTTAATGAATGCTAATCAAACTGCTTGGCTTTACAGCAACTAGAAAAAAAAATCCCTTTCTAAAATTGAGGTTGCATATCTAAAAGTTTTCGCAATATTAAACTTAGCAACAAATAAAATAGATATCCTTAATTTAAAGGATAAAAATATATTCTGCCAGTGATAGATAGCCTTACCTGAATTGAAGACTGTGGCTGATATAAGGTAACCCAAAAGCATATAGGTTCACATGTACCTCTGTCTTTGCCTTTAATCTTTTTGGGTCCCTATTTTACCTCACAGAATAGGTTAATATTTGGTTGAAAGCCAGCTATGCAAATTTTGTTGCTTGTTTTTTTAGCAGCCTAATGCAAAAATTTCTGCAGCATATTCCTTATGCACAAGGTTCGTTCTTTAATGAAAAAGAATTTTGAGGATTAGGATCTAGCATATCAGTCATGACACCCCTATGAAGTTGTCCATTTTCCACAGAAATATTTAATAAAGCAAGTCAAATCCAGCATAACAATACAGATAGCAGTACCTTGTGTTTAGTAGTTCACCTCATAAATTAAGATCAGCTTTTCAGCAATTAACTCTATAGAACTGAGTTTAAGCTGCATAATTTAGTGTATAATGAAAATTAGAAAAAAGGGACAGTTGTGACCATAGTAGATGTGAAAGTTAGTAACCACTGATCTCTTTACACATCCCTCCAGTGAAGATTCTCCAAATAATTTCTTTAGATTCATGTCCTGTTTGTGCCTTCCATACACTAGGACCGTTGTCATTCTCAGCAGTATCATTCTAATGCATTATCCACTATGCCTATATAGTGCAAGATAATTTTGATGATTTGATAATTCTTCCCTCTTTTGGATGCCTTTGCATATCCAGCCATGTATCTGATCTAAAGTTGATTTCTGCTCATTTTCAAATAGAAGTCTCTGAGTTTATAATCTTTTGCAGGTCAAATACAAGGAAATTGAGCTGCTAATATGTTGCAGCTTTCTATAAAATAAATTTGATTAAAGGACTGTATCTTTTCCCTGGCAAATCTTTAAGAATCAAGTTTTGGGGGGTAATCAACTGTGTGATATTTTGGATTTGGTGGTATCTCAATTTTTTTAGTCATAATCAAGACAAAGCAGGTTCCTTTATTTTAGACTCCTCACTCTTAAATTTGTGACTTAGTCCTAGTGAATAAATATAAAGCCAGAAAAAAATTATGCCACGAAACTTTGTACTACAAAAAAGGTGTTCTAATCATGCATTATTTCACAGAATGTCACATGGGGAAACATTTCAAATGAAAAGCTGTGACCGCGTTAGCCATGACAAATTAGTTGTCATGAAATTGTCTTCTTTCTCTGTGCCACTTTATCTGTTAGTTCATGGCCATACCTTACACAATGTATATAAGGAAGTCAGACTGTGAATTGAGAAATGTTCCAGATATTCTGCATATGCCCTTTAAGTTTCTTAAAACAAGCAGGACACATTGCAAGTATAATTAACATATAACTAAAATTTGCTGCTTTGTCACTGCCACTCTGATTCAGTGGATGTTTTAGATAAGGCAACATTTTAAAAGACAATATACAAAAGACTGATCAAAGAATAGAACAACCCCTTATTAAAGAGTGGGCAATTTGAAAGAAAATAATGAATTCATCTTTAAAATAATTTTCATCTCTTCCATACTGCTTTTGGAAAGGGGGTTAGATGTAAGTTGTTAATACTCCTACAATGTGGCAAATGTATTGAAGGGGGAGGGGGAGGCAAATAGTATCTGATGGCCAGCCCCATAAGTGTAAATGAAATGCTATTGCACAATCGTGTGTAATATTAAGGTGGAACCTTTGTTCCAGAATGAATTGCAAAGACATGCTTTCCAGATTAAATTGAAAGGCCATTGGAAATATGTAGGAAACATTGGAATTCTGCAGAATATCCCAGATTCCACCAAAAGTTTAGAAAGCCTGTCAGATCTTTAAAATAAAATTGCACTGAAAACATGCATGAAAATTTGCATTAGTTAAGCAGTTTGGGGGTTTGAGTAGCTTTCATTTTAAAACACTACTTTTAATATCAACAGTAATGCATAACCATTTACCAAAAACTTATCCTGACATGAGATTTGTTTTTCCATTTCTTCTTGAGATTGTCATTCATCTTTCTTGCAGCTATCCCAGTTCTTTTCATGGCTTAATCCTTTGATGCCTCCCAGAGACTCGTGTTTGAAGCTCAACTTAAATATTGTTTAGAGAAATTAGTCTTCTATCACTTGGACATGTTAGCATTCCCCTACTGTTCAAATTAATGTAGCAAATAAGTGCGTTAGCTACTCAGATGCTCAACAGTGAAACAGCTGACTGGGGTTTCTGTTGTAGAACTCATGATATCTGCTAAAATTGGTACCTTCCTGAAAGTGTGGCCTTCAGCTGAGATTCAACAGAACAATACTGCTTCAATCTGTGTTTTGAAGGTGGTTTTGGTGTTTTTTTTTTTTTAAATTGTGCAGGCTAACAATTTTAAATGCAAGTTTAAATTCTGCAGAAAAATGTTATGGAAAGCCTATCACAAAAAAACCCCATTAAATCTAAGTATAGGAGTCCTACACAGAGTTCCCAAGTAATATGCAAAATGATTTTTGTGTGGCTTTTGACCAGCATAGTTCCAAATCAAAGGTTCCGGTTTTGTTCAAGAAAAAATGTTCTCAGAATTCATAGCAGAGGCCAAATACTGTCCACAGATGATGTTTAATGAAACCAGGATTATCATTTTTCATACAGAGTGGTATCTCTCAGAGTCTACGGTCTCCTGCATGCAGTGTTCTGTCTTACTTTAAGCACCTGCCTGCTTTGATCATGATGAAGGATTACATTTGTGGGGCTTTTATTCCTGATCTTAATATTCCATTATTGAAGATCTGAGTCAAGCCAGTAAGGCCCTCAGACTAACAACAAATTGTTCTTGTAGCCTTTGAATGAGATTCTCAGTTGTGTAAATGGGCATAGCTCTTTTAAAATCATTCTCATAGTAGGGAATTTCTGTGACTGACAACATGGCCCCTTTACTTGAATGTTCATGGGAGGAAAGAGCCCAACAGCTCAACTGTTAGCACGTTAGCTTCACCTAACGTAATATGTAGGGGTTGTCAGGTAGCATACAAAACAAGGAGAGCTGCCCCCTCTCTCAAACTGGAAGAAACGATCACTGGAGTTCATATATAACAACAAATTGTAAGCAGAGTAGGTGATAGATTGCAGAGTCATCAAAGGAGCTGGGAAAAGTATTGACGTTTAATAATACAGAAGCAAGACACAAAATGCTGAAAGCAGACAGATGCTCAAAAATAGAGACTAGTTAGCAAGAAAGCAATGACATAGAAATGATTAGGAAA
Organism: Grus americana; assembly: GCF_028858705.1. Lineage (NCBI taxonomy): Eukaryota > Metazoa > Chordata > Aves > Gruiformes > Gruidae > Grus > Grus americana. The sequence goes on along the minus strand of NC_072856.1, from coordinate 34,397,528 downwards.
TAAGCATGCAGCAGATTAAACAGTTTCATTCTGTGATCCTATTGAAAATAAAACCAACAGCCATCACTATGTGCAGAAGTGTGGTATGAGCATAATCCTTTCCTCAAGAGCATTAGATCATACTGAGACTAGAACACTTGAGCATACCTTCAATTTCATCATTATGAGAAAATGACATAGGTAAATTGAGAGTCTATACATGTATGAATAAGAAAAAAAGAATTTGGAGTGAGTGAGATTAATAGATTAAGGAAAATTGTGCGTGTGTTTGAGCATAGGGAGAAATAAACTATACAGGTATCTTATTGAAGTGAGTATTAGGATAAAAAAGAAAATACAGAATTATTTAAAGTGATTAAATACTAATAGGAATAAGACTGAAGTTAAATGGTAAATTTAGCCTAGATATTAATGAAAATATGGATAATTGGATCACAGGATAATTTGGCAAGGAAAATAATAGCATTCTACTTATAGTAGTTGTCTAAGAGAAGATTAAAGAAGTACGCAAGTGTTTAGCATACCCCTTGTATGTTAGCATGAGAAGTAGACAAGATGAGCCAAGTACTTCAAAACTTTGTGGACTACGATTCCAAACCTCCTTATCATTGTTGTTTCTGTTTATCTAGTTGCTAATATTTAACAAACTGCTGCTGTTCTGTTTCTTACTGTTACTGCATTTTTGGATCCTCACCTGCAAAACCAAAACTAATGGTTCTTCTGTTTCCATGCTGTTGCAAGACAAACCATGGCAACAATGGTTGGACATTATTTATGACGATCTTGATCAGAGACTCATCCAAAAGTCTTAGGTGAATAGCAGAACCCCTGTTCTAAGCAAAAGCACACCTCATCTTTCTTAGAAAGCTTTCAAAGCAATGTTTCTAGAAACAGGTTTTGCTCTGTCAGCAGGGGTTCTGTCTTTTTTTTTTGGTCTTTTTTCCCTTTTTTTAACAAAATACTGTTTAAGAATAATACTTGATTTCTTAAAACATTTAATACTCTTTCTATTTATGTGAAGGAATTTTCTATTTTTGACTTAATCCTTCTGCAAATCACCTCACTATAGGCAAACATTTCATCAGGTGAAGAAAGTGCTGACTGTGTGCGAACACGGAAGATGATGGGAAGTGATTCAGATTTCTTTAGTAGTGTTATCTAGAAGAGCAAACAAAATACACAGTGCCAGAAAGGAATAAAAATATTTTCAGAGTATCAAACAATTTTCAGTGAAGAAAGAACAGCTGTATAGAAGTATATAATGGAGACATAAATGAACACAGACAGTTGTGACTGTTAAATTTTTCTGGAAGTGATATTTTATATTTCCAATGAAGAATTATGAAATACATATTTGAGATTTGAAGAATATTCATGAGAGACTTTTTATGAGTACCATGTTCTCTGCTCAGTCCATCGTAATACTTGTCAGCAAGTGGTCACTAATAATTGATGTGGAAATTCTTGCTGGGTTCATCTTTACCACAAATGTATCGAAACTGCTGTACAGATACTGATCTTGTTGAAGTCTAAGGAAGTTTTGCTGGGGCTTCTGATAATTCATTTTTCCACCCCCTAGAAAAAAAATCAAGAGGAGATTTTTAATGCATTTATAAGAACCGTGTCTTTTTAAATTTCATTCATTAGGCTGGTTTTACTCTTTCTTCACAGCCAGTTTTCAGCAGATCATTATTAATCTAACAAAAGTTAAGGAAAAACAAAACAAAACTCGGACTACTCTTTGTAATTGAAACACGAAATGTTTTCAAGAAAAGAAAGGATTTTCAGATTTATTAGGAAAAGAAGTCCTATTACTAACTCGAGAGTCCTTTTTAATACTTGAGTTATGTCTGAGTGATTAATAGTATAGAAAAGTGGGTATCTTGTATAAACAAAGTGTTTCTTAAAGCAATCAGTAAAACTGTAGTGTCACCAGTTAGCTTCTGCTTGTGCTGAAAGCTTTCGAGAGTGGACAGTGTCCCTCAAGAATCACAGCACTTCACATTGCTTTGGGACACAATCTGCAGATTTCTACTGACCTATATCTGGCCGTTAGTCATTTAACTTTGCAAGTTATTCTGGTTTTTGGGGCAATGACGTTGAAGAAAAACCTCCGTTGTCAAAATGCTGGTTCTGAACATCTGAAAATACAAAGATTTACAAGGAAGAATAGGGCCTCTCATGGGTTTTCACACTGTACCCTTTGCAGAGTTAGAATAAAACTGGTAGTTTTAAATGAAAGAGATAGGTATTCTAGGATGAAGCTTTACCATATTGTCCTAAGGATAGCGTTGTCATAGAAGAAAGGATTGATAGTTGTTTTCAGATATATCATTAGTTTTTATTATTTTATAAATACGATACTTTTTTTTTTTTCTTTTAAGAAGCTTCAAACTTAAAAGGCATAAATTTGGAGTTTCTGAAATAGCTGGTCGTGGAAACTTAATGAACCCCCTGCTACTATCTCAGTGCTGGAACCACCTATACAGAAAACCTTCTGAGACCCTTACTGTGCCACCATTTCTTTTTTAACAATGTTTTCTTTTCCCCACTGCACAACCAGGCTCGGCTCCCTTCGTGCTCATCCACCTATAGTGTTTCTGAGGTATACTTTGCACGTGTTCTCTCACACAGTCGACCTGCTCACCCATCACACTTTTTTGGTTTTATTTACTTTTTTCTGTTTTTGCATTGCACTGTGCACAAGTGGGGAAAAATCAGCTGGGGGGGCAGATTTTGCATGATCAATCTGCAACCATGTTCAGCGTGGTTTTAAAATCACTGTACCAGTCTGAGTCCACCATGAGGTGTAGTCTAGCTAGGCAACTGCTACATAACACATGAGCATAAATGATACAATAAAAGCATCCTTAATTATCTCTTACGTTAAGATAAAAAATAATAAAATTACAGATGTCCATGCTGCAAAATGTTTCACTGGTTAGTCTGACCTGTTTTCAGCCAGTGAAGCTGTAAAGAGTCTGTAAATTACAGATGGCCATCATATTATGATTGCTAATTACCTGTCTAGATATAGGTGGTTTTATGATATCTGAAGTTCATTATGAATTCCCAAAGCTCTGGCTTGGATCACTACCTGCCAAAATGCATATACTGTTGTAAATATGTCTGTATCAACTTCACGATAGTTTTCTATAATAAGGTGTAGTACCACCTTAGCAAGAATTGAAAAGAAAAATATGTTTAATTGTAATTAGGATGGAGAAAGATGTTAAGGTAAACTAGAATTCACAACATCATGGGAAAAAAACAGAATTTATAAAATACTGTAAAAATAATGCCATGACCCACTGTGTAAAGATTAGGCTTCAGTGTATTATTATAGTTGATTAATGGATTAGTATCAAAAAGATGGACTAGAGGTTTTATGCAATACTGCATCAGTCTTGAGCACATACAGTTACTTATTCTGTATTTTAAAAGAATCCCTTAAAGCTGGCAAGATCTCATAAAAAGATGACCGTTCACTCTATCTCACGCTGTGGGCCAAGTTCTAGACTTGATGTGAATGTTCTATTAATGAGCATCATAGAAAATGCAAACATAATGAGCTCACCTACCCAGTCACTTTGTCCCTAAGCAGAAGGGTCTGTGTGTAAGCAATACCTTGCTGATGTGTGTTTAATTTGTTCTCAAAAGCTTTACGTTCTCAAGCAATCATTCCTAGTACTTCCTTATCCTTAGCAATAGAAAGAGTGAGGGGTTTTTTTGTTTCAGTGTATGAACAGGCAAAATATCTAATAAAAAAGTTTCTAAGAAGAAAGATACTTACCAGTTTTTCTATTATAGATAAATAGTTGCTGTCTGGCTCCACCAGGAGACAAGTCATTTTAAAGATAATCAAGTACATGTTCTTAAAAGCACCTGATACATATTCTGGAGTTTGTTGTGCCTCATTACTGTATTATATGAAAGCCTCACTGGTTTTATCGTGATTATCATCAAAACACCAATATGGAACAAATAAGTAATACTATACTCATACACATACAAAGACACTTTTTTCTAAGCTAATACAGGAGCAAGAAATTAAGTTTAGTGCTTACAGATGGAAGAGAAACGCCATCCTTGCTTAACCAGCCATTCTTCTGGATGATCGGTATGAAATTAAGAAAAAGCACTGGATCAACAGGCATTTCAGCTTGATGACACTTTGTTTCCAAAGAATCCAACCACGATAGTTCACATCAGCAAAAATGGTGAACGTGCTCTTATGGATTAGGAAGTAAATAAGCCATTTTCAGGGAAACTGGACTCTTCTTGCTTTGCCTGCAACGTCAGCCATTTGTGCTTTTCACGTTCTGGAGGGATCACTTTCTTCAAACAAAATACAAACCAAGGTATTGTGGCTGGTGACTGGTCAGCACGCATGGGTCTCCTGCTTGATCAGATTCCAAAAACTATTTTGCCTTCTCCAAAGCTGTCATCCTGTAGTACCAATTAGTGATCTTGGAGTAGTTAGGTTCTACTGCAACTGAAGAACATTTAAGTGTATGAAACTATTAAGTGTATGAAAACTTAATGAACGCTGTCCACAAAGGATGGCTTTGCAATTTGTAGTAAAGAGTCTGCTAGCTGAAGTATCAAGGTGGCACTGCAAGACTGTACAAGCAATTTGTCCTTTATACTCTGTCCAAAGATCTTCATATCTCAAATGCGGATAACCTGGCTGCCTGGTGAACCGGATCTTGTGATGCAATTCAAAAATTTCTAGCTGATCAGAATTTCATGCTTATGAAACATATAGTGCAAGACTTAGATTGCCCTCTTTTAAACTGCAGACTAAAAGCAGTAAAAAAAATACGGGTACGTTCTTCTCCGGTGGTGGATATTACCCTGGGTATTTTTGAACAGACCATTTGAGCCTATGACAGTTCCAAAGAAACAAATCAATTGAAACTGAAGATCTCTGTGGCAGTTGTAGCTATTCAAAGAGGCAAGGAGGGATTGGAGATTCTCTGGGGTCCACAAAGGATTTATAGTGTAGTTTCTGACTTTGGAACAGACTCTTTGTTCAGAAATACAGCTTAATGTCAGGGTGCATGTCCAGCAGTGCCCAATGTCATCCGCTATTATTTTGGAAAGTGGGAAAGGCTGCTGTGAGTAAACAACATCCTGACCTCTAAATGATATGATAGAAAATCTCCCAAACTGAGGTATTGTTAAATCAAGTCCAAAAGCCTGCCATTAGTTTTGATCAAGGGCGAGAAAAGGAGTAATGTATTGCATAATGTCTCATAGCCAGAGGGAAAGAAGGACTGCACTTTTGATAGGATCTCAAGGTTGTTTCTTGTGTCTACGCCTATTTCTGTGGTTCTTATCCCAATAAAATAGTTTTATTAAGCTGATTCTTAAGCGCCAAGTTCAGAGCTTTTTAATTTTATATGTCCAAGTCATCACCAAATAGCTTTGGACCTTCAGAGGATGCCAGGAGCACACAGATGAGAGAAGTGGAATCAATGCTGTGGGAATTCAGCTGAACATGCCTTCTGACAAAGGTACAACAAAAGAGAAAAGAAAAGATAAACCGATATAAACAATTCTGAAATCTCTTTTTTGGAAACAGACATTGTAGATTCATCATAAGAAATTTCCTTACAGTTTTAATTGTTGAGAAATACTCTGGAATTCGATTAATCAGCACTCCTAGAGCTAAGATTGCCAAAAAAGAGAGTGCGCGCGCTATCAGGGATTTTTTTCTGCTGTTACATAGAAAGTCTTTGATTGAAGAAGTAAAAGATCTTACAGCAGAAGAGAAACTTGGGATCTGTGTATTTTGCATTGTGAAGAATTTGAAGCAGAATTTGCTGCCTAATTTTTTCTATAGAAAACATCCTTGTAGAGGCTACTTTGCATCTGAGTCCAATAATTAGGAAAAACTTATTTTCACCTGTTCTTTTTTATTGTCACCAGTTGCACTGGTGAAACAGTGGATGTGGTCAACTGATGCCTGTTTGAGAGGAATGGGCAGAAAGCTTTTAAAAACTTCTACTTACCTTTAGTTATTGAAAGTTTTTCATAGTTTGTTGAACTCCAGGCATTACAGGATAGTAATGGTACTATACACCTGCTTAGCCGCAGTCAGCACCTTGTCTAGAATGAGGTGCTGTCTTTGGTTCAATTCACTTAACTCAAAGTAAGTTTCTTTCAAAAGTGATTCCCTTGTGGCAAGAGAAGTAAAGCTTTAATGCTCTAAAATGGTATAATGATAAAATATAAATTCATATTCTCTTCAAATTTCACAATATGCAATAATGCTTTTCCCCCTTCATGAAAACCAGTTAGCTTTGTGCCTGTGATTTTTGTAAATGTTAGCAGGACTACTTAAATGATTTTTCTAAGAGTAAAAATATTAATTACGAATGATGCAGACTTAGCAGTTGTGCAGTATAGTATGTGTGTAATATATCTATAATTTACCTATTATCCAGTTGTCACAAAAGATAGTAATTTCTTTTTTTAATGGCAGTAGTTCACTTAAGAAATTATTAAATCAGATTGGCTTCACTTACATTTTTAGAAGTACTCTGACTTCAGCTTGTATCTTAACAATACCATACAAAATTTAAAACTAACGGATTGACCAATGAAGATCCATAGTATCTGAATTTATAAAATTTACACTGAGGGAGTATTACAACAATGGCCCTATTTTTTATCCTCATTTGTATCTCAGACTTTTTATTACCAGCATCAATCTTTCTCTCTCTTTCTCTCCCTTTCCTCTGGCTTCTGCATGCGCTATGTGTTTGGCTAAAAGCGTAATGAAGGAAACCTATTGATCTGCTTGTTGAAAGTATAGGGGCAGCAAAATGTTTACTGCAGTGCTATCCCCTGCTTTTTTTTAAAAAAAAAGAAAGTAAGATTTTCAAAGAGGGAGACACTCAGGTCTGTAGCTTGTTATATGGTTTATTTAGCCTCATTGAGTGGTTAGAACATGATGCCTTGTGTTGCGAAAGGTCTGCAAAGTTTTATGTTAGTTTTCTCTCCCACAAAGTACATTATTTCCATAAATATAGTTTTGGAATATGTATTGGCTGCATACTGATTGGTGGGATTTGATTGTATACTTAGCATTGTTAATAAAACCACAGAGACTTGTGTTATCTTATCTGATAATACAAGAACAGAGGGACTGGTACAGGCAGTTGAGTATCAACAGTATCCAGAGAACAAGAGGAAATACTGTTTCCTGCAACAGGTAGTTGACTTCAGAAGTCCATTCAGAGACTGTAGGAAGATTTTTAAGTGCTCTGGGTTAAAGGATTCTATATAGTATACATTACAAACTGTTATAAATCAGGTAAGAGACTGTTTCTCCTTCTACTTAGGCTAGGTTGAATAGAAGGCAGCGCTGAAAGACTGAGAACTGCTACTCTGACACCAGCATAGAACCTAGAATTTAATTTTATTTACAGGCTGTTAAGTTCACTGTTGATACCTGTTGTAAATCTGCGCTACATAGCAAGACTGATTTGAGGATGGGTGGACCACTTACATCTTAATGGCAGAGGGGACTACTTTTGACAGATTCAAGAGCATTCTTAATGTGTGCCCAGTAAGCCCAGCATTTTGAATTTGCTGCCTACCTGCAAATTCTGCATCCAGGACTTCCAGGAGGCTTTTCTGGCTCCAAGAAGGTATGCCAGCTTCCTCGTGCTGGCTTAAGAATGTGGCAGCCCCTCACACTTTGTCATACTAGTTTCCTTATTTGTAGAAAATAGCTTTGCTAGTTCTATCTTTATTCTTGTTATTGGGATTAGTAGCTGCACAAAATGTCTTCTGTAGCATTCTCTCCACCATAGCAGAATAGAGAACTGTTCTTGCTACAAGAGCTGCATGTCATATCAAGAAGGGCATTCATGACAGCTCACGAGTGAAAGTATGGCAAAACTTCAAGTTACATCAGAAAGGACAGTGCGTTATTGCAATAATCTGATGAAGATATACAGGAATACCTTGAATGAATGGCATTTTAGATATTTACAATAAAATTAATTTTAAAAAATTAATTAAGAAATGTTACTATATTTGTATTATAAATACAATTTATCCACTGCTGAATCTCAAATTATTAGTTAATAGATTCAAAGTTGAAGCAAAATTTTACTTAGTCCTACAGCTTCTCTGTATATGGCACTTACCTTGTGACTTCTGTCAAATAAAATTATCCGTTCATATTAACATTTTGCACTTACTCTTTTGTTTTCTACCAATAAGTTCAGTTCAAGCACTAAGTTCATTTACAAAAAACTCTTTAACATTCAGGAGAGTGGTAAAAACTGGGATGAATGTCATCTCATTTCATATTATAGATTTTGGTTTAAACCTTATCTATTCAACTTACCAAAATTGTAATACTTTTTGTGGATTTTTATTATGGTAAAACGCTTCCCAGGTCTGCATTTATCAGAGAGAGAATAAATAAAATTCCAAGTGTCTATTAAGAAGCATAGGCACAAAGAAATTGAATGATAAAATCACAGCTTTTTTCTAGATGATGTCATATACATTTGTATATTCTAAAAATCAAGTAATTCAGAAATAATTTCCATCCTTCCCCATTCGGAACTTTAAAGTTCTTTGCTTTTTGTTTCAAGACAAATCTTTATGTGTCAGCTTTAAATGCCCATCTCTCAATTTATCCCTTTCTTCTTCTTCTTCTACAAAATAAGGAGACATTTCACCCTGCCTTATGGTAGAGATGTGCAATCCTTTATGAAACAAATTAGATCACATCAGAGAGCTATGAATGTCATTTTCCTTTTGAATGGTTATAGTTTTGACTCACATATGTAATCTACATTTACATTTTCCAAAGTCAGTCTTGTCATTATTTCGCTATAATTACATCTATTTAAGCAAGGGTTTTCTTCCATTTTCTTGTGCTGTACTGTACCTTGGACTGTATGGCACCAAAACTGGCTTGATTAGATAGAACTGTGAGATTTCTTTTCTAGACAACTGCTGTTTTCTTTTTAAATCCAGTAGCAAGCTGCTCACTGCATACAGTGTTTAGTATCTATTTGTTTGGGGTTTACTACATGAATCAGTTTGTCTGAGAAGCCAGACATGAGTTTGTATTCTGTTACACTAGGAACCACACTCTGTGCAACTGCTCTCTAGGTTCAGCTCCCAAAGCAAACTCACTCTTCAGAGTCAGGTTCAGTAAGAGAATATATGGAAATTTAGTCTAGAGTCTGAAACAGTAATAAATCAAAGTAGATCAAAGCTTCTATTACATTGCTGTTATGACTTTTGGAGTAATCACTGATGTAAAACGCTATACGTGTGATCTAATTTACATGTGTCTCTAGTGGGCACTGTCTGTTTTAACACATGGAAATCAAATTAGATACACACAGCAGTGTCAGTATCAGTAACGCATAGCTCAAATGTCAGTGGGTTCCCATCAGTGCTCCCTACGTTATCTTCCTGTTCTTCCAGTTTTTCACATGCAGTTTTGTAACATGGAAACAAATTTTTTTGCTAAGTGCAATTACCATAAAGTTTTTCATTTAAGAGCTGGAGCGGAGAAAGAATGTCCTTATTCGCAGTATTTTCCATATCCCTTTCTCTTCTATGAATTTCCAAGATTCGGTGCTGCTAGAAGCCCAGCCAAATTAATATTCTGTTCGCAGGCACATAACGGCTGTGGCGAGGCTGGTGGTTGTCGTTGTGCTGGACCTTGCGATCCAGACTGCCACATTCCAGACAGCACTAAAGGAATCTTACCCTTTTGAGCCTTTCAGGCTCAAAGCAAAATCCTAAATGTAAATCCTCTTCCTGCATTTGTATTTCTGATCACTTTCAAAAATAATTTCTAACTTGGATTTGACAGTATAGTTCTCAGTGCAGCGTTTGCTCGATTCCAGCCTCTCCTTTCCATAGCTTATGAACCCTCTGAAATCATCGCCTTATTCATCCATGATGATTCTGATTTCACTTTAAGGATTCTCCTCAGAGGAATATAGTCTGTGTTTCTGCCTCAACTCAAACCTAGCTCTTCATAGAGTAAGTTCACTGTACTGATATTTACTGCTCAGGTGGATTCACGGACTGAAGCTTTATTTTCCTTTTTATTTTCCTTTATATTTTCAAATAAAAATGTTAAGCTTAATTAAAACCAACTACTTTGGAGTTACACCAGTGCAGAAGTTCTGACTGGACGCTATGGGGAAACATATGTTTATACCTGCTCAGATAGTTAAAAAAGTAGTCCAGCCATTAACTTTTGAGCAATAAGAACTATAAAAATCTCGAACCAAAATTACTAGCAAACGCCAATGGAAAAAGCTGAAATTTAAAGATGATTTAAAAACATAAGAAATTGGGTGATGGCCTTTTGTTGACTCTTCAGGCCTGAAGATTGACTGGTCAGTTATTGGTGGCTTTTGTAGCTTATCATCATTTTGATTTTGTTTTTAATGTTTTCATGTGTTCATATTCTTTTAACCTAGAAATGCAGGGAATACTACCTGTGTAGTCAGCTTCCAGGAAGATAAGATTTGTAAGCATGCAATACGGGTCGTAGGCTTTGTTAGCAATTACAAGTTTGATTTAGAATCCTTTGGAGGTTAATGGAGAGATGCTTTTTTACTCCCACCGACCTTGGATCAAAGGGATGGAGGCTCGTAGGGCTCAGACCAGGTAGGAGCAAAAGCAGCAGAAACTAAAAGTTCCAAACAGACCTCTGTCCCTTCCCTACCAACAGTTATTCAGATATTGACAATAACTAGATATTAAGAAAACTGAGTTGTGTTTCCCAGTTGTAGCAGATGGGGTGAATGGTAACTACAGCTATCCTGCTTTCAGTTCAGGAGACATAGCTGTCTGCAGGAACAGAAAGCACGATGCTGTAGCAGAAGGCCCTGGATGGGTACCAAGGAAGACTATATTGCATTTTCTGTCTCCATATTAATGCAAACTTCATGTTTCATGCTGGATAAACTTCTTACACCATTTTCAGGGCTACTCGTTTTCTGTGTGTCCTTCTTGAGACGCATACTGAGTGACATTCACATAAGCTGAGCATCCCAACTACAGTTGAAATAAATGGTAGCTGAGGGGTTTTGCATTCTGTAATCCAGCTGTAGGCATGTCAGGTTAAATTTAGTCTCTGGGTCTCAGTTTCCTGTTTGTAAAATCAAGTCATCCCTCTGCTTCACAAAGACTTTGTAAAAATAAATTCCTTCATGTGTATTAGGATGTTTTATAGCATAGAACCGAGCACAACAGAGAAATCTATAAAGAACTAAATAATTCCCCATTCAGAAGAGAGTTTGGATAATGTTTAGTAAAACATGAAACTAGTTTTTGAACAGGGAGATTAAAATGAAATAGCCTTATCTTGTCTCATGCAGAAGCCCTGCTGAAAATAATTATGATTAAATCATAATGCCTACATGTCAAACGAAAAATGAGTTGCACACATAACATTGATCTGATATTTCCTAAATGTTGTGTTTCAATTCAACTTGCCAATTTTGCTTGACTATGTTTGAATGAAGAATTTATTTAGAAATTCTGATTTTGAGGGTCATGCCATTCAAGAAAAATAGTTTCCGTTTTTTGCAGTAATGGGGAATTTCGTTGTTTTAATGCTGCATTGAAATTGGCTGTTGCTGGGTCAAGAAACAGAAACATGGAAATAGTTGAAAGTTCATTTAAAAAGCAAAATACTTGTAACAGAAATGAAACTTTGAAATGTCAACCTTATTAGTGTGTGTCAAGGGTTAGAGAGTAATTTATGGCGTGCTTGAGGACAAGAATTTCTATACATCACTTACGTATTTTTTTTGTCCATCTGATTGACAGCAGCTGATAAAGCTGGTTGAACGGGAGTGGACAAGGAGTTTAAAAAGTCTTAATGCTGGTCAGATAGCATATAATTCAGACATCTAGCATATACTTATAAGGCTAAGTGATTCATCAATCAAATTGCCAGGGTGTGAGGTTGTATGAAAACAGGCAAATAAATCCCATTTCTGTGGCAAACGACAAGGACGACAGGCATCTCTTTCTCTTGTATCTCTTTGGAAAGAAAATTTATTCTCTCTGCCTTTATTTACACTACCTGCTTCTCAAACTGGAGAATATTTCCAGGGCATTTGGGGATTGTTTAAATACAAGTAGTAGAACTTTTCGTTTTCCCAAGTGCGGTGTTCCTAGAGATTTCTTGTGTCTTACAAATCCCACTTGGATTCTGTTAGCACAGGTTAGAAATAGCTGTTGGAGGTTGTGCACAAATGATTTGGCAATAATTTTTATGTCTTGTTTTAATAAGGGCTTTAGCTTACACAAGATTGCGTGTCCTCTCCATATTTGGGTAATACGATTAATACTGCTTCTGAACAAAACCAGTATGATCTTGAATAAGCCCTGAACAGCCCCTAAAATATCACAGTAACGTGCTGTCTTTCCAGTGGTATTCATACAGCATATCTGTATGCTGTCCCGTACTCCAGCTCAGAGTTTTTTCTCATACAAATGTAAACGTTTCATTAAAATTCCTGCAAAGAAATAAAAACCACTTCCTTCCTCTTTGCCTCTTTTTATTCTCGACTATCAAGCCTGTGCTGCTGGTTTGTAGTAGCAAGTTTGCTTTCCCATTAGCTTTCTGACCAGCGGTTTACTGTTTTATCTCCTTTTTTGCTGTATGTATCATAGTTTCTCCTGTTCTCTCATTCAGTGAGGTGTTCAGCTTGCAATTTTAGTTGATGTGTAAGAGTTTGTTTGAACCCTCTTCTAGTAATAAACATATTGATTTTGCATCTCCAGGACAAGGTCAGTTTCCGTTGAGAGACAATGACTAATCAGCAACTTATTTGCATCTCAGAAAACTGCCCTTTGCCTTTTCATTTCATTTTGTTCCAAATATCGGATAATATGTTTTGGTTTTGATGCTGCTCCTGTAAAAGGAATCAATTCAGCCCTCATGTTTCTGCAGTGTATTCATCAATCCACTTCCACCGTCCTGTTTGAACAGAGGTTAGGATGAACCATAATCCGACCATAAAATTCCATGTATGTGTTCATAGGCTACTGGGAAACAATGATCAAAATTAAATATACCTTTATGTAAAGTGTAGGTTACTGGGAAAAACCTCAGAAAAGAGAACACAATAATATATGGATGAAGACATAAAGGCATGTTCAAGATTTGAAGCTGACTTTTGTTCAGTGTCCAGGCTACCAAGCAACACTTAATAAGTGGTAAAAATCTGCTCCTAAAATGATTTTGGCTTCAAGTGATTTTTTGCTCATTTCTTCCCACTGACTCCAAATGAGTAATACCATGCGTAGAATACTACATTATTCATATTTAAATTTTGGTGAGATGAATCCCACCAACAGTGCTGCTCCTTTTTAAAAATGTGTTTCTGAGTAATGTCTGCTGCTATTGAATTCCTTGAGCTCCCTTTCCCTTTCAGAGGTGTTCTCAGTATAACAAGAAAAAAATATTCTGTAGTTTTGAACTGACTCTAGTCCTAATTTAGGTGCCCATAAAGCATGCTCTTAAGACCTTGCATATTCAGCTCAATGTAATAGTGCTGTTTGAACAGGAATGCATTCTTGAAATAGGAGGATTGCGATAGGATTATTTATTCCTCAAATACTTTGTAAACTGTTTTCTGAAGTATGCAATTCCAGATATACTTTTCCTGTGAAATTTTTTAACAGCCTCATTTTTGTATTCCATATTCATTCAATCGAAGCAATTGTCTCTTCTTCAGATGAGATTTAAAACAACTTCATTAATGAAACCAACCAATGTATTTCATTACATTTTTCAATTTGGTCCTAGTTTAACTTTATGTATATTGCTTAGACTAACAGGCCAAAATCAATTTTTACATTATTAGTATTATTACACCAGTTTGAGACATTGTTATTCATGATTTAGCTTTATTTTATGTGTTTATTTACAGTTACTGCTTAATATATGTTGCACTCTTAGGGGGAGAAAGCTGTTTTAGGCCAGAGACACCGTGCAAACCCCTGCAATTATAAATCAGATCATGCGTGATTTGAAATCTATTTAAAGGAGACAAATATTTGAGAGACCATTCAGATGGCACGTGCAGAGCCTATATTGTACAGAACTCAGCTCATGTAACTACTAATAAATCACAGGCAGAAAAAAGCAGCAGCAGCATACTTTCCCACATCACACAGAATAAGTTGTCTTCATAAAACTGCTGAAGTGTCAAGGAGAGGTTACACGCGTTACACACTTTCTCACCGACAGTAAGTTGCAGTAGGTGCAATGCCTCATAAACAGGCCTGCCCGGTGTTTATGAGACAGTTAGAGGAATAGAGTTCTTAAATTGTTAACGGCTGCTGTGCTTTGCATACCCTGCTTCCTTCATTACAGCTTGGCGAACTCATTTCCTTTGCTGTACCTTAGTCCTCTGTGTCTGTATGTATAGTTGGGTTTCTGCTGGTGGTTCCACGTTCTGCATGCTTTCCTAGAAGCGGAGCAACGTGCTTTCCCATACATGATAAAGGTTATGGGTTAGCCTCCTGCAGGCTCTGTGTTCCTGAGAAATGGGCTCTTTCTGTTGGTGGTAACTCATGTTTTGATGTCATTGTTCTGAATTGTTCTTTATGTTGTAAAACTGAGTTGAAATGTACTCCCATAGGAGTTAGCTTTTCATATTGGGCTGGAAACTCTTCATTTTTGTGTAGCAATTTATTATAACCAATGGCTTTTAATTGTACCTCCCATAATGAAGAGCTGACTTAATACTCTGTGCTAATCTTGTTATGACTTTAAAAAGGTAAGTAATTTCTCTAACCATTCCTAACAGTCATGGTAAAGTGTTAAAGGGTTTTTCAATTTTCTTTTTTTCTTTATTTTTCACATGAATTTTTCACTTGTAGCATGAACTTTTCTTTGTGTCTTTTTCAATTTTTCTTGTAAAAAATTTTTTTGTGGACTGATTTTTATTTGCAGCAAAACATATCATGTAGATTTAAGTAAAACCAATTTAGTACAGTCATTGATTTCGTTTTTCAGACCAGTCATGATTGATAGATAGAAGTTATCAGCAGGACTCTATTTTACCATTCCCTTAATTTGTTTTTGAGTACTTTGTTTCACATTCTATTAACTACTTCAGCCTATGGGAGAAAGCTTACTCTGCATTCCAGCATGATGAAATTATATCTTGAAGAACATAAAATCCAGCTTGCTTAAACAACAGAGTAATGTGAATTGAATGCTCTGGGTTTGGTTACCTTCTGCCTGAACTACGCAGGGGAATGGTACTGGCTGGTAGCCCGAGGTACATTGTGAGCCAAGAGGCTGCAGAATGGACAAACAATAAATCTATACTTTCCCTGTGAAAGGCGAGACAGCCATAGGTTGTTATCTCTGTAACTACCTGTGAATGAGAAGAATTAGAGTAAATAATACTACTGATCACTCGCCCCAGTCAGTCATGGTACTATATGCAATGTAATATGGATTCTTTACGTAGCAGTAGCTGTGAAAAGAATACAGATTTTTCATAAATGTCACAAATAACAAAGTAGTGAACCATACAAATAATGGCCATGATAAAAGGCACTTAAAGCACATGACCCCATGTATACAAAGCTCCATTGCTGCTAAAACCATATGTGTTAGAAAACTGGTGGGTTATATTCAAAATTGTATTTTACGGCAGTTTTGTTTAAAAATAACATTTAGGATATCAATGTGCAATTCATGTTAAACAAACAGAAGTATTATGTAATAACTAATTTTGATGTCAGTTCTGTTAAAACATGGTTTGTATTCTGCAGCTGTGAGCATAGGTTGGGAAACGATCAAGTCTAGCTGATCAAGCCTTTTATTTTATTATCATGGATTCCTCTTCCACAGCTGCTTTTAAAATTTGTGGGAAGCAAATTATTTCTCATACTGCATATCTTGCCCATCAGGTGAGTGATAACATGGAAACTGTAGGCTGGGTGTAAGCAATCAGAAAGTAAATTTAAAGTCCTCTGTGTGCACAGAATTAAAAAAAATGACCTGTAAGAGGCTGCGTGTGAAGCCAGCTGTCCTTTGTTACCATTGTCATTTGGACACTGTAAGAGCAAAACTTTGTCAGCACGTTTTTTTATATTAGAAGATTTGATCTGCAAATCTCAGCTGCTCTGTTCATTATAAATCTCTTGTTTTTGTCCATACACTAGCTCCACTATAGGTTGGAAGGGCTTAAAGATGAACTGAGGAGGAATAGAGGCTACAACTCGAGAGTAACTATTACTGCTCAAAGGAGCTGTTTTCCATTCGCAAACATTGCTTTGCGCTATGGGTTTGGGCTCCTTCTGTTCCTCCACTTTGTTGAAGACTCTCTTGACTTCCATTTTACTTCTTTAGCACTGTCTTTGTCTGCTAACATTTTTCCTCCTTCTCTAGTAGCTTTTATCTGTGTCCTTTGGATCACATGTTTTACTTAGTTTGTTTTAGTAGATTGTTTCAAATGTTTGTGTTTCGTATTTTTGGTTTTTTGCCTTTTTCTTTAGGACTATGTTACCTCACTGAGTTTCATTCCACAGTTTGCTGAATCGCTTGGTTATTTTGCAGCAGGCCCATTCCTCGTTTTCTCTTTTCATATGGTTTTCAGTGAGAAATAAGAGAGCCTCTTCCATTTTAAACGGTAGTCTTACACACATAGGCCCATGTCTCCTTTTGCACACACCATCTTCTGCCTTGCCACGTCCATCCTGCTTCTCAATCTCTCTCTCTCTCTCTCTCAATCTGTGCCTCTCTCTTTTGTGCTTTCTTTCCTACCATTATACCACCTTTTTGGTCCAGAATTGTCCTTTGGTAAATTATAGGTAAATATTTACTTCTTCCAAGGAGAGTTCATGTCATGCCTTTGAAATCTGGTAAAACAACTCTGGGCCAAATTTGGGCATCATTAATATTTTGTTTGCAGTTTTCTTGTATAGTATTTTTGGTGGGAAGGAGGGAGGGTTTGGGGGTTTTCTGTTTGTTTTTTTTTTTTAAACAACTGTTTTTTTCAGGGAAGGACACCATAACCCACTCTAAGTTGCAACATTACTTTCCATAAGTTATTCCATTACAATAAGTAGACTGTGTTGCGCTGTAGAATCCAATTTTTTTATGTGAATATACATTTGGGGCAAGCTGCTGTGGAACAGAAGAAAGAGGTTTAGAAGTTGGGGCGCAGTTGGTTTCAGCCTTAAATGGTTGTTCCTTTCTGAAGACAGCTGTTTGGGGGTTGAGCGTGTACCATTCTTCATCAATTGTTAGATCCTACACGTTCACTTTCTAGGCAATTTTTCTGTAACTGCAAATTGAAACTGTAGTCTGAAAGATAATCTGGATTCACTCCTTCGCTTTTTCAGCAGAGACAAACATTCTGCAGGGAAATTACACCCTCAGCGTCACCTGTGCTATTCCACTTCTTTCACCACATGTCCACGGGTTTACTTTATTAATCCTCTCGCTGAAATTTAGCAATACATTTGCCAATAAAGTAAAAAAAAAAAAAAAAGGATTCCGTTCATACTCTCTCAGACGTTTGTCTTCCTGTCAAGTTTACTTTAGCAGGGGTTTTGTCCACACAAAAAGCTTTTTATTCAAGTGTTACCAGTTCAGTCAGCTGACCTGCCAGAAGACAGAGTGCTCTTCAAAAACTTGCAACCTGCGTGTTGTTATACAATGTGCCATCTTTCCAAACCTGAGAAGAATTAACGAGAGCCGATGCTTCAGTGTAGATAAAGTTTAAACTGTGTTGTGTTTACAAGACTGCTACTCTTCAAAAAACAATTCTCTTTTTAAATTTGCATGGTAAACAGATGGAACTCTAAATATCCAGCGTTACTAGAATATTAGACCAATGTGAATCCTCCAATTTCCTTGGGGTCAGAGTAATGTATCTGGAATAGCACAGTGGCAGCTAAGCATCTAGGAAGAGGATTTGTTGAGAAACCAGTTGTCATTCTCACACAGTTACTTTTTAAAGTAGAATTGCACTGTAAAAATCATACGGAACATAGCATTTCTTTTAACCAAACAGAAACAACCGAGTAAATTTATCTGGCTCCAGCCAGGAGCTGTTTATACAATTGTGAGTTGCTTATACAATTGTGAAGAAGTCTTATTAAATATCTTCAGAATCAACACAATCTAAATTGAGTATTTTAAACTCTTTCTATAATACCTGAAAATACCAATAATAGAATTTTAAAGCAGGTCATGATACTATAGTTATGTTAGTGTTTTGTCTAATCATAAAACAGGACTTAGATTCAGAGTTACTGTAAATATAATTGTCTAAGAAAATGTAGATTTTCGGTTTAAAAGTGGAGCTTAACACATAATTTTAACAACTTTGTTCTTTGATTTTACTCTATTACTGTCCTTAGGCCATCTTGTTTCTTGGGGGTGGGGGGTGTGGAATCAAGTTGCTTGTATCAGACTCTGACTGTCAGCTACTACCCTTCTGCTTAAATATACTTCTCTCGTGTAGAGTATCTAAGAATGTTGCCGAAAAGATGTATAGCCTCTGTCTTAGATCCCAGGAGCTTGCCCATTATGTCTCTGTATTTAGCATTCTTGTTAACTTCTGTAGCTCATAGACTCTGTGCTCTCTCCGCAGGTCCAGTCGAGGTGCAGCAGCAAGGAGAACATCCTCAGAGCAAGTAAGTGCTGAAACCTCATACCTCTATTGAGAAACTAAGTCTGCACAGGAGACAGCAAATGATAGTCAGATGAGAAGAGAAGGAAATGCTTGGGACATAAGTGGGTTTGCAGAAGAAATTTAATAACTTAAGACAATGAAATTCAGTCCAAAGAGAAAATAAAAGTGTAAATAGCTCGTAGTGTTCACGTATTAATGGATAGTTGCCTTCTAATTTTTTCTTCCAAGTTGTTCTTCTAATGACATGAAGGTCTGTGTTGTTTGTGGTGATGTATTGTTGGAAACGATCATGTGTGTGCAAGTTTTATGGGCAAAAAGAATCAACAATCAAAGACAATGAAAATTCTCAAGTTGAGTATATATGATTTTACTTTCATACCTGAACATGAAATTGAATGTTAGGTCACATAAAAGCAAACCAAAACATTCCAAGGTTAAGAATTCAGATTTGATCCAAATGAGCTGCTATTTAATTTGCACAATTCCTTTCCTTTGTTTTATGGGAATCTTTCCTAGTCTAAAATTTGATCCACCATTGTGTGTGTCTATATATGTGTGTGTGTATATGTATATATAACAACAGGAATAGGAAGTTGTTTTGGCGATAAGAGAAGGCTGTCAGGAATTTTCTACCTTATGCAACCAATTGACTTAGCTGCTTCAAAGTGAGAGGATTATTTTGCCTCTAGCCAAAGCTAGAGGATGATTTTGTCATACAAAATGCTTCTTAATGTAAGCAGTTACTTTTAGAGCCATCTGACATTTGACATTAGTGAAAGGTCTGAGGAGTTGTTTAATGTAATTTACTTATAATTAAAAAATACCACTTAGTAATTTCAGAATTTTAAAAAGTTCATTAGATCTTTGTCTCCGGATCTGTTCAAATGTATGATACCTCTAAAAGAAGAGTTAGCATTTGTTTGTAGGAAGAAATAGGGACAGAGAAGTGTTGGTGGTTACACATGCGTCTTTATTCCTTTCTTCATTGAGGTTATTGACGCTAGCGTTAAACCTGAAGGGGCTCTATTTGTGCACATATTTTTTCTTGGCTTCTCTTGCAGAAATAATGGGTGTTACTTTTGGTGTTGGAACAAAGTTGTCAGAGATTAGGGGATTTTATCTATTTAAAAAAAACATGTGTTGAAGAACACGGTTCTCAGTAGATTTTAACAGAACCTTTGACTTAAGCAAGTGATGTGTATTAGACACAGTTCTGAATCTGAAGGTAGGACTCTGGGGCACCATTCAGAGCCTGTAATTCATTAATGTTTTAAGGGTTAAAGAGGTGAAATGTTAGTTTCTGAAGTAGCTAACAGTGAGGTTTAGGTAGCAGTAAAACATAAACATTAAAAATACCTAGTGGCTGTAGCATAAAGGTTGTTTGCTGCCACACAATTCCCCCAGCTTTCACTGCTGTGACATATTTTTTCCTAACATCTTCCTTCATTTTTCCCAACTTTTCCTTTTAAGAAAATAGTAGTTTCTTAATTTATACAGTCAGGAAATAGTTTTTAACATACACTGTGTGGAATCTGCTGGACTGCAAGAATTATGGTGCTCCTGGAAGTTTAACTGTCTCTCACAAATGCTTTCATTTCCTTGTCCTTATTTTTATGAGGTTGCTTACAAAATATTGGCATAATAATGGAAAACGTAAGCTTACTAGGGACATGCCTGTTGTTAAATCCAGGAATGCAGTTTTTCCGCTAGTTACTAGTTATCTTACAATAGTTTAATCTGGATCATTTCTCCCTAATTTGCTTATGAGAAAGATTTAAGAGTGTGAAAAGTCTTAATATAGTTATAATATATCTCATCAACTGTTTCTTTCTTCCTCAGTATGCCAGCTGCTATGTTAAGGAGAGGAATTAAGTCAGTTAGAAATTATTTATGCTTGACAAATTTGCAGTGCCTGCTTTTATCATCACGTTGTTGTCTAAATACGTACAAAGAGATTGTTCAAATAATATCTTCCAGAATCTTTATTTGGACTGGAATTAGGTGGACAGTTTTATTCATCTCTACTTCTTCCTCTTAAAGATAGTTACTGTGTTAACGTCAAAAAATAAATTAATGAACAATCTCCCACGTAGAGACAAGCATGTGTCAGTGCTGAGAGAAGTTTTGTGTATACAGATTGAATAAATGGCCTTCTCTTCTGAAGGAAAAACTTCAATTGCATGATTGTTTTACTATTTTTGTAGTTATTTTTTATTAGAAGACTACACTTAAAGCAATAATCTATTTTTTCCAGAATGTGAAGGCATGTGCAACAGCAAATGGGATATTTAGGTAGCTACTGCAAAGCCAAATCATGTCATTAAAAATTAGTTTCTATTATTAGTTAATGCTATCTTATTATAATTTATGTTGCTTTAGGAGTATCATTACGTATTACATATAGAACATCATCCACTTTGGCTCTCATAAATACCTTATTGTTCTAGGCAAATCCATTCAAGATATTTCTACAAATGTCATTTTCTTAATCTTTTGGTTTGTATCTGTAACTCTTGTTTATGTATTCCGGCAATAGCTCCCTCTCTTCAGTTGCTTATCTTCACTTTCAAAGTCCTTCGAAGCTTGTTGTCCCCTTGGTTATTCTCTCAGTAAGCATCAAGAATTCAAACATGCTGCTGGCTTCATTTTCAAACAACTCTTGTCGTATTTCCTCCCAATCTGTCCCTCATACTTGGGAAAAGTAAGTTTCCATTAATCTATCCCACTACCTTCACTTAAATTGTACATTTAAGCACCACTTTGCTATGGTGACTACAATATCTTGACAACGGGTAGGATGCCCACGAGCTGGAAACAATGTGTGCTGTCCTGACTGTCCAGGGATTTCATTGGGCTTCCCTCTGTCCTCCTTTCAAACCTTTTCATTCCCAAACTCACTGGGACAGTGTCCATTTTTATGTTTTATCTGCACACTGCACATAGCATATTGAGATGTGTATGCGGAGAACGGAATGAGGAGTGAATCGTCCTGAGTTCATAGCTCATAGAACTGAGTTAGCCTCGGATTGTCATCCTCAGTGTAAAATACTGCATCATCTTGAAGGGTTTCTGTTTCTGATTAACTCATCCTTTTATACTCATCAAGACTTCTGGTATGTTTTTCGTGACAAGTAAGGATATACACTTTTGTGAACCTTTTCAAATGTAAATTGCATTTTATTTTAAATCTCTTTGATTCGAGTTGAATACAGTGCCTTCCCGGTGTCTGACATAAATGCTCAATAGTGATAACTAACTAATTTAATTTACCCCGAAGTGCCGTATTAATTTCAGTAAAGTGGTTTAAATGAACATCACTGTGTACATCTACACGTTGTAGCATACATAAACTTGGTGCTCTCTTGTTGCAGGTCACAGTGCTGTTGACATTACCAAGGTAGCAAGAAGACACCGCATGTCTCCATTCCCATTGACATCTATGGACAAGGCCTTCATCACAGTTCTGGAGATGACCCCAGTGCTTGGAACAGAAATCATCAATTACAGAGGTATTTTAAGTTGGATTCTTTGTGAGGATTAGGGTGATTATTTCCTTATTTTACAACCTCCTTAAGCTTTTGCTCTGTTATTAATGTTGTGAGGTGTCTGAGACAGTACCTTGTCCAGGAGAAACTGCTTTAGGAAATGCCAGTAATAGGAGCAGAAGTCTCCTTTCAAAGTCAGGAGACTGTTGATTGAGCTCAGTGCTGCTCCCTGAAGGAATCCATAATGGAACTCTAATTAAATATATACATTAATTTTCTTCTGCTCTGTGTTACATGTGACAAAGCTAAAACATAGAAACCACAATGTGCCTCACTGGTTGATATAACACTGGACTTTTGTAGATGCCAAGTAGCTCCAAGCTGTACTGTGATCATTCACTCTGTTCTCTTACTGTGGGAGATTCTCACTAAATCCCCTTTCCAATCTGAGATTAATGATCAAATCAAAGTGACTATTGATTCCAGGTTACTTTTTTCCATGTCTATAACTTTAACAGTTCATCTCAGTCTGCTTTTCCAGATCCTACTTAGCCTACCAGTCATTCCAAAATTTGCCTCCTCTTCTCATAAACGCATCATAATTCCTTTTCAATTCTACCACTATATTTGATCCTTTTATTTGCATTTGATGTTTGATTTACTGAAACTTTATAGTCAAGGGTATCTGTTATTGATTTATACAGTGAGGTTGTCTTAAAAGGCACCAAGCAGCTGGCAAAATTTCAGATTATGTGACCGTGTCATTCCTTGTAAATAAATGGGGATAGGTGAAGCCATTTTCTGGCCTTATAAGGAATTAGCACAGCACCTTTCATGTTTATTCAGCTAAACACTCCTCCATCCTGAAATAGCGTGTTCATAAAGCCTGTTAGGTGTCTCCCTTGCTTCTGCTATCCCTTAAACCAAGCCTGGGCATTATCTGTGTTCTTGGCACAGAACAAAACCATGACGGGAAGCATGCTGACAAGTAATCCTAAAATAGGTAGGGAAGAGGAAACCTCCTCCAGGGATTCCTCTAGACTTTCCAAAGGTAAGGTGGTGAGCCAAGAGATAGTGAGACCGCCAGCCTCAAGAGGCAAAATGTTTAGGACATCGGTGGATGTTTAGGACATCGGTGGCAGAGAGGTACAAATGGTTTCTGAATGGGATATTCAGTCTTCTGGCTTGAAAGGTCAAAGTTTTCATGCTTATCACCAAATCTTAGCGCTGCCTTTGCAATGTCGTCGTATTGGCATACTGATTTAGCAGACTGCACGTAGAATCAGACCTGCGTGTTTAGTCTCTCCAAGTGGAGATCGGCACTCCCCTGTGCCTTGGTAGCAGGAAGCAGATCCCTGAGAAGATGCTGCATATCCTGCATTTGGAACAGCACCAATACTGGATCAACAAGGAGTATGCGTACTACACCCTGCGCTTTCATAACGGTGTGCAGATTAGAAGGCGGCATTAAGGCATAAATGCCTGAGGGTGGCTATTAGATCTTTTTGGATAGCTGTCAGTTTAACATCTTTGCTAAGACAGCCCTTTCTGGACAATACGATGAGCAGGTAGGCAGAGAATAAGCATAATCCTCACGTGCTACATGTATGTTATATATATATATATAACAGTAATGTCGTCATATGTATACAGCAGTCTTTGTGCAAACATTTATATCAACAGTAGGTAGCAGCTTTTTCATATATCTGATTTACAGACATCTTCATTAGAGCTATGGTTAAATCAGACAAAATCACAGTATATATAATTTCCTGCTGCAACGTGCTTTGGACAAGCTTTTACCATGTAATTTATTTTAATACTAAAAAACCTTCAAAATATGGACTAAGTAACAGATTTGTGTTAATACTGATAACGTTACCATACGAATAACAGAATGATTCTGTTCAGACTACATGCTCTTCAAAATGTCCTTAGAGAGATAGAGCAGAAGTAATTGGTCTTAGCTAGATGCTTATGTTCTCTATAGAGTTTTATATACTCTAATTTGTCAAAAAGGCAATCTAATTGTTTCTGTTCTTATTCCACTACATGGGAATATTTTGTCAAAGTAAGAGAAGGTATTCTAGTATGCGTTCTAATATCTTAGTTGATATTTCATTTTGCTTTTCATGTTACCTGATTACTGACATCAAATTTAGGCTGATTCTAAGTCTGGAACATATTGATTATGATTCCCGGCACTTGTTTAAAAAATAATGTTCTGAGTCTGCTGAGACACTTCAGTTATGACCCTCTTCCCTCCCACCCAAAATAAAAGAGTTAGATACATGGTAAGATCATCAGCATTACTAAACATATTACACAGTATTCATCCTCATAAATAAAGCTGCCAAATGTTACTCTGTACGAGTAGCCAGTACAGACTTTGCTCTTCCTGGCTTCTTTCTTGATTAAGTCAAGGCATGTTGTAGTCGCGCAAATCTATTCTCTCCTAACATAAGGGGGAGGATGAGTAAAGTTACTTTATGAAACATGACTTTCACATTGGTAAGTGTATTGCTCAGTGCCTGTATAGATCATTTAGCCTCTTCCATATTAAGAAAAAAAAAAGGACAGTCTTAAAACATTTTACAGAAGTGCCATAAACCAAGGGCACCTGAAGCATATTTCCCACCTGCCGTCATCAATATCTGGTACGAAGCCCCCAGTGAGCCTTTTATTCCAGCTAAATGCAGTTACCTGAATATTGCTCCATCGATAGGTTAAGTTTTTAGACAGCATGATAATGATTATTCTTCTGAAATTAAGAAGAGGCAGAAGTTTAATTGATACTAAAAGTACAAAGCAGAGGCAATCCACGCTTCATGGGCTTAAGCCTCAGAACGGAGGAGTTTTTCTAAACTAGTCCAAGAGCCCTGTAAGTTCTGTAGAGCTTGGACCTTTTTTTCCACTATGTATTCATTTTGAACTAGGTGGTTCTTTTGATAGCGTTGCCTTTTCATATGACACTGAAGTGCTGCAAGGGCAATATTTACCAAATGGGAGCAAATCCATCACCTCTAGTACAATACCTGTCTCACTGCTTTATCCCGGTACCAGTACCTTGAGAAATCAAAATTCTTCACAGAACTCTACCAGTTTCACCTGCTAAGCTTTAGAAAATACCCGATCTGAAAAGTGAGTTTAATGTAATTCTCCATTTTGTGTTAGAATCAGAAAACTGTGGGCATCACAAGGGGCAGTTTGATGACATTAAAATATTTCAGAACATCTTTTTTTAATTACAATTAATCAAAATAAGGTTAAACAGTGTATTTCTAAAATAATTGCTCAAATAAAGGAGGGTACAGAGGCACTTCAGATTGTCCTTTAGTTGCTGGCTTGCTTCATTTTAAATGCCTAAGGCTTCAGCAAATAATTCTTACATTTTTCTCCCCTTAATGAAATTCATTCCCGCTACTAGATGGCCATTTGTTCCCTTCAAATATTGCGTGGCAGAATGCCAGGAACATACTGTTCAACTTTGCTCTAATTGGTGTGATTTTGCATGCAGACAAGAAGTAAAATGAAGACACAACATGCCTGCTAAAATTAGAAGCATCACTTTTGTATGAGATTTTGCGCATCTATGAACAGAGGGTGTTTTTACTAGGCCTTTGATAGCTGCCTTTTCTATGCTATAATTTAAATGTCTGTGCCTGCATTCTTTTTTTCAGTGCAAGTGTACAAGCTTTCGTGAGCTTTCGAATAACTTCTATATTGTGTATCACGGGCAGTGATAAGCAGTGATGCACAGGCGCATTAATGGCCATCACAAAGGTGCTTTTCTAGTTGCTTTAACAGGTTTTCTCAGCATTTTCATGGCAATACCTATTTCAAAAATGCAACATAAATATTCACCTCAGGTTGAAAGTTGATACATATGGATGTGAGCGCAATGATGTTATAGTTATTATAATTATAATTAATTACTAACTAAATCACTTTGTGTTAATAGATAAAATATAATCTCCGTTATAATGCCACTTCACCGGAGTGAACTACTTTCAAATCAAGTAGTTGCGCTTTTTAACAAAACCTATCCATTTAGTGTGCAATGTTAGGTCTTCTGCCTTCCAAGCAAATCCAGAACCACATTGATTTCCCTGTGTGTAAAACAAGAAACACACTTTATGTATGTGTCTTTTTTTGGCACATCTGAAGGATCATAATCTATAAAGTGCATATCCACGCAGATTCTCCTGCAGAAGTATTCATGCATCCTCTCATTCCTTCACAATTTCAGCTGGATATTGCCTTCCTGTGCCACAATGCACTCCTAAGAGCAGTGGCCTCTATTATGAGACGAACTTCCCTTCTACATGGACATACTGGAATCGAGCCGATCTCAGCAGTTCTGACCCGTGTGCCCCTTTCCAGTCCATCTACTCACACATAAAATAAATCTTCTTTCTCACTCTCCCACTGTATGAAGGAATAAGATACATATTTTCCAGTCTGTTCCACATCATACTAAAAGAACCACCTCTTGCTGGTGCTGTAAAAGCAAACAAGGAGTGCACACTTGACTGAGGGTGAAGTAATTCGTATCAGTCTCTACAGGGAGGCAGAGCCAAATTACAACTCATCAGTCATAGTTGCTAAGTGAAGGGAAAGAGTATGTTTGAAACAGCTATTAAAATATTTAGAACTATAACAGCGTAAATTTACATAAATAATCCTGACATTTATGTGCACTCACCCTCCATTAAGCAGAAATGGTCTCAACAATTAGGCAAAGCTAATCTATTGCAAAACTTCTTTGTCAATTTATGGAAACTTGCCCATCATTACTGTTTATGTTGAGTCCTCTGGGCTCAATCCATCACCTTTTGCACACAGGATTCACTTTTGAAATGTTATTTTAAAAGCTTTTAAAAAAACAAGAACTTTTTTTAAAAAATTGAAATCTAGAAAAGTATGTATTTCTGAGAGATTTCAGGAGAAAAACTTGTCCTGAAGAGAGAAATACTTGTTTTTTTCTGTCTGATCCTATCTCAGAGCTATAACCTCTGGGTATGGATACTTGGCATTCAGACCTACCGTCAACAATTTCACCATAACCAGGAACAGACTTACGGAACAAATCTTTCGTCAGTACTTTCAGACTCCAGTCTTTTTTCATTTATGTAGAGGCAGAAATCAAAAACGTGAGATCTATTCATGTCACATACACATACATTTCATCCATCAAAGCACACTGCTTTTTTTTTCCCTTTCAGTAGCTCTAATGACATGGAGCGTGGTCTTTTCTCTTTTCTAGATGGAATGGGCCGAGTCCTTGCTCAAGATGTATATGCAAAAGATAATCTACCACCATTTCCAGCATCAGTAAAAGACGGCTACGCTGTCAGAGGTAAACACTCACTTTGTAGACATGCAGCATAATGTCTGTAAAACTACTGTAGAACATGTTAGGTCACCTATTTTAGGTCCAGCAATGATTATTTTGGTTGAGATTTGATTCAGATCATTGCTGAAGTCACAATTACATAGAATGCAGCTGTCTTGAAGGAAAACCATAAAGTTAAATTCAGATCTTTTAAGTGGACATGTATGTACACAAGCAAATGTACATCCATGTGTCCTCATAGTCATGCACTTGTGTTGCTAGTGAGTTTCTTGGAAACATAAAGAATTCAGGAGAGTAACAGAACACCTGTTTCTGAATGACAGATTCTTCTTCTATTCCTCTATTGTTGACTAGTCAGGAATGTCTGACATCTGTTACTTTGTTGAATTGTCACAGATCCAGCTTCCTATTTGTGAATTATTTTATGAATGCATTAGAGAATTTTCAAAAATACGTGTCAGAATGTATTCTTATGGAGGCAACTCAAAAGAAAAACTAATTTTTATTTTGAAAATATTGCAGTTGCTATATATAAATAAAATGAGTAGTGTGACTTCACAGAGCAAGCAGTGAGTGGTTTCCCAGGAGACCTGAATCCATCCTCTGCTTTGCTGCTAGGTGCTGCATGATTTTGAGCAAGTTGCTTTGTGCAATATTTTTTTCCATTTGTAAAGTAAGACTAGTGATCACCTCAGATATCTATGGAGGAAAACTAAAATATATATGACTGAACATCATACTAGTAGTGATTGCATTGCAGTAGGGGTTGAGTCATCATAACACCATGTTGAAATTTGAACACAATGGCCAACTTTTTTCTAGGAACATTAAAATACCTTTTTTTTTACTGGCAGCTGAAACAATGGAAAGAAACTGTCCATGAAATAGACTGTCTGCAAACCCAGGCAATAGATGTAGTCCAATAGCTTCCCCGTGGATTTGATATAAAAGTAAAATCCAGGTCTACTAGATGAGTTTGACTGCAGCTGTCTGACATCTATGTGTGTGAGCAACAGTCAGACCAAAATGACCAGTAACAGCAGCAAGGGATTGCAGATGTAGCCAGAAAAATACTGGTAATAGAGAGGGGGAGCTCTGAGTTGAACGCTGACTGACAGGGGCCTTGGGATCAAGCAAATGCTGTCTTGCAACCTGATTGCTACAAGGTAAGGGAAAGCACAAGTACAATCTCAGTAAACAGGCAGAATGAGCAGAATGATCACGAACGCCATCTTCAACAACTTCTGTCAGAACCAACCCACAAGACCCTAATTTTGCTGGTGGATTCAGATAAAGTGACAGTAAGGTAATTGAATGCATCCAGAGGAGGGCAACAGAGCTGGTGAAAGGGCTGGAAGGCATGTCCTACAAGGAGCAGCTAAGGACTTTGGATTTGTCTAGTTTGGAGAAAAGGAAACTGAGGGGCGACTTCATGGCTCTCTGTGGCTTCCTGAGAAGGGGATGTGGAGAGGGAGGTGCTGAGCTCTACTCCCAGGCATCCAGTGACAGGATGGGTGGGAATGGTTCAAAGCTGCACCAGGGGAGGTTCAGACTGGAAATTAGGAAGCATCTCTTTCCTGGGAGGGTGGTCAAACACTGCAACAGGCTTCCCAGAGAGGTGGTCGATGCCTCAAGCCTGTCAGTGTTTAAGAGACATTTGGACAATGCTCTTTATTTGCTTTAACTTTTGGTCAGCCCTGAAGTGGTCAGGCAGTTGGACTACATGATTGTTGTGGATCCCTTCCAACTGAAATATTCTACTCTACTCTACTCTATTCTTATTGTTCTTGTAGACCTGTTATCTCAGGATATGAGAAGCAAAGCTTGTAGGCAGAAATGATATTGACTACATTAATGGATATTTTTTGCAAAAAAAATAAAGGATTAGCTTTCAGTCACATAAGGCTGTCTGCCCAAAACCTTGTCCACTTTTTTTCAAGCTATCAGTTGTACATCACCTGTAAACTTTGTCTCCATATCATTATTAATGGGGGAATAAAATCTAATTCAGTAGCATTTTGTCAGGTTTAAAATAATATAGCTGTTAGGGAGTTTTTTCTCTTCTTTTGCTGGATCATCCCAGTGCATTTTTTTCAGTGAAAGTCTGACAACTGTATTCAGTAGTAGTATATGCATTATGCAAAGACAAATAGTTGCAGAGTCCTTTTCTGCTTTCTTATTTTAGAGTTTGTTCTAAAGCTCATAGATTAGGCTGTTTGATAGGCTTTTAAAGTTAAGTTAATCATTGGTCTTCAAACATGACTAAGTACAATAGATCATCTGCAGAGTTGCAGCTGATGTATGAGTACAAATGTGATAAATTGTTATATAGACTGAATGGGCACCCTTCCTGAAAGCAGTTCTTCTCAATACAATAAGGTTATCTAGCTGTATCATCAGGGCTTTTGAAATAAAACAGAAAGGTTGTCACTGATGAGACTGCATCTCTGGGAATTCAACTTTTGACAGTTACAGATTTCAAATTAATAAAAAGATGTATTTAAATGTGATCGTATGAACCCAGTTTGTCGGCTGTCAACAGGCAGAGTTGCTGTGCTCCATACATGCTTTACGAGGGTAGAGCCTGTAATACCACTAATGCAACTTGCTGAAAGACCTTTGAGGCAGGCAGAAGCTTGAACTTCATTAGCAATGGTGCCTTTGTTCTCTCTGTAAAGATACAGATTTGGCTAAAGGCTGACACTGAAGAACTGAATCTTGGATCATTCTTTGGTTCCCCTGTTCTTAATTTCTAATGCCATCATTTGTTTTGGTTCAGCCTTTACCATTTGTATTGTCCATCTTAACAGCTGCTGATGGCCCAGGAGATCGATTCATCATAGGGGAATCCCAGGCTGGTGAGCAGGTGAGCACAATTTCTTTTCTGTTGGTTTTTGGGGGTTTTTTTAATGTATATTTGTATTGTAAGATATTGATTTGTATTTTTACGAGCCTTGCTAGTGCTCCAAAACTCAATGTTCTTGGAAGTGGCGTGAAGTAGGACACAGCTGCACCTACCCTCCTGCTATGTGCCTTGGGACATGATTTCAGAAAGTGAGGTAGTACGGTTACATAAGGAACTAACAAGAATGTCCCAAAATACTTCAGAGCGTTGTGCTGACACGTCTGATAGGAGTGCATACAGTAATGTTCTGCCCTCGTACAATGTCAGAGGACATAAGGTTTCTAGTGGCATTACAGTTCATAAACAGAGAAAAGCAAGATTTAACTCCTCCTTGCTGACAGATTTTAAAAGGGACGTCAACCCTATAGCTGTTTCCACAAGCTGCTTGCATATTTCACACTGATACCTGCAAAACAGAGTGTAAGAATTTTGAATGAAGCCTATAAAGGCAGGTAATGATCAGAACAGTCTTGAAGCCTGGCAGCAGCCTAGTTTGTGATATTGCTCCTTTCCTGTTTGTTAAATCCAGAGAGTATTCATGCACCTTAGCAAATACGTGGATTGAGTTTAACAGCACGTCGGGACAGCACCCCTTCATGACCACCTGTGCTGTATAAATATTCATGAATGGACACTATTTGGGATTAGCTCTCAAACTCAAGAGTACATTTGATAAAGTTCCTGGAGTAATACCGGAGTGATAGGAAAGAGATCAGTTTTCAACTACGTTTTTTATTCTGTCAACTTAATTGTACCTGCTACCGTTTTTTCAGGAGAGTATGGGTTAATCCAAAATGTTTCTCCAGCTATTTCAAGATCCAGTTTATAATTCTGTGTATTGTATGTGAAATGATGCAAAAATGGAATAAGTAACAGGCAAAACAAAGGATTGATCAGTTCTAATGAGGATTTTAACGTGTGGCCATTTTGACTGCTAAAAAAAAATGGTCTTAAATAAAATAGATGCATTTCAAAAGTTGTTTCAGGTTTTAGAAGTATTACCAGTTGCAGGATTGTTTCATTTTTTTTTAAAAATGGGTTGAACTGCCTGTAAATGTATAATAGACATTTAATTTGGCTAATTATGATAGATACAGAGAACTATGAAAATAATTTTTGCTGCAGTTCCCAGCCATCATCATGAATTATACTTTGATATAGTAGACATCTTCTCAATAGTGATATTCATGTGAACTTAGATTAATGAACCTGTTATACAAAATATGTAAAATTACTTTAAATACTAAAAAAAGTAAACTAATGAATTTCACCTGCCTTGGATTTTTAGCCCTTCTGTCAGCATTTTCAAGCATTAGTCCAGAATGCAAAGGACTGATAACTATTGCTACAACCCTTTTTATGGTCACTATAAAATAGCAAGAATCAGCAGAGCATCCTGCTGAATTATCACTCCTATCATTATTCTCCTGTCATCAATATTATCATTTTGCTAGTTAAAAAATACCACAGCACAGCGGTGTTTTGAAACAGTATTGTTGAAGCTGTGTCTAATGGGGAGGACTGCCCACAGGTCTAAAAGGGTTTCAGTGTCCTCATCAGTTCAGCCGGTTTGTACAAAGGATAAAAGGGCAAATGGGAGCTTGCTTCGCTCCTACAAAATTCAAGAGCTCACAAATGTCTCTGCAGAGACAGTCTGTCCTCCCAGATTAATGGGAATGGGAAACGTCTCTGGCAAGGAACAAAAATTGGGTGGGAGGAGGCACACAGAGAGAGAATAATTCTGGAAATACCAGTGGCAAGTTAGAAAAATGAGGCTGTTGACCTCTGAATAATCAGTCAAAGTTTTTTTTTCTTGGGCCAACACATCTTCAGGTTCATCTCCTTCCCAAGAAATTATTTATAGCCTTGGAAGGCTCCTCAGTCTCATTTCACCCTTCAGTCACTCTCAGCAGCAACATTCTGCTTTTCATGTTACAGACCAATTAACAGAATGATTCACAGCAGGGAGTTCAAAATAGGTTTAGATTTGGCTCCTCCTGTAGGGAAAAAGGTTATGTAAATGCTACGTAGAGGGGAAGAAAATGGAACTGAGAATTGCAGAGAGGCCATATAGCCAAGTTGGACACTTCTGTATCAATTTGTAAATTGTGTATTATTTTCTGATTTCCATTTCCAGGAGGTTGTGTTTCTGTTCACAACCATTTTTTATTTTGGACTGAGGAAAGCTTTCAGACACTATCCTGCTTTGGGGAGGTTAGGGCACATTTGAGAGTACCAGTCACGAGCCATCCGCATGGCTTCTGCGTGAAAAACTCAGCTGTGGAGAGCAATGATTTTCTTCCTATAGACTTGCATAGCTGGAGCTTAGTGTTTCCTGGAAGACTTTCTAAAGACGTTTGTAAGAAGCACTGTGACTAACCAGCTATAATATAGGATGGAAAACAGACATTTTTTACCTTTCCACTAATTTGGGCCTTTTTACAGAGGGGAGCACGGGTTATTGTAAATCAGGCAGGAGAGGTATAATCATGTGCAAGAGAAAATGCCTGAGATGGGTGTTGTGCTCGTTAGATTATTTCTGGGTTTTATTCAGTGACTAACATTAAATAGATTATCAGTGGTGAAGGCAAAGGCCAGAACCCAGTACTGCCCTATTCCAGGTAAGTGTGAGATCTCAAGGGCCCTTAAAAGAGCTTCTGGGAAATTGTTGTACATTAATATGCTTTCTGAGAAGGAATCATGTCTTTATCTTCATAGTCTCTAGCACAGAAGAACACAGCCCTGGAGTTTCACACACAGATCTGATGGTTGACTTCTGTTCATAAAGTTAATCTGATCAAATTCTCAAAGGACAAAAAAGGAAATTAAATATATGAGCAACCAATTCTAAAAGCGGTTGTATCATAAATTGGTTTAAATGTTTCACATTGTTACACCTCAAAAAATTAAGTCATCTAGTAATAAACTCCAAAAGCATGGATAGTTACTGTGCTTTTTATCACCATAGGCGCTGATTTCTGGCAGAGTCCTAGACATTTTGTATTCTTTGTAGTTCTGGAGGCCCAAAAATGCATTTTAAAAGGAAGAATATTTTTATGCAATACATTTTTCCTCTAAAAATCATCACTAAAGACATCAATACTTTAGTCAGTTCAAAACAATATCACCTATTTGCAATGTGCCTATAGACTATATCTACAACAATATACAAAAGAACTCCCATAATCCAAGGCATAAGCTTTGCCTTTTGCAATATTTGTTTTCATAAAAATCAAAATAACACACTAGACAAGATTATTTTCACTTTTAAGCATATTTAGTATAAATGGCAGCATCTCAGCTATTCATCCACAGCTCCTTGCATAGTCAGTGGTGAGAAATAAATACCATTTAAAAAAAAAGTATTATTTTTATGTCATCTGGTTTAGATACCTACTTTTGGATAACATGAATCTTGCCCTAAGAACACACTAACCATGACATAAGGCAAGTGTGATTTTTTTTTTTTAGTTTATTTTAGCATTTTATTTATGTTCTTGTCAAAGGATGTTAGATTTCTGTTACCCTTAGAAAAGGGTAAGGATTCAATCGATTCCAGGCTCAGTTTTTTCTTGGGATACATAGGTCACTGTGCTACTGTGATAAACTGGGTTCCATTTCCAGCCTCTCCCTAGGGCTCCTGTCCCTGTGAGGAACCTTTGAAATACGCACATGTATTGGGTTTGCATGGCAAGGTTTTGGTAGTGGGGGGGCTACAGGGGTGGCTTCTGTGAGAAGCTGCTGGAAGCTCCCCCTGTGTCTGACAGAGCCAATGCCAGCCGGCTCCAAGACGGACCCGCTGCTGGCCAAGGCCAAGCCCATCAGCGCCTGTGTGATAACGTATTTAAGAAGGGAAAAAAAACAGCTTAGGGAGAGCTTTTGCAGCTGGACAGAGAAGTGAGAAGATGTGAGAAAATTTTGCAGACACCCAGGTCAGTGAAGAAGGAGGGGCAGGAGGTGCTCCAGGTGCTGGAGCAGAGATTCCTCTGCAGACCATGGTGAAGCAGGCTGTCCCCCTGCAGCCCATGGAGGAAGGATGAGGGGGTGTAGAGATTCCACCTGTAGCCCGTGGAGGACCCCATGCTGGAGCAGGTGGAGGCACCTGAAGGAGGCTGTGGCCCCGTGGGAAGCCCACGCTGGAGCAAGCTCCTGGCAGGACCTGTGGCCCCATGGAGAGAGGAGCCCACGCCAGGGCAGGTTTGCTGGCAGGACTTGTGACCCCATGGGGGACCCCACGCTAGAGCAGTTTGCTCCTGAAGGTCTGCACCCCATGGGAGAGACTCATGTTGGAGCAGTTCATGAAGGACTGTCTCCCATGGGAGGGACCCCATGCTGGAGCAGGGGAGTCCTCCCCCTGAGGAGGAAGGAGCGGCATAAACAACATGTGATCAACTGACCGTAACCCCCATTCCCCGTCCCCCTGTGCCGCTGGGGGGGGCAGAGGTTGAAGCCAGGAGTGAAGTTGAGCCCGGGAAGATGGCGGGGGGGGAGGTGTTTTAAGATTTGATTTTATTTCTCATTCCTCTGCTCTGTTTTGCTTGGTAATAAATTAGATGAATTCCCTCTCTAAGTTCAGTCTGTTTTGCTTGTGACGATAATTAGTGAGTGATCTCTCCCTGTCCTTATCTCCACCCACCAGCCTTTCGTTACACCTTTTCTCCCCTGTCTAGTGAATGAGGGGGAGTGATAGAGCGGCTCTGGTGGGCACCTAGCCCCCAGCCAGGGTCAACCCACCACGACACATTTCAAAGTAATCCTCACATTTTAGAGGTTATGACTGTGCTGGAATGGAGTAAAAGAATGGGCAAGGCAAACACAGCTTTGCGCAGCTGAAACGTTGGCCACTGAGTTTGCAGACACCTAACATCCTCCTGGCAAAAGTCATGGAGTAGATGGTTGCTGGGTGGGAGCAGGTAGTAGCTCGTGGGCAGTACTGCTTGCAGGTCTGTGGGTTGCGATCAAATACATGTTAATCACGGTCTGAGAAGTCCTGGACATATTCCAGTGCTGCATATGGAATATAGAGTCAATCTGCACATGAATTATACGTGTGACACAGAGTATGTTGGTCTGATCACAGCTGTGTAGATCTGTGTGTAGCACATGTTCACTAATAAGAGTAAATTTAGTAAATTAGTTGGGCTTACTAAAGTGCTGCAGGGAGCAAGCACTCATATTCCAGCAATGAAATCTCAATCATCATACCAGCTTTTTTTTTTTTAGTTGCATTTCTTTTAGAAAGATTTTTCCTTTATTTATTTATTTTTAAATGTTTATGGTCAAATTACAATTTTACTCTGGATTTTGAAAAATGTGTATTAAAATAGGCTGCCTGATGAGAAATTTTATTAAAATCATGTCGTTTATTTTATCATGTTGTTCTGATATTTTTCTATTCTTTATATTGTTTCTGCTGAAACTTTGTCAGTACTGTGCCTTTACATAATTGTAGAATAGTATCAATTTTAGGCTTTGCTAAATTGACCCTCGCAAAGATAGATTTTCTGTGTGGACTACTCTTGAGCTGTCTCAATATGAGGAAATCTGCTTAAAAATGAAGCAGATGGTTACGTTAATTTACTTACAAGCTGATGGCTTTCCACATATAGTGTGCTGGTAAAACAAAACAGAACAAAAACCCAACCAAACCAAAGCAAAGCAATTTCAACCCTGGGGACCAGACTACTCTGCAAAAACATTTATGTACAGAGAACTACTAGATTTTTGCTCATGCAAGTTTCTAGAAGGTCACCATCTAACTGTTATATTTCTGAGATATAGTTATTTTTCTGAGCCAACCAGACTATCAGTATATTGCTTCTTGTGAAAGTTATTCTTGTGATAGAAATCTAAGGGGGAAAATCTGAAGCCACCTAATATGGGACCATATAAAAAAAGCCAGATCTGAAGCAATGACCTAATGATCTTTAAATATGTTGGAGTTTATGCCTGTTGATAACACTAGCAGTATATCAAGAGTTATGCCACAAATAAGAATTTTAGTAGTCAGACTTTCCATTAAGTTCAAATGGTTTGAGATTTTTCTTTTCAAAAGTAAATTATTCTTTTTTTTGTTTATTTTTCAGCCAACTCAGACTGTGATGCCTGGTCAGGTAATGCGCGTTACAACCGGTGCTCCAATTCCATGCGGTGCTGATGCAGTGGTGCAAGTGGAAGATACAGAGCTCATCAGGGAATCAGATGATGTGAGTCACAAGCTAAAACTTGTTTTTCTTTTGTGTGCAGCAGAAAATACAATCCTGTAAATATGACAGTCCTACAGAAAAGCTCTTCTGTTAATCTCAGAAGTGTGAAGATTTTCACATCAGTTCCTAGTGGCAATTCTACTCACTTTTTCAGGCTGTGGTAACAGTACCACAGACCTACCTGTCCTGACATTGACTTTTCATCACAGTTATTGAATGCTGACACCAAAGTATTTGGGAGCATGATTTGAGTGAAAGGCAAATGTCTCCTGGAGATCCATAACTACAGCCCAGTTTGAGTGCCTAGGGTATTCACATTTTCAAGATACAGAGTAGTGACAATCAGACATTATATTTCCTTCTTTTCTACTGAGTTCACATTTAGCAGTAGAGCAATCTTCCTTGTATTTCAGGATCATCCTGAAACACAGCAAGACGAGACTTTAAAAGTTCTCTTAAACTCACCAAGTAAGAAGGGGAAAAGTTTCCTTAAAATACATATTGGTCACAGAATAATACATTGAAGTATCACAGTGCAGCATTACCACTAATATAATTAAAGCTGAATGTGATTTTCTGTGGGAAAGTGAACTGTTTTAAGTGCTGCAAAATCCATGGGATGGCTTGGATTGTTTTGGACCATGCTATGAAGATGGTTCTGTATTATCAGAGTTGGTCTCGTTTCAGCAAAGGTGAATTTGGTGGATTTTGGAGAATGTCTTGTGCACATATCTTACAATAAATGCATATGTTTAGAAAAAAAGGGTTTATTATGTAATAGAGGAAGTAAGTGCCACCCAAATTTTTTAAACCATAGCTAAGTTTCTTCAATAGACCTCTGTGCTCCTTTGAAGTGAGAAAAATACTGAATTTAAGAGCTCTGAAAACCAGGAAATGGATAAGGTGCATATTTGCCCAGAACATAGTCTTAACTCTGTTCAGCTTGAACAGATTTCCCAGCATACCTATAAATCATACTAGTGCTTTACCTTACAGATGCTGCAAAATACCACAGAAAAAAATGAGTACTGTAGTACTAATTCTGTACACACAGTTGTCTTAACAAAGTCCTAACAGTTGTCTTAACAGCACAGGAGCTGTCTGTAGACAACTGTATCCCAAACAGTCTATCTTAGACTTCCTTTGTGTTCAGAGAATTCCTTCTGAATCATTACCTTCACTTACCCAGCTGTGATTTCAAGACGTTGTCATTGTGTCTGCCATCATCTGACAGATTTTAAGTCAAGAAGATACATCTCTTACTGACACAACTTCCAAGTTCAGTTCTGGAATGAAGTGTGTGCATGGTTCTCTGCTCAAATCAGCCTTTGCTCCTCTGCTGCTGTTCTGACAAGCTGTTCCACTTCGCCGTAGCTCAATGCTAGCATTGCGATTGCAGCTGGGCTGTAAGCACATGGATTCTGGTGTTCAAAGCTGATGAAGACAGCAAAAACTGAAACATTCTCTCATGATCCTTTCTCATGCCTTATTACTGTAAATGCATACATTTTTTTTCAGCAAGCTGTCTAGGCTGGCCTTCTTTCTAGCAGAATTTATTGAGTGAGTCCTATTTTGAGGTTACAGATATGTTTGTGTAGATTATCTTCCCATAAAATACACCGTTGCCTTCACTGCTCGTTAATTGTTCCGCTAGCCTTACTGAGCAAGTTACCGTAGCCATTGCCCACCTCATCGTGAGAGGATTATCACATTGCAGAGCAATGATAACCTGTTATTTTCTACTTCTTTGGATTACTGTCTTCCTGGATTCCACTTTCTCTGTGCATGTTGTCTGCTGCATGTGAGAATAGATTATTTGGCTATGTGCTTAAACTCTGAATTTCTTAGCGAATGGTCAGCCACCTTCAGCTTCCTTTTCCTGCCTAGAAGTGTGAGGTAGAACTCTTCAGTTTCTACTTGTCCATGAATATGCCACTCTGCTAGTCCTGTACATAAATAATTAGAATAGTTTAATTAATATGTTATTTTTCTCTGCGTTTTCATGCCTGGGTGGCTACATATTTCAAGAATATTTTTCTTTTTACTGTTAAGAACTCCCTCAGGGCTGTGATTTAACTGAAATGAAATCTGTAACATCTGAAAAAAGTTCTTCTGAAAAGACAGAGAGTACTTTTTAAAGGAGCTCCTTGACCTGTAGTTGTGCTAGCAGTACTTAAATATCATAGTAAAGATTCCCCAGATGACTGTAGGAGTCACAGGCCTGAAAGGAATTACATCTATCTAGCAGGAAGAAAAAGTCTCATCAGCTTGCCAAATGCATAATCATTGAGAAAGATCCTTGCAAAAACATTTCTACACCCTTTTCATTGTGAGTTTTTATGTCACCTTGTAGGAAAAAGGAGGCCAATGTGGTTAACCAAAACAAGAGTTAGATCCTACATCAAGACCAAGTATCAGTATGTCAGTATGGATGCTGGCTGTTAACAACCATCAGAATAAAACACTCAGACATAGTTGAAAATACATTAATACACAGCAAGAAGAATGCTGCCTGATACGCACCAAATGGAAGATGTTCGCAGCATAATGCAATGCCTCCCTGCAAGCCCTACCTATAGCCACCTTGAATTATCTTGTATTCCTAAAGTGTTCCGGGATATCCATCAGTTCCATAAATAACAATCTCTGCACATCACCATGTTGTCCACAGTCACACTTTCCACAGGGCTTTTCAAACCTGGGGTTGCTAAATTCCTCAAAAGCCTTTTTTTTTTCTTGTTTCCCTTAATCCAGGGGTCCTAAATAGGACCTTTTCTATTACTCAAATATATCATTGCCACTCCTCTTGATTCCCTAGAAACTTCCTAGCTCTCTTTACATGTTACGGAAAATTCAAATCTTCCTGACTGGGCAACTATTCCCAGAGCGTCATAAAAATAAAATAGTTCTTAGAGTAACTGTTGCCCCAGATTTTCATCACAAGCCTAAAGTGTTTTTTACAGCTTCAGATGGGGATAAGGGAGATAAAAGGACATCGTGGGCACCAGCGCAGCTGTTTTGGACACTAGCAGCCAATAATAGTCTCTTCTCTTACACAAGAGGAGCAGGTATAAAAGAAACGGAATTTGCATTAAAAGCATATTTTGAAAATACTGTAATAAAGTAAGAAACCAGTTTGTTCAGGGTGGTTGTTTTTATTAGTCATTTCCTGGTTTTCAGGTGTTTAAATGTATCCATTTTCACAGTAGGTAAACAGAATCACAATCTGTATCAACATGTTCACTAACTTTAACTTTTGGGGCTTTTAGTTTAAAGCACTTAGTTTGAACTCAGAAAATGCCGTCCGTATCACCTTTAAGAAAAGAGACAAGTGCCAGTGTCCTATATAACACTATCATTCCTGTAAAAATTCCAAATGACAATGACGTGCCTTTGTCTTGTAATATTAGTGTCTGATTTATAACTTTGAGGTACTTAAAGTATGAAGCGCTCCATGATAATGTAAAAACAAAGTCTGTTCCAGTCTAAGTGTAGATTTAGAGGTACTGACGGGCTGGCACTATCTCAAAGCTGAGTGTCTATATCATGAACCCACTTGCAGGGCTTACAAATTAGATATTAACAATATAGGTCATGTGCCATTTATTGGCATTAAATGAATGACCAAACCATTGAAATTCTGAAGAAGTAAATGGAGATATTAAAGTAGGTGTCAGACTTTTCAGGCCACTGTCTCTTGTTCAGAGTAAATAAACATGATGAATAAGCCTCTTTCCAATTTGTACAAAGCTCTGAAGAAGGACTTTCCACTACAGGAATCTACGTGAAAATCCTGAAACAGCTAGAGCAGATAGCATCTTCCCACCTTTCTGCAGATGACGTGGCATGTTGTCTGTCTGACTAATGGTCTTTTTGAGATGCCATCCTTAAAATTGTTCAAGCAGATCAAGTTGGCTGAGAGGAGTAGAAAGAATCCACTCGGTATACCAGATCAACAGACAAACATGGGACATACATAACATAGGAAAGATATATAAACACAGGGGTCATTAAAAAAGGAAGGTAAAACTATGTATTCAGTGCTGGTCTTTCCCTGGTGAGCTCATCAAAGAGAGAATTTCTTGTAAAGCTGTTCAGTTTTAGCACACATTGTATTACAGGAGAACAGTGATGATGCTTAAACCATAAGGTCTCAGTGTAATGAGTACTGTAAGCTGTGTAGACCTCTGAGAAATTAAAGCTGATTAGTCTTTGAATAGCCCAGCTGACCGTATTTTATCTCCTTGGTTTTGTAGGGCACTGAAGAACTAGAGGTTCGAATCCTGGTGCAGGCTCGACCAGGCCAAGATATCAGGTCTGTAAACAGCCTACTTTATAAACAGTAAAATATCTCAGTAAGGAATAGAAGGGCTGGTGATTTTTATAGTCATTTTTAAACCATAAGTAGTACTGACATTTTGACAATCTGATTAATGAACATCCCTGGACACTCCTCACCTGGAGCAGGACCAGTCAAGGAAAGATACTTTCAATCTCATTCTGGTTTTCTTTCATTTTTTTTCTATGCTGTGATTTTCAGACCTATAGGACATGACATTAAAAGAGGTGAATGTGTGCTGGCTAAAGGAACCCACATGGGTCCGTCTGAGATTGGTCTCTTAGCAACTGTTGGAGTCACTGAAGTAGAAGTTAACAAGTTTCCAGTCGTTGCGGTCATGTCAACAGGGAATGAGGTAAGAAAAATAGGTTTAGAATCAAGGTCTGAATTACTATATCTTCTTCAGGACAGTCTTTTGGATAGTGACTTCCCCTTGCTGGGACAGAATCTTGCCAGATTTCGTAACATAGACAGTTTAATTTCCAAAATGCATAACACATGTAAGGCAATTACCATACCACTGTCTTGAAAGAAAGCTTTTCATCCAAAACAGTAAATTATATAAGACCCAAGATTTAAGCTTCCGTCTGTTATTCCAATACAGATTGTTGTATTTAAAGAACACCGTTATTGGTAAGTAGACAATAAACTTCAAAATTTCTTTTAATACCTTTAAATCTGGTTAGCAACATCAGTGAGGTTCCTTTAAAACAATTTAAATAGAAGCAATAACTTGGAAACTTAAAGTTGTGTTTTCATTTCTAACATTTTGAGATTAGAAGCCAGGTACTCATGAGGAGAAAGCAGGTTTTGCAGACATGAACCAATAGAAACAAACTAAGCAACATGGAGGATTGGACTAAACAAGCACATTACATATCTGATTA
The DNA here is from genome assembly GCF_028858705.1 of Grus americana. Taxonomy (NCBI): domain Eukaryota; kingdom Metazoa; phylum Chordata; class Aves; order Gruiformes; family Gruidae; genus Grus; species Grus americana. The sequence continues at coordinate 34,355,664 of NC_072856.1, read as the reverse complement.
ATTTAAATTCACCACATCGCTTTACACATATATTTTATGATAGATGTCTAAGAATATCATGTCCAATCTAAAGTAGAAAATTCTCACTTTTGTAAAGGCACAGTATTCCAAGGAGACTGACTGAGAGTGTTTCTGGTTTTATAGCTACTGAATCCTGAAGATGACCTCTTGCCAGGAAAGATTCGGGACAGTAACCGTTCAACTCTCCTAGCTACAATCCAAGAACACGGCTATCCAACAATCAACTTGGGAATTGTGGGAGATAAGTAAGTACCACATGTTAGTAAAGATGTCACTTCATATTCATGCGGTGCACCTATGGCATCCATGGAAAAAAGACAGTATTGTGACAGAAGAAGATATATTTTACCCTTTTCATTAGAGAAATAAATAAGTCTTCTGATATTAAGAGGAACCATTTGACAACATTTTTATTGATTGGTGTTAATCTTGTTTTGCCTTTTGTTTGTTGAAGCACCTGTTACTGCTGCAAATTGAATTTATTGCTGCAGTATCATCACAGGCACCATACTTAATACATGTAAGAGGAGACAATTCTACAGCAACTATACTTTTTTTGATCCAATAAGGGTAGAAGGAAAGTTTCTCTCAGAGTTGCTCAACATTTCCAGAAATATGTCAAAGAATTTAAAAGAATCAAATTTTTTATTCCTTTACTGGTCTCTCTACTTTGATTGCCAGAGAGTAGTACCCTGTGATCAGTCTTTCTATCCATCTGACGGTGATTGCTCCTTGTTTCCCAGCGGTAGTGAAGTCACATCTCCTGCTGAGAGCTCTAGGATAAATGATTGAAGTGTTCAGTCTTTTGTCCTTTGCAAGACTGTGCAGTGCCTGTCATCCATGGCTTGGGTTTCTCAGCATAACGTGTTTCCTCAATTTATTGAGCCTCAAAGGCTCTGAACAGGCTTTCTTGTTTCTCATTTTGGGTATCCAACCAACAGACTTGGTTTGATAGGGAGTTGTTCAGGTTCACCTTCACCTGTTTGAGAGGAGGGCTATTCCTTGTGAGTAGTTAAAAGTGAGGACAGATCAGAAAGAAAAAAAAAAAAAGGAAATAGTGAATTTCAGCACCCACATTTCACATTGATTGATGACAAAATTCCCAAGCAGGGAGACGAGGTTACCTCTAGGGAACAGCTCATTTCAAAACCAGTCTTTCCTAGTGCAGGATTCAATACAAAAGATCACTAGCTTGACAGAAAGTACATGATTGGGCCAACCACTGCGTGGTTTGACAATATGTAAACCAACCTGAATGGTGGCTCCGGAAAATGCAGTCTTATTTGAAGTATTCATACAGGGAATGTGACACGCAGCAACCGCAGCAGTTGTGGTGATCTTAGGGAAAGCAAACCCTTCTGGATACTCTCACTGCATCCAGGCATCCTTTTTGCTTCTCTAACCTGGCAAAACTCCATTGCTTTTCCAAATAGCAATAAATATAAAAAACCTCCTGCCTATGAATGCTTCCAGTTTCAGGTGGAGATTTCATGCAAGCAGTCTAAACTCATGAGACTGTTCTTTCCAGGAGTAGTATCTAAATGTCCAGGATGTCTAGAGTGTTTTGTATAAGGACCTTTTTAGACTTTAAAACATAGGTAGTGAAGTTTTCAAATAAAACTATTATATCCAGAGATCAGGTTCTAGATTTATGTATCTGAGAAAAGAGAAAACAGTCACAAAAACACTGTCAGCTCCTGAGAGTCATCACTATTAAAAGAAGGGTTGGCAGTGTTTTTCTCCAACAAAATATTGGAGGTGGAACTTTTTGCCACCTGCATGACTAAAAGTTACTGCTACTGTCATCAACATTACTGTCAACATCAACTTACATACAGTCATTAACAGTGGGTTAATCCAATGGAAAAGATGCTTTCCCTGAATGTCTTTCTGGTAGCCCGTCTAGCAAAATAAGAATGTAAAGTTTGTTTGTTCTTTATGGCCTTGTCCTAATCAAATAGGTATAGTCTCACCACCATCAAATGGAGAGCTTAACTCAAGGTCATTGTGCAAAACTATAGCTATGTACTCCATTGTCTTCAGGAATTTTTTCTGTGACCTCCTAGGCATGGAGCATCTGTGAAGATAATTAATCTTGAAAGCTCTTAGTAATAAATAGCAAACAATTTTAGAATCATAGAATCACTGAGGTTGGAAAAGACCTTTAAGATCATCAAGTCCAACCGTTAACCTAGCACTGCCAAGTCCACAACTAAACCATGTCCCTAAGCACCACATCTACACGTCTTTTAAATACTCCAGGGATGGTGACTCAACCACTTCCCTGGGCAGCCTGTTCCAGTGCTTGACAAGCAAAGAAATTTTTCCTAATATCCAATCTAAACCTCCCCTGGTGCAACTTGAGGCCATTTTCTCTCGTCCTATCACCTGTTACTTGAGAGAAGAGACAGACACCCTCCTCGCTTCGATCTCCTTTTGAGTAGTTGTAGAGAGCGATAAGGTCTCCCCTCAGCCTCCTTTTCTCCAGACTAAACAACCCCAGTTCCCTCAGCTGCTCCTCAGAGGACTTGTTCTCTAGACCCTTCACCAGCTTTGTAACCCTTCTTTGGATGCATTCCAGCACCAGTGTCCAGTGACATTTAAGGCCCTTTTCTACATTTTACTTTTCTGTATTTTTTACAAATATGTTTTGTGACCCTTTTTTACTTGCTGGATGCTAGCTGTAAACCAGACAAACATATGTCTCAGTCGAAGGCAGACAAGTGTCTGCAGCTTTGCTTTCAGTTATGAGAGAGGTTGATACCTTTGAATCCTCGCTATTAAAATGTTCCCTGTGTCTTGAGATAGTATTACCTTGGCAAAAGTAATAAGAGTTCTTTTTAAACTTTTGGTTTCATGCTTGGGGAGTCATTTCTGCAGAGTTAGTTACTTTAGTTCATAGAATAGAAATAATGAGCCTCCAATTGTAAAGTGATTTTGTACTTCACAGTAAGTTTTGAAAGAATAATTCAGTACCGTTGACTTAGCCAAGAATCTCACCCACCTGTTACCAGGATTCTGTCTTAGCAAGTCTTCTGCTGTCCTTCCCACACTCACATGCCCAATCCATATATTTACAACAAAATGCGTCTGCAGTTCTGTTTCAGTCAAAGGGAAAATCTGATTATGTAAATTAGTTTGAGAATAAGTATGGTTTTATTTCATTATGTAATAAAGCTACTAAGAGAATGTTGCCCGTACGGATATTTTAGTATATATCTTTCGGACTAACATGACTGATTTGATGGAGTACCATGGCACTTGAACAAATGCAAGAGACTTATCAGAGAGATCTTACAAAGGGTACCATTTTGATGTTTTAGTTAGCATGTTTACAGAAAAGATGAACAAGCCTTCAGTGTCTGTTATATGGTTTACTGGAGTTAAACCATAGATTATGTGTGTTTGTGTGTGCTCATGTATATGTGCAGTTTATTTTGTATGTATAATATGTATCTAGAGAGTGAAGAAGAGAAAGATTTTATATGGCTGCAATACCTACAGATATAGTGAAAATACTGGCAAACAATACTTTTCAAAAAGGAAAATGAAAAACTTGTGATTTTTTTTTTCTTCATAGGTACCGCTGTAACGTATTTCTCCCTTCCCGTATTTCACATTCGGGGTTTATATTCTTTTTTTCCCCTACTTCTCTTTGTTTATACATTTTACATTGAGTAAATTTTTACTGCATTTTATTGGGAGTGTCACTTGCTATATACCATAAGCATGGAATGGAGTTTGAGAGAGCAGCTAATAGGGAGCACAGTTGAGTATTACTATTGCTGTAACGGGTCAAGTTTTTTAACAAGCATGGAAATTCTGTCAGTCATATTTACAGAGCTAATATTCAGGCATGAAGATTGTTTTAGAATAGTATTTGCAAAGGCAAGCTTAGAGGTAAGTATTCCTGTATTTCATTTCAGCATATATGTCACTCAGAGGTGTTTAGGTAAGAAAATAGCTTGTCCAGATGCTTCAAAGCCCAGGACTGTGATACACGTAAACACATTCCAACAGAGAATGTCAAAGGATGGGGAAGCACGTGGAACGTCTGTGACTGTCTGCAGAGTAGTTAGGAGCACTTTAAAAATGCCTTTGCATATTAATCATATGTGAAGTTACGTTTTGAACTGGCCACTCAGGTCTCACTTAGCCTATATCTGTATTTTCAATTGAAACCAATATTTTATTTCTTTTTGGAGCATTTTAACAATTTGAGAGATTGTCATTGTTTGTTTCCATTCTCATAAATTGTATACATGACTCAGTATTCACAATGAAAACCAGCAAGTCCAAAAGACATAGATAAAATCTGCAGTTAAAATCCTAAAAGTAAGCAATAAGAGAAAAGAACAAACCTGGAAAATGCGATACGACTGAAGTTATGTCTGGCTCAAAGCCAAGATTTTCTCTATTTGTGTTCTTAGCACGTAAAAACCAAGCTGTTTGAAAAGCACACATCTCTGGGTGGAAATGGAAGATATTCTGTTTCCAGAACTACTCCAAACACAAGAAACAAATGCGAAACCAAAAAAAGGCAGAACCCTTCCGATGTTGTTCTTACTGTTGTGTCTTACATCTTTGTCTGAATCACAGAATCACTTGCTAAAAAATTGTAAAAAGAACTGGCCAGTTAAAACTGGTATTCCAATGGACTTTTGAGTGTTGTCTTATATAACAAGACCAAATTAAAAAGGCTTCTGTTCTCATTTTCTTTGCTTATAATCTATGAAATTCCTTGGTTCTTTGGAAACCATTGATAAAAACAAGAGTTAGGTCTCTGATCTGATCTGTAGAACTCTATTAACTTAATTATCAGGATATTTTTGTGTCTGATTATTTCATTTGTCTTGTTCTTTGTATCCACTGTCTATTTAAAGCTGTAAAGTTTAGCCCTAGCAAAATTTGCTATAGCATGGACCTCTATTTTAGAATGCCATCTTCCATTTTGACAGTTTTCCTTCTGTGAAAGACTCTATTATTAAACTTGTTAAAGAATTTTCATCACGTATGTAGTTAATTCAATTTCCTCTGTTTTTACCTTTGTTTACAGGAGTGCATTTTCTCCTCTGCATTTGTCTGCCTATTTTCTGATTCCCTTATCATTTTTCTTAGAGACATGTATAACATTAGCTGCTTGCAGCTGCATTTTCATTTATGAGCCTGTAATTTCACAGTGGAGAGAGAAAGAATTTCTCCTGAGGAGAAAAATTTAAGAAATTCACATTATCTGCTTGGTTGCTTTAAAAAATTATCAGAACAATTTTAAAATTGGCAGTATATGAGAGTTTTTCTACATTAGATAGAAGTGATTAATTTCACATTTATATAACTCTCTTTTATGACATATTGTTTGACATAAAGCTCCTAAGTGACAGGTAAACCCATTAAAAATCACCCTTACTATTGTAACAGCATTACTGTATGATTTCCCTAAAATAAAGGCTTTGAAAGAGTCCCTTCATATTTTGGAAGAGATACTAAGATCTCATTCAAGGATTTTGTCTGCTTGAATTTTATGTTTGCCATCCAAAAAGAGGTTTAAATCTTTTGTACTTGTGTGGGTTGCATGTAATTACTAGTATTATAATTCAGATGGAACATCTGGAGTGGAGGAAGAAGAGCAGGGAAACTGCTCCGACTCTAAAATTTCTCATGCAATATCAACTTGACATATATCATCATATGAGTTAGAATATGAGTTATAGGCAGAATTTAGCCACAGAATCCTAGCCTCTCCCTGCACCATTTTAATGTCCAGCTTGGGTACAATCAAATATACTGTGAGCAGAATTAATAGTAGTAGTAGTAGTAGTAGTATCGTTTAACAAATGACTGCAAGAAAAGGCTTGTTAGAGAAAAGGCCTTAAATCAAATGTCACGATATTAGTTTTTGCTACAGTGACTTCAGTTCTAGATCTCCTCGAAGAATGACAGTGGTATAAAGTGTGATCATAGCCTAATGAATCCAGGGACACTGGGTAACAGTTTGAAGGTGATTCAGATACGGAGGTCCTCTCTTTGATTGTGCCCTGTCAAGAAGAATATTCTCCTTTTCAAGCAGAACTGTTTAATATCTGCCACAACTCTTGATACTCATTAGGGCAAACTTCAGATAAGTTGTCATATGTGACAAGTCATCTCATCTAATGCACATATTCAGAAAACACAAGGAAACATCTGAGGCAAAACAGAGGTGAAAAAAAGAACTTGTGAAACAGGGCAGTGCAAGTCCCAAGGGGTTTTCTGTACCAGTAGGAAACTGCATAGTGTGACAGGTAATAAAATTTCATGCTGTAGAGGTGACAGGTGCAAAGCTAATGCACAACAGTGTGTCATTCTTACAATTGTCCTCAACGCAAGCATGGACTTCTTCCTAAATTAGCATTTGTAGAATCACAGCCCAGTAGAACATGACACTAAAGAGCAAATAATAAAGAGGACAGAATACTGTGAAAATCCTCCTGTATTTGAAAACAGAGGGAATCTGTAACTGTATTTGTTGCAGGGAAATAAAAAACACTCTAGTCCCTTTTTGACACATATGTTAAAATTTAAAAAAATACTTGGAGACATAAGTTCTGTTTACAAGAGAACTTCAGCCTCTAGTAGCCAAAATATCATTCACTTAAGTGACCTTCAGCCTCCGTAATATCTAGATCATATATAGGAATTTGGGTTCCCAAGTCACTGAGAAATTTTTGAGGATTGAAATGTTACTATTAATACCCTAGAAGAAAATAATTAAAATTAATAAAGGCAGTAGATACAGAAAGGTCAAAGAAGTGGTGAATGTTGAAGATGGGTCACTGTGTCAGTGATATGAATCACTTACTTAGAAAACTGATTATTAGTATATTATTAATACAGCCAAGTAGGAATTTATATATATATAGGACTAAAGAATGTAAGTAAAATTTACAGGATGGAGGATTATATCTGGAGAAGTAAATATTTAGGAGAAGATTTGAGAATCATAGCGAGTAATCTGCTAAATACAAATCATAGCATATGTATAAAGAGCTAAATCTCATGTAGAATTAGAAGGTTATTTTTGACCTTACCTTTGTATTCCCAAGAAGACAGCAGTATATTGTATAGAATTCAGAGGAGAACCATTATTTATTTTAAGTGGTTGAAAGATGGACAGTATCAGAACTCAGGCTGTTTAGTTCAACAAAGATATTCTTACAAAATGACTTGATTACATTCCAATAATACTGAGCCACATGGGGAATAAACTTCTATTTCAGCAGCAATGACTAGATATTAAAGTTAGACTAATTCAGACTGTAAATAAAGTGTAATTTTAACAGGGAAAGTAATTGTCATTAGAAAGCTATATCAAATGTTTTGATAGATACTCATTTTAAAGCAATATGGGATATTTATTTAAATGTGATCTACAGTTCAAACAGAAGCAGGTTCAGGGAGGTTCCCAGACTATATTAAATACCAAATCAGACAAAATTATCAACATTATTTCTCCTGGTCACAAATAATCTCTTAGCTCTTATTTCAGAGAATTAAATGAATTTTCATGTTATACTAATGGACAATATGTAGTAGAAGCACAAACTCAGAAAGCCGGTACCAGGAGAAATAACACAGGAATGGTGATCTATCAAGACAGAATGCCAATCAGAACTTTGGCTATTTTAATATGTAATACTCAAATGAATTTCAAATTTTCTGGAAATTTCGACCAGATGCTTTTGATTTCCTTAGCTCTGTTTAATTCATCATATCCTTTAGAAACATCTGTAGTTTCAGTCTGCCTTCTTCAAGAACAACATCGTAAGAGTAAGAGTACTCTTAGAACGTAGCACCTTGCTGGAAAAAGTTCTTGATTTTTGCGACTGCTGTCCATAATGTTGATGAGTAAACCAGAAGCTGGGATCACTTATAACATCTGAAAGTCTTTTGTATGTCACTTCCTGACACAGTGACCCTATTTCAAGAAACAAAGACTGACTTTGTTCTCTGGCAATGAATAGAAGAACAAATGAGGGACCAAAGCCATTTTAGGAAATGGCTATCTTGGGAAAACTGTCAGAAAGAAATGGACATCTAAACTTATAACCTGAATAGTTTTAATATTTTTCCATGACTTCCAAACAACATTAGTACGCATCTGATCTGACAGATCCTTTCTGTGATGACCTGTGAGGAGGAACGAGGCATGGATTTACAAGGCGATAAAGAGGATTTTAGATTTCACGTTAGCAGCGTCTGTGTGCATGCATAACAGTGTAACTAACAGTAGTGCAGGCGCACTGGCCCAGCCTTCTCCTCTCGCTCCTCAGTCAGACAGGATCTGTGTGTGCCCAGAAGTGATCTTTGAAATGATAGACTGCAGCTGCTATGTGCAGGATCAGCTGAGCCTGCACTGGGGACTGGGGAAGGAGGTTGACTTTGGTTTTCTTAACAGTCCAGCTGCTGAAAAGAAGAAAGGGGTCAAGAGTTTTGCAGTGACGATTCATGACCTGGTGCATTTCAATCTGGAGCATCTTATTTTAGTTTTCTTAAAAGACATTTATAAATCTTCGTGTCAAATGAAGTTTTTTTACATTTTACATTTAATTTTCGTACATTTAAGAGTATAAAAACACAGATTTCAGCTTATTTCATATTTCTGTTGGAAAGGACACTATCTAAAAATTATTTCTTCCCAGGAAACTGACTTGGAAGAAGTATATGTAAAAGGAAGTGCTGTCTTCATAAAATAGGAATTTATAGCAAAACATTAATTGTTTTAAATAAGGTCCTGATAGCAGTAAATTTCTCAGTTTTGGACATATTTTTCTAATCCTACCTCTTGGAGCAAGGTAACTGGATATGAAGCTTCTCATGAATGAAGTGGCATCTTTATTGACTATGGAGATATAAAAATAGGATAAATACAGCCCTTTCCCCCCTTGTAGTCAAGAAGGTGACATTTAATATGCCTTGAGACCCACTCCCTGAATAAGAAGCTATGAAGTGTGAGTAAAAATGTTTCAGTGGGGCCCATCTCCAAATGTTTTCCCATTATCCGTGGTCCTCTTTCTGAAAGGTGTTTAACACTTCATTTTGCTTTGTCTGGAAGTCAAGAGTAAAGAAGTTCCTCCATAGACTGCAAGGAAAGATGAACTGTGCATTGTTGGCATTCCCAGTTGAGCCTAAATCCTTCCATAACTTCACTCTTCATCCTTGTGAGAAGCCTGTCCCAACTATAACAGAAAGGTGTTCCCGTGCACTCCCTCTCTCTCCTGTTGGCTGTCCTTGCAGAGAGGAGGCATTTACCATGATGATTTTGAATATTCAGAGCCACCATGGGGGACACAGCAGGGCACAGAGCATCCCTTTCACCCCAGGAGCCTCTCTCCTTCCCTGGCTCTTTATTATACCCCTTCTGCTTCCTTTACCCTCAGGAAGCCAGATGTTGTTAAAGAAGAAGGGACACAGAGCTTCCAGAACACTGCGGAGACAGGCCTACCAGATTGGTGAGCACTGTTTTTAAAACACTTGGGACGTTGAGGCACATGCATGCTCACAGGCAGGCTTGACTAGGTGTCTGTCAGTGCAGAGCTTGGAGCACGGATTCTACCAATGGTTGCTGTACAAAAGCAAATGGTGTTTTATTCTGGCCATTAAATAACGCTGCCTTGTCAGTTAAGTTCTTATGCACCAGTGCACTGTAGACATACATGGCTCCACGATGTTGCTAAAATTAAAATTCTGTTAATACCAAGAATGTTTACTTTACTCGTCAGTAGCAGCAAACGTCTTTATCCATCAAGGTGTTTCCCTTTTAAAAACAGAGCAAACTAGGAAGAAACCTGCTTGAAGGTAGTAGTGGAGTACAACTCTAGGGAAGTCACTGTTATGACTCTTCAGTGATACCTGCTTACTTGTTTTTCCATTACCATGCTGATCATCTCTAAAGCAGGCTAACTGGAATCTTCATGAAATCTCTAAACAATCCACTATGCTTTTTTTTCCAACATACATGTACAATTATATACGAGGTCTTATTTAGGGGGATGACTTAATAATATAGATTAATTTACAGAACTTACATCCTATCACAGACAGGCCAAAGGAGCAGGAGTGATAACAGAGAGTAAACCACCTGTCATTTTCTCTATTAATAAACAGAAAAATTAGTTTCTATAGTTTGATTCTTGTAGAAATTAAAAATAGGCAGAAAAGTAATGAAAAATCTATTGAAGGCTAGTACCTGAAAACTTTAGTCATGTGAGGATCTCCAGTGAGGTTAATGGGCCTATTTTTATAACAAAAGGTTGGAGGACTGAGTTATAGCTTAATGTTTTCTTTGCATACTAGAAAAACAACTTTCCTTACTCATTACTGAATCAATCTGCCATATCCTTCGCCTTCAAATTTCTTGTTTAGTAATTGGTTGTTCATGCTCAAGCCAGCTTGTCATAAATCTAGGTTTTCTTGATTAAATTGACTAAAGAGACCCACTAAAATCTTATGCTATACTCTACACATCCAAACAAACTTAACTGCAATTAGCTTACAAGAACCTACCCTCTTTTAAACATTTTAGATTATTGCGAAGAACATGATACAGACTGTTTGCTTTATCAGAAATTGCTTAGAACCTAGAATCTACTAGCAGGTGAGCAACTGGGAATACCTCATACAAGTCGGTTCACATATTGCTAACAGCCTAAATCTAGAGGACACATTAAATGAGCCTTTGGGCTCCTCTAAGCAGTGCTGGGGCAACCATCGACAAAAAAACAGCACCTAGAATAAAGCCTTGCCACCCAAAGCATGAGCAATAAGAAAATGCTTCTGCTCCCAGAGCAGGAGAAAATGCGTCTTTGTGCTTGAAGGAATATAGTCCAGTATTATAGAGGCAAATGAAGTTCTAGTTCCTTCCATTGACTAACAGCTGTCAAAACAGCTGGCCTGCTGGTCTCAAACAGGATAAGTTTCTCTGTTCCTTCTCTTCACTTATTTCTAACAAACTGTAGTTTACTTTTCTTGGAGAATTTCTATTATGTTTTAGTAAACAAAAATCAATGTCATATTTCCTTTGACATCTTCTAAAAAATAACTATTTGTTTTAAGATGATGACAGGGAATTTTAAAAGGCCTTTTTGTATCATCTCTGACCTGTGGCTTCCCAGTCATTTTTCTTCTGGAGACAGACATTTTTCCAAGGGACTAAGTTATGATTCTGTAAAAGGTGGAGCTTTACAGTGAAAACCTTCATTCTGAGGCATTGCCTTTAGGGACTGCATTTCTATCTGTCATAGAGGCATCCATACTGCAGTTCAATAGCAGTTACACCAGTTTACAGGGGGGATTAATTTACTTAAAATTCACTTACAATTTATTTAAAATTTACTTATTTAAAATTGAAGCTAAATGAAAATGAAAAGGTAAGAAATTTTGTCATAACAATACTATGTCACCATGTGTCAGATTCTGTATAACTATTTGCTTTATATAAGCAACTGGCACTAATTACATCAATCATAATATTTTACTTTCAGTTATGTCAGTATAAGCCAGTTGTCATATTTCATGAGTGCTCTGAAAGAAATAACTGCAGAACCATGTTTACCCTCAGACTCACAAGTGCACCATCATCTTCACTGATGAGCAATGTCTTTGGCATTGATTATTTTATTGTGTGGTGTAATCTTCAGTCATATTATTTCAACCCAGCTACAACTGTTGAATATTTGCCACTCCAAAAGTAAAAACTTTTCAGTGAATCCATTTAGATTCACTTCCTTCATAAGAAGGAAGAGAAAATAGAAGCTATTATCTTTACCAGTGAAATCCCATCCAACTTCTTGGAAAAACTAATGGATTTCTGGTAAGTATTGGGATAAGGTTCATTGTCCTTAGCCAGTAAAATACTCAGGGATAATTTATTAATTAATGGAAAACCAGCTGTTCTCAAGCTTCTTCTTGCATTCAGTAGACACACGCTAGCCTGGATTTGGAATGGATAAAGTGCTCACGTGTTAATATCGCACAGCACCTGAAGACAATTGTTATCAAAGCTTTGGTCCTGTTCTTTCAGAATCAGTGCAAAAAGTCACTACAATTCACAAGCAAATGCTTACAGATGGACAAGCAGCAGACAAAAATGCGATACAAGACCCAACCATCAATAATGTAATGCCTTCATGTAGGAATGTGCTCCGTAGTATGTAAACACCTGGCTTTTACAACATGGGACCTTATCCTGTTGCACTCCTGTGGCCATCTCTTTCTGACCTCTCTGGTCTTCTGTCATTCTGGTATATATATTAGCAGGAGTCTTCTGAAACAGTTCAGGAAAACAGTCAAGTAAAATATGTTATTATCCAGATACAGAGAAAAAGTTGAAGGCATTAGGCAGATCGCATGGTAACTTCAGCAAAAGAGTTGAAGACCTCTAATCAGTGTCTCTTTGAGCTCATAAATGTAACATGAAAAAGAATACTCTGCAAAATAGCGTTCTTATTTGCAGCAGCATCAATTAAAGGAGCGGCAAAAAGTAACAAAGACAGGTTCTTTTATGTTGCTATCAGATAGACAAAACTTACATAGTCATGTTGAACAAGCCAAAAGCTACTGTAATTATTCCAGCTTTCCTCAGAAGCTGGCCTATATTCTTACAGAAAACATAGTGCATCTGTTCAAAGTGATCCAGGGAAATACCACAGAAGGTAGAAGGAAGAAACATTATGAGAACATGATGAAATACACTGGAGAATTTTGAAACAAATACCGCTTCAGAAGAGCGCCCATATGTTCCTATATACATCATCAAAATCGGATCTTCTTCTGCTTTAGAAAACCATACTAGTCAAACCACAGAATTCCTATTACATTCAAATATTCATTCATTGAATTACATTCATTGAAATACATTGAAATACATTCATCAAATTACATTCAATATTACATTCTACAGAAGTTGGGGTTTAGTTGGCTAAACCTAATATGGCATCTCTTCACTATTCTGCATCCTGCAAATTACTGATATGCAAAATATTCCTCTTGGCCATGGGGTGAGAAGTGGGTGACAGACTTTGTCTTTATGCCTAGCTGCATTCATTTTGAAATCTGTCACCTCAACTGAATGAGCACAAGAAGAAAAATGAGAGTTAATCATAAAGGATCAAATCCATATCCCATCTTTCCTCAAACAGAAATGTCATTGAGCTTGATGAGATCTCTGTCTGAGTACAATAAGTACAGTCTCTTGGTTTTTTGATGAAAGTTTTACTTCAGTAAATTCTTTGTTGCTTTGCAGGTGTTTCTTCTTTTGTTCTGTCGTAGAACTAGAAGCTTGATTGGGATCTTTGCATACAAGGGGAATTTCCGGCAGGCCCTTGTACCTTAGTTAAATCTTTTCTTCTTCTGGGAGATCTGCTTAGCAGAAAAGAGACCTCATAAATGCAAAACTAGCACAAACCACTCTTCCCAGTTTGGTTGGCATGGCCAGAATGTGCTAAACTCAGGCACATAGCCTTTTGACATTTACAGTCAACTGCTGCAGTTTAGAGCAGCAGCTGGTCTACTTTGGTCTTTAGTGTGATTGGTGTAGGATCACTGCTAGCACTTCAGTTTTCACTATGTGTCCAGGAATCTGTAGCTCCTCTGAATCTGTGAGGAATCATGTCTGAAGGGTTAATTATTTCAGCATGTAACTGAAATACTTGAGATGCTTTCAAATAAAGTAAAACAGTAGGCAAGAACAGTTACCCAGCTCTGCTTTTGTACTCACAACAGACACTTCTGCATGCATCTGGTGCGTTACGGTGCATGCATATCCTCCTGTATCTGTGTCCAATACATCTGTAAAGCACGCAGGTTTAAGGTGCTAACTGTGATGGTTTGCATGCACAAATTTTGCAAGTACAGGTTTCCAGAAGACCTGGGTTTATAAATGCCTGGGCTGATGCGTAGAAGAGTACAACAATCACAAGGGTTTCTATGTCACCCAACAGTAGTAGCTCTATATGGCAATGAACAGCAAGGACTGGAAAAGACTGTCAGGTAATGAGGTTAACTTGAATAAATGAGAATACTGTGGCAGAGAACTTGGTGGAAATGGTCCTGGAAATTAGTAATGAACTATGGATTTTGTACTGTGACAACAGCTTGATAATTTCGATTTTACAGGGATAACTCATTTTACTGCAGAGTGGTAGGTGATGCAGATCACCATTTGTTGTTATTTGTTTTCTAAATTAAATTATAAAACTGAGCAGTTTAATTGCATGTATTAAACTGCTGGTGTTAAGGGTTGTATCACAGAAAAGGCTGACAGATTTATAATTAATGACAGTGAAGCACAACAATAGGATCAACAGAAGTGAATTAACAGACGTTGATTTCTATTTGAAAGAGAAAATTACCCTGTAATTTAGGGTACTTCAGAATGGCACTTAAAACATAGAGAATTCTTTGGTCTTGACTGTACTGTAGCTTTTTTTTGAGAGAGAGAGATAAAGGCACAAATATTCTACATAGCTGATGTCTATTTTAATGAGGCTTGCATCATTTTCTTGTTCAAGCTCTTAAGCTCCTGTGTATCTTTTCAGTTCAAAGACAGCTCAGTAATGAAGTGCTGCATTAACAGTTTTCCACAAACTAGCTTTGATAACCAGAATTTTTCATGAATCCAGAAGGTGTTCCTATTCTGGTATACTGCCATCCTGCAAGCCCTCTCGTCAAATTAAGGAAATCAAGTGGCATGTCAACTGCAATGTCACGCATCTCCTTACTGGATTCTACGCATGCTGCTGCCACTGTACAGCAGATATACCTTCCAACTAATTTCCAGATTGTACTGCTTATTCTGTTCCATAAAACGGAATAAAGAGGGTCAGGAAATTGAAGTAGTAAAGCAGGTACTCTGTTTATCCGACTGGCAAAATTAGCAGAGCATATAAAGATATACTTAAAAGTACATGGATTCTTTATGCAATAATTATGTCTGCAACTTCATAAATGTATGTGTGATATACATAATATTTGTGCAGACACAATCTGCGGTAGATGGAGATTTCTATTGTTGAGAGAAAGTTTGGATTTGTGCTTACTTACCTATATGAATAGTTTCGTAAACTGTAATCCTTATAGAACAGATTTTCTTAGTTGCATTTACAGAAGATGGTGGGATGTGATCTGAAACATACAGAGAGTATAATTTTTTTAATCAGTTGCAGCATGTTAGAAAAGCACATTCCTTTCTTGTGCACAATGTCACTCTGACTTTGAAAATCACCAAATGAAACAGAATAGTTTTGCCATCTGGAAATGAGACTTCCCATCAAAATCTATTTTACATTGATTAAGGTATTTACCATTATATTTCAGCACCTGTTACAGTTCTGTCCATGAAGGAAAAAAATCCAAGAATAGCACTTTCACAATACATTTTAAAGGATTTATCGTAGTAAATTAGACCGTTAGTCTAGCTAATCCAGTATCCTGCCCCTAGCAATGGCCAGGGCTTCAAAATATAGCTTCTGATTTGTACCCGCTCCGACAGTGAGTGTTATTTCTCAGCTTCATGGTGATTTGGCACCAGGCCTTTTAGAACATTCTTGTCCTGTTATGCTCAGATGCCAAAGTTATTTTCTTTCAGAAGTTAATAATCTTCAATTATTTATTCCCTTTCCACGTCAATCCAAAGGAGAAGCTGCTTATTGGCATACAACAAATGAAACGAGAAGTAGTATCTTGTTATCTGATTATATCAAATATGTGTTAATATGCAATTTGACTGATAACTCTCTGCATTAGATTCACTAAAGGCAAGGAAAATGTTTGCTGCGGTGTTGATTGAAGATTACAGGAGGTGACTCCTGGAAGGAGCGTTTTGTGTTAATTGCAGAGTCATGGAACTACCAGCCTCAAGTAGGATGGAAAGTCAGGCCGACCTGAGTGACAAAAAGAAGTGTGCCAAATACGGCAAAAAGAGAGAAGCCTTCTGCAAAGGCAAGGGAGGGGATTCTGTGAATGTCTCCTTTCTTCAGAAAAATAACCAAATGAGCATAACCATTCAGTTTATTACAACAAAATTTCTATCACACCTTTCATTTTGATAGAATTCAATGCATTTTGCAGCTATCTAAAGATGATATGTGGTACTATTCATTGGATAAAGTTTTAGTGTAGAATTCTTAAATTTCTTGCATTATACAGATGATAAAGAAAGGGATGTATTATACAGGTCGTTCTACTGGAAATGCTAAAAAAAATGCACCAAGTCCAGCAATCTTCAACTTTTTACATGACATGTAATAAAAATCAGTATGATGAACTACTCCAGTGGTGTGCTACCCTCATAAACAAAGGTGTGAACTGAGTCCTCACCTGGTTTGAGTTTGGGCTTATTTTGGGTTTGGGGTTTTTTTCCTTTGTTAAGTAATTTTATATATATACACACATATATTTTCGGTATGTAAGCAGGAGCACTTCCATTCCGTTTAACAACAGTTAAATATATACTCATTTGCTTTTTACTGTTCCTTCTATTATTCTCAAACCACAACCAAAAGCAAGCACAGTTCATAATCCAGAATTAAAATGTCCCCAGACAGGTGGTCTTGCTACCTATGAATAACTTTTAAATAATTATGCAAGATAAAATGAAACAGCCTGGAGCAAGCTCCAGATAAGGTCCTCAGCTGCATCACAACCTAATGAGAAAAATATACTGAAAGCAGTCTTAGCCTAGGAATAATGGCATGAGTGTCTGACCGTTACCGAGCTTTAGGAAGGCCTATATCGACCTGTGTAATGAATACGTGTTCCTTGCTGCATTCCAGTCGGCACCCTCATTGGCAAGGATTAAGGAATACTTAGATCTTGAGAGACTTTTCCTATTGCAAACTCTATAATAATCTTAAGCAATATCTTATTACATACCAATTACTACTTAGACAATCAATATGGTTCCGTTGGTTCTGAAGACGACGCTGACAGTAGCCAACAACAGACTTGCTTCTTTCCTCTTGCCTTCAACAACTAGTGAAGACTTGTGCTGGTTTTTAGATAAAATGATCCTGAGATTTCAGAAGGGGCAGCTGAGAAAATGTGTTTGTTTCCTAAAGAACAAAGAAGGACGTGGTTTTGCTTGAGTCCATACTTTTTATATTTTCTCCCAGAGAAAACAGAGTTCAACTGTTCATTACAGGCTATTTAGAGTATCCAAGTTACCCGATACCCTAAACAAAAGTCATGGAGGCATGCCACAATATCCACAGCGACTGTTTCCTTTAAAAAATGATAGTGTATAATTCTGTCTGATTGATTACAGCCTACACAATGGCACCAGCAATCTGCCCTTCTTTCTGCTGTAGTTTGTTGCCCACCTCTTACAAAGCAATATGAGCCTAAAGAGTGGGTTCAACCCAACACAAATAGAAAAGTTTTGCAGGATAAGCACACTGTGATGCCAAAGAAGGTGCTACATCAGTCACTGGGCATGGCGTAGAATGGGTCTTGAGTCTTTCTGCCTGTAAGGCATAACCAGGGTAGGGGACGCTTGAGGGCTCCCTGGCAACGAGATGAGGAGTGTGCAGGTTTGCATACACTTGAGATACCTACTCAGTGAGGGAGCACAGTCTTTCTTGTGTCATGAAAATTGTAGTGCACACAGCACCACGTAATGCTAAGTGCTGCTTATATTTCACTAAACCATGGGCAAAGACAGGATGCTCAGAGGAAAGGATTTTTCTTTCTGACACCTTTTGAACCACACAGTTTCTGTTAGTCTCTGAAAGGTCAACTGTGACTTGCATAGTATTTCTAATTTTCCTGTTTCCAGCTTGAACCCCAAAATAACTACAGCGATTCTGTCTTTTAGGCATGTACAGCCAAAGTTCCCGAAGGATAGCCCACATGCCATTTGCAGC
Source organism: Grus americana (assembly GCF_028858705.1). Taxonomy (NCBI): domain Eukaryota; kingdom Metazoa; phylum Chordata; class Aves; order Gruiformes; family Gruidae; genus Grus; species Grus americana. The sequence continues at coordinate 34,337,746 of NC_072856.1, read as the reverse complement.
CTGCAAACCCTTGATAACCCATAATGGCATTTTGTGATTGTAGTGTGGCATTTAACTGAGGTGCTGTACTCCAGGAGAAGTCCTTTATACAGTCACCGGCATTCGTTCAATTGCATTCTAAGCAGCAACAGCCTCCCCTGAAAAGCTTTCAAGATCATTAAAGTAAAAACATACTATTAAAGCAACATTACATACAGTCATAGCAATCAGTCGGCTTCTGGTCAGTTCACAAATGTTAAATGCAAAGTATGCATTTAATATAGTGGAAATTATCTTGGATTCCTTTGATCTTGTGTAAGTTGTATTACCGAGTTTCTCCACTGCATGCCTTGAAGGTCTGTATTAGCACCAGTACTGCTGTTTGATAGCTAGTGCCCACTTCAAAGTTTCCAGTTTAGATCTAAAAAAAAAAAAAAAAAAAGTTAAGACACCAAAACTGAAATATACTCAGTTTCTATCCTTCACCTTCACATTTATACTGTTTGTGTGGAGGAACATAACAGCTCCCCTTACACTGTTTCTTGTGAAGGTAAATAGACACTTGAAGAGGATGAACTGTAGTTTTTCAAGATGAAGTGGATGCACAGCTGGCTTTGCTGCAGAGCCCTCTAATGGAGAAGAGAAACAAAGGATTTACTCCCACTTTTTGCTGATGGAAGTTTGAAGTGGAGCCTTACCCCCATTTTTGCACACATCAAATGAGCTAGACAGGTGGAACCACAGCCTGCTTGGTGGCCAGTAATTTTCATGTGTCAGGCCGCTTTATATAGCCCTGCCAGTTCATCTAAATCATGATTCGTATTGCTACCTGCTGTGCAGATTACATACTTTCAGACACTTGTATTAGTGTTCTTCAGTCCCAAACTAAAGTATCCCACTGTTCCTGTTGCAAAGCTCTTAGACAGAAAGGTGCCAAACGGTGTGGTGTTTGCTTAATGAGATTGTAATTGTTGACTTGAATAAAGCAGTGTGGAGTCTTAAGAAGGAAAAAATATTATCCTAGAGCTGTATCTCTTTCTTTAAATATGTGTTTGTATATACATCTGTATGCGCGCACACAGACATTTATTTATGCTACAACTCGTAACAGTTCCATGGCACTAATCTGCTTGCCTGTTCTTTTCTGTAGCCCAGATGATTTACTGAATGCACTGAATGAGGGTATCAGCCGTGCTGACGTGATCATTACATCAGGAGGTGTATCTATGGGGGAAAAGGTATGCTAAATTTAAGTATGACTTGCTACAATATATGTAAGAATTTCAAGCCAGAGTCTGTCGTCAGAGCTTCTATCTTTGTATTAATGTTTATTAAAAAGGGATCTTACTTAACACTTCAATGTGAATTAATTAAGAAAATAGTCTTCAATGCTCTCCTCATTCCCTTTGTTCTTATTACCGTACTATAGTAGACATAGTACAACAGGGAAGATTTTAATTCTTGATGTGAATGATTTACAAATGTGTTTTTATTTAAGGAATGATTTATGTAGTTATGATGAGGAAGGTGCTTGGTTAATAGCACATGAAGGCAACAGACTTCCTTTTATTCTTAGAGCAGGTAAAATGTAGATAGAATAAAGCTACTTTGAAAATACTTTGAAAAACAACCTGAGTATATAAATAGCTCTTTCTTACTCAGCAGATCTGTTTCCTGAATATGCCAAAGCTATATCTGTTACAAAAATAGTTTTATCACATTTTGCGCCTGATAGTCCTACAGAGGCAATACATACAAGACACAGTGAGCTGATATATTTGCCTTTTGAATCATTAACAGAATTGTTGATTGAGTTCCTGTTGGTAATCCCTGTGCCAAAACCATCAAAGAAAATAGGGATACACAGATGCTGGTGGGGCGTAGATGAACCTGCAGGACATTTATTAATCATGACTTATGCGAAGGAAAACTCAGATTACTTTTTGATCCCAGGCTGAATCTGTGAGTTTGGCAGGTAAAAGAAACATCTCTCCTTTTATAACTAACAGATACTAAAGACAGTCGTTAGGAGATGGCAAACATGAGTGCTGTTTTTGTCACTTTTCTGAGTAGAAATCATATTGTTGGATACATCATGAAAATGGATAACTAGTTACCCCAGTGCCAATTACTTTCAATCCCATTATTCTTCTCGATATTCCTAGAAAAATAATCAAGGACGAGTGCTGGTCTTTAAATTGGGAACGTGGCGACATAGTGCAGACACAGGAACACTCGGAAGTGACTGGACTGCTGAATGGTCTTACAGGCATTTATGCCTTCTGGCTAATTTCTCCCCAGTCTGAATTTGAGGCAACAGCATCAAGTCAATAGGCTCTACTGATGGTTAGCCCTGTGATACTGAGCTTTCAACAGTTTTAATGGAAAACCTCTGAACATCCAAAAAGTAAACAGAAAGTAAAAACGGGGTTAATGCAATCAATAATTGAGAATTCATGCCTGGCTGAAAAAAGTTGCTGCTTTCCAAGTATTTGAACACCCCCCTTCCCCCCCACCCCCCCAAAAAAAAACAAAAAGAGAGAAAGATGGGAAAACTGCAAGGGGGCTTCAGATTTACTGCTTCCAAAGTCTCTCTTCACAGATGACTCATGTCCTGTGTCTTTAATCTCACTAAACACAACAGACAGGATACTACATCTTTGAGCACAGCAATTTTCAATAAAGACTAAGCAAGTAATTCAATTTGTTTTAATAACTGGATCGATTGTGTTTATGCAAAATCATTTAACTTGAACTAACGCACAGGCCACCCACAGTTTTTCCTTTCTAAGGACTGTTAAACCCAACCACTGTGAATTAGACCATGTCCCCAAGAAATTACAATATTTACAGTATCCTGGAAAACTATGATTTCTACAGTACAATATTGGTTTCAAAAGTACTAGGACATCTCTGACTCTACTGCTAGATAGCTTCCATGGCAAAAGTTAAATAACTTGATGATTATAAGTCTTAACTTTGAACCATAAAGGCTCTTTTCCATCTTTGACATAGAGAATGTTTTAGTAGTAGGTATTTGTGGGGTCCTCTAAGATTCTGATGCTGCAGATGACTTTTAAGTAAATATATTACTGTGTCCTCGTGGAGTCAGGTTTGGCACCTAAAATGAGTCTGTTCTTCACCTCTTCTTTTTGAAAATACTTTCTTTCCAATACTGGAAATTCCCCACTGGACTGTAGCACTTTCGGGATATGAAAAGTCTTTCATCTTCACTTGATATTAATTAATTGCTTTGAATGCTTAGATGATGTAAGCCACTTTGATGTTACTTAATCGATTTTCTTTTTTGAATTTAAACAGGACTATCTTAAACAGGTGCTGGATATTGATCTTCACGCACAGATTCACTTTGGCAGAGTTTTTATGAAACCAGGGTAAGAAATCATTCTACTTAGGCAGCATAGGTGGAGGCTATATTGGGCCAAATATCCTATATAAGAGCTTCAATAGATTTGAGTTTCCCAAATATATTATAAACCACATGGTAGATATATATGAGAAAAGAAGGAAAATCAGTGCTATTCAGATTAGTCATCATCTTCATGGGTGAAATTAACTGGAACAGAGAGATTACTTTTTATCAGTAAGAGATATTTCTCTGATAACTGTTGCAAATCAGGTTTGGGGATTGGGGGGAAACCAGCATGGTATTAACATGGCCACAGCCTTCACTGTGATCACAGAGCTCAGATATAGACATTCTTACGAAATAACCGAGAAATATAAAGGCATTTAACTCTGGTTTGCTTAACGAGCATCTCATTTCACTTCAAAATTTGCATGAGCCATATTCCTACAAGCAAGCAATTTCTTGAGAGAGGTGGAATGACAGCTAATTTACACGATTTTATCTAATTGGCGTATCGAATATAGTAATTTTAAAGGAAACACAATCCTTTATGTGTTTAGTTTGCCTCAGAAAACTGTTTCAGCATTGCTTTCCTTTGCTGTAGCACTGCTAATTAATGAGTCTGGAAGTGCGCTTTGCAGAGAAGATGAGAACTACATGTATTGAAAATAGAGAGTTCCCTTTCACTGTACAGTAGCGGAGAGATGTCTGCAGCTCTGCCCCGCTAACCACGGAGTGCAGTTTGTTTCAGGCTTGGTTGGCACGGTCCGGTAACACAAGGCCAAGTGCAGCTTTGAGGAGTGATTCCCTCTAGCCCATAACTGTTGCCAGGGAGCAGAACAGAAAGTGGGTGTTTGCTGTGAAAACAGACAAATACTTTTACTCTCTCTGCATACAATCCAGTAAAGAACTGCACGTGGGTTTGGTGCTTGTGCTGCTACACCACCACCTCCCTTCCACAAAATGGACAAGCGAGCTGAAAGCGTGTCTCTTCCCGTGCTGGATGTAGCCCAGGCGTGGAAATTGCTCACTGCTTCTGTCATACTGCTACAACCGATGTGGGGAAATCCCAAACGTGGGATCTGCACTCCAGCCTCTGCTGCTGATGAGAATGAATAACCTGATTTAGAGAATTCAAAATATTAAATTCTGGTTCTGGCTTATCTGAAAGCAAACGTAATTCTTTCTTCTGATGATCCCTCTGTAGACTTGTAACAATAAAATTTTAATAACTAGCCAGAAAATCTTTAAGAAATCTTATTTTCCCCAAACATCCATTTTCATTTTATACCATAAGAAAGACATTTCTTACTGCTACCAAAACATTTGGTCATCTAATCTTACTGAGAATGTAAGCACTCTCATTTTCATTGGCTGTAGTGCAACAGCAAATACTGTGTCTTAGTTTTTATTAATTCAGTATTAAAAAGCCTTAGATAGGTGATTACTATATTGAGAAAACTTCCCTTGAGTAAGTTCCAAGAGCAAAGCCAGAATTTGCTTTGAATGCCTGTATTTTGATGTTGCGACATGACTGCAGAGCGCTGCCTAGGTTTTACCATTCCTCCACTTGATCAGAGTTGCTGAGCTGACGTAAGGTTGTGCCTTGTCTAGCAGCACTGCCAGAAGAAAGTGCTGGAAGTCTTTACCAATGATGGTGTTGAAATCTCATATGAGAATTCAGAGTTTCCAGTAAATATGAATTAGCAATTAGATTTTTTGTACCTCACTTTGTGCACTAGTTTTCAGATTTGGAGGTCTGGCACATAGTTCCCATTATGTTACAGACATTTTACTTCAGACACCAACTTCCCCTGGTATAATAGGATATCGATCAGTCCTAACAGATACTAGGTAGTAACCATCAAAGCATGGCAAATCTCCAAAGCTGCTGCTGGCCAGCAACTATCATCTGCTGACCAGGTGACAGTTGTTAGCTCAAGGTGAAGCCAAGGAACTCAGCCTAATTATTGCTCTTATAAAGTATCATTTCTAATGTTTAAAAGGATGATATTAACATAGGTATATAGAAGACTTTTCTTTAATGTATGAGTCCCTTTTCTTTGCCAGCCACGTTCCTGAGCCATCACATTACTGTCCTGTTTGTAGAACTGTAATAGCCCTGGTAACAAGTCACTAAAGATCACTCAGGAGCAGCTCTGACAGGCAGAGCGCTCTTTACTGATAGACTAGGTCTTACCTGGCTGCAGCTCTGCCTGTGTATCTGAATTCGGTCATCTGCAGACTAGCTAGCGTTTGCTGCTCTGACATCCTGCTCCATAGTCACTACTGCTTTGGACAATGGAGTAGGGGAAATTAGAGTCACTAATGTGACAAAAAATTTGGAGACCCCTATATGAAAAACAAATACAGCTCTGTAACTGCATAATATCAGTATTACTTCTTTGTTAATTGGCTTCTAGCATGAAGACAGGATTTAGATTTTTGATTATTAAATCATCTGCTCTTAGATATATTTCTTCACCAGAAGCAAAATCACTACTTAAAACTCCATAGCTGAATACTAAGAAAACCTAATTGTTCCATCATCACAAAGAGAGGACTACACCCCCAGTATGGAATAAGCAGCAGGTGCTAATGAACTGCTGAGAGAGAGCGGGCGAGCCTGTTTTGTTTTCTTTTCCAAATGTTTTAAATAATAACATAATAAAGTTCACTCAAAGTCTAGTGCAGATACTAAACAGCTTTCCTTTTCCATAGCCTGCCAACAACTTTTGCAACTCTGGATATTGATGGCGTAAGAAAAATAATCTTTGCGCTCCCAGGTAAGATGTTCTCTGGATTACTTTTGTTGCTGTGCATAGATGAGAGACATGAAACAGAACAGTGATGTTTCACAGCTCCTATGTCTGGTGTTGGCATCCCTAAGGAAGGTATCTGTAAGGTTTTCCCAGAAATTTCCAGAATAGATGAACTTATAGGCTATATACTGAGGAATTCTTTCTTGTTCCTGTTCTCAGAATTTGCCAGTGTACAGGCCTTAGGATTTCTTCCATCCAACAATTCCCTTGGGTTTCGTAAGTGGTACTATGCAGGGGTGGTTTTTTGCTACAGCTCCCTCCACCTTCACAGTAAATATTCTGTGCGTGTAAGTCAGTGCATCCACTCTGAAGTATTAAAAATGGAGACAAAAATGAGGGAGTGCAAAGGAACATGTCATAGAATTATTTTTTTTATCTTGATCGTACCGTGGAACCAAAAGAGGGCAGCATCTCTTCACCTCCTGCGTACTGCCTCACATTGGGAAATCACCATGTTCAGAATAAACATTTCCTTAGGGATCTGGCTACAAATCTCTATCCTCCTAAACCAGGAGGAATTTATTTTATTCTTATTGCTCTGGCTTTGCATGGATTTCTGACTACACAGGAATCCTGTTCTTGATAAGCTGGTGGTTTTCAGATGTATCTCTAGTGCTTTTTCTCTCTCCTGTTTTAGTTGCTGCAGTACATTTTCTTCCAGGGGAGAGATCAATGGAGCATCTGATCATAGTATTTATTCTAGAACTGTCATCTAGGAAAGTCCAGATGTGTAAGACAAGTGGTGTTTGACAGACGTTGGTCATACATCTCTCTTGTGAGTCAACAGAAAACGTATAAATCAGTAGAATTCTCAGAATTTGCACTAAACTATTCTACTGCTTTGTTAGGGAATTGAAAGTTATTTTTCCATAGTTCTTGGAAACCTTAATCATGAATCAAGAGCCCTATGAGCTACGACCTATACCTGTGCGCAATAAACCCTGCCCGGCCCCAGAGAAATCTAGGCGTAAGACGAAAGGCAATGGACAAACAGAGGCAAATGGTGGGGCACGAGGAACATGGGGCAGTTCTGGTCAGAGCAGAATTTCAGCACACCATCAGCCAGAGAGAGTAGCTTTCAGCAGGTGTACTTGCCACGTGCCGCTCCAGTCTGGAATGAAATGTTTCCTGTACATCATAGCATGAAAAGCTCTTTAGAGTCCTTTCGAGTGCAATTGCTATAAAAACAAGATCACTTTCAGCATTTCACAAAGTAAATCAAGAGGGAGTCACCGCCAACTGTTCTTTGTCCTACAGGCAACCCTGTGTCAGCTGTTGTCACCTGCAATCTCTTTGTTGTTCCTGCACTGAGGAAAATGCAGGGTATCCTGGATCCTCGACCCACCATCATCAAAGCCAGGGTAAGAAGCTTGTCCTGTATTTAAAAATTCTCTCAAGATGCTGAAGCACAGCCCTCTGGGCTCTGAAAGACTGTCCTGTTTGGGGAATCTGAGCCCTCAACTAATTCTGGCAAGTTGAAGGAAGTTCACACAGAAGAGAGGTACATTCTCAATCTCTGTTAATTGTAACATTCAGTCCCATAATTTCTAAGAGTTAGATGGCCATCTAATGGAACAAGATATACAGATGCAGAGGCAACCATTTGCCAGTCACGCAGGAAGGACACTTTCCTGTTTAAAAAAAAAAAACACATTTGTTTTAACCTGTGGTAAAAAATGCAGAGTACTCTGGGAATACTTGAAGAGTTGGATACTTCTGTATTAGCGATAGAAAATACAAACTTAAAGGCCTTTCTGTTCTTGAGTTATTTATATAAGTAACCCACATGACCCTCACCCTAAGCAATACAAATCCCTTAAACTATTCATTTCACTCTTATAAGAAATCATGGATATTGTAACTCTAATATAGATTCAAGGCATGTTATTATAATGTATTATTCTTCTATTTTTGATTCAAATAAAGCACCAAGGAACACATTACCTTTTATAGTTTTCCTAGTGGTTTTGGCTATGCACTTTTCTCTTCTTATCCCATGTCTCTCTTTTGCACTTCCTCAGGCATCCAGATTTTTCTTTATGTCACAGCTAAAATATTCTAAAACTGAGAGCAATTTGTAGTGACCCTCGCTTTTGCATGAATTTTCCAATGTGTTCCATTAACTTCCATTGTGAGCCATCCCCTGTATGTCTTTTCATTTCAAAGACCGGCCATTTCCCTTTTGTGAGGGCTAGCAGGATTTTGAATGCGAATAAAATTTTTATCTTTATGCAGTGTGACCCAGAGACCAGAAATGATAAAGCTTTTTTCCAGAGAAAAACTATCTTTAAACTCCCAGTAAAGGAACAGCTTTGGAATATTCCACTTAATGCATGTAGACTCCATCATACTCTTTGATATTATAATATCACAGTTGTATTTCCCTTAAATACTGCAGTCTCTACCTTCTACAGCTTTTTATCTTGCACTAGACGCCATCTGACCTCAAAATGCAAGTTTTTTAAAAGGATTTTTTAAGGAAAAACAATTGAGCAGATGATTCTGTTACTTTAGTGCAATCTGAATGCCTGACATTTTCATCCTTTCTTTGCTTCTTCAACAGTTATCATGTGATGTAAAATTGGACCCCCGCCCAGAATATCATCGGTGCATACTGACTTGGCATCACCAAGAGCCACTACCTTGGGCACAGAGTACAGGTTAGTGCCCAGTCACGCAGACTGATGGACACTCACACAAGTCCTTGCCTTCCTACATATATGTCTAAAAACAACCAAGCGTGTGCACACGTTTTTTCATATAACCTTCTTTATGCAGACTGATTTGCTGACATACTTGTGCACCTACTTACATGTATGTTAGTATAAAATTCAGTCATGGTATGACTTACCAACTTAACCATGAAAATTTCAGATAATGAACAACCTGCCTGTATGCACACGCACACACACACTCACTCTCTCTCGAAATACACCTGTATGCTTGCATATGTGCACACATTCCTTTTTATAAATATCCACCCGTGCTTCCTTGCACTCACAGGCACATTTGCTTACTTTTGCTCTTGTGCATGTACTAAACAAACACAAGCTGGGGCATAGGTAGGAACAATACAAATAAAAGAAGTGTGATTCTAGCTGAACTGGAAAAGTAGAAGAGATAGCAGAGGCTGTATATGTTCTCGTAAAGCAGACTGAGACTTTTATTAGCTGTGTTTGCCACCTAGGGATACTTCTGGATATGCAGCTGCAGCTGAGGTAAATACTGTATTTGAATAGTCTTTTAGCTGCACGCTGCTAGAGGACTGACTCTCCCAGTTTCTCAAGAGATTCAGGTCCTTAAATAATTGTCTTTTTGCTACATTCAAATTGTTCAATACAAAGTGCTATATACACAGGGAAAACATGAGCTCAAATACATCTTACTGTTCACTCAGAGAAAGTTCTTACCATTGACCCCCAAGATCACGCAGCCTCTGACATATTTCCAAGTATGAGTCAAGGTATTACTTACACCTGTAATGCTGTATTTGGTTTAACTCTCTTCTGTTGTGCACCACTTCTTTCCTTAGGCAGACTGTCTGGAATGATTTCTCTGTCAGTCTGGAAGTTTGAAAACCGGGAAACTAAAGCACATGACTTTTTATTGCACTTTCATTTTTTGTCAGTACTACCAATATGATCCTGTTTATCTTCAGAACATATGGTGAAGCTTAGTCTCCCAAAGAAACTCATACTTTTGAGGTGGTACATGTTATGGATTTACACAGCCAGCCACCATAGCAAGGTCCGACCCTAGGATCCTGCTGAGAAATGTAAAGTCCAAGTGAAGGTTTCCAATTCCTCTTTTATTAGTTCTCAGGTTACAGCTTGAGCTGGGTGCCTCCGGAGAGGGACCCCTGCCCCCGATCGCGCCCCCCAGTTATACCTGTATCACCCAGTGCCTGATCCCCAAGTCCAATCACTTAATCCTGGTTGGTAGTCTCTTGATTTCTTACTGGTTTTCTTTGTCGCTGGGCTGGCCTTCTGAAGTCGCCTCATCGTCTTGGAATTTCCTTGGTCCTTACCTTCTTCGCTCTGCTCACATCTGCCAGATCCAGCTAGTTCTGTGTTAACAGCATTAGTTTTCTCAAAAAGTTTACTCTCCTTCAGTTCTTGTGGCCTAAGACTTCAACTACATTAGCTACTAGTGCTAAACTACTAATGCTAAACGAGACTATTCAGAGAGAAGAATACAGTTAATCAAACTTATTCTATAACAGCATATTAAAAACATTCTAGACTGTGCTGGTTTTAGGCTTCGTACAATTGGAATTAAGTATACAAATTGAAAAATAAAGTAATTTTGATAGGATTAGAAATTCCAACGGAAAAGCAATTTCCTGTGACAAGATATGAGGTACAGATAATGTGGAAGGCTGGAGAGGAGAGCAATCAGCAAAGGGAATGAGAGTTTTGAGAGCCGGGGGATGACTAATTCTCTGCAGAGTTCTCTGTTTCCATCCACCTTGGAGCAGCAAGATCCCAGCTCTATGAATAAGTTAGCAACATGAACATCTTTGTAAGAACAGCTCTTGTTTCCTGTGTGGTGTGTTGCAGCATTTGAACCAACTAACTGAAAACTTAACTGAAATTTTTCTTTTGCTCTCCCGTAGGGAATCAGATGAGCAGTCGTCTGATGAGTATGCGTAGTGCCAATGGACTGTTGATGCTACCTCCAAAGACAGAGCAGTATGTGGAGCTTCACAAGGGGGAGGTGGTGGATGTCATGGTCATTGGAAGGCTATGATGTCACCAGCAAGAGCGAAGCTTTGATGCATGTCCACATATCATTGACTGTATCCTGTAATATGCAACGGCACAGCTAGTTTTTCTGATTTGGATAAAAGTTGATCAGTATAGTCAACATCTTGAATTATATTTCAAATGGAATTTAAATAAATACCTTTTAAAAAAAACTTTAAAACAAATCTTAACAAAGAAATTTATTCTGATTATATCAAAGCAACTTTTTCCTTTCCTTGCAATTGCTTTGTGTGTTCAATGCTAGTTCTAATAGCGGTAGCTTTTAGTAGACAGCAGTAGGTGCCTGCAGAACTTGTGTTTTTTCTCATCTTTGAGATACAACTACTTATGCTCTTAAAACAAGGCTGTCTGCTTATTTATACTAGCGTAGACAACACTTGGATTTCCCTTATTAGTATGCTTCATAACCGCTTCACAGAGAGCTTCTGCTTGTTCTTTATCTTGTATCTCGTGTTGATGTGCACAGTGCCAAAAGCAGAGTGGCTGCACTGGGAACCCAATGAAGCCCCGAGGTTTGCTCACCTCGCTGTGCATTCAGGGATCTCTCTTGTCCCAGCAGCCACCCAGCTCAGTACTCTTGGGCAGTAACTGGATACCTTTTATTTCAACAAACAAACAAAAAAATTGCTTCCTTAAGTGCTGACAGCCTTTTTAACCAATACATTTAAAAATGTACAGAACTAAAAACTAAAAAAAATCAAAGACTGATCTTGTACAGATATTAGTGTTACCAGCATTCGTGTGGAAATTAAATGAGCAAAGAAATAAAACTAATGTTAAACAACTCTGTACCATAACATTTTCTGTAATGATATTGAAACTTAAATGAATAAAAAAAATCCTCAATCATTATTTAAAATTTCACCTGTTTAGCCTTGTTGTTTGAACCAAAAAAATTAGTGGTTTCAGAGGGTATTTGGGGTGGGCAACAAGGACAGGAAGGAAGGCAAAATAGTATATGAAATCGGGGGGGGGGGGGGCTCCCCTTACATACATGAGTGAACTGAAAATACAGAGCAAGCTCGCTCTCACTCATCTCCCAAGGGACAAAATGGAAGCAGTGTTTGGGGGAGTTTACAATTGGACTAGTCGAAGCTGGAAAATACTTTTTTTTTTCCATCTAAACTGCATAGCAGTTGCAAACAGCCCTTGTGCTGCACTGTGTGGAATGTGATAGAGCATTCATATCTTTTTTTTCCATGAGATTCTCTTTTTGATGCTGGGACTATTCAGCCCTCGCCAGATTGTGTATTTTGGTAATTTCACATTTCATCTGGGATTAAGGCCATAGCAGTGCCCTACAACACCTTGCTGCCTGGAGTTCATGAGTAAAATGCTCTCCCATCAACTCCATCCATGAAGCCAGAACATTTGTCCATAGCATTTTTTTAAGATTTAGTCAGGGAGGACACAGAAAGCTGGCTGCCACTGGGGACGAGAGCTGCAGCTCTCTGATGATGGCAGAAGGCATCCCCGAAGCTGGTTTTAAAACCAAACTCTTTGTTGTGCAACGGCCTGAATACTTCCTGCACAGGCCATTGCGAAGGTCAAAGGCGGGTGGGCAGACACCATGTTCAAAGGCAGTCCGGGGGCTGATCTTTCAGAAAAGTAGTGACACCACTTGCTGATCGTATTTCTTTGTTCTGGACTACATGTCCACATTTGTGATCTCTTGATGTAGTAGCAGGATGGTACCAAATTAAATTCATGAATGCCTGTATTTACTGTACCAATATTGTAAACCACAGAAGAAGAGAGAGAGAGAGGGGAGAGTTAACTCCTCTCTGAGAAATAATGTAGAACACTGCCTTTTATAATCCAAAGGATTATTTTATAGTTAGGAGTTATTACAGGCAACACATGTAATGAAAATTGGGAATTTATAAAGGACACCAGTAACAACAACCTCAGGGAAGACCATTCATGTGGTTGGAGATGCTAGACAAAGATAAAAGAGAGATGTGAGGAAACAGCCAGAAATATCTTAGGTTTGGTTTACATTAAAACCATTACTCCAAACAAATGTGGCAGAGAAGAGCTGGCACAATCCTGTGCACAGCGCATGGCTACATTTAAACAATATCTCAGCTTCGTAACTTAACTACCATTGTAACGAGTAAAGCATTTAGAGGTTAATCAAGATTTTTTTTTTTTCCAAATCACTGATAATATAAACTGCTGTAGCCACCCTACTGCGTTTTTGTAATGCACTCTGCCCCGTGTTCAAAGTTTTACACAAGAAAATAACCTTTTCAGTTTCTGACAGAGCAGCTCACAGCCCAGCCTTCGTTAATGCTGAAAGCCGTAGCAGTATGTTGGAGAGGTAACTCTGGGAGCAGGATAATAAATCATTATTACAACTATGTCTCTATTATCAAGCCTAAAATCTGAGGAATATTTCCCTTGGTTGTTGTAATATAAATGGATATAAATGCAATATATAAATAGATAAATTCATATAACTTTTAACATTCCCAACTCACAGTTTCAGGGAACATTGGAAGCTTCAGAAAAGAAATCAAAGTGGTTACTTTGGTTCAAGGACTGAGACTTGCAAATGGAAACATTTTAAGGAATATTTTCACTGGTTTTACTTCTCTAGATAAGTTTTTAGCACAATCAAAATAGTAACTTACTTTTAACAACAAGCAGCAATGCCAGCAATGACTGAAGATAAGGTTGGTATTCCAACATTTGTAGCTTTCTTCTTTTTACATCATTTTCTTCAGTGCCTATACATGGGAATGATTGTACGCAGTGAGCCTTCTGAGTCCCGTTCGTCCAGCTGGGATAATCCTACAGTGACCTACAAAATCCTACAGCAACTTTTGTATCCTGGCTAGCTGGTACCAAAACCTTGATTGTACCCCTGGATGTGAAACATCCTTCAAAAATTGGCTGTATTCAATCAGATAAATATTCAATCAGAAGAATAGACTGGTCTCTTCCAAATACTAATTTCAAGACTTTCATTATAGAAATTACAATATTAATTCTATCTTGATATTAAAATATGCTAAACATGAAATGCCCTTGATCTTAGGTAGTTGTTACAGATCTGTATGACTCCAGAGATTACTAATTTACATGGAATCTGTAGCCTTTTTGATTCACTTAAAACATATTACAACACAGCTACTGTGTGAGGACAACATGCAACTGAGATCATCCTGCAGGTTCTTTGTCCTCCCCAGCTTGCCACTCTGCACCAGGTGCTAAAGGTTGTCTTCTTTGACACGTCTCAGTCCAGAAGACGTGCTGCTTGCCTCATGCCTGGTAAACATGGTCTTCAGGCCGCAGGCAGTCTGCACATACCCTGCCCTGACCACAGAAGTGCCCGGTATAGTGACTGGATCCACCTTTTCCTTCCAGTTGCCTTGATCCCAGTCTGTCGGTTTTGGGATGGCGTGTGGCAGTGGGATGGCGTGTGGCAGCCTCGTTGCCTTTGCAGGGCAGCGGTGTTCAGGGCCTGCCTCAAGTCATGCTCAGGAAAGCTCTGCAGGCTGACACCTCTGCCAGCACTTGCAGGACAGGAACTATGTCTGAGAGTTGAGACTTTAGCAGGATATCTTATTTTGGAAAGCGGATGCCAGGCTAAGATGGCCCAGCTCTTCCCGTGGCCCTCTGTTGTGTTCTAATACTCAGCTTCTCAAAAATAGCACCATCATCTGAACTGTTTGTGAGGTTTGTGTTAGATAAGAAAAATATACATTAAAGCAAAAGAAACATACCACAGCTGTGTTTCCTCACATGGTAACAGCATCGAGATATTGCCAGGTACCTGTATTTGCAGTTGACAAAGAGAAGACAAGCAAGGTAAGGATGAGGTAGCAAAAAGCTGTAAGTATTGGTTAACGCTGAAGAAACATCTCTCAGGAAGTGTATAAAGATTTGTCAGCAATCAAGATCAATAGTTGTTTTAAAGCCAGAGTCCCCTCCTTAGATAGATTTATTTGGTATATTTGGATATATAGTTTTGTACTTCCCACGAGGAACTAGATGGGAGAGTGTGAGAGCGTCAAATGAGGAGTCGGGGCCCAATTTAGGCTACCTTATCAAGCAGTAGAGTGCGCTGACATGTAATGATCCTTATTCTCTTCCTCTTACCTGACATGAAACTACAAATAAGAAGGAAGAGGGTAGATGTTGAAATGCTCAAGCACAAAATTTGCAAAAAAAATGTATTTTTCCTTAGCTGGAAAATTGAAACTAGTTTTTAATATCAGAAAAAAAGCATGAAAATTGTCTTTCATTTATGCTGACACTTTCCAAACATTTCTAATAGACTTTTGTCCCAAATAATTCAGGAATATATTCCCAACCTACTGTTTCTTTTGTGAGGTTATTAAATGAATTGCCCAGAATTCCAGGTGAGAAACTCTTTGCTTAAATGCTTTATATCTATGATAGTCTCCTTCCTGAAGGAAGGCAGCTTCCTAGTTAAAGTCAGCTGGCATTACTCCCATGAAAAAGCTGAATTTTAGCACTACAGGTTAGGCAGGGAAGGGCATTTATGCATGTAGTTAAAGAAAGTGGAGACATTTCTAGGAGAGGGGGTCAACAAGGCAAAGTCACAACTGTCGATGAAGAAAAAGGATTTGCAGTGGGGAGAAAAATTGCAGCAGCTGCTGATCGTTAAAGCAGCAATCTGTTGAGCAGAGACAAGGTAGAGTTTCCCGTAACAGTATTTGGTCAGTAGGTTGCAATTAAGTGCCTTAACCTCACAGTGAAGAACATGATCGCTAATAACTGTCACTCCTGAATGGTTTGGCAACCCTTCACCTTCCTAAAGCCAGCCAGTCTCCAAAGACAAAACGCAGCATTTGCACCTCTTCAACATGACACTGTCAGCAGCTGAACTTCTCTATTTACTCAGAGTGAAAAAAATCCACATTGTTGTTTTTTCTATGTTTTCTTTTATGGAAATTTTTTTTTGGTGGGTTTTTTCAAATTTTACTTTTATTTTCTAGTAAGTATATCCCAGCCTCCACCCAGAAAGGTGAGTCCCCATGCTGGATTTAGACACAACATTGCAATGCAGACATTTCTTGGCTAATTCATGGGGAGGAAAAGCCTCATGGGTTTTGGAAATGTCACAGCCTCATGATGTCTGGCTAGTTGCATGTTTTCTGAAAGGGCTTAGTGACTCATATTCAGCATTAGATTAAGACTTACTCTGTGCATTTGTGCCATATTGCACACAAGCTGACAAAGCTCTTGGAATACAAAGCCTTCAAAAGGGCGATGCACAGATGCTCAGTAGCTCTCTAGTTGTCAGCCTGGTCTGGCAGGGATTACTTGCTCCATCCCAGCACTGTACAGTGACATCCAGCATACTCTGCCCCGGTGCAAGGACTTCTAGATTTGCATGGACCCAATTTGGGCTTAAAAATACAGGCAGCCAATTTAATTTTTGCAGATTTAATTCACAAGCAAAACCAAAACCTGACTGTACACCAGTAACTCCACAGAGAATGTGAACATACCAGAGAAAGCGAATGCACTGGCACGATCTTGATAACCAGGGATTCAAAAGTAGAAGTAAAGTAACTTCAAGAAAAGCCTAAGTTGGAAGGTAAGTATGTATCTGTGCAAAAACTACCTTAGAAACAGCAGCAGGGTAAGATCTCAAAACCCTGATTCACTCCTTTTGTAGGTACAGAACACTGCCAGATGAAGAGCTATATCCAGGTGCATTTGCTTCCATTAAAAAAAAAAAAAAAAAAAAAGAAGAAGTCATAGTACAATACAGACATGTTACCAGGCACTGGCACACAAAAACCTGTCCCACCGGACTGACAAGAAAGCAGACAAAGTACCTGACATTCTCTTCATGGATTTTACTGTGTCCCAAGAGGGTCTGAAAGGGTGCCATTACCAAACAGAAATCAGAAAGATCAGCAGGACAAATGAGAGTTAGCACATCAAGGATGTAAAGCTTTTCAAAAACAACGTAACACATTATTACCTGTCTGACAAGAGCATTTCCTAACTGGGATATTTGTCTGTTGTGGCAAAGAAGCCAGTGACTTCATCATTTTGAAATGTTGTGCTGGTTGGACCACTAAGGAGAACTCAATTTTGCAGTGATGTGCAGACCAGACACTGGGCCAGGAGAAGCCAACCCGGATGATTGCAGACACAACTTCCTAGGCTGGCAATGGCTTGCACCAGCAGGAGAAGGCAGCAGCTTCTGTGGGACTACTTAAGAAACTGCTGAGAAGGAGACAACATAATGCCAGAAACTTCCCTGTGCTGTGTGGCCTGTGTGCTTTTAGATTTTTTTTTTAAAAAAAACCCTCCCCCTTGCAAAAAAGTGGCCAATAGCTCCCATCTTGGAAAGAAAGAGTATAAATGTATGGCAAGTAGATATTGATCCACCTTCCAAATACTCTCCCAGCACCCGCAGTGTTTGTGGCAAGAAGTCCCACACTTCCACAGTGGGACTTTCTCAGCATCTCCTCTGTTGCATGCTGAATCTGCCACCTTCTAGTTTTGATGCCTCTTAGGCTTTTGCATTGGAGCAAACAAAGAGAATTCACCCTCACTTTGCCACCCATAGTTTTACAGATGACTATTGTCTGCCCTTTGTGGTCATGTTCCGTCTCCAAGGATCTGTAAATTGGATCATCCCTGTTGCTCCTCTTTTCACTCGCTTCAGTTTTACTATATTCTTTCTGAGACAAGGAGACCAGAACTGCACACATATTAAAAGGTATCACTATCATCTCAATCACAAAATGATGACTTCCGTTCTCTATTTCCTAATCATTAATTTTTGTTCTTCAGTGCTTCTGACCAATGTGTTTTTACAGATCTTAAAATACAGATAACCTTAAAGTCTCATTCTTAATTAGTTGTAGTCATCCTAGAAACAGTAATTATAACAACGGCTTAGGAAAATGTTTTCCTCATGCACATCATTTTACTTTGTGTTGAATTTTCTCAGCTGCTTTAACTCACTTCCACTCAATTTTTGAGCAATCCAGCTGCAGTTCTTGGTCCTGGGAAATGGGTATCTTCTTTTAATTTACTTGCCTTTAATTTAATCTGATAATGGAGACTGCATTGACTACCTCAGCTGAGGATCTGTTCTATACTGTGTGAAAAGACCTGCTGTGGTGGCTTGACAGCTATGCTATAGTATTGATAATTTACCTTATTGCCTTTTCTTGTGGTTTATTGCCTGCTCGATTGCCCACTGGTGCTGACAGCCTCTTCACCTATGTTTTTGTTTTAGGATGCTGTTGCATTATTTTGGAGAACTGCCAGCTGCCCTAATAAATCCCACCTAAGCCAAGACCACCCTCATGCATACATGGTAAAGCTGCAGCTAAAAAAAAAAAAAAACAACCCCCAAAAAAAGAAAAACAATCAGGCTTAGTATTTTCCTACAGCTTTCTTGTATTTGGATGAAGTTGCTGGAACAGGCATGTTCGTGGTGAAGACCGGTGGGCAATCTCTTGGGTTGTGGCTCTGCAGAGCCCCGTGGTAGGTGCTCGTGCTGCACTCGAGGGAATTAGCTCAAAGAACGTGTAGGCGAGTGAACCAGAGCCAATGCTGATTACAGCCGGTTGTTTGTGGCGTACTATGCCTTTCTTCAGAAAGGCACAGCCTGTCAGGGCTTTTGTGTCAGCACTAGGTAGCTTTTCAGCACTAAATGTACTGAATAATGAAAATAAAAATGGCCCGAGAGCTACTTATCTGCTAGTCTTTCAGGAGGGGAGAGGTACACATGCAGATGCAATGGTGCTTGAACCCACCTAAATAAAGGCTAGTTAGTTGGCACTGTGTATCCATGGCCAACTTTCTGTAATTTACTCCCTACTGGCCAGATCCAATCAATTTGCCCAATGTGCTATGAAAAGCCAGAGAACAGAGCAGAAGACAGGACTTAATACACTCTTGGCAGCCTGCGTTGCCAAGGAGTCATGCTGCTGCCTTCTCCATTAGCTAGAGTTTTTCTAAGAGGTGGTAGCTAGGATAAGATTAAAACAAAAAAATAACAGTAACAGTCCTTTGTTAAGGGGTGTGATAAAAAGCACACACACAAAGGAGCACAGAGAGGAGGGCAGGTAGGAGAACCCGAGTGACACCCTGCCCAGCTACTCCCAGGCCCAACAGGAGCCGTCGTCGGCCCATCAAAGGCCCATCTCCACAAACCCAGGGGAGCACAGGGGCACAATGGCAGGCGGGAATCCCAGTTAAGGGCTCACAGGGACGCCCTGGCTGGGCCCTCCCAAGGCTGTCTCAGGAGTGCTTCAGCCTCAGCCCCTGCCCAGGTGTGAAACCCACCACCATGAGGCAATGGGAGGGCCCTCATGATCACCTTTTCCTCACGATCACCTTTTAAACTTATCAGTGTTGCTGCCTGAGGATGTGGGACAAATTATGGGATGCAAGGGAAAAGCATTTTAGGATTGCACAAGATTTATGGAGTATTTAGGAGAAGAACCAAAAGTGGTAAAAGGGATGAGTGTAGCGGATTTGGGGAGGAATAGATGTGGGAAAATAGAGGCATAAAGGGATAAAAAGGGCTGGTCAAGTGTAAACAGGTACGCTTGTCTGGCCATACCCTGTGCCCTGTCCTGCATCACCACAGTCTGTCCTGTCTTATTAAATGTCATTTCTAACTCTTTTCCTGGGTGAGGAAGAGGCAAGACCATGGGAGGAGGTAGCACATGTGTGTGTGCATGTGTGCACATGCAAAGGTGTCTCCATGGGGGAGGCACCTGGAAAGACCAAGGTTCCAGGACAAGCTACTGGGTGGACTGTGTGTCCAAAGCCAGCTACCGCAGAGACCACAATGTACGTAAGGTGTGTGTGTGTGAGGGGTCTGTATTAGCAACAGGTGTGGGGTTGCAGCCTCAGGGGTTCCTATGTCCATGTGCCAGCAACTGGGGAGACTGTCTGAGCCTGGCTGCTGTGGGGATCCACGTTGTATACATGTCTGGTTTTCCCACTAATGGACCTTCATCCTGATCAGCCAGAGATGGGAACAGGATGAGGCCATTGGTGCTGTCTGTGTGAGTGCTGTCTGTATGTGTTGTGTATGTTGCCGTAGGCGTGTGGTACCCGCTGGGAGTACATGCTCAGCCTTATTGTTGGCTGGCCCTAGGGGCGTGGAGCTGCAGCAGTCTCGCTTCCATCAAGCTACCATGGGCTATTCACCCCACAGCCCCCAAAAGCCATACAAAACATGTCTCAAAAACCTGATAGCAACATCTCTTACATTAGCTGATGCATCGCTCTGAGACTGGGAGATTAAATACATGTCAACGCATTAGAACAGTGAGTGATGCAGAGGCACCTGAGCTAGCTAGCACTGTCCATGCCAGAAGACGTACATGGCACAACAGAGCGTCTTATGGTAATGCTGTATTAGGTGTGAAAATGTTATTATCCTGCAATACAAGAGTCCTTGTGGCTCTACTGCTTCCTAACACCATCTTAGTTCAGACTCTCCTTCCTCTGTGTCCTGATTTCAGCTGAAATCAAGTTAATTTTCTTTCTAGCAGCTGGTATAGTGCTGTGGTTTGGATTTAGGACTAGAGTAATGTTGATAACACACTGATGTTTTAGTTGTTGCCAAGCAGTCAAGGACTTTTCAGCTTCTCATACTGCCCTGCCAACAGGAAGGCGGGGGTGCCCAAGAAGCTGAGAGGGGACACAGCCAGGACAGCTGATCCCCAACTGGCCAAAGGGATATTCCATACCATATGGCATCATGTTCTCTGTATAACTGGGGGGGTGGGCCAGGAGGCAGTTCAGCTCGAGAATTAGCTGAGTATATGCTTCGGGCAGTGAGCAATTGCACTGTGCATCACTTGATTTGTATATTCTTTTATCATTATTATTGTTGTTATTATTATTGTCTTCTTTTTCTGTCCTATTAAACTGTCTTCATCTCAACCCGCAAGTTTTACCTTTTTTTTTTTTTCTTCCTTTTTGATTCTCTCCCCATCCCACTGCGGGGGTGGAGCGAGCAGACGGCTGCGGTTGTTTTAGCTGCCTGCTGAGTTAAACCACAAGACTCTGACATTTGCATACCACACTTCCTGCACAGTCCAAACAAGGGCTGTGGTATTCTGTACCATTCTGTGATTCTGTACGCGTGTATTTGGGGTAAGTAGACAAGACTTGCACCTTCCATGGTTCAGGCAAGAGCTGTGACCACTTGACTGTGGAGTCAGTCTCCTCCAGCTCAGTCACTCACGGTGGTGGTGTTCAAATTATATTCCCATTGGCTAGAGAGGGAAACGCAATTCAGTTGTGAAAAAGGGCTGTTTGTTGGTGGTTTTGCTAGAGCAATGCTATTTATCCTTCTCTGGCCATGTATATCACGCAGCTGAAATCCAGCTGGGAAAGAAAAGCACCATTGTTTTCCACGCTGGATCAGAGTTGTCTTGTATAGTGGAGAGAGCAGGAAGCATTTCCGATGGACATTGCTATGTCAGTGTATAGCATTATCAGACAGTCCTGAAGCTGCCCTATGGTGGGCCCTACCTAAGCAGGGTGGGTGCGTACCTATCCAAAGGAGGCTGTGTACCTGCAAAGGAGATTGCTTAACAGTTCTTCAAACTGCCAGACAACATAACCCTCACTTTGCAGTATTGATTCTGCTTCAACCAGCCTGGTGCTCGGTCATGGCCTGAACCCTGTCCAAGCACCAGGCTGAGCTGGAAGCAGCAGTGTGATTATATAAGGTGAAAAAAAGGAGTTAACATCATAGGTTGATTATGACATCACCTGGCTGATCTAAAAGGTTTCTCTGGCAAAAGAATGTATAGAGAGAAGCTAAAATTTACAAACCAGAGCAAGACACATGAACACAAGCTCTATTTTAAATTGGCTCATTAACCCTCAGGCCAAGGCTCTGTCTGAGTGGACCAACAGGCCTTAACTGCCCTGACCAGCCTCACCTGGGATCTCCACCCCATACCCCTGCCCACGAGTCTGGGAGATATACTTAAGCCCTGGCCTGGGCACATAGTCCTTTTTTGAGAGAAGCTGTAGGTGTATCTATTGCTAACTTTGACTCCTGGGTGGACTTCCTTGGACATCTGTTACAGTCCTGTCTCCAGCCCTGCCTGCTGCTGCTCCTGACTGGGACTCCTGGAACAGTCTCAGGATGGACTTCAGATCTGCACCTTTTCTTGTCTGAGTCTGTCAGCAGATCCTGTTACCACCATCCTGCTCAGCTAATTCACTTTGAATTTTACAGAATTGAAGGACTATACCTTGATTGTTGAAGGCAATGCCTCTGCTGTTGTTGTCCTTGGCTCCCTGTGGAGCAGAACAACTCCTGCTGTTCCCTGGCAACCTGCACTGCATGGACAATACCTATGCAAAAATCTCTAGTGTTGTCATGCCCTGAATGTGCTCATGTTACAGGCGAATCCATGCTACCTGTTACCACTATGCCCTCATGAAACCAAGAAATGGAATTGCTACCAGAACTGGTGGGAGTGCAAACTGGGTGATGTATTGTGATGCCAGCAGTGATGAGGCTGAGTTCTTCCAAACCACCCTGCCTGCCTGTTATGTCAAAACTTGCTGCCTCATGTACATGCATTCACGTTCCACTTCTCTTCATATCATCACTCCTTAAAGACACTTGAGCAGGGAAACCATATCATCAAGACTGTGCCTGATGATGCTGCCAATCATGGATTTCTAGTGCTGAGAGAATTCCAGCGGGCTCCGTGCAAGCGGCTAGCACACTTGTGTCCTCTCTTCCCTCAGACATTCTCCTCTGTGTAAGAAATGGATTCACCTAAGTGAAACAAGGTATGAATGAGAAGTAGACATTTACTACATCTATTTTTTAAAAAACCCAGCAGAAGGGTATTTCTATTCTTCCTGGTACTTATTGAGCAATTGTGAATGAATCATTTGACTTTTGCACCTACTTGGGTTAATAGAAATTAGCTGTTTAATAAAGCTTTATGAAATGTAATTGATGAGCAGCCTTGAAATTATTTTTTTCCCCTCAGTGAGTCAATCACCAGCTTTTGTGTTAAAGTAAGCCTGGTCAGCTGCTAGAGACTTTTTACTTCAGAATGTCTCCTAAGTCCTGCCCTCTTCTTGACTCCTGATAAAAACTTATGTGAACCAAGAGGTACAAAGATAGAATTCACTATCTAGCACTGAGAACAGCCCAAGGGTTTCTACTGTTATTTGCAAAGTATGTCACTATACTCATGTGAAAAAATACATCATTGAAAATATTATTTTAACAGTGGCAAAAATATACAAGATTACTTATAAACAAGATCATAGTGAAGTATAGAATAGCATGTGCAAACCAGTGTTTATAGATTCACAAGCCCTTTTTCATTAAATAAATAGTAAAAGAGGAGTCAAGAGCTGTGAAAAAGCCTTACTAAGTTCCCTGTTTCACTTGAGATTGCACGTTCTTAAGAACAGGTGTTTGGGGGGAGGTTCTGCTCTTTAAAAGTATAATAAAACCTATCAGGAAGGATTATGTTTGTTTCTTGTCATAATCATCAGGGGGGTTTTAACATGTCTTTTTATCTCTATTCCCTTTAACTTGTAGATTTATTTTTGTTTCGTGGATAGGCAAAATGAATAGCAAGTTTGATTTTAAGAGCATCAGTTCAAGTCAGGCGTCTGTTATGGGTGACCTTCAGAGACTTCTTAGCCAAGGGGAATATCCTCCTTTTACTTCTGCTCCCATCTTCGAGAGCAAGTTTATCCAGGTAAAAAGTCATTCAAATGAAATCATCTGGCATGCTCAAGATAAAGTTGCTTGCAACGATTACCCTTTTTTTTTTACTCGCTCACCTCAACAGGTATTCCTCGCTCATTTATTCTCACTATAGTTATTCTCTGTTTACTACCTACATATGGATATAATGTTTCGCTACTCCTATAGACTCATTCTGCTCACACTTTACAGGCAGTAGTCCGGAAACCCAGCAACAGCAATGCTTCAAATTAAAGGAGGACAAAAAGTGGTGTTTTCACCCTCCCTTGTCAGTCCCAACTCCTCCTTGTAGCAGCAGCTAGGACTGTTCTAGCAAATTTCTGGTTCTGTGCTATCTCATTAAAGCTTTTAGCCATCAATATCAGTTCAGCCTAGCCTAAATGGCAGCCAGCCTTCCCCAGAAAATCTCTCCCCACTTGCAACTTCTAGTATCCCTGGAGGCAATATCACTACCCTGCATGCCCCTTACCCTAAACACTGGCCAAAGAACCCTGCAAGGCTCTGGCAACAGTTTACAGCTACAATACTGCATTCACAGTGTGTCTAAAACATCTGACTTCTATTTATGTCATGTATCTCAACTGTGTTTTTCATAGGATTTCATCACCTCACTTTGATAATTGCAACATCCTTTGGTTTTGCCTTGATTAATTCAATCTTTCCTTGTTGATACACATGCAGAATGTTAATTAGCTACAAGTCTCTGTTTTCAAGGTACTTTGTGATTTATCCCTGCTTTATTTATCAGACCTCATTTACTACCAAGGAGGCAGTTGCCCTAACCATTCATCCTAAGAAAACAGTTCCATCATTGACTCATTTACATTAAAATGGAAAAAAAAAAAAAGCCTTTGATCTTTTTTACATACTGTCTATTACACTAGGGAGGAGATTATACTAGATATCCACAAATTTAATGCACTGTTCCTCCTTTAAATTCCTTCTTAGGACACGCTTTTTCTCTGATGTCTATCAAAACAAACCCTGACAATGGTATATAACATGTCACTCAATCATATTTATAAACTTATTTTTATCTCCTTGTATTGTCTCATTTTTCTCTTTCTGTAATTTCATATCTTACAGATAAATTACCTGGAATATTTTTCCTTTCTGTGTTTGACCAGCACCTAGCAGGATCCTGGTTCATAACCAAGTCTCATTAATATCACAGTAATGCTGACAAAGATAGTAAATCAGAACAGAGTGCATCTTCCATCATGTTTACATTAACAGAAATTCAAGATAATGGTATTCAAGAGGTTTCTGACTGCAGCAATCAGATATCCAGTGACAGGGACTATACAAGAGCCAGTGACTTCCAGTCCTCTTTTATCATTATTAAGCTTCTTTCCTCTCTTTTCATTCATAGATGTTCCTGTCTCCACATTCCACATTCTACTCTCTCCTCACTAACCCAGCACATCAGCTCTAGGGCCCCCAAGTCAAAAACACCATAAAATGTATTGGTAGTATATTCTCTGTGAGATCATAAGGCAAATGTTAGTGTTGATAGGGCTTTTTTTTGTTGTTCAGATTAATCGAAGAGGGGAACCAATTTCTGTCCATAACCGACCCAGCTGTGTGACCATCGGCATCTGTGCTGCCAATCCCAGTTCACCAATGCCCAATGCGATGTTGGTAGCGCATGAGGTGCCCGTGTTCCCTCAGGAAAGTACGACAAACTTCTGGAAACTCTCAGAGAAGAAGCCATGCCATATGGAAGAGCTAGCACTTACCAGGTCAGTTAGCACCAAGAAGGATTAAATATTTCTTTGAAGAGTAAATAAGAAATATTAATGTATTTCCAATTTCCATACAGCATTTTCCTTCTTTAAAGGGTCAGTTTATTTGCACTGACTCTTTCTCCCAGCACTAGCACAGTAAATTTAGAGGAATCATTTAACTACTGATGTTGAGGACCCACTCTGATCATCATTTCAGGCCAACATTACCCACATGCATATAGATAGATGATGACTAGGAATACTTAATAAACCTTTTTCTAAATATATCAGAAGCAGGAAGACGGTAGGGATATTGGGGGTACAGGATTGCCAGGGAATAAGGCAGTGAAATAAAGGAATTGTAAAGAAGCCAACTTCCTTTGCCTCCATTCTGCACGCTGCTGCCCTGCATTTCTTCCACGATCAGCCAGAGGCACTCAGGAGAGTGTCCAAATCCACTCAGCAGCTTCTTCCTATTCCAGTTTCTCACTTTTAGCCTTATTCTATCTGTAGGTCTGATAGACACAGTATCTTCAAGAGGAATCTCCACTTGTTTCTCTTTTTTTCATAGGTTCTTCCCCTTGAAATTTGTGGAACTCTCTGTCCACAGCACAGATAAGCATCACCTCATGTTAAAATTAGTAAATGGCCGTTCCTACTATCTAGAGCTCTGTGCACCGCCAGACCAGCAACAACACCTATTCCACCTCTGGCAGCAGCTCATCTCTCTCCTGAAACCCCCAGAAAATACCAGCAATACTGAAGTTAACATAAAATGCAAGGATTTTGGCACATGTCACAAGGAAGCTCCCAGCACAAACAATCCATCAGAAAATGTGAGTCTTTAGCAAATAGACATCAATAATTCAAGCTGACCAATCAGAAAGTATCATTTGTGCCAATATTCTTTACTGTCTCTCAAGTCAAAGATTTTGCGTGCTTTGAAGGAGCTACCCTTCTCTTTATCAGAATAGGTGGCTGCTTGTAAACTCCCTACAAAATTTCAGGGCAATGGGAGTGAGAATGCTAGGCACATCATAGCCCTGATAAATTTTTGTGAATCAATAAATAGCATACTACTTATTGTTCAGGGTTTAGTTTTCCCTCATAGTTGGGTGTATGTTCTTAAATGGTTCTTTTTGGTGGGTTGGTTTTTTTTTTTCCAACCCACTGAAAAAAAAAGCAGAGAAGGAAAGGCATGGCACAGCTGAGACTCACGCAGGGACTGACAACTAATAAGCAAAGAGGGCAAAGGCATTTAATCCATTCAAAGGACAGAAAGAAAAAAGTTCTTGGGGGAACTGCTACAGCGGGTAGCCAGACAGGCAGAAGGCAGCTGCTCGCTGTAGCTAAGAGAAACAAGGAGAACAGTGAGGGTCAGCAAATATGCCTCAGGAGATCCTAAAGAGAATATCACATAGAGAAATTTCACTAAAGCACAGACGAGACCTGTTACTTTAGAGTCACACTTATGAAGGAACATGCATGGTTAATGATGCTGCTCAACATTATCTAAAGTGATTTCCCCTAAGTTCCAAGCAAACAATGTTTTGTCAGCACAGGCACTGATGGGTCTTTAATTCCCACTCAAGCCATCCCAGCTCCCAGCCAAGCAGAGGCACATCCACAGGGAGAAGAAAAAAGAAAGTCACGGTGCTGCATGTACATCTTTTCTTTGCACTTAGGAGCTCCCATCTGGCCATGGGTAGCAGAGAGAAGGAACAAGTCTGTGTACGTACAGCAGAAAAATTACAAGGGAACTAGAAAAATATAATTTGGAGAGAGGAGACAACTGTGAGAGATGATTCTTTCAAGAAAAATCAGTGATGAGGTAAAGGGATGACTGAAGAAAATCTAGGGTAAAAACTAGCATATTCAGATTAGATTTGCAGAAAGTATAGGACTCAGGTTTGGCTGAAAAATCTGCACAGCCACATCCCACAAATGTATTGGTGGTCAAGAATGCATAGATTGTGAGAAAGTAAGTATAGGATTTATAAAATGTCTTTATATTTTCCTGCTTAAACTATCCCTACATAGCCACCTTTCTTCTGGGTTTTCTGCTTTCTCTCTTATGTGATGTCAAAGACTAGATCCTCGTACCAACTTCTGGATATAAACTGGGCTGACATGAATGTCGCTTCTGCGTGTAAAGCAGATGTTACTAGTGATTCAATACACTAAAATCATGATCCAGACCTAGAATCTCTATTGTTCTTTGCAGAATAGACATCTCACTTTTTCCAGTCACACGTTCATCAATGTTTCAATACCTTGAGGTTTTGGCTGTCACTCAGTGTTGACTTTTCTACTGACAGTTTTTGAGTATGGATTTTCCTTTGCATTATTACATCCTCCCTGGCCTCTTCCTGTTTAGACAGAAAGCTGTCTGCACATGAGAGACTTACAGGTATCCCTGCCTCAGCTAATTGAAAGCAGGAGGCTTAGAAAGATTTTTAGTAGGGATCAGTCTCAAAATCTAGACAGGAGGGAGAGCAAAGATCTTAACTTCTGAATATGACCAAAAGGAGGAGAATAACCTGGAGATAAAGGAGTCCTGGACATGAATCAGGAGGAGAGAACTTGGAGTGAAGCCAAAAACAGCTCTCAGAGGTTAAGCTTTGGGACCTGTTATTGATGAATTGCATAGTCATCTTTAGCCAAAGCTGTAGGCCAATAAACACCAACAAATGGATAATGTAGGAGAAACAGAAGTGTCCCTTCTAGATTAATATATCACATTTCCTGTGGATGGTCTGTCTGACACCACTTTATAGCAGAGTATATAGGGGACTACTATATAGGAAATTAACACAAAATTCCAGTTGTGCTGATCAGCTCTGTGCAGAGCTCTTTTTTATGTCAGTTAGTACTGTATCTGTTAATCCTTCCTTTTTCCTTCAAGAGAGACAATCCACAAGATGTGCCTAACCCCAAAACAGAGGAAGAAGTGGTTACTAAGCAAACCTCCTCCAACCAAGTTCCCCTCTCAGGTACAGTGAGTCCTACAGAAGAGAGTGGAAGAAAAGGGGAAGCCTTCCACAGCTCCCTGAAACCAACCAGGCAAGAAACCACCATGCAGTCAAACAATATAGATCCTCTGGATACAAAGAAAAGCAAAAGCACAGAAAAGAGGAAAACAGGGTAGGTATGTTTGGAAAACAATTCTGATATACTTAGTTTCTGCTGCTGACTTTGAAAAGTAAAATGTGTCATGTTTTTGTCTTCAGAAAATATATTATTCCAACACCTTTTCAGGGTTACTGTGATTTTCCTAATGCTAGGAAGCTGAAGAACAGAGGGTGGGGTTTCCAAGTATCCAGACTTTGGTTCTCAGATTTTTAGAGACTTTTGAAAGGCCATTCCCTCTGCCCACTCTCCCACCCCGTGGATTCACAAAGATAGGCAATCAAGCAAAAGTGCATGAATGTTCAGTGACTTAAGTGCTAGTGGTCTCCTTGAATGCTGAAGGATCTGCATACAGGCAGCTTTGATTTAGACGCCCATGAGAGAATCATGTAACACAGGATAGACTCAGTGTTTCCTTTCTGCCCAAATCAACAACATATCCTGGCACCAGAAATCTGTCTTTTCTGTATCTGCTTCACTGCTATATCCATCCCGGCTTGAGCAAATTTTTTTGTCAATGGTGTTGCACAAACTAGGCAAGCAAAAGTTAGATGGCAGAAGGAGATGAAAACTCTGTCACTTCCATGAGCATCTGCATGACAACAAAGAACAAGACTTCAACATAATCACTTCACAAGCTACACCTAGGCTCTAAGTGATGTGTTCAAACGTATGCTATGTTCAGATGTGTCATATATAAGTGGAGTTTAAAACATTCCAATATCTCTATGTGTTACTGTGCCTGCACTTCAACAAGGCTTAGTACATCATTTAGCAATATGTTTCTACTGCAGACAGAAAGGGCTTAAAATAGCACCTATTTCATACTGATCCTGGTACATAATGACATTACTAGGTTAAGACTTTGTCCTGAGTTTGTTGACAAAGGCACAATGTTTTTTCCTGACCTTTTTTTTTTTTTTAGGACAAATACAACTAAGCAAAAAAGTGGAAAAAAATTGCTGACTTCAGGTATGAGTTTTTCTGATATCTACTCAGTTCCCCATTGCTGTTCCTGCTTCAGTAGTAGATGAGAGAAGCTGAAACTTCATGAGCTGGGAATTTCTTAGAACAAATATTGCGATGACCACAGTGCCAATAGATCAGCACTTGTATGGCCATATTATTAGAAGGTACCCTGTGCTCATTCCCTGCTGTGATCACACCTTACCTTCCAGGGTTCAGTGTCAGGTTTCTTCTAGAAAGGCCTTGATGTTTGACTTGTTTGGCTGATGGCAGCCATTGCAACTTCACTGCAAAATCAGATGAAAAACAGGATGGTGGAAAGGGTGAGAAAGCTGCAGGCCCAGGATGGTTCAAAGACATAATGTTGGCCCATACCTCCTCTTCCAGTGTGCTGCAAGGCTTCCCAAAAGCCCATGTCTGGCATTAATTTATCTCCAGATAGTGTGTCCGCAGTGTCCTTAAGCATGAGGTCTGGACTCAAGTCCACTCAACGTGGACACGTTTTAGAGTACTCTCTACAATGTCATGTTGACATGAGCATTACAGGCCTTTCTAACATCCTGCATTTCTGCACAAATCTCTACAGAATATCCAGCTGGAACACGTACACACCTGAAAGACAGTCTTTATTAATCTTCACAGTTCCCCTTGTTTATACTTCTCCATTTCTTGTCAGTGATTAAACACTGTTATCTGTGCCTGCCAAAGAATGACAAAAACTGGAGCCACTTGGCTTATTGATGCCCTTTTATGTCTAAACTCGTGATCGTTCTGCATGTGAGTGAATCAGTCTCTTGCACAAAAGCTTTTATGGTCTTCCTCCGCATACTTCTCCATTTTGCTACATCACAAAAGTTTGAATGAGCTCTTGTTCAACCAACCTCCTTTTTTGTGAACGTGATGCTACTGCGTGCTCCTCTTTGTAGCTGGCCAGTGGGCTGCATGCAATTTGTGGTCCTAATTGCTAGCTGGTGATCTTAAAGTGATTTACAGGATCTGGAAGGAAAAGTATTTTGTTTTACAATGTGCTCTCATTTAACTGCTTTTCTCAGTTTTTCTGTGTGCACACATCTCTCCGTCCACTAATGCACGTCTATCTGTCTGAAAATCTTGTTGCATCTCTCTCTACATACACTTTGGTACATGGATCATTTTTAATATCCCATTGTTATATTCTTTTTCACTCTGTTCCTCTCTTAACAGCCATTCATTTAGAAATGGGGGCACTGACAGAGAGCAATGGGCTATGAGGACATATAAATTAGTACATGCTCAAGAACTTATTTCAGCATTCCACATTAAATGGAGACAAAGAATTACATATTATTTAATCAGCAAAACTTGTGCTAAGTACTAGATTAATTATACGCTAATTTCAAATTAATTTCCTGTATTTTAAAATAGTCCGTGACATATATATAGTGATAAAACACCTAAATTATATTTTACTGGTACTTAGTGCTGCAATATTGTATTTCTTGTGATTTTATTGTGAAAACTGTAATAATAGAGAAGTAGTGAAGCAATGAGAACAGATGTTTCATATATTTCCTATTACACACATACAACCATAATATCATTCAGAAAAAAATAAAATACACCTGTCTTAACAAATCCGGCATTTGGATTTGTTGCATTGAAGGAAGGGGACATAGGGACCTGCCTATTTATTTCAGTCACTTCCCCTCTAGAGTTTTGTCTCCATTTTATATTCTGTATAAACAATTACTTTTAGATATTGATTTTGTAGTAATATATTTGCAGCATATTTTCTATAAGGGGAAAAAAATAGCCGATTGTATTTCCCATTGTTTTCTTTACATTACCATCTTTGCTTCTTTCCTTGCTCCTTATTCCCAGTCACAGCCTATCAGCTTTCCTGTTCCTTTTCTCTCTCTCTCTCTTTCCACCTTCGTTCAACTCTTCTCTGTGCCTCTTCCTCTTTTTAAACGGTACCTTCCTCCAAAGATGGATTCCTCCTCCTGGGCAATTATGTATCCCTACTTTTCCATCATTTTCTGATCATGCTTCTCCCAGTCCGCATTCTACTATCGATTCCCAAATTTGCCATATTGACAAAAAGGCAGTGTCTCTTTTTCCTGGGCTTGCTTAGACCCGCAGACTCTGTTGTCTTCTCAACCTGCTGATCAGCTTTCAGTAGAGAATGGAAATGATCTTCACGTACCCCCAGGCAGCTGAGAAGTATGACAATGTCATGTCAACTGATAGCAGCTATGCACAGGTTTTTCACACCTGTCGGTGTTCTGCAAGGACTAAAGATGACTTCTGCTGTGAGGTGAGTAGGTGAGACAGCTTGTAGTAGTGACTGAAGGAGAATAGCATGGGAGAGACTGGGAAAAGGCCAGTTTGGAATACAGAGCACAAATTCTAGTGAACTCCCCACTAGTAAATCACTTGCCTCTGGTCAGTGTTTCTTCCTTTGTGGTTCCCGGTGAATGTTTATCTTCTCTGCCTTTTTCCCTCTTTTGATTCCTTGCGCTTCTTTTTCTCTTTCATTCTCTACTTTAGTGTGCTGTTTTCCTCATGCTCATCGTGTTTCTTTTCAGGAAATCAAAAGAGTGGCAGTAAGTCAAGTAGGCTGCTTCAAGTAATATCCCAGGTGAGAAGGAATAAAAGGAAGTAAAGCAAAGCATCCTGGACATGAGATGCAGTTGGAACAAGGAAAAGATGTACATATGGAAGAAAAAATTCCCCTGCAGACTTCAATTCCATTCATAACCTCTTACTGTTGTACAATTAACTATTACTGAAATACAAACTCTGTATTCCTCTGCATTAGTTCACAACTAGCAACAACAAATAAATTTTGATCCTTGGCAGTGGAATCTACATTTTTCAGTGACTGAGACCATTTTTCAGGGAGAAGACTTGTAGTTTGCAGCAAAAGGCAAAGAAATAGACACTTGAATTGACTTTATAATACCTGGCTATGGCTTACACTTTTATATAGAGTCAGGAAAGCTTCTCATGCAAGCAACTTTCAGAAGTTGGGGGACAAGTGATAGAGAGCAATACCATGTAGTGGGCACAAAATCATACTAACACAGGTTTTATTTCTGCCAGTGAACCTCTAGATAAATGTGGGCAAATCACTTTTCCTTTTTGTTCCTCAGCTTCAGGCTGAGACAGGTGGGATTGTTCAGCCTGGAGAAAAGAAGGCTCTAGGGAGATCTAATTGCGGCCTTCCAGTATCCGAAGGTGGCCTGCAGGAAAGATGGTGAGGGACTGTTTGTCAGGGAGTGTAGTGACAGGACAAGGAGTAATGGGTTTAAGCTGAAGGAGGGGAGATTTAGATGAGATGTTAGAAAGAAATTCTTTACTGTTAGAGTGGTGAGGCACTGGAACAGGTTGCCCAGAGTGGTTGTGGATGCCCCATCCCTGGAAGTGTTTAAGACCAGGTCTAGTGGAGGGTGTCCCTGCCCACAGCAGGGGGGCCAGAACTAGATGGTCTTTAAGGTCCTTTCCAACCCAAACCATTCTATGATTCTATGATTCTTCATCTGTAGAATGAGGATAGCTAGACCTCTTTTGAAAATCACCATGCAGTGTACTAATGAGAACCATTACATAAGGTTCTGGTATTCTTGTTACTGTTATCATTATTTAGACACTATAAACATTGCTATCCTATTGGAATATTGACCAGCATTTCTGACAGAATGTGCTGCACTAGGAAGCATTTTGCATTTAGCAAACTAAATCTCTGCTGCTGCTCTTGCTACCTGTCACTGCAAAATTTCTGTGAGGTTTACAGCATGTGCAGTATTTTACTGAAGTTTTGAAGCATAAATTCTGCACAAGCATAGCTAAGCATGGGAGATGGAAGACTCAGTATGCTTTCCTCCAAATGAGCACAGAGGACTTTCATAACTCATAATTTCTGAGGAGACAAGCACCAATCTAATGTTCCTTGAGAATATAAACTGAATACTCTGAGGGCAGCCCATGTGTAATCAGATTCCAGCCCAGGATGCCATAAGAAACAACTGGTGGCAAATTCAAATTCTAGATATCACCAAAATGTGAACAAAAGTAAAATACCATTCAATATAACTGGAAATCCCAACATTATTTTCCATGGTGAAAAATAAAGTTCTGGATTCTGTTTATCAAAAGAGCAAAGTAGCAATTACTGACAAGGAAGAAACTTTTAGGCAGTCCCTGAGGAAATGGTTGTAGAGCGTATTTTCTGCTCAAGGGACAGTAAGTACTTGAATGATACATGATTTATGAAGTACTGTTGTCTGCTACAAGAACAAGCATAAAATACTGCAAAAATAAGGATCAGTAACAGTATCTTCACCATCGTCTACACACAGACTGGCTGCAGATGCCTACCATCAGTGACGTCACACTAAACTTACACTCTACAAATGAAGAACATGAAATTTAACTTGTAGAATGCTGGAAAATCAGTGATACAGATTTTGAATATTCTTAAATAGAGTATACTGCATTCAAAAGCTGTTTGTGTTAATCAGAAACTATCATTTTGCTAGTACAGAAGTAATAACTATGACTGACTTCATATCAAGATATGCTGCATATACTAGGTAAGATAGAATGTAACGCAATAAATCAAAGATTTAGTTAGGAATACCTCCCTCATAAGCTAAATACCATGTCTGGAGAAGCAGAAGCATTGCATACTACCTACAATGATAAAGAGAAATTTAGTTTGCATCTAAATAACCTGCCAATGCATAAGGCCATCAGAGATAACCTAGTCCTAAGGAAAAAGTTAAAATCAACCAAAACAAAGGGATCAGATGTCCAAGCACATTTGGAGAAGAGTGATTGTCAGATGAGAAACAACATTAATGAGATCTTTTGAATTCTCAGAGCTGAATTCTTGTTAAGTAAATGTATTTACCCCAATTACATGCATTTGTCATAATGGAAGACAAGCTGATCAGCCAGGACAGAAGAATTAACAAAATACTTCCACAAAGACTTACTTTATGCTGCAGTAAAGCTCATGACAGTTGTTCTGAAGTCATTAAAGTCGCAATGCGACACTAGAATAATTACAATTCTTGAGCATTGTGTTTCTCTTCACTGACTGAACAGGTTGATATAGTCTTTTACCTGCAGAAACCAGGATCAGTCTGAGACAATACACTGTGCTGCCAAAAATAGTCACTCTTGCACGCATAGTACTCTAACCTGTGGCCACGCTGACAGGCCTTGAAAAGACAGGGTGTGACAAAGGACTGCTGCACCATGCAAATGGAACTACTATTCAGCCTCAGTTTACTGGAATACAATCTAAAATGCTTTCAGGTCAATGCTGCAAAGAATAAGCAGCTTCAGAGTACTGTGTTTCCCAGACTACAACACCGGGAAGAAGGCTAAATTGACCACATTGCAAATGCAGTAAAAAATACCTCTTAATTGCTGTGCCTGGAGCAAAGAAAAATAACTCAGCATGGATGCTTGCTGGGTTACATACCAAAACAGTCTTATACTGAGCTGATTCAGTAGACTGGTATGCAGTGTTGGCTCAACGAACCAATACTGTCTATCAGCTCCTCTGAAAGAAAAATAACTGCTGGGAGAATGACAGTCATTGAAGATCCTGCAAGCAGTAAAGCTACCAAGCATAATGTGTTTGACTACACTTTTTAGGAATTACTTCAAAATAGAGTGGTATTGAGGCAATATATTCCAAAACAATTTTTGCAACTTTCCGTCAAGATGCAGATTCAGCATGGTATTGAATTGGCACTGCAGCTTATAGATTTACCCAAGGACAATGAAGACCATCCATACAGCTCCACATAGCTGTATGGAATTGATTACCGTTAGTACTTTTTTCTTCGTTAAAGATGATGGTGTAGCTGCTGTTGCTTTCTTGGGAAAGGTAATTAAGTATACATGCTTTGGTTATGGCAACATATGACAAGTGTATTTTGGTGCTATCCTTTATAATTCGTTTTCACAAACCAAGCAACCATCAGAAATATAACTCTGGTGCCACTCAAGAGGTGACAATGGAAATCTATTGGCATCTTATGTCTGTAAGGAAGACATTATGCTGGGATCAGCATGGATAGCTACAAAGGGACTAGATGTCACATCCAAATTTCCTCTGTGCCATGCCACTCCAGATTTATGCAGATGATGAAATGACGTATAAAGGATTTTTCTGAGCATGTTTCTCAAAGAAAAAAAAGTTGGTCTCTTTTAGTTTCATAATATTTCCAATAAAACTTATGCAGTTATGGATTCAAATAAAATCGATTTTAAGCATTGCTTTAAATGCTGGGGAACAACAGACGACCTGGCTGGCAATTAACCGCCCCAGTTGTTTTTTTATAATCTGCTGAAAGTAAGCTCAAAAACTAGGGGAATATTCAAATGAAAGTTTTAAGAAGAATAATTTTGAAAGTGATTCTGCCTCATGTCATACTCAGACGTTCATGTGGATAAAGGTACAGTACTAGCCACAAATCTTTTTGTGGCAGTAATTAAAGTACAACAGGGATGCACAAGCTGAAAACCTACACCAAACAAGACTGATAAATAAAACATAGCGTGCAAGATTATTTCAGTGAAGATTTAGAAAAAGGGAACAGGAAGGATAATTATGGTGTTATGTACATCTTACAGCTGTCTTATTGTACACCTAGTTTACTTTCAAGAGAAAGATTTACTGCATTTCTGGTTTATAGAATATGTGGACAATATACTATAGTGTTGTACTTGTGATAAATATATAAAGCTTAAGCTTTACATTGCAGCATTATCAGATAGGAGGGTCTCATCATTAACATAATTACCACTACTAAGCTGCCTTTCAGGAAAGATTATCATAGCTGGGGAGAATCTAAAACCCACAAATGTCTTATTTCATTAGGATTTACCACCTAAGTATTTTCCTTAGGTGGTATCAACTCTTGAAGCTTCTGTTGGTTCTTCCCCTATTTTCTCACAGATCTGTGGTTATCTTATAGGGTTTTATTTGTTTACAAATACATTTACATACATTTATGAGCATAAGAAAAGAAGCTCCACAGAGTAAAAAGTGTAGAAATGAAAAGTAGCTTTTGCCCTCTATTCACAGATTAAATCTAATCAAACTGTCAGGTAAACCCAGTAAAAAGTATGTGCAAGATGACAGTAAGGCAGGTTAGCACTAAAATCCAAATAAAATCCTGTCTTGACTTTGGGCTTTAGGATACATCCAACTTGATACAAATTACTAGTTGTTATAAATAGCACAGCAGGATTTTGTTTTCCAGAAAGACTTAAATATGTACTTTAGGTCCTTCTAGATTTATTCAAGATCAAACCAAAGGTGGAAAGTTGCACAGAGGAAGGCACACAGAAAACTGAAACAATATAAAAATGACAGACGGGTGATCATGAAGAGAGTAACATGCAAGAATAAGGAGAAACTCAAGGAAGAACAAGAACAGTAAACATATAAAGAGCCAAATGAGGTAATCACTAATTTCAGTGTAACTTAACAGGGGAAAACAGTGGCAAGAAAGATAATTTTTATTACCCATTATTTTTCTGGACTAAAAATAGTGCCCCAAACTGTTACATTGACAACCTCCCTTCCAGCTTTAATTTGGGGTGCCCATCTTCTGGGAATGATTCCTATTTCTGGACTTAAGACCCCTCATTGAGAGATGAGTAGTACTGCCAGACTTGAGACCTCTCTTCTGGAGATTAACTTTTTTCTGCAGCTGAACCTCTGTTGGGTTTATGACCCTATTTGTAAATACTGTGACCTTACCTGGCATTGTGCAATTTCGGATCTGAAGGATTAAGGAGTGTCAGAAGACACCAGAGGCCAGAGAAGATGTTTCAGCCAGCCAGATGAACATGACTGCAAAATGCAGCTATTGGATAGAAAGTAAGGAACAGTTCTAGATGCTTTCAAGGAATAAAACACAAATGGATTTGAATCTGTAGCATTTGTTGTCCTAGTTCAAGGAAGGTTGAAATGAAATTGGATTGCTGTATTAATTTCAAAATTCAGGGTTTCTGCTGTGGGATTGTGGAGGCCAGGAGAAAATTTTTTTTCTTGCTTAGTGCACAGTTTAGCTTCTGGATTTTTGTATTATGCACTCTTCTTTGAAACGCTAAATATTGAACACAGCTAGCCCTACAGGTAGACTAGTGCTGCTGTCACATCCTTTCAGATGGCTGGTGCATGTGTCCTACTTAGGGTTAAAACAATCACCAGATTTGTAGTCAGGAGACGTCAGATTGCTATAAATCAAACTGGAAAGACCACTGTGAGATACTGTTATTTCCCCTGCAACACAGGAAGAATATACAGGCAAAGTCTGAGCAGGAAGGAGCTCACTTTCATCCATAGGCTGTTAAAGGTGAGCTTTAAATGTGATTATCCAAGGTGTAAGCTATCAATATCTAAAGGGCAAGGGAAAAAATCCCTGTGAAGTTCTCAGAGACAGGAGGAAAAGAGCCTATTTAAATAGATGCCAGACATGAAAGTGGAGAGATGAAAAGAAGAAGAGAACACAATTTCTCAAAACCTTGCAAGAATAAAAGATCAAGAAGGAAAGGGTAATCAAGATAATAAAAAAAGCTGACAAACACTACCCCCCCCAATCCCCCCCCAACCAGCAGAAAGGTCAAGAAAGAGGATAGAATACAGACTCTGACATCAGGCAGGCAAGAATTCTTTAGGGATTGCATAAAAAAATATTTTGGCAAATAGCAAAGGATGACACCAGCTTGGAAGGGATCCAAGATGAAGTTGGAAGAGAAAGTACATCTGTTGTAGAATGGATGTTCAGTGAGTTTAGAGATAAAGAGTTTAGAGATAAAGGGGAGGAGAGTAATGGGGCAGACAGATGGGGATTACTTCTCCTCCAGCCTTCACTGACATAAGCACTGTGGCCACTGTGGCTCTTCTGATAGAGCATTCCTTTTTCGCATCAGTCTGTAGAACCATTCCTGGACGGTAAAGCATAAATTCAGTTACACAGTGACACAAAAGGGAATTTTTACCTAATCCTTCTGTGATTTTTCATTCCCCCTCCAGAGGGCAATGGTTTCAAAGAAAACATTTTGTCCTGTGCTAGGCTGATGCTCCAGTTGGAAATATTTTTTTCATTTTTCCATTGATTACAATCAGCCAGATTTAGCTTGATCAACGGTTATATCAGCATCTTGCTGCCAAACAGTGACGCTAATTCATGTCAAATTCAATTCATCAAAGATGAACATTTTCTTTGTTAAAAAATATTTGTCTGTGGAATGAACGTATCAACCTTAAAAAGTAGGTTCATCAATAATAATTTAAGTTGCCTAAATACGTTGGTTCTGTAGCAGCAAGCGTACTTTAATGCTCCCATAATCCCTGATAGTAAAATCATGGAAAAAATCATGTCTAAAATCAAAATGTTCTAAGATCCAAGCTCACAAGAGGTATCACTTGGATATTCTTTTTCAGTTCTTTTCTGCTTAAAGATAATAATTGAAAACTTTGAAGAAGAGATGGAACAGCATGGTTTATAGTATTTTGGTAAGTAATTTTCTCATTTCCTTTAAGAGCTGTCTTAGTAGATCCTCATATGAAAGACTAATCAGCTAAGACAAAACAAAGGAAGACTAAAAGCTTTGATCTTCGCAAGCATCTTTCCATCATCCTTCCTCATCCTCCCATTCGCCTTCTTTCTCTGCATCTACTCTTTTTAATTTTCATGCTTTGTTAAATTCAAGCCAAAATGTTGATTTTTTTTTTTCTCACAGCAATTTTTGTGTTCTCGGCATGCCAACAAACAGCACCCACAAGGCAAAATGAACCATCAGATCTGTCCATTTAAATTGTTAACACAATGATTTAAAAAAGAAAGGTTATCTGGGTCTTTACAAATAATGCTGCTGATCCTGTGCTCTATTGTGAAATGTTTTCAGGTATGACAACTTCTTGGACTGACGGAATATTTTAATCTGTTGGATAGAATTAGCCAAGCACGCCTCATTCAAGCATCTGATGAATGGATTTGCCAGCTGGGCAAGGGCTAATATTAGGGTTTGTGAAAGCCAGGGGGAGGAGATTGGTTACTAAAGAAACAAACGGATCTCTAAGCAGATATATCCAAGAGATATCCCAAGCTCAGTCTTAACCTGGTCTGGTAACCCCTTCTGGCAAAAGATTAAAACTTCAGCTACAGATATAAGAGAGTAAAGGAGGGAAACAGAAACTCTAGAACTGGCGTGAATCCTTCTCTGCTCTATGACAAATTGCACAACATAGTGAAGAAAATTCCCTTTTCCTGGTTTAAAAACTGGCTACTGAGCAACATGCACACTGGAAGCAATGAGATTTTCTGTAAGAGGAAGGAGAAATGCTGTCAGTGGAGGGAAACTGTAATCAGAATTTGCGGTTTTTTTGGTCTGATCATCCCAACCTTGGATGTAGAAAAGACAGTAAACTAATCATCACTTTGGATGAGGATGACA
The DNA here is from genome assembly GCF_028858705.1 of Grus americana. Taxonomy (NCBI): domain Eukaryota; kingdom Metazoa; phylum Chordata; class Aves; order Gruiformes; family Gruidae; genus Grus; species Grus americana. The sequence continues at coordinate 34,297,787 of NC_072856.1, read as the reverse complement.
ATGGTGAACAGCCAACTGGTGAACCTAGCTACTTTTTGCAGCCATTATATCTTCTAGGCAAGTATCATATTTTGAAAAAGTCCTTTCTGGTTCTTAGGTCCTTTGCCAAAGTGGTTTGTAAAAAAAGTTCATGTGAACTTTCACCATTTTCATATGAAGGTGAAAAGAACCACACTTGGTGCTGCTCAGCCACAAATTACCAGTGCTATGTTTTCCCTCCATTTTTACTTCCCAAGTAAATAATTCCACAGTCCAGCGACATTTGTATTTCCTGCAGCACTGCAGTTTTGCTACTTGATGCAAAGACCCTTGTATTGGTCAGAACAGAAATAACCAGTTAAATGCAGTTACAAGACATTGCTGCCCTGAAAACAGCAAACAAAAAGCCATCCTGTCCTGGGGAGTGGGAGTCCCAGTGTGAAAAGGTAGAATGCTTTCAGAGTTTGCTCTGCAGGTAGCTGAGCAGGACGTATGTTAGTGTCTGGTCAGCTGGCCTTTTCACATGGTAAAAAAATAAAACCATGGGATTTAGTTTGGGGACTTATAAAATTGGACTGTGTGGCTGTCTTTAGGATGGATCCAAAGAAAACATGGTATAGGGTAAAATCACAGGAAGTTGAAAGTCTATATCTGGATTTCACTATGGAGAATGATAGAGTTAAATGACACAGATTTGTAAGTGGCTAAACTGAAGCATGGAGAGATGGACTAAAGCAGATATCTCTTTAGGACTTTTTAGTGATCTAAGAAAGCTTTTTTTTCTGGTCCTGTTACGTGGAGCATTTCTTCTAATGCCTCAGGCAATGATCTAGGCAGGCTAGCCTGAAAAACCAGAGGTGGGAATGCAGTTTTGTGCTTAAAGTCAAGCTAAACTGCAGTGCTGAAGATATGTTTCCCTGGTCCTGTAAAACACAGCCATGGATACAAACAATCTGGTAAAACTATTTTTAACGTCCTGTTTCCTTGATTCTTCCACACACTGTGTTCAGGACACCTATGTGCCTCAGCCTCCCTCCACTCTCCCGCAGGTGGGCTGGGCTCTCAGATGAGAGTAAACAATTTCTGTCCCACAACAGCCCCCAGCCTGGCTGAGGCATTCAAGCTTGGGTTGCGGCTTCAGCAGCAGTACAAGGAGAATGGAGAGATGATAAGGGTGGAGCAGAAAGGGGCTGCAGTGGCATGGAGCGCCCAGGGCGCACGCTGGCCACAGCAGGCAGGAGAAGCAGGTGGGCTGGCAGAGGCAGCTGGAGGTGGGAGAGGAGGAAGGGGCAGGCCGCAGCCCAGGCAGGCTAGCCAGCTCCGTTCAGGGCACAGGGGCTCCCATGGAGGTGCTTCTCCAGGGTGGAGAGCAAGCTGTGGTAGAGAGATGGGACATGGCTGTGGGAGGATGGAGACACGGCAACAGTGCCATGTCTTCTGCGTCCTCCCCAGCCCCTCCACGAGAGCTAAAGAAAGCCGTTAACGGCCATTTGTAATCACGACAGCGGCCGTTGGGGGCAGCCCCGCCCGGCCAGCAGAGGGCGCGCGCGCTCTCAGCCCTCCCCGCCCCGTCCAGTCGGCCGGCCGGTGCGGCCCCGGCAGCGGGTGTGGGGGCGGCTCCGCGCCTGCGTGGCGCGGCCGGGCGAGGCGGGGCGGAGCCTGGCGGCAGGCGCTGGGAGCAAACGAGGGGGCAGGGCAGGGCCGGGCTGGGCTTGGCGGCGGCTGCGCAGCTCTGCGGGGGCTGTGGCCGGGTGGCTCCGCGGGGAGACGCCGCGGGTTGCGGGTGACCGTGACTTCGACTCGGTGGCTGGGCCGGAGCGTGTCAGCGGCGGCGAGGGAAGAACGGTGAGCGCAGCCCCCGTTCCCGCGCCCGGCGTGCGAGCAACAGGTCTCGCCGCGGAGCCACCAGTCTCCGCTCGCCGGGGAGCCTTCCCCGCGGCCACGGCTCCCGCACAGGCCTGGGGGCGGTGGGGCCGAACGGGGCGGTGGGGCCGAACCGAACTCGGCGGCTCTTGGAGGACCGCGTCCGTCCCCGCGCCCCGTCGGGCGATGGCCCGGGCTGTTGTCCCGGTCGCGGAGTACGGCCGGGAGGGGCGGCCCTGGCCGCTGCGGCTACAGGTGCCTGCGCCGCGGGGCGCCCGGAGCCGGCGCCGCAGCCGGGAGCGTGGGGAGCGGGCGGCGGGGTCGCCCAGCCGGCCTCCTGAGGGCTGCTCCTGCGGCTCCCCTCCCTCGGGGGTGCCTCCCGGGCAGGCGCTGCGAGTTTAGGCCCAGAAATTGTAAGAAAACCCTCCCGTACTTGGCTGTGCGCTTTCTCTGCCTGATTCTGGGGGGTTTAATAGAGGGAGAAACTTGAGGCTTCCCCCCCTCTGCGCTTCTGGTCTGCAGTTCTGTGTTTGAAATGGTGCCTCTATAAAGAGATCGTTCCGTATTGATTTATGAAGCTTTGCGGGGCTAAGTTGGTTGAATATGAGCGACTTTCAGTGTATTTTATAGTCAGCGATAGTTAACGCACGTACTGGCTCTGAACTAGTTTGTTTTCGGAAAGCCTGTCCCGATAATGTGCTTTCCGAACTGAGTGACCGAGGCTGTGTTGTGGTACTGTACAGGCAAGCAACAAAGAACACTGAACTTCCTAAGATAGACTGCACGAGAAAATTAAATCAACTTGTATTTGACTTTTTTGAAAAACATAGATATTTAAAAAAAAAAAAAAAACAACAAACCCCAAACTCTCTAAACTAATAATATTCTTAGATGTGTCCTGTGGGGCAGATCCCTCAAAAACAACTTAATGAGGAATATTAAAGGGGTAAATGTCAGCTAGTGCTGTGAAGGTTCCTTCTTTTAAAAGGTAATTATTAAAGCCTCTATAATAGAATTATTTGGACATAAACTAGGTCCATAGGTCACTGACAGCCAAAATACTTGCGTTCTATGTAAGTGATGAGATATCGATGACTGCAGTTAGACTTCTAAGTGACTGGTGACAGTCTTTTTCTAATTGGCTGTTGCTTCAGCACACAGCTTCATATGCCTTAAAGAGACCTGTCTTTTTGGAGGATTGAGGTGTTTTTCCTGAATTCGTCAAAAATAGGATATCTTTAATTAGGCATCTGAGCCTGCAATCTTTTGTTTTTAATCTGTCCTCTGAATTTTCACAAACAATACATCTTTTTTTCTTGTAGTCATCTTAGAGCTGTTATTGCAAACACTTTAGAGTCTGGCTGTTCTATACACATATGAACTGTTCTCCAACGTGCTGTGATCCAGAGTGTTCAGTATTTCACATGTTAAAAGCTTAACTAATAGTATTGTAGATGGCTTAACAAGGCATCATGTATTTATATTGCAGCACTTCTTGAAGCAGCATACTAGAATGTTAAATTTGATTAATGTTACTGTTAATAAAGTAATACCGCGTTAAATGTTAATACATGATCGCTTAACTCTTTTCAAAGTAGTTCTTTCAGATTTTTACATCCTTCCAATGTGTGTCATGTTGCCTTGCAATGTGTAGAATACCAGTAGATGGTACTTTTTCCTATATAGAATTAGATGATGGTAAAGATGGTAGTTTTACTTAGTTTTTATTAAATTTCCTTTCAAAAGATCTGAACTTACTGAGAAATGTAAATAAAAATGTTTCTTCACTAGACTGATTTAGCCACCTTAGGAATCTGCAGGAGTTACTCAGGCCATTGAGGGGGGTTGGGCATCTTTCATTACCACAGCAATATGTGATGCGAAGTAGTAAAAATGCAATGTAGAGGTTAGCATTCATACCAAGGGTTATGGACACAGAAAGCTTAATGTAGTCTGCAGTTCATATGTGCCGATATATTTTCCGACATAAATAATTCTATTTTCGTAACCCTTCCGTTTGCTGCTTTTTAATTAAAAGCTCTTGCTCTAGTTTAATGTTGCAAGCTTTAAAAAAAATCCTGTGGCATTTTTAGGTGCAAATTCTGTTATGACGTCTCCTTAAAGACTGGATCTTAACATCAAATGCTAACAGTTGTAACTACCTGTTTTGGCTACTCATTTTTTTTCTAGTCTGCACTTTTGATTAAGTGCATTCCTGTTAGTGTTAGGCTTTTAGAACATTGAAGGCTAAGATTTCAAACAGCTACTGCTTAGATAACAGGATTTGTATTTGTATTCATATGTCATGTTTAAAATTCTTAAATGTTCTAGCAACTGGATTTTTTTTTTTCAAGTACTTACTGTGACAGGTAGTGTTGCAGAAAGGCTTGATATTACTGTATTTGGAACATTAGAGTAACTACTACTTTGGTCATTCATCAGAAAACCTCAAGACTTTTTGTAAATATTAAATACTGCTGTATTGTTTTCCTTTTGTTAATGGACAAAGAGAGGCATTTGTATATTTGAAAAGGTTTGGTGTGTCTGATGGAAAACTCATTTGGTTGAAACAGTTTATACTGTGCTTTAAAATCTCATGCTGGCAAAATTATTTTTCTGGTATAATTATCTACTTCGGAGTTTTCTTCAATACAGCAATTCTGACAAAAGTATTATTTTATGTACTCTTCCTTCTTTCTACATTCCTAATATAGCTATATGACAAAATGTTTTAAGTATAGTTTGGACTAAAGTATGCAGCAGAACTCTAAACAAAAAGAAGAAATTATAACTACATAGGTAGTTTATATGCCAGGCTATTTTAATGTAACTTTTGGATTGGTGTTTTGTTGTTGGCTTTCTGGGTTTTGGGTTTTTTTAACCGGAGGTGATAAACTGTGTGTGTCTGTTGGTAAAGATTTATTTTATACTGCAAGGCTGTCTAATTGCATACTAATACATAGCTGTGTGGGAAGAAAAAAATGCTGTAACTCTCAAAGCTTGCATCAGTTAAATTAGAAAGCAAACGGAGATACCATTAGTAATGCACAGTTGTACAAGGAATGCTTCTCTTCTGTGAAGCAGGAAACACAGAAAGGCCTAATCTTCCACACTTCTTTTTTGGCAGAAAAAGGATGTGATGTTGCATTTCTTTAGGTAAACAATTTGAGTACCTGCCTGGTATGTTGAGATTTGGGTTCAAAGCCCTCTGCTTTTTGAGGGAACTTGAAACTCACATCAGTCAGTTCCCAAAGGGAATGCCTTAACTGCCAGGCCACTGGGTGTTTGGGTGTGAGGTGCTTCCAGACACCAGTCAGTTTAATTCTAGAGTAATATCCGCTTGGGAAGGGAGTGAATGGAGTAATGTAGCCCAGGGACGGGCTGGCAAGAAGCATGATCAAGTACAAATTGATTTGAACCCAGGTCTCCTTGTTGCAGGCCAAGTGTTGAAAGAGTAGGTGAAGGGATTTTTTTTTTTCTTTCCTAGTGCGGTATGAAATTCTGGAGACTTAAACCTCAGATCTTTGTTTATTCTTGGCTGGCTTGGCCAGTTCCCACTCATGTTGAGTATTAGGCACCTGAACAGCATCTGTAAATGTGCCCTTTTCATTGTAGAGCAGAGCTTGGTCGCTTATATGTGGGTTGTGTAGTCTAATAGGTGGCATGGTGTTTAGATTATCTTGTGGATCTAATTCTGCTTTTTTTATAAGATGCCAGATAATTAGATAGAAAAAGTGTAATTGTTTCAACATACCTATAATTATTATCTGCTCTATAAAGATGACCTTAGTGCCTTGTGTTTCCCTAAGTATTTGCCTGTTGCGTTGTATTTCTGTTCTGGTTGGCCATAAATGTCTTCTAAAGAAAAATAACAGGTAAGAAATAGTTAATGTGATTTGTACATTTTTAATACTTGATTTTGCTTCTAGTCTTTCATTTTTTAAATTTCTTCCCTAGGATTAGAGAAAGAGCTTGATGGTTGATACATGTGACAGTGCAGCTCATGGTTGTTAATCACAAATTTAAATATCAGAATTTGCTATACTTATCAGCATAAAAATAAACTCATCTCCTGCAAAGTTCTAACAAAAGAATAGATGATAGAAGAGATAAAAGAATCTGGAAAAAGATAGTTCTTAAGAAAAATAAGACAGAAACCAAACCATAACTTACTTTCTTGCCTTGCATTGGGATTCATCTGGGGAAACTGTTGGAAGGTCATACTGGGTTATTTGACCGTAACAGTTGATTCAGAAGACTCTCAAATGCGTCTTTTGGGTTTGATTTTTGTTGTGTGATTTTTTTATTTTTTTTTTTTAATGGGAGTGGGGGGAGGCAGTTTAGAACCAGGAACGTTTTCTAGTAAGGATATACTAAGTGATTGGACAGTTAAGCAGTCCTTTACAAAAGGTATTAGGAGTACTCAAGTATGGTAGTAGTATGTTAGCATCTAAAGCACATACCTGTGTATGTGCATCAACTGTTACATGAGTAGTCGGTGTGAGTTGTCTTACTTTCATTGTGTGAAGCTATTCAGTGGTATCTTCAAGCTCTCTAGAAAGTGGAATTCAACGAAACTAAAAACCCTTTGATAACTGGGAAGTGCCAGTGCAACCTCAGCAGCTGCTCTTTGACCTGGCAAAGGTGCTGGGAGGTGGCTGTATGCATTCCGATTCTGTTTCCAAGGATAAGTGTATATGCTTAAAGTCAGGAAGGAGAGGCTGGAAAAAAGTATTCATTTAAGTACCAGTAGTGTTGAATGGAGTTCTGAGTATAAACGTGTGTGATCAAAGGAGGACAATGTATGCTAGTGCCTAAGAGAGTCATTTCTCATTTCAACAGTATATTAGAAAGATTGCCAGTGATATATATGTGAACTGTTAGCAGTATGATGGCATAGGAGGCACTTGGCTTTAATGAGGTGTATATGAAAGAGTAATGAAACTTAAAAAGTTCACCTTGTTCAAGGCTGAAGGCAGGTAAAATATAACTGGTATGATTCCTTGGTAAAAACACTATTGAGAGAAATTACGTTACTTTTGATGTTTCCCATCACCTGTCTGTTTTCACCGGAGCCAAATCTTCATCTTGGTTTGCGTGGCAGAGAGATCAGCAGAGTCAGCTCTCATCTGAATATTCAAGTGTTAAACCCAAGCGTTCTTTTAACTAGGATGCTTTTCATAGTTGAGGTCAATGAAGGTAGTATGCTTAGGTAACCTATTCTCTATTAATCACTTATTTAGAAGCTGGTCTTCAGTGTGGCCAAGGAGAATTCTAGGGAGGGAAGCATGTTTTTCTGTATGGTGCTTGTGGTACTGAGTTAAATTCTTCAGCAGAGCAGATATCATGACAACATTTTCTATAGAATGTGGTATCTCTGTGCATAAAGCTAAGGCTTGACCTTAATATCGAATCATGCGGTGTCCCTGCATTGTCGTGGTTGAGAACCAGTGGTCAGCCTCGTTTGTCTTGTTTTATCAAATTGCCATTGACTTGTCAGGTACTGTTAATGAGACTTGAGATAGATTAATCATGTATTAATGCGTTGCACCTTGGCTAAGAAAATTAAAGTTGCTTTTGTAGAAAAACTGTTACAGATAACTGCATTGTGCACTGCAGAAATGAACTGCGTGTCTTGTATTGGCTAAGAGAATGTGTTGCTAATTCCGCGACTATGTCCTGTTTTCTAAATGTTCTCTCATCTCTGAAGGTAAAGCTTATGCTTTTGGGTTAAGCATCCAGACATTTCACACAGATGAGAGTTTGAATTGTGTTGGTTTGTATTATATTGATTGTACTTCTTATGTATGTATATCCTTACTTTTGGAGAGCAAACCTCTTCTTCCTGGTGGCTGAAAAGGCATATGATGTCAGCAGACACTTAGTGCTGTGTTAGTAGAAGAACGTAGCATTTATGGACATCACGTGCTTTCTGCAGAATCAGTTCCTGTAGGATCAAGCGGTGGTGGAATGGCTTAGTGCCACTATGCAGTGGCATTTACATTTTGTTTGAACAGTATTACAAGTTCTCAAATGCAGGAGAGAAGGGAAGTGAGTTGAAACTGAACTGAATATATGTATTTAAAGGTGATGATTGTTGTTGTAGGATAACTAAAACCAACATAAAGCAAGCTCTTACCATTCCATTTCATTTTTTTCAAGATGTGTTCTAAATTAGTAACCTAATTACTCACAGGGAGGAATTAGCACAGTGTCTTAGACTAAGGCGAGGTAAAAGCTGGTCAGCTCAGCATTGTCTTGTTGGGCTGACTGAGTAAATAACTTATGAGCCCAGTGGTATTTGTTTTGATTTTGACCGATGGAGTGGTCTGTTTCACATCTTTATTTTTTTAACACAGCACTAAAAATCCGTTTGAGCCTAAGTTCTTGTTAGATTTCTAGACTTTTTCTACTTAATTATCGCTTTGATTCTTGCCTGTTCATAGAATATTTCATCTAGTGTATGTGTTGTGATCTTCTCTCAAGACTCATCAACCACTTCCTGACAAAGCATGTTGCTTCAAGCCAATATGATGAGGGCTGGCTGCAACTCTGAAGAGGCTAGTTACCTGGCTTTTCTTCTCCTGGAAAGAGGAGGAAAGTGGCAATCTGAAGATTCTACAGAGTGAGGTAGACACTTTTCTACCTTTTAGCCTACTTAAATGTCGTCTTTCTTCATTGGCTTATCAAGCAAGATTAAAAGATTAAGGACTGAAAGTGTATCTGGAGGAAAGCTAGAAATCCAAAAAGTAAATGTCACTTGTTCTTCCTCCCAGAAGAAAAATTCCTGAGGATGGTTTTAAGAGAACAGAATAGGCAAAAAGCTATTCAAGACTGGCTATTTTGACATATTTTGTAGATCATTACTTTCTTTAAGCTTTTGCCAGTTTTTAAGTAAGGAGAGGTCAAAACGAAGAGCTGTTTCTTCTTGACTGAAGAATATATATATATAGAACTCTGCAACTGATCGTCTGATGTTTTGAAGCAGCGGTTAAGAGTTATTTTGGCTTATTGCTGAGAAAGTAATGTTTAGGTTGAACTATTTCTTTTTTAATATCAATGTCTTGTTTAGACTAATAAGCTTATAGCTATTAGGGAGTAGTCATATGATCAGTTTTGAATGGTCATGATATATTGTTTTTGCTTAGGTCTTTCCTGGTTTAGTACAGACTTCTTATATTTTTGCCACTGCTTTTTTTGGCAACTTTTGTTGCTCATTTTCTTGCATTCTTACCTTCTGCAGACCTTCAAACATGAGTCTTTCTCAGACTTGAGTCTCTCAATGGACAACATTGGGTTGTGGAGGCAACCAATATCAGCATGTTCAAAAAAGGGGTTATACAGATTCCCGGACAGCAGATCCACTGACAGATACATTTAATGGTTCATAATTGAATAGTCAGGGTTTACCATCTGATGGTTTTCAGCAATTGAATTTGTGGATGCACAAGTTATCCCTAAACATCATGTCTGGTTGCCACTGTCAGAGTTCTGGGCTTGATGGACCACTGGTCTGACTCAGTAGGACATTTCTCTATTATCCTAAACAGACAGACACCATGTTTTATACCATACTGAAATTTGTTACATAAAAATGTGGTAGATTATCCCAACCAGATGTAGCCCAGTGCAGCACAAGTGTGTAACAAACTGTGTGTGTGGGGGTGGATTGTTTGTTTTTTAAAAAAGGGGAAACTGAAGAGCTGCAAAATCCCAGCAAGGAATTAAGAAAAGTAATGTAACAATGATATAATAATACAATAACTGTGAACTCCTCTCTACAAATGTGTCATAATTGGTTTCTTTTTTGGTGCTGTGTTGATGGCTCAGTTTTGATCGGTGGACAATGAGTAAAGCTAGGCGGGGCCCACTGTTATAAATGCATCTGCGTGATGCCAACTTGGAATTTATATTGTGTACTTGTTTGGAAAAGCAAAGGAATCTTAGAAGCTAAAAAACTCAGTTAAAGGTCGCCGAGAGGGGGCAATCTGCAGAAGTGAACAGTTAGGCCCGCTTATTATGTACAAGGTCTTTTTGAAGCCTTGAGTGTTGCTTCTGTGGCTGATCAGTGATTGATTTTAATTTATAAACCTTATAGGAAGTGTTATATGTGTTTAATCCTAATAAAAAGTACTAGGGTGATAATTACACAGTACAGATTTCAACAGTTTTACTTAATAGGTTGTATAAAATCTTAATAGGTTGTATAAAATCTGAAATACCACTTCTGTAGTAGTAAAGTATTAAATATTTGCATATGTTTTTTCAAAATTTAACAACTTGTGTTTCAAACTTGAATTTATATATACTTCATCCCCTAAGCCAGTTTCTGACTTCTGTTGGTGAGAACTTCATACAGTTTCTCCTTCTGTCAATATTTTTAAAGTCTTTTCTATACAAATATTTAATGAACGCAGCTGCATACCTAAGCAGTTGGGTAGTAAATGTAGGCTAGTTTGTGTTCCCTCTTAAGTGCACACTCTTGTCAAATCTTAGAAAGATATTTAATGCTTTTCTTTTGGTATTACGTGTGTTAGTGCTGCTTATAACTTCTGTAGTTGGGACTTCCTGTGATAATTAAAATTCCATGCAAAACCTCAGATCTTGATTTCTTAAAGCTAGTTTGAATTGGAGTTATTCAGCCTTTAAGGTATGTAATATGACCAGTCAGTGCCTGTGAACCTTAATTACTAATTGTTTAACAGTTTAAATTGTGCTTTATGACACTTTTTGGCAAGAGTGTGTTGGTTTTATTCTTGGATGGATTTGTGACAAGTGGCACATCTGATTCTGGCTACTTTAGAAGAAAGTTAGATTGCAACTATAGCTCTGGGATATCTTGCCAGATTTGGTGATGTCAGGTTTTTACCTTTCCCTGCTCACTCCTCTGCTCTAGTTCATCATTTGCAGAATTAACAGAAGTGTTTGTTCCTTGGTCATTTTGGTTCATAGTGTAATACCTGAGGGAGAGGACCCAAACTAAGATGCTAGTCCTAGCACTGAAGCAGCTGAGGTGTCAGCACATGTTCTCTTCTGCAAACTCTGCTTTTGGGATCAGTCACTTCTGACGGGAGCAGAGCCTACAGCTGAGGATAGTAACTTAATCTGCTACAACAAGATTTGCTAGAGCTTGTCTATCAATTTCTTAAAGCTTCCTGTCTCTTCAGCTCAGCCTCTTATGCAGCCTTATTTTCTTCTTCATTTGAAAAAATAACACAAGGATAAATAATAATTTGCCTTATTTTATGATGTCTTTGCAACAAATTTCATGTCAAACTTCTGACTTGTACTTTGAGAAATTCATGAACAATCAAGCATATTATTGCTGACCATGACACCATTGCAGGTACCAAGGATTCATATATCATCATATTAGTATATTCTTAGAGGTAAGTTTCTGAAATTTTTTATTTAGCAGGTAAAATTTGCACTGGCTTTGGTTTCCAGACCTGCAATGTAGAGCCATCTAGAAATGCACTGCATCAATTCAATATACACAACCATAGGATGTGCAGAACCCAAAGCAAAATAGTCGTTGGTAAAAAACGGTAAGACCTGTTACTCAAAGTAAGATTCTGAAATAATGTCCATGGGAGCTATTTGAACGGGTACTTGAAATTTAGAGGAATAAGAAAGCATTAGAAGTATGTTTCCAGGTTAAGCTCATTAAAACTTAAAGTTCTCTAATAAATACCCCTTGTTTGTATTGAGAATTCCAGAACTGGTGTTGAAAGAATATAGGTGCATACTTCGAATGATTTGAGTTAGTAGAGCATGAAGATACTCATAAATATCATTGACCTCAAATAATAGATTCTGATTTCAACACTTAATTTGTTAGGTGATTTTTTTAAATTTTTTTTTTCCCCTGGAACTCAGCATATTTTTAATCTGTGAATGTTGACTAAATATCTGGAAATAGTTATATCTCTTCTCATATATGTAGAGTTCATCAAGAACAAAAAGGTTATGAATGCTGATTCTGTTGGATGTTCTTCTCCAGATAAATCTGAGTAAATATTTTTCTGTCTTAATAGAAAATGTCATCTGGTTTCAGGTTGAAAATACATCCCAGATAGATAAGTATCTTCCAACCGATTGGTCAATTGGGAAAGGGCTTGTGAAGCTTTTGGTTCAAGTTCTAAGACTCCTGCAAGTGGTAGATGAAGTCTGACCACCTGTGGGATACCTAGAACTTTCCAAACTGTGGGATACCTAAACCTTCCTAGTTATGCTCTGTTATTTCCTCTCTCCAAAAATAAATTTTGTTATTGCAGGCATTGTAGCCTTGGTAGTGCTGGAACACAGTTCTCTGCCTGCATTGCTGAGATGATTTGCAGTCTCTGGGGACCAGTGAACTACAACTCCTCTTAAATGCTTTCTTTAAATTGAGTGGAATAAAACGATTTTATTTAACAAAGTGCCTCTGGTAAACAGATATGCCAGAAGACAAAATGGTTGCTTTGATTTCAAAAGTTGTAAATTTCTACAGCTTTAAAGCTGGAAAATTGAATGCATTATTGTAAGTATTTGGGTTCCTGGGTGATTAGTCTGTTTTTTCCACCAACAATCACTGCTGCATTGATGATTTTCAAATGGATTTAAGGTATACCCTGACCTAAATTGCATTGTAATAATTCAGTTTGAAGTGACAAAACAGAGATAATGGACAACAGATAATCTACATCCCAGAACTTGTTTCTGTTTCCTAAGTAGCTGATGGTAAAAATTAATGATAAAAAAATTTAAAAACTCCATCAAAACTCAGATAAAATCAGATATACCTGCTTTGATTTGCCTCACTATCACAGTTGGTTGATTTGGGCACTAAAGATTGAACCCAGTGACCAGACTTGCCAGTTGATTGCTCTGAGTAATTGGCATGTGGACAGTGTTGCAGCTTTTGTTCTGGAGGTCAGTATTTCTCTGACATTATTTGAAAAAGTGGGGGCTGTTTTATATGTTCAGGTTCCAAACAAAATGGTAAAGTCACTGTAGTGTTCCTGGCTTATTCAGGAAAAGTCTCTGTGGGTTTTTTTGGTTGTTTTGTTGGGCGTTTTTTTATCCTCTAATGAAAAAAAACCTCAGTATTAAATGCTTCCCTAGGGCAAGAACCTATATTCTCACTCTGCAAAATTAGAAAGCATAATCTTGGAACCTTGCTGCTTTTAATTCTTTTCCCCCCTTCCTATCGTCACACAGTACATGTAACAAGTGCTCAGAGGAGTGGTGGAAAAGTAAGTAATGTGTGGAGCTGCTAATGAAAAACCTCTGTCTGTGAGGCATTAGTACAATCATTAGAGGAGCTGCTTTCAAGTAAGGTACCTGCTGGGTTAGAAGTTGGGCTAACCTGTTGGGCTTCTTAGAAAACTAATACTGCTTCGTAACTCTGCTACCCCCTTTTGATCTCTAGTCTTAGAGGGACTCTAAGCCACAAAGACTTGCTTTTGTACATCTGGCAAATGGAAAATAGAGAACTGCAGCATCTGCTGTTACTTTTTGAACTTTCTTACTATAACGAAATTAGAATATTTCTGAAACTGATTTTACTGGCCTGGAATGTGAATTCAAGGCCTGAATTTCAATTCTCAGTTAAAATTCTGTGTTAATAGTATTTTCAGTCTACCCAACTTTGCCTGAAAGACCGTATTAAATGGCTTCAGAATTAGACTATATGGCACCTGTAGGAGCAACAGTTACATGTTCTAGTGAGTAAAAAGAATTTAAGATTGATGCCCAGACAGTAGCCTACCACCTGGCCAGGACCCTGCAGAGCCAAACTGCGGGATGTGCTGGAGTGTCAGGGAGGGAGCAATCTGCTGTCTGAGAGCCCTGTTCTCTTGTGATTAAAATGCAGGCATCTGAGCTAATAAGTCATCAAAAACTTGGAGAGCCTGGTTAGCATAGCACAGACAGAAATTAAATTCAGCATGGCTTATTAATTTCAGGCCACTGCCAGTTGTGCTGGACACAGGGACTTTACAGTGTCACTTGATGTTTTGTTTTTGGTGGTTTTCCTCTGTCTTGTCCTCTAAACTCATATCTGCAGGCTTTGCCATTATTCAAAGTTTACCGGTCTCTTACTGGGAGTTGACTCAACTGGGTCTCTCAACTGGGAATGTTGACTAAATATTTTATTGCAGATTTAAAATTTGTTTCAGCTATTATACTGAGTGGTACTTTGAGAATTATGGTAGAAAACTGGTTTTAATTGACCTGTTTTTATGTCAGGTCTCTTGATTATACTCACTTGGTTGGTCCTGTGGTGAAAAAAAATTACTGGTTGAAAAAAAATCAAGACAGGCTGAGGTCCTGACACCCCTCCCCTTGAGCTGGAGAATGGAGGGAGCCACAGCACTGCCCTAACAATATTATTTAGCTGCTATAGCTGTGTGACGGCTGGACTAAAACTATATCCTTGGGTTTGGATGTCTTTTTTGGTTTATGCATCTATTTGGATCCTTTTGTGCACTGTCCTCTAAAATCTTAAAGTAATGACTTGTATGAGTAATTTTCTAAGCAAACCAGTTTTTTGCTCTAACTTTTGTTGAATAGCCTATTGTTCTTTTAATTAAAAATACATGTTTTAACTTCTGTAGGCTGTTCCTTATCTGTACATCCTTTTGTGTATTTCCTTTGTTTCCTGTGTAAACCTTGTTCTGTCTAATTTACACTACTGATCTTTAGACTTTTCTGGTTCTCAGGAAAATGAGCAAAACATATTTTGGGTGAAGGTGTGCATTGTTTTCTTCGTACAAGAGAAAGCTGAAGCTCCCTAACTTCTATAAATTGTTGATTGATTTATCTTAATAGAGACTAGTATAGCTTCATCTTTAGAAGAAAGGATCAAGTATTTTCTTCATAATGGGACCTAATACATTTGAAAAAATGCCACTAATAACAAATACAATAGTCTGCAACAATTCTGGTAGACATGAAGAAAATACTGCTTAAATAGTAGTCTTATTTGCATTGGGTGACATTATTGGATTGTATTCTAATTGATTCTATAATTCTTATTTTTGCCAGAGCCCAGAAGCTCCCATTTGTAAGTGGGACACAAAAATCCTAGTCCTAAATCCATGTTTGTGAAGCTCTTCTAAATTGAGAAAGTAGCGAGCATTCACTGCCATCTTTATTTTTATCTGACACACAGGGTAAGCATGTCTCTTAATTTCTCTGTTACCTTTGGGTACTTCTCTGTTCCTGAATCATTTGTTGCTGATCACACAGCACCATTCTGGAGCGGTTTTGGGTTTTATGTGTTCTTTCACTTAAACGCACAAGCACATGGAATTTTCTTGTGCGCATTTTGTCTGATTTTTTTTTTTAGGTATAAACTGGCTCTTCTATACCCAGTAAGAGTTGGTAACAATTTAGCTTTTAAAAATCTATAACTCATTAAAAATTGCGGTTGTTTTGGTGATGAAAAGAGGCCACTTTTATATGCAGATGATCTCACATTAGAGTTTTTTGCTACTGAGAATGGGAGGTATCTTTCTCCTGGGTTTGTTTTCTGCCATTTTATGCTACTCAGCTGGCTTGTGGAGAGCTGTAGTGATGCCAAAGCCAATGTAAAATAAGTAAGGAAAGGGTTTGGAATAAGGTGAAGGATGTCTCCATCTTGCAGAATCATGTCCTAAGCTCAGGTGGGGAGACTGTAACTCAAGATTGTTGAGCAACATGGATATGTGTGCGTGTTGAGGCATGGGTGGTGTGTATTGTTGCATCCTGAAGCTTTTCAGCTGTGCTGCTCCAATGCATTGTGGGAATTTGCTGCTGTGAAATCTTGAAAAAATATGTTTAGGAAAACTAGTTTTCCCTTTCAGCTGGTCAGGTCTTCTCAAATTGCTAGGCAAGAGAAAGACAAAGTATTTTCAAGCTTTGCAGTGATGAAGCACGGACATGTAGTAACTGGAGTTCTTGCTGCCTGTCACATGGTAGAGATGTGTATGGTTAGGGTCCAGATGAAGTTTCTCAACTGAAACCCCTTCTGTAAGCCTGTTTCTTAGGGTGACTGCAGTGAAGATGTAAGAGTGTTGTGCTCTTGTTATGGCTCTGGTGCTTCACAGTGATATTTGGAGTTTTCTCTGCAAAATTTGCTGCTTCTTCCTGTTGCCTACAAGGTAGATATGCCAGACTGTATAGCTATAATTTCTACGTACGTAACCTTTTCAGTTTAATTTTCATCACATTTCTTAAACCTGAATCAGAGAAAATAGTCTTTCTTTACATCCCTCTGTCATATAGAGGAAACAGAGTTTATCTCTTCCAGTGGACCACAGCTTTCACTTTTTACTGTTACTGTTGGCTGACCTTTTTGATCTGAAAAACTTTTTGTAAAGACAGCGGCAGCTTCCCAAGCAGCGTATAGAAATGCTGATATTGGCATCAAGCCCCATATCCAGTTGTTGCTCTTGCTCTCTGCTGTGTCATCTTAGCCTTGCCCTTTGACACTTGATTCTGCTTTTTATACAAGCAGGGTATTCAGAGTAATTCAACTTTGCTATTCTTTTGATTATTGCTTGACTGAAAAATTATACTGGTTTCTCCAATTACGAGCTTTTCTCCATATCATTTAGTTCTAGACCCTTTTCCTCCCTTGCATTTTCATTCCCTTTTCTGGCTTTTCTCAGGGAAAACCAAGATCTTCCTCACTAGCATTCATACTGTAAGCAACTTCTGGTGTAAGCAATTGAAGTCTTGACACTTGGTTTTGCAATAGGGCAAGGCTGCCAGTTTTGGGGTAAAAGCGCTGAGACTATTTTAAACTGTCCTGACTGCGTTATTGATGGTGAATGCCAGTATTTGTGGCACAGTTCAGTTATCAGTTTTGCTTGGGATAACTTCGTAATTGTAACACTGTTTTCTGGAATGCTTCAGTATCAGAGTGATATAGGTGCAGTCCTGTACATAAGACTGGTGTTAGATTACTGATTTGCCTCCACCTCTTGAGAGGAAAACACCTGTCTGTGTGGTTTCTGCATGCGAGGACAGCGTCCAGGGTCGTCGTTTTGCTGAAGGAATTACAAAGTAATACTTCGACTCAAAAGTTCATATCTTTACAGTTATGTAAATGTGAATTTAAGAAGTACTGTGTGCCCAGAGTGTTATGGTTCTTTTTATTTGAAGGATTAGTTTAGTAAAACCTGTTAAAGGCTAATTTCCTGAAGGCTTTATTCTTTAACCCAAAATAGAACTGCCAAATATGCAGCTTACGTTCTTAGGTAAGCTTAATTATGGGAAATTTGACTCTAGGGTTTTGAATTTTAATAGCAGTTTATCTTCAGTTGGATGGCATCAGTGTGTTCTTATGAAGTTCAAACTTCTAATAGGTTTGTTCCAAAAGAGTAAATATTATGGTTCTTTTGGAATGAAATGAAACAATGATTAGTGAAGACACCGCTACCTAGAGTGGCTATAAGTGACACTGTTTAAAGTTTGTTATGAGGTCTTACTTCCTGATTTGGAAGTAAGACGATGAGTTCTAAATATTGGGACAATAAAGTGTTGTGATGTTTTCTTTAAAGAGGTTTATCAGCTATGTTGGTGTAATGCACATAAACGTGTTTGCATCACTGGTATGTGGAACTTGTGCAAACTTAGGTATTTGTTTAAGGAGTTGGATGTGTGATTGATTCTTCTAAGTATTGCTCAAACTTTTTTGAATGTATTCTTAATGCTCAGTGCCCTTTTATATAATACCGATACAGTTTACTTCACTGAGTGGTGAAATGCAAAGATATCCTGCATTCAGCAGTTGAAGGTGGTGGTCTTCTCTTCCGGTTTCCCATTACGAAATGTCTGAATTGCTGAGATCTGTCATCAGCACCAGGAGGAAGACTTTGTTGTAGAGACGTTTCATTATCTTGCATCCATTAGATTTTGATTTAACTTAATTATACACAGTCATTTCAGGCGGAAGTGATATCCAAATATCTTATCTCTTTTCTACTTTTCTGTTGAGAAGCTTGTTTCAGGTTTTATAACAGTAAAAAATACACATGAAAGGTAAATTGGGACAATGTAGTGAATTTTGAACTTGTACAGAAAACTAGGAAGTCTGACTGGCTGTTCCTGGATTGTGTTTTCCATTTTCTATTGCTGTTACAATTTTCTTTATTGTAGTGGGTAATACGAGTTTATGGAACTAGTTTTAGTTGTCACATGCTTCAGAAAGTTCTAATGAAAGGGCAAAATTTATGTTGGGTTTTTTGCTTTTGAAAGAGTAATTGTGTAAAATATAGGTTAACACACCTTTCACTGTTTATCCATTTCACTGGCACAGAATATTCAAGACGATTGAGAATTTTCTTGTGTAAGAAGCAAAAATTCAGTATTCAGCTTTCAATTCTCAAATTAGGAGAGGGAAGAAGGCTTTAAAGATGCTACCAAAGAAGAAAAAAATTGTTTTAAAAGTTTTTAACACTATTATTTGAACAGTCATCTTCAGCTTGATTCATGTAAGAATTGAGAGGAAATACTTGCTCAAGTTCAAATGTTGGCTTGGAATTTCATTGCACTAAAAGATTCACTCAATGATCTTGGGCAAAGAGAGATTTCTGCTGAATTCCACTTTCCTAGGTGTTGTTCCTTAGCATGATTTGAAAGTTCTGCAGAGGGACTTACATCACTTAGCTTACCGGTGTTTTTCCCTGACTTGTTAGTGATGTTTAATATCTTAGTTCAACAGCTGAAGTGATGACATTGGTTTCTGGACAGGATTATTGCACCGCTACATAGAAAATGTTTGCCTCTCTTTGCATAGAAAGGAGCCTTACATTCCTGTTAGTTTATCACAATTTTCTAATGTTTTCCTAATAAAAAGAGCATCTGGTTTAATAAGGTTTCAGAAACTGAATGTACTCTGATTTAGCAAAAGAGCTGAACTGTGAAAGAGCTCTGCAGCCACAGTGCTTATGTGCTTGACTTCAGTTTGCAGAAGTGAGTACATTCCTGTCAGGGTTATATCTTAATTTGTGTAACTGATGGCTAACGTTAGGCCCGCGACTCCACTTAAATTTAATAAAGGAGAGAGACTGGTTTTGTAAGGTACAGAAGGTCTCTAATGTCTTTATAGCATTTGTGAAGCTTTCTCATGCATTTTTATTATGAAGTCTAGTAATGTAGGTTATTTACAAAGCATTTGATTTTTCACATCCTATAGTGAAATTTTGGTAATACTTTACATAAAGCATTTTTCTAAGGTTTTCCTCATGACCTGTGTGTTAAGTTACTAGATGGTATGTTTGTTCAGCAGTCTTGCCTTATAGTATAACCAAGGAGTCAGCATGAGTTCTTCAGTCATGGTTAGCATTGTTCCTATAAGTTTAACAGATCTTTGTAATAAATATTGGGAAGGCTTGAAATAAGGGTGATTTGTAATTTTTGTCTATTTCCAAGTGGTTACCCATATGTGAATTCCATTGTATATAGATACACGTATGAGTTGTGGATTGTCATCTAGGGTGTTTATACTATTTACACAAAAATAATAGTTTGAGAATACTACTTGAGTATCTTCAAGTAATGAATGTTCAGACTTTTCAGTAAGACCTCTTTTAATAATACTCTCAAGACACGTGTGTTCAATATACCATTTTTATTTGGGAGGAAATATACTTGAAGATAAATGTCAGGTTTGTGGTCCTTTACACCCACCATGCCTCAGATTATGTCTGTTAAGAGAAACCAAAAGGTTCTTTAACTGTCCTGCTCACATCATCAGAAAGAGATGCAAGTGGTTGTAGGTAGGTGTGTTGCTTTTTTTGTGGGTAGTTTTTTGTCGGGTTTTGTTTGGGGTTTTTTAGATGAAAAACTCTTTCAAAATCAGTAGCTGTTGATGAGAATTTTTTTTTTTTTTCTTGCGAGGGGTGGGGTGGGGGAGTGGATGCATTCACAGAATATGGTTCCATTAGAATTGGCTCTCTGCTGCTGAGGGGGTGAGGAGTTTCTGCTTGGCTCTGTCCTTACCTCTTCTTTACCTCTCTGGTCTCAACCACTTGCTCCTGCCCCTTGCACCAGTCCTGGCACCTTTCAGATTGTGAGCTGGTTTAGCATGCCACTTTGACCAAAAACAAACAGACAAAAAAATTTTGTAACATTCTGCAGTATTGTTGAATTAAGGTGACTTCATGACAGAGAGATTTGACAAGCTTCAAAGCTATCAGAGAAGGTATTGACTGTACAATTCCTAAACTAATTCCTTTTGAGTTCTGACTTTGCTACTTGTCTTCTCAGGAGTGAGAAGCATTCCAGCAGATTTCATGGACACAAATTCACTTGAGCATAATCCTTCTCTGCAAGCTCCAACTGTCACCAAATATTTCTTTAGAGATACATTTGCCATAGCTATCCATTGCATTTATCCTGGTTGAGGATGGTTTCTTTCCTTCTTCTTTAGTAGTAAGGGCTTCTGTCGTCTTTGTCTAACAGGACATCTCAGCATAGTAGCAATATTGAAATGGGTATCGTAGAAAAAAACCTGACATACACTGCATGACTCTTATGCCTTGCTTACAGTGTCCTCCAGGAAAAAAAAGAAAGTACAAATGATGTTAATTAGAAAGAGAAAACCTTAAGGAATTATGCCTGTGAAGTGAAAATCCTTCTGAAGAAAACTTCTGAAATTTATGCAGCAGTTTTTTAGGAATTTGCTCAGTGGAACAGTCAGCACAATCTCAGATGAGTTTAGGAATGAAAAACTTGTGACATCAGAGACCTGAGTATCTGAAATAGTTTGTGGGTTGTTCCCCCCCTGCACCCCCATAAATAACTAGAGAAAAGCTCAAATGAAATGTGGTTGTTCAGAGTTTGCAGTGCATAAGTAACTGTGAGTTCTGTGAAGTGCAGAGATCATCAGTCATACAGTTTTGTGGTTTATGTTCTATGTTGCAGAATTTCAATCTTCAGAAGTCTCAACTCATTTTTGTGGTCAGAAAGAAAAAAAAGTCAGAAGGTTCTTATCCCTTTCTCCCCTACATACCTATGAGTAATATAGTGACAGAGCTAATTAGGTTAAATCATTAAGAACAATAATTTAAAAAAAAAAAAATCACTTTACTGTCACACATTCAGATAATACTGCAAAAAAGAGTTGAGAAGAGAGCCCCAGGAGGAAAGCCGTATAAAAGAGGCTAGCACGTGTATCTTTGTTACGTAATGTTGTGAGAGTTTGCTTTCTGAACTTGCAAAGCCTGTAGCTCAATCATATAAAGTTGAAAGACAGTTTTGGTCCTTAATATCTAGCATCTTTGAAGACTGTTGAATTAGGTAGCTGACATTTCAGCATTTTTTGGATGAAAGCCTGCAAGGAATGTCTGTCTTCACCTTTTCTTTAGATGATGTTTCTAAATGTGTTTATCGAATTCACCAGGTGTTGGAATATTAAAATGTAAGCAAGGAAGAAATTTCTTTCCCCAGAATATTGTAAATATGTTTTAAGATCAACTTCCTCTGGAGGACTAAACTAATGCCATTTTGTATGAATTTAAATGTCAGATGATACGTAAATTATGGAACATTGTATCTTCAATTTAATTTGGGATTAGTTATTACAGTTTTGGTTCAATCACCTCTCTGAAGTGAAAGTGTCATTTACATATTAGTACTCATGAACATTTACTATTAATACAAAGTTTTACATAGTGGAGCAGTAGCAAGCATTGACATTAAAAATAACATGCTAAAAATACAGGAATTAAAATGAGACCAGGATGCAAGAGCCCAAGCCAAAAAGGATACGATTTGAAGGGGGTGGGGGAATCTTATTTGAGAACTAAAATAGCAGCAGTATTTTTAATTTCACAGGGAATATGACCACTGTTTAAAACAAGGACAGGCATGTTTACTTTTAAGACAATGAAATCTGAAGTCTTAACTGTCTGTGAATAGGTGATAAGAAATGACTGTGTTGTTATCATGCTTCTGACCGTCCTGTGAGATCTGTTAACAGCCCCTGGAATTCTAGGAATTTCTTTACATTTGTTATGCTTGAAGGTTTCTAAACGTTTGGAACAACTGCTAAATTAAGATAATTCTTTTTTTCTTTCACTGTTCTATCACCTTTTCATTGCAGCCTGTCGACATCCATGTTATCCACTCATATCTATGTATAAAATAGATGTTTCTTGTTGCAGGGATTGTTGCTAAAGACTTGATTAGAGCTGGGTATTCAAATGTATGCATAGTTGTAGCGTATTAATCTAAGCCATAGTGGGATGTGAGGGTACTAAATCTATGTGCTAGTTTAGGTTAATGTGGGTGTCAGCCCATTTAATGAGCTATATAGTGTTGGGTGTTTCTGTGGGCTACTTTTTGAAACCGAGCATGTTTCTTTTTTTCAGGTTTTCATTAATTGGTGTAGAGACTGCCCTCTGCTGTGCTCTTCCCCTAAAATAGAATTTAGGTCTTGTCAGCACTAGGAGTTGCTCGTAAGTGTTCAAAAGGCATTAAACCATGTCAGAGATTTATTGATGATACAGATGGCAAAATATAAACAAAAGTTAAATACTGTATTATTGCATTTAAAAGTATGCTTAAATGACCTTGGCAAAAGTCTTAAGTTTTTCTACCTAGATGTGGTTTTTAGCACTAAGCTTCTTGAAGCCTACCCTGATTTGTTTCTGTTGTCATTTCCTCTCCCTGGTACATCTGTAGTCAACCCAGCTGAAACTTTATCCCCCCTCATGTCTATTTTTCATTTGGTCAAAAAAGTAGAAATTAAACACTGCTGATGTATATGTAATGGTGTACATTTAAAACAAAGGGAATTGTGGCATATAAGATAGATGTTTATGCTTTGGGTTTTCAACAATTGTTTTTAATCTCAGTCAACTTTGGAAGCATTTTAATTATTTGTGTAACCAAGAAAAAAGCATTTATACTGCAGTGGAAGGTCAGATTTATTAAGACTAAGGAAAGCTGGTTGTGCAGTGGTTCTGCTTGACCTGTGCTATCACTTTTAACTGATTAAAAGGTCTTGTTATTGAGATACTAATCAAGGAAGATTGCCGCTAATAAAGCGTGCAACTTGTGTTTTTCACAGAGAGATTGGTAAGAATTTAAATAAAATTTAAGTGTTCTTCCCTCTTCACATGACTGCTGTGCTATTTCTTTTATAAAAATCAGCCTGTTCAATTTCTTAGAGCTTGGATCATGCTTATTCTAAGGGGCCCTAACAGAGATTTAATATATTATTAAAAGTAATCTACGGTGCTGTATCCTACATGTGTCTTCAACTGATGCCATTCGACTGATTCATTGAGGCTGTGTTTTCTAATGATTGCTGTAAATAGAACAGTTGAAGCGCTGTACTTGAGAGGCTTTATTGGCCTCACTGCTGCTGCTTATTGAGAGGTTTTACCCATCTGCTGACCAAGCTTGAGCGAACTCACAAAAAGTGTGGGTTTGCGTCTGCATTTGAGTAATCTTCTCTTTTTCTAACAGTCTTGGAAGCCAGGCTGCCACGGTCTCAAAATCTGGGGAGAAGCAGCAGAGCAAGCCGAGGAGCGACGTCGCATGGCTGGTGTGTGATGTAGGTCCCGCGGCATGGCTGGCCCTGACAAAGCTGTCGCCATGGGAACCAGCAGCGCTCTGCTCCGGCGCGGGAATGCTGAGTCCTGCAAACGGGGGGCTGCAGCTGCTGCCCCGGGGAGCCCTGGCACTGGAGGAGCGGGAGGGGGAGTAACTATCGCCTCCCAGGGTCAGATGAGCAACCTGCTGCTATTTTGGACATTTGGCAGTGAAGAAGAGTGCTTTGATTAGTGGTAACAACTACAAATCTTGCATTTCTGCTTTTAATTTTGAGGCAGTGAGAATTGTTTATCCAAACTCCATTGTCTATTGCACGGGGTAATTACATTGCACATAGCCTCTTTTAGAAATATATCTAGTAGTCTGATGTGACTAAAAGTTGCAACAGTGACTGAAACAAGAATAGAGTGTTATATTACACTTAATATTTATATAAAGCAATCTTTGGGTGTACCTTAGAAAGCAATTTGTGCTTCTGCAGTGAAAGAGGTTAAAATTCACTCTTTGGTTTGCCATGTGCAAATACACAATGCAATTATGATATATAGTCTGTGTGTGTGTCATAATTTCATATAGTTTGTACACAGAAATTGCAAGGGTATCTTGCATAGATTTTACCGCAAAGGTACAGTTGCTGAAGAGAAGTTCAAGTGATGTGGCTGTTGACTGACATGATGTACTCTTTTTGGTCCACATTTTTCATGGAAAACACTTTGTATGTGTTCTGTAGGTAATAGCCCCATGTCTTTTGAAGTTGATAGTGTAGACTGGCCAGTTGGAGCTGTGACTTTTTTGATTGTTGCCGCTGCATCAACAGATAAAAAAGCCTAATCAAATTAAATGTGTCTAAAATAGACCACAGTTCTTAAATCTAATACCAGTGCGATTCAAAAATGTGTACAGTTTTCCGTGTTTGCATGTCAGTTTGCTCATACAATGTATAAAACTGGAATCTAACCTTAGCTCTGAATTTTCAGTTTCATCAGTTTCTCTGTGCTTGAATGTTGCAATTTAACACTGTTATTGCTCTTGTACAAATGTAACTTAGAAAGCACTGACAAAATAACTTTTTCCTTTTGAGGGTTTTGCCCTTTTTGCTGTTGATCCACATATCTTGCACATTTAAGTGAGCATGGAATGTTAAAACCTCTTGGCATGTCTGAAAGCCCTTTGAAATAGACATGTTGAACTGAGTTGCTTTGCTTGACAGCTTTTATAATGAACTCTAGTCTGAAAGTATTAGAAATAAGAGTCAGCTAGATATTAAAGGAAGATTTTTCTTCCAATACCAAGACTATGCTAGAGCATCTAATTAGAGGAAATCATATAAAATATTGTAGACTAAAAACTAAACAAACCATACCAGAAGTCATGATCTTGAACGTGTTGCAAAGTTAGTGTAAAGAGAATTCTTTTTTACTATTACAGAATTTTTTAAATCAAGAAAAATAGTATCAAATTGTCATAGGTTTTGTAACTTTTACTTGCTTTGGAAAAGCATCAGGCTGCTCCAGTCTGTACCAGGTATTTCAGGTACTGTTAAGCTCTGTAGGAGATATTTGTGAAGTATTTTCTACCATGAACTCCAATTTTTAACTCTCAGCAAGTAGTGGTTAATTCTATGCTGTGCAGCATGGTTTGTGTTGTGTTATCCTTTATGTAATTGGCTTCCAAGTCTCTTAATCTTGCAGGTTCACTGAAATACTGTTGAAGCAACAAATGGTGCAGGGAAAGCTGGGAATTTTTTTTTTTTCCCTACACTGAGCTTCCATCTGTGGAATTGCTAAAATGTTTTACTTTCTTATTTTGCAATTTTTATGACTTAGTTTTTGCTTGCTTAGAGATCTGAAGTGCTGAGTAAAAATACCAGAAGACCCACCATTATGTGAGCCATTAAAAATACATAGTAGAGATCTCTAGCATAATTTTATGCTCATATTTTGTAAGTAATTCGGATATCAGGAAGCATCTTGTATGTGATTTAATCTACCTTTTAGTTCACTTCAGCAACTTAGAATTCCAGTTGTTTTTAATGAATATTTTAATATACCATGTGTGTCATAGTATATGGCTTTCAGCTGATAAATCCATTGCACTGTACCTGATGTTAAATATGTATTTCTTGTGTTCATAATATAATTACAGATGTAGGTTGGGTTTTTATATTCTCAACTGTGCCAGAACTAATGAAATTCAGTTAGAGGTGAGTGCTGAACTCCCTTGCAGTCACTCAGAATTTGCAGCTTTAATGAATTTTAAAAAGGGAACTATCAAGTCTAATCATACTTCTAGCGTTGAAAGAATTTTAAACACCACGGAAATGTAACACAAAACCTCAGCCTCCAGAAAATGTCATTTTTGCTCTTTGGAAGTTGCTGAAGCAAAACAAATTTCATTTTACTGTACAGAATTTAGTTGTTAAAGCAATTAGGATTGCTTTGCACACCAGCCACAGACCCCAGGAAGCAAGTGAAAACTTAAACCACCTTACAGCACTTCTGTTTCTCTCTCTGTCAGTATGTATTTTATACTAGCATCTGCCTTGCACACCAAGGTGATTGCATTTATGTATGTTTATGCTTTGACAGAACTTTTGGGGTCTGTGCTTTGTTTAGTGGTTAAAGAGATGATAGAAGCCTGATGTTGTTAGGGGTCAGTATGAAGAATGATGCGTGGCTTGTAAAATACAGCATTTTTGAGAATAGTAAGTATAGTTAGCAAGACAGTAGTTGTGGTTTTTTCTTTAATTTGGGGGTTTTTTTGAACTTGCACCAGAAATATGGTTTGTTTGCTGTTCATAATTACTTCAGAGGGAAATTCTTGTGTGATGCCTGATAGTGATCGGAGTGACTGAAATGCTGTTTCTCAATAGCTGTACTTACGTTAGCAGTTTATACAAACCTTCCTCTGTAGGGCAAAAATTTGAATAGTAAAAGTAATCTGTCAAGGAGAGACTTTCACATGTGCTCTCCAGGACCATATTGGTAAGACTTGTGATATGAAGTTGGACAGAGAACAGTCATAAATCTCCTTTATTTGGAAAGATCTACGTGTCATGTGGAAATCCTAAGGTTCCCTTCTTAGATATCGGCAGTTCAAAGGAAGACAGTCAAAGCCACAATTTAACCCTATTAAGCTTTGAGCAACCAAATTCTGTAACACGAATGTGTACATATCTACAGAATATAAAAACTGCTAATACCAAGTTCTAAAGTGGAAGAGAATTCTGATAATTCCAACTATTTTTCTAAATATTTTACATATGATGTAGTAAAAATCAGTAGTATTGAGTATGTCTGTAAATTTTTCTCCTTAGAGAGTTAATGTAACAAAATAAGCTGCTCTTGGGCTGAAAAGCTGGTTTATTGGATGATCCACAACTTGCAGAGAACAGAATTGGTGTAACAACCTTCCCTTATTGTTGTTGTCTTGGGATTTTTAAAATTGCAAAAGAAACCTTCCAAAAGAAAAGCCAAGAAAACTGAAATTATTCATCATAAGACTTTTGATGCCATGCTTATTGGTTGGAATAAAATTTTGTGTTCCTGGTGCCTGCCTCAAGGTGAATCTTATTTTTACTCTCAGCTACACTGCACTTTAATTTGAGGACCAAGTTAACATTTTATCAGTGACATATTTTACATTTAAAATTCCTTAGGACCGTTGTAGAGAGGGACATCAGAGCTGATCTGCATTTTTTTCCTATTGTGCTCATTTAATTTGTCGCAGTTGGGCAGTAGCATTTTTCCAGAACTGTTGGAGATGAGGATTTGTGATGTCTGAAGCAGACTTGGGAAAGCAGAAAGAACCATGGGCTTAGGTTTGGAAGGGATCACCCGTTATCAGAAGTTCTTTGATTAAAGGAAGTTGTTCCAGCATTCCAAACTTGCAGCATGTCTGTGCTTTTATGGATTACCAACTAGTTATATCTGGGGGGTTGGGTTTTTGTGGAATTGGTTTGATATTTCGGTAACGTCAACTTTTAGGCTGCCTGATGAGTGATATTGCGCATCATCTTTTGTATTATCTGAGTGTGATTACTTTGCCTGTACTGCTTATTGCTTGCTTCAGAGATGTCTAATTTTCTAGGATATCAAAAATATTTTCTATCTAAAATTCTCCTAAAACTTTCTTAAATTTTGATGCTAGGGGTTTTTTTAATATTGCTGTTAAGGTGTGACTGCAGGAGAACTCTAATTTTCCATAACTTTTGTTTATTTCTTAACTGACTTAACTCAGGTCTTAATACTGAAAGTGAGCAGCTATGATCACAGGCCACTTAAATGTCTCAGTTACTCTGTTCCAAGAATTTATATGCCCTTTGCATCTTGCATAGAGCTTATACTGAAACTGTAAGCAATGTTACAAATGGTTGCCTATTACTAATATTTACCTCAGACTATATTTTTGTTTCTCTGGTCTTCAGTGCTTATAACTTAGAGATTTAAAAACTTTTCTATATATAGATAGGTGAGGTTTTGTTGTGCCCTTTTTCTGAATCAACCTCAAAAGATACTCTTTGTCTTAGGTAGCTAGTACTTTTAAATTTGATGGAGGAAATGTAGCCAAGCCCACCTTAAATATTTTTCATCAGTTATTAAATATTGGCAGTCAACTTCATTTTCTGATGTGTAGATTATTTATCTTTAGTGAGTGTGATGTTACTTAGTTTACACGTGATTGTTATGATGGTATCTTTAAAGTTGTGTTTTACTTCTTGCATATCCTCAGATTTTTTTTTTTTTGGACTTCATATGGACTGAGGAACTTGAGTTTTCTTTTAGCTTGTCAGAGTTGAAAATAGATGAATGTAACTTTCAAATGGCTCAGTCGTCAGACTAGCTATGGCCAGTACAATGCAGATGAAAGGGAATTTGAATTATCTTCCACCCATGGTTAAATTAGTGCTCTTTGCAATTTTTTTGGTATCCAGTGAGACTTCCTTTTTTCAGGATTGGTGTTTCTGTATAGTGAAGTTGCCTTTACAGAAGGGGAAATGTGGCTTTC
Organism: Grus americana; assembly: GCF_028858705.1. Classification (NCBI taxonomy): domain Eukaryota; kingdom Metazoa; phylum Chordata; class Aves; order Gruiformes; family Gruidae; genus Grus; species Grus americana. Next base: position 34,269,404 of record NC_072856.1, on the reverse strand, counting down.
CCAGGATCATCTTGCTCAGTTGTTATCTACCTCTCTCTGAATTTGAGACCACTTTTTGATATGGTGCTTTATATAACCCTGTCTGAATGCGAACTTCATGAGACTATTCTTTTGAAAGCTGTTCTTTTTATGTTGGGCACTAACTGAAAGTTTTACAGCACCAATTGTGCGGTACTTGCAGTGTTAGCCCCACTACTGTGCAGCTTTTGATGGGCTTTTTGTTGCCTGAATTTTTTCTGAATGTGGGAATGTTGAGCATTGAAATAATTTTTACATATCAGTGCAGTGCAATTAAGTATCTTTTAAAGGCAAAAAAAGAATTTTTACTGCTATAGAAATGCCTTAATATCTATTTCTTGAAAGATCTTAGTAATAACTAGTAGTAGTGGCTAGAAAGGAAATAAGTGAAGAAAACTGTTTTGTTGTTGCTGTATACTACTCCTTATGAAAATGAAAAGCTGTACTTACTTAGAATTGCAAGCTGGCAGAAACTTGTGTAGGAGTTTCTATTGCTGCTCCTCCAAAACAGTACTATTGATATTTAATTTTCAACTTAATTACAACATAAGCATCTTTCCCTTCCTCCTCCAAACACAAACATTTGATTTAAGAAAGTTGGGGAGTTTTTGTCTTGGTTCTTCCATTGTATAATAAAACTCTGAGACGTTTTGCACTATTTCCTTTCAGTAAATTAAAAATTATAAAAAGGAACTTGAAAAATTAAGTGTATTGGTAATACTGTACACATCTATTTATTATTATAACAGTTGGGCTCAATCTTAAAGGTCTTTTCCAACCAAAATTATTCTATGATTAATTTTATGACCTTTTAATTGGACATATTGAGGGTAATGTGTCATTGGCTTTGATACAGAAAGGCAATGTGGTATAAAGCACATTAATATGTATTATATTTAAGAGCTGAGTGGTTATATTTATCAGGACACGTAAGTTCTTTAGCTTGAATTATCAGGAATGAGAAGCCAGATTAAGGTGTAAGGAGTATAATGGAATGTCTCTACTTGACTGTGGAAATGAATTATTGTTCTCTGTCAAATCTGTACCTGTGTATGCCCACACAAGGATTTTTACTCTTGTATTTAATCCTTTCTGCTTTAATACATACCTATAGGAAATGTTAAGAGTAGCTGCTAACCAGAACTGTCCAACCTCTGTCCCAGGACTTTATCCCTATTTGAAATTGTCTAAGTGCAGCTCCAGACTGCTTTAGATACTGTCTTTTGGAAGAGCTGTATGCCAGACCTGTCTTCTCTGAACCTGGGAAGCAATGTTTACGTAAAAATGCCTCAATTTATGAACAATAGATGCAAATATCTTTGTGTTTAACTTGTTATAAACATGTTCACAAGGAGTTTAATAAGTTATTTGTATTTAATGTTTGTAGGATTGTAAGGATGGTTTGTGTTGGAATTTTTAAGAATGAAAGGATAACTTAAAACCAAGTGGGAACTTTCAGAAAACTGCTGATTTGCAATTGTTTGTGTGAAATACAGACTCTTCACTGCTTTGACCAGGATGTGTAAGAGACTTTAGCATTAGTTTGAACAGTACTGTGGTTTGTTTTTTTTTCCCCTAACATTGGCACATGAAGTTTACTAAATTGTGTGAAATGGATTTGTGAGGGTTCTGTAATTCTTAGTAGGGGAAGCAGCACTCTGTAAATGTGGAGGAAAAGTTCTATTGTTCTGATGCCTGGGGACCTGGAGAACTCTTAGGTGTTTTCTCATTAATGCAGTTACTCACTAACTTCTTTTGAATATCTTTCATTAGATTTTCTTCCTGGATCTTTCTTCAGCTGTCTGGTGATGGAAGGGAAATATTTTTGAAATTATAATGGATTTGACGCAACATTATAACGAAAACTGGCCTAATAGCATCATTTCTGTTTGAAGAGAATAAACATAATTACAAATAATCATGACAACTTCTCATATGAATGGACACATCACAGAAGATTCTGACAGTGAAGCAAAAAATGTGGATCTTGCATCTCCTGAGGAACCTCAGAAGCACAGAGAAATGGCTGTTGATTGCCCTGGGGATTTGGGCTCCAGGATGATGCCCGTGCGGCGGAGCGCTCAGCTTGAACGAATCCGTCAGCAGCAAGAGGACATAAGGCGCAGACGGGAAGAAGAGGGAAAGAAACAAGAACTGGACCTTACTGCTTCCATGAGGCTAAAGAAATTAGCACAAATTCCTCCTAAAACTGGAATAGATAATCCAATATTTGACACGGAAGAAGGAATTGTTTTGGAGAGTCCTCATTATACTGTGAAGACACTAGGTAGGTAAAATCCAATGAATGGTCTAATATATTAATATTCTTTTAGGCCACTGAAAATCTAATTTAGCTAATTCTTCCTATACAAATTTAAAGTCTTCTGGTCTTTTGGATTTGTATTGGTTTGGGGTTTGTTTTGTTTTTTTATTAAGTCAAGCATCAGGCTTGCCTCAGCAAGTGGCTTTTCAAAACCGATCAATTTAGGGAACAGTTAAATACCCTGTAGATAACTAATGAAATCAGTGGATGTCTCCAGCCTCTTTAGGCTGGGTAAAACCATGTAGGTGATACCCAATTTTATTATGTTTGAGCACAGACCAGAATAAGCAGTGAATAAACACTTATTATCATAAACAATCAAAACACAAAAGATCTTAATGTTCAACCACCATACTGGTGGTTTCTTCTTATTCTGGCTGTCAATTGTTACCTAATAGAATTTACATTTTCTCTTAAAGTATTGATGTTGATAGTGAAAATCTCCTTACCTTGGCACTTAGACCATGATGAAAATGTAATGTTGGTAATTTTTGAAAAAATAGATTCTGAAATTGTTCATTTCCTAGCTGTCATTGCTTTAATTATGCTTGTGTAGAACAAGTTTCTAACCTTTCTTCCTCAAACATAAGTATTTATCTAAAATGTGGTGTGTCACTGGAGTGAAAGGGAGGCACTGGGAATTTGTAGGAGTCCAGTTCAGATTTCCAAATCTATAATTGTTCAAAGATTATTTTTTTTTGCTTCATCTTCAGTATTTGTGTGCCTGAGCAACATTTCTGCTAAAAACATGGCTCTATTCCATAACCTCTGGTAATCCTTCTTGTACAAATCCCTCTTTAGGAAAATTTAGGTTGAAAGGGTCATCAGGAAGTCATCCTGTCTAACCTCCTGCTGAAAGCAGGGTCAGCTACAAACAAGGCAACTGTACCTTGTTTTAATGCAGGGCTTGTCAGCTTCTGTCCAAGAGATCTCTTTGTAAGAAGCAGATTCTGTACTTTATGAAGTGTTAGATATTTGATTGTGAAATTCTCTTCTTAGAGGGAACACAAAGCAGAAGATGCGAAGATTGATGTCAAGCAGTAGAAGTGACTTCTGTTGGGATTTGCTTAGCCACAGTGGCTAAAAGCTCTGAAGACTTGGCTACAGGAGGAATTGGAAGTTGGAACTACAGAAGGGAGGAGAGAGAGTGACTTGGAATTAGAAAGCTGAGACTAGGTTTCATGCCAGAGATGGTGAGAACTTGGAGGGAAGGCTAGGTGGAAACCAGCGGGTAAAGAAGCTAGGCATGGATGCTGGTAGGAAGGAGAAATGAGTAACAAGTATGGGTCTGACAAGAGTGAGAACCAGTAAGGAGCTGGGGTAGACTGAAGCTGTTTGAACAGGAGGCACAGTGGTGGAGAAATGACTGTGATGATGAAGGCCTATTTTGAAAATCTCTGTGTGGGGATAAAACAGGTACAGGCTGTGGGGGAAGGTGGGAGATTGTCAGAGAAAGACAGTATCTGTGAAATGCTGGAAGGTTTGGCTCAGCAAGAAGAGAAGGGGGGGAAATTGGTGTGAATGGAAACTAGGATTGTGTGAATACTTGATTTAAGGAGAAAAGCACCGAACACTGGAGTCAAGAATATAGAGGTGTGAATGTGGAAAGAGGTAAATTAGGAAATGGCAATATATAGTATAAGATGCATCTTGAAGGAAAATGACAGATAATTTTGTCCACGAGGACAAACTCCTCTTCACTTTTGTAATCAAAGCTTGGGTGGTCTTGTTGTTCTGCTGTCAGCGTATTTCTGTAAAAACACAGTAGTAAATTGTATGATTTAACTAAAGCTTTTCCCCTCAGTGTTCAGATACTATGAAAATTAGATAACTAATGATGTCTGTCTCTGTACTCTGAACTGCAGTAAATAAGGCTTAAAAGTATGTGCATAGAGCAGAAGTATTGACTAGCTTGCTGAGTGAATATGCTCTGTTCTTTGAGCTAGAAAAGCAAGGAGCTTTAGGAGATGTAATTAAACTAAATCATGATATATGCACCAGGGAGCTGAATTAGGGCTTTGTAGGCATCTGTTTCAGTCATAGAAGTCATGACATAATATTGACAGGCATACAAGCATACTACTGTTATTTCCTTGCCAGACAGAATTATAGTGACAATTTGGATCAGGTAGACTTTAGATTTAAGAAGAGAGGACTTATAATAGTTTAGCATTCCTGTTAGGAGTGATGCTTTCAATTATTCTCAACTGTGATGTTCAGTTGTTGCAAACTTAAAAAATAAAAAATGTTCTAAATGAAATGCTGTGATCTCTTAACCTATATAGTCCATAAAGAATCTCTGTTTAGTCATTAGTGCTGTCAAAAACTGAATCATAATTTTAAATTTAACAAAGTGCTTCTGCAGTATCTTGGCCTCTTCCAAAATTTGCCTCCGCTATTAAGAATGTCCTTTTTCCAGTTACTGGATTAATCATTCTAACATCTGACACTTCTGCTGAATTTCAAAAGAAGAAATTTTTTTATTATTCTGAAAGCTACCTGTTCCCAGTTAGTATCAAGGCTAGGGATGTTGCCTTACAAATATATATACACGCACGCATGCTTTACAAAATAATACAATTTCATAGAGAGGATTTGAGGCCAGTATCATCAATACTTCTGCTTTTTTATTGAATATCTGAATTGGAGAGGCCAAATTTTTTTAAAATTTCCATATACAACTTTTTGCTAGCCCATGACTTTGTCCAAAAAATAACTACTAGTATGTGAAATTTTTCACAGTTTGTCTGTTTGGTTATACTGAATTTCTGATCTATGCTGCTTCTGACTCTTTCCATCTTTCCACTTTTGCTGAACAGGTGAGAGTACTTAGTCACTGTGACAAATCTCTAAGCTTTGTTAGGAGAACCCCAAATAAACCTGGGCAAGTGCTAGTGAATTATAGAGAGGAGAGATATAAACAACCCTTATTCAGTCTTTTTAAAATATTGATTTTTAGTTTTGCTTTTCTGGGGGCATGGGGGGGTTGTGTGTGTGTGTGTGTGTTAATCCATAGACCCTCTCCTAAAGATAGGTGTTTTAAGTAAGAATATTGACATGATTGTATTTTTAGTTTTGAAAATGTTCCGTAAGTGCCAATGTCTAAAGACTTAGCAAAGATCTGCCAAATTAATCTTTTCATCTTAAAAAAAAAAAGGAGCAGACTAGATTAAACAAATTGGATTTTATTTATAAAAATAAAAGGGAACACTTAATCAAAACAATTTTACAGGGCATGTTTGTTATCAAAACAGTCTATGATTTAGACAGCTGTCTTAATGGAAGTAACTTTCTGTGCACTTAGAACATGTATGTATAAGTATTTAACTGGCTTTTTCACAGCAGTATACTTTTATAAAATGCAGAATATTTTTTTTGTTTGCTACAGTTCATGCAGCTAATTCAGTTAATTTAGTTAAGTAAGTGTCATTTCATGTAAGTCAACCCTTTGTGGCTACAGTGAAAATTTTTTTTTTTTAGGGGAAAAGCTCCCTATTTTTTGTTTTTATACTTTGGGCAAAACTTACAAATAAGTTTTTATATTTATAAGTAAACTTTCAGAAATAGTTTTGGATAAAACAATACTTTTCTTAGCCCTGTGATTCAAGTAATATATGGAGCATTAGAGTGCTAGTACCAGCACACAGAGTACTCTAGAGATCTATAAAAAAGCTTGGGAGTTAAGATATTGGTGCTGACATATAATAAAGCCAATTATATCTTCTTAAGTTTGCTGCTCGTGACTTTTTGTTTAAGGTGATAAACAGCAACTATTTTCTTCTTTCTAATATAACGCGTTAAGCTGTGACTGTGGGTCCTCCCCTGCACTTGCATACTTTTGCCCTGGCAGCCTTTTGATTAATGCATATATCACACAGTGCTCAGTCACATTCCAGCCATTTCATAGCCTAATGGAAAAAAGGCTGCAACAGTTCTTGTAAAAGAAGACTAAAAAAAAAAGTAGTCGATTGCTAATTGATCTGCGATTTAAAAAATGGACTTGTTCTGCAAAAGAACCCTGACATTTTTCTGTGAGTAAATGCAGACGTTAGTCTTTTACTGAATGTTTTTTCCCTCAAGACAACCCTTTCAGTAGGAAATGTCTTTTGTTGCCTGGCATTTTTTTTTTTTTTAAAAAAAGACCAAAGCCAACCAAAAAAAAAACTTGCACTGAAATCTGATCTGTGATTTAGAATTCAGAAACAGGAACCTAGAGAGAGTTAGACATGTGTAAAGCCAGATTTGTACATGGATTTATGTGTATGGGGTTTTTTATTAAACAAGTGATTAGGAAATGGATTGATAGCTTTTGGGGAATATTTCATTTCACTCCTTTCAAGCGTTATTTGTCTTTTAGAATCATCATGAGGGGGGTATTTGTTTGCTGCTTTGTGGTGGGGGAAAGTCGTTTGGTATAGGGTTTTTGCATCCAGCACAGATGAAGATTCAGTGTAGAAGGGAATTATTTGGAGAGGAGAGTACTGTGGTAGTTGGTAAGAAAGGGCAAACAGAAGGCACTAGCACAGTGCTGAAAAAACATTATGTAGAGGCATCTAGGAACAGGATGTCTTTATAGATACAGAGTAAGATGTCTGTTTTTCTATATGTATTTATTATATGGAATATGTATTAGCAGGAATTGTGTATGTACGTAGGTGTGTATGTATTTGAATTCTCAGATATGGGGGGGATAGACAATTCAGAAATAATGGAATAATTTATGCACAGGAAGAGTTAGAAGAGATATTTTGGTAGCCTGCACTAGGCAAGACATTTGCCAGCTGACAGGGTCCTATTTAGCAAATATTCTTGCTTGTACAGTGTTCTTTAGCCTTCTCTCCAAATGGCAGTATATTGTGTATACAGTTCCCTGGTGAGACATTGGCTGCCTTAATTAGTGTTTGAGCTGTACTGGATTTCACCTGTGGAATACCTTGCACAGCCGGTATCAAGCTTTCTGTGCAGCTTTTGTACTACTGCCCTTTGTTTCCTTGGTGGTTACAGGAAGAAGCCCTTGACCTTTGGTGGGTAGGATGTTTTTAGCATGTGTGGAATGGTTTTGGGGTTGTTCTTTTTGGTTTTTGTTTTGTTTTTTTTTTTTTTTTTATTGTCCTGCAGACAGTAAAGTACAAGAGTAGTTGCTCTGGATTGTTTGTTTCCTTTTATTATACAGAAGACTGACTTGCAAACTCAGAATTGAAAACATGTATGGAGGTTTGCTTTGTCCAAAACTAAAGCTATTAAACTTGTTCGAAATGTGTATTTTATTAGGTTATATGGGTTTTTCATGTGCCCATTTACCAATCAATTTTAATCATGTGCTCAACAAGTTTGGGTCTAGCATTGTCTTTAGTGTACCAGTGAATTTGAGGTTAGAAATAGATAATGGAAACTTCTTGACAGAATATATCCATGTTGGTGATCAGTATCTACTGTGATTTTTTTCATGTAAAAAATGCAAATTAGCAGATGTCTTGATAGCATTCCTATTAATGTTAATTAGCTCATAATGAATAAATGAAGGTTGCTAAAACTTAAAAATAATGCTCAGAGATGATATTTTGATACTAGTAAGGGAGATTGACCTCAGTATCAACTGACAGTTTTAAAATTTGGGATTTTCTTTGTTCTTAATATTTTAAAAATACCAGGATTCAAAATTCTAGCTTACTTGAATTTATTAAAATGAAAGATAACTGACCAGCCTCTAGTGGCTGAAGAGATTTTTAGATAATGTAAATGTTATATAATGCATATGTTATTTCAAGGCTCAAAACATCCACTGGTTTGGGGTTTTTTTGTCTGCTTGAGAATTTCTTACCTGGGTTTATATGCATTACAGGCATGATTCATATTCCTTGTTTTAGGTAGTTTCTCAGGTACTTAATATTGAGAAGTGACATTTTGCAGAAATTCAGATTGGTTAAAAAAAAAAAAGTAAATTTGTTGACAGTCTTTAAAAAAGACCCCTAAAGCATGAGATGAGCTCTTGAAGCTCAAGAATGTAGTATGTGTATAATATTCTGCAAACATGTACAAACTGGTTATTAAAATATGTTAAAATATTTTATGGTCCAAGCAGAACTCATAATCTCTTAGGTAAGAGGTATAACATTCATTTTTTCATCCATACCTTTTCATTTTAATGTTCTAAGACTGAGCATCATTTTATGTTTAGAAATTAAGTGTAGTTTACTTATCAAACACTCATTCTATAAGTAAGCAATATTTAGTATATCTGCCAAATGTTGCAGATACACGTGGAAAGATGTATCAAAATAAGTGACTATTCAGTGCATCAACATTAGTTTAGCAAAGGAGTTATTTTCATATTGCAAAATAGTCCTGTTCTCCCATTTAGCTATACATGAGCTGCACTTACTGGATCTCTTGTATATCGGTGATTTCTTTCAGAGAACAACTGCTCCTGCAATAGGAATTTAAATTTAAACGGTGTATCAGCTTTTTTCTCCTTTTATCGACTTGTGTTATTAGCAGATATTCTGCTAATAAAAGTCAGAGTGAATAATGGATAACTAATAAATTTGCATACATCACTGCTGATTTAAAACTGAATATTACTTAATTATGAATCTTGTTAACTCGTACCTTATTTGTATTTTGCTATTTCTTACCTAGAAGTGGAAGAACTGTTAACTTCTCTTAAGCATATCCAGCATGTTTTGGTAGACCCTCAGAGCCAAGAGGATATCGCTCTCATTTTACAGCTTGTTCAAAATACTGATTTTCAGAATGCATTTAAGATACACAATGCTGTTACAGTGCACATGAACAAAGCCAGCCCTCCGTATCCTCTCATCTCCAATGCACAAGAACTAGCACAAGAGGTATGTACAGTATGTCTGATGTATATGAAACCTGTAATCATAGCTGTTGTTGAAATATGTACTTGTCAAGCTTGTTTGAGTTATTGAATGTTCAATATGAAAGGGATCATAATAGTCACTGATTGCTGTAACCGACTTTTCCAGATTTCCAAACAGTAACCAGAAAAATATTTTTGGGATAAGAACTCCCTTTTTAGCATGGATAGATATGTAACAGAAAAGGTACTGTGTTTAAACACAGGAAAAGGAGGTGGTTAGGAAAATCTAAATCTTTTACCTTCAGTATTCTTTATTCCAAGCATTCAGAAATTGAATTGTAGTTCTCTATGATTGTGACTTTCCTCTGAGTTGAGCCGCTGTTCTTAAAATGAGAGGCATCTCTGAAAATACAGCCATACTGGAAACAAGCATTCTGCTTTAAAGTGAGCCACAGATCCCTTAATACTTAATTTCAATATTTTAATTATTGCTGTGGTGGTCAGATTATGCTTAATTTTTGTCTGGCAGATGACAGCTCTTTTATAAGATCTGATATGTCTTTTAGAAATTATTAAACTATACTTTTAGAAGTATACTTGAGCAAGATTTTTAACTTTAATCTTGTCAGTCAGATCTTAACTGTTTGAAATACTTCTACAGTTTCAACCAGGTTAACTACTTTCTTTGAGGCTTATCCACTTGAGTATAGATGGGCAATACCTGTATACAATAGCTTTATAAGCATTATAGTAGTAATTTACAGAAAATTCATCAGATAGAAAATTGCTGTGAACAGAATGAGTTTTCATATGTGGCTGGCTGCAGCTAAGACCATCTGAGGGGTTGCTCAATAACTTTATCTTCATTTTCCATGGCCTGGTGCATGTATATATTGCAGCGAAGTGTGGCTACACCTATACTTCATATGGATATACATTTGTTAACTTTAAACTAGCTAGCCTGAGTCCCGGTATCAGTGCAAGCATAGCACTGTAATGTTCAGCGGAGCCAGATGCAGAGGCTGGGTAGCTCCAGCATTTAGCACCCAGTGAACCAAACTTACCTGTTCAAAACTGGCTGAGGTACACTACTTGGAGGACCTGAGCCAGTATATAGCCATACTCCAATTGCTCAAAGGCACATCATTCCAATTTCAGTATGGCAGCAAGTTGATTTTTTTTTTTGAGTATCTGGTTTTCTTTCTGCCTGAAGCAGTTTCTTTCAACAGCTTCCACTCTTTCCTTTTTCTAGACTTTAACCTTGTTAGTCAAAGAAAACAGCTCTGTAGCAAGCTTGAAGTTCTTTTGCAGAAGAAGTTACTGATTCTTGAGGGGCATAATTTAAATGTTGTTATCTAAAGGTGCAGTATGCTGATTAAACCGCAGCTCAGGATTTTCCTGTTTAGGTTTGTCAGTAAGACTGTGCCAAAACCAGGTGGGAGTATTTTATGTATGAGCTTCCTTCTGGCTTATTCATCAGTCTGTAGGCTGCTGTAGGATCCTCACTAGGCTTCTTCAATGTCTCTGAGCCTGAAGGAACCTTTTCGGTTAACTTCTGCTTGTAAACTGACTTCCCCAAACACCCACTTTACCCAGGCCCAGTTTGGAATTTCATTCTGATACAAGCTAGAGGTTTTGAATCTTCATTTATAATATAGGATGTTACAGATTTATCTTGTAAGAAAGCTGGTTTTTCCCCTTCATGGATATGATGTCCTTTTTATTTGCTGCTTAATAGAAGTTTCCAAGAAGAAAATATGCCAAGGAAAACTCCAGGTCTGTTTTCAAACCTTCATATTCCTCCCCATCCTCCCTACCTCTCGCCTTCGCAACACGTTCTTCTTGTTTTTTCAGGTGATTTGGTAAATCCTAAAATCAGAAGGTGATGCAAAGTCAGTTTTGTGTCTCTTAGCAATCCATGAAGAAGGTTAAGCATAAAGAAAATAATTTCTTTAATCTAAGCTTTTTAAACAATGGAATTTTGTCATCACCCAGGAGATATTATATGAAAGGCAAACATATTCCTGTACTCATCTTGATTCTTCATTTCCCATCTCTGTCATGTCCAGCCTTGAAATTCCTGAAAAGTCAATATATTGCATGTGTCTGTTCCTATTTTCAGATGTAATCTAGTTTCGCGGTGATTCACCTTCTGGTGTGTTTAAGTGACTTGTATTTTGCAATATGTTAAATAGCATCCTGAAATGATTGAGCTGGAAATTCAGGACAAATATTTCTGTGACTGATGGAAGTGTCTCAAGAGGAACACCCTGAGGCCTCTGTTCATGTCATTCTGTACTTCCTAGTTTTGCCTGAGTAGAAGATCTTATGCTCATTTTTCAGATCCTTTATTTCTTTTGGAAAGGCTTCTGTATTTATGGTAGCAGGACAGGAGGAAATTATTTCTGCTTTAGGAGAGGTTTTTTGGTTTTGTTTCTTTAACCCTGACAAAGTGTCTGTCTTGCATGCCCAGGTTTTTTCTTGTACTGTAATTTTTGGTTGTGTCTTCTGCTTTTTCCACCCCTAAACATAGGCATGAGAAGCTCCCCCAAAAAAGCAGTTTGTTTACTTACTTCAGGGTGGTTTTGAAAAGACATTTGGAAAAGGCTGCATTTAAGATACTGATAACATCTTGATGATAAAAGTGACAAGACATTACAAGAAAGAAAAATAGCAGATACATGCATAACAAATTTTAAATGGCAGGTGATGCTAATGTGCATATTTTAGTGTACAGGTCATCAGTGACAGTGTATAACTCTGAAACTGTTTTGGAGTGCGTGTCCTAATTTAAAGCTACAGACATGTTTTGTTTGAGGCTTTATGGTGTTGAAGATAACCTGTTCTAGGGCTCATGCCTCTGTAGCTCTAACAGGAAAAGACAGTTTGCAACACAATTTCATATTGCAGCATGAAACATCCTCCCTTTGAAAAAAAAAAAGTAGTAAAAATTAATTAAACTACACTTTTGGAAGTGTGTTTAGGGGGAAATACCATTTACCACACTGACCTTAATTTAAAAAAATCTGTTTTCATTTACTCTTTAATTGATTACTTTCTTTTATAAAACACAATGTGCATGAACAGTGTGTTGTGAAAGCTTTTTTTGAGTTTGAATTTTTTAACCTTTAATAATACATGAGTGTGGAATGGTACCTTTTTATTTTCTAGTCCTCTTTAGGAAAATCTTAAAATGAGTAGTACAGTTGTACAGGTAACTTTTCCCACTGATTCTGATAACCAGGCACCAACAACTCAAGATTTTTCCTTTTTTTTTTTTTTTTAAAAAAAAGAAACTTTAATTGAATTAAAAAGGTGGAATGAAGCACTTGAGCTTAAGGAATTTATTTTAGAGAGCTAATCTTCATGTAATGTGGTATACTCCAAGTCTTAAATAAAAATAGACAGTAAACATCAAGTGTAATTAAATTGATTTTTAAATCCACTTAAACTTGACCAAGATGGGGGCAAGGATTATGGGAACATGGTCTGAATCTTGACCTTGTAAGAATATTTGATGCAGCATTCAAGACAGTTTGTAATTTTTGGCCTGTAACAGTATATATCAAATACCTTAAAAATGTTCTTGTTATTAAGTATACTTAATAGGCTCAGTTTATGTAGGCTATGTTTCTAAAGGTTTTGGACTTGCTACTGTTCACTTCAGCAAGCGCAGGCAATTAAACTACTAGAGCAGTACCTCTGAGAGGATGCACTGGAAGCTTGTCACTTCTAGATACGCACTAAAATGCGTATGTATATTCCCTCTGACAGTGTGCTCACCTGAGACTAAACAAGGACAAGATTTTGCAGGTGCGGTTAAATTCTGAATGTTTAGTATCACTCCAGTGTGTGTCCCCATGGTACATGCCTCCAAATTGCAGTGCGTATAGTGAAACCAAATCAATAGCTTTTGGGGGGCTACTTGAACTAAAATTAACATAATTAACAATGAAAACTAGGCTGAAGAGTTAAGAAAATACTATTATTACCACATATTTAGTGTGAATTGCCTGTGTTATCTATAGTGTATCACTTCTGGAATGACAGCCTACATTCAAATTTCTTCATCTGATAAAACTATGGGATTCATTACCATGAGTTACAAAGGCATCTGATATGCAGCAATACTGGTGTAATAAGTGGTGTGTATAGCAGCCTGAAGCTTTCCTAGTGCTTCATTGCATAAACAAATAATAAATATATCTTTCTCTAAAAAGGGGGGTGGAGGAGCTATTAAAGTTTTGAATAATTAAATTATTCAAAGCAGAAACTTGGATAAAGGATATTCACTGCACACAGAATGACTGGTTGGGCCTGGTGGCTCTCTTTTCCCATGTCAGATCCCCAACCTCTGACCTTGCATTCAAAAGGTTGTCTTGCTTGCAGGACTTCTAAGTTGCTTTCTAAGTAGGTTTTCCTGTAAAAGGATCATAAAGATTGGATAAATAAGGCTTTAAAGCTTCTTGTAGCCTCTTCAAGAAAGGAGTTGAAAGTCCCTCAAAAGTTAGAGACCTTAAATAAACCTCTATGAGAGAGTCTTGTGTAGAAGAATCTCTTTCAACACAGAGGAAAACCTGTTAGTAAAATATATTCTTTACAGTGCTTTGTCTGCTGTACAGCATCCCAAAATTCAAGCTAAGCCAGGGATAATAGCTTTCTCGCCAATTCAGAGGTATGACTGAAGTCAGGCCTCTATAAAGCTGAATTCTTTCTGTTCTCTCCAGTATTAAATCAGTTTTAAAAAAAACCCAACAACTAAATCTGGCTTCTTGTTTGACTATTCTAAGCCATACTAGGTTTGTTCACCATGAGGCATATTCTAGGGATGTCAGAAGGCTGTTGGAGGTTGTGCCAGGTTTATTGCTAAGCACAGGAACTTATTCCACGTGATGGTGTTTGGTTGGCAACGTAAGGATCTTGCTCCATGGGAGCAGTTCGTTTAGTGACTTCTGCTAGAATTTAAAGTTATCGTTACTGTTTTGAGGACTGTCATCTAGTAGTATCCAAGAGAGTTGTTAGCATTTCTGTAGATAATTGCTCCTATGACAGAGGCTATTCAGACCTTTAGATATTGTTAGATCACACAAAAAGCTTCATTATTTTCACTTTAGAACTTGTGGTTTCTTGATTCTCTGATGTCACATTGCCTCATTCTTAAGAGTAAAAAGCTCTTGAAATAAATAGTTTCCATCCCACTGAAAGCTGCTGCTCTGAAATGTATAATCTACTCTTGATGTCTCTGGATTCATTTGTGCTTTTGGACTCGTGCGCCTTCAGGCAGATTAGACCAGAGGATAACGGACATGGAAAGTATCTTCCTCAGCCTCACCTTTAGATAAGAAGGACTTCCCTGCTTCTGGCTTTCTCTATAAGCATACCAGTATTTGCAAGAGATAATGGCAAAGGCTTTTTTGGTAACAGAGAAGGCAAATCTTTTCTGGCAACTGAAGGTGCTTGAGCAAAATCTGTCCTTGTGTTAATATGGATTATTTTGGAACCCAGGTCTGGTTTTCTGGGACTTTTTGAAGTTTTGACTCATACTTTCTGAGGTAGGGGCTCCAGAATGCGTTGCAAAACCTGTCTTGGAATCTTTGGTCTTTCTGTTGGTGGAAATAGTTTGGGTAAAAATACATCATCTGCTTAAGGAAAGGGGAGGCTAGTCATATAATGAGAAGTTAGTCCATTGTAAAAGACGCAGCATATTCACATAATAGACTTCATTGAGACTGATTTCACTATCATGTTCCTTTCTAGAGTTTAATTTTTGTGTGTGCATCTTTGTGGTAGCTGAGTTCGTTGCCAGTCTCTGGTATTGACAAATCTGTGTGATGCACTGGGTACCAGCTTAGATTTGGTAATTACTGGGAGTGGTTGTTTGCTCTCATTGCATATTTTCCTCATGTGTACAAGCTCAAGTTCAATCAGTCAGGGTAACAACTACATGGATATACTTTACTTTCAGTAAGATGAATAATTGCAACTAGGGCTTTGTGGTTGAGTAGAGGAGGGTGGATTGATAAATCACTGGGTAGATTAAGAGGTTTACTACTTGATTTCTTTCTAGGTACAGAGTGTTTTGAAACCCAGTCACCATAAGGATGGGCAGGAGCTTAATGCTTTGCTGAATGCCCCTCACATGCAGGTAAAACAAAAATGAAACTTCTAATCTAATGGATGTATTTCTTGATGCTGTTTTCAGTATAACTTATTTTTTGCAAATGTCTTGGGCTGACTGGGCAAGGATGGATTTTATTCTTCAACTTGTGCAGATCTCTTAATATTTTTCTAGGGTGAGGAGTTTCTGATTTCCAGCAACTAATGGGAATTTCTGATCAAGAGTAGTACATGATTATATTCAGCCCTTGCTACATTCTACATGTATTACAGGGTAATTTGCACATAAACAATGTAGCAGTAGATCAGTAGGGTCAGGGAAGCACATGAGCTGCTTTGCTTATCTGTTTTCTTCTTTGACAGCTGTTTCATGCTTATCATAGGGTGCCTAAAGGGAATCTTGTCCTGTGGTGGTGATGTAAATCCATGAGTAGTTTTCACTGCAGTAACTTCTAATGTCTGTATCTTCAGTCATGTAAATAGTAAACCAATGTCTGTTTTTTTTAGGAAGGAGAAGCTGTAAGTACAGTCACAGCTGTGTGTTCAAAATGGCTTTTTAATTTTTTTCCAATCTGAAGGGAAAGTTTTGGAAAGCAGTTTGTGCTACATAGTTATGATAAATGATTTTTTTTTTATTGCTTGAATCAGTTTGCAATATTCTGTTACCTGTAAAGACTACTCAAACTGCAGAATTTCATTCAGCTCTACTATTTTGTATACATATAAAGTGTGAATTTTTCTGTAACTGAGCTGATTTTGTTTAACACCAGGCACTTTTACTGGCTCATGATAAGGTTGCGGAACAAGAAATGCAACCAGAGCCTGTGACAGATGAAAAAATTTACGAGAATGTTGGTGTGTATGGAGGGGAGACAGTTAAAATAGTTCGCATTGAGAAAGCTCGGGATATTCCATTGGTAAGTACTGGTATTCACTCAGTTATATGTAAAGGAGGTAAGCTTTTTAGTCCTTTGCAGATTGCTAAAAAGTTTTGGAATTTGAATGTGGAGGTGATGTTTAACTTGTAAACACTCTCCCTTCTCTCCAAAATGAGAAATAGTTGCAGACGGTAAACTTCTGTATCTTCATATAGCAGTAGCCATACTACCATTTAAAATCTGTACAACTTCTGTCAACTTGGGTTTGAACAGGACTTCTTGACAGAAATCACTATGTATCCCAAGCTTTGCTGTAGGGGAGCTTATAGCCTTGTGCCAGCCACATTTTTGGGGGGGTTTTGGGGTTGGGGTTTTTTTATCAACTCTCATCTTCTGTTTTGCATCTTTCAAATAAGTGTTTCCTTAAGAATATGTCTTTTAAAAAAATCATGAATCTTATGGTGTGGAGCAATTAAATTCTTCAATCTTTAGTGAAGCTTGAAGAATTAAAGCGGTGGTTTTCTAAACTGGAGCATTGGGTGTATGTCTCTGAGTGGTTACTTGCGTTTTCTTTCAACATAGCTTCTCCACTGGCTTGCAATACATACAATAGATGGCTTTGAGTTTCATATATATAATAAATTCAGAATGTGTTGCTACTATACAGGGTGCTACTGTTCGCAATGAAATGGATTCTGTTATCATTAGTCGAATAGTGAAAGGAGGTGCCGCAGAGAAGAGTGGGCTGTTACATGAAGGGGATGAAGTTCTGGAGATTAACGGCATTGAGATTCGTGGAAAAGATGTTAATGAAGTGTTTGACCTGTTGGTGAGTTGGACACTTCTTGTTTTCCCTGCAAAAAGTATTCCTTTCATAAGACTGAAGCCTGTTGGCTCTGCTTGTCATTTGTACTCATATTTAGCATTAGTTTAAAAGTATTTTCATTCTGATAGCTAGTGTTTATATGTGGAGGGCCATTTCAAGTTTTCTTTCCAATTCATAGTATGATATTAATAAGTATAATGGCAGTTATCTGCAAAAATTAAGCCTGGAAGAGTCAAGCTATTGTCTTGAGACTTGCTTTTAATGATTTCTAAGAAAAACTTTTGTTTAGGTCTGAAAAGCCATGATTTTTCATCTTTGTGTCTGAGTCTGCAATTAATAAATGTATGACTGTGGGATTTGTGGTAGTGTCTGGCTGGCATGGAGGTAATTTTCTTCGTAACAGCTTATATGATGCTGTGTTTTAGGCCGGTTTTAGACTGTCAGCAGTGGTGACAACACACCAGTGTTTTAGCTGTTGCTGAACAGTGCTTGCACAGTGTCAAGGCCTTCTCTATTTCTCACTCTATCATCCCATCCGCAAGTAGGCTGGGGGTGAGTGAGAGGTTGGGAGGGGACACAGCTGGGACAGCTGACCTGGATTGACCACAGTGATATATCATGCCATATAACATCATGCTGAGCAATAAAAACTGGGTGGTGAGTGATTGCCTTTGCATCACTTGTTGGGTGGGTTTTGTTTCCTGTCTTTACCTCAACTCATAAGTTTACCTGCTTTTGGTCTTCCAATTGTCTCTCCCATCCTGCTGGGGAAGGGAAGTGGCGGAGGAGCCTGGTGGGTGCTTAGTTGCTGGCTAGACTTAACCCACCCACAAACTGTATCACTTGGGACCTTTACATGACTAGACTTTTTACTCTTTCCCTCCTGATAAAAAATCTTTTGTCTAGCAGTTTACTGGCATAGACATTTTTCTGTTTATTATACTTCTACCATTTATGACAAAATCATACCTCAGTTCAAAAGCAGCTAGTCAAAACAACAGGCAAGAAATCCATCAGGAACTAGTAAATGGAAGTACTGTCTCTCAAAGGCCCTGTGAGGTTGAATGTCAAAAGCTGGGAATTACTAGTATTTTCTGTTGCCCGATATTGTTCTTTTCTCATGCTTTTCCTTGGCACCTGCTGTTGATCAGTGTCCAAGATGGGACACCTGGAACCTGGCTATGAATCTTTGGTCTGATTGCAGTGGGCAAGACCATTCTGTCAAAGTGAAAACTGATGAAAATGACAATTTTTTTTTTTTTTTTGAGTCATGTCTAACTTTGATATGGAACATTGGAAATACCCACTAGCACTTATTTAATAGGGTCTTTGGGGGAAAAATGAGAAACCTATTTAATAAATCTTTTAATTAGTTGGTAGATCTATGCTCTGTACACAAAATCAGGACAAAGGCCTGGGTTCTGCTGTAGGTTCCATTATTGTACGAAGAATAGCCAGCAATATTCATAGATGAAGTTCTCATGCTACAGTAAGACTGTAGTTTTTAATGGACAATTTCCACATTTAGTTGGATTTTCTTTCTGAAACTTGCTGTCAAAATTTTTCATCTAATGCCTAGAATGAGGTCAAGTGGAGGGAAGGAAGTAGAGGCAGAAATGTGTGGGGTTTTGGCTTTTTTAAAGCCATTTTAAAAGATTCTTACAGTTATTTGAAAAGCCTTCAATCTCTGTGTTTTTGGATCAGAGATACCTGAAATTCTTCATGCTCTGTAATTGTTTCCATTGCCACCTGTTTTTTTGTTTGGTTGGTTGGTTGGTTTTTTTAAAAGCCATATTTAGCTAGTCCTAGCTTCTGAAAAGAGTGTTTTGCAGATGCTTGACAAATAATTCAAGTCTGGTAGTTTAGTTCTCTGCAGAGAGCTTGTTCTGCTCTTGAGCAGCTCCTGCAACGTAGAGTTACAGAGTAAAAGATCTAAAACCACAATGCATTAACATAACAGCAAATTACTTGTTGAAAATTTTAAAAAACCCATAAACTTTTAAAAATATATTTTCAAAATCATTAATTTTTTTAATTCTTTATAAGTTGTCTTTTGTATTTTGTGATGTAGAAGTGAAATTTTGAATCTCTTCAGTCCCCCAAAATTACTTAAAACAGGCACAGAAGGAAATTACTTTCCTTAATTTTGCTTAACCACTTGCTACACAAATGATAATAAACTTGCATGACTTTGGGCAAGACTATTCACATGATCACTGTGAAACTCTATGCATTCCTTGTAGAACTACGCATGCTGACTGAAATTTGTGGGCTTTCCTTTCCTGCAGCTTAATTATGTTATGCTCAGTTATATTTACTTTGAGCCGTAGGTCTGAATTTTTTGATACACATGCATATGCTTCGTTTTATGCAACATTAATCGTTGTGTTACAGTTCATGGTATGATGTATAGGAAGTGAGACATCTGGAGACCTTGTCACAGATTGACACTTGCATTTTATCTAGATATGTTATGTGTGCAAGCACACTCTGTGTACAAGAGTATGCAAAGAAATAAGAATTCTTTAAAGCCAGGACTTTTATTATGTTCTACTTTCTTAGTAAGGGGTGATTACAGTATTGATATTAAGTACTTTACAGATGCAGGATTTCAGTGTTAGTGACATTTTTAAACAGTGTTTTGTATACTTCAGTGTTAACTGCATAAAATCATAGTAGAAATGTTTAGATTTGAAAACACTGTTCCACTTCAGCAATTTTAAAAGAAAGTAATAATCTTTAATATATTTTTTCTTCCCAGCATAGATCCACTTGTTGGTATTTTTGAACAGAACAGGAGAATATTATTCTCCATTTCTCCTAAGTCTCTGCTTGACAGAATTGCAGCTGCTGTATTTCAAATAGAAATAGTTTGTATAATCAAGAATGCTAGGCTTTTAAAATATGAATATCAACATTTGGCTTTCTAACCTGTCACTGAATCAATGCATCTGTATCTGTACTATACCTTTTAAACCAGTTAAGGGGTAGATAATGTGCTAGTAGGAACAGCCTTTTATGGGAATTTTTGCAGCATTTTCTACAATATGTTATTTATTAAAATTCTTAACTGTAAGCCATATTTTGATACTGTATATGAAGAGTCTTATTTTTCATCTCAGGCTGACATGCATGGTACTCTGACCTTTGTATTGATTCCCAGTCAGCAGAGCAAGCCACCTCCTGCGAAGGAGACAGTTGTAAGTAGCTGTACATAGGTTCTTGAGCTTGGTGACATATACCTTGTTTTTCCAGTAATGCGTAGAAAGTTCTTCTATAGGTCACGTTGTAGAACAAAACCAAAACTCAATTGTTTAAATTGGTTTAATTGTTACCAAACTAACACCTGAATTAACTGCTGAAAATGATTGATGGTGTTAAGCTGAAACTATTAGTATGATTTTAACTCAGTTTCTAAAATAGTAAGAAATCGTAAAAGTAGAACTGCTGCTGCTTCTGAAATTCTATTTTGAAATACCCAATTTCTCTATTTAAATATATATCTAAAAATTGGATTGATTGAACTTGCAAATATGCTTTGGGAGGAAAAGTTTGTGTACTGGAAACTTTGTTCCTTATCATTTTAGCTAACATACTTTTCTTGAGATAGCTTTACCAGTTTGAAGAAAGAATGCACCAATTTATTCGAGCCAAACAAAAACATTAGTGGTTGGTAACAAAGTAAAATATTTTACCAGTGAAACTTAACCTAAAACCCAGCAAATGTGTTTCAATCTGTGAATATATTGGGTATTTTAAACAAATCAGAATATCTCTGATACTTTTTGAATGCAAAGAACTTAAATCAGTAGTTCAGGGGAGTCTGCCTCCTAAAATGGTGAGGAAATTGCATAAACTTCAAAATTAACAGAAGTTGAATTCAGGCCTTCACCTCCAACCTAGCACAACTGTGTCTTATCCATTGCTAACCTATGTCATGAGTCCATTCTAGTATCTCCTGTATGCCCCAGATAAAGCTTCCACTTTATAGAACTTTGGGGGTTTTATATATTGGAGCTCCACTGCTGTCACAGGAAGATTAATTTTTCAGAAGTCACATGGGTTTTTTCTTCTTTTTTTACATTTGATCACAGATACACGTGAAAGCACATTTTGACTACGATCCTTCTGATGACCCTTATGTCCCCTGCCGAGAGTTAGGCCTATCTTTCCAAAAAGGAGATATACTCCATGTGATCAGCCAAGAAGATCCAAACTGGTGGCAGGCTTACAGAGATGGAGATGAAGATAATCAGCCATTGGCAGGCCTTATCCCTGGTAAATAAAGCTCTAGAAAAAGCCTGACAGCTAGTTGTTCCCCTAACTACAGGAGCAACATTCTGGTTTTCAAAGACTCATATACCCTTAAGTATCTGTGACTTTGAGCCTTTTGCAACAGAGCCTGCTGCAGGTTATGTAATTCACTTACTTAAAAGGTTGACCTTGTAGAGGCATCTCCACGTATAGATGTTACATGCAGAGTAAAGCTGCCATTTCCACTGCAGTTCACCTTGCAAGAGCTACCCTGCTCTGCCTTTGTTCCTCAACCTTGGGGACTCTGTGGATTCAGAGTTCCCTCTGCTGGCTACGGCAGAAGCTAAGGCTCTGCAGAGGAGAGCAGCTGTTACATTTCTTTCTGTATGGAGTAGTCTATTTGAAAAAATGTTGCTGTTTTGCGGTAACTTTTCTGCAAAGCAAAGAGCTTCAGTTACAAGTAACAGTCATGCTTCCTTTCTAACTGTTGGGGGCTGTTGAGTAATGGGGGTTTCAGACAGTGAAGCCTGTGTAGAATTTCTACATTGAAATATGTACTGTACTCTAGTTCATTAAAGATCTGCTGATCTGTTAAACACAGTGACCAAAAGACTTTCAAATTCCATAGAACATCGCACTGTTACTTTATGACATTTGAGTAAGTTGGGAGGAACACCGATTTAAATACAGGCTAATCTTTTTCAAGCAGAAGTAAAAAAGATTTCATATAAATAGAACACATTTAACATACAAAAATAATTAGAAAACCATATCATCATAGTGGGGAAACATAGTCTTTCCAGTAGTTTCAATTTTGCAGGCAAAACTGTCCAGAATAATACAAATGCTTTGCAAGCCTTTCTTGATGAATATATTTTCAAAGCAATAAACAAGCATTGCAGCAATTATAATTTCTCTTTTTAAATTTCTCTTATGTCATATTCTGCTAGAACTTTCAGAGATGTAAAAGCTTAGGAAAAAGTAAGTCATTACAAAAAAGTATGTAAATTATTTCTAAACGTTAACTGCTTTTGTACTTTTTTCCTAAATGCATTAAGGAAAAAGTTTTCAGCAACAAAGAGAAGCAATGAAGCAAACCATAGAAGAAGACAAGGAGCCAGAAAAATCAGGTTGGATATATGCTTTCCAAGGAAAAAAAAAGTAACTCTTATAGAGATGCTAATTAGTGATATCTGGAACCTTGTCATTGTAGAGTTGCAGAAGATTCTTCTGTTTTCTGTAATACAAGTGGGATGATTCTTTGAAATTCTTCATGTAAATACAGGTCTAAATTTAGCACTTGGTTGTATAAATCACAAGTTTTTTTCATTACTATGTACCATGTAGTTTGGATGATGGAGAATTTGGAAAGCCCCTTTTTTCTTAAAGAATTTTATCTGCCATAACTCAGTTGAAGTCCTTGGCATGCAATATTTGCTTAGTACACCACACTGTTTTAATGAACTGAAGTATATTACGCCTTTTCAAAACTGCAGAATAAATTCTCCACTTTAAAGGTCCAGTTAGTGGGTGGGATAGGAAGCTTTTTAGTCTGTGGGTATTTGATTGTCATGTTTTTTATTTTGCTTAGGAAAACTCTGGTGCGCAAAGAAAAACAAAAAGAAACGGAAAAAGGTTTTATACAATGCAAATAAAAATGATGGTAAGCAATGTCTTTTGCATGTTGCGTGCACTTATAAGCAGCTGTAAAAGATTCTATAAATACCCTTGTGGAAAGAATGCTGAAATTCAGGATATGATGTTAGAAATACTGCCTGATGTTCTGTTTGGGAGCAGTAGTATGGTTTGTAACAGCGTTTAGTGAAAGATGTAAAAGAGGTGGCAGAATTTGTAGGGCCATTTACTGTCTTTAATAAAGACCAGGTGATAGGGGTAAAAAAACAGATAGCTTTTTAGGCGTGGAAGCACTCATAATTTTACAATGATTGAACCAACTTATTATGGTTTTGTAATATCATCTCACTCTGCGTAATTAAGTTTAGTAAATGCAAACTTTTTCCACAGAGATTTTGTAGGCTATTTATGCTATATTCCTACAAAAGTACCTTGGGACTGGGATAATGGTTTTTGTGGTTGGGCATAAAGTGTTATACTTGTACTAGAAACTTGTTCCTTGGCAAGAAAGTTGTTTCTTGAATTTATGCTACTACTTATGAGTAGTAAGTGGAAACACATTTTCTTTCTCCAGAAACAGGGTGGGGGAAGCCTCATCTTACTGGACAAGTGATGATCTTTGGGTTCTGTTGCTTTGGTGACTCACAGTTAGATGCTGGGCAGAGTCAGGAGCTGCATGAAACCTGATTCCTCATGACAGGAAATACATGCAACTAGCAGTGAAGTATGTTCTGACCATTGTTTCTCTCTCAAGATTATGACAATGAGGAAATTTTGACCTACGAGGAAATGTCACTGTATCATCAACCAGCAAATAGGAAACGGCCTATTGTTCTGATCGGCCCGCAGAACTGCGGCCAAAATGAATTGCGGCAGCGACTTATGAATAACGAAGTGGATCGCTTTGCCTCTGCGGTTCCCCGTAAGCAGATACAATTGCTTATTCTGAACATTGCAGACAAATATTCTTGTGTTGAAAATAGCAGTTAGGAGTTTGGGGGTTTTAAGCAGGATATAGTCAGCTTTTGGATAAAGGACAAGTAAAGTTATATCTTGTGTGGCAAAAAGGAGCTTGAGTAAGTCAATGCAAATCCAATATCCCAACGCAGTGTTGTAGAGGCATTATAAGACATCCATACATTTCAGTTTGAATAAAATTTGAGTTACAGAAGTTTAAAAAAGAAACTGATACATTGGTCAAATGTACGTATCCTGCACAAAAAATTTAGGTGGCTTTAGTGCCTTCCCAAACCACTTATGTTTCAGTGAATTTTATATTTTTAACATCTAATGGTACGCTATATTGTTTTCAGACAGCTTAACAATATAACTTGTTATAAACAACTAATAGCTGTTTTCACATCCAGAATGCAGTTGTAAAGGTGAAACTATTCCCTTTCTTGTTGACTTTTTTTCCCTCTAGATAATGTAAACAAGACCTCTGAATGTAGGTTCAGCCTTTGGCAACTTAATCTGTCCAGGGATATTCTAGAAAATAAAATACTTGCATTTCTTGGATATTTCAAATGCCTCTTTTTGCTTGGTTAGCAAATGAAGAGAAATACTTATTTCTCCTCTTCAGTTCTACAAGTGTATCACTGTCTCAATTTTTTTTTGTTGCTCTTGTTTGTAGATACTACTCGGAGCAGGCGAGAGACTGAAGTAGCTGGCAGGGATTACCATTTCGTTTCCCGACAGGCATTTGAGAGTGACATAGCTGCAGGGAAGTTCATTGAATACGGAGAGTTTGAAAAGAACCTCTACGGTACTAGCATAGACTCTGTGCGGCAAGTAATCAACTCTGGCAAGATATGCCTTTTAAATCTTCATACCCAGGTATGGCAAAGCTGTTTCCTGTCGTGTTTTAATTGTAGAAGGTACTGTGACAGTCTAAAGAGCTGTAGTTGATTCATATAAAATGAGTGTGTTTTCAAAGTACATTTTCATATTTATTCCAAGTTTTCTTTCAGTGATGTTCAGTTAACTCTGTTTAGCGTGTTATGAATACAGCTTGCTTGTTCCTCGTGTGGAGGTATACACATGTTATTTATCTGTGCTAAAGGTAAAAGGGGCCTTAGTTCTCACCAACTTTAAGTATCTGGAAACCATCTGAATTGAAAAATTAATTAAAATAAGATTTGAGTGTCTCGGGCTTCCATATACTCTGTGAGCTCTGAGGTTTTTGAAGATGGAGAGGAAGTTGTTTGTGATGATACTTGGAAACTGCATTGCGGGAATGTTTATGCAGTTCCATAACAGACAGGATTAAAGTATATCACATCAACTTTGAAAACAAATTTGGTTTTTGTTCTACACCGTTTCAACAAATTGAAAAGCTCTTTACCTGTGACCTTTTGATTATGGACAAAGAAGAGACAAACTATGCATACAGACCTCAACTGGGAAATTTAGTCAAATGTGGGAAAAGGCAGAGTCCTGGAACACAGCCCATTTTCTAATAGATACAATATGTATGAGGTCTACCATTGTTAGGGATGCTCTAAAAGAAGCCCTAAAACTCAGACACATCAGTAAAGTCTGGTAGTATTGAAGCTATAATTAGCCATCACCAGTTGGGACCATGTGATACTTTACTAGGATAGCTCATGGGTATCACAAACCATGTAATAAGTTGAAAATTCATAACACTTGGAAAATTGATCTAGTTCTGTGGTTCTAAAAACTTATCATAGAGACAAGTTGTTTGTCCCAAGACACATAGAAGGAACCTTTTGGAAAATCAAACTACAGTTTGGTTCTTTTTTTCCTGTCTCTTAATATAAATATAATCTGCCAAAAAAAAAAAAGCTAAGCATACAGTAGTAGTGCTTCCGATACCTTGTATTTTAATCTTCAAAACAGAGAGGTTAAACTGTGGTATTTAAAGACTCTTCTCTCTGTTCAAAGCTGATACCATTTCTTAGCATTGTAAGGAAGCTTACTTCAATGTAGGTGACTTTTTTTTTTTTGCTTTTGGATACCAAGAGATATGTTCCTTCAGTTTAGTTATGAAGGATATTCTTGAACAAAAGTAAATGTTTGGCTTACCTGAAGCTGAAAAATGTTGGAATATCAATTTCATAGGAAAAGGTGACTGAACTCTGAGTGGTGGGTGATAATACTGTTATGGTTAATTATACTGCTGTTAATATATTGTACAATCGTCATTGTGTTTGAAGAATGTATTAACAATTATAGCATGTGGTTAATGCATTATTAAATGCCCTTTTCATGTGTGGAACTGTTAAATATTTAATAAATCCTATTTCTGCAGTCACTGAAGACACTACGTAATTCTGACTTGAAGCCGTATATTATATTTGTCGCACCACCTTCACAAGAGAGATTACGTGCTTTATTGGCCAAAGAAGGGAAAAACCCAAAGGTAATGTGTCTAACACTTCTTCTGAAACCATACTGGTTTTTATTTACAGATCTGGAATGGTTTTGGCAAACACATCTGTATACTCTTTATTTGGAACTGGGAGATGGTAACTGTACTGACACTAGATGGGAAGCAGTGTAGTTGAGATCTGTGTGCTCCAGGTTAGTAGGCAGGCCATACTAAGGGAGGGGCTCAGGATGCTTTTGCCTAACTGAATGTGAGAGGTATGAGGCAAGGGAATCCACTGCTAATTGAGTAATCCTGGGACACAGTGTCTTAGTTGGTTTCCCTGCATTCGGGTACAAAAATATGACCCTTTATTTCAAAACTGTGGAAAACCCAGCTTTGTCTTGAAGAAAACCTGAGAGTAATTCTACGGGGCAAATGATTATTGTTTTTCTTTTGAGAACTTCTCTGTCCTTGGAAGAGCATTTACTTGAAAAGGTATTCCAAAACTCTTCAGATGGTTATTTTAATTCTTGATCCTGTAGGATCACTTTTTGTGTTTCAACCAGAGTTATGTGAAGATCTCAGCTTATCCAGTTCAGATTGTTTAGTTAAATGAGAAGTTAGTTCTGCAGACTGAAATTCAAACCAATAGATTAAACCAGGATGTCTGAAAGCTCAGAAAAGGCCCTTATCAGCTTGAGAGATACAACATGCTTATTGCTAGGATAATGAAATACATTGATCTTCAGCTTTTCAACTGAAATCTACCCTACAGTGGTTGGCGGGAGAGCTTTGCCACCCTAGTATCTTCAAAGTACTAATTGAACATAATGCAGTTCACACTGGGGAAGAACAGTCTTCCCAGCATAACTCAAAGGGACTCCTGATATGCCTGTTGTCAGGAATTGTAACTCACTGTGATCTGCAGCTGTGTTGTTTTGCTCTCCATGTTTGATGCCAGGGTGATGTATTGCCTGGATGCAAGAACTAGAACTCCATTAAAGTCCAAGTCTTAAAACAGTGGGATGACTTTTTTCCCCTGAGTCAAATATCATACTCTTTAAATGAGCATGTTTCCTCCTTCATGGTTATGCAATGAATGAAACTTTATTTTACATAAATACTTCATCTTATGTATGTCCTAGGTTTTTTTATTGCAGTAGTCAAGGAATCCATTTGCAATAAAAATTAATAGACTGTTATTGATGTTACACTATGCCTGTTTTCTTTCTGATTAATCATATTGGAGATGTATTTATTTCAGTTGGGTAAATGCTATTGTATTAAACCCCTTCCCCTGATAAAGAAAGGGGTATTTCTTGTATGTATGCCTGTAGTGGCTTTGATTTTCTTAAGTGTATATAACACATAGAAAAAAATCTTGAAAGCCTGAAGTCCCTTTTGAAAATATCCCCTTTAGAAAATTATCTCAAAAATTGTACCAGAATATTCCTTTATATAATACAAAAATAAGCTGCAGAAGAGAAAAAAAACACACACTTTTAGAAGCCAAGTGTAAGAAAATTCTGAAGTAAAACAAACCATTTCTGCTTCTCCCTTTGCATTATTTATCTACATCTGCAGTATTCTTGCTTTTGATGTATGTACTCTCAGCTCCCAAATTGTTTTCCATTTTCTGCAATGTCACTTACCTGATGCTGTGGTGATTTGATCAACTTCAATGTATAGCTCTCACAGTGGTTCTCATTGCGGTTTATTGGTGAAAATATGTCAATGATAGCTGTTGCCTTGGGTTGTCTGGTGTTTGTAGTGCTACATCTCCAGAGGAGTGTTGTCTTGTTCTACACCATTCAAACTTTCTCTCACTATCTCTGCCATCTCCGGTCTTTTTCAGAGGGGTAATGAGCTTAGCAACCTAACTTATTTTTCAGAAACATGATTTAAGAGCCTCCGTGAGATGAATGTCATAAAATGAGCAATGCTAGATCTTCCTCATTTACTACAGTTATTTACTGTTTACCACTTACGGCCAATCGGAAAGGATTGTCTTGAGTGCCCTTTGCTTTCAAATATGTATCACGGTTCAATGTTTTTGCGAACTTTTCAATAGTTGATAACAATACCATGAAAATTTGTGTAAAAAAACTTTTGCTTTTGTTGTTACCTTTCCCTACTCTGTTGTTGGTGGTGAGAAGCTTACAGACATGCACTAACTATCCACTTTTGCTTGTAGCCAGAAGAGCTGAGAGAAATCATAGAGAAGACAAGGGAGATGGAACAGAACAATGGCCACTACTTTGATACAGCAATCGTGAATTCAGATCTTGATAAGGCGTATCAAGAGTTACTTCGGTTAATAAACAAACTTGACACAGAACCCCAGTGGGTGCCCTCTACCTGGCTACGATGAGAGAGCAATTCCAAGGGACAAACGGACTTCAATATAGTAATCTTTCCAAGGAGATTGTGTGTAGGTCTGCCCGATTCTAGTATAAATGCGTGTGAGCTCTAGACCTCAGTGGCTGCATCCTTAGCCAGTGAAATTGCGTATTACTGAAAAAATACGCTAATCAGCTTGTGAGCCAATTTAACTGATCTAAAGATTGTCCAAGCTTTCTTTCTCTGTGGTCTAGAAATGGAGACCTTGTAGTAAATTCTAAAGCTTTAGATAGATTTTTTTTTTTCCTAGCAACTACTTTTATACATAAATCCACCTTTTTTACCTAGAATCAACCTTATGAAATCAAAGATTTTAAGTGTGTGTGTGTGTATATACAGTCCATGCTGTCACATAGTTATAAATATGAATGTTATTTAACACTTAACTTAATGACTTTGTGGGACATGATGGTAGTTCAGGAGCATAGTTCTACAGATCGTTGGGTAGAGAACCTACACATGAAAAACATTAATATCAATGAGAAATCGCTCTTGTTCAAAAAATAGAATGAAGATGCCGCTCTGGTCTGGAGCTGCCTTGCGAGGCTTGAGTTAACACTTTAATTCTCAAACATTCCACTTTCTAACAGCACTGTAATTGGGGAATGTGTATAATGTAAATATTTCAATTCTTGTGTCTTTTTAGTCAGACTTTTAAAATCAGATTTGACTGCACATTAATTTTAGGTCCAAAGATGAGTATTATATTGATCTTTTAGATGTGATATTTTTATGGAATTTTCTTTAAAACATACTGACTGATTGGAGTCGCTGTTTTCCACAGATCTGTAGAGATATTTAGAAAGGCAGAGGTTATATTTTTGTGAAAAATAGATAGTTATAAGACATGCTGCTTAAAAGTCAACTGAAGTTCTCATGTTTTATAACAGAATACTGACTAAAATAGACTGATGTGCTGAACATTGGCAGATAGTGGGGGTTTTTAATCTCTGCAAATGGTTCATCTTGTGGCTGGTTGGCCTAATGGATAACGAACTGGAATTAAAATAGCTGAATGTAGCTACCGTTTATAAATATGTATTGCCATTCACTAGCTAACATATTGTGCTGCATTTGCTCAGTACTGCAGTGAAAGTATGTGTAAAACACTGGTAACTGGCTGAGAAGTCACAAGAAGGGGGAATATTTGTAATTCTGAAACAAAAAACTTGAAACAGGTGAACAAAAGGCAAGGTCTGTCTCCTAGCGTGTTCTGCAAAGTAGATTGGAACATCTCTGCATCCTGAAATGATTCCGAGCTGTGAAGGTTTAATAACTAAGGCTATGCGGGCATCTGCAGCAGGGCTGCTCTATCGCTGAAGCTAACTGAATAGTAGCATCTTGGCTGGTTTGGTTTGGGGCAGCACAAAGAACCTTGACTGTGAATATCTCTAATTGTAGCCATGGTGTCTCTTTGTTCCTACAGGTAAAACACTGGAGTTACATCAATGTGTAGTTCGCTCCTGTCTAATGTTGAGGGATGAAAAAGTAGTTGATTTTTTTCCATGCTGTCTTGCATATTTTTTTTTCTGCAAATGTTAGTGGAACAAATTCACACCCATAGATAAATAGAGAGCTCAAAGTATACAGCAGATACAAATAAATTGTCAGGTAACTTTTCTAGTTACTGAACTAACATTCAGTACAGTTTTGCATTGAAAAATGGAAGTAGAGAGTGTATTCCTGTCTTGTTAGAAAGCAAAATTATTTGCTGGTTTAATTAGTATTTAGGGCTGAAAAGCAATTAAGCAGTAAGTAATGACCCTTCAGAAAGAAAAGGAAGGGGTTGGAAACTTTAATATCTTTAGTTCAATTTGGTGTTAGAAATAATGTTCTAGCTGTTGGCCTAAGGGCTGGATATTCAAAATAACGGCTTTTTGCCTCACATTGCAGGCACGCTGTCAGTTTAATCCATAGTTTATGACAACTACAATGTTCAGGTATATTGGATAGTCAGTGTTTCATAGATGCCAAAATAGTGTATTGATTCTACCCTTTTTAAAGAAAGATGAGTGTAGATGTATTAGGCTTTTTGCTATTGTCTCTCTCATAGTTGGACGAGAAGGTGGAAAGCAGTAAAATGTGTAAGGGTGTAACCTAGCTCAGCTCTGTGGGTGCTGTCCAAATTCTTGCAGTCACAATCAGCTCAAGATGGTTGCTGAAACCCCCTTAGGTAGTTGGTGTTCATAGGCAGCGTCAGTCACAGTAAGTCATGCCATTCGTGTGTTTGACTAATGTTTGTCTCCCTGGTTTTTCTGAAATGGTGTACAAAAACAGCTTCTGTACAAATAGCTTTTGAATGTAGACAAAGAATGTTGCTTGAAGTTCAGCTGTACTCTCTTAATTCCCAAGGCATGCAGTACTCGGTGACATCCATGTAGGGAGGTGCTGTCATAGTTTATAACCTATGTTAGTTTTGTCCCCTTCTGAAAGGGAAGGCTTGAGCAGCACCGAGAAATGTACCTGGCTGTCCATCTGCTGCCAGCGTGGATCTGGAACTACCTTGTGTGAGAAATTGTTCTGCCTTCTCTAATGAAGAATGTGTTAATTCCCTTGAGAGTAAAAGAGAATATGCAAACTTCACTGGTGAAACTCTTCAACCTTATCAAGGGCTTTGTAGTGAGCTGTATCAGACTGAAATGAGGGTATCTGCATTTTGACCAGTCCAGATTGAATTAAAAATAAGTGTTAGCTGAATTGCATAAAAGAATTTTTGAATGTAATTATATGTGACTTTTTAAAAATGTAAATGGGGGGTTTACTGCCTTAATTAAGGTAATTTTACTGAGACCTGTGGTTAGCCCCACATTGTACTTTTATACATGTATCTGCACTCTGTATTTGAGATATCACGAACTGCACACTAATGTAAAAATGTAAAATATTTCTAGATTTAAAATAAATCACTGTACAATTTTACTTCTTGTAGTGGATCTTGGGAGTCTTCTTTCTGCCATTTTGCTGAATGTGTGAAAGATGCTGTGACCCATTGGTGCCCTAGAGGATGTTCTCTGTTCCTTCTGACACCGTGCATCCAGTGGGAGAGGTAACATGTCCTCAGACTGACGTTTTTTTCTCTCAAGTTGGACCTGTATCGTACAACAGAGTGTGGACTTACTCAGCTGTGCTGCCTTCAGCTTCAAAAGGGAAAAGAAATGGTCTTGTGCTTCATACAATTATAAAATGACTTTTTAAAGGTGTTAATAGAAATTCATTTCCTTGCACTTACCCTGCATCTGCAGGTAAGTGGTGGATCATGTTTAAAACAAGGTGCTTACCTTGAAGATACTTGGTATTACTAGTACTACTGCTAAGGCATGTGTTCAGTTTGCTGACTGCAAACCAATGTCTTTAGGAAAACAGCCCTTTAAACTGAGCAGCTTTCAGTGACGGCTGCTTATCGGCCACTCTCCTAGACTACCCTAGTCAGCCCAGGACGTGAAGAATCATAGCGAGGATGGATGATGGTACATTGAACCCTGCCTTGCTTGCCAGCCTACTTGTCGCAATGAAGATTTGGAGCAACATGCACCTGGATAGTTGAGAAGAGTTTCTGTGTTGGTGGCAGGAGCAAGCCACTTCTCCTTGGTCACTTACCTAAAGCAGTAAAGGTTAACTGAAGGTGGGCACAGGCTGAAAAGAGATGTGCCCAATGTGGATTCTAAGTTGGGGGCAGGAGATGAAGAG
Organism: Grus americana; assembly: GCF_028858705.1. Taxonomy (NCBI): domain Eukaryota; kingdom Metazoa; phylum Chordata; class Aves; order Gruiformes; family Gruidae; genus Grus; species Grus americana. The sequence goes on along the minus strand of NC_072856.1, from coordinate 34,237,106 downwards.
AAAGTTTTATTTTGAAATCAACATGACAGTTCCAAGCTTTTAGGACCACCATCTTCTAGCAGCTTGAGCCAGACACCAGATATTTAACATCTAAAATTTTTACTTGTTTCTAGCACAGACAGTACACAAGTTGGCAAAACTTCTGATTAAAACCATAGATGTTTTAGGCCAATGGTAACAATCGTGCAACAAAAATAAATCACAGAAGACGGTGGATTTCATCAGCAGGATAGAAAACTAGAGTTGTCTTTACTGACATCTGACTTCAGCTGTGCCAATACCTGCTTTAAGCAACTTAAACATTAATAGTTTAGCAGTAAAGAACATTACATGCATCTCCCTTTTTAAATAACATTTTCTTCTTGCACTAGCAAGGGATGAATTAAAGAGGGATCTGATTAGGCAAATCCAGAGCCATCGTGCAAAATCACAGCTATGGACAGTCATTCCTACTAAGTGAAAAAACAGGCTGAACACACGGTAGAAGGCTTTCCTGATAGTAAAGCACCTGACTCATCTCTGCTTTTCCTCCTATGCTTCAGTCAAGTTCCCAGATTTCTAATCTCCCAGGAGAAATCCACAATCCATTCAACTCAAGACTTATTACACCAACTGAGAAGCCACATAAGTATCATTGAGGCAGCATGTCCTGAATTATATTGCAATTGGACATTCTGTATTCTGGGTCCGCTGCTCCATATACAACTGTGCTGGGTTACTCAAAGAGCAGGTCTTCATCCTTCTCTTCTGCTAAGAGATTGGCTGGTTCACGTTCCCCACCAGCAGCCCTCCGCAGCTCCCGTTCTTTCTCAGACTTTTCTTTCAATACTTTTTTCTTCTCCTGGATCTTCTTTAACCTGTGAAGAGAAATGTGGTTTATCTGTGAAAGCAACATCATGTTTTCATAAAAACAGGCTAGCAGCAAAGACGCCATACAACCTGGATGTGATAAAGCTGCCTGGAGAAGTTCCCCAGGAAACGAAAATCCTGTAACAAATGGCAAAAGGCTTTTATCGCTAGCTACTGCCATTGAAAAACTTCATCTCTGCAGATTAAACTCCAAACCATAAATTATATTCTTGACCTTAAGCACTGCATTACACTACTCTGCTTGTCTTTAATGAAGTTAATTCTCCTTTAATCCTTTGACATTTTCACTTTAGGTAGCCCAGAACACTGTCCTCTATGACAGTGGTGTCCTTAAAGCAGAACACCTCAGTGTACTCTATCACTTCATTCCCTCTGGACGATTGGTAACGACAGCTATGTACAACCTAGTAGTGGTAGGGAGTCATTTGTAACTTTGAGACAAGGAATTGCACATCTTCAGTTGCCCAGCTCTGGAAACTCAATGCGTGGTAAGTACCAGATCATGTTTAACAGTGTTCACTGCCACATTTGGTGAACGGTTCTCATAAGTCCCTTCTGAGGAATGGTTTAGTTGAGAAAAAGGGACCAGTCTAGTCTTGGTTCAGATATCTACCTGTAGAATTCCTCTCGTTCCCGTTCATCCAGTTCTGTGATGATGTAAGAAAGAGTACGCTCGATCCTGGGAATAATCACTAAAACAACAAAAAAGGAAGTTGTTGGACTGCTGTTTTATTAGCCAGGAAGTTACCTAATGCAGTGCACAGATGGTTATTTAAAGTCAATCCAGTAATTCTTTTGGCTAGGGGATATTTACATGTCTTTCATGGAAGATCATACTATTTCACTATGGACAGGTACATAAAACTGTTTTCTTCTGTAAATCCAGGACTAAACTAGGACTCTGAACATCAGAGAGTCTCCCATAGCACATCCTTTTGAAAAACACAGTGGAATCAGTAAGCACTGATCCCTGGTTGGTTGTAAGGTCCTTTTTCCCCATGCAAGAGGTGGGCGAGATTTGAATTAAAACTATGTTCTTCCATCACATTATTTCAGAAACTTCTGTTCAATACAGCACTTTTGCTCACAGAATTATGATCTCTGAAAAAGCCACCATGGAAACAAATACTCAAATATAACACCATCACAAGGGAAGAGATAAGACATAAAGCTTTAACACCCAACTGGGCAAGCTTTGTGCCAGAATCACTTTTTGAAAGGAGAAAGCTGTTATCAGTACCACCAAAGTTGTCTGGAAGGCTGCAGAGGAAACCTTTTCTACAGTCAAATTTGCAGAGTGATAAGCTGCAGATAAGGCCTGCACATTCAAAGGAACAAGCCTATGAAAACAGTACTGAAAAGGACAGTTTAGAATCATGTACTGAAATAAGCTATTGCATACATGCAAAGATGGTTAAATCCCAGCTGCTAACGACTCAGGAACTTGAAACAGTCAAAGCACCCTGGCTACTGCAGCAAAAGGAATCACACCAATATTATGCATGGAGACAGAAAAACATTACGCATCCCAAATGAAAAAATACTTACCATGTTCAATTGCATTCACACGTCTGTTTGTTATTTTAATGGCTTCATCCAAAGTAACAAAGGATGTCTGATGGAAAGGGATTAAATAATTAATACATAACAAGACAAATTTAGCATTTCTATCAATTCTATACACAAAACCAAATAGCACTTGAAAGCCAAAGCGAAGTCTATAATGTAGCGTTACAGACTCCATTCTTGATAGAAGCAGAATTTTTTTCTCCTAATGTCAGTAGCATGCTGAACACTGCACATTAGCAGTTACAAATACTAACTCCCAAAAGTTTCTTCTTGGCATTAAGGAGTAAGGACTTCTTTGAAGCGGTAATGTAACTCTGTTTTATGGCTGAAAAAGGTTTGCAACTTTGTACAGTGCTGAGACTAAAGGAGTGTAGTACAGGTCAAAGTATTAAGCTACAACCACTGATACTACGTTACTTTCATTTCAGAACCATGAGAAACCAACGCTTCCCTTCTCATTTCCCACCAACCTGTAAGGAGGCCAGTTCCACAAGCAGCTCAACAGCTTTGGCATAGTTCCTCTTCAGCTTAGCCAGCTGTTCTCCACCTCTGGCCAAGCCAGTCAGCTCATAGCCTGAAAAAAAAAATCATCAAATAATATTTGTTGCTATTGCTACTATGGTGGGTTTTTAACTAGATAAAAAATAGTACTTTACAGGGATACAGACAGCTCGGCAAATGACAAACTAAAGCCTTTGCCTAGTAACAAATTGTCTTTATAGTGGCTTATGTTACTACAGATCATTGTTGTGCATTTCCATGCTAAGACCTACCTGTCTCAAAACCTGGTAATTCAAGACAAGCCTTCTCCTCATCTGAAAAGCTCACTGATTTAGGAAATTAAAATCCACTATAGTCCCTAATAATCCCTCCATGTCACAGGAACAGGGCAAAGCATCATAGAGGAAGGAAGTACACCTATGCCTATGATGTAAACTGACTTATCAGCAAGATGTGACATGACAAGTATTTTTGTTTTAGCATAGAATAGCTATAAGTACGTGTAAGACAGAAAAAAACTTGTGTTTTGTACTTACTGTCCCCTCCTTCCTGATAATGCTCAAAAACTGGCAAGGTTACACCTGACAAAAATGAACAAGAATGCATGTAAGAGACATAAAGGGTTATAGATTTATTAAGTACAACTCACTTCAACCCATTTTCTTCTAATAAATTATGTAAGCTCTGTTGTTTTGTTTCCAAAATCTTCCTATATAGCTTGGAATGATTAAGTCATGCTGGTTCTGATGTCTTAATATAGAACTCCAGAATTGTACTGAGATCATAGAGATCTAGAGACATGAAAAATTCAGGGAAGTATTCCAGTTTATTCAGTGTTCAGTTTTATTATGTTTCTGTTTAGTAAGGTATTCCCTGTGCTTAAGGAATACTTTAAGCATTCAATACTGATTAATTTTTCTTGTTTTCTTCACAGACAATTATTGATATGTTATTTCCTGAAACTTCTTTATGTTTTGATACTTAATTTCCTGATCTATTTTTCAGTAAAGCTCTATGGAAGTTATGCTTTGTCTGAAGCTTTAGAAACTGAACTGCAGGTTATGCATACTGATTTAATTTTATGAGAGATAAATAACTAAATATAAAAATTATCTGGTGTATGGGAAAAAACCCAGCAAATTACAAGTGTTCCTACTGTATAAGAGAAACAAAGAAGAGGAGACAGTGTTTAGATACATTCTTGCATATTTCAGAGTCTCCTCCCACAATTCTCTTAAAGAGTTGAAATACTCATAGTCTGGAAAAAATCACCTGCTACGTTGTCTTTTTTAGCTCTGATCTTGACTTGAGCTTTGTTCACGTTTTGGATCACAGTGGTACTGTAAGGAAGAAAACATACACCTTAATCAGGAAAGCTGAAGTGGTTCATCAAGTCATCATTATATACAAGATGAAGTAGTTATCAAATAGCTGTAAAGATTTGTAAAGAAATTGTCTTCAGCTCAGTTCTCTATGCAATTCATCGCACAGACTTTGAAGCTAACACAGATGCTTTGAAAGAAATAGATTTCCAGCAATGTTTGGAAAGTTAAAAGATGTAAAGTCTGTGAAATGTAACTTTAGAAATGTCTTAGACCAAGTATACAAAACATAACTAAAAACTAGCCAGTTATTTGGCAAATTACTTTAAAATATTGTAATGACATTGAGTCTAATCGACCTGTGAGACTTTTTTGCCCAATAAAAGTGAAGGAATTTCAAGGCTTTAATGCAGATCAAGGCCATAACATTTTGTTCATTTGAGTTTGTATGTATTCTTTCAGAACAGTTATGAGTTTGTTTACCCGCTAACTCTATGATATTGACAAACTTAAGCCTGTACAACAATTTGTCTTGAAGAATTCTAAAGTGTCTTAAGGTCTTCCAAGAACAGGTCACTATAGCCAACTCTTCTACTGAAGTACAGTTTGCTTCCGGGGTGGAATCTGTTGTTTATAGCTAAACACTGTGACTGGTTAGGACAGGAAACAGCACCATATCCAAGTGAAAGGGCAAAAAGACTTTTCTCCAGCAGCATAGATTATTACTGTGTCTGATCACTTAGTTCTCCCCCATTAATTGGTAGTACCATCAGCTGAATCATTAACACTTCCCCAACTTTATTCCACAAGATATATGCACACTTGAATGAATTACACAAAGACCCTAGTTAAACTTTAATTTATTAAAATACAATTAAAAAAATATCCTACTGGAGGAAAAAGATGTGTTTCCCCTCTCACATACAGCCCTCGCTAGCCCTAGTGAGACAAGAGGTCAGTGAGATAGGAAGTTAGAACAATTAGTAAAATTTTTGTATGACTTACTAGGAGAAAATAACACACATTACATCCAGCCCTCAAATTCACAAGAAAGAACAAAATAATAAGTAGTCCAGTACTCTGCTATAAAGTCTTGTTTCCCTACATTTTAGATTCCAAGCTGCAAAAAGCAGCACCTTCTCAAATCAAGGATTTGTATGGAAAGTAAATTCTGTTAATCTTTCCACTTTGTTTAGCTTCCAGTGGAGTATACATTTTCATCATGCAATCTCTCTCCTGCAGTGATGTCTCCCACCTTTACCTAACGGAATTCAGTTCACCCTGCCCTATCCACTGTCTTTTTTTATTATTTTTAAAGTGCATTTAAGAATTTTACCCTTTTTTTTTTTCAAAAGAGAAATCAACAATTTGTTGATCTTTCTTTCCCATGAGTAGGACATCCACAAGATCAGCAATCCTCACCTGAAATCTCCCGCTGTAAACTTTGCCTCAGCAAGCGAAAAGGCAGCTTCTCTCATCACCTCACCCATCAGCATCTTAGTCTGTTAAAAAAAAAAGGCAGCAAATACAAGGTACGTCATTACTCCTTTTCCAGGATAAATAAACAACAGCATAAAGAGAAGAATAAGAAATTTAAGAGAGTGAGAAAGGCCTGTATGTGTAGTTTACTGTGAAACTGCAAATCTTAATTCCCAGGTGACTATTTTTTCCCTATTTTTACACATTTGAAGCCCTTGTAGCAAAAACCCATGCTATTGAGAAGCAAGAGCCTTTGTGTATTAGTCTATACAAAACAAGATACAGAGTGCCAAGAGCTTGTCTACAGCACAGCAAGAAAGCACTACTGCTAACTATGGATGTTGTAGCAGTTGCAGCCAAAACAGTACAACTAAACCCCATCTAGTGTGGTAGAACAGAGCAAGCCATATCAAGCTCTACTGAGTATCTCAGATTTGTCATTCAAGTTGCAAAGGAAGAAGGAGGACTCAGTGTTTCTTCATAAAGGAACAAGTTCCATCTGGACAAAACTTCCACTTTCTAGTGTACTGAGTCATGCAGGAAACATTATAGATCTGCAGTATTCTCTCAAGCCAGATAAAGCAACAAAAATGGGGCTACAGAACATGTTAAATCTACTCCTACAGTATCGGGCAGCATCACAGCAAATTCCCTGTAATGTAGAAGAGATGATAGGGAACTTGGGACACGAAAACAGACCCTAAGACTGGTCAGAAAGAGGTGAAGAATATTAACTCTTACAGAATTTCTCTATTATTGTAGCCAGGAAAACATAATTCTGCTCATCTGCCCTCCATAGCCTCACTTACAAAAAACAGGTTATCCACAAAGTTGTCCTACAGTCCAGCCCACCTAATGAAGTTAGCAGAACAGGAATGTACAACTGACAGAACAGACATTTCAAATAAAGTGAATCAAACAAAGGAAAATTCTAATTTACCTACCTCAATAATTTTCTTAAGGATCTGCCTGAATCGAAGTGTCAAAGCATCGGATTTTTTCTTCAAGAGGTTACGACCTGTTTGGGCTCCTTTCAAACGAGCCTTCATGATGGTCTGAGCCCTGTTAAACAGAGAAATAAATAAAAATGTCCTGCATCATCTGAAGGGATTAGGAAAAAACTTATGCAAAGTTTTCTGACATGGACATGACTGAAATTATGAAGCAATCAAGAAATATCAGTGCAGTAAAACAGGATGGCCACTTCAGGATAGAATTTTATATTCCCATTTAATATCAAGGGAATTTATTATATTTATCTCCATCATCAGTGAGAATTACAAGGTTATTGTCTGCAAAGTCAAAGATCATGGAAAATTGACAAGTCATTTTTCAGAGCTTCCGTAATAGGAAATAAGAATTTTCATTTTTTTTTGATGACTTACAAGTGCCAGAAATGCACCAGAAATCAAATGACACAGTGGAATCCATTACTTTCCACGTCTACTGGCATGTGATGAGAATAGCTCCATTAATGTCTACCAAATACTTACAACTGAAAGGTACAAATACTTTCTGCGTGTTTATGATTTGAAAAAAAAAAGTTAAAGAGTAAAAAGGCAGCTTTACTTTCACAACAAGCAGGACTCTGTCACCACCTTGAACTAGTTCACTCCATTCAGCACCTGCCAGAGACTGGCTGACCTTCTAGTTCAAGCAAGATTCCACAGGCTCTGAGAGTGCATTAAACAAAAGTCTTGTTTACTGTCAAGGAGACTGAGCAGCCTCTGTAATTGATCATATCCAGAACAGAAGAGGCTGATACCAGCAAGCCACTTCATAAAGATTTAAAAAAACCCAAACACCAAACCAAAAAACCCCAAACCTTGTGAAAATCTGTTCTATCAGTTAACCAAAAAAATTGTTGCAGAGGCAGGCAATCTTTATTTTATCATCCTAACTTACATTCCTATCAAAACATCTCCCACATTATTGGTCTATTACCTCATTTGAAACAGGACTTGTAAATATTAAGCCTTTGTACCTCACCACCTTCTTGCCACAATGACATATCAGTCCACAAAATCAGATACCTTTTACATGTGATTGAAGTGCCTCTTCCTTGGACATGTAAACTGAATGAAAATAGCACTATTGAAGAGCAGGAGTGAGACCAGATGACTTAGCCTATACAATAATTTCTTTCTGAACTAAGTTTCAAAACACAACCTTTACCATGTAACATACTAATCTGTCCATATAAACTGTTATTTCATATGTCCTGAGCTCATACATGGGGGAATTATTATTATTTTACATTTGAGGTTTTGTGTCCTGCAAGACTCTTTTTTATAAAGAGCACATCCAGGCATCAACCCAATTTTATGCAAGAAGATTTGAAACAACCTTTCATCTTGAGGCAAAGTCTTCCTGTCCTGGAGGGTTCTGAAGACAAACTGAACACCATTATTAAAACAGCAGGTTTATTAGCACATCAGTTTCGATTGTTTGTGTTCCTTCCAATGTTGACAGTTTTCTAAGCCTTGTCAGGAGACATCTGATTTTATGACAAATAGTTTGCTGTCAGGATCTGGAAAATTACTTGCCTGTCCACTGCACTTTACGTATTTTACTTCCTCCTTTTTTAACACTTTATGGCCAACCTCTTGTACAGCAGTATCGTCTACTAAAAAGTGAAGGGAACGTATGGTTCCATTTGTGCATTTTTCTTATACATACATTCAACAAATGGATTTTAAAAAAATCAAGGTTTGCGTAATTGCGTGATTTCAAACAGCACACCCCACACACACACTGGAACCCGCTTGCTTCTTGGTGCTGGACTTTGCAAAGGCCCTCTGACGGCTGGCAGAGCTAATTTTGAGCCTGAAAAGAGAAACTGAGGAGGAGATCGAACTGCAGCCTTCAGCTGCTTATCGAGGTGCTTCACACGAACGAAGCCCAGAGGGACGCCCGCCTCGGAGGCGCAGGGCGCCCGGGGCAGCAGCAGACACACCACCAACAAAACGATTTCCAGCACGGGAGCTCAGACGGGAAGAGGAGCCCGGAGAGCTCCCGCCTCGGCGGCGCCCCCCGGGGCTGTCCCGGGCACGGCCCCGAGCCCCCGCCGCTCCCACCTCGGCGCTAGCCCGCCCCCGCGGCTGTGCTCGGGGCACGAGGCCGCCGCACCGGGACCGCTCTCCCCCCCCCGCCCCAGGAGCCGCTCGCCCCTCAGCCGGCGCGGCGCAGCAGGGGGCAGGGGCGGCGGCCGGCCCGCAGCGCCCCCTCAGCCCGCCCTCACGCGCGGGGCGGCCCGGCCCCCGGCCCGGCGGACACTCACATCCGCGAAGGGAAGATCTCGATGCGGTCCTTGCCCGACATGGTGGCGGCGGGGGCAGGCGGGGCGCAGGGCGGCGGGGCCCGCTCCGGCTGTCACCGCTGTCACCGCCGCCGGCGTCACGTGACGCGGCCCCGCTGTCCCCGCCCTCGCGCGAGGCGGTGCCCTGGCGGAAGGAGCACCCGGATGCCGGCGCGGCCCCCTCCCTGCCAGTCCCTTGTGGTCACGTGTCGCCCGGGGACGGGAAGGAAGAGACGTAATTGGCTCCCAGGGCTGTTTGTGACACCCGGAGGTCTCTGACTCTGTCAGCCCGCATCGCTCTTAGCGCCCGGTCCCGGGGCGGGGGGGGGGCGCTCTAGCAAAGGGCGCCCTTCTGCCTCGACGTCGAGACTCTATGGTCCTGAGGGGGCACGGGGCTGACCTATCGCGTGCGGAGGAGCGCGAAGAGGGTGGGCTGGCGCCTGCGCAGTGGGGCAGCGGTGGCTAGGCGCACGCTGAAGCAGGAGCGGTACTCAGCGCGAGACTCCGGACCGCGAGTGCAGAGTGGGACCCCTCGGCCGTTGCCAGGTAGCGGCCGCGCTTCCGCCGCCGCCGCCTCAGGGGCCTGGCCCCGCCACGCGGCCGGGACGCCGCCGTGGGCCCGCCGTGGGCCCGCCGTGCCGGGAGGGGACTCGGCGCGGCTGAGAGCTGGGCCCGGCCCGGGTGGGGCGGGCGGGCGGGCGGGCGGGCGGGAGGGAGGGAGGGACCGGTGCCGGAGCCGCGAGCTTCTCAGGCCGTGGGGCCGCGCTGCCCGGGGGGCCGGTCCGCTTCTCGCCTTCGCTGTGCCGGAGATGGGCCCTTCGCGGCCCGGCAGCGGCCTCCACAGAAAGCCGAATGTAAAACTTGTGCCTGTGGAGAGAGGAGTAAAACAATCCGTGTGCAGAGCAGCGTTTGGCCGTTCTGGCTTGCCGCGCTGGGGTTTGCTGCTTTGCAATGTACGTTTGCTCTTTATCTCATAAGTAGAGATGTAGGATGGAGCTGAACTGCAGTAAGCGGACTAGAAAAGTGAACTGTAAAGTTTTTATTTTTAATCTCGGAATTCTTTGTTCAGCTTCGAATTACATGAAGTTACATGCAACTTTTACCAGGAGTGTTTTTATAATCCTTTACTAGTCTGTGTTGCCCCTTTTTTAAAGTTTAAGCGTGGAAATGTGGGTCGACACAGTCTTCTGAGTTGTCTGGCCATGTGTACATAGTGCTTGGCCTTACCATCTTTTTAAATTCTCACATAGCTAGAAAGCATTAGCACTGCTGTAAAGAGTGAGAGTAAAACTTCAAAATGGTGATTACAACAAACCTGAAGGAGTGATGCATGTGACTCGGCCTTGTAGGCTCCTACTTCCTGTAGGAAACTTTATATATGACTTCTGCAATAGACAAAAGGGATTGAACTAACCTGGTTAGCAGTGATGAGTATGTGGATTCATCATCAGGAAAATGAAGCAGTTTAAGCATTCTGTCTTATTCCTACATGATTATGAAATCTTAATTTTGTACGGTTTTTGAATGTTTAATGAAAGAATCCTGGTTTGGTTTGTTTGAGTTTTTTTTCTTCCTGACTAGCAATATGTTGGGGGTGCTTTTTTTTTTAATTATTGCTTCATTCATGCTAGTCTAGTTCTATCTTCTGTTCTGATTATTGCCTTTGCTTTCTTTGCTGACAAGTGGCCTCTGGAGCAGGTTTTACAGGATTATTCCAAATATCTTGTGCTGAGTTTAGAAAGTCATCTTCTGGAGTGTGGAGTCTCTTCCTTCTTAGTACTACAGAAGCTTCACTCTACCTCTTATTTTCTCAGCCTCTCACATGTTGTCTTATTATGTGCATACAAATACCTTTGAGCATGGCATGCTTCTCTGCCATGTCCTCCTGTTGTTAAAATCTGATTTAAAATTTTACACAGCCTCGTGAATTTAGATGAATGCAAGGTGTGCAGTGCCACCTTTTCACCACTTGAAGTCTCTTCGCTACAGTGTGCTGTGGATAGGCAGTATGATAGTTGAGGTGGATAATAAAGTCTGGATTGCAAGCTTTTTCTACTTTAATGCAAAAATCAGCATCTTAGCAAATGGTTGTGGTAATACTAAAATACTAGTTAATTTATTGTTTAAAACCTCAGTCTGAACTGCACAAGCCTTGTCCTAATTTGCAATTTCTTGTACCAGTAGTCCATGTTGGGTTTTACCACGTTTGTAGGAGAAGGCAGTAATGTACTGTGGAATAAAACCTTTGTTTCTTTCTGCTCAAATTCCAGAATGCCAGGACTAAGCTGTAGATTCTACCAGCATAAATTTCCAGAGGTTGAAGATGTAGTGATGGTCAATGTTCGGTCCATTGCTGAAATGGGAGCCTATGTCAGCCTGCTGGAGTACAACAACATTGAAGGCATGATTCTTCTCAGTGAGCTATCCAGAAGACGTATTCGTTCCATAAACAAACTCATCCGCATCGGGAGGAACGAATGCGTCGTGGTCATAAGAGTTGACAAAGAGAAAGGTATTTGGGGATATTGTGGGCTATATCAAGATTGAATTCATAGAGAGAAATGCAGATAAACTGGGTGGCTTAGGTATTCCTTCATTTTGCCAGGAGGTGCTTAAACAAAATAGACCATCATCGTGCTATCTGCTACTTATGGTCATTCTTCCATTCCTCTGTGTCGTTTGGGAATTGGGTTAATGCAGGTCAATCACATCGGTAAAGATTTGCTTAAGCGGGTCCCCACCAGCTCAATGTTTGGCCAACAAACCATAGTGAAGTGACATTTTCTTTTGATATCTCTGTAGATTTTCTAAGTCTTAACTGAAGAGAAGGATCATCTGATATTTACATTTTTACCTCTACAGTGAGCATTTAATGCTCACAGTCCACCCTGTTCATTAACAAGTCTTGAACCTTGGCTATAAAATAGATGACATGCATGTAATTATTGTACGACGTGAATTCTGTAGCTTAGAAGTTGAGATTGTACAGGCAACTTTGTCTTTCCTGTCTTCTGAACATTTGAATCTTTTACCCTAAAGGTTTTTTTAATATATTTTCTACTTAGAACATGTTGGATTTTGATAATACTGTTCCATGCAATCTTTAAAATCTATATCCAGGTATAAAGAAACAATAAACATAAACACCAAGCACATCTAGAAACACGACTGTTGGTATGATGTTTCTCAAGTAATGTGCTATTCTAGAATATGTCTGAAACTGCAGTTAACCCTGAGATTAAGTAATGAATGACAGGATAAGAAAAAGCAGAGAGGAGAGACAGACAATAAGAAACTTATTTCCGATAGATCTGAAGTGAAATAAGTATCCCAGCATCTCTGAAGAAAGAATACTTCCTCTTACAAATAAATTTCATTCTCATATCAACAGAGAAACACATCTGGAATTCACATAGTGGTCTTTTATTGAATCTTTTGGGGAACGTATAGTTTGCGAGAAGTAGGTGGAGGCTTTTCAAATTTACCAAGAAATGGCTCAAAAGAGTGGGGTTTTTTCACAGACAAGTCTCCCAAAAGGGAGTCCAAGGAGTTAAGAGTCAGAATTTGAGGTCAGGCCTGCTTTATTAGGAAACTGTTCAGAGCTAAACTGGTGGAGTGCCAACCTTGAATGAAATTTTGGTGAGCACTACAAAAATATACATCAAACTTGCTTTTTTGTACACTGGTATGATTTTTGCCAGAACTGTGTACAGCAACAGAAAAATGGATCGCTGCTGAAATATGCAAATTTCTTCCAGGTTTGCAGCGAAAATGTTCTTAGGGCACTAATTTTAAAGAATATTTTACAAAAGATTTGCTATTGTAATTATTTACAGTTGAAAGAAAAATTTAATATCCTGGTTCAGATCATGATTTGGTCAAATTCATTAAGGTTTGGTTTTGTTACTTTCTGTAGCAACAGATAAAGATACTATAGGCCAGGGGCAAATCCTGAACCAGAGCGTTTGTTCTTTATGCTTTTCTTTTGAAGCAGTTAGACGTAGTTTGCACAATGCCTGACAATTTCAAAATGTTTTTTTCCAATAGGTTATATTGACTTGTCAAAAAGAAGAGTTTCTCCAGAGGAGGCAATCAAATGTGAAGACAAATTCACAAAATCAAAGACTGTAAGTTGTTTTGCTAGATTCAGACACTGTGTTGCTGCCTTATTTCCTGAGCAACCAAAATGCAGACATGAGATAATAGGAAAATAAAATATTGTTCTCATTTGTGAAGCATACTGTGATTGTCACTTACCTGTGCAAGTATATATAATAAGCTCATCTGTCCACGAGTGCTCTGGTAAGCTGCTGCTTAATTAATGAGTGGATCAAGTAATATGTCAGTTGAAAATCTGTGATGTAAAGGGGGAAGTTTAAAGAAAAGTTTGAAGTTAGAAATCCAAAAGCATATGTTGGCTCAGCACTGTGTGGACAGATTTTATTGAAAAGGTGTGCAAGTAGTTTAAGGCATCAAATTCCACCATGACTCCTGTGTGATCTTATGCTTCTGAGTAGAACACTTACCGTTAAATATTACTATGATTCTAACTTTTTTCTTTGTATGCAAATACACTGTTTAACAACTTGATAATAATAACTTTTTGCATCAGTTTCCATGAGAGAATAATTTTATCTTTAGAACTACACAGTAAAGCTTTAGGTTAATAAAGTGGGTTTTGATATTTTAAGTTCCTAGAACTCAGTATGTAATTTATTGCTAAATATAGGTAGGGATTGTATTGCAACATCATACAGTGTTTAGAATCAAGACACTTTATCATTGATGTTTTTAATTGTTTATTTGCATCAGCAATTTTGGTTGTGGCCTTTGATCTGCAGGACTCAATTTTATGCTGTACAAACACTTACTAAGAGAGTATGAGACTGTAAAAGTGTGCAGGAGGGTTGTTTTCATTTGATTTTCTTAATACTCCTTTTGTGTTCAAGGTTTACAGCATCCTTCGTCATGTTGCTGAAGTCTTGGAGTACACTAAGGATGAGCAGCTTGAGAGCCTGTTCCAGAGAACTGCCTGGGTATTTGATGACAAGTACAAAAGACCAGGATATGGTGCTTATGACGCATTCAAGCATGCAGTCTCGTAAGGACATCTCTTCTACTTCTAGGGGTTTATTTCATCATTGCAGAGAAGTGTTTCCTGGAAGAGATCCATCATAATGTTCTTTTTGAGGTTTTGTGGGGTTTTTTGCAGAATCAGTATGTAGAATGTACTGGTCAAGTAAACCTAGTAAATCTTAATATCAATCTTCCAGTTGTTTATTGTAGGTTTCCCTGGCTTACTACTTTCTTCAAGTTCCCAATGCTTTAGAGAAAGAAGGCTCAGAGTTCACTTATTTTTATCCATCTTTGAGCATGCCACTCTATGTATGTCAGGTTTTTAAAAGTTGTAATTGAATTTGAAGTGGAGAAATTCTAAGGCACTTGGTGAATAATATAAGAGAAACATGTAATTACAAACACTGGAAAGATTACTATTACTACAGAGGAGTCTGTGACATTTCTAACAGAAGCAGCAGCACTGATCTTGATTTATCTGTCAGAATTTACCTGTTCTTAATCCCAAGCAGATGTTACCAAACATATCTAGCTCTGTGTTTGAAGATATTTATACTTGCAGCTGACTGTCACTCTTCCACTGCACAGGCAGAATTTTTTTTTTTTGAGTGCAGCAAGCTGACTGTTACTTCTCTACACTTCCGAACTCAAAGAATGAGATTGTGAAGTTAGAAATGGAATTATGAACAGAATGAGTTAGAAATTGTGATGCTAAGGGAGTATGTAGTGACATAGATTGCTCTTAATTTTTTATGAAGTCTGTATTTTAATTTGCTTTCAGAATTAACCTATTTGACTCCCCTCTAAAGATTCTGTTGTTGCAATTGGCAATCCAAAAAAACCAGATTTCTCAATAAACATTTTAAATTTCACTATTTGTAGCACAGAACTTATAGGTGACGAACTTGACTTGAACACTAGATGGCAGTAATAAAGTTTTAGAAATTGTGTTGACTTGAACAAGCAGGGCACTTGGTAGCATCTCTGTTTTTGGGGAAGAGGCAACTTGTATCCTCATTTGGACTGAATGTGCTCTCTTTCATAGAATAATAATTATTTTCTAATGCTATCAAATTTACTGGTAAAGGGCAAATCTGGGCAGATTGCTGCAGAAGGAATTCCAGATCATTCTGTAACTGATAAATACTTAGTTAAACACCTGTATACTAGAAGAACAAAAAACTGTAGTTACATTGCCTGTTTAAGCTTTTCTTACACTCAGAAAAATTTCTGAACACACATGCCATTTGTTGCTCATCCACTATCCAAGCTGGAGCACAAACTTCTGAAGCTGTCTGTTCTTAAAACATGCTTTCATCAGTAATGCCTTAAGATTTCTGACAAAGGACTGCAATTTTTATTTGTTGTGCTCCTACATAAAGCTATAGTGGTTGAGCAGAAAAATGTGGATATTGCTGCCTTCCTATGCAGTAGTACTTTCTGGAGGCTTAGCATGCCTGCTAAGAATTTGACTTGCTATTTCTTTCTTAGTAATAAGGATTAGTGTTTTGGGATTTCACACAGCAGGATACCAGTGGCAAAATTTTAAAGTATATTTACCCTCTGATCAGTAAAAATTAAACATCCAGGACCTATTTGTTGAATGCCTACCAAATGCTCATGAAAGTAACTTGAAGGTTTAACAGAATAGACTGTAAATGAAGAAGCAGAATTTGCATGTCCAGTCAATCACTTCTGCCATAGGAGTTCATATTTTTGATGTGTACAAACCCTATTTCTGGGTTGTTTGCTTATGTTTGGCCCACCTACTATCTATACTCGATATTTAAAATCATGAAAGATGATGTTTTATTAGCAGCAGAGATCAACCTCCAATATTACCTCTGGGTTTTGGGCCATTTTAGTTCATGTTTGCCTGCTAGTGGTATTGTAGGTGATCTGGTATTGCTTTTCAGAGAACTGCAAATCCTGTCTCTAAAGAAAAGGAACAATTTTTGTGAGGAACTTTTTGGATATGGTCTCTGTTTCAGATAGATTTTTGATAAAATTAACCTAGCAATAAAGAGAATTGACACCACTTTTTCAAACAAGAGCTGCTAATTTATATGGATAAACAGCAGAGGAGTTTGCCTCTGTGATCTCCAGATTTTAAACTATTAGCTTGTGATCTGAAAAATCTTTATTCTTTCTTTATCCAAGAATGTAGCCAGCAGATAAGTATCTGTCTGTGATCAAGTCACTGTTAAAAAGGAGTACAGAATAACGTGGAATGAGTATAGGTTATTTTGTAGAATGACAAAAGCCTTGCGTTTGAATGAAACAGTAAAATAATTCAAAAACCTCAAATTTATCTTGGATTCTCTTTCATGAGATATGGGTATATCTCCACTTTGGAGGGAACATAAATACCAAGCAGCTAGATATGTGTATCATGTACAAATGGAGCTGGACAGAAGTCATTCCTTTTCTTAAAAAAAATAAAAATTCAGATCTTTCCTTCCCAGAACAGATTAAGTAAACTACTTTTTTGCTTTGTTGTTAAATGCTTCCAATAGAAAAGATTTTGGAAGTAGATATGTTTATTTTCTTCCAGTGTTTCAATGGACTGTTAAGAAATTTCCCTGTTTTCATGGCCTGGTAGATCTCTATGATTATGCATAATAATATTTAAATAGTACCAGAAGTTAATGTTGTGTCACATTCCACTTCAGTAAAACTTCTGTAATGTTGCTTTGTTTGGCTCAGAGACCCTGCAATCCTGGATAGCCTAGATCTGACAGAGGAAGAGAGGCGTGTATTGATTGACAATATTAACAGACGTCTGACACCGCAAGCAGTCAAAATCCGAGCTGGTGAGTTCTTTCCAGGCGTTCCTGGAAAACTTAAGCATCATCTTGATGCTTAAGTCAAGTTAGCATATCTTGTTGCAAACTATAAACTCAGTTAAAGCAAGTGTTGGTGGTGCTGATATTTGAGTGGAACTGGTCTTCCAAGATTAAGACACCTTAATCAGAGATTGCTTGCAGAATGCCTACATGGGCTCTGTCTTGATGTCCAAGGTTTGGCTTTTATTTTTTCCTCCGAACTACAAATTCCTTGGGACGCAAAGTACTTGTCCTGGTATGTAATGCAGTCTATCACATTCATTGTGTACCAGTGCAATATAAATATTTCAGTTGTTACTGCATCCACAATATTCTTTTTCATTATTCAAAGTGTTAAATTCTCTGGTTCCCTAACAGGATGATTGATCTCTGTCAGTGCAGCTAGGGCATGTGTCTTAGCCACTTGTCCATGAACATGTGAAAATAGTTCTGACTTTCCTCTGGATGTATTTCTAACTGGTTGATTGCAACCATTCAGCAAGATCTATTAGCTCAAGCCTAGCACGTCTCTAATGTATTCATAAAGTGCATGAGCTAGTTTGTCTCTTACTAGCTCAGTGTGGGCAGAAAAAGCACATGACTGCTCTACTTAAAAAGGCATGCTTTAAAACTGTAAATCTGGTTGTACAGCTAACTGAACAGCCTAAAAGCATGCTGTCATTAAACAAATAGTCAATGTAGCAGAGTCACATTTTTTAACTAGATTGAGAAATTACCTCTGCTCTGCAAGGGTGTATTGAAGAGCATTAGCACTTGTTGGTTACTGTGGAGAAAAGAAAAGATAAGCCCTGTCCACCTGACACTGATGTCAAGGAGAGAGTGCAAAAAGTAAGGTAATGAAAAATTCCTTTACCTATTACTTTAGATCACCATGAGTTAACAGAGACTTCAAAAATGTAAGTGGAATTTAACTTCCATAAAGAATGAAATTGCTAACATAAGTAGCACTTCATTAGTTTTGAAAATAAAGTTACTTGATAAGCATGTTCTCTTACTTCCTTCATCTTGCCTATTTTGTTGTGATGGTCTAAGTTGTTTTTTTAATTTTGTCTTCAAAGCAAGCGTAGAAATTTTCCATTGGCTTGTAGTCTCATTCTGAGGCTGACTGGGATGCTCTTTCGTGAATTTGTGATAGCTTAGAATTAGGTTCAGCTAATTAGAATTAGGTTGTTGTTAATCACCCGGAAGCGAGGCTGACTTCTCTGTGTAGCTTAGTCTTGCACCATTGCTACATAAATAAAGAAATCTTTGTCTTTAGACTAATCAGGGTATTACAGATACAACCAGCATTAGTCTATGCCTTAATTTCCAAACATTTGCTATAAGCTACAGCTAACTATCGCTTTAACTATATGTTAATATAACTTACCTTAAGAAAAATAAAATAAAAATCATTCCAGTCTGCTCAACTGATGCCTACACTGTAATTGCTGACGGAATTCCATGAATTTGTGGATGTGCTCATTTTCAAGTTTCATTTTTTCCTGATAGATCTTTCATTTTCTATGGTATTTGTTCCTTTTATACCTTCATCTCCCCATGTGAAATACATAAGTATTCCCATTGAGTTTATTGGGTGAGAGATGGGTGATTGTGGGTATATAATTTCATATCTTGGCTTTTCAAGGCACAATGTAAAATGTTGTAAGTCTAAAGAATATATGAAGACTTTTACTTCAACATACAACTCAAGAAAGTGAAATACCTTCCTCAGCCTTGAGAGCTACTGAGGCTTTCGTTGTGGATAAACATTGGATGCTAAAAAGCTTTATTAAAGCTTAAGTTAAAAAGCTTTAAAGATTCTACAGCTTTTGGTAACTTTGAAGTTTTATTATTTGTATTCCTCTGTTGTAGATATTGAGGTTGCCTGTTATGGTTATGAAGGCATAGATGCAGTAAAAGAAGCTTTGAGAGCAGGCTTGAACTGTTCCACAGAGAACATGCCCATTAAAGTAAGTGTTTGTGTTAATAGTGAAGTCAAAAGCAAAATGGTCTGATGCCGTCAGGTACCAGTAGCATGCAATTGCAATTGTCACAGTCCATAGCTGAGGCTGAGAAGCTGTATACTTGCTTTCTGATTCTTCTCTAGCAGGTACATAACACACTTCCTTTCAGCTGTGTGCTGACAGTTGTTCCTGTGACTGTGCTGTGGCTTCCCAAGTTCAAGACACTGTATTTATTCTGTTGAATTTAAAGTCTAGTATTGGCACACTACAGACCTACTGCTCCTTTATGTAGCCTTAGGTAGGGAGCAACAAATTTTATTTTCAGATATAAGATTATGTAAGAAAAGGAATGTTTGCTCCACATATGTTTGAGTGTTGGTAGAATCGCTACTGTACCCAGGCCTAGTTTTTCTTCCCCAACAATTTTAGCATATTGAGTGTATTACTGCATAAGTGCTTGGAAAAAACTTGAAAAGTACTTCCTTCTTAGAAAATGGTTTCTTATAATGGTTTCTTGTAACAAAATGAAAAGTTTACTTACCCAGTCATCAAAGAAAAAAAAAGTACTGGTTGTCACAGTCTTTTAATTGTTTGAAAAATTATGGAATAGGCTGTTTTAATGATCTGCAAAATTCTCTCCACTTAGCAATATTTGTCTAAATAAACATACTATATAGAAATAACTGATGTTGATGTTAGAAATCAGACAGGCTGTGCAATTTCTTGTCCGCTATTTCTGTTCAAGTTGCTTATACTTCTGTAAAGGGTTTTTCTAATGGGAAATGTTTCTTCTGTGAATTGTACATTCAGAACAGCATTGCTTACTTTGCTTTTGAGCTTTTTCTTTCTTTTGTTACTGAGTTTGCTTGGTTTTTTTCCTTCCCTTCCCCCTTCCAATCCCTACAATGTGATAGATTAATCTGATAGCCCCTCCTCGTTATGTGATGACTACAACAACACTGGAGAGAACTGAAGGACTATCTGTTCTAAATCAAGCCATGGCTGTAATAAAAGAAAAAATTGAGGAGAAGAGAGGAGTCTTTAATGTCCAGATGGAGGTAAGAACACATTACATTCTAAAATGGATTTTTTTTTTTTAACTCACAACATTTTTAAAGTAAGTAAGATCAGTAATGCTAGGAGAAATTTTAGCAAAAATGTATTAAGAAACTAAAAAAACCCTGAACTGCTGTGTTCCTTAAACGGCCAAAAATTCTAATTTTCCTGGTTTTTATTGTGTGACTGCAGAATGTATTTTATCTCTTACTCTTTATGTAGAATCAGAGTCTACAAATATATATGGTCTTAATGACAATTTACCATGTGTTCTGTTTGGGTTTTTTTCAGCCCAAGGTGGTTACTGACACAGATGAGACTGAGCTTGCAAGGCAGTTGGAAAGACTGGAGAGGGAAAATGCTGAAGTGGATGGGGATGATGATGCTGAGGAAATGGAAGCCAAAACTGAAGACTAAATATTCTGGGATATTTAGAAGAGACAGACCATATGAAAAATTAGAGACCCCATTGCAAACACTCTGGACTAAATGTTTCCAGTATTGAAAACTTCAAATATTTGAAGTGCTTTATCATTTTAAAAAGACCAGTATGTGAAAGGCTATTCTAAATAACATTTGATGGAGCAACTTACACAAATTGAATACTTGAAGGGAAGGTGCCTAGTCAAATTCAAGACACAGATCTGGCCAGGGGGAGGTTGCAGCCCTGTGCTTAAAATTTTCATATATAACAATTCCTAATTGGTAATTACAGCTCAGCGCATCTGTTAATGATCTTTCCTGGGAGCACCAAAACCAAGCAATTGGAACAGTTCTATACAGAATGTACTTGAGCAAATATTCAATAAATTTCTGGGCTATGTAACTCCCAAGATTTTGCTTTTTCCTCTTTTGTCACATGGCCTAGAGTGATATGAATATAAAACCTGGAAGGGTGTGATCAGTGGGTGACTCCCTTTTAGCATTGCAAGGGCTTTGTTACTCACTTTAAATCAAGCCAAGAACAAGTGGAACAAAATGTTTTTCTTTCAAGTTTGTTGATGCAGACTTGTTTAAAACAGCATTTCCTTTGTTTTTTATCTACACTTGGGGAACTGAGAACTTGAAAACTTGTTACCATTCCAATAAACATAGCTGATAAATGAAAAATTCCATATAGTTGCACTTTGCTCCTATAGGTGAATATAGCAGGAGCTTTAATGAACTTACTCATACTGTAAAATACAGTGCTGTCTTCTGAGCTCACTGCTGCATGACCTTCAATTCCACCCACCCTACATCTAGTTTATGCTGAACTGAGCTATTTACTGTAGAAACAACTTGTTTATCTTCTCTGAAGGAGAGAAACAAGATGTGCTTTTAATGTCAGAGTATTAAAAAAAAAAAGCTATTTTCCTTGTCTGTGGGAATTGGGGGGGGGTTGTTTTTAAGTAACCTTTCCAAACTGCTGAATTTTTAAACTTATTTATATCTTGCCAGTGTCACATCCCATATTGCACATCTCCTTTTTTCTTAATATTTTATGCTGCTAGAGGAAAAATGCATGAAAAATGAGACTTTGAGCCTTAACTAGAAATTCTTAATATTGCCACAGTACAAACAATGTAATTGGTACATGGTGTTGCCACAAAAGGCCTTCACAACGGGCATACCTATTTCAATCCATGCTTGATTATCAGAGAAGTTCATGTGTACCCAACCTTTACTATGTAAAGATGAAGTTAAGTAACTTCTAGCCTTTGGAAAATTCCTGACTCTGTCATCACAAGATGAAGAAGCAAATCTTTTTTATGGTTATTTTCTCAAATTGTTGTTTTCTCAGAAGCTGCATATGACAGCCTCTTCATGGCTTGAAGTTGTGATAATGTTAATTTCCTGTTTGAATGGGTCTTCCAACTTTGCCTGTTCACTAAAATAGTGATTTGACTTCCATTAAACACAATATGTGGGTACTCGGACAAAAGAACAAAGTGTTTAAAAGCTAAAAAGTCACCTTGTGATCTGTACGCCAAAATAATGCTGTAATGCTGTAAAGCAAAGCACTGAAAAACAAGCTACGCATCATCTTGCCTTGCAGTACTGTCAGTACTAGTTCAAATACGTCATCTCTAAGGGCTGTTTTGGTGTGTTAAGAGGTAAGTGTTGTTTCTGCCAGTAACTTAGGCAAAAGTTTACAAAACTAGTTTAGTAGCTACAGGAGCTTTTTTTAATTGCCACCTCAGTGTGTTGGTGTGTACAATTCTGTGTCAATTTTGAGTGCCTGAAAAAAAAAGATGGAGATGGTGCAGATGGTAACAAATGCATTTCAATCACTTGTTACCCTGGCAGATAAAATGAGGGTGTCCTGTTGCCTGAGCAAATTTTAAGCAAGAAGCTTAAATAAAAGATACAAGACAACTTAGTGGATATTTCTCCTGTGTGGAAGGAGGAGGTCTAAGATGGCCGCTCTGCAGGTGTGGGGAAGGGATTGCTGAACCTGTGAAGCCCATGCTGGGCCTCAGCTGTGCTGCATCAGTTGCCATAGGCTGTGACTTAAGGATCTTTAGAAGGTGCTGAGATAATACCTTCTATATCAACTGGTCTGTTTTGTATGCGTGGAACTGCGTTTGCTTAGCCAGTGCTTAAAATGAGGGTCCTGGGTTTTGTGTGAACATCTTTGTAGAGTTGCTGAAGTGAGGTAGCATATTCCTGCTGTTCACTAGCAACTGTCCTGATTATTCAATCGTAACTGGAAGACCAAAATCTCCACTTGCACCCATGTAGTCAGCTGAGGGGAAAGGTGCAGGTATACCTGAGGACAGGACTTGGCCTGATGTGTTAATTGTAAGGATCTTGGCTTGACGTTCGTATCCCAGATTAATTTTGTAAGACTGGCAGCTTGGAAACAGTTTTACTTAAAACATCCGATAAGGACTCATTAATACAAGAAAAACCCAACCAGAGGTGCTGGCTCCAGTCAGGTACACAGTCCAGTAGGACACAGCCTGGAATCCTGTTTCTGATGAGGGGAAATACGGCTGCAAAAGAAGGGGTGCCCTGCTTTCTTGGGGCTGTTGTGGTTTGTTGGGGGGGGTTTAGATGCAGTGGAGCTGGCATGTTGTTCTTCATAGCGGAATCTGCACTTTGGTATTTAATTTCTGATAGTTTTTTGTTCCAGAGTCTAGACAACTGTTTTCAAACACTGCCACCTTTCTATAGTTAATTTTAAAAATGCTCTTATGTCAGAATACTTTTGAACACTTGTCATTTTTCACTTTTATCTAGAAATGTTTCATCATTCTTTATTTTGATGTGGTTTGTTTTCATCTTATTGCACCCTAATCCACTAAAGGAACTAAATATTTATTGGTGTCCTACACCAGGGGGCAAAGTCCTACATCTTAAGAAGCCACTTTGAAAAAACTCTGTATATCTAATCCCTCGTGTGACGCTGTTCACGTGATGATAGGCGATGGACGTTGCCAAGCATGCAACAGGGGTTGTCCTTTGGGCAGGTTCTCTTCATCAGCTGTTTCTGGCTTCTTGAGGGACTGATCTGGAGGTACAGCAATGCCCATCAGGTCAGCCAGCTGGAACAGCACAGTCTGCGCTCAGAGGCAATTGCTCCTGCTCTTCTCTTTAACCCCGAGTCCCAAAGCCTGCAGCTGGCTCGTCCTGGCCATTCCAACGCAAATCTATAGCATATGAAGTGTTCTGGGGCCACTTTGAATGGAAAAATGTCAACTGTGCTTTTTTCTTAAAATACTATGCTGACACATGGAAAACACTACTATAAAATGGATCTGAGGAAAAAGATAGTCTTTCTTGCAGTGAGTTTCAGGTCCCACAGAAGACTTGATGGAGTCCTCTGGAGCTCACTGGATTTACACGGTTCGTAGCATTTCCTTTTCTGCCAGGAGCCTTCAATGCCGGAGCTTACCTTCCCAGCACGTGCGTGAATACAGCAGCCCAGAACTAGTGACTCATTTTACACTATATGACCCTTTTTCTACAAAGCTGTCCGAGACCTGTATTTACTCAACCTCAGGGAGCAATACAGGGGCAGTTTGTTTGTTAGCCTTGATTAACTACAGGATGAGAGAGGGGGATGGGAGGGCATATTATAAATATCCAAGGCATGGAAGAAAGTGAAGGTTCTAAATGATAAAAAGTAGTTGATACAAACTGTGTTGTTTAATGGCCAGCTAGGGCAATGTTTGCTTCACCATTTACCGGCAGTTTGACAATAAAATTCTTCATTGCTAATGGTAATTTTGCCAAGATCTGTCTGCAGGGTTGTGGGTGGTCTGCGTGCTGGAGAAAAGAGCTCGCTCAGATCTTCGGCGAGGACTGGTTATGGCGCAATTCTGAGATCACTGTCTGAGCGAGAGCCCCCTGCAAGCTTCTACCTGTCCTCACTAGCATGAAATCATCTCACCCACCTTGTTATAAATTGCCTGCAGTAACAAGCTGAACAATGTGCAGTTAAACCTCAAATACCGAACGGTGGAACAGTGTATTCCTGGAGCTGGTTACATAAAGAGTGCATGTCCAGGAAACGCATGCAGTAGTAACGTCTCTTGTGTACCTAGACTCAAGTTTTCTTTTTTTTTTCCTGAAGTGTTATCCTGATGTACGGAACATTTTGAGCTGAAATTTATTTTCTTTTTTCTGCTGGCTGCATCAGGTTTTTTCCCAAGATTCTGCTTCTGAGTACAGCTTTTATTTATATGTCTATTTATGTACATATGCAGAGATGGAGATTATTTTTTTAAATTAAAAGAAATACACTCAGTTCATTTCTGCTTTAAGGCTACAATAACATTAAAAACTTAGAAAAATTTCCATTGATATCTTTGAAAATACTACATACCTACAGCAAAAAACGCTCTTCTAGGTGTTCTGTTAAACTTAACTGTCCTCCCTTTAGGTGGACTGAGGAACAAAACATAACTGCGATATGACTTATGCAGCCGTTTGCCTTATGGCTGCCTGCCTTTTCCAAAGTGGCAAAGGGAGAACAGTAGGAGCTACATACGTAACTTCCATATGGGCCAGTTGCTTTTGAAATCTCAGCTAGCATGCTTTATCTTTATACAGCAATCAATTTTTCTAACTTCAAGTAGTGTTCAGTAACCTATTGTATTTCTCATGAACTCTGCAGGAGTGTTCTCTGGGTCATCTCTGGTACGTTATCAGGTTTGAATTCTTTAGTGTCTTGCTTTTCCTCACTAAAAGTTATAAGAGAATTGTTATAAAGATAAAGAAATTATTTGTTTGTTCCTTTTCCTTGGTACATGAAAGTGTGACCAGTAATCTGATCTGGTATGCAAAGTCTGAGAGGTGCTTGAGTCACTTTGTATTATTGAACTGTGGACTCTGTACATAGCAACAAGTGCTTCTGTTTATTTGTTATACTGTACATCATGTTTCTTATCACAGCCCCTAGCTCTGCCCACGCATATTGCCTTAATTTTGATATAAGTCAAGGAATGCTAACAGTACAGCAAAGATTATTACTTCTGAACAGCAGCGTCATCTGAAATACTAATACTGGTTTATTTCATCAGGACAAGATTTGGTAAATCTATCAAACAGATTTATCATGGCCAAAGCCTTCAAAAATGCAACAAGCATCTAAGCTCGTATTCAGACACAAAAAAGGCACTCTGTTTCATAGGTGCTTGGGAGTTACAGGAGGTCACTGCACGGTCTTCATTGATCAGACTGCTTTACTAAAAGCCTGAATAGTTGCTTATGGAGGGATTTAGGATATTGAGTTGAGGTCAGTAGAAGCAGAGTGGGCTGTTAGGCGCTTTGGGGCTTCTTTGGTAAAATAAATTTCTAGCAAAAGAAATTATTTTAAAGTTTGTAAAGGTCTCCTTGTAATCATAATATGCTATATGTTACACTGAAGGTGTTCTGATCTGTGGAACCCCTATGAGATGTGCTTATTAGATGAGAAATTTTAAGTGGTAGAGTTGATTAGTCTGAAGTTTTGAGGGACGCGATTTTATAATTCTGCTTCTCCCGTGCAATATCCCATATTTGTTATCATGTGGCTGCTTATATTGGCCAACTCATTCGGTGGTGGTTTTTTGCTATACTAAATTCTGTGAAATTCTTTTCAGATCATTTTTAGACTTCCCTTTGTTTTACTTCCTGAGGGCAGGTAATATATCAGAGCCAGCTCACTGTTTAACTAATGTCTCATAGGTAGGAAGAGAGGGAGGAAAAAAAAAAAAAACAGGGAAGGGAGAGTGCGTCACAATGGAGGAGGAGGGTAGCAAAGAAAAATGAGCTTTCTTAAACAAATTGTGTGCAGAGGGACAGGCTGCCAGGGCTCGGGCGCTTCTCAGCAGGGGCTCGGCTGTCTTCCCGGCTGGCCACAATGCAGGAAGCAGCTGGAGTGCTGAAGGAGGGCTTCCTCGTCAAACGGGTAAGTGCTCTGGCTCTCCTTCGTGCGGTTCTGCTCCACCGTGGAAGCAGCCCTTGAGCAGGGACGGGATCGAGCCAGGGCTCGTGGCAAGGCAGCCCGTTGGGTGCTGGGCTTGAGGGGCTCCTGCCTGCTCCTGGGAAAGGAGCTCCTCCAGGTTTGTGCAGATGCCTGCTGGGGGAGCTGCCCTCTCCCAGGTGTTCACCACCCTCCCTCGAGTTTCCCTATATTGGCATTTACCAAGAGGAAAGTGAATTAGCTCTCAGGATTACTCAGGTGACAGAAAGCCAGTATGTCTGTACCTAGGGCAGACCTCTGCAAAGAGCACGTAAAAAACTACCCAGCAAACGGCTACACGGCAGCAGTGGAACTGGCCATGGGTGGATGGAGAGAGGGAAGATGTTTTGGCAGTCTCTTAAGATAGTTTGTGCTGCCTTTAGTGACTCAGGTGAGCAGGGTTTCCCATTTCGTATGAGTGGATGGAGAACAGACTATCCTTTTTGAAGGGGATCAGAGCAATGCAAACATAGAAATGTGTTTGAAATAACTTCTTTCTTCCACACTCCTCAAGCTGCGCTATAAGAAAATCTGAGCCAAAATGTGGAGAAAAGAGCTGAAAGATGGTGTCACGGATTTCAGCCTTTCCAGCACTTCTCCCTACAGGACTGAGTCATAGCTGGGACACGAGGGCAACTTAGCAAGGGGCATAAGCTGCTTTTAGTACCAAGATCCTGTCTCAATGACTAATACAGTCCTTGATTGCACACAAAAAAAGTGATTCAAAGGTTTGTTCAAAGCTTTGCCACGCCTTGGGAAGTGCTTTTGTACAGTACGTGGCAGTGCTGCTGGTGCTAACGTGAAGGTAATCCTGGTCAGGAGCTCTCCTGGCAGGGCTCTCAGCTAGCCGGCCAGCCCTGGGCGGAGAAGGGCTGCATGGTCCGAGCTGTTCCTCATCCTCATCCTCCCTTCTGCAGCAAGGGCAGAGCAGTCCCAGGTCCTGCTCTGCTCTCTGGGCTATGGTTGTATTTTGTGGCAGGAAGCCGAGGCGCTAAGTGTGTGAGAGCAATAGGTTTTCGGCAGCATGCTGAGCTGTAACTGCCAGCACGCTGTACATCACTGAGGTACGCTGCTTGATAGGAAGGGGACCACAAAGATGACTGAAGGAAACTGAGGGAGAAGGAAACAAGGGATCCAGAGAAAAAAAATGAAGGAGTGGGATCAGGTAAAGAAAACAGAGCTTTCTTGGGAAGAGAGCAGAAGCAAGGAGATGATCTAAATGCATTATAAATGACTGAATTATGTATTGTAATGTATTATAACGTGAAAGTGTAGAAGTCAGGTGAAGATAGAGGAAAAAGGTAAGGCAACCTCCTGAAAAAGAGGGAATCTCCAAGAAGGAAGGAGAAGAGCCGTAGCAAGGAACACTCAGGAAAAATGGCCAAGGGACTTTACAACAAGTGAAAAACACACTGAAGAAGGCAAAAGGAATGAGAGAACAAACCCAAGTTAGATAAATTGTAGAAGACATTAGATCTAAAGTGCCCTGGATTTTAGAGACTCATTATCCCACCTTTTCTTGGAAATTGCTGGGTTTCCCCTTTACTCATAGAGAATTAATGAGCTTTGATTCCTGCCACAACTGGACCTTGCATGTTCCTTTCTTCTAGCTATGCCCACCCTCTCCCAGGTGTCAGAGCTTCCTCTACCCAGTGCTTCGCTTGCTGGCTGCAATGCTCCATCGCCTGTAGACATGCAAGTCAGCTCCCCACACGGCGAAGCTGGACCTGACACCATCGACAGGACTGAGCCTGTCAGTGCCAGCCCTCCCTCGGTTTGTTCTCCCGTACAGCTGGGCTAAAGACAGCCGGCGGCTGTTTACAGAGGGGGAAGAAGAGGATTTGTCTGTATTCTGGTATAACCCAGGAGGTATTTGATAGCAGCCTTCATTCGGTCTTTTGCCATTAGTCTATCTCCTTTACAGGAAACAGTAGAACAGGGAATGTTTTAACCCAGGAGGTTGGAGGAAGGTAAGAGAGAAATAAAACACTCATTAGCAGTAAGAGGGGATGTAAGGAAAAGCTAATTCACCCAGCAAAGTGCTCTCAAAACACTTGGCACCTACAGCCACATCAAAATGACAAAGAACAAAACACATCGAACACCACCCAGGGGCACCAGAGAGGAGGAGTTTGTCTCCGAGAGCCCTCACACATTTTGGATTTAGCCCTGTTCCTGCCTGGTGCTGTCAACGGGCAGGCATGCACCTATATGACAGGTCTTTAGGATAATTCATGTGAGCTTTTGCAAGAAACAATTCTTGCCAGCAAAGATGATGTCCTTGCCGGAGAAAGAGCAAAGCTCCATGATTTTATAGTGATGGAGCTGTGGTATTTTGTTACTAAAACCATGTATTTCAGGGAGAACAGGACTTGTGATAACTTCTTGTGTTTCTTTTCATACAATTTGCTATCAGTTTATGGTATTTTCACCCTTCCCCCCCAAAAAGAAAAAAAAGAAATAAAGTATGGTCATTTTTCAATGCTTGTGTTAGTTAGCTATGTGGATTTCTTCCCCTCTAGGGACATGTTGTTCGTAACTGGAAAGTGAGATGGTTCGTTCTGCTTCAGGATAAGCTGCTGTATTACAAAATTGAAGGAGGCAAGAAGGAGCCTTCTCCAAAGGGCAGGATCCTCTTGGATGGCTGCACTATTACTTGTCCATGCCTGGAGTATGAGAACAGACCGGTATGACTGGAAAAATGAAGCCCTTCTCAATGATACTCACTTTCTAACTTCTCCCTAGTTTTTTCCTCTCCTCCTGACTTCTTTGATTACTGCATCTGCATCACTGGGGTATGTGTTTCCAGAATTAGGCCCAGCCAAAAGCAAGCTGCCATTAGCAGTGTAACGAGGACGAGCAATTAACTCCCTCATTGTGTCTTTGCCCAAATCTGAGTCATAGCCATTGACCAAAAAAAAAATCAAAACCCAAAACAAAACACCCCCCCACACACAGTAGGAAGAATAAAAGCAAATGCATCAGCCCAAGAGTGTATGGAGGGAGGACGCAAATGGCTCAATAAAATCTGAGGAAGATGGAGAAAAAGGGAAACTTGTCATCTCTGGTAGCTGCCTTAAACCTTGACTGTGTCCCCGGGACGCTCCTGGGCAGCCAGGTCAGACTCCCTTTTCCTTTGCCAATGGGACTTCACTGTTGTGGAAAGTTTCCAGCAAGAGGGTTCTGGAAGGGAAAGTGCCTCCTGCACTTCTCCGCTCACCCATGGGTAGTGGCAACGCAGCCTTCCTCTGAGCGGGGCCAGAAGGGAAATGACTCTGTCGGTTGCTGACTATTTCAGTACTTCTCATGGCAGAAAGAGCCTAGTGAGAGTTTGTAGTTGTTGAGAAGCTAGAGATCTGGATGTGAAATCTCCACAGTCAGCAGTACACTCCTATGTAATCCAATATCTGTGTGGTCTGCTGTATTTTATGTACCTCAAGCTCCATACATGTAAACCATGCTTGGAACTGAAAACACAGGGATTAGGTTGGGGAGGGAGCAAAAAAAAAAACCCCAAACAACCAACCCCAGAGTTATGCCCACCATCCTTCTGATCAAGAATTGCTCTGTACAGCTCAGGTGGGATGCCATAATCAGACTAATTTGTGTCACTTGGGCCAGTGCCAAAAGAAGCAAAAGGCAAGTGAGGGACAATAGCTAAATGTTGTTATTGCTTTGCACTTCTTTCTCCACAGCTACTCATCAAACTAAAGACAAAAACGAACACAGATTATTTCCTTGAATGTTGCTCCAGGGAGGAGCGAGACTCTTGGGCTTTGGACATCACTGGAGCTATTCATGCTGGTCACCCAGTACAGGTACAGGAGCTTCACAAAATGAAGAACTCTTTCAAACTACTAGAGAACATCAGCCTCCAGTAAGTGTGTATGGTTTCTCCTCCTGCTATTGCTGTAGTTTGCAAAGTGCCTGAACTGATGGATGGGGAGGGTCAAGGGAAGCTCCCCTCTGCACAGACCTGCTCCCATGTGGCCAGGAGCCTCTAAACTGGCTGCTCTGCCCTAGGTTTGCACAAACTTTTGCCAGGTTACGGGAATGCACTTTTTCCTGACGATCATTTTTTGTGAGTATGTGGGTTCTGCACGGGCACCTCACTGCTGGTTTGAAGACCTTCCTACTCAGCTGCAAAGGCTCTCACTGGGGAGGATGTATTACCTTGGAAGATGTGATGTCAGGGAAAGACTGGGCGATGGCAATGTTCATGCCTTTGGGGACCTTTCAAAGCTGATAGCCAGAATCCAGACTAGGATTTTTAGGGTGCATCATATTAAACAAGAGGAAACAGAAAACTGGTTAAGAAATATGAAAATGACATTAATTTGATTTGTGTCGAGGAGGTAAATGGAGGCTGACAGTAGCTCAGTTTGAAGTGTTTTAAATTGAAATATACTTTGTGAGGCATCTTGTTTAGTGCTGCTATTGGGAGAATTAAATTTTCCTATACCATACTTAGGACAAAACTTCTGGGGAAGTATCTACACTGTTTCCCATCTTTATGTTAGCAATCATTAGGGCATCCCAGGTACTGACAGAAGTATGTGACAATTTCTGCCTGTCTTTCTATTCTACTGACGTTGTCCTGTGTTCTCTTTTACAGTCAAATAGTGGAAAAGATGTGTGACAGCAGTACTGGAATTAAGCTGACCCGCAACTTGGAGCAAGGCAACAGATACAAAGAGACCTTCACAGGTAGACCTGCAGCAGGCAAAGAGCTTCCTCACATCTGACACACCATGTTGCAGAGGAAAGGGAGCTACAGTACTACCTTCATGGTGGGAACAGTTGTGGCCCAGTGGCAAGTAGTGGCGCAGCTCTCCGACACCTTTCTCTCTCGCTCTTTGGATATGTGGAAGCACGTGTAGGACCCCACACTTTTGGTCAACCTTGCACTTCATTGACAGTCTTTGTGATGGTGCCAAAATGCTTCAGCAAATGAAGATCTGCGTGGCAGGAGACCATCTGTCTTGCCTCGGAAGAGCACATTTTCTTGGTATGAGAGCTGCCTTTCTCCCTGCAGGTTCTGCCCTGGTGGACTGGCTCATCTCCCATAGCTTTGCTGTGTCACGATTCGAGGCTGTCACCTTGGCATCCATGCTGATGGAGGAGAACTTCATCAAGCCTGTGGGAACCCGCAGCACTGAGGCTACACGCTACACAGACCTCTCTGAGCAGTTCCTTGATGACTCCACCGCACTGTACATGTTTGTAAGTCATGTGGCTGCCAGCGGAGACACCTCCTCTGCCGCTCGCTTGATTTGGGGCAGTGGCAGAGGAGACGTGCACAGCATGGAACCGAAGGCAAAATGTGCGGGCTATGAAAGTAAACATGGAAGGAGCAGCTCTAGGCTTTTAGTAGTGCTAACACTTGCGCTTTTGCTGGAGACAAATAGCTATGCGGATATGGAGGGAACTACAAATTACATAATTAGGCATTAAAAGGGGTGTGTCACTCAAGTGCAGTGCTGTGTCTGCATTTAATGGGGGCTGCGCTGTAGTTATGCTAAAACTCAAGGCCACAGTGCGTGTGTAGGCTTTACGCCTGTAATTTGTTGCTTGTAAATCTCAGATCTGCAAAGCTGAGCAGCAGGGTTACAGAGTAGAATTTACTTGGGCAATATGAGCTAAAAACAGCTCAAGGAAAATAAAATGCAGAACTTTGTGCTTAAAAGTTTGTTTAGGTTAAAAAGAAAAGTGGAACCATCTTTTCCCTATTTTCAGGCTGAGAGCAGTAAGAAAAGTACCAGTTCCAAGGAACAGCTACAATTTAACATCTCTGAATTAAGCGGCACAATTGTGAAGCAAGGATTCTTAGTGAAACAGGTAAATACAGTCTTTGAACCTTCACTGGGAAACAAGAAAAATGACAGCTTTTAGGGCTTCCTAGAGAATAAATGTGATTTATATGAGCGTGGCTGGAGAGTTGTGGGCAGCAGAGGTAACTTGCCTGTCAGTACTGCTATCAGAGATCATGTGGTGAAGAGTATCTAGTCATAAAGAAGTGAGCTATGGAACTTGCTGCTCAAGCAGGATTAATTGCCTATTCAGTATATATTGAGTGTATACTGAAAGGAATAAAATAGTATCAAAAGCAAAAGTCCCACACAAACTCCAAATCCCACCAGAGGTGCTACATTCACTTCCAAGCAGATCCACTGTTGCTCTGGTTTAACCTATCCCATCCGGGTCGTGTGAGCAGTTATGATGTTCTGCTGGCCGCAGACAAATTTCAAAGCTGAGCAGACTGACTTTTGCATCAAGTGGACATTTACCTGTGGACAGTCACTCAGGTACACATGGATGCTCAGCCATAGTAAGGGGCTCCAGGAGCTGGGGAATGCTCTCAGGACCTGGCACAGGCTTGCAGTGCTGCCCTGCACCGTCAGCGGCTGAGAGGGCTGGAGGGGAAAGAGTGGAGAGCTGCAAAAGGACCCAACATAATCCCCTCAGAGCATGCACAGCATGGGTTTTTAATCCAAGAGCCATATTTAACCTGAAATTAAGAGCGGGAATCAGGTATATCATCACTTGATCCTGTCACTCTGCTTTCTTGGTTCTCAGCACAAGGAAGGGAGAGAGGAAGGACTTAGCAATGCGTGAAGAAGGATGTTAAGCAGGAAATCCTGGGAGTTACTAAGATGTCAGAAAAGATTTTTCTCTGTTGGCTCCAAACCCTCTTTTTTCAGTACCTATTTAGGTCTGCCCTACAGCCTGCAGGAGAATGGCCATTGCAGGAGGTATTTACTGGTTGTAACTTTAATTCTTCTGTTTTGCAGGGGCACAAGAGGAAAAACTGGAAGGTGAGGAGATTTGTTTTGAGAGCTGATCCTGCCTTTTTGCACTACTATGACCCCACTAAGGTATGTGAGTGGGGAGTTACTACCCCCAGAAATCCTCTTACAGACCTAAACATGATAAGGAAAATACAGTTGCACTGTAAATGTTTCTCTCACCCAAATCTTCTTCTGGGTTCCTCTATCCATTTCCTGGGGAATAAGACCTCTCTGGTCTTACCTTGGGAGGTTGTCCTTGTAGGATTTTCTATCCCTGCATCTTCCCTCCTGTCTTTCCCCCAGCGAGATTCCTTTTCCTTAGTTGAGGGGCAGCAGCCTTCTTGGGATTGGTCTTTTGCTGTACCCACGCAGTCTGGGACCATGCTCCTGCAGGGATTCTTCCTGGGCTGTGATCTTTCTGGGCTGACATCCCACCACTTGAGGGCCATGCTGCTACTGGGATTTTTTGTGTTCTTATTCCAACAATTAATAGAATCTCCTTGATGCCAAAGAATTTATAGGATTTTCTGCTACTCAGTTTTAAACTTACTTAGGGAATAGTAGAATTTATCTTCATGAATGTAATAATCACTGGGAGCAACCCAGAAGGGCATGTGGCTCCATCAGCCCCAGATGCATAGGGTACCACAAAGCCCAACAGGTTGCTAAGAGAATGTCTATAGAAATGCTTTGTGTGACTTTTAAAGAAAACACAAACAACATAACAGTGAAAAGAGCTTATGGAGCTGGTTCATTTTTTTTGTTGCTTCTTTCTTTGTGGGTTGTTTTTTTTTTGCACTGCAACTCGCCATTGTAATGCTATAAACCCAAACTGCTGAACCTGAAGATCAGACAAGAGAGACTGCTTACTAGTGAAAACAGTCGATTTTTTTCCCATACAGTCTCAGTGAAAAGCAGCAAGCTAAAACCTTGCAGAAATATATACTTTTTTTTTAATATGGGTTGTTATTGATAAGACTACATGTAAGTTTGAAATGTGATTCTTGGCCTACCTTTGTGCTTTTGATTATCTCCACCATTCCCAACTACAGCAGAGAAACATCTGAGACTGAAACAAAATAGTAATGCATTTAATTACATGTCCTAATTGACTTCTCTTGTGACATGGATGTTTTAGATCTGGAAAAACTGACATTACATCTCCACCCTCATAAAAATAATTTATGCGCTCTGGGAAATTATTCTAATGATGATATTTTCCAGATAAGCCTGATTTCCTTTTTCTTTGCAGGAAGAGAACAGGCCAGTAGGTGGATTTTCTCTTCGTGGCTGTCTTGTCTCAGCTCTGGAGGACAACGGAGTCCCAGCAGGTAAGCAGGACCCTCTAAACTTATATACATACATACATACATATTTATGCCATAGCAATACAGTCTTTGGGTGTGGATTTGTGTGTATGGCTATCGGTATGCACAAGTGGGCTGGCCTTTCCTGTCCCCTTGCAAGCAAGGGAAGAGGCATATCATAAAAAATCCCCATACTGCTGGGTTGTCCATACCAGAGGGGACTTTTTCTGTGTTATTTCCACTTATCTTGGGCTTCTCTCAGTCATATGACTTCTGAGACAGTCCTAAGATACTGATTAATATTCCAGAGTTAACAGACAAAGAGGAAACACTTTCTTTTTGGATGTTGTATAGCTCAAAGTCTTGACGCATCCCGATGCCATCCCTGTTCTGTGTGTCCTCTCTGCTTATGCTATTACCTTTTCCTTTTTGATCTGCTAGAACCCAAATGTAGGGGAGACATAAAGACAGCAATACAAAAACCAGTTCTGCTCATGAATATGCTTAGCTTAGGCATTTGTCTAGAACCGCAGCCCCACAGATAAGTGTTTCTGCTGTTAAAGCAATTTATTTTATGGCAGTAAGCACAATGTGTGGATCTCAAATAGGGAGCATCTTTCTAAAGACAAAAGACAGGGTCTGAAAAAGATATGGTCCACGGTGGGGGGTATGATGAACAATAGAGCTACTTACTAAGAGGAACCTGAAGATGGGCAGGAGCAAATCTAATCTACTGCACAAACTGGTAGGGAGTTCATCCCTCCATTGTATAATTCAAGTAAGATTCTCCATCTAAACAGAGGTTATTTTATATATAATGCATAGTACACAGTAGTTCATACAGTCTATGTGAGGGGCGTCTGTGCTATATCTTTATTTTTCAGAAGAAAATCAAAGACACAAGACCTTTAGATGTCTTATCCGTATTGACATGGAAAGGTCTGATACCCTAATTCAGGAAATTCAAATTCTTCCCTATGAAGCATTTCTCTGTGCACCTTCCTGATTTGTCATATTCTTTTTTCTCTGCAGGAGTCAAGGGCAATGTGCAAGGCAACCTCTTCAAAATCATCACCAAAAATGATGTTCATTATTATATCCAGGCCAGCTCCAAGGCAGAGCGAGCACAGTGGATTGAGGCAATCAAACCACTGACATGAGTAAGGTGCCAAATGACACCATTTGTCTCCATGCCAAATAACAAATCACATTTGTGACCAAGTTTCCTGCTCTCATTGTCTGGGAGTGTTGTTTTTCCCTTAAACAGTCTACTTTTGTTATTTGTATTGCCATAGCACCTAGCAATTCCTGGCAGACCAGCATCCGAGGTGCCTAGGAGTCATGTAGATCCAGAATAATTCCCCACCAAGAACTTACCATCTAACCAAGAGACAAAAGACAACAGGTGGATACAGACAAATGGGGCTTTACAAAGAAACAATGAGATGTAATATTCCAATATGGAAGAAAACACTTCTTTTGTACAAGTATTCAGTCTGTATCTGACACATCCAGGTGGTGCTTTATCCTAAAGCAGAAACGTCTTGCTCCTTTCCCCTTTATAAAGGGGCTCATAAACTTAGTTACGACTGTCTGAATCAAAGTCATGAAAGGTCCTGGTGTCTGAGGCAGCCTTTCTTGGTATACCGCAAGAGTCTTGTGCTAAACTGCAATCCAGCTGCCAGGATAATCACTATTGCGAAACAAACCAGGGGTCTGTCTGCCCATCCGTCTGCTCTACCATTTGGTTCTCTGTTAGGCTGGAAAAGACCAAAGGATCCTCCTCTCCAGTATAAACATTATTCTTGTGCTGGTAATGACCCATAGCAGTACAGTACAGTACAGGATCCTGAGTATCAAATCAGACCAGTGGCAGTTATTCCAGACAATCGCTGGTGCTGAATATATTGGAAGAAATCACTCAGCCATAAAAGCAAGACTTTTTCTCTTGATTATCACCATGAGTCCATTCATGTCGAGCACCACTGAGAACCCTAATAGCGGTTCTGACTATTGCTTTTTTCTATTTTAAGCCGTTATATTTTCCATTATTTGTCTAGTAAATTTGACTTTGATATTATTAAATATAAAAGAAAGTTCAGCGCATTTTAATCTCCTGTGCTCTTTAGACATGATTTTTCTTAGGGGGCAGTTTGAATATATGAAAACAATGGTTTCACACACTGTAAATTTAGATTTATATAGAAACTGAGACATTCTCCAGCACACCAGAGGGTGGAATGGAATGTATGAGATGATTAAAACACCCGACCACCCTGCCGATATACAATTTTCATAAAATTCTTCATGTTATCTGAATACCGGTATCTGACAGCCAGACTCTGCAGAGCCTCCAAAAGCCCTCTGAAGACAGCATACTCTTTATCTTCCCTGAAGTCCCAGAGAAATTTGATAGCCCTCTATCCACAGAACCACCTCTTCACAGATATTTTTGTTCTCCCATTTATATACTGAAAAAAGTCTCTTCATCTAGAGACTTTCCCCTTCATCCTGTTACAACCAACCAATCATAACAGAGCCAAAGACAGCAGCTATGATATATGCTTATACATGTATTAGAATAGCCATTTATTTAAGACTTTTTTCTAAATCTACAGCATTGAACCAACAGCACAACACTCACGTGCATTCAAATATTTAACAGAGCTAAAGAAGTTCGCCAGAAGATGCAGTTTTAATTAGATGCACGAATGGGCAATGCAGTTTCAGCCACAGATACCATTTCCTAGGGCTGGTCCAGAGAAGACTGTGAAATCCACAGGTGTTGAAACCTTTCAATTCACGAGAATGCTACCTGCAAGAGACCGGGATGCTGGTAAGGCCTTTATTGCTCTGTACTGGGAAGCACAGGTGGCTTTGTGCTGATTGAGCAGAGCTTCCAGGAAAAGCAATTCCTTCCTGATAATGTGAGCCTTGCTGGGGCTCACCAGGCTCCCTTATTCACTTATAAGAAAATCTCCTGCTTCTCTTTTCTCAGTCCCACCACCTGCATACTGCCCAGGTCTAGTCACAAGTGTAAGAGCCACCCTACCACAGAGGACTGAGCTCTGCCAGCTGGTATGCCTGGGGGGTTGGGAGGCCCGGAGGATATGAGATACTGCATAGCATCATAAACCTTGCAGTTTAGAAGGTCAAAAGAGCATCCCAGCAAAGGCTCTCTGATTTACCTGGACCAGCCACATTTACCTGCACATTTACTCTGATTTACCTGCACCAGCAGTTGCTGAGTGTGTATGAGGAAAAAAGTGTATCTTTCAAACACATCAGCAAATTAAAAAAATACAGTTCCCATTCTCCAGAATCAGCCAGGGGAAAAAGATAAAACATTTCTCAGACAGGAGAAAGTACATTTGCCTCTGTCCCCTGGTGATATTGTGGTCTCCTTTTTTTTCAAGCCACTTTGGTAAGCTTGATGTCCCCCGAAATCTGCAAAGCTTTCACCAAGTTCAGAGGCTGAATGCGGTGAGTGAAGTCACAGAGCTGCCGTCCATCAAGCAAGACTCGTATTTGCTGGTGTTCACATAAGAGCTCCATCTGCAATGGAAAAGGACAAGGGAGGGTGTTAGAGATCATCAGCAGAGTCGATTTCACCAGCATGGACTTAGAACCCCATGTGATGGGGACAGTGAAGCACAAAGTCTACCGGTTCTTCTGAAATGCCCCCGATAAACAACCTACCCTCTGCTGAGATGATATTGTAAAGCTCCTTATAGTGAGTTCTCTCACTAAGACTGGAGAAAGGAATGGATCTCTCCCATCAGGGCTTGAACTGTTGCTCTCTGTGCCATAATAGACTAGTTAACCTGGCAATGTCAATAGTTAGCTATTTGTGGTCATATATGTAGCCTTCAGCCTTTCTCCCCTCCTTTTGTCCACCCTATTTATAGTACCCCAAAAATTACCTTAAATGTGTCGCCTGCTGTAAATGGGAAGTAGGGAATAGTCTTCTCCTCTCTCCCCCATTTCCCAGCAATTCGTGCATTTCGGGTGATGGATTTGTCACTAAAGTTAACTGTAAATAACAGCCCAACATCTTTGTTTGCATCCACTGGATCACAGAGCAGAGTCACTGAAAAGCTGAAAAAACAATGAAATGACTAGGACTTTCAGAAATGTGAAAGGACATGGTGAACACAGCAGATGCCTATAAAGACTACAGATAGCCATTGATTTCTTGTCAGACTGAAACACGGGACTTCTACAGACTTAGAAGCTGCAGAAAGGGATGAAAACAGGCTGGTCTTTGTTTCTCCTCCAGTTTCCAGTAGGATGTTAGTGACTTCTGATGTTGCTTTCCCTCTTGCGACTGAAATCATGCCAACATTTGTGCATGAGTGAATTTTAATTTTGTCCTAAAAGAGGTTAGGGCAAACTCTTTATGAGTGGAAGCACTGGAGTTGATCACTGTAGACGCAAGAAAGTGTAATAAACACAGTTGTTGTCATCCAGATTAAACACAGCAATGAGCCTGCAGCCCCAGCAGACAACCAAGATGCAGGTTCAGAATTGCACCTTTTCCTGGAGGAGAAATGCCACTTGTGTGCCCCCTCCAGTTTGCATTAGATAAGGGCAAGGAGTAGAAAATCCTGACAGGGCAGTCAGAAAGGCTGAACAGTGAATTCTTTCTTGCCCTTTTAATCTTAGTCTAAGAGCAGGAAAATTAAATAAAGCCATAAATTATGAATCTGTTTGATTTTCTTCCTCCAAAGAGCACAGACCCTCAAGAAATCTTTTGAATTTAGAAGACAGGTAAGCATGTTGTATGACAGGGTGAAGCCCCCACCAGCCCTTTCGCCTACCTCTTGGGGTTGGAGTGCACCATTCCTATCACTGTGAGCTTCATGGCTGGTCTCAGGCCACCTTTAATTTCACCAACATACTGCTCCACCTGCAGATAACAGTGAAAATGTGCTGCAGTAGGTCACACTGTGGGTAAACCAGCTTTAACAGCTGCTTTGGTCACCTCATATAACTTGATTTTATTTTTACACGTACAAAAGAACTTAAAAATATTTCTGGTCTGAAGTACTTCTTGCACTTCTGGTATAAATTCTGTCCGTTCTGGTATCTGAGGTGAGCGAGAGGGCTGCTGTAACCGAATGGCTGGGAATGAGATGTTGGCTGCCCGATGGGGCTGCTGGCTCCGGTGGGCAGTTTCTGACCAAAACTGCCATCAGTAAGGTGAGTGGCCGCTGTCAGTGCTCTACCTGACCAATACGTGTGATTGATGACCCTGACGGCATGACTCAGGTGGCTCTGGGAACAGCCACCACCGACTTCAGGTGACTGACGCCACTCCCCAAGACCAGAGCAGGTACTGCAAGCGCTGCGGTGACCCACACGTCTCAGGAGACAGGACCCAGATAGCTGGCACACTTGGGACGAGCCGGTGATGGCTGCTACGGTCTAACAACACAATAAATCTGGTTGCAGCGCTCCACGCAGCAGATCAAAACCTTCGTGGCAGCATGACGCAGAGCACAGACTCTGTGTGAACTTACTCATCGAGTTCAAATTCGTTAACTTGGTAGGCTAACTTGACACCAGCAGGCTCTACACTGGGCCAGGTGGCCTCTGTCCTCTGCCATAAGAGCACAAAGCCAGCACAAGCGCTGCACCCCCATGGCATGCTGACAGAAATGCAACCGTGTCCTCGCAGCTGATCCCAGTCACACCTGTCCCCACCACTTGTTCAAAGCCAGAAGATGGCTTCTTAGTGGAGCTACTGTTGTCCTGTTCACAGAGACCTACAGTTGCAAACTCCACCCGAACATCAGAGCTACATTTACCTGCTCCGAGTAATTCTCCGACTGCTTCGATGGTCAGTGGAGAAACTAATACAGGCTATGGCCGACATGGAAAAATAAAAGAGAGAGCTTGGAAGCAAGTGATAGGGACGTTTTGAGACTTCAGTTTCAGAAATGGCTTTAAAAGGTAAATGCTACACTGTAGCATCTAATCACTCCTTATGCAGAGTCACTTAGAAAGCAGCTGCTATAAAACGCTAAGCATTATTAGCAATTTGCGTAACACTGATAATTTTCCAAGGCAATGCACAGCAGACTCTATTTTAGATAAAAAGCGCTTTATCGTTCCACTGTTACAAGGTAAAAATTCAGACATTTTTTGCTAGAAGACCTGTACATTATATGCATGGTTTAGTATTTTGACTATGAGAAGCGCTACATCAGCATGGAAACCCAGTCTTCTGTTCACAGCAAATGGGCTTCCATTCCAGTGTAAGTTGCTATGAGTATTTCATATGTATTTTTAAATTTGGAAGATATAACCAATGTTAGATTTTTAAATTATTGAATGCCAGCTTGCTTAACAAAAACATAGATTCAAGATGAAAAATGTTTTGCCTATACTCCATTTCATAATTTCGATATACTAGTTATATCTTCTGCTAAGATGACCTTAAACAATTTATCTTCCCACCTTTATATTTACATGCAGCCACATTTACAGTTTCACAGATATATTAATAAACCTCTAATTTCTAACAAGACCAATTTTGGAAGAAATGAATTTAAAAATATCTTTGAAAATGACAGCACTACTTGCAGAAGTGGGCAGTGACTCTAGAAGGTATGTTTTGAACTTTGTAACAAAAGAAAAGCATCAACAACCTGAGATGTCTTATGTGAGGGAGCAGCTCCTCAAGTAAGGAGTCTGACTGTAAGGAGATACTTTAAATTGAATAAAGCAATTAGAGAATGGGTAATAAGCCTTAAAGATCCCAGGCTAAATGAACTTCATTCTCATACAGGTCCTGTGTCCCACTAAAGCTCCTTCCTACACAAGAGACAAGATACAAAATAATACCCCAAACTGAAAGTGCACGTTGAGAAATTGTTTGCGCAGAGCTGCACCATAGTAAGCACCATTGTTAAAGGCACAGGGGATCAGAACTGAGCAGATCGAGCAATGACCACATGGTTTCAGCACTTACAGCTCTTCCAGCACGGCTCAAGTTCAGAGGTATGACTACCCACGTGCCACTTCTCTGCCGACATTGACAGCACAGGTGACAAGTACTCATGATGCCGTAGG
Source organism: Grus americana (assembly GCF_028858705.1). Lineage (NCBI taxonomy): Eukaryota > Metazoa > Chordata > Aves > Gruiformes > Gruidae > Grus > Grus americana. Next base: position 34,195,538 of record NC_072856.1, on the reverse strand, counting down.
AGGTATGGTACAAGCTCCTGTGGCATCTTACATGGTTTATTGGTGGGTGCCAGCACGTGCACACGGTCATAGCCCCCTTCCCATATTTTCCATTCAGGAGCCCTGGGGACTCACTCGGTCACTTACTTTGGGACACCTCTCCTCCGTCATCACCGCTCTGCCTCTTACACTTGCCTCCACCACAGCAGTCCCCGGAGTTTTTGTTTTGTGTGCCAGGACAAAAACAAACACAAAGCCCAGAATAAAGGGAGGATGTTGGGGGGGGGGGGGATTGGGGGGGGTGTTATCTCTGCCAAACACCAGCTGGACACCACCCAGCCCAGCAGCTGAGTCACGGCCCCCCGGGCCCCATCCCGCACGGGAAGCTCACTAGTAAGATGGCTGGTGAGGGCGAGAGGGCAGGGGGCCCACACGGGTGTGCAGGCCCCTGCTGCCCCGCACAGGAATGCCTGGCAAGCCCATGTCTGTACCTGTATCTCTATCTATACCTACACATTGTAATGTAAGTATTTATAATTGTGTGTGTGCAGAACGGATTGTATATGTAATACATATAAATAACATGTAATTTATTTATTTTGGTAACATTTCTGTCCTCGAAGGGATAAATACATATATAACTTATACGCCTATATAGACCTATATAGAGTGAGGTATACAGATAGGGTTATATGCATATACGAGGCATATACACGCTTACATGTATATACCCCGTATGTATACCTCTCTCTATATATAAGTGTGTACATAGATGTATATAACATATGTATAAAGAGACTCCCCTCTGAGAGCCGAGGCGCGGACTCTCACGCCAGCCGTCACCCCCGACCCCACATCTCCCCACAGCCCCGGCCCATTCCTGAGCGCGCGGCACGCCGCCGTGAGAGCCGCAGCGGGGCTGTCCCACTGCGCGCCAGGGGCGGAGCTTCGGGCGAAAGCCAATCAGAACCACGAAAGGCCCGAGCACGGGGCGGAGCTGGCGTGTGGTGAGAGGCGGCCGAGGGGCGTGCCGGTGGGCGATGATAGGCGTGGTTAGTGGGGAGGGCGGGGCTTGCGCTGCCCGGGTTCCTGCGGCGGCGTCAGGCGCCCCAAAGAAAAATGGCGGTTTATTTACATTCTGCCCCAGCTCGGCCAATGAGTGAACGTCTGTCCGCGTGCCCGCCCGGCGGCGCGGTCAGCTGAGGCGGTGCCCAAGATGGCGGCGGTGAGAGCTGGTGTTGCCGGGGCGGTGCAGTAGAGCCCAGCGCCGCCAGGGTGGCCGCGTCCTGCCCCGCCAGGTAAGACGGGCCGCGCCGCGCCAGGACGGGCTCTGGGGGCCGCCAAACCGGGCCGGACCTCGCGGAGAAGGGCGAGGCTGCGGGCGGGTGCGCGGCAGAGCGCGCGGCCCGGGGCAAGTGGCCGCCGCCGCCCCCAAAGACAGTCCCTCTCCAGCGGGACGATGCGGCCCGGGGGCTTGTGTGGCGGTGGGGAGCGGTGGGAGCAGCTCGCGGACCGCTCGGCTGGGTCTCCGCGGGCGGCGCATCGGCGGCGGGGCGGTCATGGCCGAGCGGCAGCCGGGTTGTCAGCCCGTGGTGTTTGTGGCGCCTCACCCCCTGCCCCCATGGGAAGAAGCCCCCTGAAGCCAGAGCTTGGTTCTCCATCTGGCCCTGCCCAGGGCGCGCTGTCAGTGCGAATAAGAAATGTGGGGTGGTGCCCCAGAGCGCCCTTACGGCATCTGCCTCGCGTGTGTCACCCTGCCCCAGGTCACCTGCTCGTCCTGGGAAGATGCATTCTTTTGGAAACGAAGAAGCGGTCTCTCAGGAGCGGCTCTTTGGGTTTTTCTGTGAGTGCGTACAACACGGAGACTGGGAGCTTGCGCAGGCCTGTGTGCCCCAGCTGAGCCAGTGGCACGGGGATGGCTCTGAGAAGGTGGAAGCAATTCTTCAGGCTCTGGTAGCTTGTCCCGTGGGGGTAAGGTAAGTAAGGTACTGTTTTGGTTCAGTAGGCTTGAGTGTGAAATGAGGGAGAGCAATTAGTTTAGTGGTGACTGTGGGAGACAGGTAGAATCTGGGAAATAGCACTTACTTCAGTGCTGAGGTATCTTGGATGTGTCTAGATGTGCTGTTATCTGAATGCTGACATCTTATCTCTGCAAAGCACTTAGCAGGCTGCCCAGCCTGCTGGAGTAATGAGCTGTGTTCATTTATGCAGTTGACATGGTGATTGATGCAAGCTTAAAACTATTTGGAAGCATTTCAGAACTGATTTTGTTATGTTTTATTGAAGGACAAGGAGAAGAAATATCTCCTGAAGTTACATTCCTTTGACACTGAGCTTATGTATTGAGTTTGCCTGACAAGGTTTTGGTAGTGGGGCGGGGGGCTACAGGGGTGGCTTCTGTGAGAAGCTGCTAGAAGTTTCCCCCTATGTCTGACAGAGCCAATGCCAGCCGGCTCCAAGATGGACCCACTGCTGGCCAAGGCTGAGCCCATCAGTGACAGTGGTAGTGCCTCTGGGATAACATAGCTAAGAAGGAGGGGGAAAAAAAAAAAACACAACAAAAACCAGGAACAATTGCAGCCATATTACCATTTATTGGTAATAAATTAAATTTTCTAAGTTGAGTTTGTTTTGCCCGTGACAGTAATTGGTGAGTGAGCTCTCCCCATTCTTATCTTGACCCATGAACCTTTCATTATATTTTCTCTTCCCCCCCCTCTCCAGCTGAGAGCGACTTTGTGGGGCACATGGTGTCTAGCCAGGGTCAACACACCGCAGCTTTGGTTAGTTTAGAAATGGAACCAAGATCAGTGCTGTAGTCATTTAAAATGTTCTTTTGTTTCCAATTCTTGAAAGACCTTCCAATTTCTAAAACTCTAAACTATAAAAAAAATCAAATTATGCTATTGATTTCTTATTTCTGTCGCACTGGTTTTTGAAATGGCATCGGTTTTACTCAATCCTAGTTGGTATTGATCTCTGCTTTTCAGGTAGCTGCATATGCAGGGTGACTTTCTAGCACTTCAGGGAACAGTGGTATTCCCCCTCTCCAAACAGATGATCGTACTTCTTCACATAAAAATTTGTGTAACATTTTGGTAAAGGTTCTAAGAAACAGTTGACACTGATGGCAATTAAAAGAGTTGGTAGGAAGGCATGCACATGGTTAGATGAATATTGTTAACGGCCATGTGAAACATGAGCGGTTTTGATCTTTTTGTTTTTGATAGTTGGACTATGACATCTAAAGGTTTTAGTTAGCACTGCTGAGATTTTTTTTTTTATGGCCAATAAACTATCTTGTGCTTTTTTTCTAGTCTCTTTGACAGTACTGAATATGTTCCCTAACTATGTACGTTTTGGAATGTAAGTACTGGAGCACAGGAAAAGCTTATGGAAATTAGAAGTATTCTTTGTTTAATTAGTACAATAGTTTACTTTTAGTTTGGACATGGACCTGCACTTGTGCTGCTATGACCTAAAACTTAGTTTCATTTTTTGGGGGTAGAACTAGACAGAACAGGAAATAGCAGTGTTTGGCAAGCAGTCAGATTTCAAAGAAATCTGCTGAAGCGCTCAAAGAGGGGCTACACAGACTGAACTTCAGACCAGAAATAAATTTGATTGTTTTGAAGCAAAGAACTATGGCAATAGCAGTGGTATTTGGCAGATCTAAAAGCAGTTACTTGCACAGCAGAAAATATTGAGTTAATGTGTAAGTAGTACCAGTATTCTGGTTTCCCTGCATTCTCATCCTGTCTGACTCATCTTCAGCTATTTAATCTTTTTTTTTTTTAATCTTACACAAAGAAATATAAAAATCAAAATGACCTTTCACAGTGTTTTCCAGGATCTTAGAGATGAGAACAACCTTGTATAATCCAGTGTCTGTGCCTATTGCTTTTGTAGATGTGGACAGAATTCTAGCCCGTGGAGAATTGCATGGCTTTGGCTTCTTGTGCTGGAAAAATGGCTTGCCAGGAGTCAGGTACAGAAACATCTAGCTGACTTCCAAGTGTGACTTTTAGTTCTGACTTCTAGCTGACTTCCAAATGCAAAATGTCTATCCAGTTGCTTATTGAAATTATAGGCTTTCCTGCATTTTGTGGAATTAAGTTCTCAAGGTGCATTGCTTTCACTTTAACAAACTTGTCAAGAAACAACTTAATCTTTACAGTTGCTTTCCCTTCTCCATACTGGAGAGAAAAATTGGGAATTATTTTTGTTTGTTTCCAAATGGGTAAATGTAACTCACTGGTGTGGGAGCAGAACCTAATTGTGGAATAGCCTTTAACTGAGAACTAGGTATCTTCAGAGAGATATTTCAGTCTGCCTCAAAATGTTGATGAAATAGCTAAGATTATTTTCGTTATCACGTAAACCTAAACAAAAGTTTTATTAGCTAATGTCTTTTCTCTTGTATTGTTTCAGAAAACTGTTCCAGTTGTTCTTCAGAGAGAAACTGAATTTTTATTGTTCTTGGAAGAACTGCAGAAAGATGTCTCTGAGGAAGTCCTAAAGGTGAGCTACTTATTTTGCCCTAGTTGTTCTTGTTAGTTATGCAGAATATCCAACTTTATCAGGTTGACTGCCTGAGATACTAATGTGTTCTTAATCTTTTAGGCAACTGAAAGAGACTGTAATTCAGATATCTTTCTGAATTTAGTCCAATGTGCCTGCAAGTGATTTCTCTGACTAGAGAGGAGGCTGTAGGCAGGCAAGGAACAAGCTTTTCGACATGGTCTAACACACTTCATTCAGTGCAGCTACTTGTGAAAGCCTTATATCTGTACACATGTTTAATAATCATAAAGCTAAAACCCACTGTGAGCCAAAATGAACCACAGTCAGCAAGCATATTTTAAAAGTATGTCTGTTTTCTTTTTTTTCCTCCCAAGGTCTTGATTTTCATCTCCTCCGCACCCCTTTGCCCCCTTCTTGGAAGTTTTTGGGTGCTGTACTGTTATTACTGATGTTTTTTGGTAATTGGTATGATGTGTGCTCTGAGGTCCAAGACCCATTTTTCCATTTTTAATTAATACATGCAGACTGATTTATTTGAGAAGTACATGGAAATACACAAAGATGGATTAATACCAAAAGCAAGTATTGGGCAGAAAATCAGGAGAGTTACTAACTGTAGAACTGTCCTAATTTGGTGTTGGTTACAACAGAGTTAGACCTGACATGGTGTGTGGAATGTGCTCAGATTTTCTAGTCTTACAGGTTCTAATTCTTTAAAGATTTCTTTTTTGTTTGCCTTTTTTTAAGAGGAAAATGAAACTTATTCAGAGGCTATTTGCAGCTTTTAAATATGAGTAAGGAAAGGGTGTTCAATATTTCTATAAGGATACAGAATTAGCAATTACAGGATGAAAGCAAGCAAGGTAAACTTGACTGTTGATTAAAATCTGCCTGAAGTCTGTTAATGACTGATTAAGTCTGTGTATATTACCATCTTACCTCCAAGGTCATGAAAGATATCACCATTATCTGCAGTGTTGCACAAAATAGGAGATTCAGCAACCTCATATCATTGTCATAATTACTGTCAGAGGCATGTTAGTAGGTAGAGTTATGTTTTGATCCAGCAAATAAAAAAAAAAAGAGGCTGTGGACTTGTCTTCTACTGCTAATATTTTCTTTTTTGCACACACCAACCACCTCTCCCCTCCATATTCTCTGAGTTGCCTTTTTCAGCCAAGGACAGCACACGCATAGTTCCGGAAGTGCCACAAGTGCTACTGAATTGCTGTTCAACCGAGTTGTCCCTCATCTTCCCACGCCTTATTGGGAGAGCTGATTGGGGGTTTTTTGTTTATTTGTTTTCCCCTTCCTAGTTCTGCAATTCTAGATTTGCTTCTGTTAGTAAGAAAAATTATTGTTCCTTAAGAAAGAAGTCTGTGAGATGGTTTCTGAATCTGTTGGCCAGTTTTAAGCAAGATTGAAAAATTAGTGTTGATGAGAATGATGCAGTTGGTAGATAGATGGTATGAATTTGGAAAAGCAGGATTCAAAAAAAAAAAAAGACTGGACAATAATCATCATACTCTTACTGACTTATGAAGATACAGACACATCGATATATTGATAAGAGGTAGAATACAGTAGTGCTTCAGCCATCCCATAGGAGCTGTCTGTGAACTAAGGTAACTTGCTTATGAGCACATGGCCCATGTAGTGTAGTTAAGTATTATAGGATTCTTTATATTTTGTTATGTATTCAGGCATATCCAGTCTTCTAGGAAGGATATTGGACAAGGTGGACCATTATTAATGGGTTTCCTAGGTAATATGATGTTTCCAAATTAGTTTATCTTCTTGCATTCTCCTATTTTTAAAATAATGTATTTCATATTTTTAATGGAGTCTGAAAGGCTTACTCTTTTATTATTTCCCTGCCAGGAGCTGTTTGAAGCATTTGAGTGCACCCAGAACAAGCACATCACAGACAGGAAAAGAAGAGATGGCTGTTCTTACAGATTCAGTTTGGATGTTGTTTCAGCCCTCCGGAAGCTTTTGCTGCGGGCTCCCCAGAGGGCAAAAGCCCTGCTGGAGTTCTTCCAGGAGGAACAAGGCACGCACAGCTCCTCGCTCCAGCAAGATTTCTCTCTACAAAACATCTTTGCTGAATTTCTTCGTGACTCCTTGAAATCTCTGCAGGGGCTTCAGTGCAGTTCTGAGATTCCAGCAGAACTGGATCAAAGAGAACTAGTAGATACCATTTATGCTGCTCTTAGTATAGTGACTTTTGACGTGGAGCATCAGGCAGATGAAGTACGTCACCTATTCAGGGAGCTCTTGGATGTATGCTGGGCTGAGGGTAGCCCACTGAGGGAGGAGAAGCTACTAAGCTGTATGCTGAGGAAACAGAACCATGGCCTGTTAAGTCTGTATAGCAGTGTTTTCATAGAAAGAACAAGAGAAAAACTTCTCATGTCAAAATCAATAGGAAAAGGTTTGTTTCACTTTTTGCTTTGTTTTCATTTCTTTTTTAACAAAGCCATTGAGGCATTATGCAGGCAAGTTGTCAAGAAGTCAGGCAGTGTTCTTGCTAAGGTGCCTTAACAAGCTATGGAGTCTTGTAAAAGATAATGCTAAAATGACTTTAAGCAAGGAATTGGCATGGGAACCCCAGGGCTCTCCCTACATTTCTGCCATCTATGCTGCCTTCTTTTGTGAGCACTTCCTTTACCCACCCCTTGTTGTGATCTGTTTTAATCTGCTCAGTGTTTCTTCCTGAAGGTCTTGCTTGTAACTACAAAATTGACTCTCTGTATGTTTATAAAGTCTTTATTGGTTCAGCTCCAGCTCTGGGTTGTCTGTGTTGAAGGATGTTCCATTTCAGGCCAGTAACAGTTCAACTACCTCAGTAATCCCAAAACGTTCAAACTCCTTAGTATTGGAGAAGAAAACTTCTGGAAGTGGAAGGGGATGTGGAGTGGGCCAATATCCCAGCTGGAAAGAAGATGTAGTTTGATTACCTGCTTGCTTGCCAGAGCTGAACTGTAGTTTTTGTACTGGCAATAACTTCACAGCTTCTGTCTAGCTCCCTATGACTGGTACGTTTAGTTGAGGCTCTCAGTTGAAGCTCAATGGCAAATGGTGTCCCTGCTCTTGTCAGGGGAGTGACAGGTGAGTCTGCAAGGAAGGAAAAGCTAGAATGCCTACCCTCTTTTGCTTGTCTCTGTACACTTGAGGTGTAAGTCAGTGGGATTTGTATCCTCCCTCCTCCCTTCACTCATAGGGACTGCTGAAGGGAAGGTCAGGCTAATGTGGTGTGGCAGACTGTGGCATTTCTGATAATAACTGCAGGTAGTGCTTCCTCGTGGGAGAAGAGAAATGGAGATATGGATACCTTCCCTCTCACTGGGAGTAGTTCACTTCTTGCTTTGCACAGGTCTGAGAAGTTCCTGTGCTGGACAAGGCTTTGCTAAGGCCCTGCAAAGCAGCATAGTGTCTTGAACCACAAATGAGAATTCATGCAACATACAGATAAGATGCATATGACTAGAGAAAGAAAGGCAGTGTGACCTGAGCTAATGCAAACAACCCGTGTGCTGAACAGGGTCTTGCTATGCTAACAACTGCCCAGGCAGTTTCCTGGTTTCCTATCTGACCTGTTTATTTTCTACCAAATTTTTCTTCTTGACCTTCTTGTTATCCAGTAACAATATCTGAGCATCCTGACTGTTAACATGTAACAGCTGGTTAGTATTTGAGGAAATGTTGAGTGTTTCTCAGTTTAAATTAACAACAATTATGCTTCTTTCAAAGGTGCCCCTCTGTACTGGAAAGTAATCTTCTTGTGATGTTTTTTAGGTTCATCTGAGCAGCTGGATATAGAGCGAACCATGATGAGTTTGTTCGCACATCCCAAAGAGGTTGCTTCTTGGAAGACAGCCTATTTCTACTGCTTGAGCAGCAGCAAGCACTTTCTGGAACAGATTCTGGTACGGTCATAAAGTCATTAAGAGGGAAACCCAATGGTGGCTAAAGTCAGTCTGTGTATTGAACATGTCTTGGTGGCGCACAGAAGCGTTTTGTATTCAAATAGTGCTTACTAGGGGTCATGACTTACAGGAACAAGGAGGTAACTGGTGATAACTCCCCTACTTTCAGCTGTGTGATGAACTCAGAACATTCAGCAAGATTTTTGGAAGAGCTCATCTGCATGCAGACTGAAGATTAGATCTTCAGGATTTAAGAATTCCTGTGTTCTGCTCATAATTTTGTTGGCTATGCCACTTGATTTACTCCATGATCTTGAACTTGTTGCTTTGTTTTTCTGATGCTGGTAGACTTGGGGCAGTGAGACTAGTTTACATGGTAAAATTTATATTTTTAAAGAGCTTGAATACCTGGTGAAAAATGCTCTGGTATGAATTATATTATTTGAATGTATTTACATAGATAGAAGAAGTAGAATACAGGCAGATGGTCACTGTGAAAGTGTGAGTTTTTAAGGTGGAACATATTTCTACTTATAGATAACATGCTCATTCAAGTTTCTTACATAATGCCCTTGACAGAGACATAATTAATAGAAAGAATGTAAAGATAATGCAGTGAGGGAATGGGAGTTGGTTCTGTAGTAAGCATTTGAAATGATTTTTTTTTCCCTCATGACAGTTTTACTGAAAAGTAACCTGATGGTGTGGAAAATACAAATTTAGGGAAGTTCCAGATGCAGAACTTCACTATTTTAGTGAAGTTAATACTGAAATGGCTACTGGCTTACATAACCTGCCAGGCAGAGTCTCTGCATTTTGGAAAGATAAATACTTCTTCCTTTTGCTTTCTAGATAACTGCGTTAACTTTAATGAAAAGAGAGGACTACTCAGGCCTGAACAACTTATTGAGGAGAGAATTCAACCCTCTTAGCCGCCTCTTGGTATTGCTAGGATGGACTCATTGTCAAAGCTTGGAATCGGCAAAAGCATTGCTGTGGACTCTTCACAAAACTCAGGTAAATCAGCAGAAAGCAAGTGGCAGTATCCCAGTCTGAGTCCAGATAATGCAATTTGTTTGCTTAAGTTGTTGGTTGAGTTTCTGATTGGATTTTTTTTCTTGGCTTGCAAAAAAAAGATTTGAAAAAACCCCCCACAACTTTCAACCTCAAATTGTGATAATCTGAACTGTGAATTTTCTTTCAATAAAGAAATAAAACAGGGGGTTTCCAGCGACAATGATAATCTTTCTCAAAATGGAATTAAAGAAGCTGAGATATTGCAGTTGTATGTAGGTAACATTATTTGACGTTTGCCTTTCTTCTTACTCCTCAGCAGTGAAGGGAGTATGATTGCCCAAGGAGATTCTGAAAGTTTCTCTTGCATGAGCTCTTCAGCCTTTGCTGTTAGCATAGAGAAAGACAGCAACGGTTGTTGACTAGTCTTCAAGAGAGCTGGGGTTTGATCTGTGTCATTTCATCCAGTGAGTCATCCCTGGATAGTGACTAATTCTGGTCACAACTAACCGGAGTTCAGCAACAGGATAGCTTGGAAATTTCCCATACCCGTTCTCAAAATGAAATGGTAAATGACAAGAGCTGTGACTGAAAGATCCACCTTGTTTTGGGGCAGTCTTCATCTTTGAAGAGTGAGGGTTCTAACTCGGGGGGGTGTAGTTGCAGTTCAGATGATGTCTGCCTGCATGCAAATGGCTTGGATGACAGAGGTGGGGAGACAGGGAGCCTTGCACTGCTGGATCATTGGGGCAGGTCTAGGCTGGTATTGCCTTAAGGGAGTTACCAAGTATTAGTAATAAACTGAAGGTCTAGTCAGTAGCCTCTGCAAAGTGAAAGTCTTACATCTGACTTTAACAGGCAGGCATCTGTAGTAGAAAAGCACATGGAAAAGAAGAATAACTCCCTGCTACCCAGTATATAATCTGTTCTGGTACATGATTAGTTCTAGAGGTTAGTGTCTTGAACTGTTATTAAGAAGCATTAATTTGCATTTTGAAAGTTAACCTTGAGAAGGGATGTAGCCACCTTTCCATGGTCTATAGGTGTGTCGAGTGGAGGCTGGCTGATTTTGACAGTCCTTCAGAGTAGCTCTTCCTTGCTGGCTTTGTAATAGAACTGGCAATTTTCTGTACTTGAAAGTTACTGTCTGGGTAAAGAAGTCTTATGAACATCCCATATGTGACACAGGGTTGGTTCTGCTGTCTGGCTAGAGGATTGTTTTAAAGGGATTCTTTTATTTGTCTTTCCATGTAGGATATGTGCAATGATTCAGTACTGAAAGATTTCTGTGATGGGCTGTGGGCTCAGGTGGAGGTTCTTGAATGGTGCATACAGCAAAACAGGTAAAATGGTCAGAAGGACTTTTTCTAAACTATCTTACCAAATCTGCCTATTCGTCAATTTATGTATGCAAATTGAAATTGTGTTCTTTTCTGTGAATCTTGGCTAATCATCTCCTAGTGAGTGTGTATCACAAGCTCTTTGTTGTGCTTCATGGGCATTAGTTAGGCTATTTGTTTTTCTTTCTAACTGCAGTAGTTTGGTTGAATCAGAATTAGTGGGAGATATTTCTTTAAAAATGGCTGAGACCTAAATCTGTTTGTGCCACCTCTTTCTTTGTTCTCTCTTGCAGTATTACTATCCCAAGGAAGGTTCTTTTGCAACACTTGCACAGTCTAGATTGCCACACTGCAGTGTACTCTCTTCATCATCTCACTAATCTTCTGGCACTGAATGAAGACGATGTTATTGAGCTTCTTCAAAAAGTTCCTGCTAGAGACCAGCAGATGCAGGGTAAATGTGTAGGGTCGTGAGAACACAGAAAACCCCCGATCCATCAAGTATGTGCTGCTCAGTATTTCTGCCAGGAAGAATTTGTTCTTTTGACCTACTTCTGTAAATAAGGAAGATACCGCTTATCAGCTGTTTTGAGGAAGAAAACTAGAGAGCATGTGGAAATTATTTTAGAATCTCTTTTGGGAAGTAAATTGTCTCCCAAGAAGGAAGTGAGAGCTCTTTGATTTCACGAGGACAGATCTCTGAAAGAGCTTTTTCAAAATTGTAACAAGACTTTGCACATGCTCGTAATATGTGCTACTCATTGTAACTTATATACTGTATAATACCCTTAGCTTGAGAAGTAAGTGTATGTTTTGGATTCCAGCCATCTGTGTGCTTAAATTTAAAATCAAAGGGCAAAGCCAGATGAAATTGACAATATCTCGTACTCTAACATCTTCATTTTTGAAAGATATAAAATGTGTTGTGATTTTTTTCTTCTAATATTAAGTCTTACCAAATCTACTTTAATATTAAAATCAGTAAGACTGTGTTTACATCCCTCTTGCCTCACTTCTCTCATCTTCCCATGTTCCAGGTTGGTGCCTAAAATACCTGAGATTACTAAACACATTAGTTCACTTAGAAGTGACTCTCCCTGTACATTCTTTTGATGGTGGTCTATGTCCATGTTCAGCTGCTGCTATTTTAATGCTGTTTTATGATAGGCCTCTTAATAATGATGCAGAAGCTCAGTCTTCCTGTGTGTACTAGAACCCAAGAAGCTGCAATTTTTTCTGCCTTACTCCTTCTATGGATGCGAATTTGTACATATATAATTTCAACCTGAGTTGTGTGAAGAGCTCTCAGTGATGTAGCTTGCACAGATTTTCCACGTTGCCTAATGGGATGCAGTTTTCTCTCCTTCCACTATCATATTGTTAGGATTGGTTTTCAGTCCTATTTTAATGGGTTTTGTTGTTAAAATTATCATGACGGTTGTCTTGAATAGTCTTAAAAAAATGTAATGATTGAGACTGTATATAGATTTCTGGTTTGTGTCCTGCTTTCTGAAATTAATTGTATTGCTGTTGCTGATGTTGGGTTTTTATAATCAGTTCTCACATTTTAATTATTTTCTGCTTAAATTCTGTCAAAACCTTTCACAAGCAGGAAGAGGCAGTCCCATCATATCTCCTGGGAGCTGCATGACTGTAGCAAAAGAAGTCTAATTGTGGTTTCTCTTCTTTTTTCAGATCACCTTAATTTACGGAACTAGTTAGTGGAAGACAAGTCCTCCCTCTTTTTCAGCCCAGTGATTATTGTAAAATTCAGATAATTCTATAAACACGTTTTAATAGAATCTCTTCTAAAATAATCTGTTTTGAAACTTAAAGGGAGGAGAGGAATCATGAAGTTTTGATTTGTCTGACTTGGTAGTGTGCACAGGCCTTTTTCTTCCCTAATGCCATGTACTTCCCCTTCTTCCCCTTCTTTCTGACACATCTGTCAGCTGCAGTAGTGAAATTGAAGTAGTGGTACTGGTTGACAGTTGTGTTCAGACACCCGTCAGATCAGCACGTAACACACTAGCTTTGATCAGTCACACTAACAAAAGAAATGGTGGGCAGAAATTTCCTCATGAGTTACAGAATTCAATAATAAGGTGTTAATATTTCTGGCATAGGAAAAACAAGTGTTTTTAGTTAAAGGGTAGCTCTTTAGTATTGGTACAAAGAAAAGGGGTGGTTTAGATGTGGATACTGACACAGACACACTGCATCCAAGTCTTTCCACATGGGAGCCAAAACCTGCATTTGATTACCAGTGTGTATCTTGTAGTACCATCTAGCTATTTCTCTTTTTCAGAGACTTGTATTTGTCATATCTCTGGCTTCACCTCCCTGAAGCCCTCTTAAGGCAGTGGTATTGAGAGCTTTCTAGGTGCACGTATTAGTGTAGAGCTGCTGGTGCATTTCTGTGGCCATGTGGGTTCTGCAAAGGATTCATACTTGGATGTTTTCTCAGTTCTGTCTGCTGTCTACATTATAGTTTCCACCATTGTTGCTGTTTAGAATTGAAGTGATAGGGAATAATTGGTTTCAAACAAACTGTTTGTGCTCTTGGGGCTTTTGTCGTGGCTGCCCTGTAATTTTTATAAGAGTTCAGGCTGGTACTTTTCTTTGAAATCATGCTCTAGCCTTGTGGAGGACAGTGCTGAAACACTTTCTAGGTAATGCTATTCAGTCCCAGAATTTGAATGGGGACATTATCAGTACATCAAAACAGTGCTTTGTTTAAAAAAACCTTTGCTAATGCTTTCCCAGTGTGGCAGTAGGGATAGGGGACAGTCTACCCTTTATAGAAGAACATAGGAGAGTGGATTCAAACACTAATTAACAGTGTCTGGGGTTTTGGGTTTTTGTTGTTGTTTTTTGGGTTTTTTAACCTTTGTACAGTAGTTGGATAATTCATCTAAACCTAGCATAACAGAATACATGAGTATATCGTGTTCTTGGGCGAAAGTGATGATATGACTTTTACATAATTTGCATCTCTGTTCTGTTATACTAAGAAGGGATCATGTCTCTGGCATGTGACACCTTCTTTCCTCAAAAAAAGCAAAAGGGACAAGGAGTGGGTGTAGTACTTCTCTGAGTTGCCTTTATTGTAAATGTGTGAAGGAAACTGTGGGACTGTACTTCTTCTTTAATCAATTGCAGATTGTATGTGATCTATATGGCCAGGCATTGCGGATAGAATCAACCGTGATACATATTTATTAGTACAAATCTGTAGAGGTGGTGGTACTCTATTCTCACTATGCTCATAGCCAGTCCATACTATCTCCCTACTTATCCACTGTGTGATAGAACGCAAAGTTCTAAGACACTGGAACAAGACAGGGTTTGTCCCTGTCATGAGCAGATTTTGATCATTCTGTGCTGTAGCCAGGTCCTATAACACAAATCCACAGAAAATTTCCTTTTCAGAAGGGGATCCAGACCTGGCTTTTCTGTGCCCATCTGTATGTATTTGGTTTTGTGGGGTGTTTTTTTCTTTTTTCCCCAAATGTCATGAAGTAGCAGTAAAAGCAAAGCTGGGATGGAAGTGACACTGGGGAAGAAAGACTGGATAAATATTGCTGTGTGGGAACTGCAGGAGAAAATTAACTTGTTTTCTTGTCTACCTCTTACTCTCACAGTGGTCACGCTCCCTAACGCCCTGAGTCAGCAACGCAATCTGGCACTCTTTCGAGCATTTTGTGCCATGAAGTATGCTATCTATGCTCTTTGCGTGAATTCACATAAGCATTCCAAGTGCAAAGATTGCATACGCAGCCTTCTTGGTGATATCCCTGAAGACACGACTTTTGGAGAACCAGCAGGTAATTGGCCTCCTTTCTCAGGTTCAGTAGCTTGTGCTTCTCTGTTTGCTGGGCTCTGAATTATCACTTAGTGTTGGGATAATATTGCACCCTGTGTACCTATGATGTTTTTATCCAGTGGGCTATGAATGCTTTGCAAACAAGTATAATGGCATTTCTTTGAGGTGGTGTTACCTTTAGTAATAATAGATATGAATAAACTACCCACCTTGTTCTAAAACATTTAAGGTAATTGTATTAAAAATATAGTGCAAAAAGAAGGTGATATTAAATATAGGATGGTAGCAGCAGGGATGATTTAGTAAGAGCTTATTTCCCAGAGCTAAAACTGATTTAATGGCTAAAATGGGTGTAATCTGAGTTTGCACATCATTGCACAAGGTGATAATTGGCATTACTGAGAGGGAGGAGGCATGCTACCTTTTTATATGTCCAACATTTCACATTTATTTACTTGATTTGTGGAGGAATGATTGGCTCTGAGCCACTGGGACAGTTCCCCCTTCTAGGATTTTCTTAAAGGGCAAAGGTTGGAGGAAGGAACTCCTGGAAAATGTTGTAAATGTTCTTTATTTTTGTTTTTAATTATACAGATTGCTCTTCAATATTTCCTCAGTACCTTGTGAAGTGTCAGCAGTTCTTAAGGAGTGTTCCTGCTCCTCTGCGCCTGGAGGTTTTGGAGAACATCTTCTCCTTGCTTTTTGTTTCCTACAGTGACCTCCATACTGAGACTGTTCTACCTGAGGACTATGCAGAGGATGATGATCTTGACAAAAAGAGTGCTACTGTGAGTGTAGAAGGCAGTGCTAGTCGGCAGTCTTCCACTTCAGAAAGTCCACAGCACCTAATCGAGGCTGAAAAGAAGTTAGGGAGGCATCTGCTGGCTGCTCAGACAGTTCACACACATACCCAAGATCTTCATGACTCAATATTAGGTGGCAAAAGCTGTGAAACCTCTAGGCTGAGCTACCTGGATCTGAAACACTTTGCCAGTGGTGTTACTGGATTTTTAGTGGATGATGTGGCCATGGATGCCTTCCTCACATTGCTTCTCAGCCATCTGGAAGAAATTCAGGCTTCTCTCCCATGGGACTCCGGTAACGTGCTTCGTGAAGAGCTGGAGCTTGTTGAGTGCTTGAATCTTTCCACAAGCAGAGATGCTTTTGGAAGTCGTGTGTCACAGTTTTCCAAATACCTTTCTGAAGCTCACTGGCGATACAGGGTGGTGATGAGTAACAGAAATGCAGGTAGGTATTTGGCACTTTCCGATCTATCGACACTGTTCTGTTACAGCTGTCCAGGCAGTGGTCTCAAGACTAATAATAATCTTACTGAGGGAGCACATTTTGTCAGATATTAGGGCAGTAACCTAGTTGGAGATCACCTGGTTCTTGCACCATTCTCCAATAGGTGTGATCTCTATTCCACTCAGAAAGCTTGGGTTTTCTTTTTCTCTTTTCCCTCCCCTTTGTGGACGCACTGCTTCAGCTCACCTGTCTTTCTCCTGCCCCTTTGTCACAAATTATGTTGACAGCGCAGTGATATGAAGGGACATGGTGATGTGTGATCCCATGCAAGCCAGACAGACTCATCTCATTCATGGACAGAGTGTTAATTTAGCCTAGTCTAGAAGCATGTTAAGAACATGTATCAGAGGAAGATGTATTATTCTGGGATGCAGACCACTCCTCAGGAGTAGCTAGAACAACGTACTTGGGAAGCTGTTTCCCACCCTTCTCCATATCATGTACTTCTGCGTCCTGACTTCTAACAAATGAGAACAACTACTTTGGGAACATCTTTCAGGGAGAGGTGGCTGGCTTTTCTTGACGCTGCGTATCTCTTGTATTTTCTGTCTCAAGGGCTGTCACCCCCATTACTTGCTCACTTCCAGAATTGTTGACTGAGTTAGGGTCCCCACTACCCTGCATTACTGAAGAACCTAGTTATTTCAGCAAAACTTTAATGACAAATCAAACTCTCTTTTACTATTTTAACTCTTATTCTTTTTTGCCTTGTTTCTAGCTGCTTATGTACTTGGACTATACTGAATTTCCTGTATAGTTAAAATCATAGAATCATTTAGGTTGGAAAAGACCTTTAGTACTCATCAGGGATATGTAGAAGGTATAGTACATTCCAAGCAACGTTGGATGTGAATGTGAAAAACACAGTATTAGTTGAATTGCATCAAAATGACTTCAAGGTGCTGGTTTAAACTTCGCTTTGCAGAAGAGCTATTAGCTGAGATCAGCTGTGTTTCCTTCAGAGATTTGCCATCATAGCTCTGCCTATGTAGATGTGCTTTAAGGTAGACAAATAACTGTTTATGGCCTGTCCAGCTATTTGGTAATGTTTTTGCTTAAATGTTTCACAGAACATCAGCTTGCAGTTTCCAGGAGATACTGCTCTTTAATCAGGTGCTCCAGCTTTAAGAAACGAAGTAGATCTCAAAGGTACAAGACAGGTGGGTTGAAAAAGTGATTTGGAGAAGATATCTCTGAAAAGTGCATAGTTTTGCTGAGCTCATAGCTGAATGCAATTAGATTTAATGGACTATGGAACTAGATTTATTTCCTTTAGTTTTCTAACTGGTTTGAAGTCTCTTAGTCCAGTTCCACTTGGATTGAGGTTGTTTTCTTAAAGCTCATTTGCACAACAAAAAGATAATTCATTTTCTAACCCGAATTTAAAATAACTTCTTTCATGCATAGTCTGATTCAGTGCAGGGAGAACGTTGCAACTACAGTACCAATTCTTTCTTTTCTCCACTATATCCAGTGACTGCTTGGCGTATTTTCATTCCTATCACAATAGTATCTAGGATGTGAATTAACAGGAATTTGTGGCTTAAATTGGCAGCCTTAGGAGAAAGTTGGGTTCCTCACCTTTTTTCTATTTAGTCTTTAAAAGGTATGGCTGGTTTTGGAGTGGGATGTTCCAAAATAAGAAGCTTTAAAGTATCTGACATGAGTCACTGATGGGCCACCCAAACATAGTCTCTTGCCTAGCATTTTGTTCAAATCAGTAGTTTTTGCATTTATGATAGACATCAGTGATGGGTCATTTGTGAGATACTCTCAAAGATATCTTGCAGTTGCCTGATCTGTTATTTACAGTAAGTTTTAATTACCTTGTTTAGAAAAAGTGCATTTAATGTGGTGGTTTTGATTGCTTTCCATTTTAGATGGGAAAGATGGAACTTCCAGTCCATCGTTAGAAAGTACAAGCAGTGAGCTGAGCACCAGTACCTCAGGTATTAAGCCACACAAGTAGTATTTCTTTATCTTGTCAATGTGCATGATGAAGTATTTTCTTGACAAGTTAATGTGAATTACTGTTCTATTCAGGACAGAATTAGAGCTTTTAGCTTCTTGGAGCTCTCATTTTTGGCTGACTTTTTTCTAATTAGAATAGTATATATCTCTTCTTCTGGAATAAGAAAATTATATTTTCCTTTATGTTTTTGGCTTGCAGGAAATGGTATGCAATATAGTGATGTCCAAGCTAATAGACTGGTAGTCGTGTAACCTAAAGCATGTTTAGGCACATTAAATTGATTTAATAGGTCCAATACTTAAGACTTCTCCCTTTATCCATATTCAACCAGTGCCCTAGCATTGCATCCACATTATGTAGCCGCTAAACAGTGTTACGTTTGGATGACATCCAAACTGAAATTTCTGAACAAACAGTGAAATATTAGAGAATTTTTAACAAGGTGTTTATGTTGACCTCTTTATCCTAAAACTTGCTTGTGACTCTGCTCCTATATTTTTGTGTTTAATATGTGAAGTACTGTTACCTCATAGTTGGCCTTTACCTGGTGAAATGTTTTTTCCATAGTAGTATACTGATTAATTCTGTTGTCTTGCAGAGGGAAGTACCAGTAATGTGTCTGGCTCAAGTGATTTGGAAAGCAGGGTGAGACCACAGCAGCAAAACCCCCTCATTCCTATGATGCTTTCCCCACCAGAATCACTGTTAGTTTCTTGCGTTTTGAGAGGAAACTTCATAGAAGCCCATCAGGTAAATGAGTTGCGTGTATTTTGTGCAATTAAAAAACTAATTTGGTATTGATGTTTATGGTTGTGATAGTTGATGAAATTCCTGCTGCTTCTGCATTAGCAAGCATAGGGCTGAAGCATATGCGTTCCAAGTGAAAGGGTCACTTCAGAAGTGGAAGCAAGGGAAAGGAACCAACATCCCAAGGATGCCAGAGTTTTTTTTTCTTGTTATATAAAAATTCTTTCTCTAAACCCAGGTTCTCAAAGTGTGAAAATGTTTGATGAGAACTGGCCAAGTTTAGTGTTTTAGCTGAATGAAAAACACAAAGAGCTCATGTGAGGCCTCATGAGGAAGCAGCATCTGAACTGCTTGCTTTAGTCAGTGAATCAAAACCATGACAATGCCACTTGTAAGCTTGGCAGGAACATGCAGATGTATTTCTTACTCAGAGCTGAGCCAGAGTGATGGTTACGTTTATTTGAAGAAGGTGTGTTTTGAGGTTAAATTTGGGGTACTGAAAACAGGCAGAAAGACTTGAAATTGACAGTCTGTATATTTGTAGTTCTTTGCTCCCTCACAGCTGTGCATACCTTTCTCTATGTGACTTCTGGGCTGATGCTCTGAAAAAACATCTTGAGGTACATCAGTGATTGGATCCTCTGCAGAAAGTAGTGACCTGGCTGAGTTTCAGGTAGTGATATCAGAGCAGCTAATATCATTTAAGCATTGCATTAGCAGCAGGTTACTGCTCAACTCATTAGTTCTGTTTGTCAGGCATGCCACTTCATCTTTTCCCTATGTACAGGGCCAACAGAAGCATTTTGTTTTGCTTTGTTACTTTGAATTTCAGTATTGCTGATGATAAAGAATTCAAGCTTGATTTGTGTTCTGTTGTTGGTTTGATAAGCACAGCTGTGCAAGTTCCTATTATCTACTCTGTGTTAAATTTCTAGAAGGTATTACTTGCTGAATACAAATTTGTTTAAAATGGTTTACTTTGGAGGCCCAACTTGATAGATTTCTCTCGTTACATAGTGTATTGAAATAATGAAGAGACATTCTGAAAGGTATGGTTTGCAGAAATTTATTCAACTCTAGCCTTGCAGAAATAATAGCTGAGCGTTATAGAAATAGTTGTAAAATGTCTCTTAAGGTCCTGTTTTTCAGGCACTTAAAACTCTCTGGAAAAAAACCCCACCATTTCAGCCTGCTGTGTCTGTGGGGATGTTTTTCAGTTAAAATATCTGGTTTATTTTATTCCCTCATCTCCTCTAAAAACGCCAAAAGCTCTTTGACCTTTGAAAACTTCTTTTGACTACTTCTATTCTTATTTTTGAAAGGTGGCTTTGATGTTTAATCTGGATACTTCACCTTGCTATGGCGAATTGGTTTTCATGGAGCGCTACCAGGAGGCCGTACAAGAAATGGCAAGAGTGGAGCACAATATTGAGAATCAAGCATCAGATGGCACTGGAGGCATCAGGAAATCTGGCAGTGGCCGTTCCACACTTCAAGCTATTGGGAATGCAGCAGCAGCTGGTAAGGACTGGATTTTTTGTATTCTTCTCATAAAAGGTGAGGGAGAAGTGGAAAACAGGAGAAAACAATTTGAATACTGTCATAATGGGTGCAAGAATTGTTCAGAAGAGTAAGTGGTGGTTCTTAACTTAAAAGTCAACTAAGAATGCTGAAATTTACTGTTGATACCCAATTAGTTTTATCCATTCTGCAGTAATTGGTCCATGAAGCAGGCCACCTATTGAATTATTTTCCTTAAGGATTAGAGAATAATTATTCATGACAGGATCTGAGATAAATATGCTGTTTGATTAGCAATTGTGTTTTGCTGACATATGTAGGCATGGTGTTTTATTCCATCTCGGATGTTACTGATAAACTGCTCGCAACTTCTGGAAGTCTTGCCCCTACTCTCCAAGAAAACTTCTGGATCAGCAACACCCAGCTGGACCATACCGATCCTCTGCGGGAAGTCCTTGAGGACCTCAGTCCTTCAGCAATGGCGGCATTTGACCTAGCTTGTACTCAGTGCCGTCTTTGGAAGACATGCAAACAGCTTTTGGAAACAGCAGAAAGAAGACTGTACAACAGCCTTGAAACTCGGGGTAGGCTTTTGATTCTTGTGTTCATCAACATGGGCTTGAGAGCAGAAAATGTGTCTCTGTGTTGTGTTGTTTGTGCTAACACCCGAGTCTTAATTAAATCTCATTTTATACTTTCATGTTAGGAGTAGAAAAAGGAGAAGCTAACGCTTTATTTTGTCCCCATTTGCGCAATGACTTTTCCAGGCCACCGACCTGACTTTATTTTACTGCACTCTGAAGGTGTAAAGGGTTTCCCGGCAGTTCTCCAGCAAATAAGTAAAATTCTCAACTATTCCTGCACGTCACAAGGCCAATCCAAGCCAGGTAGTATGCTTTGCTGGTAAGATTTTCTGTTGAAATGTGGTTACATCAAATTCTTGCCTTCTGTTGCAATGGAAATTTGAACATTCCATTTTTGTAGCTTAGTATTTAAAGCAAAAAAAGGCAGGGGACACCCAAGCTCAATTCTGAATAAAATGAAACACTTTGAATTTGGCAAACTAGTTGTATTATAATACAGTTTTGGTTCTGTGGGCCTTTTTCTGTGCAAAAATATTTGTCTTTGTAATAGTTGCTGTTTCTTTCTCCCTTCGTAGAGGTCTCAGATGAGAAAATAGGGAGTCATTTTCGATGCAGTATTGTAGACCACCTGCAAGCTTGCTACCCTGCCTTGACTGAAGAAAGTATTACTAATGAAATTGTTTTATCACAAAATCTGGATCAAATCCTAAAAGCACTGACGCATGTTGAACGTTCTGTGGGTGAGTTATTTTTGTGATCGTGAAGACTGACATATGGATCTAAATTTTTGTTTTGACCTGTTCAGATAACTATAAATCCAGTAGTAATGCTCTTTGACATATGCATAAATATATATATTTTTTAAATCATAAATGCAAAATGTAAAATTTATCTGTAATTCTTACATTCTGAGCATTGGTTTTCAGAGCTAAAATTGTGAACTTGCTAGAGAAGAAAGGAAAATATCAGGGAGTACAACTGAGGTTATTTGGCCTATTTTTCTTCAGTCCAAACAAGGAATTAGAATCATAGAATCATTTCAGTTGGAAGGGACCTCAAAGATCATCTAGTTCCAAACCCCCTGCTACAGGCAGGGACACCCTCCACTAGACCACGTTGCCCAAAGCCCCATCCAACCTGGCCTTGAACACTTCCCGGGATGGGGCCTCCACAACCTCTCTGGGCAACCTGTTTTGGTGCCTCACCACCCTCACAGTGAAGAATTTCTTCCTAACATCTAATCTAAATCGACCCTCCTTCAGCTTAGGGCCATTACCCCTTGTCCTGTCACTCCATGCCCTTGTAAACAGTCCCTCTCCAGCTTTCCTGTAGGCCCCTTCAGGTACTGGAAGGCTGCTGTAAGGTCTCCCTGGAGCCTTCTCTTCTCCAGGCTGAAGAAGCCCAACTCTCTCAGCCTGTCCTCATAGGAGAGGTGCTCCAGCCCTCTGGTCAGCTTCGTGGCCCTCCTCTGGACTCACTCCAACAGCTCCGTGTCTCTCCTGTACTGGGGCCCCCAGAACTGGATGCAGTACTCCAGGTGGGGTCTCATGAGAGTGGAGTAGAGGGGCAGGATCACCTCCCTCGACCTGCTGGTCACACCTCTTTTGATGCAGCCCAGGACATGGTTGGCTTTCTGGGCTGCAGGCACACACTGCTGGCTCATGTTGAGCTTCTCATCAATCAACATCCAAGTCCTTCTCCTCAGGGCTGCTTTCAATCCATTCCTCGCCTAGCCTATAATTCTTTAAGTGTATTTTGACCTAATGGCTTATAGATAAATAGATGTATCCTTACTGTTGCTTTTTTTTTTCTCTTAACAAAAAGGATATAAACTTGTAAAACTATTGTAACATAATACCTTCCAATTTTTGTAGGGCTATCATAAAACTTCTTATCCTTTCTGAAGAAGTCTTCCATGGTTGCCTTTTCTCAGAGCTCTCTTCATTATATAGCACTGGAGTGTTTTCTTTTTTTTTTTTCTTCTTTCTTCCATTCACCAAATTTCTAAATGGCATGTAGGTGCTTGTAAAATATTTAAAGATATTTCTATGTTTAATGAGCAAAAGTTTAGGAGAGCTCTAAGCACAAGGAGTGGTCAACACCTGTGTTTTAGAATAAGCTTATGTGTTAATGACACACAACTAAATATATTTTAGGCTTGCCTTAATATATTTCTAACTTGTCAGAGGCATGGTTACCAATTTAGATGAACCATCGTTTTATTCTGCTGTGAAAATTTCTCTTGCTTTCAATAGGATTACAGTGCCCTGACTAAGATCTGTAATTGCAGAGAGGAAATTAGGCTAAAGCGTTTATCTCTCTCTCTCTCTCTCTCTCTCCTTTTCTTTTTTTTCCTTTTCTTTCCCCTCCCCTTCTTTTTGGCATTTAATATTTACTTGAATCTTGGATATATGTCTGTTCTCTTAAACCAGACTCTAAAGGGAGCCTGCTTGGCACCTTGGTGGAGCAGGCCTCTCTCAAACCTGCGGAGCTGGAGAAGCACCTGGTTTGGAATCAAACACAGCTCCTGCTGAGAACTCTTGACCAACATGTCCAAACTGTTCCAGAGAGCAATGTGCAGTCAAACTTCGTGAAGGCCTTTTTTGACTACATCACTACACTGGCTGCTGTTGTGTTACGAAGTCTGAATGCAGAGCTGGGTAAGGGGTTTCTGCTGCAAAGTCTGACCCTAGCTGAAGATACCCAGACTACATAGTCTGACCTGATTTTGGAAAGTAATTGTGCAAAAATGGTTCCTTGCCAAATGTGCCTACTGCCTGTGTATAGTCAGATCTTTTGACCTCGACCGATTATTGCACTGCTTTTTAAATTTTATTTAACACCTAGGCCACCCACAGCTAAGGTAAAAATAGCTGATGGCAGTAGGAGTACAAGAACAGTAATGTTAACTACTGACCCAGATTCTACACTTCATTTAGACAAAATAAACAACCCCTGGCCTCCAAAAATTCTGATCACTACCCTGTAAGGTGAGATTTATTTTTGCATCCAGTGGATCAGCATGCTGTGCACTTTTCAGCTCCCTTAGAGGCAACCAGTGCCCTGCTGCTCCACAGGGATAAGAAGAGAGTGTGTAGAAGGCTATGAAGAGGTAACCAGGCAGAATTTTTTCATAGAATCAGCAGATTATGGTGGTCCATGAAAAGAAATGCACCATCAACACATAAAGCTGTCAGAAGGACAGAACAATTCACTGTGCTAGGGGAAAAAACACTTGTCTGTCTGTTAAAGTTGACACTAATTGAGCTGTACTAATGTAAAATACCACAGTACTGATTTCAGAGAATACCTTCCCCAGAGGGTAAGAAAAAAGGGCAAAGATCTGTTTTCAGACATGCTGTTTCAGCTCAGGTCACTACCATGCCAACCATAACTTCTGTATGGATTTGATTCATTCCTCATTGACTAACTGCCAAAGCCAAAAAATGCACAATATTTAAGGGCTGAGTGAGTTTTAGGAAAATTTGTACTGGAAAATAAAAGGAAAAGGTAAACTTAGGAGAATCTGTTCAGAGTTACTTGACATAACTCAGTAGTGGATACAAATGCTTTTCAGCAATACTGGCCGGGGTTTCACTCCTTCTGTAAAAGTAGCTGTATGTGTCTAAGTTCCCTCTGCCTTTGCTCACTTTGACTTGAGTAGAGTGTGGACTCACTAATCTACATCCAGAGACTCCTCAGAAACCAATACTGCACGCTTTCCGTGTCTCACCACAAATATGTGTTTTGGTGAAAGTTTGAAGTAGAGTTGTTAAACTATTTGAACCTAGATCTCACGTAAAGGCCAAAGACTCTCCATTCTACCTGTTTTGGTAATAGATCCAGTTAAATGTGAGTCAACAAGTTTGAGAGGCATATCATAATCACAAATGCCTTGCAATTTACTCTGGATTTTACCACAATAATGTGAATGTGGACCTCTGAATCTAGTCAAAGAGGTTTCAGGCTCTGGCTCTTAAATTTTGTGTTTTTAAAATAAGACTTGGTTGTTGTATTCAGCTAATGGGTTTGTATTATGATAAATATTCTGTTGGGTTTTTTTTTTTTAAGATATATCTACAGAAGTGAAAGTGGGGAACCCTTTCATACTGTTACAGCAGAGTCCATCTCAGCTGCTTTCCCAGCTTGTGTTTGAGAGACAGGTTCATCCTGACAGGTTGGTGCTCTTCAGATTATATACTTCTCTAGGTCATTTTGGTGTTGGTGACTTTGGACCTCAGCCAGGATTAAATTCTACTCTGGCTACTTAGCACAGGTAGTACAGCCTGCTGTGTCCCACTAGGCGATCACTTAATGCTGCAAGGATTGGTGTGCAAGGAGGAGCTTTGTCAGTGGCTTCTCTACCAACCTGAAGATTTTTGGTAGGGAAAACTGTGGATCCATATTTTCAACAACTATTGTCTGTTGTAAAGAGAGAGTGCATTTACGTGGATTTTTTTAACTGAATGTGTGACAGTTCAGAGCAGTGCACTTGCAGCTTAGCAATGAAATAAAATACACCAGTTGGGATTCGTAAGAATACAGCTGGGTGTGGCTCTTGTCCTGGTCAGTAGGTAAACTGGATAATCTAAGGTCTTTCCCTCACAAATTATTAAATTAGGCTGGCATGGAAAGGGTCTGATATGACAAAATAGCTCTTAAAAAGATGAGCACTAATGGTGAACTGGTTTAGTATGTTGCTTTTAGATAAAAGTCAGTGTTTGATGAGTAAGTTCCTTTTTTTTTTTTTTTTTTTTTTTTTGTTAAAAGGAATGGCAGCATAAGCTCTGAGTTATCGATGTCGTGCTGTCTGTGTTTTTTTCATACTGAGTAAGCATAGTATATGTACTCTTCCTCTATATGTACCTGTGAAGAATATTAGGGGGCTTGTGTTTTTGGAAGATTTATGAAAATACGTAATTGTAAAGTACCTTTTAGATGTGCTGGGTAAGCTGATTCTGTTTTCGATTCTGTTTTCAATCCTGCAGGCTTTCTTCTCTCTTGGCTAAAGAAGAATTGAACTTGAATGTGCAGCAAGTTATTGTTAACTGTTGCTGTGAACCACTGTCCTTGTGCAGTGCAAGGCAGAACAGCCAGGCAAAGTATCTTCTGACAAACATCAGCAACTTAGCACAGCAGTGTGCCTACCACTGCCTGCCAGATGTTGAAATACCTTTTCACAATTCTGCAATGACCTCTGAGGATATCTCTACTCAGGTGCCATCCTCTGTGAATGACTTGAGCCAGCACACACTCACTGCTTCCTCCCTGGACTTCCTAAAGTCTCAGTCGAAGCTAATGGCCACAGTGGCATGTCTAAGTGCATCTAATATACAGAAAATTCCCAAATCAAGTTTATCTTGGATGGAATTTCGGGGCAAACGGGAGGTTCCCTTAGGTGTGGAACAGATTTCCAGGGAGTGTGAAGCATTGTTGAAGGAGTTCCCAATATTGGAACGATTTCTTCTTGCTATGTTTGAGCCACTTCAGAATCAGCAAGAGGAAGGTGGTAGTTTGGCTACTGTCTTCTCTGGCAAGATGTACATGTCTCTGGTTCTCCTAGGATTGCATTCCACCACAGCTGTTAAGGTATTAATGGGAGTCTTTGAGCAAGCTCTTGCTGCAAAGGATTGGGACAGAGCTCTGAAGGTCTTGGATCTGTACAGTCAGGATGTGGAGGAGCTGGTCAATGTGAAGGATGCTGTGCTGAGCTGTGCAACTGCTGAAGGTAAGAATTATTTAGTCAGGCTTTTTTCCTTCATCTTCTTTTTTTAATGAAGAATACAGCCTGGATCAGGAGGTGGAAACTAAGATAGTAGTCCTTGGGCAAATCCAAAGACAGAAACAGATCCCTTCCCTTCATCCTAGATTTGCTTCCTCTGGTGGTGCAGATTCTGTTTTGCAAATGTGCAAATCCCGACCAATTTAGTACAAGAGAACTGGAATGCATCTGTGGTGGTATTTTTCTGTGAAAAGCTGAGTGCCGTTAATGGAATCTGTCTTACAGCAGTGTCATTGTCATACATGGATGATGTATGCTGTGAAAGGAGGTGCCTTTTGGAGCCTAAAGATACTAAGTGTCCCGTGCTAACTTTGGTTACTTCCCAAGAATCTGACGCTTGGGATAAATCTAGTATAGATTTTTCAGCGCTGTACTGTTTCTTTTGGTGATGCGATCCAGTGAGGATGGGGATTTTTCTATTTTCCAAGTTAGAGAAACTGAGTTTCAAACTAGTGGTTTGTTTCCTCCGCAGATAAAGATGGTTGGCAATACTTGTTCCCAGTAAAAAATGCAACACTGAGAAGTAGGCTGGCCCTGCACTATCTGGACAGATGGCCCCTTGATGCCAGTTTGGAAATCCTAGCTTATTGCATTTCTGATTTGGGCATAACTGATGAACTAAAAGCCAGTCTGCAGAGCAGGAAGAAAGAACTTCAGATTTATCAAAAGGTACAAAGTAATTCTTTAAGTAACCTGTGAGATGAAATAGGCAGCAGAGAGCAAATATGCTTGTCCTTTGAGAAAGTCTTAGCCCTTGGTTCTCTTTTGATAATAATAGCTCTTCAGGTCTTTAATCCAAAACAGTTCATGTGTTTTCAGTGCTGTAGTATACAATTAACACTCTCCTTCCATCTTTCATAACTTTCCCACTCTCCTATTAGCATTCAGGTCTGCAAACATGATTGGACATAAACATTTGTGTGAGGCTGCTTTTTGCAAAGTTTTTGTTTTTCCATTCTGTACAAACGTTAGAGCCTCAGAAAGCTTTCCATGGCAATTCATCATTTTAGAAACTTGAGAGGTGTAGATGTACCAGGTAGACATGGTGTACAAGACTAGTCTAATAAGCGTGTCTGTATTGCAGTCAGTTCTTCTAACTGCAGATAACCAAGTTAAGTCAGACTAGCTGGCCTGGAGTTCAGCACAGACTGAAAAGTCAAACAGAGCAAAAGGGTCATAAATCCCTGCTGAGCTCTGTTTGGTGGTGGTTCTGCTAACTGTGAGTTATCTCGGTTGTCTTTCTGTTAGTGCCAGCAGTGTCTGCAGTGTACATGTGCTTTTTCATCCATAATCGTTGCCCTCTAGTCTTTTGAAAATCTTCCCTTATAAATGTTCTTTGTAGACTCATACCTCTGAGAAAATTGTATACTCTTTTTTTGCAGTGCAAGTGCATTGCATCATCCCAGAAATCTCTTGATTTGATCAGCTCAGCTGTTTTCTTAGGCTTAATGAGTGTTGTAGATAAAACTTTTAAAATTTGTGCTGCCCTAATATTAACTTTTTCAGATTTTGAATGTGCAAAATGAACCATTGTGGAATGACTGGCAGGATCTGAAAAAAGCCTGCACTGATGACCCCCAGGCTGTCATGAATATCATTCTGAAAGCAAAGGTTAGGCATCATCATGCGAATTTTGTTGAATTAGAATGCGTTAAACTTTGAATAGATAAACTTGTTGAAATAGCATCTGAAAACACTGATCAACAGAGATTACTGGGGGGAGGAAGAATTCCTTTCCTCAGTTCTGTGCTACAGAAACAAATACAGTTCTGTGTTTAATGTCAAGATTTACAGGTACTTAATAATCCTTAAGTTTAAGTTATAATTCTTAATCTGAGATACAACCTGTTCTTTTCTCTTAGAATTTTGAAGACTTTAATAGCATGGCTTTTGGCATAATACAGGCTTGATTATTATATAAGTAATAATACTGTAGATCTGGCTGGCTTTAAAAGTGTCTCTCTAAAAAGCCAACTTGCTTACTGTGAGATGGGAAGATATTCTCAATGAAGGCTGTGACTCTCACAAAATTGACTATCATCGTCTTCTCCTTGTCAGTGTAATTACTTACTTTTTGCATGTGGGAGAGGAGTCTAAGCTACAGAATTTCTTGAAGTCGATCAGAACTTTGGGAGAAACAGCTGTATCAGAGAGTAGAGTTTTTCCTTCTTTATTTTTTTATTTTTACTCTATTTTTTGTTTTAATTCTTTAGGATTATGAGTTGTGTGAGGAATGGGGGCGTTTGTATCCTGTCCCAAGAGAAGACTTGATCAACCTTCACCGTGAGCACCTTCTCTACTTACTGGAGATGGGAGACATGGAAAAAGCATTGCAGGTAATAGCAGAACTCTTTCAGCCTTACATCCGTAGGTCAAGTAAGTTGAGAATTGTTTTCTTTGCCTTCTTCATGTGTGTTTTCATGGCCTTTTTGGTTCCTCTCTTGAGATATGCTATTTGCTTAGATATGCTTAGGATCCTGGCTCTCCCCTGTTCCACTTAAGTGAAAATCCAGCTTGGCAATCTAGTTGTTGGACCTAATAGCATAAATGTCACTTACATGGAAATACAAGGCCCCTTTTATCTGAAAAATCATAGTGAAGCATTTCTGTGCTGCTCAAGCAGAAGAAACAGAAGTGAAGCTAATAGCAGGAATCAGTCAGTTGTGCGTCAGGGCCCAAATTAGTGAAGCATGAATTCTTCTGGTTTTAATAATTATGGAACTATGTTGCTAATAACAGAGAGCATAAAATGAAGTGCGGGCTCTTTCAGACTACATAGCTTTGAAAATATTCTGGAAGCAAAGTGAAGCCTTCTCATCACTACACCTTCTGTCCCATTCCTTCCTTAATTTTTTGCTTGCTTGAATTTTAAAAATATTTTGATTAATAAATGGAGAAAATAGGCAATGAGTAGTCTATAAATGGATTATCTGAATAATCCCTATATATGTAAGACACTTATGCAAGTTACTATGCTTGCTGGACCATTGTAGGGCAATAATCTGTCATGGACTGCCTCTCATAAAGGCTACTTTCCAGGAACGTAGTAGGGATTCACTGTATTTTATTTGTAGCTTTTACAGAGAATTGAAGACCCTGGTATTTGCCTTGCCATCAGTGAACAGTCCCTTGATCAGCATCCGAACTTGGCAGCCTCTCACTTCTTGGCTGATTACCTCACAGCTCACTTCTACGTGAATCTGACAACAGCACGCCGTAATGAAATCCAGGCACTCTATATGGGATCAAAGGTGAGTAAAACTCCTGCATTGTGGGATTAATGGCAATATAGAATTATGTAAGTAATTTTATAATATACACATAATATATAAAGTCTGTAGATTTTACCAGAGCATTCTCACCATACCAGGTCTAAGATCGTGAGTCTTAGGATCCAAAGGAAGGTTAGAGATAGCTTAAAACGTCTCTTCTCCATCTTTGCAGTTCCTGTATTATGAGGTGGTTGTAGCTCTCAATATGAACAGAGCAGTCTGGTGTTTGAGCTGTAGGGAGTGGAGGAATGCACAGGCTGGGGGGGCGGGGCGGGGGGTAAAATAAAATCATGGTGTTTATCAGGACAGTCGCTATCTTTGTCCCAGTGAAAAAGAAAGCACCCTCATCTTATTCTCTGTGTTAGAAACACCAGGTGTCCTTCCTGTGTAGCAATATAAACATATTCTCACCTGTATGGTGGTCTTTGACACTTATATGGCATGTTTCTCCCAAGTGCCTTCCAAAGCTAGACAGTATCACTCCTCTTTTTGGATGGCCATTGCCTGTACAGAAGTCATATAGGTTCTGTGCTCAGCCTGGGAATAGATGCATTAACTAGTAGACTACCTTAGTCAAATTCATTGTATGTAAACTAAATGCAGTGCTTTTGATAATGTATATTTTGTTGTAGGACTACAAATAGCAGCTTGCTCCAGTGTGTGCCACAACAGTATTTTGCTGGGCTTCCTATTTCCTTACTTGTCCCTTTTGAACACGTGATTTAATTTGGAAAGTGTCCATATTACGTGTCCGTCTTTAGGAGAATTGCTCTTATTTCCTCCTCTTGATGTTTCCTCAAATGATGGAAGGATGAGGCTTGGGCTAATATTATTTTTCTGTGCTTATTTTAATAGGACCATGTGCCCTACCCTGCTACAACATATTTGTCACAGGGTCACAAAATGTTTTCCACTCTTCAACTGCCTCTGAAATGAGACAGTGTTGTATAGAATGGGAAAGTGGAAGCTAAGTAATTTCTGCAAATCCACTCAGTAATTCTGAAACAAAAGCAGAAATAGGTCTGAGAGGTCCCACCTCCATTTTTTGGCCTCTGTATTTTATTCCATCCTCTGCATAAGCCACTGTGCTAATTTCTTGTCTTTAATCTCACAGAAATACGGTTTTGAACATGTATAACTTTAACCTATGGGTTTTTCCTTGTGTCTCAGGTGCTGCTGACTCTGCCTGAGCTCTCCCGTGTTAACTACTTCCACCTCTCCTCCAGGCCACTGCTCATGCTGGAACAGCTCCTCATGAATATGAAGGTGGACTGGGTAGCTGTTGCTGTGCAGACACTACACCAACTCTTAGCTGGACAGGAAATCGGTTTTACAGTAGATGACATTGACAATTTGCTCTCCAAGTATGCAGAAAAAGCTCTCAACTTCCCTTTCGCATTAAAAGAAAAGAGATCAGGTGACTGTCTGTGAGAATGGCCTTTCTTTCCCAAGTGAAAGACAGCAGTTTCCCCACAGAATCACGTCACCAGTTGTGCCTCAACATTTTTAGATGTGTGCCTCCTCTCTCTCTAGCCCAGAACATGTTCTTAAAGTCTTTGCCTTTCTTGTAAATAGATGTTCTCAAGGACCAACAGCTTCCAAAGTTTCTTGGACTTTCCTTCGTTGCTTCTTTTTGGGTCTTTTTTCTTATGATATTGTTCAATTTTATTTTATTCCTGTTTAACACAGTCACTGATGACTTACGCAGTTCTAAAACCTGCAGCCAACTGCATCTTCCCCCAGATAGAATGGGGATTTAATCTTCCATAGTTTTTCCTTCTACCAGAGTCCTGTTGCTTTTTTCATATAAAAATTCTATTTAAAATTCTCAGCACAGTTCTCCTTTCTGGTTTGCCAGTCCCTTCTCATCCATGTTGTCTTTGATTCCCCTGCATTTGGCGCTCTCCTTTCAGGGTTTTAGAACCGCAACAGCAGAGGGTGCTGCAAATCAAGTCCAGTACTTATGTTTCACTGTATTAAAACTGCATGACGTGTGTACCTATCTGTATCTATTTATACCTATATATATGGTACCAACTTGCTTTATGCCAGTTTCCAAATGTTGATTTTGTTTCATGATTTAAAGATGCAGCTCTTGCTAACATAAAAGCATCAGACTTATCTATCTTTTCCTGCCGAATGACCTATAACTTTGCAAGTATGTTACTTCCACTGCAATGTGAAGCATTTAATATTTTCCATGAGCATCTTGTGTCAACTAATTGTTTTCACATCTGATATTTATTCTCTGTTGTGTTACTCCTGTGCCTATCAGTAGTCTGTTGCTTTGGTAAGGATCCCTTTTCTGTGTTTTAGGTCATTGAATTTTATATAGTTTTGCATGAATTGTTGTGGGCTAATTTTCATGAAAACTTGGTCATTTGTAATCACATAACTAGTCCTGTTTTGTGCTGACATTCTTACATACTGTGTGAATGGATTCCTCTAATCTTTGTAAAAACAGGTAGATGTATGGCTAGTATTGTTCTCTGATTTTTTTTTTTTCTTCCCTTTGTCTTAGATTCTCTGATACGTGTCCAAGAAAGTCTCAATCAGGTGTTGGAGTGTGAAGCACTGTCTAAATCAGCCTCATCGGAACTATCTCCTGTCAGCTTTACTGGTAAGGTTAAGACCTTGGTGCCATTTTCTTTCAATCTGTTTTGTCCTCTATGTATGTGTGTCCCATGGCTTAATAGTAACTTGGGTCGCATTTAATGCAGGATAGTAGGTCTCTACAGTTGGATGCTTTGGGCCCAGTTAAAAGAAAACTTAAACAGGAACAAGTAGTGTATGGGTTTGTTTTGATCTTTGGTAAGTATCTGCAAACTGTCTGAAAAGTCAGCACAAAACCTTTTCATTCCTGACCCTACAGAAAAAAACAAGCCTGAACAGACCATAGGAAACAGGACTACATCTGCAGGAAAACAAAAATTACCTCTTTGCCACAGCTAGGTTGCTAGTGGATTAATGGTGCTGCAAGTTAATCTTTCTGTGTCTTGACTTCTGTACTCTCTCAGTATATAGGCAGAGCTTGTCTGGAAGGCCGTCATTGTGGTACTTCTCCCTGTCTTTCTGTTCTTTGCTCAGTAACATTTTTTCTTCTGGATCTTAACTTTGGTTTTACAGTAGAAATCTCATCCATGTTTTATTTTTTCGTCATTCTTTTGGTCCTTGAATTTATTTTTTTCTGGGATTCCTCTTGTGACCGGAGGGAAATAGCACACCTTGTATTGTCTGAGAGGTTCCACTCACAGTCCTCAAACACAAATAAGTAGAAACAGCATAACTTAAACCAAAACAACTGAAGAATATTTGTGACTTAAAACCAACCACAAATCCTTCTATAGGTTCCATTCAGCATCTAATGCAAGAGATGCACTCTTTGGAGGGAGACAAGAGGTGCACAGTCTGTGCTCTCAGGGAACGACTAGCAAAGGATATCCTCAGACCTCCAAGGCTGGTGATTCTCAGCCAGTGATGGGTCTGAACTAGAGCTGCACAGTGATATTCTGATCTACAGTTTAGGGTGTCTGAACTGTTCTCTGGTTCTGTATCCTGAACTGAAGACTCTTCCTGCTCTGCCTACATGAAGTGACAGCAGCGTCTTGGATTAGGCTGTGTAGCTCTTCAGTTTTTCTCATAATGGTCGGCTTAATATCTGTATGTTGTTAGAAAACTTGAATGCATTGTCTTCTAATGTTCCTTTGCAATCCACATATCCAAGTATCTACTTGGATGAGCATGACTTAGCTTTATTGGAATGGAGATTTTTTTTTTTTCTTTTTTAGTTTAGTATTCATGTACACAGAAGATGGCTTGCAGGGCTGCAAAGACATGTTGAACTTTTTAATTAGCCTGTAGTGTAACTGGCTCACATTGTGTAAACTAAAAGCCTATCTAATACTGTAACCTTGACTCAATGACTATTTCATTGGCAAGGTCAAAAATCCCGAAGGCTGAAAACTTAAACTCCTGCCTCTTTGAACTGATTTCACCACAGTAGATTGTAGAGGAGCCAGAACAGGGAGTGATATGCTGTTGCTAGCTGTACCACACCTCTCCTGAGATAACAAGAAAAAGTCTCAGTCTTCAGGAATGTCAACACAGGGTATCCTTAAGATTATATTTTATGCTATATTGTTTTTTGGTATCCATACACCGGGGTATTTTTTTTTTCTTCCTCTTCTAGGTCTCTGCTTATGATACAAGAACAGATGTTGACAAGTTGTCTTATACTTCTCTAATTGTTATGGTAAAGGTCTATTAATAAGTATGTGCTCTTGCTTGTCAGTATTGAAGAACAAGAAGTTTACAATCTTATAATTTTAGCTTAAAGCATATATATTCCTTACACAATGTTATTCCGCCATGCCTGGTTGAAAGATAATGGTAGTCGTCTTGTGAACCAGAAAGATCTTTTAGCCTCAGTAAGTCTATAGTGTTTTCTGGTATTCAAGACTCCATTAAACAGCTTAAATCCTGTTCCATCTTTTTCTTGGCCTGGCTCTTTTTAAGGTGTCACCGTATCTGCAAGTCCTAGAGACAGAAGTCTGCAGCAGAATTTGTTTCCTCAAGAATTTGTGCCTCCTGAGAAGCCGCCACCAAAGCAGCAATGGATCCCTGATGACACTGAAACAATATGTATGGTTTGCAAAACTGAACGCTTTACTATGGTAAGGAGCACAAACGAAGTACAGACATTCCTAGAGCTGTGACCTTAATATGAACACTTGCTCATAGTCTGTGTCCTAAGCTTTAGCATGTTTGACTGCATCAGCATAGACCTGACAAGATTGCCAGTCCTTTGAGATTTAACCATTAGTTTCTATTTAGTGTAGTTGAGGAGACTGGCAACAGTTAGCTCCTTGCAGAGTCCTGTGAAATGATAAAACCTAAAGAGGAAATCTGGTCATCAGAGAGGAGACAACTATGAGATCTCAAAAATGTCTAATAGCAGTAGTAATATTTCAAAAGGCCATCTAGTTGACTGTGCTGGCAAGGAATAATCTGAATTATATGATGCTCACGTTAGCAATATGGAAAATGTAATCTTTGTTGATGGTTACACTTTTCTAAGTGTAACCAGTTGTTTCATAGAGTATTCCAGCAACTGCATTGGTGCTCTAAGGGAGAAGATTAATTTTGAGTTTTGCAGGTGTGCTGGCATTCTGTTCTCTTCTATTGCTTAGAAACAGTACTGATTTCTCAAAGTATCTGTTGCTTTTGAATTTGGAAATTACTAAGAAGGTGTCAGAAAGATGGTCCACAGCTTCTGACTTTTCCAAGAGATGATCTAAATAGTGCTGTGATCAAAATTGGGACAATTTAAATAGCGGAAAGCCCAAGACTGCAGCAAACGTTTTAAATACCTGCCTCTGGGTTTTGTGTGGTGGGGGGTTTTTTTGTGGTGGTTTTTTTTTTTCTTTGCCATGCTCTCTCCAGAAAGGAATTGTAACAGTGAGAATCAGTCATTGTATAGTTCTGTAAAGCCTCATCATGCGTGCTGTTTCCTGTCTTCAAATGGAGTAAGCTTACTCACGAGTGGAGGCAGATATAGGAGGGGACTGTAGTAAATTCTTTTTGTTGCTCATCCATGACCTCTTTTGCTTAGTTTAACAGGCGCCATCACTGCAGGCGCTGTGGCAGGCTGGTGTGCAGCTCTTGCTCCACCAAGAAAATGGCAGTAGAAGCTTGCAGAGAAAATCTCTCTCGTGTATGCGATCAATGCTATAGCTACTACAACAGAGAACATCAGCCTGGCTTGGTACAAGACATAAGCACGTAAGTCCTGCCATTTGGGTTCTCCTCAATTTCATGTACACAGCAGAGTACGTGAATGGAATGAGAGAGAAATAAGTATTTGGGTTTATCTGGATAATGTAATAACATCAGCTTTTTGGCCTCCAGCTGTTGGGATTTTCAGGTTTGATAGGTGTGGGGATGTTTCTTATGCCTCAGTTTACTTTTCATATTAGAAAGAACATTGGAGAACCAGGCAACAAAGTCTTTCATTCGTTAAGCATTAATCGATCATTAAACCTGAGAATTGAATACTTTGCAAAACATATTCAGCACAAACTACTACAGTGTGACAAAGTTTCTTGCAGTTTACTCGGCTCCTGGATTAACATCACATGTTCACTAGCTCTGCTGAACATACCGGTGGTTTTATGTCATTCCATAATCCCTTGATTATGACTCCTTGAACCCTTGGGGATTCAAAAGCAAGTTCACGATTAGATAGGCTTTGAAGATTTCCTTAATAAAAGGGACTAGCTGTGATGACAGATTTTCATGATGTGGTTGCTTTAAGCTGAGGATTGGACCAAAATTCATTGTGCGTGTGTGTGTGTTAGACCAGCTGGTGAAAAGTGCAGCTGAAAAGAGTGAGTTTTACTCTCTGTGACCCTGTCAAGCCTGCTGATACTGCCATAGCAGATACTGCTATCAGCAGGCTTGACAGGGTCACAGAGAGTAAAACTCACTCTTTTCAGCTGCATTTCCTCTTTTCCTAGCAAGCCTGCAGATAGCAGTATCTGCTATGGCAGTACCAGCAGGCTTGCTAGGAAAAGAGGAATACTGTGCGGATCTGAAAAGGAACCTCTGAAAAAACAAGCAGTCACCTCTAGCTAAAACAGTTTGCTTGAGAATGGTCACTTACACTGCCAGATTAGGTCAGCAGAGCCTAGCAGTGAGCTTGAATGCCACCTGACATGTTTTAATTGCTTAAGTGTCTGGGGTTTTTTTATACTCATCCTTATTTATATAGCAAAACCAACTAAATCTTAAGGACAGAGATCTGGAAGCCAAAAACTTCATTTTAGCTCTGACATATTCTGATACTGGACAGTTCTTGTTCTCAGTGTCTGCTTTTTTTATGATGTGTGCAACATTGGTATTCCTACAGATGGTTATAAGAACTAATTACTTCATGTAGTTGAAATACAACAATGCAGAGGCAGCATCTTAGATTTCCAGACAGTAGGGAGTAGGGGCAGGGGGCAGAGATGTTAGATTTTTACAAGACAGTGTTCAGAAAAGCTAGCCATATTGATCTCTCTTTTAAAACTATGTCTTCCCCAGTGTGCTGGAGTAGGCATGATGTTTCTTTCTGTCATTTTATTACAGCAGAAAAGAAGATCAGGACCAAGTGGAAGGTAAGGAGTAGAGTAATGTTGAACTTCAGGGGTTTTTTTTTTTAATTTTTTTTAAATGCCTGATTAGCAGCAGAGTTAGAGATGGGAAGCTGATATGTTTAGTTGCAGTTGAAGGGCAATCGAAACTTCAGTTACAAAATATCTGATGGGTATTGCATGTGCAGGCTGAAATTGAGCATTCCAAACTTCTTTGAATGGAAATTGAGATTTAGGAGAGATGTCTGAGCCAGTATTGAACATGCTGAATGGGGATTAAAGGAAGGAACTGAAGAACAACAGTTGGAGAATGCACTTTGCATACTAGAAACAGTCAGCAAGAGGCTGTGGTATGAGTAGGAATTAATTAGCCCACTACAGAGCTGTGCTGAGTGATCCTCTGTTTACAAACCATGATAGTACAACTCTGAATACCACCGCAGTGTGCTGTGGTGTTTGATAGCCCATGCTGCCTGGGGGTAGCACAGGATGAGGCCCCTCTTGTGGGTCTGGTTGTATCCTGAGTTCCATCTCCTTTGCTGGTTGTGTGAATATGGACTAGTAATTTCCCTTCAGTGCCTCAATTTCCACATCTAATATCACAACACTTCAGGAATAATAACAAAATTTAGTTGACTTTTTCTCTGCCATTTTTCCTCAGAAGGTATTTACTGTTTGTTGCGTAGTCTGGTGTTTGAGGTGATTCTGCAAGGTTTTCCTACACTGATGTGAAATTCTGGCAGACCAAAACATAGGTATATGAAGTGCTTATAGCAGTAATGTGAAACATGGTGCAGAATTTGCATTTGTGCTACAAAACAGCTGAGAATATTTTTCTTTTCTTATCCCTTTTTAAGTATGATGAGCTATTGGAGCTTTTTTTTTTCTGTTGACAGAAGTTTGCTTTACTGCTACCTTTGTTACAAGACTGAAACAGCTGAAATACAGTTTCTGAGTTGTTGCTTCTGGTTAAATCTTTTTCTTTGCCTCCAGCATTGCTACACATCACTGGGCCCATATGATTCATTTAGTAGGAGGGAATAAGAACAGTATGGAAATCCTCAGGTTTAAGAGGGAAAGTGTTTTATTCTGCTTTTCTAACTTACCTGATGAGGCTGTGAAGAAGGCTTATCAAATGTTTTCAAGCCTGAATTATTCTAATTATTCCAGTTTCCAGTTCAATTTTAAAAAGCATGTTTCTTTTGTTACTCACCCTGCAGTTTTAGAGTTACTCCACACTCTAACAGTCCTTCTGTGAAATCTAGAACAGTTAACTTTGAGACTTTTTTTTTTTTAATGTTAAGTTTTTCCAGGGAGAAGAGGAAGTTGATCCAGGGAAAGAGTAGCAAATTAGCATTATTCTCCATTTCTTAGCATTGTGAGATTGGCCATTGTTTTTCTGCCAGGAACCACAATCACAAACTTGAGCATCAGGGGGCTTGTGCATTCTCAGCTGCACTCAGATGACAAACAATATTTGATTTGTAGCTATTCTGGGTTACTAATTTCAAAACAGAAATGTCCTTAATGTGGAGGAAAGAAAAAGATTTTTCACAGAAATTACATTTCTTGAATCATTTGATCCAAACTCCAATTTTCTGCAGTACTATCTTATATGAAAACTTAATGTCAGGAGTTAGCTCATCTTCTTACAATCTTTCCTCTTAAGCTGCTGGGCTATACCTTAAAATAAATAACCTGAATTTGGAAAAGAAGATACAGGCAGTTAAGTCATTTACCCTTTCTTTTACAACTGGTTCTTCAGTTTCCCTTTTTAGCTGTAACCCACAGCTTGCATATTTCCAGTTCCCTCCTGTTCGGAAATATTTAATAACTTGGATAATCATTTGAAGACATGTTACTGGAGCCAGTTTTTGGTGACAGGGTGTTGGTAACAGTGAGAGTAAGTTCAGGTACAATTCAGCAGCCTGCTGAGGAATGGAAATGTTTCTGTAATCTGTGTGCTGGACATGTGATACTGGCAGGAAGTGGCACAATGGAGAGGATTACAGATGGCTGTTTTACGAGAGTATAGGAGTACTCTGCATTATGTGTCCTTAGCCAGGTTTGTTGCTTCTTGTACAATGATTCTACCCGGTGTTTTCTTTTTGGCTGCAGAAACTTCTAATAATGAATATTCCACAGTGGTGCAAATACCCAAGGCGACTGAGCTTGAATGGATTTTTTCCCTGAATGAAGAGGAGAATGAAATTGTACGCAGTGAATTTTACTATGAACAGGTCAGGTCTGAAGAAAGAGAGTCCAATATAAGCAGTTCCCTAGAGAACTACCTCAATACCCATGTTTGTCTGTCTTTCCTCAAATTGTCAGGCTCCCAGCTCTTCCTTGTGTATTGCCATCCTTAGCCTGCACAGTGACAGCATAGTGTGTGGCCACCAACTGATAGAGCACTGCTGCAAATTGTCCCAAGGGCTTACTAATCCTGAGGTGGATGCTGGTCTCCTTATGGACATCATGAAACAATTGCTCTTCAGTGCCAAAATGATGTTTGTAAAAGCTGGAAGGAGCCAGGATCTAGCTCTCTGTGACAGGTGATTTATCAGATGTTCGCTAGGATGTATTGACGTATTGTCGAGGCCGTTATCCTTTTTTCCTGGGGAGTGGAGGGTGAGAAGGTTGTTTTGTGATTGCACTATGGACATTTTAAACAAGAAGAGAAGTTCATGACGTAAGAATAAATGTAAGAGTTCAAATAGTAGAAATTCAAGTAATATGACTACATAATAATTACTGAGAAAATTCTCAGAGTAGGGAGAAATAATTCACAAAGACAAGGGTAAATATTCTGCTTCTGATATTGTGTATCTGCTTTCTGCAATCTATATTTCAATATAGCATTTTAAACCTGCACTTCCTGAGAATGAGCATTTTACACTTTCCTCAAGTTTTGTCCTACAGAGCTTGAGGTGGCAGGTGTTATATAAATTTCACATGTACTATTTTGATTTGGTAATATATAGATAGTGTCAGCAATCAGGGCCTGCTGGTGTTCCACTGAATGTGGAAAAAAAAAGCCCAATAAAAAATAGTCTGAATAGGATGGTATGATGGATAGAGAAACCTGGTATACTGGTGATTAGGAACCACTGTTGTAAGAGACATAAAGTTCTGTAAGTATATGATAATAGTGAAAGTGTATGTATTTGTTTAACCTCTTTGTTTTCTCCTAGCTACATCAGCAAAGTGGATGTGTTGAATATTTTGGTTACTGCTGCCTACCGTCCAGTACCATCTTTGGATCAGATTCTTCTCCCTGCAGCAGTAACGAGATTAAGAAATCGGCTTCTGGAAGCAGAGTACTATCAACTAGCTATAGAGGTAATGACAATGGAGGGATGTCAATGTTAGTAATGCTTCTGTAGTGGCTTTTTTTTTTTTCTCCCTCCTGAGTTCAGATGGAGGTGATTTGTGAAACGGACAATATTTAAACTGTTGCAAACTGGGATTAAGTTTTTAAACAAGGGAGAAATAATTTTTTGAACACTGGAAAAATTTGAGAAGGAAAAGTCCTTCTGCTGTAGAGCAGGCTGCTGAAGGCAAGGGTAGGGGCCTTGTTTTCCAGTACAGTTAAAAATGGAATGGACTAACTGAAAGAAAGACATTAAATGGAGGAATGTTGCATCCAGTAGAAGGGCTGAGACATCCTTTGTGGCAGGACTTTATCTGAAGTTTGTATGTTTGATTTCATTTGTCTGTAATCCCACAGCAGACACTAGTAAGGCACTTTTCCCAAGCATTTACTTGGAAATCAGCAATGGTGGCAAATCTGTTGGAGCTCATCTGGTGTGGTTTATCATCTTCTGTCTTCCTCCTGCTCCCAGTATTTCGTAAGCTGCTGTTTTATGGCATTGCAGTTTAAGAACAGGATTATGATACTACAAACTTGATTAGGATTTTTAAGGGGTAATAAACAGCAGGAACAGATGACCTATTTGAATAAAAACAGTTCATGTTTAAAGGCAGCTGGTCTGCTAAAGAAAATCAGGAATAAATTTGATCAGCAAAGTTATGCAAAATGAAAAATTTCCTAGTGGTTCATGAAGCATCTTCTGTTGCTTTTTTTTAAACCACAAACCTGATGAATTCTACTCTATAAAAACCATTTGCTGTAGAAAAGTGGATGTGAAAATGTCCTGAGTTTTGAAACTGCTGAACTGAAATTTTCCAGATAAATAGTTGCTTAAACTTGTACAATAAAAAAAATACTTCCTTGTTTGGAGATCGCAGGTGCTTCAGTAGTTGGCATTTTGTGCCAGTAATATTGAAATAATCAGCATGGGTTTTTTTGTGTTTTGTTTTTAATGGGAAATGTGCTCTAGGAAGTGAAAGGTCACAATCACAGACTGTGTGATAAGCCAGTTTTCCTGCTTTCTGTACCGGGACTGATTTGCAATATTAACAAACAATTTTGAATTTAGGTTTCTACAAAATCTGGGTTGGATCCAGGTGGAGCATGGCATGCCTGGGGCATGGCATGCCTTAAAGCTGGAAATTTAAGTTCAGCAAGAGAGAAGTTTAACCGATGTTTAAAGCCACCTATGGATCTAAACCAGCTGAACCATGGTTCAAGGCTAGTCCAGGATGTGATACAGTACCTGGAGTCCACAGTGAAGCCCATACTCATTGCGGTAAGAGTCTTCTGTCTGCTCTGAAGGGCTATAGTAAGGCTAAGTAATGTTGTAATACACATCTTACAGCAATGCATGTTACAATATCAAGTGTTAGGGGGTTTTTCCTTTATCATGATTGCATATTGCAAACTGAATTTGTTGAAAAATTCATTATCTGTTTCATCAGAGTGAATTGGTGGCTGAGAACGAGATCATAGGATTTGATAGTAATTTGTGGTATACTTAGTGGAGGGGAAAGAAGCTGTATTGGTTAACCTGTTATTACTACAGTCTGAGGAAATTAAACTCAGTCCCAACAGTATGTTGTGATGCTGCAGTGATGCCATTTTCCTACTGAAACTCTGATAACTTTGCAGGAATTCAAAGGAGAATTTACAAATGCTGTCCCACTCTTCTTTCCTTGTCAAAAAGCACTATTACATGGTTTGGGATTAGCTCTGGAAGTTCTGATTAGGTACCAAAAATGACTTTTAGTACTAAGTAACTGCAGAATCATTATGATGAAAGACCTCTTAGTGATACATATTTTAGGAGAATAAAAAGCCCTGTTTGAACTAGATTATTGAAGTAGCTGTTGACACTGGAATTGTGCTTAACTAAATAAGCCTCCTGTCTGTCCTGGAAAGAGCCACGCTAGCTACAGCAACAGTCAACAACTCTGTTGATAGCAGGGTTCCAATCTAGTCTTTCTAAAAAGCATTACTCACCCCTCTAAAGTAATATCTCTTTTAAAAACAACTATCACAGAAATGCTTCAGGGCTGAGGGGCAAGATCTAATTGAAAATAA
Source organism: Grus americana (assembly GCF_028858705.1). Classification (NCBI taxonomy): domain Eukaryota; kingdom Metazoa; phylum Chordata; class Aves; order Gruiformes; family Gruidae; genus Grus; species Grus americana. The sequence continues at coordinate 34,153,167 of NC_072856.1, read as the reverse complement.
AGTTTTCCTCTTACTCATCACCTACCAATTCTCTGTTTTAACGGCAGGATGACGATTACTTTGCAACGTTGAGGGAACTTGAAGCAACACTGAGAACGAGAAGTCTGTCTCTGGAGATGATGTGTGAGGGGAAGATTCAACACAACAGCTACTATCAAGAATGCTTGTTCTATTTACATAGTTATGGCACTAATCTGGCTATAATAAGCTTTTACATGAGGCACGACTGTATGAGAGAAGCACTGCTTCACTTGTTAAATAAGGTGAGTGATCTAATTTGCCATCACCTAAACTGAAATGTGAAAACTAGCTAAGAGGACTTCAAGGCCAGTCTAAAATGGTAATGAGCATCATGCAGCATTCTGGGTGTTTTTCTGCACAGTTTTGAGGTCCTAAATGTTGTTATACAAACTATCCAGTGACTGACAAGAATTCAGCAACATAGTGACATGAAAAAATAACTTTGATCTTTACATCTTATGTTTAATCTCTCTTCCCCATTGTGTTGAAACAGTGGCTTCTAGAGGGGAGAAAGTGGTTTGGGTTTTGGTTGGAGGGGTTTTTTTGGGTTGGGTTGGGGTTTTTTTGGTGTTGTGTTTTTGGTTTTTTTTTTTTGTAGAGGTCCTGCATCAACAGCACTTTGTCTTTTTTCTGCAAAGCTGAAAATCTGGGACTATTGTCATACAGTTCAGGAGAGAGAAAGAAGATTTTGAATTCCAGCATGCCAATAACGCTAGACATTTTACTCTCTCTCTCACAGTGGCTCTGTCACTTGGTATAGTTTGTTGAATCAGAAACCCACAGGAACCCGGAGAACAGAAGTCTAGGGAAGCCAAACAGTGGTTTCCAATTTTCCCTTAGGAAAATTGCATAGTATAGGAGGGCTTAAGAATATCTGGAGAAAACAGTTCTGTTGGTGCTAAATTACAATTAAACCTAGAAATTATCCCCACAAGGTTCTCACGAATTCATTAAGGGTGCTTCTCAGGAGGTGTGGAGGAGACTTGAATCCATTATATCTCACCAGCTTGAATGATGAGTGTGGGGGGTTTTGTTTGTTTTCTTTAAGTTTCTGTGCTTGTGTTTGACACACTGATTTTTTTTTTTATTATTATTATTAGAAATAATTCTTATTGAGAATGTACAACTTGAAACACCAAATTCCATTAACTTCAGTCTGCTTATGAGCTTTATTAATAGAAAATTAAGTTGTCTTATCAGCTCTGTTTTCTCATTATATCATCAGTCATTCTAAACTCATATACTCATCTGCATATTAAATTTGCTTTTCAAATGTGTTCTTTATATCAGTTTAAATCTGCCTGTGAAGAAAAGTTGCGTATTTTTTCAATGTTGGCAAAATAATTTCACTAGTTAAGCAGCAGAATTTGAAAATACTCTAGACATACAATTGATGTGGAAGTTTTGGACAAGGAGACTGGTAGTGATCATGTAAACTAGAGAGGAAGGTTTGTTACCTTTAAAGCTGTAAGGTTCTAGGCTTCTGATGAAACATTTTTCAGTTGGCTCATTGGAAACATTTTATGTGTACAGGCTTTGTAGCTTGTATATTACTCTGAGATTAAAAAAAAATACCTATCATGTCTTTAAAATGTTTATGCAGGCCATATTGTCACACACGCTTCTTTCTGTAGTAACATTAATATGTGAGGCTGCATTTGCGAGACCATAGTTAGGAGGTCAAGGGAAGTAAATATCCCCCTCGGCTCGCTACTTGTGAGGTTTCACCTGAACTACTGTGCCCAGTTTTGGGTTCCCTAGTACAAAACAGACATTGTCAAAGTGGAGCAAGTCTAATGGGAGGCCACCAAAGTGGCTAGGGGCTTGAAGCACATGATATAGGAGGAGAGAGATAGAGCTTGAAGAAAAGTCAGAGATCTATGTGCTGTTTTCAACTACCAAGCGGGTGATTATGAGGAAGATAGAGCCAGGCTTATCGCACATGTGCAGAGTAAAAGCGTAGAGACAGTGGACACAATTTGGAGCAAGGGAAACTCCAACTAGATATAAGGAAAAGTTTGGGTTTTTTTTTTTTTTTTTTTGCAGTGAGGATGTTTAGACATGGGAACTGGATACCAGAGAGACTGTCGAATTGCCCTACTTGGTTATGATCAGAACTTCACTGGACAGGCCCAGAGCAGTGTGACCTAACTTGGAAGCCGCTCTTTGAGTGGGGATTTGAATGAAATGACCTCCTGAGATCCCTTCCAACCTAAATTATTTATTAATTTTATGATCTCTGTCACTTAATACTCCTTTATGATATATAAGGAAAATCAACAAGCCACAGTGGCTTTGCTTCAAACTACCTTTCTGATATTTGTGTAGGAATCCCCATCAGAAGTGTTCATTGAAGGCATCTTCATTCCAAGTTATGAAAGTGGAAAACTGCATATGTTGGAGAACTTGCTGGAAACCATTGATCCAGGATTGGAGAGCTGGGGAGTCTACTTGATTGCAGCCTGCAAATACTTGCAGAGAAAGAACTACTACCATATTTTGTATGAGCTGCAACAGTTTATGAAGGTAAGACAAGGGTCAGTGCCATCTCTTTCCTTGAAATGTTGAATACTGTCAGACTTTTGGTTATTTATTTGGTGTAAATCCGCATGATGGACAAGTATATTTTTGCTACTTTTCAATTCTAAAAAAACAGATAGGAAGGCCTGAGCCTCACTGAAGCTGACCTGCTATGTGTTTGTCATGGATCTAGTGCGTTGCTGTAGCTTAACTGCTGTTTTAACGAAAACAGAGTATTGTCTTCTTGTGTGAGCGCTTTAGTACAGACAACGATTAGTGAAGGTGTTGTACTTTGAACCGTCTTAGTGTTCAGTGTATTTCTTCTAGGATCATGTTCGTGCTGCCATGACCTGCATTAGATTTTTCACTCATGGAGCAAAGTCTTACACTGAACTGGGAGGCAAACAGACATGGCTTCTAAAGATCAAGGACCATCTCAAAGTCTATCTGCAAGAGGTCTCAAGAAGTTCAGGAAGGAAAAAAATGGCATTCACTTTTCGGAAGAAAATGTCTGCTACAGATGTGTCGAGGTATCTATAAACAAGAAGCCAAATGGTAGGAAAGAGGAAATCCAGGCTTTTGTCTTTTGGTTTTGTTTTGGTTTTTGCTTTTTGTTTTAGTGGTTGTGTTTAAGTTGGCTTTAGCTAACACATGCTAACTGTGCCTGACCCAAATCTGACTTTTATGTAGTTGCAAGTATAGGATTCCCATTACGTTTTCCCCCAACAACCCAACCCAAGAGATGAGCAATTGTTTCTACTAAAAATATCAGTCTATGTATCATCTAGCTTCTTTTAATTTAAAAAACCAACCAAACAAAAACCCTGTAGTGCATAGACGACTATATATTGATCCACAAATTTTCTTGCTTTTACTCTTCCTTTCCACAAAGCAAGCAGCTTTTACTCTTCCTTTCCACTAAGCAAGTGCTTAGCTGTCTACTGGGGTTAATTCAAAACATTCAACTATGTACAGGTTATAGGTGCCAGACATAATTGAATCCCTGTATTCCAAAGTTGAAGTATAAATTTGCCTTGTACTCTTGATCTGTCTTGTACTTGGGCTTTTATATCTTAGTTTTCTTAGGGGCTTTTTTCTTTCTTGCTTTTAGGCTAGACTCTAACTTAAATGTGGGGAGGGGAAGTGTGTGTGATGAGATGAAAAAGAGGGAACAGGTATTTATTTGTCATCCAGATTCTCTGGCTCACTTCTTTGAAATAATGTGAACAAGTGCTCATGTTCAGCTTGTGATGCATGTTAAGTGCACAGATCTGAAAAGTGTCTCATTGCTGCAGACTTAGCTACACAAAAGACAAAGGCAAAAAGTAACTAATATAATTATTATTTGGAAATATGTCTTATTTTGAAATATGTTCAAGAAATTAGTTCACACTAATAATAATTGACACTTTATTTCAAAATAAAATAAGAATTTTTCCTCTATCTAGGCACATCAATACAGTTGATCTGCAGATGGAAGTAACAAAATTCCTGCATCGATGTGAGAGCTCAGGAACATCTCAAATGACAGGTTCCTCCTTGCCCACACTCTTTGGAAACAACAACATGAAAATGGATGTTGCTTGCAAGGTACTTAGTGCTATTTCAAACACAGCTCTATTTTTTTCATCAACAATACTAAGTTGATATACAGGTTGAAACATCTGATGGTTGGAGCAGCCTCTTGTATTTTTCATGGGCAGGTTACTTGGGCATGTATGCAACCTACTGTTCATGAAAAAATCCCATTTTTCCTCAAAGCAGCAGAGAACATGCAAGAACTTGGAGTTCCTCTCCTCCAAGTTCAAGCTTTCAGAGGCAGATGATCCCAAATACAAATAGGCCTTTTGACTATATACTCTGTTGTGTTTTGAAGCAAGGCAAATACTGCTGTTATTCTGACCCTTCTTAACTTCAGCTCAGCTCCATCTGTAACTTGCCCAATGTTCCACAGGGAATCACTGTGTGACAATAGACCCAATATTTGCTGCTCTTGTTGGGGTGGTGCTGTTTTCTGTTGAAGCAATGCATTGTCTTTTGGCCTCTGGGCAAAATTTGGAAATGCAGTATTATTTAACTGTATGTAATGAAAAAGGAATGTGCATCCCTAAACTTGTCTATGCCTCTCTTTTCAGGTCATGTTGGAAGGCAAAAACATTGAGGAGGGGTTTGGGATTGCATTTAGAGTCCTTCAGGTATGGAAAAACTTGAGATAACAAGCACTGTTATTACAAAAGTAATTCCTGCAAGCAGCAATTGTTTAAGCAAAAGACTTTTCATGCGAAATGTCATTTAATCCCCCAAAAGAAAAACGTCCTGTGAGAAAAGGCACTAGTTCAAGTCTTAAATGTCCATGTATTTGAAGGCAGCTTGGTAAGGAAATTAAGATGCTGCTTCAGTAGGACACTTCCAAACTAATTGGGTCCTACAAAAGAACTAAGTACAGCTTTTCCCTTGCTGTGCACCTTGTTCAGTGACTTAACTCTGGCAAATCACAATCACAGGTGTGAGTAGAGAGCTTCGACTTGGTAGCTCTCTGCAGTTCATGATAGCCATTGAAAGACACAGTGAATAAATAAGGCCAGGCTTATCTCTGCGCTGTTCTTCTGGATGAGAGAGTAAAGCTTATTAACTGGAAACTCTCTCTGGGGACTTCTACTTCCACATGTCTGGGTAGAAGTTGAGGTGATTATCAGTCAGGATAGCTCACGAGCCTCCAAACTTTTCTGTGTGTTTCTCATCCATATATTAGGAGCTGTGTGGTGGGTTGACCCTGGCTAGAGGCCAGGTGCCCACCAAAGCCGCTCTATCACTCCCCTCCTCAGCAGGACAGGGGAGAGAAAATATAATGAAAGGCTCATGGGTTGAGATAAGGACACTCCTTCGGTTGCCTCTGCCTGCTCTGTCATGGGGTCCTCCACAGACTGCAGGTGGAATCTCTGCTCCACCATTATCCTCCATGTGCTGCAGGTGGACAGCCTGCCTCACCATGGTCTTCACCGGCTGCACAGGAATCTCTGCTCTGGTGCCTGGAGCACCTCCTCCCGGTCATGCACTGAACTTGATGTCTGCAGAGTTGTTCCTTTCACATCTTCTCACTCCTCCCTCTGGCTGCAAATGCTGCTGGGTTTTTTTTTTTGTTGTTTTGGGCTTGGTTTTTTTTTCCTTTCCTTCTTAACTATGTTATCGCAGAGGCGTTACCACCATCGCTGATGGGCTTGACCTTGGCCAGCGGCGAGTCTGTCTTGGAGCCGTCTGGCATTGACTTTATCTGACATAGGGGAAGCATCTAGCAGCTTCTCGCAGAAGCCACCCCTGTAGCCCACCCCGCTACCAAAACCTTGCCACGTAAACCCAGTACAAGCTGCTAAAAGATACTGTTTCAAGCAGTATAGTTTGCAGTTGCCTCCTGTCTGGGATAGGAAGGGCCACTTCTGGACAGAGGTGGCACAGTGAAAGAGTATTTGTGGATATGGCAGGCCCTGCTCTTTCTGTCACATCAGGATGTACAAGGCAGAACGCCTGTTTGGAGTGAGATGGAGACCCTTAGAAAAATAGCACTTCTTAGCAGCAACAGCAGTCACTACCCCCCAGTAAAAATAGAGTAGCAAGTCCAGCTGCCTGGCATCACTTCTGTTTTCTTCCTTTTTTTTTTTTCTTTCCTTATTCATGGCAAGATCAGTCTGCAGCTTTTATCATCTCTTCCTTCATATGGGAGGTGTACAATGGGCAGTTGCCTCCTGTTTCTTGGGGTACACAAAGGGTGGCTGCTGGTGGAGTGGCTGGAGGAATACAGTGGGAGCTTGCTAAGTGAGGAAGAGGTGAGTAGGGATGTAGGAAAGATCTTTTGCCAGAAGAAATAAAACTGGTTTTTTGCCACCCCTGAAAAGGAGGTGGTAACAGTGCTCTTGTTCTTGAGGAAAATTGAGCTTTACCAGTCTGATTATAGAAAACCTTTAAGCTGTCCCTGAGCAGTGGTGACTGGAAAATCAGAGGCCCCCAAAACAGCTTTGAGTTTTTGGAGCATGGTGTGATATTTTGTCCTTAGGAGAGATTGTCTCAGTTGTATAGAGTCCCTGTGAGAAAACCTGCTGAGAACATTTAACATGTTGCTCTAATGTTCCAACTACCTCTAGGACTTCCAGCTGGAGGCTACAGAAGTGTACAGCAAAGTGGCCAAGCAGCTGGTGAAGCAGCAGAAGTACAGTGAGATCCGGCAGCTCCTCAAGTGTGTCAATGAGTCTGGAGTTGCAGCAAAAAACGATGGGGATAACATTATCCTAAACTGTCTAAATGAGTTCAAGAACATTCCTGCTGAGGTAATTCTGTTCTGCATTGTGACTCTTTGGAAGTAACATGAGTATATAGAACACAGACTAAAGGGAAACCATCCTGTGGTGCCTGTGCTGGTCTTTTAGTGAGTTCTTCGTATCTTCTGGCTCTGTACTACATGCATTGTTTAAAGGTGGGAGCGTGTGGCTTGCCTTATGCAAGTTACTGAGAGGAAACAATAGGGAGCTCCTACCCTGTGCTTCCCAAATGAGTACCCAGGATGGGGAGAGAACCTTTGCTTCACAGGGTCCTGCCAAATACTCCTGAATGAGGTGGGACGTGTTCCCTTCAGTGAGGTTTCCCTGGCTAACAGAGAGATGTGTGGAGGCAGAAACCTCCTGCCTCCATAGGAAACAATTTTAAGATTCCCTTTGCCTACCACAGTGTGTTTTCCATCCCAGTGAAGGAAGAAGATGCCCTCTATGAAGTTCTACTAATCAGGCTAGGGGACACAGTCCACCCCTGGGGTCAGGGTGGGCCACAGGAGCCGACTCCTGCTGGGGTGCAGAGAACCTACAAATTCATTTCATGCAACACAAGCAATGTCCATGGGGGACTCCTGGGCTCATAGCATTCTCTGGGGATACCCCACAGACGTGGCAGGCAGGAGAAGCTGTGGTAAGGGGAAGAATTGGACTTTATTTTCTATATCTGCAGCACTCGCTGTCGGACCAATGTAACCACCTAGCTGTGATCTCAGCACCCCTTCCTCTGTGCAGGGGTTGGGTCCCTGATGAGGTAAAGGTTTGTGAACTATAGTCACACTAAATATGAACACCTTTTCCCTTCTTTGAATACAGGATCTCGACAATCTGATTCAGGATATGGACAGTGATGAAAACAAGGTAAGTACAAGTACAGTAGAGGAACTGCTTTAGCAAGAGCTAAACAGCCCAGTCTTGCTCTGTGGGCTACATGCTCTCTTTTACCATCTTTTCTCTCATCCTCACTTAAGCCAGTTTTGAAGGCCACTTCCTAGATTGTAGAAACCACAGTGAATTCCTCAAGGGTGTGGTGTTTGTGACTGTAGAGCTGTGATGTGAAGGTACTGATTGATGTTATCCCTATTAGTTCCTTGACAGCCCTCAGAGTGAGGGCTAGGCATTTGTTATAGTGGGAGGAAAGTATTTCAGAGAGGCTTGTTGGTGGGTTTGTTGTTACTTTTATCCAGCTTTTCACATAAGTGCGTGTAAGTTTCTATTAATGGCAGACAGCTAACGAGGATCAACATACCTCCAAGATGACCATTTCAGCTTATTGTTTCAGGATTATACTATTTCCATTGTGATCGAGAGTTAAATGATAAAACTTCTCCAATTCTGATACACATTTTTTCTCAGAGGCCTAAACTACCTGGTTTCTTTGTTAGCTTTCATACCAGCCAGCCAAGCCACTGGAGAGTCACAGATAAATATGTGAACTGTAGATGCATGTTTATAGATGAAGAGGCTGTGGCTCAGCATTTGTGGATTGGTGTAGATCCTGAGTGGCATAGCTGGGAATAAAATCTTAAGATGTGTGACTATCCTCTGTCCTGCTCCAACTGACAAACTCACTGTTGTATGTAGATTGAAAAATGGGCTTTTCATGCTGCCTTTATGTAAGATCTATCACTGAGAGATGTGAGCTGTTCTAGAACCAGCAATGGAAGAAAACGTCTGGTTTAGACTCTTTGCTCTAAGGATATGGTAAATTAACGCACAAGATAGGATTCCTGATGCTAATTTCATGGTGATGCAGTGAAGGAGTTTCCACAAGAGACAAACTTAATAAAATACAGCTGTCTGTCTGTCTTTTACATTGGGACCTGCTCCATGCCATACTCTGCTTCATAATATGCTGCTGCTACCTTGTTCACCAGGCTTCTGAACTATGTATTTCCAGTGAATCCTTGCTTAAGCTTGTCCTGTTAGTTTACTACAGCTTTCTAGCCAAGTTCTGACTTCCTCTTCTGCTTCAGATCCAGGCCTATGTGATGTGCAACAAGTTGCGTTCTGCCTATCTGGTCTCGGTGAGGCAGGAGAAGACCAGAGCAGTGCAGCTAGTCCAGCATGTGCGACAGCTGGCTGAGAACAGCGGCGATGATGTTGTGAAGGCCATCTGTGCCCAATGGCTCTCGGTGCACCAGCCCAAAATGAGAAATCGGCTGCCCCAGGGTGCTAGGAAGTAGTAAGTAATTGACGTTCACCATCATACGGAAGGGGAAGGCTTCATGACAGCTTAAAGGCGTGTGGTTCAGCAATCTCTTGGTGAAATGGAAGTCTCTTGACTGATGTTGATGGCAAATGGATGCTGCTAATGTCCCTCTGGTGAAAGGAAGGGAACTAAATTACAAGTGCCAGACTTGTATTTTGACAAACAGTCACTACCTCAGGGTGTTTTTTGGCTATCTTTTTGATGGGGGGGGAGGGGGGTAGTTTCAAACTGAACAAGCAAGAATTTAAGTGTATGGAAGAGAGCACTTCTATTTCTAGTTTGGGGGGTTTTTTGGTTGATTTTTTTTTTTTAAGGCACTGAACTTTATTGTATGGGGTTTTTTTATTTTTAATCCAGAAAACCTATATAGAGAGGACAGAAAATTCTTATCAACTCAATGTAGCCTAAACTTTTTGTAATTATGGGTTTCCTGTAAACTTTGTCAAGATTGGAGAGACCTTCTTTGTAAAAGACTGAAAGAGATTTTTTTTAAGCCTCTATACAAACCATTGCTACTCTTCTTTTTTTTTTTTTCCCCCCCACTAGTACAATGTGCCCAATTTGTTTAGTTTGTTTGAAAAGGTAGGAACTGATTCTTCATGGCAGATTTCTACTTAGCAGTCATACTGTCTGACATGTGCCATACATATGGCACTCGAGCCCTTACTAGATGGACAGAGTTACAAAGGGCATATCCTATAAGGGGAGTACAAAGGAAAAGTAATCCTTTAAAATAGTTTCAAAATCACATAGTTCTTTCTTTGCTATGGTAATATGCAATTAGTTGTTGCAATGCAGCTTTATCACTGAACAGTTGCCAGTAAACTTCCACAGTTTTTTGTCAGGTAGAGCAGAAAATATGGATCGAGCAAGCTGTGGTAAAATTCAACAGGGGGTCTGTATCCCTGTCACACAGGGATTTGTTTCTTACCAGAATAATCTGCCCCTGTCAGGTACAATAGAACTCCAGACTAATTTTTTTATTAACTGGACATACCGTATAGACTCTATTGACAGGCTTTGCTCTAGAAGCATTAGGTTTTTATGAAAAAGCAGGAATCTTTGTGTAATGGCTGTGTTCAGGGATGCTGCAAAAAGCAGCTGTTTCTCTGCAGCCATGACTGGGATATGAGAAATGGGCAGAAGAAAGGTAGACAGTAGTAGGACCTTCAAAAAGAAACAGAACAAAACGTGGCACTCCACAAGAATTTGTGTTTGCCATTTACATGTATTTCAGCACAAGAGGTAGGAAAACTAGTTCACTCTTTTTGTTTAAAAAGCTTAGTTGTTCAAAAGAAACAACAGGTTTTCTGAAGTGTAATATAACTGTAAATAGTTTAGTACATAAAATAATTGAGACTGTCAAATAAGAGTGTTGCACCAGCCCCAAGCTCACTGTAATGACAGAACAGACTTCTATGGTCTTGGAAAGGACTTGGTCCATCTCCATTAGTGTTTCATGAGCAGTGTCCCACTGACATAAACACCTCTCTTGGAGGTGCTCCGCTCACTAGAGCAGGGCTAGAAATGTCTCAGAGCAAAGCAGTCAGAAATGACCACATCTAGCTTTCAGAATCTCCTGACCACAGATTTGCATTATCTCATTAGTGAGCAGTACTAATGAAAGCTGCTTTTGTTTTCCTTGCCAGACTGACCTAGCTTTCCATCAGAGTACAGCTGCTAGGCTAATCCTAAAACGTGACACTATCCATGCCTTTGATCATTTCCAAATCTCTAATTGTGGGGAGGAGGTTTTACTGTTTGTGGGTTTGTGCATTGCTGCAATACCTACTTTCCTGCTCAAGTTCCTTCAGCTGTATAGAGGACAGAGTGGAGTTTGCCATGCAGACCAGTCAGTTCTGTACCTGCCTTTCTTCCTGACCTCTTTGCACTGTACCTGATGCACTTTATATAGTAGTGTTTGTTGTCATTTGATGTTCTTAACCTGGAATTGTAGGGGTCTTTCTCTTACCAGCAGAACTGGAATTCTGATCCTGACTAACTGCCTTGTGTCGCGAATAGTGCAATTATCAAGGGGCTTTGAATTTTTGAGCATCAAAAAGGGATTGAGTACTGCCAATTAAAAAGAACTTATCTATTAATGACCAAGGTTTGTTTACAATGAAAAAAGAGAATAAAGTATTATGACTGTTAACATGTCTTCTGTTTGCTTTTTATCTCAGTATAGCTGGCACTCTCTTTCTAGATCTGTATTTTGCTTTTGGCTGTGCTTAGCAGAGTAATTAGAAGGGGGACAATTGTTCTGTCATGCAAAATCTCTCTCTGCTATATGATGTCCTCAACACTTAGATGAGTTGGAATATCACATCTTTAGAAGTCCTCCCAGTAGCTAGGTAGCTAGCTCAGCCTCATGCATGTACTCTCACAGACCAGTAATCCTCTTTAGAGAGCTTTGCAAGTTAATCTAACTCTCCCTTACAAGCCTCCCTTTGAGACAGCTAAATGAGCTTTAGTTCCCTCATTTTACAGATCAGCCTAGAAGAAGGTATAAATTACTTGCCCAAGGTCAAAAAGAGTGGGGGGGTGTCTGTGGAAATGTGTAGTTCCATGTCTTATGTTAAATCTACAATCAGACATCTTTGAGAAGAGCACTGACCTGCAAGGGCAAAATATTCCAGTCAGACCCAATACACTACCCGTACGTTGTAGTTGTGGATTTAGCTTCATACGCAAGATGAAGTGTAAAGAGGGAGGAAAAAACGTAGAGTGACAGGGAGAAACCCAAAGGGACTTTAAACTGTAACCCAAACTGAGTTCTCTACATTAGTAAGGCAGGTGTGGAGAACAGCAACACCAAAAAAACTGATTCAGCGTGTGTGAAGGAAGGTATAGTCTCCTGTTGTAAAAAGAAAATGTCTTTATTTAGTATTGCTCAGAGGTAGCACAGGACTGATCTGCATAGATAGCATTCAGACAGAATTAATTGTAAAATTAGCATTTGTTTCCCAAAAACTGGCAGTTGGTCACAGTGGCACACTCACATGCAGGTCCAAAAGCTTCTGAACTTTTTTTTTTTTCAGAAGCAGAAGATAATTCTATGAGCTGTAGTGCTTGTCTTCTAACTGCTTAACTCTTTCAGAAATAATCTCTACTTATGGATCATACTCTAGCGGTTTGCACCAAAGTAGCACTAGAGTTCCAAGGGAGCAGTCCCCTTACTACATGGAGTGACCCAGCTGCCTTTTGGAAGCACAAGCGGCATGGCAAGGCCAGGCTGGCAGCCTTGGCCAGCCAAGGCCAGTAACTGTTGGGCAAATGTAAGGATTTCTGTGCAAGTCTTACTTTCCTGTCCTGCAGCTAACTTGACCGTGATACCAACATAGTCCTGACCTCTGCTTCAGCTGTTTAGCTCTAGGTAGTTTGCTGTCATTTAAAGCTAAAGTCTCAGCTGAAGTTGTTCAATGTTTTTTAACATAGTTGAGATGTTCTTTACTCATTCTGCTCTCTTTTCTAGGTTCTAAAGTCATTTAAAGTGCAGCTGGGGGGGTTATTGTGACACTTACACCATCTTTGCTCAATGCTTCCCAGAAGAGATCTTAATTTTTTAAAATAAGATTGTAGCACTCCTGTAGCTTTTAACCTCCCAGTCACTTGCACTGAGACCTGGGTTCTCAAAAGATAAGCCAAGACTCAGTTAACTTACTGCAAGTCCAGCTTCTTACAGAGAATATAGAAGGGAAAAAAAATTTATTCCACTTTAAAAAGTTGCCTAATGCTTTGCACAAAAAGGCCAGCACCTGTTTCTGTGTGCTTGAGAGCATTTGTATTGCATGTAACTGCCAGAAAATCTAATATCCTAAAGTACTTTCACTCTGCCAGGTCAAATAGTAGGAACTGAAAATAACCTCATAGATCATAAGTTTAGAGTCCTACCTTTTTACTATTACTGTTAGGAAAAAAAAAATTAAAGTAATTCTTTGTTACTTCATAATCTAAACCTAAGACTGCAACCTCCATTTCTATTCTAAAGCCAGAGAACAGTAGCCTCTGGCTGTTGCGTGAGATACCAAGCAAAGGTTGCTCCCTGCATCGTACTGTAATTCTTCAGCTGGGAAGGGGGCCTGGTTGCTTACTAATCTCAATCCCTAAGTGTAATATTCCAGAAATTCACATTAGTTTGTGTTCACAGAGCCATCATGAGGGCTGCTGAAATATCAGCATTCTAGGCTGGAGGTCTCTTAGCAATGCTCTTCCCAGGAGAGGAATCGCTGGGCTTAGCCTGAAACACACTTGAGGTCCACACTGCTCAGTCCCACTGGATGCCGAGGAGCTCACAGCTCACGCTCCAGAGCTTCTTTGCTGTCTCATCATCCCGACCCCGTGGAGATATGTATGCTGGCTGGCAATCACTGTAAGAAGAATATTTTTTTATTTTTAAGTCAAAGATCTCCGCCTGCATTAGCACACTGCGATGTCTGTGGTAAGATAAGGGAGTTGTTTTCTACCAGCTTAACTCCAAGACTGATTGAAGAAGGGTGGAAGGCTATCTAGCAAATGAGCAAGGGCTGGTGCTAAGCCACCTTGAGGAAGCTTGCTTTCCAACTGGCTAGGGAAGAGTCTTCCCCCACAGCACCAAGAACTGGCAAGCAAGTCTATACTCTTCAGTGTACATTCTCATTAATACCACTAAAAAGGGCTATAAACACTAACCAAGCTTTTTCAGGAGCAAACACTACAAAAAAGCAACTTGAACAGCTCTTCATTCCAAACTATTCATCCCACTATATTGTCACTGCATGAAAGGCAAAGCTGCCCCAGGATACCACCACTGCAATAACTGTGTATAGTTATCCCCTTTTCCATTAGCCTCTGGACTGTGGCTCCTTTCTTCTCAGCTCCTGCAATCAGACAGCACTCTGTCTGGAACAGAGATCATATGTTCTCATCTGTAACTCTAGATGCTTAATAACATGGGAGTTTAAGGGAACAGGGGAAATTGCATCTCGTAAGATTTCTGTCCAGCCTAGTATTTTTAGAGCTGCAAGTACAGTCTCTCAAGTTCCTGAAATTACTCTGGTGGACTCCACCTGTCTTGCTGTAGCATGCAAATTCTTTTCTTAATGCCTGTACTAGTGCTTTATATTCTATTGCCTGGAAAGTGAAAAGGATTTTAGGCTAGTCCAATGTAAATTGTGAATTACTGTTTAAGCTATTTATTTCCCACCAAGTCCAAAACTCCTTTCTTTTTTGAGTTTAAAATCCACCAAATTTTTTTGTATTCCAGCACATAAATTCTCCATTTATATCCTGGGACAGACAATCATCCAAGGAAGATTAAGAAATCTATTTATACATTCAAGTCTGCTTAAGATGGTACAAACTCCCAAGTGAAGAGCAAAGTCATTACAGAGACTAATCTGGTCAGATATCACGAGAGGAAAGCTCTGCAAAGAAGCAAAGGCTCCAACAGTACCCAAGTGAATAAAAAAAAGAAAAAAAGACACCTTTTCGTGTTCATTTCCCAAAAACAGTATTGTTACACTGCTCTACACAGAGTGAGAAGCTGACAGACACATCTGAACAAAAGCTATTCAAAGGGCAGACTTCAAATCCAGGATGATGACAACTTGGAACTGCTCTGGGCTATAGTTTTGATGGGGGGAAAAGGCATGATTATGCAGGGTCCCAGAGTAAGTCAAAGACATCAAGAAACAACAGGGTTTGTAGCAGGAGCTACAAAAGACAGTTGGCAGGACAGAATGATAAGCACCCTAGCAGGAGCCCCTTCCAGCTGGTAGGCCTGTCACACTGACAAATCAAGTCATTTTGTCACATGCCAGTCCTGAAAAATCTCACCTCCTCACTCTGCAAGCACCATCAGCCCTCCCAGCTCCCTGGGAGCACAGGCCCCTTCCTGCTCCAGTGGGGTAACACTACAAAGAGAATCAGAGTGGTCTTCCCAGGATTCCCTCAAGTGACCTTATTAACTAAACAGAGTGATTTTCCTGTCTCAGGCAGATGAGGATTAGAGCTCTGAGCATGTGACAGCCACTCCTGCACTTTGAGTACAGTGATATTCCTAGCACTGAAGGACCTGCTATTGTGTGAAGCGTTGCACAGGTCAGGGGTTTCTTCTAACACAATATCCACTGCAACAGATCCAGAAGGGGTAATGCTCTAGTATTTGTCACCCTCAAGCTTATCAGCCAGCCTCTTACCCAGTCCCTTCTTAATGAAGAATGACACTAAGTCTCATTTTCCCCAGCCAACAAGGCTGCCTTCCACAGCACATCACTCCATCAGCTTGCACCCACCTGAAATACTGTCCTGTCACAGAGTCTAGCTCTTCTGCTACTGCACAGTAGACACTGGTCTGAGCTCCTTCCTGAGGTGTCTTCAAGAAGAATGAGAATATCTTCCACAGCCACGTCATTACAAACGAGTGCCGGACCAGTTCAGAATGGACAGAACCAGGATGGAGAGCGTTTGCTGTGACTTTAGTGCCTATGGCAAAAGAAAGTAGTCCAGTACAAATCCGCATGCATCAAACTGCCTTTAAAAAAAAGAGTAATATACTCCTCTATTCCACCTGCAGATGTTCTACAACTGAAAGGAGGAGTCCAGGCATAGATACAGGGAAAGTAAGTGAAATTCTCGGTAGTTACTGCTTGCTGGATCACCCCCCACTCCCTTGCAAACGCTGCAGTCACTACACGCCTTCTGCAAAACAATGTGCTAGAAGGCCTGGATGCTAAACACCAGCAGTTTCCATCAGGTTTTTGAGAAGACCAGCTTCTTTTGATTTACTGTAATACTAATTTCCTAGAGAAGACACTACTACTTACGTTTATGAAAAGAACTGAATGACATGGCTGTGACAAATACTATGACATAAGAAGTACTGCCTAGTCCTATGCTTCTATTTTACAGGCCATTGACACTTAAGGCAGCTGAGTATCCCTCAGCTCTTCCATTGCAGACTGCAATTGTAGTCCAGCTCCTTCTGTTTATACAGCTTCCAGCCACGCACCACAATTGTCTGTGTGGATGCAGCTAGGTTTTTGGGTGGGGGTTTTTTTTTGGTTTTTTGTTTGTTTTTTTTTTTTTTACAAGCACCAAAGAAAAAAGACATCCATTCAGCTGTGCCAGGCTACTAAACTCCTCTGCCCTGCTGCTGTAAAGACAATTAGTGCTTTAAGTCTCCTGGTTCCACAGACAAGAGATATTTTCTTCCTGCATCAAAGAGCTGTCAGTGACCCTTGCCTCTAACTATTTCATTTCTATGTAGCCAATTTCCAGACTTTTCTTCAATCCACCCTCCTGACTCATGGTGCTCAAAAACCAAGCAGAAGAACACTCTGCTCTCCGCTGGGACTTGCCTTGCAGCCGCCTTGCCAGCTCCCGGGTGAAGAGCACGTTAGCCAATTTGCTGTGGCAGTAGGCGAGGCCCCGATTGTAGCTCTTCTCACCATGGAGATCGTGGAAGCGGATTCGGCCTCCGTGATGAGCCAGTGAGGACACGTTCACTATGCGGGCTGGGGCAGACTGCTTCAGACACTCCAGCAATAGGAATGTCAATAGAAAATGACCTAGAGATGAGAGGAAATGTCATCCTTTTCTGAAAGGCTCTGCTGCTGGAATTTTAAAGTACTTTCAACATATTACTTACATGTTACATCTCATTGCTGCCTGCATTTCAAGTCCAGGGAAAAGACGACCCCCCTGAATCAACAGCTAAACTTTTTGGGGGCCATTAACTTCTGCTCCTCAGCTTCAAAAAGCCAGAGCTGTCATATGTTTCCAATGTCCCAGGTAACATGTACAGATACTTAAACTGGGTCCATGATAAGTAAACACATTGCATTGCATCTCCAGAACTCTAACTCTGGCCTTCCATCCTTCCCCAAGATGGAGGAAGAGAAAAATCTGACAGCAGGATTTTCCTCTGGCATTTCCCCACAGATAGTGAATGCAAACATTCCACTGGCCTTACCAAGATGATTGACTCCCAGGTGCATCTCAAAGCCATCAGCAGTCTTGGAGTAAGGGCATAACATTACCCCAGCATTATTAATGAGAACATGGAGTTCCTTCTCCTCTGCAACACACAACAGACATCCTTAAACAGGAAAACAGAGAGCAAAGACAGACAAGGCAGCAGCACAAGTCAGCCAAAAAAAAAAAAACCCCCACCTGTCTGAGTTGCAGCCACATTGCCTCAATAAAATAAGGGCAAGTCTCCTACCACAAACTAGCTCATGGCCCCTGACAAGCCCCTGCCTGGAACCACAGTACCCAACACGGTACAGAGATATGCAGGTCAGGGATTTGGCATTTGCTAGAGGAGTGGACAGCGGTACTTGGTAAAATATTCTCACTGAAAAGAAGGATCTAGAGACCGTACCTGCTAGAAATTTCTCAGCAAACTCCCGGATGGACTTTGTATCAGCCAAGTCCAGTTTTTTCACAATGACTTGCTGGTTCCCTGTCTCAGCTCGGATTTCACTGGCTGCAGCCTCTGCCTTCGCTATGTCTCTGCAAGCGACAATCACCCTCGCACCTGCAAGGGGAGGGGAAAGCAGGAACAGAAGCTGAAATCACTGGGAGCACATTGGATGATCAGGGCCATGACAAGCAGGCTGACTACACACCATACTTACACACAATGTATTGTTTCTTTAGGGAATTAGCATCAAGTTAGGGGAGCAGTTGGGAGAGATAAAGCCTTTCCTATTATGTTGTTAGCTCCGATCCAGCTCAAAGCTGTTTTCAGACCAGGAAAATGCACATCTCAAGTGCTTCTGTCAAGGTTCTCCCATGTCAGGCGCAGGTACCACAAGACTGGTATGTTAGGGTTATATCTGCCCCTATAATGGGAGTTGCAAGCAAGGAGCACATGAAGATACATGGATTCCAGCCACAGTAATTGCTAAACGGATTGTGAACAGGTAGTGTAATCTCCTTATCAGTTACCCAAAAAGCATGTAAACCAAATTAGCTTGAAACACAAATAACTAAAGCACACAGCAGTGGACCTATGACAGTTCCCAGCTTCATACAAGCAGAACCCAGTGATACCAGGAACTTCCCCGCTCTTCTCAAAATGGTTGCAGTGCAGAGCATTTTCATGTCACAAGGCACATTTTTGGAGTTCAAGCAATGAAACCAGCTGAGGAACTGGGCACTTGCACTTCAGTGGTTACAGCCTCTGGAGGAGCAACACTTGGGCTTGTCTAAAATAACTTTGGAATCCAATTCACTTAAATGTAAGCATAAAACGCTCCTCCTGTCGATCCAGAAGAGGGACTACTGACACACAGATGCGTACACATCAGCCGCACAGGGATGCCTGCTGATGAAGGCCGGTGACTTGCCTCTTCGTGCGAGGTCTCTGGCGGTCTCCTTCCCAATGCCTGTGTTGGCTCCTGTGATTATCACCACCTTCCCCTCCAGCCTAGCTGTTGACTTGCACTGTCCTCCAGCGACATACCTCCTGCAAGAGAGGGCGGCAGCAGTCACGACGGGATGAGGACCGAGGGCAGCATCCCTCCTGAGGGGACTCGGGTCAGGGCTGTGCGCCCAGAGCCCCGCGTTTTGCGCTCAGGACCCCGGGGACTCACGGGCGTCGTTACCTGAAGCAGTTGATCACGATCCTGTCGTGACCGGGTCACCGGGAACTCGCCCTCCAAATCCCCTCACCCCCCGCCTTACAAACACCGGCCCGAGCACGGACCCGCCGGCCCGCCCTTGCGTCAAGTGGGGCCACGGCTCCCATTGGCTGCCGTCGTCCACTGTGGAGACTTGGCCAATGAGCTCCGCCGCGGCGCCGTGAGGAGAAGGCAGGCCCCGCCCCCCGGGCACCCCGGCCGCCTCTCTCCGCGTCCCGCCGGCTCCGTGGCTCCGGACAGACCCCAGAGTAAGTTCCGGGCGGTCGGAGGCTGCGGGAGGCCACCGAGCCACGCGCCGCCGGCAGTGCAAGAGCTGAGCCGAGCCCCAGGAGCGCCCCAGGTCCTGTCGTGAGCGCCTTAGGGTTACTGAGGCGCTGGAGCTCGGAAACGTGAGCCCCCCTACCCCAGCGCGGGCTAGAGAAAAGGAATCAGTTTTATTCTTACTCCCGTCAAACAAAGAAAGAAGCAGACCTGGCCGCCGTGAGACGCGGCACACGCCGGGTCTGCCCGCCCGCACCCGCCGCTACTCGTACACGCGCGAAAAACCAGGGTCGCGCTCGGTAAGACGCACCTGATGTAGGGCGCTGCCACGAGAAGGAGAACGGGGACGGAGACGGCAGCCCCCAGAGCGGCTCCCCAGCAGGTGACCATCGCCGCCGCCCGCTCCATGCACACTGTCGGTGTCCGGCGCTCAGCGGCGGCCGGCCCGCCCCGGCCCCGCCCCGTCTCGGCCCCGCCCCTGCCCCGCCTCGGCCCCGCCTCTCCGCGGCACCGGGACCCGTGCGCGGCGCTCTGCCGCGCGCAGTAGAGCGCGCACCTGGCGCCCCTGCGCAGTGCCCCTCTCGGCCCAGGCATTGTCGGTCTGTTAGCCGGGTCGTGCCGGCTGCTCCCCGGGCCTCTCGCACCGGACAGCCAGCGGGTCCTGCTCCCTGCCGCGGGCGTGTCCCCGCTGGGAATAACCGCTGGCGGTAGGAAGCTGGCTGGCTCTATGCCAGCAGCCTGCTGCTTTTTTCCCTGGGCAGCGTACGACTCTACTAGAGCTCTCAGAACAATCTGAAACTGCCAGTTTAATTGCACTTTCCAATTAATAAGGTGAGAAATATCTGAAGAGAAAGACCAGTGGCTCTCTGGAAAGACATTCAAAATACATTTTCATAGAATCATAGAATCATTAAGGTTGGAAAAGACCTCTAAGATCACCAAGTCCAATCATCAACCCAACACCACCATGTCTACTAAACCAAGTCCCGAAGTGCCACGTCTACACTTTTTTGACACCTCCAGGGATGGTGACTCCACCACCTCTCTGGGCAGCCTGTTCCAATGCATGACCACTCTTTTGGTGAAGAAATTTTTCTTAATATCCAATCTAAACCTCCCCTGGCACAACTTGAGGCTGTTTCCTCTTGTCCTTTCGCTAGTTACTTGGCAGAAGAGACTGACACCCATCTGGCTGCAACCTCCTTTCAGGCAGCTGTAGAGAACGATAAGGTCTCCCCTCAGACTCCTTTTC
The DNA here is from genome assembly GCF_028858705.1 of Grus americana. Taxonomy (NCBI): domain Eukaryota; kingdom Metazoa; phylum Chordata; class Aves; order Gruiformes; family Gruidae; genus Grus; species Grus americana. The sequence continues at coordinate 34,132,956 of NC_072856.1, read as the reverse complement.
TCCAGGCTAAACAGCCCCAGTTTCCTCAGCCGCTCCTCATGAGACTTGTGCTCCAGTCCCTTCACCAGCTTCATTGCTCTTCAGACATGCTCCAGCACCTCAATGTCTTTTTTGTAGTGAGGGGCCCAAAACTGAACACAGTATTGGAAGTGCAGCCTCACCAGTGCCGAGTACAGGGGGACGATCACTTCCCTAGTCCTGCTGGCCACACTACTCCTGATACAAGCCAGGATGCTGTTGGCCTTCCTGGCTACCTGGGCACACTGCTGGCTCACGTTCAGCTGCCTATTGACCAGCACCCCCAGGTCCTTTTCTGCCAGGCAGCTTTCCAGCCACTCTTCCCCAAGCCTGTAGCGTTGCATGGGGTTGTTGTGACCCACGTGCAGGACCCAGCACTTGGCCTTGTTAAACCCCATACAGTTGGCCTCAGCCCATTGATCCAGCCTGTCCAGATCCCTCAGAAGAGCCTTCCTACCCTCAAGCAGATCAACACTCCCGCCCAATTTGGTGTCATCTTCGAACTTACTGAGGGCGCACTCAATCCCCTCATCCAGATCATTGATAAAGAAGATATTAAACAAGACTGGCCCCAAGACTGAGCCCTGGGGAACATCGCTTGTGACCAGCCGCCAGCTGGATTTAACTCCGTTCATCACAGTTCTCTGGGATCAGCCGTCCAGCCAGTTTTTTTACCCAGTGAAGAGTGCACCTGTCTAAGCCATGAGCTGCCAGCTTCTCCAGGAGAATGCTGTGGGAGGCAGTGTCAAAGGGTTTACTAAAGTCCAGGTAGATAACATCCACAGCCTTTCCCTCATCCACTAAGCGGGTCCCCTGGTCATAGAAGGAGATCAGGTTGGTCAAGCAGGACCCGCCTTTCATGAACCCATGCTGGCTGGGCCTGATCCCCTGGTTGTCCTGCACATGCCTGGTGAGCGCACTCAAGATGAACCACTCCATAATCTTCCCCAGTACCGAGGTCAGGCTGACAGGCCTGTAGTTCCCCGGATCCTCCTTCCGGCCCTTCTTGTAGATGGGCGTCACATTAGCAAGCCTCCAGTCGTCTGGGACCTCCCCTGCTAACCAGGACTGCTGATAAATGATGGAGAGTGGCTTGGCAAGCTCCTGTGCCAGCTCCCTCAGAACTCTCGGGTGGATCCCATCTGGCCTCATACACTTGTGAGTGTCCAGGTGACATAGTAGGTCGTTAACTGCTTCCTCCTGGATTATGGGGGGGGTTATTCTGCTCGCCATCCCTGTCTTCCAGCTCAGGGGGCTGAATGCCCTGGGGACAACTGGTCTGACTATTAAAGACTTTTTAAATAATTTTCATAACCTCATGCCAAAGTTGATGATATTAACCCTAGCAAAACAGATGAAATTATGTACATGTGTGTGTAAGCATGTGTTGACAGCTGGGAGAAACGTGGTGGTGGGTTCAGCGGTGCTCACTGTCGCCTTTACCACAGAGCATAAGAGACAAAAGGCCCGGGGCACGGAGCGGCGTTGCCCTCTCGCACCCCTACCTCCTCCAACCGCTGCGCCGCGTGCTGGCTCCGGTGCTGCCTCCCGAGAGGGACTACAACTCCCAGCAGGCAGTGCGCGCCACGAGGCCCCCTCCTCTTCTCGGGGCAGTCCGGGTCAGCGCCTGATGGGCCTTGGCGCCGGTGACCGCCGGGTGGCGTCGCCGACAGCCCCGTCGCAACGCGTGTGGCGGCTCGTTCCCACGGGGAGCAAGCCGCAGCGGGCTGCCCGCGCTGCCCCCGCCGCGGGGCGGTTTTGCGGTCGGGCGGCGCTCGGGGCGCCCGGGCTGCGCTGGAGAAGGCCCAGGCCTCCGCCGATGGCGGAAGTGGCTTTGTAGCCGCGGGGGCAGGGGGAAGCGGTAGCTGTCGCCGACCGTGGCCGGAGGCGGTTGTCCGCTATGGCGGGCCGCGGCTCCGGGTCCTCGGAGCACCTGGAGCGGCTGCACGAGATCTTCCGGGGATTGCACGGAGATCTGCGGGGCGTCCCCGAGCGGCTGCGGGGCAGCGCGGCCGGTGAGGCGCGGGCGGGCGGCGGCCGCTCCTTGTTCCTCGTGGGAGGGCGTAGCGGTCGCGGGACGGTGCGCCGGCAGCAGGCTGGGCTTTACCGGGAGCGGGGGCTCGGGGTCTGGCCGTGCTTTCCCTCCTCCCTGCCTGGGGGCAGCTGGCCCTCCGGCTGGGGCTTCCCCGCGGGCGGTAGCGGGGCTCGGGAGGGCCGTCCAGGGGGCTTTGGGATGTTTCTCCGTGCATAAACCTGGTTTTGCAGCCGGGAGGGCAAAGTCCCTTTACGAAAGCCGTTGTGCGGGGAAGGAGTTTGCCGAGGGAATTGCAGGAATGTAGCGCGTCGCTTTCGGTAGACGCCTCCTTGGAGGGGGCTGGCGGCTTTGCCTAGGTCTGGCTTTACTGCGCCTTATTTGCCGGTTGCTGCTCTGTTCTGGTAGCTTTGCTCCGGAGCATTAGGCCTGGTTGTGCAAAGCCCCGACTCTGTAAGGAGGGAGGCAGGTGCGTCGCTTCACTCCTCTGGAGCAGCTCCTCTTGTCTGGCAAACTTCACCTCCGGAGCTTCGGCCTCATCCCTGCGGAGGAGGTGTGATTGGGAGGTTATTTCGTGCTGTTTCTGGGTGAACTGCCTAAACTGCAGTGCTTTGGGGTTTTCTTTTCTTTTCTGGTCATTGTTGGACTCTTGCTTAAAACCTCATCACCAGAATTAAAAGCAATTTTTGTTATGACAACTGTCTACAACCATTTGTAGACTTACTGGAGAAGATTTTCATTTTAAATTACTGTTTTAAAAATCTGGTTTGTGCACTGCCTACCCACAGACAGGAAAAAACTATCGAGCTACACAAAGTTATATTAGAAGCAAAACCTGATTTTATGGGTATTCTTTATACCATACCAGTTGGTAAAACGTGCTGACAGAACACTTCTCTGTAGGACTTGGCATTGTATTTCTTATTCAGTTCTTATACTTCTGAGAAATGGAAAGGGAAGTGATCTGACAAGGAAAATTTTACCAGTGTCGCTGAATCTCTTTGATCAAATACTTCCGTCATATGAGAAACACGATACACAGTTATCGTGAGCTGCTGTAGCTAATCTTGGGTTTTGTACCACAAGAATGAGTAAGGGCTCTCAGCCACATTCTGCAATAGTCTTGTCATTCTCCCAGAATGGATCACTTTTAGGTGTTTAGGTGTAAAATCATAAAAATGGTTTGTTCAGAATATACCAGTCTGTGCTAGACAGCACAGGCTATGAAAAGCTTGACGTTCTGTTTCTTACCTGGCTTGCCATTTAATAATGAGTTAAATTCAGGGGCACAGTCCTCGTCATCAGCATTTCTAGAAAGGTTGGTACAAGAAAGATGTTCAAACCTGCAAATGACAGCTTTCTTTCAAAGCTGGCTTAATTTCACTAGCAGTCAACAAAAATGAAAAGCATAAAAGATATAGAAAGGAGAGCGGTCAATTTCTTGGTGAAATAAAGCTTTGTCAGGTCTCCTTGGATCTGGGGTAGTCTTGGGCGATGAATTCTGAGCAATGGGCTTAAATGGAGTATTTACGGGCAGCAACTTTTGCAATGCGTGTAGATATTTTTTTTCAACAGATTACAGATAATTACAAACTGATTTTTCAGACACGCTGTGAAATTTTAATATGACTAGTCTTTAAACTTGTTGCTGCAAAAATCCTGATAATATTTTTGGAAAGTATATCTGAGAGAGTTTAAGATCAGTCAGGAATTTGTCTATCTGGTAGAGGCGTTGCACTCTCCTAATGTGCTGTTTGCTTCTTGTGTTTATGGGCAGTGGGGTATATCTTATTTTTCGAGTTATCTGATCCTGAAAACTTCAGGAGGGGATAAAAGATACCCTGCACATGCTTTTAAGATGATTGGCACGCTCCCAATCTTGAGGGAAGACAGAATCTGTAGTCCTTGGGATATCTTTGAAGGGCGGAGGTTTGGAAATGCTGTTCCACTCTATATAAACAAACAAGATAACAAATTCCTAGCTCTAGAAACAAATTTTTTCCTTCCAAATTTGTAAGAAGGCATTTTAAGCAGCCTGGATCAGTTTCAAATATAGATACTTTCCTCTAATTCAGTTAGCTGTACTTTTCGACTGAATCTGTTTCTAACTGGTTAGAAATAAATCAGCTAAATGTTGATGAGCATGTGGGTAACGTTACTGTGGCTTAGGTACTTTTACTGCATTAAAAAAGTTCTCTCAGTATACTTTGAGTCACAGATTAATGTGGAGTGATATGAATTAAAGTGCTCAATGTATTCTGGCATTTCTGTTAGGCCAGATCCAATATGATACTTTCAAGCCACATTGCCGGATTTGTTTTTGGCATATAGACAAAAAAGTCTGAAGCCATTGCTACTTGACTTTTGGAAACCAGCATTTCTTTGGCTGTTCGTTTCTAAGTGCAGTGTTGTCTTAATCTGCTTGGGAGACACAAAGAAGGTAAAATAATGCTTTTTCAGTACTGCACTGGGTTTCAATTAGTTTGTGATGGCAGTTGTTGTAAGAGGGTGCTGCTTAAATCGGATTAGTGAAATGACCTGTGTGAAACAAAATATTGACTTCTGAAGGCTGTTTTCCTGCACTTCATGTCCATGATTTCACTTGCAACCCAGCTACACAAATAATTGCATCGGCACAAATGTATCTGATGGCAAATCGTGGAAGCACTTGAGGAGAGTGTATTTAGGAACCTCAGAAGTCAGCATTTCCTCCTGAATAAACCGGGATGTGAAACTGCGTTTCCTGATTCCAGCTAGTGTGTAATATATTAACAGTCATAATGTAGCTTAGTCTGCAATAATTCTGTGCTACTTGAGAGCACAGCTTCTTGTTAGCTGATGGGTTTTAATTCTGACTTAAGTTCTCTAAGTTCAAATTCTGGGACTTAATATGAATTTGAACTGAAAAGGAAAGCCTGCAGCTTAGGCATGTCGTGTATGTGAGAGGAGCTATCTAAAAATGTTTTGATTGCTTCACATTTTTTTCCTATTCTTTATTGAGAGCTCAGTGGTTTAAAAATTGCTTCTTTTGCAGAGGACCATATTTACAAAAAGTATTATCAAGTAATTTTTTTACTGCAACAATGTTTTCATAATGTCATCTTTAATTTTGTCTTTAATCAAATTAGAGAGGTTTTACCAAGATGACTGACTGCATTTTTTTTTTTTTTTTTTTGCTACCCAAAATTTTATTAAGACTGAATTATTCTTTTTTGAGAGAGATGACTTAGGCTAGTGCATATTTATCAGACTTGTGATAGAATTTGGTTTCATTTGCAGTACTCTACAAGAGTCCTCTGGTGGCCGTCTTCAGAGCTTTTGCAAAAGCTTATAAAACATATCTTTTTGCTCCATAGAGATAAGGAGAGTTTCAGAATTATACTTTCTTTGATTGTGGATATTAGAGAGGTGTGATAGTTTTTTAACACATGCAAAATACATGTCTTAAGGTTTTGTTTAAAAATAGAGTAACAACGGTGAAACCCATTCCCTAGCTACAAGGATCTTCGCAAATGACTGTCTCAAACAACTGTAATGTATAGTGTTGTTGGCTGATTCAAACAACCAATGTCATTCCAGAAGAGGGAAGCTTTTGGGCATTAATCTGTGAACCTGAGGTGATATTTTGATGGCATCTTTAATCTCTGAGTACTCTAGAATGCTTATCCCTTTTACCTAGTTACTTCATGACCACGAGAATGCAGAGTGCCCTATCTGCCAGGAACTTCAGGGCTCACTTGGAAATGTAAATTGACTTGATGTTCTGTTCAAATCCAAATTGTAGTTTCAGCCTTCAGTAATCTTGCCAAAATATGTGCAAGAAATAAATATTAATGAGCTGTTTACCAGCATGTCATCTTTGTTATTCTTTCATGTTAAATGTTTTTCAAGACGCAATTCTGTCAGTGGAGATCGGAGGATAATACGTCAGAAGAAATATTTCAGGTTTGAAAAATGACTTCTTTTGTCTACCAGAGGTAGCGGCCAGCATTTGGAAGGGTGGTTTCTGCTCTCCCCCTGCCACCCCCTTCTGAAAAGTTGTTGTAAGAACAGGCTGTTCCTGTTTGCGGTAGATTTTGACCTGGCGTCTCTGTAATCAGCCGTCTGTGGCAGCTTCCTTGTCTGTAATGGATTGAGTTGGCATTCTGTTGTCATTTCTGTATAGTTTATCTGACATACTACCTTTTCTTTCACAGAGGAGAAGAAAAAACTAGTTCGAGAATTTGATGAGAAGCAGCGTGAAGCAAATGAAACGGTAAACACAAATCTAGGCTGCTGGCCTTTCTGAACGGTTGAAATATTGATGCCTTAAAAAGGACAATACTTCCAAATTTTGCTTTCTTTATGGATCCTATTCTGGCAGGCAGATATTGTATTTTTTAATGTTTGATTAGTTGATCTGTTAGGCGTGTCTGTGTTTGTCAAGTTTGTTGTATCTATCTATATACATATACAGCTATAGACAAATATTTTTAGATGTGTTTGTGGGGTTTTTTGAGTGCTCGGTTTGGATATTGCCTTCCCTTTCAACAAAGGAGAGTGACAGAGGTGCAATTAAAATCGCTGGAGATTGTAGGGACAGCATGTAGCGAATCTGCTGCTTTTTTCTTACCTACTGTCTTTTTTCGTGTTGGTCTTAACCCATCTGATCTTTCTATAATAATCTGATGGTTGATTATCAGGCACCTTGAATATTTGAAACCTCTGTTGTATAGGCTTCCTGGACAGCAGGTGACATGGAGCAGCAGAAAGAAACACCATGTGACTTGTCTTTTTAAGCAAGACGTTATGGATTAAGCTTTCTTTTCATATTAATGTTCTATTTGTTAGGATGTTTTTGAGTCACCGCTGAACGCAATGCTTTATTCCTCTTAACTTACTGGGTTTTATTGAGGTGTATCTGTGTAGGCGATGTATGAGATGTAGAGCTCATATTGTGAGCGAGCTCATTTGGCAAACAGCTTGAAGCATTGTGTATTTGTAACAGCTGTCATTAAAAGTTGATGTGAAAATTCACACATCCAAAATCTCAGGGTTTACAAATCCTAACTTCATTTGCCATGCCCAGATGTTCAGAGTGTGAATTTAGTGGCCTGCCTGCCTCTGCAATAGATCTCTAGTACATAGATACAATGAGAAGCTGGTACCCATCCTATAAATGCTTAAAGTATATGAAAGTGAGAACTGCAAATTTTGAAGTTCTGTAGTGATGTTTCAGAAAAAAACAAGTATTTAAGCTTGGTAATTTTTATTTTTTTTTCTTGAGGCATTGTGTACATGAAAATCTATGTGGGCTGAACAGCATTAGGTAGAATGGCGTACTTGATACTAGATGAGGAGTATAGGGTTTGGGGTTAATCCCCCTCGCCCAATCCCTTCATCTGGTGGTGAGTTTTGAGTATGGCTGCTGATAAGAATAGATTTGGTGCTTTAAAAAATAAACACCTTTTCTTTCGTTAAAGCTGCGGGAAATGGAGGAAGAACTGAAGTATGCTCCTCTGCCTTTCCGCAACCAAATGATGAGCAAAATCCGGGCGTACAGAAGAGACCTCTCCATGTTCCAGAGAGAGATGAGAAGCACAGATTTGGGATTGGGCCCTGGAAGTCACGGCAATATAAAATATGGAATCTTCTCCACAGAAAATGAACAGAGTGTGAGAATTAGATATAAATTTTATTTAACATGGCTGTGATTGTTTAAAGACAGTATTCCAGATGTGTTGTTTACAGTGTTTCTACTTTAATCCACTTAGCTTCTGTGCTTGTGTAACTCCCTGTATATGTAACATGAGTATCTCAGGGAGGAGAAGAAACACCCAGAACTCAGAGGAGAGCTTTTTGTTCTAAAACAGAGATATGAATATAATCAAAATGGAACTCCTTGAATGCCATGCGGTTAGTAACTTACACAACGTTCTGTACTGAAATGCTTGATTTAATCGCCCTACAGCAGTGAAGACGCAAAAGTGATGCTACTGACTGAGAAGAAAGGTCAACTGATCTAGTTTTTAGTCTCCAAAACTAGCAAAGAGTGTGAATCATGCACTGTATAGGTTCCTTGGTAGAATTATCTTTTTAAGCAATCACAGTGGAAATAATTTCAAGAAAATATAAAAGTCATCCTCTAGCACTTTGTTCACTATGGATGTGCTGCTGCAGTGGAAGAAATACACCAATTTCTTTGTTTACCAGATACACTTAGATAGTTATATCTGAGCTAGTGAGACTGAATCTGCTTATTATCTCCAAAATGCTGTTGTCTGTACAGAAAGTTCATGGAGGCTGGCTTTTTGTTTGTCTTCCTTAGATAAGGAAGGTTTGAGGGAGGCTCTTTCCTTAGTATCTTGTTCTGCAGTAGCTTGGTAAATTTTTGTGTTTGATTCCTCTTGATTGGTTCCTCTAAATCCTGAGAGCAGGGTGGTAGATTAGACATTCTGAAGCTTAAGAAAATACTTTATTTTGAGCCACCTTTTGGCCCCAAGGTCAGCAAACATTTCTTATCCTCTAGCTGAGGCTGCTGGCATGAAAAGAGGATCTTTGTTACTGAGCAGTCCATCTGTTAGTGCTGTTTGTTCCTAATCCTTTTGACTGTAAACTCTTAATGATTTCCCTGGCAACCAACTGTGAAATCACAAATAAGACTATAGATACCAGTGGAAGGACAAGTTAGCACCTGGAAAGCAAAGAGATTGTTTTCGTGTAAATGTTCTTTGATGGAAAAGTAGATTGTTGCAAAGACGGTTTTTTTGTAACTGTATTAACTCTTTAGCTGTGCGTCCTTCTTTTTCAAGGTTCAACCAGATTTGGCCATAATCTTACAATGTGAATAAGAACTCTTTCAAAATTAACTGGGCTGCATCAGTTAACATAAGAAGCATGTACAGCTAATACAAATGGATGGCCTACGGAGTCACGTCCTAACTTTTTAATATTGCAGAAGCCTAATACCTCTCCCTTTGTGCTTAATAGTTAAGCGTACGTTATTTTTCAGACTAATCTGCAGTCACAGAGGGTGCTGCTTCTCCAGGGAACAGACAGCCTGAACCGAGCCAGTCAGAGCATTGAGCGTTCGCACCGAATTGCTGCCGAAACAGATCAGATCGGCACCGATATAATTGAAGAACTTGGGGAGCAACGGGAGCAGCTGGAACGCACCAAGAGCAGAGTAAGCAGAGAAACCGTGGGCATTGTAGTAAAACAACTTGATGTTAGCTTGGTGGAAACTCTGTGCCAGTAATGACTCTTGGAGACCTCCCTAGACGTGGTAGTCCAATCCGTGTTTCTGCATACCAGATCCAGGCTGCCATGTTTCTATGCTGCACTCATAAAAGGAAAATAATTACTGTAGAAGGGCCCAAAGGGTAATGGCCAAATGTCTGCTGCTGTGTCTGTGCAAGATCAGATAGCAGAGCTATAAACTTGCTAAAAACAAATAGCATTACTGAAAAAATTACAGATTTAAAAAAAATGCTAAGGAGTAGCCCACCACTAGGTTACTAGTAAAGGTTTAGATTTGAGAGTCAGTTAGCACGTTCTTCTAATGAAATGAAATTTAATAGAAGCTTGGTTATGTAGTAACTAACCTTCCAATATTTGTAGGTTAGCTAAGGAGGGAGAAAGTGGTGTCAGACAAGATGCTTGTTCTTCATCCGTGGGTCAAGCAACTCTGCTTCTACTGTGGAAGCTTTAAAAAGTAGTTAATTTGTTTTGTTTACACACATTTGCAAACCTGGTAATTCAATTTTTGAAGTAACGAACTGATGGCATTTTCTGTGTGTACAAGGGATCCTCAGTGTAAAGCTTTTAGGTGAGTGACTTGCAGGGGCGCACCGAGTTTGGCAAGTAAGCATGCTCAGCCAAAACAAAAAGCAAACCCCTTTTCTTGGGAGTTACCTCTGCTCGTTGCAACAAAGCCCGTAGTTTTTTCATTTAAGTAACTTTTTGATTGCAGTCAGAATTTGATTTGCCCTGCTCCCAAATTTGGGTTGAAAAGCAGGAAAAAAAATGTGATCTTAAGGTCTGTAGGTATAGGTTTTTTGTCTGTTGTTTTTCTAATTAAAAATATTGCAGTCCTTCAAGCACGCCAGTCTGTCCACAGATTGTTCATGAAGCTGTGACATCTCTTGTGAGCCTCTTAGGCGTTGTATTGCTGCATTGCTTCCAGTTGGAATGTATGGGTAATGCAAAGATGGGAAATCTAGTATGCTTTGAATGGACTTGATAGTTTTCTTCCCAGCTTGGTCCAGTCCGTCTCAGTGCAAAGTAATGTACCTATGGAGCCAGTTGAAGGCAATGGCTTAAACTACAGAGGAATTGTGCAGGCAGGTGTCTGTGGTGGTAGGTGACCTGGCTTACCTTCTGCTTCCCTTGGAGGTTTGGAAGTGGAATAGCGAAATCTTACCTGGGGACCTCCAGTGGCCATACACCGTGAATCCTGACTCTGTGAGACAACAGCTTTTTTAGTTGTCCGTAACCTCACTTAATTACCTGCTGCTTAATAGCTGACTGAGAAATACCTGACAGTTTATTTCTGAGCATTACAAAGTGGAAATGGATTATCTGTTAACAGGCCAGAGCTCATACGCACTGGGTCACTTAGACCTGTCAGTGCAACACAGTTTGTTCTTTGCTAGAAATTGAACAGCATTTCAAAGGGTTCCAGATGTGTGCTGGGGAGTGTCAACACATCGGTATCATTTTCTTCTGGTGTCAACAACTAGAATAATGAAATTTAATGAAAGGAGCTACTACCAACTTTCTGATACTTGTAGATTAACTAAAGAGTCAGAAAGTCATCCTAAATTGCATATCTTTGTATGTAAATACGGGAAAGTAAATATGGAAGTTCTTTCCTCCTTAGAAAGGAGACAATGCTTCCAGCTTGTATTGCGTGTGGAGAACAATGTTGTCTGAATTTTCAGAATATATGATTAGCCTTGGTCCCATTATTAATTGTAACATTTCAACACCAGCTATTTCTAGGTGCATCTTTACAGAGTTGCTGTATACTTGTTCAACTGTGAAATCACTTTTGTTTCTTCTTAGTTGGTGAATACAAGTGAGAACTTGAGCAAGAGTCGCAAGATTCTACGTTCTATGTCCAGGAGGTGAGTAGCGTGACTGACCTTAGAGCAACTGCCAGGTTTCAGGCAAAATAATAAAGAATAGGGTGTCAGCTGGAACTGCAGGGAGGTTTAGGGAATGTGTAGACAGACTGTGTGCCCCTGCACAGACCCTGATTTGGGTTTTCTCCTCCCTGGTAATTACTTAATGAGTACAGGCAGTTGAACACTACTGAAGTTGTGCTGCTCGTTTAGGGTAATACAGGGCTTTAACCATCCCGTGTGGTCAGCTGTGGTAAGGGCATAAGCGCAAGTTACAGTGCATTGCTAATGGTAACTTTAGATGCAACTCTGTGTTACTCAGGTTGGAAAAGGCTGTGCCATAAATCACTGCAGCATTAAGTGAGTTAGATGTCTGATGACACAGACAAATCTGGTTAGCCCATAGTAATACCCTAGAGTAGCCTGATTGTCATATGAGAAACTCTGAGCCTGACCGTATGCTATTTTGATGACTAAAGTCTTGGCTGCTTAAGTGTATTTACAGCTTCTTAACTATGTGGTTTAATTATCCTTGTAAACTAGTTCATGAAGGATATTGCCAATAGGTACTTCTGGCCTAACAGCTTTTCCTTTATGCCCATTGCTAAAGGAAGCTATGATAAGTCAGTAATTTTCAGGAGTAAAAGTACATCATTCTTTTGGGATTTGATAGTTTTACTTCAACTACAAAGTTCTAAGAAAAAGCACCACAACATGGGTTTTAGCACAGGAGTTCAATTGATACTTTCCTCTTGGCTTAGTTGAATGAGTAGGCACACATAGAGCAGAATGATCTGCCTTATGCAGGGTGGGAGGAGATGAACAGAACTGCTACTCTTGAACCAGAATTTCCAGGAAAACATGAGTAGGAAACTACTGAGTTTGTCCCTTCCTGCTTGTTAAGAGCTATTGAGTAGCACTTTGGGGTCTAACTGAAACAGGGACTATACTTATTGAAGGTAAGACGGTGATCAAATTGTCTAGAATCTGCTTTCATAATCACAGGGGAAAAAAGCTATCTTGGATTTTATTTTTTTTTATTTTTTTAACTCTAGAGTAACCACTAATAAGTTGTTGCTGTCAATTATCATCATCCTGGAACTAATCATCCTCGGAGGTGTGGTCTACTACAAGTTCTTTCGCAGCAGATGAATCTTCATGACCAAGATGAGCTTTTCCACTGCTGAGGAACTGGAGGGGCTGTCTGTTCCCTTTGATTGCCTGAGGAGTGAACTGTCTCATGAGACAGCATGGTCAGCTGAAATTGTACTGACACTAGAAAGACACAGAATGGGAGTAAAAGGAAAATGCAGAGACAGACTTGAACTACTGGTAAGATTAATAAGAAGGTAATAAATATTTTATTGTCTCAATTTGTATATACTTAACTAAATGAATAAATCTTGGTATGTAATAAAGTAGCCACCGATCAGTGGAAAAGCTAGTTTATTTAAAAATTGAGAAGTTAACAGTATTTGCCAAGTGTTAACTATCAACTCAGGTGCCTCAGCAGAGCTCTATAATGTCCAGTGTACCCAACAGGTTGGGTTCTTAAATCCTCACTTGCTCTTTGCTGTCAGATTCATCTGGAGAACTGGGTGTTGGGAGTTCATCAAAAGCGGTGTGTGCTCCTTCCCTTGTCTGCCCAAAGCACGTTGCTATCACGTCCACTGCAAGACTAGCAGTTGCATTCACTTCCTCTTGAGAAGCTCCAAGCAGTGGATTGACTTCAACCATGTCTATGGCTGAAAGCATGCCTGTGAAAATGATTTACAGCTTTGTTACCATGAAAAAGGGTAAAACCTCTAGTAGGGTTTCTTTTGCAGCCTCTCATTCATTGCAGCAAGGCTGATATTTGAGCTTGTGACCTATTCTATGTCTTAGACAAGTAAAATTGGCCCTCAAGTGAGGGATGAGGTTATCATTCTTAGGTGCAAGTTTGTGGTTTTAATTTGGTTCTTTCTTACATTGTCACTACCTCATTCATGCTTTTAGTATTCAGGAAAAATAAGTTTGATGTTCCATATACGCTTATGACAGGAATGGTTTTTACGAAAGGAATGGTTTGTTAAGCTTGTTTTCTCCCAGTCCAAAAATTAGGGGATATAAAATAGTCTCAGTATTTTTTGTCATCCTATTCAGGATTCTATTGACTCTGTTGTCTGGGTGGTATCTTTTTCCATTCTTTTACTGCAAATAACTCATTGTTTAAACACATTAAATAAAATCTCCATGGCATAAGGAGGTAAGTCCTCATATATTGAGTCAACTTCAGTATACTTAGGGAAAGCTCAATTTGTTAGACTTCAATCCTAGAATGGAACTTCAGACTGTTTAAAATGGTTTGCATCTGTTTTTTTATTCTAGATGCCCATTTTTTACATCTCACCTCATGTGTCTAGGAATAGGGGACAGTATTATACAAGATGACCAAGTAATTTTTGGCATCAGTTGTTAATATATTATGTATTTCATTTACTTTTGGTAAGTTGTTGATGGTTAAGCTGCTTCTAACACGTGTAGTATTGCCCAACCATAAGACTTTTCCCTTACTGAAGGCTGAATTGACTTTGTAGGCACTTTAGCTTTGACTACATTTATTAGCTACTTACACAGGAAAAACATGACCAATATATAGTTTGTCCTGTCCACGCTTAGTCCAGTACTGCTGGTCAACTCCTACCTGTGTTGTGTATTTCCTCCGTGATGTACATGCCTTCTCTGTAAGTTAATCCACCTAGAACAGGAGTCCCAGTTGCTGGAGCCAGTGAAGGATCAAAAGCATCAATGTCAAAACTCAGGTGAATTGGTCTCTGTCTCCTGAAACAGAATAAAACAAGAAAAGCAATCTCAGAACCTTAAACTTTTTCTACATTTACTTCCTACTGTCCAGGCTGATCAGTGAAGTAGCATCATGCTCCATGATGTTAAAGGTGCCCCTTAAGTCCTATACCCTGTCTTATATGCACTTGGAAAGGATTTTTTTTTTTATTTTTACATCTTTGGACTCTGAAACGTCTCTTTCCCCAGTACACATCGGGAAAACAGAAGTTTGTCTTCTAGTTTCACTGAGCAGCCACTCAGGGTGTGATTTGGCTGAAGAGAAGTACTTTAGTTCTAACCATTGTATCTGGTATTTGTCTCCTTAGTTGGAAGAATGTAGAGAAATGTATGATATAATCCAGCCTTTTCTCCTTTTGTACAGCAGGCCAGGGTGAAAGGCTGAAACATTGATTTGCATGGCATCTAGGATGAAGGAAGCACGAAGCTTGAGGATTTCATAGACAGCTCATCAAGATGACTGGGGCATTCTCCATTTTTCAGGTCAATAGTTGAAGGCTGCCTCCAAACTCTGCTACGTAAGCCTAGTTGATGAAAAAGTGAAGGATAATCTCAAACCTAAAACGTTAGTTAGTTACTACATGAAGTCTGGCAACTGATGACAGCCTAATAAATTGGGCACTGCTTGTCACTCAGATGACCTATTTAAGTGGTAGACTTGTACTTCCAACTTACTGCAGGTGCTCAGTCAGGTGAAGCATCTGGATTAGCAACTTCTTTACTTGGCCCAGCTGCAGCCAGGAAGGGTGAGCACATGTTCAGATACAACAGCATGCAGCACAGACACCTGGACCATGTTCTGCTCACAGGACTTGGTTCTACCCTGTGGTGAGCTGTTACCCTTTCTAACCCTGATCCTCTCCCTATATCCCCAGACTAGCACTGATTTGCTCCCTGATCTGGTTCCCCAAACCTCAGCAAGGTTAGCAAAGATACCAGTATTGAACTTAAGTTTAAGAGTGGGTGCAGTGAACTGAAAGTAGCAGTTGTCATCAGGACAGCATTCTGATGCTTCTATCTCATGTACTAACAGCTGAATTCAAGTTACTGTCAAGCTGCTATATACATTTTTAAAAGTATAATGTATACCCCAGACTCTGAGTTGATTAAAACACCTTGTCAAACTGCAGAATTCCTCAAGAAACAGAACAAATCATGTAAAACAGCTACAACTGTAGAAACTAATGTAACTCGTTGGTTTTTTACTAAACACTGTGAAATGGTTCCAGTTCAAGATGTGAAAGTCGAGGACTAAAGTCAGTGGTAAGACTTTTCTGAGCAGTGTCACAGTTCTGTTAGGCTGCCTCACAGTGAGAGTGACATTCGTTTAACTTTCAGCAAAGTAGATAGTCAACAAGTGGATGGTAAGTTTATCAGATAATAGTTTGTTACCTGCCCATCAGTTGTTCGAATGTTCTTTCCATAACTTTCTGAATTCCAAGGCGATCAATATCCCTCATGGAAAAATACTGGATGTCATAGTTCTTCAAAATATAGCTGTTAAAATAAAATTTTTGAAAAAAATCACTATTGGCCTAAATCTAAATCTAACAACCCTTGTGACCAGCTAGATGTGGAAAGAAGTTCATGATTTCAGCCTTCACAAAAATCCTTTAATGTAAATCAACTTACTATTCAGCAGGATCCACATCCCTCAAACCAATGTACACAATATCAGATGCTGAAAGGCAGGGCTTTAGCCAGGAAAAGCCAGGAAGTTGTGGTACCTGCAAGCAAAGGTTTGGTATTATGTTATTTTAATGACATATATAGGAAACCTGTATTTAATGCTTTCCTCAATACTTTATTTATAGCATCCTTTTCTCTGTTTAGACAGAGAAACTTGAGAGTTTGGCTTCCTGATTTAATCAGTCCTTACCTTTGTCATACCATTTTACCTGAGTTGAATGCTAGTGGATGAAGTTTTTAGCTCCTCTACATTTTCCAGTTTGAAGAGAAGAAATAAAAAGCGCAAGCCCACAAGCAATAGGTAATTAGCATCAGTGCATGTAAGGGGGGATGATAAACTAGATACCTGGATGGAGATCACTTACACAGTATATTTAATGGTAATGCTATGCAACTTACCTAGTACATCGTACTTAAGTGGGAGAACAAAAACCTGTGCCTTTTTAGGAGAATCACTAAAGAGTCATGTAAACTTTGTTGCAAAAAGAACATTAAAGATGCACAAATTCAAAGAGGGAAGTTAAAAAAAAAAAGGTATGACAAGAAGTTGGGCCTCCACTCCACACTGGGCTACATCATACTGGTTTTTAATGTAGAACTGAAGAGAGCAGCTCTAGGACAGCAAATTGAAGATGATAAGCAATTATAAAAATCCTTCAGTTAGTAATATCTACTAATTTTAGGAGTGCTTTAAATTAACTCAAATGTCTCTTCTTCCTCTCCCAGCTCTGAAAATGGCTACAGCCAACACAGCTGTCAAGCAGCAAGAAGGCTTTGCTTCCCTCATATACTTCTCAATTACTAATTATATTCTAGTTACAACATTTGGATTTGCTTCTAAATGCTAACACACCCATGGCTAATTTAATTACCTTGGGATTAAATAAGCACATATGATAAAAGTATTTGTTACTCTGGGGCAATGACCTGAAACTTTTCTGCAGTCATGAATTCAGAAAAGGGGTAAATGAATTGGAGTGTTGATAATATTGACAATATTGTCAGATACTCTCTAGTATCAATGATTTAGTAGATTTAATACTACCCTTTTTAACTATACCTTTTCCTCTTTAAATAAAGAAAATGGAATGCCTTAACTTCCTTTGGTAGGCTCTGTTTTTACTTTCTTGCACTAGAAAAGGAGCTGCTGATAGTGAAGTCACACAGGCATCAGAAAAAGGTGCAGGCATTTTCATGGTAAGTTATTAACAGCAGTTTATGAGTTGAGTTTGAATGGTTTCAGGAGCCCTGACACTAATGGTTTGAGGAATGCCAGTCAAAGGATTATAATTTTAAAAAGTTTTTAAAAAACCCTAAAGTGCCACCTTGTTTTGAGGAGTACCAGGGCACTGCTCCTGTGAAGCTACCTGGCCCAACATGGGGGCCTGTGAATGAACTGTGCAAGCAGCACCAGGGTTTGTTCTACAGCAACCTGGCCAAATGCTTTATTTTATTTCATAGCCAGATGCATCACTTTTATACTTCATGTTGTCTGCTACATGGGGACATTTAATTCAGTAGAGCATTGACCAAGCTCATTAGCATTGGCTAAGGCATTCTGAAAACAGGTGAGAACTGCAGCACTTGAAACAGGCCTGGGGAGTTCTTGGCAGTTGTGCTAATTTAAGCAGTTGCTGCCACATCAGTTCCACCCTCATTATGTTGTGCTAGGATTTGATGTTTCAAAAACTAACCAAGCAAAGAGACCGTGCTCCTGACTCAGGTCTCATTCAATCCCACAGAAGGTTACAGCAGCTAAACCGAGTTGGTGGCACGAGGTCAAGAACAGTAAACCAATTGTGCCTCCAAGAGAGACAGTATGTTACACCACTACTTCTGTCTCATGGTCTCTTAATCGGGAATGAAGAACAAGAAGCCTGAAGGTGCTGGAAGAGCAGTACCAGTTAGTAGAGATGGGCAGTGAATCAGGAAGATAAAATGTAATCATGTAGGCTATTTTGCTGTCTTTTTATATCCTCAAAGAAGTTGTTTCTCTGTGGTTCTACAAGACAATCTATACAGGGAGTCAAGTGCTAACTAGCCTTCCTGAGACTATTAGGTTGATGACCAGATCTTGTGACTCAGAGACAGTTTGGTGGAAGTATTGGGGTCCTCCTGGAGAAGCATACACACAGACGTGTCATGGTACAGAGGGGTTGCTCAGAAACCCCTTCACAGCATGAGTGAAAGCAAGGAAGGAGATACAAGGCTCACCACACAATCTCTCTTGTCCTCTCACACTGCTATGCTACGTCCCCTTTGACAAGGTAAAAACCTCTTTGAGAAGCAACTGCTTAGTTTGTCTGTCATTTTGAGAAAGAGCTTATGCTTAGCAGAGTGTAGGTCTAGAGCAGACTTCCTGCTGGTGGCAGGCAGTTTTAGGATTCAAAAAGAATCCTTGCAAAGCACTCAGGAAAGATGGACAGTGATTTTTTTTGTCCCGTTATCAACCCAACTGCTCTACTGGATGCGAGCAAGAGAGCAAGCCATGTGCACCTGTTAGTACATGAAGGTTACCTCCAGTGAGGCTGATATGTAGCCACACAAGCATTGTCAAATGCATGTTCTACTACTCCTAAACAGCTATTTTAAAATCTATACTGTTGTAGAAGTCATCTTGTAGTAGGACAGCTGTTTGTTTTCCTGCTTCTGAACAGGAGTATACTATGGTAAGAAAAGCCTCTAAATGAGCACTCACCTGTTTGTAGCTGCAAATACAGGTGAGGCACTTGTGTCAGATATTTCTGCATAGGCTCCCTGATAACTAGAATTTCAGTGGGCTTGTAATGAGATCTTATTAGCAGCACCATACCTGACTAATTAAGTTTAGCCTAATGTTACTTTTTCTTGACTACTGCTGCTGACAAGAGGCCTGCTCCCCCACTGACCCCAGAAAGCTCACAGTATTCTTTTAGTAGCTCTGAAAAAAAATAAAATACTGCTTTTCTCTGCTGCTCATGAACAGGAGCCAAGCAGACCAGAAAGCAACAATGTGTATCCAGGAAAGAGATTAAATACTTTTGTCTGATTGACAAAAGAAGAAAGCAGCCTTTCTCCTCTTTCCTCAGCTATCAAAGAACTTGGCTTTGTTCTGTTCTCACCAAATATAAAGTGTTCACCTTAGATGAGCTCCAAAATTTACAAAGTTTTCCTTTGGTCTTCCTAGCTCTCCTGCAGAAGTGGGTGCATTGCCAAAAAGAAAAAAAAAATAAGAATCACCCTCTAACTTAGAGGCAAGAAACTAAAAATGTGGTAACCTTTTGTATGAACCTTCTCATGTCTGGGGATATTTCAAGAAGCCCTACTAATTTTGCATTACTTTGGGAAGTCTAGCATGTTTGTAGAGACCACACAAGCATTATTAGGAAAGAGGAAAGTATGAAAAAGCACCAACTGACTCGACTTGTGGATGGAATTCATTCAAAAGAATTTGCAGGAGAAAAGGAGACAAGCTTTACCAGATGATAGCAGTGTTGCTATGCCAAACAGGTACTAACGCAAGGTTATCTTCAATAGCCATAAAGATGTTAAACATGCTTGATCTTACTTGGATGAGACATACTTCCATCAACACATCGCATACAAAATTTATCAGACAGAAAAAAAAAAATCTAAGAGAAATAACTAGCAATGCAAAGCACCAGAATAAAATTGAGAGTCAGGTTTTCTGCAGCTCCGGCATCGATTCTTAACATGTAGTTGCTGATCCTGCTCCCACTCTCCAGCCTAAGCTTCAGCAGAAGCAGGTTGTCATATCTAAGTTCGTGATGCAAAGGCAGCTGCTAACACCACATAGGCTGCCACTGTAGTGTCTCCGGTAGATACTACAGGTACCTGTATACAGAGGTACAGTCTGCAGCTAAGCCAAAAAGGATATGTAGGCCTTAGGTCAACCTACTGCTTAGCATCTTGACAGTAGCTAAAACTGGCGATGCACATTTCGTGTGCCCCGGTAAAGGGCTCTTTTTGATAATTTGTCCATTTTGGAAGACAAAGACTATCTCTTTAAAAGCACCCTGTAAGCAGGTACAGCTGTTCTGACTTGCAATATTTGCCAGTGGAGCTGACAAGAGCAGCCAGTTAGGAGAGATCATGCAGGAACAGCCCCTGTCAGGCCCGAAGGTTGTCAACACATGGAAGAGCCAAGCTAAGCAGAAGCAGCATGCAAGGTGTGCAGGAACCAGCTGTTACTGGGGGTGAGCTCTGCTCTCACAGGCTCAGCTGAGGGGAGGTTCCCACTTTTGTTCTGTTGGTAGAATTGCCAACATTGCACAGCCTCAGCACCCACTCCACTCATCACCCAGGAATGGCACTATGGTCAGTTGCTACATGCAGCTTGCTGTACAACCCACAAGGGTGCCAACACAACAAAAAGCTTTTTCTTATTCTTGTTTTTAAGTCTGTGTGTATGTATACCTATATTTACATATGTCTGTATGTATATGTGCATGTATACATATTTCTATAGAAGTTAGAAAGAAATTCTTTACTGAGTGGTGAGGCACTGGAACAGGTTGCCCAGAGAGGTTGTGGATGCCCCATCCCTGGAAGTGTTTAAGACCAGGTTGGATGGGGCTTTGGGCAACGTGGTCTAGTGGAGGGTGTCCCTGCCTGCAGCAGGGAGGTTGGAACTAGATGATCTTTGAGGTCCCTTCCAACCCAAACCATTCTATGATTCTATACACACACAAAAAAATACATATTTTTGCTCATACTCAGATAAAAGGGGTCCACATTTGCAGCAGATATAAGAAAGCACCTCACACCAGAAAAAGTAAAATACCCTGAGGATTTCAATGCAGGCTAACTGTACAAGCAAGATACTTACTTTATCTTGAAGCTCTCTTAAGAGAAAAGAGAGAGGTTGTCCATGGAGGTTTCCAGACTGAGTTGTAAGAGGGGTGTTGATATCAGCATGCGCATCCACCCAGATCACACCAAGGTGTGGGCACTGTCGTGCGTGGCCACTGACAGAACCAAGTGCCAAGCTGGAAGTACAGTAGCAAAGTCATTAGTCACCATTTCTCCTTCAGAACAACTAAAATGACAATGGCAAGTCTCTGCAATTTCAGTCAGCAACATTGTCATGTTTCAACACATCAGATATCCGTGACAATAAAGGGTGCATCCCATACAAACTGTAGATGCCACTATCATAATTCCAGGAGACTCCAAGGAACTCTACAGGACTATACTAGTACTGACAGATGAGAAGGAGCTCTTCTCTCTCTCCACCATCACCCTTCCCACACTCTAATCTTCACCTGTTCTAGCTCCAAATGATCTTAGAAAATCTAGTGTGCTCACTCATCAATTCTGCTATTCACCCATTTTTGGTTCCAGTCATGACATCTTCCCCCACAACTCATTCTTACATGCCCTACCTTCTTCAACCAATTCTTAGACCAAAGGTTAGTGAAAAAGAGGAGAAAGATATTCACATGTTATAAGACCTATTACAAAGTGGTCTGTGCACAGGCATTACAAACACATCCTACAAGCTGACGTCCTGAGAGTTGAGGGGCAAAAGAGACAAGTCACTAAACATTCAGGAATAAAGAAACTGCAACAGTTCCTAAAGGGACCTGTTTGGGAAAATTTGTGTGATCAGGAAAACCTCATTTGTACATCTGCAGATCACAGAACAGTCTGGAACTAAGCAGTACTGTTTCAGGTGGTCAGATTTTTTGTAGCTGTCTTATGTTCCACCCTAAAAGCCCCAGCAATAAAATCAAAATGCTGCTAGCCTATGGTATTGCCAGGAAGTGACCCCAAGTTGTTCCCATCATCTCCTTATTTTTTAATTAAATTCTTATACTCCCAAGTGTCAACCTGCAGCATGCACCACTAATTGTTTCTAGTTGAGCTCACCTGTGATCACCTCCTATAGTCACACAGCTGTGTCCAGCAGCTACTGCTCTGCTTACAGCATCAGCCAATACCTGGCTGGCTAAGCCCACTGACCGTGGATATAAAATCAGGTTGTTGTACAGTTCATCATTGGGAACTTGAGTGAAATTCAAATCTCCAAAGTCGTACACTTGGCATCCTGGAAAAACAGCAGAAAAGGAGAAAGTGAGTTACTTAAGTGCCCAGAGAAATATTCTAAATATAATCCCCTCAGAAAATCAGTTGGGCAAGTATGAAAGGAACAACAGGAAGGGAATGGATTCATTTGACTATTTGCATGCCCTTGCAAACAACCATGTCACAACTTTACAGATAGAAAGCTTAAGATAGTATTAGATACAGCAATCATAGAAAGTCACCTAGAAAAACAGTTTGGGTTTTTTTAATTATTTCTTGACAAATTTAACATGAAAAGTACAGTTTGTATTGCCATCTTCCTTCCCAGTTAGACAAATTGTATACAGCCTTAAATAAGCTCAGTTGCTCAAAGATGCCTAGGACTACACATTTCCCTAACTATACCTGAGTCCTAACAGTTATTTTCCATTTTCAAACCCCACAAGAATCCAAGCACAAAAAATGTCAAGTTACCGATAATGGAAGTTTTCTTACAGTACTTCCAGGCAACTCCATGGAGGACGCACTACTGTTTTGTAAGAGAATCTGTCCATTTTCTCAATACAAGATGTTCTAGAAGCCATTTTAATTCTGGGGCTTTGATCCCACCCCCCTTTGAGATCCTGTCATTACCAGATACAACTTAATTGGCTGTTGAAGCCTGACAACATTCTGGGTCTAAGACTCAGCCTTTCCTAAAATGTATTTCTGTCTACTTACCCTGAAGAGGAGTCACTTCACAGATTGAGAAACAAGGGAACATTTCTGAGTATTGTTTCTCCTCCTCCACCCAACTAGGAGCATATGTATTAACTGGCTGCATTTGAAGTTTAATTCTATTTCATACACACTATAGAGCTTATCCTTTGAAGTTCTGCTGTCCATTATCATGTGCTTTCTTAACAGTCATTTAGATACCAACATTTCTAACAGTATTTCACAGGCCAGAGCCTCTCAGTTCCAGATAGGTCTGTCGCTGCAGGCACTGGCGAGGAGGACTACAAAGGGCGCATGGTATTTACAGCTACCCTAATAGTGGCTTAATAAGTCAAGACCACCCTGAATACTAGTCATGCTTGCTCCATTTGTTTCTCAGAATCACTAGTCTGCTTGCAGTTCAAAGCATCCAGGCTAGAGCTTGATATTTTGCCTTTAGCCATCCTATGCCTAACAGGGCAATTTGAAAAATTAAGGCAAGCAAATCAACATGAAGAAACAGCTCACTTTTGGGGCTCTGGGTTTCCTGCTTAATTTCCATTAAGCCATTAGTCTAATGTCTAGAAAACAGGCTCCATGAATTTGCTTGGTGGAACTAACATAAAAGTAGCACTGAGAAAAACATGACTTTATTATAATTTCAAAAGGAGTTTTGACTGGTAAAAAGAGTGAAGGAAAATGTTTGAGTTACTAGTGAGAATTAAGCAGCTGGGAAATAGGCAAGCATATTTTTTATAACAGGGACATTGATGGACATATGTCAGGGTATTTGCTAGGAGAGAACATGTCAGCTGAGCACAGCTACTTGACAAGGGATTAAATAAATGTAGTCTCAGCAACTCTGCAGATAATGTGTTTTCTCCCAGAGACTTAAAGCAGTAAGCAGGACCACAACATAACGCTCCCTGGCTTTCAAAGGCAACACAGGCACACAACAGCTTTTTTTCATCCCTTAGGCAATACTTAATTAGCCAGCAGGATGATGGCTCTGGAATTTTGAGCCCATTTTGTTCAGATTTGAATATGCTATCTGATCTCCCTGTGACCACTACATATTTT
Organism: Grus americana; assembly: GCF_028858705.1. Lineage (NCBI taxonomy): Eukaryota > Metazoa > Chordata > Aves > Gruiformes > Gruidae > Grus > Grus americana. Next base: position 34,109,469 of record NC_072856.1, on the reverse strand, counting down.
ACCCTGTTTCATTCTGCTGCTGTGCAGCATCCGAAGAGTTACAAATTCTGAGAGATGTTAAATGAGTGTTAAATGATCCTGTCCCCCTTTTGGACAAATAGTACTGTCACATCTCCTGCATCAAGATACCTCTCTCTAGTTATTTTTATAACAAAAGCCTAATGTCTGTTAAAGACAATACATGCCTTCAGTTTTTGTTACTACCTTCAAAAGGTTATTATTGTTCAGATAAGAGTTTATAACCCTTGTAGCAGCTTCTTTTCTCAGCTTTATGCTTCCTTCTTATTTAGGCCCACTGGTTTTATGTGCTTGCAGAGGATAGCTCAAGTTTCCAGGGTGATAGGAATGTTTTCAGCTAAGTATCCAATGGCTATCTGATTAAGATACAGTTAATCTCAGAAGTATGCACTAATCCAATCCTCGAACATTAAAAAAAAAAATAGCAGGAAGAAAAGATATTATTAATTGTGCCTAGAGATTTAATTATTAAATTATTAAATGAGCTTAGGGCAAAAGGAAAGCTCAATGAGTAAGATAGTACATACAAAAAAAAAAAAACACAGTACACAGATAAACCATGTATCTTGAAGTGATTAGAAGTGTGTGTATGCACATATATTTATTACGATTGACCAGATAAAGAGATGAAATCAACATGCACATTTGTCTTAATGCTTACTGAACAGCAAAGAATTTGTCAAATTAAAGTAGTTATTGATGTATTCTCTTAGGTTCTATTTAGAGTGTCTAATACTTAAAGACTTGAAATGTTTTCTATTTAATCTGCCTGCACATAGTTTTGATTTAAAGAAATTAAAGATCTAAGTATTTCTCAAGTACATTATTTTGCCCAACATAGAAATTGCTCAATGGATAGACATGCTGGACTGCAGGGCAATCTGGTGGATCTTGCTGTTACTTGGCCATTAGTGAAAGATTTATATAATCCACCACACCAAACAATATGCACTTACTTTCTCTGGGAGTTGGGGCACTCTATTTTAAGATACTAATAGCCATAAACAGCTTTTTAAATCAGCACAGAAAGTCCACATAAAGAATACATATAGGTCTTAAAAGACAGACAGAAGATCCAAGTTCTGAAAACTAGAAAGAGATGTGGGTAGATAGGAAAGGCAGCTTCTTTACATTCATTAGAAAGCACAACATCCACACCATTTGTCAATGCAGAAGATCAGGTCTAGCCAGGATTCAAGTTCTTTTTAAATGAAATGGTACCATACAGTGCTTACAGACTAAACACCACAAACATTTTGCCAGTAACTAAATAATATGAAGTTAGATATAATCAAAAAGTCTTTTGTTCTGCTTTCAAGCTCTAACAGAAATTACATTCAAATGGAAAATATATTCTGTTCGATTCATTAGTCAATTATCAACAGGGCAGAAAATTTATATCATTCAAGTCAGCTCCATCTGCACTCTGGCTCAAGGCGGGATTGCTTTTTAAAGCAAGGAAAACAACAAAACAGGCTTGATTCATCTATTTCTGTTACAGGAGCTTGAAAGAGATATGAGGGACATAAAGGTGTCAATCTGAATATGAATACACAGTGTAATTACATGAATAAAATGCATATATGCACAACAGTCCTCCTGTTATGAATGATTAGTGTGTAAAGGCAGCATACACATCTCTTCTACGGCTTAAGAGTACAATCCTCAGTGGTTCAATGCCCCCTCTGACTTAGTTTCATTAACAGAGCTGCTTGGGGCACATTTCAGCCAAAAAATAATAAATTAGCTTGAAATAGCTTGTACAGTAGATCTTTCCTAGGTCAACTTCTTTTGACCAGAACAGGTTTGGGAAAGGTCACACAGGCATTCGACCAGCAGACCAGGGGAGAGAGGGCAGTCATTTCTTCAGCCTGCACAGCCAGAACCAGAACATTACCTTTATCTGGTAAAAGAAATCAACATTTTTCATAATTAGGAGCCTAACTTATACTTTGGGGGAAAAGGCAGAAATAAAAATTAAGAACATATTTAGAAAATAAAATTTACTGCTACATAAATAGCTTATTTGAAAATGCATGCACTTAGGCTCAACCCAATAATGCTTGTAACTGGGACATAAGATGCTCTTTGCCATTGCCGTATAGCTTGGTAACGTTCACTTCCTATCATCTTAAGCAAAATACAGTCCATTTATTCAGTACTCACAGTAAGTAGCAGTTACTAGAGTAAGTAATTTCCCTGCACAGATATAGAGAAAATTTTCTTCTATAAAAGCAGGTGGCTCAGAAGTCTGGGGGCATTTAACTGGAAAACATCTGAGCAGCAGCTGGGAAAGCCTCCATCCCCTTCTCCTCTACTAGGACACCACATCAGAGCCAGAAGCGGCAATCCGATAGTAGGAGATTCAGTTTTCAAAACCCAGGCTGCCTGCTGACACTGCCCAATGGCATGCTACTGTAACAATTGTAACAGCTCTCCTAGGCAGCAAACAGGAATTGGAACAAAAGTGTGTGGAATGTGAGATAGAAATGATCTCCTGACACGGCCTGTTTACACTGCATATCTGTGAACTAGAGGTGGAAAAAAAAAATCCTAAATTAATAGGAAAATCTTTCCTCTTCCAGGTTTCTAAACCCTGCTGAACTACTTTCAAAGGAATCTGGAAATCCCATAGTTATTAGACCTTACTTCATACTATGTGTTATGTAAAACTGCTCATGTGAAAGCATCACTCCTCCAAAACGTTTTCTCAGAGTACAGCCCATTTAGTTAATTGCCACAGACAAAGAAAGGCTTTTCAGGAAGCCATGAGTATTGGAAAAATGTTTATAGACAAAGTTAACATTTTCCATCCTGTGAGCCAAACAAGGGGCTACAAGCCCTTACCATCTTTTTCCGTATAAACTCATTAGCTTATGGTATGGACTTTGTAATCCTTTCTCAGAGACGCTGTCAAAATGTTGCACAACAGCAAACAAATGACTCAATTCATTATGGCCAGTGCATTCTGAAGCCTTTTAAAAGACAGTTTGAACCCTCCAGAATTATCCAGGGGGTGTGTGCGTAAAAACTATACAAACAAAGTGCATACTTTGTGTTACATCAATATGAAATTAGGCTAGCAAGGTTCCCACCACAAAAGACGGAGACTTCAGCAGCCTGGTTTAGTCATAACCTTCTTGCTTGGAAGTTCTTTACACAGTGTCTAACTCTCTTTAAACTGAATATGCCTCTGCTGGAAGAAATCTCCTATTAGACACTGGCATTTGATGGATCAATAGGTTTCTGCCAGCTCTAAAATTTTACTTCCTAAAAGACAAGCTCATGTCTCAGTAATTTCCACCCTGCCTTTTAGAATTTTGAAAGGTATGGTTTAAGATAAAGTTTCCGTAGCCGTATCTGTTTAAAAGACTTCAGCTCATACAACAGCAACAAGCAAACCGTATTCCAATTGCTACCCCAAGTCTGTAGTCTCAAGTTGTCCTTTGCATAAAATGAGCCAAGAAATATTTTTTATCAACCCCAAACTGAGCAGCCACCTCATTTCCCTTTGATAACCATTTATAACTTTAATGTCTTATGAAATCCAGTGTGCTTGACCTGAAGAGGTCTCCAAAAACGTCAGTATTAGGTGTTGGGAAACATTTGCACTGTGACTTGCATCAGAGATGAGCCAAGGGTGCAGCTATTGCAGTCTGCCACTCCACCAAACCCTGCACAAGTTCTAATTTCCTTCAAATAAGCTTAACCCAGAAACAGTTCCTGATAGCAAGAACACAAGTAGGCACTTACAGCCATAGGAAGTCATAATACCAAAATAGCTCTCTTCAGCAAGCAGCACCTTGTGCTTTAGATTGTTACAGAAGTAGTTATTATATTAGTTAACCCAGACAGGTAACAGCTGAGAGGAAGGGAGAGCAGACTATATCAGAGATTACTGAAGTTCTCTCTGTCTCCCTCCCTCTTACCAGCTGCAAGAAACTAACACCAGACCAGCTCACATTTTCATATTTAAATGAAAGATCTAGTTTTATTTATTTTTTTTAATTTGACTTCAGTGCCTCATTCCCTGCTTTTCACCACAACAGATTTTTTTCTGTTTTACAACAGAAATTTCTACCTTCCATCCAAAAATAATCCTCTGTACCGTATTCACATAAGCACATACCTGCCATAGGTATCTTGGTCTTGTGAGTCCACAATGAGAGAAAGGATTAAAGTTTCAAATGAGAAAGTAATAACAGATTCTGTGCATCATAAAGCAGATCAAAACCCAACTCATTACCTAAATTTTCCCTCTGTCATCTCCCCTTGTGCCCCTCCCCAGTAACCTTTCTGCTTCAACACCATTCATGGTAAAAAATAAGACAGCATGTAATCTGAACTTATTCCAATCCAGAGATAATATTACAGCTGCAGAAATTCAGCTAAGTCATGTATTAAACCTAATTTTATAATATGAAAATATCAAGGATGAAGGGCATCACCATAAAACTAAAGAAATACAAAACCCCCAAGAGCTCTGTTCTTTGAATCTTATCTCCCTTTACTGAAAGATTAGGAAGAAATAATCAATTCAGTTTTCCTGATCTGCATCAGCATAACTTAATTTTTTTAGATGTATTTAAACTAAAGTGATATGCGGAACGATTACAATTAAAGCACCAAGTGAACTTTATTCCACGTTAACAAAAATTTCTTTTAAAGCCAACTTCATGGATAATACACAACCCGGAATATGCACCAGCCAAATGGGAGAGGAAAAAACCAAACCAACATCAAATCAATGACTGACACAAAGCTTTTCATTCTGAAGCAAACACAAGCAGATGGTGTCCTCCATTAGCATGGGGAAGGGAAGAGAATCAGAACTGACCTACTGCAAGGAATGCTCTGACTACACGTACTTTCACTGCGGGCATTTTTCTAGTAACTTCTAAGGCAAGTTGTAATCATGCAAATATCAAAGAGTACAACATGCAAAAGGATAAGCCATAACTGCTGTCAGAGCACACTCCCCCACGTCGAGGGGCTTAGCTTCCTGTGCTCAAGGTGAACTAGCCGATGAGGCCTGTTGTGAAGAAGCAACCTAGAAATGGCCTCAGTGGAGGCCTCCCCAAAACAGCTCTCCTCCAAAGCCAGGCTCCTCCTGGCTGCCTTCCCTCATGGAGTGGAGCAGCACCTGCCCTTGATGCGTTCTGTCAACTGGCATGATTTCAAAGGCTCACTGCAAATGCCAGTTACGACCAGCCCATTTGACTGTGCTTTGATTTTTGTCAAACTACTGGGCTTTGTAGCTAACTAACCATGGCTAATCAACACTTGAGAGGTAAACAAGAAAAATAGAGTCTCTTGGATCTCTCTCTATTTCTGTATAAATAAAAAAGGTCACTTATTCTAGTTATGGAAGCTGCAGTAAGCATGTTTTATTGCTATTAAACAGAAATGATTGTGCATGCTTGTGTCTAAGGGAAAGAAAGGTAAAAGAAGAGGACTGCCATTTACCTGTTCTCTTTCAGGGGGAAGGTGTGCCTGGGTAAGATAAAGGGCATTCCCATTTCTACTTTGTAGGGCAGAAGACCTAGCTGTTAGTCTAACACCTTTATGCTAGATCCTAACCACTCTTTTCCCGAGAATGTTGCTAGCAAATTAATACTTAGCTTTGACAGTACTGACAGCAGATGTGATCAGAAAGAACCCATAAACAGTAGCATTTCTCATCTCAATAATATAGAGATTTAACTAAACATGCTGCTTAAAATGCCACAGTTATTTAAAATTGTCTGTCTCCCATTTCAACTTTATTAACAGCAGAAAATGTGAGGAAAGAGGCTAAAAAAGACAGATCTTCATGTTACCTATACAATAAATTTAGACTTTACTGGAATTCTACAGATTAGAGATACTTGACTAGCTCTACTAAACTAGAAAGTCTTAAAAAGTTTAAAATACTGAGCTTTGAAGAGAAACAATTGAGATAAGAGCTAGTGCAAAGCTAAACGAGATTCTAACCCAAGAATACTGAATTCCCGACAGATCTTGTTTCTGTAGCTTGACAAAGATCCATTTATGTTAAGCTGTAAGTCCAATCTTAACTCAAATATAGGGCAAGTAGAATGGTACAGTTTATCAAAGACTTCAGGGATACAGGCAACTCTTTCAACACATATTTATTGGATGGGTTGATGAAAATTATTTTCCCAGCACTACAGCTGTAACTCTTGCTAGTCCACATCTGCTGAACCCTAGCATCAGTACTTCATTATGCATCCCTTGGTGCATAATTGAAAGACTATTTATCTTCCTCTTAAAAATTCTTTACCCAAGAAGATTAGGTGGAAAAAGAGGAGATATATGTAGAAGAAGCTGCTTCATGATTTATTGTTAAGACTGAAACTAACCATATGAGCAACACTGATGAGAAAGTTGAATTGCTATTTTTGGCAACAGATGTCAGTAGGAGTCTGATGGTTTTAGGCAAAACAGGAGCATATCTCCAGTCACATGGGGATTAGCAGCTCCATTCCTCTTTTAGAGGGGGTTACTCCTTTCTGAGTCACTACACTGACCTCCTGAATCCTATTACTGAAGAGCTTTGTTTCGGTCAAACAAAAAAGAGTAGTAATATGATGGTCGTTATCTTTGACAAGTCTAGCTCTACTTCTAAGTCACATGTCTCCTGCAGTCCACTAACTTGACAAACCAGCAACTCTGATCCAAACTTTATTAATCTATTCTAGAGTAATCCAACCCCAAGTTCAACTAAACTCAGCAACCCTGCCACATCCAGCTCTAAATAAAGAAAAGAAGGAAAAAGAAAAAAAAAAAGAAATCAACAACAGTGAAAACTCAAGAATAAATACTTGTGAAGAAATTTTATACTAACATTGTGCCATATTAGCAACAGCAGAGGTGCTCTAAGTCACCTCAAGGGCTATAGTAATTAACACAACAGCTATCTATTACTTCTTACAAAAAATGTGAGAGGACTTCAAGTAAGAGGACTCTGGATTTAAGTTTGATCAGATTCACTGCTTAATCTGCAGCAAACAGAATAGGTTCAAGAAATTCTCACTTTAAAGAACTTTATACTTTGCATCTTCTATAGCTTAGGTCAAGTGCATCTTTCACTTATCTTCCCCACTCCTTCCCACCAGAAGTCCAAGAACCCGGACATATTGCATCCATTTATCTTCATTGCCAGAAGAATACATAGCCCTACAAGCTTTGTACTCTTTCCTCCCCCGTGCCAGGGAGTTATGGGCCTCTCTTTTCATACTGCAATTTTTCTTCTTTAGCAGGATGGAAGAGTCCTTTAAGGTCTTAATATTTTAGTTTCCCTTAGGAGAAGGGGCAAAGCCAAAAGAAAAACATCACCAAGGTGAATAAAAAGCCTTACAGGCTTAGTTATATTTTAAATTATCCCTGCTACAGACTTGCACACCCACTGTTTTTGGCTTAGGAGCTGGATTCCTACTACATTAACTCTCCTCCTGACTACACCTTGAACTACTACCAACACGTGACTGTTCTCTCTGCTTCTAACAAGGGGATAAGAGTCAAGTTAGCGGCTCAGATTCATCTCTGGCAGTTTGGTACAGACTAGCAATACCATCTGCCTGTGAGCTCCCTCCTCATATTTCTGCCTAAGCATAAACTGTTCATAGGCAGTCATCATATTAGGCAGCCAAGAATTTATCACACCATGTAGGTATAGTCAGTCTCTTTCAAGGGAGGGATTCCCTCTGAAAAAAACCAGAAAACAGAGCAGCAGCTCAGAACACTACAATAGGACTATGGAAGAAGAGAAATTAGAATAGGGTGAAAGGAACAATAAAATTCCCTCCCAAAGATACCAGCCAGTGAAAGCAAAATGCAAAATAGTGCAAAAAGGAGGAAACAAAGGTCTAGTGTTCTCACTCTGATGCAGCCACTCTGTTTCAAGGCCAGGTTGGATGGGGCTTTGGGCAACCCGGTCTAGTGGAGGGTCTCCCTGCACACGGCAGGGGGGTTGGAACTAGATGATCTTTAAGGTCCCTTCCAACCCAAACCATTCTATGTAGCTTGACCACTATCAATGAAAGTCATTAAATCAGGCATACAAACATATGAAAAGCCATGTGGTTGCTTGATATTCAAAGTAACAAAGAGTAAAACAAACAAGCGCAGTGCATGCATCTTACTACCTGAATGCTACATTTTAGAGGATGCTTCAGAGCATCTTCATTTTATGCAGGTCAAACTGAAGTTGAATATATGAATGAAAAAATAAATCAAAGTTTACAATTTCAGGCAAACAGAAGAATCTGATCACCAGAAATCTCTTCCACTTGAAACAAGTGAGAGCAATTTTATATGAGAGTTACTGTTAATACAGAGTTGTCACTACAGGAACACTTTCCACCACCTATACTTCCTAAGACTGCTCAGAATCCATCCTTGCTCTTTTACTGAGAAGCATCATTCCACAGCTGTTCTCATGTCTGGTTGTAAGCTTGCAATGGCATGGAAAATCATGTTTATAGCACTTCTTGACATCCCAGCTGGGAATGGGAGCATGCAGCCACAGCAACACACACTCCCACCCACATACAAAGACCCTATGGACACACATGCTTCAGAAGTAGCCAATGCAGATGGGAGAACAGAAGCTCTATTTCTTAGATAAACGTTGTTTCTTTTTAAAGGAGAAACCTGGTCTGCTGCAGTATTGTTTACCTGCTCCTTGAAGACAAGCAACAAGGTCTCACAAAAATTATTATTTTAGCATAACAGAAATAGAATATCCAGGTTAATAATGAGAATAATACTGGAGCTCTATTCTCTTCTTCAATGTATGAAAAGAAAATTCATAATGTTAGAAAGATAAAGAAGAAAGCAGCTAAAGTTTTACTGCCAGTTCAGTGTACTACAGGAGTCCAAGCAATGGCACTATTATCACAGTACTACAGACAAAGCTATCCTGCCAGCCCAGGGAAGAAAAATAAACAGCCCTCACACAAAAGCAATCATTTGTTAAGTTTCCATGAACAACAGATGTACACAATACAAAAGGCTACATGGTAGTGTCCTCAGTCTACCACCCTACCCTCAAGCAGATTGTCTTTGCAAGATAGACAACTCCTCTGTGTATGCTGGTGACGGTCATTGTTTCAGGATGGGCCTTCACAGCAGAACCTGTTACAATCCATGTGCCATCCGAACCTGCTCATAAGAGAGCTGCAGAGATATAAGCAGCAATAAACATCAACACTGACTGGAAAAAAAAAACCCCACAACAAAACCCTACTCCAGTGGAAGAACATGTCAGCAATAGGAAAATGAAACTGCAGGAGAAAGAAGTTCTAGAGTCTTTAAAAATTATAAGGGAACAGCAAGAAAATATCTCCATGTGCATTACTGATTAATGAGTAAATAGTCCATAAGCAACTAAACCATGAAAGTATTTTTCACCTTCAACTTACTTTTTAGGTTAGCTTGCTTCATTTCTATCCCCACAACTTTTTGTTACTGGAATCCAGAAATAGCTTATATTCTCCTTTCTTTCTACTTTCTCCAAGTTCCTATTGAAGTGAGCTGTGTCATGCAAATGAATTTTTTCCTAGGTTTTTTCCCCCAAAAAAGAATTCTTACCAAAAGGAAGTATTAGATCTGAACTACTTGAAAGAGAACTCCAAGCCTTTCAGTATAAAGTTCTGTCATCGACACAAAAATAAACTGCTGCCTACAGTCTTGTCTAGAATAACATTCTCCTTTCAAACCTGGTAACCTGTTAGTTTTAAATAGACCCTAAGCTTGGGAACATGCAGACCTGCTTTAATTCCAGTATATAAGACCTCTTTTAGCCATCCTCTTCTATGTTTGTAGAGGTTATAGATCATGCTTACTAGAATTCAAATATTGTCAAGGACAGCATATATCTCAAGTTTGCACAAAACAAGACAGGAAAAGAATTTCTACTCATTTGGTTGCAAACTGGGACTCTTCAGCTTGTGAATCCTAAGATATGCAGGATAAGCCTACAGGGCTGCACAGAACAATACCTTCTGTTATAAAGGGGTCTTATAATTCAGAATAAATTTGCTATAGGGTTATTAGGCCATTATCTTTCCTCTGCATGCATCTAAACTCCACTGGCACTAATCAGACAGAGAGCAGATAGCATAGTTCTTTCTGTGGTCCACTCCTGCAATCCACCCCCATCATACAGTTTTCAGCAACACTTTTTGGATTAAAGGTTCTCCAAGACAGAGTTCAGCTCTACAAGTTTCTATCCCTCATGCCCTGTTTCTAATAACCACAATACAGTTTTCTGCAGGTTTCGGCTTGTAGAAGTGATAGGTGTGAGAAGCTGAGACACAACCAAGTGCATGGATTTGCTGGAATAACTATAGAGGTAACAGTGAAAAGACCAGAAACTTTCTATTCATGCAGTGCTATTCGCAAGTGTTTTCAAAGCAAAGCTTCAGACAAGACCTCATACACAAATCCGAGGATTTCTCCAGAAAGTTCTGAATTTCATCACCTGAAAGCATACAAGTATTTTAGGAACAAGCTAAGTAGCTGGTACTGAACGTGGAAAAAGAAAGCCCATGATACAAGAAATCGAGGAACACAGTCAAGGGTATTATTTGACTGGATACACTGAGCACACATAACGTTTTAAAGAAAAGCTAGAGAAACGTGAGGCCATTAAGTCAACATGGGAATAGCACGCACTCTGTATGCCAACACAGAAGACAGACTGGTACACCCAGCAGTTTCTGGGAGGCCGGAGAACATCGCGCTCGGCGAGCCGTGAGAGCCAGCCTCTCTTTGTTCGGGGAACCCCGCGAGGCCCGCGGTGCGGCTGTGCCCTCCTCCGGGTACTTCACCAGCGGCTGAACGGCACGCACAAGCTGGTATGCGACAAGCCTCTCTGCCGATACCGCAGAACCGCGGCAAGGCATCGCCTTCCCCCGGGCATCGGTAGCTCAGGGGTGGTTTGGGTTTCGTTAGTCACTGAAGGAACCGTTTCCACCTCACCTCACCCCACCCCCCCCCGACCCCCCCCCCCCCGGGCTCGCAGCAAGCGGCTGAGTCACGCTTCGCCGAAGCGAGCTGTGAAAGGGATGCCCTGCCAGGGGAGGGAAGATGAGGGCAGCCCCACAGTCCCCCCCCACCCCGCCGGCGAAGCCCCCTACGCCGCGTCGTGCCTCACCAAGCCCGGCCAGCCGCTCCACCAGCCCCGCGGCGCGGAGCGTAGCGGGACCGTGATCCACTCCCCGCCGTTTCTGCGAGACAAAGAGAAGGGAGATGCGTTAGCCAGCGCTGCCTGCAGTCAGGTACGCGACACCCGCCGAGGGGAGGGGAGCCAAGAGGCTGCGGCACCCGCCTGCCCCCTCGGCGGGGCGGAGGGCGCCTCTCCCTCTCCTGCCGCGATGCCCACCTGCCCCCTGGAGAGCGGGGCGCCCACCAGCGCCACGGAGTGCGCCTGCTTAGGCAGCTGGAGTCCCGCATCCGCCTGCTTGCGGAGGAACCGGGCAAAGCTGCTGCGCAGAGCCATGATGGAAACGCAGCCGAAGGATACCGCTGCCGCCGCCGCCTCGCTCCTTTTAACGAGGTCCAGCCCCGGGCGCGCCGCGGCCAGTAGCCGGATCCCCGCCTCCCGCCCCTCACACGCCCGCGCCACCCAGCCAACGGCGGCGCGCGCGCCCGGAGGTGTGTCCCGTCCCCCGCGGCGCACGCGGCTCAGCGCACGACGGCCCGAGGCAGGGGGAGCGGGGGGCAGGCAGGGGGAGCGGGGGGGAGGCAGGGGGAGCGCCAACGCCCCGCACCGCCGGCGGGGCTCCTCTCCTCCCTCCCTCCCTCTCCGCCCGCCCGGCCTCCCACCTCCCGCCGAGCAACGCCGCGCCCGGTCCTTCTCCTCCTCGCCGGGGTTTTTCCACTACCAACCGCCACCTCCCCGCGAGGACCCGGGGCCGCCTCACCTCGCTGCCGGTGGCCGGCAGAGCTGCCAGGCCCCCCCCCCGGGGCGGCGAGCTGCCGTCCCCTCACGACCGCCTCCACGCGGTCTGCCGGGGCAGGTGCCACAGCGGCTCTACTTTCCCTGCCGAGGGGACAGGCACGAAGCATCGGGCCAGGCCCGGGGCTGGGGGCAGGGGCACATCTAGCTGGGAGAGGCCTCGGGGAATAGCCCTTCCGTTGGTACTCCCCTTCCAGCCGCTGGGAGAGCCCAGGCCCGGGGGCGATGGATCTTAGCGTGAAATGGCGGAGCTCGTCACTGTCCTGGGGGGCAAAATACCGCCTCAGCCGAGCTCTCAGGCAGGCCACCCTGAACTCCTCAGAGCCACCTTGCAGGAATGCTACTCCTTGGCTTTCCTAAAGAAAAACCAGGGTGATGCTCTTCATCTGATAACCTTGATAAAGCATTAAAAAAGCCACCTCTCCAGCACCTGCCTCGAATATCTGATCTCAGCATGTCTTGGCCTGAGATGGTTCATAACTTCTGAAAGCTCTCGCTGTTCCTATCCACAGCGCATCTGAAGGATTACAGATTAAGAAATTATTTAAAAACCAGCAATGCCCCCATCTTTCCTTTCTGTGACAAGGCAACGTAACTCCTGCTCTCAAATGTGCAGTCTTAGGTACACATTTGAAAAGACAGGCTGGCAGCGTTCACGAGACGAGAAATGACAGGGCGCAAACATGGTTAAACTGGGATTTGCCAGTAACACACACAAAAAACATCCATGCACACTTTTGCTTTTTCCCCTTAAGATTTCCAGGCCCGCTCCTTGCCTCTGTATCTCAGTAGCTTCCCATCTCTTTGTGAATGTGAGTCACCATTACCACTCCTCTGGGAGTTCACACTTCTTTTTCCTCCTGTCACTGACCTTCTTGCTCTTCACATTGCTTTCTTTTCTACCCCCTACTCTGATTTTTCTTTCCCCATCTCCCTGTCCCCATCTCTTAGGCTGTCACACCAGAACTCCTATTTATTTACTTCAGTCCTTCTCAACTGTCATTTCAAACATTCCTTCCCTTTTTAAAAAAACCCCTGTAACTCCAGTTTCAATTTATTGTTTTTTTCCACTTTCACTCCATCTATAAACTTATTTCAGCCTTTTTACCATCAACATTTTCTCCTCCATTTCTGCAGTTCATTGTCTGCCATTATTATTTCTTTTTTTCTCTCCAGGCCAGCTCACCTTTTCCCATCAGAGCTCCAGCCTGGCTCTTGTATCAGTGAGATCCTGGACATATTGCATGAATCTTCCACTAGTGCCAACCATCACCCACTCCTCTAGGCCGAGCAAAGATCTTGGTAGTGATTCTTCAACACCCTTTTGCTTCTCATGTCCGTTCAAGACTCCTTTGCTGCCCTGACAAGAACAAATTAACAAGTTTATATATAGTACCCACCCAAGAGCTCTGAAGATACCATGAATGAAGTGAATTGCTCACAGAGAGATGGTATCTGCAATTAAAGCTAGCGGGCACACTCCGGGAGGGGAAACAAAACGGGGAAAGGCGTTAGGATGATGCTTTGGAAATTACAGAGCTGTAGCTTTATGCCAGTGCCAGGTAAGTCATACCAAGTAATAACTGAGAAGCGTTAAAGAGAACACAATACAAAGATTTATTAAGTCTCTGCACAAAGCCAAGTCTCCAATTTACTACATACTTAGCAAGGAACCAGAAAACACCGCTCTAAGCTTTGGAAAAAAACACCACAAGAGCCTGTAGTAAAAGATGGTACAGATAAAATGCTAAGTTTTTATGCAGTAGGAACTGATAAAGGCAAATGAGGGGGAAAACCCATTCTTCTTCATCATGGCAAGAGACACACACAACAACCCTAAAACCTGCGTCGTTTAAAACTTACTAAAACACCAGCGGAAGCAAGCAGTGAATCATCGACTCTTGCAAACCGCGGAAGCTCCTGATGTCGATCAGGATTAAGGAAAGACGCTGAGAACCCAGCGGCACCACCTCCAGCTGGCCGTGCGGCTGGCGGCCTTCCTGGGGCCGGGCCGGGGCGCGGCGCGGCTGACACCCCGCGGCCCTACCAGGCGGCTGCAGACCCACTGCACAGCGGGGGCGGGACACCCGCCCGCCGGGCCGCGCCGCACCCCCACCGCCTTCCCGCAGCGGGCGAAGCGGCGGAAGTATGCGCTTGGGCCGTACCATGGAGGCGGGCGGGCCGCTCTAGGCTGCTTTTCGGTGGTTCCGGTGGGGCGGCATGGAGGAGCGGCGGTACCGCTCGGCCTCCGGGGCGCCCATCGCGCTGCGGCGCCGCCAGCACAGCGCCTCCTGCCGGGAGCTGGCGGTGCGCTGCCCCCGCCTGCAGCTCCGCTCGCTCAGCGCCGTCACCTCCGCCGTCTGGCTGGCGGCCTACGGGCTCTTCGTGCTCAGCGAGGTACCCACCACCACCCCCCCGAGCCGCGGCGCACCGGCCTCGCCCCGTCCCGCCGCCACTGAGAGCTCTCCGCGGCTCAAACGCCGAGAGGTGTGCCGGGGGCCCGGCCCTGAGGCGGCTGCGCCCCTGAGGCGGCTGCGCCCCTGAGCCTGTGTCCCGCTGAAATGGCGGGGGGTAAATCGGGGGCTGTGGTTGGCATCCGAGGGGCTCGGTGGCGGTGTATGCGTCCCCAAAGCCCGCCGGCCTGGCGGGACCCGCGCAGCCTTTGCCGAGCTGCTCCTAGGACATGGGCAAGGAAGGTGGCCAGAGCCTGTGGAAAGGTGGTCCGTGTATCCTGGGCCTCCTCCATGCTCCAGGAGCGCCGAGGCAGTAGATCACGATGAGTATGCGGTGAAAAAGAGAGCTGTGCTAAGCCAGTGTCTGAGGGCCCACGGGCTGCGGCCTGGGTGCTCTTGGTGGCTTCTCGGATGCCTCCATTGGTTTGCAGCCTCTTGCCAGATTGGGTGGATGTACATATGGCTGTTGAGTGTTGCCTAGCCCATCCTAGTGAGTCCAAATAACACATACTTACTTGGAGAGATGAGTTGTGGGAATCCGGCATAAAGGATATATTGAGGAAGGTGAGTGTTAATCCCCAAAGGGATTTTCTTGAGTGACTCAGAGACCACTGCACCGTGAATGTCATCTATTTGCTCGTGTTTCACAGCTGAGGCAGTATGACCTTGGCACTACAGATTTCAAAAGCTGCTGATAAATCCAAAAGTGTTAGTTTAGACATCAGATCTGTGACCCATATGTGCAGGGAAGGACCGACTTGTAGACCCAGACCAGTTATCTGTGGATTGAAGTCAGTAGCTTGACTGAAGAAGCTTGTCACTGTGACCAGTGCTATGACTGTCGCGCTTCAGTTCTTTCAATAATCTTTTCCAAGGAATCAAGACAGAGAGTCAGTTGGCAGGTTTCCAATATGAAAAGATGGTTCCCTTTCCCTGGCTGAAAAGGAAGCCGTGTTTGAGTTTTATTTGTTATAAAAGCATACACCCTAGCCAGTGGTTACCACCCGCTGTCCTACTTGGTTTTACATGTGCTCATGCAGCTTTTATGCAAGTGACTGCAGTCCTTCCTTTCTGCCAGGAAACCAGATGTGAAAGTCTCTTTCTGTGTGGATTTCAGTGTCTGCAATTAATGACTGTTTGTTTTTTCCCATGATGACAAACTTCAGAAGTCCTGTGTCCTGTTTGAATGTGGCCATGGCTGCTTTACCTCACATGGTGGTACAGGCCCAGCTTGAGTGGTAGGACCATGCAGTTCCAGTCCTTTAGGAAGTGTCAGTTATGACTGTGATTCATGGGTATGCAGCCTGGAGCTCTCTAAGAGTGTCCCAGAAATAGGTTGTAGGACCTTTAGGATTTATTAGCAGGTCTTCAGATGACTTACTGTTGTCTATAGTTTCATCAGTTACATGTTATTTTGTGTAACAGCAATCCCAAGATTGCAGTGTGCAAAAGACATTTGTCCTCAGACGAAGCACATGAGAAAGTAAATGTTCTCTAGGTTGGTATTTAAGGCAGGAAGAGAGAGGAGGTTGGAACAAGTTTAGACTTGCAGTTTGTGAGAAGAAAACCACTAGGCCAGTAGTTTTCCTAAAAGATTTTTCTTCCCCTCTGAGACTCTACCCTTAGTTCAAGTAAACATTTCACAACACTTCTCTGTCAGTGACATCATCTCTGTCGATATGTGTATAATATGCAAATAATTGATGTAACTAGCTGGTTTTGCTTGAGATTTCTACACTAAATTTACAAGGGAATAGAATTTTCTTGCAGTTTTCAGTTTCAGCTCCCAGTTCTTTCAGACCATACTGTGAAGACTGATTTAAACCTCATTACACATATATCAGCCAGCCAGGTGAATAAAAGGACTCCACCTAAGTAAACTGTAACTGTAGCTTTAATATTATCATTTACTGTGCAATATTACTTTCTCTAAAGCCATGTTCAGTTAATTGTAAGATCAGAGCTCTATCTTTGCTTGGCTTGTGTTACAGAATAGTATGGTGCTTTCTGCTGCTATTTTCATCACGCTGGTTGGCCTGATCATATACTTGCACTTCGTGAAAATTGACCAGGAATCCCTATTGGTCATCGGCTCACTCGGCATTCAGGTGACTTCATCCTATGCTTCGGGGAAGGAGAGCACAACCTTCATTGAGATGGGTCGGGTGAAGGATGTGGTTATCAATGAAGCCATCCACATGGTAATCATACACAGTCTTTCTTCTGGTGTATCTGTGGGCACACTCACATCCACTCTATTTTCATGAGTGTGATTTACCAGAGCAATTAAAAGCAGCACCATCTATAGCTTTACTGACATCAGGAGCTTTGTTTCAGATTTCTCTCTTTATTCTCTTACCTGTTCTCTCACTTTTAAAGGAGAACTCAAGCCAAACAAATAACCTCAAAAAGCCAAATCCATCCCATAGATAATGCCACTGACACTGAGCTAGCGATTTTAGTTCTTTGCATTGTACTGTTCTTACAAATCCTGATGCCAAACTCTGTAAGTAATCAAGATGGAGATAAGACAGTGCAAGAGATGTTTTTTCCTATTGCTGGGGTTTTCTGCAAAACTCCTGTAGAAAAGCAGACCGTACCCTTCCAGCACATGTGTGTTCTTTTCAGGTTAAAAATTTAATAGAAAAAACCACAGGTAAAATTACTTTTTATTGTGTGAAGGGAGGAAAGCTATACATACAAATTTGTGGACTTGACTGTGGCCTGGGGTGATTGGCCTTCAGCCCAATGAGTTGAAACAGATCCTCTTTCTGTGGTAACTCCAGGCACTTTGATAATATTTTCAAACTCCGATGATTTTGTCTGTTTGTCTTGTAGCAAAAAGTTATCTACTACCTGTGCATCCTCCTCCAGGACCCTGCAGATCCTCAGGGAGTATCTGAGGTTGTGCCGCTCTTTCAGGTGAGTTTGACTGAACGGTGGAGAAATCCAGATCTGTGTGTGTGCGTGCCAGTATCTTTATTCCACTACAAGTAGCTGATTACAGTTGCCTTTCCCTGGCTGGGCCTTCAGGGTGAGTGTTACAGCGCTGTGGCATGGGTGGTATTAGAAGTCTCGTAGAACTACGTATCGGGGATGGTTTTTTTCATTTGCCCTCCATTCAAAGAACAGGGAGCTGTGTAAATCTGAACCCAGCCAGGAGTTTGCATGAACCAGAAGTCTTTGGCTCACACAGGGTACCGAGGACTCGTACAGCTTTCTGTGTAGTCTTGTGCTCAGTGTTACCATCATAACTATGGCACTGTTCTGCAGCTGATTTTTCTGTCAGCTCTGTGTGCCGTAAGTGCTCATAAAAACCTCCTTGGCATTAGAATGACTTCCCCTTTCTCACCCGTTGACAAAGATCACAGTACAAGGTGTGAGCAATTTGCTTAATGTATAATAACTTGTTTGCTTTACCATTACCCTGTCTCCCCTTTCTCTTCTCTTGCTAACTTGTTCTGACTGTTCATAATCCCATTTTTGGGATGGGTTTTCTTTCTGCATGTTCATGCCCAACACAACAAAGCCCTGATCCTTGAGTGGTGGTAAGCGGTCAGAGGTACCTCACATCTTAGACTGCTGAGGTTTATAGCCCTCTCTGTCCTTCTTAATTCATCTGCTGCTGGTGACTCTCATTTTGTAGTCCACATCCAGTTTATGACTGGATACAGTTAGTCTTCAGCTAAATACTTATGGGTAGAAGTAGACTATTGATACTTGCTGCTAACTCAGTCCCACAATTGTAAAGATGTTTACTAACAATAATATAGATTATTTCACACATAGTCAAGGGAAAAAAATGGATTTGCTGGAAATGAACAACTAATAAATTCCAGAGCGCTGCAATCAGGAATCTGATTTTAGTTATACATGCTCCTTTCCAGCTTTAAAGAGGCTGCCTGGCATTTGTGTAGTTTCTCTTTTTTGTTTGTTTTTTTTCTTTCTAGCTCAACTCTGAACAGTTTTATTTTCATGGAAATATCTTAGTATTTGTAGAGTTGACTCCATCAGCAAAGGAGGTACAGAAAGAGCTGTGTCAGTTTGCAATTCATTACCTGCCAGTAATTCTCACTTTAACGTGCAACTTAGTATGTTACTTAGTTTTGAAGGACCAGTAATTAGTAACTTTATTGTGTCTCCTTCATTGGGTTCCTCTAAGTTATGTCAGCCTTCAAAAATACAATTTACCGTGTCACTGAGCCCAGGAACACTTCTGCGATGAACTGACCTATTGTTCTCTTAAGCAACTCTTGCAAGGAGAGGCATTTGATGGACTTTACACAGTAAGGCTGTTTTGGGAGCTCAAAAGTCATGGGACCATAGGAACTGTGGGACTGGGAAACTTTCACCTCCTTGCTGGTTTTAATCTGGTCCAGGTTAGAAGTGATGGAAAATCATTATACTTTGACCACTGTTCGTTGTTGGCGTGAAATGAATTGATGTTTTCGGTTAACCTTCTCTTGTCCTTTTGTTGATGGTACTAGCAGAGGCCAAGGGCCAGGTGTCTAAATTCCCTGTCCTGAAGGTAGATTTTTCAGGGTAGAGATCACCTAGGATGGTGGATGAGTGTATGGATATCTGCTGTTTGGTAGGTCTCTAGAGGGACTGTGGCCTAATAGATAGGTTAATGGGTTGGAAGGTGGAGATTTTCTTCCTTGCTGTCACTGTGCACTATGAGCAGAGAAAGGAGAGGATTTCTGAGTTAGTGAGAGACTCAAGCTAACTGCAGAATGGTGCTGCATGTTTTGACCTGACAGCTTTAGGGACTGGCATTTTTCATCACAGAGCAGGTGTGGCTTATGGAATGGCTTTGCATTCCTGTATCACCAGCTTCCATCAAACACCTGCTGGAGTTTCCTGAATTATTTCTCAACGAACATGTAAAAGGGAAATCTGTTCTCCATTGACTTAATGTGAGAAAGCTAATCAACTGCAGGTATCTTGCTGTTTCAGTCCTTCTACATGTCTGCTTTTTTGATAGTCAGCTTTGTGTCAGTTGTCTCCACATTCCTTTCTCTGCCTGACAAATCTCACTAGTGAGAAAGTTAAAGCTTTCCAGCTCTTTTACAGCCAGTTCAGAGCCTCATTCTCTGTTTGACTTCAATTCTAGAGCTCCAAGCCACGTCTGGACTGCTTGATAGAAGTGTACAAAAGTTGTCAAGAAATCCTGGAGCAGAGGAAGACAGCTCCACAATCAAGTGGTATAAAATAGTAAAAAAAAAAAAAATAATCAAGGCAGCAAACTTGCAGCAGGACTCGGAGAGACACATGGAAAAGCAAGCAAACCTGCCCCATGGCTTTTTTTAATTAGATGAGTAGAAAGTGGTGCAGCAGTACAGTGATGTTAGGGCTAAAGGCTCGCAGAGACTTACAGAGTTGTTACAGAAAATGTCAGCTCAAGCACACAAGTGAACCTTGAAATCCCCTGCTACGAAGATGGTGAGCAGAACTTTTTAGATTCAGACAGAAAAGGTTTTTCCTTGCCTTTCCAGAAAAGAATTAGAAAATAGAAGGGAAATAAGAGCAAAGGGAGGCAAGAACATGCATCAAAAATTTACTCTTTTGTGGATCTGAAAATTCTGATAAACTTACAATGTAATCCTGGCCAGACTGCCAAAAATGTGCACTTTTGTTTCTATTTAACCCTTTGTTTGAAAAAAGCATTTACCACTCTAAATACCAAAGTGGTATTTAGCATTTACCACTCTAAATACCAAAGTGATGGGTGGGCTGGGATGGAAACTTCCTAATCCACAGGAGAAATTCAGAAAGAAAATAACAGAAAATTGCATTCAATTATGTTTAATGAAATAACCATAGGAGAGCAGACCTTGGCCTCTTCAGGGATCTGCTTGAAATAGTCCCATTGAATGGGACCCTGGAGGGGTCCAAGAAATCTGATTGCTCTTCAAGGATCATCTCCAAGCTCAAGAACAATCCATCCCAATGAGCCGGAAGTCAAGCAAAAATGCTGGGAAGCCTGCGTGGATGAATAAGTTGCTCCTGGCAAAACTCAAACACAGAAAGGAAGTGTACAGAAGGTGGAAGCAGGGACAGGTAACCTGGGAGAAATACAATGACACTGTCCGAGATGTGGTTAGGAAAGCCAAAGCCCACCTGGAGTTGAATCTGTCAAGGGATGTCAAATACAACAAGAAGGGCTTCTAGGAGAACATAAATAGCAAAAGAAAGGGGAGATGTGGATCCATTGCTGAATGGGGCAGGGGCATGGTGACACAGGACATGGAAAAGGTGTGGCATTAAAAGGGCCACATCAATTGCTCTGAGAATATGAGGAAAATCTGTTGTTGGCAATGATGGTAATGACTATGTGAATAAAGTTTTACTGATCTGTGCTCTACGGAGTAACTTAAGGTTGGGAAATTCTTCTTTGGTGATGAGCAAAAATTTACTGTAACCTTTACCTGGTATTTTTCTCTCTTTTTTTTTCCCGTGACTCCTTAGTGATATAACAGACAATTGAAATGTCAGAACAAGAGGTAAACCAGTGAGCTGTCAGGAGCCTTTCAGGCTTAATTTGCATACAATGCTGTACTATGGTTGTCTACATAATCTAGAATTAAAACACGTGGCAATCATGCAATATCATCATGCAATATGGTAGAGATAAGGGGATTATTTTTTTTTCCCCATGGTGCAATGAAGTTTTAAAGACACAGATTAGCTTGTGTCACAGGATGTATTCTGGTTGTCCACATGAAAGGCAGCACCCTGGGGATGTGCGACTGGCTTTTGGGTAACGATGTCTAGGTTATTTCATTTTTTATGGTTTTATTTCTCGTAAATACTTTAAATGTTGGGGTTGGCCAGATTTTTCAGTCCAGCGCTGCCCTAATGTAAGTTGGTGGGTCTCTCTGGAGTTAGTGAAGCTGCACCCTGATGCAAACTGTGTTTGGTTGTAGGTCCAGGCAGAACTGGGGAAGGCAGGTGTTGGGGCATGGGGAGCAATTGGCTCTTAACAACAGTGGCAGGCCCTGGGAGTGTGACTGCGTAGGTGACAACAGCGGAGGTCCTTTGACTAAGAACCATGTGGTACACTTGATCTGCGTATTGCTCAAGGTGTGGTTCAGCCAGGTTGTGTTTCTTCATGGGGAGGAGAAATGGTGAAAACCCTTGAGGAGCACTATAGCAGCAGGAAGAGTTGCTGAGCGGTGGGGAGAACATGTCAGAAAATAAATTATGTCTCAGCAGAGTGCACAGAGTCTTAGGCTTGAATGTGCTGGGACAGTGACTATGCTGTAAAAATCCCACGAAGTCCTGAGAACGTGCACTGAAGAACTGACCAAGTAGCTGTGTCACAGGAGGAAGTCTGGAAGATTGTTTTAGCCATCTTTTGAAGGCATGAACATCCTGTGCCCGTGAGAGTGCGCTTTAGTCATCTGCTAAAGCTGAGAGAAGATCAGCAGAGAGAAACAAGGAGTCAGACTAGGGCAGGTTTGCACCAGTTACGTGCCTGGATACCAAACACAATCTTTGTCCATTTTTGTTTACATCGAGACTGTTTTGGCTTTTAGAATAGTTTATTTCACTCTGAAAACACTACAGTTTAATTCATAACTGCATTTTATTAAGAACAAAAATTTCACAGTATCTCCCAGACAGCCTTTTACATACACACAGCAGTTAGGAAAACAAAGGCTTTTGTCATCTCATTCTATGCTGCAGCAATAGTCATTGCCAAAAGCATTGATTAAAATAAAAATTGTTTTCTCTACCAAAGAATCATACAAAATAGATATCTACACAGGGGGTTTTGTTTGTTTGAAGTCAGGTAAGCTATAAATAGGAGGTATATGTGCATCCATCAGAGTGGCGTCGTCCCTGAAATACTCAGGTATTGGTGAATACATTTAAGAAATAAGAAAAAAAAGTTCTATATGCCATGCTTCTCAATTTAAAGTGCAGTTATGACAGAAAATAAGCTTCAGGATAGTCTTGCGTATTCAACACCTCTGCTTCTTGTTTGCCCTGGTACAAGCCTCTAAGGACATGAGTGTTAGCATGGTAAGGTGATTACAGCCCCTGAACTGTGAACTGGAGACTTCCATGCCTTGAGCTTCCCCAGCACCGACGACAGCTCAGCTTATGCTGAAGCAGCTTTGTTATGGGGGGGGATAGAAGAAGCAGGCTGCCAAACAGACCCTCAGGTGCAGGGGGAATTGTGAAGCACAGGGGAGGGAGGAGGAATAATACTCCCTGTATTCAAACTGACGTATCTATACTAAGATGATTCTATGTGTGTGTGCGTGTGAGAGAAAGAGGAAATACATACTACTGACCACTCTATCAGGATATATAGTCATTTAAAAGTACCTAAGGAAAAAGACTAAATACCTTCTCAAAATTGTTTTTGGCTCAGAAAGCTTCCACCCTTTTCTGTAACTTCAAGGGATGGTCCTTAAATTCATAACAAGTGGGTACATTACAAGATGTGCAAATCAGGTCTCTGTTCATATAATCTTTTCCTGCCTTATGTCTGCCAGATTGTTTCCACAACCCACCATGGGATGGTTTGGGTTGTGGGTTTGTTGTTGTTGTTGGGGTTTTTGTTTTGTTTGGGTTGTTTTTTTCTTAATGTTACAAAGATGCTGATAAAGGATTGCTTAGAATGATTTTTTTTTTGCTGTCCCATGTTTTCTTCATTTGTGGCTTTGCACCCACCAGAAGCGTGAAACAAAAACTTCCTGAAGTATCAACACCACTGTGTGCATTCACTGGCTATTTCAAGGTTGGTGGCAGGTACTAGAGAGTAAAGCCACTGGTATGGTTGGTTTGTTCATTTGCAAATAGCTTTGGTTTGCTATTGCTGAATTCTTTCTAATGGTTGGATTCACACTGTTTTAATTTGGGAAAGTTGCCCATGAATGCATAATTGTTATGAAGTTACACATGGTACTTTTGAAACTAAAGTTATTCTTTCTCAGCTTTTTTAGAATGCTTATCAAAATAGCTGAACTCAAGCCAAGTCGATTTAGATTTTTCAAGAAGAATTGCTATTTTTCTTTTATTTGTTTAAAATCCATTAACCTTCTCTAGCATAACAAAGAACCTTTGCAACAGATCAAAAAAACCCCAAACATTCTTTAGAAAAATCCAAAGAACAATACTTGAGCACACAGTTGCTGACTACCTCCTCCTTGCTATGGTAGCATGAAGGAAGCAGGAGTTTGAAAGGCGCAGCCTCTGTCAAGTCAGAATGGCAGAGCTGGTTTGGGGGCTAGGGAAGATCTCTTCCAGTTGCTGAAAGACAGAAAAAGTACAAGATTTGCTTGCCTTGTCTTCCTTTGTCTGAGATTATGTGCAGTTTCAAACCCATCCTGAAACATCTGCAACAGTGATTAAGAGAAAGAGTCTTTGAGAGTGCTTGTCTGATGGTGGAGCACGTGACACATTCAGCCCTGCAGCAGAGATCTAACGTTCACCTATTGTGCAGAAGAGTGTCGA
The DNA here is from genome assembly GCF_028858705.1 of Grus americana. Lineage (NCBI taxonomy): Eukaryota > Metazoa > Chordata > Aves > Gruiformes > Gruidae > Grus > Grus americana. The sequence goes on along the minus strand of NC_072856.1, from coordinate 34,085,565 downwards.
CTCCTGCAATGCAGCAGTCCTGTAGGAGCTGGGGCATCATCTGACACCGGGACTGGAACAGTCGTTCTGAGTCCTCGACGTGCAAAGACACTAGGTTTCCACCTTTAGTTCAAGTTGAAAATATTCTTGAGTACCACTGAACTCTGACTCCCTACATCAGGTCTGAAATTACCCTTGGCTTGCATCGGAATTATTCTTGTCAGTTTAGTTCCTCTTCCTTCTCAACAGTGTCTTTCTTTCACACCTGGAGCAACCACTTGGAAAGTTTCTGTCTTTCACTTTTAGCATCAGTCTCAGGGAGGAGTCGTTATAGCTTTAAGGCAATTTAAATTGTCGTGTTGGTTGTGTTAAGCAGTTGCATAAAAACTATTATAGACTCTGCAAAAAGACTATTTTAATAGTGGTTCTGGGAGTGGCAACATTGAATTTAAAATTTAATATGATGGCTATTCACAGCCAGAGCATAGAGCTGAAGTTACGTCTAAACTACCCGATCAGACCAGGTCATGTTAATCTTTACGCTCTGGTAATAGCCTTTTCAGTGTATATCTAGTTTATGATGCAGTGATATGCAGCTCCTAATACAGGCAGTATTCAACAGGATGCATCCTTGTACAGGGTTCATGCCACATGCCACAGCAGCCATAACCACCTGTTTTTACTGCCCTCAGCCCACTGCAGTCAGATTCAAGCCTATAGACCACTCAAATCTGCCTTGCAGAGGTTGCAGTCTGATTCAAGTAAAAAGTGAGCAAGTTAGGGATTGGTGCAAACAGAAGATTACAGGAAATGATAATAACTGAAAGGGACTATGATGAGAAAAAGAGGTCACTAGGAGTGTTAAGAGCTGGACTGAGATTCCAGACACAGGGTGTGCAGTGATCTAAAGGCAGGTGCAAAACTGAAAATGGGATGGATCAAAGAAAACACATGTGCTTGTATCAAAGCACTAAGATCAGGACATGGAAGAAGAATGGGTGCAGGGAAACACAGCAGGAGAGCTAATGTGACTAGAGCACTGTGCAGGCAAATGACCTGAGGCATGGTATTTTGGATGGAGTGTGGCATGGAAAGGAAACTCCTGCACAGTCCCCAAAATCAACATTTTTTAAGAGAAGGGACACTGCCTCTACCCACACTAAGAAACTTTGTCTATTATTATGGAAAAAGAATCAGAGCCCTCATTAAAGTAAGGTGTGTAACCAGCAAAATCATAGCAGTCTGCAATTCAGTACAGAGCAGTACAAAAAAAAAAAATCCACCCCAAAATTGCACCAAAACCCCACCCCAAAATCCCTAAAGTAATTTGGAATGAGCCCTCAGAGCAGGGTGGGTGCCTTAGTGCTTCGAGGCACGGAAGGAAAAAAGCCCTGACTTTCAGTCTCCCAGAGCTTGTTAGCAGGTGTTTTGCTTCGGGAGGGCTGTGTAGAAGATAGGAGTGAAGGTGTCGAACGGTAGTTAATATAGCTGGCAATAAGAAGTGTTGCTTCAACAATCTAGGGAAAAAAGAAAATGATTAACTGTAAGTCAATTAGAGGTAAGAGTGCCCTTTGATTTTTAGAACCTATTGACTGCATAACTTTTGCAAATGGCTTTCTCACATGCAGTTGTTTGGTTTTGAAATGAAGATCTATCTGTAAGAGTTCAGTAGAATAAGTCTCTTGATTAAAAGTTCCAGCTTATGAGGGACTTCTTGAATGTATATAGCTAGTGCTGCAGCCCCAAGTACCAGTCCCCAGGGCTTGTACAAAATGCCCAGCTGTGATGCTCCCAGCTGGAGAGAAACTTATGGTTCATTTTGTAATTACCTTTGGAATTGCCATTGTGAAAAGAAGTTTTTCAGTGCTGTTTTTTCCAGAACTCCTTTCTTTCATTTGACTGACTACAATCATGAAGTCATCTCGACAGCCTCCAAAGGTCAGCACAGAGGAGTATGAATAAGAGACCTTCAAGTGCTGCAGACAACAGAGAGTTTGAGAGAGTCATAATTCTGTAAAAGAAAAAACAGCCACCTTAAACTAATATATTTGCTACTTACTGCAAGAACACCAGATCTCCAGCAGTAACAGGCCGTATAGGTAATTGGCTCTATAGGTAACAGCTGGCAGAGAAATCTCAAATGAGAACCACATTTCTAGTTTTCTCCTAGCTTGCTCGACGCCTTATTGCTTCAGAGCACTAGTCCAAACTGTGTTATATCCCAGGTGGTGGTGGTAAAGCACATACCACTGAGATTTTGCAAGACATATGAGCATGTTTGCTGCCCATCAAAGAGGCAGTTAGCTGTTTCATGAAACCTTACCTTACACTGTAGCTGTAATTTTCCTTTGTTTATGTAGCGTTCAAACATAGCACTGACTTCCCTCATCTCTGACTTCTACAAATTAACTTCTGGATCCATTTGAAGTTAAAGACAAACTTTTAGTGACTTTAAGTGGACTCAGGGGAATGTCTTTCTGTGGGAGGTAAGTTATTGTTCTTAAACAGTTTTCCTCACCATACCATAGTGTTATAATCCAGTATGCTGATGCCATCTTCATTCACAGCTATCCAGACTGGACAGTCTTCCAATGAGGAAGGCAAAATGGGCTAGAGAAAAAGAAAATTATTAATTTAGATATTTCTTGACATTTAGATGTTTCTGACATAAATCTTGGGTTTTAAGGATAAAGCGAAGATGAGAGACAATCCCATAGGCTGAATCCCATAGGTCTGACCTGGTTTGATTTTAAGAGGACTTTTGTCAAAATCTGGAATAACATTTTCAGATTTACATAGAATTTTGGGCCTAGTGGCATAAGAGATGCAATGATAATGAAGGCTTTGAGATTAAATTAATTAAATTCCATCAGTGTAGTTAAAACTGAAGGAAATGCTAGTGCAGAGCAAAAAAACATCAGTTCTGCTCTGCTCTGGCTCTTACACTATTCCCATCAGTCAGGCAGGCAATGAAGCCTCTTGGTTTCTATAATACCTGTGCACCCAGTGCCATCACATCAATGCAATTTTTTTTCTTACAGATTTTGACAAATGTGCGTCAATTATCTGTTAAAAATTAGTTACGTGGTCTTATGGCTCATGACATGAATCCTTCCTGGGAATCTGCTCTTACATGGCTAAGGCCATAGGCTTTGCTGTTTAACTATTCAAAAGTTATAAAATATGGTAATCATCAGAAATATCAACATTATTTAAACTCTGAGTGGAACTATTCTATATTCTGATTCTTCAGTGTTGGTAACCTCAAATACCAGTAACCTCTTCTGCTTTTACTCCTGACAGTGGAAATGATTGTCTTTCTGGAAACTTCTTGTATATTTTCTCACGAGGTCTCTTCCATCATAGAATCATAGAATGGTTTGGGTTGGAAGGGACCTTAAAGATCATCTAGTTCCAACCTCCCTGCCATGGGCAGGGACACCTTCCACTAGACCACATTGCCCAAAGCCTCATCCAACCTGGTCTTAAACACTTCCAGGGATGGGGCCTCCACAACCTCTCTGGGCAACCTGTTCCAGTGCCTCACCACTCTCACAGTAAAGAATTTCTTTCTAACATCTAATCTAAATCGACCCTCCTTCAGCTTAAACCCATTACCCCTTGTCCTGTCACTACACTCCCTGATAAACAGTCCCTCTCCAGCTTTCCTGTAGGCCCCTTCAGGTACTGGTAAGCTGCAATTAGATCTCCCCGGAGCCTTCTTTTCTCCAGGCTGAACAGCCCCAACTGTCTCAGCCTGTCCTCATAGGAGAGGTGCTCCAGCCCTCTGATCAGCTTCATGACCCTCCTCTGGACTCGCTCCAACAGCTCCATGTCTCTCCTGTACTGGGGCTCCCAGAGCTGGATGCAGTACTCCAGGTGGGGTCTCACAAGAGTGGAGTAGAGGGGCAGGATCACCTCCCTCGACCTGCTGGTCACACCTCTTTTGATGCAGCCCAGGACACGGTTGGCTTTCTGGGCTGCAAGCGCACACTGCTGGCTCATGTTGAGCTTCCCATTAATCAATATCCCCAAGTCCTTCTCCTCAGGGCTGCTTTCAATCCATTCCTCGCCCAGCCTCTAGTCATGCTTGGGATGGCACTGACCCACGTGCAGGACCTTGCACTTGGCCTTGTTGAACTTCACGCGGTTCGCATGGGCCCACCTCTCCAGCCTGTCAAGGTCCCTCTGGATGGCATCCCTTCCCTCCAGCGTGTCGACCACACCACGCAGCTTGGTGTCGTCGGCAAACTTGCTGAGGGTGCACTCGATCCCACTGTCCATGTTGCGGACAAAGATGTTGAACAGTGCTGGTCCCAGTACCGACCCCTGAGGAACGCCACTTGTCACTGTTCTCCACTTGGACATTGAGCTGTTGACCACAACTCTTTGAGTGCAACCATCCAGCCAATTCCTTATCCACCAAGTGGTCCATCCTTAGACTTTATTCCATAACTACAGCAGCTTTGACTTCAAAGCAAGAGACATGTATCCATGAACAAGACCTATCTCAAGCTTTCAATAGAGGAGGTTTCTGCTGGGTTGGGGAAGATGGTTAGTGCCAAACCAAGATTTCTCAGACAACCACTATGTGCTAAGACATTAGTTCAGGCAAGGGTAATAGGTAAGAGCTCTAGCCTGGGATGGGCTGAGGGATGGTACAAGCTACTGGGAGAAGTACCCTCTCTAGCTGTTCTTTGCTCTCCCGCCAATGCCCGTGGGCTAGCAGCTTACCCAAATATGTGCTTTAGTTTTTCTGTTTCTGCAACAGAAATGTTAGGATGTTAGCAGTGCTTGCCTCTCTCATGTGGCAAGGAAAGCAGCCAGCTCTGTGTCAAGCAGAGGACAGGACTGAAATACCCATTCTCCTTTTAGCTAGCGTCAGCTGCCTGGTGTGATTTATGGGGCAATCTTCCCTTCCACCCCCCACAGTGGTATGTAAATAGTATTTTTTAAACTATCATTGCAGCCTTGATGACCAGGGAAATTCCTGCCTGAGAAAGCTTTGGCAAGGTTTGTAAGGAGAGTTAGTACCCTGTATTATGATCAACTGATGCAGCCAGGGAACCTTCAGTATTTATTTACTAAACGCTAGCAACCCCTAGTGTTTAGAACATGTTTCTCTTCCCTCTTTCTAAACCTATGTGGTAACAGAGCTGTTTGTTCTGAACAAGAGTATTGTTCAGTTTTCCCCCTTCCTGAAGTAGAAGCGTTTTCAACCCTGGTTACCAGAGATCACAGGTATGTCTCTGCCCAGATAGTTCACTCTCAGGAACAGAAAAATGCGTACTCCAGTTACCTTAGCAGCAAATATTTTGGTTCCAAAGAGAGGCCATTTCCGGGCCACCGTCAAATAAATTCGAATGCATTCTGGTGGAGAGCATCCCTGCAGCACCATCCACTTCGTCGCCAGCCTGTCAGCCAGTTGCCTTTCAGAATCCAAGACACAAGACAGCATTATTTACTAATGTCTTCCAAGGAAAGGTGAGTAAAATTGTAACAGTTAACATATGTACCTCGTATTCCAAAAGGGCTGTTCTACATAGCACTACGGACAGGGCTGCTAGCACTGTCAATTATGAAGGTTGTACAACCTGAGTTTATTTTAGCATTTTCTCTACTTCCACAATTATTTTATTACTAGTTATACTGTAATGCCCAGGAATCCCAGTCACATATGGGTTGCTCGCTGGCATATATATTAAACAACTGTAACGACAAACACTCAGGCAGCTGTTACAATAAAATCCTGCCCACCTTGTCTTCACATTCAATTATACTCTCACCTTCCTCTTAACTTGTCTGTAGTATGCTCTATATGGAGTGGCCAAATATATATTAACTCACTTTTGATTTGGCTCACTAGGGATGGTTTGGCAGCTATCTTGCTACATGCAGATGGAATTTGCTTCCAAGAGGAGCTAATTGTGTTAGTTCCACCACTGCATCCCCAAGTAGCTTTGGATCTGGAAGATTACCATCCTCTCTCTTTAAAACAGTTAGAGCTGAGATCCATGGCAGCATTTGAATTCTGTACTTGAGATCTCTGCATTGTGTGTGAGAATTTCCAAGTCAGAACATCAAAAAGCCCTGCCAAAATACATCCTACCAGAATTACTGCATGGCCTGAAGCAGCCCATATGTGCTGGCTTTATGGCTCGTTGCAAATGTTAGGCATCTGGATTCAATTGACACTTGGGGGAAGGGTAAAACAAAAATTGAGAAAGAGAATTCATATTAGGTTAGAGTTTGTTGGAACTGAGATGCCTAATTTGGAAGTGAAAGGCTTAAACTTCTTGTCTAGGGGAAAATTAGTTGGTGATTTGGCTCTTTTTATATTAGTTAACTGCCATTTTCTTTTAAAGGAACCTTTTCCTGACACTTGTGTTTTGTTTAAGTTTCTATATCAAATAATCTTGCCAGGACTCCTTGAAACTTCTTAAATATAAAGACAGAATTTTGCAAGTAAAATTTGTTTTCAGTGCCAAGTATAGAAGAACAAGCAATTTACCTGAGCTGTTCAGGAGTACTGTTTTGCTTGTAGCGTTTGGGGTAGAATTTATCTAAGACCTGGTGGAGAAGATGCTGCATTTTCAGTTGTGATGTTCCCCCAGGACCTGAAGATCCTGGACGATCCAAATCCCCATATTCCACCTAAGACAACATTATTGTTTATAGTGCAACAGAACTATGGGGGTTTTAGTGCAGTAGAACACTCCATAGATTCCCATACCAATAACTACTATGTTTATTAGTCATGCAAAGAGATGCCATTAGGCAGTGGAATTTTGTCTACAGCATTACCATAGTAATGCATACAACAGAACAACTACTGAGGACATGACTGCCCAAGGAATTCTTTACTGATCTAAAAAACTGAAACAAGATCTCAGCCAGCTACTTGTTGTAGGGAGACACTTCTGCATAACTGCCAAGCTTTTGGGGTTTATTTTCAATTGGCCAATTAAAACAGCAGCCTATTTGTAAATAGTTTGGACAATGTTCCCGCCTTCTCCATCTCAGTTTACATTGCTTTAACAAATGCAACAATCAGTTTCAGCTCAGTAAGAGCTGCTTATCATGCCCACAACCCATACTGTGTGTTTTATGTGGTAAGATGCTAAACGCAAGCCTGGAGGTCTACTGGAGGATCCTACAAGATGCCCGCGTAAGAGGCTATTGGCAATGCAACAGGGAAAATTTTGACTATTAAGTGGAATTCTAGTAAGTGATGTGATTTCTATATCTCTACTAAGGCACTACTTGGAGCAGTTCTGGGGATAGTCCAGCCTCACTTTTTTTTCCAATGTTTTTCTTCAGAAGGAAAGGAGAGGCACTTCTATAGCAAATTTCCCTACAGCAAAAGGTGTTCTAATAACATGTGTATGCTGGTATAATGTGTTTCACATGGTACATCTCACACTGTATGTTTGATAAGAAATATCACTGTTGATGTAAGAGATAGCTGCTTAGTAAAAGACATTCAGTATACAGCTGAAGTCCCTGGAGGACAAAAGGGAGTATTTCTGCCCATAGCCATACTCACCTGAGCCATCAGAGCCACCATTTCCAGAGCTAATTCCTTATTAACAGGAAACCTTCCATTGGCTATTTCATTGCTGACTTGGAAGGCCAGTAGCAACCGCTCCCGGTCTGTCTCACCTTTGGCCTGGCTCCGAAAATATAGCCTAAAAAGCAGAGAGGATTGTAAAGGTAAAAAGGTATTGTAAACCTAGAGTAGAGGTGGGAACTTTAATCAAGGTGAGTAAAAGTGGGGTTTCTTTTTCCTCCTTCTCCAAAGTGAACTTAGTGCATTGCAGGCGGTACTGGAGAGACATTTGGAAGCTGAGGTGCTTCCCTTATGAACCAGATTTGGACAAGGAGGCTCAAAACATACTTTCTAGCTTTGGAAGCCCTTTGAATTCTGAGCGCCAACCACTTTAAGACAGTGAAGCCTTATTAAACACAGGTAAATCAGTGGCCGTCCAACCCCATCAAGCACAGACAGGTAATGTTTAAGATAGGGCCTTCTCTGCTTATCACAGAATACAGAACTGCCTCTGCTCTACATGTATAAACTTCTACATGACAGCCTTGTAGACTTGTTATTTTTGCCAGCTTTGTTTTGATCACTTACACTGATATTGTTACAACAAAGTCTTCAGTTTGCTTCAGCAGGAAATAAGAGACCAAATTAGCAGGCTTTATTTCAAAAATTGAAGAAGCATACTTGTAAATCAAAGCTTCCTACTATTTTTTATTCCCTTTGACCTGGTATAGCAGGGTGACTAATGGAGGTTGAAGACACCAGCTGGGGGAATGCTTCCCAGAACCATTCCTCATGTGTGCCTATTTACAGCCCACACCATCTAATTCAAATATTAATTTACAGCTGCATCTATGACTACATATTCCACAATACCACACAAGATATTCATTCCAGTGGATCAGTTTGTTTATTTTTATGTCAATTTAAGATTAACACCACCATTAGGACCACAGTGACCTTACACGTGTCTTATCAGAGTTCTTGATGTTAGAACAGCCCAACCTTGGAAAGACCTTATCAAAACATCCTTGCTGTCCAATCTAGGCACATTCCAGTTCAACAAAATAATACTGCAAAGTTTCACTCCTGAAACAAATGCTGCCTTCTGGGTCAAAAGCAATAACCTCTGCTTCCACATCTGTTAGACCAACTAACAAAGTTCATAGAAATTTGTTTCCACCAATACAGTCAACAAAATCTTCATACATTCAATACAGAACTTCGTCTCTTTTTGGTTTTGGAGTGGCCTTTGTTTCGCCTGTAGACAGAATTCACATGCAGAAAGACATTCCTTGTTCTCATACACAGCTTTCCATTCACTGTAATTCAGAATTCCTGTCTGTATTATAAATTACAAACTTGTTCCAGTTTTTGGTTTAGATCTTTGCCTTGTACTTTCATTCTCTGCTATCTCTTGTCATCTAACTTTTAACATTTCTTTCTTTATAAAGTCTGGGCACTGCTACTACAAGTCTCCTCTACAACTCATGCCATTTAGAACATTGTTCTCGTATCTTTTTCATCTTTGTGAATCTTCACTTAATTGGAAGTTTCACCATATTTGTTTTCACTGGTGATTTTCCCCCCAGGTCTCTCTTCCTCTCACTTAACACACATTATTTAATTATGTCTTAGAATCTAGGCAAACAAAATTGTGCCAAGTATGTCTTATTGTGCTACAGCTAGTTCTTAACCCATTTTAAGTCTATGCTGCTATTGCAAATGGTTTTGGTTTTTACTTCTAGACCATATAGTTTCTTTTACACATGTACCACACACAGAAGTCATCACATCTCATGTAGGATTTGAACACATCTTAGCTAAAGAACTTTTGGCACTAACAGTGCTATAAATTACTGGCCATCTACAGACATATGCAGTCTAGAAATGTTTAATTAACAGCAGTAGTGAGGCCAACCAATGAAGCACCGTACCTGTTCTTATAGGTCAACTTCACAATTCTTGTGCCACCTTCATACTTCCCGGGATGCAATTCTTTTAAGGCTTGTTCCCATTTAGAAATGACATCACAGATCTTTAAAAAATATCATGGAGAGAGGAGAGACAAACTGAGGTGAAATGGATAGAAGATAAAGAAATAGACTGGATCTGCATAAACACAGCCGAAAGTGGCAAAACAATTCCTTTTTCTATTACACAGTATGTAAAAATTAAAGCATTCCAACTGAAAACTCCAGCTCTAATCTGCAAGGGGACATCTGTAAGTGAATTCTGGTCTGGTAGCAACTCTGGCTATGTCCATGTTAGCAAGTAGCAAAGCCCAGGAGGAGCAGATCTGCACAGTGAAACACCTGTTCCTAACACCCTGTGCCCAACACTTGATGAGTGTCAAAGGGTTTTCCTTTGGACTAGCTTTAGTCTGATCAAATGGCCTGAAAGCCCACCACTGTGTTGGATCACGTCTTCCAGTTCACGTAAAAAGAATCCATTTCACACTCTCCAAGGCTGCTCCTTAATGTGAATCAAAGCATGGTTAATAGGAGTGACTGGGTAGGTTTGCTTCAAAAGTGTCCTGAGCCAAACTAAAGCACTAACGTATCCTCTGAAGGGCGGCTGCCTACATGCTTGGCTAAACCAAACCCTTGGATGTGAATGTCCCAACTTTGGGAACATTTGGTCCTAGATTCCAACTTTGTAACTCAGACATAGTTTTAGTAACAGCAGGGTTAGTCCCTTGGTTCCATTCGGCTTCTCTTGGTTATTCCAGTTCTTTTACAAGTGGTCTAATAAAGGCCCCTACTTCTCTTTAGATAGCATCTCAATAAAAGGAATGTGAACATAAGAAGCCACATGAAATACATAATCAGATATCCTAATCCTCTCTTAAAAAGCTATTGAGGTTGCCTTGGCAAGTAAATAATAACCAGTTAATAACCAGTAAAAGTGATGCCTTTGAATGTCTCAAGCTCCTTCATTTTCTCTAATATCTTATTTCTCCAAATGGTGGTTCAATTACCAGCAAAGCTCCAGATTATCTGGTCTATATCAGGCCATGAAAGCAAAGCAAATAATTTGGCACTGTCTGTGGTAGTTTCTCCTTCAAACTATCTAATTTAAAGTTATCGGCATTTTCTCCTTCCATTGCCCAATGTGAAATTTTATGCTGTGTAAATCTGAACGTTTATGTTCCTTACAGGTATCAGGGCCTCTTCAAAGTTGCCACTACCACTATTCCTCTATCAGTGCTGTATGACAATTATTGTCCCAGATTTGTATGAAAATCTGATATGTCTCATTCATGGCCACTAGCCTGCTCACTTAAGGCAGTCATCCAGGTAAAAATCTCCATATGAAAGGCACAGATGTTAATACTTTATCTAGTTTCCTTTTCCCTCGATCTGAAGCACTCCAGTCCTTTTTAAAGTGAGAGCATACTCAGTAGAGCTTTCTCCCCTAAGTACACTCATCAACAATGAAAACCTGAGTTATCTGGAGATAGCAAGGAGATACTTCATAATCCAATAGATGAGATTTATATAGACATGCCAAGAGACTCACAGCCTAACATAAATTTGTCTCAATTAGGAGTGTCACATTTGATGTTAGTTGTGATATCTGATTATGCTAGCTCAGTCATGTTTTAATTTTGCAGTCAAGACAAATTAAACTTTAATATGTGCTAAAATCTGAGTTAAAGACTTTTAAAAAATTGACAAATTTATCACCTACTAAAACAGAACGTGCTTTGTCTTAACTAGTACCTCAGACTAGACTGAGCTAATTATAGAATCATACAATCATTTTAGTTGGAAAAGACATTTATGGTCTTTCTTTTTTAAAAGATCATTGAGTCCAATCACAAACTTAACACTGCCAAGTCCACCACTAAGCCATGTCCATAAGTGCCATATCTACACGTCTTTTAAATAACCCGGGGATGGTGACTCAACCACTGCCCTGGGCAGCCTGTTCCAATGCCTGACAATCCTTTCAGTGAAGATATTTTTCCTGATAGCCAATCTAAACCTCCCCTGACACAATCTGAGGCCATTTCCTCTTGTCCTAGCACTTGTTACTTGGGAGAAGAGACCAACACCCTCCTTTCAGGTAGTTGTAGAGAGTGATGAGGTCTCCCCTCAGCCTCCTCTTCTCCAGGCTGAACAACCCCAGTTGCATCAGCTGCTCGTCATAAGACTTGTGCTCCAGTCCCTTCACCAGCTTCATTGCCCTTCTCTGGACATGCTCCAGCACCTCAATGTCTTTCTTGTAGTGAGGGGCTTAAAACTCAACACAGTACTCAAGGTGCAGCCTCACCAGTGTGAGTACAGGGGGCGATCCACTTCCCTAGTCCTGCTGGCCACACTATTCCTGATACAAGCCAGGATGCTGTTGGCCTTCTGGGCCACCTGGGCACACTGCCGGCTCACACTCAGCCAGGTGTCGACCAACATCCCCAGGTCCTTTTCCGCCAGGCAGCTTTCCAGCCACTCTTCCCCAAGCCTGTAGCATTGCATGGGGTTGTTGTGACCCAAGTGCAGGAATTAATATCTGATCTCTGAATACTAATCCGGATAGACAATACCCAAGTGTATTTAATCTTGCTGCATTAAGAAAAAATTATTAGCCCTTTAGCAGCTCTTCAAAGCTGTCTGCTGAATGTAGCAGAGGGAAAAATAAATACCTTCATGTTACCCTGCAGACAATGCTCCAAATTCCTGCCAGAAGGATCATCTGTGAACAGAGAAAATCCCATGTGGGATGGCTTCCTCATTCCTGTCTCCTGGTTCAGTCGCTGGATGAATTCATCAACTGTCGAGGAACCATCGAAACCTACAACCTGCAATGAAAGAAGAGCTAATCAAGGATAACTTTCAAGAAACATGACATTGATGGGTATCACAACTAATGAAGCCTGGTTTCCTACAGATTGGTGTCTCATGATTGACTGCCAGCTCCAGTGACTGCACTTGCATATTGTCTCCCTTCATATTGCATTCTTGTACTGAGGCATTTATGACATCTCTCCCTTTTCCCCAGCTACCTTTTCGTCCTAAGACCTGTAGAGCTGGGGTTGGATTCCTTTCATTTTCTCAGAAAAAATGGCTAAAATGGCAAGGAGGAAAAATAGTGTCTATTTCTCAATATCTGACACATATAAACACCATGGTGCCACCCACCCACATGAAGGAGGCAGGTTATGGTGCAGTCCTCCAGTGCCCAGAAGAAAGGCAGCTGCGGTGGCTCACCTGGTAGGTTCCGTTCATGAAGTGCACTGGGATGCTGAAAGGGAGTGAGTGGTGGTAGGGATTTCTCAGCAGGATGGACACAATCTCCATCCGGGAGGGCTTGGCTTCCCGCTCGCCAGTCTGCACAGTGCGGTCTACTGATCTCTGGCAGTAGATGGCATACTTGCCTATTTCACTCCTAGGCAAAGAGGTGGAGATAAGCCACAAACATGCCTTAAATGCCATGTCCTCTTCTATTTCCCATGCCATGCAAAGCATTCCTCCCTCAGGCTTTTGCTCAAGAAAAGATACATCTCTGTGCAGATATCCTAGTTCTTCTCAACAGACTAACAGCTCAAGTGAAAAGCTACAACACAAACCTGAGCTCCAAGGATCTGTAAAATCAAGGTAGACGATAGACTCTCCAGGAAGCACAAGAGCATTCCCTGTTCCTAGATGGACTGGACATAGTATAGGAATATCCTCTTCTGTACCCTGTTGCCATCATAGTATCCATTAAACCAAGACCAGTTCACCCTTAAAATTGCTGTCATGCCAGCGGAATTTAGTTACTATCGTGTCAAGTCCTGATAAGCATTAACAATAAATTGTAATGCATTAGTCTCACTTACAGAATTAGGTAAATTGTGTTTATCAATTTACATGGTTAACCCTATCTGCCAATCAAGAGACTCGACACAGATTCAAAGCAGGCTCAGATTTGTTAGTTCAATACAGTATAGGGACAGTTATTAATATGATCAGTTTACTGTCTACTGAAGAGAGTGCTCCATTGAACAGCACCAAAAGGACACATCTCTCTAAAGCCAGGCAGGAACAGTCAATTATACCTTTTGCAAAAATGTTAAGAATGTATATACTGAATAAATTCTGAAATTGAAGGATTTATATGGATTTATAACTGTGCTATCACTTTGCAGGGGAAACTAATTCCATTCAAGATGCTTTCAGGAGCTCAGCACATGATTAAATCTTCAGTTCAATCCCTGCAAGCCACATGGAAGTCAGGAGCTCTGGCTTTTTACTGTAGCAATATATTGCTCACCTCCCCAGTAATACGTTTGAACAATTTTCAAATGGACAAACAGCAAGAAGCTGTTGTGTCTGGCTCCCAAATGTTCCTGAGCCCTGTGTCTTCTAACCTAGAACTGCGCCCCGCTTTTATTCCTCTCTTAGAGACTGGATATATACTCTAAGGATATATACTTTAAGGTCACCTCTCATGGAAAAACAATACCTAGAATGAAGATCTAATGTAAATCTATGTCACAGGCATTATGCAGTGTTAACATTCTAGTGTCTTGTTTGCTATGAAACAGGGAAAGCATATCTATTTAGCTGGTCAAGAAACAGCCAGATCTGCTCCATCTAAAGACACATAAGTATTCCTAAAGCTAGGCAGAAGGAGCTAAGTCCCATTTAGCAACTGCTCTAAATCTAATCTAAACTACAGATGAATATAAGACCAGTTTGCTGTAATTTCTGTATTTTTTTTCTAGCCCTAATAATTGTTTCATAGCTGGATTATATAAATATATTTCCTCTTTGCTTCTGCTTAAAGTTTATTTGTTGATAAAGGTACTTTTGGGCTAAGAACCTGGCAGACCATCATTACAGTAATGCTTGAAACCAATGGATTAAATGAGTGTCACAGAGCACAGCACATCCTTATGAAATTCAATAGTCCCTAACAGCAGAGCAGCTCCACTACTGAGTTGAATGGGCCAGTCTGGGAGCTGGTAATGCACAAGTTTGAAGAGGTGATTTCTACCTCACTACTAGCCAGAAGATCCCTAACATGTTGCCTCAGCCAATGGAGAGAGAACCTGAACATCGAGGAATGCCTGATAATCTGTTTTTGCTTCTGAGAAGAAATAGCAAATGTGAGGCAGCATATAAGAAAATAAAAAAACTTGATAGGAGCAGTACACAGATTTCCTTTGCAATACCAGGAGACTTTTAGCTTGAGTTCCAAGGCAGACTTAGACTGAGTATTTGAATATGAATATTTGTTTGAAAAGAAACCCCTCTTTTACCTATGTCTTAGCAACAGTATGTTGTTGCAACACACAACTAGACATCTCTAGCTGTGACCTCCTCCCCAAGGACACAGTGAGATATGCTGAAGATCAGATCACCATGGAAACAAAAGAAAGAGCACAGCATGAACACTGGAAAACAACTTCTTGCTGTTACAGGAGATCTTGCGCTGTTTTCTTATAGGGGAAAGTGTTACAGACCAAAAAGAGGTAACAGAAAACAGTACTAGCATATATTTCAGGTTTGTTAGTTTTTCCTGACTTTTTATGGTTCTCCAAGATGTTCTCTGCCTCACATTTTTTCTGTCAGTATGCCTGTTAACCTGACAGCAGAATGTAATCACCTAAAATTCTAATGATTCATTCTAAATAATTACTTTGGTGTGTCTTTCTATCAATAAAAGAAAGTAGCTGCATCAGCAAAAAACTCCCTATGTAGCTCCAGTTATATCTGCAAAAAGTTCTCTTGCTAGTACAGGTCACTCAGTCTTGTGAGCTAGCTCAATATAAGTGAATGACTGAAGAGGAACAGCTTGATACCACTGGGAACCTTCTGTCCCCTCCCTCAACTTATTTTTGCAGGTGTGAGTTACAAAATTGCTTCCATCTTTATCCGTTGTGGATGCAAAAGGCAATCAGCTTAGCAGAAGAAAATGCTGTTGCAGTCTTTACCTGGGGTCTGCATGTCGCTGCAAGTGCTGTTTGATGTACCAGAGGAAGTGATGTTGAGGCAGGAAGAGAGGAGCGCACAAAGCCAGGAGTTGCCAGCACTGTGAACATAAAACTGGACATCATTCTTGTTCTGTACTTCTTGCCTGTTGTCTTTCATAGAATACTGCAACCAGAATGTTGGATGGTGACCACTGCTTTTGGGAGTGACTATTTTTAGACATGTAATTGAAGATGCTTCAAAGGGAAGTGATGGTCAGAGGACAGACTGCTCTTCACTGTCTCAATCTGGACTCTAAGAAGAGGTGTTCTAAATGACTGCCCACTTTTGAAAATTTTGACTAGTGTAACCAAGAGCTGAGTGAATGATTAAGACTTAAAATAATACTTTTGTCCTATTTGTAACTGCAAATCATAACAAAGAACACACTGGGGAATTTTGTTTCAAATTTAGACCCATTATTCTTTAACCAGATTTTCTCATTTGAGCTGGAAATATTACAATCAAGTATCTACATTTATGCTGCAACTTATTCATTTGATTCACTCAATAATTATAGTGCAATAATCAGATTTCGTGATTAATAGTAACATTCATGATTTGCATGCTGTTGATCAACTAAAATGGAAAACAAAACTAATAACATGTGACAGTTATAGCTAGCCAACGTGAACTAGAAATTTTGATTCTGAATATGGTCTGAATAGACCATGTGCAACTGCTAAATGGTTAAATTGAAACTAAAATTTATTTTGCAAGTAGTTGCATTCTCAGTGTTTTTCTTTGCACATTAGTGCCGAGATTCTCTTTCCTCCTGCACAGCTTTAGCATTTGCACAATTTTATGAGAACCAGTCCCATTACTAATTATTAAAACCATAGAATTAAATAGAAAGTATTTGCAGAGTGGAAGTGACAAAAGAGGAACTGACCTGAATGACTGAGTGGTTCTGGGGTTGTCGGCAGCTGGTCTGTTTAACAAGCTGACAGTAAATTTCATTCTGCAGCTCAGTATGTGTCAGGCAGACCTGCAGTGCTGTCTGGGCAAGTGACACGTGGTAATCAATAGAGGGTGCCTCCACAGGGACATTGATGAACAGCTGACAGGACTGTAAAAGGGTAGATGTTAGTCAATGCCATAAATACAGTGACTCTTCTCTGTCAATGCCATGAATATAGTGACTCTTCTCTGGTACTTTCCAGGACAGGTTTCCCAGACATGTTACAGACAATTAATGAATTCTTCTAAATAACCCTGAGAGGAAGGAGGAGAATAAATACTTAGTTGTGGCAACTAGAAAATTCACTCAACCTCCCCCAGCCTGAGGACCTCACAAGTCAGCAAAAGAATCGAGGGGGAAATGTGCTTCCTGCCTTCCATGCCTGTGCTTTACCTTGATAACACTCTCCAGTCTTACTGCTGATCTTAGACTTCTAGAGTACAAGAATCAAATTGCCAACGGCTTCACCATTGGTCTTACTGACACAACTGAGTTTGCCAGTAAAATGTGTTTCCTTCAATCCAACTATTGGAGAGGAAAGAGGAAGATAAGGCTAACTTTGAAGAATAAAGCCTCTGGGGGACACTGCCCCTAAAGCCAGATTCCCTACAAGAAAAAGTTAAACTTTCAAAGAATGAATGGCACCTAATACCCGACTGTCCTGCTGTAATTAAATGACCCAGCAGGCCTGTCTAAAGCAACCGATGGTGACAGTAAATGTTGTGACAAACAACATGACCAAACAGTGTTGCTGACCCAACAACAGAGCAAAATAACTGAAAGCAATGCAACATCCCTTTAAATACCTTAAAAAGTTTCAGAGCTTCAGTCTGTAGAGCCTCTGATGGCAGAGTGGTGAGGGATGTGTGCAACCCATCTTTACTGTAGCACAACATGGGATGTTTCCACAGAGGAGAATCTGAGGTAGCAGATGGGCAAAACCATGCAGTGTTAGAAACAGAAGAAAGATAACAGTGTCCACATTGAAAAGGAGCCTTGCTGAAATGGCAAAGCACCCGAGGAAGAAGCACTGCACTAGACATTTATCTTTGTTGCTACTTCATTGATTTCAGCAAAGTCTGCCATGAACAAGGAGTCACCAGTATTATTAGCCATCAGCAGAAAGAAGTATTGTCATCCGCAATCCTGCTATGTCAGAGCTTCTCATCAGCTGGATTCTGGTGAGAAACTGCTCAGCTGTGTGTTCAGAGAGACATAAACTCTGCCAGGGCAGCCGCCTGTAATGGGGGTCTTTGTTAGTGCAAGTCACTACTCAACAGTAAGCAAGGTTCACACATAGGCCTAGGAATATGTGAGTGTGCAGGAAGAGAGTCTTAAGTAGAAATACATATGTTAATACACATTTGAGAACATGGTGCATAAACATACATGAATGAGCAAGTATCAAAGATGAGGAGGAACAGATGAGCATGGATCTATGTGTGAGGGTTTATACGTGCAGAGAAAGGAACAGATGTGAAGGCAAGTGTGTATTCAGAGGAGAGAGCATGCGTTTGTATGGTCAAAATTCCCAGGAAAGGAAAATCAGGACCAACAATAATAGGAAAAACTAAAGCTCCAGTTCTTTATTTTAATTTGAATTAATGTTACAGAAGTTTCAGATGCTTTAATAAATGATGTGACAATGTGACGGACTTGTCTAGTTTCACTACAATGTTTGTATCCTCTCGGGAGATGTTACTGTGGAACTAGGGGAGAAGGACACTGTATCATATGCCATTCTACTGAGAATCCCTGTCCCTCACCTTTGGCTGGATTAAACCCGGGAACTGAAGTTACCCTTCCTTATGCTTTGCGACCATGGAAAAGAGTTTGTGGTTTCTACTTACTAGGGTCTCCCTCTGCATCCAATAGTTTTCCAATGAGTTGTTCATATGATGTGCCCACCGTGGCACTACTGCTACCAGCTGCTACGGTCAGATGGTACAGCCAGGTATTCTAGGCATAAGGATGAGAACAGTATGGGTCAATTCAGACCTTGTTTTCCACAAACAGGTTCAATATGTATGCCCCATTTGTTCACTGACACCAAAAAGACTCTTGCTCTCCAAAAAAGACTGCTTTTTTTACCTTCTCCTGTTTTGTGCGAATGAGTAAGTATGTGGGACTCTGGTCCTGTGGGTGAATAAGCAGTGTACAGTGGGATGAAAGAAGTCCTCCACCAGTGGCTTCATAATCTTCATCAGAGTCACAGGAACGGTCTACTTCTTCCACTTTGGACTCACGCATAGGCAGATGCCCTAGGGGACACTATAAGGAGGGGAAGCAAGTTAGATAAGTATAGCTCATCTCTCACTTTGGACAGGGAACAATGGGAAAGAAAAGCCAGGTCAAAATGTTAGCAGTTCTGTAAAATGTAGGGAATAAATGACAATTCAGAGTTTAACTAATGTAATTAGATAATCTTGCATTTCTATAGAATCCCTTCTTCATCAACTAAAGTATTTACAAACTGTGTTCGTACTATTATTATTTTTCTTGGGAGAGCATCTACATGTCAAAATAAGAATATGCAAATAAAAAGATGGTATTTCCCACAAGGTACTATTTCCTTCCCTTTGCACTTGTCAGTTGTGTTTACATCATTGGTTCCACAAGGCAGGATGTGTTTTCTGAGGGTCAGTTGCTCAGTATCTTGAGCCACTGTTTTCCAATCCTTGTCAGACTTTCTGCTTACTACTGGAAAATAAGTACTTTTAAAGTTACATAGATAGGTTCAGACAAACAGAGGATATCTGCTGTGCTAACTCTGGAGGTCAGTCCCAGGTATGAGTCACAGTATTCCTTGATATTCTAAAACTTGGGTTTCGCCATCACCAAGACAATGTAATGGACCATTGGACCAAGCTTCCAGAAATGGAAGCACATTACACCAATTAAATTACCTCCCTCTTCCCATATTGTTGTTGCTACTTATTTTCATGACAGTATGCAGAGTATATCAGCTGCTGTATAAAAGTCTGCTCTAAAGGCTTCACAAGACCAAATGGAGAAAGTGAGAAACAAGATATAGGGCGATCTGAGAAAGAGCAGTCACTTGCCGCCTTGTGGTTTAACCTGGCAGGCAGCTAAAACAACCACACAGCTGTTTGCTCACTCCCCCACCACGCACAGTGGGATGAGGGAGAGAATCAAAAAGAAAAAGGTAAAACTCATGGGTTGAGATAAAGACAGTTTAGCAGGACAGAAAAGGAAGATGATGATGACGAGGATGATGATAATAATAATAGAATATACAAAACAAGTGATGAACAGCACGGTTGCTCATCATCCAGAGTTGACGCTCAGCTAGTACCTGAGCTGTGCTGCCTCCCAGCCAGCCCTCCAGTTATATACTGAGCATGACATCATATGGTATGGAACATCCCTTTGGCCAGTTGGGGTCAGCTGTCCTGGCTGTGTCCCTTCCCAGCTTCTTGGGCACCCCTGCTGCCTTGTGGCAGGGCAGCATGAGAAGCTGAAAAGTCCTTGACTGCTTGGCAACAACTAAAATATCAGTGTGTTATCAACATTATTCCCATCCTAAATCCAAGGCACAGCACTATACCAGCTGCTAGGAAGAAAATTAACTCTATCCCAGCCCAAACCAGGGCATGTCTTTTAAGTCTTTTGTCATTTTAGCTTTAAAAAAAAAAATTAGAGAAAATGTTGATTCTCTTTGTGGAGCAGATGCTGTTAGAAGGGGAGAAGTATGGCCAAGGAAGAACTTGAAGCATGAGACACAGAAGCAGTAAAAGAAAAGAAAGTGTCATGAGAGATGGGAAAAGAGAGTTCAGGAACAAAAGGGGAAAAGAAATTACCTTATCTTCATGATTTCGATAGTAGTAGAAAGTTTTTCCAATCAGTGCACACCAGACCAGCTTAGAGTGACCATGCTTGACCTGTGAGGACGACAAAGAAATATATGGTTTTTAACATCAGCAGTGTGCTAGAACTATTTTCTAGGATTTCAACTTTCAATTAAACTCTGCCTTAAAACCTTGCGTATATTATTTGTTCTATGCTGATATGAACAAATACATCCAGGGTACCACTTCCAAAAGTAGATAAGTACATCCCACCTAAGTAAATGGGACATAAGTGCTTATGGAAATGGGTCTGAGATTTTCTGAAATATTTTACTCATTCATAACAACCCATCATTTCTGTATCCTGAAATAAAATATTAAGAATAACCTTTTTAAGATTATAAAACCAAATAATTTCATCTCAGCAGGAAAAGACCAGTCAACATGTAGACTAGGGAGCTGTTTCCTATTGCAGACGAACAAGCTTCAGATGCAGGTTGTCTTTAGCCATCTTTAGATGTTGACCAGAATTACATTAAAAGATTCATAGTAACTTGGTATACAAAACTTATCTACGGAAATGGCATCAAGCATAAGAATTTTCAGCCATTGCACTCTGTACTAATGCACATGCAGTCTGTTATGATAGAAATAAATGCTAACCTGGAACCATACAAGCCATTTCTTTGAAAGTCTCCTATATCACCAAGTCAAGATCAATTAAATGCGGCATTTAACAGCATTTCCTGGTTTTTTTGTTTTGTTTTGGTTTGGTTTTTTACTATGACAGGCTGTGAATTCTGTTGAAGAAAAGCATGCATAAGCTAGATATTTGTTATTACTTACTATTTGACAAAGTCAGTATCTCTCAGTAGCCTTGTTTGTCCCATTCCTTATCATTTATACAAATGTTCCTCTCTGAAATACAGAAATCTACTGCCACTTTTCTTTCTTTCCCCACTTTTCTAGGGAGTATTAAAACACTAATTTCTTGCTGACATTTACTGCGCAAACCAAGAAGCTAGTACACTGTCAATACTGAGCTAAACTGAATAAAGTAAGAAACAGCATTTTACCTTGGTGAGCCAACCTTTCACAGTAGGCTTAGCATCACTGTGAGGAACACCAACAGGACTGGTCACTTGCACTCTCAGGATACTCTGTAGGACATGAATCCATTCCTCCAAGATGTTGGGAGAATCTGCTGTCAGGAAGTAGGTTCTCTTTTCTGTCATGAGCTGGAGGAAAAAGGAGTGAGGAAGTGTAAGTCTGCACATCTGCAATCTTTTCTTCAGCTGCTGAGTTTCATTATCCCATACAGATTTTTTTTTTTGATGGTTCAGGAGGGATTTTTTTGGGTAAGGAAAAAAGGTGTTAACCCCCAAACCCCAAGTGAAAGAACTGAAACTCAGATAAATCACATTCTCGTGAGCTGTTCTGTTGGATCCTGTGGCTTTGTCACCTCTCATACTTTGTTGTTTCTCAGTGCTGCTGCTAATTTTTCATTTTAAAGATGACTACATAAATGGGGATTTTGCTGCCCTCACTTTGTATTGCATTCTGCCTTAAATAGCTTGTGACTTTTTGACAGGAAAGTTGCTATGAATTTAATAGTATTAAGCCTAAACGACTTCAGTTCCATAAGGGCAGACAGTAGCTCACAGATCAGACCACGTGCCTTTCAGTCAGAGTATGAGAGAAACTTTACTGCCACCTTTATAGTGAAGTCCACTAACAATAACGACTCAAAACTGAACCCAGTGATGGGCTAACTTCTAACACTTCGGCAGTTGAATTCTAATAGGAATCCAACACTTCAGATCCTCCAGACATGTAAGGTCAGGCTGGAGATCTTGTGAGAGGAGTCTTTCAGAAAGAGGAGATCCTAGGTACTATCTTGTTTTAATTATTCTAAGAATCACTTTTCTGCACAGATTTCAAGCTCTCAGTCCTAACCGCAATAAAGGAATGTGCTATGGTGTAAACCAAAACAAAAATAAAGGAGAATTTCTTTCAATTTCAAAAAGCTGCATTTGGGTTACAATTTAGCTCTTTCCCCTTTATTAAACTAACTGCCTGGCCTGTGCCAGGAAACACAGGGGCCAGATAAAGTTAGCTCACCTCAACTAAGACATACAGTGCCATTCAACTTGAAATAAATGCTCTCTCATCCAGCCAGGTTATCTGCAGGAGGAAAAAGCAACGCTTACCTGGAATGTTTGAGACCCTTCACCTCTGACAATTTGGCACGAGGAATTCAGCTCCATCTGTCCTTGTGGTTTGCGGATAATGTCACTCTGTGGAAAGAAAAGCAAACAACTTTTTCAGTAGAAAAAAAAATACTCTAAGACCCATCTGAGTTTAAATACAGCGTAATACGCATGTGCAGGTCGGAGTCTGCATTCACGAGCTGGAAAGGACAGCTGAAGATTGCCAGGCTGAATATGAGACAGTGTGATCCCATTGCAATGATAAGCAAAAGTCTCCTCAGTAGTGGGAGACAATATAACAAGGGCAATGACGACAAATACTGTCTCACAAAGTTCAGATTGGACGTTGGGGGCGGGGGAGGGCGGGAATCAAAACAAAACAAAAAACCCAATCCTTTCTCACTGGAAGGCAATACAACACCAAACAGGTACCTAGAGAGTGGCTGAATTTCCACCATTGGAAGTTTTCAAGATTCAGCCAGAGAAGGCCATGGGTGGTTTGATCTACAGCTGGTGACAGTCCCTCTTCAGTGTATCAGTTGGACTACAGTCTTCCAGAAGTCCCTTCCAACCAACAGTCTAAATTCTGTATATTTATGAAATTATTTTACATATATATATATACACACACATGTATAATTTGCTTGTGAATTTTGATGGATAAACCTAGTATCAGAAATAAAGATGCACTGTGCCCTAAAGTATATTTTTGTCTTGTCAGAATATGACAACAACTGAAAAAATAAAAAAGTTGAAAATAAATCTTCTCAATATTCATGACTTGTAAGCAAAGATGTGTATATACATGGAAATACTGTGTAATTATGCAGGCATGGAGGGAATTGCTGTATCCAGAAGAAAAACGTATGGAAAGTGGATATCCCTAAATATAATTCTCTGCAATGTAGCTAAGTACAGCACAATAATGAAGGCCGATAATACACGTATTTTATTGTATATACAAGTTTTGAGTACATACTGCTAGAATTTTTTAAATAACATAACTTCGTTTGAAACAGTTGTGAGTTATAAGAAGTATTTGGAAAGGTTTGAAAGCACAAACACGCTCTCAATATTGTTTCATTGACCATTTTAAGACAGCATCTAGCATGAAAGCTCGTTTTCAATTTTACTCTAGTTTTCTAATACCTCCATGTCCATGTGGGAGGATGAAAAATGAAAGAACCCAGCTTTCTTCCCCCTGAAAGTTGTAGTTTTCCTTAGAGTCCCATATACTGACTGATGAGTATGCATCTGCATTTTCCTGGTATTGTAATTTATTTTTCCTTTATTTTCATCTTAAACATGACCAAAGCTGGGCCATGGTATGCCTCTTCTGCTTTTCATCATCTGTACAAAGTTAGCCAGTAGGTGTCAAGCTTCTGTCCTTATGAACAACCTTTCATCTCCTGGAAACTGCCACAAGGAGCTTCCCTGCCTAAGCAGAGACCCATGGTTGAACCTGCGGGTCAGACAAGGCTCTTTGGCAGGACATTTTGGGGGAAGCTTGCCCACGGCTGCCCACTCTGCTGGTGGTATTAGCCTGGAACTTGTTCTGCAGACAGCCTTTCCCTTTGCCTCCACACAGGAGTAAATGCATCCTAGTGACTCACCGGAGACTTGTAGTACATGATTTGTCTGTTTCTTAGAACAAACCATCGTCTCTTCCACATCTTCACCTGGCTGCCCATTTTCAGCAAGTAACCTGATTTCTCCATGGGTTCCTGGAAGGCAAAGAGCAAGGGGAAGAGGAGGTTATCTTGCACCTCTCAAAATACAAATGAAAGAGTGCTGAAGTCAAGCTCAGACATTTGCTGCATCTCCATCATTTTCCACTTTACTCTGCCAGATGGGAGTAGCAGCCATGCAAGGTCAGTGCTCTCTGCTCAACTTGGAGAGAGTCCTAAACTATCTGTGTTGCTGTAAATACAGCATTGTGGTGTTTTAGTAAAGAGGGCATCTGGAGATCATTTTGCTGATTGTTTGATGCACTGAAAACTTATTTGTCTTCCTACCATAGCAATGATTTTCCAAATAAAAGTGAAGGCTGGCTCTAAGTCATGATTAGACTCCTGTTCCTTGTGTGCTTGATCTCTTACATTCAAGAGTACAGAATTTAATGCTGGCCTTGTTTGAGCTTTTTTTTTCTAGGCCAAAATACTCTATCCTTTCTCCTTCCTTCCTCTGAATTTCCAAACTTGTTTTGTCACAAAAATGTAAGTTAAAGTAGAATGCTACTACAGGAAACCAGTACAGGTCATCAGAAAAGAATACAGCAATAGATGCTTATACTTTTATCTAACCACGTAACAGAAATTGCACCTTCTATTGATGCATCAGATGATAGTGTCTTTTGATACAAACCAGCTGGACCAACAGCCCAGTCTATCACAGCATCACTCTCCAGGGGATAACTCAATATATTGTAATTACACTTTTTCTGTTTCAAGGCCAAGGCTCTGTTTGCATCCCTTCACAACTGTGAGGTAGGAGGACTTACAGTGCAGATTCCACCATCAGTGGAATAGGAGGATGTTCGCTGTAGCTTATGCTCTGGCTCTGAATAGTCACCATCCAAGGAGCAGGCATCAGGAGGGATGGCATAGTCACTCTCGGAGCTCAGTGAGGACATAGATACACCTGTTCAAAATAACAAAAGCATGAGAGTCATGGCTAAACAGAAGCATGCACTGAATATTGCACACTCTGAAAAAGTCTGAGTTCACCATTAAGGCTTTTTTGTTCAAGAGCAAAAAATCAGATCAGACCTTGGAAACTCAAATCCCATTAACCAAACTTCTGAGACTTTTTTTTTTTCCCTAAGCAGACAAGTAGTGAGAGTGAGTTTTGGATACAAACAGTGAAATAAATTTGTTGCTGAATAAAGAGAGATTAAAAAAATATTTAAAAATAATAAACCCCCCCCCCAGATTTGTTACCTAAAGCACAGACATGCTATTTTCAGTTTGGAAACATCCATTATAAAGCCTCAAGCTCGTTTCATTCAAACTAAAGTAAAGGCTTCCTCACCAGCTATGGGGCTGTGCTTTTGGTGAATCTCCCATCGCCAGTCCATGGCAATGCACAGACACATCAGCCAATGCATCACAACAGAAGTTATGACTACCTGAAATGGGATTCTATTTTATTGACTACCAATTGTAATGAAAATTCCACTCAAGGATCCAGTTTAACCTTCCCAGCAGTCAAGAAAAATGGTCCTAGCCAGGACCCAAATTTCCTGATGTGTCTCAAAGATAGGAAAGATTTGTTTACTGGTCAAGAAATTATCAGCCAGTGACAGAGACGTTTTCTTTAATGTGTCAGTAATAGCTTGCTACCAAGAAGCCACAGAAAAGCTACGGATGGCTTCTCTGGATATGTGATGAATTTGGGAGATCAATCCCTCCCACAGTCTTAGTTTAGCAATTGCCTGGGAGGATATCTACTGGTGGTAAAAGCCCATCTAAGAGGGCAGGTTTCTATTGAGTAGCTGTTGATGTCTGCACACTTTCTGGGAGAAGTCCTTAGTAGCATCACCAAGGCTGAGCATTTGCCTGTCACTGATGATGCTGTTCAGGATATCTTGCCTCACCCGTGAGGACAGAGTTCATGCTGCTCAGTAGCAATACTCCTGCTTTACCTCTCTTCATGGCACGAGGGCTGCCTGGCATGCTAGCTTTCCTGTTCTCAGATCCAGCAGTAGAAGTCCTGAAGCTGGCATGGGAGCCACAGTCATCATCAGAGCCTGAAGACTCATCTAAGAAAGGCACGTTGCTGATCTGTGTGGCTTTCTGGAAAACAGACCTGTATGGTCAGCGTGTGAGGGAACAGTTTTCCCAGGAGAATCCCTGCTCAATGAGGAGACAGAGCAATCATTGCAGGCCCTTCATTTTCACACTGCCTTGCCCACTACTGTCCCAGGGCTCCTCATTTCCTCCCTTTCTAGTCTGAGAACTTCCAAGCTGGACTCTCTAGCCTGACTTGTTTGGGTCTCCTCTGGTTACACACTCCTACTGTTCCACAAGCCTTGTGCTTCCCCATTAGCTCTCAAGAGCCCTCTCCCATTTCATTCTCTAGGCTACACCCACTATCACCCCTAGGTTTCTACAACCTCATAGTGCACACTGCAGCTTCCTGGACCAAAACTTGCTGCAATGTTCTGTATTCCTAAATACATTTATCATCTGCTACTCCTTCTGCATTCTTTTGGTGTCCAATACTTCCTGGTATTCTCTAATTTTCTTTCCTTCACTGCACAGCTTCATCCCATTCTCTCTCAAATTACTGGCAGCCCTGGACCATGCTTTTCATACGAGGAAAAGTGAAGTAACTCCTTACCCCCTTCAGCGTAGTGTAGACTGGCACTGTGACATTTCTGTAGATGAGACAGGTAAATGGCCCAGAAGTTGAATGTGAAAAATTGGAAACTGGGAAAAATCAGAGAGACAGCAAGAAAAAAAAAATACAAACTGGTGAAAAGGAGGAGGTTTTAATGGAGAGATACATCTATGCGTGTAAGAACTTATGTAGCCTCTCGGAACATCAAATAACAGAGGACTGCCATCCTGGAGAGTTTGGCCCCAGAAAGACCAGGGGATGTGTTATTAATTACATACAACTCCCAAAGAAAGCTGCAACACTTCCTCCATTTAGCCTGTAAAACATCTCACCCACCCTGTGCTCCCCATGGTACAATGGCAATCCAGTGCACCATGTCCAAACAGATAAAAGCCATAACAGAGAAAGGCGATGGTGAATCGCAAGACTAAAAGCAGGTCACAGACATGCAGAGGCAGGACAGTGTCAGTGAAAGTGATGGAGATAATGGAGTCCCTGAAGATGTCATTGAATGTAGGGGCTCAAACAGTCCAACACCAGCCATCCCTGAGATCAGATATATCCTCCTTTCTTCCTTTCTTTACTGTGGCTATCTGCAAAATCAAATTTACTTTGAAAACAGGCAAGGAAATTAAGAAATGTGAACAGCCAGAAGCTCAGGTACCACACAATCACTGTAAACTCCCTCTAAGGATGGATCTTGTCTAGAACTTACAGCAGCTGGAAGTATCATTCACCGTGGCCACTTCAGACAACCTCATGCCAGACTTGGCCACAGCATAGATTCGACCCTCCTGGAACAATAATACCATGAACAGCAATGGTCAGACAAAAACCTGATTCCTGCAAAAAGAAATGCTCGTGTCACAGAATCATATCACAATCACACCTCTGGGCAGGAAGGAGAGACTCTCTAAGAAAGATTGCTCTGTTCCACCAGATGTTGGGTGAATGACCATTAGTGGAAATGTGCATCTGTGTGCGATTCCCTGAATCACAACAGACTTCGCTTATAAATGCTACAGAGATGATATCCACAGACTGGAACGCCTACATGCAATTATCAATAAATGACTATATTACAGCTTGGAAAAAGCTGGGTTTTTCCACTTTATGAACAATGTATTAAAATTAATCAAGAACAGCCCTAAAACAGGACAATTTATCAAGTCACCACCTGCAAAGGATTCCCATTCTCTTATAAGGGAATGAAAGAAATGCCTGGAATGATCTTGATAAGCCTGTGTCTCAGTTATAACAACACATGGAGCTTTTAGTTCAAAAGGATCTCCAAGTGCTTCACAAATTGATAAAAATTCCAAGGGGGGAACCCAAACCTGTAACTAAATGCAGTGTTATGACTAAGCCATCCACCAGTCTAAAATGGATAAAAATCAAAGGTAGCAATCCTCTTGCTGCTCCTTAAAGCATACAACCAATCACTATCAGATAACACACACAATACAAATACATTAAAGTACTGCAAAGTCAAGTACACCAAAAAAAGAAATGATAGAATTAGCATTTTCTGTATGTGTATGCATTGCAACTTAGTCTCTAATGAAATATGTGCATTTTTTTCCCCCCAGACACTTCATATTCAGGGCACATAATGGACATTTCTTACTGATTAAGCTGCTACTTAATATTCTACTCATGCTTTAGTGTTTGATATACTTAAATTTGCCCTACCTGGGTACACTTATTTGACTCCAGTCTGAAGACAAAATAATGGATTTTTGCTGTGGCGTTCCTGACAATAATACTGCAATGCTTCATAAACATTAATAAAAAAAATTACAAAAAACCCTGGGAGGAACATTGGTGGGTCCTATGGCTATTTTCCAGAAGAGGAACTCAGGCATAGGTTCTCTGAAGTATCCTGTATCTTTGGGCTACCCATTTCAAGATGTCCAAGACTTGACTTTTTGAGAATTTAGCATCATATAACACTGTTTGTAATAAAAACAACTGAATACAGTTGCAGCAGAGAAGTTCTCAGCACTTCTGTAATCAAATTTGCTCACCAAACTCAAGTTAGACATTCAGAAGGTGTGTGTAGATATGATTATCACCTGTGAAAAATTTAGCTAAAGGGACTAGAAGAACCTTACATGAGAAGTCTAGATCAGATAAAAGAATAGAAGCCAATCTGAGATGTGTTTCCCTTCTTCCAAATGAGTACACTGTTCATATCATCTTTCTGACTTCTGCAGCAAAAAAGCCCAGACATCTTGAAAAATGCAGTTTCTTTTACTACACTATCCAGCTTCATCCCCAGCACAGTTCCATATTATGGACTGAAAGAAGAGAGATTCCTTTGGAAAAACAGCTGTGATTATACTGGGGTTTAAACTGGTATCATAAAGGGCACAGCTAAAGATCACAAATAATATTAAGTTTTCATAGAAAAAAATTATAAAACATGAGGATTAACAAGGAGTGCTTGATTTTGCACCTTCAACAAACCATTTGTTTGCCTAAGATTTTAAAAAAGCAAATTGAAAATAATGGAATTATCTCTATTGATAGTATATTGATTTCCACCAAGTTTATCAGTTAGATTGACATATTAGCAAACAATCCAACCATCTGAACTAACAAGTAACTGAAAGTGATAATAACAGACTTCTCGCTCACGTGAAGTAAGCAACAGGACACGTATATTCACTTTACCAAAGGTTTTCACAAAATTTTCCTGATAGCAGAAGTATATCATGAGGGAGGAATGCTGAGATCTAATCCATGTATCTATTCTAGTATTCACAGCTTCTTCTGACCCTGAAACTATCTGGTCTGATCCATTCATTCGCATTTATGACTCACTTCTATCTTAAGCACATGACTACAGAACTAAGGATTAACTTTTGATGACCCATAGGGATAAAACACAATGCAGCATCTCTTGAGTTTCATTTTTATTCCTATGTTTTTTGAGTACTATTTTCTTCTACGGATTTTTTTTTCCCTTATAAAGAGAAAAGAACAAAAAAATTGTCAGTGGAACCAGCATGCCCCATGATCTGGAACTGTCAGACTAGGTGGTTTAGAAATGTGACTGACGTGCACAGGAAACAATTGCTTGAGACTAAGAGCTGTTGTAGCCTAACTCAAAGGCTACAACACTACTCAAAGATAAGCAGCACTTCTCAGACTGTTGTCCTTTCATTTCTTACCCATGATGGGAATCTGTGCAGCGGTGGCGTGGGAGGTTTGCTTCCTGGGTCAAGTATGCCAGCTTCAGAACTCACAGCTTTTCTTTGCCCTGAAGATAAGTGGTTGATTTCCTCACATGGTCCAGCTTCTTCCCTCACCGGGTCACGTTCTGTCTCCATCTTCTCCAGTACCCCATCATCATCATCAATGTCTGTCTCCTTCACTTGCCCATGGCAGACTGGAGAGTCTGATATGGGCTGGAAGGTGCTAGCTTCTAAGCTCATTACACGATGGAAAGAATTAGCCCCTGGCTGTGGTTGGCTGTAATGTCTCTTGGCTAGTTGGATACTGTCTCTTGGTGTATTGGGAGTTCGTATTTTTGGAAAGGTCATACTACTGCCAAGACCACATTCCCTCCCTGGACAGAAGGAATGTGCTGTAACAGCTGATGTTGACACAACCAGGGGTGGCTCAGCAGTTTGGAGACGGCCCTCAAGCATGCTCATTATTTCTCCTGAGGAAGAGGAGTCTAGCCGGTGGGAGCGGAACCTGGCACTCAGATCATCAGAGAAGCGGGTGCTGTCCAAAGCCACTTGTTGCAAGGTGCTCACAGTGCTGTGGTTTCCTTCCAAAGATGACTGAAAAGTGAAAGCCTCAAGGATTCTTGTGGCCTCAGCTGGAGGGTCCAGTGACGTGGGATGAGAGCACCCTAACCTGTGTTCAGAATTTACGGCTGGGAATACATCTTTCTCTGTGGAGAGATTCCAGCTTGATGGGTCAGACACGAGCTTCAGCGTGCTCTGCGAAAGCAGAGATTTATCCTCTCCATCCTCAGTAAAGGTGTCATTGGCAACAACTATGTTTGCTGTAGAGAGGACATGTTTGGTAGGTCCTGTCTGACACACCTGTCTGAAGCCAGGTGCAAGGAGCACAGATTTTTGGTTTATCTTCTCAGCAAAAGAGGCCTCTGATGCTCTGGGCTTCAGAGAATTACAGCTCCAAAGAGATTCAAAGGGAGGAATGCTGGTCATATCTACAACGGAGGAGAACATATGGTTAGGGCATTCAAATGTTTTACTGTTTAAATTGTTACTTGCTAGTACAAGTTGTTCATGTCAGTTGTATTTCAATAGCACCCTGGCCTGGTTAGGACTATACAGAATGGTAAGGAGATGGTGGGGCACAGCTATAACAGAAGTGCTTATGTATTTATAGCTGGGAATAGTACAGAAGAGACAAATAGGAAATGATTAATTGCTGTTTCTTACAAAAGTGGAATTAAGGGGTGCCTAATGAAATTATCATGCAGTGCATTTGAAATTTACAGAAGGAAGATTTGGGGTTTTTTTCAGACAAAAAAGGAAACAGAATGCTGTGGTATCTAAAAGATAGGCCAGAAAAAATTATTTATCAGTGGTACAAATAACAGTTTAGATGACAGAAGTTCTCACCTAGGAACTTCCTAAAACACTGACAGCAGAAGCTGGAAGGGTACATGGAGAGAAGGACAGCTCTACTTGCAATATTTTCTACACTCTTTCCTGAAACATCCACAGCAAACCAGGAAACAGAATACTGGCCTAGGCAAGTTTTCAAGTCTTACTCAATACAGCAATTTTTACTCTTACCTATCCATGATTATGTCTCCTCTTTTAAAACAGTCATGAGAAGGAAGTGCACCTATCCACACAATACTTTGTCAAAAACCATCGAAGTGGCCAGAACACTGCTTAGTGTGGCTTTTGACTTTTGATTTAAACCATCACATAAGCTGGTATGCTTCCTCCCATTCCCAGGGGCTAGATGAGGCTTCCAGCATATGTATGGAGACCTTCATAACCATCACACCAACCACTGAAGTTACTCCCTTTTCAAGAATTTCCCTGGAGCTTGTTGCTATCCTTTTGAACTATATGACCCAAGCAGTGCTTTTTATCAACAACTTTTATAACAGTTACTTACATGTTTTTGCTGTAAAAACTTCTTTTTCTTTGTTTATTTTTAATCTGCCCCTTCAGTTGCTATATTAAAAGCTGATGTAAAAGGTAGATCCTATATTGCCTCCATCGTCTTTTGTCTAGTACCTATCCTCTATAATTCTTCTACTTTCTTCCTTTCTATAATTACTAAAGACTATCTCTGTTCTACAGGTTCTGTTGAATAGCAGCATTAGGGTATGAGAAAGTGTGGATAAAACTTGGAGTGGCAGAGGATGTTACTTCACTTTATAGTTTTGATTGACCTTGGCATTTATATATTGCCTGACTGAAAAGAACCAAGATGCTTTGGAAATTGCAGAAACATGGGTGAGTGTGACTCTGCACAGCTATGGCTGAAAATGCTGCCTGAACATAAACTCTACAGCCACTGCTTAACCACTAATGGTTTTTACAAGGAAGTAGAAACAAACTGAAGACACAAAGTAACAGAAGGAAGGGCAAACAGCAGAATAAATCACTGCTGATTGTGGAGAGGATGAAACCAGCTCTTGCAAACACAGCTCAGAAAAAGACAACCATGAGAGTCTGACCTTGGCACTTGAGTCCCAAGGAACTGAACGCTAACAAAGCTATTCCTAACGCATAACACCGGCACAGACAAATCCTGGCACATATTTTCCCCTGCCTGAGGTAAATCATTAGTGTAGACTGAAAAGAGGCCATTCATTTTAAATATTATTGGTATTTTTGCAGCTTCCTAAAGGTGACAGGACATGAAGCAGAGAAAGCTGTTACTATTAGCATGTCAAGCAAAAAGAGATTTATCTCTCTGCAGAGGCCTCTGAATTCAGCCTGGCACAGTGAGGCTAGTGGGGGATAAGAGGAGCGGGCAGAGCTGTTTACTGCCCAGAGAGTTGGGATCCAGGGAACACTTAATACCAGATTATTAACGCAGCTTACCAGCCATTCTCTTTTTGTAAACAGCCAGAGCCAGAGGGGATGAGAAAACCCCAGTCATAAAGCATGCAGCTAGAAATGTGGTGGGATTTAGAAGGAATTTTGCCCTATTCCCTTGCTGTGGAGTGACAGGAATGCCAGAAAGACTTCTGCAGGAAAGAAATGCCCCTTGCCTGCATACTCAGCAAAGTTCTGGAAACTAGCTCATCTTACTGTGAGCAAACCAAGCTCATAAAAAACTTCTAAAAAAAACCCCACCAAAACCCAAAACAACCCAAACAACAAAAAAAAAAAACCCAGGAAGAAAATGGTTAAAAGAGAATTTCCTCTTCAAAACGTGTTGTGATGAAAGGCGCTGATTTCAAGCCCTGGAGACCAAAGTTCTCCCTCTATCCACTAAAAAACAAGAACCACAAAAGTACAAGCACTGTAAGCAGGTTACTCCAACCCAACCTGATAGCACAGAGGAACCCAGCTTCTAAAGGCAGACCAGACAGCTGCTGCCTTGGCCCGTTCAGTGCTCAGCTACCCAACTCACATGCCAGCAGAGGTTCTGTGGGGATAAGGGTAATTCACATGTGGAGGTGAAGTGAAGTACCTCAGTGACTTCTACCCTGCACCACTTAAGTGAATGGAGAGATTTGCCATGTATTTCAATGAGTGTTTCTAATTCAGGAGCTCAGTGGCTTATTTTAATGGCAAAAGCAGACTCTGAAAAAAAGGGGTCTGTGTTCAACTGCTGGTGGGAAACCAATTAAGAGTTTTTAAGGCAGGTAAGCAACATGATTTCCATCTGCAAAATTGATCCACTGAGGAATAGAGCAATTCTACTGCTTGCTGGCACAAATGCTAATTTCTGACAAAGTTAAGAATACAACCCAGGAATGCTGACTTCCACTCTTGTGGTGGTTACTAGGCTACAATGCCAGGTGAACACATTTACCTTGCAATGTATCCTGAAGGGCTTCAATTTGCTCCGTCAGCCTCTGATTACAGTTTTTCAGGTGGTAATTTTCTAGCTCAAGCTATGAAACAACAATAATAAAAACTGAAAAATAATGCAAAACTGTGTGTGCGTGTGTTCCACTATACAGAACATGTCTTCATTTTTATTACATTGAAGTGTCTGAACAGGAAAAAAGGATGGATGAGTCTACCAGTACCTTGAAATCCTTCTCCTCAGCAGCTCCACTGGACAACCCACTTAAACATTTTGCTGTGCTTTCTCAAATAGCCTCTGTATATACTATTCACGCTTTTCAAACTAGTCTTTTAATTTCCTTCCCTGCTATTGCTTATCATTTATTCCTGTTCCAGAAATAACTGTCATGAAAGAGACAATCAAAAAACTATTACCCAGGAGGAGCATTTTTCCCTCTCACCCTGTATGTGGTAAAAGGAGATCCCCTGGATCCAGGGTACCAAAGAAAAAAAATTAATTAAGGGTGCATTTACATTTGCAATTAGCGCATGAGTGATTCTTTGCAAATTTGCCTTATATCTTTGCTTGAAGTGTTTCAGCATACATTCTTAAATGCAGCAGTGGTGCACCCAAAGAGACTTCCCTCTTGATGGAATCAAAGTTGAAATTGCACCTGTGGAGCTATCTAGAGCAATCCATTTGCAACACAGATGAAAAGTCCTTCGGTTGGCAGCGGTCTACCTGTGCATGGTATGCACCTAGAATCAGCATCTGGCATGAACTTCATTGCCAGTAAAGACACAATGTGAACCTATGGTCCTGGATTCACAGCAGGTCACACTGTCAACCCCTGTGCTTCCTCCTTTGTGCTGCACCAGTCAATAATGTAGATGCACCTTAAGTTATCTCATACAGGAGAATGAAAGGCAAGTGCAGCAGCTCAGTGAATTGTCTAGGCAATTTAATGAGATTACAAAGTCACATTATAACACAATTAGCGCATACAAGGACTACTTCTTCCAACTCCAACAAATTCCCTTTCTAGCATAAACTGGGAAATCTATGGCTTTAACTTGGAATAAAAGGGAAAGACCAGATAGCCCCACTCCCAGTTGTAAACTATTACTGCATCTTTAAAACTGTGTGCTGACCCATTGCTATCTCTCAGTTTTTCTAGAGGGTATTGAATTAGGCCCAGACAGAGGCATGAGTCCACAGGATGGATGGGAGGAAGAGGTTAGACATGAGAAAATGCTGGGCAGTAGGAAAACAGCATTAGTCAGAGATGGCAAATTAAGGAAGAACAAAGGACATGTGTTTGTGTTAAAGCTGCTTTGTCAGAAAAAAAGACAGAAACTGCACCCAGAGAAAAAAGGGAAAGGCAGAGGAAAGCTAGGTGAAAGCCACTTGTGACTAGTAAATCTTCTTCAGAGACTGCTTTCAGGAATTACTGACTTCAGTCATTTAAGTTTGCCTAAAGCAGTAAGTAGCCCTCAGTAAGAGGGATGACCCTAGCTCTGCAACTGAGTATATGTTGGGCCAAACAAGCAGAAAGCCTCTGTGGCAGATCAACTGTCCTCAGACTATTGTCCCTACAGTGCAGCCACTGTATCTAGTCATAGGCCTTGAAACCTGGCAGCAAGCTAAAGACTCACCTCTCTCAGCTTAAACGTTACCCACTCTTTGATCTTGGCAGCTTTCTCTTGAACAATTTTGGCTTCCTCAGTCCTCAACTGTTTCTGTGCAAAAAAAAAAAAAAATTAGATGCATTAGTAGAGTACAGCTAACTGTTCTCAGAAAGTTACTGCATCAGGAGTGACTTAAACATTGAAGGTCCCATTCCAGACGTAAGATTTAAGACTGCTATTTGGATACTATTATTTAGCTGGCCTCTGAAAAATCAAGCTCTAAGTTGTCTTACACAGTCCCTGGAGTCAAATTTGGAGGGTTGTTTCAGGAGTTTGTTGTGGAATAGCAAAATCCAGCTCAGGTATTGATTGCCCACCTATCAGTTTCTTTTGACTACAAACTGCAACTTTTCCTGTTTTAGATGGTTTTGCAGCATTGCTGTTTGCTGTTGAGCATCTATAGTATTCCCTCAGCCTACACACACACACATATTGTTGGCTGAAGTTAATAAGAATTAAGCAGTGCCAGTAAGTGATTTATAAAACAGTGTAATTCTTCAAGCAAAAGGGATTCAATTGCCGCAAGTACAAATATAGAGTATAGACTTTAAAGGTGCACGAGATGGAAACTAATACCAACAATGTATTTAACACACACACACACACTACTCTCATCAAGAAAGTAAATTAAAAAAGAAACCCAAACAAAACCACAAACAAGCAGACTCAGGGTAAAAAAGCTCCAAAACTCAACTTTGAAACACTAAGACCTACTATGAGGTTTTGAGATGGTGTAAGTGGTTGTATGTTTACATATCCATTAAAACGGGTTCTAGTACACACAAAGGTGTCACGGGAATACTGTCGATTTGCACAATTAACATTTTTCCCCAAGTATCTGCTTGGGCAATATTGCTACAACATCATTTTTGCAGCTGTGTTCTCTCAGCTACATTTTTTTTCTTTTTCTGGCAATTTTCTTTGAAAGATGCTGGATTGATATGATCACCTGAAGCCTTCTGTTCATCTCCTGTGTGGCTTCATCAGAAGCAATATCACTGAAAGCTCTCCTATCTACATAATGATTTAAACAACTACAAGGAGAAATCAGTTCCAGGAGCAAGGAAGGGGAATATACTCTGTATGGCACATTCAGCCCTGGTTTCTCTAATTAACTGGACAAAAGTAATACATTCTGGTAGCAGTTGATGGTTTCCCTGCTAGATTTTTTTGTGTGTGATGTGAACAAATACAATTAATTATAATAATAAAAACATCAGTGCTTCCTCCTCATTCCCTTTTTAAATTTTTCACACTGAAGAGTAAGTTCACTTAATGAATACTATATAAATACACAGTAGACTGCAGGAAATTCCCCACATCTTCACATCGCTTTTAATCACCACATGCTATTCATCACCACAACTGCACATTTAAAAGCTCTTATTCAAATATGTTTGCTGACTTTAAAATAGACCTTGGCAACGTTATGGGTAGCAGTAACATTTATAGTTGAGCATAATGAAATAAAAGTAATCAAATCTGATGCTTCAAGAGGAGGATTTAAACAGTTTTTCTACCTGAATATGGCTCTGTGTGTTCCTAATCATCAGATAACAGCCTTTGCTGGAGTCTGAATATTAAACGTGCCTACTGGTCTGAAATGCTCTGGCACATATAGTGGATCCTACCATAGTCCTCTGAATATCCATCACATGTGTATTGCCTTTGAATCCCTAATGACCTGGACTTGTCTCAGATCAGGGACCAAGAGGTAAAAGATTCAGAATATTGTTATGGTACACGGTCAAGTGCAATGCCAAGATTTTATTCATGGTCCTAAAGTAGAATAGTGACATGACAACATCATTGTCACAGAGCTTAGTAAGCCCTGCCTCTAGGTAGAGCCAATTCACTCAGACCCAGCACCTGTAGATGCAGTTATTGTGCTTTAAGATCCAGAAGCAGTTAGGTTCTTTGCATCCCATGCTATTGTGTGGTCCAGACATGACCTCAGTGTTCTCTTATTAATGCTCTGAACTCCACAGCTCTCCTCATCCCAATGAAAATGAACAGGATGCCTTACAGGGACCCTCAGTGACCTTCCAGTGCTGCCACTGTCGCATCGCATTCTGAAACTAAACCAGTGACCCTGATAAAGAGTGTTTCTTGTCTGAAAATGTCAAGCTTTGGCTTTCATTTCTAGAATCTCATTTTGCCTCTTGTTGCTAGAATAAAGAGATTTCTACTAACAGAACATTTTTCCCACTTCTGTGTGTTGATTTTAATCAAATCACACCTCGCATTTTGGGGTAAATCAGAATTTCTTCCATCTCTGATTGCAAGAGCTGCTTCCAGACCTTGATCATTACTGTAGCTTCTTCCAAACACCTTATTTCTCTTCCAAAATGCAGAAATGTCATCTACATACTGCCTGAGCAAGCTGGCCTAGGGAAGTGACCTGAAACCCAGAGTATTACAAGGACTATACTTGGTCTGAGTAAGGTCAGACAGCTTGCCAATCTATTTTGCCCTTGAAATAGGTGACAATTAGTTAAATGCAAAGTGTATCTCAAATGACAAGGGATTTTACACAAAAAATACTTCGAGCTATTTCCATTTAGAAGTAATGTGCTTAGCAACATATAAGAATACCTCATTCTTATTATAAAGAGCATAGGGCAAGGCCTTTACTAGAGCCAAAATACAAGCCCTGCTGTCCTTCCTTCCACTAACTGAGAATGGAGGAGACTAAGAACTATCCATACTGGGAAACAGCTGCTCTTTTATAATGAGGACATCTGACAAGATATGAGCTATGCTAAAGGCTTGCTGAAGAGCACATGCCAAGTCACAGATGGACTACATAATGATTTTGCAGAGCAATCTATATGCTAGGAAGTCAGAGAAATACTGTGACCAGACTAGCATTACAATTCAGGGTCTCAACACTAACTGAACACTAACATAAGGAAGTACTTTAAGAACATTGACCAAACTGCTACAGTTAAGAGACAAGGGCTACTGAGGCTGAATGGATGTTTTTGTCTGAAAAGAGAAAGGAAGGAGAGAATCTTGCACTGAGCATGGCATCATTTTACGGCTGATCTGAAAGCAACCGAGAGGCTAACATGTGATGAAGACATAATCCATGTCTTTGAAACATACATTACAGAATCCCTCCAACTCATGAAAGCTACAGGTCTCCCTGTAGATGATATCTTTACCTGTTTTGCTAGCTGTGTCTCCAATCTGTTGATCAGATCTTGCTTTCCTTGCACTGTGCCCATCAGCTCTTGATATTTCCTGTGCAGAGTGCTGTCTGATTCACCAGTCTTCACATTGGCTAGTTTTATCTTCTCTTCCATAACTCTGACCTGTAATGACAATCAGAGGGATTGTCAACCAAAACAATGGAAATGAAGGAGCTGCTTGTTTAGTGGTAAGACCCTAACTGAGAGTATTCATATTTCTGAAGTCGGGAAAAGAAGGAAAAAAAACCTGAAACAACCCTTCAAGTCACACTTAGTTTATATCCACACATGTGAAAAGAACATTGTCCATTCATTTGTAATACTGAAGCAGTAACAGATAAACACATTGTGGATTATGACATATTTGCACACTATTGGTCAAAGAGACCATACAGGCACTATAGCCTACACAGATGTATGGGCAAGGTACACCACGTTTTCCTCCTTTGCAATACCCTGGTCAGCTTTTTACCCCATTCACTACCAAGGTACACACCACAAAACCCTGGCCATTTGCTTCAGATCAAGATTTCTATAGGGCAATGTACTATGGAGTTCCTTCTTCCTCCTATCCCCAGCTTAGACAATGTTTTGCCAACTTCTGGCTTTCTGACAAGTGTTTTCTCCAGACCTGCTAAGCAGTTAGCATGTTAGAGATTTCAGAAGCTTTGCCTATCTTTGAGCTCCTGCCAGTGCCAACACTTGTTCATCTCAGCAGGAGAAGCACCAATGTAGTAATGCTCCTTCACTACAGACAAAGTTTCAATGTACTAAAATCTAGCTGCTGATCAGGTCAGGTTTTCAGCCTTTCAGGTTTTTAGCTAGTTTTTAAAACCTCTTTGCTTTCTTTAAAACCTATGTCTTTTGATATGCCAGTCTGTTTTATTATTACCTCATCCTTTTGCAATGGATTATAAGACTTCATTTCTATAAGTGAATGGAATTCGTCCAACTTAACGCAAACCTGCTAATTGCAGCACTTAATGATGGGAAAATGTCTGGTTCTAACACATCCCAGAGAGGCTAAATCTGCAAAGAAACCAACTCCAGATACCATTAATTTGGCATGAGTTTGGAACCAGGAAGGCAGAATGCAGGTAGTGATCTGAGCACTTCACAGAGTCTGTGCAAGAGAGTTACTCATGCTCTGTTGAACAGCCTACACTCCATACTTGCAGAAGCTGTGTTTTGTCCTCCTGTCTGCTTGCATTAGGCAGAGAAGCAAACTGCCTCTTCCTCATACTGAATCAGAAAGGTAGGCACCCAACATCTGAGCCAGAAAACTAAGCCTGCTGAGTCGGATGTGTTTTCATTAGAGTTTAGGGTGATTATAGTAAAAAGAAATGGCCCCTCCTTTCTGTCTGATGCCTAAATGCTGACTCTGTACTAGAGGCTCAGAGAGGGGACTGCAAACATGTGATTTCCTTAATTGAGGTTGGCAGCTACAGGGAGCCCATTGAATTAACAAATCCAACCCCCCCAGACTCCTGGAGAGAAAGATAACAAGGGATTTTACACTTGATGTGGAGCCCTCTCATTTGTCAGCTGCTTCTCATTCATGGTGAATATACTTGCTAGCGGAAGGGAATGGTCCTATTCCTTATGCTGTCACTTCTTCAGGCTGTCAGGCAGCAATGAAGTATTTCTCTAGGAACACTTATGTCTGGATGTGGATAAGGTTGCTGGAAAGACAGACCCTACAACTTTGAGGGTTGCTAATCTTTAGGACCTGCCAACACATGGCTGCAAACTGCCAGTGGCAGGTGAGTGAAGGCAATCCTCATTTCTCCTACACTTTCCCAGCTAAGTTCTCCCTTTCTTGCCCATTCTCTGACCTGGATTTGACTTGCTCTCCATTTTTGTCCTTGCTGTCATTCCTTCTTACCATATCACAGACACTCTACTCCTATCATTGAGGTGTCTGCTAGTATGAAACTTCCTTCATTGGCCTGTGGCAATAACTGTATTTCCTGCTGGTACTGTCACGGAGACAATGTTAGCTTTGCCTATCTTGGTTGGATGTGAACTTCCCAATACCAGTCTCAAGAACAACTTTTGCTCTTGGTTGGCAATTGCTGATTTGGCATAGAGGCCAACTGCATGGTGACTAGGCCTAGCATCTTTCCTATATTTAAGCTGGTAAGAAAAAAATCTTGACTTCAATGTCAAACTGGTATGGAATAGTACGTTCTGCAGACAGAATACCTTACCAGGTGCTTCAGGTTCTTGGTTCCTAGGCAATATATTTCCCAAGGCTTATAACACTGTGTCCTTCACTACTGAAGTCCATTCCTGGCCATCTTGCACAGGTCTTAGTTCTGTGCTTTAATCTCTGACTTGATGCTCAGTCCTGCAGCTCTTATCCATCTGGAGACAGCTGGTTCACTTCAAACCTTCCCTTCAGCAGTGGTCTGCAGTGATGCAGGAGCTCAGACCATCTGGCTCTTCCTGGCTCCTTTGTTTTTATAATAGTCCTTCCAGTGCAGACTGTACAACAGTCCATTATTCTTCATGCCCTGTTCACAAGCTAGCTTAGACAATATGCCTAACTTTCAGATGGTTACAGTAATATGCAATGAATCCAGCTCTTACTGCTTTTCTCCATGGCCTCCTGAGCCAGAGCAGTAACTAAAAAGAAAGTCCAAAACAATTGAAAGGTTTTGTAGACACACCCTTACTTCTTTCACAGAACCTTCTCTACTTGCAGGCAAGTCCTTACCAGTACTCTTAAGTATTTGTTTTCTGAGAATCTGCCAGGCAGCTCTATCTCTGCACTTTAATCCTGAGGTACAACATCCCCTTCCTTTTCCATAACCAAGCATGCCTATCACGGATGGTAAAGGCTGTGAAGCTGAGAGCCAGATATAATGTGCTGGTTTTCACTTAGGATTAAACCTATTTAGGCACCTGTTCACAGCTCAGGCTCAAAGACTGGGAAGTAGACCAGAAAATCCATTCACCACTGTAAATCAGTGCTTCCCTAGCAGAGCACAGCACCGCAGAGTGCTGTCTGTATGCTAGACTGGAGGGAATTTAGAGTAAGTTACTGGTAAGAGGACTTGTACCAGAGCAACCATAAGAGAATCTCTTACCTGTTTCTCTGCATCCTCAGCTCTTTGCTCTGCTTCTATCACTCTCTGTTCCAATTCCTGCATCTTCAGAGCCAGAAGAGAAGGAAGGGAGAGGGGGAAAGGAAGAAAGAAAAGAAATTAATATCACCTGGAAATTCACCTGTTTTACTCAGGAATCTTCCATTTCTTGTGCATGTCTACAGATCTTTGGCATCTTTTGGGTTAACTGGACAGCTCTGACCAGGAAAAAAAAAAGTCTTTGACCTTTTCCAGTCTTCTGCCCTACTTTGAATTTACCGGAACTGTTTTCTCATTAGTGAGCTTCATCATTCATTACACGGGTCAAGGATATAGTCCCAAAGTCTTGACCCCATCTCTACAATTTACACACCACGGGCTGTCCCTGCAAGAAGCCTGTCTACAGTGTGCCATTATTTCCTGGTTTTATTTCAGCTAGGATTCATTCACAATGGTAAATAAAAATGAATTCATCTTGGAAAGCTCACAGCAGGTTATCTACAATGCCATATTATAACCAATGAATACTTTGCTTTGGCTTCAAAAGCATCACAGGCTCATAACTGACAAGATTAACAATGATCTTAATTTTCCTATGCCGCTTTCATTTTAAAGAGCTTTGCAAACTGACAATTCTGTGATTCTTTACCTGACCATTGCTGCTATTGAAGTCAAAGAACACTGAATAGAATTTTATTCTAAATGTATACAAACCACTTCATTCTCAGTGAAATGCAGATGTACCTCTAACAACTTGCCACTAGACCCCAGCCTTTTTTTTTTTTGTAAATAGCAACTTAGGATCTCATTCAGTGCTTGCAAGATCATCTTCCACCACCTACCCTGCTTCAGTGGGTCTCAGATTTAAGCCCAGATTTAACATGAAGTCAGTAACACTAAGTTTCATCCACTAAGCTGCAAAATTTGAAGAATGCTTCACAGACCTTCCAGCATTTACTTGTGTTTTACTAATGAAGGAATGATGTAGAAGCAGCTTCAGAAGATTAAAAGAAACATGCTTCAAGTAGAAAACAAACTATAAGGGAAACTGATCTCCTTTTCTCTCCAATGCATTTTATGATTCTTAATAAAGCACTGGAGCCAAGCATTCAGGTTGGTCACTATGAGGACCAAACCAACACTTCTGAAAGCGGGACTTACTCCTCTTGGGTTGATCACCCAGAACGGAGATGCCACCATTCCTGCGTTTCCATCTCCCTTCATTCAGATGGCAACAAAACAACTCTCCTTTTCATACATACACATTGATTGTAAGAGCAGACTGTGCCTATTGACAAACATATCAGAAAGGTACATGTATGTAGACACCTCAATGGTCATATAACTAAAAAAGCCATGCCATGGCCATGCCATCCTGGTTCCTGATCAGGACAGAGAATGTATGTTGAGACCATTCCTTACCACTACAGAAAAGTTATGAAACTTCTTGTGCAAGCAGGGTGACCTGGCTAAGTTCCAGTCAAATCAGTTACTTTTGTCACCCTGATTCCCTCTGTAGCCTTACATGAACTTGTACTTTTCTTAACTTCCTGTACTACATTGTTAGGTTGTCCTACTATGACCTGTTAAATAACTGCTGTGTTTCTCATATACACAAAATGATTACTTCACCCATCCCCAGTGTCAGCTGTCTCACTGGAGCGCATTCAGATTTAATACAAGCATGGATGTAAGGCTCTTTCAAATCCCTCAATGAATTAATAATTATGCTTGGTATTTACATGGGTCCTTTCATTCAAAATGCTTTATAATTTGACAAATGCTACTAAGTAACTTGACCCAGGTCACATAAAAAAACTTAGTGACCAAGCCAAATTCAAGTAACTCTTCTCCCAAACATTGGCCCAGAAAGCTTGTATGGAGGGAAACAGGCCCAGTTGTATAGCCATGCTTGCATGAGACAAAAGAGGCTTTTTCCAAGTGTTTGTTGAAGTAAGACAGAAGCAGGTTAAAAGCTACCCAGATGGCCCTTCTAAAAGCTGCAAAAGATCCTCCTATCAACCATTCACATAGGCCTTCCCTCTCCTGATGGCTCAGAACAGCTAAATAAAATTGAGTGAAAAAAAGTTCCCGCATGTCTCAGCCTCATTTTCTTCCTGTTGTTCTCTTCCAGAGCTTACTCCTACGAGGTCATCTTGCTACCAAGGCAACAGACTGCTATGTCGCTCACCAACAGAGGAGTATCCCTTTCTTTGTGTGCATACTAGAAAGTCAGAGTGGAAACAACAGCCTTGTTCCAGAGAGACCAGATCCCTGCTGATGTCCACAACAAGGCAGGACCCAGAGGTCTCGTGCCCTGCAGGGGTCCAGCAGAATGGCAGAGCTTTGTCTTGGAGGGCTGAGG
This sequence comes from Grus americana, assembly GCF_028858705.1. Taxonomy (NCBI): domain Eukaryota; kingdom Metazoa; phylum Chordata; class Aves; order Gruiformes; family Gruidae; genus Grus; species Grus americana. Next base: position 34,041,450 of record NC_072856.1, on the reverse strand, counting down.
TCCCTCTACCAGGCTCAGCACAGCTTGGGTGACACTGCTCAATAGCTGAGACTGGGCTACCAATGTGGAAGTTTGCACCATGTGAACTAGGGCACTGGCAGTTAAACCGTTGGGTTTTAAATTCCTCATGTTCTGAACAGCAATGTAGATTATTCAATCTAAGCGGATTTTAAAAATCTGAAGTATTTAAACTGTTAGCACACATCGTATAATCAGTGCCAAGCATGAATGATTGGGGTTTTCTTTGTGAGTTAAAATAGTAAAATCTGCCTTAAAAACCAAAATCAGAAAATTGGTTATAAAGACCAATTTAAGACATGGGGGATCAGGTTTCCAAGCCTTTCAATCAGTAGCTTCCAGACCCCTGAGACGGCCTAGCTGGTGAGCAAGTATCACACTGCTGTTAACATTGTTCTTCACTTTCCCTGGCAAAACCACTTTTTTTTTTTTTAATTAATTAATTTTCCAATTGCTGCAAGCTATATCAGAGCATCTCAGGGGCAATGTTCACCACGGATTGGCATCACAGCTTCAAAGTGCCCACTTCACATTTTTCAAGATCTTCTCCCCTGCCCCCCCAAAAAAACGTTTTGAAAATGCAGTACTCTTTCAAATAACTCTGAATCTCTTCATTCTCACAAATAGAACCATAAGGAAAAAAAAATAAATCACAGTTGCTATAAAATATATGATAAAAATCCCTGGAGTTGGCATCACTATGCATAAAGCATGTGCCTCCTTCAGTTCTGCATCACTGCCCATCTGAGGGGGGAGAAGGATGCAGCATGGACAGGAGCACGAGCATTGTGTGCTGAGCACTGCTTTGGTGCCTCGAGTCGCCCTGCGTCAGGAGAGCCTGCCAGAGCTGCCCCACAGTCCCTGAGGCTCTCCCCTTCCCACACGACATTCAGGGTAGGGAACTGCAAGCCTGCTAGCTCTTTGACCCTTCAAGTAAGCCTACAACGACAGTGCTGTACAAGTAGTTACAGAGTAACCTGATCACTGAACCAAGCTGCTCCTTAATCTTAACAAAGGGAACATCGCTTTGACTGAAAGGCTGGATTAATGGCAGTCAGGCCCCTTCCTTGAGGAGACCCCTGAAGCAGGTGACAATCTCGTTCTCTGCCATGCTCCACAAGCCTCCCTAAAGAGACAGTCAGAAGATCTCTGGCAGGTGGTCTCCAAAAAGGAAGTTTGATAGGTAGGTTTCTTTGCTTTGTGTGTGGGTAACCAGGAAGTTTCTCAAAGCAGGAATTAATAAAGCACGAGGCCACAGATTCCATAATGCAGCAAATGTGGAGTATCACATATGAATACTGTTTGTCTTTACCAGACCTGCACCACATCTATACATGATTTATTTTTTTTAATGTGCCTTTATCTAAATGGACCTTACGACCACTTTCAATGTTTTCCAAGGTAAGTAATCACTACGGTCCATCTCAGAAGCTACCTTGAAAAGATGAACAGGGTGCTTAGAATTGCATAATTTCTTAAAATATGAAGGGTGGAATGAATGTTTCATGCAGTATATGGCATTAGTGCAAATGTAATTACAGTGAAAGCAAGGATGAAGATTGCTCCACTCTGAAGTAGATGTCATGTGGATGTTTTTACATCCAAAACCAACAAATAAGAATATACACATAAAAGTTACATAATAGAAAATGGAGCAAAAGTTAGATTAGAATATATCTGTCATCAGGTACAGCTTAAAAGCATTTGGAGTAAACTGCAGTCAGTTGTAAAAATTTCAACTTCATTAGCAAACTGTGACTGAAAGAAACTGTTTTCACTTTCCAATAGTAATTGGGTATCTGAGCAATCTTCAACCAGACTGTGATAATATAAGCCAAATTTTGAAACAAAGAAGGAACTCCACAGCAACCTACAAACTTGGATTTTATGCAAATTAGAGGTTATTGAAAAAGCTTTTATTCAAATTGAAAAATAATTCAATTTAAGGTAAAGAAAAACCACCAAAACCCCACATCATGATAGAAAAAAAAAAAACAACAAACCCCTCAAATCTTTGCCAGTCCTCTCCCCCAGGATTTCAAACGAGTTCACTTAGTGCGCTTGAAAAGGATTAGTAGGAGATGCCTCTAAAACCAGACAGAGGCCACGCAAGCTTCTAACATTCAGAGCTCAAAGTATCTCAGTCCTGCTCTTCAGTATCCCCAGAATCTTTTGACTGGATATGCAATGTTATTCTAATACTATGGCAGTACATGTACCCCTGTCCAGTCCTTTAACATTACAACATAATTTGTAAGATTTTCTATTGCCAGTCAAGTCCTGATCCTGCTGTTCTTATCCAGAATATCTATCTTTGCTCTGCAGCTGCCTCAGTCACTTTATGTATCTAGAATCTTGCTGGTACAGTGTTTTCCATTAGAATCCAACTATGTGGTGATTTTCCAGTAAAAAAGGCCAAATTCTTATTTTCACTAATACCACTTTACACCACTCTGACAGGCACATCTCTATCTCAAGTGATAAGCAATGACATACTGTAATCAAGGAAGAGATCCCCACTGCAAGTAACAGTTTTATTGGATGGCTCAGCATTTAGGGATTTTTTTTGCTTTCATGCCATAATTCAGTGCAAAGTAGAAGCCGCCACCACTGCCTCACCTTCTCAGCTAACAGCTCTCGGATCTTGCTTGCCTGCAAGCGGAATTTGAATAGCTGGGACTCCAAAGCAAGGCATCGCTTTTGCCAGTCCATACAGTTGCCATTCTCCACTGTGAGTTCTGCCATTGTGAAGTTAATCATCCGCTTGGGACGTCATCTGAGGTGCTCTAAAAATCCTACAAAAGAGAAGGAAAAAAATATGTATTTTAGATGGGCAAACTTTTCACCTCTTGTGCCTAGTCTTCCTTGGTCCGTCTTACAGGACTGGTAACAAAGGCCATTTCTTCTGCAAGCAGAAGATGAAATTGTTCTATCCCAAGTTATTGATATTGCCCTCTGCCAGAGGTCACTTTTAATGAATAACAGATAAATATTCAAAAAACCTTTTACCTCTAGAGTAAATAATTTAGTAATGCATCATACTGTATATTCCACAAATAGCCTTACCGCCATCCTTACAGCCTTGCTCAACATCTACCTATAGACTAGGAGTATTTTTACTCCTGCCTCCTCTGTACCAGTATAGCTGTAAACTCTCAAGCCACTAAAACCTCTTAAAAGTAACTCAGGTAACACACTTATTATTAACTTGGGGCACCAGGGCCTTATCTCAAACAGACTGTATTAAGAGGATGCAACAGTATTCCCAATCCCTAACTACTGGATACAGTCAGTCCACAATAAGAGTAGAAGAGTAGCTGTACCACAGTATGTAAACAATCACTTCGTTCAAACAGAAAAAGATCCCAGCCCGGAATAAGCTAGGACTGAAGAGAAAACACAAGGGTCTACTAAAATCCTTGCAGACATCAAGAGATATACACAACTCCACAAGTGGAAAAGCTATGGTTTTTGAAGTTGTTTTATTTTCTTACTCCTGTTTAGACATTTCAGATACTTTGTGCTGATTTTAACAGATATGTAAAATGCAGGTAATAAGTGTCCTTAATCAAATTCAGGTATTTGTAAGCACTCAGAAAAAGGTTTATAATATCAACTCAGTGTGTGCAGTCCAGCAGCCAGCTGTATTACCCTACAATAACAAATGTTTACAAAGCAAGAACAGTTATTAGTTCATCAGCTTCCTCAGAACACTGAAACCCATACTGAAAGGAACTTCTCAGTGCTTTCCTGAACTGGAGCAAAGCAACAGACCAAGACTTGGGAGAGAGCAGTGAAGTCACTCAGCCTTGTTGCCTTTACATCTGCCTTTGCAGGGTGGGAAAGCTTAAGATGTCCCTCTAGTTGCACCCACGTGTCAGGACATCTGGCTCATATTTTGCATGTAAGAGACTGACATTCAAGTTACCCTAAGTATAGGTAATAGTGTTAAGTATACGTTTTAGTCCTTATAGGTAATAGTGTAAGTATACGTTTTAGTCTTTATTCATAGAGTTTAAGTCCAAAGAGGACATATGAATGAATGGGATAAACTCTAATGGCACAAAGTAAAATGAATCTAATTTACCCCATAGCCTAGGCCAGAGCAAAAGCAATGTCCTCAGACAGTCCATAACTTCCAGTTGAACTAAAATACCCTATTCTGAATAGGAAGTCTAGAACTGGGATAGATGTCCTGAATCATTAAGTCTCATTCCTTCTCACTGTAGACAACTGCATCATATAATCCTTTTCATAAATGAACGCAGCCATTCCCCAGAACTGTGCAGACAGTTTTGCTCCCTCTATTCCTGTTGTTCTAAAACCTCACCCCTCTAATGAGCCACCTTCTAACTACCAGCATAAATATAATCATAATCAGCTTGTATCTGTTCATTCTTGTAGAATATTGCCCTTCAGCTTAGCTAGTTTTTTCCCCTCCCTCATATTTACTCCTTAGTATATTTATAGATATCAAAAGCTTCTCCCTAAAAGCCTCATTTTGCAAGGCTAGAGATAAGGGGCTCTTTTGGTCTCATAAGAAAAGCTCACCACTCTCCCTCTGCACCTGTTCCAGCTTTAGTGCACATCATATACAAGAAATGGGGTTTATCTTTCTCACTCCCTTTCACAGACACGGGTGACCACAACTGCACCTGGAAGGCAATGTGCAGCCTCACCAAAGCCTTGTGTAAAGGCATTTAGTACTTTCCACTCTCCCAGGCAATACCTCACCTGGTTACATTTGCCTTTTTTACAACCACATTACACTGGTGGATGACCTTCACAGACAAGCCAATACAACTGGAGCAGAGGAATCTCAGCTGGCTTTGCCTTTGCAAATGCCAGACAGGGGAGTGCACGGGACCCATTGCAATGATACTGGAACAGATGAATAAAGCACAGGACTGTGCCAGATCTCCACAAGATCAAGGATCTCTGTACTACAGTCCATTGCAAAATTTAACAGGCCCATGGTTACTCTATGATTGATTAGTATATCCAGATCTTTTCCAACTCTGCTGTTTCTAAACAGTGCTCTCCCAGACTTCGTGCCCACTTTATTACTACTTCTAATGTGCAATTTTACTTTGTGTCATTAGAGTTTATCCCACCCTTACTAATCCCCTGGGTCAGTCAGCTCTTGCAGTAAAATACCTACCTTCTAACAGAGTCCCCTTCAGCACAGCATTGTCACATTCTCTTCTGTCATTTCATCTATCTTATTCTTCTATTAATCCCCATCTCTTCCACTTAAGCTAATAACTTCCCCATGTGTCATCATATCAAATGATTTCCAAAGGCCAGAGATTAGAATTATGGCTTTTCTTCTCTCTAGCGAAAACCTTACCCATTTTCAGATAAATATGTTGCATCATGTCTCACATTTACCCCTAAATTACAACTTCATTTACAACTTCAAATTTATTCTGAATTCTCATTTACTGTTAAATGCATCATTCCTTCTCCCTCATTCTCCTAAACATAAGCAGTTCATCTGTAATTTATTAATTACAATATCAACTTTATTTTGACAGACTGGCTTTAAATCCTTGCTACTGGACCTGCCATTTCACATGCCTTTTTTTGTAATTCTTAACCATCTTCATCCGCTAAGTTCTTTGACTCCTCCTTTCCCCCAGCTATTGGTCCTTTTCGTATCAGATACAGAATTTATAGGGTTATATAAACCATATTTATATGTTTATATAAAACTGGTTCTTTTACCCCTTTGGCATATGAAGAAGTTGGAAATCAGATACTTTCAGGTGCAATATTCTTACTTTAGGAACTTGAAAAACAGGAGGCAGCCACTTTATTAAAACAAGCTGAGATTTTCAAAACGTCATTCTTAAATGCATACAGATGCTTCTTAAAGAGCAGCTTGATTTTCAGTGTTAAGTATCAAACAACTTCCAGTGAAGATAATGGGATCTACAAAGTCCCTAGAACTTAGAGGGGGAAAAATGACTGAACCAACTGCTAAATGCAATCATGAGACTTCTAGTTTTGGCTATATCTGCCAGTTTTGATCAACATCGGAGACAGTTCTGACACTAAATGCTACATCCAAAATAAATATGAATATATTTACTTGGAGTGCCCATATCCAGTTGTAATTCTGATAAAGCTAAAATTTATACTGGAATATCATGTTATTTTTTTGGGTTTAGACCAGAATTAGCTGATGTCCCACATGTTGGTGGATCCAGATTAGAATTCAAAACACTTCAGATACTTTGTATATTTCCATCTGAAAAGTCTTCTGAGAATAAAAAGCAATTAATCAACATGAAGACTTTCAGGTACAGATAGAAATGAAAGTAAAGTGTTTGCAGCTTTGTTCATTCAGTGCAAATAATGCAGACAAGTGAAACGGTATTTCTGTATTTCAAATTGAGTGTCTCCTCAGCTGAGCAATCAGTTTACCCAGGCTCTTATAGGGTATTCAGTCAGCACAGAAGGAGCGTGGTTCTTCGTACCTGCCAGTAAAATGCACCAGACCCTGCCCGAACACCAGAGCTGAATACTGGTTTAACTTTCAGCTACCATCTCACTACAAAAGGAATCAGTAGAAATGTGATAAATGTAACACATGAAGGGAGAGAGATTTCCTCCCATGTCACCAAGAGGGTCAGCAGTATGGGCAATGGTCAAAAGTCAGTGTGGAAACCCCGTACTATTAATCATCTCCCTGCCCCCAGTCACCTCATTTTCCACTTCACAACCAGTTTCACCCTCCAGCTTTTTAACCCTGAGGCCATTGGAATTGTTCAGCCACACGGTCGTTTCCAGTTCACGAGAGCGGCCTGGGATGTGCAGAGCACGGGGAAAAAAATAACATGACAAGCTTGGGAAAGGCAAGGGTGGGTGGGTAGGGGGAATAAAAATAATTCCCTCTACATCAGTGCAGGCAGCTTGACTAGTAAAAGTGCCAGAAGGCAGGAAGAAGGCTCCCGGGTTTGCCATTCTGCCTCCGGAGGTCTTGCCCTGCACACCTAGGCTTACCAGGAAGACAGAAGAGACGGCAGGACTTACACGTATTTACTCCTGGGCTGCATTCTTCCCGTCGTGTGGCCGTTCCTACTCCCACCTCCTCCATGCAGCTACAGGGACCAAAGTCCCAGACCCGAAGGCAAACCTACTTATTTTAAACCTTAAATAACAGAGCTGACCCAACATCAACCCCAGAACGCTCCCGTCGGTCCCCTTACCGTCAACTTGAAGAACGAAAAGACGGGAGGAGAAAGGCTGTGATAGCCAACCCCGCACAGACCAGCCCTCCAAAGCCCCCGACCGCCCTCTCCTCCTCACTCAAGGGCTGGCGGCCGGCGGACACCTCCCCCGGCAGCTCCCGCCGGAGCGCCTCCCCACCCGCGCTCACCTTGGCCGGCGCGGGAGTCTCTCCCCGGCGGAGCGGGGCACTGACAAGCGCAGCCGGCGGCGTCCGGAGGCTCCTGACCCCGCGCGGCCACGGGGAGCGCGGCGGTACCGGCCCTTGCCGCGGGCGGCTGCGCGGCGCTGGGTGGCAGGCAGGTGCCCGGCACGGCTTCTGTCCCATTCAGCACTTTCCCATTCTCTCTCCGTTTTCCTTCGAGCGGGAGAGCCCGGCTCAAATATCACAGCCAGCCCTCCCGAGGAGCGCAGGAACTGACATCACCCGCCCCGGGCTTTTAACCCCTTCTCGGGCGCGGCGGCAAGGCAGGTGGAGCGGGCAGCGCCCTGGCCGGGGTGGATAGGAGCCACAGCCGCGCTCTGCCCCTGCCGGAGACATTCCCCCCTCCCGGCCCACCCTGCACCCTCGGGGGCTTCCGTTGAGGCCTAGGGTGCGGACGACCGGCCGGTGCTGACTGGGCATCCCGGGCCGGGCTCCCCGCGGCCGCCCGCAGCGCCCGTCCGCTGCCCCCTCAGGCGGGAGCGCTGCTGCTCCCCCTGTGCCTGGCAGCCATCTTGTGCTGCCAAGCGGCTTTAGGCAAAAGCCGAAGGGTGCTGGAGGGCCCCTTGGGCAGAGCTCCTGGTAGCTGCAGGCTTCTTCCTCGGTCCTGCCGAATAAGCAAGTGTTGGTGTCATGCTCTTGTTACCTCCAATCCCCCTTGCAGTCATCTCCCAGCCTTTAGAGCTTATGTTCCCAAACCGTCCACAGCTCTGAGGCACAGCGGTGTTTTCTGTGGAGCAACCAGGTGGGGAGTGGGCATCCACAGCGCCATGCTGCCCTCACCTTTGAGGGACTGGTGGAGCATCCCAGCCCCCAGCTGGAGCACCCTTCACTGGTTGTAGGCAGCCTCAGGGCACGGGGTTGGTGCCAGCCTAGAGATGAAAACCAAATTAGTGTAATGATGGCTCTCCTGGCTGGCAATCTCCCCACCAAGGAGCGGCCAGCCACTGGGAACGAGTGTGCGCACACAGCCTTGTCCTGCCTGCCGCTGCCCTCTGCTGCGGGCCAGTCGCTGCCAGCTCCCGGCACCTCTTCATACCGAGCTGAGCAGGCCAGGGGCGGGCACGTGGAAGCCAAAGGGACTAGAGCCAAACGGGGGCTCTAGGACCCAGCTTTCCCAGGGCTTTGGGCCTTAGACCAGCGTGTTTCAAAGGGAAAGGTCATTCATTCTGGTTCAGATTTAGCAACTAGTTGTTATTTATTCCGTCATTAGGCACATTACTTCTGTCAAAGATACTTTAAAACTTCTCTCCAAAGCTCTCCTCAGCAGGGATAATGACAGTCATGCTGACATGTATCTCTCTGACCAATTTGCATACACCTTTCACATGGCCTGGTTTGCCACCATGAAAGGTGGTCTCCTCTCCTCTAGAAAGTGAATATGGCTTGTTGGGGAAGGGCTGCACCAAAAAGATGATGTCTTGAGTGATTATGAGAGAATGCTCTGAAACTGTGCTTTGGCTCCTGTTGAGACTACCCACGCAAAACAGGGCAGTCTGAAATAAACAGGCTTGCAACAATCTGTGGAGGAAGCAGGCAGGAGAACTGAACAAAATTATAGTTTTGTACTATAAGCAACACTATTCACTAGGCATGGTTAAACAAGATCTTAAGTGTGGTTATCTGGCTCACAGATATTGCCTGGTCCAAGATCTGCTGTTTATTAAACTTTCAATGTAAACTTTTTCCTCACATTGATAGTGTGCTTGCACTGGTGTCTCAGCAGAGAAACAATGGGTAGCAAATCACTTTCTATGCACAAATAAAAAGACTGATGTGATATAATTAAGTGGTTAAAATACAGAAATATAACTAAAAACATAAGGTCAAGATTTGGACACTGAAGTGACTAAAGGCAGACTCTGAAATCTATACCTCATTATCCAAATAAGTAGTCAGATTTCCAGAGACTCTCTGAACCTTGCAGTTCCCTAAAGATTGTTTCACTTTAGATTTCTCATCCGTTTCCAGTTTCATGGGAATTTGGCTGAATGAAGCTGCCTGTTCCTCTCTAGCTAAAAGACAAAGCATGCATTACAGAGCTGGTTCAGGCAGAGAGCAGGATAGCACTGCACAGAGATAGCCAGAGCGCCAAGTGGAGACAGGCAAAGAACTGAAAAGAAACAGGCATCTGGCAAGGAGCTCTCCCATTCGGCCAGCCGAGCAGGAACAGGCAGGAATACAGACAGAGATGGAGCTGGCTGTTGGGACAGTGTCACCCAAAGAGATTTCTCCAGCAGGGAGACTGCAGGTGCCTACAGTCTGTATGTTGTGTGTGTGCGCCTGTATTAATCGCTACTCCCAATGATCAAAGAATTGTAATAAATAACCAGAACCAACACGATTTATGACTCCCTATAGGTATTTCAGAGGGCAAAAGCTTTACAGAGTCCCCTCCTGAACTGAGGCAGGCCAAAAGACAAAATGGGAAAAGGAGCTATTCCCTTCATGCTCCCCATCCTATTCCTGGCTCCTTTCAGCCACAGCATGTGTCATGGTTAACCCAGCTGGCAACTAAGTACCATGCAGCTGCTTGCTCACTCCCCCCAGGTGGGATGGGGGAGAGAATTGGAAGAGCAAAAGTGAGAAAACTTGTGGGTTGAGATAAAGCCAATTTAATAGGTAAAGCAAAAGCCGCGCACACAAGCAAAGCAAAACAAAGAATTAATTCCTCACTTCACATGGGCAGGCAGGTGTTCAGCCATCCCCAGGAAAGCAGGGCTCCTTCACATGTAACAGTTACTTGGGAAGACAAATGCCATCCAAACACGCCCCCCTTCCTTCTTCTTCCTCCAGCTTTATATGCTGCGAATGACATCATATGGTATGGGATATCCCTTCGGTCAGTTGGGGTCAGCTGTCCTGGCTGTGTCCCCTCCCAATTTCTTGTGCACCCCCAGTCTACTCACTGGTGGGGTGGTGTGAGGACCAGAGAAGGCCTTGACTTTGTGTAAGCACTGCTCAGCAGTAACGCAAACATCTCTCTATTATCAACACTGTTTTCAGCACAAATCCAGAACACAGCCTCATACCAGCTACTATGAAGAAAATTAACTCTATCATCTCAGCCAAAATCAGCACAGCATGCAACCACAGTATTTCTAATCTTAATTTTATGAGATATTTTTATTCTTCCTTTAAAGGCACCGGACAAATTCTCTCCTTTTGCACCAGTAAAGCCAGCAGGATTGTATCACAAACTGAAATGTCAATCTGGCCTTGTGTTTTTCCCAGGCAATGAAGCTTGACTGCCAGGACATTCCTCAGCCACTGAACTTTACACAAAGTACCTCCCCAAGAATTGCCTGCACACACCTTGCTTTAACCCCTGGAGGCCCAGAGCCACATCAGCACTCACACAACTACGTGCTGCCATTTCTTAAATGCAATTACTCTACAAAGCTGTGCCTCCTTATGCCTTCTGTCACTTCTGCTAAATTATTTAACAAAATTATTATTTAAAAAATTAATTAAAATATGGCTTCCATTAAATAATACAAATAGAAAAATATTTTTTACTTCAGGCAGAGAAGGTTGTAAGAAGAGCCAGTAGTATCTCACAGTTCCCAAGTGATTTCCCTTGGAAGTTATCTTTAATATGTCTGCTCAAGCACACTATGTCAGGTCTTTACAATTTGCAGACATATCATTCAGCAAAAAATAAAATTTACTATAAACAGCAAATATCTTATTGACAAAACAAAGTCTCTGGCAGATCCAAGAGAACTGGCTTGGCACTGTCAGACTCTCATTATCACAACACAAGCACAGGCTGCTTTGTTAAGAGCACTATATCCAAGATATCTAAATAGAAGGACAAAAAGATAAATGAGAACAAGGTGTCAGAAAATGAGAGCAGAAGAAACTCTTTCTCTAGTAAGCAAAGTTGTCATAGTTCTGTAGGTGGGAGAGAGCATTGCGTTCCAGACACAGTGCTGCTGAAAACTTACCAAAGGGGCAAGGACACCAGCAAGACCAAGTCCGTGTGTCAGAGCCCCACTGAAGGCTCAGTCCTATGTGGGGAAAAGCTTGCTCAAAACCAAGGCAGTACCTTGAAACACTTGTCTGAGGTACTTGTCTCTCGCCACAAGGAACTTAGGCTTCATATCGTAGTTCTCTAAATTCCACCTATGCTAGATGCTTCAAGATGTTGAAAATGGTCTTTGTGCCTAGCTCCCTTACTCTATTTCTCCTGGGCTTGCAGCGTGCCGACAGACACAACACAGACCTGCAACTCCCTGCCTTGCTTCTCTTCTAATCAGCAATGACAAGTTCATGCAGCAGAAAATGAGAGACTGGCAGCTGTGGATCACCTCACTGCATAAACCAGTTGCTCGTGGGAGGACCCAGTGGGAGGGCCAAGAAACCATCGCCCTCCGGTACTTTGTCAGCTGGTTTTGATCATGTTATGGTCATCTCGTCACACTTCACACATAGGACATAAAGACACTTGTGTGTACTATTCAAACCAGAACTGGAGCGAGAGCATATGTTTTGTATATACAGTCTTGACTGGCACAGAGCAAAACAATGGAGAATTTCTGTTCTCCTTAGGGAGTCATCCCAGAGGTAACTCCAGCATTATTCTCAGTATTAATAGCTCATGCCTTGTTTCATCTCTGGATTTCCCCAATTTCAGCCTCCAAGTACCAGATTGCGTTAGGTCTTTTTCTGCTAGATTAAGAAGCCATCAATTATCATTAAAGAAGTCTGTGACAAAAAAACTTTCTCCTCTATAAAACACACAGATTTAACATCTCTTAAAATAATTAATGTTGTATCCTCTAAGGTTTATCTAGATCATAGATTGGACAACTGGAGTTTAAAAAGTAAATTTGGGGTTGTTATCAGCATGCCTGTGTGTGCCTGTTAAACTCCTGTTCCAGAGGGGAGAAGAAAGGAGGACAGCACGTGGAAGTCTTCAGGCTGAGGAGGAGGAAAACAGTCCTTGCAAGTGTGTTTGTTTTGTGTGGTCTTTCTGTGTCTAACATTGGCTGGTATGCAGCCCATAAGGTTCCCACATACCACAGAGCTCTTTGAGTCTTTTTTTGAGTCCACAGGCTACAGCAGTAACTGCTGTGCAAGTGATGCCATACATGATGTATCTCACAGGAAAACTGTATCAAGCCCAGATGCTGCAACTATGCAAACAGAGCTGGCTCAACAGCACTTGCAAAACTGAGTGTTGCTGCCCTAAGGATGAGGGGCCTGGCTGCCCCTGCTGAGGAAAGGAAGGATGGAGCTGAGACAAGGTGCTGGGAGGAATCAGGGAGAGCCCTGGAAAGTTGGACCTGCTGCTCCTGCAGTCCCAGTGATGTGAGGCATGGCCACAGTTCTGCTGCTGCAAGAAGCATATCCCTCAACTCCTCCTTGGATGGCAGCAGCAGGTTTGGCTTCCCAGAAGCGTAGCTCAGGCAAAGTAGGCAGCAGCCTATGGTCATTTTGTTTCCTCAGGTTTCCTGTGAAATGCCAGGCAAATACCTATTTACATAGCTGGTTCTGGAAACAGTGCAAAAAGCTGCACCAAGGAAAGAGACCCAAACCATGTGGGGAGCAGGGAACAGATTACACATTACTGGTTTGAATTCAGGCCAAGTAATAGAAATAAAAACCTGCTACCCTCTGAGAAGCAAGCAGCAGTAACAGGCTGATCATCTCAGCCCTCTTCTTAAACATCAGCTATCTGAGGGGCCCGTTTACTGGGAGTGAGCACTGAGGAGGCAATAGTGTGTGCTGCAGGTCACCAGACAGAAGAGCTCCATGGTATGGCACAGACCTCTGTTACTGCTGTTGATGATTACAGTTCTGCATCCACCCATTGCTGCAAAGAGACTCAGACCACAAGGGGTCATGGGGAGTAAACCTGTGTCTGATCCCCACTAGAGCTGTGAAAGGGTTTTTGGATGGAAGAGGTTTGGGTAGGCCAAGAGAAGGTGTTGTCCTTTTCCCTGCTGTACCCCTATGACAGAGCTGGGGAAAATTCCATTTCCAGAATTGTTAAATCAATACTTTCAGTAAGGCAGATTTCAGCTTGCTCTCTGTTTGGGTGCTGATCTGAGAACTTTGGCACAGGCACCTGGGGCAGCTCTGCGGTCAGAGTAGGAGAGGCTGCACAAAACACTCCGCTCTCCAAAGCCAGTAGGGTGGCCTGTACTGGCTGGGAGTGGGGGAGAGAAGACACTAGTAAGAGATGGGGCTAGTCTGTGGGAAGGGCTTTGGCTGCCTTCCCAGCCTTGCACTCAAGTCAGGTCTACAGCTGCCAGATGTCAGGACGGGGTGTGGAGAAGAACATGGTTCCCTGCCGTAGGACTCCAACTCGCAGTGCCTCCACCACTGCTGGAACCAGCGGGCGGGCTGTCCTCCATGGGAGTGCAGGAGGGAGGCTGTGTTAGCTGGAGAGGTTTTTGGCTCCTTTCCTGATCTCACACCAGAGCCAGGCACACAGCTCCCAGATGTTTGTGATCTCTGCTCTGGGATCTTTCAGGCTTGTCAAAGCATTGCATAAAGAGAGGAATTATTTCCCTCCCACATTGGAGGTGGAAATGTCAAGAGCCCCCACGGAGATCCCTCTGCCTGCTTTTCCCAGGAGAGGTCACCTTGGAGAGGGCTCCCTCTCTCTGCAGGCAAGATCCCCAAAGTGCTCTGAGAGCAGCAGTTGCTGAGGCTCCCTGGCGTGGCTCTGTTCCTGCCAGTTTCCATGGTGATCCACAAAACCAGCAGAAAAGCACGGATTCTTTTTCTTTTCGAAGACAAATAATAGGATGTGATAGTGCCTGTGGCTGGGGAGGAGGGGACAACCACCCTTTTATACTCTTAACTGAGTTCTGGGGTCAGTCCTGGGGCTTCCCCTACCCCACGAGTTGGCAAGGAAAGTATCACTGTACCATTCCCATAGGGCTAGTAGCAGCTCAGAGCAGTAACTCCTGCTTGTACATGTTACAAGCTGCCACAGGCGGGTTCAAATGACATTGCGAATTGTTTTTAATGGACAGCACTGGCAAATGATGTCAGCCAGCAGCCTAAGCAAGCAGTGCATGATAGTACTGTGACTGGATGGGGTTAGTGGGAAGGGCTGATGAGGAGCCCAGGATGTGCCACCACATGGCTCAGCATGCAAGCACACACACAAAGATTTGACATACAGACAAAACGTGCACGCTGCCCTCTCTCTGTCACGTCTGAAAGCACATGGACAATATCTCAAACCTTTTGTCTTGGTCATAGAGGAAAGCTATCCGTGTGGAAGGAAGAAACTTCACAGTCTTTCCACCAGAGTATCATGTCACCAAGACTTCAACCACTGCCCTGAAGGTCTCATTCTGCCCTCTTCTCCATTACAAAAGCAGCAAGCGTTACTCAGCACAATCTTCCCTGTGCAGTTTAGAGGTGCCTGCCTGCCTGATACCCACCCACCCCCTTGCACGCAGCAACAATTGCCAAACAGCACAGCTGCCAGGATGAAAGGACATGGAGGGATGGGTGGAGAGGTGGCTTTTCTGATCTGCATCATTTTTGTGATGCAGTTTAAGATTTCCAGAAAATTCTGGAGGAGGGGAGGGGTAAAATTGATAAAGGATAAGATGGCTTTCAAACACAGCCAACAAGCGTCTTAAAAAGGAAACCTAATTTTGTGTGCCTCCGCCTCTGGGCAAAATGTTCTTGGCTTGGTTTCAAAGGTGCAGGGAAATTCAAGGGTTGGGTATCTCTGAAAACTGGTCTCAGGGTGCCTGCAACAGGGTGACCAGAAAAAGATGTAAATTTTGAAAATGTCATCTTAAATATTTTTATTTTATTTTGTAATTTCCTATCAATGAGCACTCCATGGGAGGCTCAGGGATTGATCTACAACTTGTCTTTCACTCTATGCACTGCCTGAGGCAAAAATCCTTGTGAGAGAAATCTGTCACCTTGGCCATAGATTTCAATGGTGCTTGGATTTTATTGTGGTGACTGCTGCCATAGGAGAGACTCCCACCCATTTCCTCACACCATGCTACCTTGCCCAGAGTCACGTGAGCCCGCAAAGGAGCTTCTGGAGTTGAGGTCACTGCCCGACCTCTCCCTCCACCAGCGATTGCCTCTCCTGCCCTAGGGCAGCCCTGTAACCTCAGTCCTGATGTAGACATGAACTGTGTCTCCTTGCGCCCTCAGAAAGCCATGCCAGGATGCAGAACAGCACTAGGCAGACGGCTAATTAAACCGGCTAGAGCAGCTCCAACACAAAACTGAGTTAGGACCTTTTGCAAAGGATGTCGCGGGGTAGTTTTTAATTATTGTTTAATTAGTGTTAATTGCACACAGTAGGAGGTCAGAACTCAGCCTGAAAATGCTCAGTCAGCCGGGAAGCACAAGTTCTCTGGCCGTTCTGGAAACCCTGGTTGAGGAGCAAGAAGGAGGGCGATTTGCACTTGGTGCCTGCATGATGATGAGGGCAGGAGGTGAATGAAACCCCAGAGATTTTTTTCTGGACCAGAGGGAAGAGGAGGACAAGAAGGATGGGAAGCTTGTCAGGGGAGCCACCGAGGGGGTGAGCGGCCCCCCAGGCCCCCTCTGCTCTGGAGAGGCTTCAGCATGCCTTCCTGCTGCACAGCCACTCTCCCTAGGCAGTCACAGGCAAAGCTGTCCCACCAGCGAGGGCTCTCTCTAGGTGTTTATTTAAACTGGAGGGTTTCAATTTAACCTTTCTCTTTGGGGTTTTCTTTTGGTCGGAATTGTATTTACATTTGTAGTGATTATAAAACATACTGATAATATTATATATTTATGTATGCATGCATATGTAATAATGTACCTACCCGCGCATACATATCCGTATCATCTGTATGACGGCATAACGCCTTATATGTTATAGTAATTAACGTGCTATATAGAGGCACAACGGTACGAAGAAACACGCAGATCCATTCCGACACTCTGCAGTGTCGCAGGACGGACGCGACCCAGCGCGCGGCGCCCGCGCTGCCCCGGCGGTTGGTAACGGCCGGCGGCCGCTCGCGCCCCCTCCCCGCGCCCCCCGGCCCTGTGCTCTGGCGCCACCTGGTGGCTGTGAGTGGCGCGGCGGGCGGGTTTCTCCCGCAGGGTGTTTGATTTGAGGCTTTGCTCTACGGAGGAAACCCCCCAAAAACGGGTGTCCTGAGAACGGGCGACGCCTTTGTCTGGTTTAACTCTTCTGCGTGTACGTTTTCCCATGGGAAACTGGGCTGTAGATAGGGACAATTGGGTGCAGAGTCAGTGGGGACCCACCTTCTGGCGAGGTGGTTGCGGGCTCAGCTGTGAATACCCGCACCTGTAAAGCCCTCTGTCATTCTTCTAAAACATGACATCACTAACTCACACTCTTTTAAATTGGTTTTCAAATTCCTACAAGCATGAAAGATTTATCTGGTAATATTTTTGGAAAGGTTTCACAGCACGAAGCTCTATGGAGGCCTCATTTTAAACAGAAAAGTTCCACCACACAACACTTAATTGCACCCAACAAAGTGTTCTCATAAGCCAAGAAACCTGCACTGGCTTACAAAGGGAAGGATACACAGGGTGAGCCCTTGTGCTTCCTTGGCATTGTGCTCAGCCACTGGCCCAAACACTCAGCGACTCTCAATTTGTCTCTTTACAGTTTAGCGTTTTCTGTCTTACCAGGGAAAGAAACTTCCCATTGGGAAAGTCAGTCATTGCTCTCTGACAGACATAAACGCAACTGTGCATCTGCATGTTTTAGGCCTTCTGCTAATTACCGCTAATAGAGATTTTTCTTCAGCTGAAATAAACAGAAACCTTGGATCAGACAAATGTGAGCTACTCCCAGGCTGTTCGAAGGGAGCATCGTGGTGCTACAGCTCTGAGGAGTCAGAGGAGAAAGGGGCTGTGCATGGCGATAGGTTTGTTATGGGCTCTCTGTTGGAGGGGTGCTAAGACTCACCCCCAAACCATGTCTCTGAGACACAGGATGCACAAGTTATCGTCTAATCCTGGCTCAAGGGGCATCTGGGCAATTATTCCTAAAAAAGGACATAAACATTGGATTGTTTCACCAGAAAAAACACATGGAACTGTGCAGGGGAATAGGAAATGGTGTTCCTAGGCCAATGGATGCATACTTTAGTTGTGTTCAGTTCAGGCATTAGTTCAAAGAACTGGTTTTCTCTTTGGTGCCACTCCACGAAGCACCTTAAGAATTTTTTTTTAATTTTTGTTAAAGCTGGACCCAGTCTTACCCTTACAACAAGTCAAAATTCAAGCCTGATGTTTCTGTACAAGATACTTGTCCCCTCTCAGCCTTGATTTTTTCTCATAAGGACAAAATAACATTAGAGTTATTACCATTTATGTTTGCCCCAGAATTATGTTGCTTCTCAGAAGATGTCATAGAAATCAAATGCCTTACACTAAACTTTTTACAAATTAAAACCTTTAACAGAATATTTTTCTGCTGGATCAAAATTATAATGTGATTCTTCTAATGAGCAAAAGTAATGCCACCATTACCACAAGAAAGAGTTGCTCTTGCTTTTGAGTCTAGAAGAGCTTTTGAGGTTGTACTGCTAGCTTTACATTCCCTCTGCAAAGCACACTGCAGCTACACAGAAATGCAGAATACCGATTCCAGATTTCTATAGTCTTGTCTGAAATCAGTGCCCATAGTTTCCTATCTGGGCTTAGATTGACTAGATTTATATTTAAGGTAAGCCTGCTGTGATAAAAAAAACACTCTGTGAATTGTAGGCATGTAGGCATAAAAGGAGGGAAGATCTTTCACCAAATTTCCTGCACAGGATCAGGCAAAATCCCCTTGCATGCAAGAGGTTATGGTCACATGGGTTTGTGACTGGATCATGTCTCTCAGCCTCTGCAGAAGAGACAGCAGTTTTTGGAGAGCAGCAGCTGTGCTACTCCTGCAAGCTTGTATTCACCAAAATCTCTGGGAACTGCCCTGAATTTCCAGTAGCTGTTTACTCCATTATCACAAAATCGATCGCAGATGGTGCTTTTGATGCTGGCAGGTTGGAAAAAAATAATCTCTTGGCTTATATCCTGAGCACATTTGATCTGGACTGACTGGGCGGAATCGTGACAGCCCGTCATCTTGTCATTGGTACAGAAACACTTTCCTGACTGCAGCTAACGATTGGGCCAGGATGAACATTTTCCTTTAAATAGCAAACTTCAGCCTTAAATAGTTACACTTTGCCCTTGCTATTTGGTTCTGTTGCATACCAAAGACTTAGCTCTTAGCAACATGAAATCCCATCCTAATTAGCTTCTGTTTAACAATACCACTTTGTACCACTCTCAGAATGCCAAGCTCCTTATATTCTGGGGCTACAGAGGAGGGGAACATTTCATATCAAGTCCAATGCAGTTCAAGACACTTTCTGTGAAATGAATTTTTTTATTTTTTTGGAAAGTAAAGTAGTCCTATATGTTAAAGAAAGGCACTCTTTATAAGTCACACTCAAGAAATTAAAGACTACTAACCAAACGTAGCCCCATATAAGCAAAAAAACCTATCAATCACGAGAAGTTCTGGAAAATTCAGCAGTGTCATAAAGTCAACATAAATCATGCATGCTAGACATAAAGCTTGTGTATAAGTGGTCAGGTGGTATAATTCATTCCAATTTTTCTCTCAGCTGGAGAGAAAAATGTGTATCATTTACTCACTGGGGAGTCAGCGAGCATGTACGAAATAGAGCAACTCTCACACATACAAATAAGCCATCTTCTGCATTTGCATCAATGCTTCCAACATCTCCCAACACTTTCAGTACCAAAAGTAGCTCTGTCTAAGACTATACAACTCTTCAAAAAGAAGTAAGGTCTTGGCATATTTGACCCTATATCTCAAATAGACACAGTTTCATGTGTTGCTGCAACATTAGTGTATTTTCTGATGATAAAGCTGCCACCATCAGTTACAGGACTGCTTATTTGGTCCATTGTTAGGACCTATTCACAAATAGACAGACACACAAACACCGAAGAGGAAGTAATAAGAGACCTTATACTGAAATCTTAAAAACATTGACATAACAGTGTGACCACCTGAATGTATAGGCTAGCTTTTTTAAAAAATCCAGGCCTGGAGGATCACTTGCAGAAAGCATCAGGAGCCATCTACCTCCCTAGAATAAAAAATAAACAAGATGACACATGCAGCTCTGCCCACCATAAATGCCAATGGCTAATGATGATCATTCACACATGCCATTTAGCATTTGGTCTTTATTTTATGCTACTATAAATATTTTCTTCACCTTACAGGAAAGTCTCTGGATTCAAGGAAAGCCTCTTATCTGAAGCCATCTGAAGATACATAGAGTGACAAGGCTGAGCTGTTTTTCTTTTCAGCCTTTCAAGAAAACTTTTTACAATCTATTTCACTTACTGTCCTTGAAACTTTGACCTAATTTCCATCCCACAAATCTCCTCCCCTAAACAACATTATTCATAATAATGAAGATTGCATGGTGACCCCAAATACGTCTATTTGCTTTGAGTTCTAATATTTTGTGGTTACATAGCATTCCATCATCTGTACATTGTGAAGCTGTGCAACCAACATGTTCACATTCTTTAAAAGATGCCTTCATTTCTTCTAAAGTGAACAAAAGAACCCCTTCTTGAAATGGGTTTGGTGCCTATTTTAAAGGAAAAACTCCACTATCATATGACACATTCCAACCACTGTACGTAAGTATAAAGCAACCTGAAAAAAAAAAAAAAATTGCTCAAAAAGCTTTGCTGAGATAAACCTAAGGTTGCAAGCTCGAGTGGATATTGGAGCCACTGTAAATTGGATTGGTCTTGGTCCTGGTCCTGAAATGTGATATCCAGCAAAGCTTTATTTTTCAGATCCCTGTACCCATAAAGCCCTGGAGGCAGGGACTGAAATTGTTGAGATAATCCCAGCATGTTTTGGTTTTTCAAACACAATGGCATGCAGGGTGCAGGTATGAAGAAGCATACATCAGTGCACCCCCTGACCTCCTGCTCTGTGTGGATGACAGACAGCTCTGCAGAGCTATTACGTTTGCCTCAGATGATAGAGCTAAGAGAGCATGTGCTTATCCAGCTCTGGGAGCTGAGTAGGGGCTAGCTGCTGGAGGTTGCTTCCAGGTAAGATTGTTGGAAATTATCCAAAAACCTGTATTAGCTCCCATCAGCAACACAGTTTGTATTTGTTACTCAGCCTCGTAACCTGTAGGTTTTTTTCAAAGTATTATACCTTTGGATATATCCAGATATCAGTATGGACAAAAGTCATGGAGGAGCTGTTCTGACACTGTAAGAACTTTCTGCAGATTATTTTCTCTTCCTCTGTCATCCAGCAGGTGGGAGGAGATCAACACAAACAGTGAAATATAGGGCTACGGGGTGGATTGTCCCCCAGGGATGCCTGATTTGCTTGTGCACAACTCCTCAGGGCATATCCAGTTGCCCTAATTTTCATACAGCTATCCACCAGCCTCAGGGAACATGACAGCACCGTTTTTTACTCTCTTGGAAAGAAAGGAGTTGGGTGTCACAGCGTCAATATTTAAGGATCACAACAAAGGGACACAAGAACTGCCCAGCAATGTCTGCACCTAGGAACTGCCAGCTGAGGTTACAGGGCTGTCATCAGCAGGTGGGGGCAGCGTGGACATCGACTCATCTACCTGCATCTTTTCACTAGTTGTTTTCCCATCAGTTTTAGACATTTCTAAGGTTACTTCTGTAAACATAGCTTCTCAGGACATCCAGAAGACGTTCTGCTGTGCCAAAAATGCCCTAAAAAAAAATTAGCACCAGTCTAGTGAAGTTGCTCTGCCAGAAAGTGTTAACTTGACTGCTGAGCTGCCTACCTGGTAATGAACTATGGTCATTTTTCCTTATCCTGATCATGGTGCAAGGGCACTGAGAATACAGGGAATGTAAAAATCAGGAGAGACAGACAGGTTACGGACCTGTTGTAGCATAAGGGAGAAGTGAGGGGCAACATAGTCTGACCGTGGAAGCAGGGCCTGTGAATTCCTAGTTTATCCAAGTTTTATTTGTGTCACAGTGACGTTTGCAGGTAAGTAACAGCTAAATGTTCACAGAATTATGAGCACATAAATGTTTTATAGTCGGTGCAATATAGTTAGTAGTGGTGGTTCATGCGTGGGATCATGCTAGAGAAACAGCTCATTTGAGGAAGATGTACTATTTCTTTGTCCTCTGGTCTTATAAGAGGGTTGAGAAGAACATCAATTGATGGTCAAGTCTGTACCTCTGAGACTGGCTAATAAAGAACCCTTAATTGCTTGTATTAGTATAGATATCCCTTGAGAAAAAAGCCTACTGAAAATGTAGCTGACTCCAAAAAGATTTTATAAGCTGATATCATCTTTGGCTGTGTTAAACTGTGATGGAATATTTCTCCCTAATAGCATGCCCATTGTTACAACAAAATTTAAAATGGCTTTGAATCAAGAAGCAACTATGGTTTTTTTTCTGAAGAAGCAAAATTCAGTAGTGGCACTTTTACTCTTAAATTCTCCTTCTATTAACTTGTATTTTTCCTTTGGAAGGATATAAAAGAGGGAATTTAGTTCCCATTTGCAAAGACAACTACGAAAAAAAACTTCTGAAAGCATTTGATGGCATAGGTGTGATAGAAGTAAAATTATGAAAGAAGTGAGATTTACTTATGCATCAGAGCCTAATTTGGGCTTCTTTCTGACTCTCATTTGACCAGTTTAGGACCTGTCTGATGTAATTAGTCAGGGTGTTATGGAGCAGAAAGTACCTAGTTTGACCATCAGTCTGGGATTATTTTGCCTGACTTCAGCTACCCAGAAGTCAAGAAATGGGCCTGAACTATTCATCTGGCTCCATCTATCATCAGTGAAGACAGGTGAACTTGTTCCCTCTCCTTAGGATGGAGTGCATCATCATCCAGAAGTGTCCACCTCTCACGACTGAGTAAATAGGGAATTACAGCAGACGGAAAGCAAAGGATCACAATATTCTTGTAGGCAGAGAATACCTAATACAGAATTAAGTTAGTGGGATGTAGATGCAAGTACATCACATTAAGAAATTTGGATACCCTTCCATGTTTGCAGCACTGTTAAGAACTGGATCAGTCCATAGATGAAGGGTCACAACTAGTTGTGCAGATTGGCTTTCACAGCTGGGGAGCTGAAAGGTGCGTCAGGACCTTCGCTCAAGTTCCAGCTCACTTGATCTACTTTTGTGCTTGTATTTCTGAGGTTGATTTCTCATGACCAGCATCAGTTAAACTAGTTGTAACTGGAAGTTTTTCAGGATGACTGGGGTTATTTGATATCTGGAGCATCATTTCTGGTCTCTTCTAGAATAGAAAGTCCTATAAATGGTGGTCTTAAAGTTCACTGGGTTGGATATTGTTAAGCTGTCATTTGTAGTCGGTATAAAATATCTGATAATTATAGATTACAATATGAGAGAAAGTCTCATTTCTTTTGGACATGTCATGAACTAAACATTCTTCAGGGCTATGTACGTACTTAATCCCATGTAATTCTTCACAAAAAGTCTCCTTAATAACTTTCCAAAATGAAAAGTTACTCTTTAGACAATGCCTACTGATGGGGAGCTTTGCTTTATAAGCTATAGATGAATATTTGATGAAGTAGTTATTTATTTAGCGTATCTGTAGAGACAGACAGTCTTTTTCATGTGACTCTTCTTAATCATCAAAAAGATTTGGGACCATTTGGCTCCTACCCCACCTGACCCACTGACGTTTGTTGGCATCATGTGTTTGTTGTGGGACTGCTACCCGGACAGTGATGAGATCCAAAAGGAAAGAAAGGAAAGGGAAAAGCTACTTTTAAAAAAAGTGCAGTAATCTTCTTGTGTATCACTTTGATGTGATGTTCATCATATGCATGTATATGGCACCTGAAATAGATGGTGAGGTTAGGTGACTGCTCGTCCAGGCTTCTGGATATTGTCTCCAGTCCTGTGTGATGAACTTCAGACAAACTTCTCTGTGTTTGAGGCTTCCACTTGAATGGGAAAAATATTAACATGTAATGCATTCTGAAAGTGACACAACAAAAATAAGGTAACAGTGAAATCTCAGAGAGGATATTCAACAAACAATGTGTGAGGACCCTATTTCTAGTGCAACTGTTGTGTAACTCAGTTTTATGGACAAACTGAACTGATGTCACAAAGATTAAAGAAAGGAGGAATTCTTCAGCAGTTTATACACTGCTGCTAAGAGTGGAGGTAGAAGCACAAAATCAGAGATCTTCATTTTTAAGAAGAAAATTAATTTAACCAGCATTCTGAAGCCTTCTGGAATAATTTATACAGTAAAATCTCTTTAGTTTGTCTCCAACAAGAAAGTGAATAAAAGAGGAGTATGAGAAGGAGACAGCGTAAGGAGGATATGCTCTCTCTTAACGACAACCATTGACTATTTTGGAATTGTTAATAACTCAGATCCATGGGTGCTTTAATGCATAATAGGCCAATGTACTAAATAATAACAAAGTGTAAGATACCACGGGGGAAGAAAAATCTCTCAGAGGCCACTGAATCAGATTAGAGAACAGGACAAAACACAGCAAAGCTGAGGAAGAGATGCTCAGACAGAAAAATATGAAAGATATCTGGAAGCTGTTTAAGAGTCACTGGATTAAAAAAAAAACCAAACTCAATTTCATAAGCATAATAGAGAACAATGTTGTTTTAAAATGCCATCCTGGGTCAATGTATGAAGTGGAGAAAAGAAAAAGCCTACATAGCAAATGGATAAAACAGGAAATACACAGCAATCAATATAAATTAGAAGTTATATAACGTAAAAATAGACCCCAAAAAAAGACAACAGAGAAAGATCATCAGCTGGCAGGGCTTAAGACAATAAAAGTAGTTAAGAGTATATCAAGAACAACAGAAGTCTTAACAAGGGTACATGCTGCTGCTTGATGCAGATGATAAAATGATAATGTTACAGAAAAGACAATATTCAATAAATATTTCTGTTCTGCAATTGGAAAGAAGAAAGATGATGCACTTCTATCACATGGGCTGATGAAAAATTTTCCACTCCATTAGTGACCAGGAGGAATGTAAAGTATGCACTGGGGGTAAATATTTTAAAATCAGCAGGATTGGATAGCTTACACAGGAATACTAATGAAGTTTATTTAACTGATCTCTAGCCTGCTGATATTGATATTTCATAAATCCTGTAATAGTGAGGAAATATCAAAATACTAGAGGAGTGTCTGTTCTATGCCAATATTAAAAAAAATGGCAGAGTCAATAATCCCAATAGATGTGCACCAGCAACTCTAACAGCAGTTCAGGGGAAAAAATATTAACTGATAGAGAATCCTCTGACAAAGAATAAGAAAATCTAGGGATGTATTTTTTGACCAAGAAAAAAAAAAAAGACTAATTTAAGCATCCCTGCCATGAGCCGGAAGATGACTAAAGATGCTGTTAAAGTACTTTTTAGCCTTACCTTCTGTGGTTCCCTGAAGACATGGTTACCAACAGAGAGTCCTCACTGGACAGGACTGAATATATGTATGGGATATGAATTCTGCTTGACTTTTATTCCTTAAATTCTTTTCACGCTGAATGTTTCTTCGTGTATAGCATTCAGGTCAGGGGCAGTGCTGAACCTCTGTATCTGGATGAGTCCCACTCACCGAGAGAAACACAGGACAACAGGGTGGTTGAAGCACAGGGAAAACAGTCCAGCCAAGTTTGTCTGCTGGACATACAGCACAACAGAATAAAGTCCTGTTGCCAGTGCTTTGCAAAGGCTATGGAAGTAGTATTAGGATGAATATTAAATTCAGAGCTATTCAACATTTTCATCGTTGCCCTAGAAGTAAATATAAATTCACTGCTGATAAAATATGCAGCTATTAGGAGGCCTGGTGGAATGGCGATGATGAGGGGAAAGCATTTACATAGAGCAGGCTGGATCACCTAGCAGATCAGACACATTCAAGTAAGAAGCCTTTTACTACAGCCAAATGCAAAGTTATGCATGTGGGAACCAGATAGGAGATTAGGAGATGTGTAATCAGAAACTCTACCCCGGAAAACAGCGCTCTGAAAAGGATCAGGGTCGTCAGAGTACGGAGCAGTTTCCCTCCAGTGAGATACTGTGGCAAAAAGGGTGAAATTAATCCTTGAATGCATAAACAAGGGAATAGTGAGTAGAAGTACCAGGTTGCTTTTCTCCCCATTGTGGTACTCATGAGACTAATCATATGCAGGATATTTATTTTCAAAGGTTGTTGAAAAGCTGGGGAAGGTGCAAAAGAAGCTTAGTAATTATTCAAGATCTAAAGAAAATGCCTTATTGTAGAAGACTTACAGTGCTCAACCTGTCTGACTTACTGAAAAAGATATGACTTGATTTATGGCTTGATTAATGAATTGCTACTGTTGGAGGCATATAACACTAGCAGGAAAGGGCTCTGAGCAGACGAAGTCGTACCGGGGACTGAGTGCAGGAATTATGAAGCCAGACAAATTCAAGTGAAGAATGAGACACAGAAAATGATTAACCGCTAGAACAAGTTAATGTGGTGAATTCTTCATCTCCTTATGTCTTCATATCAAGACTAGATGTCTGTCTTATCGGCCTACAGCCAACTACAAATTGCCAAGCATAAGTTATAGCATTTAATACTGGAATATATCCACGAAAATTAATGGTCTATGATACCTAAGAGGTCATTCTAGGTGATTCTGATCTCTGAGATCCATTATGCTGTAGGAGAAAGATATTTATTAATTATTATGATTATGTCAATAAGCGGTAGCTAAACATGCAACTTTCCCTCTGTTCTGCCCTTTAAGTGCTGCCATTTAATGATAACAAGATGAATTAAGGTTGTCAAGATAACTAATGAAAGAAACCGGAGGACTGTAAAAGTCCACGATTGATTTTCTCTCTTTAGATATTCCAGTAGATGGTCACTTTACCAGTTGGACTGGCATAATACATGGGAAATATAAGTTGCTGGGTAACTTCCTTTCCCCTTCTTTGTTCCTCTGTCTAGAAACTTCTTTCTCTGGCTGTGACATGCACCTATGGTAAGTAAGTAACCTGGCCTCATGAACACACTGTATTAACAAAACTAGCCAAAGTATTTTTTGCAGACCTGAATGGAAGTGGAGATGCTGGGTAAGAACCTACTTTTGGTTTGGTTTTGGAACCAAAAATAGATTCTTACCCACAAAAGTGAAAAACCCCCCACAACATTGCCATAGGAGGCAGTGTTTTTAACATTATTTCAATGCTTGAATATGGGAAGCTCTTTTGCAAAAGTGATATTCGATTTTTGGATCACCAAAATGAATAGCGATGAATTGGTGCTAATTTGATCTTGAGAATCCCTGTAGTAGCAACCTGCATATCTGGGTGCCTAAATGCTTTTAAGAATTGGGCCCATGAGAACTTTAATCCTATATAATCCCAAAGCACTTCGGAGGCCTCCATGGCTCTAGGGCAAAGCATGGGATGCTACTGATAGTGCACAGCCTTTCAAAATAACAGTTTAAGTGAGAAGCTGAAGAATCTCATCACTAATGCAACTTCAGGGGAAATTCAGGGAATGAAGAAAGGGGAAGGGCAGAGTAGATAACTTGTATTTATAGTAGACAGCTTATCTGACAGATTTAGCCACTCCTTTTGCTGCTTCAGCACTGTTTGTGAGCAGCTTTTGTTCATCTCAGATGTTTTTGCTACTCAAAAAGCTCTTGCCCTGTGGAATGTTCTCGAGCAGCTCATTGTGAATATTTGATACATGGAAGCTGAGAGTCAAACCATGATTTTTAGCTCTGAATTGCTTTTATGTATTCCTTTGACTCATCCACTTTCCACATCATTTCAAATCTCAGAGGAACACTTCCAATTTCATTCATACTATTTAATTGCTCCCAACCTTCTTCATCTATCTTTTTTTATATTGTAACCCTTGTCTTTTCCATCATTTCCCCTCATCCATTCCCTTCTATCCCTGGTTTATTATCGCTACTTGACTAATGTTTGAGAATTGTATTGTAAGTGACTTGGAGCAGACACTTGTCATTTTACTGTTGTGCAGAGCACTTTGCATACATGTCATGTTGTATAAATAAAAACTACAGCTCCAGAAATATTTAGTCTCTCAATTATATTTTGCAGTATAATAAGTACCAGAGACACAATATGAAATAGAATTATTTATTATAATTATCCCATCTCTGGTACTGACATTCAAAAGCATTTTAGGTAAATCATGTGCCTTCTCTCTTCTCTGTGTCAGTTTCTTAGCTAGCTCAAAGTTACAAGATGTGTCAGGGAAACGCCAGCATTGGGTTGTTTGGCATTCTAGAAACCCTTCAAATGTAACACCTCTTTGCTTACCCTGCTTTCCACTGGCATGTCTCAAAGCCTTCTAGGAAATGTGTTGCCTCTTTTAGAGCTGGGGAAACAGAAAAAACATAGATGTGAATTTGAGGGCATCGAGAAGGCCTGAAGCGTGTCTGTGAACACAACCCAGGTCTCCAAGGTTCCAGTCTACTGGCATTTTTAATGGGCAACACTTCTCCACAAAATAGATTATTGGATGGAGTTGGACTGCACGTGTTCGGGTTTGTATAGTGGCTTGCACCTCCCCAAAACAACATTTGCATTTTGTTAAACTTGGCAAAATAACAGAAGACAGAGTTGCCTCCAAACCCCTCAGGATCTGTAATTTCCACATATATGGTATTTGCTTTTCTTCTGCCCCTGGATCCAGAATAGAAACCATGAGGGATTCTTTTGTTTATTTTTACTAAAAATTCAAGCAAATACAGGCTTACTTAGTCAGACATCAGTCGTGCCACTGGTAAATCTTGCCTGCTGCTTGTTCTAGAAGTCGTCTCAGGCTGCTCTGTTCTGAAGGACCCATCTGGCATCCAATCCACGTGAAGGTAAAGGTGGCAGGAGCTAGTGGAGGATACTGGTGCTCTGCTGAGCAACTTATCTGTCAGTCCAAAGAGATGACCCCTGAAAAACATCTCAGAGGAAACTCAAAAGCTTTGACAGTTTCTGTGAAAATGTCTTGCTAAGGTTCACTCCCATGGATGCCTTGAACGGTAACACCCCTGGACAGGGCTTTCCTAAACAGGCTGCCCTGACAGTAAGAGATGCTTTGCTGCGTGGCACTTTGGTAGCATCTCTTACGAGTGTCTCCTATCCGCCATGTTTAGTTTCAGAGCCAAGCTCTCACCAAGCCATAAGGTATGGCAGGTATGTATTACAGAAAAATGTCTTGAAGAAAAGCAGATAGTGCAAAGCTAAATATTCATACAAACTTTACTATTAAAATTTATATCCAGAGGAAAAAATATGCTCTGAGTACGGGAATGATTTCAGTAATCCCAGAGAGAAAGGCCAGAGTTTTCTGGGTACCTTGGGGATTGCTGTCCAGCCTTTAACATTTTGAGGCTGATCCCAAGGACAGCACCTTACTGGCAGAGACCGGCACATGCATGGTTAAATGAACAAATGTTTAGAGGCCTTCAATTTTGGATAGAGATATGTTAAGAACCTGCATGGACCTAACTCCTGCCTCAGTCCCTTTGTGAATCAAGCACTTTGTCAGGAGTGATGAATATGGCGTTAGTGTCTGAAGACTAAAAAAGAACCCCAATGTATTTTGATAGAGCCTATAGGGGGAGAAAAAAGCCCATGCTACAAGCAGAAGAAAGAAGAAAGGAACCCATCAGACCAGGGAGTCTCCTCCAGCTTGAAGGAGTCATGTTTGAAAATTTCCTTCACATTTTCTTCAATGAACTCATTGAATAAGTGAAGGCAGTGAAAATCGATGGCTTGTATTTTTCCTACCCTCACCAAAAAGAGACAAGGGAACCAATTTCCATGTTACTGCACGAAGACCTATGCAAGCTGATCTGAGACAGCATGTGATTTGTGGTATTCTTCAAAATGCACTTTCTACTTCAGGGATTTGAAGAAAATTCGTCACCACAGTGACTGGGGAGCCCCTTAGGAAAAAAAAAAAAAAGAAATTAGTTCCTTCTTAATTTCTTTGCAAGCTTCAAGACTGCTCTTTGTTCCTCAGTTTCTTGACAGAGAAGCTTGTGTTTTGGGTGTACATCTGTGAGGGGTTTATTATTAAATATACAAAGAGCATCTCATCTCTATTCTATACACCCAGGGAGACGAAATTCCCAATTCCCAGTTGCAGGACCTCCTCAGGCAAACATGAGAGAAAAAGCTAAACCTTCCCAAGGAGGGGAAAATGCTGATTTCATCTTGAGAGGTTTTAAACAATTGTGATGAAGTTTTCCATCATAGGAGTCTCCTTCAATGCATTGGTGGCTGGAGTCAGACTGAACCAGGGCTGGGTAGAGAACAGGCAGAGTTATAAGGTGAGATTCCTGTTTCATCTGTTGCAGAACCCGTTAGCATGTAGAGAGTGAGGCAGGAAATTAGGGAAAGGGTGATTTAATGAGCCAGATGGTTAAACCCTGCTCTGGAAAGCTGGATCCCGTTCCTCACTAGTTCCTAAGCAATGTCAGACAAGTATCTTGGACTAAACTGGTATGACTGACGGAGGTTCCTGATTTTCCAGGTGCTCCTTTTTCTAGACTAGGGCTGGATTTACAGAAGGGATGAGCATCCACAACTGGAATGTAAATATAAGGAGCCATATAAAACTAAATTCTCTGAGGAAAAAGAGATGTTACAAATCTCATATTTATGATTCCTTTTAAGTGTAACATGTCTGAGCTTCAAACCCCAGTCTGCAGAGTGAGATCTTACCTCACTGGGAATGACTACACTGGCAGTAATATTTGTGATGCACTCAGATACCAGTGTAACAACCACATTAAAGAGTTCCCGAAGAAATGAGTCATTCTTTTTTCAGTGTATCAATTGTGCCATAAATAAAACACAAATTACGGTGAGGGAATAAGCTCTGCTAGACACAAAATGGATGAGTGAGGAACCAGCTTGGGTATTGCTGCACTGCACTCCTTAGTGTGCCCAGATACAAGAGTATAGTAGCAAGCAAATATGATTATGCTACTTTCCAGGATGTTTCCATACAGTCAGGTGTGATGCTGCACCCAAATGAACAAATCCTTCCAGAACCAGACAGGATGGTGCAGAGATGTCTGAGCTGGCTTTGGGCACGCATATAGAGGAACTAGATCAGGTGTTACATATCATCTGTGTTATTCCAGATAAAGGCAATGCACACATGATGGGACTATGAGATCATTAACAAGATCAGCTGCATCTCCTGTGCCTGTTTACAAGTGGCTGCAGAGGGGCTACAGCATACTTAGGTCATGGCAAACTCTTATCACCTTGGAGGCAGCTTCCTGTGTACAAACCTGGATGCTCTGCAGAGACTGGTGCTTGCCCCCAGCACCAGGCCCTGGAGAGCTCAAGCCTCCTGGTGAATGCCTGACAAAAAGGCAGTTCTAGGAATCCTCTCTCCTTTGTCCCTGAGGTTCATCCTACTCCAGCTTTCACCATATTATAATCTCAACTCCATTGTTCTGGGTTTTGCTTGTTTTGGTTTTTTCTTCCATTACTAGCTCAGGCTGAAAGGAACAAGGCTGGGCAGAAAAACAATAGCTTTTCTGGACCAGCTAATGGAGCTGGGGAGAGCTGAACAAGCTCTCAGGTGTACAGCACCACCACCAGGTGCTTGCTCTGACATTTCTCCCTCCTGCCTGTCCCCTCAGCACAGTACTGTGTTTGTCTTCATTCCCCTCACCCCTGCCTCACTGCCTCCTCCTTCCTCCCTTTTCATTCTGGGAGCCCTCTCCTTTCTCCTCACCTCCTCCTTCCTCTCTCTGCTTGCTGTGACTAGACAGGAGAATACAGATTTATGTATTCCCTACATGTGCTTCTCATTTTTTCCGGTCCATCTCTGGCTGTTGATTTCTTCTTCTTGTAGGTGAGTATCTCTTGGCTCTCTTCTTCCTTTCTCTTTGACCTTTCCTCTGCTCCATTCTCTCCTCTCATGCTGTGAAATGTTCATGCTGTCTCATACTGTGAAATGATCTCTCTCACGCTCTCTCTCGACTGTGTCTCTAGCATGGTCCTCAGTACTTCCTAAAGGATGCTATTTCACAATAAATACATAAGCACTGCATTAGGCTGCTGTCCTCTGTAGCTGCCTAATCGGATACGGTATTTTAAAGGTGCTTCTTAGAATATCACAGATGCCTTAGCTGTCTTAGCATTTTCCTTCTCAGCTCTGTTGAAATATATATAAAACAATTGTTGGTTTTTTCATCCAGCTTGAGGTCACCAGCACATGCAGTGCTGTCCTAGCTTGCACAGCTTCCTCGCTGAGGTAGGGCTAGCGGTGCGTTGTTCTCCATTTCCCCTTTAAAATGCTCCATCTTTCTGATACTCCAGCTCTCAGTGAGATTGTGCAATCAGGTGACTCGGTGACAGGCTGGTTTGCTGCATTGTGGCATCCTCAGAGCAGCCACAGCGGTTTGTATACAGAGCTCCCCGAGCGAACGCTGACGGGGACGCCAGTCAGTAACCCGGGCACTCTGGGGTTATGCAGAGCTATGCAAAGCCGCGGCGTTTTTTTTGAGCATGCAGCATCTGCTGG
This sequence comes from Grus americana, assembly GCF_028858705.1. NCBI lineage: Eukaryota > Metazoa > Chordata > Aves > Gruiformes > Gruidae > Grus > Grus americana. Next base: position 34,009,371 of record NC_072856.1, on the reverse strand, counting down.
CCCTGCAGTTTTGGGGCCGAGCGAGCAGCCTCTCAAGAGAATACCTGCCTTGGAGAGAGCCGCCGTGGCCAGACATCTTGAGAATCCTTCCTTATAATTGCCTCGGGGCTTGCACAGATCAGATGTTGCCTCATCATTGGGACCATTTATTATTGATATCAGAAACGCTGAGTCATTAAACAGAGGTTGTAAAAACATCCTTATTCTGCTAAAAACATTAGCTCATCATTTCTGGTACTACAGAAGGCAGGAGAGACCAGGAAACCTGGTGTCTGTGAGAAAGAAAATGTGGACTGCATTAGAGGCCCCGGGAAGACCTGAGCAGAGCCCGAAGTCAGTAGCTAATTAGGAAAGGCAGGGCAGGGCGTTCCTTAAACGCAGGGCTCGGGGCTCAGGATCAGTTGCCACTTCTGAGTTTGTGTCACTCGAGGTTACCGTTTTACCTCACAATACTTTGATTTCTCTCTGTAAAGGAACAAAACTAAAAGTCTCCCTCCCTTCTGTCTGAAGGCTGTAAGGCACTTCAGAGGCATTAACTAGCTAATCCTGACTGCAGAGAGCTGCTGGTACTTCCTTCCATTTTTCAGAGGGAAGCCAGAGGTACAGAGGGGTCATTTGTTTGCTTGTGAACTCTGGTTCAGGATTGCAATCTCCTGATTTCTAATCCTCAGAATGGCATTTTTTTTCCTGCGTTCTCATGCTGCTGAAGAGTTAATGTAGAAAGAAAAACAATTTTGATTTATTTTACTACCTATGCTTTAAATTTATTTTCTTACTTCTCTTCCTCGGGCAATTTTCTGAATCTGAAGTGATTCTTCTGGGTGGAAAAACACTTCTTGTAGAGATTATGTTTCACTATTTTAACAGTGAAGCTGCAGACAAATATTTCCTTTGATAGTTGTGTTTGATTTCCTGCACTGCAGGGATGTCCTGTCAGCATCCAGATTCAACAACAGGAGCATGGGGGTGATATCCCTTAGCTGCTCGGGTTTTTATTTGTTTTTGTTACGGATTTCTTTAGAAGAGTAAATATGAAGAACCTGTACCGTGGGCTCACCAGCCGCCAAGAAGCGTTGCCACATCGTGCAGCCAGCCAGAGCAAACACTCCAGGCTTTTGGGGAGCTTTTTGAGAGCTTTTTGAGCAGAGTGTTCCCGCCACACACCTGAGCTCGCACCAACCCACACCGGCAGGGTCCGGTTCTCCCGAGAGACACGTTCACCCTCCGCGGGTTTTCCCCCCCGCGCCAGGTTTAGGGTCTCTCCCCCACGCCGGTCCCGGCAGGCCTCGGCGGGGGGGCCGGGCCTCCCCCCCCTCCCCGGCTGCGGATCCAGCAGACCGGCTGCACCTCCGCGGCAGGGCGCGGGGCCGGCGCCCCAGGGGGAGGCTGGCGGGGGCCGGGCCGCTGCCGCCCCGTCGTTGAGGAGGCAGTGCGGGGCAGTAGGGAAAGAGTTAAGGGAAGGTGGCGGAGCAGGCCGGCTGTCGGAAGCGAGCATGTGCAGATTGCAACCGCATCCATACTACGGGCGAGTGTCACTGGCACACTTCACCTCCCGCCGCCGCCGGCCGCAGGGCACCCATGGACCCCGGTGAGGCGATGAGCCGCGGAGCGGCCAGGAGGGCGGGGGGGGGAGGCCAAGCCGCGGCATCGGCACCTGCCCGCGGCCCGTCGCCGCCTCCACGCCCGTCCCGCCGGTAGATGCGCGGCGCCCGCGGCGGCCTCTCCGCAGCCGAGCGGCGGCGGCGGGGGATGCGCTGCCCGGGGCGGAAGGCGGGGGCTGGCGCCCGGCGCCGTTGGTTTCGCTTTCTGGCGGCAAGGAGGGCCGGGTCGCCTCCGCCGGGATGCGGCCGCGCTTCCCGCCAGGCGGGCGTCGCGCGGGGAAGCCGGGCGGACGCCGGCCTGAGCGAGACAAAGGCGGGCGGCGGTGCCCGGGCGGCAGAGCCCGGGCGGCAGAGCGCGAACCTCCTCGCCCGCCGGGGGGCCCCGGGGAGGCGCGGCGGAGCCCGGGGCCCGGGGTCTGGGCGCGGGGTGTCGCCCCCTCCCGGGGAGAGGGGCCGCGCGGCCCGGCCTGAGGGAGCGGCGTCCCCCGGGGCGCTGCCCGTGCCGCACCCCCCCCGCCGGCTGGGCCCCGCCGCCCCTCGGGGCGAGCGCCGAGGCGGGGGCGCGGGGGTTTTGTTCGGGAGCCCCCGGCCCAGCTGGGAGGTGCTCGGGGCTCTGGGGGAGCAGGGTGGAAGAGTTGCTGAAATTGGAGCTGCTTTTCACTGAAAAGTGCCCCTTTTTTGGCAAAAATTAAGTGGTTTGAAACATCTTTTGGTATTTATTTCAGTGAAACTTTATTCCAGGAAAGGAGAAATAGATCTGAAGCAGCCCAGCTTTTGCAGAGCGGAATTGGGAGGTGGGGGCTGGCAATGATCCTTTCAGTGACTTTTCTGCAACCTTGTGAATTACGTGTGTAACTCTCAGAGGTCAGGGACCCAGGTATTACAATCAGCTGAAAATGCGAATTTTTCTTTTTCTTTTTTTTTATTAAACTTTTAATTTAAATTAGTCTCAAGATGTTTGCTCTCTTTCCATTTTTGGTGTGGAAAAATATTTGTAATAATTTTGGCAAAATGGAAAATCTGATTCCTTCTGTCCCCCATCCTTTGCACTAGGGTTTTGAAAATTGTCTCTAGGATGCTTAGGAGCAGGGATGCTGGGAGCCTTGCCCGTCCCTCTCATCCTGAGTTGGAGTCTTACACTGGGATTTCCTCGAGAGCTTTTGGCATTGCTGGTCCAAAGCTACCAGGGAAGTACAGACTTGATAAGGGTCCTAATTACATAGCAGAAGCAGTAGAACTCTTGTCAGATGAAGTATTTTGTGTTGTTCTCTAACATCATTTATTTGACAAGTTTGTCCTGTTCTCCTCTTAATTCTGAGGAAGAAGCAGTCCCTGCAGGAGCTGAATTATTTCACAGGCAAGGTGGTAACAAGTCCGTGACTGCTAGAGCTGTGTGCATTGGGGATTTGCAAGAACAGGTTGCCCAAAGAGCTCTGTTCTGTGGGTTCCAGGAACGCAAATGCATTAATACATGTACGGCATCAGTTAGAGATGGGGATAGCTACTGTTTGGTGGTAAATAGGAAGTCCTGAAAAGAACAATTACTGTAAAATTATTAGGAAGCAGAAAAGGAAGGCTTATTGACATGGAGTCGTTAATGCCTGTAGCCGCTCTCGGCCAGCACTGAGGAAAGCGCGGTAGGAAGTCTGTAAGACGGTCTGATGCCCACGGCACATCCTGAAGGTCCTTCCTGAATCCCAGCGCCTAATCCCAGTGAGAAGGTATGACCTCCTCCATGCAGGGATGTCAGTTATTCTGTGTGTGGTGACAACAGCTTGCTACTGTGGATAAATTAAGCTTGTTCACTTAATTTGAAAGTTGGTATTTTCTCCCTGAGGAGCTTTGTGCATATGTCTGCAAATTTCATAGTTCTGAGGCTCCACTGAAGAGCATGGGTGTCTCCCTGTTTGTAGAAGGGGCAACTGAGGTACAGAAAGGTGGCTTTTCACTTGTAGATGTGATATTGAAACACAAGACTTAACTCCACATCCTTTGGTTTAACTAGTAGCTATAGCAGCTTCCTTAGCAAAGGTCAGCAGAAGTGTTACCAGCAGCTTATTCGATGTCTGTGAAACATTTTGACATCCTCTGATCACAGGCATATTGAAAAAGGAAGTAGTATAGTCCAGTGGAAGGGAAATGGAGGGGCAAGCAAGTGGTGAGGTAGTACTGCTTGTGACTGTGTAACACCTCCTTGCTGAGGCTCTGGCAACACGTCCGTAGCCTTGGTCAGTATTGCTGTTCCCACTCCGCTGCAGGGTGACAGTGAAGGGAGAAAACGAGCTGCTTCATCGGGAGAGTTCAGACCTTGGTGTTCTGGTGGCAAGATCCCATGGCAGTTTACAGAAGCGGTCAAGGGAGGGCTAAAACAAGAGTTGTGGGTAGCTTATTGACAGGTGGGTTGAGAGTAATGTGGATCTCTGCATACATATGGAAATGGTACCTGATAGTGGAGACTCTGCGGTTTTGCTGACAATGTCATAACGTGATGTGGAGCCAAGCAGTCAAAGGCAAATTTACCCTTGAAGGGAGATGCAGGTTCCTGACTTTGAGTGTGAAACCGGAAGAGGTTTTTGGGTAAGGTGGTGGACTCGATAGTGTTTGGAGTCTTTAAATTGAGATATCTTTTTACAATCTATACTCTAATTCAGCATCTTGGAGAAGTCCTAGGGAGTGAAGATGTAGGAATCTCTTTGGCTTTGTAATTTGTGGATCTACTTATTGCCACACATCAAGAGCTCTGTAGAAGAGGGGTTGTTTTGTAGTGTCCTAAAATGTGCTTGTAATACCTGTCTATTTGGTTAGGACAATGAATGTACGTAGCTTGAGTGCTTCAGGGCTGCCGGCAGTCACTGCATTGTGTCCAGGAAGGGTATTTCCTCTCATGGCGTAATTAGCCAGATGAATTTAGGTTTTGCTTTCCTCTGAAACATTAGAAATGAGCCACAATCAGGGACTGACCATGCCAGGAAGGAGGAGGTCTGGGGGCAGTGGGGGAGAGGAGACTGCACTCTTCCCAGGGGAAAAACCCCATCTCTTTGTTGTCATCACGTGCTTTGATGGCAAGTCTTGTTTGTATCCTCAGAATCGTACTTACCACAGAGTCTAGGGCCAGACTTTGTAGGTTTTCTCTTTCCTCTGCAGCGTGGGATCAGTCACTAATGGTCATCTGTGTGAACAGTCCTTTGCCGGTTTTGGTGTTGCCACGCTGGCTGTGGCGTGATTTCTTGGGCTCTTTGTTCATCGTATGCAACTCTAATGTCCTTAGACTATAGGACTTCTGTCCTTACCCAAGTTACTGAGCTCTGTTGCAAGAAACTGCATGAGATTTTAATAAACTGTGATATGCAGGAGGTTTGACTAGATTTTAGGCAGAGTCCTTTCTGTTCTGAAACATTCTGACAGTGGAAAGAAGTTTTTTTTCCTCATGGAAGATGAAGGGAAAGTATCCTGAAAAAGCTGCTAAAAAAAGAGAAGCCTAATACGTTGAGGAGGCTTAAAGGGTAGTGGCATGAGGGAGACCTGCTTGTTCTGATGATGAAATCATGGAAGTAATGGGAAATATTATTGTTGCCAACTGTACCTTAGGATTCTTTGTTTCTGGATTGCCTTTAATAAATGCCATGTTTAAGAAAATGAAATTAAGTTGTGTTGTTTCTTTTGTGTTTGTTTCTTTTTTCAGTTTCAGGCAGCCTGCTGTTACATGGTAAGACAAGAGAGGTAACAACATGACTAATTAAAGGGCAGCAGTGGTTCATTCCCTACGGCTAATTATTCTGTAGAAAATGGGTCAATTACTTAAAGAAATTGTTTGCCAGCAGGAGGCAGGAAAAGCCTCCCACTCCTCACCTTCCTTTTGTGGGAAGCACTGCCCACCTCCACAGGCAGCTGCAATACCTTGGTCAGCTTTAGGATGCCAAAGCCACGTCCTGCCATGGGAAATGGCACCTGAGCAAATTTATATGTGGTCCCTTCTGTCCTGTGTGTTCCTGTATAGCTGCAAATGAAGCAGTGTCCAACAAAGGTGTTCCTGGGTTGGATCTGGAGTGAAAGACGTAAAGTTGAACAATACAGTTGGGAGTTTGCTTTCAAAATGAAATCTGCCAGTTGTGAAAGCTTAAGTACGGCATTTTTCTTCCCTCTTCTGAAAGAAGATGGATCATCTAGGTAGCTAATGTTTTCCAACATAAAAGGCATTATCTGCTTGTGGCTTGTTTGGTATGGTCTTGTAAATGATCCCCTTTTACTTCTCAGATCTGCTTCCTGTATGCATTTTAGTATTCTCTGGTGACTTTACTGCTTGCTTGCTCTTAGCTCTGTAGGCTCAGTACAGACTGGGTGGGGGAGCGGAGGGCTGGTTTGCATTGTACGTCAGAAATAAACTGGTCTGCTTTTCACATTTCTGTGACGGTATGTGAGGCAGGAGTATCCAGATGGTTTCTGAGCTCCTGGGTAAGGTGGTTGTGCAGGCAACCAGAAAGAGTCCTGAAAGAAAGCCAGACTGGGCAAAAGCTTTGGCTCTGTGGGAACAGACTACCCACATCTGTGCCAATTGGGAACAACGTGCTCTTTCTGGTTAGTCAGAGCGCTACATTCCTGGTTGTAAATGATACACCCAATAATGTCTAGTGTGAGCCAGAACCTATGCACCTCATGGTCCAGCTAAAACAAGTGTAAAAGACATGTATTTGCAGGTGCGTGCTGCTCTTTAACATGTCCGTAGAGGCTAAATAAAAGCTAGACTGCTTTAGGGATTTGTTTGTAGGCATATCTGAATGAGGATACCTATCAGTTACTAGTTCACAGGTGTCTAACCATTGTATAAAAGACAGAAGCATTTTATGTTACCCTTTCTTTTGTTCTGGATTTTTAGTAGTGTCAGTGCACAAGAGTTCACCACAACCTTATTTCAAAACTCCCCTGCCCTCACAGGCTTCTGTCAAAGCTGGATTAGACAACTGGAGGGAATCTTCCCTACCACAAATGCACACTGTCTTGCTTTCATTGCATAAGATCCAAGCATTAGTAGTCGTTAGATAAGTGTTGATAGCATTGAGTGGTGAAGCTGCTGTTTGACTCCTTCCTTGCTGGATCTTTGCTCTCAGGTGTGCCATATATTGAAGGCAGCCTATATGAAGGACTTCTGCGAAGCACCTTTCTGTCCCATTCTCCTTGACTTTGCCGGCAGCGTGAAGGAGACGATGAAGTATTTCTGAAGGAGGAAGCTCTCCCTTTAGCAAGGGTAGCTGTGGCATAGTGCTGTGTGTACTGCGAGGTGCCTTCTGGGGATGGGGAGTCTGTTTTGTTTTGTGTTTTTTTCACCCTGAAGGCAGCTAAACTCATTCAGCTCCACCAGCCTCATCTGCACTGAGAAATCTTGGCTGGGACTGGGTCTATATGGAGCTCTAGGTAGAATGGTTTCTTGCTGCTTATGGCAGACAGTGCCTGGTGATAGTGGTATATGTGGCTGTTTCCAACCTAGCAAAGCTGGGCTTGCTTAATCCACAGGGCACTCTTTGGCCCACACATTTTCTTTGTATTTTGTGTCAGCAGAGATTATGGTAAGGATGCTTCCAGTAAGTTCTAGAGGAAGAGTTATTTCTTTTTGTGATTTCTGGTGTTTTCAAGATGTGTATATAGTTTCCCCTAGTGGCATGATAGATACCATGTGATTTGGTTTATTTTGATCCAGCAGTTCTTTCCAAGGCAGATCTCACAATTAAGCTTTTAATTGGAAGTGGACTTGCACAAGAGCTGCAGGATGTAGGGCACAGTTTATAAAAATGCTCTAATGTCTACCAGGAAGAGAGGAGCCGCTGTGAAGGTAATGTCATGATTCCTTAGCAGTACAGAGCTTGGCTGTTGTTGCTTTTGGTTTTCCTTTGATGGTTAATACTTTACCATGGAGATGAGATACTGAGTTTCAAAACATCACCTTCAGTCACTTCAGCTGACAGAGGCTAGTGTGGTATCGGGACCACCCCGGGCTGCTGAGCCACTCCCATTCTGTGCAATGGAAGACTCAAGTGCATATATAAAGTAGGAATTATATTATATTAATATTGGCATATAACTTGCAAATGTGCGAAAAGTCAACTTCTAGAATGCAAGTCCTCCTGTTAGATAATTATATCCTTTTGAAAACAACGCCTCAGTTTGGTGCTTGTATTATGAGGTATTACTGCTCACCATAAAGGCAACTAAATGCTTAATTCTTTCATAGATTAGCTAGAGTGTAATTAGTTTTTCAAAGATCAGATCAATAAGTAGAGCATGTTGATTTCTAAAAATGTCATGTATGCACGTGTTCTGATTCACCTCTGATTTTCATGGTATGAGCTCCAAGAGCTGTGATAATGCATAGTGCTCCAATTTCAATTTGGGATATGCTACCTTGTGTATGGGTGCATGGGGGTTGGGGGTTTGTTTTCTTTTTTTTTTCCTACATATATATCTGACATAGAAGACAGGAAAGTGTTGGGTTCTGATGGGAGAAATGTAGTTTTCGTGATTTGAGATCCTTGTTTGAGAAACAAGGACTGGACAATGTCATGACAATGATTAAAATTTGCTACGCTTTGGACCAGAGCTTAGCAGCATTTGGAGTACTAAAAAGCTCTAAGTGCTAACACCAGCACTTCCACTGCATCTTTCATCTGAGAATCTCTATTCTTAATGAATTTTCAGTATGTCTCTGCGAGGCTGGTATTATTAGTGTCGTTTTGCAGACAAGTAGATAAAATAAAATGCTTGTATAAGCACATTCAGCAAGCTAGAAAAAGTCAGGAATAAAATTCAGGAATAATAATGTTTCAACCTGTTCTTCAGCTACTGTCTTGTACTTTCTGCTTTGCCAGAAAGGAGACTAATGGCATTAATTTTGGTAGCTTCCCCCCCCCCTTTTTTTTCCGTTGGGTTCGGCAGCATAAAAGTGAGACATTATTATGTAACGTATCTAAGTGTGCATGTGATACTTGAAAAAATGGTAATCAGTAAGTTGCTAGGCAACAGTACCCTGCCTTCAATTACCAAAAAGCCAGTGAGTTTGCTTTCATGATGTAATGTGTTCTGTACGTCTTCATAAAGCAAGTGTAGGTGGAGTTTTGTAAGAGTTGCTCCTTATTAACTCACCTTCTGCTTAACATGCCACATTGCGAGGTCAGATTTGACCCCAGTTGTAGAGAAATGTATTCACAGAACCTCAAATCAACAGAAAAAAAAAATGTTAGATGAGAATAATGAAGTATATGTAAGTGTATGTAAGAAGATAACCACACGGGTCTGTGGGTCTTTGATGGTTCACCAGCTTACAGAAAGTAGTCTCTAGCTCATCCTTGGGAACATGAAAAATAAGAAAATTGGTGAGACATTCATGTTAAAAGGTAGATGGCATGGATGTGTGGCTAGCCGTGAGAAATCTTAAGCACTCACAGTGGCCAATTGACCCAAAAATGTTGAGAGCCATGGTAATGCATGAAAACCTGAATGTAAAGCCAGCTCGTTCATTGTCATTGCCTTAGCAGGAACAGAGTGGAAGGAACATAAGCAGGAGAGAGTGTACATGGAGAAAAAGTAAGTGAGAGTCTAATAATAGAAGACAGACCTAGCAGCATGAGGGAATTTGATTGTGTATTTGAAACCCAAGTTTTGTTTTGTGTTTTGTTGGTTGGGGTTTTTTTTCTGTGGGTTTTTGGGGGGTTTTTTTGGTAAAAGACAGATTGCAGGATTACAACAACAAAAAATAAAGACTCTTGGCAGTTATTCTCAACACGTTTCTGCTTTTGGCGATAAATGGCCACAGAAACATTTGCAGATACTGTAGTTGTGTGGGGGTGTGGGCATCTGCCCAAGCCTCTTCTGTTACTGGGTGGTGGCATGGCTTTTAAAAGAAATCTGAAACTCTGGACGTCTAATGTGCTTCTCAAGGCTTTGCCAGAAGCTTTCAGTAGAGATAGGGAACCAACCTAGAGATATCTGGGGAAGGATGCACCTAACCTTGGAGATCATTTGTTTTCATCGGGTAGCTGCGAGTTGTTGCCTTATGGAGTTGTTTTTGCAATTTTGTTGTTGTCGTTGTTCCAGAAGAGAGGTGTTTCCTTTTCAGGAGGTGGCTATTGCATAGCAGTGCATGCCCTAGGTATCGCTCTGAAGTAATTCAGTCCTTTTGGGAAGGAAATTCAGCCACACCTACCATGCTTTGTGTTCTGTCTACCAGTCTAGGTTCAGAGATGTTCAGATCCCAGCTGGTCTGTGTGCAGGTTCGAACGCCCTCATCAAAGGGCAGCAAATTGGGCACTTTCTTCCCAGGAGAATCCCAGATAAGTCCCTGAACAGCGTTGTGACTCTGGTAGGACAGTTTATCACCAGGTAGTTGCACGCACCCAAGCTTTCTTTTCTGGAGCACTTTGGCAATCATGAAGAAGTGTAAGTACTAAAATAGACAGTTGAAGGAATGCACAGGCAACCACTTCTCAGTCAGGAATTTGCTTTCCTTTTTGTTTTCTTGTTCTTTGTATTCTCATTTGATAAGCGCTACTGCTAAATTATGCTAACGTGCAGTCCCCGACCTGCTGACACCAGAAATGTTGGTGTCTGTGTTAGGGAATGGTCAGAGCATGGGCAAGTGCTGTTTTACAGTGCTGGTAGGGAAGCCTGAATCTGCCCTAATAGTGGATTTTAGATTTTTAACTGTTTCTGTATGTGCAGTTGAATGGTCACACCACTGTTGCTGATTTTTTGTTTGTTTGTTTTTTCCCTACTACAAATACTTTTTAAATAATTCATTATTTCAACACAGAAAGTTCATTTATCTACAAAAGAATAAACAAATCCCCTTTTCTGAACAGCTTAAGCATTGTATTAATCATGTAAGCTTTAAGGTCAAACCTTTATCTTCAGCTCTACCTCTCTGCTCATGTGTGCTATGACATAGTTTTTGCTAATGAAGAGTTTCTTCAATGATTATCTTCTTCCAGGAAGAGTTTCTTCAATGATTATTTTCTTTCAAGTGTAGATACATGTGTAACTAAAGGAATGGCTTCTCTGGCACTGTGAGTTCATAGAAATGAAGATTTTTCTGAAAAAGGAACTTCTTTCTGCTGGGCGGTGGCTGGTGAGCCAGATTGGGAAGGTGATAACAGCTGGGAACTAACAGACTTTTTGGGGATAGCATTCAAATGGCTGGTGAGTTCCTTGGTCTTGCTCGCTGTGACGCCCCATGGGTGGCCTGAGTGCTGGTGCCGGGGAAGGGGCTGAATTGAGTGGGACTGTGTTGTCCTAAAGTTAGGTTGGCTTGAAGCCTTTTGTAATGTTCTTATTTGTACATTGAAGGAGTCAGGAGTGCGTTGCAGTTGCTTATTTTATATGGTTTTGTTCTTCACTCCTTTACAAATCAAATTATAGACAAATAATCTGACGATCTAAAAAGTGTTCTCGGTTTTCTTGTGATTCTAGGGAAGTGCTTTTAAAAATTTTGTTTGTGTGTGTCTGATAAATAGTTCAGTAGAAACCTATATCCAACTGTGACAAAATGCGTATGATGAAAATAGAACATGTGCAAACAATTTTTTGGAACATCAACTTTGGAATAATTTATACTATAGCTAGCTAACAACCAAGTTCTTTCCCAGTTTGATGTACAAATACCTAGCTAGTAAAATAGCAACTATGTCTCATGATAGGAGACACTCCAAAGTAGATGCTCAAGCCTCAGTGCATAAGCAGAAGGTGCTAAATGTGTCTCTCTAATACCCATGTTACATTGATTTAATTAGTGGTTTTATGCTATTCATCGCCCTGTTAATCTTGGTGGGAAGGTTTTGTTGGGGGAGGATTAGTTATTTAATCAGCATTTTTAATTGGAGTGTTTTTGTAGTTCAGCATTACCTAAATAAAAACAGCGTAGGGGTTTTTTTTTTGCTTTTAAGGAAAACATTTCTCTTGAATTCCTGTTGGACTTTGGTGCTCAGAAACTCTGAGATTCATGAGGATAACATGAAGATCCCATTTGTTACACAGTCTGACACATGAATGTCTTTGCTCTAACTTCTTCACATGCAATTAATCCAGAAAAATGCTATGTATAGACAAGCCCTCGGAGTGTAAGATCTGTGAGGCTGGCGCGAGTACAATGTTAGATACTTGTGTGTTGGAGCTGGCACCTCGAGGCGTGACTTCTGTGAAAATCGAGAATGTGGTATCCTAAATGTCAGCGCTCAAAGAGAAGGAGAAGTACAGCCACAGCTCACAGGCTCCGCTTGCTTGGGTCGTGTGGCCGGGCTGCCGGAGCCCGATGCGGAGGTGAAAGGCATTTGGGTCACTGGAGTGGGGGGAAGAGGCAGCGCCGGTGCCCCCAGGAACAGGCTGGGGTGGGAGGTGGGTGGCAGTGGCAAGGGTCTGCTGACACGAAGGCCATGCTCTGTCCCAGCGTGGGGAAGGGAGAAGAAGAAAAGTGTGATGGTTGGAGAAGTGAGGAGGAGAGGAGGTGGGGGAGATAGGGAGGCAACGTTAGGAGAGGGAGGATGGGGCTGAAAGGGAGTTAGCAGTGAGGCTTACTTCAAAAATCGGGGGATTGGCCGGGAAAATAGAGATAAAGCACTTTCTGGTAGACCCTTCAAGGGTTAACCGAGACGTTGGCTGAGATGGTAGCAGGGAGCAACCTTTGGCCACTGGCTCCAGTGAAGTTGCTCTGTGTGTTTTCTGTGGCTGGGATCCAGGAGGGCAGCGAAGAGCTGACAGGCTCAGCCTCACCAGAGGAGAGGCAGCTGCCAGGGAGCCGCCTCGGCCGAGGGGCAGGTACAGGCGCCTGCCTGGAGCTCTGAAGTCGTCAGGTCTTCCAGGGCCCAACGTACCGGAGCTAAGCTATCCATACACATAGCTCTTTCAGTGTTTAAAGCCTCTTTTGTGCTGTGCTTCTTTTGGTTTAGGAAGGCTGTCTGGTTGGTGTATTAGCTGTTGGTCACACGCACCTGGTCTGAAAACGCCTGGCATCTGAAACGGCTCAGGCTTGCTGGAGGCAACCTGGTGAACCCGCGGATGCTGTGAACCAGGCACTGACCAAAAAGCGGGAGAGCTCCAGGATTCCTCCCCGGAAAAGGTAAGGGCTGGAGGGTAAAACCGATGGGAGTGCGCTCGTAGACCAGAAAACCAGAGCAGTCCTCTGAGTACAGAGCTGACTGTGTTGTAGATGGGACCTTTGAAATTTAAATATGTAGAGTGCATATAGGATGGTCAAGATGTTATTTCCAGCTGCAAGTTGCTTTCTGTAAGAAAGATCGCTGTTTGCATGCATCGCCCATGATTTCTGTCTGCTTTGAGTCACATCATTCTGATTGCTCGTAATTTATATTGCCAAACTTATTCCAGCGTTATTGTCTCTCTAAAACCTCACACTCAGATAGCCTTAGGCAGTTAAAACAATCAGGACAGTGGAGCAGTATCTCTGAGCTAAACCAGAGCAGTAGGTAAAGAGCAGAGGGTTGCTCTCTCTCTGGTGGTAAAAACACAGGTGTGAGTTGGATGATGAGGAATCTATTCCTGGCCCTAACAAGTAGTGCAGTCTCTGCACCTGATTCACCAGCGTGTTACGCTACTAAATCTTTTTCGGCTCATCTTGCTACTCTCCAGTATCTATGGCAGTCTGTTACACTTGCACAGAGTGGATGTAAAACGCTGTCAAATTGGAAGGGAGATTTATATCCTGGAGCAAAACTTTATATTGATCCTGGTAGATGGGCTGGACGTTGTGGGGCCAGAACAACAATCTCCAGACCCTGCAGCATTTTCAGAGCTTTCTGTGTGTCTGCAGTGTGTGGTGTGGTGCCCTAACAGGAAGTTAAGCACAAGTGCTCTGATACAGCTTGCAGCAGTTCAGGCTACGGTATTGTTTTCCCTGTTGTGGATAAGGTTTCATGGCTAGGTCATACACAGTACTTTAACTGGGAATTTGTTTTGAATATGTAGGTGCTACATATATAAAATTCAGATTCATGTAGCACCTTCCTCCCTCAGCCTATCCTGTCTCAGGGGTGTCATTATCCTCTTTTAGTGGTAGTGCCCAAGAAATCTTATGCTACGGTATTCTGTTGTCCTGCTCTTGTAGGTGTTCTTGCTCTGATAGACCCCTGTCCCTCTCTGAGATCGGGGAGCAGACCCAGTCAGCTGCTGAAGGAAAGCAGTGGACTTAATGGTGGCAGTGCTAACAGTGTGGATAAGCAGGGTCAGCTGCTGCCTCGAGCTCCGACTGTGATCTTGCTGCCCATTGTGTAGCTGAATACTGGGCTTCAGTTGGTCAAAAAGTGTCATCTACTGAACAGTAAAGTCCAGACCAGTGCTGCAAGGTTATGACAAAGCAAGTGTCATCAGCTTCCCGGGAAGGCTGCTGGTGATGGACCGAGCCTTGGAATGAGTCCAGCCATTTTGTCAATGATGCAGCCACGAGTACTTCTGAAGAAAGCTGTGTCTGGCAAGCGCTCTGGTGTATGGAACTATTGCTGTGAATAGAGCAAATGCTGCTTATCGCCTGCCCTCAAGAACCATCAAAGGAAGCACAGACGTCTCCTATTACTGTTAAAACAAAAACTGAGCACCGTATGGGCACAAGAAAACATAGATCCATTGGCAGCAGAACAAGACTATGAATTATTCATTCCTCCAGTGCCTCCTGTATGTTCCATCCACTCAGGCTGTTCAGGATGCTGGCCGCTGGAGATGCGGACAGATCTGCTTCCAAAGTCATGGGGACATGACCCTGCAGACTGTGATCACTGCTCCGCTCAGCTTGTCCTCCATGAAACGGGCTTGTGTGTTGTTGTGACATCCTTGAGGACAGAGAAGTAAGCTTTGATCATCCTATGGGCTGTTGGTAGGAACTCTTGCAACACCAACAAAACCGGGATGCATCTGGTAATGCCAGCCTAGAATTGGTTGTGAGGTGAGAGCAGTGAGTTAGGACCAAGGTGGAAGCACTGACTGCTCTGACCCTTTTTGCAAAAAGGAGATGGGGTGCTGCATCTTTTGTGTAGTGTTGCTTTGGTTTTTGTAAGAGAACTTACACTATGTCAGTTTGTTCCTAGCTTTGTCTTGCTGAGAAGCCAGTGTCATCTGCTAAAAGTTCTCTGAGCACAGGCAGGGTTTTTCTCTCCATGCAGAGTGCTTTAGTGGAGAGGAGTGTATTTAAATGGCTGTCTGGGAATGTCTGTGAAATACATAGTTTTTCTCAACTTGTTTGCTAGTGGTCATTTGTCTATGTAATGGTTGTCAGTGGGCAGCTGAATTTGAGAGGCACTGAGGACTTACAGAGCTACAGAGACTAAATTCTCTTCTGATACTTCCATGAACTGCTCTGAGCAGAAGGCATTGCCAAAGGTTTGTTCGGAAGCTGTTCCTCAATGTAAAATGCTCATACTTAGAAACAGAGGTGTTTTTATTCTTTTTTTGCTTTTTCACTCCTGCTGGTTGGTACGAAGATTCCTTCAGCCATTTCACATACCCAGGCTGCACCATGCATGCCACATTGCAGACTCTTGAGCATTTTTCCCCATTTTCCTTCTGCATCTTCCAGCGTTGCTCTTGGCTATTAGACTTTTGCTGAGGGATATTCAGATTTTTACTGTGGGAAAAGCTATCTGTAAGTAGCAACTGCTGTAGAAATTATGGGCTTCTTAAAGCAAAAGTGTAACCCTTGCATTTACAGCTGGCTTGTAATGTGCCCTACCCCATTTTAAGAGCACTTGAAATGTTCTTAAAGAGCTTTGAGGGAAGGAGGTGAATGATACTTCAGTCAAAACAAGACTTGTGTCCAGAACAGTTTTCAGCTTCTCATTATGCCAGCTAGCTGGATTTGCCCTAGAGCAAGCCACCTTTGGATTTGTCCTAGTCCAGAAGCTGAGGGAAGCTGTGGAGGCTAAGATGAAATCCCAGACTGTGTTTGAAGAGTCCTCAGTGAAAGAAGTGGTGGAAGCATCCTGGGGAGAAGATTGCCCAGGTGGGTTGAGAGGTGGGGTAGGTTTCACAAAGAGGGCTCTCAAGGAAGAAAGGGTTGGTCCTGAAGCAGGCAAAACATATTTATCATCTTCTCCCTTCTGTCAAGACCACAGGAGGACAAACTGGAAGAATACTTTTTTTTTTTAAATCAGCAAAAGAAGTAGACAAACAGAGCAGGCAGTAGATTTGTGGTTTCCATAGTGATGTAGCTGTGGAAGCTTTTGTACGGCTGAGCTTCGCCCTCACTGCAATCACACTTGAAGGCTATGAGTATTCCGCTTTCCTGCCAGAGAAATGTAAATGTACATCAAACAAGGAAATGGCTGAAAATGCAACTGCATGTTCATGATTTATGTTTGCTACGTTACCTGAATATGTGAATGTTGGGAAGCTCAGCTCCATTGTGGCTTACTTCTCCTTTTATCTCTTGTTCTGCACTGAAACAGTGCATCAAACTGTCATAATCTTGCTGCACCAGGCAGGAATATGTTGACCTGTATCCTATGCTTTCTGTCTTCTGTACATGCATGCACATCGCACAACGCTGATGCCTGTGACTCGCTGCTCACCTGCAGTGATTTCAAACAGGCACTGATCAAGAAAAATATGCCTAACTCTTTCAGGGCATGCTAACTGATCAGAGCACCACCCTGTGAAATTTGGAGAGGTGTGCTTCATGCTGTTCATAGCCATCACCTCACTTGTTCCTGTGGGCCACAGAAATGGGCTGCATGTGACATTAAATCATGGTTTATTTTAATGGGCATTTGGAGAGTGTTTTAATAGTCAAAATATATAACCTTCGGGGAATTTTTGCATATGGAGAGAGCTGTTTGCGACTGTGAATGGTTGAATTTGAGAGCCTTTAAATCTGGCTTTCAAAATAAATTGGAGTGCAGAATTTTTAAGCATCTCAGCTGATAGATTATCAGTGGATCCTAGAGGTAGAGGAAGGAGAATGCTCAGTGTGAATGCTGGATGCACACATCAGACAGCTAGGTGTGTACGAGTCCTGCACACCCACTTGCATAGTCTAGTCTTCATGAGTCACAGGCATTTGTGCCTCATCTTCTTCCTTTTTACTCGTACTGCTGCTGGATGCTTCTCTTGCTGTCTCCCTCAACAAATCTCCCTTACCTTCAGCATTTGTTTTGCTTGTCTGATGGTTGTAATGGGTCATCTGTTCCCTTTATAGAAAGGAATGTTAATTATTTTCAGAAGGCTAATTAGGTTGCTAATGAGGAGCTCTACTGTAGTAATATTGCCTTTAATTACTCACTCTTAAGTGCTGTACAGAGAAGCTTATTGAATATGCTGTTAAATACAAATGCTTGTATCTGGCTTAGAGATGCACTTTCAGGCTCCAGGAAAGAAATGCTTTGATAAAGTTGGGAATCCATGTGACACAGATGACTGAGCCAATGAGACTGGTGCCGAGAGCTGCCTAGTTGTGCAGCATTTTTGCCTCTGTGTGAATTTAGTGCTTCTGTTGCTCTCTGTATTCTACTTTTGCTAGATGACTTTTTTGGCAGTATCGGTAACCAATTGTGCTACCTGCCAAACTAATCTATAGTTAGATGCAGCCCTCACATCAAATAATTTAGTCTAATTAGCCAGATGGCAGCCAGAGGCACAGAGAGGTGGAGTGACTCATCCAACGTCATGTTGCAGATCATTGCAAACCTGGTAATAAAGCAGAGGTTTTGTCAGTCCTGTGTTAGTGCACTGCACTGTTTGGCCCCCTGTGCCTCTCTTAGGGCTAGCATAGCTCTCTACAAGACTTGCATCAGTTTGCGTATTGCTTCATGAGGCAGCACAGCTGCTCGACAACCCCATCCATATATCTGCTTTGGCAACAACTTAGGAAGGTCCTTTTGCTTCTCCATCTGAGTCCCAGCTGCTACTTGCTTCTCTCCTTTTTTTACCCTTTGTTGTAGAAATCTCAATGCCTTTTAGAATTGCTCTGGAGAGCTACTGTATTCTAGATGATATTTTAGTTTTAGTACTCCCAGGATGAGAGGTGTTGGAATGGATCTCCAGCATCCCCTGCTTTTTGAGTGCTGAGCCTTCATGCAGCTCACTTTTTGGCAGCATCCTCTAATGTCCAGTTCCTGAGTCTGCTCTTAGCCAGACTCTTGGAATTCTTTACACACCATAGCTCTACCAGGGAAGACGGTGAGGGAAGGCTCTGAATGGGGACAACTTCCAGGTATCAGAAGATGCTCCCTATGCTTATATACTGATCATCAGAGACCCAGTTGGAGAAGGAAGGAAGATCTGTCAATGTTGTGGATGCAGTGCAAAACTTCACACGTTGTACTGTGCTGTCAGAGTATCTAACTGCAGGTGACTCTGAAGAGTGACTTAAGCATAAGAAATACCCAAGAAAGCTATTATCAGCATAAGATAGCAAGAGTCACCCTCCAGTTCTTTTCATGAACAGATGCATGCTGCTAGAACAACTTCTATCTGTGCTCGACACATGCACAGCTGCCTTGGCTGGGGCACATTCATTTAAAAGTTACCTTTGCACAGGTAGCATTTAAGTTAACTTTGCATATCTTTACAGCTGTGGGAACTCCGAGAGACAATGAAGGTATAGCGAAGCAAGTTGGTTAGCTGCAGTGTACGTACAGGTTCTAAGTTAGTACAAGCCTACACGCAAAAAGCACACTTGAAAAATGTCAAGGTATCTATTTCGAACACCTTGGCATTGCTATGAACTGTTGTGCAAAGTAGTAGAAATAGTGCTGTTTAGCATATGTGTAAGGTGACGGGTTTGTTGTTGCATGTATCAAGACTAGTTACATAATGGAAGCATATTTAGGTTGCTTTACTCATGGTGGGAGATAAAAACTTAAATTCTTACTCATCCTACCAACAGTGTATTGCTTAATATGTAGTGATTGTCATAAAAGTCCTTACATGCTGCAGTTTGTGTACCTCTAGAAAGGAATGGACAAGCTGACCAGAACATGTGCCTCCGGGACTGTCAATAGTAGATGCACGATTCAGGCACGAAAATGACAGCTCTTAAGCATTTTACATAAGCAGGGACAAGGTAACATATGGTGCCTCTCTGGTTCCATTTGCTGTGGGTCACCTGATGCTCTGTTTGTTGAGCAGATTTTAAAGGTGGTTTAAAAAGAATTTAGGGTTTGGGGTTTTTTGAGAGGGTTTGCCTTTTTTTTTTTTTTGGTGGCCAGTGTGAGTAGTATCAAACTGTTTTACTTAAAACTAAGGAATTCTTTTCTAGTCTTATCACAAGACAGTTCCCAACACACAGATGAGAACTGGCATCTTTGTTCAGCTGGCTCTTTGCTCAGAGGTTTGAGGTATCTATTGTTGCCCAGAAGGAAAACAAGGTAATGATAAAATCTTGTTTTGTAAGACCTGAAATTACTCTATGTAACCTCAGGTATATCACTGAAATGGATAAATCAGTGTTGTATGTGCTTTAAGCACCTCTAAGTAGGTACTCGAAAGATGCAGGAATGGTAGCATCAGGAATGCTCAAACTCCACTTCTGTCTCCAGGATGTGTCCATCTCTAGCTACCTTCACAGGTTCTAGTAACTACAAATGGGAGCCTGCGGAGACAAAGCTTGTAACGAAGGTATCTTTAAGTGCCTGAAATTCATGAATGAGTTTGGGCTTCTGCGTGTGTGTGCGTGAAATGTTTATATGAAATTCAAAAGGCAGTAAAACTGTGTCATGTGAATAATTAATTTGTTAGAATGGTATCATGTTGCAGTAATAGTGTAAGGCAGATTACTGGAGGCTGAACGCCAAAGAACAAGTCGCTGTCAAAGATGTGTTTCAAGCAATGAGAGCTCAGTGCCTGTACAAAGGAGGGATCGGCTCCTCACTCCCTAACTAACAACTGTGCCTCCTAAAATAACAAGCAGTTGTTTAGAGCGTATCTTTAAACTTTTATCTTCAGGAGATGGCAAAATAAAAGCTGAAAACATAAGTCAGGAGTTGAGGGCACCACAAATGAAGAGCTGGGCAGAAAGCCCCTGGCAGAAAATCGCGTGACCCTGGGGAAGCCCTGCCCTGTTTGGGAGCTCTGTGGCCTATCGTTAACGGGGCAGGACATTCTTGTGACCCCTGACCCAGGCCATTCTGTCTAAATACAGAAGGACAATTACATGGTAGCTGGGTAAAGCCTTAGGTTATAGTTCAATGGAAAGAAGCCAGTTGAATTGCCCTTCCATTAAAAGGCCTCTACTGCTGCGTGAGACTCTGGGATGGCAGGCTTGCCTCCGTGCTGCAGAGGATGGCACAGCTGTGGTTGTCTTCTTCTCTGGTTGTGCTTTGCCAGGCCCCCTGGGGAAACTGAGTCCTTCTGACCAGGTGCAGAGCACAATAAGCTTCCTCTGACAAGTTGACAGAAATTAGTGGAAACTTGGTACTTGACAGAAAGAGAAACTAATTGCAGGAGGTGTTAAGAGCGAACTCAACTTCATGGGTGGGAAGTTGTGGTCTTACCGCTTCGTCTTGTGCGTTCCCATCTGGTGTAAGTGGCTCTGTAGCAAATTAGGCTGGTAGGTAGCATCTCATCCAGTATTGCAGCTTAGTGTGTCCCACGTTTCATAGGATTTGGCCACTAGGCTGCCATGAGACTTCAGAAATAAACCTCTTCTGGGGAACCAGGGGAAGTCCGTTAGCTCAGTATTACCTTCTCTTCAAAGATCAAGTGCAATATGGTTTTCTAAGGAGAGGTAATATGTTTTGCTGGGTCAACTGGTATTGTGGAGGGGGGCAATAAGTTTCAGAAACTCAGGCCATGTTTGGGCTTGAAGCTGTCTGAAGTTGAGTATCAGGTTTCTGTCTCTGATCTGACCAAAGTAGTAAGATTAAAGTTACTGAAAACATAGTCTGGGTCTGCAGTAGCTAATTCTCCCTGGCATGAGCATTTTGCTTGTGGAGCCCAGCAGTGGGGAAAGACTGTGCACATCACAACCCCAGCTGGACAGAGCCACTGGGCCACCAACTCCTCCTCCTTTGTGCTTGTGTCTCCACATGTTCCTGAGGCCCCTGTACGACCATCACAAATGCTTTTGTAAGGGGAATTCAGAGTTGGTGAATCCAGAGTTGTCTGGACTGTCCAGAGGGACATCTGCACTTTTGTAAATGAAAAGCAAGCTCTGACAATGAGAACATGAACTTTCTGTGTTGTGCGTCAATATGAGTTACTTGTTCTGGAAAGAGCAGCTTCCAGAGGCAAGTAGAAGAATCCAGAGTCAACTAGTATGCGGTCGCTCTTCCGAGATAGCCGAGGATCTGGGTCAAGTAGTGCCTGTGTTTGGATTATGAAGATGTTTTGTCAAATATCAGGAATTAAACACATACATATGAGAAAAAACAAGAGCTATGTGTGTTTTGACACATTTTCTTTTTGAAGCCTGAAAAACAGAATAAATAGCATTCTGGTTTCTAGACCTTACTTCTGCAGCAGCAGCAAATAAGAAAGGTGACATGGTATGACATGTTCTTTGAGGCACAGGATGTCTTTCTATGTTTGTTTCTGCAGACCTATGGTACCTTGATTTACTGACACCTGTCTGCTCCTTCTGATAGTAATATTAAGGGAATATATGTCTTACTGTGAAGTATTCTGATACAGCTGAAGATGCAAGGAATTCAGTTGTCTTCAACTTCAGCTTTAGGAAGGTAGGATGTGCAATTTCATGTATAGTGTTACCATTTGGGACAGATGGGAACATTTGGAGCCTTCAGCCAGTGGCGTGTGCCTGCTAGCCCAGGGCTGAGACTGCTGCAGACGATATGCAAGAGCCTGTTCCTGTTGCTGATCATTCGGTCGGGGTGCTAGTCAAATGATAGCCAAGCCCCGCTGCAGTGCCAGGTTAGTGGAGACAGGTTTTTAAATGGTTGTCTTCCTTTTTTTGTAAGGGCCAAACAGGTCAGTGCAGATAGTCTGGCTATATTCAGCCATTTTCTCTTCTTTCTGCATGCAGCAGCTGCTTAGTTTCGGACAGAAGGGAGTGCTGAACTAGAGAAGCACAGTGAACTCCTGCCTGCAGAGCAGAGTGGAATTTACTTTCAGTAAAACTAAAATCGTGTCTTATATCAAGAGAAGCTGTTACTAATATAGCCATCTAAGCTGAGTCATCTGAGACAAGAGACTGGTAGAGAAGCAGTCTTGACTTACCTTGGTACCTTTTATTGTTGGGGTTTTGTCAGCTGTCTGACAGCATATGCAGCCAAGAGTCATAATCTCAGTTTTTCTCCCAGTGGTCTCAGGATTATTTTTCATCCCAGAGCAGCCTTTTGGTCCATATCCCACCATCTTCCTCTTCCTCTCTCCATTCTTCTCTATTCCAGGAACTCAGCTTCCAAGCAAGACTCGCAAAGAGTACATCTCCTCTAAGTCAAGCATGGATCTGTACTGCCAGGTTAGCTTTGCCACTGAACAAAACTCCGATTCTCTGTTCCAGCTGCACCACTTCTACAAGCGCTAGTGTAGGAAGATAACGTGGCTAAACTGCTCTGATGTAACTTTCATAAGTCTTTTATCTGTTGCCCTGTTTGGCCACTGAGAGACTTTTTATGTGCCATCCCCATCTCTTCTGACTTAGATGTCTTGTCCATACCTGAACACTGCCTCTTCACAGCGATTGGTCAGCAGCTCAACAATGAGATGACAATAGCCTCACTTCTCCAGGCCACTTTCCAGCCCCATTGTTCTCAAGGACAGGTTCTTGCAAGGCTTTCCCCAAATTAATTCTTACCAGCTATTCCTCTCTTTCTATGCTTTTGCTCACTGAATCCTAGAGGAGTCAATACAAATATAATAGTAATTTTAAGAACCAAGCAAGAAAATTGCTCAGCCTTCTACTGCGGCATCTCTCTGTGTGTGGGCTCAAATTCAAGTCTCCTTTTATCATTGAGCTTTGACCTTTTGCAACTACCATCTTTCTCCAGCTGAGAGTGGAAAATGTCTTCTGTGCAGATTGACAGCTGATAGGAGTGAAGAGGTGAGTAGTATTTTTACCTCCTTGCTGAGTTTAGGATTAGAGTGAGCAGTTCTTAAGGGTTTTCTTTTCTAAGGTGGAAGCTTAATTCCTTTTTCAGGTGTTTAGCACGTAGGTGGTATGAACATGATGCAGTTAAATTCTGTGAGTCCTGAAGCAGATGCATGTTAGCTGCTAGTCACAAGAGATGGTTTAGAATTTTTCAGAAGGCTGAATGTGCATGTCAATTCTGGGAAAAGGGGTGAATGTGAGTAGGGTCTCAGCACGTACCACAGCCATAAACTGCTAGACCTGCAAAGCAATTTGGAGCTGTGGTATTGCATTACTTCATGATCTGGGCTACTCTGTGCTATGAAAGATGAATTCCTGGACTCCAGGCGTTCAGAAGCATCTGAAGTATCCCTGTGCACACACATACAGACCCATGCAAAACTGGTATTTGCCAGGCTACTTCTGCCTGCCATTCCAGGAAGCCTCTTATCTCTTCAGACATCAATTTCTTAACTCAGCATTGGTCTGTAAACTTTTACTGCTGCGTCCTGCAGATCCGTCCTTTTCCAGTCACTCAGATTATGAAGGTACAGCCCCAGGGGTGTTTCCCAGCGCTGTTCTTCCAACTGAAACATGCTCCCAGCTGCAGCTTCCCACACCCCAGCTCGTGAGCCAGGGAGCTGGGTCGTAAGGATGCCCCATGTCTCCTCTGACTACAGCTGATGTCACCTTGGTTTGTTTCCAACCGTTTCTGAGCTTCTTACTGCCTCTCTCCCAAATCACACAATTGGACTGTTCTTTCATGCTCTAATTTGGACTGGACTACAGATATCTGCTTTAACAAAGGCAAATCAACCCACTGCCTACATAATTTTTAATTCTATCTACAGATGTATAGATATTTAAAGATAGACAGACATATACATTTTGTCCTTATTTTTTTGCTTATTTGCCCTCTCTTCCCCCTTACTTGAAGGTGCAAAACTCACCACTAATTTATTTGCCCATATGATATATTTCCACTGCTGATTACATACTTTGCAAGGCAGCGATGGTGTGATTAATCCCCATGGCATGCTAATTGGTGGGCACTAGTGGGACAAACTCTGGGAAACTGCTCAGAGGAGTTGCCTTTCCCAGCTGTAGGCAGGGTTGCCTATTTGAGGATCTTGTCAGACATGGTGAGATGGTCAGTAAGATTCTGAGATTTATCCTCTTCTACCCTTCCTTTCCAGAATGTTTCTACCTCTGAGGACCTGTCCGAATTTGAAATTAAGAAGATGAGGTAGCCACTGTCTTGGAGGCTCCACAAGGATTCCTTTGGTGAAAAAGAATAATTTAGCAATCTGAGACTGCTCGAGTTTTCTCCTCTGGGGATGTTAGAAGGGAACTTGAGAAATCACAGCCTGGCAAATAGCAGATAGTGCTTGGAAGACCTGGTTCTTTCACATCTCAGCGGTAGTTTAATGTTAGGAAGGAAAATATATATTGAGGAGGAAAATTATTTTCTGTAGAATTGCCATCAAGGGACTTCCAAAAGGGGAAAGAGAGAAGAAAACTGTTAATGACAGTCTCAGGCTGTGTTTCTGGAGGTTCTTAAAAGTGTGCTCCCTCCTGTTTCATTTGTCTTTGTGCTGCCTTCTGCTTGCAAGATTTAAAACTAACTCAGCTTAGACCAAGGTGCTAGGTTTCTTTATGGTCTGCAGCAGTTCTGTTCCTCCTAGATGAAGAGTGACTGTGGTTGCTAGCCGCAGGTGTCTACACTATGCAGTTACCTACTGTCAGTTGGATGCTGGGAGTTTATAAAGGCTTGTGCATGGGTGAAGGGTAATACAAGGAGAGGGAAATAGTTCTTTACAGTTGTGTATATGCAGCAAGAACTGCCAGTAAAAGAAACAGCTAACTTTCTGAAATGCTGCTTTGAGCTTTACCTGCAGCAAACTAGGAGAGACTGCCTTGGATCTGTCAATAATTCTAATATTTTTTTTTTGTCTTTTTACACACACTGCTGTTCTTCACAGATTTAAGTGACTTGGACTGTGTCAGGGTATTAGCAGGCTAGGATTTTAGATACTCTTACTTCACTGCCTTGATCATAATATTCTTCTCTGCCAAGCTTCATTTTCAATGTGAAATGTGTTTGGATTTTTTGTCATTTTTTTTGCCAAACCTGGCTCTCCTCCATTGCATGCTGATTCCGACTTGTTACTGCAGATTGTTCAGAAGAGCTGGACTAAGCATATTTATTTGTTACTGATACTGACCTCTGTGAGTTGTACAAATCAATTTATTATTGTAGCGTTGGAGTGGACTGGTATATTTGCTTTTCATTTTGCTTTGGAAAGAAGATAAGGGCATTTGCTAAGAAAAAAACCAACAACAAACCTTTTCATAAAAGAACTGTCTGAATTTCCAAACAGCTTTAAGAAACAATATAAGATGGGTGACACATAATGTCTTGACCTTAATGTTGTCTCTTCTTTACATCTGTTGGCTCTCTAGTGACAGTGGAAAGGGTATTGGCTATGGCAAATTCTTGTGAACTCTCAGCACGTTCTCAGGATAAATTTTTTCTCTCCATTCTTCATTCTGTTTTTGGTTGCTTTGCATGATGTGCATTCTGTTCTTTGAATGTCAGATTTGCTTCAGTCAGCTAATACAACATGTTAAGCTCAAGCTTTCAAAACCAGCTATGAATGTACTGGAATGCACAATTTGAAATGAAGGGGCCCAGCCCCCAGGACCTTATGAGTCAGGCAGCTGCCCATCAGGAAACTATGAGTGTTCAGACCTAGGCCTGAAGTTGTGGGCTGTAAACTCGCTTTTGAAAATAGGTTTTAGGAACTCAATTCTGCTCTCACTGCAGAGAATAAAGTTAACCTGGACTTACTGTCCAGATTAAGATAATGGTGAATCCAGCAACTGAGCACCCAAATTTGGAGGATGGCTGATAGACATTCTCAGGGCAGGTTGTGCCCCCGCAGACATGCCATCTCCGTTAGGGTAGACCTTCCATAGTGCTGGTCCCCTCCTCCACAGCGTTAGTGGGGAGCTCCGCTCGCTTCTACAGCGGGGTCCTGGCTTCAAAGCCTCTTCTTGCTTGTTTGAGAGCTGTGGTGTCAGCAAACATTGGGGACTCGGCAGGGCAGCTTCTCCAAACAGGGGAGAGCAGCAGGTAAGGCACAGGAGTCTTTGAGCAACAGTCTTGGAGAGGGACATGACCTTACCTGAAAAAGATGCTGGGGAGATTCAGGGGTAATACTTGTAGAGGCTGAGTTTGGACTCAGTCATTTTTCACAGATTCGTCTTGCAAGTCTGCTGCTTGCTTGACTCTTGAGGGGTCTTAACTTCTATCAGGAACATAGGAAGCATCCCTCTTGGTCACTAAATAAAGAGCTGCCACCTTAATTTGTTCTCAGGTTGGAGGCTAAGGTGTGTTTGAGTAACATGATGCCCTGCCTGAGGCAGGGCATGGGAAGTCAGCTTTCTGACTTCTACTGCCATTCATGAGATCGCATTAGTAAGAAAACTATTCTTTAAACTAGCTGCATCTTGACGCTTTCTCTTTGTTCTCTGAAAAGCACCCCCCACCATCCCTCCCCCCCCCCCCACTTTACACTCCCTCCCAAGAAAACTCTACCTTTCTCCTTCCCATTGTGAAATGGTGCTTTCTGGGCAGCCCACACACAGGCATTACCGGTAAGAACTACGCTTCCCCATGCCTTTGGCTTAGTCTGGTAATTGGATTCATTTAATCTCCTTTTGTCATCATTCTTTTTTACTGTATCCCAATTCTCTTTGGAACAGATTTGAAAGATAGGCAGGGATCAGAGGCTGTCAGCAGGTACAGAGTGAACCGGGCGAGGGAACGAGGAGTGGCAGGGAAATGATATGCCTTCTGAGGGAACGGAGCTAGAGACAGAAATGAGGAGAAAATGCAGATTGGAAATGGGCTGTGCTTTCTGACTCACAATACATGGCAGTGTGGGTAGAACTCAGAGGAGGGGAAACAATGTGCATCCTAATGGAGATGGAGTCCAGAGTGAGAAGCAGGAAAACCAGATGATTAATACATTCAGAACTGACCAAAATCCCAGGACTCCCAGATCCATCCTGAAAACGCTAAGAGTAAGGAATGGACGTCAAGTCTGTATTTGGAGACATCTGTCTGTGGCATGCTTTTAGCTTCATTGCAGGGCTTGATTAATCGATCTGCTGGAACTATTCCACACTTCAGTACAGCCAAAATTCTATTTTCTGAGCCACAGTTAATTGAGGCTCTCAGTTACCTGAAGGATGAATATCTCCTCAGAGTTATGACTTCAGCACATAAGTACCACTAAGACTTTACTGCATAAATCTTTAAACACCGATGAACTAATGTCTTGGGGCCAAATCCAGCACCAGTGTTCTGTAAATCTTTATTCCTCATGGTTTGTGTGAGATTTACATGAAAATGTTGAAGCCAGATTTGCAGCACGTTCATTGAATGTTGTCCGTGGTTACAAAGGCATGCTTATTTGGTGTTTATTCACAGGGAAAAATGCAAAATAAGAGAGGAAGAATTGCATTTAAAAAGGTGTTGCCCAAAAATGCATGTAACTTTTCATCAACACATCCTTGTATCTACTTTCTCTTAGTTAAAGCAAAAAAGCAGATACACATCTGATTCTCCCAGTCTTAAGGAAGAACACAGTAGTTATAATGGTGTGCCAATGAAAGTAATTCAAAAAGTCATGAAGAATGGTTACTTTTACATAAGTACTGTTTGGGTAAGAAGGGTCTGAGGAAGGAGAATATCCTGAGCAGTAGAGCTTATGATCCAGGCAGCAGCAGGTGCCCTCTACTTCAGAGCTGTCTGCTGCTCACAGTCCTGTCATTTGGAGTATCCTACTACATATGTGCCTCCTCTATCTGCAGTTACTCTTTCAAATTAAAAAGGAATTATGACATGTAACATAGGGTTATAGATGTGTCCAAGGCATTTCTTAGAAATATAAACATGCATGTTATAAAACTAAATCTTATTAGTAAATACTTCAAATATGAATTTGTAAAATAATACTGTGCCCTAATTTTTTAACTGGCAGAAGCAGCCAGGCACTAAGAATAAGGAACTTCCCGCAGTATTTCAAGTTCACCTGTGGTGAATCAAGTAGCTGACAGAATTTATAGCCTCAGGTCATCACTAATCAGGGCAATTGCCTCATGGAGGTTTTTTGTTTGTGTTTTTCTTTTATTAGCACTTCAGAGTTAATTCAGAGTATTTTGATGAGGTCTCATTATACCTGTCCAGAGGCTGTGAGTCTAAATAATTCTGCTGGAGTAGAGGGAATAGAGACAATCTGGGAGAGACTTTTTGGAGCACAGTTTGGCTTGGTAGCGGGGAAACAGGCAGAAAGCCATCGCAAAGGAGAGCTTTGAAGAAAAATGAACCAGGCAGTGCTCAAGAACTTAATGAGGCATGAATATGACATGCACTGATGTCTCCCCTGCAGTGCTTGTGTGTCACAAATCTGCCGTTACTTCTTGGTCTCCCATCAACCCGTTTTCCAATCACTTGCCTCTTGCCTGCATGGGCTGTGTCACCTGCAAAACCGAACGTGAGTATGAAAGTGCTCCTCTTGCAGAAGGGTCTCGCGCATGAAGCGGGGCAGTCTGGGATTTATGTCCTTTCTCCTTACTTGGCCTGGTGCATCAGGTTTAACTGTATCTTACCTCAAACTAGGGGATGATGAATATCGATTTCAGAGTCGATATTCTAAAATACAAAAGTACAATAATGGTGGTGTTACAATATTATTTTCTTGCAGCCCTAAGCCAGAGTCCTGCCCTGATCCTCTGAACCAGATTTCTGTAAAGACATGGCCCTTCGTACTCTTCCCCCTGTTACGCCCATGCTTGTTCACTGCAGGTGGAGGGGCTCTTGCCCCCTGCGTTGTCGGCAGCGTTATCTGCACAGGCAGGGCAGTCGGGGAAAGGACTGCATGTTCCTCTGAGGCCCATGTGTGGTTTCCATAGACTTGCCTTTTTTCTTCTATCAGCAAGGCTGGAAAAGAAGGTCCTATTGGAGAAGGAGGGAGAATTCCTGTGCTGGCTTAGCTCAGCCTTCCTAATAACACTGTATTAGAGGAACTATTTCTGCTTTAGCTGCTTGAAATGTAATTTGCCGATGATGGAAAGCATCTTCACAGCTTAGAATTTAGAAGCTCCCTGTTTTCCACACAACAACACAGTGTAAGCAGCCTGAGTGCAAGCACGGCCGTCCGTGTGCAGCCTCCAGGACTTGTTTGCTCTCTGCCGAGACAATTGCGTAGGTGGCAGCTGCGTTCCTGGTTTTCAGGAAGCTGCTGCCCGTCCCACTGTAACTACCTCAGTGATGAATGTAATTTGTTTTCCTCAAGAGACTGAATAGCTATCACACATTCAGAGCTTTTTGGTCTGTATTACTGTCACTCCATTAAAAGTTTTGCATCACCAAGTTCAATTATCTACTTCAGGCTTTTCACAAATCTGCATCTTTTACTGAATCCAGTCTTGGCCTTCTGTTTGGATGCTTGTCCCACTAATGTCCTGCAACTACTTTTCAGCTTGATCCTTTTATCATGAATTGCTGCCTGATAAAACAACACTTTTCTCCTTCATTTCACTCTTGAGACCTTGTGCTGTATTGCCTACCAGGCACCAGCCAATTCGGTATGGCTGGGAAATAAGATGCTTGGGAACAGCTGCAATTTTAATTGTTTTCTAAATGCTCAAGTGACTTGTAACCATTACATTGTGCAGTCCCCAACTTGTGCAATGGTGTGCAGCTTGTAGTCTCCCTAGGTATCCTGCATTCCCTTCTATGTCTTACTGTGTACTTTTTATTTTGAATTAAGTATTTTACAGGAGGAGCTGTGATTTATGGATTTGCTTAGTGCCTAGCACAGTGAAAGCAGTTTATGTTTGGGCTACCACACTTTGGCATCTGTCCTGTCTTGGGATGATCTTAATCAGCAGGCAGGCTGTGAGGACTCTTTCAAGCGTATCCTAAGAAGGAAGTTCCCATCAAGGCTGGGCTGACTGGGCATGTGACACTAGAAGGCAAATACTGAGACAGTGTCAGAGCATTGGTGCTTGTCTCCTTGCAGCTGTGGTGAAAGGCTCAGGATTCAGAAGTAGTCAACAGCCGTCTTTGCAATGGGTTTACTTGTATTGTAGATGTTGTCCCAGACCTGGTCTAGCTTCAGTTATTAGACTTCAAGTGTAGTGGCTAGGTATTTTGCAAAGTGTAAAAAAGATACAGAGAATAAATAGATAATTATTAAGTCTGTGGTGTAGAACCAGGTAAGAGAAATCTGCATTGCACGGAGGAAATACTGTGGGGTAGAACAGGACGTGGCTTGTTGGATATATTTGTGTGAGTCTTTTGCTTTGGTGGGCAGGTGTAAGGCAACGGAAATAATTAGCGAGGGGATCCTTGGAATAAAAAGAGAGGGACTGAGAGGGAAGGATCTTCTGTGCATTTGATCCAATTTGTGAAAAGATTTTCAAAATTACAAGGAAAACCTTACAGATGGTACTGCATGCTGTGGATGCTCCCGGCCAACAGTTCAAATATATGTCATGTAAAGCTGGAGAGGGAAGTGCAAGGACTAAGGACCATGAGTGGAAAAATCTTAGAAAGGCTTATTGAAAAGAGGAAAACCGTACAATCCCTTGACAGCTTAGTAAAAACTTTACAATAATTTTCTTCCCTGGAGAATGACGTTCCATATTTCCTCAGTGCCTTACCTAGCAATAGGTATGACTTCTAAGGCTTCTGCATCTTTTGATGTCTGTCTCCTCAGATATTAAAAACTTCTCCCTTCCTGCTGCAGCCATATATCCCCATTCTGACAAAGATACCTGCAGTCCATTTCCTTCTTACTGCTTTCCCTTAATCCTGTACCTCTGACTATTGATTTGTTCTTGAAATTATGTGAGAATAGAGGAATGATATAAGGAGTTGAACTGCTAAGCTTATCAACTGTGCTGGCAAACTAAGTAACATTATGTTGACAAACTTTCATTCTCCTCAGAGAGAAAGTTTGTGGTGCCCTTTAAACACCAGCTTCTTGTGGACCCTGTGGAGATACACCCCATGCATATTTCTCATGTGCTGCCTCCACTGCTGTCCTGTAGGGTCTTTTGGGACTAAACTGTTAGGACACGAGGGAATTCCTAGCGACTCCTTAGTCTTTTACCCACAAGCGCACAATGTGCTGTTGACCTGGATCTGTAGCATCTGATGATAGTTCAGTGTCCCCTGTAAAATGGCTTATGCCATTAGGAAGTGGGTCTTTGTTCAAGCACCCACGTCACACGAACTGCCAAGACTTGTTTGGGTGTCCATTTAAGAGAGGAATGAACAGGTCACAGATACAGCTCTGTCCTTTCCACTTTCAATATTCCCCTGTGAATTCTGCCTGTCTTCTTTATGTTCAATATTATAGTTCCTTTTTCCTTATAAACGTTTCTCTTCTCTCACCTCTTACTAGAATTTCAGTCATACTGCATGTTAATACTTTGTTCAGAGAGGCAACGTGTTGGCAGGGCAGGGCAGGAACAGTCTCTTTCCAGATGGCATTGGAATGACCACACGCAACGTTAGCATGGTCCTTTCCTAGCACCTTGTGCCACAGAGCAGACAAGTGCAGAGCAAAGAAGTTAAATAGCGCCTGATGAAGAGTCAAGAGAAACTCAACTTGAAAGAGTAAGTTTCTAAGAACGAAAGAAGTCAAATTCACCCTGTGGTGTAAATCTGTAAGGCTTCAGTAAAATTATACTTAAAATTAGCTTGGGCCAGTGACTGTAGCATGGCAGAGCAGTGCTTAGGACCTTGTAAATCTCTCCAAAAAGTGTAAAAATTAATAGTGCTGAAACAGTTCAGTGATAAGCAAATTGTGCCCTTTCAAAACCTCTTCATCAAGTTTCTTCCTGTAGAGACAATTAGAGTTTGTTCTCATTTCCTATTTATCATGACTAGCCACCTCTCTCTATGTTCAGCTGTTCCTTTTTCTTCTTGTCCTTTGTGTTTGGCTGTCCTGAAGCCAAATCTGAATGGATTTCAATGGCTCTCTTGTGCTTTTTGACTTGGTATCGGGCAGTCTGACACTGTAAGAAAATTATTTTCCAAATCCTAGCCATTCAATGCATGAGTTCTCTAACAGAAGGAATAACAGTTCAGCTGAATAACAGGTGCAAGGTGTGGTGTCTGAAAGTGTAAAACCTCTGAAACTTTCTCCTCCAGTTTCTGTAGCTCCCATCAAAGCTTAGTTTTTCACTGCAGTAAACATTTTGTGTATAGAGACTGTAATGACAGCTGGAGAGGCCCAGCTCTTCAACACTGTGTTCATCCGATCTATTCCATATTAGAATCAGAAAAGTAGGGGACAGTGCTGTCTCTTAAAAAGAGCAAAAAGGTGATGTGCGCTCCTTGTGAGATGACTGTATTTTTCTACTGACTTGCAACCAGTAAGTTCTTTGGCAGCCTCACCCCTGGCAAAGCCCTTTTACCTGTCAGCTCCCTCCTTGTCGCCAGTGCAATACCAGCTGCGTCCCGCTTCTCAGGCAGAGCGGCATACGTTGTCCAAGCCCATTCTGAGACTCAGAGCCCGGTAAGGTGCCACCTTTTCCTAGGACTTAAAATTTGCTGCGGTAAAAATGAGATGATTTAAAATTCACTTCTTTCTCAGTTTTGTCCTTTGTGGATGTTAGGAGTTGGTGTGTGTTGCCATCTGGGGCATAAGGACTTGTGACATCCTTGTTGACTCCTCTCCCTCTCTCTCTCTCTCTCCGTTTCAGAGTGCCTGCTGGGGTGTGTGCAGAAGAATGGCTGCGGCAGAACCTCTGACCGCTTTCTCCCGATGGTACCTCTATGCCATTCACGGCTATTTCTGTGAGGTGATGTTCACGGCTGCCTGGGATTTTGTGGTCAACTTTAATTGGAAGTTTCCAGGCGTTACCAGTGTGTGGGCACTCTTCATCTATGGCACCTCCATCCTCATTGTGGAGAAGATGTATCTATATCTCAAAGACAAGTGTAACATTTTAGTGCGCTGCTTCATTTACACACTTTGGACATACCTCTGGGAGTTCACCACCGGCCTCATCCTACGCCAGTTCAATGCCTGCCCATGGGACTATTCCCAGTTTGATTTTGACTTCATGGGCCTGATCACCCTGGAGTATGCTATCCCATGGTTTTGTGCTTCTTTCATTATGGAGCAGCTGGTGATCAGAAACACCCTGCGCTTACGATTTGATGAGACTGCTGAGCCGGGGGCCCCCACTGTCCCCATTGCCTTGGCCAACGGCCACGTGAAGACTGATTGAGTAGTGACTCAGAACCACACTTAGTAATCTGAGAGAGCCCAGACCTCTACCACAGACTGTCAGCTCTGGCTCCGAGGTACTGCTCCTTGCTGTATGATAAGATTCATAAACCCCATTTTTCTAATGGGGGTGTGCATGGGATATACCAGAGAAAAAAAAAAAAGGAACCAATAGATTTTCTATGGATTTTACTCTTTGGGCTCCAAGGACCAATATCAGTTACTTGTTAGTTAGGTCATTTCTGATTTTAACTTATTACAGGTGAAAGCAGTCCTTTTGCTTACACTTTTATGTGGAGAAAGAAGAAAAAGAAATGCTACGGTGGAAGTGCATACAAAAAGAGAAAAGCTAATTAGCGGATGGGCATGGACACGCCAGCTAAGTTAGTGATTGGCTTACTCCATTAGGCAATATTCAGGTGCTTGCTTGCAACCAATACCTCCCGTGGGACCTGAGATGCTGCAGGAACAAGGAAAATCCAGCTGCTGTTGAGAAGAACCTAGGACTGGCAGTTTGCTGGGGAGGTAGATGGTGTTTCCCTCGTGAGGTCCCATTGGCCTCTCCCCAGGTTCTTTGTTGCACCATGAAATAATTTGGTGCTGGACATCTTGCTGAATTTATACAGATCTCGTACTCTTTGAAATCTCAGTCCTGATACTCACTAGAATTTTTTTTTTTGTTAATAAAGGCCTTTTTTGCCGAGTGAATTTTACCATAATCTGTGCAATCTGAATCTTGGCAAAAGGCTCAAGAAATAGCGTAAGTCTTCCCATCTCCTCTGTCCCCCCAAAGCAGACCTTGCCTGAAGGTCTGTTGCAGATTCCAGCTCCCATCTCAGCTGTGCAAACCTTGTCGAGACCATACAGGCCACAAGAGTTTTCTGCCTTCCTTCCCAGGGATCCTCTGTTTCTGGTGATGTTGATGACTTAGTCTGGCTGCAGCCCATTGTATTTGAAAGTCAAAACCTTCATGTGGCTAACATGGTATCCAGGATTCGGTCCTCTGGCACTGACTCTCACCTTCCTTCAGCACTGGCAGGTCTCGGCTCAGTTCTGCCCAGTGTTCTCCTCAGTGTGTCAAGAGGATTTGCTTTTTCTTCCCAAATTCTGCTTTAAATAACCACAGCCATATTGTCAAAACAATAATTGGAGGTAGCAAGAGATATGCCATGCTGCCTGATACATTATTTAAATAAAAACAAAAAAAAATCCCTCTCTGAAGGGCACTTCTTCATGCTCTGCCTGAGTGAGACTTCAAGTTAAGAGTGCAAGAGCAGCAGCAGAGATGTGGAGCAGGAGGGAGTGCTGTGGTCCATTGCAGAACTACCTGCACCAGGGACAATCTGAAATTTAACCTACTGGGGACATTCAAGGAATATAGGGAGAGTTGTAGTGCTGGGAAAGTGCTTGATAGTGGCAGCCACAGGTTCATAATTCATTCTGGCAAGTCTTGGCTTTCGAAGTTAGCAACAAACGTGGAGCTTCCATCTGTCAGATGTATCTCACTCCAGACTATCTCACTCCAGACTGGTTTATGGGGGAGGCTTGCTGTAGTTGCCCTGCAGGGCCAGGTTAATTTTAGGTGTTCTTCCACCATAGTCAACAGAGCTGCGCCAGGGATCAATTTGGCTTGAAATGCAAACATGTGGGTGTGGTTGTGGGATTCCGCTCTTGCATTGAGAATAGCCAGGCTACTTCTGTGCGGGTTCCCTGTTTCTGGTAGGGGGTGCTCAGCTGTGAACCTGCTCCTTGCCCTGGGACGTCCATTCCTGAGGAGAAAAGCACTCTGACCCTGTGAGGAGAATTGCTTGTTGGTTCTGCTGTTATGAAGGCAGTGTTAAACCTTTGTGTATCACACAGAGTGCAATTATTTTATTCCTCCCCCCCCCCTTTCTCATACGGCATCCATTGCTGGCAATGGACACATGAAAACGCTGGCGGCAAGGAGTTAATAAAATCTGCCGCAGGGTATGCAATGTCTCCTGAAGCACCCAGAATACTTAGGTGGGTATTTAGAGTTCCCTTTTTATAGCTCATTAAATTAAAAGAGAACAAACACTAAACAGATTTTTTTCCCTGCTGTGATGCCAGTATTATGAAATCAGAGGAACAGTATGTAGTTTATCAGCCTTGATGGTCTTGGGCATGTAGACCCAGGGAAAATAGTCACCTGACACTATATATGGGGGGAAAAAAGAGATGAGATTTGTACGTGGGATAGTGTAGATGAGCTCTACTGGACCAGAACAAGAATTGCAAGGTGTGGTTGAGAGTTGGGATCTCTCTATTTTGGTTCTGATTCTGTCAGGGTCGCTGAACACAGTGTCTAAAGCTGGGTTGTCCTGTCACAGTATAGCTTAAGTGTGGTGTCGTGCTACCTCCTACACCACCCCTGCATCATCTGAAACCCTCAGCTTCACAGAAACATCCTTAGGATCCCTGCTTTCTCCTTAGCTGTTACAAAACTCTTTAAAAAGCTTAAAAGGAGTTAGCAACGTGGTTTGGTGACTCCCAGCTGCAGCTGGGACTGGTGGAGGAGGAGCGGCTGTCCACAGAACTAACTTAGTGCACAGTAACAGTCATATGTCTTGACTTTAGAAGGTGCCTGCTAAATGACACTGGTTTTGCTCAGTGATGTAATATTTAGATGATCAAACTACAGAGGGGTTTCCCAGCAGCATCTAGTATCTTATTCCATTATCCTTATTGCCTGTGCCATTGTAACAGCTATGGTAGTCTGCTTTCCACTGGTGTTCGACATGTACCACCCAGCTACTGTGTCCTCATAGAGCGGTAATTTACACCCAGAAGTGCACTTTACTTGCAGCTTGCACACCAGAAACAGAAAGGGACCCAGCAAATTCTTAAATCAATTAAAATAATTATACATAATACTATGTACTAATGCAGCAGGATTAGCCAGACTTCTATCTGAGCAACGTGGCTATAGTCAGACCTTTGTCTTTTCTGCAAAACCTCCCTTTTTAATACATGTGATGCTTCTTATAACATCCTACAGAAGTGCCCAGAGCACGTTACTGGGGTCTCAGTGGCAGCTCAGCAAGAGCTTGGGAGCTGGACTGAAGTTGTAGAGACATTTCCGTTAAGAAGGAAAAAAAAAACGCACAAGGCCTAACATTTGTTTGTATGTGTATCTTCCTCAGTAGATTAAAGTTGCCTGTTTTGAGTTCACCAGCAATAAAAAAATCTTGTGATTTATCTACCTTGTCCTAACTGCAGTAGGAGAGAGTGGCCCATCGCTGCTTTTCTTTTTGGGGGGGTGGGGGTGGTGGGATATGGACTCCAATTACCCCAAGGTTCCAGTTTGGCCTCCCTTTCCTTGCTGGTCTCTTGTACGATCCACCCTAACGATCTCAAAGTACATGATAAAATACAGAGTCTGGTGTCTTGTGCACAAGAGGCAGTTCAAGCATTACTGCAATGTCTGTTCATACTCTGAAGATCTTGCCAGAGGGAAATAGTTGATTTACAGCAGGACCAGACTGCCTTTTGGCCTTTGGTGTTATAATTGAGAGAAATGTGTACATATGTACCAGGTACTATTGCGCCTTTGGTCTGAGTGCATTTCGTAATTAAAGTGGAATAATCCAATCAAGGTTTTGCTTGCCTAGTCCTGTGACTATAAAAGGTAAAAAAAAAAAAAAAGACTGCAGGGCTTTAAGTGCTTTGAGAATTAGGAAGTGGGTGACTGAAGTCCTCTCGGGTTCAATAGCATTGCTCTGCTGCTGACTGGTTTTCTGAAACCTGCATGGAAAAAAAGGGGATTTCTTTGTTCACCAGAACTTCTGCCCTTTCTATACTATGAATAAAACATGAGCCACCACCAAGATGTGAACTGAAACCAAATGTTTTTCTATTTTAGTTTATCCTGGGCCCTGAATACATGCAATATGCCCTGTTTTCAAGGGAGAGGCTTGCAGACCTGAGTGCTTCAATTCTGCCTGCCTTCCACCTGAGAAGGAAACTATTCTCTTCCCTTCCCCCACATCAGCAGCTGCCAAATCCTCCTGTGATCCATCCCGTTGTAGAAGAAAATCTCTCTTCTGCTGCAGCCCCTGTAAACCAGAAGCTGTTCCCACTGTGCATCCCCCCGCCCAGCTGGTTTGGCACCTAATGTCCAGGTAGGGTCACAGAGCTGGTGAGACCTCGGGGAGCGTTGTCCTTGCTCAGCAAATGGCCTCCACTTGCACCTCTCTTCCCTTACTCCCCTCGGAATGTCCTGAGCCAGCCCCTGGGAAAGAGACCTGCCCTTCCTTCCACCTGGGAAGGAAGAGTGGAGCAAGCTCTGCTGCTGCCCCAGGGCCTCAGCGCCAGTCAAGGTTTTACACTAACAGAGGTCAGTCTCCACTTGGGCAGGGGAACTTTGATTTTAGAGCTGTAAGGCTCATTACTAGCAAGTCATCCACACACCTGGTAGTGAATTTGTACCACGTGGCATGGCTTATTTCGTCTAGGATGGCAAGGGTTTGCTCCATCAGGGGTATGGCCACTTGGTTCACTGTGGACAAGAGGGAAGTTACAGAAGCAAGTGGTGTCCCCAGTAGCTGCCCAGCTTTTGGCCCCTGGGCAGCTAGCACAGATGGCAAAGGCAAAAGTCCTTGGGAGGGGCTGGGGATGCACTGCTTAGTTTGTGTCCAAAGGCACCACTGCTTCAAATACAAAGCTGCGCTTTCCCTCTTGAGATCTTTACTACCTGTGGAAATGCAAAAGTTGTCTGCTTGCCCCAAAGTATATGATTGCCTGCTCTTGCTCTGCAGTAGAAAGGATATTCAAAATCTCTAGTCATCTTTTTCTCTAGGTGATTCCTGACTTACATCTTTGTGGAAAAACACCTCACCTAGAGATATACAAGCTAGTGCTCATTAAGCCAGTATAGGTACTAAAAGCCATACAGCGCTGTGCTCCATCCGGCTAAGTTAATCATGCTGAGAAGCAGAATGCCTTGGCCCACAGAGCGTGCTGCCATGTGGCTATACCACTTCAGCACCTGAATTAGTACAAACGCCTACTCAGGAATGCATTTTGCCTTACAAAATCTACTCTTAATTCCATGGGTTCCAGTGGAAACATTTGTCACGCTTAAGAGGGAGAAAGACCGAGATCCTATATTAGCTTCATCACTGCTTATGATCTTACTGGAGAGCATCTTGTTTAAAGTTTCAGCTACTTAAGTGAGACCCTAGAGACCGAATGTGGAAGGTGACTTGTCACAGCCTTGGAGAAGGTCGCTAGCCTCACGCAACTGCAGATGGCATTGCACGTG
Organism: Grus americana; assembly: GCF_028858705.1. Lineage (NCBI taxonomy): Eukaryota > Metazoa > Chordata > Aves > Gruiformes > Gruidae > Grus > Grus americana. The sequence goes on along the minus strand of NC_072856.1, from coordinate 33,971,157 downwards.
GTGTGCTGTGCAGCTCCAGTGCACAGCCAGGACGAGCTTCAACTGTACGAGGACTGTGATGAGTAGAGGTGGTGATACGAGCGCTGTCGGTAACGGTGGCAGAGTGAGGACTGGTGGTGACATCTGCATTCCCAAATCTTCAAGAGCTGGACAGGTCGGAAGCAGCTCTTACGTGTTCTCTGTGTTTGGGACTTCTCGCAGGTCTAAAGCAAACTGGCAGGTTTTTAATTCTGAGAGAAGTACACCATTTCCTTGACTCCTTAGTCTGGGGTCTGGGCTGCTCGCTCCTTTTGTAGCCACTGGATTTTCTGATGTGGATGGACTTCCTTAGTGTCTCAGAAAATAGCAATTTTTAAATGGTAATCCCAAATGCTTGACGTCAGTTGGTATTTATGCTTTAGTCAATTTAGGAGCTAAAGAGCCTTAAGTATCTGGTGATGCTGTTTGTTTATACTGTTGTGTGGCATGCTGTCCTGCTTTGATGCTATAATGAAGAAGGAGGAGAAGGAAATACAAGCAATTTGCTCTTTAATAAAAATAAGTAAACATACACAGTTGAGACAATATTTATTAAATATGTGAGTTGAGATACGCATAGTACTTGTAGATCTCTGGCCTTTCAAACATGGGACACTTTCCAACGCAGAATTTCTCTCTCCTTTTTGGTTATCTATATTGCTACTTCAGTATCATTTTTTACCTAGTATTTTGGGGATGAGAGTAACAGTATTTGCCTTTCTTTTTTTGGTTTTCACTAAAGGACCTCAAAGTGCTCTTCACAAACTACTTAAATAATTCTCAGTTCAGGCCTTGAAATAGGTCAGGATTAACCCCAAATAGGGGTTCCATCAGGAGCTGACGGAAATGTCCTGACAGCTCCCAGAAGGTCATTTCAGACCTGGGAAAGGGAGTTTAACATTCTACCTGTTCACCAAGTTTCCATATTTGAGGAGTTAATGAAGTTCCAGGCTGGGGAACTGGGAAAGAGCTACCCGGTTTCCACCATCTGAAGCTGTCCTAGAAATGGTTTTGTACACCATCACATCTCTCTGTCTGCCCAAGTCCGAGCCAGCACATGAAGGGACTGTCAGAGCTGATAGGCAGCACGGCTCCATCTTGTACAACATAGAACTGATTTCCCTCGGTTCGCTACATAATCCCATCTCCATCAGTAGGGTACTTTTGGGTAAATATTGCTAGGGGCAACAAGCCATGTTAGAGGCTAAACTGAGGTGACCATCTGCTCTATCGGCTCGTGTTGTTGCAGTTACTGCAGAGCTTATCTATGTTGCTGCTTCTGTTGTCAGACCACTTGTCTGATACCACAGCTCTTCCTGTTGCTTCTGTTTCTCCATCAGCATCTTTAGCACCCTGTCCCCTTCCATACCTTACCTCTGCTGCCAGTCCATGCTGCAGCCACAGGTACCCTAAGCCTCCTGTCTGAACCTCACCTTTGGCAATTTAACACAAATGGGCTGATTGTCAGTGAGCTGTAGCTTCCATGAAAGCCTGCAACAGCTGCAGTTGTCAGTGCTTTGGAAGCTCAGGGCAGAAAACATTTTACACACTTGCCTTCAGGCACAAGTATAGCGGCAAGTCTGCAATTATTGTTCAGTGCCTTTGCTGTGACATCCACACAATGGTACGTAATAGGCTTTCAGGGCTAAATTCAGCAAAAAGCTTCTCTGGTCAATCTCTCTGAGTTTCAACGTATGTGGAATAATACATAATTTCAACTGATCCTTCATATAAATGCATATACACATAGTGAGTGTGTGTGTTTAGATGCATAAACATAGCTGATGGCCTCCACGCTGCACCGCTGATGGCATCGTAACTTCTGCTGGCAAAGAGCCTTCACCTGCTTAGCTGCCAACAGCAGTCTGGGCTCAGTCACTGCTACTTTCTTGAGCATATGAGATCCTGAGAAGATCCAAAATGAAGCTCTGCATACACATGAAGCAGGTCAAGAGCTGAGTTGACAGCTCTCGACCTTGCAAGCTGTGTGTCTGTGTGCTTTGGTACGTGGGAAGGCCTCAGTTTGATTTGGCAGGAGGTTAAAGCCTCTCATCGATGAGTGTTCAGCTCAGAGAGGGGGGTTAAGCCCATATTTTTCAAAAGTGTTTTACATAAGGTTTTAAGATCAAATTAATGTCTAAGACAAACATGCCATACTATCCAGCTCCATCTTTAAAAAAAAGGAGACTTACTGCCTTGGGGACCTTCTGATGTCTTTGCTAAGGTTTGCCTTCCCCTCTGTCTGCACCCTCTACTGCTAACAAGAGCGGTGTGTACCCAGCCTGAGTCAGACCCATCCACTCCTTTTCCTCAGCTCAGGCATCGACCGAAAGTACTCCCTCCCACCCAGGCGGCCATGCTGATCCTAGGCATCCTTCTGTTCTGCTGCTGCTCCATCTGTTGGCCACTGGTGCCTATCTGCCATCTCTAATCTGTCACGTTGCAAATTCTCCAGGTCAGGACTTGTCTTTTTGCTGTACCATTGATGTGAACCTATCCCCAGCAGGATCTGTAAGTGCTATGATACCACAGTAAGCGTTAAAAAACCAGTCTCTTCAAGTCTTCAAGGGTAAGAGGAAACGTCCCAGCTCTGTTCCACTAATAAAACAGCTTGGCCAAAATGTCCACGAGGCACCTCTGTTGCCCCTTTCTCTCCAGCCTTGTCTCCCAGCATCACACAGGGAGGCAAATCCCCGCTGATGACCCCAGCATGCCAGCAGAGGGGAGCACGGCTGGTGGCACACTAGGAGCTTCTTCCCTGGGACTCCTCTGCAGATGACACACGGGCATCCACGTCAGCCGGATGCTGGCATGCTCTGGCAAACAGATTTTTAATGTTATTGGAAAGTCATCTGGCTCTTCGGCAGAGGCCGATTTGAGTTAGCATGGTAATTATAATTAATTTTTGATTGACAAATGTGCCAACAAAGAACAGCTGCCCTTTGATGTCGCAGTAAAGGCAGCATGGCCCCCAGCACCATGCTTATGGTGAGGCTTTGTGCTGCGTGACTGCTGAAAGAAGCACGGACATCTCCGAATGCCCAGCATAGGCTATGGTTGTCCTGGCCACTGGTCTCTGGGCAAGAGCCAGGCATGCACCCAGCATGACACTGGTGGTGAAGGTGGTGTTGCCACTACACTGTGTTGCAGCAAGGCTGCCTGTGACCTTAACGGCTGCCTGCGAAGCCAGCCAGAAGCTTGGCCGTGGCTGCTGCCATGCATGTTCTATCAAACCCTATTTCTCTGCTTTATCTTCCATCACCCAAGTCCTGTCCTTCCTCTCCACCTCACCAGCTGCCTCCTGGGAAGGTCTCATTGCATGTTAGGGCTTTGGTGTTTGTCTCAACTTCCTGGGTTGGGTCTGGTGACTTAATCCTTCCCACTTGATAATTTTTCCTTTGCCTGGGCTCCACAGCTCTTTGTTGTCACCTTCTCACGCCTCTCTGTTGTCTCTCCTCCTCCTTGGGAATCCCTAATCAGCTCAGCTGTGTCCCCCATCTGGGTGCCCCCATCCAGTTACACAGCTTTTACTGCCATCTCCTCCTCACGTCTCAGACCTCTGCCTCCCTCCTAGCTTGCCGCCATCTCTCCACACCTCCATTTTTCTCAGCTCCTCTAGCATCTCTTCCCGAATGAGTTACCAGCAACTCAAACCGCCCATAGCCAGAGCAGACTTCTGCTCCCCTTTTGCTTCTCATGTTCCCCTCTCTTGTCCTGTCTCCCTGGCAGACACATAGCAACTGGGGGAGGCAGAAACATCTTCGACCTCCTCTTCTCTGCTTCCTTATTTCCCTGGCCTTTATGTCTTACCACCTCGTCCCCATCCCCTGAGGTCTCCCTGCTGGGCTGGTGCTGGTGTCCTGTATGCCTGTTTGCCGTTACTCATCCCGTACACAAGATGTTTTCTTCAGCTGACCTGCTAGAACATACCCTTCTCCCCATGCCAGTCTGTCTCGCCAACCCTACAAAACCCAGCAAATTAAATCATCTGTGTATCTATTTCACATATTTATGAGTGAGATACTAATCCCTGCATAGTGAGAGGGTCATATATACAAAAGGGGAAATGAGGACACCAGCATTAAAGGGAGAAGTGGGGGAAGGGGAGACCAAGAACAAGGGCAGGGCAGATGTCAAGGAGGTGAGTTTACAGTGTGAAAAAAAAACCACAGAAAACTGAAATAACAGCAGATCAGAGTATCACTGAGAAGCCACGTTGATGCTCTTTCCTTGCTAGTTCTGCATTTAAGCTCTCACTTTTTCCTGCTCCCTGCACCTATGTCTTCAGAGCAGAGACCAAGTCCTCCAGCTCACTCAAAAAAATGTATAAAGAAATTAAACGACCAGCAGACACCCCTTTTCTCTGTGCCTTCTGTGATAACCCTTTCACCCCAGTGGGAAAGCTGATCCGTCAGACTGATGCATTTGCGAAGGCAGCCCTCGCAGGCCTCCTCGCCGAATGCTCCGTCTGATCTCCTGCCCCTGTGCGAGCCAGAAAGCTCTTTCCGGCTTCCCCAGCGCAGCTCACGCACTAAGCAGGTCCCAGCGGGCGAAAGATTTGCATGTGATGCCATTACAGTGACCTCCCGAAACTCGGCTCCATTTCCCATCTGTTGTGTGCTATTACTTTCCCAGAGCACAAAAGCAGGTGAAAAGTCTGTTGGATGCCACAGAAACCTCTCAGGCTGCAGCCGTGGTAAAATAACCCTCCTTAATGCAATACAGAGAGATCCTTTTGTGTGCAAGAGCGCCTTTCAGATTGGGTTGGGGTTTTTTATTGCCCTTTAAAGGATTCCGCAATGAGTGAGCTGGAGATTCGACAGTTGCGTCCCACTCATATTTTAACACAATGCAGACAGCAGATGCTTCAAGAAGATTATATTTCTTCATGTACATTGGGTCTCCAGGGAGATTACACATTCAGGGTCAAGGGCTTTAGGGGGCTGGCTCTGCGGCCCCGCAGGAGGATTTTTTTGTTTCAAATACAGCAAAAAATATCTGTAAAGCACAGGGCGTTCTGCCAAGCCTTCTATATGGAGTCAGCAGGAAATGCTGCTCCCAAGAGAGATTTTACCTACAGCTCTGTCAGGGATAGCTTTTATAATAATAATAGCAGTTGATCGGATAGCCCCCCGTGCTGCAACACCTTGCAGCTTGAGTGTCGGGTCTGAGCCTGAACAGAGGAGCAGCGCTTACTCATTGGACTGCAAAAAGGTTGTTCATGTGGGGGAAAACCCTCTGCCTCTGTAAAGGCAGGCAGCAATGGGCACTTTGTAACAGCGTGGTGGTTTTGAAATGCAGATATCTTGGCCAAGGCAATCATCAGCTGGCCAGCACAGAAGATTTTGCAAGGGAGAGAATTATGTCCAAAGATGCAACGAAAGCCCTCACGGGGTCCCCACTGTACAGACTGACAACCCAGAGATTATCTAAGTTTTAAAGAGGTTTTACAAAGAAGTTGCCTCCTCCTCCCCAATCCTGTACAACTCTTAATTTATCTGCTTTGGATATTGAATGATTAAGACTGAGCGAGCCCCTCTAGGATGGGATTTTCCAATTCCACAAGACTTAGGAATCCAAACCTTGACACCAGCCTCTCCAAAATCCAGTCCTGAGAATATCAGTAACTATCAGTAAAATTAAAGAACAGCTACAGGCACTTGAGGGTGCCAGCACACAGCTGCAGTGCCACGGTGCTCAGAAGCCAGCGGAGCCCCTGCCAGCACCAGCCTGGCCCAGGGCATGCGGGTGGTGTTCTCTCAGGCTCCCGCCGGTGGCGAAGCTGGACTATCCCAGCCGCTTGCAAGGCAAAAGCAGATACCAGCACGGACATGGGCCTTCCTGCATCAGTTCCTGAAAAAAAGGAAAAGGTAGCGTCCTTGGTCCCGATTAATTTCTCTGTTGTTCCGTGTCTCATGCAGTCACTCAAAGCTTGCAGGCTCAGCGTAAAAGGCTACTAAATCACGAAAGGAATGTTTTATGCTTGCTGGATGCTGAAATAAGTAACAGCACTGGATGAGAACCAAGGGGAACATGGACCTCAGTTATTACTAAATCCTACCTCAGACAAAGCTGCTTCTAATTTCCATGAGTGTTTTCCTAAGGAAGGAGCAAACATTAACCAAGGAAACTAGGATTTACCTCAAGTGCTGAAATCTGCGTAAGAGAAAGGAGCTGGTTTTAGCAGGTGCCTTCCAAAGCCTGCAGAGCCGTATGGGGCCTCAGTCTGGCTTTGCGCTGCAGCTGGCCTTCAAACATGACCTGCCCCACCATGTTCCCCCCACCCTCACGCATTGAGTTGAATGGTGCCAGAAATGGTAAATGTCAGGAAGTGTTTGTGCGGTGGAACGTAGAAACTGTGGTTAGATAAAGCAGTGATCACAAGAGAGGCTGCGTGTATACTAAAAAGCCCTTAAATGGATGTCATAAATAGCCCTGATTTCTCTCTTTCCCCTACAAACGGCTGCCATGTGCTGCACTCCCCTTATAGGAGAGTAAATTTAGCAATGAAAAAAGGATGGTTCGGGATGCCTGTCAGGATGTGCCTTCCTGGCACCTAGCCCAACCCATTGCTAGGGATCAGCAGCACTGCAGCAGCCAGCCTTGAGGGACTGGGGGGCCAGGACACCCCTGTGACATCTCCTAGGGGAACAAGGAGTCTGTGGTAATTCTCTGTGCTCCCCCAGTCAGCAAACCAGACAGAAACACCACGTTTGGCCATGATGTTTGGATCTAGGTCTAACCTTTTTCAGGCTTGGGGGTAAATGAGTTTCTGAGGGGGTATGCCGGGAGCACTGTTATTCAGAAGCAACGTGATAATAAATCTCATTTTACTCAAGTCATCAGTCCTCCTGCCTTGGTGTATATAAGCAATGTCTTGCTCTTCTTGGACTCCCTCAACATCCACAGTTTTGTGGCTGAAGTGGTGGCAGCAATTTCCTTTTTTCTCCACGTTTGGAACAGGCAGAAGGAGGAACAGAGGCACTGGTAAGCAGGGGAAGTTAGCAGTGGGGAGGAGAGATAGAGGGAATTCATGCCCATCCCAACCTATATTTTCCATTTCTTTGAAAAAATGTAGTTTTGATGTTATGTATTGACTTCGGTTGTTGACAGGCTGCATGAAAAGAGCCAATGTGTTTCTCTAGGCATTTTTGGCAGATATGTAGGAAAGCTATCCAGTTAAGATCAGCAGCTAACCCACCACAGAGCTTAATCTCCAGCCAAAAGCTTAATCCAACAGAAACCGAACATCTGCCCTCCTCAGGCACTATGGGATGGAGACAGAGGTCTTGGCTTCTGGGGTAGCTCCAGAATTGTTCTTCTGACTCCTCCCTGACGGCAAAGCAGGGCATGTGCTCTGTGGTTTAGGTAAGAGACTGCGGTGTGGGGCGGCAGATGCCAGGCTCTCAGAATTACAGCTACAAAACCTCAGACTGAACCATGTGTAGATCTAGTAGAAATAACAGTACCCCTCCCTTGCCCTGTAAAACCTTCTGCTATTTCTGGCCTTTCTCTCCCAGCGTCTCTTTTCATACCCAGCAGATTGAGACCATTATCCCTGGAATAAGAGTGTGCATGCTGCTTTTTTTCACTGTATCTCATTCCTGACCTCTGCTGCTTTTTTACTATTCTAGTCCTGGTTTATAATAGGAAATTGAAAGCCCAAAGATTTTCTTCACATCTGACATTCATTCATCCTCCCAGCTTCCCCCCCCCCATCAGATTAAAGGCAGAGAAACAGCCAAAACTGTGTGTCTATGGTCCATATTTTTAATACTCAAAAACCTGATTCTGTTCTTAGTCTTGCTTTGTGTAACTTAATTCATTTCACTGACCTTATTCTGGATCCTCACCAATGTAAGAAGGAAGTCGGGTGATATATTTAAAGAGTATTTGTTTTAAACATAACATTGAGAGTTAAGACAAACAAGTCTCATGCTCATCTGCCCACTTCCCAGCCCCGATGACTTGTCCTCATTCCTGATCTTATTCAAGCCCAGATATTTGAAAAGTGACCACAGACTTAGAGTGACTCAAATTTTACCAGTTTGGGACATCTCTATCCTGATTTCCTTCAGATGGCTCCAGTTAAAAGTATGGCAGCTGCACACCCCTGGGGCTGAAAATATTTCAAGCTGGAAGCCCTAAAATCAGCTGCAAACCAGCTCAAATCAGAGGCTTTTAAAAATCATTTGGCCTTCATATGTCAGTTGGTGAGCCCTCGCTGAGAGGTGATGGAAACACACAGATCCCAGTGGAAGCTGAATGAGAGCCAGCTGAATTAAACCTTTGCTACCATAAGGTTGTTGAGTCACACAGCCCAGGATACACCTGTCCCTGCTGATGCTGTGACAGCGCAGCTATGATGAAAGTCAGTGACGAATGTGGGATGGCTCCATCTTCTGTCAGCTCAGAGGCACCTTTCCTTATGGTGCACCTTATTTTGCAAGGCTGGGAGTGTTCTCATTTCATGCCCTTTCCCTCGAGGGTGTGAAAAGTCCTGAGGTTTGGGAAAATATGCCTTCTATGACTGGATTGGCTTGGACTGTGATGCTTCCTGCAGATTTATAAGCCTATATCCTAAAGACCACTGAAACAAAAGTTCAGTTATTGGACAATTAATAGGACCCCGGTTCAGCAAAACAGCTAATCATGCATTCAGCTTCTTGCTGTACAATTGTCCTAATTTACTTCACTTAAGTATAGGCTTAATTTTCTGCATAGCTCATTTAATATAATTTGCTGTTGTGATTTAAAAAAAAAAAGCTATGACTCTGTAAAATCAATTTGTCATGGGTAGTCAACGTAGGGTGAGGATAATGTGATCATAGCTATGGCATCATGCCCAAGCAGTGAATGGCAAACATGCTTGCCTGGATACTCTCTATAGTAATTGACTTTGCGGTAGTGGAGTCCTGGGGTGATATTTGAATATATTACTGCTGTGTGCTCATCCCAGTAAAATGAATAAGAAGCGCCATGCTTCAAAGTAAAAAATAATCACCACAGAATTAATTTGATGTCTTCTTTACTCTGTGGGTAAATTCTTCTATAATTATCCACTAAGAGATCTCTTGCATCTGTTCGCCAATGCTGCTAAGACACAGGACACTGGGTATCTGGTTTGATCTTGTTTGAGACTGCTGAGTTCCTTGGAGGTGGTGTGTGAAAGTGAGTAACATGCAGCTGCAGGATATGAAGACGTCTCGTTCTTTCAGGGCCAGGCAGAAAACTGTAAGGCACAAACACTGTGGGAGTGGAGACCTTCCTCTGCTTTCTCTGCCCCAGGTTGGTGGTTTCTTCTCTCTTCCATGCCACTCAGCCACCTTTGGAAACAGTTCAGCAACATCTTCTGGGGAGGATGGTGAGGACGTCTGGAGCAGTTTCCTTTGTAGTCCAGCCATAGGGATCTCATTCATCGCTTTAAAAAGAAGTAGAATGAAAAGCATGCAAGAGCCAAAGGCCCCAGACTGAAACGATTCATGGAATGAAATGTTGCAGGCTTTGTTTGCTTGCTGGTTTGTCTGTTTGTTGTTTGAAATAAGAGCTACTGGGCTCAGTTCAGCTGCTGGGTTATCAGAGCGACTAATCTGTAACATCACAAAGCGAAGACTTCTTTTCCAACAAACAAGGCACTTTCACTGCCATTACTGATTTGGAATATGCTCCTCGGGTGGTGAGCTGAACAAAAATAGTCACATCAGGTTTTTTTGACATTGTACGTGAATGAGTCTGTCCTTTTTTTCAGAGGCACCCCCATTTCTGGCAACTGCACAGAGATGAGTGTCTGGAATCTTTGCTGGTGTTGTCCAAGCAAAAAAAGCTCATCTTTTGGTAAAGTCCACCAGCTCCCATTGTCTCTTTTCTCCACTGAAGAACTCTGCAGATGGAGCGAGGGCTGTACCTGAAAGCAACAGATGTCCTACTGTAACTGCTAAAACCAGGCACCATCAGTACTAATTTCATGGTGTGTGACTGTGTGTGATGACAAGGGGTACACAGTGCACTTTCTCTACTGGTTGCTGCGAGGTGCTTGGAGTTTTCTAGTCTAATTGCAGCTTCTCAATAGAGGCTGGCTACTGCAAAGGATCACAGGGTGACAGGCTGGATGTGCATGGCCCCAGAGCACTGGGCTGATCAAAGGCTTATTTTGCTTCCATAGCTGGTTACGGTGAAAGAGATCTGCTTCATAGGACAAAAGGCTCAAGTTTCTGAGTAATAGCGAATGTTGCAGTTTTTCCATGCTTTAGCAACAAAAAGCTGCAGTGGGGACCTAAGGATTACCTCAGTCAGATGTTATCTGCTTTGTGCAATGCTCCTAAAGGCCTACTGCTGTGATATTTGTCATTTCTTGGTCTACTTCAGCATCCCAGGGAAGGCTGCAGGAAATTCTGTGGTGAGAGTGGAAAGGCTTGGTGATTGCAGACATCACTACTGGGACAACCCCAGCACCTCAGTAAACAGAAACTCAAGACAAGGCAGTAAAAAAGGGGTGCTGGTAGGGCACAGGTGAAAGGCAAAAGGGGCTCATGTTTGGTTTATGTAGGGTAAATTGGGCTTAGCATGTACAGGTAGAGATCTGTTCTGGTAACAACAACTCCACATTAATTACTGTGCTGCTGCTCTACCAGTACATGGACTTCTCATCTAACAGAAACTTAACAGGGAAATATAAAAAGCCCAAAGACTTGAATGACTCCTGCTGTCCCTTTAACCAGAAAAAGCTAAATGAAGTAGGAAGCTGATCTTGGAGGGCAATCTGCTTAGATGAGTACAGGCTAAAAGTGGAATAATCCCTGAGGTCTCTCATTTTGTTTGCTATAGTTTGGGCAGAAAGCAAATGCAGCTGAATTTTTCAAAGCTGTAATGTGCAGGTGGGTCTGTCCTTCTGCCTGCAATAGCAGCGAAGGTGGCTAGTCTGCTTTTCTGTAAAAAGGGTAGGAGGTACAGATGCTCTCTTTCCAAAACTCTACATTGCTGCTGAATATTTCTGAAATGATTTCAGGAGTGACGGATAATTCTGAATCCACAGTGGCATGTGTGAAGAGGTAGAAAACAGAGAAATGCCTTCTGCCTGTCTTGAGAGAAAAAGCTGCTTTTTCCTGGGTGTCAATGTGTGTGGTCAGACAGGTCCTCACTAATACCTGAGGAGGTATTAAACCCATTATAATTGGGTTTAATCCTTCCTGAGCAGGAGGAAAAAGGTTAATTGCCTGGGGAGAAGCATTTATCTGGTCCACAGACTGTTCAGAGGACTGGAGGAGGGGGAGACTCAGAGTGAGAAGATGGGCTAATTTTTCACAGGTCTGTTATTCTTGACCTGTTTATTAGAGCAAATGAAAACAGTGAGGTTGTGCTGAGCAGCTCGTGGAAACAACAGAAAGATGGTTTCCTTTCCCTCTACCCCATCCCTGGAGCAGATGCAGCTGGGAAAGTCTTGAATGAAGTAGCTTTGCTGAAGCTGTGCTGGTATGGACAGCATGGAAAATAAAGCATTTTTAAGTGGGGTACAGGCCTCCTTATGAGATCCTTTAAATTTCCTTTTGTGAGATGGGGGATCCTCAAAGGGTTGGAAGTAAATCTCCATCTCCTTTGAGGAGATAACAATGGAGAGAATACTTCATTGGAGGTTCCTTTGTGTACTGTTATTGAGCAACCTCTTGGGACCTTAATCCCAGGAAAGCATGGGCTGGTCTATAATCGCTTCCCAGTCTCAGGAGCACATGGGTGGTTTTTTTCAAAGAATGTGGTAAGCATCAAGTAGATAACCTCAAGGAATAAGAATATATTTGACTAATTAGACACTAGTCAGCAAGCATAAGGTGGGAAATTGCTCTGAATATCTGGATTACCCTTGTGAGTCAGAGTTGTTGCTGTGTTCTCACGGAGTGAACTCTTTTAGGGAGATGCTTTCCTTTCACAGGAGTAGGGGAACACTGCTAATTTTAAGGCAAGAATTGATAGTTGGAAAATAGTAATAAACCTGAGGACTGTAGTCAGCATCAGTGAGCTGATGCTGTGTTAGTAATTAACTGAATGATCTGAAACATTCCAGAATGCAAAACTGTTACCTGAAGATGCTCACAGAAGGCTGCCTTGGGTTTGAAGATGAAACTTTTCTGTAGATTCTGTTCCAGAAAGTAAAAATTTTGCCATTATCTTTTCAATTCTGGAGGCTTGCAGAATTACTTAACTGCTGAATATTTATTTGGATAAGAACCGATAAGTATTTCATCCTGTGCCCTTCAAATCAGACTCTGTCCCTTTTGGCTTGCCCCTTAGCAAGCTAATCACCATTCCCTTTTTTCTTGTAATTGGTGTGTTTGATGTTAGAACACTTTGCCTCTATGAGACTTCGTTTGTTGTTGCTGTTATGCTTCCCCTTTCTGTAAGTCTTGCTCTAGTGTTGCCAATTTAAAGGACATTCTTAAATTAATGTGGTGAAGCTCAGTTCTTATAATCATCTCTTAGCTTTATTAATCCCTTCTTATTATGAGTTCCAGGGGCAGCTAAAGGCTTAGACTAGAGCAGCTCTCTGCTGTATCATGCCTGACACCTAAGTCTACTGGGCCAGCACTACTTACTCTGTTTACAGTCTAAATAGGTAAAACCAAAACTGAGAAGGAAAACAGATACCCTGTCATTAAGGGGCTTGACCGCGGTCACAGAGCAGAGCTGTTTGCAGAGTGCCCTGATTCCCTAGTGACTACTGCCCCAGTCAAACATATGGAAGTTGTGGAGCTGCCTGCCATGTTGCTGCCTGAGAACGCTGATGGTAACTAGGTCTATGTGAACACTTCTCTGATTATCCTCTGGATATATAACATTAGCTTTCTCCAGTTACACGGAGAAGATGATGTGCGATTATTTACCAGTAGGTTTAAAGGTGGAATAGACATGACTCCACTGAGAAATGAGATGCAAAGAAATGACATGCAGGAGAGGCACCAGGGTATATTGGTTTTGCTCACAAATCTTTGAAAGTACCTGGCTGGTAAGATTTGCTTGCCTCACTCAACATCCCAAAACAATTCTCTGGTTTAATACAGGTATTCTGTTTTTGTAGAAGATGGGAAGGAAGCCGGTTGGCCTGGAGGGGAAGCCCTGCTGCCTTTGTGGGAGGGAAGAAAATCATCAAAACAATGTTACTTTTTCCTGCACCTCTGGTGGGAAGGTAGGGCTCCTGCTACCCCTGTACCATGCAGGAAATAGTAGTCCATGACAGAGTTGTACAATGGTCATGCCCTCCTGGTTCCACTGAAACTAAACCGCAGCAACAGACACCCTTTCCCTCCTCTTAGGCAGCTTTTCTCAACTGTGACTTATATTTTTCAAGTCAACTTTTAAAGGCCAACTACACTAGGAGGAGCTCTTCACCCATTTCATTTCTTCTCTCCCTGTTCAGCTAGCTACTCACTAAAGTTCTGAGCTGCTTTTGTATGGGCTGCTTACTCCCTGTCCTGCTTCTTAAATCCGGGGGACTTTTTTGGACATGTAATCTCCCTTCAGGGTATGAATGAAACACTAATTCCACTGACCCTTTCTGATGCTATGGTTGTTGGGCATTTCATGATAGTCATCTTCTTGCTATATTTCTCCTGTTCGCTAGTTTGGAAAAGCAACTGAAGTGTACCGTATTTTGCAGCTTCACTGTAGCATTTCTTTTTCAGTACAAACAAAACCCCAGCCAGGCAGTTCCCAACGCACAGGCCTTCAGTAAACGTCCCAGGTAATATTGGTCCATTTTTTTCTTCAGTTAGGTTAATCTCTAGAACTGTAAAGATTATGCAGACAGCATATATACAATACTAACTTCAGTACTTTCTAGTATAAGCTACAGTGAGTTGGAAAACTCACTCTACAGGCATTAGTAAAGTCATGTCAGTCACGTTTCATGCCTCCTTCTCCCTGTTACATTCACATTACAGGGTAATAGCTTCTTCAGTCAGATTTCTCCCAGAGCTGGCAGCAGACTAAACATTTCTGAGTCCTCAATTTGAAGACCAGAATCAGCATTCCAATATTCTTTACTAACGAATGTATGCATAGCACTCTTTATGCTTAAGACTTTCAAGTTTTGTAGATGCTTTATGCGCAGAGGATGGTAGGAATTTCTAACATGGAAGCACTGTGAAAGGCAACCCCCAAGGAAGCCCCCATCAAGGTATCCATGCCTGGAGCATATTTATTTACTCCACCTCAACAGCCTGGCCCTGCGGCTCCCACCTCTGAGGAGGCGCTCATGTTCACAACCAGGGATAAATACTGAACACCCCCTCAGCCCCTCCTTGCCTCCAAAGCTGCTTCTTTTCTGATGGAACGGCTGCAGGAGGGGCGCTACCCCGGGCGGCAGACTGGAGGGCCCTCACTAGGCCGCAGCCCCCAGGCCCGAGCACAACCACCATAGCAAGGCGGAGCGCGCACACGCTCCCACCTTCCCGGCATGCCCTGCGCGCCACAGGAGTGCGGGGGGATTGGTGGGAGTGGAGCCAATCGCGAGTGCGGGCTTTGCCCGGCGGTCCCGCCTCCTCGCCCCCGTCGCGGGGAGCCTCTGAAAAAGTTCTGAGGTGCGCGGGGGGCTCTTTACCAGCTGGGCGGGCGGGTCTGGCCCGGCCCGGCCCGGCCCGGCGGGAGACCGCGGAGCCGCAGGGGCGAGGCTGGTTTGCGGCGGGAGCGAGCTTTCGGGTGCCCGCGGCGCTGCTGGGGGTGAGGGGAGGCCAGGCCAGGGTTCCGGCTGCGGGCGCAGCCCGGGGTCCCGGACTGATAGGGCGGGGGCCTGAGTCACCTGGGCTGGGCAGTGGGAGGGGAGCCCTGTGCGGCTGCAGGTGTTGGGGCCGTAAGTTCATTTTCTCATTCCAGATGAAGTGGTGACGTCAAGTTCTCTCGCAGCACCTGTGTCACCCGGTGTAAGACAATAATACGTGTGTATTTTTCCCCCTCACGGGTGTCCTTATTCACCTGTCCGTCCTGGCACCGCAGAGAAGCCAGTTACCAGAGGTTGTGCCAAGGCTTTTGTTCAACTGCAGCCCTACGTGGTATATGTGCACAACCAGAAACCGCCATAATGCTTGAGTGTGCAGAGTGTGTAGTCTGTATGATAAATTGTTATAAATACAGCTGGTAACCTGAAGGACACTGAATTCTTCAAACGCTTGATTTTTTCCTCTGGTCTAAAGAGGATTTTGTGGAGGGGGAAATAAAGCTTCCATCTTGTGAAGATGTGGAGGCCTGTGCATCTGCAAAAGTTGTAGCAATTTCACTTTATAAAACCCTCTTTATTTTGTCTAAACTTCTGGATAAAGAAATACTGGGAATATTTCCTAAATAATATGTGTGAAACAGCTATTTGCTTGAACATACGTATAGGTTAGGAAAACACCTGTGCTTTAGGTTGTCCTGTCCTGAGCTGAATACCATGCTCTGGAGTTTCGTTCAGTAGAATGGAATGACAAAAAAAAAAGGGGGGGGGGGCAAATGCAAATAGCTGAGGGTCAAGGGGAGGAGGATTCATAGTTGCAGTGTAATCTTATGTGCTATGTAAAATAGTTTTAAGGGTTATCTGAAATAATCAGATACTCTTTAAGCAGGAATCTCAATAAATACAATTTGCTTAAGTGACTGAATATACCGCAATTGTTGCTGCCTTGGTCCAATTATATTTTTTTTCTTTTTTAGAATAAAATAATATTTTACTACTAATTGTAGTTCTTCATATGCTTAACTTTAGCCTCTGGTTTCTTTTACACTGTTGACTCAAGAACTTTCTTAACTGTGTTTCATAAATTGTTACATAGAAGGTTATGAGATGAGTTTGACTAGTTTGACCATCTTGAGCCTTGCACGCTAAAGTGTGTTTCTAGCCCTTCAGTCTTTCTGGTGTCTCCTTACGGATCCTTCCTGTTCTTTCAACATCTTTCACGAATCCTGGGTCACCAGAACTGAGTGTTGTGTTCTAGCAGTATATGTTCTAGGGCTAAATACTTCCTGTGATTACTATTTGTGTTTAGGCATCCAAAGATAACCTTATTTCTTTCCAGTGCAGTACAGCATGACGAGTTCTTGTTCGATTCACCACTGAGTAATTTCCAGCTTTCTAATTCCCAGAAACATCTGTCCTATAAACATCGCTAGCTTTTTTGTTCTTATTGGCATGATCTCATATGTGGTCAAATATGAGGAGATATAATTTAACATAACTGCTTTCAGAGTGGTCATATAGTTTAATGTGACATAGACTTATATGGGCAGCCTATATGACATTAAATTTTATATATATATATACACACACACAAATACACATGTATGCACACTTTCCTGTTCTTTCATAAGAAGTGAGTGTAATTGTCCCCATAGTCATATCCCAAGCATCTCTCAAAAAATTTTTGTTTGTTTGTCCTGTAGATTGGGGAGCATGGCTGCTAAGAAGCTAAGAAGAGCAAGGTTGTCTCAGGAGCTGTGTGAAAGGCTGAGTCGCCATCAGATCATTACCTGTCAGGTGAGAAGGTTATTTTATGTTTGGGGGGGTGGGGTGGGGGATTGGTTTTGTTTTTTGGGGGGCAGGGGGTGTGTGTTTTAATGCATGTACTGTTTACTTTTTTGTAGTTTAATTTACAGGGAGCTTTACTTTATAGAAAGTAGGGGGCATTTCAGGCTCCATCTGGCTTGCTGCCTTGTAAACAGCTTTAAAACAATAGATGCCTAACTAAAACATTTAAACTTGTATGTGCTTACTACCTTCACTTCTAAAGAACCTGAAGATGCTCTATTTTAGCAGGGGTGTGCTACTACTGTTTGTATGGAGTAAGACATCCATTTGCAAACACTTCACAAAACCACATCTATACTACATCATCTAGTGTGTGAATGTGCTGTGATGTTACACTCTCAGTTATGGGTTGATTTAGCAGTACGTTCAGTAGTTCTTATGAATGCTTGCCCAAAGAGAGCCAAAAGGCCCTACGTATTTCAGTAGTATGCATCATAAATACAGGTCTAGCCCTAGGACTGCAATCTAGAAGACATGATGTATTTTGAATGTGTTTTAGGTAGACAGAGACTTTCGTGGGCAAAAATATGTTATCTTGTTGCAATTCCATCATACAGTTCTTGAATGTTTGGTCTTTTGACTCCGTGTCCTTTAAAATACGAATACAATTTCTTTTAATATACTGATATCAGAGAAAGATAGGAGAGGTATAGCATAATAGCGTATAACATGGCACAGTTGGTAAACCTGTGGCTTGTATACTATTTGCGTATAAATTGCATCCGTTTAATCCTCAGTCTTGATTTTTAGGTTGAGCTCTCTGAACTGTTCTATCATCTTTCAGGACTTTTTATGTCTTTCCCTCTTGGAGCTAATGAAAGTGACAGGACAGAGCTACCATGATGTGCAGAAGCTTCTTTGTAAAGTCAGCCGAGCTTGTGCTCCCAAAATGCAGACAGTAAGTATGCTGCTTTTGATTCTGGTTTTGATACAGTATCTGGGAAAAAGCTGAACAGTGTCACTCATCTTTTTACCTGGGAGGTTTGTGATGTCTCAGTTTGATTGCACAATGAAATAATACTTTAATTTTTGAATTTCGATATATGAGGCACTTTAGTTTGATGCAGTGATTATTATTAGGGATTATAGCCTCAAGAGATTGTTCAGGCTTGCAGAATTGGTTCTGAGTGCAATAGGGAAATATAGCATTCTCTCTTGCAGTCCGGCATATAAAAATTGCTTCTAGTTTGGACCATGCAACTAAAAAGAAAAAAAAAGTGTTGTTTAGTACAAGCAGAGAATAAAAATTTCAGTATGAATTGGTTTTAGACACCAAATTGATGCCAAGAAGTGAAGTGATCCTGAAAATAACTTCTTGAGGATTTTTTCCGTCCATGGAAAATGAGCTGTAGTGTGGTTTAGGCTACAGGTAGCCTAACTGGGGAGAGTGCAAGAAGGAAAGTTCTAGCATTTGCTTTTGCCTGTCATCCACATAACACTATTCAATCAAATTTCTTTACTGAGAAGCTTGACAGATACTAAAGTTTGTCAGACAGCAGTTGCAAAGGACTGTTAATACAGAGCTAGCTGATAGATGACCAACTATGTGAGTGCATACAATACAGACCTGTACTTCCAGAAATGGAGGATGTTAGCTATTTTTAAGGGATGTGGATTGAGTCTTTGCGAACACAGGATTTCAAATGGACTTCAGGTGAGAGTGACTGATGTAACATCATGACTGATTGTTGTGGTTTAACCTGTCAGGCAGCTGAAACAACCACACAGCAGTTTGATTATGTCCCACCCCTTCAGCGGGATGGGGGAGAGAATTGGAGGGGGGGAGGGAAGGTAAAACTCATGGGTGGAGATAAAGACAGTTTAATAGGTAAAGCAAAAGCCACACAAGCATAGCAAAACAAGGAATTCATTATTTCCCATCGGCACACAGGGAGCGTGATGTCATATGGTAAGGAATATCCCTTTGGTCAGTTGGGGTCAGCTGTCCTGGCTGTGTCCCCTCCCAAACTCTTGTGCACCCTCAGCCTACTGGTGGGTTGGTGTGAGAAGCAGAAAAGGCCTTGGCTCTGTTTAAGCACTGCTCAGCAATAAGGCAAACATCTCTGTATTATCAACATTGTTTTCAGCACAAATTCAAAACATAGCCCCATGCCAGCTACTATGAAGAAAATTAACTCTATCCCAGCCAAAACCAGCGCACTGATGTAGCAAGAAGGTTTGATGATGTCTTTGAGTAAAAAAATAAGTAAACTAGATAGTAGGAGGGGAAAATACTGTCCAGATATAACATTGGAAGCACTGGTAGCAAAACTTGAGAGTATGCCAAGATATACAGTAAAACTCTAATTTCTGGAAAACTTGCCTCGCAGTATGAAGTACAGAGTGAAGCCTACTGAGCTCATCAGAGAGAAGGTTAGTTAAGGTGTGACTTGCTCACGTTATATGCCAAGTAGAAAAAGAGAGTCTAGCTGAACAAGTTCCGGTGGCTGGAAGATAAATTAAAAAATAAATCCCTAAAATGGGAAGTAATAAGAAAATCTTTGGAAACTAACATAAGTTACTGTTGGAAAAGGTTGTCTTAACAGTGTGGTAATTGTTCGTTCACTTGGACTCCTGATTTAACAATTGAATTTTTTTTTTTTTTTTACTGAAAGACAGTGTGGTTCAACCCTAATTTTGTGGCCTAAATACAGAAATCACTGGGTAAAATTTTAGAGTCCATGTTAGGCAGGAAAGCTAGACTGGAATATTGTTTCCATGGTCTACAAGCTTTGTTTCCATTCTACAGAGTTTAAGTCCTGTCAGAAGTTAAACAAACAAAAAAAATTAAATCATGTTGCAAATCCTTCTTCCTCAGTAATATGTATTCACTCTTAAAGTGAATTTGAGGATAAACTCCAATCCCATTTGAGTGAGGTAAAATTCATTGGTTTTTGTATTGGCCTGTGTCCTGGTTTGGGCAGGGATAGAGTTAATTTTCATCCTAGCAGCTGATTAGTGCTGTGATTTGGATTTAGGATGAGAATAATGTTGATAACACATTGATATTTTGGTTGTTACCAAGCAGCCAAGTACTTTTCAGCTTCTCATAGTGCCCTGCCAACGAGAAGGCAGGGGGCACCCAAGAAGCTGGGAGGGGACATGGCCAGGACAGCTGACCCCAACTGGCCAAAGGGATATTCCATACCACATGATGTCATGTTCCATATATAACTGGGGGGGTGGGCTGGGAGGCAGGTCAGCTTGGGGTCTTGCAGAGCATCAACTTTGGGTGATGAGAAGTTGTGCTGTTCATCACTTGTTTTGTATATTTATTATTATTAGTACTATTAGTCTTATAATTTTGTTTTCTCTATTAAATCGTCTTTATCTCAACCCACAAGGCTTTTTTTCATTTTCTATTTTCAATTCTCTCCCCCATCCCACTGGGAGCGGGGAGTGAGCGAAGTGGTTGTTTTAGCTGCCTGGTGGGTTAAACCACAACAGTCCTTTTGGTGCCCAACGTGGGCTCGAAGGGTTGAGGTAACGACAGATCTGACCAGAGTGTGTTAAAACAAATTAGTTGTAAGCGTACATTACATTAGTTTAACAGTTGCTGGACACATTGTTGTATTATTTGTTCACATGGCTGTGTCATGTAAGTCCTTACTTGTATTACGTATTTCCTGTGGTGCTGTTTATCTTCTCTGGGAGCTAGATGAGAATGTTCCTTTTGCTGCATGGTGTTCTACTCGCTTATGATAAGATAACATTGTTGACCATGAGAATATTTTGGTCTCTGTATTCAGCATTGCTGTCTCTTCCATACCTTGGGTGCTATCTCCTGGGAGTTATTAGGAATCACACTCTCTACCTTTTTTCTGCGGAGAACCAATCTCTGGAGGACACAGAGGGGGGAACACTATCACCTTCCCTTTCTCCTTCAGGCTAGTTACAGCTGCTCTTGCAACAGTTCTTGAGAATTTTGAATACTCTTGGGATGCTCAGACCAGCATGCTTCTATTGCTAGGTCTCCGGAATGTGTTTCAGGTCTTGTTTGGAGTTAAACTATTTAAAAAGATCACCCAGAGATCTACCTCAAGGCGCTGTGTGTATATATATACACACACATATACTTATTTAAAAGTTGAAGTTTTACGGTTTGAAAGCAAGCCTTGTTGAACAGGAGCAGAGAAAAACTTTGACACATTATTAAAGGCTTATTATTTAATAGTTGTGAGGGAGATACAACAAACTTTTAAATTGACTCTGTGAGCTGTAAATGGGATATAAAAGCAAGGAAGGGTGATGAGCTAAGAGAAGACTATAGCTGAAGATAGAAATAGTTTGTTAAGTCATTCCAAGGTGATGAAAGCAAATGTAAAAAGTTTGCTATTTCCATTAAAAAAAATCCAAAGCACTTTCTGATTTGTTTTCTTTTACTTTTTTCCTTCCTTTTGTAGGCTTATGAAATGAAGCTGAGGAAGTCTGTCAATCCATCTTCAGCCTTTTTATCTACCACGCTGCATAGTTTGGATAAAGTCTTGCATGGTGGAGTGCCTTGTGGATCACTCACAGAGGTAACTTATTAAATATATTTTACTGCAGTTGCACATCACACCTAAGAAGTCAAAAGTCACAGACAGGTTGGACTGTCTTGTGTCAGGTGCTTTAAACACAAAATACACAAAGCTTTTGAATGAGAAGTGCTTTTTATAATTAGTAGAGGCTGTGCTTTTTTTTTTTTTGGTGGTGTGATTGTTGGGGCTTTTTTCCTCAACATGTCAGGTAAATAAGAAAAGGAAGGAATTAAAAAATGTGGTGAGCCTATTTTCCTTTAAAAAATTGCAAATTTTCCCAGGAAGTTTGGGAGATTATTGGTAGAATTTTACAGTGGGAAAGCTGCAGTGTGTTTTTGCAGTCAGAGCACAAGGTGCTGAATCAGGAGTCTGTCCTTTTAGTACTGACTCACTCTGACTTTACCAAGTCATTAGCTTTTATGAAGATACAATAAGCAATTAGGACAAAAGTGTGAAGCATGTAGGCATGAGAATAACTTTACAGAGCTTTTATATATGAATGTCATTAATGCATTTTTTTTTAAAAAAAGACTGTAGTTAAGGCTGGTATTATTTGTGCATACATTCCAATACTACTAATTGCATATCTATCTATCTATAATGCTGTCACTCTCTGGACTTTGGATGCAATGCTACTTCTTTGCTTAGAATTTTCTTTTAAGACCAAGGAAGCACTTTATCTTCTAGTACCTGGATTTCTCTATGGCCTTGCAGAAAGTGATAACAACTTGCATAATTTCTATAATCTGGAAAGATAGGATTTGTGTGGATGCTCATAGGAGTCATTGAGTATTTTAAAAATACAAAGATGCAATCTCTGGCTTAGGACTTTGTTGAGCTACAAATGGAGATGGAGAACGTATATATTGGAGGGAGTATCAATATATGTGTGCCTTGTTCTTATGTTATTTCCCTAGCCATCTGTTGTAGGCCCTCGGTAGAGACAGAATCCAGAGCTAGATGGACTTTGGTTTTACGCAGTGTGGCTGCACTTGACTACTTAAAGTTTCGAACTCGGCTGTGCACTTGAAATGAGTGCAAAAATATATATTGTGTGCCTCGTGCTCTGAATTTAGACAGGTTGAAACCATTTTTTTTTCTTGAACACTTTAACAGTCCTTACCAAGTGCTTTTCTTTGTCTACTGTGGCAAATCGCCAGAGCAGAGGAGTAGAAGTTAGAAGTTATGAAAATCTTACTATGAAGAAAATACAATTTTTCCACACACTATAATCAAACTAGATTGGTTTTGATCTCAGATGGAAATCACTTATGAAACCCAATAGTGACTTAAAACATACTAGGTTTTAAGCAACACTGAGTTTAAACTATAACACTTTCTGCTCTAGTAAACTCTTACGTAATGAGGGGATATTACTTTTTAAGGATTCTGAGTATTTCTTTTTGTATATGGTGCACAGGAATATACACCATTCAGGTCTTCATAAAAAGTTTGAGTGCATCCATGAATTTACATTGATCTGTCAGAATTAATGTTTTCTTTACATTTAGGCCTAGCTTTGTTACCAATCTACTGTAAGAAAATTTGATTGGAAGAACTTAAGATGAATACTGCAATTCTTTAAATTCTGGGAGAAAAGACTTGCTAAGTTCTGTTTCATTGAAGAAGGAAGAGCTGTTCTTCTAAGTAGCAGTGGGGTATGCAGGGTCCTGAGATAATAACTATGCTGCTGTCGAGGATAGTGACTTCAGCAGGAGATGAGGTTTTGGTTCCTAAAAACGTTTTTGTCAGCAAAGCAGTGGCTGCACTAGGTGTAGTTTGACTCCTTTTCTTTTGGATTATTGTTCATGCAGTCAACTGACGAAATAGCACAGCCCGTGTTTGAAAAGAAATGATGCTCACTTGCGGCTGGGATCTGGCTTTCTGGGATTTCCATCTGGTCCACTAACTTCTCCTTGGTGGAGGCAGAGAGTGGCTGTTCACATGCTTACGCTGCTTAAACTTCTGAATTGTGCTATTTTAGTTGAAATGTAGAGCCACTGCTGCACAGGTAGGAGGAAGAAGTAGAATAGGGATATGTCTTTTCTGTGACATGCCAACTTGTCCTTGAGCCTTTGCCTGGCTCATGAGTGGTGTCCAAAACAAGGATGTCACCCTTCTATAGGTCAACCCAGATAATCCAGTCTGTTTTGCCCTCCTTCCTGTGGCTTGGCAGCTTTGAGTAAATGATGGCCAGACTGTAAGTTTGCATTAAAAGATCATGGAATATTTTTTCTCCTAATTAAAAAAAAAAAAAGTGGATTTGATCCTTTTGGATTGGAAGAGGCACACAGTTGATTTACAAGGCTACTGATAACAATATCGTGAGTATTTGTCTTTTTTCTTAATCCTAAGCGTAGCTATCATTCAGCTGTCTGTATGGTTTATTTGACACGTTCTTGCCAGACCAGGTACAATAGCTCTGGAGCACTGATAGACTTTAAGGTCACTGATTGCCATGTTCTTGGCATTGCTCCAGAGGGAGATCTGGCAAAAGCAGTGGTTGACATGCTGGGGGTTTTACTGGAGTTTAACTAACCTTTCACTTCTAAGTTTAGCATTGTTTTTTTATTTTTTATTTTTAATTTGAAAGTAAGTTCTACAAGCAGTTGATCTCAAAACATGGATGTCAAATATAATTTTCTTGAAATGGTATAAAATAATGCTCTTCAGGAAGTAAAGGCCAATGCTTAATTTTCCAGAGCTATGTATTTTTTAATACCTATCAGCTTGGTTGATTATTACAATAGTCAATTTTTAATATTTTTTTTCCTCAGTGCTTCCTTAAAACATTTATATCTTTAGATATGAGAAAATCTGGGAAACTGTTGCTAAACTCTTATTTTAAGAATGGTCATACTCTGCATGTATCAATGTATTTAAAGGTAGTTGGGGGAAATGAATATATTCAAATATAGGCTGAACTGTTATCTGATTGTTATCTGCGCCAGGAAAGGTGTTGCACTTTGTTTTCTTCTGAAACAAAAAACCACCCAAACTTTTGAATGTTAAATTTTTTGTATTCGAACATATTTTGGTTAAAAATGGAGATCTGCTTAATGCAGTTACCTTCACTAGGTGATGTCACTAAGTGACCGAGATGTTGAAGTCTGTACAAGACATCTAGTGGATGACAGAAGAACTGCAAGCACTTTGTCCTACCGGTAGCTTGGTCTTGGTTGCACCCTCATGCCAGATTGACAATACTGACGCATAATAACTATTTAATCAGAAATATTGTAGAGAGAGCTAGGTAGAGTCCAGAAATTAGATGACTAACTTAAGAGATTAGAGATGTCTTAAAAAAAAAAATTGTATTGCTTTTCATTTGCCTTTTAGGTGTTAAATGTGGAAAGCGATTAGCGCACATATTAGGGGTTTCTCTGGAAACGTAAAGGGAGAGAACAATTAACTATGCAGAAACTCAGTTTCTCATTTAAGGCCAGACTCTGGAGATTTTTAAAAGAGTCATTTTTGCAAGAGTGATGAGATCTGAAGTAGATTCAAAGGTTGGCAGCACTGTAAGTGTTCTGCAGCATGACTGTTAGATGAAATTTTAGTAGAAAGCTATCAAGTGTCTGCTGCTGCTGCTTTGATGCTGTACTGCAGCTTGCGAACACTTTCTGGTCATATTCTTTTTGGATTCAAGGGATTTTGGAATTTAATAATTTTAATTTGCTCTTTTGCAACTTACTGGAGCATAGCTGACCAGCAGATTGCCCTTCGGTATTTTTTTTATTAGACAGATAGTCTAAGTCTGAGAGAGAGAGGTTCTACTCAAAAGTATCTTGTGTGCAGCATTTGCTTCCTGACTGGTGTGGCTAAATCTTTGTCTTCCTGTTACTTTACCCAGCAGTGAGGGTGGTTGGAAACTTGGAATTTGAGTACATGAGCCACAGGGCTAAGACTTGTGGTGGTATCTTCTACAGCCAAAGCTGCTTGCTCTTTGAGTGCCAGAGGGATTTGATTTGTGTTACGCTGTCTCAAACCATTTTTTCCCAAACCACTATTAGGTTTTAAGTTGGAAATTAAATCATAGCTGAAATTTTGTGGTCAGATGTCAGAGCTTTTGGCCAACTGCTCTGAGGAAAAATTAAAGTAATGACTTTGTGAATATTGAAGAGTTTAATCCCCTGGTAGCTGAAGAAGAATTAGCTCCTTGTGACTTCATCCAAACCCCACAGATGTGCCGGAGAAAATAATATATAGCTTATTGAAAAATAAAAGTATATTTTATTAGGCAGAGATAAATTAAAAACTGTTGTAGTCTTCACATTTCTATCTGGGTGGAGTTGACTTTTTTCAGAGCAAATTTAGAGTAAAACAGACTAAGCAAACTTTTTGCAGATATTTGATTTAAAGTATAGTAGAGAAATTTTAGGTCTTTTGTAAACTAAGATTGTATTGTTCAAAACACTTGCTGAACCAATGGTAACTGCAATAAAATATGGTAGTTCTTTAAAATTGCTCACTGTGGATTATTTAAAATCCCATTTTAATGCCCTTTAAAGGAACGCTGATAAAAGATGAAGTATTGTTGTATTTGGGAATAGAAATTCTCTCCTGCTCCAGTGGCTTGCTTCCTTGTACTAGCTTGTACTGCAGGATTCCGTCTTTCTCTGATATGATGCTTGTATCCTCAGACATTTTTACAGCATCTCTGCTGAATTAGTTCCTGCATCAGCCACTGAAATGTTGATTCCAATCACCTCCCAGGCAAGGCTGAAACTACAGATGTTTTTGATGTCTCCTCACAGTTGTTCAAACAATTTAACAACTGGATTGATGCCCTCCCCTCATTTCAAGTCTTCTTTTTAACTAGAAACAGTTGATGAGATTCTTTGGCTATCACAGTCTAAGGAATGTATATTGCCTCTGCAATTTTTATATATGCTTTGGGTTCATATTAAAATGTGGCAGCTATTGTTGATATGATATTTTATAATTTAAGTACGCTGGATAGAGGACACATAATTGCATAAACATGACTGATTCCTGATCTATAATTCACTAAATGCAGTGTGTGCTTCTAAGCAAAAATCATCTAATGCTTCTCTTGCATTAAAGCTTCAAGTAGATTGACTGGTATGGCTTGGTTTTCCGGCCTTGTTTAAAGGCAAAGGTGATTAAAGGGATTTTAACCAATTGTTAACAGTAGCTAATGCACTCCCTCAGTGTTTCCCTGTAAATTTTCTGTGCTTCAAGTCATGCTGCTGCTGCTTAAACCAAAACCATAGCAGTACTGTAGTATCTTGTGGTGAAAGGGTGTCTGTACTTAAAAAGAAACTATTCTGCATTTAGGCTCAAAAATCAGTTTCATTTTGGCTGTGTGTCTGTTGTAAGGTTTCTTTTTTAATTTAGAGCAACAGCTCTGTATTCAAGCCTCTGTTTTGGCAGTACTATTATTCTATACTAGGTATTTTGAGGAGGAATGCTTCATTTTCCAGTATAACTTCCCTGGAGAGGCTTACTTTTATCTTGCATTATTATTTAGTCCCTACTAGCATCAGAATGAACCCATCACACTCTGTTTTTAGTGCTTAAAGTCACTTCAATTTTGTATTTGCTGGTTTTCAGCCCTCATAATCTCCCTTCCCAGAAGCAGTGACAATGTGATATTATATTTAAAGAACCACTGTAGTAATAATGAAACATAAGATTATCCGAACATAGACCCCAGCATTCATTTACAATCTCTGCAAGTTCTCCAGTGGATAAAGACCAGCATACTGCCATCTCTAGTAGAAAAATCTTGCTCTCAGAAACTGGGGATCTCATCAAACAATGTATTCTTTTGATCTTTGTGGTTTATCTCTTGGATAAAATCATACTGGAACCATTTCACACAAGTTGAGTGTGCTCTTTTTGAATACTGCTTAACCACAGTAGGCTTTCAGTAAGAGCAGGTGAAGGTTTAAAATTGGCAAGCTGGTCTGGATCGTTAAATGGTGTTCATGTTGAAATACGGTAATAGGGAGTTAGCACCAACGACAAAACACATGCTGCATAGCAGAGTGTAGTCTCTGGGGCAGATAAAATCTGTCTTATGTATATATGTGGTTCGTATTGAACATCCAGTCTTTACAGGATATAAGCAATTATCCTTGTGATTTCCAAGGGAGACCTGGTTGTAACCAAAGTAATGATGATTCCTAAGCAGTCATTTACATCTGTGAACTCATTAGCTCTGGAATTTGTTTTCAGCTCTAAAGGCCATTGATGTCATGTGAATGTCAGCTTTGAATCTTCTAATTCTGCTCTATTTTAGAAGGTAGCATAGAGGAGGAGGTGGAAGAGAATGAGGTGTGGCTCTAGGGAAGATCTTGTAAGAGGGGGAGAGTAGAGAACCTCAAATATAAGAGGTAATAAAGGATGTCAAAGAAATAAAGTACAAGTGTGATGCTGTGTCTGAAGAACTGTTTATTCTTCAGTGGATGAGTTTGCAAGGCACGGATCCAAGAGTAACTGCAAGTTGCTCTTTGTGGACTGCATTCTGTCTTTTTGTGGCTGTCTCCTCCTTTGGTAACTGGAAGAGGAGAATTTGAGGAGTTCTGGCTGATGGGTCTTAGTTAAAAGTAGAATTAGGGCGTAATGAACGTGACATGTCTTGTTTATGTTACTAATCTTTTTTTCTTCCAGATAACTAGCCCACCAGGTTGTGGCAAAACTCAATTTTGTATTATGGTGAGTGTTCTGGCTACACTGCCTGTAAGCATGGGAGGACTAGATGGGGCTGTTATATACATTGACACAGAGTCTGCGTTCAGTGCTGAAAGGTAAGATGCAAAATTCTAAAATACACACTTGCAACTTCTTTAGCACTTTTTATCTTGGAGCCTTCAATTATTTTCTGAGCAATAATTAAGCATTTATAAGGTAAATACCTATGGTAGTTATTAAGCATTCATTTGATATATGCAGTTATTCCATAGATGATGAAATTAATTTAATAGAATGGTTTGCTCACCTTCCTAATTTGTATGATGTTGCAGATTCCAATCATGGTATGACAAGGCGGATGGCATGCTCTCTAATTTACAAGTGGTCTTAACAGTCCTGTACCTGAAATATTTCTTTGCAGTTTAGTTTGTGGAGTTATCAGGAAGGTTTTGAGGATGTAAAGGCCTAGCATTTTGAGTACAAAGGAAATGGAGTTTTTTCTGTGAACAGTAGGACTGACACAGCCAGTTTTTCTTCAGATTTCTGTCCTACTTCTGCTGAGTGAGGCCCCCTGCCCTTCTGCACTTCCGATTTCCCTTTGCAGTAACCTCGCATCTCTCCTATATCCTTACTGGCCATGTGGTATTATATTCCCTGACCTCTATAACATCTCTGGTTCTTCTAATATCTCCTCCTTTGCCCATGCAACTGAAACTGCTCAGCTGTGCACTTAATATCTTCTAACTGCTGAATGGACGGGGACACTATAGGCTGTATCTGCTTGAGAGTTACAGGTACAGTTTAGATGTAATAGCTAATGTATCTAATGAAATTACTTGCTCAGGATAGGTATATTAACATTCAAGCTTAGTGTTTCTATTTTTAAACCAAATAGAAAAATTCTTTTAAATCAGTTTAAAATAGCTTTAACATTCTGGGTTTTAATGAAAGGGCCCTAAATAAAAAGCATCAAGATAACCAGTAAGTTGTGCCCACAGATATCATCCACTAGATGCCACTCTTCTCAAGCTATAGGCAGTGGGATATGTCTGCTGAAAATACAAACAATTAAGTATTTTCTGTTATTAAAACCCCAAAATGTTCATTGTGGAAAAAAAATTTAAGTGCTCTGATTGTAACTATGAATTTCTAAGTTAAATTCTTGGATCATTTATTTAAGGACCTAGATTAAATTGCCTTGTGTTCAAAGGAGGTGGAACTTCTTTCCGCTGACTTCTGAAGAGTTTGCAGGCAGTCAGCATTTCTAAAATGTGTACCATTTAGTGTCCTCAATGATTTTAAGTATAAAATCTCATTTAATTGAAAATGTTGGCCTCTCATCAGTAAATGTTTAGTTTTACATCTGTGCAAGAGGTTTTTTCAAAGCGTAGTTTCTGAATATAAAAGTATTTTGACAACAAATAATAAATATCCAACTTCCTCTGACTTCTTTTGGTGTTATCATGAGTTATCTGATATGCTTCCTTAGCCTACTCTGATAATAAACAGTGGTATGCTTAACAATTGTAATTCAAGATTTTGAAGGGTCACGAATTTGCTAATAAGGTAATGGAGAACATTTAATCATGGAATCCCACATTCAGTTTTATCAGTGAAGCAGCCACTTAAACTCTTTAGTCATTTCATTATATCAAGTCATGCCAGTTGTACCTGTGCTGTCTGAATGGATGGATGTTCAGCTGTAGCCACCTGGCACCTGCAGACTCAATCACTTTGTGACACAGTGCTGGTTTTTTTGGTTTTGGGTTTTTTTTTGCTATGTTCTAAAAAGTATATTTTCTTAAGATTTTTTTTAAGCCCTTCTTACAAAGAGGTAACTGGCACAGTGCAAATAGTTTCAGTGAAAAAGTCTGTCATCCAAATGACCTTGTTTTTATTTTTAAGGAGAAATTATCTGTGAGAAGATTTTTGCTTTGGCAGGCATACTTTCCATTCATGCGCTGCCTGTATAAGTACTTGCAGTCGAGCTGGGTTCTGTTTTTTGCAGTCCTGCTTCCATGTTGGCTGGATCTTGTAATGGATCTTCTGTTTGTTATCAGCCTGTTAAATTTCTGTGGTGACACAAGGTCCAATATATGATTTCACTGCAAGACAAAGGTGGAAGGGAATATGGTTTGAGTTGGAGAGTACATTCGTTTAAATTAAAATAATATTTATGTGTAATAGTTAAAATAGGAGAATGCTTGGCTGTTGAGTGGAACTTTGCATTCAGTAACTATAAACTTTGCAGTTTCCTTCTACAGGAGATACGCTCTTTCTTTGCCTACAGACACAGTATGTCTTGCCTTAGTGTAGCACTGGGAAGAGAACCTAACTGTTCTGACTTCCAGTATTTCAGTCTGACTGCTACAGTATGCTTCTCCCTTGGATTTCCGGTATTACTTGGTATCTGCTTATCATTCAGAGGTTTGCTTTGTGAATACTTGATACTTTATTATCCCACATTATTCCTTTTGCAGTGTTATGCCTTCTGTTTTTTTGATAGGTTGATTGAGATAGCAGGAAACAGATTCCCTACTTATTTTGACTCAGATGAAAAGCTGTACTGCATGACCCGTAGCGTTCACCTGTATCGAGAGCTGACGTGTGACAGTGTACTGAAGAGGTATTCTTTTCTAGAGGTTTTTTTTTTTAAAAAAAAGACCATTTTGACTGGATTTTCTATAACAATATTTGGTTTATATCATATTTTGATGGAGATTAATTAATTTTTTTGAGGCCTTTTCATGTTGATAACAGCATGGTCTCCAACAAAGTAAAATTGCTACAGAAAGACTGACATTGCTCTTCTCATTTCATAGCATGTGACTAATCGAGTTGATGGCTTCTCATTTCTGATAGACAATTTCTATATGTTCTGATCCCTGTAAGCCTTTAAAGAGGAATGTTCATGTGACAGGTCTGGTCTTGGATTGTGGAGACCATAGTGTAAGAGTTACGTTTTCCATGAAATAGGAGTTTGCTCCTCTAAAGCACAGTTTACTTCCAGTAAGACTGGGAACCCTTCCAGCAGTGGGAGAGAGGAATCATCCTGAATGCAGTGTTGTGTTGTCAAATTGTTTCTTTACGTTACTTTGTGAACACATTTTGCAATGAATATGAATTAAGTTATATTTCAGCATAATCTTGTGTATTTTATGTTCATCTTGTGTATTCTATGTTAGTGGGAGAATTATTCTAGGAATAGTTTCTTCTCCTAGTGCGGCTTTATCAGAGAACAGCTGGTAACATATTATCAAGGGATTAGGTTTGGCATACTGTCTTTGGAGGTATACGGAAATGGATTTGACCTTCTGCATATATAGACACCAAGGATTCTGGTGTTGGCAATGGGATGCTGCTGCTGTGAGCAAAAAGGCACAGTTTCAATGTCCACTTAACTTGCTGTCTGCCATTCAGGAGTTGTACAGCTAACTAGAGATTCTTCCAAATCTCTGTTTTGGAGAGGTCCTGCCATGGGTTATGCAGCCCACTGGAGCCTCAGGTTTCTTTCCAAATCTCTTCAATACATGCAGGTGTTAGTAGAGGTGGTGTGTGAGGGAGGGAAAAGGAGGAGCTGACTTTCAACTTATTAAAGTAAACCTTTTATTTAAACAATTTTGGGGTTATAAAATGGTTCTATTGTATAAATAATGTTATCAATAACTGGTTTTTTGTGCTTTTTTTTCTATTTTAGGATTATGTCTTTGGAAGAAGAAATTATTTCAAAGAAAGTTAAACTCATAATAATTGACTCTGTTGCTTCAGTTGTCAGAAAGGAGTTTGACACACAGCTCCAAGGCAACCTGGCAGAGAGAAGTAACTTTTTGGCTAGAGGAGCATCAGTGTTGAAGTATTTGGCAGAGGAGTTCTCAATACCAGTAAGTTCTTCCTCCTTTCTTAAGTTTTTGCCTTACAGTATCAAGTAATAAAATCAGAGAAGAATGAAAATGACAGGAAGGTGAAAACCAGAAAAAGCTTCTAGCAGGAATCTTCAAGCAGGTACCAGTTGGAAAATAGTTGGGGAATGGGGGAACAGTAACTGTTTTGCTTGGTGGTTTTTTTGTTGGTTTTCTTTTTTTTAATTTTTTTTTTTCTTTAGGAGTTCAAATAAGGGTTTACAGGATTCTCCAGCTGTGTTTCAGTGCTTTGTTTTCTAATTTTTTTTTCCTTAAATCTTATATTTTACTTTGCTGCCATTAAATATTGCTTACCCTGATGGTTCTCTTGTAATGCAATGCTTACTCTAAGTAGTGTGTGCTCTGACTAGGTGAAGATCTCTTTCTGCCTTGGTTCCTTAAGTTTATAGAATCTCAAAAGGCCTTATGCTCTGGAGCAGTGTAAAGACCTTTTATGACTGATAATGTATGCTAATTAATGCAGAAAGGAAGGTAACAGCTCAGCACATCCTTGTCTGTGGACTTGCCCATAAAATACAAAGGAAGACATGGACACTCAGTGCAGGGGCTGGGTGGAACTGATTGAAAAGTGCTTCAGAAGATGTAAGCTGCATGGGGGGGGCGGTGTTCCTTCATTACATGATCCACAGAGGATTATATCAACTCAAAAGATGTCATTGAGACTCAACTCTTAGAAGTATCCCCTAGTATGGGTAACCTACTCATCACTCCAGTGGAAGAGCAAAACTGTGGCAAGAACTTGAGTAAGACTGGTGAGGCCTTTTCTCCCTGATGCTCCTGAGGTCACAGCAACTATCATACCAGAAATGTACAGATCAGAGATGTGGAACTGGCTGACTTAAGAGGAATGGATTTCTTTCTGCTGTGTAATTTCTAAAGGCTTTCAATGGAGAAGATTAAGCCCTGCGTAACTGCCTTTAAAGTTCACGCACAAAAGATAGTGTCCTAGTTAGTGCACCCAATAATGTTTATAGTGCTTTAAAAAGCCAGGAAAGAATTGTGTGTAAGTATGTACGCTCTCATAGTTTGGGAAAATATTATGCAGCTCTTTGAAAAAGGGAGAAATTTTATGGGAAGATACTATTTTTCTCTATTTCTCAATTTTCTTCTCCTTTAGATGCCCTCTGTTCCCTCCTCCAGCTTCATTAAAATGGTGAAGCTAAGCTGGATTGGAGCCTCTGACAGTTCAGGCTGCTGCCCTGCTTACAGTCAGAGGGACAGTATTTTAAAGATTTGTTAAATTTTATGTTACAAAATAAACTGTAGTAACTCCTATTAGTTAAGAATTCTGGGAGGGCTTTGGCTAGAGATTTGGGTTCTTGCAAACACGGATCCCTAGGCAAGGCTGTTTGAGTAACATGCAAAATCCGACATCAGAGTGTGTTATGCATCTGCAAGTGTTGGCACATACTAGAGATAAGTCTGCTGTTGCATACGTTGCATTAACCTTTGCTACTTGAGGTTACAGAGTATCCAAGGTTCTTATTGTAAGTAACTGTGTTGGCATTATTTCAGATATTTTTACTTACCTAGAAAATCATAAATATAAACTTGGGACTAAAAGAACATTGGTAAGGTTGCAAAGTGATTCAGATTACTAATAAATTGGACACATTAAACAATATGTAATGCTTATGTCATGGCAGAATCAGTGCACCTCAATACTGGGTTGTACAACAAGTAGGGGGACTCAGTCTGAGACTCTGAAAAAGATTTGGAGTTGATGACTGATAGGAGTTGAAATCAATGCTTTTGGCTGCAGCTAAAAGGTCTGGTGAAAAACTTTGAGTAATTGAGCAAGGGAATCAGAAATAAAGAGGTCGTGTATTATCTATTTAGCTGTAACTGTTACTGGAGCAGTACATCTGATGTTAACAGTCCAGGGAGGATGGTGAAAAATTAGCTTCCAGAGAATAGCGTTGAAAATGACTGGGAGAAGGGGAGAGCAGTCTTAGTAATTAAGATGTAAGGTGTTTACTTTGTTTAGCTTAGCTAAGGAAATGCTTCATTAGTCAATATGTACCTACTTGAGGAAGAGGCATTTGATAAAAGCAACCTTCTCTTCAGCTGACAAAGGTATACCACAGTTCTGTGGTTGGAAGGTGAGTTAAGCAAGTTCAGACTTCAAATAAGGGGTGTGTTCTTACTGGACTAATTAATCATTGGAATGCATTACTAAACACAAATAATTTCTTGTCACTGAGTATTTTTAAATGGGATTTTGGTTTTTGGTTGGGTGGTTGTGTTTTGGTTTTTTTTCCCATTTCCTAAAACTGAAATGGTTTCAAATAAGATTAAATTTGGGGAAACCCTGTACTACTGCCATGTTATGTCGGAGTTCAAATGAGTTTAATGCAGTTCATTCTGTTGGTGTTATAAACTCTCTAGCTGTTTATAATTGTTGGCATTGTAAACTCTCTAGCTGTTTACAATTGTGTGTTCATGGTGTCAGGATATCAAGTTTGATGTGCAAAAGTGACTAGCATTCATAGCTTTTACCACACTCAAGGGGAGCTGTTTCAAACCGAAGTAGCTCTATATGGTATGAAGTATTTGGAAGAAAAGCTGACCTTAACTGCCTTAAAACTGATGGGCTTTGCTCAGTAATCTCTCTGCACCTCTATTTTCAGTTTGTAAAAAAGGGAAATACAGAGCTGTTAGTCGTGAGGATGCTGTGAGGATAGGGTCATTACTGTTGAGAAAGCACTAATACTGTATCTGTGAACAATATATAGATGCTCATTGGACAGTAACACTTGCTATCCTTGGTGTAAAATTTAAATAATGTGTAGTAAATGAAACCCTAATCCATCTTTTGAGATGACAACAAATTTTTTAAAGGTATTCATTGAATGGCACCATCTTAACCACTGAATAAAGCAAGTAAAAGTGTTCTGTGATTGTAAATTTTTACTTGACTTAATGGATTTTGAATTTTTTTGTTTGTGAAGTACAAAGAAACACAAAGCTTTTTTTCTTATGTATGGGCATTAGTAAAATGTAAGTTGTTTCTCAAAAAGTGAAAGATGGTGCCTGATTTCCTTTTTTGATCCCTTTTTCCAACTAACTTAGTAGTAAGCCTGGTTCTATCCTAGGCTCTTCAAATGAGGCAGCACAAGGTTTGGGTCGCTTCTGGTCTGTTGACAGGCCACGTGGCAGCCATACTGATGACTGAACAGTCACTGAAGCTTTTTCCTCCATGGGGCACTATGTAGCCATGTCCCTTTTTCCCCTTCCCTGCACAGAGCCATGACCAAACCTACTTTTTTCTGCCAGATTTGGTTGAAACTAGCCAGTCAGATGAAAAGCGATTGCTAGAAACTGAGAAGGACAGTTTGACTATAAATCAAACAAAACCCCTTTTATTTTTGAAATCCAGTGAATATGTAAAGCTACACGAAAAGTTTACATTACCTTTTTCTGTTTTAGAGTATGCTGTACTTGAGAACATTTGGATCTGAATGTTTTCTATGATGGTGTGGTGATGCTGTCTACCAGATGACATACTGAAGCAGCAGTAATCAGTCCTATATGTTTCCTGTCCAGTTTCCTGACTTCCTTAGCCTTCTTAAAAAGAATAGACGACAAAATACACTTTGGATGTTCTTTCTTTTCTTCTTCCATATTCATAGGAAACTATTTATTATTAGTAAGTGGTATTCAGTAAAGGTAGTTTAGTGTTCATGCTGGTTGAGAGAGAAATGATATCTTCATTTCAGTGAAGAGCTAAAACTGAAACCCAGTATGACTAGAATTGTACTTGAGATTTAACTGTTTAGCTTATAAAAATTGTTATTTATAGAACCTGGTCTTCTAGTTGTTAGTACTTGAGAAAATGTGTGAAGCTGGCTAGACATCTCCATGGAAAAGCACTCTGAAAGTGGCAGTTGCAAAGCCAAACTGCTTTAAGCATTTTTTTAAATGTCAACTTGAGACTGAAGATGAAACTTGCTTTGTAAATCCCTAAGGCTAATGAAATTACAACACTGGCTGTCCTTTATACTTTTGTCTGGGTTGTGTTCTTAGATCTGTGAAGTGAACCTTTGTTATTTATGATAAGTGTGTTGGTTATCATTACTACCAGCAAATGTATAATAGTATCTTTCGTTCTTTTTTTAATTGTTCTTTCTGAGAATATGAAATAGCTTAGGAGAGACTTTCATCTCTTGCTTGTGATTTATAGTGCAAATGAAAAACAAACCTTATGTAACTATTCTCTAATGCTTTTATTTGCCATGCTAAATAAGTTAACAGTAGTGAAGAAGCCCTAAGTTTCCACAATTAATACTTTTTCCCCTTTAGATGCCACATGCTCCATTTAAAAACTAAAAATTCACTTTATCAGTATTGATAATGTGACAGCAATTAAAGCTGTCATAGTCAATTTCCTCTTCACACTCAGTTATCACATTTTTTTGTTTCAGTGCTTCACACTCATGCATTCTGCCGTGTAAACTTTATACCCAAGACTTTCATTTGCTTTGGAAAGCCAAATGTTCAGCTCAATATATATTTAGTTTTAGATTGTGTAATTTTTTTCATCTCAAAATCAATTTATATGCACAAATTACTTGACATCTGCAATGCCTTTTCTGCTGTCTTTGGTTAAGTGTGTTTAATTGTATCATCTCAGCTTCCTGCAGTAAAGTGTCTCAAGATTGAAGTGCTTCTGTTGGCAAAGAGAGTATTCAAACTGTCAATTTTCCCTTTCTTTATAAGCAAGTATTTCCATTTGGCCTCATCCTTGCTTCTGTTTTATTCTGTTTCCATGTAGATGGTTGCTTGTCATCTCCTTTGCACCTTTGCTGTTCTGATATTTGAAAATACTAGTTTATGGAGAGCTAAACAAATTCCCAAATGGAAGATTTCTGAAGAAAAGCTGTTTAAATGTCACTTCCCTTTGAATTGGTAACAAATGTGTAGAAAGTTTGGAAAAAAATAGATAGTTGATTTGTTGTCACAGTATGAAACAACACTGTATGCTGACTTTTCCAAAACTACGGAGAAACGTTAGACTTCCACTTGAATTTGTCTGTATCTGGACTGAAAGCTGCTGAAATGCAAACTTTGTTTTTATACTTTGCTATTAAAAACTATTTTAATACCAGTGTTACAGAAACAGTAACTGAATTATCTTTGCAAGTTGTTTAAACCTAGAATAAGAAAAACTTTTCTCTACTTCCAAAACATAGAGGACTGGTTCTATTTTGAAGTTTTCTAAAAAGAGAAATATCTTATGTGTTATACCACGTTGAAACATGTGTTTCTTTAATGAGGAGCTAACCTTATCAGAAGAAAACATTTTGGAACTGAGTTACCAGAATTTTACTAGCTGTATTTAGGCCAGATGTGGTTCAAACAGTTTCTAGTGGTGAGAATTCAGTGGAAAGTATGGGTCCTTTTCTGTTGAGCTGCTGATATTTATGTAAAGTGTCTCAAGTTTCAAGCATATTTTGTGTTTGTGTATGTATGTGAACTTGAATACCCTTCCCAACTGCTAATAGAAGGATCTTTATAATTCTACATAATCGCACTGAACTCCTGGCCATCTGCTTGCTGCAAAAGGCTGAGGTTTACCTAATAATGGAATTCTCCTTTCAGTGTAGGGCTGCTACTTGCTTTGTTTCTCTCTCTTCTCCCCTCCTTTTGACTTCATAAAAAAAGCACCAAAGCTACTTATATGGAAGTCTGTGTATTTCTGTAGGGAGCAGCATAAAAGTTAAAATAATTTGTGACTGTTTGTTTAGAAGACACAGAATGGTGCTTCTGAACCTGCAGAATTTTCTAAAGATAATTCACCAACTTGTTGGAGAAACTGAGCTGTCCTTCTATGAACTCAATAGGATGAAAAGATACTAGTGTCTTATGCTAAATTATACTGTGAACGCTATCCACAGAAGCATAAATATTTAGAATAATGCAGATATTGCAGAATTTGCTGATTTTTATTGTTCTCTATGAATTAAAGAAGCATTGAATAGCATTGAAACATTGAAAAGAAACATTGAACTGAGCAGCATTAGAAAATTATGTTCCTGCTAGCTATATCAAAACTTTTTGATTTCAAACATAGTCTCTTTTGTTGCAAAGAGGAATACCTAACCTTGTTCAGTGTGCCTCATCAGTTTAAGTAACAAATAGTTTGTGAAACAAACAAAAAATTCTGTATTCAGATTTCCTCCATGTTATACTTAGCAGTATTTTTGTGTCCAGAACTGAGTCTATAGTTTTGGTATTTTAATTAAATATTCTAGTGTTACCCTTTTGTTTTCCTGCAAAAACCCGCTTAAAAAACAAGTGTCAGAATTTCACATATATGTGAACACTTAAGTGTGGTTTGGAATTAATTTTAATTTGTGTTATTGTTTAATTAGGAAAACAAAATAATTAAAAGGGACTTACAGACCAGAGTTCATTCTTTGCCTTTGCTAAAACTTCATAAACCCAGGGTTTTTTGGCAGATTGTTTATATTTCAATTATCCCTCTGCTCCATGGTATTCAGCAAAAACTAGTTTTGCTACAGGGAGTTAATTCAACTGCTAAGTGTCGTTACAGTGGCAAAGTTAGATAGTTTTGTCTTCTCCTGTGGTTGTTAAAAAATTATTCTCGGAAGGCACAACTTTGTTTTAGGTTAAAATGTAATTATAACTATCTTCAGTACTGCTGCCATCTGTGTACTTTTTTATATGTGTCTGGAGAATATATGTTTCTGCAGTTTATGGCCCAACACAGCGTTCCTTTTGGACTGTCTATGCTCATAAAATGTTTAATACTGCTGAGGAGAAGGAATGAGAAATAGTAGAGCAATGTTTCCTGTTTTCATGTGGTGGTGAAGTATAGAAAAGGAGGTAGTTTAAAGTTATATGATACTGGAATTCAGTTTTCTTTTAAAGTATTCCCTCCATTGCTTTTTCCATTTTACAGTGCAAGTGACTTTTTACCAAAAGCTATCATTCTGCACAATCGCACATATGAAATTATGTAGAAGGAAGGCACCACTATTAATGTACAGGAGATGGAGTTGAGAGGAACGAGATTTTCTTACCAGATTTGTTTTTGATCTGCTATACGATCATAGGTGATGCTTGCTATAGAAGAGAACAGACACTTTCCGTGATATCTGCCTTGACTTGAGTTTCTGAAAGACTTTATCCAAAGACTTTGTCCAAAATAAGTTAGCAGTTTCTTTTGTCTTCTGACTCTCATTCTCATTACGCTTCTCTACATTCCCTTCAGCTGATTTACATCATCTTGAAAGTGAGGTGTCCAAAACTGAGACAGTATTCCAGATTAATCTCTACCAATGTTTAGGTATGGAGAAGGATTTCTTCTCATGCCTTGCAGGACATCCTGTTGTTTATGCATCATAGTACACTGTTTGCTTTTTTGCAATAGCCTGTTGTTGTTTACCTACCATTCATTAAAGTCCTGGATCTGCACCTGCTGACTTTGTTACTTAGCTAGTTGCACCTCCTTCTAATGTGTTATTTTTTCTGACTTGTCAAGATGATTTTGAATTCTAATCCTATATTCTAGTGTACTTGCAATCCCCTCCCTGCTTTTCTGTTTTTGCAAGGAAAATGATCATTCTTTCTATTGCAGATTCTTTGTGTAACTATTGGGTAGAACCAGACTATAGCAGACTATACCATTTTGTTCAACAGAAGACCTTTAAACACTGTTAAGTGCTGTGTGTCACTTTCCAATAAACTTTGCATCTACCCTGTAATAGATTCTCCTAGGTTATGTTTTTCTAGTTTAAGTAACATACTTATATAAGATGTTCTACTGCTAAAATAAAAATACAGTATTTGTTTGGGTTTTTTCTGCTCTGTCATGTTGTTACTCTGTATGTGCTGTAGAAAACAACAGTAATTGTACTGAAGGGCTTTTATGCCTTTTCTTGGGAGGTTAGGGTTTGGCAAGATGAACTGTTTTGACTGCGTGAAAAATTGCTGAACCTTTAGGCAAATAATCTATTTGTGACTCTGCAGAGAAGTACTTAAGCTTTGAGTATTCTATTCTTTTTGTATGTTTTCTTGTGTCTCCTTCTTTTCCTTTGATTTTATTTAAACTGTAGGTTCTCTAGGAATATTTCTGTGTAATGTGTAACTGGAAGTGATTCTAGTCTCTAGACAGGATAGCAGTACAAAGAATAGTTGACCGGATTACAAGTTGTTGGAAAAATCTTACCTGTATGAGCTCAGTATAGACTAATCAGTGGTTTGATTTCCAGATTCTCTAGATTTTGTTTGCTTTATGGTTACTCAGCCTCAGGGCTTCTGCGAATAAAGAGGACCTGCTCTGCAATTGTTCCTCCTAAATAATATTATACCAGCCCCCCTGAGGTGTAAAGGCATGAGGATAAGAGGAAATTAAGATTGGGCAATGCATACGTCTGTTACAACACAAATGTGCCCAGAGATCAAAAGTAAAACCTTATTTGCTTGGAAACTGGTAGTAGTAGAGATGATTGTATCACTTCCCTCTTTGTGTCTGCAGGACTGCTTTGTGAGAATATTGCATTTCTGTGGAACCAGGAGCACTGCTGGGGTTGGTTTTTCGTGAAGTATGATTTGGAAGCTTCGTGTTATAGTCTGCTTGCTGCTGTTAACTAGAGAACCTGCCTTTTTCAGTCTGCAGAATTATCAGTTGGATGGTAATAACAGACAACCAGACCAAACTGTTGCAACTTGATGGTTGATGATCCTGTGCTGCCTTGAAAATAGGAGTATCTAGGTTTACAGGACAGGCTTTTCAGTCTGCACTTTTGCCTCTACTGTTGAGGCTCTTGTGTATTAGAAGAGTTGTGGGTTTTGCTCTGGTTTCCCTCATCTGTTTTGCTTGGAACTGGAATCTATGAGCTATAATGTAGGGTCTCCTGAGCAACTTCATTCTGATTTTTCTATGAGACGACTCCATCTTCTTTATTGAGAACATGTATGTTTTGTATTATTATTCATTGAAGCAATCTATGTTGATTTATTCACCCCAATTTTCTATTTAAAGAAGGAAACCCATCATTTTAACAGCAAGCATTTTAATTCACTTGGCAGAAGTTCAGTATAATCAAACTGAGGGAGACTCATTCCAAATATGTATTCCAGTGAGAATCTACATGATTTTGGTAACCTCATCAAAACTGTCATGTTGCCTCTTACTAAAATGCATAGCTATATCTCATTTGAGAATATAGTACTTCTGTTGTAATATTCTAGGCAAACAAAATTAGATTTAGTGGTTTTTATTAAATAAGACGGAGCAGTCATCTGCAGAATTTTAATTGGACAGGAATGAATGAGATACTGTTTTTTGTTGGTGAGACTATATCTGAATTTCAGTAAGACAGTATCTCTCCACCCGCAATACTCCGTTAACATTTTTGATACTCTGATTTGGATGAGCTGCATTGCCCACTCCAGAATACAAATCACTTTCTTTGTCTTTCAATTCCAGTGTTTTCCATAGTTTACTTTT
This sequence comes from Grus americana, assembly GCF_028858705.1. Lineage (NCBI taxonomy): Eukaryota > Metazoa > Chordata > Aves > Gruiformes > Gruidae > Grus > Grus americana. The sequence continues at coordinate 33,930,015 of NC_072856.1, read as the reverse complement.
GTATTTATCATATCTCATACTTTTGACCTGCAGCAGAGTGTGCTTTGCTCTTCAACAATATCTGAGGTCTTGACTGGATTCTTGGCAGACTGTGGTATTATATTTTTCATGATGTGCTGGTAAGCAAAATCACCTCTAATATGTGAACTAAACACTACTTTTTCATGCAACTGAAACCCTTGATTCTTGTAGAAGAAAATTGCTTTAAAAGTGCTTACTGCTTAGATGCTTTTTGTAACTTCATAAAAGTCACTTAGGGAAAAGTGGGGCTAGCTTAAGGCTGCAGGCACATACCGGTGTTCTGGGTACATTACTTCTCAAGAAAATTAGTTTAAGCAAACTGGCTTCACATGTTGGCAGTCTTTGAAATACCAAACTGAAGTTATTTGTAAAGCCTATGAACAATACTAGCAAGCTACAACGGGATAATTGGAAGTTCAATGTAGGGCTATGTGTCTGTTTAATGTATGTTAAATGTTTTTTTTTTCATCCAGTAGTCACGAGAGAAGATGCAGTGAAAGGTAAGCTAGGTATGAAATACTAAGATGACTTTTTTAATTCAGACCCTTGCCTTCTGTTATCTTCTGTGATTTCTTTAAACGATGTCTTATTCTAAGAAACCTCAGGTCTGCCCAGAGAGGTTAGGGCATCTAAGAACTGTTCCCTTATGTCTTTAGCAAATTCTCTCAATTCTTCAGGAACAGTACAGGAGCCCGCTGCTCACCTTTTTTTAGTGGCATGTCCTTTTCCATATCATTTTCTAGCTAGGTAGCAACAAGCTTATTTGGAAGAGGAGTTGACTGATAAAAACATTCAAGGTTTGCTTGTGTCAAAACCTGTTTGTGGGGAAAATTATTAACCCGAAAAATCTTCTGAATATGCACTGTCATATATGATTTCCTGGGGGTTATATACAACCAGCCGCCTAAGGCTGGCATGTTGTTAGGCTTGTATAAATTTTCTCTGGTTGCATGGAAGAGCTCCATGTCACAGCCCTTCCTGGCATTGTAATGGAGACCATCGCACTTGGGCAGTGAATACAAAGTTTCTGAGGAGGCCTGAGTACAGACTGTATGCACAGAACTATTATACTGTGTATTAGAACAGATATGCTCTACTCTGCTTCTGCAGTGCTCCTAAAATGGTGCAAACAATTGCTGCTGAAACAATTTGTGAAGCCTGCTCCCGCATGTCATATTTTCAAGGAGCAGACTAGTGATAGTAAAGGAGATTGTTATTGGCTCAAGATACTGTTTTGGGGTTGGCAGCAATGCTTACTGTTGTGCCTCCTTTTTCAGTTGGCTTCAGGGAGCCATGGAAGAGAAGAACTAGCAAAATGGTGAAGCTGCTGCTTGGAAATCCACTGACCTCTAGCCCGTTCTGAAGTTATCCCTAGGAAAGACGGCCACCAGATAGAAGTTGCAAGCAGAATAAATTACCTGTGCAAATTACAAGTGGCATGTAGGTAGCAGGTTAATTGAGCCTGCGTTGCAGAAAGTGTGAGTAGTCCAAAATCAAGAGGTGGTCAACCAATGTCAGAGATTAAACAGCAACAAGAAGATAATACATGCTTTTTTCCTTCCTTACCTGCCTTGTAATTCATTTCAGTATAGAGTTTGCAACTGGTTTATACTTGCTGATGAGCCCGAACAAGGATGTAAACCAATTGAAAAGCAACCCAGGAAAAAAAAGAGTAGCAGGCAATTGTGTAGCTGAACAGGCACTAATATAGGCAGAAAGGAGGGGCAGGAATGTGTGGTTTCTGGCAGCAGCACAGATTTTGAATGTAAAACTGCATCTTCAGTAAAATGGGTAAGTATGAGTAAAAATGCTAACCAGTTTATTACTCAGAACAAGCAAAGAAAAAGTGTTATGTGCTTGGAACATCCATTAAACTTTTAACAGCTCTAGGAAGGATTCTGTTACATACTATTATTGCGATGCTTTGTACTTTGAAATAAAGGTGAGCAAATGCCTGGCTGCATACGGTCTACCCTAACATTGCTTGGGGCTTTTGTGCATCATTAGGTCAGTGTCCTGGTTTTAGTCTGCATGTCCTGGTTTTAAAGTGCATCATAATATGCCGTATTTGGAGTTGTAATATATCCATGCATAATGAATTATAGCTGAGGTCAGAAACTATGCTGAATAGTAGATTTTCAAACCACAGTATTTCTTCCTATGCTAAAATTCAGAATGAAAGGTATAACAATCCATAAAATAGCTGGTACAGTTCATAACATGCTTGCATTCCTTCATTATTAATAGTTTCATATCCATCTGTCAGCATGCTATGGCTAAACCATTAGCCAAGTTTTTGCAGCTGCTGCTTTACGAGTCTGTAGCATGTAGTTATCTCCAGCTCCTGTTTTTTGTCTACTAGTAAGAGGAAATTTTACAGAGTACTTACTAAATTGTCCAAGACTGTAAGTTCAGTTCAGGGTGAAAGTCTATGATCTTGATTTCACTTACTTGGCCTGTGGTACTTTTCCTGTTATTTCTTTTGTTCAAACTGCAGCGGTTGCAGTAGTTGTTTCAAGTGATAGGAGTGTGTTTAATCTCATTAGAAGTTCTGCACATAGTTGTTGCAGTCCTGTATTTTTGTAGCTCTATTTTTAAGAACATTTTGTGCAAATTATAGTTGCTGATTTGATCTGAAGATAGAGCCCCTAGAGAGGTCTGTTTTGAGATGAATGGGTCTATGGGCAGTATATGTGGGGTTTTTTTGTTTTGATTCCCTCCATTAAAATGTGGATGAAGATGAATATTGTTTGCAGCAAAGGTAGCTATTGATGTACCAAGTAGTATGTATATAGACTGCCAAACTACTTTGTGCACGATACTGAACAGTTACTGGAGAATAACAGTTAAGATTATTGCTAAATCAAAATAGTTTCATACTAGTTACTTGGAGATGCAAAGTTTCCAGAAATATTTGTGTGGTCTGGTACGTCTGTGTGTGCTTTGTAAATTTCCAGTACCGTCAAATTCCAAAGGCTGCAATTTGTGAATCATGATAGATGCTTGCTTTTCTCCCATTTTTGGTGCCAGATAAAATCTGTTAACATAAATATGAAATTTCTAAATTATAAACTAATATTTGTGTATATTTACAAGGTTCTGTCTCCTAGAATAGCATTATTTATGCTGATGTAATGAAATATTTGCCATCTTATAAAACCTAGTGCTAGGGCATAAATTGCATTTTGCATACTTGACTGTCCCACCTGCATTCAGTTCCATCACTCACCTCTGACTGGACCACTAATACGTCAGACCTCTCACCAGTTTAATACAGTTGAAATACATACCAACAAGTTATGTTTTCATTCATTTCCAAAGCCTTAAACTCGTTATTTTCATGCCAAGAGCCAGCTAGTACCACACATTATTATAGTGCGGTAGTAGACTGATCTGTTACTAGGCTTGTATTCCAGTTGCCTTAAAGTCTTATTTGCTTGGGGTTTTTTTTCTGATGTTGTAGTGTTCCTCAATGGGGTTAGTTGGAAAGAATATCTGTCTTCTATTTGGTTATTTTAATTTTTACTTCAAGTCCTCTATTTGCTGTTAAACACTGCTATTTTTAATATTGTTTGAAGCTGGCTTTGCAGTTCCTTCTGAAGGAATAATTGACTAGCAGTAACAGTGATGTGTTTCTCCTCTCAGGAACAATTTGTGCAGAAGCCTGTACTGTTTCTTCCTGGTCACTGCAATTGAGTCCTTTGTCTGGATGCTAGAAGTAAGGTTTGCACAGTGGTGAATATGTCATGAGTTGTTGGTACAACAACCTAACTGCTTCCAAATATAAGGAGATCCTAAACAGAGATGATCTGTGAATAGCCAGGAAATGAGAGCTTGTATAGCAACACTGTTTACACATGTGGCTTGATTTGCTGTTACTGGAGTACAGTAAAGTACTGGATCTCTGTAAATTTCACCAACTTGTTTGGAATTAATGATGCAGCCTGAATGCTAGGTGCTGCTTAAAAATGTGAACTTGGCCCTAGTACAGTTGTAGGGCTTTCTGGAGTTTGGAGCAGAAAATGTAAGAATTTGTATCCAGGCCTGAAGCATATGCATGTCATGCAGACACCGTAATTGATTCTATTAAATATAACTTAAGTATTTATGAAAGTTTGAGTTTTTGTAACTGTAATGTTTCTCAGATGCTGAGAATGTCCAAAGAAATGCTAGGTAATTAAGAACAATCAGTTGCGCTACCCCAGTTCCTCTGAAGGATAGGCAACGTGGACTCTCTTGACATAGCAAACAGCTTGTTTTTTAGTAGTTGAATACCCAGCACTTAAGATTATGTTGTTTAAGAAGTCATTGGCATTTTTTAGGCAAAATATGATTTAGATTTGGTCCATGAATTTTGTTACATGTGAAGAGAAAAACTCAAGGAAAATGAAATTTCTGTGGTACCAGGTAAAGATGCCTGGTTCATGATGCTGTGGTAGCAGTGATAAAAGTCACGTAGGTTGTATTCCTGAGCTCTAAAAATACACGCAAACTCAATTAAAGTCAAGTGCTTCTGTCAGAAACTATAGATGGAATTACAATGTTATGGTTTTTATCAATCCAAAGTTTTTCAGTATTCCATGTACTGACACAGTCTACGACCTCTGAATGTTTTAATTACTACGGCTTTTTTCTCAGCTTCTGTAAATCTGCTTCCTAGTTCAGAGTTGTAACTGATGAGGTAAGGATAAAGTGAAGAAAGATTGATAGGGAGCGGTGTGAAAGTGGTTTTTTTTTTAGTTCAATTGATATAGTCAGAAAAAGGGAGAGCTTTTTCATTAGAAACCTGAAGAGAGGCTTGGGAAAACCTGCCTGTCAGTTGGTCTAGCAAAGGAGAGTATTTCTGCCTGTAAACTTTCCCTCATCTAGTTTAGACTTTGTAGAGTTACTGATGAGCAGAGACATTAAGCTTTCCCAGTTTTTTTGTGTCATTTAACCTGAAAATTTCTTTTATGTTTAAATTGCAGTTTTGTAATATAATGTAAGACACCAAATACTTGTGGTCATTTGCTTTCCTTTGTATGTGAGTGATCTAGTAAAGTATGTGGTACTGAAATGCTTAACCATTTGGCATTAATGTATTTTTTGGGGCATCCACTCTCCTAGTGTAGGCATGTGGAAGTTCAAACAGAAGAATAAAGACACAGAATTTTTTGTTAATTAGAAATACTTGTAAGACACTTTGTAGAGTGAGCAGCTTATAGTTTGTTGTGATGGTTCTGAAATGGAAGCAGAAAGCTGCCACTCCTCCCAGACATCACCTTCCTGCACCAAATTTTAAAGCAATTGGAAGTGAAAACTGACACTGTTCAAACCTCTCTTGAGTTTTTGCTATCATTACCATGGTTCCTTGGTGTTTCATCTATTGTATGCAGCAGCTGAGAACATCTGTCTCACCCCTAAGGTTCTTCTTTTTCCTTTGCTTCAGTATGTACCTCAGAGAGAGATCTCCATATGGAGTCCTGTTTAGAAGGTGCTTATCTTTCATGGGTGCGTTTCTTTCTCTTACCCCTCTAAATAGGTGATAAGAATCCAGTTTAAAGACACCTTAAAATCTGCCATCTTATTATAGCAGTCACAATATTAAATCTAACTTCAATATCAGGAGTGAGTTTTCCTTGGAAATGGTGAAGAAAGTGGCAGCATAAATTAGTTACACTCCTTTGTGTTCATTTCTTGCTAGTCATCTTTTTTCCACTCCCCTCTTGTATATTTTTCATTTTATCTGTTCAAGGCTGAAGAGATGTTATCCACATTCTTTACAACAGCAGTCAGTTTACAGTGCCTGTTTAGTCACTGTTGAATTTCTTGGATTTTATATGTTTTCTGAAATAAACAGAACCATGTTGTCTTGTTCAGTTGGGATGAAAATGTGTGTGGCTGACAAATCCAGACTCTACTCATCAGACTTACTAATATTTTATATTTGTGATAGAAAGTGAAATTTCACTGGTCATTTTTTGACAATACTGTGGGCTTTTATGTGTATATGTGTGTATTTATACACACATAAATATAGACCTCGTGCTACCTTTTTTGTTCTTGCAGAAGCATTTGTGCAGCCATATAGTAAATTGGAGTGAGGAACTGATCCAGGTGAAAAGTGATCTTTCAGCTTTTTTTCCTGAATAACTCTTCACCTAAATGCAATATCCTTGCATCTTGAGTTGTTCATTTGTATTCCACTATAGTCCCTACATCCTTTTGTAAAGAATACCTGTGTTGCCAACCGGTCTTTATTTTTAAACTTAGTTATCGTTGTAGCAGCTTCTGCTTTCTTGAATTGCATCTTCTTCCCCCCCACCCCCCCCTTTTTTTTTTTTTTTAAATTTTTTCAAGTATTTCTCCAGTCTTTTGAGACTTTCTTGAAGGTTAATTCTGGCCTGTCATAGTTGGTTCCTTCTGTTTACAGTGCTGATGCACAAGCATTTTGCTGGAGTGGTGCAGGGAACTTTAGTGCTGCTACTGAATGTCATGCTGTGGTTTACCTGTTCCTCTCACTAGAATGTACTAATTGGACAACAGATGTGTTTTTCAGCTGTATGGGTTAAGACTAAACTTAAATGTACTAATTGTTCTCAGGTTTATTTTCTGTATTAATATAATGAAATAGGGATGGCAGGTGATTTGCAAGCAAGTAATTTCATCCAGGGTCTCTAATTATACTGAAACTACAGGCACTGACTTTTAAGTCATCAGAACTTGAAGACAGAATTGGTTCTCTGTGCTATAAGTTATTGCAATCCATTTTTCTTCACAATTTTAGACTTTGAAATATTAGCATTTACATACAAATACTAACTATAGAAACATTTTCAAGAACTGCAAGCAGATTTTATATTCTTGTGGGTTTTTTCGTTGCTTATTCTGTGTAAATTGCAAAAACGCTCTGGCAATGTTGGTGGAATATAGAGATCATATATAAAGGAGTTGACGAGCTTTTAAAAGAGGAATCACAGGCATTTTCTGTTTTCCATACTTTTCAAATACTGAATATATAGATATTCTCAAGTGTATTCTGATATTCATTTTGTATCCCATCAGCCTGTTGTCATTAATTTTGTGTTCTATCAATCACTTTTCAGAATGTGTTTACAGTCTTTTGATAGGAGGACATATTTTCTAGTAGCTAGACATTGAACTAGAAGTTGTTTGGATTATGTTCTTAGCTGTGTTGTCTGGTGTCTCCCCTGGCCCAAGTTTAACATGCAGAGGAAAAAGAAGCTTTAATTAAAGGCCTGTGGATGAAGGATTCTGTTTGTGGCAAATACTATTTGTTCACCAACTGAAGTACGTACAATATTCTTATTCTAACTTCCAACATACTGTTCTATAGCAATTTTGGGTATTTTGCACAGTGCCTGATTAAATTTGCTTTTGACTGTGACTGCTATTTGGCTATTGGTTATGGAAAAATGATATTATTTCTACATGCAAATCAATTAGGTTAATTTAGATCCTTGCAATAAGTGTCTAATCATTGCTTGCTGGAGAAAAAATAAATATAGGTGGGATAGTGGAGGAGCTTACTGTTGCATGTTACAAGTTAAATTCCTTCCCTTATTAAGATTTTACATAGCTGGTTTAGCTTAAGAACTTCAGTATTCACTTTGAGATTAAATATAACGAAGCCTTAATTACCCCCTTTAGTTAGGCAGACTGCTTTGTTAGCCGAAACATGCTCCGGTATTTGTTATTTAGTGGTAATTTTTTCATTATACAAACCTTTGATGCTCCCATTGACAGAACTGGCAGTTGGCTGTACTGGAATTTTGTGTGCCAGTTGGTGAAGCCTTTCTCTGAGCAACATCCACAAGGTGGTGCCTTTTCACCACCCGAAAGGGAAAAGAACTTTGCAAAGTTCATGTTGGCTTTTGGCCTGTTGCTTGGCAGAAATGGGAAGCTCAGATACTGAGGTGAGAGTATTCTTTTCTCCTTGAATATAAAGTGAATGCTATCGTTCTCTGTTCTTTCCAGCCTTCGTGGTTGGAAACTGACTGTGATGCTCAGACGTTCAGAACTAGAAGAGAAAGGTAGTGGCTTGGAAATCAAAATCAAGCCATGTTGGCAGAATCATGAAAAGATTGGCCCTGGAATACTGAAGTTGTGCAGGCCAGGGAGGATGTATACTGCCAGAGCATCTTGTGAAATCAGACCTAGAACTGCAACAACTTTTCCATGTCAGGCTCAGGCCTTCCTTGATGGAAGGAACTATGCTGGAGCCTGAAAGCGGAAGAATGAGAAGTGCTTTAGGCAAGTGCTGTGCAGTTTGGGGGGTGGGTGAAGGGGAACTGGCATAGCATTGGCAATTCTCTTTTAGTTACATCATAGTTTGTCTTTCTAAGGTGAATTCAGTTGAAGATGAGGCAGGTGGATAATGTTCTGAAACACTACCCTCTATTGCAGAATAAGACCTGAGAACAGAAGTATTGCAAAGGAAGAGTTTTTCACATGACCTATATGTAATTCCCAGCTGTGAACCCTCTGGCAAAGAGTGTGAAATCCAAAACACAGCTGATAGGGGAAAGGGCTGTTGTCAGCTCAGACCGAACACTTGAGTATTCATAGTGTGGTGCTTTCACAAACAGACATTGGAGTACATCGGAATAATTTGGTTTTGAGATCTGTGCAGGAACCTCCTCCTAACTGCGTGCATTTTTCAGATACAGTGGCAATCAGCACTGAAGGAGACCCAGGTGTGCACCATATTGTACTAGGTTGCCTCCTGAATAGTAAGCCTCGACACACCCTCCTCCCCTTATACCTCTCTGCCAAATTTCCTACTGTAAGTTGGTCTTATGTTTGCCTGTATGTACCTTGTGACCCCTTCAGAATATTTGTGGTATTTTAAATCCTGCATTGTGTGCATGACACTGTTTAGTTTGGAAACGAAGTTTAATTTAGTCACACATGCTGATTGTGGTGTTTACTTTGGAACCAATAAGTAGGAGGCAACTTTTCATATTTTATTAGTCTGGATGAATTCTCCCTGTTACTTGATAACCACGTATAAGTTTGAACTAAAAAAATTGATATTCAAAGGAATGCTGAAACATGGATGGCACTTGAATACGGCCTCTCATCCACTCTGGGCTTGGATTCTGTTGGACACCTAAACTCTTTGAGTGTTTGTGGTTCACTGTGGTGATAGGGATAGAGTGGCTATTTTGTTTTTGAAAGAATTGTGTATCATTCCTTTTTATGTGCCATTGGAGCTGGGGAGTGAGCTATTTTTGAAAAGAGCAACATTCACATTAGAGGGGAGGCTTTTTCTGTTTGTTTCTTCCATTGATTACAAATGAAGGGAGCTGTGTTTGCAGAGGGAGGTTATAGCTCTGTGGCTCTGGCCTTGTTTCGTTTGCTTCCCATGTGTCTGCGTTTACTGTAGAATAAGCAAGTGTTAGAAGCTGATTTGCTGCTACTCACAAACTGCTCCGTACCCCTAACATCCCAGCAAACCTGTTCCCATAGTCTGCACTTAACAATGCATGTGGTGGTAATTCTAGCCCCAAATCTTATCTTTCCTCTGAATGCTGAGGGGTTTGGGGAGAAAAAGTGGGTGAGTTTCCATGAGCCCTCTTTAATAGAATGTGATGGAAAAGGATGTAACAGAAAGCTGAAAGGAATCCACCAGCAAACTTTAATACAGCATTGCAGGAACACCTGTCTTCAGCATTTTGACTGCTGAAGCGAAGCAATTTTGATGCAAAGTTCTGTATGTCATGAAACATCAGATATTGTATGAGACAGTAAAAGCAGTGTGTTGTGTGAATAACTACAAGCTGTAATTTTCCTGTAGTAGTCTACTGGTGTTCTATACGAAGCTTTCCTTCAAGAGACATGTTGGAACTCTCCCCTAATAAAGCAATGCACTAAAAGACAAGATTTGATAATCCAAGATTTTTGAGATACCATGTTTTCTATTCCAAACCCCTGTGTAGCAAAGTGCAGTGTTATTTCCATGACAGTTATCTGGTGTCTCTCGGCAAGTACTGTTTTTCTGGTGTTTGCTCTTAAGTTTTTTTCCATATCTGATTTCCTTGATCTTGTGAAAGAAAACAGGATGTTATGATAAGAGCATACTCAAGAGGAAAACCAAGCTAATTCTTTGATGTGGTTGGTTTTGTTTGTTTTTTAAATTTAATCGAAAATCTGAAGATCTGCTTTAGATCATTATATTAACTTGGATTCTGTACCTCAAAGGTGACTGTCTAGTCTTCTGAGCATAGCATGTGTGTTAATCTGCATGGAGGACAATACTTGAAGGTATGGTATCAAATTTGACATAAAATTGATGACGTGTTTCTGTATGATGTTTTTGGCACTATCTTCCATTTGTTGTCTGTAGAAATATTGCACTTGAGTGCAGACACAGTAGATGGCACTTGAGTCATTAATTTTGTGATGTAGGAAAGTAAGCCAAACTCAGTTACAGAGTTAGCTGTTTGTAACAATAGGCACATTTTATTAAAAGAGCAGCTTCAAAACTTTTACTTGCAGTTGAATAGTCCTAGAAGAAAGTAAAACATGCACAGATTCTTTTTCAGTACAAGCAGGCCCTCTCCAAGTCCTTAACTTTGTTGAATTTTTAAAAAGACAAATGGGCAGGACATGATCAGCCTAAATCATAAATACATAGTGCCTTTAAACATGTTGCCAGTGTTTGGTTTTGTAATCTGTTGTGTACAGCGTATTCTCTAATATAGTTTCTTCATTTATTTTTTTTTAGTCTTGCTTGTTCCATTGGCCCATTTGTGATGCGACCTCTGATAGCAGGTGAAGGATAAAAATCTGCTAACAAAGTGGGTTTCTAACAATATCATCTTATCAGAACAGTTTGAACATTCCTTACTGTGGCTAAATCTGACAACTAAGGCTAAGAGTATGCCGGTAGTTTTGCTGATCAAAATGTAAACCTAAGATTTAGAGTATTCCAAAGTGATTACCTTATGCTATGTTTGGTGCTGTGCCCTTGGACAGTACTGTTTGGTTATTTGTTCATTCTCAACATTTTCAGTACTTGCATTAGGTAGTGGATTGGGAGTCCTGAAAGCTGAAGCGCCAATACAGACTTCCCCAATAATATCCTGTCACTGTGATTCAGCGCTAATGTTTATTGCTGAGTTAAGAAGATGTAGTCAGACTTAATTCATGATTCATTCTTTGGCCTTTCTGCTAATGCTTTTATAATACTTATTTTAATGAGGAAACTATCGGACTTGAACCCAGGAACTAACTTTATTATGTTCTTCCTATGTTGTTTTATCACTCTGCCAGTTCCAGGTTTTAGAGTTCATAAAAATGTTTGAAGGCCAAAAAAGGATGTTTGTTTACTAGAGGACAGAGCACTAACTGTATCTTTCATTTTGTTTAACCAATGTTTGGAAAATAGGTAGAGATATTTATGTATCTTTGCTATTTATGTTCGTTTTGCTACATTTATGTGATCATTACTACATTTGGGAAAAAAAAATTGTGCGTGTTAAACAGGTGTTACCTGTCACCGAATTTGTCCAGTGTGACTTTGCAGGGAGCTTACCCCTTGGTTTGTTTTGGTTTGAGTATTTGCCTGTGAGTTTCATCTCTCAGTACAGCTCTTTCTGACTAATTATATGGACGTGTACTGGACAGAAATGTAAAAACTAAGAGAAAAGTGTAAGGAACTTTATTTGAGGATGTAAATTGTTATGCTGCCTACTAGCATGGTCTCTTCATCCTATGATTAGGACAAGTCTTCTGATGTTGTAGCTGCATCTGTCCGTAATTCAAGATGCTCCGTTCAAGTTACAGAGTAATTAAATCCTTTTAGCAGCTAGTCAGTTTTGTGAGTGTTTTTTCCTTCCAAAAAGGCAGCTTTTTCCTCTTTGATTGAGAGTCCCCAGCAGGAGGTACCTTTTTGCTTTGCCAGTTGGAGAAAGCCCACATCCACTTACAAAAACTATACTGGAACTCACAGGCATTTCATTTTAATTCCAGGCAACCATCCCTTTGCTGCTGCGTTTGGAACAGCTCAGCTGTGGAAGAAGTGAGCTAATCTGGAAATTTGAAAGTGAAGTACTTAGTGAAGCCCTGGGGTTTACAGTTGGAGTAATTAAGGAGAGGAATTGCACACCCTGTACTTGATTTTTGTTTTAATTAGTCTTGCTTTGATCTAGTTTCTCCATTTAAATTTTAAGATTTGAATCAACAACCTGCCACGGTATATTGCTTAACTCCTCTCCTTCTCAGCCTGTAGAGGAGATGTGGAAAGAATATTGTTTATGCTTTCTGGTTTGTATTCTGTTGGGGAAGGTTTTGGCTGTCACTCCTGCTTCCTGTTTTCTGCTGGGATTCTTTCCATCTCTCCCATCCTCTCTTTTCCTTCATTCTCCCCTCTCCCCTCCCAATCTGCTTTCTTTATCCTTAAACATCTTCACCAACTTCCCATTCACTTTAGGATGTAGGTGAGAATTATTGTAACTTTTAGAAATCTGTCTCAGGCATCTTTGTAGATTGTATCCTTCACTGTGAATCAGTCCTACTCATTTATTGGAAGAGCTGTCTTTCTCACTGTTGCCAGTTGGAATAGACTCCCTGCACTTCTCTGCCTTGCTGGATGAACCAGCTAATTTTAGCTCTTATTTGAAAAATCCTTTTTTAAATTTTTTTTTATTTCTACCTTGGCATCTGAATTTCCCTTTCCTGTGTTAATATATTCAATGTCTCAGTTTATCACCATGTTGCTTTTGTGGTACAGCACAAGGGTCTTTTGACATACGCTCTATCTGCAACTTGGATGTTGAAGCATGCTAAAGTCTATTGTGATTATATTAATGATGAATATTCTTTGTTTTGCTAGCAGGTTTTGATAAGTCCAGTTTACGATTGTTGTGCAGGTCCTTTTTGATGGAAAGAAACTACCAGCTTTAGAAGGGGAATGGCAATTTAATTCAGAGGCACCAAGCCAACCATGATTTCTTGAAGAAAAGTCATGAAAACATTAATTTCAATATAAAACAAATAAGACTTTAGCTTTTGAAGTCTTATCCAGAAAACTTTCCTGCCAAAAAGCTGCTGGGCAAATATGGTAAATGGCATAGGAACCTGGTCTATCTGCTTTGGAAAAATAAAACTTTATATTGACATTACCAAGATTTGAACTTTGCTTCTAGGAGTTGGATATTTTAGAATTAATCCAAGCTATGTTACTATTAAACTTCTGTTATCTGAGTGGACATGTGCCCTTTTATATTTTATAAATAAGCAGAAAATGTTTGGAGCTTCTGGTACAGTTCAGTGCACAAAAAAGGTATGGATACATGCTGTAGTTGTGATTTATTTTGGCAACCAGTCAGTTTTTTGTTTTGTTGTTTTTGTTTTTCTTTTTCCTTCAAGTGAAAGAGACTGTGCTACTGATTTTTTTCCATGATAGTTTGCCTGATCAATGACACAGCTACCTATTTTTTTTTCTTCCTACTGCAATGTATATAGTCCTGCTAGATTTTAAATGTGTTTCACTTGTGTTTCCTGTTTAGTTACAGTCCCTCAGAATCAACAATCCAGCCACCCTGTGGCCAGAGGAACTGCTAGTAGGTGGATGGAAGGAGACCTGTCTAATGCTTTGTCTTATTTGTGAATTTTAGCTAGTTGCTATTTACTTTAAGAGCAGTGTTACAAGGTTAGAATTAGTTTTGTGGGTTTCTTTAAAGTAGTTTGTTATCTAGTTGCATCTGTTTCATTTTGAATTAACAAAGTAGGAAGGAGTTGTGTACTCTTCTCGAATGTAGTGGAATCTAACTTTCATAACTGATACTATGCATCTCAGCTTTGACAATTACAGTGAAAAGCCTGATCAGTTCTAGTCCTATGTGATTTCATGGTATAGCAGGATGTTTAGTTGAAATATGCCAGGTATATTTTTCTCCTTCAAATGATGAAACATTAAGTTTTTATAACCTTTAAACAAGCAAACAAAACCTACTGAAGATGTACCTGAGAAGCAAGTGGGGAGAAGGAAGTATCGAGTATTTTAAAAATATGAGTATGTACCTTAACTAGTATAACCTTTTTATGCTCCTTGTCTTTGATTTAAGGTTAGGGTGTTTTTTTGAGAGATATCTTTCCTTGTCATAGTTAGGACAGAGTTTCCAGTGGTAAAACTGATATTTCTTGAGATTTTGAAGAGCAGCAATGAAATAGGTTATAATTACCAAGAATACTGGCTTGGCATTTTTAGATTTCATACCTTGTTGTATTTTTCATAAATGCTAAGCCACATTGGATTTTCCATTAAACTGTTGTTTGTGATGTCTACTAAACAGAATATATGCATTTATTTCAACAGTTGTGATAGTTACTCTTAACTGCTTAAGCTGGGATTTGTCATTCACATTGAAGCTATTCTTATGGAAGTGGCTCCCAGCAGTTGACACTGAGGTAAAATTTTTGAATGTGGTTCCAATTCAAATAAAATCATATTTGAAAAGCTCTAAGATAGGTGTAAAATGACATCTCTCACAGTATTTCAGACTGTTGCTTGCTCAAGGAATCTTGTAATCCGTACATAGTAAGGCAAGTGATGCTTTGCTGCTGCTTTTAAAGAATATCAGTCCTGTAGGTTGTAGGAGAACTTGGAGTGAATTAACTAAATCTTACTGGGCTGAGGCTTTCCCGGTGTTTTTGGAAATTTGAAATACAGATGATAGATAGTATGAGGTGTGAGTAGCTGGTCATATGTGGTAGTGCCCAAGAATTGAGTGGGGTAAGGCTTAAGACAGGAGGAGCATGAAGAGTGAGAGTCCTCTCAGTTTTTCACGCTGCAAGAAATTTCTACTCTGCCTTGCCTTACATCTTATCTTTTGAATAAAATCTGATTAGATGAAATATAGGTCTTAACAGCCTTTCTCGCAATCCCCTTAGGCCAGAGATCTTTGAACACAGTGCTGAAGAAGGGAATAAAATATGCCCAGATTGTATTGACTCTATTTTAACTTGAAATCAAGAAGTGAAGAGAATAGACTCAGATGAGCAGGTTCAGCCCTGATAAAGGCAAAAATATTTTGTACTGTTGTCCATTCCATCACAGTAGGAACTTGAAAAATAATTTGCAGTTGCTCACCAATCTATTGATTCTGCTCTTCATTATTACGGTTATCCATCCCTGTAGTGATGTGAGTTTATTTTGCATATTACTACAAAGCTTTGTAGGCTGTAAGAATTCTATGCACAGTTTCTGTTTTGATCTTGCAGTCTGCGATAGGTTTGACCTCAAGTATTTGAAGGACCTACAGTTTCTTTGGGTATGGTTTTGACTGCCTTACAAGCTTTCTGGAAGAAAGCAATGAGATAAGAAGCTTGCAAGCAGAATGTGGGGACTTAAAGAGCTTCACCAAGGCTTTCATTTCTGGGACAATAACAATGGTTAAACAATTATTTTCACAAAGATACAAATACAAAATTCATTTTGACTGCTTAGTTTCTGTAAGGTCTTTATTACATGCACAGTTCCATATTGTAAGCGTTAAAAGTGAAACAAAACCCCTATGATCCTGTAAATAAAATTAATCATTCCAGCACATTGGAAATGGAGAAAGCAAGAAAAAATTGCTGCTGTTTTTGATCTGAGGAGGTTGACGTACTGCATTGTGAATTCCACGTCATTATCTTGATTACTTGATTTTTTTTTTTTAAAAGACATGCAGGATAGTATTTTTCTGATAATCTTTAAATAAAAGTTCATAGTATTGCAGCACTGAGTGAGTTGGTTTCATTCTAGCTTTGGAAAAAGCAAGGATGAAGAGTGGTTACAGTGTTATTTTGTTTTCACTTGAAGGAAAATGACTTTAATGTAACACAGAAGTCTGAACTGAATTCTGAGTGATTATTGAGATTTACTAGAAATACCAAAATTTCACATTTTCCAAAATACAGGGAAATTTCAGATTGTTTGAATAAAGTGATAAATCTCTCTCATACATGGCATATAAACATTTCTATATTCTCTCTGTTGGATCCATTGTGGAATAAATTAGAGGGAAATAAGAAAATGTAATTATTTAAGGAATAAGCTGTTCCCCAGTAATCTGTCTATCTTTGTCTAATCTTGGAGAGCTATTAGCTTGTTTCGTGAATATGCTGAAGTATAGGATTCCATGGGCAAGAACAGCTTAGAAGACAGACATGAGAGTTTTTTAATAACATGACACAGAATTTTGAAGATTGTATTAGCAAAACAATTTTTTTTAAAAAAAAATAAATCATTTGAGCACAGAGCGCCCTTTTCTGGCTGGCTGAGAACAATATCCATATGTTACTTTTCATATGAGATCAATAGCTTTTAGAGCATTCTGTTTTGGAACCAATGACTGACTTAGTTGAGCTTTCATAGCTTTTCTTAGCTCCGTGCAAATTAAGTGCAAAGCCTGTTTAATTAATGGAAGGCACAGCAGTGGATTTGGGAGGAGATCACTCAGAACTGAGAGGAGCAAAACCTTAAACAGAATTTTAAACCCATGTAAGATGAATAATCTTAAGATTGAGGAGGTGGTAATGAGAGCCTCTTTAGCAGAAATTTTGGCAGGGTTGATGTGAGGAAGCAGGAATTGCTCACTGGTTCGTTTTTCAAGGCAGCAAAGCCATGATGTGGCGTGTATTGGTTTTTTGTTTTTATTTTTTCTTTTTCTTTCTGTTTAGGTTTTTTGGGTTTGGAATTTGGTTTTTTTTCCTTTCTTGTGCTCTTTCTGAGCCCTGGTTCTGTCTGATAGCCCATGCTACACAGTAGAAATATGGCCATGTCAAATAGGTGACACTTATTTCTGCCATGCTGGCTTTATCAAGCCTAGCATGGGTACCTCGCTAACTGTCATTAAAGGAGGAACTTTTCTACTAATGAAAGATGCTATTGAGTAGGTGCTTGTCTTCACTAGATTATGAATGTTATTAACTTGTTGAAGTTAATTGGCAAAAATAAGTGGATTTTCTCCACCCACTTGATCTTATCTACAAATAAATGGGTCATCTCATACCCATACTGTACAGTTACATCTTGTCTCTGAGACAGCAGTCAAATAATGTGTGCAAAAATATGACCAATGATTTGGCCACATCGGTTGGTTTCATTAGAAATGCCGTGAGATTGGTGTCCAGTCAGTAGAGGAAACTTAGGTTTTTCAAGTCTCATCTGAAAGATCTTCAGATGGTAAATTGAATTAAACTCTACTTGTTTTCATCTGCATCCTGCTGCAGATAGAAGCTGTGGTTGCAGAGAGTCTTAAGTATTTGAAACCTGAAGCAGACACGCAGGTCATTCCCTGTAGCGTTTAATGGAATGACAACATTTTGCTGGTAAATCTAGTTAGGTATCAGCTAGCAAATGGAGAAGGAATGAAGAAAATGGAAATGCGGTTTTCATTTTGAAGTAGCATATACTCTTCTTGTTTTGAAATGCAAATATTGAAGGAACATTTAAGAACAATAACAAAAAGGCACTATATTTTCCCCCTCCTCCCTTCACATTTTGCACTACAAAGCAGATCTTTTAGTATTTTGTCAAGTACCCTGAGCCTTTAATATTCAAGCCATAAAGACTGACTGACTGGAAAGTTTGGGAAGGATAGGTAAAGGGGTGGGAAACAAAGGGGGTGTGTGTCTTTACTTGTCAAAGATGTGGAATTTATAGATATTAAAGCAGAATTGGCCTAGGATTAAAACCTAAAGGAATGTACAAAAAAGTTGTGCTGCTTTGAGTAGATGCTATTTTCCCTGTAGGCATTTGAATCTGAGTGAGGTTTGTTTTTGTATAGCCAAAGATGATTTATGATTTCAGCATGCCCAGTGGGCTAAACCTTGAAAATGTTTCATAACAAAGATAACCAGAATAAATGGTATATGGATTCTGTATTCATTTGAAGGTGAACCTCAAAGTAAACACCACCGGTTTCCTGAATGTTTAAGTGGTACTTTGCTATGTTTGACTAATGGGTGTTGCGAGTTTGAGAATTTCAAATAGCCAGATGGATTTCATAGAGAATAACACTGAGTGAAACAGTGGTCTGTCCAGCGACATTTCTTTTAACATAACTCTGTCTCGGCTGTGTAAGTTACAAAAAGGTTATAAGTGCTCGTCAGGCAAGAAAATCAAGTCTCTTTATTTAAAATGTGTGTTTGGATGCTTAGTGTTTACTCTCTTAAAAATACTGTTCTGTTTGAGAGAGAGCCCACGCAGGTGGTTTTTTTTTTCTTTTTTTTAAATACCAAATCATTTGAAGATTGTAGGAATGGAAGAAAAAAGAAGTATGTACAAGACAAACATGTGGCCTTTAGTTTATATAAAAGTAGGATATTCAGAAATGGAACTACTGTTGAATGGAGGTTGGAATGGGGGGAGGGCTTAAGTATTGTGACCTGCACTGAAGTTACAGGGCAATGTCATTTCTTTCCAACTCTGAGTACAATTTGCACCTTTCAGCAGCAAAGCAAAAGAGGAAGAACATTAAGGTTTTGCTGTAGATGGTACCAGATCCTTTAACTTATCATTTGATGGTTGACAATTATTTCTGCTCCTTTGCTAAAATAGCATCACCTGATATCTTGTCCTTGAAGCTTAGGCTGTAGTGATTGTGCTTTACATTGAAATATTTGTTTGATCGTAATCCTTTTGAGGGTTTTGTTTATTGCAACAAGCATATATTCAACTGCCACTGGTATATTTTATGAATGCTGAAGTAGAGGAAGGCTCTTTTTAAACTCCTAAATCTAATGTGGGTAGTCTGGTTACAAAGTACACATCAGTTTTGAGATTATAAAGATAAACAAATGCCTTGTTGGCCCCTCAGCACCTTAGAATCAAGTCCTGACTGCATTACGAGTAAGCTCCAAATGTTACTGACTTCTGATCCATCTGTGAAAGTGTTGTAATTATGCCTGTGAATCTTTTTTCATCATAGAGAACCCTTCTGTTATGAGAGGATTTTGGTTGACCTGGGTTGTGCTGAGTTTTGCCAGCATGGTTATGATGAGCAGCTGTCTCCTTTCATCCTTCTGTGACTGTATGCACTGCATATAGTTTATGAAAGAGAGTGGGATAGTTCTTTCGTGTCAGGGACTCAGTGGGACTACTGAAATTTCAAATTAGAATAAGGTGCCTGGTGGAGAATTAGAAACATGAATTCTTTTTGGATTCTTTATGATGAAATCTTAAAGAAGCCCAGGCAACCTAAGAAGTAGGATGGCAGGACCAGAAGCATGGTGTGAGTAGTTTACTGCATGCTTAGGTTACTAGAATTTACTCTTAATGAATGGCTCTTAAAGTAAGCTTTGCATGCCCTACTGCACACACTTCTGCTACAACAGAATACTTGCCAGCTCCAAAGAACCTGCTGGGCTTGTTTAGGACTCAAAGCAACAAAATGATTATGTGGTGCTGTGCAGCACTGTTATCCCTTGGGCATTTTTTTTGTGTATACACTGTGCTGTGTAGGGTGTGATATGCTATATCTACCAATACTTGTACATACCTGTATTGAAAGAACGGTGTTTCCTTGATTCCAAAGTCTGATTTTTATTTGGAGATACCATTGGCTTGACGTGCTGTGTGTTAGTGAAACAGGTGTATTGGTGTTAATAGGAACTGTACCTTAGTCTTCTCTGGCTGGGGATAAACAAATCTGTACAATACACTCTGCCTCTCTGTGGTCCTAAGGTTCTTCTCATGACTCTTCTTCTTCTTACTGTAAATACGCAAACCAACTACTGCCATTCTCATCACGGAATCTCAACTGTCTTTACAAACCACGATTTTGGCTCCCAGTTCCTACCTCAGCAGACTGCTGTCATCCCATTTCATACAGATGAAAACTGCATATAATGTTAAATATATTTCAGAGAATTTGTAGAGATGTTGGCTGACCAGGAACTTCCTCTGATTTTGATTTATTTGTGCTCAATAGTGCTCAGTACCCATAGACATGAGGCCTAAAGTAAGTTGGTGAATGCCTTGGATTAAATTAGCAGGATGAAAATTAATGATGCGCAGTAAACTAAAACATATTTAGATAAGTGAGGCTAGCAGCAGCAGGGGTCCCAGTTATAATTAAGATGTTGAGCAGCAACAGGTCTCCAGATTTGTAGTCTGTTTGCAGTCTGTAGAGAAATAAACAAAAGTGGAAAGCTGTTTCATTGTCAAGTAGTGCCAGAGTAACATGAACAGGTAGGACAGGCCCATCTGGCAATGAAAGACTCTGACTTCTTTTTCTTACTAGTATACTGTCCTCTAAGTTCCCATCACATGAGAAAAGTCTTTCCACCTCTGATATGTTATTTGCTGCCAAGACACTGTCTTTATTTCTTTATTATGCATTAAGATCATGTAAGTCATTACTTGACTACTTTTATTACATTGAACATGTGTATTCCTGTAAGAGTCTGAAATTGTACACAAGATACCGGTAGTGCTATTTCTCAGAATAATGACATTAACATAGTTGGAAACTCTAATATAATTTGAGAAAGTACTTAATTTTCAAATGTTAATAGCAGCTCACCAACTTAGCAGTACTTTTGTATAAACTACTTCTGTATAAGAAATTATGATAAAGGAGCGAAATACATGCCTGCTGGAAGGTGTAAAGGGCAGAATCTGCTTCTTGACTTTAGCAATGGTAAAGAGGCTTCTAAGTCAGTATCTTACACCAAGTCAGTATCTTCTAATGGAAATTTTGAAAAATAACTACTCCTGTACAGATTTTTGTTGTTGTTCCAAATTGCTCCTTAACTATTATGTCTCTGTCCTTTATTATTCAGTACTGTGAAGTTAGGAGCTGCTACAAGATTTATACTTGTTTGCTGCAAGTACAAGGTCACCCTGACTGGCTTGCTTTCCCTCACCATTGTTAAATTTTGTTTTTCAAGTTTTATATAAAACCTTTTCACTTTTGTCTCAGGGCTTTCAGCATCACTTGTTTGCATCTAGCTTTCCTTTTCTTGGATTTGTTTTCACAGAAAGAAAATTAAAGTTCAGGTAGCCTGATGGTGATAGGGGGACCTGAAAGGCTGATGTTCTTTCACTCTACACTGCCAGAAATCTATTAGTTGCTCTTTTTTTCTCTCTTTTCCTCCTGCCCCCTGCCTCCCCCCCCCCCCCCCCAAATCTGTTCTAGCCCTTACTGCGGTTTCTGCAGCCTCCATCCCCACCCCCAACTATTTCTTTACCACTCTATGACATGTTAATACCTAGAAACGGATGCAAAATAACCTTTTAGTTTCTGGATTAAACTGTTTGTGGCCCACTTAATTGACAGATTGTTTTATCTGTTTCAGAATACATAACGCAGATGAATGCAGTGCCGTGGAACGTGACGTTAGTTATATTGCTGTTTAGCATTAGTTACATTGCTGTTCTGGCACCTGCATGCTAAATACAGGGTATTTCAAAGTGTGATTTGGATAAACATGATCAAGCAGGGTTTGGAGTTTGCTATTAATATTTTAACCAGCTTAATAGTCTGTATTTCCATATATGTCTAAAAATAAGCATGTTAGATTTTTACTGATGATTCTAATGAAAGCGTTGCCCATTTGTGCATATTTTGGAATGTGATGGTGGTGCTTGTTTTTCTGTTGTTTTGTTTGTTTGAAGCTTTATTCTATAGCACGAATGTTAAGCAAATACTTTTAAGACAGCACCTCAAGCAGTGTCTTTCTGGACGGTTACCCTTTGTCTGCAAGACCTGCATAAGCCTCTCGCTGAAGGGGGTGAGGGGGAATGTGTGTAATGTGGATGGAGTTGGAACAGGCATGATGCTATTGGCAACCAGTCATGATAAATATAACAAAAGTGTGTCTGCAGTTCTAAAGCATAAATCCTAAACTTTAAAGAAACTTCTTGTAAGAAATCAATTAATAACCAGCTGAATGCTGTGTATGGGCGAAGAATGCTTGCTTTTCTCAAGTATTAGACTGAAAAAAGAGCCACATCTTGACCTGCTGCTGCCCTGTGATTCAGCCTGTTCTACTTGTGGTGTACACGTATTTGTTTGGGTGCTTATTTTTCCCGTAGTTACCAGCCTCGTGTCCATCGAGAGATATTTCTAGACACTCTCTCTTTTGGCAGAGAAGTTGCCTACCTTAATTTTGTGGTTTCTGGAAAACTTGCTGTGTTTTGTTGTTTTGGTGGATCACAGGTACTAAATAATGAGCAGTTCATGTGGCGTGATCCCTACAGTGCTGCAGAGTTATGCTTGTAGCCAGTTTGGCAAAAGTAGAAGGATGTGGAATATATGTCTATATTTTAGATAGATGAGGAGTTTAGCAGGCCTCATATCTTTGCATGCTTCAACATCTTAGTACGTGTAAATGAAAAACTATTTTAATTAACTGTCATTTTAGAAATGAACACAGGGAAATACATTCCAATTTGGGTTCTTATAGTTCACAATTTTGACTAACTTTTAAAAGTTTTGTAATTTTATATTCTTGAGCTGCCTATGATACTAAGCAGGGGTTTTTTTTCTGGAAAACATATATATGCGCACACATATATATGTCTAGGTTACGATATCTGCTGTGTTAATAACTTGAATTTTTGGGGGTTTTGATGTATTCTTTACTCATTTTCCTTAGGTAATGAGTAGTAGTGCTTTTGAATATTCTCTATTAAAAATGGTTACTTTATTGGTGAATATAAGGCTCCTTTCAGTTGTTTAGAGATTCTGCTAGAAGACGTATATAAAAATCACAAATTTCATTGTATTTTCTTAGATAGATCATCTATTTAACTTCTGAGAAAAATAAGGACAGCTGTCAAAATCTTTACTGAAGAGCAAAGGCTCCAAGGACGGAAGAATAAAAGTTGCCTTGTGCTTCTTGCCTGGATTATTTGGTGTACTTAAAACCTCAACTGTTGAATGAACAAATGTGTAGATTTTGTGGCCCGTACATGCCTCAGGTGTCACTTTCCAAAACCTATGCTATCATCATATTTAACAAGAATTTAAAATATATTCTGTTGCTCTTTCTGTCAGGAGCCGTTTTTCTGAGGTAGATATATTTTGGTTGCCTGGTCCTCTCTTGTTAAGGGGATGCAGTCAAGACAAAGATCATGGTGGTTGATCTGTAGCCTGGCTGAGTTGTGCAATAGCTTAGGCAGGCGCACCTCACCTCAGTGGTGAGGCATTGGTTATATACAATATGATTTAGAATTTGTATCTATTGCAAAAAGAGGATGAGATCCCAGAACACGACAATTATTTATATCAGATGCAATTTTAAGTAATGACTTTTCTTCATGTTTGGTTTCCTTTTAAACTTGTAGGACAACTAGTGAGTCAATGCAAATATTTTATACTGATTCACAATCAATATTATTTTTTTAAATCAAAACCATAAGACTATACATACCAAAAAGAATCATTCACTTTCCTTTGAAATGGAACCTAAGAGGCAAAAAAAAAAATTGGAAATAATGAGACAGGAGTTTAAAATAAATGTCAGTTTTTAAATGACTCATACGTCTTTATCAGACCAGCTCAGCATCATCTGATCATGTTTTGAAGATATGGTGATATTTGTTATGCATAAGTGTGTTGGGAATTTACTTGAGATTTATGTTGGTTTGAAAATACTTCTGGTGATGCTCTGCCAGTGTTTGTACTAATCTAAGTGCAATGCCAAATTAGTAACAGAAAACACAATCTGTTTATCAGAAGGCATCCAAACTTCAGAATTTCTGGTTAGTAGAAATGGGGAAATAAATCTGTTTGGTTTTGGAGCTGGGATAGCCCTGGTTGTCATGTCTTCTAATATTATCAGGTATCTCGGAAATGAGAGATTCTTTTCAAGAATTATGTTGAGTCTTGGCTGCTGTTATATTTAAATATAAATCAGAAAGGTTACCAAAAAGATGCAGAACTTGAAATCTTCCTACAGTTTCAGTAAATGCTTGGTATTTACAATGTAGAATTGAGACAGAAGATTCCTGTTCTAGAAGTTACTAAAAAAAGACATCTGTCAGATAGTGATGTGCTTTCTTTAGAGGCTATAGAAGCAACTCTGAAAGAATTTCACTTTTTAGAGACTAGTGAGGGTCTAATGAGGGAAACATAATGAGTAACTTTTTTAAACAGGTTAATAAAGCCCTCCTTTTTATAGATGTTCCTTTTCCCAACCACTATCTCAAGCAAGATATGGTTATTTACATCTGAGTCCAAAGTTAAACACTCTACTGGTCTCATTTATTTAAACCTAAATAAAACCCCAATTATTAAATATATTAAATATATTTGTTGGACTTTATTGGGAAAAATGGTTTGATTATTTGGCAAAAATACAGTATACTAGAGCTGTAAGACAGTAAAATTTGATACTTGGGTAGTACTTTGGGTTTCCAGGCAGCTAGGAAACATTTTTGATGCACTTATCTTTTGGGTAATTTGGGAGCATTTGTTAGCTTGGACTTGGTGCCATGTTGTGATCAGCTTGGGTTGTGGATAGAACAAGCCTCCTGTCTGTTAAGGGCACAGCCTTGTTATCTGCCTGCAAAAGGTTATATAGACATACATTGTTTCAGTTCAATATAGCTTGTTCTGTTTCATGCTAGCAGCGTGCCTGAAAGATAGTCTTTGTCCTAAAATAGTGTTTCAAGTTCACTGGGATTCAAGTATTACCTCACAACTGCTAAGGCTGTTTCAGGAAATGATGAGACTCTTGGATCCCCTACCACGTTGGATAACCTTACATCCAAGGAAGATGTTTGCGAGTCCTTAATCCGTGAAATGTGTAAAGAACCCTGCTTAATGCATCTCCTAATTTCCCAAAAGAAGAAGGTGAGCTCATTCTCTAAGATGTTTAGTGCCAACAAAATCATGGAATAAAATGCTGCTCACAGTAAAAGCCAAGAGACAGTTTAGGGGAAAGGCTCCCCTTTAAGGAGGTTCTCTGCAACATTTACTTTGTCTTGCCCCTCTGATCTTTTATGGCTTTGAGGAATTAATCCAATTAAAATGTATTTATAGTAGCATAAGATGGGATACCTGCCTTGTAACTTATAGTTAGCTTCTTGAGTCAGTGTGTGTTGCCTTCTGCAGTCATTGGTGAGTATTGCCCTTCACTATTGTCACCTCAGGTAAGGGGGTGGGAAAGATGCCAGCTCTGACAGCAGACCTCCCTTAGGCATTTTCCCTCTTGAGAATATATCCTTAATGATAAGCTCCAAGTGTCTCAAATACAGAAATGGACTTTCTGAGAAACAAATCTTCTCATCTTAAGCAAAACTTCATTCACCTGGGGTTTCACGTGTCCTTGCTGAAGGCGTGTTCTGTTCTTTTTCTTGTAAATGGCTTGTAATTAACATCACTACCTTGGCTTGTCACGGGTACAGTGGGTGGAGGGAAGGCTCTGGTAATCTCTCACTGAAGGTTTTCTCAACTAGTCTATGATGGCGTGAGTGTGAATTAAGACATAGCCATGTTTTACAACTATGTTGTGTGTATCTGTTCCTTTTAAGGTGCTTCCCCCTCTCCCCCTCCCCTGCCCGCACACAAAGTTCAAATGCTAGCAATATCCTGAACATCTGTAACACGGCTGTCTGGAACTCCTTGCATCCTCCCAAGGTGACATTATGCAATTTCTGGGGCTTCCAGAAAATGCTTTCAGTTTATTCTTTTGAGACCTTTTGTTTTTAATTCCAAATGAAGTGGTGGCTACCTTAGAGCTTCTCACAGGGGCGTAACACAGACAATAATTTAGAGGAGAAAATAACATGTGTCTCAGTTGCTGGAGTTCTTTGAGTTGTGGTGCCATGTATCCAGTCCTGAGTGTAATCTCTCTCTTTTCTGCCTAGCTGAACAGATACCTATGTGCTCTCTCTCATGATAAAAGACAAGACATATGCACAGCATTTGGACGCCTCAGTCCAAAACCAAATCCCAGCACTCCTGTGAACAAATTGCCTGTTTGTGAATGACTTTATGATGAGTTTCTTATCATTCAAAATAGTGCCTGGAAGATCTTTTTAATCAACAGTAATTTTACGTGAGAGTACCTAATGTGATGAATGGCATCGCATGGTCAGAGTCAGCATTCAGTGTGTATTGGAGTGTCTGTAACTGGCTCAGTTAAAACCACCTTACAGCTGAGCTCTGGTCTTGCTCTTTTGGTTGATACGGTGCAGTTTGCTGTAATATTCCTCTCTGTCTTTTTGGCCACTTCTTATTTTTTGTGGACTGTTTAGAGTTGTGTGCTTTAATGTTCTTGTGTGTGGGTTGGGGTTTTGTTGTTGTTGTTTAATAGATGTAAACCAAGTTAGAAAAAATTCACTGGCATCTCCTAATTCCTATGACTGGAAAGAAGAATTAAGCTCTAAAAACAGTGATTTGGGGTGAAGCTTCTTCTTTAGGATTCTGGATTTCCTGGACAGTTGTCAGTTTGTTTCACAGCCTTAACATTGATTTAAATATAGTTTGTTTGATATTGAAGTTGTATTTTTAATAAAGAGGGGGAGAAAAAGTATGAGAGGTCTTTAAAATGCTACCTTGTACTCAGGAAATGAAATATTTTGGCTTCTTAAATAAATATGATGTTTGGCCATTTATGTAACAAAAAAATAGCTTCTATTTGCCAGATACTCTGAAAGGACTCAAAGAAAATGCGCGGTGCCCAAGAAACTGGTCACTCTGTGTATATCTCACATCTTGGATGCTGGCCCATTGTAATGGATCTGAAAGCTTGTTGGAGTTGCTGTCTTCTTGGTCTGGCACAATGTGTTGTGGTTCCTATTCCTGAATTGCACCCGCATCTCCTCCCTTGGGATCCTGCCTTCTATCTATATCCCCAAGTATTCCATAAGAAAACCACATGGAGTGGGGAGGGGAAGATGGCTTGGATCAGTCATTTCTAAAATTGAAGAAATCCTGGAGTGACTCTTAATAGATAGAAGTAAATGGTAGAGGAAAGGAGATTATTAGCAAAATACTAGTGGTGACCTGGGGATGTTGGAAAGTTAGCACTTAATGCAGAACAAAAGTCTTAGTAAGTGCTAGAAAAATAAGAAAGAGTCTTTAGTCTGCAAAAGGGTGGGGAGAAAGGAGTGATGGATGAATTTGGTGCATCTGTTAAGACGGAGGTGAGGATTTGTTTCCTAGGTTTACCTACTTCAGTCTGGATAGAAACAGTATCTTGAATTTATTTGTCACTAGGTTTTTGGACTACAGAAAAATCTCAATGTAAAAGTAATTCTGATACGCAAAGAGCAAGGTGTTATAATAGGCTTATTTTTTATTTCAAAGCTGTCTATTAACAACAGCACTGGTGAAATGTGATGTTTTGCAAACAGTATCCAGAATAAATATTTAGCATTAACAAGACTGTAGAAATTATGTACGAAATAAAAATTGTGATGGTGTGGGTTTTGGGAGGTAATTTTTTTTTTGATGGCTGTTCATGGTTCCATTGAAATCTCTGCAGGAGTTCAGGGATGATATTTTTGGACAACAGATTGTATCTCTAGATCCTTTAACTTGCCTTCTTTAACCCAGTAATATTAGTACTTTTCCAGGGGCATTACTCTTGACTTCCCGTTCTCTGTTAAGTCTTGCTCCTATGTGTCTTGGCTAGTTGTCAACATCCATTTCAAATACTGATGCATTTCAGTGTTGTTTATCAAGTTATTTGTATTCTTACTACAGTAATGATCTATAAACTCATAATTCTATTAATTTGAGAAGCAATTACTAGGTCACAGATAGGTAGCACTGCCTGACCTTGTCTGAGAGTAGATTAAATCGCTGTAAAACAAGGAGTTAGATTTTAGTTTAAATTTACAGACAAAAAAATATTATTTTTTTTGGCCAAAACTGTGGATTCTTGCGGATTGATACACACATGAGGAGAAACTGAGACATATTTTTTTTTATGTTCACCTGTTTGTTTATGAGTGGTGTACCAAGTTTTTTTTGTCTCAGTGCCAGCAGAATCAGACAGACAAATAGTTTCTTTGCTAATGTTTTGGAGCTACTGTCAGTCAATCCTTAACCCAAAAATTTGTTCTCTAGCAGTTTCAGACTCTCTCTGGAACTTCCTTTTCTATTTATTCCTATCTGCTGTTTTCTTCCACCTGAGTACATATACATACCTGTTCAAAACAGCTATCAGCAAATCATTTGAATTCCTTCCTGGATTATCCTAAGTCTTTAGTTTTGAGCAGTGTTTATAAGTCTGTGATTGGTTTTAGGGTTCCTTTGTGTAAAACCTAACTGTCTTTATAATAGCTTAAACACAGAATATAATGCCAAACGTGAATGACATTTGATTGATTACAATGAAACTAATATTTCACAATGTTTTTGGTGATTGTGCGGGCAGATGTGTCCACTTAAAAAGTTGAAGGATATTTTTTTCCCCTCAAAGTAGTGTTGTAGGCTCTGAACGGACTAGATTTCATTTCCTCTCACCTTGCTCGTAACGGTCTGCCTTCAGAAAGCAGATCAGGGGATTCACATGCCGATGTGCAAACTAGAATAGTGTCCATGCCACTTTGCTAAAACCAGCTGACTGCAACTGCAGTGTTTAAAAGAATATCTTTGTAACAGGATGATTTTCAAGCAAAAATAACAGATCTTCATCCTTTTATTAAAGCTGTCAGGTGCGAAACGGGATTTTTCTTGCCTTGAACAGTTAGAAAAATGAATAGCTGTATCAGGAAAAACTTACAATTGAAATAACCCCATTAGCAGCATCCCTTTTCACATCTGTATTGTTCAAAATTTACATTCTGCTTTGCCTGTTCTCTGGGAAAGCAGGAAAAATGTTGTAAAAAAAATTGCTTAGAAAATGTAAGCAGGTTAAGCTCTGCATATAATGAATACTTTTTTTTTTTAATGGGAGTATGCAATGCAACCCAAAAGTTCTTGCTGCGCATGGACTTCTGTTCTGTGAACTTCAGGTTGTAGAGGACCTGGTGTGTAATCTGTTATTTGCATTTAGCTGAACCAGCTTTTGGTCAAGCTTGGAAGCAATGCAGTGAGGGCAGTAGTTTGTATGGGAGTAACTATTCAGTGTCTTTAAAATCAGCAAGAAAACTTGTTTTGTAAGATCAGCTGAAGGCAAAATGTGATATTTCTCAGACATTGATGTACTAATAAAATGTCTTTTGCGCCTTTTCTTGATACCATTCTGTGGTGGGTTGACGCAGCCTAGCAGCTAAGCGCCCACCAGTTGCTCGCTTACTTCCCCTCAGTGGGATGGGGGAGAGAACTGGAAGAGCAAAACCAAGAAAAACTCATGGGTAGAGATGAAGACAGTTTTGTAAGTGGAGGAGGAAAAAAAAAAAGAAAAAAAAAGGAAAAAATAAAAAAGATGATGCAAAGGCAGTCACTCACCACCTCTCATCAGCAGACTGCTGCCCAGCCAGCACCGAAGTAACAGCCAGACCCAGTACGCATACGTAAGTCCGAATGACCTTACTGGGGTGTTAGGAAGGATACCTCACTTCCCTGGTAGTAGCGTGTGCCAATAGTGAGAGCTAAGATTGGTTAGACTGAAACATGGTGTTTGAGGCAGTTTGATGTTTTAATAGTGTGACTGTACTATCAAGCTTTAATTTTTACCTGTGGGGGACTTTGGAGGAAGAGTATCAGGACAGGACTGTACTGCCAAAGTCAAAAGGGTGAAATGGAGAGGTATTGACTTGTAGGCTGTTAATTTTAAAACAAATGTGATAAGTAGAAAGATGAATGTGTTTTGCTATTTGAGTGCTGAACCATTACAATATTGTGGGTAAGTTTCAGACTAGTTTCTTTGTGGTTAGCGTTCACACCACAGAAGTTTCTCAGCTTACATTAAGAGGCAAAGTTGACTTCCTTTGGACGTTTTAGGTTTTGTTTGAGGTATGTTAGTAGGACACCTATCTGAAATACTTGTTTTACATTTGCAAAACATTGTTTCTTTGGGAGTGTCATTCTTGAATTTGTAAGCACTTAAGACTGACATTTTCAAATCTAAATATTTACAGTCAGTTGTTGAATTAAGAGACTGAGTGCATGACTTGAAGGTTGTGTGTTCTCTGCTCAGAAGGTCAAGATGCTGGCATTTATGTATCCACTCCTGTTTTTTGTTGGTGTTTTTTTGGTAACCTGACTTTTAGCATGGAAGTACAAAAATACTAGCTAGTTTTCACATAGATGTCAAGGGAGTAGGGTGCTGTATTTTTATTAAACTGTTGCTTTGCTCCATAAAATATTTTGCAAAGTAAAGTAACACCCTAATAATAATTTCTGTTTTCCTAAAATATTTTATCTTGAGATCTCAAAATGTTTTGCAAATGCTGATGAGTAAAACCTCCTTTCACTTCTGTGAAGCACATGGTGGTATTCCCATTTAATGTATGGAATGGAACCCAGATGTATTAACTTACAGTCCTGTGCCATAACCAGCAAATCATCTCCTCCCCTCTGTTTTTACACGAGTCATCTCTGCTTTCCAACTCTTCACTTTATGAGACTTTTAAGTGCACAGTGCAGTGATTTACTGTTGATCACTTTTCTAACATTTTATTCTAAATGAAACAGCCCTGCAGGTTATGAGTTGCCAAATGATAGAAAACAGGAGTTCCCTCAAGTTCAAGCTGTTTTAAAGTCTAAAGATTTACAATAAAGAAAATAATTAAGTGAATGGTGTCAGAGCGGCCTGGGTTTTACTGTTAAGTTGTCACCGACTCAGCTGTTAACATTTTTATATTGACAAGTTTGTGTAGGAATCAAATATCTGTTGCTGTGATTGTTCTTATTTTCTGTCAGACAAATGCATCAGAGAATGAGGTAACTGCTGTACTCCATCAAAGGTTCTTATGGAACGGTCTTTCATTGGTGACACTGTGCTGATGCCTGCTTGTCTTAAGTTTGGAAAGGTGCAGGCGTTTTGGGAGATTCATTCTTGATCTGCAGAAAGCACATATGTGCATGGGTATAATTTAATGAGTTGATCTCTGTATAGTGCCTCACTTCTCTAATGAAATTGTGTAGCATATGCAGTTTGCATAATTTTGGAAGCTCTTAGCACTGGGGTATTGGAAGAAGTTGTAGATGCATCGTCAAGCACAAATTGCATTACATCCTGTTAGCGTACTCTCAAGATACCTCAGCTAGCTTAAGAGCTCTCTTTCTCAGGCATGTGGACCTGTTTCTTTTTCCAAGGAATGGATTTTAAAATTAATCTTTTTGTTAAATGAGCATATGCAAGGCCAGCGTGGAGAATTACTTCTGCAAAGCATTTAAATGTAATACTGCTGTAAAAGGGCTTTACCTGCTCCCCAACACTGTGAATCAACCGTCCTTTTTCCAGGATAAAGAATCAGAAAGGAGGAGGAAAACACACAGACACGCACATTTATTTATTTATTTATTTTAATTAAGTCTATCTTCATGTAAATTAATGACTGCAAGTGCTGGTCAGTTGGTTTTTACACAGAAAGGATAAGAGGAGAAAAGGCAAAAGGTAAGGAAGGCGGTGAAAAGCAAAACTTTTCTGTAAAAACAACACTTGAGAAGAAAGAGGGTACTTATTTGTGAATTTGCTTTGGAAACCAGTCTGATAACAACTTTGAACAACCATCTTGCTATAGGCAAGGTTATCTTAAAAGTTTTCAAACTTGGTTGCTCTTAGAACAGCAGTCCAATGGTACTAAAATTAATGTGTTGTCAGGAGTTTTGTGCACCAAGAAGTTTCACTGGTCTGAGTAGAAGCCCTGAAGATCAGGACACTTGCCTGAATGCTCATGTCAGAATTACGACCTTCACATTTTCATAGTGGTATTGATATGACTGCTATTGAATGTTGCTATGTGTGTGCCAGTGCAACAGGATAATTTTGAAATAAGGAGGAGGAAGGGAGCTTTTGACTAGTAACTTGTAGTTTTTATCCTCTAAAATTTTTATTTCTTGAGGAGTTGGAAGAAGAGAAATGATGTATTGGAGAAATTGGTAGTTTTCTGAAGAAAACTACTTAATCTGCACAAGTTCAGTTGATAGATCATTCTGTCTTAAGTTTCCTGACAGTTCTTTAAGAAATGTTTAAAGATAAATGATGCCACCGATGTCACATAAACAGTTTAAATTGATTCCTCTAGATTTTTGCTGATACCTTTTCTGAAAAACTGTGTCCAAGTGGCTGACTTGGTGATGAAAATACTCCATAAACAATGGCTGTATTATAAAGGAAGACCTTATGCATTTTAAGTAGGCTTTGTAACTGCTAATTCCTTTCCTGGCCCATGGATAATACAGTGTGGTGATGACAGCATTGAGGCTTTTTTGTAAATGAAATTGTAAATTATGTAGCTGTTTGTGCATATGGATTGTCTGGTTCTGAGTAAACCTGTCCATCAACAGTTTAAGCTTGGAGACTTTTCTCACCTAGACAGTGTTCATGGTCCTTATCTCATTTGATTTGCATGAGTGACCTAAGGGCAGCCAATTCTTCACACTCCCCAGCTCATCTTAACTTCTTTAATTCAAGATTTAAATTTTAATGCAAGAGTTTCTGCACTCCGTTGTAGTTTTTTTGTTAACAATTGCTAACAATTTAAAATGTTTTGTTCTTCCCTCTCCCCGCCCTTCGTTTTTAAATTCTCCAGTTTCTTATTTAAATGTCCTTATCTCCTTGGGGGTTAGTTTTGGTTGTGTCATAGGAAGACTAGAGATTTCCTTGTCTTGGGTTACATGATTATTCAAGCCAATTGAGGCTTCATTTTCACTATGCTTTAGCACTTGATATCAAGGTTTGTCCTTCCTGTTAAGAGCTATACCAATCAAGCATGGGCAAAACATATTAAGCTACTACTCCTGGGAGTCTTAATTTGCTGGGATATTTTGTGTTTGTAAATTGCTGAGCTCCTGATGAGGAAAGGCTAGTGGTTTTGCTAATTTGTAGAGGCAAAACCATGCCTTTTACTACTTTTCACTTTTTCTTTTTTCCTGGTAGGCACAAGACACTACAAAACCTGAACTAGAGAATACTACATTGTTACAACTCTGATGATAACAGCCAAGCTTGGACTGCAGGTTTGGGCTCAGCTCCAAGAAAAATGTGTGTCCTCACAGAAATAAAAAGTTACAGAATTGTCAGTAAGCTTGAATAAGATAAGGCACGGGACAGGAACAGGTATGACTAATGTGCAAAATCATTAGTGGTATGACATTTGAAATCTGAATATGTTTGATCAACAACTCACTTTTGCTTTAAAATATACACAATAGACAGTAGATTTAACTGTTGTGGTCAACAGCACTCGCTCAGGGTATGCAAGTAATGTGAAAACTTTAAAGTGAGTTAATTTTGTAGCATACGATTAGTATATTTGTATATTATTGTATTTTACAAAGGGAGGAGAGAAATTTGTGAGATAGAATAATAAAAAATACTAACTGTTCCTGAAGGAGAGACTTTTGTAAATTATTATTATTTTTTTAATAAATTTAGGGAGAAAGGTGGTATGTTGGGAAAAAGCTGTATTGATGAACTGTCATATTAGTGTTGTGTGCATAGAAGGGGAGAATACTAACAGGGATGTAAATGACCAAAAGGTCTTAAACTCCAGCAGCCCAAGAGCTAAACTATCCAGTTTGAATATACAATTTCATGGGCCACCCATTCTGAGGCAAACCATCCATTATAAATAACGATGAACATGCCAAAGCACAGTAATTGTGATAGAAGGTGTCTTAATTCCTCATCACAGAAGTGTCAAGGGGAATGATCCATGGATGAGTAGTTACATAGCACGAGCTTCCTATTTACCATAGATGACTTTGTAAATAAGGCTTCCTTTTTCTTGGATAGTTTGTCTTAATACTCATTTGCACTTGCATATTTAAATCCCCGAATGTTTCTAGGCCTCACTTCCTTTTAATGTGCTCTTTCACTTGGAAGCAGGATCTCGCCCACTCAAATTCTATGCCTGCTTGCAGAAAATTAGTGGTTATCTATAATGGGCCTTGTACCTGCTGATAGATGATCTGAAGTAAAAATTCAGGTGGTTGGAGTTAGAGGAAATGTGTTTGAAGTAATTCTTGTTTTGCAGTTTGGCTCTAGACAAACCTATGGTCCGGCCATGTTTTCAGAGTCATGTTTATCCTTATAGCTTATTCAGAATAAATAGAAGGGGAAATTAATATTGTTAAATCAAAGATTAGCTTTAGAAAGATGAGATACTGATAACAGTTGTGTCATTGGCAGGATGATTCTAGATTCAGGGTTTGGATGCATGTCAAAACTATTTTAACATATAGAGGACCTCAGAAGACTGCTCCAGATTTCCCCTTTAAGTTGTACCAGATGTTTGTTATTTTACTGAACATGGTTACCTTGTTCCAGTGTCAGTGATGAATGTCTCCTTTGGTGCTGTGGGAGCTTGCATAAACTCTGTCACTAAAAACCTTTGACAGTATCTCCAGCTTTGGAGCAGAAAACAGAGACAGAGTTGCTTCCTTCTGATCGTCTTAGTCAGACTGGCTCTGTAAACTTGCCTGTCACATATGATGGGAAGAAGTCATCAGAAATGTCGTTGGAATGTGTACTTTTTCTTCTGATGTATATAAACATGGGCTGACGTGACACTGAAGAGCTAGTGTGACTTGTAAGGAAAAGGCAACTGGACAACTTGAAAGACAGAATATCCTTGCAGCTGTCTTAACAGCAATAGAGTTGCACATTTGTTTTTCACCAAATTTGAAATTTTTAGGAATATACAAAACTGGAAGTACAAAAGAGATCTTTGTTCTAAGGATCCCAGCCTCATGTATTTTTAAACTGTGTATTCCTCAGAGAGAGTCTTTAGGTTGTGTGGCTCTTAATGACCATTATGATTAACTATTAGTCACACTTCAGAAAACTTGCACCCTCTTAAGAAGTTGCGGTTCCTTCTATTGTCATTCAATATATTTTCTGAGTGCATCATAAATATGTTGTTTTGGAAGAAAGATTTGTCTCTTGATGAAACAGAGTACAAAGGAGGAGTGCTTCCTAGACAGGAGCACCTTCTGCAAGGAATGGACAAGTGACTTCAGGAAAACTGGGAAGAATGTAAAATAGAGCGTAAAATCTGGTTAGAAATGCTTACTAGGAATTGGGAAACCTCAGTTTGTGGTGTGATGGGGAGCTGCGTGCATATGCTTTAGGGAGAAGTGGGGGCAGGAAGCTAAAGACAGTATGGGAAAAGGAGGTGTGAAAAGGATGCACCATTGAAGGAAGCCAAACAGTAAAAAAAGGTCTATGAGAATATACTGCAGGACTTTCAATACTTCATATCCCTCTAATCTACAGGGAAAACTGTAAATAAATGCCTTGAGAATTTTAAAAAAGTTACTTTCAATGTTGAAACAGTAGTACCTATTTGACTGCTAATAATCATTGAGAATGCACATTAAATGGATCAGGACTTTGGCTGGGAGTTGGCCTGCATTTGCAGTTCTGCCACTGGTCTGGTGTCACCTCAGAGGTCATAGCAGATGACCTGATAATGCAGATATGCCATTCCACCTCTTGCACCAGCCCTATCCCTTACCTTTTCTGTCTGTTTAATTTCAGCACTGGGGTTAGTAAGAGGGTTACTGGTTTTACTTCGTTAAGCACCGATTAAGAATATAGTAGGCCTAAGGCTTTCTTGTGCTTCTATGTAGTACTGAAACCTGTATTGTTAGTTGTTTGTTTGTTTTTTAAAGTAGAATGGTTAACACATTTTTTTCCATAATGATGAAGCTTCTTGTTCCTAAGAATATCCTGTGTTTACAACCTTTGGGTATTCTTTGGGGACTGATGGTGTCACCGATGAGGTCAGTTTTCAGCAATACAGTAAGTGCCAGCAGAGGGCTTGGTGATGCCACTGTCAACCAGAAACCTTTTAAAGTCCCTGTCAAAAATGTTAAAGTTCTTGCCAATCAGAGGATGCCTTTTTGTATGTGTTTATTCAAGGATTTGAAGGAAAAAGCCTTGAAAGCATTTTTCCCCATAGATCATATAAACTTCCCTTTTTGTAATCCCAGACCCTGGTAAATTCCACGTTTCAATATTTTTGCACCAGCTTGTTCATCATTCTAGTTGATGGGAAATAATGCAATGTAGAAAGCAAGCAATAACCCAAAGTACACTCCCACGAACCACCCTGTATCTAATTAGTGTGAAATGACCAAGTGGAACTGATTGGACAAATGATGCAGGCCTCAAGCAAAAGTACCTTCTGAAAAAGTTAAGAAATTCTTACAGGCAAGTTTGTTCCCCTCCCTTTTTTTGAAAGATCAGGTGGAGGTTGCAGGCAATGAGAAATGTGTCCAAGAGAGAGTGAAGCCTCTGAAATAATCCAAAGCGACTTGCTGAAATAACTTCTTTTATAAAGATGTTTGTGTACTATGAGTATGCAGTGTATTCCATTAAGGTTACAGTAATTACCTCAGGTTCTGTGGAAAGTATCTTAAATGTGCTTCACCCACCGTGAGCCCAATTAGTTGGCCTTAAATGAGGGGAAGTATAGTTCTCCTGAGATCAGGAAGCCTAAACTGCAGCTGTTGTCTATGCTTTGTATGTGAGCAAAGCCAAGCAACCTCCTCTGCCCTGGTGCTTACACAGTCTTAAGTCAGAGGAAAGCAGTTTTCCTGTAACCTACATTTGATTGTACTTCTTTTGATGGTTAACTTCATTATTTATGCTATTTTTGTACCAAGTCCAATTAAAACAATTGGACTCTGAACCAGCTTCTGTCTTAAGAAATGTATTTATATGGGGTAGCATATGGAAGCACAACCTGTTAACAGCTGCAAATTTTGTTGATTAAACTAGGTGCAGACAAATTTACAAGAGAAACTGTTCCGTGAAAAATTCCAGTTCACTGACATCCAAAGGTATCCTGACTATTTTCTTACCAGTTTCCACAGTTTGTTGCCAAGAATAATACAAGGTTTCTTGCAAAGTGTTGACACTAGAGGTTCTAAATGCTAAATGTTTTATCAATCATTTTGAGTTGAATCTCAGTAAACATACGTATCTATGCAGACACCTGGAGGTACTCTTAGCCATTGAAGACCATGTTCTTTTCAAGCGAGCTTTCAGATCCTCATGTGGCCACAGCAAAGTTTGTTTGTATCATCTGCTGAGAGGCACCACAACGTGATGGATGTTACAGGACACTGTGGCCTAATTTTTGTTCCTTACAGAGTTTAGTGAAATTTAGGGATAATGAGACTTGCAAATAATTTGTACAGGAAGACCATATGAGTCCTGACCTTGTCAAGCAAGACTTTAAATGTTCTGAAAGCTTAAGATATTTTATCTTAGAGTTTCAAATCACATTGCAAATAAAGGTTCCTCTAAAAATCTGTTTGATATAAAAGAAATTATTCTATGGATAGGTAACTAAAGCATGGGGAATATAAATGGCTACTTCAATGGTTACTGAGTCAGTGGCAGACCCAGCATTGATGAAATAGTCGGGGATGTCAGAATATTTGAGTGATATACCAGTGAGACCAAATTCAATGTGAAGTTACAGTGTCAAATATGTAACGTTTAAAATGAGACCAACTTTTTCACTTGTGCATAAATGTCCGTACTCATCTGTCATTATTTGTTTTTTGGTTTAAAGACAAATACATAAAACTTTCTTGAATTGCTGCTAGGAGCTTCATAATCTGCTTTAATGGCCTTAAGTGTGTTTGCGGTTTACGTGAGTAAATTCAACTACTGCATTTGCTGCTTTGGACTCATAAATCAGCCTGCAGGAAAAATCTCTGTTGAAGTACAGTGGTACAAAAGAAAACAAAAATTTTTATGGATTGAAGTTTGTAATTCTCAAGGTGTGATTGTGTGCGTGTGTATATATATATATATATATAAAAAAAAGCTTAAAAAAAAATCCATACTCTCAAGATCTACCAAAATATTTGGTACTAATTAAAGTAATTATGTCCATACGTATAAAGAACAAGGCTACAATGGAGCCAAGGTAATAAAATTTTGAGTTAAATGTCAAACAAATGTAGTTCTTACATAAATATTCTTTATTGTGAAATACAGATGGAATTTCTGTTGTTTGGTATGTCAGAAAGCAATATACTCCAGTATTATAGAAGAAACAAGCGTGCTTCATGAGGAACACATGATTTCCTTTTCTGCTTGTGTTTTTATCGAGTATCTTGCAGCAGATATATCTACATCTTTGTCTTTTGTTCCAAGACAGTAACTTCAGATAGCAAATACGGGTTTTTTGGTGGGTTTTTTTAAATTTGTTTTGGTTTTTTTGTTTTTGAAAGTGGAGAATGATCTAACTGGTGCAAACTATATTTGTTGATTGAGATATTTTTAAAGGAGAAAATTTAAATATAGAGAGCACCATAGATACGCTATGAAAAGGATTCCCAGACTAAAGCAGTCTTCAGGTTGCTGGTTAAGGAATATTGAGCTTTTCAGCTAAAAGTCAGCTATTCATACCTAGACCATGAGCCCAAATGAATCAGAATAATGGATAATCTTTGATAATCTTACTGGAACTCATGTGAAAACAAATATAAAACTGTGTTGAAAAATACCAAAACATTATTGAGGGTAATATGATGGAGAGTCAAGAATTAGAGAATTAGAAATTAAATTTTTCTATGCGAGCTTAATTTTTCCCTTTTCGTATTATGAGATAATCTAATCTCACTGTTGTGTATTTTACATGGTATCTCTGACTCAATCTGTTCAGGGAATGGGTCTGTGTGCAATGAAGGAGACTGTTTGCAAGATCATTGCCTCATTGGTTGCAAAAGTTGATTTTTTGAAGTAAATAAGACATAATCAAGACAGCTGAATTCTTCCCTCTAGAATCAGATATGCCTTTGGTTATGTAAACATATATAAGTGTACTTAAGGATGACTAAATCATTATAAGCAGATTTTTCACAGTTGATCATTAATAGTACATCTCATTTTCTGGATGCTTGGTTGGGAAGATTAAAAGTGAAGTGCTCGCTTCTACAACTACGTTCAGTAGAGGCTGTTCTTTCAACAAATTAAATGTTACAGCATGCCATATTAAACTGAACAGTCAAGTCCTGAGTGGCTCAGAGCAGGCACCCAGAACTCTTTACATTAATCTGTCTGTGGCTCCATTCCGTATCTGTAAATGCGATTAATCTGTTTCTCAGGACAGAGGTATTCTGAAGGCAAAGCAGCTGTGAAGCGCTTAACATAGGTTTCAGTCGCTTAAAAAAAAAGAGTAATTTAGTGTTCAGAACAGAACTTTAGAAGTGAGTGAGGGCTTGGATTACAGGCTTCAGAATGAAGAGACACCAAAATGAGTAATTTCTTGTTGAGAGCCATCCTGCACATGTGTAATTGTCTTTTTATAGCCTTGTTTTAAGTCGGATCCTGGAAAATTAAAACAAAATAGGTCAAGTTTGATAATGTTTTCTGGGACTGAAAATGAATTACAACAGGAAGTGCTAGATAGTAAAGGGGATTGGCACCTCCATCTGAAATAACGTACAGATATAGGATCCTAATACATACTGTCACTGAGACAGCATTTTCCTAAGCGGAAGCCTTGTGGCATAAAGCAGCCTTGCAATTCTGGGATCTTGCTTAAGTGCCAAAAAAAGGAATTAAAGTAAGCTTCCTCCTTTCTGAAAATTTTATGCATATAATGAACTTTGTGACAGAATGCGATTAGAACTGTTTCTTTATTTAGCAGCCTCCCATTGCATCGAATGTAACCTAGTGGTATTTTGTAGTAGCTGTTACTGTTAGCATCAGGTTCGTAGGTAGAGTTAGCAACTTCTATTAAACCATCCAAGATGGCCAAAGCACTGTAATGTTGGGGCCAGGAGAACTTGATTTAGATGAACATTCTAGTGAAATGCAGCTTAACTGACTAAGACTCTGCCTTCTGCAGCACATAGGGTAAACTGTAATTGGATCTGCAAAATAAAATAATATACTACTTAACAACTCTTCTGCTCTGTGGTGCCTGTGAAGCCTGGTGTTGGGACCATTTTGATTCTCTTGTGCTTCAGTCCTGAAAAGATTTAAAAAATGGTCATGATTCCCCGGAGTTTGTGGTTCTCTCTTATTTAGGAGATGGAGGAAGACATCATAAGGTGAATGGAAATGGGGACTAGAAACTGAGCAGGTTGTGACTTTGCCTTGGGAATGAGAGAGAAAGGGAACAGAGTTGTTCTTGCCTCTAGAAAAAATGCTGCCCCCCCGTGGAACTTTGTCCCTTGGCAAGAATTTTTCCTTTTGTAGGTTATGTCGCAGGTGATTCATTACCTCAGAGTGCAGATTAAAAAAATAAAAATAAACCCATCCCACAATAGCTTTACTTTTAATTATCCATTGTTAACCCTCAGTTGTGGGAAAAACATGGGAGAGGCTTCTTGAAACCGATTTGGTTTTTGTAACTTTGTTCTGTTTCAGAACACAGAAGCTTTTAATTTTGTAAGTAATTGTGCAATATGAAAGAAATAACCTTTTTGAGAGCATCTCACCAGATATGCAATGTAAGTTAAAACTGAGGCTTGCAGTGTACTTAAAGCAAGAATTTGGCTTCCTTATATATGAGAATTGGAGTGCAGGTCTTCTAAGACAAAATATTTTTTTACAATACCAGTCGGTTTATTGAAAGCTTTTACAAATTCCTTATTTTCCCTAGATGATGGTGATATTAAACTAATGTAGGCCCGTTCTCATTCAAATTCTTTGAAATAACAGGAAAATGTTGTAAACTATGCTGCTGTTGACCTAAATTTATTACTGAATTTGTCTACATATTATGATTTATCCCGAACTTATTCTGATGTATCCTTTACTGCATGTGTTGGTACTTGCAAGGCCAAATGCAGTGGCAGCCTAATTCCTGTGCTTGCTTCTGGTTTGACAAGGGGGTTTTGGGGAGAACTCCTCAAGATTTTAGGTCTGAATTGTTCTGTGAATTGTTTTGCAGTATAATGGGGGGAAAATATTCCAGACCTTTTTGAGCCTTTCATAGAACTTCACCAATCTGCCAAGTTTGTAAGTAAAAACTCTTAGTGTGAATTGTGTGTGTGGAGAGTGAGGTGTGTGCTCACTTCTGGCTGTGCTTGCTCTTCTATGGTGTGCGTAGTAAATCATACATATACACACACACACACATATAATGTCACTATATAGCATATGCGTATAATAAACCTCAGGACAATGACTTGAAGCCTTTCTTCTTCCTGAAATAATTACTTTGGAAAGTTGAGGATCCAGGATAGGAGATGTGATAGAATATTTTGTAATCGTTTGTTATCTTGAGATGCCAGTGGCATACAGACTGTATGTATACATTTTAGTGTAGTGGAAGTAGATTCAAGTTTCCATAGTGATGGTATTCCTGTAGGGGATAGATCTGATAGATCTCATACAGTGAGTGGTGGGACCACATCATACAGATACTGGATGACTGGAAATGTCCTGTGTTTGGAGATGTCATCTATCAAGGAGCTGCCCAAACAGTTTGCTCTGATTTTTTTTTTTTTTTTTTTTTTCACGTCAGGTTGGTACAAATAAGACAAGGGCCATACCAAAGCAGCTTTCCAGGGCTGTCTGAAATCTGGCTACTCCCAGCTGCTGCAGGTCAGAGACTAACTGGTCTTTTGTTGGCAAGTTAAATGTAATGTAGTGGTCTAAGAGGAAATAATTCCTTTTATTTGATCTTCCTGTACTTGTTTCACAAGCTTTCATATACCACTTGCTAATCAAGAACGCAGTTAAACGCTAAGAGAAAGGAATTAGTCCAGCTGCTATTGCAGTAATCAAAATACACTAGGAATTCTTATTCAGCTGTATAAATAGACTTCACAATAAAACCAATCGGTGTAGTGTCACAGAAGTGGAATTGTTTACCATCTGTATTCTTGTTCTTCTTTCCCCCTGAGCACACAGGGTAGCGTTATGTTGTTAAACCTATTTGAGCATCTTTGCACCACAGAAGCGTGAGCTATGTGGAGGGAGGTCCATCTGAGATTGCACATGTCAGGATGTGCTGCCTTCTGTCCATTGGTCTTAAGTACCTGCTGGAACAGTTCGTTTTGATCCTGTTGATCTAACTCAGTCTGTTTTGCAGAATACTCAGCAATTCATTTACTTCTCTCTTTCTCTCTTCTTCATTCTGCTTTAACATATCAGGAGGTGACTTGTACTCAAAAGACTTTGTGTTCTGTAGCAAGTTGCACTCCTTGTCCCTCTCCCCATCTTGTTGTTCCAGAGAAGAAATGTTAAGCAATGGAAGATCATGGTTTATCCTAAAGGAAGAAAAACTTTAATGTTCTTTATCACAGCAGAGGCAACAGTTGCATATTTTTCCTCTGTCTACACCTATGTTCTGCCTCTATGTTGTCTGTCTTAACTGATTCTGCAGTTACTAGGCCACCAAAGGGAGTTCTAATTGCTTTGGTTATTGCATTATAATTACTGTGTTTACTATCTATTAAGATCCTCAGGGTAATAGGGTTGGGTGATTAAGACATGATCTGTGGATCTTTTGTTTTGGTGATCTTATTGTTGTTGAGGGCATTGGAAGATTTCAACTTGCCTAACTTTCCCAACTGGAAGAGGTTGAAACTTGCATTAGTCCTCTGACAGAAGGCCTCTCTACTTGTGACTGACTTTTTAACAAAATGAAGGTGTGAAATTCTAGGAAAACATTAACAATACTTAGACTGTTACTTTATGTCAGCCTGGGTTTGTTTTCCTTTTTTTTCTTCCAGCTGCTTCTTTCTGTTCTTAGGCATTTTCTCAGATACCTTCTTGAGATACTACAGCTAATTGCTAAACTGCATCTCCTTGTTATAATCTGGAATATGAATGAGGTGCCATTTCTTGTAATTATGTGCAATTTGCTCTGCAGTGGACTCTTTACCAAAGTTCACATCTTTTAGTTCGGGGTGTGTGTTTTGGTGGTTTTTTGGTTTGTTTTGGGTTGTGTTTTTTTTTTTTTAAACTATGGTCTTAATGCCAATTAATAATTTAAAGTATCATTCATGACTTCTGCTATTACTTTTCATCTCAATCTTAATCCTGCTGGTGCTCATGGAACTACTATAACCTGATAATAATAGATAATGTAATATTATTTCTTCTGAACTGCTACTCTTTCCAAGCCAACCAATATCATTTTTAGGAATGTGAATCATACAATTCCACTCTGCATCATCCACCAAACTGGATGGTTTTTTACTTCACTAGGTGTGCTTCTTGATAGAGCTACTTGTTTCCTTGGTGACAGTGCAGTAGGCTGTGTTCTGGATAATGTTGATGGTGCTTATGATCTGTTTATGCTTTGAAGTTACACTCATAAGAGAAAATAAAGAAAAAAATATTGGTATATTTAGAGCCTCATTGATACTATTATGTTTTTTACTTACATTTATGCTTTTTCAGCCCATCTAAGAGCTCTTGTAGGAGACATTTCAGATTGCAACTCAGTCTCATAACTTCATATCTGAACAACTTTCAGTGCTTCATTTGAAGCCTGTATAGAAAACTCCTGATGTCAGTACAGGCTTCAAATCTTCCAACTTTTGTCCTCCATACTCTTCATCCTTCATAGGTTTGCTCTGTGGTGGGGTGTTTCACTTGCAAAATTGGCTCTGAAGTTGTAGAAAGACTTCTGAGAGAAGGTAAAGCAGAGATTTTTTACTACTTCAGAGTCTCCATCTTTATTTGGGTTTGCTCAATTCTTACACATAGTCTAGCCTGATTTAGGTAGGCCTTGTAGGAATGTGTCCTCTTGTAGCCACCTTGTCTCTTCTAGAAACAGCTCTTTCACAATCATATCTGGAAAAAAGTGATGAATCAGTTGGTACCCAGTTGTGTCTCCCTGCTTGTGACAAGAATTCTAGTGTGTGTAAATTGAAGGCTACAACTTTTGCTTTCCTTACAGCAAAAGCTTTTCTTTGTTGGGTGGTCTGTATAGCTCAGTCTCAAAATCAGTTACCTGGAGGTTTTTATCTCATCCTTGTCCTTCAATGCTCTGTATTTTCCTACTACTTTATTTTTCTTTGGTTCTCTTTTTCACTTAGATATATGCTTATTTTGTATTTGCATGTAGACCATTCATAAATACTTAATACTCAGTGAATTAATGGCTTAAGGATAGCATCTTTCAATGCATGCATGAAAAAGGTTTTTCCTTTCTCTGTTGTAAATGAAATATGAATATCTGCATTCATAATGTATTATTCTGCTTTTTCTAATATAAATGTAAAATACCTGGGTCTTTTAAGGTGACCTGTATCTTTGCTTGAGTTCTGGATGTCTTCTGTATTTCTATAGGTGCCACATCATGGGGTATGGGTCTTGGTGGGTTTTTTATGTCTCTGGTTTTTAAACTTTACCTCTTTATTCCCTCTATGTTTATCTCCTCTGTGTTTATTTTTACTTAATTATGCTGTTTTGTAATGTTTGCTCTCTCCTCTGAGGCTTTTCTGTTTTCATTTACTTATGCCCTGCTCGTTGGCATATGAATGCCTTTGTAATCACGTGGTGTGCATTGCTGGATATTTGTTCACATATCTTTTTGTTGGTATTCAAGTTAATAGTATAAGCAGATTCACTGGAATCTGGTTCCGTGTCTAGAATATACTTCTCCTGGGAATGTAGCAATAACCAAATTTTTCTTTGTTAATTCAAAACTCTCATTCTCTTTTCTCCCTGGTAACATGGAACACATTACATTGCACTTGCATTGGGCTTAGGCACCACCTATCACCAACTGCAGGGCAAATTTTCTCTTTACCCTGGTTTTACTTGTCCCTGTGCAACCTGCTTAAAGTTTAAATTGCTGCTTGCCCCTTTTCCAAATTGAACTGGCAGATTTATTTGTTATAATTGGAAAAGCCTCACAATGTGCATCTTTTACT
The DNA here is from genome assembly GCF_028858705.1 of Grus americana. Classification (NCBI taxonomy): domain Eukaryota; kingdom Metazoa; phylum Chordata; class Aves; order Gruiformes; family Gruidae; genus Grus; species Grus americana. Next base: position 33,885,115 of record NC_072856.1, on the reverse strand, counting down.
TTTTACCATGTTTGTAGACAGGTAGTGCTTTGATCAAATATTTGCAATCTAGTAGTTGCTCTCCTGGGTTTACATGTAATCCGTGGCTTGTCTTCTGATGCTGTCTATGTTTCAGTAATTACTTAAGCTGTCCTAAAATTTGTGTCAGCAATGATGCAAAGTTATGCAAATACAATGCTGACTTTTATAATCTATAAACCAGACCAGGCTGTGGGCTTTTTTTTTTTTTTTTAAATAATGCTCTGCAGCAGGTTCTTGCCACTCTGAGTGAAAGTCAGAAGAGAGAGAGTATAAATCTGCCTTTAAAGTTGGATCTCTTAATGTTACAAGCTGCTTCACAGCATGTGGGTACCTCTCAAGTTTATACCACGCAGTTCTGTCAAATGAGCCTGTTACAGTCAGCAATAATTGGTACCTTCATTCTGGAGATCAGAAAATAAGTAAAAATATATTTCACTGTATAGTCTGAACACTTTTGTTTCTTTTACTCTGTAAAGATGGTTCTCTTGGGCAATGTGGAGACAGGGAGGGCAAAGTTGAGTAGCTTTTATTAAAATTGCCTCTGTTGTACCAGGTCCTTTGTATGTACAAATTCATCGCAGGAATGTCAGGCAACCGAAGTGTCTCTTACTAAAAAAAATGTGCAACTGAAAACCTTGTGTGATCCTTTTAATGTAATCTTAGCACTGGATCTGACATATCATAAGGGTGGTAAAAGTGTAGTGTAAATAAATACAAAAATACTTAAGGAAGTCATGGGATTAATGTAAAGCAAATCTTCCTTGGGTCACATTTTTTAATTTTTAATTACATTTAGTAATTTTTTTTCATAAATAGTGGAAACCACAGCTGTAAAAAAAGGAGAGCAGATGGTAGTTTCCATCTTTTGAAACAGGCAATCATTCTTAACAGAATATAAAATAAGTTTTAGAAGTTCTAACTCCTTGTAACATTGTGATCCGTCAGTCACCACTAACGCGCCATCAGAGTGTGTCCATAATAGGTTTACAGTGCAAAATTGGGTTCCTGCAGTAGAACAGTGCTCAGAAAGGGTGAGAACTTGAAGCCTGCTGCTGGTGTTCAGAACTGCAGAAAGTTAAGGGGAGTGAGCAATAGGCTGAAATCAGAGGGAAGATATTTTGGTTTATGCTCCTGCTTACCCACTTGGACACTATCACCCTGATTTCGAATTAGAGTGGGAATTTGTTCATAGTTAATGTATGAACACCTTTTATCTTTTCGTTCTCTGTACATTTTCATATGGAAAGGAAGATCTTCAAGTACCCATAGATAGATATTTTTGTTAGATTTGTTTGAACATTTTCATGAAAATAAGACATATGTTGGGTTTGATTACAGCAGTTCTCATTTTTTCCAGAAAACAGTAGTCTATTTGGATGATGCAGTTTTATATAACTGGTTGTCATGGAAATATAGACTATGTTTTTGAAGTTTATTTGTTATGTCTATTTCAGAGAGCATGGTGGATTTTAAACACAAAGAATCACCTCTGATTTTGGGTGTTTTGAGTTGCTTCTTCTGTGATGCTTAAGCAAACAAGAATAGATTATACTGACTATCTTCAAATGTTTTTGCCCATCAGGTTATCCCCATGATTGTGTTACTGCCTCATCTTCTTGTCCCTCCTTTTCTGTTTTTAATTCTTTCCTCTTTACTGCTTTTTACAGTTAAACGGTAGAGTTTTTGCACAGTAGGGATGGTCTCTCTAGTGCAGCTAAGAAAATTTAGTTTTAGTTAGGTAAAACATGAATTTTTAAGAATACAACCATCTGCATGCCTGCCTTTGTTTCATCTTGCTTTTAATTCAGCTTGAGCAATGAAAATAAACTGACCTGTTTCAATTTTCTCTCTAGTCAAATTCCTTTAACTTTGCTTTTTTTATGCCTCTCTCTGCTGTTGCATATAAGGTCACAAAACTAAAACCAAGCATGTAAGTTAAAAATAATAAAGGCACCCTTCTATTCATAATTTTCACAGGAGGGATTTTGACCATATTGCACACTATTATTAACTAGAATGAACTTTGAAGTCCTTCCATCTTGCTCTTATTGCAAATGTATTTTAAATGGTATCCTGTGAATCTAATATTATCTAACTATGGTGTGTTATTCAGCCTCGTTTATTCATGCTTTTATATATAAAACCTCATCAATTTAAGTAATCCTGTAGGCAATGTTTTGCCTTGTTTGTTGTTTTGTAGTTTTGGTTATCCCTGAAAATTTATAATTAGAAACAAATATTTTCCAGAAATACTGTGAGGCATTTGAAAAAGTACTTGATCATCTTTAATTTCTGTTGGGAATGTTTTCTAATATAAATTATCATTTTAATACAAAAGTGTGTGCCAATATCATGTCGTTAATAATTGGCAGAACTGCATTAATACTTAAAACACTTTTTTTTTTTTTTTTAAATTTAAAGATGCTGAATAAGAAGGGATGCTCTACTGGGAGAGCAAGGCTGAATATTAGGGTAAATTTGGGGTATCCTGAGGAGATGGCTAAAGTAGAGTTTGATGGTTTCACACCCCACTTTCTCTTGTCTAAGGACATAATTCAGATTATAAATATAAGTTATAATACTATAAATATATTATCATTTATAAACTCACACAATCTCAGCTATACTAATTGTCAGATATCTGTGTTCTGGGATGATGTGCAGAATGGGTTTTCTCATTTCTTCTGTCACTTTGTAAATGAGAAAATACACACAGCAGGGCAAATTCAGTTCATTAAATGATTATTTTTCAGAAATTGACTGGAGAAGTGACTAGATGATTATGTGTAATCCTTTAACATTGTCTTGTCTCATGGAAACAATTTTCCATTTTGAGGTACTGTGAATGTGTCATATACCTTTCAAAAGCACATAATCTGTAAGTGTCAAAAGTGTGTTTTGTTTTTCAGATAGGACAGCTGAAAGCTAGGTTGACACAATCAACCATCTTGACACCTCCTGTGGAAAACAGCTTAGTTTGCAGAACTTGCATTAATCTGTGGTTGGTTGTTTCTTTTTTCGAAATGATTAGTAGTCAGGAGTATGTAGGCATTGGAGTTTTCTTTCCCACACCTTTTATATTACTATCTTTTATTCCTGCAGCTGAAGCCATCTATTGTGCCGAGTATAAAAAACTCAGTTGGGTGTGGCAAGGTAAAAGATACTGTAGAACTCATGCATACTGTAATATTCTAAAACCTGATATGCATATTAATGTATATTTGTGCAAAATCAGTAATATGTAACATTCTAAGCTGCCTGGATCCATGCTTTGTTCATTGTTATATGAACTCATGACTAGTGAATTATACAGTAGGGTAAAAGTGATAACAGTTGGCTTCTTTATGTTAACAGGATCTTTTTCATCAGCATACATAAGCAGGTGATATTCTTTAGGGGTAGGTGTTCCATAAAACCTAAAGACACTTTAGTCTGTTTTTAAAGAATGAGTCACTCAAATTCCTGTTTGCTTTCTTTTATCGTCTATGATTGTATACATGTGCTTATACAGATTTTCCTCTTGCTCTGACATCTATTTTCATGAGAGCGCTGCTTTACTTTATGAATTGAGTAAACATTTTAATAAGCATGACTTTGTTCTGCTCTTGGAGAAACTCAGACTTATCAGCATGGGTCTGTTGAGAAAGGTGAGCAAAGGTCCTCTGGGCGTGCCAAGTCAGCAGTCTGTGCATGCTGGGACCAAGAAATGCATGAAAGAGACTGCAAGTTTAGCAAGTCAGAACGTTTTCATTATTTCCATATTTATCAAACATGTCAAGGAATGTGATCACAAGGCCTTCCAGGGATTAACTGCTCTAGTATTTTGATTGTGTTTTTTGTGTTTTTTTCTAAACTGTGACAAAAGCCAAGTTCTCAATGTGCAGCAGTGCTTTCATATCTATGAATGTGAAGAATGACTGGCTGATCTTGGAGATCTGTTCTGAATGGCAGGCAGCGTTCTCTAAATGTTTAATCACACCCTGCAGCTGATGGGGACTTAGGCTTTGGGAGATGACTAGTATTTTGGCATGTTTCCCAGGACCAAAAGCCTGGAATGAATTTTTTGTGTTGTCTGTTAAATTTACGTCTGTACATCAACCTCTCAAAAATACTTCGAAACACCCATGTGATCTGAGCATTGAATTTAATCTCTTTAGGCTTGCAAGTGTTGTCAAAGCATTTCGAATACACTGGCTTAGCAGTGAACACAAGATTTTGAAAATTGGAATGGACAGGTTCTCTTCCTGCCAATACTAAGAGCTAACCAGAAAAGGGGAATGAGAAATGAGGGTACCCAACCACATGAGAGAGACACCTGTAAATAGAGGTCTGTTTGCAAAATGGGTTTGATTTCATGACTAGCTTACTGAAACCTGACTCTAGGGGGGTTATTCAGTAGATAGATCAATCTCGCTTACTGGTGCTGTGTACTTTTGTTGTATCAAAATTATGAACAGGATGATGGTAAATGAAGTGCAAGTTGTATATCGGGTCTGTAAAGGTGAAAAATATAGGTAACCATTGGAATGGGTAGAAGAGTTTTCACTATTTTGATACCTTTTTGTTTTACAAGAGTTACATTTCACAAACTTCAACTTCATAGTTTGAACTCATGTTCCTGTAATCAAAGACACAGAATCACATGCATGCATGTGCATGTGCTTCTGAATACGCGTACAAAATTACCTTTGAACTTCTGACCAGTTTCAGCCAGATCTGACAGAAGATTAAAAAAAAAAAAGTTCTTATAAATGAGGTGAAAGTAGTTGACCAGGTTAAGAAGGTGAAGAAAAACTGTAGGTGCCCTGTTGTGGTTTAGCCCCAGCCAGCAACTAAGCACCATGCAGCTGCTTGCTCACTCCCCCACCCCTGGTGGGATGGGCAGAAGAACTGGAAGAAAAAGGTAAAACTTGTGGGTTGGGATAAGGACAGTTTACTGGAACAGCAAAGGAAGTGGAAAATGACAACTACACTACTAATAAAAGAATATACAAAGCAGATGATACACAGTGCAATTTGTTCACTGCCCAGAACCTGATGCCAAGCCCATCCCCAAGCAGCTATCTCTCCTACCCAGCCAGCCCCCCTGCTTATATACTGAGCATGACATCATATGGTATGGAATATCATTTGACTAGTTTGGGTCAGCTGTCCTGGCTGTGTCCTCTCCCAGCTTCTTGTGAAAATTAACTCTATTCCAGCCGAAAATCAGGACATGCCTCTAACCACGAGAGAAGATTGAACAGGTCCTCAAAGTTCTTAACCTATTGTAAACAAACAAGCAAAATTCTCTGAGTGTAGTACAGCCTGTTCTGGCTTTAAAACCTTTGGAAGAACTGTGATGAGTTCTGTTTCAAGAATTGATTTTATGTTCCAGTAAAAAAAACCCTAACAAACAACAAACCTGTGAAATAACTGGAGCCTTTGCAATTAATGTAGGAATATTGATCTAATATAGAAAGAGACCATAAAAGAGTCCTTTTGATGTTAGTGAGTCTAGAGAATTGTTGCATCTTGTTTTCATTCACAGTGGTTAAAAAATCAGTCATGTTTTTTGCCATAGGTTTATTGTGATGAAATAGAGATTTGATGCAAGCTGTTGTTTGTTTTGGGTACAGTGCCTTACATTTTTTTTCCCCTTCTCATCTTTTTCTTGTTATTTTGGCATTTTTAGGGGTGGGGTTTTTTTCTTCAAACACTTGCATTTATGTGTTCCAGCTGGTAGTTCATGGGCTGGATCCATAGGACACTTTGTATCCTGCTGTCTTTTCCTTGAGGAAGAATGGACCACATATGAAGACAGTACTTGCAACCCATGCCGATTCCTGCATGTGGGCAGCAGTTGTAGCCTGAGTTACCTGCACGTCAGTGTATAAGAATGAAGTGGAGGTGAACCTCCTGGTCATGCCTTTGGCTTTGCTCTTTCAGCTGTTAATAGGATTGATTTAAAAGAAATCGCAGTTCATATACGGTGAAGTCTGTCTGCACTAGCTAAGTATTGTAGCATCTCCTGAGCCCAACCTGTAGCTATACATGGTTCTTGCGGAGATAGATCTCTAGTATATGCAGGGCATGAAGGTGAAAGAAATATTTACTATTAAAATCTGCTAGAGAAATGAAAATAGCAATAGTGCTATTTCACTCTTATGTAGCACCTTGCATCTAAAGATTTCAGAGCACTTTAATACCACTTAATTAAGCTTTAAAATATCCCTCTGTTATAATTGATTATATTTATTGTTTACAGATGGGAGAAATATAACTAAGTCCAGTACAAAACATTGCAAAGGTTGCTCTTAATAAAAGCCGGGAATAAACCCCAGGAATCTTAAATCCTAGTTTTCTGCTTTAGGCTTAAATCCAGCAAACACATCTGCAGGTGTTTTAATTCCTGCACTGCTTGTATGCTTAAAGTTAAATACCTGAACAAGTACTTGTAAGAATGGGGACTTAACAATTAGGTGTCTTGCCTTTTTCAAGCTGAGAAATGTAAAATGCCAAACGTATTTCAAGCTGGTTTTGGGCTTTGCACTCTAAAATATTTATTAATAAATAATTCTGTGGGAGATTATGCTAGGTAAATGATTGTTTTCTTTTTAAAAAATAATTAGCTTACCTCCTACAGACTAAAATGCAGAAATTTTAAATATATCATAGAAATGCAATTCTATACAAGTTGGGCTTGGAGTGGCTAAAGGATTCAGTAGTGTGAAAGTTCCTCCATTTGTATTGTCAGACATCCATACAGAGAAGCAGTGAAGTGCTAAAGAAGTTGAACACCCTTGAAGACTGGCTCAATAGAAAATGAACAGAGTTGTAAATAGTGCAAGGTTATGCACTTATGACTTAATAACAAAAGTTTATTTTGTAAAGTGGTGGTAGGTTCATCATTTGTAAACAGGCAAAACAGTATTGTGTAGGCTAGTCCCTCAGAGAGGACAGAGACATCCATGGGGAAAATGAAAATGTGATTTTAGAAGAGGTACACCTTACAGATAAAGGGAAGTCTGAATGCCATCTCATAAGGCCCCCTTGAGACTTTGTGTAGAATGTGGTGGGAAATCAACAGTGTTTAAAAGATAGCAGGAAGAAATTGGTTTGTACCTTTCAGGCATACTGTACAACATGGAAGAGGAAGGAGAAATAAAAGGTGCACCTACTCCTAGTAGGGTTGTGTGGCAATAGGGGACATGGAATGGTCTGATGGCCTTATTTCCCTGACTACTTAGGTGGCTGAGCATCGTGTTAGTGTGACAGTAGTGCTGGTAGTACCTACCTGTGCTAGCAAGATGTAAGCATGAGTTATGTACTGTGTTCCTGTGTCCTGCAGTTAAGAGGCACCAAGTGTTTTGAAGACTCTCTCTTGTCCCAGTGAGTTACAAAGTAGGGCCCCAGAGGTGCACCAAACTTTTCAAATTCCCTTTAACACCCCTGTCCCCACTCTGTGTTCCTTCTGTACAGAAAATTGCATGCAGATTCCCACATTTAATTTTAACTTTCTTTGGCTGGAACTGGTTCCTGCCATGTGTTCTGAGAAATTCAGAGAATAAAGTACTGTCTCCCTAATACCTGTGTTTGAAAGCAATACTGATCACTCATCACTGAGTGATGAGAAATATAGTGTATAGAGCTATACTGTAGTGGACAGCTGTGCATGCGGTGTTTTTTATAAAAGCTGTTCTTAGATATTTTTTGTTGTTTAAAAAAAGGAACAGTAATGAGGACAATAATTCATCTTGCCAAACCTGTGTTCTGAGCCAGAATTGACTTTATTAAGCTATAATAGGACCAACAATTTGAATAGCAGCAGCATTCTCCCCACCATGTGACTTGGTGAGAAAACATGGATGTAGTTGAAATGAGGGAATGAGAGACCACGGAGTCTAGCAGGGCAGCGAAAAATTACGTATTTTCCACTTGGCTTGTATCCAACAACAACAAAAAAAAAATCTAATTTCCTTTTTCTTCTCTGGGGTAACATGATGGGAAACATAAGCAACAGAAGTATGGACAAGTAAAGAAAAGAAAGGTACAAAGTTGGTTAGCTGGTTTGTCCATGTCTGTAGTCATTTGTGCAATCAAGTCAGTCACAGGTTCCCCTGCCTCGCCCCCTTCACTTGCTGATGGAGCCAGATTTCTCTGCTACTTTGGGAGGTGTTTGCAGCAGCCACCTCCCTGTTCAACAGCAACACCTTCCTGATTCTGTGGGAGATCATCTTCCAGGAAGCTGACAGTAGCTCTGTTTACCAGCAGCAAGTGGGGACAGAGTAAATTGAAGCAAGAGTTGGGTTTTTTTTTTCTTTTGTCTGAATGAGTGAAGTGTTGAGATGGGATCTCATCCAGAGGAAATTGTAAACCATATAACTTTGTCTTGGTTGTGCTGTGTTAAAAGTTGTGCTGTTTTCTTACTTAAATAGTGTGGTTTGTGTTATTTAAAATGATGTACGTGTTTGAAAATAGTTTGGCTTTAAAAAAAAAAAGTCATGCCAAGTAGGCTGACTATACTTGGTTTTATACTTAAATTTCTTTACTCCAGTAGTATGTAGGATGGTAGAATGTAACTAAGGCTGGGAACCCATTAAGCTAATATGTATATAGTACATAGGCACAAGATGAGGTGGTTTGGGCCACAGAATGCTTACAGTCAAAATGAGCCTTGAAATTTGGGCTTGTTTAGAAATCCCAGTTCATACAAAGAAGAAAAAAATACTTGGTTAATAATAGTCAGTATTAGAATGTAGAAAACCTTAACAGATGGGTGTATGTATTTCAGGACATATGCTCTTAACTTTCATTTCTTTAACAAGAGATTCACATGCTGAATTGATTACTCCATCGCTGTTTCCTGTATAATTTCTTACAGTTTTGGCTGAAACATCCTGTACCAGCCATTGTAGAGAGAGGACACTAGACTTGGTCGGAGAGAGTAGTTGGGTTTAAGCCTCTGTTCTCCTGTCTGTGGTCTATCGGAATCTGTCCTCTGGGCTGGCTCATGTCTTACAGCATGGGAGGTGTACCCCCATAGCGCTTCACACTGCTTGCTCTCAGTCTCTGTTTTTCTTCAGCCCATCTCGCCCAGTCCCTGTCCCAAGGCCTAGCTTTCTGTCTGGTCTGAGGGTCCTATTAATGTTTCCCAATGTAGGGCTTCTACATGAAGTAGTAAGACATAATTACTAAAGCCTTCTAAAATATTTTAGTCAGTCTTAAGATTAGATTTCTTAGGCCTTTTTTTTTTTTTTTTTTTCCCAGACAAACCTAAAGCTGCGCTGGAAACACACTGTGATAGAGATGGGAGACAGTTTAAAAATAAATCTCTTAAGTTTCTATTTGAGTAGAAACCCAACTGGGAAAAAAGTTTCACTACATGTTGAGTGATTGCAAAAAGGCCTTTAGAATATTAACCTTATCTATAGATGTTTCACATACCACTTCATTAACATTGCATCTCAATGAGTCTTTCTATTTGTGACTTCCAGAGCTGGAATTTCTAGGGATGAGGCAGCAGCTATCAAAAATACAATTAGATCTAATTGTTGTGAAATAAGTATTTTATTGGCACAGATGACAAGAGTTGAGAAATACACACTATCTTTCATCTCTGCATTTCAAATCACTTTCCAGATGAGCTAATTAGGCCTTCTAGATAATTAGACGTAACTTATAAATAATGGAAAGTGACTTGCCTGGTATCACATAGCAAAATCAAAAGCTGCCTAAAATGAAACTTGGAAGACCTGGCTCCAAAATTCCTGCCATCAGCACACAGTCGGTCTGTAGCTCCCGATGTTGCATCTCAGCAAGATGTATTTGCAGACCATGAAAAGTTGAGGGCTTGAATTTTCAGATCTCTGCAGCTTGTACTTCATTGTACAGTATTTCACAGGGTTGTTGCGGAAGAAGAGCAGAGCTCCTTCTTTGCTGAATGAAGTAATGCTTATTTTAAAAGGCAGGCTATGGCGAAAGTGTCGGGAATGCCAGTATGTTCCTGTAACAAGGTGGAAGCTTTGACTTTTTTAAATTGAGTCCTGCTTTGCGAACAGTCTCTAGGTTAAATAAACAGTAGTTTGCTGTTCCCCTAACACAAAGCATTGCTTTATTTGAGGCACTGCATGTGCTTGAATGTTTTTTCTTGGTTTTTGTTTACTGGTTGGGGATTTTGTGGGGTTTTTTTAAACTGAAGTTTACATTGATCCTGAAATTTTAGTATTGGTTTTTCCTGCCAGTGTTGGTAACATAATTTCTTTATCTTGGTGAAAGGACTGGTGTTTTGTCAGTAGATCACCCCCTTTTGGCTGCTCTGAATGTCCTCTTATGAACTCAAATCTAAACTATTATTCTTGGAGCATTGATGATATTGATAACCTTCTGTTTATGCTGTCTCTACTGAAGAATGACGTACCGCTTTGGAACTGTATGCATGTCATTTGTGAACTAAGGAGGGCTCAAGTGCTTCATATGTAATGATTTAGGGTGACTATAGCTCTTGCCTCGGAACTTCCAGTGTGAAAAGTGTGAGCGTGCTACTGACCATACGTACAAAGCTCACTGGTGTACTGGACTGTGTAGTGACACTCAAAAGCAGTAGATGTTACTTTGAGTAGCTTTGCTTACATTTGAAATGAACCATTTAAAGGCTTAAAACAAAAGTTTTTTGCCTGTTCCTTAGTTGTTTGCTTTGATGTTTGTGCTTGTGGGGACCCTCTGGTGGTACCCACGTACAGTGAGCAGGGCTAACATGCTGTATCAAGCCCTGCCCCCGGAAACAGGAGGTGTTCAGAGTTCACAAAGGTACTTCCAGCTTGTGAAATTTTATCCAGTTTCTTTGAAGTTTTGGGGGTAAAGTTCAGGAAGTTGAGTACACTTCTGTTCAGAAATCAGGGAGTCTAGGTCCTCATGGAAGGACAGAATTCATATTTTTGTGTTACAGGGATCACAAAAAAATATTAAGATGGCATTTTTACATATAACAAAACTAAGAACTTCATTATGTTGATGTTTGTTAGGATATTTTGGCATAGTCTGATCTCATTATGCATGGAATAACTGTACAAGTTCTCTCTCTGAATAACAATACACCTTTTTGGTATATTTTTTTTGCCTTTCCCTGAAATTAAATAATAGCATGAGAAAGACTCTTTTAAATCATACTGCAGCATTGATAACTTTTTTAAATTAATAAGTTATGTGTTTTGCATACATAAGCATAAACGTTACTTGGCAAGAATTACTTCTTACCACATTGTTCTTAAGGTACAGGTAGAAAGGCAAATCAATTTCTCATGGGAAAAGTGGTGTTGATGAAAGTAAGCAGCAAATCAGGGTATTAATTTAAATTATGTGGTGTTAGCCAAACTGAGTGACGAAGCATCATGAGCCATGACGAACAATGATAAATTAGTTTATCCTGAAGACAAATTCTTTATAATTACGTTACAGACACTGTAAAAAAAAAAAAAGGCACTCAAAATAGCTACAGATTACCAAGCAGCTCTGCCTTCTGTGCATTCTCTTTATGGACACACTATGATTCCATGATTCTATGACTTACATAGAGAAGATTAAATAGCAGTTGTATTAGAAATGATTGAATCCACATTTTATAGTGAGACCAGATTCTACTACCTTTCCATAAAACAGTACCGTGTTCTGAAAACAGTTCTATCAGCTTCACTGGTGCCACTTGCAGAACAAAATTACTGCTTAGCACGAGTAAGGACTACGGATAGCAAGTAGACAGCATTCTTCTTGCATTGACAGAACCAAGACAGTTGCAAGAATCTCTAGCTGAGTTCTGATATAGAATGGAATCCTTTTAGGTAACAAAATACATTAATAACTTTATATCTCATTATGAAAGTTACATTCTGCTCTCTGATGTTCATGAGAGATTAAAGATCAGATTTGAAGACACAGCCAAGCCAAATTAGCATTTTGTTGCTGCTGGGAGTAGTCCTGCTTCTTTTTCCTCCCTCGCTTGTTCTGATGTTCATCTGATCCCCTGGTAAGTTGATTGAGGTTACCAACTTGCAGAACGCTCATTCTGGATAGATTAACTTTCTGACAGTGAATTGACTCACTGAAGGATCGCATGAATATCAGAGCTGATACAAGGAAAGCATCAGGAGCGTGTGGCTGGAAAGGGGAATGCTAAGAGGAGGCGAGAGTACAGGACCTGGTTTTGGCAGCAGTTGATCTGTTACATCAGCTCAGCAGAGTTCCTCTTACTGCACTTAGCATCTGACTGCTTGAAATTAGTCTAGTTTTCAAAATGCTAGTCTGTAAAATACTCGGTATATTCAGAGAGGTGAGGCTACCTGAGAAAAGTAATGTCAAGAAAATAATTCAGTTCTACCAGCAATGAATTAGTCAGCTGGGAGCGATGGACTTTCTGCTGGTATGGTGAATGACTTTGACTTTTTGAAAGAAGTCTTCTTGGTAAACAGGTGAAACCTATTACTTTCAAAGCTTGTATTTCTCATTTGCAAGTACTCTACCATTCTATGAAATGAATTCAGTTGTCTCAGCGATATTGTGGATATCGTGTTGCAGCACAAACCCAATATATGTGCTGGGACACTGGCCCTTGCAGAGTCATTCATGGTGCAGCCCTTCCTGGACTGGGATAAATAGCAAAGTTCTGCTACATGTGCTGTAACTGTACTAAAGAAATATGCAATGTCTGTCTCTTTAGGCGATCCAGAATTCTTTCATCATCTGCAGGCACAGACTTTTTATGCTTTCAGAAAAAATACATATGCTTAGAATCATTTAAAATATACTATCAGGTATATTGTGTTTGTCCTAAAGCTCTTGAGCTGGAAGTAAAAAGTGGAGAGAGCCTCAGGGGCTTGCTGTTCTTTAGTGCATCTGAATAATGGGTGTTCTCAGTGCTATTGCTCGCCTTTGCAGTGGGCCATGAGAGGATTTGAGCTCATGCTGCCAGGCTTAGTTTTTTCTTTTTATTCTAAGGCAGGATACAAAAGGATCCAGAGAGTCTACCTTTTACTGACCTTCTAATTGTCTGTGGGCAGGCAAGAAGTTGCATATTTCTCTTTGAAGGTTGCAAAAATGGCTTTGTTGACTGAAGCTAGGATTTTAACATATTCTTTCGCCTCTGTATTTCAAGCACCATGCCTACATTATACTGGTTTGTTAAAGTTCCACAGAACAGGATCAAGAATGAGCAATGTAGTGTTAATCCTGCATGTCAGCAGTGCAATGTTACCTCTTCCTGTGGTGGCTATCCTGTTGCTACCCAGTTAGGGATTATTCTTTCTTGCTTTTGATTGGAGAAACTGTGGTTTGTAGTTTGCTAAAGCTTTTCTGTAAGACTATTCACGTTTCCTGCCTACACATGTCCTACAAACAAACACCCTGTGAAGTCTCAGTTCCTTGAATCTTTGATTAGAGGTAAATTAAGGTATCATCTCAGAACAACAATATTGGGGAGATTCCACAGGCAGTAGCAGTATTTACGGTGAGTAGAGGTAGCCTTGTAGTGAGTGACAGTCTAGGAGTAGAAATCACGAGGTCTGAAATCCGTTCCTGCCTTTGTCCTAGACTTAGTTCTTAATATAGACAAGTCACAGCATGTCTCTGCTGTGAAATGGGGATTATACCGGCCTACTTAAGTTTGCTACCTTCTCTAAAGAAAGAAGGTTGTAAAAGAAGTGCAAAGTGCCATTTCAACTCTGTTTGCTTTTCATCTGAACTCTGGATTTCCAGGGTGAAGGAAAATGAGTATTTGTCTTACTGTCTCAGACCCCTTTGGATCCAAAGTACTGCAGCTAGAAAAAGACTTTTTTCTCACCCAAAGCTTCCAATTTTTTTTCTTCTTCCTCATGTATTTTGGAAGCATTCTCATGTTGCTGCATCTGCCTCTGTCTGTTATGCCAATAAACTGTTTGCATGCTGGCACTTCTGCATTTTTGTCTAATATAAATTTTTTTCGGTTTCTGATACGCTTTAATTCCTTCAGAGCTGAGCCTTGGCTGCTCTGGATGTGCAGCAGTAGAAGCTGTGGGGGCAACTAAAACCATAAACCATTTGACTAATGGCAGCTGGCTTTTTGTCCTTCCTAATTAAAATATGAAAATGGGAGAGATATCCATGTTAGAGTCACTTTTCTCTTTGAATTTCTGCCCAGTGGTGACCCTTTGACTCTACAGATTGAAATGTTTGTGTTGCTTTATCCATTTTTGGTATTGGTATAGAGATTTTGAAGCTGGCAGGTGTTTTTTTCTTTTTACTGAAATATTCCTTAGTTTGGCTTTTACAAACTTTCCCACCCAACCTCTGTTTTATTCACTGCTTCAGTGCTGCTTTGCGTCGCTCTTTGTAGCGGTTAGGAAGTGAAGACAACAAGTAAAATAGTGTTCAAAACATGGAAGTCCTGGTTGTATGTTTGATGCCTGTTGGAACGTGTAACACACCCTGCTGTTCCCAGCTCATCTTTTATGACTCATTAGCACCTTCTTGGAAAAGGTTGCTCCTGCTAGACTAAGGGGAGGGGGGAAGGAGAAGAGGGTGCCCTCTTTAGCCTTTTCATGTGTTTTGTTTTATTCCTCTGTATTTATAATGGCCTGGCTTGAAGGCTAACACCTTCCTGTGCATGCCAGTACCTATTTTTACCAGGCATCCTTCCTTGCATTGAAGACTTAAAACTTCATATTTTTAAGATTAAGAGGTAAAGCAATTAACAAGGCTTCAAACAGCCTCTTGATGGAACAAATCTGTTCGGGCACCTTTACACAGTGTTAGTAAATTGCTGGAAGTTTGCTTTTTATGCTTTATTTTTTCTACTTTCTTTGGACTGTCTTGATAAGTTACCTGTTTCTGGAGTAACAGACAGATTAACAAATTACATAAATATGAAAAACACCACATTGCTCCTTTTTTTGTAGCTTGGGGTGCCTGGTAGGAGTTTAAAACAACAAACATCCATCAATGTTGTTTTCCTGGTTCAAATGGCAACTGTTTGAAACATCTGCTAACAGTACGTGGATAACATACTTTATTAGAAGTCACGTGTCTGGAGAGTTGTATCTGAGCCAGCATGTTTTAATTTTTTTTTACAACAAGCTATGCTGCTGATCTTTGCTCAAAAACTAGGCTCTTGGCTGATGTTCCTCAACCTCAAAGCATGTAATTTGACCAAAGGAGATATTTTATTCTTCAACATTTGTGAAGCATATAGGTATGTGAAGAGCAACGAACTCTGGCATAAGCAGCCTGTCACATTATTCAGTCATTTTTGAAAGCGTATTGCTATTGATTTTACGAAGCACTCCTAGATCTTGGCTATGGCTGCCTTTAGAAATGGGGGTCAGCATGAGTTAAATACAGGTTTTGATCTGGTTTCAGCCAGCTTTGTTTATGCTTAGTTTTTTTACCTCCTCTGTTGGTATATTAGAGTAAATCACTATAACTTGCTTGAAGGAAATGGAGCGATGCTGAGGAACAACTGCTAAGGTTTGGGACCTTATTTTTTTTTTCTAATCTGTTTGGTTTAGACAACAAAAGATCTCACTGAGAGAGAGATGTAATATTTAAGCATCTAGTTTAGCCTTTAAAAGGAGCTACAACATCCAGAAACAGATGTTTTTGTCTTACTGTGATAGCCAACCTCAACAGTAGATCCAATGTTTAAAAGTTTGATGTAGCAAATGGCGAGCTGTACTCTGTCAAGATTCTGGTTTACGTAGTTGCACTAATCGAACTGTTAAGGAGTGAAAAGTCTGTTTAATAAATTTTCACAAAGCTTTTAGTTGTGAACAGGTAAATATAAATATTTGCAGTTGTGAGGAACTTTGAACACATCAGTGGGGTCAAATGGAATAATACAGTCTTAATTTAACAAAATAATTTAACAAAAGGCAGTATCTCAGTTTTCCACCTAAGTCCTACAGTCAGAATGAGTTGAATTCAGAGGAGGAGAAGGATTCATGGGGAGAATGGTTTTCAGCTGCCTTTATGTTGCCTGAGGCTGGTTTTTTTTGGTTTTGTTTGTTTCCTCAGTGTGTGATATTGCAGCAATCTCTGGCCTCTACCCAAAAGGTGATTGTGATGCTCAGAGATCATTCCACTTCAATGACAATACGCTTCATCTCCCTTCAGCTTCCCCTGGAACATCAGAAGGCAGTAACACCCTGATGGTGAAGTGTCTTGCAGCCAGATTGCCACTACTTCTCTGTACAGCAGAATCTTTCCAGGTGATTGCTGCTTTGGTGAACTTGCCAGTTATAATTCACCCTTGCCCCTTAAGCCTGTGTTTTCTGTTTCTTGTCAGCTACTTCTGTGGCTGAGAAGAAAGAGTGAGGAGCTGAAATTAATTCCCTCTCTCCCTATATATGATCATTCAGCCCTTCTCCTGATGTCTCTGGATGCATTGGCATTACTCTCATTAACTAGTTAATCCAAATGATGATAGATACTTATGGATTAAAGAATAATCTTCATGATAATACAGGTTCGTTTTCATGGGGTGTCACCTCTCCATTTTGTCTACAACATATAACAGTTACTTCAGCACTTGGAATATTTGCCTCCCAGTTGGCCACTGAGCTCTTTAGCTGGTAGGATGGCAGACTCTGGTACCTTGAGAGGCTTGTGGCAACGCTTGCTGTCAGCTTTCTTTGGAGAAATACTTTGGTTTACACTGAGAACTAAGTTCACGAGACTAATGAGGCATGGCAAGCATTTTTTTCCCAAAGGTTTTCCCACAGAGCCCTAAGAATCCTCCTTCCCGGTTGTTAAGAGGCTCCAGTTTGTAGTGATTCTCCCTCTGGCAGAAACTTAAATGGATTTGGGCTAACCAGGGGAATTGGTAGAGGAGTGCTCAGTCCACTGCAACTCTATCAAGTTATGCTTTACAATGTTGCTAGCAGAAGCCATTTATTGGACAAATCTATAACAGGATTGCTTATAGGTTGCACTGCTTGGTGCTTTGAATCCATATCGATAATATAATACTGTGCATAACCCAGAAGTGTATATTTTTTGAGATAATCTCATTTGTACTAGCTGTGTGTTAGAACATGTTCAATGACAGCGAATAATATTTTGCCCAGCCAAAGAAAGCTGATAAATTTTGCTACCTCAGGACTCTTCTGTCCTCCCTAGTATTATGTGTGGACTTCAGAGCTGAAGCTGTGCTTCAGCTTTCCTTCACTGCTTTGCTTCTTTTCTAGGATAGATCATGTACATGTTTGCAGTTCCATTTGCCAAATCACTTTAGGCAGCATTATTGCCTTCTGCCATTTTGTGCGCAATGTAAAGCTACCAAGCTGTAAGCTGTGCTAGCAGCACTGTATGTCATCTGTCAACTTCTGTGCTCACTATTCTAGTTTTCCTTTCCCTCCTAATAAGGTTGTTCCCCTGTTACTGACTTTCTTACTTACTGACAAGCCAATAACACTGTTCAGTGGGAGACTGGGAAAGAATTGGGACCGAAGCTTCTTGCAGAGGGGATGTGTAGGCTCAGCTGTGTGTTAGGATTGTGCATGGTGCTGTCCTGGTTGAAGATGGGACTTGTAGAACCGCAGTTCTGCTTCATTACTTACAAAGGTACTTGTCCACCAGGACATCCATGATAGTAGTAGTAACCTTTGCATACTCTTCCCTGGAGAGAAAGTACCTTTGAAGGCTAATTGTTTGCTTCCTCCACTGTTTTGGTGGGTTGACTCAGCTGGCAGTTGCACGCTGCCCATGTAGACGAATGGGGGAGAAAATTGGAAGGGTAAAAGCAAGAAAAAAATGTGTGGGTCAAGATAAAGACAGTTTAAGTGAAGGGGAGGGAACCTAACTAAAAAAACTGGAAACACAACAAGTGATGCAAGGGCAGTCACCACCAGCAGATGGATGTCCAGCCTGTATCTGAGCAATGGCTACTTAGGAAAAACATCCCCCTGCCATCCCCACCCAACTCCCACCCCATTTTATGGCTGATCATGCTGTTAGGTGGTACGGAATAGCTCTTTGATTCAGGTCAGTTGTCCCGACTGTGGCCTCTCCAAACCTAACAAGGGTGGCAGAGTGAGAGACAGAAGGCCTTGATGCTCTGTAAGCAGTGTTCAGCAGTGGCTAAAACACTGGTGTGTCAGCAACCCAGTTTTGGTCACCACTCTAAAACACAGCATCATATGGACTGCTGTGAATAAACCAAACTCCATCCTGGCCAGACCCAGTACCACTGTGTACTGTTACTGACCATGAGGCTCCTTTATTTTGGAATTTCCCCTGTAACAGGTTCATGAGAACATATTGCTGGTCAATAAGGGTTCAAGCATTTGCTTATCCGGTAACTGAAATCAGACCAAATTCTTAGATTAAGCTGGGATTAACTTCTAGTGTAGTCTCTACAGCAGCAAGGATCTGAAAAGTAAGATTCTCAAGTTCAGTGTTTGCTTGTAGTTTAGTCATTGTTCAAACCTGACTGAAATGGAGAGACATGGATTCAATGGATGGACCACTTGGTGGATAAGGAATTGGCTGGATGGTCGCACTCAAAGAGTTGTGGTCAACGGCTCAATGTCCAAGTGGAGAACAGTGATGAGTGGCGTTCCTCAGGGGTCGGTACTGGGACCAGCACTGTTCAACATCTTTGTCGGAGACATGGACAGTGGGATCGAGCGCACCCTCAGCAAGTTTGCCAACGACACCAAGCTGTGTGGTGTGGTCGACACGCTGGAGGGAAGGGATGCCATCCAGGGGGACCTTGACAGGCTGGAGAGGTGGGCCCATGTGAACCGCGTGAAGTTCAACAAGGCCAAGTGCAAGGTCCTGCACGTGGGTCAGCGCAATCCCAAGCATGACTATAGGCTGGGCGAGGAATGGATTGAAAGCAGCCCTGATGAGAAGGACTTGAGGGTATTGATTGATGAGAAGCTCAACATGAGCCGGCAGTGTGCGCTTGCAGCCCAGAAAGCCAACCGTGTCCTGGGCTGCATCAAAAGAAGTGTGACCAGCAGGTCGAGGGAGGTGATCCTGCCCCTCTACTCCGCTCTTGTGAGACCCCACCTGGTTGCATCCAGCTCTGGGGGCCCCAGTACAGGAGAGACATGGAGCTGTTGGAGTGAGTCCAGAGGAGGGCCACGAAGCTGATCAGAGGGCTGGAGCACCTCTCCTATGAGGACAGGCTGAGAGAGTTGGGCTTGTTCAGCCTGGAGAAGAGAAGGCTCCAGGGAGATCTAATTGCAGCTTACCAGTACCTGAAGGGGCCTACAGGAAAGCTGGTGAGGGACTGTTTATGAGGGAGTGTAGTGACAGGACAAGGGGTAATGGGTTTAAGCTGAAGGAGGGTCAATTTAGATTAGATGTTAGAAAGAAATTCTTTACTGTGAGAGTGGTGAGGCACTGGAACAGGTTGCCCAGAGAGGTTGTGGAGGCCCCCTCCCTGGAAGTGTTTAAGACCAGGTTGGATGGGGCTTTGGGCAACGTGGTCTAGTGGAGGGTGTCCCTGCCCATGGCAGGGGGGGGTTGGAACTAGATGATCTTTGAGGTCCCTTCCAACCCAAACCATTCTATGATTCTATGTTTCTATGAAATATTTATCCTTTTAGTTTCAGTATCCTCAACTATGAAATGATAACGATGATAGCACTGACTGAATTCTGAACTGTGTGGTAGTAGAAAGATAGTAATGCTAAAGGTAGGAGTGTTTGTAAGGATCCTTTATTTCTTAGGAATACCAATAATTAAAAAAAAAAAGCCCTGTGTTGTTGTTGTTGTTGTTGTTTTTTTCTGAATAAGAAAACATTCTTGGGAAATCTCCATGAATTCTCAAGTTTGTCTTCATCTTGAGACATTTGACAGCAACACCAGATAACACTGGAGCTATTGTTAAAAGGGAACCTGATATTGTTATTGTTCCACTTAAATGGAGTTGTGTGAGGAAATGCCAGCTCTCCTATTGAGGGAACTCAATCATCTGGAAGAGTTTTTGGTTTCTTGCGTTACTAGCTGCCAAATGAATGAGAAGAACTGATTTAATCCAAGTATGACAGCTTGCTCAACAAACATCTGAAGGAGTGAAATGTAAATTTATTGTCCTTTGCAGGGGAGATTTCTGGAGTGTAAATCACAAGTGGGAAACATCAGATTTGAGCTGGTAGATTTTATATACATAGACAAAAGCCTGTATCTTTTAAAAGATTATTAAATTAATCTAATCTAGAGTGAGGCAATACAGCATTTCACTTAGACTATTAAGAGAGAAGAAGAGTGGTTAGTTGGGATCAACTGCATTTCATGGAACTCAGATTATTCTATTCCAGAAACTTGTCACTGTTCCTTTTACCCAATCTTTTACTTACACATATGCTGGGTAGATAGTACATGGCTTAATTCACCCACAAAGTCAGAGGGATTAGCAACTTTGACTTCAGTGACAAAATACCTTGATGTTGAACTGCTTTTTAAA
Source organism: Grus americana (assembly GCF_028858705.1). Lineage (NCBI taxonomy): Eukaryota > Metazoa > Chordata > Aves > Gruiformes > Gruidae > Grus > Grus americana. Next base: position 33,864,675 of record NC_072856.1, on the reverse strand, counting down.
ATTTACATTTCTCAGAACTGTTAGCTTGACTTGTGTCACTCAGTAACTTCAACTGAATTTCATTTTTGGGCCAGGGACTTAAAGCAAAACAAAAAAAGGAAACAGTGGTAATGAAAACTAGGAGGAGGACTCTCTACTTAAATTTAGATGGGAGAAATTGACATAGACCAGTCTGTAGGTTTTGAAGATTAACTGCAGTTGGGTAACACTGAATACCTCATGTTTAAGTCATACTAGCACAATCTTTAGACATATTTCTGTTTACTTCTATGGCAGGTGTGAGATACTTACCATTTCAAAGTAAATAAAGAACCCGGGAATATTTATGTGGAATCAGCAGTGTTTAAAATCTTCATACTTTGTACAGGTTTCAGCTCTTCAAATTCCCTCTTCAGCTTAATTAGGTGTAATATGAAACTCTATATCCTAAAGTACGGGGTAAAGGTTCTTGTAAACAAAGAGCTTTGGGATGCATTGGCATGAAAAATGTTATGGAAGTAAAGGTAGGGTTGTTTGGTTTAGACTGTTAAGAAACAAATGCTTGGCTGATGTTGAATACAGCTAAAAGTAAGTTTCACTACTTTTCATGCATGGTAACTAGACATAGCATAGGAAGTGCAACAAAACACATATAAATTTTATATTCTAAATTGATTGTTAATTTTGTAACAGCATTCACTTGACTGTAGCAAATTTCCTGAGGATTAAGGACCAGATGGAGTTAATTGGCTCCTCCCAGTCAGTCACTAATCTTCAGGGAGTTTTCAGTGCCTATGCTTAATTTCCTAGGATTCAGTGTATTTGTATTCTGTGTGGAAGCAGGAAGGATCAACCCAATCTTGGCAAATTTTCGGTAAATGTCAGTGATTATCAACAAATAATCCAATTGCTCCAATATCAGCAACTAATTAAACAAACTGCTATGTACGTTTCTCCCATAGCAGTCATGAATTGCATGTTGTGGTATGCCTGTATTTCTCTCCAGGTGCAGCGTGTCTTACATAGGGAAAGTGGTTCCTGTTTGTGGCTAATATAAAATAATGAGGCAAATATAAAAACAATAAAATTATCATGTATTTCCAGAAATGTTAACTGCAGATTTCACTGTGTGCCGTTTTTTTGCTGCTGGCACTACAGAACAGATTCCTCACTCAACCTGTCTGAAATCAGAATGAGCTGGGCAAGGCTTCCAGCCTACCTGGTCCATCATGCCCTCATTGGACAGCTGGTTCATTAGAACTGGGGCAAGTATTCCATTAAAACTGAGACAAGTCACAGATACACAAGCCAGTGATGCCACCTGAATTAGTCCATGCAATTTTTAGTTGGTACTTTTAAGGTCAAGAAGTGTAGGAGTTCCAATATTTCTTGCCAGGCCCCATTTAAAGGGTGGCTTTTGTTTCGGTATGAATGGAAGTTGTGGTAGCTCAGCAGTCTTTAGTAATAGACAGTGAGAGCTTTGGGCCAACTGTGTTCCTTTGATAAACTGGGTAGAAGGAGGGAATTTTACCCAACAGAAACTTGGTTTTATGGATTCTTCATAATCCTAACTGTGCTTATCTTTAAAACAGATAATTATACACTTGTGGTACCCAAAATGTGTGAAATATTTTGAAGTCTTTACTATGAAAAATAACTCAGATATATAAAAGGTAGAAGAAATATAAATATATAGTGAATATGGTGCTAGTAAAAAAATAAAAAAAGAAAATATTTATGATTTTCTTGGGTTTGGGTTTTTGATTGGGTTTTTTTTATATGAGAATGGTCAGATTGGGGAGAAACTTCAGACATATTGATGAAAGAAAAAGGAGTTTTAAATGAGGCTAGGAGTGATAGAGATGAAGAAGGGAGTTTGAGGGAAGAGGACTGTGTGAATGGCTGATTCTCTAAGGACTGGCAGAGAAAATGTGCTTGGATGGTTTATCATCATTGTATCTCCCTTTTCCTCTTTTCTTTTTCTAGTCAGCAGTGATTTTCCTTCAATCTTGTTGATTACTCACAGCACCCAGAAAGATGCTGGTAAATAGGCAGAAAGCTGCCTACTTTTTGCCTGGCAGTTGTCTTTAGTACTGAGCTTTTCTGGGCTCCCAATAAGGACGCTGTTGTTGTCCAAGCAAGAGCCAGGGCTTGGCAGGCTCCGGAGCTGTCATGGAAGATTCCTAGTAGGAGGGGAGTGCAGGGAGGGTGTGAATCTCTTCAGGATTTCTGGTCCCAGAAGGTACTTGTTTTATGGAAGTAATTCCTCTAAAGCTTTTCCTCTTTCCTTTATGGGCAGGATTTGCAAGTTACTTGACATATATTTTGAAGTATTTCATTTTTCAGACAAAACAGGAACTGTTTTATCTCTAGATAATATCACTATTGACATCAGAGACTAGCTTCATTGCTGGTATAAGCAGGTGCAACTGTATTGACTTGAGAGAAGTTGCACACATATTTGCCAGAGGTGAACGTCTCCTGTTTCCACCCACATAACAGTTGGGTAAATAATGATGCACACAGTTCTCATAAGGGGATTATAGCACAGCCACAATGGAGTTTATTCAGTTTTGATAGAATCAAGTGACTTCACTTTGTAGGCTGATAATGCGATTTACTACCATACCAAGGATTCAGGTCTGAACCAGATACAACTCGTTTCACTTGTGCATACAAAGCATTTAACTGAATTTGAGATACGTGTTTTCTGTCAGCTCATTTATGACTTGTGTAGTGCAGGCATGTTTAAGATCAACCATCCAAGGTCCTCTTGTGTCTAAAAGGGACTAAATTACGAGCTTGTGATGCGGCAGTTTTTACTGGCATGGAATATATATAGGGGTGAAAATAAAATAATAAACTTTTCTGCAAGCATGTCTTAAGTCATATTGGTGTGTTTATTTGGGACTCAGTATGAGGGGGCAGGCAGGGGGGCTTGTCTTTCCCAGGCTCTGTGCACACTTCATTAGGGTTACTTTATTTATATTACAAGGTCAAATGTGATCTTGGTGCACAGGCCTCCGACTTAAACAGAAATTCCCTTGATTGTTAGTGAGATTTTTTTTTTTCCTCCCAAGTCACTTTCTGACGTCTGGCCTGATTGAAAACAGGCAGAAACTGGCATGGAACAATATTATGTCATCCTTTGCTTATATTTCCTACCCACTCATTCTTTATTTTAATGTTATATGAGGTCTTCAGTGGAGTGTGACATATTGTTATAATTACATCATTTGGAAATGTGTTTATCCCCAAGAGTCGTAATTTGATTTAGGAACTGTTTTCCCTGCTTTCAGTCGGTTATTCATAGCATGGCATGACCATCAGGCTTCTGCAGCAGGACTTGACACACCACTTTAAATATTTGCAAACCAAAACACAAGAGTCCATTGATGCATGTGGGCAGGAAAGAAGGAAGGGGACATGATTTAAGATTCGATAAAATTCTTGCAGGTTGAATAAACTCTAATAATATTGTGGTAGTTTCTGTGTAGAGTATTAATACATTCATATCTCTTTGCCATATAAACAAATGCATTTTTATGAGTGTTTTTACATGTTTCTGTAGGGTGCTTGTAATGGAATCGTACTTGGCCTTGTGCAGTGGGAAGCAATAGCTCTTGAGCATGTTTGTTAAGAAAATTGCTGTGACTTTTAGCCATCGTTTTTGATGCCTGCATAAAAACATATTTAATTAGAACACTGAAGTTAAGGAAACTTCAGAGTAGCGTTCAAAAACATTTCAAGGTCTGCCCTATGAATTGAACAGCTGTGTAAATGTGGGAAACTGCCATTTTTATGGTGATAAGAAGCAGAGTCCCATGGTGTTCATCAGACGTGGAAGAGCTGCCACCAGAGGTATCAAGACCCTCCAGGGATGTGAAGTTCAGGCTCAACTGACGATTTTGAGGCTTTCTGTTACACAAAATGTATGTATCATGAGAATATATCCAAAGGCCCAGAAAAAGAGTGTGAGGTACGCCTTTAGAAAAAGTAAACTAAAGCTGTTCCCGCAGCATTATTCTGCTGGCTCTGATGATCGTTAAGGATCATTAAACTGTTTGCTTTTAAACTTCCTGCTTAATAAATAGCTGTTGGGTTTTGTATTTATATGTACAAAATGAGAGAGAGAACATCAAAACAAATAAATGAATTAAGGCTCACTAATCTCATCTTTTGTAACTAGTTTGAGATTACTCATGTGAAAGGAACTTTGTAGGGCCATACCCAGGACTGTGTTTTGTTTTGTACCGGATTATTAGAGCATTAGATATGTATTTCACTTGTGTTCTCCTTCAAGGAAGAAACATTTACCATGTTTAGACCAAAACCTAGAGCCCATGCATGGAAGAAAGCACTACGGCTTAACTTTTCCTGCACTTGATTCTTAACTGTGCCAGAATACATATGTCTCAGTTCTGAGCCTGGGCAGATCACAGGTGGCAACTCCTCACTTCTTTTTTTTCCCCAAAGATACCTGTCCTAATGTAAAGAAAAGTCATCTGGGTACTCTGCAGAGTCTTCTTAAAACACATACATCCCTCATGGGGAGTTTCAGCCGCTCTGCTGGCCTGACTCAGCCATCAGCCTGTGCAGCTGTCAGTGAGAGTCCATCTCCATTCACAGAAATGTATTCCTGAAGTCAAGAGGAAGCGTTCTTGCTTTACACATCAAGAGGAAGTGTACTTGCTTTACGCAAAAGGCTTGCTACCTTTGTCTGATTATCCTCAGGGACCAATAATCCCTATTGGGGTCTAAAGAATGGGTCCCTCAGAGAGAAATAAAGGTCACACGCTTTAGATCTGCATTTCCCCTTCTGAGAGCTAATTTTAGTTGGGGACTTGGTGTGTTGAAGGGAATGCAGCTGGTTCGGTGTACTTGCACCATCCTTCTCAGCTCCCCTGCTGCCCCACGTTCAGAATTGGGGAGGGAGGGAGACTGGTTTCCGCTGACCTTGCTGTTGCAATCTAAACCACTGAATCCCATGAGCATAAAAGCATACACCTTGGAGAACTTTAGGTCAATAATCTTAATTTCTGACATCTTCCAGTCTTTTAAGCTATTAACAGATTATATAAATGTATTTCTTTATATTCTGCTTAACAGGCACTTTGAATTTGTTTGATCATCTGAATTGCTGGATTCTTCATCAACTCAGGCATACATTACACTTCCTCTTATACTATGTCAAGCTCCTTTTAATAGGGTATGGTTTTGCAGCTTGGATTTGTTTTATGCGTGAGCATAGGAAACAAAATCTGGGACTTTTATTATCTCATTTGTTTTTTGCTCATATTGCTTTTGCAGTGGGTTTCAGAATTTTGCTGGAGATACTTGTTCACGAGATTTTTCAAGCCATAAACCAATTCACTGAAGAACTTCGATCCGTATCTGCATGGAGAAACCCCACACAGAATCCTGTTTTTCTTCTGTCAGAGCCTTGCAATCCAGGTGCACATTTATGAATGGGCTTTGCTTTTGTATTTCTTGGAAAATGTACAAAAGGTGTTAGGGTAATAATTTTGTTTTTATTGTACTGATTGCTTCTAGGCACTTTCTGCATTGTGGAAAAAATTCCTCTTGCCCTGTATTCTTATGTTTCTCCTCTGGCCTTTGTCTGTTCTTCACTGTCAGTTCAAACCGGTGCTGTAAATTACCTCTCTTTCTTAAACTAGAAAAAAGCATTTTGCTTTTTTTATTTTTCACTTGGGAGATTGGTGTGAAAAAGGCGACCGGTTTCAGACTGAAGCTTGACATGTTTGTATTAAGTCTTGACTACATCTCTATAGCCAGAGAAAATTAGTTATTCGCAGTTGTTCTCACAGGGAGAACTTGAAATGATTTTGAGAGTTACATAACAATGAAGTGCAGCACAGCTGCTGGAAAAGAGCTGGCTGGAGGCTGGCATTCATAATTCGGATGTTATGCTGGGTGGGAACAAGTGCGATGCTTAATCAAGAAGTCTGTTTTGACACTGTGGAATAACATCAGTGGATATGAATGTTAAAGAGAAATTGTCAAAATTACGTGTAGGTATCTTGAAATAAGTTGTTTTTTTTTTTAAAAATAGCGAGTAGTGAAATTCAAAATTAACATCAATGTCATTGAATCTAACAGAATCTTAATATATTTGAGTTTCTTCTGTGAAAAAGAAACCTTTTTGTAAACAACACCCTGCTCCCTCCACACTCTTATATAGGTTTTCTCCTCTGGCTTTGTAACCCCACCTATTTTAAAAGGATGCATATTCAGGATCAGTGTAGTGATCTTTTAAGTATTCTGATGTTTAAAAGATATACCTCAGTATATTGGTAGTTTGATTAATGACTGACTGACTGTTACATGAAAATTATAGAAGCTCAGATCCTTGAGCTTAAACTCTTCCTCAAAAATTTTGTTTACAGGCTGAGGGACCCTGAGCAAAACAGTTTCTTTGAGGCTCGTTTTTGTCGCGGGTAAAATGGGACACTGGCGTCCTCTTTAAAAAAAATATGCTATTAAATAGCTATTAGCTAAATATACTCTGTAATGCTCTAATGCATTTGCTATGAGGTCATCAAACTTTTCTTGCTCCTTTGCGTATCAACGTGAAGTTCATTCTGCTCAGATCTTAAATCTGCCAAAAATGTGTTTCATCTCAAAATATTTTTCTAAATTATTTTTGTCTATGAAGTGGTAGTTTATATTAACATATGTAGAATTTGTCATTGTCACCTCATTTCTGCTGTGCTTACTTGTGATGAGTATTTGAAAATTACTTGCTGGGGATGTTTTATGGATTTCACGGTCAGAGTGGGTCAGTGAACAGTGGGGGGTTTTTGGTGTTTGGGTTTTTTTCTCTTCTGATTTCTGGAGTTAGATTCATGTTTATAGGTTGTAAAGTTGTAGCAAGTAACGCTAGATGAGATATGGTTACAGGAAAAGATTGTGAAGAATGTGAAGAAATGTTCAAGTTGCAGAATGAGTTACAGATCTCACTTCTTCCTTTTGAGATAGGTGCAGATATGCTTTTGCTATAGTCAGCTTATATGTATCGATCAAATTCCTCTCTTGTGAAACAGTTCACTAACATAAGTTGGGGTTATATTAAACTTAATCTCTTTAGTCTAGTTGATAAATGTGTATCTCTGAGCAGAAAGAATGCATGAAATGAACAAATCTGTTCCTTTTTTTCTTTTTTCTTTTCTTTAAAGTATTTTAAAGTAAACCTTTGTATTTGTCCATCTCAACATATTTTCTGTGTTTTGCATTAAGGAGTGTATTTATTAGGGAGCAAAGGGCGGGAGGGTGTTAGCTGCTTTCTGTTCATAAGTTACTCGAGAAATCTGTAGTTTCTAAAGGTAAAACAACTAGCTGCTAAAAACTGAATTTCACTACTTTTCAAAATTAAGCCTAAGGCTCCCTTCAGCTTCAGATTATCGCTTTTCCTGTACGTACCTACATCACATTGAAGTGTTCTGGTATTTGCAAAGTTGTGTTGGTTTTTAGGTTTGGTTTTTTTTGATGACAGTATTTTGAAAGCACTGAGGAAGAGCAAAGTATTAATGTTGTTCCTGTGATGTTTGCCTCATGGAAGAATCCACTGAACTAAGAAATGTTGAAGAGGGCTATGTCCAAAACTCCAAGCTTTTCAGCCTTGTGTTTATTGTCATCCTCAGGCTCTTGGCTAATTTCTAATTGTGTGTAATGTCTCAAACCCAGGGCTCTAATTCAGACATAATTATCATATGATCAAGCTGTAGTTGTTATTTTAGTGCAGATTTGGGAAATAAAAGCTGACAGCTGTGTTCCAGCTGCATTTCAGCTGCAGTCCATTAAAAAACTAGACTGGAGAAGCAGCAGCAGCTTTGCAATTTTTTCCATCATTGCTGAGCTCGATGAAGTTGCCTTATCTGTTTGCCCTGTGAAATATTTGCCATGTGTTTCTGGAGCCTAAATAAATAAAACAGGAAAAGAAGGTTCAGTAAATAGATGGAAAGCTTGTAAGTAATAGACTGAACACGCAAACACATGTATGTGTATCTGGCTCTGCTGAATACAGGGTAGGGTGGATCAGAGGTTACTAGAGAGGTCAGTTCCCTTAAAGAAACCAAGTTCAAGATACAGTCAGTGACTTCCCTGTCATGTCTTATTAAAAACTGTCATATATCTGATATATAGAAAACATTTAAAACTTGTACTAGGCTGTGATTTTTTCTGAAAAGACAGTGTAAGTTAGATCATTTATTGCTAAAGCCGCAAACCCCATTCCTCTAGGCATGAATGAAGTTCTTTAATGTTTGAGACACATAGGAGCATTGTTTACACACCCTTAATACAGAGTCCTGAGAGAAACAGATTGGAGGGGGGAGTAAAAGCAAAGCTGAAAGTTGGAGCTGTAACTGATTGCTCTGTAAAAATGCAGAATGTATAAGCTCTGCAGATGAAAGCTGAGGTAACTGACAAATTGGGCTTCCATTATAAAATTTAACTTTTCCTTCCATTTATAAGTATTTGATCATCATAGGGATAATATTTTTCAAAAGCTGCCAACTGATTCAGGAGTTACTGCTGGTAAGGCAATGTCCTGTAGGCTGTACTTATTTTGATGCCAACTTTTTTAATGTTCTCTGGTTTGGTTTGCTGAATTTTTGTTCTGGTTGCTTAAAGATCTCTCAGCATATATTTGTGTTTTAATTGAGAAAAAACCCCAAACCAACGCCAGTGGTCATGCCCTCTCAATCCACCACTCAAATCTGAATTCACGCACATGGTGGAGTGGAAATTTCTGTTTCTTTGTGACTGGATGAAGAGTTTGTGATTTGGATCTTTGAGGGAGAAGTATCAGATGTTTATTTTCAGAGTTATGAGTTTAAGTACATGTGAGCTGATACTACTGTTCCTCAATTTTCTCTCCAGTCTCTCCAGTGCAAAAGAATCTGTTTTCTAGAGAAAATAAAGATGGTATTCCTTTGAGCTGCTCTCACATGAGAGCAAGCAGTCCAGAAGAACAAGAGCACAGTGGCTCAGCTTCGGAACATGGCTGATGAATGATTGTGCATCTCATTTTTCTTCTTGATATCCTGTAATTTATTGTCAAAACTGCAGAATATTGAGGCTTGAATCAATGAAAGATATAATAAGCCTTCTAGTTATCTTCTGGCTCCATCTTTAACTGATGTACTGCTGCATTAGTTGAGCACAGGACTTTAAAAGAAATGCAGCTTGTTGAAATCCAGGAGCAGTGGCATGAGCAAGTGCTTTCAGGTTGGGGAACAAGTGTACCACATTGATAAGAAGTTGACACTTGAGCAGCTTTGAACTTTTGAGTGAGGTTGACAAATAATGTCCAAGTAGCATGTACATTAATAGCATGACTGGGGTTCTCGGCAGCTGACTGGCTGGTCTTTGCTGGAGGTTGCAAGATGCATCTGCAGTGGTGCTAATGGGTGAAAAAAATGGTACAGCTTAAGTTATCCCTTTCATTTGCTTGTTAAGTGCTCCTAACTCATGCCTGTTAACACAGAAGAATGTGGCACCTTTGAAACTTGCATGGTTTAATAACAGTGTACTAAACCAAAGACACTTTTCAGCGAATTTAAACTGACTGGTTCCACAATACATGAAGATTCCTTTTTTGAGAAGTGTTGCATCTTTTTTCAATAAATTGTTGCATTTGTTTTCATAATTTGTAGCTTGAATTGCTACAATGGATCTTAAGAGACTTGCTTACAATTGTTTTTTTCTCCATGTAAATCCTAGAGTTCTCTTGTAACGTGTTTCGTAATTAATAAGTTGTGACTATATTTTTCTGATCAACATCTCGAATCTCAAGCAAGAGAAGCATTAGGACAATCCCATCTTCTGAGTTAATTTGTGATTGACCTATTTGTATTTCTTATGCTCATTATTTCCTGCCTAAAAGACTCTTTAACTTGTAGACAACATCATGCTGAATTCTACTTAATTTATTTCAACAATACCTGAGATTTAGCTCTGTGGTGACAAGTATTTTACTGGGGGATTTTTTTTTTCTTTGTTTATATATATATACACACACACATATATATATATATAAAGTAACAGCTGTGTTACTGCAGGAGAAAAGCATTGATTTGTGTCTGGGAGCAATGTTCTTCTCTATAAACTGTCTTTTGAATGCCACTCAGAGGACAGAGAGTTAGTGATTAGAAAATTGACGGAGGGGATTTTGCCCATCAAACTCAAGAATTAAAGAGCATACACATGGCTTTCTGTACAGAGTGTACATATACCAGCATGATAAAGTTTGTACTTCCATAAAAACATATGAAAATATAGACTCTAGAGATGGAAAAAGGCCATAAGGCTTCATTCAGTTCTACTTTTTTCCTTTCTTATCCCAGTCAGTACAAGACTGCTTGTGCTGCAAACCACAATACCAATCAGACATTTGTACAGCTTGTAATGGAATCCTATCTAACTTTGTAGTAATTTTGGAGAACTTCCAACAGAAGATAGATTTCAGAAGTGAGACAAAATGGTTGTAGTTGAAAGGTTAGAGCCAGCTAGATTCAGTGCATTTGGGTGGAGGCAAAATGCATACTTGGATGGGAGACTCCCTACGTGCTGTGGAAAAATACCGGAAAGGGTAGCTGCGGATTTCTTAAGGTAATTGAATGCTCTGGTTTTTGACAGCATGACTGAGATATCATTTTCAAAAGTGATTCAGGTCAGAAACCCCAAATCTTCTAAATTGGTGAGATGTTGCAATTAAATACCTCAGCCACTTCTTAAGAGAATTGAATTCTTCAGCCATTTATGGCCTTGTGTTACTGAGTAGAACAATGTCTGAAACCTCAAGGAATTCTGTACTGAAAAGCCTGGCAACTTAGGCTAAGTCTATCAAGTATAGAATCCAGTTTTATGACAGTCCATTAGTGACAAACTAATACTGGAGTTCTCGTACAGCCCTCAAACTCCAGACTGAAGTTCATAGTCGACAGATGCTATGTTTCTTTGAACCTTTCGTCATCTACGGCGGTTTCTCCTTTTGAAGGCTTATGCATATTTCATGGTAGGTTAGCTGAAAAGCGGGAGCAGCCTGTCTAACTTGAAAGAACACATCTTGTTGTTTGGGGATTTTAATGAATATGTTGCAGAACATTCTCCAGCTGTTGCCCTCGAGAGGAAAATTATCTGGGTCTGTTAAGAAGGCAGAATTATTTTCTAAAACCACCAAACTATGTGCTCTGGTACCAAGTAAATAGGTAAACAGCTTGTGTGTGAAGCTTAACAGAAACAATTGCAATATGACAGATTTGGAATCGGAAGGTGGAAAATTCCTTAAATTTGTTTAGATCTGATGTGACAGGACAGCTCCAGTGGAGTAGAAGTATACAGTGTCTTGTGACTTTCTTGAAATTTGTCGTGATTTCACTGCAGCTTTGGGGAAGGTGGGTGATGGTCAAGTCAGTCGATGTGGGCAATATTTTTGTCTGCTCATTGTTACTGCAGCACTTGTGTGGGTAAAATCCTTGGTGCACAATCTCAGGAATTATCCATGCAGTCTTGTCAACACACTTCATCCTGTTTTTCCATCTTGCTGCATGTTGTCTGTTATGCTCATTTATTGCGTTTTGTTTCTAATTAGACTGTATACTCATTGTGGATGACTCCTTGTTTGTATAGATATTTAGATAACAGAATAAAGTGATCTTGTTCCTTGTCAAGTCCTTTTACTCATGTGTAATGTAGATATTGCATTCTGCTTTTCCAATACAGTTTTCAATTTTGTCTGAATATAGACCGAGGCCTCCAAAACTGTTCTTTGATATCAGCCTATGTAACACATGAAGTGAAAGGCTCTACCTTCAAAAGTCAAAAGGTCAGTCAGGAAGCCAGTTCCTGAAATATCATTCCTTGTTATCACATCACGAGATGCTGGTGCTATTTGTTTTATGGAAGTGCATAGAAGCCTTGAAGATTGGGATATTTTTGCATTTGCAATGAATGAGCAGCCATCTCAAAAGAAAATACTGTTTAAGTAGTCAAGATAGGCAAGGTGGAAAAATAGCAAAGCCCCATGTACCGTGCAACAGCCTAATATAACTAAAGTGGCTGCTTTTGCTAATAAAAGGCCTTGTCACGGTGTTTTACGAGGATATAGCTGATGTTGCCTCTATTGTTGGAGAGTTAAGATGACATCTCAGCTGTCTGCACAGCTTAGTGTTTTGGGTTCAACACCGATTCAGTTTAAAAGATAATTAAAATATTTATGTGTGGGTGAGTGGACATTGATAGCTAATGGAGATTATTTGATGTTGGCAATGTTAAGCAATTTTTAAAGTCAATACAGCCTAAACTCCAAAGTTGTCAAAGAGATTGGTGGTGGGCTGGAGTGATTTTGACAGTGCCACGAGGACTGAGAGTAGAATTAAGGAATATTTCAGCCTTCTGTGCAGACTCAGCATGTCAGGCACTGTTCTCTAGAAAAATATGTATGTGAGCATTGGGCTTAATAGTATGAGATGATCCATGACTTGGTTTAAAAGCAGAGATGGGTTTAGCAAATGTTTGAAGCCACAATACGAAGGAGCAAGCTAGGATATAGATCAGTAGCAGAGTATTTTTTCAGGGCAGTAATTTAGGAAAAAGGGATTCTTGAGTCCAGAGTTCGAAAGAAAAACAGTTCAAGGAAGAAAAAGGGTTCAGAAGAGAAAAACAGGTACAGATACTTCTCTCTACTATAGTCTTTTTCATACCTTATGTATTCCATCCTTCCATTGCTGTTTAAAAACATCAAAGATGTCCCTAAATACTTATTTGTAGAGGTCTCTTTGCTTCCAATATTCACAAGCTAGGTGACATAGTATCCTAGAGACTTTTCCTTAGGTGCCAAAGAATCATAGTAATTAAAAGGAAGGATTCTTTTCTAAAAACCTGCTTTAAGCTGCAGTATGTCAGATAGCTAGTGGAGAGTTAAAAAGATTTCAGTCAAGGTAATGTTTTCCATTTCACTGGCTTTCTTAACAACTTTTGAAAGTGAAAGAGACTCCATTACCACAGGAGTTGAAATTAGAATTGTGAATGCTTTGAGCAGCATATGAGATAAAATGAGTTGCTTTGTAAATTTGCTATAAAGCTTTATTAAATCTTGAAAAATTACGAAAGCAGTGGATATGTAACTAAGGAAGAGCAGCCAAGCTTTCTGTGAGTGTTGCTTGGCTTAATCTGCAATAATGCTGTACTTGTGCGAGAAGAACCAGATACACACACCTCCAGGTGGGGAAAAAGGTGGTTTTATCATGTAGCATTCCGGTTTGCTCATGTTGCAAACATTGCACAATGTCAACACAACTTTTTGCCCCACTGAAATGTACTGAGGAGGGAAACTGGAGTGATTGCACTAGAAATCTTTGGTCATCTTTTTACTTTAAAGCTCTCAGAACACTGTGCAACGGTGCATAACAAAGCATGATGAACCTAATACCAAAAACACTTCATAGAAGCAGATTAGATTCCTACATGGTTGGGGCAGTTGTCCAGCAATGCTTTGTTGAGATGGTTCAGAGCAGCAAAGTGCCCCGGCTGCTGCTCCTTCACACAGTCCTTGAATAACTGTCCACTTGCCTGCTTTTCTGAGGACTTGAGGTGGAAGGGACTCTAGCTCTCCTGCTTTTATGCTTTTTGAAAGTATTATCTCAAAGGCTTGGGTGTAAGCTGCTTTTACCCAGATCTCATCCCGTGCAGCAGTGAGTCTTTTCTCAGTCACTGTGTTTCCCTTATCTTCTATTTATTTCTGTGAGATCCTGATGGCATGGGCAGACCGTTGCTGCATATTTAGCTGGAACAGTGCAAGAAATTACTTGTTATTAACACCAAGTTGGCAAAGAGATTGCATAAAATACCCTTTGGACCATTCATCAGAAAGTCATCTGGGTTGGCTTAAATGGCTAATACATGTGAGTTTGCACTGAAGCAGATGCAGAGCACTTACATCACCTGATCTGTTAAATTAGCTGTAGAGGTGTAATAGCTACTGACAGAGGTTAAACTGCTTTCCTTTTTCCAAAAGGGAGGATTTGTCTTTGTCCTAATCTAACAGACCTGTGCTTCCTTCCTGTGCTTCTCTCTTGTGAACGGAGTGTAGAATAGCACAGTAAAAACTAATATATTGTCATTCATTTCTCTTGAAGTGTGCCCATCTTATAAAGGGGAAGATCTTTTTCTCAGTTGTTGGACAACTCTTACATATTAATATACATAATAAAATAGAGTAGAAATAATCCCTAGATAGGAGTTTATCCTGAATATTGAAAGCCATGTTATATTTTTCTGTATTTTTAATTACAAACAGTATTTTCATAGATCACTAATATTTAAAAGGGACAGTTTATTTGGTTTTAGGTATCTGGAAGAAGTATTATTGCTTATGCAGCTGAAGTTAAACTATGATCTGCCCTGGGGAGAATTTGGGTACAAACCAAAGATTTCATGGGATTTTGTAAAAAGAGACAGGGATGACCTCAGCCTGTTGCTCAGGACAGATGTTACTGTGCCAGGTAATGTTAGTGATTGCTGTTCACATAGTTGCTGCTGTATTTGTTTTATTTGTTTGGAGTATTCACACAACGTCTTCCATCCCATTTAACAGACTGATTTCACAACCTGTAAGGAAATAAAAGGATTTTATTTTTTTTTATTGCCATTTGCTTTGTTCTTTGATACATTGCATAGTGCAGTTTGTTTTCTCAAATTAATGATGGGGCTATATGTTACTGCATAGTTTGATTGCAGGCTTTTTTCCTTTGGCTATTTGTTCTGAAGTGCAAAATTAAAATAAAATTGCATTTAAAGAATTCAAGTTATTTCCAACATTTGTTTGCCTAGCAGTGGCTCAGCAGTAGTAACAGCTTATTACTGTTTTTCCCCTTTTCATACTTTTTTCTTCCCCCCGCCCCTTGCCAGCTATCCTTTCTCATGCTGAAAGGATAGCCAGCTGGTGATGATTAGCTTGCAAAATTTGTTTCACTTGGAAGAAAGGATGCAACGGAAAGCACAGTGGTCATTTCTTAGGTGGTAAAAAAAGATTCTGTTAGAACTTATGATACAAGGAAATTACAATTTGAGGAATTTTGAGCACTCAGTCTTAACTTTGAGTTAACTTACAAATGTGCTTCTTTCAATATATTGAAAAGACACTTGGATGGAATGTTACTGTTGTGGGCAGCACGGACCAGCCGCATGAGACCTGCTGCAGAGCTCTTCCAAGAATTTTTCTTCATCCTCTCTCTTTAGTACTTTTAAAAAATATTCTCCTTTCACATTTAGATTGCTATATTTTGTAGCAATGGGCTTGAAAGGTTCTCCTTCTGTATTTTTTGACTTTTTCATTGGGGTGTTATCTTTGGGTCTACCTCCTTGTATTGTGTACTCACATCCTTCAAGGCTCTGCCCTTTCCACTGTCCATTTTGTGGTCCTGTGATAACCTTCCCCTTTGAATTTAACTGCTGTCTCAAGGCTGACAGCTTTTCTGTCTGCCATGTGCTATTTTATCTTGAATCTGAAACTGTTCCTGGACCTTGTACCACAACTTAAACTCAGTTCAGTGTTGAAATCCTTGAGAATCTTGACCTGGCTCCTTCCCAGCATTACAGCTGTGCCAATGTGACATCTCCAAGAGAGCTGAATGAATCTGGGAAACCAAATAGCTACAACAGAGTTAACCTTTGTAATTTTTGATCTGAAGTCCAGGGCTGAAGAGCTGCTCTAACCAGTATGTCTGGAGAACCCCTTGTTCTTGAATGTGACGTTGCTCTTGGTTGCCTTTAGTCGCTTCTTTCTATATGAGATTCAACATATATTTCATTCCTAGAGAGATTTACTCCCAACCATAAGCATGTTTTTCTGAAAGACATTCTAAATAAAATATACTTCAGACCCATACTTACAGTTATATGTTGCTCCTGAAAAGGCCCGTGGTGTTGTCCAGTTTGATTGCAACGGTGCAATGACTTGTGTTTCAGAAAGTGATTCGCAAGCGTTTTGTCTGTCAGGGAACCTTCAAAAAGTGTTTTCTTTGTTTCTTTCCTTTCAAGAGTTAGGGAAAAATTGACATAATAAATAATTACCTGCTGGCCACGTCTAGGCTTCATGTACTCTTTTCCAGAAGCCTTCCCTTGGGAGTATTATATTATAGTTTTGGCTTTTAATAGCAGAACGTTATAACAGTTTTTCCCTGTCAACTGATACGGTTGTTTATACTACGGAATACATGTACATGACAGGTTTTGGTGAAATTTTTAGATCCTTATTGTAGCTAAGTGTGTGATCTTAGCTCTCAGTAATTTTATATCTGGGATTCAGTTACTATTTTGCATGCTCCTCTTTTACTTCCATGGCTGTCCACTTTAGAAGTTGTACTTTCAAGTAGACATTTTATGTGCATACATCAGTAATTCATGTTTTGCTAGGACCGTTCTGAACCCACTTTCTTCTCTCCTTATTTTGCTTAATTCCACTTTATTTTACTTATTATTATGACCCATTTCTGCTTTGTTTAGTATCATTCTAAACCACTGCAAAGTTTGTATTGCTCCAACCCGGAGCTTTATGAATTCTGGCAGGATTTAAGAATTGGATTTTCCTAAGGTCTCGGTCAGGGAGTGCAGAAATGTATAGGGAAAAACAGCCAGAGGCTGAACCTTGAATTATCATAGCTATAGAATGGAGTAGGAAGTTGTTGCACACAGCTGTATTCTTTTCACTTTTTACCCAGGCTGTTGTGTGCTGTTGCTGTGAGCTGCAGAAGAGCTTCTGTGTTCAACTCCAGAGCTAGTTAAGTGTGTGTTTTCAGATCATTGGACATGAAAGGCATGGTAGAAACGAAAGTTGCTATTCTTGCTTTCACCCTCTGTATAATTAATTTCTCTTTAGGGAAGTAGAGCAAGGTAAGAATATAGTTTGACCTCAACAGAATTGAGGCACAGGAACATATGTCCCACTTGTCAATACTACCCCAAACACAAATATTTCAAGGTGCAGAGAGCAGTGCAATAGCAAATGAACTGTGTGCCATTCTGTCCTCCTCTGCTTGAGAGCAAGCTGTGTGTTTATTGAAGGAAATGGTTCTGCTGAACTAGTCCTGATGCTGTTCCAAGCCCATTGGTGATTACCTTTTCCATGGGGATTGAAATGAATGTGTTATATTTTAAAATAAGCTTTTTAACTGCTGCTGCTATTCAGAATTTCTGTCTGTTAGTTGTTTGTTCAGCTGGACTTGACAGCTTCTGTCTTAACTGCGTGGAGAGGCACTAGCTCAGCTTTAGTTTGGCTTTGGTTCCCCTCCCCTTTTTCTCCTCACATTAGTGTGCTTATTTTCTTTCTGATCTTCAGAACTGTAATGTATGATGAAGGATGTCTATAAATACTAAAATTAAGTGTAAAATGAATCGACATTTATTCTGCATGGCTGTAAAAGAAATAATGCACTGATTTATTGTGATCTGGGAAGTTCTTCTGAATTTCTGATTATTTAGCTCAGTCTTCAAAAAAAGCTGCTGGGCTGGAGCCAACCAGTGTGTAATCTGGAGATGAGAGGAAGGGAGAAAAAGGGAGGAGGAGATCAAAAAGGTGAAGTCACGTTTCTTGAATGTTAACTTCGTCTTCAAGGTTGAAATTGCCCATATTGGATCTGGAATCTGTTCCAAATCTGAGTTTCCTCAAACTATGGGGGAAATAATGATCTAAGATTCCCTTTCAAGTGGACTTTTGAAAGAGAGTTGTAAAGTTCAAATTTGAAATCAGAAATACACCTTAAATATTGGGAAACTATACGTTTTGATTCATGTGTGTATCTTATTTCATTATCAATTAGTGCAACAAGATAGTAATAATCAATACTAATATCCATTCTGTGTTCCACTTTGCTTGCACTGGGCTGTGAATGCAGGTAATTTTGTCAAAGAACTGCATTTGTAAGTATATGGCATGTTTTGCTCCTGCCCTGTGGAGGAAAAATTGCTGTCCACAGTGATGAGTAAAATGCTGTCAGTTGTTTAATCGAAGTGGTCTCTGTGTACAGAAGATTATTTTCTTTGTTTTCCTGACTGGTTAATCATCACTATTTGTAAGGGAATAGACAACATTTGTGGAAATTTTTTATTAAGTGATAGATATTTTCTTTCATCCTATGTCATCAATTAATTTGATATGTCCTCCATAAATGTTCTTTTCATTTCCATAAACTAGGCAACACAGCAAACCTCTGGCTGGGTGTGTACAACACTTTAAAAGGTACTGCAGTGATTAATTATTTTTAGGTAAGTATTTTCGGTTTGACCGTTCCGGTAGCTGAGGCATCAAAACAGATAATGAATAATGCTGTAGGTAGGGCTTTAGGTATTCAGCCATTATGTTTCTTCTAGCTTCCTGTCACTCTCCTCTGGTTTCATCTTGGCAGATGATCATGGTCATGTTTATTTTCCAGACCTAAAGATTTACGGTACCTCTTTTATCAAACTACATAAACTGAAAGTATTAGGAACAACAGAAGAGTAGGAATTTCTTCATTTTAAATGTATGCATTAGATTCTTCAGGGGTTGGCTTTCTCAGGTAGAGTTGCATTTCAGGAGTGAATCAGAGTTGCTGAAGTTTATGTATCCAGGTGTAAAAAACCAGAAGGAAGTGACTATAATTACGTTTTATGGATCATACAGTAGCTTGTTTCTTTGTCTGTACTGTGGTAGGGTCTGAGAGTCCTAAGCGCTAAGAACTGAATATTGGTAGGTTGTTACACCGCAGAATTTTTCCCTGTTTAATTAAAAACCTATACAACATATCTTAGGTAATGTTAAAAATTATTACAAAGTTCATAAATTATGAAAAAAGTTATTATAATGTTAGCTGTGCAAACTCAACTTGGTTCCTTTAATCCCTGTAATGAATAGATACATTTCATGTTTATCTGTCATTTTCTGCCAGGAACGTTTCATTTACCCCACATATAAGTTAGTCACTGAATTAACGTCACAGTTCACTGTGTAAGTGTACTTTCTGAATGTGTGATCGACCATTGGATATCATCAGCGCTCAGGAGTTACTCCCGGTTTTGTTCAACTGCATCCTTTCCAGATCCTAGAATGACTTGTTCAAAAAGCCTCAGATCTGAGTTCCTGTATGTAGGCCATATCTGCCTCATCTTGTGATTAACATGTTATTCTACGCCACTACTTTCTGTATGTAAACTGATTCTTTTCTGCCGTTTCCTGTGCATCGAGCGTGAGCCCTGCATGAGCAGGAAGAGGCTAGCCTGGGAGCCAGCTGCCTTGGTCTTGCAGGAGTTTTAGGTCATTGGCCTGCAGGTTTGTGGCAAAAGCTTTGTGTGTCTGTCTTTTAAACGTGCCAAGGAGCAGTACCAGTGTGATCTGGAGGGGAGAATAAATTCCAGTTAGTGTGGCAAAGCATCAATACTAAGATATTGAATAGTACTGCATATGATAAAGTATATAGTATGGAAAATACTGACCTTTCTGCTTGCTTATGTGGTGGCAGTGATGGTGATTGTGTTGGAAAAAAATAAAACAGTGCCTTGGGATGGCACCTTTAATAAACTGAAATAAATAAAAATCCACTTATAGGTAAGGTACTGCCAATTTCCTCACTTTAGTTACATGCTGTACAGCCAAATATTTATTCTGGATAGGTGAGGCTGAAAGCATAAAGGCGTAGTCACAAGACTAGTTCCGATTTCCTATTGCTTTTCACTGTTAAGAGATTTATTCTTCAGTGTTCTAGCGAACTCATTTATGAAGAAACTGGATGGCTATGGAAGTGGAATTGCACATAGGTTACAGTATGTGGAAAAAAGCTAGTAACACAACAGGACTTTAAATGGATTGACATTTTTTGTTATTAAAATGTCATTAAATGTAACAAAACAATATAAAAAGCATTAAACATATAAAATTTAATATTGACCTTGAATCTTAAGTCTGACATGAGTAAGTTGATAGTGATTAGTCTTTGTAAATGTCTTATTAGGCCTGTCTTCTATAAGGAATTATACAGATGTTCTAGACTTTAGTAATGTTACTCATGTTTACAGTTAGAAATGTTCGTTACGGTGTAAAGGACCGGGACCATCTCATCACAGCAAATGTAGTAGCAAAGTCAATTTTGTTTGCTGCAATGCAGCCAGTTGCTGGATGCAGTAAAGCTGCCATTGAAGAGACCAGAGCAGCACTGCATAAGCCTGTAGGATGCCTAACATCAAATATCCCCTGTACAGTTAAAGCTTCACATGAGTTTGAGATATCTGTGGACAAATATGCCTGGAATTCAACACAAACAGTGACAACACTTTTGTTTCTGCCACAAGTTCATGGAAGTCTTTGAGCACAGAGATACTTCCCCTCCCTCCATTTGTCTCCCACACATTAGCTTGCAAAGGGTGTATGTTTAATCACCAGCACCGTTTCCTTCAGCATCTCAGCAAGCAGCACATCATTGTGCTGATTTGGCCCCAAAACTAAATTTACTGTACTGCAGCCATCAGAGATGAATTTTCAAAGCTCTGTGCTGTGTGCGTAGTGGTGTGGGAACCTGGAGCATGTCTTTGTGGAGGGTGGTTCGTGCTCTTTGCTTCATGTAGTGGCACCTGCGCTGCACAGTTCATTTAAGTTCAGTTTGAGCAGCACAAAGGAGTGCAACTATAGAACTGGCCAGAAGGTAATGGGTCCCTGACACCTCTAAGCCCTCTGTTTTGTGGAGGTAAAGCAGCTCTTAACCTTAGTAGTTAAAGTAATTATGGTGAAGAAAAAAGAATCCTCGTCTGGCTCCCTTAGATTTGTAGCAGATGTCTTTCTGAACTGCTAGAGTACAACATGCTTTCTATTAACATATGTCTGGTGGACCTTAAGCATATAATGCAAGATGATAGCTCTGAAATGTAATTGTTCTTCTGTCTGTGTGCTAACTGGCAAAATTGGAACCATTTACAGTTTTCACGTTCACAGTATTTTGGTTGGAGTGAGCATGCTTCCTTTAGGAAATAAGTGCTGCTCCACCTAAGGTTCTGGAGATGCAACTATATGCAAGAGTATAAAATGAAGATGATAATTTTTAACAGTAAAGACTGGACTTAAAAACCAAAAAAACCCACCCCGTACCAATAACATCTCTTTCTGATTTCATAAGGTAAGTTCTGTTAAGAATGTATGACATGCAATTAAAGCAGTACTCTTCAGTGTATTTCACTCTTCATGGACTTTAAAAGCTTTTTTAATAGAGAGTATAAAAAACCCAAAAACATTTAAGTCCCGCTCATGTGACAGGTGCACAAAGATTGGAAGAGTAGTGATGGCAGTACTTAGAACATACATATTGCGACACATGTGCCTCAGTATTTAAGGGTTAAGATCTTCCCCAAGCATTCGGACTACGTAACTGCAAATATTATTAAGTACTTTACTGGGAAGAGAGGAGTTTCTTGAGCCTGCTCTGAAGACACTGATTTGGTAGTTTGCACACTTCTGGCATTTTTATTTTGTAAGAAGTTGACCAATGGATGCATATATTGTTCCTCTACTCTATCTTTATAGTAGTCCTCCATATTATCATGCAGCAAGGCCCCTGGATTGGAAGCAGAGACTGTGGTTGGGGTTTGTCAGTAAGTTTCTGTTGATTCTGTAGCACAAACTGGACTCTGCACTCTCTTGGCATCCTGCTCCCTTCCTCTGCACAACTGGTCTGCATTCCTTCCAGTTCTGCTGGAGATATTTGCAGGTTCATGTCTGTGAGTCAGGATTTATCCCACACTTACTACATTCCTCTAAACTTCTGAGATGCAGTTACAGCTCTTGCTTAGTGACGATCATCTGGCTGTAATAGTATCACTTGCTGGGTCTTAGCGGTGTTCAGAGGTTGTCACTATATTCTATCCTTTCAGACAGATGTTGCAGAAGTCTGTAATATAGATGTAGGACCTGTGGCTTAGCTGCTGTTTTGGCTGAGTTGAGCAAAACCAGTGCAGAGTTATCATACCTAAGGGATAAGGGGCAATAACATTATTAAGGTAAAGACACCTGGCATTAAAAAGACGACAGTTCAAAAGAAAATAGGAAATCAAAAGGGAAGTTGATGACTCTCCAAAAACCTTGAAGGACATTAACAAAGACCTAGTGGACTTCTGAGAGTAGTGAGGAAATTAGTGTGATTTGTACACAAACCTTTGCTAGGTTTCCGTTCAGCAGCTCTCAATGCCTGTGTGCTCGCTACTGCTGGCCAACTACTCTTTTTGCTTGCGTTCCGGGAAATGTAATTTTGCAGAACTACCGTGTCCTGGTCACACAGGTAGAGATTGCATAAACTCAACTGTTGGATAACTTTGCAAAAATATGATTGCTCTAGCCTTCACCTATTTTTACAGTTAAGGAAATGAAGATGGAGAGAACAGTCTTTGTTTAGAGCATATGCTGACTGAGAACCAAAATCAGAGAAATACAACCACCAATGAATATGTTGCCAATAAGAGAATTTGTTCTGACTGGAAAATAGTGATTTACATTGTGCCAGCCGCTGTTATGCAGTTAACAATTCTTCAACCTAGGTACATCTGTTATAAATAATTTTGTCAATGAGGCTTTTTTTTTCCCTCTGCTCTGTAGAGAATACACTATAGATCTTGGAGATTTTCTTTGTGCTTTGCATGTTACTAGTTGTAATAGGCTTCTACTAGCAAAGGACTCAGTAAAGAAAGCTGTTTTAAATTTTTGGCATAGCAGTCCTCTCTGTATGGATGTTCTTTTGTTATAGAGCTGAGTGGATTGATTTCAAATTCTTTCCTCACTGATGACAAAATAATCTCTATTGAGTTATCTTACAAGAAAGTTTTCTCCTT
Source organism: Grus americana (assembly GCF_028858705.1). Classification (NCBI taxonomy): domain Eukaryota; kingdom Metazoa; phylum Chordata; class Aves; order Gruiformes; family Gruidae; genus Grus; species Grus americana. The sequence goes on along the minus strand of NC_072856.1, from coordinate 33,841,833 downwards.
TGTGGTGGTGCTTAATAAGAACTTGAAGTGGCCCTATATGAAGTAGTGTCAGGAACTGGTGTATGTCGTAGTGCAAACATTCCCACAGTTTTTATCTAATACTGGCTTTTTTCTTTGTGCTAGGAATTACCTGCCCTAGTAATGTGATAACATGGTATTACTGAAAATGTGATATCTAGCATTAATAAAGAAAAAAGGAAAGTTATTTTTTTTGTTCTGTGTATTGAATCTGAACCCTTCCTTTTTTGTGGTCTTCAGTCTGGTATCATTATGATGTTTTTATTATTTTGGGCCTCAGATTCAAATAAACCCACTTGGATAGTGCTGGTTGTATAACAGGCTTGACTCGGTGTGCAGAGACCATGGGCTACCCATGTGTCAGATAATTAATGAGATAGTAGCATACATAGAACTTGAGAGTCCAAAACACTTCTACTTTGCTGTCACTTTGCTAAATGGTTCCATGGGTGTCATTTACACACTTTAATGCTGTCCACATACAGGATAACATCTACCACTACTATAGTGTTCTGGTTTTTCCTCAGTGTTCAGGGTGTAGCTCCATACTTTATGTCCTACAAAGAGTGTGACGCCTGCTCTGAAGATTGTTCGTGTCTTCTTTTACTCAAGACTATAGGATCTATATGGTTCACAACATTGGTTTTTCATGGTATGTCAATGGGAATGGAATATTTTCATTAGTATTTCAGAAAAAGAAACAGATGAGAGACATGTAAGGCAGGTAAGACATACTAATTTTGGAAAATTTGTGCACCCTGTTTTGAAATACCTTTGATCTGTTTGATTTGATTTGGTGCGGGGTGTGTTGCACTTCTGACAAACTGAACTGTGGGGTCTTGAGTTGAGGAGCAACAATTAGCAGATACTTGAAGTTTGGTCCAAACAACTTTCAACAACAGATTTGAGGAACAAAAATAGTAATTTCTCATTTACTAGGAACTAAGTCAGAAATTCTGGTTAAATTCTTGGTTTTTCATTTTACTCAGCTGGTCTGCAGGTGTAGAGGATTTTGGCCAAGATTTCAGTACTTGGAGACTACAGTCATTACTAAAACTCCTGGGCACGCTTTTCTGTTGGAATGCAGCTGATGTCATGGAAAAACAGGACCTTCATGGTAACCCCTAGCAACCAGAAGTATAGCAAACAGTAAATGTTACCTCCACCAAGATACTCGATTTGAAAGAGACTTGTTAGGATGGTGCCTGTATGCCAAGAAATAGAAACTTTTACTGATTTAACTAGTTTTCCTAAAAGCACCAGCCTACTGCTGGGGTTTAGCCATGATTTTGATATGCCTAATAAAACCAGAAATAGTTCTGTTTAAATCTTCAAATACCCAGAATTTACTGTTCTTTCCACCACCTAACAGTTTTATGATCTTTCACATTAGAAATAGTGATGGTATGTTAGTTACAAGGGAAATAGCACTGTAATTTTCATGATTTGCAAAACGCGGTTTCTTTCCAAGGTATATTTTCCCTCTAATTAAATGACTGAACTGATTTCTTTTTTTCTTGTAGAGTTGTGCAGAAATGTAGAACTGTACAATTCAATTTTGGGGTTTTTTTTGTTTGTTTTTGAAAAGCCCGTTCTCGGCTTCAAGCTGTGCATACTGTTTTGCTTTCACAGAGTTACTTATGACTTCCAAGACAATTTAGAGGTTGGTCATCCAAGGGGCATTCATTCCTTTACATGATTTGTATGGTTTAATTATTTTTCTCTATTGATAGAAATAGAGATACCACACCTGTAAAAGCCCTGCCACTTCGACCTTGCAGTCTAAAGCTTTACTTTCCTTTGTAAGCAGGCAGTAATGTGGGAAGAAGGTTGAACAGCTTAACATACAGCAACACATTGTCTTTTTGACAGCACCTATATAGCTCCTAGAACACTTTTTTTGACCAAGTTGACCATTAGATACTGTATACATTTGGTATTCTTTGGCTTAAATCTTGAGGTGGTTGTCAGTTGCTTTGTGCTTCTGAAGGGGATGCACATATCTATAATACTGTTGTCAGGCAGGATACATTTAGCAGGATAGAACTAATGCTTTTTTTGCTGACGTCTCCTTAATCCATGCTTTCCTTGGGCTTAGATGAGAACCTAAACCAACTTCCTGTATAGTAACAGTGGTATAGAACAAGCTTTGTTACTGTATACTTCAAAAACTTAATTTGCCACCATGGACTTGACATCCCCTAAGATAACTGTGAATTGGACTTTAGAAGTAGGAACAGTAGGTTACAAAAAAAAAAAAAAAGGCTGAAACATTTGTAAAATATACCGCCGTTGTACGTAGGACTTCCATGTCTGTGGAATATTAGGAGAATTGAGGGTTTCCTTCTGTGGTTCCTTGTGAGTTTCTTGATTTCCACTCACGTATCCAGTGCTCTCTTTTGCTTTGGTTTTTTTTGTTTTTTTTTCTTTTTTTTGACTGCATAAATTGAGATGTTGTCGTGCATCTACTGATATCTTAAGCTGACTCACAAAAGTGATCATTATCAACATTTATCCAGCAAAATCACGGGAGTTCATCAGTGGTCTGTGGTGAAGTCAAAACATGACTGATCTAATGATCTGATGCCTTGAGTCTACCCACCATCTTGGAAGAAAATGTTCTACATTCCACTGCAGAGCTGTGGGCCTCCTTTTGTGTTAGAACTAAAATATTTGTTTCCAGTTGTGACTAATTAAAATGTCTGGTTTATAGTTGTTGTGACTTAACAGAACACGAAGGAATCTGTTCTGTAACTTCTGGGGGTTTTTGTCACTACTGGGTGTTCTCATACCTTCTAAGAACATCATTCCCCCTGCTTACCCTGTTGGAATTTAAAGCACAACAATTTTTGAAATTAAGAAAATATTGACAGTTAGGGGCAGGGAAAGGAGGATGGGGGAATCATTTTTGGTAGATTTGACTTGTTTTAAATAGTAGCTTGTTTAGAAGTTAGAAATATTAGAACGAGGCCTAATATTATTGAGCAGACTACGAGCAGGACAGTGAAATTCTATAAATAAATGTAAATCCACACGAGTTTCAAATAGCAGTGTTTATCTGCATGATTAAAAAATTGAAATGAATTACCATTTTTGTCTTTAATCCTGTAGACTCCACAGCATGCTGACCTCCCCTGCGTGCCCAGGCCTGAGCTGCAGCGTCACGTTCAGTTTTGGATCAGAGACAAGTGTTAAGTCTGTCTTATGATCTAGAAGAGAGAGAGAAATATAGTTTAGATCTTCTGGTCATCTAAAAACATTCTTCTGTTAAATGGCTGGGTGGAAAGAGAACAGGGAGTCCAGGAGACAGCCTAAGAGTCAGCTTGACTTTTGAAAGCTGGCTTGTCTACTAGCAGTTAGCACTTGGGTTTCTCTTTATCTTAACTCTGGTAGATAAGACCTGCAATTACACTACTTACAAATTTTTTTCTGAAGTTCAGAAACTTTTTGAGCAGCCTTTGGGACTTTCTGGGTATTGTATCTTTACCGGTTTTGCTTGCTTACATGCCTGTAAAGGACTATGTGTTCATCTGCATAGTATTTAAATTGGTTAGCAATGGCTATAAAAATTACAAAAGCCCCTAAACCTCTTGATTTAGAGATGTCGGAGTTGTACCCAAGACACTTCTCTTAACTCTGAAAGGTTTGAAAATGCCTGCTAGTGAACAGCAGTTATAGCAGTGCTAGTGAAAATAATCGCCTCAGCTCTCCTGACCAGGTCTTGCCAAAGCCTCGATACAAATAAATTGTTTCATTCAATGAAATTAATTCAGCAAAATTTGGAGTACGGAAGGGGCATGTTGTGTGGGCATGCCGTGGGCACCGTTTTCCTGAATCGGTCTTTTCTGACCAGAGAGTGACTCCTCTGTGGAATCTCTCCAGCCTGTGCTCCTACAGGAAAGCACACACGTTATAAAGGTTACTGAAAAGAGATGCATCGACATATCTAGAAGGATCATCAACTCCAGTACAATTCCCTCATCACCTTCTCAAAAAGTAACTGCTGACAAAATGTCTCTTTTCCCTGTTAAAAGCATGGATTCCCAACCCCATACCCCCACTTCAGACAAAGCTGAGCTGGTTCTAAAATACAATTTTAAAGACTTAAATTTGTTTGCTGTGCAGAACCAAAGTATGGCAGAAGCCTTGTGAGAATATTTCACATATGTGTTTCTCATTTCCTCCTCATTTTACCAAATTTGTAGAATTTGTTTTTGTCTTTTTGTAAGGAGCTGAGGGACCACTGCTGACAAAGAATGGGAGTTCTTTCAGACATACAGTATCCAGAGGCAAAATAAACATGAGCGAGTCATAAGTTTGAGTAGTTTATGCTTTCCTTTATTTTGTTTTGCTCAAAGTGTAATCCTTAAAGATAATAAACTGCTTTGGGTTTTGGAAACTGATCTGTCCTCAATAGTGAGAATAACTTATCAGTTGTATTAAAATAGAGATCAGTTGCTTCCTGTAGATCTAGTGTTCTCTTAAAATTGGGAGCTTCTGTGGTTATCTCTGTGCCCAGCGCAGTATGTACTTTATGGAAAAGCAACCGTTGTATCCCTGATAGAATAGCTTAAAACAAACAAAACCTGTTTTTTACACACTTGTGAAAATTTCTCTCATTTAAGCAATTTACAGAATTTCTGACAAGAAGATTCCCAAAATAAGATATTTAAAAGCTCTACTAAATAGGTCCTTGGAAGGATGGTACAGCACTGTCTGTGATCGCCAGCTGCTTTCTCTAGCATTTAATAAGCCAAATAACAGACTTAATGGTTGTGGGGTTTTTCTTGGCACTACATTTACATTGCCCCTTTGCTGTAAATCACCTCTTAGGTCTTTGCTATATTTCTTAGTCGCACAAGTTTGCAAGCCTTAAGCATTCAGAAGCTGAGGCAGAAACCTTAAAAAGTAATAATTGCTTAAAAACAATTTTTAAAACTCTATTTTATTCTCAGGTTTTTTTATATTGCCACCTTTCTGCGGGTTTTTAGGTATTCGTATTTTCCATCCTTGTGTTATTAGTGTTACAATTCAAACAGGGTTCAAATATCAAGCAAAGTGCCAGGCATCAAAGGTTCAAGATGAAGTGGGAAGACCTGGCAGAATGATTTATAAGCTAAATGATTTCTTTCCTTAATGACACCATGTTCCAGCTTCTTACAGGTGTTTATGTATGACCATACTTTGATAATATTTTCTAATAAATGTTTAGCATTTCTGTTTTCTCTAGTTCCAGCACAATTTTTCACCACTCCTTTCAGAAATCTTTGATTTACGCACACACACACACACTTAGTGTTTGACATACTAAACAAAAATTTTCTGTTTTAATTCTGCTGGTTATTGCTTTTTGCTCTGTCATCTTGCTGCCTAGACACTAGCAAGTTGTACTGGCCTTATCTTCTCCAGTCACACTTTTGAAAAAGGAATTAATAGATTGTGTAAATCATGGGAGAACAGCAATTAAAACATACAGTTCTCCAATTTGAGATTTTCAGTTACTTTCCAGCCAGCGAATGTATTTGGAACTAGGACTGACAGCAATTATCCTGAATTTTCCTCCTACTCCCCTTTATGCAGAAGTGCTTTCTGTTTCCTAAATATTATCTGAAATGAACATTGTTTTAGAAAATGGTAGGGCCAGAAAATACAGAAAATAAAGTCATGTATGTTTTCTTATGATGGATTTTGAATAAAATGCAAGTAGCCAAAATATTTTTTTATTAACACCCAGTGCAAAACATCCCAAACCTCACCAAGGAAGCAACAGCCTTGCATCTCCTTCAAAAACAGAACAGCTCTTAAAATTGGAGTTCAGCTAAGAGCTCTTATGGAAAAGTGGGAAGTAGAAGAGAGGTCTGTTTGTTCTCTCATGATTGTGTGTTCATTCTTTAGTCTAAATATTTTACCAATTCTGATTATGAAGATAACAGGGAACATGACTGAAGGAAGAAGGTGCTGTTCTCACTGTCATTTTTCAGCTTGTAACTATGCATACAATATAGCTACATGCCATACAGTATTCTCTTATACTACTTGCTAAAGTCAAGTAAAATGTAAAAAGAGTAAATGTTAGTTTACTCTCTCTAAATATTTCCAACTTGAGCTGTTTCTCAAGAAACAGTGCTATTTTCTGGGATTTATTTTGTTTTCCCTGCTCAGAACATCATAATCATTAGGTTTTTTTGCTGATAACCCAAGGTGAAGTAGCTCTGATCTACTCTCTGTAGTTCATGCTGTCTGTAATCAGGAAAAATCATCTGGATTATCTTAATATAATGGGAGCTTCAAATGAAATCATGCTTCTAAATTGTAGTTGGTACAAGATACAAGGCTATAGGTGACTACATAAAGAAATAGAGACATTTTAAACAAATACCAGGTGGTTAATGTATTGGCATCCAAGTGAAGACCAGTCAAAATGTTCTGCTGAAGATAATGAAGAGAAACTTAGATGTTCCACTAAGATTTGTGTTTTAAAATATATTCAAATATGATCAAATTGTTGCATATTTGCTACTGTTTTTTAGGTTTGTCTCAGCTAATGACTTTCCTAATGAAGTTAGATCCAAGAGACAGAGAGTTTAGAGTTCAAGATGGCTTGACATGCGTCTAAAGGAGAGGAGGAGATGTTTTCACAGTCTTTTCTGGTCTCCTGGTCTCTTTAGCTGAAGTTTATCCATGAGAAATCAACACTTTGCAGAATTTGAACTTAGATTTCTGGCAGTGGATATGTAACCAGTAGTTTTCCAATTGCTGCCTGAAGTGTTTCTTTTCTGATTCTAGTGTAGGTCCCTTCCGTCTTTGCCTTATTCTTACCTGTAAGTGTAGTTGCAAAATCTCAGTACTTCATTTTCTGAAATGTTAGTTGCTGTCAACTGAAATGATGGAGCACCTTTTGAAGTCTTTTTCTTTCTGGGCTTTTGTATTTCTAGCCTCTTGTAGTTGTCCTTTTACATCTTCATCCTTTTTTTTTTTTTTTTTTTTTTAGCATGTCACTTGTAATATTTTTCTCCTTACTCTTTCTAGCATTTTGTGAGAAGTCCTGATACCTAGATCCTTTATTCCTTTCCCTTCTCTGGATAATCTTCAATTTCTGTTTCTATACAGACAGGCAAGATCTTCCACTTTTCCTAAGATTTATCCTCTTTGTCCAGAGTAAAGTCTCAGCCTTTCTTGCTGATATTTTGCAGGCTAATCTCTGGGTTTAAAGGTTCAAAAGTCTCCCTATCTTCTCCATCTTCAGTCATCCATCCATCTTTAGCTGCTGTGGACGAAACCATTGTGCCTAGCTGCACCTCTGTTAGAGACTTTCACAGATCCTCATATCTTAGACACATGTGAGTCTCGCAATTAGTTACTTTTCTGTACAATGAGTCATAAACACTGAGAAGAAAAAACCCTCTTGCCTTCAGAGCTCCTTTACCATGATGCCTGTTAATTGCATAGTACAGTCCGGCTGTGGACAGGTTATGTTTTGACCATGTCTCTGCTGCTTTCTTAGTGGTCTCCTGTCTTCTGCTTAAGAATTGAAGCATTTTTGGGGTAGCTCTGGCTTTGCTGTGTATTTGTGTAGCACTTAACACAGTGATGCCCTGGACAATGTACAGGAGTTCTTGCTATTGTGATGATAAAAATAATAGGTAAAAGTAAATGTAATGCACAGAAGACTTGAGTTGGGGCAGGACACAAGGAGCCACTATTATAGTCCTCAGGCATGGTCTCCAGAGGCAAAAAGAAAAGGGGAGGGGGGCAGTTCCCTGTAGCATTTTCCTTAAAGGTGAGTGGAATGCCCATTAAAACTACGAGTAACTTCACAAACAGTAGATGGATAATGGATAAATGGAGGACACTACTGATATTACCTCTTGTGGTGGTGATACTGACTTTATCAGTGGTGAGTAATCTGAACATGCTTCTCACACTATATGCTTTTATCACAAAAGAAAATTGGACCATGAGCCATCTCTTAGTGTAAAATGAGAGAGAAGGTCAAATCATGAGACTCTGAATAAGATCCAAATTTCAAAAATCCCAAGAGTCAGCAAGCTTATGGTCGCGTCATTTTAGGCTGAATACACCTTTGGATGTGTGTTTCACAGTCCAGGTTGCATCCTGAAGACAATCTGAAGGTGCCAGTAGTGGTTGGAGACAGGTTTGCAGTAGTATTTTTAACAACAGGTTTCTGATGTGGTAGTTAAATTGTTTGCAGATCTGTTAAGTACCTTCCAACCAGTGCATTTTGTTACTGGTAAACACTGACCAAAGGTTCCGTGTTCATTTGTCAGAATTATGGTTGTTTCCATGTTACCAATAGATAAAATATAACATAACACTTTAGATTTCCTTGCCCAGGGCCAGATACAATATTTCAGACACCTAATGTATTTGTCTTCAGTAAATCAGATGAAGTAAACAAAACTGGTAGATCAACTTCATAAACACGGTGGTTAAGTGTTACCTTTTGGCATTTAGATTACTACTGCGAAAACTGAATGAGTTACATGTCATGTTAAACAATTTCTATAAGGTAATTTTTTTCTGTGTTGGTTTAGGATGCTTCTCAAGTTCTTCCAGCAGTTTGGGTAGCTGCTTTCTTTCTGGTGAATTTTTGGAGCAAAACAATTACTGAAAAGTACCACCAGCATTTAGGGAGAGTGTGTGTGTGTATGTCAGCTGACATATCTTAAAATGCAGGTGAAAATTTTCATCTTGCTCTTTGGCACTTCTACCCAAGTGTTACGCCGCAGGGACCACCTCTGGGTGAAAAAGTTGTGAGGCTGCTATTGCAGTCATCAGCTTTTGCCAAGACTGAGCGTACGTACTCCTCTTACCTTGTAGGAAACAGCCTGTGTATATCAGGTACATAACATGTAGCAATTCACAAAAAAGACTGGTCAGACTGAAATTGTTTCTAGTCACAAAAATTCTACAGTGAATTTTGTGGAGATAATTCATATCTTGCAACAGGAAGATCTACCTTGGCATGAGGAAGAGCAGTCAGTGGTTTTCAGGATGGGTTGGAGCTAAAAGGTACTTTCAAGTCTGCCTCAAGTCAAAAGCCAAAGCTGGTTTTGTAAACATGGGGATGACAGTGATATGTACAGAAGAGAAATGGTACTGTGTCTTCATTTCCACTGGTGATAGTTCCAAATTCTTGAACAGTTGGCAACTTGTGCTAAAACGGTCATTATTAATATATCTTTAAGGTAGTGAAACATCAAAGTTAGTATCTGTAACTGAAGTACAAATTTGCATGTCACCCTGTTAATGTTCTTATTCAGTTTCTCAAGCGAGTTGTGGAAGGATTTCGTACAGAACAGAATATAGACCTATATGGAATAGAATATAGACATATATAGAAAGCTTTTTTTGTAGGCAAAGTATTTTTTTTTTTTTTTTTAAGTTAAACAAGCCCTCTTATATACATCATCTGTTTTAAGTGAGGCTCTGAATGTTATTTCTAACTGAGGACTTTGGAGATATTGGAGCTCACGAGATTCTGTATATAATTCTAAAATAAAATTTAAAAGCTCAGAGAAACTATAGCTTCAGTAGTTGTCCACGTCATTCAATGTATATGTTAAAAGCACAACAAAATAAAAAGTTTCTACTGCTTCCCAGAATGCAGTATCCAAAACATCTCACTTGCTCTACAAATCAAACGTTACATGGCTTTGTCCAACACCGCAGTGTATGCTACTAAATAAAAGTCAGCAATTATCAAGTAGATCTCCTGTAATCCAAAGCATGCGGGAAGCTGATGCGCTAGCTGGCTGTGCTGCCCGTATTCTGCCCCCAGCGTCCCTGAGAGCGAGCGTGTGTGTGTGTGTGGTGTCAGGGGGGTGCTGTAAAGCTCACTGCAAATAAAGATAATACCCCACCCCGCTCTATCTAAGTTTTCCTGACTCACACAGGTGCCTTCCACATACTCCTGTAAAGTCTTTGATGTTTATCACTAGGATGTTTCTCTTAAATTTATGTTAGGTCAGACAGAGGTCACAGTGCCCTGGTTTACACACCTCTGGCAGTTTAATGAAAGACTCGTGTTGTCACCTGACAGTTTGCTCTTGCAGCATTATGTGACAGGCCAGGTAAGGCTGAAACGCATACTTGTTTTGTCACTTGAATTAACTTCGGTGCACAATAGTTCTGAGTAGATGTGGTGTTCTTCCCGTTTATTCCTGGGGCCATTGATATGTTTTGCTTACTGGCAGTCAGGATATTATTAATGTCAGTTGTGAATGTGACTGCAGGCAGAACCACTACTTCAGTGCTTCTCATAAAACTGAGTAATTGATATGAGATTGTTTCAGAATTCCAATACCATAAGGTCTCCAAAATAATGTTTTCTGAGTTTAGAATAAATGCATGAATGTTCTTGTATCTGGCTTAAATACCTAGTGAGATTTTACCTGAAGAGTATTGGGTAGTTCTAGAAACACACATGGAAATATCACTAGATCGGTGTCACGGTGATTGAAGGGAATTTATGCCTCAAATCTCGAGAGCTGGCAGAAGTCCATTGCTGAAGATGTGTACCAATATCTTCTGAAAGGTTATGACCAAACCTGTGTAAGAACTTGTAACTAAGGAATTAATGGGGACCACCGCTGCTCAGAATGCCTGATTTACACTGACCACCTGTGGCAGAGGAGTTTAAATGAGAATATTATGTTGTGTTCATTGGGGCAGGGAGCAGATGGCCTAATTCTTCATTTGACTGCTATGATTCCTAAAAAAGGAATTAAGGTACCTGGGCGACAACTCCCATCATCCAGCAGGCTGCGAAGTACCGAGCACAGGGCTGCCAAACTACTTGTCTGTGCATACAACACTGCGCAAGAGGCTGTAGGTCACTGCGAACTTTCTTGTCCTTCCTGTGAAGGTTCAGGTATTGGTCATCGCTAGAAGCAAGATCACAGATTAGGTGGTCAGTGGCCTGGGTTATCCTGTTTCTGTGGCAGTGAGGGTCATGAAGAAATAATAGTCAGTCAAGCTTTACAGGTCAAATTTTGATATGCATCTGGTTTTGTGTGACTTCCTGAGTATCCATGCTGTCTTCAATACGCAGTTTGGAAGCTGGAATTTAGATGATGCAAGGCAGCAGGTTTTAATTTCACATGGGTTTGTTTTGCTTCTTTTTAAAACCCAGAACAAGCTTATTTCAAGTTCAGATTCCCTTTTCTAGGTTGCTTGCTGGGGACTGACTGGAACATTACTACGTACCAGCAGAGGAATTCACATTAAACAACATTCATTTTCAGACTCTTCACACAGAATTGTTTAGGCTGGAAAGGACCACTTGAAACCATCTAGTCCAACCCCGAACTCACCCCATCATCCACACGTTAAGCTATAAATAGACTGATGTGGGCCAAATCTATTATCGGTCAGTGCTGTATGCTTTTTCTTTACACCAGGCTTTTCAACAGACACACAATAAAATAAGCTGTAATTGTAATACTCACAAGACTTTTTAGAAATGAGGGGGTTTTTTTGAGGTGAATCATGCCTGCTTGAGCAGTCTTTTAATTCATGTACTTAGATTTACTTAACAAAACCAAGATAGGTTTGTACAAAGCATTTTGTACAGTGAATTTAATGTTCACAAAGCCAGCTTCTTCTGCTAAATTGTGACAGTGTATCAGAGTTCACATGTGCAAAACTCCCTCATATTTCAATCCTAGGTTCTTTGCCCGTGAGCCTCAGTCTATTTCTGCTTTGTTAAATGCCTTCCTCTTACAATACTGGTCTGAGACATGCTTTAGGAGAACAATGTAATAACTTGGATATAAGTTTGATATTAATATTCAGGTTTCCAGGACTTGTTTATCTGTGCTGACTCCTTGCTTGTGGATTTGAAATTCTCAATAGCAGTCTTAGAATCTACCCAGTTGAGTATATGCATCATTAATTCTTTTTCTGCAGCACGGTGATGTATTAGATGCATCACTTTTGGCTTGTATGCAGTCATAGGTACAATCTTCAGTCAGCAAGTTAAGTACAGATCTTTGGAATTGAAGCCTTTTACTGGAGAAACTGTTCGGTCTGCCATTTGCTGTAAACCTCTTTGTAGTAGCGTTATTTTAATCCACATCACTGGTCAGCTACCTGACTGCTGACACAAAGGAGGACCTGGTAATATAAATGGCAGGGGAAGTCAGAGGCTGCTCCTTTTGGCCATGGTCTGGTCTGGTCAGCGTAGGCCAACTTAGAAACTACACCCGAACAGAAACACTTGCAGTCAAACAAAAAGCTGCTTCTATAGAAATAAAGGCAAAAGCACATGGATGTGACTTAACAGCACTTGAGTGCTCTCTCCCACTCCCTGAGAAGGTAATTTGTCACTGGTGAAAGATGCAGGCTTTTGGTTTGAGCTATAGACTTCTTTCTCCAGTACCTTTTGGTAGGTAGACAGAGTTCATACAGCATGCAGTACTTTCACCCTTGCTTTTAGGCTAACTGGAACTCTCTGCTGGAGATTTGCTGCTTTATTGCAGACAGTGCCCAAGATTGCAGACATGATTCCTGGTCAGTTGGGAAAGAAGTAATCAGAGAATACTGGGTTTACATGTGAGGAGTGATCATTCACCAGTTGGACTGGTGACTCCAGCTGCAGCATTGTTAGTAGTCAGTGTAGGCAATACAATTGCAATAAAGCATGTAAAGGAAAGAAATCTGCACTGTAGTCGCAGCTCTTAAGATAGCATTACAGCTAATGTTCAAAGATTAAACACAGTCCTTGTGTGCCAGCAGTCGATCGCTTCCTGTGATGGTTGATGTTTTAATATGTATTAAACAACACCAAAAGCAGTGGTTTCCACCACAAGAACACTGTGAACTCTCAGACTTTCTTACAGGCCATACAAAAGAAACAAATTTGGCATTTTCTCTTAATGGTGGTTCCTGGGACTGTATTGTGGTTTAACCCCAGCCAGTGACTGAACCTAGCTGAAACCAGGACGCACTGGTTGCCAAACGCTACCAATTTCCAGACCATGGTTTGGGAATCAGAACTACAGAGAGTGATTGGAAAAACATTAGAAAGATAGTGAGCCTAAGTCTGTAATATGGAAATACGAAAACAAATACAGTCCTTGGGGTGTTTGACCTAGAGAGGGATTCTGTGCCATTGGAGATCATGGGTGTTATTAGATGGCCAGATCCATCAGCCCCCAGCTGCTCTGCTGACCTGGGTGCTGCCCCTGTATTATAAATTTGCCAGCTGTAAGACTACAGTATATAATTACCAACTTTCCTATATGCAAGTGAGCTGATCTGTTTCTCCAAGCCCAAGGAGGGCTCTGAAATACCCATTGCTTTTGTTCTCTTTTGGGGTGAAGTTGAATCCTTTGGCAGAAACGCAGTGGAAGTGTCAAAGATGGTCACCTCCTGCACTGCTATTGGTGAATGCTCCTGGGGGCTTTTTTCCTGCAGGCCGTGACTTCAGAGTCCCATACAAGATGCTTTTTCTTCCCTCCTGCCTTGTCTCCTTCTCTCTCAGCCTCTTCTAGGAAATGCCTGGTGCTTTGCAGGGTGGCTTGGCTTTGGACCTCAAACCTTCCTATTCCCAGTTACATGCTCTCAAAAAGGTGGATGAGAAGGAGGGAGGGTGAGCAAAATTACACGTATGTTCATACCTTCCCTTTTGTAGAGCCAGCCTCAGGCTAAGATGAAGGGCTTGGGGGGTTTGAGACCTCATGGATGCCTTCTGGATTCTTCTCCCACTGTATCATTTCCTTTCAGCAGTGTCTGATCCTTCAAGCTCACTTGGGTGTGTTCACAGGTAGCCAGACCTGTATTGTCTGAGAATTGTGAAAGAGAAATTAGACACTTAACCTTGGCAATAATTAACTCCCATAGCCTTGTTTGCTACCTCTTTGTCGTGCATTTATTGTCCTTTGTTTGCTCACTTCTAAGGAAATTCTTTTGGGCATTTTATGAATCTGAACAAGTGAAGAATTAAACTGTGAGGCTCAGGTGCAGAGGAAGGGTTTCTTTCCTTCTTTCTTTCCTTGGCAATTCACCTGTATAAACATGTATCGGGGATGGGTGGAGCTCAGCAGCAATGATAGTGGCGTGGAAACATAATAAAGAGGTTTCGCTTAGTGTTTCTTGCTAAGAGCCTGCTTGAGAACCCCCTATTCGTGTCTTCCAGACCGATAACCACCTTGTCCTCAGGGGGGTGAGGAGGACTGGGGGAATTGCTCTGCTGTTTGTGTAATCTGTGCTGAGCCCCGCAGAAAGATAACTGGAATCTCTCGGTGTCAATACTGACACATCAGGGCAAATAACCACAAGAACGATGAGCCTGGCTATTTAACTGTTGTGCTCCCTGACAGAAGATGGTGAAAGCTGTCACCTTGAATGTGCGAATGCTCTCTATTATTTTAATCCTTATTAAAATGAGTTTTTTTCCCAAGGTGACTTTTTAACTCGCCCTCTTGCTTTGTATGTCTTTTCTGTGTACACACACAGAGACTGCTTTGCAAAACATTGGTGTCTGCTAGCAAAGGGTTGCTTGCCAGCTAATAAAAAAGAGCAGTTCACAGCTGTTGAGGGATACTTGCTTAAGCATATGGGAGTGAAGCTTAATCTTTGTGATTTTTAAAAAAAAAAAAATAAAGGAATGTCATATATGTCTGCTTTTTTGTGTATACAAGAATACATTTTTTTGTCTATTTTGCCTTGGGAGCTATATTAGAAGTCAGACTTGGGTGTGTGTTGAAGCACTCCAAATTGACTTTGCTATACAATCAAGTTCTCCATATCTACTGCTGCATGTGCAGCAGTGAATTGCTTCTCTGTAATTTCCTGTAAAAATGTTTCAAGAGAGCTCAGATGTACTTAGGCTGTGATTTCAAGGAGCAAAGTGAGCTAATATACTCACTAGTCCTTTCACCCAGCGCTTCGCTACTGTGACATAACTTGCTGTAGTTTCTGCATTCACTGTACCCAGCAAAATAAAATAATCCCCGGGCAGATTGCTCATCTTCTCCCTTTGCACTGGCTTCAGTGCTCTTCAGGTCTTCTGCTGAGCCATTATATACACTAATGCAGAAGAAAGTACCCGCAACAAAACAAGTGGTTATCTTTCTGTAGGGTTAGCACGCTGAAATAGCTCAGTGCGGGGTTCAGTGAACACAGAAGTTATTATGAGCAAGTGGAAACACTTGGGTAGGGATCACGAGATGATGTCCAACATTTAGAGTGCCCTGAAAGTTGAAATTGATTCTCAGTGTGCCTGTTGATGCTGCTATCAAAGATTCTATTTTGAGATTTCATTTTCCTGCGTGAACTTAGTGGACTTACTGAAACTGCAGTCCAGCAGTCCTATCCTGTTCTGAAATGCGTATTACTCCAGATGGTATCTTATTGATATCTTGCACAATACCATCTTAATTTCATGATTGCTGACATTTTTCAGACACTGTCAAAGAATTTGAATGACTTGTCGCAGTAACCTTCAAGATGAATAAATCTACCTAACTTACTCTACTGAAGAAAAAGTAATATTGATGTGATTTTAGTCCATCTAGTTCGGGGTTTTTTTAATCTCTGTACTTGTCTTAGTATTAACTCATACTTGTGTCTCCTTTCATATTAGCATATACAGTTTGTTTAGGTTTATGTTATGTTCCCCAACAAATGGGTTCTTTTGCTTCTGAAATTCCTGGAATGAATCCTGAATG
This sequence comes from Grus americana, assembly GCF_028858705.1. Taxonomy (NCBI): domain Eukaryota; kingdom Metazoa; phylum Chordata; class Aves; order Gruiformes; family Gruidae; genus Grus; species Grus americana. The sequence goes on along the minus strand of NC_072856.1, from coordinate 33,826,120 downwards.
AAAGTGAAGACTTGAGATGGTAGCAGGTGATCTGACTGGAACGTATGTCAGTACAGTACACACAGTAGGATTCTTACAATAATGATCAGTTGACTAATTGAATCATTCCATGCTTTCTGTGATGTTTTCTCCTTATTGACATTATCACAGGACAAGTGATTTTGGAGCTTTAAAATGCTTTTCTTATTATAGAAGTCTGATTAATTTTCTTCTTTTAAAAATTTTGTTTTCTTCCTTTATTCTCATCTTGTACCTGTAAAGAGGGAATGTTGTTTTTAACAAGAATATAAATTTGAGCTAATTGAAGAAGTGCTTGCTAGAAAGGCTTTTTGGTTTTGTAGTAACTACACCAGTTGGTCTAATGAAACCAGAATTGCTGCTTTCTACAGACTTTTCTTGTTTAAAATATTGGTGATAGGTGGACATTGTCTTTTATTCATACATTTGATTTAACATGTTTAGAGGTGAATATAGGTTTTGATTCAGGGTTTAAAAAGAAATCAAAAAAGCAAACCACCTCAAAATGCAAACTGAACTTTGAACTTAGATCTACTGACTTTAATGTATCTGTTTAAGCTTCTTGCTAAACCGCAGTCATGAGGTGTATCTGCAGGCAGTTCTGTAGACTTTCCAGTTCTCCATTTATTATGGAGCCAATTAAAAAGGTGGATATTAGCTCCCTTCCCTGTGCTGCGCTTCACAGCCCCTTCAATGCCAGCCTAAGGGTTTATGGTGTCATGCAGTGAAATACTTTACTGAAATAATCCGAGCTAAAAATAACCTTCTGAAAAAATGTGGCACGAGACGATAATGAGTAGCTGAAGGTAAGCAACATTGGCAATTTTTCAAGCCTGCTTTGCTGCTGAAACAGAAGCGCCATGTAACTGCCCCCACAGTGATCATTCCCACCCACGAGCAGTGTCGAAATGGCTGTGGCACTTTTTGTGACGTCTTCACCCAGTGTGTACTGATATCCTCTAAAAGGTCACTTCTGTGATGCACTTCTACCCTTCTCTGTTCGGTTGGATTGGTACAACTCTTTCGGAGGCCACCTATGAACTGGATCAAGAAACATAAATGAATTTAAAAAAAAAAAAAGTATAAAAAGGAAAAAAGGTGGGGTTAGTTTAAATTTTCACTAGTTCCCCAGCTTGACATGTGGCACTGCAGAAATAGTACTGATGTGAGCTGCTCAGGTTGGCAGTGCTGCACAGGGAAACATCTGTGGAAGCATTGCCTGGGCCGGCGGCGGTGTTTGATAAATGAAAACGTCCTAAATTGCTGGAAGCATATGTTAAAACTTTCAGGTATTAAAAGCACACATGTAAAAAATGGCACATATGACTGTATTTCTGCCATTTACTGCATGTAATATATAAAAGAAGATTTTCTGGCAGCCCAAGTGCCATACACCCAGTTTTACTTAAGAGTTGAGAGTCTAGCATAAGCTCTCTTTAAGAATGTTTAAGCATGAGGATGTGGACACACAGAATAACTGCAAAGCATCCAACAAACCACCTCTTAATCTGCAATGTGCAGCTCAGGCTCTAAAGTTTTACATCCCCATTCAATATGGACATTTGCTTGACTTCAGACTTTGTGCATACTGGACACAGGGAAAATGAGCAGGGAACTTTACAGACCGGAAATGAACAGACAGCCAACATGTATAGGAAAGAAATTCAAGTATTTAAATTGTTAGGGTGGAAAACCAGATTTTTCACTTAAAACTCTTCTTTTGCATCTGAAAAGTAATTATTTCTAATGGATTTTTTTTGGTAAAAAATCATGTTTCCTCAAGTGCTGTAATTATTCTGTGTCAGAATTTTGCACTTGGCAAAAGTAACATTTCCCATGAGAATGGGTGTTAATTGTCTTATATCCACATCTTGGTGTGCATTGCCTGCTGAATTTTCTCAGAGTTTCATGTGTTTGTAGCATTCTTAATATATGCCCCAAACTGTGCTGTGGTGCCTGTGACCATAAATATGCAATGCATTGGCTTCAGCTTTGTTTCATGATCATTTCTATGGATTTATGTTTGTTTAAAAAAATAAAGATTGACTCAACATATTACTCTGAAAGTTTTTAATGGATTGTCTGTAGGCCATTACATCATGAAAAAACCAAAGCATGCTTTGAGAGCATTTACTTTTTTCTCTCAGGATTGCTAACATAGAAAATACAGCAGTTCAGCAGTGCACATAATATTTGCTAGCAGTACCAGATAAAAACAAACGGTACAGGAAATAAGCGATATTGAGAAAAGCTTCAATTTTCTTTTTAATAGAGAAAGAGCTATTCATATCTCTGAATACAGATTTTAGTAAAAATTAATAGTATTAGAATGGGATAAAGCTGTGCATCAGAATTTCGTGAGCTGCTCATAACCTGTCAGTATTGCTGTTTTCTAGTATTTTCCATGTAATAATTATGAATATTTTGTGTGCATCTGATTCTTGAGTCAGTGTATGTCACCAAATACTTAATACTTCATTTATATATTTGAATGTGCAGGGCCCAGTTGATGCACATAAGATGCATAAAATGGAAATCTTGATTAAATAGTATTGCTTTTTCCATTGCTTTCCACTTCCACATCAGCTCTTTCTGCATCAAGGTTAGATAAGCACATGGTGGGATGGTGAATGTAGGAGCTTCTTTTGCACTAGGTGTCTTGCATGCCTCTGTGAGTAAATATAGAAACCAAAATTGCTTTTATCCAGATTAATTTTTAGAGACATCTATGAATAAGTAAATGGCAAATGATTTCCTGTAATTGAAATAGTCATTAAAAATACTGTAAGCCACCAGAAGCTGAGCCTTTTTGAGAGGATTGCCTTTATTACTATTCCAGGTCCAGCTGAATCAGCTGTGCTGTGCATTTGTTCTGGGTAATTGTCTCTTGAGGAGGAAGGTCTGTTAAGGTTAGAAATCAAATTATTCTCTGCTACACTAAATGAATTGCGGCTTTCTGCTTGCCAGAGGCACTGCTTCAAAACCAACCCAAACCAACCCACAGAGAGTTAAAATATTTTTGTCCTAAGTCGTCATGTCTGGCCGAGAAGTGACCTCAACCTATTCCTGCTCTGAATCATTGTTGAGATACCCACGTGCTCTAAATAGACTGAGGTAGGTTTCAGTGCCAGAAACTGTTTGTCTTTTTGTGTGTTGTGAACGGCCAAATGAGTACAACCTTGACATTGTTAGAAAGGGCGCAGCTACACCCAGTTACTGGAGGTGTAGTAGCAGATTAACCACTCTAACTACTTTCATGTGTGTAATCTTTGTAATCTTCATCAGGTGGCCATGTTGCTGTTCTCCTGTGGCACGTAGGCAGAGCCTGACTGTGGTTTTAATCCTGAAGCTGATTTTACAGTGGTAGGTGCAGACAAAAAGAAAAATATTTCAAGGATTTGAAGTATCGCATACAATGTTATGTCGAGAAGGTTAGGCTGCATTTATGTGAAATCCCCCGGACAATATATTTGAATTAAAGTGGTCCTTCAAGAAACGTCTGAGAGCAGTGCTTTTCATACTTACCCGAATTCTGTGAACTCAAATTAACGTCAGCCGTGATGTAGTCAGTCTGACAAAAGCAGCACACAGTTTCTGGCAGTAGTCAAATTACTACTTCAGAGGGAGAAGAGTGCTGGAAGCAAAGAAATTCTTTCCTGACTGTTGTATTCTTGCATTTATGATCAAAACCATAAGTTGCACAATTACAAAACTTACTAGTGAAAAAGCTGTTCGTGCCTTCCCTTACTGTCACTCATTAGGGTATGAATGAGACCTTGCATTCTTTTAAAAGCAGAAAGGAGAGCTGGCCTCTCCTCTGATTCTTGGGAATTACAGTAATTCTAGTTAGGCTGTTTCAAATATGCAAAGTGTGTGTATTTTGGGTTTTACTAGTTTTGTTCTTCTGTTTAAGAACTTAAGAAATTAATTTGTACGGTCTTCATAGCTTCCAAATTTTTGTTTTCTTCTACAAGTTTGTGAGACTCTGGCTTAAGTTTCATTATCACTGAAAGGAAAGAACAGTTCTGGGACAGCTTTGTTTTCTTTAGATAGCTTTCCTGTGCTTATGATTTCCTGTAATGGGGCTGTCCTCTACTATCCCTCACTTTGTACTTTCACTCACTTCATGACCTCATCCCAAAACATATCCAGGACTTCTAAGATACAGTCTAGCCAGCAATGCCAAGGTCTAGTGAAGGAGTATGTTGTAGTATAACATGAATATATTAACTGAGTAGCTCAGTACTCTGTTAAGTATGGTAATAAAACTATAGTTACATCATGCTTGTAGTTTAGAAGAATAAACAAGAAGCCTTGAATTTAGAAAATAACACTGAGATCAAATACAGTAGCAGTTGCCTTTGGAGCTGCATCCATAAGCTGCTTCTGTCATATGGAACAGCTCCCTTATTATGCTCTTCTGCTTTATATAGGTCCATGTAATTATTTTTTTATCCTCGTGATATCTGAACATTAAATGATGTTACTAACACCTGTTTCACATGATTTATTCTCTTCCATATGTCATGCACAAAAATGTGTTTTCCAGTTGTTTGGGGTTTTTTTTCCCTAATAGACATCATCTGTTTGGCAGTAATCAAATACACTGCTTATATTAGCTGACATCTAGGAGACACTCCTTATACATATTTAAGTGTAAGACATTCCTTAGCCTGAAATTGTAGAAGAAATTTCCACAAGAGCTGTAACCATACTGTGGCTCTCATGTCCCTGTCACTTCTGCAATAAATTGGACCGTGAGGGAGAAGTGGAAATGCATCAGGATAGAAGGTATCACTGGATACCATACCTTTTGCTCAGCAAACCGAGAGACCGCAGTGCCGGCCAGCCAAACAGCTGTGGTACAGTGCTGGTGCAGAAGCCCCTAACGTCCTCTGACACAGTCCAATGGCATCATATATTTGAAGTGCTGAGGGGTATTTTTGGGAAGGGAAACTGCATTGAAGTGCAGTAATGTGGATTAAGAGAAGTTTTCATTGAGTCTCCCGTAACCGAATCACACACGGCATTCAGTGTCAGAGATAGCAAAGATAAAAGCTTTATGTGTGTTAGTAAAAGATCTGGCTTTATCTCGTGCTTTCTGGAAGGTAATAATTGTGATTAACATTTAAAAACATTGTACTGTACATTTAGTCTGTTAAATAGCACTGGGAGCAGAGGGGCGGGAGCGGGTCGTAGGTGAAATTCTGTCTGTTTTGCTTCTCAAATAGCAGATCTGTTTAATGCAGTCCATGTGTTCAGCCTTGCTTGCCTTAAGGTGGTAGAGTTTTCATACCGGGGGAGGTAATCATTTGCAAATAACTATTATTTTGCAATTCAGTAGTAAGATGTATGGTAGAGTTAGTTAGAAAGGACTCCTTGCCTTTACACAGGGAATAGAAACCTCTATGTAATTTTGGGGTTACTATTTGGTTTGATTTCAGTGCTCTTATTCACTCAATGATACAAACAACCTCTTTGTATATATGGTGCATGAATGGAAATGTGAACAGGACTGAAAGCAAGGGGTTGTGTTACAGAGGGGAATGTTACAACAATATTTATAGGCTATTCATTTATTATTGAAGTTATTTGAAGTTGTTGCATAAGATAGAAGTTGAAGTAGAAAACAACAAAGTCCAGTTTTGTCTAGAGGACTGGTCTCAGTCCTGCTGCAAACCAGCACAATTAAATAGGTGTTCCTAAGAGATGAATTATGTCTTCCTCACCTATTAATTTTTAGTTTATTTGGAGTCTCATTCTGCCCCTTCCATGGTGTCTTACTCAAGTGTTAAAACTAATCGTGGGTACTCTCCATAAGCTTGTGTGTGATGGAACTATTCAGCATGCAAAATACTCCTCAGGATTGTTGAATTGGGTCCTTTGGTGTTGTAAAGGGGAATCATACAGATCACAGACTTCTGCCTGTAAATGTTAGCAGTGGATGAGTATGGCCAGCCGTTAATTGATGGCCATTGATGCCTTTTCTTGTCCTGTATGGTAATACATGGGGTGGGTAATACATGGGGTGGGCACTTTGGTTTTTTCCTTTCTAATGCTCCTTCAGCTTGTTTAGTGAATGTATGTGCCGAAGTGACCTCTTCAGCTGGAAGGATGCTGATGATAACTGGGAAACATGAGTTACATTTTAACTGGTATGTATGGGTACAACATGGACAGGAACTCCATTAGAAACACTTAATACTAGTCTTTCTTAACTAACATCAATACCTTTTTTTTTTTCCCCTCCTTTTTTTTTTTCCTGCAAGGGGTGTGTTTAAAGTGTTGGTTTGGTCAGGAAATAATTTAAAATTGGTATTAGTTTATATATCATGTTGGAAATCAGATATGCTCATTTTACTTAAAAAATAAGCTTTCTTGTAGATTGATTAAGCAGGACATGCACAACGTTAAGAAAACAATAAAGCCAGACTGTTCTCTTTCATGAATTAATGGTTACGTTTCAAGTAAAAAAAAAGTTTCATTACTGGTGGGATGTCAGAGACATGACTCCATGTAGAATTTACAGCCTGGTAGTATTTAGAAAGGCTGGATTTGTAAACTGAGTATGTTAGGCAGGAATCGCCAAGGAAAAAAACTATGGAGCCTCCTCATGTCACTTAACCATTTGGTTTTCCAGTAGAAACAGCAGTTTTAAGATACAGCTACATTCAAGAGGGGAAGAATTAGCCATCTTTCCCAAGAAGTAGCTTTTAAATTCTGAGAAGCACACCTACTTTACTTAAAAATGTGAAGAGAGGATTTATTATATTTTTATACATTTAATATAACTGCCCACTATAAAATCACTTTTAAGGGGTTGTTTGGAAAGCTGGTTAGTAGTGCAGCATGTAATTTTTTAATGTGTTCCTGTTCTTATGTGCTCTGATTTCCATGACACCATTCTTTAGGGACAGCACATTTGTTATAGGAGGCTGAATTGTTTCCTTTCGCAAAGCCTTACAGGCTCTGATTCTCCCACTGGCTGCTGTCCAGAAAGAAAGATTTGTGGGTTCTGCCCAGTGTCTGCAAATGTGTGATGATATTTATATCCATTGAGTTGTTTTCACTGTAGCTAGATCTGGTAAAACACTTGTGGCTTTACCACAAGTAAAAGATTTGCGGTAAAGACAGAACTTTGAAATCAAATTCTGTGCTCGAAGACATGTTCTGACTTCCATCGCATCCCTGGTTACTGGGTGGGAAGGACGATCATCCTAGCTGTACATCAGCCCTCTCAGAGGGAGGGAAAGTCAGGAAACCTTTAAAGAAAGAAGTAAAACTTCAGTTTTTGAAAGCATAGTACTGTTTAAGCGTGAACAAAAAGCAGAATATTGGCAAGTTAAGGGCTAAACTGAGACTTCAAAGGTGATTCACAATACTTTTTATTGGTAGAGTCCTTAAACCCCAGTTAATTCTGCACAGCTGTACAGTTGTGTTGAATCCAAACTCTTTCACAGATGGGACTTCTAAATGCAAAAGCTGCCTTTTTCTTCTTCTATTTTCACTTCCATGGGTACTTTCATGTCTTCTTTCACTTTTTCCTCTTCAGGAAGCTTCCACTAAGAAGGAAAAACAATATAGCCAGTGACAAAACCTTCTTGATTTGAGAAGCATTTCCAAGCGTGAAAACAATACCAATGCAATGCTTTTGTAGACCAATTTTTGTTTAAATTAACAATGATTCACATGATCTTAATCTGAAATTTCTTCAAGCTATTTACTACTTCCTCAAGACATGGTTTAATAAAATGGCTGTTTCAGATTTTTCCATATGGTGTTCCATTTCTTAAAAAGGGGGTAAAGTTTTGGCTCCAGAAAGAAAGGATGGTCATGGCCCCTTGAAACTTGTTTGCCACCTTTGAGCTTTAAAATGCACAGTCTTATCGGTAGATTAGGGTACTGTGCAAGTTTGGCCCTGTTCCTGGCTTTGCTTTCTGTTTTCTATATAATCTTAAGTAATGGCAGTGCTCAGTCTACCTGCAGGTTTCCTCATCTCTGAAACAGGACTTACAGCTACCTTAAAATGGAAATCAGGAGATAATTAACTGAAGTTAATAAAGACTGACTTAGAGATCCTTAGAAAGATGTTTGTACATGGAAATAATTTGCCTTGAATATGCATTCTCTTCTAACTTAGGCTTTTCAAATGGCTTTATGGTGTTAGAAAAAAACTGTATTGGATGAAACACACAGCATAAAACTGTTTGGCTTAGTTTTGTACATGTGATTGTAACTGGCTGAAGATCCAAGCACCACTGAAAGGATGTGGTAAATTTTCCTTGGAGCTGGCAAAATTTCTCATATTTGGAACTTTTAAAACCAGACTAGGTTGATATACTGGAAAATATACTGCAGAGAAGACAGTGCTGCATTGGTAGGAAAATAGGCTGGGTATTCCTATAGGCCTCTCTGTGTACAGCTAATGAAGTTGTAACTGATAGTTACTTTAATTTGCCTTTGTTTTCCTGGGTTTGCTGGATGTGGCCTACAGCATGACTGACGCCAATGAAAATGGCCATTGACATTTCCTTGTTTAGTTTCTCTTGTTAAGTGCAGAGTGAAACTTCAAGGGTGTAGTTAAGAAAATACTGGGTTTTTAATTTTTTTTTTTTCTTTTTTCCTTCCACATGAAAACTTGCAGGCATTTGCCCAGCAGGGCGGAGTAGAAAAGTTATCTTGATTGTGTAACTCCAGTCTTTGGCTCTGCAGGCCTCAGAACGCTTGAGCAATAGCTGACTGCCGTTTGCCGTTGGCTAGATAATGTTGTTGTTTCTAGGCTGTGGACTGTAGACTGACTTTCACACAAACCAATGGCGTGGGGCTCTCTCACACTTGCAACATCTCTGGTTTTCCAGCAGTACAACATGTCTTGTGTACACAAGTTAAATTTCAACTGAAATGCCTTCTGCTCAGGTCAGCCATCAGTTGGGCAAAGCTAGGCTCGTTACCCAAGTCAGCATGGTCTGTCAGCATGAGTGTGCGCTGTACAACAAAGTCGTTTTGAAATACTACACCACAGGTTTATGGCTGTTACTTTCTTTTAGCTGCAGATTCGTAACCTGCTCCTCTCCAGCTTGAGGTTCTGGGACGTCCTCCTGCAGCAGGCGTGGCTGAGGTGGCATCTAGGAGCTAGAGGAGCTGGGAGCGCGACCTAGTCTGCAGAAAGGATTTCAGTGGGCTTGAGAGTCAGATGCATGAAAACCATCAGGCATATGGGCGCAGATGCACATAGTTGTGCTTAACATGGGGTGATACCTGGAACACATGGATGTTTGTGCTTTACGATCCTTGGTTTGAGAGTTTGCTGAGGGCCCTGCTCCAGAGGTCTGTGTGTACACATGTGGTGTTTGCAGCGAGTTGTTTGCAGCTGGTGGTTTTGTTTGACTCAAGCTAGAGGGGGTTTTTCTTCATTTGCGGTCCCTCACCCTTAGAAATGGCAGATACAAGTCTTAAGGCTTTGATGATGTAGAAATTGATTTAATCCAATTAAATCTCCAAGGAAGTTTATCCTGTGGTTAAAGCTACTTTCGTTTGCTTGATAGCATGAAAATAAGTGCTTTGGAAGGAAAGGAATTTAAGGTCTGATCTGTTGCCCACTGAAGTTTTCCATTGTGCTGGCCTGGGAAAACATTTCCAATACAATAGCTGAGATTTTAAGTCTCAGTCTACTTTTGTATTTTTGAGGGGTTTTATGTAAGAATAAATGTTCAAAAAAGTGTTTCTACTTCTGTCAAATTCATGTAATATAGGATCAGTTCATCTAAGTAATATTTATTTTCACCTGCGAGGAAGTAGACAAGTAAAATGAATAGGAGAATAGTTCACAAGTATTTTCTTGACAGAACTTGGTGGTATTTGGAGTTGCTGGGAGACTGTAGGTCTCACTGCAGTCTGTGCTGTACCAAAACCAAAGGTGAAGCTGGTTGAACACCTTCATTTTATTATTTGAACTAGCATGAATTAAAATTGAGTTAAGTAGAGTGAATTTGTAATACATGTGCCTGTGTAGGTATGGTTACAAAGGGCTAGAAGATAAAGGAAAAAGTAATTCGAGTTGATGTTTTCAGCACTGAGGCAGGGGCAGAGCTGCTGTACTTCTCTCCTGCCATTGTTGTAGTGCTGTCTCACCAAGTCCCAGCTCTCCAAACCTCATTGCATGTAAATAATGCCTTTTGGGTAGTGATTGCATTATGTCAAGTTTTGTATGCCCATCCTACCAAGGGATCAGAAGATTCACTGGTCATTTTTTAGCTGTAGCTTTGGAAAATATCCTGGTGTCACAGAAGGCAATAATGCCAGTCTTTCATGTTATACTAGCTGCTTTTTCTTTTTAATAATCAGAGCAGGAGGAAATGTGTTGAATTAGCTGCATGACGGAAGCAGAGGAACTCGTTAAAGGAAGTAAAATTAATTCTATTCAAGTTTCAGGCTTCTGAGTTGGAGTCACAAGGCAGTAATCATCTTCTAGTTGTTTTTAACGATTTCTTTTGTGGCACTTTCCTTACCCATGAAACTGATGTTTACTGTTAGTGTGGGTGAGTCTGAGAAAATGAGCAATGTCATTGAGGCTTTGAGCAGTGTAAACATTAACCAGAACCTTTCTGTTGTAGTCTCTGATGTGTTTGCCAAGACCGACAGGGAGAGAGTGGATGAATCGGGATGTTACGTTGGGACTATGTGATCTTCACCTGTAGTTTGCCATTTCAAATACAGCCCAGCTTGGTAGCAATTGAAATACTTTACCAAGTGATGGCAGTTTTGTACCGTAGGTGATATAAGTGAGTAAATGTTTGACTTCATGCAAGTCTTTAGAGAGACTCTATGAGTCTTAGAGCAACATTAAGCTGTGGGCCCCTTCTTTTATCTGATTTAAAGTTAGAGCAGGGCACTGAATCTGTGTCTGCAGACCATGGCATCACACACAGAGAGTCTACCTCATCTATGAGTGATTTACCTGCCAGCTTGAGGTCTATGTGGCACATCCTTTTTATGTCAAACTTTGCATGCACTGCACAGCACGTACATACACATTACCCCCTCATGTCTCTGTTCCCCCCAAGAAATAACGCTCATTTGCATCCATTTCCCCATAACTCTAATGGAATCTGAGAAAGGAAGGATTCCAAACCCATGCTGTTCACTCAACTACTTAGATGAGTTGAATCTGAGCCTTACCCTTCCCATATTTTGGTCCCTATTTACAAGGGGGTCATAATGTGTTATGACTATATAGGAATGGATGGTTGATTACTTAAGCTCGGTGGCATTTATGTAGTTCTTCATTGACACAACATGTGTGTAGCTAAGGCTGATGCATAATGGGCCTGGCCTGAAAAGACAGATGTGCAAAAATGTGAACATATCAAAAGTGCATTTGAGCCATGGATTGACCAGGATGACTGATGGGACTATAGACCCCTTATTACTGCTGCATAATGTGATGTCCATAGCCTGGGTCACTGATGTGGAACCAGAACGCTATGCATTAAAGTCTGTGTGTCTATACAGTATTTTGGGGTTTTGTTTCTCCTCTGGAAATAATGACACTGCATGCAGTGGAGACAATTGCATTGGAGCTGTCTGCATAATTGTTCACTGAAGGTCTTTCGGAGCAGGATAGGTGGGTTGAGTGTGGTGTCCGTATATTCTTCTGGGGTTGTACAGTGCAGGATGTACAGCACAATCTTGATCTGTGAGTAGAGTTTATGGGTGCTAATGTAGTGCAAATGATAATGGTGGTCTACAGATGTAGATACTGACCTCCTGTAAGGGCCAGCGTGGCTGGAGCAGGGCCTGCTGCCGGCATAAGGCACTGTTCTTGAGACCTGGGAGAGAACAGCAAAGAGTCTGATTTTAATCCATTAGAGCACTGTTTTGAAATAATAGTCCTAGATCCTGCTCAGAGTGATATTCTGTGCAAATGGACATTTTTGTAATTGACATCAATATATAAGCTAGTGCTTGGGTAAGAGGAGTACTCTTCTGACTATTACAGAGTTAGGATTCATTTTTGCGTAGCCTTCAGCACTGAGAATTTTCCTTGTTTATTTTTTTGCTCTGTGGAAGCCAAAGATGAACAGAAGGGCATAAAGACTCTGGATTTCATCTTAACTCATAGTTTGATTAGGAGGACATTTTCTTTTTGAAGTGAGAGTCATGAATTTGAATCCACCTCGCTGCTTGTTACCAGCTTCTGGGCCAGGCATCTGCCTTTTGGGCCGTGCACATGGATTGGTACCTGCTGCCGGACTGGAATTATTTGACTAAGATCCACAGGGGTTTATCAGCTTGAACATTAAGCTGTAAAACACTGTCTCTCATTCTGTATACTGTTCTTATGTTAGACTTGATCACAGTGTGGTTGCTACATTTGTGTATTATACAAGCATTTATTTAAAAATTGTAATTGAAGCATGTATTGCGTTACAAGACAGCTATGGATATTAACTTGAAGTATTACTACATAGGTGATCTTTTCCAAAGTTTTCCTGAAGGCATCAGGGATTCTGCAGATTTGACAGTTCTGATAACCGTTGGTTTTAACAGTTCCTGTAGCTGTACCAGAAGAATGCCTTATATTTGATACCAGTCACCTCCTAGCAATCAAATAGGCCTTCCTTACAGTTGGTGTTGAACTCCAGCAATATCTTAAGCATAAAGGGTGTTACAATTAAAGAAGGTTTTCTTTTTCAAAATGGAAAGATCTATGAGCAGCTATCAATATTTTTTTCATTGGTGTCCTCTCAGAAAATGTGATTAAAAAGTGACAAGGAAAACATTTCAACTGCTACTAAATATTTCTTCTCCCTGTTAGCTTCCAAAATTCCAGTCAAGCTTTTTTATAACCTGATATAATTTGCTGTTAAGAAGGGTATGTCAACATGTCCAGTGTAGCACTGTAGAGAGAGAATGCTTATGTGGTCTATGCATTACATTTTAAATCCTATTTTTCTAGAATCATAAACTCAAATCCTGGCAGGGCTGACTTAACCCTCTGTCCTTCCATAGTAGGTCTGAGCTGTCCCGTGCTTGGAACATCTGCTGGTTCTTCCTCCACTGTTTATTTTTCTTCAGTGCTTTTCTTCACCTTGATACTCCAGTACTGTGAGTTTGGTTTTTTCTTGGGTTTTTTCGCGTGGTGTTTTTTGGTTTGTTGGTGGTGGTGGTGGGTTTTTTTTTTAAAAAAGCCAACAACAATAAAACAAACAAACAAACAAACAAAAAAAACCCAAAGAGAGAGAATGTGGCTGGGACAGTGTTTGGAAGAACAGTCTCCACATAAATGTTTAGTATGTAGGACATCCCCATCATGGTGGGACAGTAGATTGTGGAATATAGTTTTGGAGAATCCTGACTGGTTTAAAGGCAGCTTTTATGAAGAAGTATGAAGCCAAGGCCAAGTCTAGTTGCTATGATTAAAGTATTTTAGTTTTTCATACAAATTGTTACTCGCTAAGTTGGTGTTAAGTTCCTGAATTTTCTTTACTTATACTGTCCTTGCTATAAAAATGGTGGGTTTTGGCTTTTTGTGATGAACAACTGGGTAACATGTATGCTGTTGAAAAGTGGCTTTCTTCCGACCCCAGGTGTTGCTACACTTCAGTGACATTAGAGAGCTTATATTTACAGACAGGAGTCATCCTATGGCATCCAGGTATTAAAAATTATAAAATGTATATTTATTTTGCACACTTTTTTGAGGTTGTAATTCCATAACATCTTTAAGTGGACAGTGTTACTGGAAAAATCAATGCCATCCTCTCTTTCTACAAGCTGCTGATGTTCCCTCTGCCTTCAAGGGAACAGAATAAAGATTAAAATGGGAATCTTCCATTTGGCATCAGCATCACATTATACTCATGTTAATATTAGTGGAAACCCAATCTACAGGAAGCCTATGGAACTAGGCCTGTATAGTTTCCTATTTTGGGATTAAAGACCTGTAGAAATTAAGATATCAGTATAACAACTCTTGGCATGCTGTGTGTTTTAATCCAAAGTATTTCCATAACTACTATATGAGCAACTTTAGATATTAAAATAGTTTTTTTAAAGCGCTTTCTCTCCAGCTGGTAAAAATAATTACTCTGGATTTCAGTGGGGTTTGGAACAACCACAGATAATATGAATGGTTTGTTAAAATCTTCCTTAATTTTTGCGCATGTGCATTAAGGGAAGAACAAGCCCCACACAACAGGATAGAGAGCAGAGAACAGTTCAGTGACCTTCCTTTACCCTTCTCTCACTTCATGTATATATTGACAAGAGATTCAACAGCTTGGTCGTGTTAGGGTTTTGGTTTTGGGTTTTTTTTTTTTTTGGGTGGGTGGCGGGTGGGGGGTGTCTGTTCTTCAGAACCTTATCAAGTTTTATGAAAATTGTGCTGTACTCCTGCTTTGCCCACTGGTTAAAAATTGTATAGCAGCCATGTCTGATGACTTCAGAAAAGCTATATGTGCCGTAACAAATTGGGTTCTATAGTATTCCATTATAAATTTTGTTATTTATTTTAAAAAATATTTTGGCTCATGGTTGACCAATCAGTCATGAAATCTTCTAATCTTGTTCAATGAGATTGGAGAAGTTATTTTTGTAAGTAAGAAAAACCATCGTGCAAATGTGAATGCTGTTTTTCCTTTATTGAATTCAAAGAAATGTATTATCTCTCAGGACATTAGCAATATATTTCTCATTTCTCCTTTAGAATTAATAGCTTCAAAGGAAATACTCCTGCTTTCGAAATATGTGACCCTAACAGATTGATTTAATGTTGGGTACATTTACGGTATGTCTACAATACTGCTGCAGGCATAGTCGCAGCTTGCATAGGCACATCTGACCCAGCAACCCACGTAAGTACCCAGTGTTCCCAATAAGCCTGAGCAGTGTGCTCTCCAGCCTCTGACACTCTCGCGCTTCTCTGCTGTTGTTGGAGAAAACCTACTACTAGCGTGCTTGTCCTGCAGTCCAATTGCAGTGAAGATACAGCTTTAGAATTTGTTTAATGATGTATTGCTGCATTTGTTATTCCTTGGTTTTGTTTGGGCAGTTCATTTCTAAAAGGGATTTGGGGGCAATGAAAGCGAGTTTAGGGTCATCTTGCTGATGGTCAGGCCTAGACAGGTTTCGATCAGCTTTGCCAGGGCTTCTCGTTGTCTACTATTGCTGGACTAACACGGGGTAAGAACATGCATTGTCAAAACGTCAACATATTTTAAGTACCTAGAAACACAGCACGTCCTCTGAAAGACTTCATTATTGATAAGTATCATCAGATGGATGAAAGAGGTTTCCTGTTGATTCAAGACTCTATACTGCTATGACAGAACAAAAGAAAGCATAGCTAAGCAAACCACAGTAATTTTACCTTAACGCATCCTTGCCTTTGCTAATTTTTCATTAAAGGATAGCCAAGTGGGTATTTGTAGATTACATTTCTGTGTAGATTTAACTGTTCTGCTGTGCTAGTAACTTTTCTTTCTTCTAACATCTAGAATTCTTCAGTACACATTTACTGTGATGATTTTAAATGTGTAGTTATATACTGAAAAACGATCACAAAAAATTATGGTCTCCCATACACATCATCTTCTGTGTCAAATACATGTGGTCAACAAGTCTGAAAATGCCCTTTTTTTTTTTTTTTTTTTTTGCTGGTATTACAAGCTCCCCCTGGGATCTGGAGAAACCAGGTGTATCCCTGAAAACTGGGGAAGTGGAGAGGGACCATAAACAAAATCCTAACTTTGGTCTGTAAATGTTTATTCCACAGTCATTGCAAATAATGTCTAAGATTAAAATGTTAAAGAGATTATAGGAAAAATGTTTTTCTTTCTTTTTTTAATCTTATAGTTTTAGCCAGATTAGTATTTTTGTCTGGCTACTTCACGTTCCCATGTAAGTTTTGGTTTGTTAAAGGAAAGCTGTTGAGAACTCCCAAGATTATTTATTTCAAGCCTTTATTTCAAAATTATAAGCTATTAAGCAAATCCTTAAAAATAAATAAATAGTATTTCAATATTCATTCCCAGATGATGGAAAGAGTCCAATCCAGCTTGCCTTTTTGTAGCTGCTTTGATGCTATTTGAGCAAACAGGAGTTAGGGTTTGCTTTTTTTTTTTTTCAACCACGGCTGAAGTATGATTTGAAGTTGCTCTGTGAGTTGGTATATTGAATTAAAAATACCTAATGGTGCTTTTTCACACTATTGCCATATGCTAAATGAGTGTTCTTCTTTGAAATAAAAGGAATGTTGTACGTATCCAGTTCTGAACCCTTTTTTAACTTGAAATTCAGAATGAAAACATTCTAGGTTGTTAAGGAAAAGCAAGTCTGCCGTTACCATATGGTTTCCTTTAAAGGTATGTGTGCTTGAAAAATCTGCATTGTATTAAATTTGAAACAACGAAAATGCTGTAGTATTTGGCTCTTTTTCAGCAGGATAACCTTTGGAATATAGTTCCATAATGTAGAAAATCTGCTGTTAAGCATTGTTGTTCATCTATAAATAAAGTTTTATAAAAGAGCTTTCACTTTCCACAGCTGTTATTAAAACAAATTTAAGGCTGGCAACAATGCCCCAGCTTGTGTCCTGCATGTAGTTGTTTACCCATCTCTCTGTTGAGCCTATTATGCTAAGACAAAAAATTTTTTTTTCCAGATAATAACCTTATACAATGTCAGAATAAGATTTCAGGATGAGATCTACCCAGAAAAAGAGATCAAAGCTGTAAATTTCATGTGTCTTTTATGGTTCCAAAGTTGATATTCATAGAAGGGTGAATTACCAGAGCGGGGAAGGTAAAGTCACTGATTGTCCGAAGGGCTGAAATCTCTGCTGTCTTTATCCCAAAAGGAATGACAGAGCCAGAGGCATTGCAAACTTTCCCTTTCTTATACAAGCTTATTTTTATCTCCTTCTGAAATTGTGACCAGTTCTGTAGGAGGGAAAGGTTTAGTCTTCAGTTTTGTTTGGTCCTTCGCCTGTTGAAAGCCACTAACAAGAGCAGCGGTCGGTGCCAATTGCAATGTTTTGTTTTGTTTTCCCGTGATCCCAAAAAATGTCTAGTACAAACCGGACCATGACCACCCACTCGTTTCACATGAGCCACGGATCACTTGCCAGATGGCAAAGACTAAGGAACATAAGATTTACTACAGCAGATCCGTCTGTCTGTCTTCTGCATTCTGTTTAGCTCAGAGTAAGGCACCACCTCCTCTCCTCCCTTCCTCACCCTGCCCTTGCAATGGAGTGGTGAGTGGGGAAACACTCCCATGAGGACTGTAGCAACTGTTTATATTCTGAGGTATGAGATTTCATTGTCCTTATCTGAGTTTGCATAAATATGGTGTTGGTTTTGTTAATCAGCCCTTTTCCTAAAGGAACATTGCATTTTAATTTTGTCCCAAGCTGAGTTCTAGCAAATAAAAATCTCCAAGAACCCCCAAACCGCCCCCCCCCAAAAAAAAAACCTTTGCAGGCCTCAAGTGAAAAGAATTATTTCTGTTGCTGTATAAAAACTCTTTTGCAAAAGGTGGTTTTGAGTAATGCACCTTGACAGTTTGCCACACAAATGTCGCTTTATTAGTGATAATGTATGAAGGTGAACTGACTAGAAATAAATACAGATTCATCAAAGTGCAACTGTCCACTCTGCTTCTGTCCAAGCTGAATGAAATGCCTAAAGTAAGGCTGAAAACTAAGTTAAAATGGAAACTTTAATATGCTGGATAAGATCTTTTCAGTAGACTACAACGCTGATCCAGGAAGACTCACACTTTGAATTCAGTGAGCCTTAACATATGGCCAAAGTCTATGCTTTAGTTCTTTTTAAATCATGCTTTCTGGCAAGACATTAGTATTTTTGCTTTACATCTAGAAAACGTAGAGAAGCAGAGTTCACGCAAAACTGGTGCACTATAAACTTTATACATTTCAAACACCTAAATTTTTGCAGTTCAGATTTGTAGGGAAGAGTTGAGAATGTGTTTCTAATCTCCTAATACCTGCTAAAAATAGAGAAAAAAGAAAAAAAGGCAAATTGTGAAATATTCCAGAGAATTGTGTTTTCTACTATTTTGTGTTACCTATTGTAAATGAAGGATTTTAGTTTGTTGTAAGAATGAGAGAGCAGTGTGTGTGATAAGCTCACACTGACCTGAGATTTGTGTGCAGAGGCTCCCTGCAAAGAATAGTGCATTCTTTTCCTTACCGATATTGCAGTTTCATCATTTGTAACACTCTGGGGATGCCTTTGTCTCAGTGGTCACGTAGAGTATTATGGACTTGAAAGCAAAGCTGTGAAATGCTCCATGGAGAAGGAAGTGGAGTGTGGGGCACATTTACGTGGTGAATTTTTGCTAGTCTCGCTTGCCTTACAAACAGACAATTTGATAATTACAGTTGCTGTATGAATCTCATCTTCACTTCTCAATGGAAGGAACTTGAGTGATGTCCCCTGGAGCTGTTTAAAACATGGATAAAAATTGTAATATCTTTGCTTGATAGGAATAGTTACTGTGAAAATTGCCTTTAATTAGTTGAGAGTACTATTGCAGTTGATAAACCTGGAAGTGGTGTTGAATCCAGGCAAGCTTGGAAGCAATCCTCTACATTGAGAGGGAAGGAACCCCCAGTAAAAAGTGAAATCAGCCTTTTGGCTGTTTCTTCTTGTATGTGTTGCCTTTGTTGAGATCATCTATCCAGATCTAAAGCTGGCTTTTACTTGTGTCTGGGAGGATTGCATGATACTAAACAGAAGATGCAAGGCACACAGGACACCTTGCAACTTCTCTTCCTATGGACACAAGACCTCCTATGGGTCTTGTGTGTGCACATAGGACGTAAGTCTAGAAGGGACTATAGGGAGTTGTATCACCCTGCTCTCCCAAATACAGGATATCAGTCATGTATGTGTGTACTTGGATACAAAGACTAACAGGGAGAAGAGATGGGATTGTGTTTTACTGAATTTAAAGTCATCTTGGAAGAAGACAAATTGCCCACTGTGATCTTGTGTGAGCAGCTTGCAAGGGAAGCAGGAGCCAATAAAGTAGTACAGAATTCATCCTTCTAGATCCTCAGCACTGATCGAAATCACTTTGTAATTTGAGGTGATGAAAGCTGCCAGGAGCTCTTACATTATAAATTCAGCCTTCCTTAAAGCCTCTAAGGAGACTCTTTCACCAAGGTCAGCTTTTAAAGAGAAGGCTATAGGCCCATTTTAAGTAAAATCATCACCACTGGTTTCTTACTGATTTTTTTCCTGCTGGTAGATGGCTTGATAAAGTCATGAGCACTGAGTATCCCTTTCTTTAGGAGCAACTGCGTTGACCAGTGTTACGGATGGTACGTTACATACTCCAAAACACATATTGATATTCCCAATCTACTTTTGAGCCTGAGTTTCTCTACCTTGTGTGAGCTGTAAATAGGGAGACCGCAAAGTCTGCAGGAGGTACTATTTTAAATCTGTTTAAGATGAGGATCCTTGGCCATTTCAAATGTAATTGTGAAGAGATTTGCTGAATAAACAGGACTGCTGTAACTCAATTTAGCTAATATGAAGGACACAAGGAGAAAGCAAAGAAAGAGAAGGCGAGGAAAACATTTTGTTTTCCTAAGTTTAAATCAAGAGTGCAATCTAATCAGTGACTGTTCACTCAGCCAAAACATAGTAAACTATACTCCTCTGGATCACTGATTATTGCCAGGTGATAGGTGCCCAGCAATTGCTGTCATCTAGTTGTTCTTTCATATTCATGTGAAACGTGTTGGAGATCTCAGGCCTTACTAGCTTGGCAAAAGTTACAAATGCCATCATTTATTCAGCACTTGAAGATTCAATGTTTACAGACAAGGAACTTGACCAGAGGTAGTTTGGCAGCTCTGTGATAAGGTAGCATGGAAAAGATTATTTTGCCCTGTCCCTACTGTAATTAATCTCTGTAGTGAAGCTCTCATTGTCTAAGGCTATAACAGTGGCAGCCTTTGGAAACAATACATTTCCTTAAAAACTGGAAGGAATTCCATATATAAAGTATATATGTGTGTCTATGTATATAAATGTGTTTTAACATCGACATGCATATTACAAAATAAATATACAACAGATAAAATGAGGGGAATTTTAAGTAAAAGCTCTCACCATTGCAAACGTATTACTGTAGCAAAGGAAATGTTTTTTAATTGAGGGGCAGCAAATACTTTTAAGCTGTATATACTTGTGCCTAAGTTTGTTGCTTGCTTTCATCCATGTTTTCACAGTAGAGCAGCTGAATGCCAGTGCTCAAAACTATTGACTTTGCCTCTTTCTCTTCCCTTTAAATAACACAATGCTCCATAGCCCCTTTGCTGTTTAAGACACAGAAACTAACTAAAATTTACCGTCATTTCAGTGCCAGGCCTCTCTTAGAGCATTAATGCCTATAATACTGCCACGTGATTTGCACGGAGGAGCACTAGAATGACGACTAGCATGCTTTTTTTTTTTTCCGGATTTTGGTTAAGTCTGTGCTTTAATTACCTTGAGGCTCCAGACAGCGCAGGAGTCAGGTACCAGCACCTTCCCTAGCTTGTTGTATTTCTTGTCAGCTGGGCAATGGAGGCTGCTGCAAGGTACCTCTTCATTGTAGCAAAAGTAAATCTGTCTCATTTGCTGCATTTACATGCTGTTTTCCTCCATACCGTGTCAGTATCGACAGTGTCTCACAGGTAGATGTGGGTTTGCTTTGATTCTGCTTTGAACCCTGAGAAGATGCACTGTGTGTCAGCTTAGTCTTGGCATTGCACTAACATGTTTTCCGTTCTGCTTGGACCGCAGGCACAGCATGATCATATTTACCTTCAAAAGGTCTTATAGCTGTACCCTGTAGATCTCTCTTACTGAATGTAGCACCAGAAACAAATAGTCTATCTGTCCACTGCTCTTATCACAATGTTGAGAGAGAAATAGCAAAGCGTCCCAGTACTGTCAGCCTGTGGAAAGCCCCGACATTCTGAATGCTGCAATCCTCCCTTTACAGTGGCTTTACTCAGAGCAGTTTTCTCGCTGCTTTTAAACCTCTTCATGTTGATTAATTAATAATTTTCATGTCCTGACTCATTCAATCTTAAGGAAATAGCTTCAGGTCCTGGCCGCATTGCACTATAGATCAGGCAAGCTGGATAATAAACAGGCTTCTTGTTGATGTGTAGAGGAATGGAAGCACTGCCAGAAGTGTCTAAGCATGCTGGGCTGAGATGTTGGCAGACTGTTGCCAGGGGCTGCTGTGGATCAGCCATGTATTCAAAACAGGATGTTAATTGAAAAGCCTTTTTATATGTATTATGAAATGTTTGTTTGTTTTCACATTTTTCAGGCCCTGCAAGATGTATTCATTAATAGGTTACACCATTTACTCTTTCTTTAATGAAAGGTGCATAACGTACAAGTTACATAGCTCCACCGCCTCAGGCTGTGATTTTTGTCGCAATTCGCAAATTAAGTAAGGTTGAGTCTGGACAGTAAATGGATGGCAACCTTGCAAAGGGTGGTGTGTGGGTAACAAACATGTGCTCCAGGAGCTGTTGCTGGCAGTTTGGTTAGAGGTGTTCTTCCCTCTGAGTCAGGTCTGAGCCCGTGTCCTGGAGTACGAGATTGCTGCTGGGAAGGGTATGTGATCAATGAGATACAAACCCATGGTTTCAACATTTTGTGCTCACCAAAGCACTTCGTGTTTTTTGCATGGAGATCTAAGTGTTCTAGGTAAATTCCGAAAGAATATCTCTGTTTTCTTCCCTAAAATAGTCTTCACATTTGACTTGGCTGAAGGATTTTTGCTTTCCCATTCACACCCACTGCACTGTATCGTAGTTTAACAGCTCAGTCACAGCAATGTGTGCACTTCAGCGGTGGTATAAATAATTCTTGACAGTGTGCAGTAGTTGATACAGCATAATGCAGTTTGTCAGTATATGAGAAATTATACAACAGATTTGATACAGTCTTTGGATACTTTTGAATGCACTGGACATTAGCATTTCTGCTACTCCATCTTCGTTAAGATCTCTTAGTGTATATATATATATAAAAAATGAATAAACTAATGGGTAAGAGATCTTAAGAGAAGTGTTTCTTCTGGACTTAGAAGCTGGTAGGACCAGCATGGCCAAATCAAAGGGAAGGTGGGGCAATCGTGATTTTCTTCCCAATGTGGCTGTGTTGTGGATTATTTTACTAGACTCAGAAGTGGACAATGGGTTGGATTTCCTTTTGTCTTGCTTCTGGCGGTCTTTTGTTAATGCTCAGTTGAAATGAGGACTGTGTCAAAAATGCCTTTGCTCTTATCTTATAAGAGTCTGTCATGTGTAACTTCTGTCACTATCAAATGCACGGTAATTAACATTTTAAATTACTGGGGGAGGGGGCAATCCAGCTATGATACAGCTCTGAGATGTCATCTACTTGACCTCTCTTTTTACACACTGCCCAGGTATGTTTCCTTTAAAAACTGAAGTCCCAAGTGTGATTAAAAACAGGTCAGAGAACAAATTAATCAAATCATAGGGTGTGGCCTTGGTAGTACATCTTGTTTTATCAATAGATGATCTGGCTTCAGGGGAGAAGTATCTAATTAACTGCCTTGTTGAAAGGGGCAAGAATTATATGAACAGGGCACTGCAAGGAGTAACATTCCTTATGGGAATTCCTATGGGAAAATACCTTATGGGGGAAAAAACCCAAATTTATCA
This sequence comes from Grus americana, assembly GCF_028858705.1. Lineage (NCBI taxonomy): Eukaryota > Metazoa > Chordata > Aves > Gruiformes > Gruidae > Grus > Grus americana. The sequence goes on along the minus strand of NC_072856.1, from coordinate 33,803,367 downwards.
TGTTGGAATATAACAAGACAGGCTGGAAGAAATGCTAGTTGGCTTCCATCTATTGCAGACAAGGAAATTAGTCTACTGTAAAAACTAGAACATCTGCATAAATTCTTAATGTAACAACTGCGTATCCACATGCAGCAAAGGATAACAGAATTCAAGAACAGAAAAAATATTGAGTTTGTGCAGAATGACCTTCCATTTTAGTACAGAAAACAGAACTCTGAAACCAGATCTAGTAAAAACACCTTTTTTTAAAATTGATTTTTATACATGCATGTGCTTTTTTTGCATGTTTATTTAGTATTGATTACAAAGGAAAAACAGGCCAAGATCTGTATTAGGATCTAGCTCTGCTACAGATTTTCTTTGCCTGTCTTTTAATCACATTTGCTATTCTCCTTCAAAATATAGGCCTAATAATACTTAGCACATACAAATCATTTGATACAGATGGAAGTCAAAGTTGATGGGTATATATAAATGCCTCAAGATCTAGTCAGAATCTCCTTGCCACGGTATGCAAATTTGAAATAGAATTTCATTTTGAAACAAAAAGCAGTAATTAACGTTGCAGGTCTGCTCACTGGGCTCAGCAATGAGATAAATCTAGTAGAAATCAAGAGGCAAAAATACTGCTGAGCTCATTTAACTCTGCCAACAAGTTCTTCCCCGCCTTTCCCACCGCAGCAGAGAGAGGGCAGCTACATGGGGCTCCCTGCAGCGGGTGAGATGCTCTTCCATTCGGGGAGCTGCTGGAGCACTGCCATGAGAAGCACCGGCACTGGGGCGCAGAGCTGCTGTCTGGAGAACTAATGTCTGTACTTGACCAAGGGGGAAAACAAAAATTGCTAGAAGGCTTCATTTGAAAGAGTGTGAAGCTGCCATGCATGTGCCGCTTGGCAAAAAGGGGGTGTACGCCTATCTGATGTGTAACAGGCAATAGGATATCAAAGGGCTGAAGGGCCTGGAGGAATGACTGAATATTCATTCTAAATGGCAGAGGGCAGCTGCCAAACTTTGCAAGGTGGAACAAGCTTTTCGTAGTGCTCTACATGAAAAGTAGACTGAATACGTCTGTTTAATACAAAGAGTGGTTAACCGTGCCGTCTTGTCTTGTGATCCCCCTCTGGTCTCGTGAGCTAAGCAAGTTTAGTCCAATGCTGTGTGGATGAGAGGCCACCCATGGCTCTCTTGGCCCATTAATATGAGGAAACCTTTGTAGGAGAGGGTAGGGTATGGAGCAGACTGTTGCATGGATGTTCATTTTGTGAAGTCAGGGTTTCTTTCTCCTAGAAGAGATTTTTCTGTCCTGTAGTTTGGGTAACATTTAGAACGATATTTCTTATGAGTTACAATAATTAAAAATTTGAAGGCATTTTTCAAGTGAGCGAATCATCTTTCAGTGAGTTACTCTCCTGCCCCCAACTTTGTTGGGCATCCCATTCTTTTTAGTTTTTTCCCTGAACTCTTCTGATACTACTGCTACCTGCCCACACTGGAGACAAACATCTTAAGAGTACGTAAAGCGATGAGCAACATAAGGACACCATACGATGTAACCATACTAGTGAGGTTGTGGTGTGCGTGGCCCGAGATGAGGGAGTGGCACTTGTCATTGCTGTCCTGAAAATCAGTGGTGGGTGCTGCCGCCTGGCAGGGACTGCAGCAGCAAGGTTGGGATGTCCACCTTACTGCCACTGGCTTTTTGTAAAAGGACGTGTCAAATTTGCTAAATCCTCGGCTATATTACTGCTGGAACTGAAGGTGTTAGAAGAGTTATCTTTTCAATATCACTTGTTTTATTTTCTCTTTCCCGCATTCCATGAATGTAGACTGGTGAATTTCAATGTTAATTTTGACCCGTTCTTTTTTTAAAAAAAATTATTTTGATACTGTAATCCAGCAGTGTTTGGGATCACAATTTTCAAACTGAAAGGCTTTGCTTTCAGACATTTTTTCCTGTATGAAATTTAGAAGATTCATGAAAATACTTTGTTTTATGAGGTTTTGTAATTTCTTTTTTTTTTTTTTTTAACCACCAAGCTTTTCACTTGCACCAGGCTCCCCTTCTCACTCCCAGCCCACTCCATCTTGGCAATAAGTATCTTTTAGGTCATACACTTGAGAAGTCAACAAGAGAAAAAGATTGTAGTATATTGGTGGTTTATAGTTAATAACCAGATTTTTTTTTCTCCAATAAGGAGGTACTCCCCTTTTTAATTAGGATTTTTTTTTAATTGAAAAGTTTTGCATTAAATTATCCAGTATATCCTTGAAAGCAACAGCAGGTGGCAGAATAACTTCACTGGAATTTGATTTCTTGGCATGCTCAACTTTTTTCAATGAACTGAGAGAAAAACAGATGCATCTATGTGAGATGTGACCAATTGCTACTCTAGATAGTTGTCTTAACAGAGAATGTAACAGGCAATTCCTAAACACATGCTACAAGGTTTTCTTCAGTTTTTAATGTGATTCTTTGCTTTTTACTTCTGTCAAATAGTTACATGCTTATTAAGAAGGTTTCTGAAGAGTTTGTACGTGGTGCCTTGGTGTTGCAGAACAGGCACGTGTGTTAGTCAGCAGCTGAAGTGTAGCAAATAGTATTTTTAGAGGAAGTGTATGTAAATACTACATATATATAATCCTTTCCTTTTAGAGAAGAGCATTTATGTAAACATTGCCATGAAATGTGTTGTTCTGCAGAGCAGTTTTGCTGTCATCTTTGAAGAACTAAGCTCCCTGGGAAATTACTAGTATATTGTGACTAGGATTCTTCAACAATCAAAGACTAAAGACTTGTGTGAAAGATGTATCTTGCGGGCTGGGGAATGGGGAGGGTGCAGCCGTGAATTGCATTTGATGTCTCATGGTCTGTTTAGCAACTCCTTGGCTTTCTCCTCTGCATCTCCCTGGGAAAAGCTACAGTGTTCAAAATCATGAACACTTCCAAACAATACCATTTAAAATAAATAGGACAAATAGACAGCCTATTAAGTAATGGCTTCCTTCACCTTTCTCAAAAAGTATGATAGTTTGAGGTATTCATTGGGCTATAGCCAATTCTTCAGTCATGGTGGGCTGATCTAAAATTTTGAGAATTACCAGGACCAGAAACAAGGCTGTAATGTAATGGTATTTTTCCTCATTGTAGCAATGGAAAACAACCTAACATAAGGACAATTAAAATTTTTGTTCTCCTTTAAACATCTGAGATCATAGTAGTGGTGGGACATTATGCTCTTAGTTTTGGTCCTGCCATGACCTCTTTTATCCTGTAATTCTGCAAACATTGCACACTCAGTAACATGGGCAGGCATGGCTGCTGAAAGGAGTCATCCCATCCTCCCTCCATCCAGGCTGGGAAACTGCATCAGTTCTTTCGTCCAGTTCGGTTTATGACCACACAAACATTTTCCTGCATGGAATGGGCAGCTGTTCAGGGATGAGAATGACAGACAGGAGAGGGCAGGATAGCTTCTTCTCCTTTCAGTGTCATCTTATACCATTTAAAACATACGTGAAACTACAGTCATATCGTGAATGTTCTTAGTACAAAAGGTACTAAAAATCCTAAAGATTATAGTTGTGGGGGTTTTTTTCCATAATGGATACCTATAAAGATGTCCCCAAGGGAACACAGGAACAGTAGTTGTGACAAAAGCGTGTTTTCTTATTTTTTAAACATGTCTAAAATGGGTTTTTTTGGAAAAATTACTTCCTATTCAGATTGCATTTGATGTTATCTGCAGTGACTGGAAACGGCCTACATACACAAATGGCAAAACCTCAAAGGTTAATACAGTTATCTCAAACTTACGCAAATTATCTTTGTAATACAGTGCATATATTTAAATGTAAGATGTTCAGATGTAATAATACACTATACAAATCAACATTCTGAAGGAGAAGGAAAACCGTTACCTCCCAGATACCTGGAATCTGCTATCTAGGCCTGAATGACATCACACTGTACATTTGGTACGTCATATGGTGAGTTTGTGGAGTTCTAGCAAGGCCTGAGAACAGGGGAGTTGCAGATGGGTGGTTTATGCCAATGCATATGAGGCAATTTTATTTTGTGCTGTGAAAACCAGTAATGGTGCAGAGAGTAAGCGTACAGATGGGCAAAAATATGGTGCCTGTGTAGAGTGAGAAGAAGAACTTGTGTGTGTGTGTGTGTTGTGATGCAGCTGGTTTACAGTGGATTTTTAAGGAGTTCACCCACTTCTGTTTGAGCTTTGCCAGAAATCTTCGGTGTGTTCCAGGCAATACTGTTGATGCATTTCTCTTTAACTTGCGACTTCAGTATCTTTTTGATCCCCTCATTCCTAGCAATGCCTCATCGCTGTTATTGGAAAATAGCTGAGGGATCAGGATAAGTATTTGTGTAAGGTTTTTTCATTGAGAACTTACTTAACACGATCATATTGTTTCTCTAAGTGGTCCTTATCCCCCCCTTTTTTTTTCTTCCCAGCAGTTTCTTTGTTTACTTGCTTTAGTCATGCTTCAGGAATTTGTTTGTTTTTATGTCTTTGTTTATTTGCTTTTTCGATTCCATCATAGCTCTCTAGATTTCATTCTTATATATTGACTGCTGTAGTTTATTTTCCTCTCCATCAGCTGTATTAGTCTGAATGTTCATTTTCTAAGGTCTAGTTGTGTATTGAAAATCATGTTTAAATCTTTCACTGTATTTATTATTAGGGTTGTCTGTGTTTTCTGAGATGTCGGCCTTCTGTAAAAACTGCAGGCTTTTAAATTTACTTTTGAGTTGAAATGCTTTTAACTTCATCTCTCTTTTCTGAATTTAGCATCAGTAGGCTAGCTTCTGAAGTTTTCAGACTGTGGGGACTAGTGTCAGATAGTTCTGCACTTGTGATTATGTCCTGAATATGCCAGGTATCTCTAAAATGCTCAGTGCCAACCCTTGATTACAGTTTGTACATGAAGCAATTAAAAATAATAATCCTAATAGACTTAATTACCTTTATCATTATTAATACTGTTGGTATTATTAGTCTCAATTTTGTATGCTCAGTGTCCTTTTCCTGAAGTGTGGAAGAGAAATATAGTTCTACTTGTAACCTCATCATATTCTAATGGCTTGGGGTTGTATTTATGAAGAGTCAACAATATAGTACATTCTCTGCTATTCTTCCGGTATAACATTTCTTTGATCTACCGAAACCTAGTTCCTCCTTTGTGGCCAGATACTGTTTTTTTGATCACTAACCTTTTTTTAGCGTATCTAGTTTGCCTAAATCGTGTTCTGTTTCCACATCCTCCAGTTTCACACCATTTCCTTTAAGCTCTTCATGTTGGTATGGTACATTTATATTTATTTTTGAAAATGTGCATATTTAAAATATTTGCTTGCTTGAAAACACCGTGTTTCTGTGATCTCAACCTATCCATCTTCCAGTTCAGATACGATTTCTTTTTCCCCTTGAAGTACTAATTTTTATGACTGCGTGCATTTCAGTAGTGCAGTAGCCAGGCTAGTTGCAACTTACACTTACAAGAATGTGCAGCCTCTGCCTCATGCAGCATTTTGTCTTTTAATAACCCTTTTGCATTGCAATATTAAGTAGAACACTATGAATACTGCCAAAATTTTTCCATTAACATCTGATTGAATTCTTTGGCCTCAACTCAGGAAAGCACTTAAACATATTTTAATTAGCATTTTAAGTATATACTTAAAATTGAGTACATGCTTAAGTACTGCCTTGAGTAGGAATACTCTTTCAGATTGTTCTTTGGTTTTGTCTCGTTTCCCTCTGATGTTTTCTTTTCTGAGAATACTGTGAATGCTGTAGTATTAACTCTTTTTGGGCCTGACATTTTTTACCGTCTCCAATGAACTGAGAAGATATTTTAAAGTTTGTTATTAGATGCTTTCTTTACAGTCGTCTGATGTTTTTGGTGAACATCATAACCTCCTCTTTCAAAACTGAAAGTCTCTCTTGATGTTTCTGAAGGGAGGCGGCCTTTGTCTGGTTATTGTTTACAGTTATATGCAAATAATTTACTGACTTACCAGTTTTAATTAAACCTGTGTTAAAAGAATGCTTCTGGTCCTGATTGTGTGTTCTGAAGTATTTTGCCTTTGTTTCAATAATATTTCTGAAAGTAGGTGTAGTCAGAGGAGTGATTGATAGGAAACAAAGTCCCTAAGGGCCAAAATGATAGCAGCAGCAAGTATGTGTGCCAAGCTGTGATGTTCAGCTGGGAGGAGGAGAAGAAAAGGAAGAGACATCCGTCCCTTTTGGAATATAGTTCTTGGAGCATTTCTTACTGTTCCCTGGTCAATGGTTATCCTGGCAGTGTTTAACTTAAAGTTGGATTGATCCAAAGGTACATAAATACTTGGGGAAATTAGAATAATTTTCTAATTTTGCCTATCGGTTTATTCCAGTATCTTCAGTGTCCAGTCTGAGGCAGATGAAATGCAGTTGAGAGTGGAGTTGTGCAAAATTTCTGCAGGGATGTGATTTATCTGGGTTTTCCCCAACGTGTTCTCTTTTTCTGACTTGAAACCTCTTAACTCTGAGGGGAGGAGAGAAGTTTGGACATGCAGGATGTCTTAGCTGCTTAACTTCCAAATAAATGGGCACTGCATATGCCAGACTCTGTAGTGCGTGCCCAGTGTCCTAGACAGGTCAGATTTGCTGTTTATAGACTGTATAGCACATATTCACACTTTTTGCCTGTTAAGGATGATTTGTAGGTCCATTGTCTGTCTCTGGTGGTATTGCTTCCTCTCTGTTCAGCCTGATATCCACTGTTTTCTGGGGGCAGCTAAAGTGTTAAGATAGACCTGGGCTATAATAATTTTAAGGTATCTCTAAGGTATCCCCATGGTACTAATACCCTGTTTATTGCCCATGTGGGTTATATGAATTGCCTTTTAATGTTCCTTTAATTGCAACAATAATGAACAAAGCAAGGTGAATCAGAAGCCACCTATCTTTGTAAAACACTGATGTGGAGTGTAACAGTATATGTGTGTGTGTGTGTATATATATATATTAAAAAAAATACATATAAACCCGCTTGGTTTTTTGCCAATCTGCAGTTCCTTTTTTAAAGCTGTTTGACACTGAGCATTGTCACATGGCCTGTAATAGAGAATTATTTCAGTGATTACTCAGCTACAAAAGTTCCTTGTAAGCTATCATTATCTTTGATGGATATACCAAATCATAAAAGCATAGAGGTCATTCTTTAGTCAGAGCCATCATTCTTTCATTTCATTATGTGAAAACGCTACTTGAAAAGTTCTTTTTGAAGGTTTAAGTATACTGTGTTCTGCCTGGTCTTTTTGGTAAATGAACGTGTTCCTTTCCAGAAGTACGTCCTTTCTTGCACAGCCACATAGTCCCAAGTTTGATGGTGTTAGACAACGGCCTGAACAATTTAGGTCAGTCTAGCTCTGAACTCTTTCCTCTGAAAACTCTGATTTTTAATGCTATCAGCTAAAACTCTTTCCTTCAGCATATTCTCCACTTTCTAACAGGCTTGTGTAGTTTCCTGTTTTCTTTATAGAAAAGAGAAGGTAATAGCAAACCTGGAATTTATGCTTTATAAAACTCAGGTATTTTTAGATTACTGGGCACTTTGTAAAAACCTTTTGTTTCAATCCCTACTACTTTGCATCCTCTGGATTTGGTCTGAGTTCCATGTTCAAATAAAATTAGAGAGCTTAGTGGAAAGCCTAGCCTGTGTTAAGAGGTTTTGCTTTGCACTATGCTGAAATAAAAGTTTCAAGTTGTTTTGGAAAAGAATAGTTATGTGTGCAGTTCCTCCAAGCTCTTTAACACCGTAGACGTTACTCTGATACAACTTTTTGGGTTAACATGTTTCTGTCTTCCACCTTTCATTCTGGGAGACAGATAAGAGTCTCCTTCATATTGTGAAGGGGGGGTGGTAGCTGGATGTTGAGGAAGGGATGTATTCATAGGTTCTTCAATTCCCAGCAGATTCCCCATCAGTATCAGACAATGTATCACCGCAGTTGTTCCCTTTTGACTATTGTTCAGTTCTTCAGATTTGCTGCCTTTTTATTGCCATTTACACAGACCTGTCAGATATTGATGGCCTTTAATGCTGGCAAGGTCTTCCAAACTCCTGTCTCCATTTTCTGGTCTGCAAAATGTGTGGAGTAATTCCTGACTATCATTCTGAGATTCAGGACCTGCATGTTTGTAGTGTTTTGAGAGCATCTGCTGAAAAATATCATACAAGGGCACTTTTTTGTTGTGTTTTCATCACGTTAATTTCTTTTAAGAAGCTGTCATATAGATGTCTGTGTGTGTGTTTGTCCTGTGTCCTGTATATAGAGAGAGATATATGTATGATTTGAATAACTGCTTGCATGAATAGATAGATTACATTTCATTGTTACCACCCTGCATTACTCAAGGGTATTAGGATGTTACTATTATGGAGTACTTATTCAGTCTGAAGGTATTTTCTGTTTTTTTGCGCAGCCAGTTTTAGATGCAGGCAAAGCAAGCAGTTGTCCAGAAGGCAGAGCGGCAGGGTTAGCAAAACACATCCAGTAAGGGACAAACGTAACTCTGCTGCATCCTTCTGCCTGTGTCTGAATGTTGTGCCCCTGGCTTGAGGGGGAAGATGGAAGGAACAGCTGTGCTGGCACGGAGCTCAGTTGCATTGTCCTTCTCCGGCCTAAACTGTCACACTGCAAGGCAGGTTTTTTGAGTTCTGGCTTGGCCTGGGACATTGGAGGTGGGAAGGGAGTGATCTGAAGTAGCACACCTGGACAAGCCTTCTGATATGAACCAGATCAGGGGCAAAGAGCATTGAGCCCATACATACTGCGTGTACATGCGTATGTATAAAATGATGGTCATAGACTTCAAAATTGAGCTGTGTTCTTACTTACTTCTTGGTAAATTGGATTTGTAGTGCAGACAGACTCATCATCATTAGTTAACTTTTTCCTACTTTGTGTTACAAATTCTCAAGATTTTTTTATGAATCTCACAGTAGTGGTTGGTTGAGGTCATTCATATGCTCCTGCTAGTGGAGTTATTTCAGTGCTGTAGTAGCTTAAGAAAAAACTTCAGTCTCTAAGATTGGAGAGAATCTGAATGCTTATGACACAAACCAGAAAGCAAATAAGAATATAGTCCTATCTAATGTCTTTTTAACTTTTTCTTTATATCCTCTAAGTGCTATGAGTTCTAAGGAGAATGAAGAACGGATATTGTTTGGCCTTGCTCATTCGCCTAAAAGGTCTTTCTGTTTTCTGGTCCCCAAAAGATAATGCTGCACACCTGCAAGGTGGAATTGGCAACTATCTGTATCTAGATTATCTATTAATCACCTGAATCTGATGACATTCCCACAGAACATCAGAAAAACCTTGTAACTTAGTAGTATCTGTGGAATTCGTGCTACTCTGACCTCTTCAGGTTCTATTGGGTAAATGGGCTTGAACTGTAAAGTTTATATTCAGCGTTTTCCCAAATTGAGGAGCGTTTAGGTCTGTGAGCTTGCAGTGGGTCTCCATTTGTTCTTGAGGCTGGCTCTACCTGTTTGTAATCAGAGTAGAAACTATGACAAAATGATGGTGGATCTTTCTGGTCACGGTCATTGCAGATATACTTAATGGTTTGTACTGCCAAGAGACATGGCTTCTTACACAGTGAGAACAAGCCTTGTTCCTTGAAGTGTAATGAAACTTGAAGCACTTTATTTGCCTCCAAAGCAGCAATTTTCAGGGCTCCATGCCCCGTCATGATCTAGACATGCCAATTGTGTTGCTCCCATTTATATTTGCTGTTGGTATTCAAAGCAGTTTGCATTCCTGCAGGAAATTTTGTATTCATTATTCATAAACCACACCTTCTCCCTAGTTATTTGTGTCTCTTCCCCTTTCTGCTTGAAATTCCAGAGCAGTGTCAGCTCTTGGTGAAGCCATTGCAGGCAGCAGTTCCCTCAATAACAATTTCATTTCTTACTCAGAAGCCTAAAGAGCCGTCAAGATGGAGTTTGGACTGAAATCTAGGTAATCTCTGATGTTTGCTCCAGCTTTTACATCTGAGATGGGAGTTCCTTATTGTAGCCCTCACCTGCTTGTGTGTCTGTCCGATTGTCTCTCTCACCCTGGGCTTTTGCAGAGGGGAGTAGAATATTTTTCCACGCTGCTTATGTCAACGTGTCTGACTCCTTATTGAGCTTCATATTTTAAAAGTAGTACAAGATCTGCATCTGTTAGTCTTGCAACACCATAAAGAATAGCTGTTATTTGTCTTTTACTGGCACAAGAAAGATCCAAGTTATCCAGTTCAGAAAATAAATCAGTACAGGCCTAATTTGAAGCTATGCTACATTCTTGTTTTTTTGTTGTCTTCACTACTCTGGAACTATTCAAGACTCCCTGCTTTATAAAATAGTTCTTTAAAACACCCTCATTAAACTCAAGAGAGACCAAAAGTTGTTCACCAGGACACAGTTCCAGCTAACATTTAAATAATAAGCTGGCATCTGTTTGTTTCTTTCCTTCTGTTTTAAATACAGTGCTAATACTTTACAGTAAGTTGTACAACATACCAAAAGTTGAGCCACAAGTAATTTTTCAGATTTACCTGTCCCATTTGTGGTGCAAACCAGTGATACTTTCAGTCCATTACCTGACTCAAACAAAGGGCAAGGACTTTTTTTTAAGAAAAATGCAAAAAGAAAAGAAAAAGGCCTATGGTGTTTGGGTTTTTTGAGGGGGAGATTCAGGGGTTTTGTTACCAGACCTCCAACCTGGTACATATAGAATGTACAGCGGTCAGCTATTACTGCTGAATTGTACCTAGATATTGCCCAGCTGTACCACTGGAAGACTGAGAACACTTGATGGTTTTAATCACCCTTCATGCAGTGAGTTCAAAGCATTAGGAAAGCAAAATACCAAATCCCACAACACTCTTATGGGGTAGGCATTATGCCTGCTTTGAAAACGGGGCACAAAGAATTTATTATATCGGTAAGCAGTCGCAGCTACTTAGTGTCAGAACCTGGATTAGAAAACATGCGACTGGACTTCTGCTCCCTCCTGTTCCCTCTTAGAATGAATTGAGGTGAAGAGTTAATGGTAAAATAAAAACTCTGAACCCTTTGTTTCTCTGCAAATGTATTTAGGGACAAAAGGATGAAGGTGGAAGGAGACAAGTCCACCATCACGTTTCGCTCTGGTGTAACTCCTTTAGGGTCAATAAAACCAGACCGGCTTTAAATCTTACTCAGTCTGGAATAAAATCTGAGTAATATTAATAAAATTTAAAATGAGAACTTACCTTGTCAGGATAGTTTCTACACTGAAGTGGATATCTAATGTTCGTGAGGAGGAGGAGGAGACAAGTCTAAGAAGCAGCTGGAGTATAAGCAATCCATTACATGACACTCGTTTCGTACACGGAATTTTAAGACTTGGTACAGCAGATAAGCGTTATTAAAAAACAAACAAACAAAAAAAACCCAACCCAAACCCAACAAAACCCAAACATTTTTGAGAAGCAATTTATTGTAAAACAAGCCATAGTCAGTTATCCTTAATTAGACCCAAGTAGTAGCCAATGGCAAAAGAATTTTGAATATCACTGCTGCTGAAAACACTTTTCTAGTTGATACGTGTTTTGACGATTGCAGGAAATCAGACAACATAACTAAAGGGGTATATCACATAACTTCCATTGTGCCTGCAGAAGCTGTACATCTCCACACCTCACAGGCCATTTTAGCATCCGTCTAAGCATGGAAGAGGTTTTACCTCTTACGTATTTGGATATAATTGAGCAATTATCTTCAACCTGTCACACACTCTGCTCCGCTACTGCACCTTGCTTTGAAGTCCAAGCATCTTGCTTTGAATTATTTTTATCTTTGTTTTAGGAACTCTACAAATACATCCCATTCTTCCCTGAGAAAGCCTCTGCTGGGCCACTGTTCCACCTGCAGCATGTCAATCCCACTGTGTAGTATCCAATAGCTCCTACCCTCCTGCTCCGTGCCTAGATCTGAAGATGCACTTCCAGCCTGACCTGAACCAGTTTATTGCTTTTCTACAATGTTTGCTCATACACCTCAATACTATCCAGAAACACTCTTCTAATCTAGGCCGGGTTTCCCATGTGTTTGCCCATGTATCTCACTCCTCACTGGAAGAAGCTGTTCCAGTCGGTGCTGCAGAAAGCCTGCTGGCACGCATCTGTTCTCTTGACCAACACATAAGTTGCTCCTCTTCAGTTTTTCTCCAAATTAAATTAATGAAATTCATTCCTAATGTTACTGTCTTTGCAATTTATTACTGAACTCCACAGTGGAGACTCTGTTGTGGTTTCTTGAGAAAGACTTTGGATGAAGCAGTTATGATGGAGTCCAAGGAAAATGCATGATCCTGTGAATTTTAATAGCAAGTCCAGGAGATGATATAAAAAAATTGCTAGCTGCAATGAACAAATTAATCTGGAGCTGCTGCAAAATTTCAGTTGGTTGTCCAGAAGACATTAGCTGTCTTTCTCTGTTGCTTGTATATGTAGTTGGTAGGATGTGCAACAAATCTCAAAAGATTTGACCCAACTGTGTTCACTTGGGTTGATTTGAATGAGGCACAAAATTTATTTATTTCAGTTAAGTTTAATTCTTAAAGAGCAGATGCTTTCTAATTGTGAAAATTCTGAAATCTTGTACCATTCCAAGCTTTTCCTGAAGTTTCATATCACTGAAGGTGCCACAGCCTGTTTTTACTCACCTGACATAAACTCTGAACATTTCTGTAGTACTAGAAACAGTTGTAAATATAATGGTGCACCCAAATAGCTGACTAAATAACAGCAACTTTCTATGTTTACAAATATTTACATAAAAACTGAAGTACCAGCAACAAAGAACAGTAATGCTGGTAGACCTGATGTCATTTCCACTGGAACCAGTGGAGCTGTTCTCAGTGATCGCTAACTTCCCAAACAAATTGATACCAAATTTTAAAAAGAAAAGGAACACCTTTGAGTTTGAATTGATATGCTTTTGCAGGAATTTCACTGTTATCAGTCTTTTAGTTTGATGTGTCTTAGTATTGGGAAAAGGTTTGCCAAAACAACCCTGCACAACTGATCCTCCCTGCAACACTGAAGAGAGAACATGCTTCTACAGTGCTGCCTTGTGCACATATTCAAGCAGTGATATTAAGGACTGGGTTGTTATCCCAAGAGGTGTGAAATTAACTTGAGTATAGTTTCATGGGTCTGTGATTTTGTTTGGACAATCTCAAATACTATTTTTCTGTATTAGGCAAAACCAAAGGGGGATATGTCATGCTGTGGTCTCAGCACAAAAATGACTTCTTGCATTTTTCTGAGTTCATTTTCCGTCTTGAGTCCTGACTTTCAAAGAGGTTTGTAGTGATTCATCTTTCTAAGGAAAGTGCATTCCAATTTAAGCAAGTTAGGTAGGTAAATAGAAATTTATCATTTTCAAATGTGACATAACTGCCAATTTTATTGGGGAAATACTGACTAAGTGTATTTCCTAGTGAAATGGTTTAGAAGAACTAGGACACAGAGGCTGAGACAATGCCACTGAAATTCCAGAATACCTTGAGCCACAAGATTATTTTTTCCCCCAAATATTGAAGAGAAGAAACTTGGCTGATTTATGTCCCCTCCGCTCTTCTTTCCTCTGGGTAATATCAGACCAGACATGTTTGAAAAACAATCATGCACACGCATGTTTGGTTTTTCAGTTTGTTTTTTTTTCCTGTTCTATTATGAACTATTTATCTGTAACTTGTAGACATTTTTTTAATATGTTTTTGTGGAAGAAGCACTTAGGATAATCTAACTACTGAATAGCAAGACTTCCTAAAATGCTAAAACAATTTTCAAAAAGTGCTAATAAAACTTCGGAACATAGTGCACCATTGTGCACTTTGTATAGGTTGCTCTTTTTTAGGAAAAATTGCTTCAGAATATCTTAGTTTATAAAAATGTATTGAACATTGTAAGTGGAAGAATGTTAACGTTTAAAGCTCTTACCATCTAATTGTGCAGGTTTAGGAGACAGACAAAATATACCCAAGCAATTTTCCTTTGCATAAAAATATTGCACTGTATTAGAGGTATGTTGATATATTACAAATCTCAAAAGCTGGACAGTAAAACTTCTGCTTTCAGTCCGACCAGACTAAAAGATGTTGACGATTAAAACAGTCACTGGTACAGCAGAAAAATACTACCCAGCATTCAGACTGGTGTGCTTAGCTGTACCGGGCTTATTTTGTGTGTTTTTTGAATTTTAAGGGAGGCTGACGCTACTGATGGTTTTGAAATATTATAAATATTTCTGGTAGAAATAGATGACTGACTAAATTGCAGGTTAGGCTGAAAAGGGTGCGAATGCAATTTAGTACATGAAAATGTCTAAAATGTAATGTTAATATATAACTACAGCTTGCAGTACATATAATTCGCAGCTGTTCCTTCTCACTTGTTCTTTCATACATTTCTGAGCCCTGGGTCACAAGGAAGTGAAACTGATGGTGACTTGAGAGGCTGTTTGTTTCAGCAGCTGGGTGTTTTGTGTTCTGGATGATTTCTACTCTTTTTTTACAGCCACTACAGCTATAGAGGATGATAACTCAATTTTGTTCGTGAGAAAACTTTGAAATCAGCAGGGGTGTGGTATTCACTAAATGGGCCTTAGTTGCACTAAATTATGCTGTCAGTGCCTAGTTTGTTTCTGCTTTCTTAATAGCCTTTCCTCATTTTGTAGAAATTATTGGTATATTGGTTTGATTGTCAAGCTTCCGTTCAATATCAGTTACTACCCTAATACTCTACAGACCTGTTAAATTGCCTTGGGCAAATTGGGGGATGGAGGTATATATCCGAATTCCCTGTTAGCCTGTACTCAAAATCTGCTGACTGTTATATACGCTGACGTAAAGCTACATGATTATCTAAGGATAGCCATTATAGATAAGTATAAAAATCCCCTCTGTGTCTCGAATGTGTTCGGTGAAAGGCAGCAGCTACCATAACACAGCAAGATGAGAAAACAGCCCTAACAAGTGTTGTGTAAAGCATAGTGTGATCTCTAACATCACTGTAGGCTAGAAAAGATTTGCTCTGCTTCTGCGATGCTGATAGAGAATGTTGAGTGTAAAACAACGTAAGCTGTGCGATGCTGTCTGGTGGTGGTGTTAGTAGTTACCCACCTGTGAAGGTTAAATGAATAAACAAGGGAGAGCAAATATTCCTGTAGTCCTCTCTTGCTTGCCTAAAAAGTGAACAGACAGGCTCCAGTGCTGCAGGGCAGGCAAGGAAGGCAAGGCTTGCAGGGGAACTGAACAGCAGAGTGTTGATGGGATTGCTAGCACATCCTAAAACTGCTTTCTGCTGCTTCCACAAGGCACCGAGGAGCAATCTGAACTAACACTGTCCTCCCTCTAAAAATGTTGGCATAGGGTCACGGTGTGGGATAAGGTGGAGCTAGGGAGAGTGTTTTAAAAACTGTTCAGCAAAGCTGTAAATTACAGTAGCCCATTGAGCTGTTCCAGTTTGCATCCAAGACCCAATGAGTCTCCTGTGACCCACTGCCTTGAAGGCTTGAAGGAATTAATTGGAAGGAATCTGAGGAATTAATGGAATTAATGACATTGAGAGTTGTGCCTTATATGTTATACCTTGCCAGACCTGCATGCGTGTATTACTATAAATGGTCTTTCTGATGGGCTTGTCAAAACATCAAAATCAAATAAAAATGCTGGTACCTAATGATCAGCTTGAAATATGCCATGAGCCCTAAATAGGCCTTTGTTAGGAGTATTTCATTAGTTTAGTTCATATTCCTATTTAGTTGTGAGGAAAAAACTAAATATAGACAGGTGTAGAAAAACTAAATAAAATAAACAAGAAATATAGAAAGAATTATAATATATAATTTGCTGGATAGATATTAGATTGTCCTGCGGTGTCCTAGATTGCTCAGGTAAGTATAAGCCCTTCCAACTCTCCTCTTGAAGTCAGGGTTTAGGAGTGGTAGTAAAGATTTGTGGTATCTTTAGCCAGTTTGCTTAGTGTCTGAGCATCTGTCTACAAAAGGGGTAACAATGCATTTATTCCATCAGAGGATTTAGTGAGATTTAATGTCACAGAATTTGTGTAGGTCTCGGTAATTTCGAAGAGCTGGACAAAGCAGGGTAGTTGCATGGCAGAAGGTCTGAACTCAGCGAGTGAAAGGAAGGAGCCTTCAGTCTGCTTTCTGGTCTGCTAATGAAAGCTAACGAGTGCCAATAAACCAAACGAGGTTTTTCATTGAGAAAAAAGTAAGCATAAATTTTGACTTCCTTGCAATACTGTTAAAGAGTAGGAGACGTACTCAGCTCTCCTCTCGGCTTGGGGCATGCCAGAGCAGAACTGACGTTCTGTACTACTTTGCTGATGTTCCAGACAACCCAATTTCTTCCCCATCCTTCAGAAACAAACAATTAAACCAACCAAAAGCCCTGTTACTGAGAAGAGCACATGATCTAAGAGCGAACTGTGAATTCATCATTTTATTTATTCTTTTACAAGACAATTTGGCATTCATCAGAAAACTCCCTTTTAAGCGGTGCTGTTTGCCGCTGCGAGAGTGCAGCAGGTCTTAGCTGTAGAAGTTGCCTGTGGATTACAGCGATTTCCTGCGAAGTGCTCCACAGCCTGTATTAGACCAGTCCCTTACTGTGGTACACGGCTAGCTACTCACAGGAGTAAGCTCGATTCAGAAAGCCATCATTATGCAGGGGCTGGAGGAGAGGGAAGGTCTGCTGGAAACGAACTCGGAGCTCTGGGCGACTGGCAGGGTATGAAGGCGGGTGGCAATCCCTTGGGGGTGGGGGGGGTGTCTTACACAGGTCTCTCTACAAACAGGTCTGTGCAGGCTGCTGGATGTGAAGGCCTTCCAGGCACACAAACCTTTCTTGCCGAGCAGCACAGCGCGAGGGTGCTGCGGCGTGGATTTTGAAGGTTAGGTTTGTGTTGGCTGCGTTCCTTGCTCACAGAGGAAGAAAGGGTAAAGACCTCAGGCTATTGCTGGGTGGTAGCTATTTCAACTTGAAGACGTGTAGCTGCCTGAGAACAGCATGCTTTTGTTTTGTTTTGTTTCTTTTTTTCTTCTGGTGGAAATTTTATTAATTCATTGTGATTATTTTTAAGCAGTTGGCAGATGTGAATAGATGCTTTACTTCTCCAGAAGGCTTGTGGAATAGAATTGCATAACTTTGTACTTTTCCTATGCAAAACAGAATAAATTGGATGTAAATACAGTGGCCAGACTCTGAAAGATTCCTCGGTTTCTTCCGACTCCTATTTATACCCAGTGAAATCCAATGACTATAAAATGACCTCTGCTGCTATGAATTGCCTCACTGAGAGAGGAAAGAGGAGAAGCTTGGGCAGAGATACCGTGGCAAAGCGGGAGCTGGAAGTCCTGTCCTAGGAGCTCTAATAAGGTTGCAGCTAGCAGCAATGTCTCCTGAGCAACAGGTCTCTAATCAGCTTTCTTTTAAAAGGTGCTTGTGAGCCTTCCAGAGAATCATTACTTTCTTGTTTCCATGCTGTTAGACTGTTTAATTACCCCCTTTTTTTCTTCCCCTGGATGTGATGAAAATAGGTACAGATTAAATTCCTCTGAGGCAAGGCCAGCACTTGTTGCTAGATTGCTTATAGGATTAGGAAGTGTTTCTCAATAGGTTTCCAGTGGTTTGTGTGCATATGTCTGTTATTCAGGGAACTAGGCCAAATTTTGGTGACATTGGTTGAGATCTGAATTCTAACGGCTTTCAGCACAGAGGCCTCTTCTTTGCCTTTAGTCAGGGTAGTGGCTGTGCCTTCACATCTGAAAAAGTCCATCTCCTTCCCTCTAACGTGAGCATCGCCATTACAGCCTGTGCCTCGGTCATTTATAAACAAGATGGCTGTAAGAGATACTTTTCCTTTCAACTGATTTGGATTAGCAACGATTGTTAAATGTGGATGCTTGCCTGTTGCTTATGCCTGCAGTGAAGGAGTTTTGTGCTTTCTTTGTTAGGTATGACCATTTTAGTACAACATGTAAAATTACTTCTGAATATCTTGGGCCTTGATTAAACACCAGAAGTGGTGTTTGACTTTGAACATGGGAATGTAACTTATTCTAAAGCTTTTTGCTTGTGATGGCTGGGCTCTGTAGAGTACTTGACATTATTTTCATTCCTCCCCACAGAAACCCGAGATGCTGGGGCTGGTGGCTGCTCAGCTTGGGAGTATGGGACACTACTGGGACGAG
Organism: Grus americana; assembly: GCF_028858705.1. Lineage (NCBI taxonomy): Eukaryota > Metazoa > Chordata > Aves > Gruiformes > Gruidae > Grus > Grus americana. The sequence goes on along the minus strand of NC_072856.1, from coordinate 33,785,043 downwards.
TACTGGGAGGGTGTGGTGATTTGCTTGGATTTGAGAAGATAAACTGTTGGGGTTTCTCTTCTCTGTTTGGTTTGTATGAGCCAAAATAGTTTACATTTTCTAAGAATGAAGATACATGTATATATTTAATTTCCTATCATAGTAATAGTTATGATATAAATATGTTTATTTTGTTCCTGGAGCCCAGAACTGTCTTGATTGTGCAGAGGCTTTTCAGGGGAGAAGCTGGCTCTCCTGTGAGGTGAGCTCCTGCAGAGCAGCGCTGCAGTAGCCAGCCAGCTTTGAGCGCCTGGCAGCTGTGGGCACTTGAAATTCTCACTTTAAAACTCTTTTTTTGTTTAGGAGCTCTCAGTATTGCAGTTCAGACTTTTCCTTTTTCTGTCTGGAACTCCCTGATTTCACTGAAAGCGCTCAGTTTGAACGAAGTTTTCTTTCTTCCTTGCGAATATTAGGTACAAGTCCTGCTGAGGTCGCTGACCACTTTTGACAGCTTTTGTGGCAAATGGCTACTGATGCTGAAGAAAAATCTCCCTGAAGAAACAGGAGCTGAAGAAAAACCTAATTCAGTGTGTACCTTAGATGAAGATCACAAATATCCTGTTACTATGACAGACTGTGGTAATTTAGGGTTCTTTCTTGAGCAGACCAATGCCAGTCTTGAGGAGCTGTAACAGATTCCCAAGGAGAAGGCTGTGGTTCTCACAGCTGTTTGAAGCACGCTGCTTCACTCCAGTTTTCTCCCTGTTCCCTTTTTCTGTTTCCAGGATTGCTGCCTGCCCCATCTGGCTTTGTGGCATTGCTTGGTGTGCTTTCCTCTTGTTAGTGCCTCAACAATAGTCACCATTGTTTCAACTCATTACTGTCCGCTTGAATGCCTCATGAAAATCTCTGTCCTTCAGCAAAAGGGAGAGCTGCCTTCTCAGGGACCGGCTGACTGGTATGAAGAATGGCTGGGGATCAGTAAAACTGCTTTTACTTCTCCTCCAGCATGCTGAGTCAGCATCCCAGCCCCGCTGACTGTCACTTGTACTTGGTGCTCTCTAGTGACATTGCTTGACTACAGTGAAAACCACAAAATACATGGACTAATAAGGGTGGAGTAATTTGGGATTATTGCAAGTGTCCTCGTGCTTGCTCTCCCTGCTCAATAGGAAGCCTTTAATAAGAGTTTTCCTAAATAGTGTTGCATGCGAAATGGGGAATTCTGCTCCGTTCTTATAACAAACAGCCATTTCATGAGAGAGTGGGGTTTTTTTCACCTCTTGGTACATTCCAGAAGACTTTATACCTTTGCTGGTTACTGATTGATAGTTCAGTGCTGAGCTCCCTTTAATTTTGCAATAAACTAACAAGGAGGCAGAGACCACAAGTTTACAGAAAATGACTTATTTACTCAACTGGATTTACAAGGATGACAAAGTCAGATTTAGTAGTTTCAGTGTGGTCCTAGGAAGGGCAGGAGGAGTACTTGAAAAATTGTACTGTATAAATAACCAAACAAAAAATAGTTTGCTTATTATTCTGTGTAAAGCAGTCATATTTCAGTTTTTAGGCCAACTCTCTCCCAGGACCTGGAGGGGCTTTCCACATATGCAGGAACTGTGCTATTCCCAACGAATGGAGGTGCTGGGAGTTTAGGCACCTTAAATAAGTATTTTTACTTTTCTAATGTGCTTCCAGAAAACTGGTATCTGCTGAAGTCACATCAGTGGAAGGAGATTCTTTTTTCACAACAACATGTAAAGATTTCAAGAGAATATAAACAGTGGTGTTCTGGATTAATCTTAGAAGTAACAATGACCTGTCTAGAACATAAATGCTCTTTTCCTTGAGTTTCCATTTTGTTCCAGGTATCAGCACCTACAAAAATTGGGGAAGTGATCAGGAGAGCAGGCATTTCTTTTAAGGTGTCTAAAATTAGGAACTTGAAAATGTCTTCCCACTGTCTCATTGTGTTTATCTCCAGGTTTTCTAACCGTAAGGAAGAAGATTTTTCTTACTGTTGTAACACTTCTAATGGTTAGAATGGGTTATTTTACAATCTAAAGTTGCTATGCTGAAGTAAAAATCTTCACAAGATTGGGAAATTGTGTGGTCAGTCAATTGTGTGGTATTTTAAGTAATAGACTTTTTCCCAGAAATTATTTTGAAATTTGAATCTTGAGTGAATTTCTACAGTGTTTGTAATTGTCAGAATTGGAAGGCTGAGGACTGTAGATTTTCACTTGTTAAATAGCTAACTTAACCAGTTGCAAGTGAGTAAGCTGAAAGGTTCATTGAACTCCATAGGAGACTGCATGGGGTAAGTTTCTAGCATTACTGAGCTGTCTAGCTGACCTTTTCATCTTCTTTTTTTCTCTTCTTTTAGCAGTGGAGGATGTTTTCTATTCATGCACAGTCACTGGCTGAAGAAGCCCTGCACTCTTTGTTCATAACCAAGTAGAAACAGAAAGCAGTAACACAACCTCCTTACCTGTTGCACATGTCAAGATGCAGTTGTGTGTGAAGAGGTGTAATGTTTTTGTAACTCTTAGTGCCTTAGTGGTAATGAAAGTAGCTCTGGTAACAAAAATATTTTGTTGATGCTTGAAACAGGAGCTCATCTTTAAAATACTGGGTATTTTATAAAATACTATGTATTGTAATATGTTAACATTAAATATCACATAGCGACATTCTCACTGTTGAGTCTTCTGCTGGAAACTCATGACTGGCATTGAACCTCTTAAGTGGAAGCTATGCTTGTCTGGTAATGTTGTCCAGTGTCTGTCAAAAGAAACCGCAACAGAGGCAACTTTTCCTTACCTACTTAGACTGAGGACTTGGCAGGTCTCCTGTACTAAATGGGGTAAATCTGATCTGTACTTTAATGGCAGATCTCCAGTGAAAAGTTGAGGAAGTGCTATTGCTAATTCAGTGCAAGGCACTCTTTCTAGTAAGTCTGCTTGGATTTGTGACCCCAGCCTGTTTCCAGGCACTGTTTAGCAGCAAGAGGTGGTTTCTTTCAAGTGTGGCACCTAGCAGATCAAAGGGAGATACTCCAACCTTCTTCATAATGTTGGTGATTTTTAAGATATGGGATCATTAAGACCAGAACTAGCATTATATTCTGTGCACACACATATGAAGCAATGTGTGAGACTCAGCTGATTCTGTCCATGCACAAATGTGATTGATTACTCATCAGAAAGTCACACAGCTGTTTCACTCCATACCTCCGTTGTCTACCTGTGTATTCTCTCCATGTCACACTCAGGCGCAACAGTTCCCTCAAACACCTATTTGCAACTCTCTGAATAGGTTGAACCATTTCAAAGGATAGCGGAATGGAGTGTAAACACGTCTTTCCAGTTGGTGAAGGGGACTTTGGGGAAAAGTTAATACGTTCTTGGGATGTGACACTGGAATTGTGTGGTATCAACATTAAGGGCTTCAAGTTGAATGTCTGTAGAACTGAGGACTGCTGAAAACATGTTTGCATGCCACTATTCACTGCCAAAGTATTCGTGACCAAAGTTTTACTCTGGGAAAAATAAAAGAAATCTTAGTACTTTCCAGTAAGAGCGTGTGATTAAGTTTTGAAGATAGAAGTATGTATTCAGATGAATTCTTTAAATCTGAGTGCCTTAACATTTTTCTTTGGAACGGGAACTGAGTAAGGGCCAGCTTTTTTCCTTTTGTTGGCAACCTGTAGCTTGTTTGAGCCAGTGAGAGTTTGGAGCACTCTGCACACCTGCAGAGTGAGGTTCAACCTGTATTACAGTAGGTGCACAAAGATGAGTATCAGTTATTTGATAGTGGAAGTATCTGTACCCGATGGAAGAATTTTGCATTAAGTGAGGCTGCAGAAGTGTGACAGGGAACTTGACAGCACATAGTGCTTAGCTAACAGCCTCTTGGCTTGTACTTATGGGAGAACCGAATCTCTGTGTTGGCTCTGCAGGCTTGAAGAAATAAAGAATGATTTTCAGTTAATTCCAAAATAAGCATTCTGTACATGCATATGGCTTCATCTCAGAGGAAGTGTGCTTATTCAAGATAGTATTTAAACATGTATTTAAGCAAATGTTTAACTATCAGTGAAGTCATGGAACTAAGAATATACCTAATTCCCATCCTCAGAGCAATCCAGAAAGGAACATTTACTTGGGTAGGACTCTGCATTTTTTAAAGTCGCTTTTTAAACAGTATAACAGGGTGTCTAGAGTATTGCTAGTATTGAATAGTTTTTGAAGGATGTATCAGAAATTGAAATCTAAATTCAGAAGTGTAGCTTGAGTTAAATGTAAAGGGTGAAAAAGATTTACAGTCTTACAGCTAACAGTGCTGTGGAGTTCCTGGTTAAAGAGGAGGCCAAAAAAATTGAAAGATAAAAAAAATGCAGTTGCATTATTCTTTTCGTTCATTTTTCTTTTGATTTTTGAAACCTTTATAGTTAGTTTCCTTTGGAAGAGAGCAATATGAAATATGGTGGGATTAGGTCTTTTTTTCTTCTTTAAAAAAGATCCTTAAGCACGGTAGCTTTTCTTTAAAATGTGGTGCATAAATAATAAAATACATGATGGCACAGTACAAAGATTATCTTGGCAGAGGTCTGGGATGACTGCATTGCTTACAGAGCTTTTGACACTTGTGAATAATGTGATCATTGCAAAAGCGTGCCAATGAAAACTTCATACCCAACAGTATGTGTGTGTGTATAAGTTCGTTAGTGTGTTCGTTCTGTTCCAGCACATTTCCTAGTGCCCGATTGAAGAAAAGCTTCAGTCTTGTGCCATATTGTTGGTGTTATCTTATGCCTGGTTGCCAGAAGAGCCTCAAAGGACAAGTGAGGCTGTGGGTTTTGTGACACAGTGAAAACAAAGTGCAAACAGCATTAAGAAGGAAAGGTCTGGCATTCTGTTCCTCATCCCTCCTGACTCTTGGCTGCGCACTCCTTTCATTTGCCTTTAACCAGGTTTGACGTTCATCCTATTGCAAGGACGAACTCACTCACTAAAATGGAAGCTAAGTACCCTTGCAAGAAGGAAGGGAAAAAGTGACTTTTTCCTTCTTTGTTATTAAATTGAATCTTTCCTTGTAATCTGATGAACAGGACAGTCAGCAGTGGCTCCAAGGGGTTGTGTGTGCCAGGCCTTTTCCTGTCTGCCTTTGGGTGCTTAAAGGGGCACGTAGCAACTCTGGGGGAAGCAGCAGAGGGTGTGATGCACTTCTTGCGTGTTTACTCTTGGCAGTATTGCAAGTTGTACCTTAAGAACCTTAGCGTAGGTGCAAGACCAAACAAAGCTGTTATCTACCATGTCTGTGTTCACTGCAGGTGTCATAAATGCCCAGTCCCAAAAGGTGCAACCTGTGGTTAAGCTGGGCAGGGTGGTTGTAGCCAGCTGAAGTTTGTCCAGAGCTCGCAGTCAGTAGGAGAAGAGCGTGAGGGACATGACTGTGGGGCTCTGAAGGTCTTGAACTCCTATTGAGTAGATGAAGATTTGACTTAGAAAACTTCAATTTAGTCCTGTTGATACAGTCCATAAAACTCTTGGGCACCACCGTGCCTGTTTACAAGCACAGAGATGGGTGGACTGACATAAGCAGGGAGGAAGAGTTGCGGTCTTGGTAAAGGTCACAGACACCATCACATTGTTGGTAGCTCACGTCATGCTGCCTGGAGAAGATACAGTGCCCCGCAGCACCACCGCTGCGGTTACAACTCTGTGATCTGATACAGCTTCTGTGGGATCTTGAAATAGAAAATGAAGAGTGTGTCATAGCATACTACTGAAAGTGTTAGAAAGCAGGAGGAAGCCGTGATCAGAGGGAGGGAAGAGCAGAGAAATTCCTCTTCCTTTTAGCAATGGCAAGCTGTTAATTTATTCCAGTAGCATCATGAAACTGCGTCCACAGAGTACCGTGTAGGATTCCTTTCTCCCTTCCTTCTGTGTCAAATACAGTTGAAGACAGGCCATTAATTTCAAAGAGAGTTTGTTTGGAGTGCAGTCTGTTCTCAGTGCAAGTAGAGGGATCATTTTGGTTCTTTAAAAAAAAAAAAAAGTAATTTCTGAAGTTTTTGTCAGTCTGTGAAATAGAGACCAATTGTAATTGTAGAAACTGTAGCTGCTTAGAGATCCAAAGCATTAGGAGATAATTGTGTTTATAGCTATGCTCTTCTCTCTGTGGTATTCACAGTGTTTGCGTTAATGCTTTCTGTTATAGAAAAAAGTACATGTTCCAAGGTGCAAGAAACTGTTCATCTCTTGGAAGCAAGACCAGCTCAGGCTGTCAGGGGAGAGCACTGTGTGGGTACTATAGTCTGTTGTTTATCAGAATCTTGTGATCCTGAAAAATACTGAAAAATCCTCTTGTGTAGAGATAGCCCTGTGAAATTTAGTACTTTGTGTTTCAGATCAGTGGGGATGTATCCCTACAGCACCTTTCTCCAGGGCACTGTGTTTCAGCCAAAGGAAGGAAGTGTATCAGCTGTGTGGAAAATAGGATTTCCTATTTGCCTGTGAAGAAAATGATGCTTTTTGCAAGCAGCATCAAATGGTTCATTGAAGAATGTAGCTCTTCAGAACAGTAGTTTCATTTTAGGTATCTGTATATATCAGCATACTATCGTTTAGCATTTCATCTTTTTAACAATATCCCTTTTCCTGTACTACTTGCAATTATCTCTTTCAGTTTCTGCAGGTAGTTCAAAATTTTCTGAGTGTTTAATTTGCTGAAGGTCAGAGTAGAGGGTTGCCTGGATGTTGCACCTGGAGGATTCCAGTCCTCTCCTGGGCTGCTCTCTGCCTTCCAGTAGCTATAAAAATTCATTTCCCTTCCCCCTCTCCCTGTCTGTTTGCAGGTTATCTTGACGAATCAGATTACCACATCGCTGAGCAATGGCCTTGTGATCCAGGCAGACCTGGTGTCTCCAGCTGATGATTTGTCCCTGTCTGAAGGTAAGAGATCCCTTCTATCAGAACTGAAACTCTACACTGACACAAATCCACATTGTAACTTGCAGTCTTCTGTTGATATACAGGGGTCTGTGAGAGTTGGGTTATCAAGCCTAACATAAAACAGTCAGGGAACAAAATTATTTTTTCAGTATCTTTGAAAATCCATTTATAAAAAAAAGAAAGTGCATTGATTTAAAGCATCTGACACTTTCTAAGGGCTGGGAATGAATTTTCAAGCCATGTTCAGTTCTATAATATGTTCCTCAGCATTATACTTTACTCACATGCATTTAAAGCATTATTTTTCTCCTTCTTATGAAGCTGCTGCTAGCTATTACACAGGTTAGGCTACAAATTTGATCTTATCTAATGATTATCAGTGATTCCAGAGAGAAACAGCCAGTCACAAATGAAGGAGAGCAAATGCTCAGTCCTGTCCTTTGAATTATACTTGTCTGCTTTTCAAGTACAGTGCCTCAAACTGCAGCTCTTAATATTGTGTGAATGTAATATGAGGTTTTGCATTGTCCTGGTTTTTACTGGGATAGAATTAATTTTCTTCGTAGCAACAGGTATAGTGCTGTGGTTTGGATTTAGCATGAGAATAATGTTGATAATACACTGATTTTTTTAGTTGTTGCCAAGCAGTCAAGAACTTTTCAGCTTCTCATACTGCCCTGCCAACAAGGAGGCAGGGGGCACCCAAGAAGCTGGGAGGGGACATGGCCAGGACAGCTGACCCAAACTGGCCAAAGGGATATTCCATACCCTATGATGTATAACTTGGGGAAAGCTGGCTGGGGGTTTAGACTGCGGCTTGGGAACTAGCTGGGCGTTGGTGGTCTGCGGGTAATGAGGAATTGTGCTATCACTTGTTTTCTATATTCTTTATTATTGTCTTCCTTTTCTGTCATATTAAACTATCTTTACTTCAACCCACAAGTTTTACTTTTTTTTCCCTATTCTCCCTCATCCCACTGTGCGGGGAGTGAGCAAACAGCTGTGTGGTTGTTTTAATTGCCTGTCAGGTTAAACCACAACCTGTGTGATGATGTATACTACTTTACATCTTCATGTTTCTTTTCTGTGTGCAGAATTAGAGACAAGCACACATTTTGGGGTAATAGTGAGGACTTACTGTGCTAAGAAGAAAAAATAATTCTGAAGGTTCGCAAAGTAATATAATCATTTCAGCTTTCCCCACTTGCAAAGAACAGTCAGAATACCCTCAGTCACGGACAGCTGCAGAGACGTTTGCTATTTAGAGTTCAGTTCATGCATACACCCAAATGTATGATGTAAAGCAACGCTCATCTTTCCTGCAACGGCATGATAACTGCATATAGACTTCCTACATTGTATAATATGGATTTTTCCCCTGTTTCTCTCCTTATTGCACTTTCTGGTGATTCTGATCAGCTTATCTTTGTTCTGGTTGATCACAAGCAGCCCTCTCAAGCTTGTCTGACTTAACACAAGAACAACTTGGTGGCAAAACCAACTAAGCAGTGGTTAAAACTGACATTATTTCTGCAACTCATTTCAATGGACAAGAGAAAGAGGTTGAAGATAGATTAAACAGAATGTCAAAGAGTAGCAGAAAACCTCAGCATAATGTCTTAACATTGATTGATGTGTTTACTTCATAATTTTGTCAATAGAAGCTTGGACAAAGCATGGCCTATTAAATCACTTTGGAATTGTGCTTGTGACTTTTGTTGGCTCCATCCATTGCCAAAGTATCTCTGAAGTCCATTGCCTGAATATTGCTCCCTGCCTCCATCAGAAAGAGTTGAAATTTGGTAACTAGATTTGGAAGAGGAAAGCATCATTTTTCATCTTTATGATTTCCTTCTTGGCACGAAGTTGTTGCACATTGTCACATTAAATGTTCTTGATTGCAGTACTTGTGCTTTTCTTTGTCCTTTGGAATTGCTCTGTATGAGCTTCCTCTGAAAAGAAAGGCATAGCTGACTCTGAAGTAGAAGTAATAACAAAATATGTTCTCAGCAAAACATATTTTGTTCTTGTGGTTAAAATATTTGAAGAGTCTTTGGAAAAAGCATGGAATAGTTGTAATCTTTCTAAACTTTCCTGCAAATATGAAAGATTCTCAGTGCTTTGTATGAGCCATAGTTCAACAGTATTCTGAAATCAAGACTATGTAAGAGATGGTATGATGATTTTTGTTTATTAATGAAGCTATCATGTTGCGTCTAAACTCTCTACAACCATTATTTTTCACCTTTTAACCAAAGAATGAGTTAAATGTGTTGGTGCTCTGTGCATGTGGTGTTTTCCTTTGTTTCTCTCATTCCTTGTTTTTAATTAAGGGTCTGAAGTGGTAAAATGTGCCAGCATGACACTTGTTGAAAATGGAAACCTTTGTTTAGCCTCACAACAAGAACAGCACAGACAGCAGCAGCGCAAGCTCCTTCGATAATTCAAGTTTTATCAAGGGATGCAGAGGTGATAAACTTCTTTCCTTCTCTCCCTTCCTTCTCTCTTTTGTCAACTAACATTGACACGGCATTTACATGCTGTGTTGTGTAATGGGAGAGCACAGTGTGTCTCCACACTGCATGGTTTTTTCCTTCTGTCTTTCTTATCCATAATATGGCTGCTTCTGGAGTTCCAGTTTGCTTCAGTTTTAACCCGTGCTGTCCACCTGTGAGAAACAGTGGAATGTCAGGCCCATTGAGGATTTTATTTCCATGTTTATCTTGCTATCAAAAGATAGAGATATGGCCAGTGTTTTTCTTTTTTTACATCGAGGCGTTGACTTTTCCTGAGAAACTTCCCCCTAATTTATTTCATGTTAGCTATTGAACAGCCTGAAAGTAGCAATACTTTAATCTTGTGACAATCTTGAGTACTTTAAAAACCCTTAATGAATTAGTCTTCTAGGATTAGCGTGATACTCATTATACTTACTGCTGTACCAACTGTAGAATTTGCAGGAAAGAGTAGTTAGGTGTGTAGCCCAAGTGCACAAAGTGGCTATGTTGCAGAGGCAGGAATAGAGGCCAGATTCATGACTGGGTTCTTGCCTCATTCTTCCTTTTCACTCATCACCATCTAAAGCTGAATTTGAACCAGTGACCTAGATGTGAAAGGACCCATAACACATTATTAGTCCTGTGAGCAACTCAGGCCCCTTGGTTTGTATATGTCTAATATGTTGGTTTAATCCTATCTGAAATCAGAGTCCCATCACTGTAAATGGCTTGCTAAAAGGGTAATCTTTCTTAGAGGCAGAAATGAAAATTTCAAACTTAATGTGTTATTAGAAAGAAATGGAATGTTACAGTGGCTTTTGTTTTTGCTTCTGATTGTGCTTTAGGAGGGAATTGCTTGGGTTATGTGTTAGATTAGGCAAGAAACCGAGGAAGCTGTTCATCTGATGTGTGACAGAAAGTTAATGTGATGAACAAACTGAAAGGATATTGTCAAGCTGTTTCAGGCTCAAAGCTTGTCTTCTGTAAAATGGTAATCTAGTGCTTGGAAACTTGTGTCCTAAAAATGTTAGATTTTTATGAGAATGTTAAAGGCTTATAAAAGCAGCACTGACTGTAAAAATCCCGCTGCTTAGTTGAACTGTGTTTGTTGGTGGTACTTGTAGGAAATGGTTATGTCCAGCTAAATTCCTAGATCTATGCATGCTTCTGCTTCAAGACAGAAAACAAAATGCTTAGTTTGTTATAAATTAAAGCGCTGAATAAAATACAGAAGTTTCTGTACCTGTGGGCTGAGTCCCTGCATTGGCCTTTATCCCTTTACCTACTTGCCAGATTGTCATCTGAAGGAGTTCAGTAAGGCTGATCATGTTTTTCTGCATAAGGCTGTCACTTCTTCCCTCGGAAGCAAACTCAGTTTTTCTTTGTAGCCACACCATTCACCATGTAGTCTTCTCGCAAACCTTGTCATTGCAGGCGATACACTGGAGCATGTTATGAATACTGTTATTTCACGTTCATCCTTGCTTTATTAAATAGTCTCTGTTTAGCTCTTTCAGTCAAAGACAACTTAGAGAAGCCTTAAAGTTATTTTAGATTGCAGAGATGGTCAGATGAGCCCAGGACTATCACTAGGCTTCAAAATGTGGCCTGAAGAATTAATACTTAATTATTCAAACACGTAAAAAGTAGCCCTTAGCCCAATTAAAATGATTTTTCAATAATTAAAACAAAATAGATTTAAGCTGCATTAGGCTAAGTGAACAGTAGAAATGGAGTGCAAACATCCACAACAAAATATTTTGCATGACTGTTAATTGATGTTTTTAAACAAGTTATGCGTGGCTGTGACTGTACTATTTTTGTTATTTTTCCAAAGTTCACATGACTGGATCTTACTTAATGTAGAGGGTCATTAGAAATTAATGCTAAGCCTGTGTGTCTGAGCGCTAGCTGGACGGTGAAATCTGTGTGTTTCATTTGTGTGCTGCGAAGAGGTAGGACAGTATGACCTACTTGAGGTCCCTTCTAGTCCACCAGTCCTCTCCTATTAATATATCTGCCAGCTGCAAGCTCTAACGTCCTCTTGCAGACATCAAAGCCAAACCCTGTCTTTCCTGGAAAAAGCTCAGGGGTGTGTGGGTATGAACAAGAACAGCATCCCCCCTCCCAGAGTGCACAGAGCGTCAGGCAAAAAAAGGAACTCTGTCTTGGGCTTCTTCAGTCTCAGCTAGCACTTTCAAATATTTGTTTGGAAAAGTCAGAATTATTTTGTGTTTAGAATTGTCTGTAAACTTGCGCTAGCTCTGGGGAGGCCAGCATTCAATCTTCTGCCATTTGTGTTCATCAAGTGGTTTGTCATGGCATTGTATATTTTTAGTGCACGGTGTGAGCAATGAGTTTAGTCTGACCTTTTCATCTTTGTTGCTGTGATCTTGAATTCTTTTAAGCTGTTGAGCAGAAGTTGGCTTTCGTGTTGTGGAGACTGGAGAAAACTAAGCTACCATAATATCTCCCACCCACAGGATTTTCCTACTTTAGGGGCAGAAGATTTGAAGCTGGAATCTTCGGCTTCTCTTCTTTGCTTTACCCTTGATCTCCTGTCAGATTGTGGTTAAATAATTTTATTCTTCAAGCCTCAGTTTACCATCTTTTTTTTAATATGGGGATATATTTTTATTTTGCAACTTTTTTCTTTCTTAATATTCCAAGATATTCCTATGGGGAAAATAATGAGTTGACCTGCTGTTCACCCCGGAGTAAGACCAGTTCTGTAGTTTACTACTTCTCTCCCTTCAAATCTCATTTTTCAGTCCTGGTGCCAAATGGAGAGAAAACACTGAAGGAATTACCAAGAAAACTGAGGGGCCCCAGAAATCACAGGCTGTTGGTTGGTTTTGGTTTGTTTGTTTATTGATTTATGTAGATATTTATGCTTAAGGTTGGACCTGCAGGTGACTTAATAAAAAAAAAAAAATTCTTTGAGAACACAAACATACCTGTTTTGCAGGAACTGTGAACTTATGAATGAAGCAGCTGTTAAACAAGTTTCTAAACCACTTCCTTCTTGTAGCTTTAAAGCTAATGCAGAATAATGCATGTCCTAGTGAAGTGCTGCAACATGATATGAATTTAAATTGATTAGAAAGTATCATAACACTTTGGCATTTTTTAGGCCTTTAGTATTTCAGCTGAAAGCTCTGTAAACCTATTGCAGGCTGGTTTACACAATTTTACTTGAAAGAGGAGATAGTTTGTCTTGGATCATTGAAACAGTGGTGTTAGTAATTATAATAGTTTTTTTAATAGGACAATTAATAAAGTAATATCCTGTTTTTTCAATATGAATCCATTCTGACTTTGAGACCCAAATATTTGGGAATAGTTACTAAAACCCATTTTTTTTTATTACCATTATGGAATAATCTGTATGGAATAATTATTAGGCCTGCTTATGAAACTCAAGCACCATGTGGCATGGTGTAAGAAAGATCTTTTGACTGTGATCCCTTACGTAGACCCTGTGAAGGTTAGTGAATTTTAGATGTGCAAAAAGGCAATGAGTACAAATAACACTAATGGTATTGCCAGATAATTTGGAAGGTGAATTCCAACCATTAGTCCATGTCTATGCATACTGAAGAGTAAATTACCCAACTGAGACTTGGTGTGCAGGTGTGAACCCTGAAGACTACAACACATCCCTGAAAAGGCAATGGAGTTCTCTTCTTGTTTTATGGCTTAGCGAGATAGTGAAGTGCCTTTGGTGGAAGAAAAAAAGCCCTTCTGGCTGTTGAGAACGCCTGAAGGAACTGCACCACCGTTACAGGGCCTGGAACAAATGATATTAGCCATTAGGGGAAATGATACTGTGATTGTTTCTGCATGATGCAGCGTTGCGGTGGTGTACGGAGCAGTTAGATTTCATGATAACAGTGGTCATGTCAGCCTGTGCTAATTTGGATGCTATATTTCAACAAGTGGGAAGTACTGACATAATAACATCCAGCCAAATTTTAACGACTTTTTAATCAAAAGATAAATCTCTCAGTAAAATGGTGTTACAGAGACTGTACATGTCTATGGACGTTTCGAGCTGAATGACATCCACATAATCACTTGATCTAGATTATGAAGGGGTTGAAAACTGTCAGCAGGAGCATTCAAAGGCCTGTATCTATCAGTTTAAGAGAATCTCCGTTCCTCATATCCTAATTGCCGCGATGATAGAATACAAAGTTTTACTGCTTTGTTGTGGTTTTTTTCTGAAGATGTGAAATGTCTTGCAATCATTAATCAGCAATTCGTAATCCAAAAACCCTTCAGGTACATTTGCTGGGAATCACTCATCTATATAATCAGGGGCATGATAACAGAAGTGCTTACAGTCAGAGTTGAGTGGTTAGGAGTTACCACCTCTCAGCTGTGAAGTAACTTACCTCAGCGGAGACAAAGTGCGACTGAGAACATGTTGCACCTTCCAATGCAAAGTAAAATGGGTTTGCATGAATCCTGCTACCCACACTAGTTTATTACTGTTTTCCTTTAACTGCAGGAAGCTGACTGAGAAAATGTATAGGTCAGTCGCCAAGTTTCAATTGATGGCATATAGCTGTAAAGAACCGTAATAAGATTGTCACTGGTCATCTCTTTATGGCCTAAAAATGTTTAAAAACAAGATTAACTCATATTTCAGTGTGGGTGAATGTAGAAACTATGTTCTTTTATGCATTGGAATTTAGACATTTGTTTATATCATAAAAGTAGCATTAAGAGACCTGGTTATTTAATGGTAGTAATTCCTTCTCCTTCTCCTCTGCCCTCTCTTCCCATCCTGTGCAGAGTAGCAAAGATTGACCAGCATGGTCCTGCAAATCAGTGGTTTAAATCAGAAACGAGAGAGATGGTTTGGGTCCAAATTCTTTCTGCAGCACTACGTTGTGCCCCAGTGTTGGTGGAACTGTTCCAAACATTGTGAAAATTACATTGTGAAAAATGAATTCAAGGGTAGGAAAGAGCTAAACCAGCGTTTGTCCCTGTGCACAATGACCAATTAAACTCTGTCTTAACTTACTGTGGGTTATCCTTAAATTTGGACAAGCAGAAGCTGAGGAAAAAATATTAATTGAATCTATATCATTCAGTAGCATTCAGTCCCATTTCTTGTGGAGTTTTATAGTACCAGCAGTGGATCTCTCTTCTGGTGGGACTGGGAGGGATCAGAAGGATTTCTATAGGTGAGAAAACATCACTGTGGGAATTATGTTTGGCTTGTGGCATTACAGGAAGCATATGGCTCACCTACAGAACTTGAACCAGTTAGGAGTGACCCTAGGTGCAGGTGTTATGCCAAAAGGGAAGGCGAGGACAAGGGGACAGAGGATGATTTCAGAGTCTGATGCCTGTGTTCTAGTTGCAGTTCCAGCTGGGTTTCCTCTGGGTTTACTGCAGGATGTTTGAAAAAGTGGCTCCTTGTTAATCTCAGGCAGCCTCTATGATTGATGATTCCCCTTAATCATAAAAAGAGCACATTGGTGCTTCTGCTTAATTTGTGTGTATTTCCTGCTTTATTATTGTAATAATGATTTATTGTCTTAAATGATGGAAGTTTTATAACCTATTAGCCTTTTTTGGAGGTTGAAGCTGGGTGCTCTGGCATGTGAATGAACTTCTTCCCAGTGACAGTCTGCTCCTAGAACATTGCATTAAACCCAAACATAACATGATAATAAAAAGACAGTGGTGTGTTATCTCTTAATTTAATAAAAATAGGCAGCTTGAGTATAAGCAGCTTCTCAATGCTCCACATAGGCAAAATTCATCTAATCTGGATTCTACTCATCTTCTCATAATATCAGTTATGTTAAAAGATAAAAATAAAGGAGCATTCAGAGAAGAGCAACTCAAGTGGTCACAGTGCTGTACAGAAAGATGGATGAAGAAATGATAGAAAGAGGGAAATGCCTGGAGCTTAACTAGAGGAAAGCTTTGTTTATACTAATTTCTGCTCTCCTAAAATGTCCTGCTGTTGCTCCGGTCTCCCAGGCAAGCTGCAGTCTACAGAAGATTCCTGCCGAAGCTGGTGCTCAGCTAGGTACATCTCTCTTCTAAGGAAGGGTAGAAAAGACAGTGGCTTGAGCATGAATAGCTCTACTGTTAACAATGGAAAATGTGTCAGAAAAAGCAAACCCCAAAGCAGACGCTGCTACCATGTAAGCAGCCGTGATTCTTTGGGAGTAATTTGAACCAGTTTGATACCTGGCAGGGGAGCTGTTGTTTCAGGCTGGCACATGGATACGTAAGGGAGTAGTCTGGACACATTTTAGCTGAATATGAAGAAGTTGTTTCTGAGCGTGAAATCTGTTAGACCAGCTGTTCCCAAATGGTTTCTGTTTGTGCCTCTGTTTTCTGGTGGTGAACTCACCCCAGCCCAGCTTGCGACCCTAAATACTAACATAAACAATCGCATCTCTGTCAGGCTCGCGACCCCACTCTGTGCGGCTGTGACCCTGCTGGAGGTTACGACCCCTGGTTTGGGAATCGTTGGGATAGACTGTCAGATAGTCCTGCTGGGGAAGCGCTGATATGCCCCATCCAGGCCAGGATCATCACAACAAATGCCTTCAGATCTCACAGTAATTTGTAGGCCCCTGCCACCAGTTGGAGAGTGCAGCCTATTAGAGCTGACATGTCACTTTGGTACATCAGGAACATCTCGGAGATCAAAAGGTCATAGTCCTCCCACGCTGCCGCAGCCTTTCTTCATGGACTCGCCTCTTCGTCTTACTTCCCTGTCAGTTGGCTGGCAGCGAGCCCCGGCTCCCTCATGGCGTGGCTGATTCGGCCACGGCTGCTGGATGTCTACCAGCTGCAACTTCTGCCCCACCACCTCTCCGTCTCGCTGCTTCTCCCATGCCACCCTTTCCAAAACGGTTCTCCCTGAACACTCCTTGCCTTAATGCAGGGACTGTTGACTGTCTCTCTCTGCTGCAATAATTAAAAGTTATATTCAAAGTACTTAAAAGCTATATAGAGCAGCGCTAGCAGAGGTGGGCTGTCTTCTCCTAGATTTTGTAAAACTCATTCTATTATTCATATACCTGTAGATAATGACCACAGTCTTACAGATTGGGGATGCTGATGGAGAAATAAACAGAAAGTGGCATCATGATTGCTGCTGTGGTCTGCAAAGTCTAAGGTATCTGATAAGCCATGTAGACAGCCTTTTTAATATAAAATGCCAAGTTACAGATGTCCCAATTAGAGATCTGATTTTTAAGCTTGGTTCTGCCACAATCTTAAAGGGAGTTTATAAACAACAACAAAAATTCAAAAATTTGTTTTTTGAAAGCGGTCATTACCATAATGTAAAATAGTAATGTTTTAATAGCTTACTGACTTGATAGTCCAAGGCCATTGACTTCATAATTTACACTCGTGGAAGTTCAACTTGAATCCAACAAGGGGAGGAGCTTGCAACAGATAATTTATTTTTACTTTTTTTTTTTTTTTGTCAATAGATCCTGGAAATTGCCCATAGTGGCAAGGGAGAGGAAGAGATGGTGCAGAAATATATGACAGTTGCTTTTCATTTGGATAAAAAACTGTATTGCATAAAATTAGCCTGAATTCAGTCTCTGCAAGTCTTGTTTCAGAGCTCTTATATGGAGTGCTTTGTTTAGAGATGTTGCTGGACTGGTTTTCTGTCAGGCAGGTGCGCAGAGAGCATTCAACTGAAAATGAGATCAGCAAAGTCAAGTTGTGTGGAGCATGTAAACCACGCAAGGAAATAAAGTCAGAAAATCTCACACTGTGGGCAAGTTACTGTACATGCCACTCCCAAATGAAAAAATTGGTTGAAACTTTTGTATCTGTAACTTGATCATCCCTTAAAAACTAATTACATGTCAGAAAATGGAGCATAAAGTCTCCTCCATCTGTCCAGGTTGGATATGGTGCACAAAGCAGCATATCCGATTCATAGTACCTCTTAGGTAATCAGATTAATATCTCCTGAACTGAATTTACCCTTTTGATACTGAGTCTTTCATATGCCGTGTTTCACATATCACGTTCTGTTGAAGCTCTGTGGCTTTTCAGTAATTTCCTTGAAATCTATATGTGGTATGTCTGCACTCTTTTGAGCTGTTCTTGAGACACGCATCAATTAAATATGTTTCTGGCACTCTCTTAATGGCATAGTTTCCCTGGAGTCAAAAACCACGCCAAAAACTGAGATCATTTGTTTAATTTAAAAGCAAAAGGGTATGGAACTGCAATTTCAGGCTTCAACAGCTATGCCCCTGTAGCTTTGTACGAAGAAAAAAAAAATCTTGATGTCTTACACATAAAATAAATAAATTCTTCAGTTCTTAAAATATCTGATTTCATCCAGTTTTTTGCTTCCCTTGCTTATCTTTTAATTTTAATTCCTTTTTTATATGGTAGATTTTCAACTTCTTATCAAATTTCATTGTTTGTTGGTTTTGCTTAGTGAACCATTGGGCTGGATTTTGTCATCTGGATCTAAGGAAGAACTGTAAATGTTGCAGGATGGTTCTTGATTAAAATTAACTGATAACCAATCTGAATCCAGAACTGTATTTTAAGTGGTTGAAGCTTTTGGCTCTAGGACATTCTGGGAATACATACTGTATACGAGTTGACTGCTGTTTTTTCAAATATGTTGAGTGTAGAGGTACATAAATTCCCATGTTCTACCAGATCACTCCAGTAAGATTCATTCTGTGCCTCAAATATCTCTTAGCCTGCGTCCACAGTGATGTTTTTGTTGAGATCAGTAGTGTGGTTTTGAAGCCAGTCCTCAATGATCTTTGCTTGCTGCATGTTAGTTCATTATGTGGAGTGGTTTTGATGTGCACCAACCAGAGAACTTTTGTAGGAAATTAAACCAGAAGTTCCCCTCCATGCTAGCCAAGTGTGCTCAAAACAATCATGGAGGCAGAAGGATCTATGTCAATGGCTGGTCCTCAAGCCAGAGCATGGACGTTCTCACTAGGGAACCACCACAGGTGAGTCTGGACCGGAAGAATGATGGACATACAGGGCAGCTGTAGGGGGATCAACACCAACTCTTTTGACTGACTGGTACTGGTGTGCCAAATTATTCACTCATGTAGACTTACTTCTTAAACATATGAAATGTTTTCTCTTGCGTGTTTTTGTGTAAGTCAGGCAATACAGACCACTTCCAAAGATCAGAAGGAAGGGTTAGTAATAAGTTGCAATGCCCATTGCCTGGCTGTGGTAACTTGTGGTTACTGAGCTCAGGTAATGCTTGCTCACAAGAAACAACAGGATGCATTTCAGCAGGATACCTGCTCAAACTCTCACCAGTAGGATTTGACAAGCTCATTTTTGCTGAAGCCTGAGCTGCCATGTATTTCATTTACTGTTGTTTGTGCTATAAGATATTCTGCCTGCCCTTGACCTATGGTCACATCTCAGCTGCAGCAAGCATATGCCCTTGGTCCCAAATTCCTAAGTCCCAGTCATCCTCAGCATCTGCTGCTGAATGATCTTTTGTAAGTCCCATCCAACTCCCTTTTTCCTTGCTGTTCCCTCTGTTTTCAACTTTAAACTGATAATGTTGATGTTGTTTTAAGAGTTGAAACAGTGGCTGTCATGTTTGAGAGTTAGTTAACATTGTTAAATTGCTACCCACTGAAAACTGCTACCATTTGAAAGACAAGTGACTAAGAGGATGGGCCTGCTATTTTTTTGAAGCTTTAGAAGTCTGTATACCTTTTCCTGTTGGTGTTCAGTAGGAATGAAGTTTAGGATAAACTTCAGTGCCTTCAAGCTAATGTAATGCCTGTCAGTAACTGAATCTGAATCTCAAGAGGAAAAGTTCATGGTGGATTCAGGTTAAATGTCAAAAACCTCATGATCCTTGGAGCCTCTAGTTTGTTCTGTTGCCTGTTCAACCAGAATAATGCAAACTGGCAAAGATTGGTCATGTTATTTTCCTCCAGGTTAGCATGAGGTAACTCCGAACAGCATGGGATCAACATATCAAATGCTTTATGTCCCTAGAGTTCATTGTCTTGGTTTATGCTAAACAGCTGCACAGTCCTCCTTTTCTGAGGTGCATCTGCTGCTTAGTCACCTCTGTGCTAGTCATGTGAGCTAGCGTGAAATGAACTGTTGGGATCCAGAGGGTTCCAGCAGCAGATGAGTCACAGAGGCAGAGAGGTCAGCACAGGCTAATCTTTCTCGTATTTACCACGCATGGTATAGCTATATCCTGAGATGAACCTGCCTTCTGTTAAAATGAAATGTCTTTTATCTGGATGGGAAGATCCTGTGGGTGAGAGGAGGTTGTATCGCCTTCATGCCATTGTGACTGAGTAAAGGACTTGGAAAACTTATTTTAATGAGCGGTGGATTTCCCTTAGGTAGGGATACCTTGCTTCCATACCTCAGTCCTAACAAGGTATTTGCATCCAGCAGGCTGAATAGTAATTGGGAGCAAGTCAAATGGCACAAAATAGGGCAGCTTAGCCCATGCAATTTAGGGCAATTTTGATTTTATTATAGCTTCAGCCCAGGATTTGGTGATTGTTCTTTTGCATCAGTATTTAAGGTGGTAGAAGTTCACCTGCAGTTTAATAAATAAATACAACTTGCTGTGTCTGTAAAACAGTGGGTTTTCAGCAGACTTCAACATGATAAAGTATTTCTTATTTGGATTGTGCTGAAGATTTTTGTGACAACTGTGGTTTCAATGAAAAAATAAGTATTTTATCGGAAGTGATGCGTTCTGTGGAGATGTTTGTGTTGATAAAAATCTTGAAGATGAGAGGAGATGAGGTTGAGGTTCTTGATCAGAACTAGAGACATGCTACACAAAGTAACATCTGGGTTATTGTCTGTGTGTTTCTTTTTTTCTCTCTCTCACCAGTCTTGCATCCTTCCACCCAAAAAACGTTGTTTTGCAAGGTCTTGCTTTTCCTAAACCAGTGAAGAATAAAACAAAAATAAAACTGTTTACCAGTTGGCCCTACTTCTTAGCTCCATATGAAGTTGTGTGGTGTTTGTTTTGCATTTTGCACAGGTACCTGTGGTAGTGGCGTGCCATATTTTAATCACTCTGATAAACAATTACCTGCCAGTGGTCACCCTGCACATACTGGTGACCAATCCCTACACTCAATGGTGCCATTGAAAATGTTCGAGAGCTTGCTGCCTAGTTTCAGCAGTTTAATTGCTAATGATGTGTTATTGCTTCAGAATTTAATAGCCGTTTCTGGTTATGGTAAAGTTGGTTTAAACCTGCATGTTTTTAAAAACTGAATTTGTTGCTTCCTCTTTGCACTGTGGTTTCCTCCTTTGGTACCTTCAAAATATTGTGGTCCGGGGTGTTGGGTGAGCTGACATGTCCTATTTACGCTCGATTGGAAAAGACTGTGTCACAGGCACTTGAAGCTCTGTGGGGTTTTCTTAGTTCAGACGCTCAGATGTGGCTTCCTGTCATCACCTGATTGCTTACTTTGAATGCTAAAATGATCTTGCTAACTTCAGTATTGTTGTCTTAAACTTAAGAAGATGACAGTCATGGATTTTAATGTTACCTCTGTGTGCTAGCTGTTGTGGAGTGAGGACAGTGGTGATCAAAATATTACATGGCATACTCCCTCAGAGTTAACCTCAGAAAGAAAGCCTCTTATTTGTCTGCTTGGCTGCTCCTCCTGCTTTTCCAGTCTTCTCTCCATCTCCAGGGCCATATTGATTGAATTATTGAGGCAATCATGCTCTGTTTGACATGCAGGCCTTTCAAACATTAAATCAAGGCCTAGTGATACCAACCCATGTCAGTAAAAAAAGGCAGGAGGGCCCAAAAGGAAAAAATCTTTTTTACCCTTTAGCCTTGCAGAATCATCCGGTGCCGTGACTGGTGCTGGCTTTTCAGGCCAGGGACTTGTGCCTTCACTGTCTAAGATTTTACAGCCCTGAGTATCCTGTCATTATTAGCTAATAAATCAAATGACGATAATTTTGTTAATCCATTTTTATCTACTTTTGTCTTGCTTGACCATGTAGTGGCAACAGAGTGGATATTGATACAATATCCTTCCTCTGCCCTGTCTCCAATAACGTTAGAGATGTTCTGCGTTCACAGGTTCTGCGATCAGAATAGTCGTAACAGAACAAATAGGCCAGGAAACAAAACTTAAAATGTTTATACAAATCTCTTAATCCACCAGCCACTAAAAATGCCCCTGCCATGCTTTCCTGCGATTTCCCAAATCCTTGCAAAGGAAAGCATTAAACAGCCATATGGTGGATGTGTTTAATTGGAAGGCTCTCAGTCACCTTCTTATCTGACAGAACTACAGAGTTCAGCATACAAAATAGTGTCATTCACTGTTTATCCTCAAAATTTTAGCAGAAATGTGTCAAACGCTGCTCAGCAGGCTCAGCTGCAGCCTACCTGTTTGAAAGTAGCTGGTGATTTTGGTTGCCTTAGGTTCTGGAGTTTATGTTGAGATGCCTTAAAGGTTTTCTGTTTTATTTCAGGTTTGGGTTGGTTTTTTATTTGACAAAATCAAGCCTTTAAGAATCAGACTCTTCACATTAGGCTTCTGGATAAATTGAAGTAGTACAAAATGTTTTCCTGGACTTTTTATCTTCTTAAAAGAACTTTACTTTCTTCCCTTATCCTTTCTTTTTCTTTCTATGACAGTCATTAATATCACTTCCAGGTTCTTTTATGTTTCCTTCTGTGTTTTTCTGTCTGCCTATTTCTTTCTTTTCATCTACACTCTGAACACTACAGGTTGCCCAGAGCAGCTGTGCTGTCTGTATCAGTGGAGGTTTTCAAAACCTGGCTGATAAAGACCTGAGTCTGACATTATAGCAGTCCCAGCAGGAGGTAGGACTAGAGACCTCCCGAGGTTCCTTCCAGCTTGAAATATCCTGTGAGCCTATGATGCTACTTTTTTGCCTGTTTTGCACTTTTTCTTTCTTACTATCATTTTTTGTATATACTCTTCTTTGTTATGCCATGTTTGTTATACCTATTTATTAATCTATACATGAAGTTCCACATTTTGATGAATCTCTAATATGTACTTAATCTATGAACTGAGGGCTCTTTCAAAAGACAGGGATCTTATTCTTTTAATAGCTAATTCCTTAATTATAAATCTACTTACTTTGTTGCTGTTAAATGTGCTGATGGTTTGAAGATTATCTTTTCTGCCGGCTCAGGTTAGTAAATACTTAATAAATTCTGAGATGGAATAGTCCTGCATGAAGGCAGGAGGAGAAAACTATTTTCTCTTCTGGAGCCCTCTGGCTGATGTTAAATTGTTTTGAACAGAACTTGAAGAAAGTTCTGCTTTTTTCTGAAATCTGAACTCTGCAGATAGGATAATTATTTTCCTCTTGAAATGAGCAATGAATTTTTTAATGGAAAAACTACTTTTGTTGGTATGCCTCAGCTAGTGATTAATAGCATACATGCAGACCTAGGACATCCCGAATTTTGGCCTAATGAGAACCCTGGCCTGCCAAATCTCTTGCAGTACACATCCCCTCGTAACTCACAGCCCACTTCTCTCCTCTCATTAATCCCAGGATAACATTAAACTACCAGTAAGTCATAGCCCTCAAATGTTGACATTCCTTGAAAAAGTAACTGGGTGTAACGTCAGTGATGAACTTACTGTAACCAAGGTGTGTTTAAAGAGAGTGTTTTAAATCCCACCTCATAGTCAACATCAACGTTGTCCTAACACCTAATATAGGCTAGATGAAAAGAATTTTCAGAGTATTGAGACAAACAACTATGCCTTCTACTTGCATCTGTAGTTAGGAAAATATTTGCTGAAAACAGACTGTACTTTTTTTTAATAGATTTTAGTGTTACTGTAAGGCATCAAGCTGAGAGCTCTACAAGCCATAGTCTCTTTCCTCTTGTACTTGGACCATCAAACACAAGAGGACAAGCTGTTCTACTGGCTTATCATTGTATTTCAGCTTTGATCTGGAGACTCCACATCCAGTCTATCAGCATGGAAGCTCAGGCTCCCATTTAGTCCTTTGCTGAATTTCTAAAGCTGTTGTGAAGGTCATCGATGATGTAGATACTGCACTATGTAGTGAAACTGGTAAGTTGGCAAATTCATTTTGCATCAGACTGTAAAGAACTGTCTGATGGTGATGACATTCAGCTACTACTGACCTGTACTGGATCCAAACTAGTGACCTAAAGGTGAAATATAATTTCTCCTAGAACCAGTCAGTTTTCTTGACTTGGGCCAAACTAGTGACCCAGCAGTGAAAACTGTATCTTATTGCATGGCCAAAGACTGAGTCAGAGACTCCAAGTGACTACAGTTGATAGACCTCAGTTTTCTGAGCTTTAATGCATTTGGGCAGAAGATGCTTGAACAAGTTGCAGCCAAAGACTGACAGATAGGCCTGATTTTCTGACCGTCTCTTACTAACAGTTCCCATCTGCAGATTCGCTGTGGTTCTAGACTTAAGGCCCTGTGTATGATACGTCTGTGTGTATATATATGTGTGTGTGCACGTCTATGTATGTATGTGTGTGTGGATGTGTTTATACCAAGCTATTTTGTTACTTATATAAGTTTGAGTTATTTCCTTGTTAGTTAAGAAGGAATGTGTATGTAAACAAAGGCTTTTGCTCTCTGTCCAGACTGTTCTCCCAGCAGCCTTACTGATAGGGTGGGTAATCCAGTGCCTGTGAAGTTAGACAGTGATGATGCTGGGGAACCTGCTTCTGGCCTCTGAATAAATCTTGGAGGAGACAGGTCACTGATAAGGGACAGTCATGCTGTTTACACTTTCATGCTTGTGCAACTGATGTTGCAAAAGGAAACAAATAAAAGATAATGTAACATAGTTTTTAAAGTATATTAGTCCTTTGGCCTTTACAGATAAATATCTGATGGACCAGAGGTGGACAGGGTAAGTCCATGTGTTACACTCCTCCTGACTGTGTTTTCATTTGCAACATACAATCTGTTCCCCTAAAATGAAAGTTCCAATTTGTACTGAAGATGACTGTAAATGCTTGTGACTAATAAAATGGGTGTGTATATTTCCCAAAATGTCTGAATTAGTTAAACTATCAGTGCATACAAGAATGCTGGAGTGCTAGGGTGAGGGGACACTTTACTTGTAAATACTCGCAGCAAGTAGTAACTTTTTTGAAGATTAATTTTCACTTGTGAATTTAATGCTGTGGAATGGTGCCAGATCTGTTCCACAATGTGATGGTTTCCCAGGCAATTCCCAAGATGGACAGCGGGACTGAAGGCGTCCTCCTTTTTGACTCAACAGCATACTTGCACACAACTTTTATGGGACATCTTCATGGCTTAATGGGTTATTCCATTTATCTCCTTGTCTGGTTTTTAGCTCCTTTTTAAAGATTAGCCATACTTCTGTGTAGTTCTACTACAGCCAAATAAAGGCAATATAAATGAGAGGAAAGAATGCAAGTTTGTGCATACAGCATAAGAAACAGACTTAAACCGTGATCCAGAGATTATCCTGGGGTGGGAAAGTAGTTGAAACTTCCTCAGCAGAAGCTGTCTTGCTAATCAGCTCTGGCAAAGAGCCTCTTGATGGGATCCTGATATGCTTTAGCAGGATTGCCAAGTAGAAAGGAGGAATGCTGTTTATTACTGTACCCAGGACTGGTAAGCTTCTGCTGGAATTTGTGTCCAATTCTGAAAGTTTGGGGAGGATATGGAAATACTGGGGGAGAGTTCAGAAGAGGACCACAAAAACCAGTCCATGTTGTAGAAAGGCTTTTCCATGTAACGCTTTAGCAGTTTGGAGAGAATGTGAGATTGCAGAGGTACTTATGCTTGGAATTGCTATTTGGCAGTTCAGTCTTCTCAGTTGTGTGGGCAAACGTGTTAGAGTGTGCATTGACTGGAAGAAGTGGTAAACTTCAGCCTTAGAAGATACACCTTGCTAGCAGCATAGGTGACAGCTTTGGGGCAGCTCATCTGTGAAGCTGGTGCTCTAGTTGTTGATGTATTTAATACTACATGAAACATCTGTAGGGAAACAGTCTTTAACCTAGCTTCTTGGGGTGCAGACTAGGGTAGATGCTCATGGGAAACTCTTCTGGCTGTGTGTACTGCCATGATTTTACTGTAAGGGAGAATGAGACTGGAAAATGAAAGGCCAGCTAAACACAATCCACTTAGTATGTTTTATAGATGAAGGCACAAAGCTTTTTTTGCACTGTAATCATTGGGTTTCTGAACAGCCTTGTCAGAACCTGGCAAAGAAATGCATCTGTGGAAGAAATTAAGATCTGAAGTCATCCT
Organism: Grus americana; assembly: GCF_028858705.1. Taxonomy (NCBI): domain Eukaryota; kingdom Metazoa; phylum Chordata; class Aves; order Gruiformes; family Gruidae; genus Grus; species Grus americana. Next base: position 33,759,306 of record NC_072856.1, on the reverse strand, counting down.
AAGGCATGAGAAAAAGTGCATACTTATAACTCTGCACTTCACTAACAATATTTTTATGCATTTTTCTAGAAGTTTTCTCGGAAAAGTCTCATTTTTGTAGGCATTATGCCTAAGGAATAACTTACTCATGCTCACTCATAGCATGTGTGTATGCTGTTAGTTTCTGCATGCAGTGACATGTAATGAGGTGCACAAACCAGCCTCATGTATCTGTGCTTTCTTTTGAAACATACCCTCATGGAACTTCTGGGATTTTGAGAACAGGGATGGATGGATGCAAATTACAGTTTCCAAATAGATGAAGCAGAATTCTCGTAGAAATAGTTTTGCACTGTGTTGTGGAAGCGCTTACCTTCCTTTTTTTCTACAAGCAGAAGTTTTCATAGCCTCTTGCTGCATGCAGCTTTTCCTGGCCTCATGCTGCTCAGTCCTTTGCGTTTGTAGTGGAGATCAAAAGCGTAGAAAAGTTCCTTTGAGCTGTGGCCAGTAATATTTACAAAAAAAAAAGCAATCATTCACTGAGATGTTGGATGGCTCAGGAAGTTCTGCATGTTTGCCAGTGTGCTGGATGCAGAGGGCTCAAATGAAGACCACAGGTCAGATTTGAAAGATGAGAGGTTAAGGTGTGCCTGCTGCCCTGTTCATATGGGGAATACTTGAATTGTTGATTGCTGTCAGTGTCATTATACAAGTTGTTCACTTGTGATTTATAGACATCAAAAATATGTTCGAAATAATACCTGCCTCCAACTGAGTGGGATTTCTGAATTGTACTGAGGCCATCAATGACTTCTGCAGCAATCAGTAAATGTGTTAACCATTGCTCTCTAGTTCTATGTAGTTTGGTGGACTTAGATCATTGGTGCAAAAAGCACCGATCCGGTACAGAACAAGGTCCTGATGAGACTAGGCACTTACATAAAGTGGGATCTTATTCCTTTCTGGTTATGTGACTATCAGTGGGTTATAAAAAGTCACTTTTTTTGAGGGCCAAGTTCAGTTATCTTTTAAGCAGAGGCATAGTTGAGATGGGATAAACCTTTGAAACAGTGAAAGTAGGATGGCACTATCTCCAAAATCTTTAAATGCTGACACTATAAATAGACTATATGTAACTGACTGCCTTGCTATATCCTGGTAGAAGGGAAGGTGAGGCAGAGAAGAAGCTATAATATTATAATAGATTTAAATTGCTTGATCCTTGGGAAGTGCTGAGATACATGAGCAAAGCCTCTTAAGTCTCATGCATTTATGGTTTTATTTGCAAACTTGGGAGTTTGAGAATGTAAGCACATGGAGGTCTCTAAATGGCACACAAAGGTGGCATTCCAGACCGCTGTGTGCCCTTCGTAAGTTCAGAGTTTTTGAAGAACATGACAACAGAACAGCATATTCAGTGAAGAGAGGGACCTAGTCAGGTAGAGGAGTGAAAACAGAAAGTTTATGCTACTGATTGGCCAAAGTAATCCTGCTGGACACATTCATCAGCATCACAAGCAGGATGCTGTTACATACATTATAATACATTACGAAATATTATGTGAATAATGAGCATGGCCCAGCATCTCTCATCAGTATCAAGAGCCTGATCAGTTACAGGAAGATGACCTTCAGGGAAAAAGAGGGATTTGTCTTTAAGATAGTAAAGTAGCATCCAGCTTCTAATGGACAGAGGGTAGAATGAAGATGTGTGGATGAAGACAGGAGCAGTGGTCCATGGAAATGCCTGTGTAAACCAAGCTCTCTCAGTGGGGTGCAGAGTAACTACGCTGTAAACTGATAAAGAAGTGACAGCAGTTGGGGCACTATGTACTCAAAAAGTTAAGAGCTTTAGGACTAGATGAAGACCTAGTCGGAGAACATGGCGCAAATGCACAAACATCTTTCAGAACAGGTAAACTCTGGTTTACACCTGTAGTGTCACACACATGATGTGATACAATTCACAAATTGTCATATTCCTTGAAATCTCCATTTAGGAGTTAGCTCTGATTATTTGAAAGGAGAACATTAGGTTGGTTTCCTAAGATGAAGACGTTTGACAGAATTTGGAGATGTATAATAGAAATCTGTGTGTTCTCCCATACTACGTTATGTCACGTTAAGACAAGGAATGTTTTTACCATGGAACTACCACTGAAGGCAACAGAAATGAGCCTTGAATCCTGCTTTCCAGCTGAAGTACTCAGGATCTCACTTGGCAATTTATGGTTAGTATAAAGACTTTTGGTAAGACTATTTGCAGAACTAGAACCTTTTCAAATGAAGCACTGAAATCATTACATCAAAAGATGGCAAGCATAAACCACAGGAGAGACCCTCTGGATTTGTCTTTCCTTTGGGTGACCAAATTTCCTGTGTTTTGGATTAATGAGATGAAGCCTAAGGGAAGGTACTAAAAGAGAGAGGAAATTTTTGAAGTTGCTTCACCCAGTTCACTCTGAGAAAGCACAGTGCAGTCCTTATAGTCTCTGCACAATGTTTATACATTCTGACTTGTGTAAGAACAGCTTTCTGCTTGAGTATTTTTTTTTTTACTTTCTGAATCAAAATTAAATACCATCTACAATGTTGTTAACCTTTACAATATTCTGTGAATGAAGGTGTCTATTTTGGGGAGGCAGGTTTCTTATTCATCAAACCTTATTGTATTGTGCGGGGTTTTTTTCCAATAAGTGCCTCATAATAAAAGACAGATCAAGCTTATTCAGCAGGAGGAAGTGAAGGATCACAAATGAGAAGAGATGAAGGGATCCTCCTCTGTCCACTCAAGAGGAACTGGGTCCTTCTTTCTCAACACTTCTTTCCCAACATGCCCAAGCCCTGCTATGTTTGGAAATCAGATTCAGATTACAAGTGACCTTTCTCTGTGATTTTTGTGCTTTCAGAAGGAAGAAGTTTTCTGTCTTGCAAATGGCATGTTCTTGCTACATCTGGCAAGAATGCGGGAGAGTCAGCAAACAGTGGCTGTCGCTTGTGTCTTACTGTGAATTAGCATCTCATTTTTGGATTCGGTTTCCTGTTATCTGTCAAAACTCTCTTGTGTAACTTCAGTTCCTCCAGAAATAACTGTCTCTTCTGAGTATCTCATGGCGAAGTGGTGGTTTCAACTTCCTTTTGACTGAGTTCCAACTTAGAGGATAATGGATCTTTCTGTTCTCTTTGGTTACTGCTCTCCCTGCTCATCTTCATAGTCTTTTATTACTCAAATTACAGAAAGTGGATTTATTTCCCAATGCATGCAATGATCTCCTCCATGTCTGGGAGGATAGCTTCAAACCTTCAATTGCTAGCTTTACCGTGTTACAGACTGCATTCAATGCAAGTGCTGTCCAGTTCTATTATTATTTCATCATTGTTTATCCCTGATCATGCTGTTAACAATTCCATGTAGAAGCACATCATCATCTTTGTCCTGAGTGATCTTGCCAGGAAGTCAAGCAGGTGGAGTTGCAGAGGACAAAGACATGCACCTCACAGAATGCTGTATGTATATACTATCAGAGAACATGCTTAGTATAGGTAGTTTCTCCAAATACAATTTTTTTGTGTTCTGGGCTGTTGAAGAATGAAAAAAAAAAAAAAAAGGAAGTTATTTAGTAAAATTAAGGCAAACTCTCAGATTACATTTGTAAAGGCCTTTTACTTAGCTGCTGCAGCTGATCTAAAATTTAAATCCCATTTTCCATACTTGCTTAAGTTAGCTTTCTTCAAAAGACAGGAGTATTAAATTCTAATATGCAGTTTCCTTTCAGAAGACATATTCTCTGGGAGATGAATATCTGAAACAGCTGTAACTTTCACATTCCAGCTACCTCTCCTAAATAAACACCAAGACAATTCAGTATATAATAGAAGAGATAGATATCTATGTGCCTGTGCGTATGTGTATACATGTAGATGGATTTATTGATAACCACATACTCAGAAGTCTGCTACAATTGATCTATTGGATGAATGGTCATTCCCTTTATGTTTTTCTTTGGAGTTGTTATGATTACCAGATCTTTTTTCATCTAATAGTGAAATACTTTACTTTGGGAAATTGCAGACTAGTCTTTGGTCAACCATCCAAAAAATCCTAAAAACCCCTGGTCTTTAAAGCCAAAAGCTGGGTACCAGGAGCTCTAGGTGCATTTGTCCAGGGTAGAATTTGAAGATGGAGACACTAGTCATAGTTCTGAGATAATATGGGTACAAAATCTTGTGCATGTAAGTGTTGGCAACATGGAAATTTCAGGCATCATCAGTTGCTCTTTAGCTGCACAGATGAGCCAGTTCACATCTTGCCTCTTGTGATATTTGCAGTCCTAGCATTAAAACATAAAGCTTTTTAATGAGATAGTAAAAAAACTTCCTAGGCCAACAAGTCCCGTGTCATGGTGTCTCAAAAAGTCTGATGACTTTGAAATTTCTTTTTATAGATTAAATGTCAGAAACAGCATCCTTCTAAAACACAGCGCAGTAACAGATTGGCATTGGGCTTGGTGATAAATTGTTTGTGGTAAATATTGCTGAAGGAGCGACTTGCATATCCTAAAGAATATGAGAGCAATGGATGATTCCCATTTTTGTATGAGGCCTGGGAAGGAACCTTTAAAAGAGAAATAATATTACAGGATAGACCAATGAAAATAATCCTCCTAAAGGAACCATCTAATGTGATTAGATCCGTTTTTACTAGCCTGTAAACTAGCCCAGGACTAGTGACAAAGCTAATATAACATCAGCAGACAGCTTTTAGAGTATGAAAAAGCTGCATCACATACAAACATTTATCAGTCTAACAGAATTAATCCTTTGTGCATGCAGGCTATTGGTTTGCTTTGTTGGCTTGTCAATGATGGTGATGATAGCCCTTCTGCCACTTTACAGTGTGTGATATTTGCATACAACTGTAAGCTTTTATAAGCATCCCTCTTTTCTTCCCGGATTTGCCATGTTCATCCTTTTTTTTTTTCTGCTTGCTTTTTGTTTAATTTTGTGTCCTTAAATTTTTTCATTACAGAGAGTATTTAAATGCAGGTTGTTTCTATTTAAACACAATGGTCTGAAATTATAGACCTCAGGTGATGGAGAACATTTCTGTTCCTTACTAGTATAACAGACTCAATGTGTCCAGTCACAAAAACACCGTATCATCTTCAGATAGATAATTCATCTGTTCTTTTCGCTGATTCAGCATTGAATGCTAGCAATGTTTAAAAACAGTGTCTCTCCTGAAAAGACAAACCAATAAAAGCGACTAACCTTTAGGGATCTAAACTTCAGTTTTGAAATAAGTCAATACTATGTTGTGCAAAATGGCTGGAAGTTTTCTGTTGAACTTAGATCTGGTACTGTGTATTTATGAGATGTGATGTGGTCAAACCTCTAAATAATAATGGTTGCGATATAATGTCTCCATAGGTATATTTGTCAGAGGGTAAAAATATTATAGTTGATAACTACAGGTTTTGCTAGCACTGGCATTGGATTTCTCTCTGTAAAACACTTTTCTCTCTGACTCTGCTTGGCATCTCATCAAATACAAGATCAGGTCTGATATTACATTAATCCTGAGACAGAAAAACCAAAGAATCCTCCTCTGTACTGGAGTTATTACACATTATCTTTTTCTTTTTTCCGTGCAGTTTAAGAATTTCAAATTAGCTAATAAGTTAGTCAAAATCCTAGAGTCCGTCTTCTGAAAATATAAAGGATCATTTAAAATGCTGACAGTCAGATGTTGGTAATGACTCTGGTGCTGCTTACAATTAACCTATCATAATGACTGTAGATTCTGCATCCCAGCCAGAGTTGTTGTGTGAGGGGGAAAATGAGACAAAGCCCATTAAGGTCTCAAAAAGTTAAAAAGTGGCTTCTTTAATATACATGGTCTTCTGAGCACAAAGGGCAGAAAAGTCAACAGAAAAGAATATATATATTGTGAACTGGAAAGAAATCGGTGCCTTTGAAATTGTATCCCTTGCTTTGCCCTAAATCTGACTGCAGCTTTTAGCTTCCACCACATGTTTACATTGGAAATCTCTCTTCGTGCATATAGAGTTTGTTCTCTTATGAAATTATGTCTCAGGGGAAGGATAATTTAAAGCCATTTCCATTTGTTATGTCTGCGCTGAACTAGGCTATTAGGGGCCATTAATGCTGGATAAACTCAAAAACTACAACTACCTTCATCTGTGGATTATAGAATCTGTCCAACAAATTGCATGCTGATATTGCCTGAATAAGGAACTATGGGCAGTTTCATGTCGTAGCCAGCACTGGGATCATTTTATAGTGTAGCCAACATCAGGCTTGTGCTGATAATCACAGATGTGCATCTGACTTCACTTTAGGAAGGCTGAATTTTTAAAGGTTAAGTCTGATGATAGCCAGTGTAATTTCAGGTTTCTAGGTTAGGAGCTCTTGCTGGACGGCCTTTGAGAAAATGTGGATTGTGTTTTTTGTAATTCTACACCTAGCATCATCTGATTTTGCATAATTATAAGTTCAAGCACAGCCGTAAGCAGGGGACAAGTTGTAAGCTGTGTTTGAGGAGTAGCCACAGATAGTACTGAAAGTTGGAGACACATCGCTAAGCTGAAGTTTTTCTTTCTTATTCTATGCTTTGGCAAGAGAATGATTGTGTAACAGTGTAACATTGGCTTATTTTAGCTATGAGTTACCATTTCTTCATTGCTTCAGACAATAGATTAACGAATTGTATGGCTGGGAGCCAGGAATCAACCCATTCATCTTTACCTGCTCCTCATTCACTCTCTGACCAACTGCTGCTATTGTAGTGGTAAGCCTGATTGATTGACCGTGCTTATGCTGGGGATCCAAGACGCAGGGGCTAGTGGTAGCCTACTTGAAAGACACTCATTCTTGTCTGTGAGTGTGTAATCCTAGCCAGTTGTACCATTGTTCTTATCGAGTCTGATAAGTTTAGATACCAGTTAGCTGTCATTTATTATTACAGGATACATTTGGAAGATTTATAGATTTCTTGCAGCTGGATGCTTTTGGAAGGGGAAACTTGTCTTAATCTTGTGTCTAAAATATTAAGCTGCAAACATCATAAGAACTTGTTTTCTGGAGAAGGTCTTCAGTGTTTCTTTCTGCTTTCTTTGGGAGATGGAAAACCAAATCAATCCTTTGGTATGTCCCAGACGACTCCAATGCTGTGGATGCATAAAGGTGAAAAAGAACAGAACAAGGTCATAATTCACAGACAGTACAAAATCTGTATTGCTTAAAATTTCCCTGTCACACTCATACCCTAATTTTCTTAAAGCAATGGTTTTGCATCACTGGATTTCTGATTGTCTTAAAAGGCCTTGGAAGTTTTAGCTCATTAGGAATAACCAGGCCTAGAAGAAATGAAATAGCCTTCACAGTGGTTATTAATTATGGAAGTTTTAGAAGCTTGCATTGCTTTTAAGGTGCTCCAATTCTACATTATCCTCTAACTAGAGGTCAGAAGTTGCTTGACTCATTCACAGAGATTACCTGTGAGTAAAGCCTGTAAAATCTGGTCTTTGGTTTTGTGATTCCAGAAATATCCTGCACGTGAAATACAGTAGGGAGGAAGAAGGGAGTAGCAGTTTCATGTGCATAACAAGATTTTTGTCAGAGTGATGAGGAAAAAGAAATCCACCAATTTCCAATCAGTGCTAAGTCAGTGATTCCCACTGATGCTGGAGAACTGATTTTTGTCTGCCAGGTATGGCTGTTGATTCTTCACTAAATGCTATTTGTGATACATATTGGCTATGTTGTTTGCTGTGAGGTGCTCTTTTGCCTCCGACAACTCTGTCCTAACGTTCACCTGAATGTCCTCAAGAGGAGTAGGGAGCTGCTCAGAAACTCAGCATCGCTCCAGTGGGACAGCTGCAGGGTTTCACAGTGAGCAAGGGTATGAAGAAGATGAGGAAGCATAAATTCAAGTACTTCTCTAGCTGTCAGCCACAGATATTTGATGAGAGAAAGAAGTGAGTGAAGTCACATCTGTCTCCAGAACAAGGAGACAACTAGTTGGGAACTGTGATCGTGAGTTTCAGTTTCCTCAGCTGCTCAAAGGGAAAAACCAGTATGCACTGTGCAGATATTATCTGGGCCTTCATGTCATGAGGTGGATGCTTGGGGTTAACTATCCATCAATTCTCTCATGAACTGTACTTTATATTCATTCTGTGCCTTAATCCTTCTAATTTTGAGCATATCCTTTCAGAAATGTTCAGAGAAGGGCTGACTTGTTGATTACCTCTGCTATGCTATGTTTGCGTTTCTTATTTGTAGATGTTAGTTTAACAACATTTTGTGCAAAATTCTTGAAGAATTTGCATCCTGGTCATTGTGAAAGGTTAACTAGCAATCAAATGGGAAACTATTTGGTTCTGTGTTGGGTTTTTTTAAATCAGATTTCTGCTAGTTACTTTACTTTTATAATCACAGCATGATATAATTTACCTCATATTGTTTGAATTTCTGCCTTTTGGGAAAGTAAAGGCAATTTTGACAGTAAAAGTCAATGCTGCATCCACAGGGACCCAGTCAGAAGGAACTGTGATGCATTTCTCATACTACATCAACAACAGTCTTACCATTCACTTCAACAGAAATGGGATTCTTTTAATTATTTGGAAATTATATATTAAACCTTTTTGAGTTAGGTTATACAAACTATAGAAGTTGGTATCAACTGTGATGTTTTCCTATAAAAGAAATTTGAAAAACTCAGGGAAGGCAAGGATTTAAAATTAAATAGAAATTGTACAGAAAGTTCAGCTGGAAAGGAATATTTAGACCAATTGCCTTACTCATTACTAGTCATTTGTAAGTTTTGAAAACAATGACATATTCAACTCCTGAAAGTGTGTCTTTTTAGGAACCAAAATTACAAATCTATGAAGAACGCTCTGTTCTTAGATTCTTTTCTTTAGAGTCATTGTTTCTGTTTGCTGTTTTTTTAATCAGTCCAATACAAATAGCGTGTGGTATGTCTGTATAAACTTACGCACTTAACTTTTGGCGTTCCTCCGTGTAGTAAACTGCATTTGTCGAGGAAGGATAACCTAGATTATGAAACCAAGGGACTGCTTTTCGTATAAGGATACTGTGTGCAATTTTTAACTTGTGTTCAAGGTAAAAGTCTCGAGAAGTTAATGAAGAGGGAATTAATCTTCCCTCATGCTCACTGGATAGAGATCACAGACTTCAGGTTTTGAGGAGACAGATTAAAAGAGATCTTCGCTGCCAGTGGCCATAAGGCTGAAATGCTTTTGTTCTCTAGAGAGGCAGAACTCATCTGCAGCTTCCCCTCATTTAAACTCAAGACACTTCAGTTTCCTGTTTAGTTTGTATCTAAGTGGATTTTCTTTTATATTGTAGATAGTTGTTTGTGTATTCTTTGCTAAGGGTTATTATTTTTTCCTTTAGCTGCTGGCTTGGGAATTGCCTGAACAGTGTTGCTTTATTGAAAAGGATTATGTGCTACCTTGGCTAGGGAATCCCAGAGCAAGCAGATGCCATATAAAATCAAAACACAATGTCTCCAAGTTGCCACTCGTTGAGTCTTTTAGCAGTGATCTGCTTGAAGTAACCTTGTGGGAAAACCAGTTTTTAGTGGTTCTTAATGTCTGCAGCACCACTGGCAATGACAGAACATGGAGAATCTGTGTTCTTTTTAGTGGGACAATCATAGTGAATCTTCAAGTCTGGCACTCAGCTGGTGATGTTGGTACTATTTTATTTTTTTATTGTCTAGATTGATGTCCTCCATCAGTCTGTAGACCAACTCAAGTGAGTGTTTGCATTCCCTTTGTGGCCTTCATCAGCTTTTTCTTGCTTTAGTGAAGAATCTGTGAGACTATCTAAAATTTTTCTGAAGTCGTAAGTCTTCACGTTTGCCCTGGAATTCCTGGTGAAGCCAGAAGGACACCAGTAACTAAACCAGTTCATTTTACCTGGCTACAAGAAAAGAGACTGTGCTCCTTTCAAGTCAAGTTAAAGCCTCCCATGCCTCTTCCTGGGTCTCTTCTAGTGGATTTTTCTAGTGTATTACCTCTTTTAAGCTCTGTGTGTCTTTTCTAGAAGACAAAAAACATCCTGGTAGAATCCTGTTTTCATAGCACACATAGCCATTTCTTATGGAAGCTTTGTGCACAGGAATGGCAAAGATTGCAAAGTGTATTGTAAATGTTAATGTCTAAAAAGGAGAGAAGCCAAAGGAATGGCTCAGAGGTCCATGTTTCAAACTACAACAGGTTACTGTCATTACTACACTATGATCAGGAGTAGGAGGAACTAGACAGTTGCTTCCCATTGAGATACACTTTTTTGTCTTTTCAAGTCTAGGGCTGCAGTGTTTCAGCTCACCTGCCCCTCCTTAGCTAGCTGATCCACATACTACTGCAAGAACACAGAAATCTTGGCCAGCATACGTTTCAGGTTGCCTCTTTATGAGGCACACCATCAGTATTTCAGTGTTTAATTCACTTCCAGAGAAATGAGGAACTGGTCATGTTCTTGTGACAAACTAACATTTGCATGTATTATTATTATTATACCTTACACACCTTGTAATCAGTAACAGCTCCAAGCAGGCCAGCAGCAGGGAAAGGCCTTTACAAAGCTGAAGTGAAATATGGAGAGGCACTCACACAATCTGTTTGACCTCTAAACAAGTGCTATCACACAAGTCTTCACACTGGAAAAATGTTCCTCTGTTCATAAGTACGGTAGCCTGTTGCTAGGAAAAAACCGTCATCCTCTCTTGGATTGCCTAACTTTGTTTTATAGTAGATCTGAACTAACATTTTATTGTGTTTCCGCTTATGCAGTGGAGGAAAAAAAGAAAGACATAGGCTGTGAGGCAGAAAAAAACAGGATCTGGAGAGAAGAGGAAAGAAATCTGACTCAGGCCCTTTTGAGAGTTTGAAGTTTGCTACTGAGCCCAGTATATTGACCCAGGATGGAGAGAGCTACAGACTGTAAACCTGGTTTCTCAAAAAGCATGCCTTTCTAATCCCCTGCATCCGCTGAGGGCCTCTTAGTATTATTGTAAAAGGTCTGTTTTCCAGAGTGATTTGATTCCCATAGCCATGGGCAAAGGCACCCAAGCAGCTCTTGTTTGATTAAAAAGCTGAATTGTTTGCTGGTGACTGTAAACACAAAGAGCTGCTTTCTGAAACCACACAAAAATGAGAGCCAGATTGGTACTTCTGCTGCAGGATAGAGTTTTGAACAACTCACTAGCTATCTGGGAATATTTTCTTTGGGAACGTAATTGAGATGAATGTTAATAAATACAGAATAAAATGTGTGTGTGTTTAGCTCACCTTCACTCTGGCCTGATTATTTTTGATGCAGGCTGATCCTCCAGTGTTAGAGCAGAACAAAAGCAACTTAGCTTGCTTCAGGTAGTAATATTTACAGGGACTTGAAAATACAACCAAAAAGAAGAACCTTACAGGATCAGTCAACGCTGCCCTTTTTCTGTTTGGCATTGACCTTGTTTGCATTTGTCCAGGGAAAGAGAGGAGGCGTGGTGTTGGGGACCCTGTGCTGGCTTCACTGCACTCAAGTGATTCTCCTGAGATGGGTTTTGTTGGGTTTTATGATCATACTTTTGTACCTGCAGAGTACATGAGCAGCGTATAACCATGCTCAGGGATGTGGTCTCCTGGGTTTCAATGTTTGTATTTAATCTATTTTCCTGCTCTTTGCAACTAGGTATTACGAATGTTACAGACTGCTTTTCCCCTGTCACTGTGTAGCTACTGTCCTTTGCAAATATTGTTTGATAGGTTGTGCAGTCATTTTAATTAACTTTGTCATGTGTAGGAGCTTACTGAAAGGACCATCAGCAAGATAAATAGAAAACATCAGACAATTCCCTACCTGAGACTACTAAAACCAAAAGACTGTAAACAATCCTGTTTACTAGTTACTACTTTCTGTTCATGTGGTTTGTTTTCATTTCACTCTGAATGGAGAGTGAAAACCAGTTGTGTAATTATTGTTTGCCAAGAACAGGGAACATGAAAAGCAGTACGTAAAGCCAAGTTTTATTACAGAAGTTTAACTTCCCATTTCTCAGACACTAGCTCAGACCTCGTTACCATGATTGGCTTCCCAGGCTTTCAGATACAGTCCATGTATGTAGTGACACTTACGCATTTAGTATATGTAGGTATTGCTTACATATGCACACAAGTCTTTTCAGAAGTATTCTGAAATTACAGGATGAGGCGTCTGGAGACCTGGCTTCTGTACATGGCTTTACCATCAACTTCCTGAAGGACTTAAGCAAAGTTGGAAAGTTTTTTTACACAATTACATCGGACAGTACATAATCCTGTTCTGGGGAATAACAAATGTAGGTACAAATCTGTGCTGCATTGTGGATTCTGCTCTCCCCTGATGGATTGTGAGAGTTAGGGGTGTTGAGGGCTCTCCCAGCTTTTTGCCTTCCTTGCTACTTGACTCTGTGTCCTGGGAAACATTTTACTACTTTTAATCCAAGTTTTGTTGACTTGCATGTGTTTAGCCCTTGACCAGCCGTAAGGGCAGTGCTTCTCTCCCCATCTCCATTTTTCTCTTTGCAGAGTAACCTGTGGGTTATAACTACCCCAAAGCTGTCTTTCTGCTGATTCCCCTTTTATGTGCACTGGGGATAATGCAGCTTTTCTACAGAGACCACAAGACTTGATTCATTGATGTTGTAAGAACTGTCAAAATCTTGTGACAGAAGCGGAAAATTTTGTTGACATTGGAAAGAGAGGTGGCTAGAGCCATGTAGTCTGGGTTCCAGCTGTAGGGGTATTTCTATTAACTAAAAAGGGATTCAGAACCTTATACTGAGCTGTTTTTATGAACTTAAATAATTGAGAACAGTTTTTGTTTAGCTCTGGGTATTTCCTGAATGCCTTTGCAAGTCAGACAGTGTAGCGCTGGGCTTAAAAGCTTGGCTCCAGCTTGAGATGTATTAAACAAAATAACCAAAGAGAATTTATCATGGAAAGGTATATTAACTTTTGTAAATGTTAATGTTACAATTAGTGTTGCTGTTAGTAACACAGCTATATATTTTAAATTAAAAATATCATGTATTTTAGAGTTATCTAAGGAAAAAAACCCCTTACTCTGCATATGCAATTATCTCCATGCACTACCCAAAGTGTCTGAGCATCTCCTAAATATTTAAATACAGAAATAATGACAGTGATAGTACTCTCTTCTTTTTCAGCCTGTAAAGAAGATAATTCAAAGTTTCTTCGCTGCATGAACTTTCTGGTGTCGTGGTTAGAGGTTCTGAAGGAATTCGGGAAAAGCTACATTGAATGTCACCTGTCATTCTGAACGTAGTTAATATCCACGCTATTCTTTTTTGGTCTAGGAGAGAGTACCCTCCCCGGTGCAGTCAGGAGCATCCACTTTAGTGCTGTCAGCCTGGTCATTCTGATACTGTGACGGCTGACTGTAGGCACTGCAGAGAGATGATGATTCAGATAGTGTTGACTGATCTCCAAATATCAAGGCAGAAATCTTGAACCAGATGCAGAGTGGAAAACACAGGTTTGTGTTAATGAGTTAAGAGAATTTTATATTCCTGAACTAATGGACTTCACAAAAAAACAGACTTCACTTCTTGGTAGAATCAGTAATTTAGCCTGGAGGTCACAAATACCAGTCCTGCTCTCCAAAGCAGTCTTGAATATAATAGAAGAGGGTCTTATATTTAGGTGAAAAAGACTAAAGATTGATCGAATGACTGGAAGAAAGGTTATGATGAGCAAGCAAAAAGGAAGAGAAGACTGGAAAGAATAAATGAGGGTGTTTTGTCTTCAAAGTAGCTCAGCAGGCTGTGGGGAGTGCCTGTGCTTCGGCACTGTTTAACTCAGTTTTGCTCCTCCTAGCATCTCTCATAACCAGAAACTTGGTGATGGACATGGGATAAGCATCAGCTATAGATACTTTTTCCTTTGTGTGCTACACCCATCCTTCTTTCTCTCCCTTTTCCTCAGTGCTTCATTTACTTATTGTTGGTTTCTCTGTTGTTTGATCCCTGTCTACCCTTCTTCCAAGTGAAGCAGGATTTTTTGTTCCTTATTAGTGGTACAAAAAAGTACAAATCAAAAGCAGAAGGTCTGGAGCACACCTTCAGCCATTAGGCTCGAGTAACCAGCTGGGCAGCCAGGTGGGAAAACCTCTTGTGCTGGTGGGGACGGATGTCTTGCTCTCTCTGCTGAGATTCCAGTTTTGTTGCTGACTGGGCTGTAGCAGGAGCTGGAGGCATGAGAAGCATCTCTGTGCTGTGCTCAGGGATGGCACAGTGGGGATGTCGTTGGACAAGGGGACAGGGAGGACGCTGGCCCTCCCACAGAACCGCTTTCCCCCTCCCCCTTCCTTTTCTTTTGCAGTTGCACACAGTGCTGTGGCTCGGAGGTCATTTGTTTCCCACAGCTTCACAGAACACTGTAGCAGAAAGGGAGACAATGGTCCCTTACAAGGGGCGATGTGGGCCTTCTTTCATCTCTAATAAGCCCCTTCACTTGCACTGTGAAGCCTGTTGTGTGTGTGTGCATGCACAGTTCCACTGTGAACCACTCTGCAGCTTTCATTGATGTAAAGCATCCAGGTTTTTTGTTTTGTTTTTCAAATGGGCAATTCTTGGCATGTTCCAGCCTGAGGTGGGTTTTCTGTTCAGCGCAAGCACATCAGGAGACATCCCTTCTCCTTTTCATATAGCTATTAAAATCTCGGGCCCATCTGGTCAACGTCGATGGGCAGAAAGACTGAACTCAGAAAGCAAGGCGAGGAGGGGGGGCAACTCTCTTTAGCTCCCCTCTGCCGAGCACAGGCTCTGCCTCTTGCTCTACTCGAGCATGTTTGCTGACTGAGCGTTTCAGAAGAGCTCTGTGAGAACAACCACCCTGGCAAAGCAACCGACAGTCCTGTCACAGAATTTGCAAGCAGAGGTGCAATTTGAGAACTTTTTCTTTTCCATTACTCCGCGATAATGAGCAGGAAAAGAAAGGGAATAAACACTATGATGAAATTTTAAGGTGCAGGAGTTCAGAGCAGTGGTCAGTCTAGTCTGGGATACCGTTTTTACCAGTGTCTTCTGCCTGATCCTTTGAAATCCCACTCCTTGGGCCACCCTCTAGGTCTGGAGAGCTTTCCTTCCTATGTGAAATAGGAAATTTTTAGCTGCCTTCTGTGCAGCAGTGAGTGTATGCTCCAAGATAGGAAGCTGGATCTCTCCAGGACAGGCTGAGAGAGTTAGGCTTCTTCAGCCTGGAGAAGAGAAAGCTCCAGGGAGACCTTACAGCAGCCTTCCAGTACCTGAAGGGGCCTACAGGCAAGCTGGAGGGGGACTGTTTATCAGGGAGTGTAGTATAGGACATGGGGTAATGGGTTTAAGCTAAAAGAGAGTAGATTTAGATTAGATATAAGGAAAAAATTCTTCACTGTGACCTTTTTGTTTGCCTGAGCAGCAGAACACCAAATGCTCTTTTTTTCAGATTGTGGAAATGGAGTAATATTCTTTAAGTGATGCTGCCATGGCAAGCCTCTCATTATTTCACAACTAAATTGCTTATGAACTTGAAGCACGTACCTCTTAAACAGAAGGAAAGAGAAGGAAAAAAGGACAATTAACCCCAATCTTTAAAATCTCTTGATAGTTGGGGTTGCAGAGCTCAGCTAATAGGGATTTTAAATTGCTATGGCTATACCATCTTTCTTCCAGTGTAAAAGACCCAGCACATCTTGCGCAGGCTGAGCATGGACTAAGACTCCACATGCATGACCCTCGCAGTCATCGGCATGTCAACCTGACCTGTCTGTATGTTTGCAACACACAGAGTAGTTAACTAGATTTAATATGGCCTCTAAAATGTGAAATAATACTAAAAAAATCCCGGTAATAATGAGTTTTAGATTCGGTAAGTCAGTAAAGAGTAACTAATTTGTTACCTCAGACCCTGCTTGGACTTTCTGAAGTTTCTAATGTTGCCTCCATTGAGTAGGAATCTAAATGAGCCTCCTCTTGGTTTGGGGAGATACTTACCTTGTCCATGGACTTGTTTGAATGAAACAGTCGTTGGTAGAACAGCATTTTATGGCCATGAACTTGTTTAAAAGGGCAATTCTCAGGGCTGGGTAATTAAATCACCATTTTAACTGTTCTGTAGCTTATTAAAAGTATGTAAGAAGACGATTAATAAAATCAGGTTGTAAGCAGACCTCAGGCAGCCTCCAACTGTAACATTTTACTCACAGGAGCACTGGGACAAAACAGGTTTCTTCTGAGTGCTGGAGGGCTCTCTTTGGCATGTATGGAGAGCTGTATGTTGGACTCCTTGGCCTTCTCTGGTGTCCAGGCTGAGTCCTTGGGTGTACGGGTGAAGTCCATATAGTGAAGGTGTGAGGTGCTTCTGTGAACTAGCAGGCCAGGACATCCAGAAGTAGGGAAAGATTAATTGTATTTTGTTTTCAAATTCTGATAGGTGAACCTGCGGAAAGGTTTTTAATCATTTTTGCAGAAAAACAAGCATTCCATCTGAAAAGACAGGTTATTGTTTGCTTTTTAGGTAAAGTGAGGAAGTAGTCTTGAAACTGGAGGATCTTCTGTGAGAACATTTCTCTTTACAGAGAGCTATTTAGCGACGATGTACTAGGGCTTCCCATTGGTCTCCACAGCCCTGTTAAAGCCCAAAAAAATCCTTCTCCAGCATTCAGAGCTGAGAAAGGAGGACTACAAAAACCTGCACAGAGGGTTTTACAGAATATGATCAACACAGTGTAAAAAAATTATCAGAAACTGATAAAAAACTAGTGTAGTTTATGGAGTACAGGTGTAGTACATAAACATGTAACTGTTCTCTGCTATATGAAGTTTCAAGGGGTCTTTACCTGTTGTGCTTTTCAGCCAGCATGCTAGCAACTTTTCCCTAGAAGGAAACCATAAGAGTTGCTTAGAGCTGTCTATAAATGATGCAGTCTCACCTGAGAGACCTTTGGACTTTTAGAGCAGATGAGGGGTAAGAGATGTGATGCCTTATAGATCAGTACTCAGTTCATTTTTGCAGTATTATCATTCTATCCCAGTCCAATTTTCAAATGTGTAAAATACACTGTTTTAATGGTGCTCTAAAGTCTATCCTGTGGCTTCCTCACACGACCCAGAGTGCAGCGTGCTCATTGCTTTCTGCTGTCCTGTCTCCTCCTCACGATGCTTTGCCAGCTCCAGCCAGTTTGCCGTTCCCTGCTGTCACAGAGCTCAGCTCTCCCCACCCCGCTCTGCTTCCTGCTGCTGACCCCATTTCAGTCTTGGCTCCACTCTCCAATTTTTTTTTCTCTCTCCTCCCCTCTCTTGCCATTGGCGTATCTTCTTCCTTAAGCCATCCAAAAATAAAGTAAGTGGATGTTTGTGCAAAATACGCATTCCTAGGTAGTAACCGGCTATTAGCTATACCATAGAGAGCAATGAGATGTTCACTGTGCAAAGATAAATGGTAACCTGAATACTTTAAAAAGTGGATTACAAAGGGGAAAAAATGAACCAGTTTTTAGTGAGAAGGCTTGAGATATACTTGGGGCAGCAACTTAATCACAGAGCAATGACTTCATTTCTTGTTTCTCTTTATGCGTTCGGCTGGCATCTACAGACAAACAAAATCCTCCAGCGAGGGTGTTTTCCATCTAATCCATCCAACAGTCCCCTTCACTGAGGACATGTTTATTCCGAGCAGGGTGCGTGATTCATCACCCTTGGGAGATGAGGAAAGGTTTGGTGCTGATCTCAGACAATTTATCTTCCCCTTCCCCCCCCCCCAACTCCGAATGCGTGAAGCAGTTTTGTACTAGGAAATTACATTACTGATAAAATCTTTTAAGGGGAACATCCACCACGTTATGGCACAGAAAGTAATAGAGAATTTTTGCTGTTGGGTAATGGTGAAGTCAATTTATTAAAAGGTCTTTTGAACAACGCAGCAGGCACAATAGACACTGGGAAGCCTTGCTTTGCCGTGGAACCTCACTGAAGCTGATAAAAAGTAGTAGTCTTGTCCTGGGTGGGAGTGGGAGAGCTGCAGAAGAAAAGTAAGGGTACTACTATAAGTGTCTGAAAATTCAGTTTCACACTTCAGATCCCTTGAGGCTGCAGTTTCTTTACCTCTGGGAACTAGCTACATAAGAAGAATATAAATTGTCATTTTTGAAAGAAACATAGCTCTTTACCTTGCAGAGAGAGTGGGATGTCATTTTCTATTGGGAAAATTAACACACGCAACAGATTTTCCCACTTTACTGGAGCAGGTGGGACTTACAAGTCCCACACATGTATATTTGATGTGACGTTAATCAATTAAATGAGGCATATAAAAAGAATGAATAGTCAAGTCATTAACATTCCTGTCTGTTGTCCAGCACTGTCCAGTATGAAAGGGAAATAGTTACAGCTGAGTTGATAAATATTTATTTCAGTGATATTTATTTCAATAGTTTGCTTGAATGGAGAACACGTGCATCCCAAGTAATACATTCTTCCAAGCCAATGCTGAAATGGTGCGTGTCCTCCACAGTGCGCCACTGCTGCTAGATATGCCGGCTTTAACATGGAAAGCAGAACTGAGGTACAAGAACCGTTAAAATCATTTAAGAATTCATGCTAGCAAAAGAAAAGCAGCATGTTAATTCCATTAGTGTGGCAAAGCTCCCATATGGGTAATAACCAAGACTGTACGATGCGTCTGCCAGAAAACGCAAAAGGTACACAGAATTTATTTGTGTGTTAGAAGTCATTACAAACTCAGTTAATCTGAGGGCTCATTACAGTGTACTTAGAGCAGTCTCTGATTTTATGGCTTTATTTGGTTGTGATTCTGTTCGGATGAAATTCTGTATTTTTCAAAAGAACTTTGGTTTAGGTTTTCCAGGATGTTTTTGCATCTGTTACTTTGAAAGATAAATCCAGGAACAGCAGCAATGTAGCACAAGTGCCTACCTTGTAGTTACACACTTTTAAAAAAAAAAAAAAAAAAGGGAAAAACCCCAAACACCCAAACCTAACCCACCCCTCAAACCCTCCAAGCTTCTGACTGTTCTAGCAGATGACTAATAATCACACTATATAGTTGTAAACATCTTGCTATAACCAATTTTTTGCTGATTTTTAGGATAGGTACTCAATATAACAAGTCACCCTTGGGACAGAGTTCACTGGGTTGTTCTGCATATATGTATATTCTGTTTTTACTGCTGAGTAGATATGAGTCACTGAATACAGTTTGATTCACTTCTTACCCCAAGCTGCTAAACAGTACAGCTGTAGAGCTGCTGAGCAGGTATTGCATTCCAGCCTCAAGGTACATAATCAAAGGAAGTGAATTGTGTGCTATAGAGAGCATGTAAAGGAACTTTATGCGCAAGCTGTTACAGTAGATATGGTTAATTTTGCTTTACGTTCATCGTTCTTGTTTTCAAACAAACTTTGAGTCAGAATACATAAAATCTGACATATTCGTTTATCTGCTTACAGATGAGATTAACAATGGAGCTGTGAAAGAAATTGATTTGAAAAAAAAATCTTAACATTTAAAGTAGTAAAGTATTAACACAGTTACAGAGAATCATAGTTTAGCTGATTATTTTTAGAAAATAATTACTAATCTACAAGAACATTGATGTGAATACTAGTGCTATGTTGTGGCAGAAAACAAGATTTGATATTTTCCATTGATGTATCTCATTTATGTATATGGTGTTGAAGCTGACACCAAAGGTTGGACAGAAACTGGATTCTTCCATTCTGAAGTCATTATCTACATTGATATAATTATTAACACTAACTATTTGATGTAGTTTGAGTTTGATATGTTGCTGCGTTTGGCCCAGAAAGCACTCATTTTTAGAAGAGAGTGAGTACATTTCTGTATATATCTCACTGCAGAATTCTGTGCAGTAAATGAACTCGTATTTCTCCTTCCTCGTTCCTGATGGTGGTGAGCTCACTGTTGCAGACGATGAAACAATGGCCTGAGCGTGCTAGGGTTCTGCTAGAAACACTCTGACTGTTTCCTTTCTTTTTTCCATGGATTTTTTTCTCTGAGGAAGAAAAAAATCAGACAGTATAATGGCCAGAATAAAAACAAATCGGCTCTTTTGCAGCCAATACATACCTTAGTTCTACTAAGTAGTCACAGTATTAGAGGCCTTTGTGCACTGTCCCAGCCAACAGTGATCAGAAGTTAGAGTAGGGAGACTGGTCGCATGACCTGGAAGACAATTTTGTGATAGTTTCCCAAACTAGAAGTTATGGCACGACTCCAGGTGAGAATGAAAATTCCGTTGAGGGAAGAAGGGAGGGAAAAGACAAGCGCAATTGAGAGGCAGGTGATCAGCTTTCCAGTAAATGATTAAGCCTGTGGTTCTTTGTAATAGCAGTGGCCGGTAAATTATATTTCTGTTGTGCAATAATTCCTGAGTTTTCAGAAAATCTTTCTAATTGGAATGGAAAGACAAAAATTTAAGTGTCTGCTCAGAGTTGCAACATACTGTTTGAAAAAATGTGAATGTGGATACCCTCCCCCATTCTTATGTCTCCTAACCTGTCTCCTTGGAAGTCCTGGGTCCTCAGTCCAAAGCCATCCTTCAGGCGGGCTGCCAAGGGTGGGCTGGAAAGCAGCGGGGTTCTGCGGGAAGTCTGCTTGGCAGGTATCAGCGTGGCCTGTGTCTGTCAGAAGATTTACTGGCATGTACATGTTTTCACAAAACATTTAGTCTCTAGCAGATTGATTGATTTTAAAATTCAGATTTTTTTTTTTTTTTTTTTGTTAGGAAATATTATCAGCGTAGCCAGTGTTGGAGTGTACAGTATACAAGTTGTTCATTTGATTCAGTGGGTATGACTGTAGGTTAGGCACGGCTGCAAGCTGTTGATATGCTTCTGTTCTCCAGAAACAGTTGGAAACTACAGATGTAAAACTGTTTAAGCGACTAAGCCCAAATCTGCCACCAAAGATGTCCCTACAAATCCTGCTGCCTGCTGGAACAGCTGGGCGCACGTACCGATCTGCAGGTGGAAATTAGAAAGCTGTAAAACAAGTCTGCAGTTAGCAGCAAAGCTTTGAATCCAAATTCCACACTTCTGTAAAGTAAGGCAGTACGAGAAAGTGCTTTCATTTTCTGGCTTTTGGTGCACAAGCTGTTGCTTTAACAACAAATTGTGTTTAACTAAGTTGGAAAGGTGAATTTCTTGAGCTCTTAAGAAATTCTGCTCTGTGTGTGTTTCCATAGTAGCTTGATATTGTTGACTGACATCGGAAGTGCATGCTGAAATAGTTACGTGGCCTCATTTTTGAGCTGACCACATATTATGAGCTTCATTTTGCCTATGTTGGTGATAATAGCAAGATCAAAATTTAAACCTGCCTATTCATTGTTCCAAAATAAATTACGGAAATCCTATTACTCATTTGCAGAACCAGTTATTTAGTTTCATAGGATTCATTTTCATTCAATATTTTTTACAAATTGTTTTGAGGATTAGTCTTTCTTACTGAAGTTAGGGAAAGAACAGTCCGTTCTGGTTATCTAGCTTGAGCAATTATAAATCTCTTCCAGTAATTTCTTTGGCTAGGAGAGCTGAAGCACATCTGTTAGAAGCAAAAAGTAAAAGACTTTGAAGAATCATTGGCCTCCAGTAGGTACCAGATACCTGGACAGTCCTTATTTCTGGCTGAAAGGTTTGATTGTCTAAGTAGATAGTAACATGCAAGATGCTTCTCATCATGTGCACCCTGATTGACAGTAATGGAGGTTACAGAAAGCCACAATGATCAACAATATCCAGGAGGCACTGTCTTTACTACTACTTCCTAACCAGTTTTCTTCTTATCATGTTTATAGAGTGATAACTAAATGAAGAATGTTGTTTAATTTATAATTATAGAAGAGGTAATGTATATGGCAAATGAATACGTAGAGCACATTCATTTCATATCTGAATGATGCCAAACCAACCTACTTAAAGTATCACTAACCTGACATCCAGCATCTATAAAATGTTCACGGGCATTGCCCTTAGGAAAAATGCTTGCTCTCTTCTATTTATTTCAGAAACTCCACACAGTGTCACTGCCACTATGTGCTTTCCAGATCTCCTGAGGCTTGGTGGCAGCTTAGTTGTGTTTCTTCATGCAGCATCCTCAAAGAGAAGTTCTATGTATGCTTTTGTATTTTTCTCCTGGGTTGAAAATGCGTAGATAATAAATATATCTTTCCACTTCCCCAGGCCCTGTTTTACAGGGGAAATTCATCTTTCCACATTATTCAGGCCTTCAGCTTTTTGTTGACACTTTACTTCATGCATGAGATTGGATGTAAGCGTCTGTGAGATGGCTCCATGCTATTGTGTGTTGTCTCTGAATCTCATATTCAGTTTGCCTAGGCCACCTGTCAGCCTTTAAATTACAGAAACTTTCTTCCAGTGTAGAACTATTCTGAGACCTTACATAAGGGCAAAATTCAAAGTTGGTTTCATAAGGAAGAAAAAGAAGTTGTTTAGCCACATGCACTAAGATGCTACTTAGTCCATATTTAGTCCTTTCTTATCTATGTCAAGTTCATGTTATCTTTAATTATACTGTTATTTGGTAACACAGTTAAGATCATAATTGTTCTACTTTTTAATCAGTGTTCTTGTTCATTTGCTTTTCAAAGTCAAGGGCTCAGAACCATGGTACAAGCTCTGCTTGCAAAGCATACGTGGAATTCCCCAGAGATTGTACTCCATCAGAGCGCTCAAGTTATTTGTTTTACATACTCCTAACCTGAGTGTGAAGAAATTTTAATTGTTTCAAAGTGTAATGTAATCAAATCTTAGAGTTTATGCCTAAGGTAGGATATGTAGCTCCAGAAGAGATGGAAAAGCAGCAGTTACCTATATGAAATAGATGGTCTTGTATTTCTCTTCTGTCACATCAGGCCAGTGGTGTTGCTTTCCAGAAGTACAAGTCAGTTGGCTTCATTGATGCCAAGATAGATAGTGAAGTCATAGTGCTGCTTTTTGGAGAGGATAGGTTAAATGTATATATGATGTAGGAATGCCTGGAAGACATCACTGGTCAATGACTAGACTTGCTTTACTTTCTGGCAATTAGGTTATGCTGGAAAACAGTTGCGTGCTTCAGATCACTGGATGTGCAGCTTAGCAAGTCACCTCTACTCCTGTTGCTGAATTTTCAGAAGTTCCAGCACAACACTAGTATGGAAAGGATAGGGAGATGTCACAACCTAGAGAACAGTCCTTGCAGGTGCTACTGGCATAGTCATCAGCCAAGTAGCCATTCCCCTAGTGAAAGTAACAGACTAAATATTTTTTTCACATGGCATATAGTACTACTTTCATGTGTCATACAGTACTATTTATTACCAGGTTAGGATGGCGTGACATCTTTCTGCAAATCTTTTTCACCATCTTTCTTCTACATGAACACAGCTACTTTTCAACCCAGGCTGCAGTTTTTCAAGATTTTGTGTGACCATACCAACTTCCAGTTGTGTGTTAGGTAGCGTTTGTCTTTTGCAGCTTACTCTTTCTTCCCTTTTTCTACAAAAGAACAATTGTCTGTACAATGTGGAGTCTACCCAGGGTGAGGTTTTGATGTAGATGCACACACTGCTGGCTATCTACATTAAAAAGTATTTCTGTCCAAAGCAATGTTCACAGATTCACAGAACGGTAGGGGTTGGAAGGGACCTCTGGAGATCATCTAGTCCAACCCCCCTGCTAGAACAGGATCACCTAGAGCAGGTTGCACAGGATTGCGTCCAGGCGGATCTTGAATATCTCCAGAGAGGGAGACTCCACAACCTCTCTCGGCAGCCTGTTCCAGAGCTCTGTTCTTTGCATTTGGCCTAGAAGCTGGTGAAACTGTAAAGACCAGAGGTTAATTTTGCAGTCTCAAAGTCAAGCAGGATGATGTTGCACAGATGAACTTTAATGTAGAAGGATATAGTTGACCTTTGGAGTGGGGCTGTTAACACTGCTTAACTGGTCTTCATTTGGGACCTCAGAAGGTGTTTCAGGCATGCTGGATTATGGATACAGGCCTACTTGAAAATAAGGACAATGAACTTCAGTGTTCACTGGAAAGCCAGTGCAGTGAGTGGGGAAGCTCTGCGTAGGCTCTGCTGCTGGGAGAAGTGCTGCAGGACTGTGTGCATGCAGTGACGTGACACCTAGCTATACTGAATTGATGCCAGAAAGTGGCAAAGGCAAGTATTGCAATCTGTTGTGGAACTGAGCTCAGCAGAAATGGTGGAAGTAGTATAGTATGTGTGGAGCCTGCTCTTGGAGGCTAAGCAGCAGTGAAAACTAAATGCATTCCTAACCTGTGGAAAGCACAAACAGAAGCACAAATCCTGCTTGGTTGAGTTAGGACAGAAACACTGTGGACAAATGTGCAGGTAGTGCCTCCCACTCAGAACTGTGTGATCACCTGAGCTTCTGTTGTGGAATTAATTTAGCGAAGTCTTTCTCAGTCTGCAAAGAACTGGACAGGTGAACCGCCATGGATGTGTAGGTGGGATTTCAATTCACTTTAGCAGAATACTGGCAATAACATCCATATCAGGGAACTTGCTCTGTTAGTGGCAGGACTTGCTGACTTCTGTCCCTTCCTCTTTCAGAGGTCCCTTGCTGCTGCCCTGTAGACACTGTCGCTAGAAGTGGGCAATGAGATTGCCATTGAAAATAATGTTTTAGACTGTGAGAGCACTATCCTTTTACTAGGAAAAGCCATTCTCCACTGTGATATTCTGAGTGATGGTGTGAAGACCTCATCCTTTTTGCTCACTGCCTACATTGTCCGATTTTTATGTGGGGTTGGAAAATTCAAAATAATTGCTATAGCTTTGGCCTTCTGTGACTGTCCTCTCCATGCTCTTTTTTAAAAGGAGAGGTCTCTCATGAAATGCAGGAGATTCTGAGCATTGCAGACCATATTATTAGGTATAAGCTAAAAGTCTAAATCCCCACCAAAAATCATGTGCAGTTTGTCACATCATTTGTCGCATCTGCCGGTGCCAGGAACTGACCTAAGCATGGAAACTCAATCCCATCACAGCTCCTGAATGTGTTCAGAGGCTACAAAATCCTTGGCAGGGTGAGCAGGAGGAAACCTGCATCAGAGCTGTCTGCTTAACATCTGGACCTGTGTATAAAAAGTACTTAGTGTCTCAATTGCAGAGTCTATTTTCTGGCACATGAGAGTGCAGAAATTCACACACCTGATCATCACTCTCAATCTTGCTATGCTTCCCAAATATTTTTTTTAAAAAGTACACTATTCACAGAGAAAGGGATGAATAAGGTTATACAGTTAGTTCCCATGGCAAATCCATGAATACATCAAGAGGATTGTTGAAGGAGAATAAGCATGTGGTTTTCTCCTGTGACTCTATGGACAGTCAGTTGAATCCACTAATCTTTATCTACCCAGTCATCCTAAACACCCTCATGATATTCTCAGCTTTGGAGTAAACTTACTCATAACAAGCTGTTGATTTTTCTTCTTCTTTTTTTTTTTTTTTTTAAATCCTGTGTCTACAGCTTGCTGTTTTACTTGCAAATGTCGCCAATTTGTGTTTGAAAGGTAGGGAATTGACATTATTTAGTTAAGCATCTATCAAACCTATCAGCATTTTAAACAGATGTTTAACTGGAGTATAGGTGGGTTTTTTCTTTCATTCTGTGATAAGACACCAAACCCACAGAATTCTTTTGGAATTAATACTAGGACAGACAATCTCATCTAAGGTTTCCAGGCACGTGGAGGTAAGAAGGTGATTGGAAACACAGCCAGCTTGGATTTGCCAAAGGCAAATCATGCTTCACCAGTCTGATTGTCTTGTACAATGAGATGACTGGTCTGGTGGATGGGGGCAGAGCAGCTGATGTGGTTCAATCTTCCACTTAGCAAGTCTTCCTGACATGGTCTGCTGTAGTGTCCTTGTAGCAAAATTAGAGAGAAGTAGACTGGAAGTACAAAGTACAAGGTAGTGGAAAATTAGCTGGACCTCTGAGCTCAGAGAGTAGCCGTCAGTCATTCAAATTCCACCTGGCAGCTGGTGGCCTTCCTCGGTGGTCACTGATGGGGCCAATGCTATTTAACGTTTTCCTTAAAGACCTGGGTGAAGGGACAGAGTGTCACACTAAGTTGGCTGAAGGTACTAGAGGCCCCAGACTAAACCATCTTATGTGAATAATAATATCCTTGTATACTGGGGGGGGGGGGGAAAGGAGAAATAAGCCTTAATATTTGTAGATGCCATTTATCTTTCCAGAAATAGTGTCAGGAAAGAACTTAGTAAAATTACTATACAAGATGTTGTCCACCTTCAGTTTTGAGAAACCATATAGAAATGAAAGTTGTAAGAACATTGGCAGGTCATCCTAGAGTTGCAGGAGGTTGGAAAATTGATGACTTGGCTATTTTTATAGCTCTTTATTGTCTGTCTTCTATAATAGAAGAATACATTTTAAAAATTGTGAAGATTTCTAGCATGGGGAATAAGACACAAATATGGAGTGCTCTGTCTGGAGTTATCTGCTGCCTTACCTGGTCTCAGCTGAAACGTACAGTAAAAATCTTGCAATATTTATAGGAATTAATTGCAGATAAAGAGAATTTGTGTATCTATTGTGCTGCAGCTAGACAGATTCAAAATACATAGCAACCTCAGATGACCACTTACAGTCGTGTGATAATTGCTGCAACATTCATATCATGCATTTTAAATTGAAATAGCAAAACAATGTAGTACCTGAAGTTGCTATAACTACATTAGTATTGCCAGAGCTAAATATTAGGACTGGCCTTCCACATTAAGCTCGGAAAATTGAGATTTAAAATATACATATTTGGGAGATCTTTTTATTTGCTTCTTGACTCCTAAACTTTGGGGATGCAATCAGACTGTCTTCAAGCCACTCGCCAACTTGTCACAACAGAGAAATGGGTGTATGCCGGGTGCAGAAGAGAGGAGAAAGCTGCGTAGGAAGCCATGGGGGTTTTTCCATAATCACTTGACTCCACAAATTGAAGTTTTAGAAACACCAAATATTGCAAGGTGTGATTGAGTAATGAGAGTGGGTGATGCTTTGAACTATATTTGTACAGCTTGGATATTTTCTCATATAGTTTCTTTGGCAAGTTCTGGATATTGCCAGGACTGCAGAGCAAATCTGAGAGGCTGACCCTGCCCGATTCCTTCCTCATCTCCCCCCACTGTTCAAATTCCAGTTTAACACTCTTGATGTTGCTATGGGATCATCAGTGACTTAAAAATATTTTCTTTTATCTCTTATGAAATAACATCATCCTGGCAGCATCATGCAAAGAAAGAAGATCAAACCTAGTTTTCTGAGGAAAGACTGTCCCTTGCTTAGTAACCACTGCTGCTCTCTGCACCACTGGGCTTTTTGTCAAGAGTTTGCCATGGAACTGAAAAACCTAACTGGTTGAACAACCAAGAGCTAATGAAACCCTAGCCGGAAGGTGATACCATCCAAAACTTTGTGAGGGAACCCAGCTGATCTCTCAGGTATCGGAAATGATTTATTGGTGCCAGGCGAATGCCCCTTGCTCTAAAGCCAGCTTGAGCTTACCTGCAAAGCACTGCGCTGGTCATTAGAGAATATCCCAGGTTTACAGTAATCATGTGCTTTCTGTCCAAGTGTTCATTAGACTGCCTGAAGCACGCAGAGTCTAAAGAGATCCCCAAAATTAAATTTTTGTGTAGACTGCAGAGAGAATAGGGCAGCTTGAGGGGCTAGCGTATGCCCCTGATGCTTTTCTGTTTGTGTAAAGCCATCTGCTGACACATGAATGCTTTATGTGCATACTGGAATATAGTCCAGGCCTTTCTGGATTCTGGAGAGAACAAGGTCCAGAAGGATACTTTCTCTTCTGTAATACTAGTGAAAATACATGAATACGTACTTGATTTTGTTTTGGGTTTTTTTCTTTAGAATAATTCAATATAGTTTAAAAGTTAAGAAAGCATATTTACAGGTACAAGGTCTTGTTAGCAGGCATTTTCACTGAAATCCACTGTATGAGTTCCTTTGAACATGCTGAATTTCCTTCTGAAATTATTCTCTTGGCGGGTGAAATTTTTTCCGTAACAAAAAAGGAAAAATGAATCTTCGTACATAATTGCAATTAATTTTTATTCTAACTTCTCAGTGATCTTTCAGCCTTTGGCAGCCTCTCGCTTTGCTAACATCTGTGCTTCAGAATTGTTTTGCGAAAGGTAGAATTTACAAGTCAAGTGAAACTCTCACAATTCTCACCTCTCCGGCTCCTGCTGATGCACCTCAGTGTGGCTGTACCTCTCTCTCTTGTCTTTCCACTTCTCGCTCTGGTACCAGGATGTCGGAGGCCTCTTGGAGTTTATGGTGAGAGCGACTGAGTTTTGCACTATTGAAAAGAAAGCTAAAATCCTCCTCTTCCATGAGTCAGTTCCACTTACTGTATATTCAGTTGTGTTTTCGGTGAAGACATCTACATTTTCATTCATATCCAGCATCATGTTGCAATTATACCCTGATGAGATACTGTGCCTCGCAGTCAGCGTTGGACAAAGGCAGTTGTCTTCCAAAATGAATTGAGGCAAGTTTGCTTAAACGCCTAGGTTTCAGTCCTGGCCCCATGGGAAGTACCAAGGCATTTGCTGTATGTTCTAGCAGGGCTTTGTTTGAACAGTGTTGCACAGTGGCATCCCTTTCCCTGAGGCATAGTCTTGGGTCTGTCACATAGAGAGCCCCTATAACATTTCTCTGTGGCTCAGAATAGAAGGTTTCTTTTTAATTTAAAAAACAAACCAACCAACACATACACACAAAAAAAGAAAAGAACCATGCATTTGTTTATATTGCATAGCTATGGAGATCACGTTTGCACTGCTAGTATCTCACATAATGAGGCATCAGCTCTCCTAGCTGAAGTGTGTTGTCACGCTGGCAAAGTACTTGAAGGAATGCCATTATGTTGTTGGAAATGACATTGGTCATGCAGCAGGGGACAGTCTCCTGTCACAGTCCGTAACGAGCCGGTACCCAGTGGAGCTGCAGTGCTGGTAAAGCGAGACATGCCAGCTTCTGCACCGAGATGCAAACCAGATTCCCGACTGCTGGTCACTGCTCCCATCCCAGAACACTCTCAGCAGAAATGCTGAACCCTCACCGCCTATCCCAAGTACAGCCCAGGCACTCATTTTCTGCCTTCTTGCTAGTTGAGATGCTTTTAATTTCCTGGAATCAAATCTTGACTAGTGGCTCTGTTTCATTAGTGAGAAGAATTACTTGCAGTCACATGTTTTTAAAGTACATCTGATCAGGTACATTCTTGTAGGGGGAAAAAAAAAAAGTTAAAAGCGTTTAGTGTTTCCGTACCTGCTGTAGGCCAACACTGAGCACTTATAAAAATCCCACTCAGATTGTGTATATGTACATGGGAGACATTTTGATTTTTTTAAGCAGATAGAGTAGTTTGTATGGTTAGAAAATATGTAAATCACTTTAATTCTTTAATTTTTAAAAATTTGCCATAGCTCAGCAGACACTTTTAAAAAAAAAAAAAAAGCAAGCACATCCCCACTCAGGTTTATCATCTGGGCTATTACAGCTGTCATAAGTTAATTCTCAAGCTATCTTCTCTGCAAGAATTTTTGATAGCTGTGTAGTATAACGAATGAAGGTTGAACTCTTTTTTCAAATTTATCATCTCGTTGAAATGACAGAGAGCTCGTGTGGTATAAAAGGTCAGTTACTACATTATATATAACTTTTTGTTTTCATCTCCTACTGTTCTTGCAGGGAACTAAAAATGTTGTAGACAACAGATGTAGAACACTTAAAATATTTGGAATGTGTGGGAATATGCCGAGGGACCACCTGTCCTGCAACGTGAAAGACAGAATTGGTTTGTGAGCACTGTTCATTACGCTGGCAGCGAACAGGAGGAGTTGTGCACTAAAAGCAAAGCAGAATGAAAATTACGGGGTAACTATACTAGGTTGACTTTACTCAAGGAAACATAGGGAAGAAAGGCGAATCAACAAGTTCAATGCTCATTAATACTTAGCCAATAATCCACATTTGAGATTCCCTTAATAAGTATAGCCTGGAGCAGTTACTCAGTCTCAGGAAACTCATGGTTAAGAAGAAAAGAAACTGAGTTTATCTGATTTAGCCTAAATAAGGTATTTTATGTATTGTTTGACTACTTTTACTAGTCAGATCCTATCTATTTAGTTACAAATTAACAATTACAGCTAGTAATGAGTATATTGGCTATCCTTTGTGAAAACAAAACAAAACCCCAAGTCATTTACATATTGTAGAAAACCAAGGTTTTGATAAAAATTTGGATTCCTTCAGAGCCTGAGGATGCCGAGGTGATTTGTTGCTGGTGTCTGTTTTTCTACGCATTTACTATTTATTGACTAAAGTTAAATGCTGTTTCACAGATGAGGGAACAAAGGGGCAGATAGGATCAGTATGTAGCATTTGCATTTCTTCATTTGGAGTTCTGGCGTGTGAGCACCCACAATTCTTTATTATCTTTTTCCGTCAATGATTTTTTAAAAAGGAGGATATTAAAATTGGGATGATAGCTAATTCCCCGCCTCGGGGCAGGATTGTGAAGATAGTTAATGTTTATACCAGTTGGCCCCTTTTTTCCTCCCTCCAACTGCTGCGTGAAACTTCCATTGCTGTGGTCCATGTTGCAGCGCAAAGGGAAGGTATTGCTCAGCGCTTCTGCCCATAGGCAAGTGTAGGCTGGGAAACAGTACATCGGGCTCTGCCCTAAAGAATGAAACTGGTACATAAATCAGAAAGAAATTCAGAAACTTAAATTCATCCCTTGTTCTATGGACTTTGGAAACAGTGGAGTCTGGTTACACTCAATGGCTTAGGTCTCTCTAAATTTTGGGTAAGCTGCCCTTCAAAACCAAAATCTCTATCTGATAATATGTGCCCAGAGACGGTGAATGAAACAGCTGTGGTTTAGGAATGATAGAAAAAGTCAGGACACACATTAGCAGTGTTTCCCACAGCGAGTACAATTCTCCCTGCCCTCGGATATAATGGCTCGCTGCTGTACACTATGCAAACAAATTACACGTACTGTGGGAGCCACAGCTTTAAATTTCTCAACCTTTTTGCATGCAAAAATCCAGCATTAATTATGCTTTTTTTACATTTAGAGTTCCTCTTCGTTAGCTGGAGGGAGGTCTTTGTGATTAAAGGAAGCAGGTTTCATTGAGCCAGACGAGCTCTGCTCTGTCCTCTTTTTCACCTCCCCTCAGGGCAAAGACCAACAGCTTGAGGGTGACCCCTTCAAGAAGTTTCACTGAAAAGGAAGATGAGAAAGGCTGGACAGGCTCTTTCTAATGCTCTGCGCTGGAGCCAGGAAAAGGCAGCTGTTTCTAGCCTTTCTCTAGCCTTTCTGCCTTTTTTTTTTTTTTTTTTGTCTTGGTTTTTCCCCACACACCCCCCCCTTTTCCTGGTGGCTGAGATCTGGGCTTGCTGCCATATCTGTTTGTCTGTCTGTCTCATGTTGTTTTTCTCAGAGAGCTTCAGAGGCCAGTTGCCCATAGTCAGTTGCTGGGAACAGAGGTTGTTCCTTGTATCGTCTTAACTCTCCATGCCAGAGTGTTCATGCTTGAATAGGAAACAGCAAGATCTGTCAAAATAGCCCTTTTCTTTAGGGCTTTGAGGCTGCATTCTCCACGGCCATCTGTTCCCTTTCACCCTTTTGGACAATGTTGCTATTTGAAACCAACCACTCTTTGCTCTCTCCCTTTCCCCTTGCCCTCCCCTCTGCCCCCCCAAATCTGGGAAAAAGGGAAAAAAAGTTGTTTCTGGCCCCAACTGGCCTCTAGAGGGTTCAACCATTTTGTAGTCCAAGGATTCAAAGTGATATTTTGCAATTTTTTATTTTTCACTGACTTTATAAAATGTAATACATCTCAGGAGAGAAGAGTCACTACAGTCAAAAGATCTTTTTGGATTTATGCATTACTCTCCACAGAGCACTTCGGTGTCCTGTCGCTGCCTGATGCAGACTACAGTGAACACATCTTGGAATATTTTGCATTATAGCAGGAACGGAAGGAACCTCCTATAGTTAAGGCTGTATAACTGCTTCCCTTCTAACCCTCTGTCTTCAGTCAGAAGAGCTTATCGGGATGAAATTTTCCAGTCTTGGTTGTTGTCCAAAATTGAATTTATTTGCATAGTTTCAGATAAAGGGACTCATTCCTTTTTGAGAATGAGATGAAGAAAAAAGTATATACCTCCTCCGCTCCAGGATGGGGGACTGTGCTGTGAAGAGGGGGACCGACTTGCTGAGAACCTCCTGGAAAGTCTGTGTCAGTCAGGGAATGAAGCCAGACCCCTGTAATCCTCGGTCATTTTAACATCCTCCATGTTATATACTGCCTCTGTGTGTATGTGTGTGTCTAAGTACATAAACATATATGTATTTTCAGATTTGTAAATGAGTCTGTTCAGAACAGTGAGCCACGGTGGTGTCTGCATACACTAAAATGTTTTGTCATTCATCTTATAATGGGAGAAAGAAGGTAAGACATCTTATATACATGGGTATGTTGGCTGTGCAATTAAAACAATGTGAAAGCGCCCAATTAACATATGTTGTGAAGGTACTCCAAGCTGTGATTTTGAAGGTACTCCAAGCACTGAGATGCATCTGCTAGGTGTATGTGTAGGGTTCGCCAAGCCAGCCCAAAAGGCACTTCTTCAGAGAAGAGGTTGCATCCTTCAGCTTGTGTCACAGGCCCCTCTGCACTGAGAAACAGATGCAGCCAGTGAGACCTGTATTGGCAAATGCATACTTGTGGTTAGATACTAGTTAAGAAATGCCACAGTTAACCCTGATGATATTCATTATTAGAAATAATTGAGTCCCTTGTTCTGCTTTTGATAGGCAGAGTTAGTCACACATAGCATTTTTTTTACATTTAGTGTTCCCTAACTTTTATGTTCCTAATCATACAACCAAAACATTCCTTCAGTTTAGTTTTTGTGATGGATAGTATTAAGAGTTTGGCCAAATGTGAACTCCAGATGTGAAACAGTCATCTCTAGCCCCCAAATGTTTGGCTGACCTCTGTTTCCATGTTGCAGGCTGAAAGAGAATTGTTTCATCCTGGAATTTCAGTTTTGATAACTCTGGCTCATGATCCAAGCTTTACAGCTCTAAGATTGTTGTTTTTATTTACACCTATAGGGAATTGTTGTAACTGTAATCTATGGGACCAGTGTTGAGAACACTGAAGGCTAAATTTTCAAAGAAATTATGATGGTCGTCATGCAAAGTAAAGCAGTTTGCACAGTTTACATACACAAAAAAAATCTCAACTTGAAGTACAGTTTAACATTGATTATCAAACATAGTCCTTGTGGTTAACAGCTCCACCCTGGAATCTTAATTATTGCATGTTTCAACCCTCTGAATCAAGAAATCGTCACTCTCTAAATTTGAAAGTGATCCCGAAGAGGACCACGACTGTAAGACTCCTGTGCTCAGGAGTAAAAAGGACAGATAACTTAATTCACTAGTTCAAATGCATGGAACTAGGCGTGATCAGAAATTGTTATTGGCTAACGTTTATTATGCTGAATACATTGAGAAAGGTCTGCCGCGGTGTAGGCTGAATGTCAGTGCTAGTGTTAATTGAGCAAACTCAGGTGCTGGCAGCGCTCTGGCTGTAGCAGCACAAAGCTCTCTCTGGCTTCTTAGCAGAATATATTTACCAAGGCAGACCTTAGTGCTCGTTTGAAACTAGCTTGCACACACCTACCGTCCTTTTCCATCTGCCATGTCGGCATACCATCAGCCTACTCCCCGGGAAATGGACAGCCGTGTCAGAAACACCCTGGGTATGTTAGCGCTAATTGGTGCTTTTATTGGCCGCTTCGATGGAGAACTCAATGCGCGACAGAAACTCGACTCTCTCCCTCCTACCCCCTTCACCCTTCCGCGCCCTGACTCTCAAATATAATTTAAGGTTCATTTGCAGACTGGCTCCTACCTATGCCTGGACTACTGCTGCTTTTGCCTGCCCTGTGTCAGTTTTGCGGGTACGAGAGCTAAGCTGCCAAGACACTGTTTCTTTATCAGAACATATTTTATGGAATAAAAACATGGACTATGGGAATACAGTCTATGTCTCAGACCGCAGCATCCTAACGTGACCGTACTGCTGTGAGCTGCGTTTTGAAATTCATTGTAGTTTGAGCTACATATCCCTCTCCTCCCCCCAGATGTATTAGGTTTTGTTCTGCGTTTCTGGGATATAGCCATTTAGGCTTCCAGACTTCAGACTGGTATGTTGGGGGGGTGGGGGGCTTGTCCCTGTCAAGGAGGAGTGTGACAGCTGGCTCATTTGGTTCTAGCCTGGAAAGTTCGGAAGTGGCAAATCCAGATGATGGGTAAACACAACAGAGACTGATGAAGTTTAGCAGCTGAGGTTAACCATCCTGGGAAAATCAGATAGGATAATGCCATGGCTGTGTAGGTCAGAGGGCCGAGGTTTGCAGCATGCAAGGCTTCAGTTGCTCTGACAGCGGGATTCTAAATCTCAGTTCTTTATTCAAGCCTTAAGGGACCTACACATGTGTAATTCTAGCATTCTGCCCCCTCCCTCCTACATGCCTTCTGATTAATATCATGATCTGTTTAATTCCCTGAGGGAACTTAACAAAAAAAATACAGCAATAACTTGTAGCATGATTGGTGAGGTGATAATTAAAAGCATTTTCTGGTTCACAGGGCCCTAGCATTGCCAGATGCCATGATTGGGCAAGCTTTGTTTTTCAACCTATGCATCCTTTATACGTGCAGGCAGACAAAATTCCAGAACTGGGTTGTTTGGGGCGGGGGGGGTTTCCCACCCTTAGGTCAATGGTTTGGGATTTTATTTTCTAATCTTGGAGAGTCAGGAAGAAGTGACTGCATAGGAGAGGTTAGACGGAAGAAGCTGCTTAAGTTTTAGTGGTGAGCAACGTGGGGAAGAACTCTGTATACTAAGAGAGTGGTGTAAATTAGTACAATTCTAGATTTTAGAAATAGAGGTAATTTCTCAAAAAACGACATTAGAAAGAGAAAAAGGGTGAGTTGAGGGTAAAGAATTTATCCTTGATTACGGAAAGGAATTGACTTAACCACTGTCTTCTACTTGGTCTTCACCATGCCTCCCACCAAAGCACTACTCATTCGATCATTCGCACTAGCAACGCTGCAGCAATAGAGTGCTGGAAGCTCATCCCCTTGTGGTATGTTGTCTGGCCACAAAGGCAGAAGGTTTAGACCAGTAAAAAGAAAGTATCTGTTCCCAATGATTTCGACTCCCTGATTCCCTGATTTGGGCCCTGTTTCAGGTGCTGTAAACCACCAGCTGTCTTCCCACCTCCACAGCCCTCCCGAGACCTGACCATTTTGGTCATGGCTGGTAGATTGTCTGGCAAGAAATCAGACCAGCTGGATTTTCTTGTTTCTTAATGTCAGTTCCTTTTTTAGGTCAGCAGACAGGAGTCTCAGTACTCAAATGTGTGTGCTTCTCTCTCTGCCTGTCTCTCTCTTCCTCACCTCAAAACAGAATCGACGTGAACTCACCGATGGCAAGGAATGAGATCCACTGGTGCAAAACACACTGATAGCAGTGGGCATGCTGGTATGGGATTAAAACCAAACCAGCATCTGTCCAGTTCTCTGGAGGACCCTTCCTACGTCTTGACCTGGACAGAGGTCCCAGCTGATTTTTGAGGGTAGAATAATGGTTAATATTGCTTCTTTGAAAAAGCTTCTAATGTTTCATGGAGAATACTGAAAGTCCTTATTTATATACAGTTTTGCTGCCCTGTCACATATTTTGGTTTATTTTCCCTCATCCCTCAGGGAAGATTCCTTGTAAGTGGGGAATAATCAGCAGCAGCTAAGAGACTCTTAAACTGCAGTTCTCATGAAAAGAAGGTCTTTAGGTCAGGAACTATCTTTTTGTTCTTAGTGGTTTGCATATTGCAGATGAGAGCTCTAGGAGTTGTCACAATAGAAATAATGAATGGCTGGAAAAAAGACAGCAGAAAGGGCCCTATTCTTGATCTAATATCAGATTAACACTGTAAAAATCACCCCAAATGTGTACACAGATACATAGAGATATAGTGATAAGCAAAAAAAGTGTGAAAACCTACCTCCTTGGGGTGTATGAGATAAATAAACCGTGTTGTCCAAAATGAGAAGTGAGCTCATTCCCTTTCTGTCACATTCACTGCTGTCTCTCCATCAGAACTTTGCAGCTGGAGTCTATAAGAGGCAACTTTCAGTCTCTTGATGATGACGACTGAATCGGAACAGTCTTTTCAGTGTAATCGCTAGTAGGCACTTCAGTGCCACAGCAGTAGCATAGCTATGAACTAGAGGTAGTCAAAAAAATTTCCATTGAAACTGTTTTTTTTTAACTGGGGATTAGTAGGGGTTTGCAGTTAATTGCTTAGTTTGCTAAGTATATTTTGATGACTATGCTATTAAAACAAAAAGGGAAACTAAATTACACATCATTGATTACTAAACAATTCCAGCTTCCAGCGAAAATATTTTTACTTCTTTTTAAATAAAATTTGAAGTAAGCTGGAATAATCTGGGTGGGGTTTTGCACAGATTTAGAACTAGGTGTTTTTTGGGAGTGAAATTGCAAGATTCCCTTTCTTAAAAGGAAGAGAATAAGCATTTTAAAAGTTAGAATTTTTACATGGCTAGTTTTGTGGCCAAGCTTGATTTCTTACAGCAGCAACTGGTTTTCCTGCCATATGTCCTAAATAATAAAAGACCGTATGAAGGCCATACTGTGCTCTAGGAAGTAAGTTTTGATTTTTCTCCTAAGGTGAACCAGACTCTGCTGTTGATACGCCTGCATAACCCATTAACTGAAACAGATCTGTACAGTTGGAATGGGGAGCAACATTTGCTTCAGTGTCTGTTCATACAAATCAGTAATTTGTGTTTGGTAATTACCTAGGTGTATGTATATATGTGTTTTGGTCTGTGCTTTATCTCAAGCAAGTGGTATCAAATGGTGGCCTAACTAGCTGTCTACTGCTAGGGCTTTAATGTAAAGGACCCGTTGGTTCTTTTCATCCTCACTCATTTTCTGTTAGTTTTGTGAAGGTGAAGTATGTAACAGGAAGAGTTTGGGCCGTACCTCAGCTGCCCAGTGCAGAGAGTGAGCCGGTCACAACTGTAGGATGAAAGACTCGAGTCACCTTTTGCCTGAAGAAAAAGCTGTGGAGAAGGGCTGAAAACGGCAGAAGTCAGCATGTGGGAGTTTGAAGGGTGCTGTGGTTAGTTACTTCACAGATGAGTTCGTCCTGTGGGTTGTTTTTTACTGTGTGATGGGGTTTTCCACCATTGGATATTTTTATACTTGTACTTTCTGAGTAGGTGAAGATGGAAAAAAAGATTGAGGGGTGGGGGGGGTGTTCTTTTTTTTTTTTTTCTCTCTCTCTCTCTTCTGGTGTCATTGTTAGAGATCTGCACCAAAAATACAGACTGAATGCAATGCAGGTGAAAAGCAGTGATCTTTATGAGCTCTGCTAGTGAACCAGAAGGCTGCACAGCCTGAGCGACAGGGAAAGTACTTTCATTCTTATTGCATGGTGTGCCATTTTTGTTGAGCTCAGTAGTTTAATTCTTTATAAATATTTTCTCTGTACTTTTGGAGAGATTTTTTTCTCCTTTTTGATAAATCAGGCTTTTATTAAGGTGATTTAATGTTAAGATTTGAAGGATTTGGGGACTGATTGTTTCTCTGTTTCCTTATTTTACTGTCTCTATTTTGTTATTTCACTGTCGTATTATGCATCGATCCTTTTTTTTCCATTTGGTGAGAAAAAATTTTTGCATTACTAAATTGATAGAGATTGCAAAGGGGCCTATTGGTGGGGCTGAATCTGCCAGGCAATGACTCTTTCATCTGGAAAGACAAAAATCCATATGAGAACGTGGAAAGGGTGGTATTCATTGCTCTGTGCATTTATACCAACAAGGAGCAGGTTGGTTTTTTTAATCAAGAGTATAATCACATTCTGCCTCCAAGGAGTCCTTGCATTTTAAAAATGTTGTTTTAAGAAGTATGTTTTATTTGATTTAAGACACTAGTATAGTTATCGTAATTTTCGTAGGACAAGACACTAATGAAACTGAAGTTCCTTTATGATTAAATCCTCTTCAACCATATTTGCAACAATTGGGACTTGATTACATGAGGACTTAGTCTTTAAAATGGTACCTCCTTATCTATAGAGGACAAGAAAGTCTTTGAGACAATGTCTGTACTTGTAATTCTCTGGTTGGACATAACAGAATAATCTCAAAATCAGTATTCAGCTGATAATTCTACTGTTTCCTCCAGTGAAAAATGGAAGGTGGAATAAGCCCACTTTCCCCATCCTCCCTATATGTGGCATTCATCTCGGTGACAAGGAAGGTACTTACATAAGGTTTGTTTTAATTGCATTGATGGGAGGGGAACAAACAAAATTAA
The DNA here is from genome assembly GCF_028858705.1 of Grus americana. Classification (NCBI taxonomy): domain Eukaryota; kingdom Metazoa; phylum Chordata; class Aves; order Gruiformes; family Gruidae; genus Grus; species Grus americana. The sequence goes on along the minus strand of NC_072856.1, from coordinate 33,720,669 downwards.
TCTAGCACTTGTGTGTAAGGAGGGCCAAGGGTTGTTGCCCAATTCCACCGACAGCTCCTTCCAGGACAGCGGAGCCCAGTGTGAGCCTCGTTTTCTGCTTGGGAGCAGCACTGTGGGCCTCAGTTGAAGAATCGCCCTTTCTTCTTTGGTTTGTTTTTCCCCTGGTTGTGGAGAGGCATTTACTTTGCATTTGACTCAGACCACAAGAAGCTTTATTTTCACTTGTGACAGCTGTTCAGCGAGAGTGAAGCAGCCAGTTCCTCCTTTATGCTTGCGATCCAGAACCGATACAGTCTCTGCTGGCGTGTCTGTCGGTGCCTGAAGAGCTCAGTTTCAGAAGAGACAGTAGAACAGGTACCTCGTGCAGTCCTTGGCCTGTCTGCTGACATGCCCTTTGAAGAGCAGTTTAATGCTAGTTCGTTTCATGTGAGTAAAGGAGGAGTGTTTACGGGAACTGAAAACACCACTTTATTGTACTTGAGCTGGATCTGAATATATAAAGCAGGGGGTTGTTCCAAAGGTCTTCTCCCACCCTTCCAGCATGCACCTTCACCTCCCCATGCTAGGATCCCATCTCTGTGCTTCTGGACAGCCGCTCCCTTTTCCCACATACTGCATCCATAAACTGAGATCTGCCCCCTTTCATCTGTCTGTCAGCCCTGTTTTCTGCCTCTCCTAGTCCCTGTGCTCCCTGTATCACCCGTGTGCCGAGCAGAAGCCATCACGCCAGCAGTAACTGGAGAGCTGTGCTCTAAGCAGGCTGGAGGAACTGCTGCCTGTCAGCTGTGATTGCACATCACTGCCTCTCTGGAAGCATCCACCCCGCAGCATGCATAAGCACCTTCATGTCAGAGCTGGGAGCTCTTACTTCATACCACTCTGAAGGGCTTCGAGTTGAACAGTTTGGGGACTTTGGAGCAGAGACCGAAGTCCCTTACGAGCCTGCTTTCTTCTTGGGCCAAGGTTGGTCTGATACTCCCATCTGCAAGTATGAAATATCAGGGTTTGGAAGAACAAGACAATGTGTGCTGAAAAATATCACTCTCTCTTTGAACAGTATTATTTATCCACTTCCTTCGTCCAGTTCATTAATGACTAAGTAGTGGTTGAAATAACAGAAAAGATAAGTCTCAGGGTTTTTTTAAGGCCGTGTTTGAATATAAATCTGTTTTCTTAACATATCCTCTTTCCTTCCTCTGAGACATTTACTATCTTTTTGTGTTTAGAGCAAGGAGAAAGAATGAAGCACATGCTGTCACTGCCCTTGAACTTCTTTGCAAAGCTGGCACTGCTTCCCCCTCAGTTCACTTCACTTCTTGTTGGTTTGCCTCCCTGCCTGCCTAATGCATCAGCTTGCAGGAGGATCCCCTATAAAATGGAAACCTTTCCTGTGAGGCATTCCTTTCCACTCTGTAAAAAGTCTTTGCTGTAAATTTGCTCCAGGCTTACTAACCACTTTGCACCAGAGTCATAAATTTGAATAACTTCACAGAAGAGGATTTGCCTGAAAGTGGGTCACACAAACAGCCCTCTTCAGACAGGGGCTGACACAGTATGGTACAGTAGGCTTGCTCCTGTGTAATAAAATAAAATAAATGACAGCAATTAGCTTGCTTGTTCTGCCACAAGGCTTACACCTCTAGCACTTCTGTTCACTTTGGGACAGGTTTTAGGCCTGGAAGGAATGCAGAATTAGGAATTGTTGTGGAGTGATATCTCCATAATATCAGCAGGCTCCAGATATTTAACCACTGAAATGCCCTGCTCAGTATTGTAACAGCAAGATCTTACTCCTTCTGTTAAATAATAGCAGAGACACACAATTTGAGGGAAGCTTGGATGTGACTTTTGCGGCTGTTTTATGCCAACAGTAGCTAATTCTGGAATGTCTGGGCTTTTTGTCTGTAGTCGGAGGTCCTCAAGCAGCGGTAGGTGAATTGCTTCTCGGTGGTGTGGAGCGGAGTCTTCCAGCTACATACAGGGGTGAAGTTACACCAGCTGTGAGGGGAACACCTCCACACCCACCAGCACTCACACTTTGCTGCCTCACTTGAATTTTGTGATTCCTACCCATTTCTAGCAGGCGGGAAAGAAGGATGATGTTGACAACAGGAGGAACTTGCAGCTTATTCCACATGACAAAGAGAGGATTGCGAAACTTTAAAGCTGCTTCACTGTCTTTTATTCTCCCTTAGCCTATTTGTACAGTAATGGCATTTTACTTTTGTGGTGTTAGCACAAAAAAGCAGAAGCTTGTAGAACTTAATGAACTTAATTAAGTAACTTGGTTTAAGTTATTCTAAGGCAATGGAATACAGACCTCCCAGCACCCTGCTTTAACACTTGAACCTGCTCTCTCCTCCAGCTGGCAAATTAAATCCAAAACATAGATGAAGAGAAATTATTATTGTCGATACATCCACCTTCCAATAGAGATGGGTTAGACTAATTAACAGAATAGCATTCCTAATATTGAAATTTCCAGTTAGATGCTCCTGCAGTGAGTTATTCAGGTGGAAGCTTAATGCTTGTCAAGATACTAGTACCTTTGTTTTGAGGAAAGAAAAGCAGCCATCCTTTCTGGATGGCACAACTGTAGCCTGTTTTCAGACTAGAACAGATGTTGTTCTGGAGGAGCGAGTATTGTGCGTGTCCCAGTGAGTTCCCATGACGTGGGAAGTAATTCAGACAAGTACAGAGTTCAGACTCTTGTCAAACTATTGGCTTGAACCAGGTGCTTCACTCATTTCTTTTGTAGACCTTAAACATTTGAAGACCTAATTGAAATCCAGCTGATGTTAATTGAACCTTATATTACTTGGGAGGGAGGTTTGAGATCTTCAGCTGAGTCCTATAGGACACTGCAATCATTCCAGGCCCCTCTCTCCAGCTGCTGCTCTCCTCTGCCTAATGCACTCTAATACAGTGTCCTTCTCATTGCTTGCAAGCTACCGGCAGTGACACAAATAATGATTATTACTGCAAGCCAACACTTTTGGTCTTACTCTTTACTGGATATTTGTCCAAAATAAAAGCTTTAGTGAATGAAGAAATTATGTTTCTGTGCTGAATAGTTGGGGGGGAAAAGTAACAAAACCCACAACCTTGCAAATGTAAAAGCAATGAAGGGTTTTAAACCTGAATCTTCCAGAAGCTCTGCTGAGCCATGACATGACAGTCATCTCAGTACAGTGTTGCTTCCAAAACCAATCACTTATAATTTAAGTTTAACATTAACTGTTGCATTACTGATCATTTTGACAGAAACATAAGGCTGCTCTGAAGTTTGTATTGCAGAGTGTCTGGTCTATCTTTAATTGACTTAGTTGACAAGGATTTCATGACTCTCTTGGGGAAGCAATTTAGTTCATTGCCTGATAGATGACAGGAAGTTCCTCGACTTTAAATCTAACTTTCTCTCATTCAACTTTAGGCCAACACTCATAGCTTTTTAACAGTATGGACTGTCTGTCTCAGTTCAATTTTCAGCTTGCACATGATCATTTATACTCATGTAACAATTGGGATTTTGTTTCTGTATTTCTTTGGTTTGTCTGGCTTGCTCTGTTCTTGAAGTGTCATTTGAAGTACAAACAAGTCACCCATCTATCTGTTCATCTCACACAGAACTTGTGGTAAGCAAAGATGAAGGTATGGGGCACCTACCTGCCTGTGTATGTATATGTGGTTTCAATACAAGAAGACTCAGGTGCAATGGCAGTTCAGCAACTGGATCATGTGGCATTATTGGAAACACTTCTTTATGTTGTCATTGCTGATTGCAGCAAAGTGCATTTTCCTTCAGGGTTATATAGAGTTCATATGATTTCAGAGACACCAGAATGGTATTTACAGCTAAGGGGCTCCCTTCTTTGCAAATCTTAGAAAATGTGTGGAATGCCTGATGGCATGAAGCAGCATTCTGATTTTCAGACCAGGGTATTATGGCACCACATTCTGCTCCTTTAGCTTCCCTTTTTGTTATGTCATTGTATGCTGTCGCTCTGCTGGCCTGCTTCCCTCTCCTCGGTGCCCATAGAAAGCTGGTTTGCTTGGGGATAGTATGTCTAAAAAGGAAGAGGCAAGTGTCCCCCATGCATGCTGCACCTCCAAATATTTAATAAATGTACCGATCCCTCCAAGAAGGTAGGTACTACTATGCAACATATCCTTAATCCTTGGCACTTTGTCTAGGTGTCAGAGGGTGAGATGGAGAACTCACACTGCAGGTGTATAAATAAATCAGAAAGGTAGGAAATTCATGCGATAGTGCCATCTATTAAGTATTAATTGTGATTACGTAGCTTAGGGAATGATCCAAGATGACTGATTAAAGTTTCCATGCTGAACCCTTCACTGTGGTGCAGTCCTGACGCAATTCCTTTCATATTTATCTTCAGGAGCTTCTGGAAGTGGGAAGAGGGAATCCGGTTGTGTGACAGCAGCCCTCGGCAACACATGGAGTCACAGCGTCAACACCAGGCTCATCCTACAATATCATGACTTGCCGACAAGACAGGTGAGAACTTAACAACGAAGAGAATTTAAATAAAGCTATACCAGCAAGGGTCAGTCAGATGGGCTAACCGTGTCCTTCAGCTCCTGTGGTGATGCAGTGTGTGTTGAGAACCTGGCACTCTACAGCCAATTGCTTATTTGGGGTGGGGGGCAGTCAGTATCCTTTGATTTCAGGGATGGCCATTCCTCCAGTGCTTCACTGTGCTTAGCTGAGTCAGTCACAGGACCTAGCGTTGGCCTGTTGGCACAGACATACAAGTTCCTTGAGCTTTGAGTGCATTTCATCTTGTGGAGATGAAGGGTAATCTTAAAAGTGCTTTCCTACATGGGGATTTTGGGGCAGGAGTAGGAGGCTAGTCCTTTCACTGCCATGATTGTTTTGCTGTCATCCTTTCCAGTCTTTGTGGCAAATTTCATCTGTGACTGTTAGGACAGGGAGCACTCTATCTTCTGCAGCTACTGTTTGCAAGTGGAAGCTTGCTGCCTGCACCAGCAAGCTTAACTTGGAGCAGTAAGTGCAGTACCGATTTTCCAGAAGTATGCCTGCAAAAAGGAGAATGCTTACCTCTTTCACTAAGAGACTTCATGCTTTTGAGTGGAATATAGTAGCATTTTTGACTGCATTCTTCACCTCTTGATTTAAAAAAAACTGTGGAAAACTAGGAGGCAAGACATTTAGAGTATGATTGAGGGAATAACTTTTTTTTTTGTTTTTAAAAACATCGTAACCCATGATTTCATCTGTCCCATGGGATATCTGCAGTTAGCATCTCTTTTGGCTTTGTCTATTCTGTTTTCACATTGATGTAACTCTTTCCAAAGGCCGTGACCCTCAGTCTTAATGTTATTGATTTTCTGCCCATTAAAGTAGACACCTGTCAGAAAAATTGCTACGCAAAATTTGTACCATCTTACTCCCATAGCATTACTACCCACATGCGTTCAGATCGGTGCTTCTGGTTTTGCTGCCACAACACAAGGTTTCTCACTTTGAGGCTGCAGTCTTTAGAGCCAGAGGAGAGGAAGCCATTCCGTTTTATTCTGCTCATTAGAAATAAAATCATAATGATGGCACTTCTGTTCCTGCAAGTAGTGGGCACTGTGGAGCAGCAGTAGTCCCCTGGACTCTCAGGTAGCAGGTTAACTGTGTTAAATGCAGTTAGAAAAAGCATCTTCTGGACTCACTTCTAAAGGCTGTGCACAGTTGTATAGAAACATAGTCTGGTCTGTGGTGAATTCTCCTTTTCTACATGTGTGTGCAAAACACAAAGTTCTTCACAAATTTCCTGGATCGCTTTGGAGGTACATGAGAGGTGGACTTGGCAAAGGGAAAAGGGCAGAAACTGGGCTTTGTGCTGCTTCATGATGCAGTCGGCTAAAAAGAATTAAGAACATTCCTCTGGTGGTGGAAAGAGGGAGCAGTTTCCTAAAGAACATTTGGATATTAAATATAGTTTTTCCTGATTTTGCTTGAGGAGTAATAGATCGCAAGTGTATGAAATGTTATTTTCAAGCCTTTAAAATTCCATTATAAAAATATATTATGATCCACTTTAAAAAAAAGCTGAGTTTTACTCTGTAATTTGCTGGGTTTATCAGGCACACCGCCTTGCTGGCACGTGAAGCCCTGGGCTCATTGTTTTGGTTAAGCAGAAGAACTAAATCTACAGTGAGGAAAAACAACTTAAAGTAAACATTAGTATATATTATTAAAAGCAACATAATCTGAAACAGAAGCATGATATGAATAGTGATAGGTCTGTGAAGTCCATGAATGAAATGGGATATGTCCATGATGTCCTGTAAATATTTTTCTGTTGCCGATAGCTGTGTTCTTTCTTTAGATAAATTATCTTCTCTTAAAGTCATAGAAATCTTTCAGCTAGACATGCAGTTTCCACTTAGAGGAAGGCATCTAGAACTACCCTACCTGTAGCAGCACTGTATTGATTAAATTACTGTAGTTTTACAGACATATGTTCTTTCATAATTGCTTTATACCCACTTTCAGAAATGAATTGTGAATAAAGGTGTCTCAGTTCTTGAGATGCCATTTCAGTCATCGTAAGGTGATTCTGCCAGGAGGTATTGGATTTCAGAGCTTTGAAAATCAGCACTTCTTAAGGAAGCTTAACTTGGAGGTCCAAAAATTCTCAAGTCAATAATCACTTTTACAAATTCTCATATTACTGTAGTAAAAAAAAAAAAAAGCCCGTGATTATCTGTGTAGTCTTAAAGTGAAGTTCTGCCCAGGGAAATTACTGAAAGCACACAGTTGTTCCAGAGATTTGGGTGAAAAGTTAGTGCAAAAACAAGTTTTTCCTGCTTTTCACAATTTCTGACCCTGCAGAATCAATACTGTTCAAGGAATAACCTGTGTTTTGTTCTGACTTGCACAGCGGACACAATTTTTTTCTTTCAAAAGTTAGAATTCATTCGTTCTTCAGTCACTTGACCTCCTGAAGAAGCTCCTCCTGGCTCTACTTTCACTCCTCCTTTTCCTGGAAGGGCAGAGCTGACAGTCTGAGGCATCTTCCCTTACATCCGACTTCCATGATAGTAGAGCTACCGTGATAATCCTTGCTGGGGAATCCTACCCATCAAGAGAGAAGGCACCTCTTGAGATGCCCTGGGCCATGAGGCCCAAGGGTGGTATTCTTCAGAACATGAAGTGATAATGTAAACGTTAAGGAGGATTCAAGCAAGCAGTTTTCCAGAACCATACTATCTTCTGGACAGGCCAGGCCACTGGGCTGCTAGATGCTTGTTCTTAGTCATGCAATATTTGCTTCTGGGAAAGCTTGGAAGATGTAGTCCCTGTTCCTGAAACTTTGGGGAGTGCCAGGGCAGCAGGTGGCAGAACGAGCATGCAACAAACCTAGGGAAATTAAGCATAGAATTCCTACACAGGAATTTTTTTATATGTTAAATAAAAGGTTCCTTCATTTTGTTTGTCCAGTAGACATTTTTTCAGCCAACTATCCCTTTTTCCACTCCACCCTCCGTATGTCTGGTGAACATTAATAAGACAGCAGCCAATTCAACAAAGTAATGAAATTTCTGGGCCGTCCTGCCTGCCTTAAAATCAATTAGGTTTGCTTTATTGCTTGGATAGGAGCAGGTTTCTGAACAAACAGATGAACTTTCCTCTTTTGCCCCCTTCTAGAAGCCAGTGTTCTGGTTTCGGTTTCCTCCAGGACAGAAGTAACGGCAGAAGCAGGTTTCCAGTCTGCATTTAAATTCCTTATGCCACCAAAACCCAGAAGCACGGACTACAGTGTAGGAATCTTTTAAGCGCTGAGGTGGGACCGAGCTGCACGACTTCCGCAACGGCACGGTGGCATAAGAGCTTGGGAGAACACAGGGAAAGTTAATTGTTTTGCACAAATGGGTCCATGAAGGGAATTTGCTATTGTCTTTATGGATACTGATACTTGATTCTCCCTAAGCACTCTTGTAAGTAGTTAACCATGACATTTGTTTTCCTGAAATCCATACATAAACATGCAGACCCTTTGAGTTTCAGCCAAAACCAATGGGGCTGCACTAGAAACTGTCACGACTCCTCAGTTAGCCCTACGTGTATAATTATCCTTCTTTCCTGAACCAGAGTCAGCAGGCTCCAAGGTTACTGTTTTCATGTGTGCTCAGCTGTCTTTGCGGGACAGCATGATAGGGTTTAATACGTTGACGTGCTATATTTAACATTTTATTCTTGTCTGCTGGAGACAGGGTGCTGGATTAAGCGAGACACTGGCCAGATCTGATATGGCAACTTCTATGGGCCTGGTTTATTTTATAGTTTTCAAGGGATTTGTGAGACTCATAGTACTGTGTTAATGTCTCTAACGTGTTTTGAAATTCTCAGATGGGAAGCGCATATAGAAGTGTTATTCTATAACAAATCAGTGTTTTCCTGTGGTATTTTCAAGAAAGAGCTTTTAGGATTGAGATAGGGGCTGGAGCTTTCAAGCTGTGCCAGGTGAGCCGTTGTGCAGCAATTTTCCTGCTTCAGGTAAAGCGTTTCAAATGCATGAGTATATGGTGAGTCATTGTTAAAAAACAAAACAAAACAAAAAACCCCTTCTCTCATTCAGACTAATGCCAGACATAACTTTTGTTGTGTCCTTGGTTACAGACCAGCTGTTTTGTCTTGCTCTGCTTAGTATCATATGAATAAGCTCTGAATAAGCATTCCAAAATTGCGATGGTGAAGTAACCATGGTACTCACTGGCGTGGGGAAGGGCTGGGAGAGAGCCGAGGGGAGTGAGGATGAAGTTTTACATTTATGTTACTTGCTAAGGCCAACTGCTATGATTCTTTACCTTAAATTTGTTATAATTCTAGAGACACAGTTCTTTTGAATTGTACAGATGTTTGGCTGCAACTCTACCAGTCATTGAAAAAATATATTAAAAATAGAAATAACGTAACTTGTTGCAGTCATGATGATTTCGGAGCATAAGTGAGACCAAATTTGTCTCTCCCTGTAAAACGCTGAAGGTAATTGTTATGTGGACTCTGTAGCTGTTGGATAGCTGTCCTGTTTTAAAGATAACACCAGCTGAGGTTTTCATTTATAAAAAAGGGAAGAAAATAAACCACAGAAAATAAAACAATTACAAAGAAAGCAAGAAGACTGTGGAAGAAACATACACTAAGTACTAATGTCTGGGGTTAACACTTTTAAAATGTTGCTAATGGTCTGGTGGGTAACAAGTGAAGTAATGAAGTTTGGAAATAGCATCCAACTTTCACGTGTTGAAACATAACGGAAGATTGTAGCCTCATACTAGAAAGGGTTCTGATTACTTTGGTGAGATGGTAATATTTGCTGGGGAGAAAGAAGAGGCAATGAAATGTAATCAGACAGAACATGTACTGGAATCACTCTGAGGTGGAGGGAGTAAGGCGAATAATACAAATAAAATACAAAGAGCATTGGTGTGTTTTCTCCTATTAACTTTGTAGCAATTATAGCTACCTACTAAAGCAAACTGAGAAGAAGAAAAAGCAATTAAAAAAAGGTCTTTTTAACAGTCTTAAACATAGTTTTGGAGTCAGATGAGGCAGACGGAGATGGCCACTAGTGTTGAGAAATGCAGATGGAAAGCTTTTCACCTACTTCAGTGGGAGCAGAGGAGAAGCTAGTTCAGCCTTTGACATGGTGGGGCATGAAAGAGCCCATAGAGAACTGGGCAGTGAAATCTGTGTTTGGCCAAAGGAGGTGCCTGAAGATGTGTGAAGGTTGCCCATCGTTATGTGTGAGGGAGGAAGCATTGCTCTTTACATTGTCTTCTGCTGAGCTAGGATTTGGGGAGACTCAGAAAAAGAAGTCCCAGTACCCTAAACAAGAACTGGAGAAAGCTCTGCGTGTGGGTTTTTAGCAGAAGTATTAAGACAAATGAAGTGCCATTCAGCAGCTGCGATCCATGTCAGGAAAACCTGTCTTTATATGCTACATGAATCATGTGTATAGTATAGTAATGCAGATTATGTATACAATACTTTTTTTTTCAAGTGTTTAGACGTGAGAAAATCTGCAGATGGCAGTGGATAATGAGGTCCAGTAAGCGGTGATAGAAAAGGGATGTGGCTATTGGGTTGTTTCAAAATGGAAGTGGTGCAAAGTGTGTATCTGTTCTAAGCCATCTTATTATATAATGTGCTTATCATATGGAAAATCAGTTCCGTGAAAACATGAAGAGAGCTTGTTTGTTTGTTTTGTTTTTTTTTTAAGATAAGAATGATGGCATGGAATCATGCAAGGGATAGGAAATTTTGCAGGAAAGTAGATTTTTTTTTTTTTCAGATGAGAATAATTTTTTATGGTTCTCCATTATGGAGGATGCTGCTTTTGAAGAAATAGCTGTGGGAAGACTACAGGAGCACATACTTGAATTCTGCAAACCCTTCCATTTAAAGAAATGTTGGGTTTTTTCTAGGATACACAGTTTACAGAGACTTCTGCCTCACCTCTGCTATTGTTTTAATATTTTGAAGCAAGACACAATGAAAGGTTGTTATGGCCTCAAATTTCCATGCATGTGTACAAACCACATCCTTTAAATTGCATAAATAAGAAGCTTATGGGTTTTCTTCTGATTAAAAAGGCTCTAGACTGATAACCCTTATAACAGAAATCTTTTGCTTATCCATAGATCATATATTAGCATAAGCAGCTATATGAACTTGAGTTGCATGTGAACAGGATGAAACTGGACACAATGCACAACTGTAGCATAAACAGGTGATTATCAACACAGCATGATACTGACTTAATCCAGCAAAAGTGCCAAATTAAAGGATGCCATAAAAATAGAGAAGGTTCATGAACAAGTATGTGGAGCTCAAACATCACTAGGTCACTTACTTTCCTGACTTGTGTGTTTGTTCATGTCTCTATTTGCAGTAAGCTTCCTTCTTAATGGACTTGCGGGGGATGGTCATACAATATAAACATCACTGTAGCCCTGTCTACATTAAATGGGACTGGATTTATGGCCCTCTCCTCTTAACTGGACACTTTTATATAGAGAAAAATGTTTCCATCGTTCTTGAACAAGAATTCATTTACTCAGGTGCTTATATAACACTATAACCAACTTGTTATCTAAGAATCTAAATAGAAATGAAAGGACCCTAGATAAAATGGAAAAGAACAGAAGAAAACCTTCAAATAGTTCATCTTTTTCTCTGTCATTTTTTTTAATAAGCATTGCAGGTTTTCTTAATGAAGATTATTCTAATGTCAGATTGACAAAATATAGCAGCAGCTGTGCAAACTTTGAACTCATCTATCTGTAGTTCAAAGCATCCTAAAGAGAGAAGCAGGAACATCAGACATGGGTACTTTCTGTTAGATGTCTTTGACTGAGAGGCCAGTCAGCTCTCATAGGTGACTCCTCTTTGCTGCTAATCTACACTGGTTATGAGTTAACCATCTCATAGTACATTGTACTTTCGAATTACTATGCAAGCATTTGCTGACTGCAACGCCCATGCCAGGTGCTCATAACCGAGGAAACTGAGTCATAGATAAGTAACTGGCCAGAGTAAATCCTTTGCAGCTGGGAGCAAAGCTGGAATCTCTTCACTGCCACTTATTTGTCACTAAACTTGATTTTGCTCAACCTTTACTGCCTCTGTTTCAGGCACTTAAGTCTTTGCACCTCCTTGTGGTGTGTAGTTCCTTAGTTCCTCAGCTGTGAAGGTACTCTTTCTGCTTCCTTCTCCAATTTTATCTGCAGATGAACTCACCTGCTGAACTGGTTTTAACTGTAGTCACTGACTCCTCTCCTAAATCTCTCTCCTTAGCATGCCATAAACTTTTCTTCGCCAGTGTTCACCATTAATAAAAGGTTAATGAAACTGAGACTGTGGATTGAGCTATATGGCAAAATTCTCTCTCTGCTTCCTTGTTTCCAGTCTCTGTTGATACCGTAGGTGATTTTTCTAAGCCTCAGCTCTAGAAATCACCTTGCATTCCTAAGTCTCTCCTCTTTGCAGACATCAAAGCTATTCCAAGTTGCAAGTTCCCAACAAAGCGAGTAGCTAGCACTTAACGTTTTTAGATTATTAAAATGCTTGTCCAGACTCTTATCTTCCATATTGGTTAATGCAACTTCTTCATTGCTAGTATTATCAACCCCATATTTCTTTTATTTCTTCCAAACACACCACATAAAATAGAATTGCTACCTTGGTGAGACCTCCTTAGTCACAGTGACATTATTGTTTTAATTTGTATCTATTTTCTCAGTTCTGTAACTGGAAAAATGGCCTTTTGCCTTGGTCCAGTTGATAATTCTGCACCTTCATGTTAATCAGATAGCAGATTCTCAGAAATTGGGGCTATGTCTCCTGCTCTTTATTGGGAGCCACTTAACGGTCAGGATAGGAGGAGTAAGATTACTATAACAAAATCTGTTCTGAATATAAACAGAGCACTTCAGTCTGTGACGCTGTTAATCCAACGCCCTTTACAAACACTGCATTTACAGTTCACTAAAACAGCATAAAAATGGAGAAAGAACCAGATAGGACTTTCAGGCTCTGGTCTGAATTGTCTGAAGAATGCTCTGTTTGTAAGCTTAAGCCCCTTTGCAGAGAGGGAATGAACACAAATTCCCATCCTGTTTATACAGAATCACTTTTCTGATTTTTATTGGACTTCAGTGTGAGTTTTCCCCTGAAAACAGAGTGGAATTAACCTAGGGCAGATTCTGTCATCAATATCTGAAGTGTCATTGCTCCTAACATCAGAGTGGCAATGACCAAAGTTGTTTACCCTTGGAATGTCTTGGCAAATCCTCCTGCCTCCTCTCTTCTACCAGATCCTCTTTTTTTTTCTTTTTTTTCTTTTTTTTCTTTTTTTTTTTTCAATTGAAAACAAGCAAACTATAAAGTCTAACTCAAATTTAAGTGTTTATTATTCAGAAAAGTTCTGCTAAGTCTGTCTTAGAATATAGCATACTTAAAGCTTGGAGGCATTCTTAATAGTGAAAAAGATCAGAATATCATTATGAAGGACCTGGACAACCTTAAGTAGTGAAAATATAGTGGAATATAATTTTGATAATAGAAATAATCTTTAAAATAATATTGGGCATTACAAATGAGTTTCTGCTTTATACAAGGAGCATACAAGCTCAAAGTGAAGCTAATACTGGAGTGGTTTAGTTTATCACAGAAAAACTAATTCAACAGTGTAATGCAATCATGAAAAGGGTCTGTGCTATCCTAGGATAGATCAGGCAGGGTATTTTCAAAGGAAAGAGAAAAAGTGTTTGTACCAAGACACTGAGGACATCTCTGGAATACTGTATATGGCCTGGATATGTGTGTTCAAGTTACTTTCTTATTCTTTCTTCTCTTTCTACTTACTTTCTTCCCAGGTAAGGTCTGTGCTAGATAGAATATATTTATTGACATAGCAACAAGTTTGATCTGTCACTGGTAAAAAAATAAACCTCGGACAAAGTTTTAAAACCAATTTTGACATGCTGACTTCAGTGGGCAAAATGCATCACATCTGTGAAAAGGCAGGGATCAGACATGATCCCCATGTTCAGGCATTATGACTTTTATGATGCTCTAAACATATTAAGGGGCAATTATCTCAGGAGTTTGTATATCTAGGATATTATACTTTGAACTTGAATTTTTGCTTGTTTTATGAATCTAATGTCATTGAACTGTTCTAGATTGACAACACAGGAGAATGACAGCCAGTGAGTGGCATTTAAAATCTGCTGTGCAGAAAAAAGTGTGTTTTCTTCAGTTCAGCCTTATCAGTATATCTACCCTGGGTAAGATCAATTAATCTAGAGGGATTTGCTCTGCGTAGACTTTTTGATCTTTGATCTCTGTAATTCCTGTCTATGGTATCAGTGCCCTTAGCTGCAGTCTAAAAACAGACTGAAAAAGAAGACACCCTCTTAACTACTTAGAAACTGAATACAGACTCACTTTAAGAAACCATACCACTGCCTGAGATGGACTGCACCTTGAAATGCAGGGGGTTTTGATGGTTTCCAATGTTGGTGACCTGTTGGGAGCTGCCTGGCCAACTTTTATCACATCTACCCATCATATTTCATCAAGAAAATAATAAAAGATATAATTTTCACAATATTACCTTCCCCTAGACTGATTGTTGTAACTGTTGCAAAAATGCAATGGGATTTTAGGACATCTGCTCAATCAGGAATGGAAAGGATGTGTCCAGGAGATGGTAGTGTATTATACCCACATTGAGGAAACATCGGAAGATACTTGTGACTAAAAGGTAAAAGGCAATATGAATAGCTAGCAGAGCCATCCAGCTTCTGGCTCTCATGTGTAGTACTTATGCTGCACTTTGATTGGGGAGATGTGTGTCCTCTGGATACATATTAACAGAAAAGAGTAAATTCCTCAATCCATGTTGAAGTTCAGTGTTTCTGACAGGCTTGTGATTGATGGATAACTTCAGCTTTTCAGATACAGGTAGGAAGTAGTGTAAAGTGCAGCTCGGTTAATGAATGGCTTCTTCCTTGAGTATTCTTATTGGAGCAACACTAAATTGGAAATAACTAACCAGGTAATTTGTCAATAATTTGCCCCTGTCTTATCAAAAACATGACAGACCTAGGTTGCAGTGTAGCATGTGAGGCACTACTGAGGTTGTTCTCCACGGGAAAGCACTCATTTGATTTATCTTGGGTTTTCAAGGCCCTTTCACATTTGTCACAGTGATGGTTCATGGTGTCCCTTATTAGTCATTATTTCCTACAAGTGAGCCCTGAGTCTCTGGCAGAAGTTCTTGCACTATTCCTGACTGAACAATCAACCTTGGCTTTTTCATAGAATCATAGAATACCGGGTTGGAAGGGACCTCAAGGATCATCTGGTCCAACCTTTCCTGGCAAAAGCTCAATCTAGACAAAAGGACCATCTAGACAAGATGGCCCAGAACCCTGTCTAGTTGAATCGTAAGGTTCCAAGGTAGGGCAATCCACCACTTCTCTGGGGAGATTATTCCAGTGGCTGATTGTTCTCATTATGAAAAATTTTCTTCTTGTGTCCAGTGAGAATCTCCCCAGGAGTAACATGCACCCATTACCCCTTGTCTTTTCCATGTGACTCCTTGTAAAAAGGGAGTCTCCATCTCCTTTGTGGCCACCCTTTAAGTACTGGAACATGGTGATGAGGTCTCCTCTAAGCCTTCTTTTCTCAAGGCTGAACAAACCCAATTCTCTCAGCCTCCCCACATACAGCAGGATTTTCCGGTCCTTTGATCATCTTCGTGGCCTTTCTCTGGACCCTCTCCAGCCTGTCCACATCTTTTTTGTATACTGGGGATCCAAACTGAACACAGTATTCCAAGTGTGGCCTAACAAGTGCTGAGTAGAGTTGGATAATGACTTCTTTAGCTCTGCTGGTGATGCCCTTGTTGATGCAGCCCAGCATTCTGTTGGCTTTCTTTGCTGCTGCAGCACACTTGTCCACCAGAACCCCTAGGTCCCTTTCCACAGAGCTGCTTTCCAGCCAGGTGGATCCCGGTCTGTGCTGCACTGCTGGATTGTGTTTTCTGAGGTGCAAGACCTTACACTTGTCCTTGCTGAACTTCATAAGGTTCTTGTTAGCCCACTCTTCCAGCCTATCCAGGTCTTCCTGCAGGGTGGCTCTCTTTTCTGCCACTTGACTTAATTTGGCTGTGCAGATGTCTCTGCAGTTCAGGGTGTTTACATGCTCCACAGCACTGAACTGGAAGCTATGGAGTTTAAGTTGCACAGACACCTGAGTTGGCCTTGTACAGAGCTAACGGTGGTCCAGGAGGAGTCTGAGTCAAGAAAGTCTTATCAGGCCTGAGCCCACACTGCCATTTTACTCAGCAAATTGATGTTTCTGGTCCAAATTGTGTGTTTGTTCTTCACTGTATGTCACTGAATTTCTTTCTCTTATTGTCACTATTTATTTATCTATCTAATAATAATATAAAACTCTGTACCCATATTCATCTCAAGCTACGGATAGAAAGTCACCTAATCCCCTCTTAACTTGTGTTGATGTTTCCAGGTGGATGTGGTACATCAAAAGGAAACTAAATTTTTCTCCTTTTTTCATACATGTTGTCTTACTTCTCACTTGCAATCTTATAATGGCCATCTCAGTCTTCATTTGAAGTAACTGAGCAGGCTGAAAAGAGAAAATAGAAGTGTAAACTGGCACAAAAATTAAAAGAGTTTCTTACTCATGTCCACTAATTGGTCTTAAATATAGAGATATAGAAAAGAAAAAAAATAGCCAAACAGCTTCCTGTAAGAAATATAATAAAGGCTGCCATTTGGGTACTGTTGCAGGAAAGAACAGGTTGAGAGGTTTTTTTCATCCTTTTTTTCCTACAGTTGTGCATTTTCTTTGCTATGGCTACATTTTTGTCTTTTGAACATAGCAAAATAAGTTTTCCAAAGTTCGCAAGTAGTTAAGATCCCTAATGCACATGGACCAATCTGAATTTCTTAAGCATAATCCCCATGCAAGAGAATATCCAAGAGCTGTAAATGCTACTCCAGGTAATTTTGTGAAAACAATGACCATTATGTCTGATCTTTGCTTCTATTTCTTCTCCGACATAAAAAGGTTTGTTAACCTGCTGATTGTTATTTGGGGCACATTGTCATCAAAAATTTCAGATCTGATGGGTTCTAAAGCAATGTTTCAGGTCCTAAAGGGCTGTCCAGCATGTAGTGCATCTATGCCATGCACTGGAACGAGCAGGTTTGTCTTTACCTGCTGGGGATTGGTGGGGATCGGTGGGGATCCACTGCCCTCTGGAAACGTAAATGAAGTCTCCTGAAACATTTCATGTTTGTTAGGGAAAAGTTTTTCTAGGACTATGTTATTCAACAGTTGTACATTCAGCAATACAGATGGTGTTTATAAGGCCATTAAGCTTTCTTTGAACACATTGTTTTCCACTCTCCCCCAATAATGTTCTTGCTGGAGAAAATCTGAGTCTTGTAGAAATTAAATTTTAAATTAAATCTATCACCTTTTCACAACACCCATAAAGCATGACAGTGCTCCAAAAGCACACACATTACATCTGTATGTATTAGCTCACAGATCTGTTAGCTTTTTTTTCTCTTGTCCTTGTTATGCGATGCCCAGTGGACTGTAAAATATACTCTACTGAGGCTTTACATAAGATAATATTGCTGTCTCTCGCATGTGAACTTAGCAGTGTTGTGTTAGCTCATCTCCAGGGACTTGACTTTTAGGAACAGAACAAAGTGAACACACAAAAGAAGTTGGAAAGGGTTTTTGTTTGTTGCATGTCGAAAGCATTTTGCAGCCACTAGTAGGGGTGAAAAATATTTACGCTGTGGTCTAGGACTTGGTTGAATCCCAATCTTTTTGGCCCAAGTCTGGGAATTTAGGATTATGCCTTTACATCAAGGAAGTATGAAGGACACTGTTGTTCTTACTGATGTCCAAAAAACAATGAATGCAGGATGGGGACAGCACGCTTTTGATGCTCTTTTACAATGGATTAATTTTCTTTCAATTTATAAACAGTAATGTTGAGCTGTTTCATCATTTAGAAAGCCAAAAGAAAGTGAAAGAAGGAATGAGTATTGGCTACATAAAGATTCGAGACACATTAGAAACAGGCATCAGGGCTGAATTTGCAGTGGATACTTCTGTATCTGTAGAAGATAAATATGGTGTTAAAACTATCATAAAGAAGGTTCATAGAGATCTGAAGAAGAATAAAAGTAATAAATCATGATGGGCAATGCATACGCTAAGAACATATACTTAAGAATGTGTATTCCTTATGTTGTGCTGGTGAATTACACCGAGCTGATATCCTCCATGCAGCGATGAGGGCTGGATGTTGTTTGGATCCTGACCTCTGCAGCCACATGGGCAGAGGAGCCAGCGGCATCTCTGAGCATGTGGTTCTGCGGAGGAGAAAGTGCGCAGATGCCAGGCTTCTGTGCTGTCCTCCCCGCTGGTCCTGTCTCTTCTGGGCAAGTCTGGCAGGCTGGGTGGAAGCAGCCATGTATTCTGAGAAGAACTGCTCTGGTGCTATTGTACTGATACTCCCTTAGGACTCCTTCCCGATTCGGGCCGCATGATCCCGGGGATAAGGCAGTGTTCCAAGATGTGTCATAAATAAGAATTGTATCCTTCAGCCCCTTTGTTATTTCCAGAACCAAAGTCAAACAGAACAGTATGGAAGGCTCTGAAAAGCTACATAAACTTTATTTTCTGTTCTTCTCACTACCAGTGTGCCCTAAGTCTGATGAGTGACCGCAAACTGCCACACAGGAGAATTCCCCTCAGAGGCTGTGTTTATGCTACCCAACTACTTTATCCAGCCACAGCACCATCCTCAGATCCCCTTTTCTCAGTACTGTTTCATTGTGGTAACCAGGACATGCTGGCTGGCTGGCTGCTTTCCTGTTTAGTAAAAGCTACAAGCATTTTCTCCTGAATTACCCTTCACATTGGACAACTACCAGGTCTTTGGGCCTCAGAAGTATTATAGCATAGGAAATCATCATGTCCAAGCTCTTGTGAGGTTTCCTGACCTCTAGAGGACTCTCCACTGGGAAAATTAGGAGAGACTCAGAAACAGAAAAGACGACAAAATTCAGTTTACAAAGTAGGGAATAAAGCACGTGGCAGGGAGACAGAAAGCACTTCTGGGAAGAGGTCTGCTGTTCCATGAGCAGAAGGGAGCCGACTTCATGCTGGGGAGCTTGCACCAGAAGTCTGGCGTAAGTGGAAGTATACTGGAGGCAGCCTGGTTTTGTGCAGTTTCCTGGCCAGGTTGCTGCAGTTCAGACACAATTTGAATAAACATCTGGGACTGCATTTTCTTTTCCAACTAAAACTTGAAGTCGCCCAAGGTTTGCCTGGGCAGTGCAGTTCCCTGCCACTGAAGTTATTGTTAAGTTACATGCATTAGTCAGGAAAAGGCACTCTGGGTTTGGGAGTTCAGGGGGCTGCTTGCAGTCTGGGAGAGGACATCTGAGCAAAAGCAGCGTTTTGTTAGATTTGGCCTATTGCATTCAGGACAGTCGTTGCTCTGGAGCACAGCAGGGCAGTTCACCTTGGAAAGTTTTGCTTTTGTTGTCTGTGATTGATTGTCTTTGATACTCATCTGAGGTTTTGATGGTTTCCTTCCACTGAAGTTATGTTTACTAAGTCCAAGGATATTCAGAGCTCCTCATTATCATGCCTGAAGCTAAAATCATGTCTGAATGGCAGTACATATTACATGCTGAGCTCTCTCATTTAAAATCCAATGTTTGGCTCATCGCAAGGACTGGAACAATTTGCAGACTGGTCGTCTAGCAGTTGCTAGCAACTACCTGGACAGGCACAGCCAAAACACGTGCCTTTGGTCTGGTTTTATGCAAGAGGAAGGAATTGACCCCACTGAATATTTGAGAAAACAGATAGCAGAGCTGTTGCTTTTTGATCCTTCTGCTGTACCCTCTAGGTAGGGGAAAGTAGGGTATCTCTGGAGCTGCGCCTACCTGGCAGAAAATTAATACAGTGAAGCTGCTACGCATGTCTATCTCCATTCCTGGTTTTGGACTGAAGCAAAGAAATGCTACATGATTTTCATATAATTGCTCAATAAAACAGTGGCAAAGTTAGGAAGAAAACTCATGAATCCTGATTCCCATGTCCTGACGTTATGCACTATTAAAAAGTCCTTTATGTATGTATTGCTCTTTAGAAGCAAGATCTGAAGCCAGCCAGGTATAGCAAGGCTTGAGATTCATAGAGTGTCCTCTTTCCTGGACTTGTCCGCTCCCCTGTTTCTCCTCTATTCTTAAAAGGTTCTTGGCTTTCATTTCTATCTCCTCCTTTTGTTTGTTTTCCTTTCATTTCTTTCCTTGGTAAGTATTGAATGTCTCCTCTGGGAGTAAGCCTAGCCACATGTGCGTGCAGTGATGGTTTATTTTTATTGGAGTCATTGCCTGTGACTGTTATTCATTACTATAGGAAGAACTGCTCTAACAAACTGCTCTGAGAGCTTTTTCTGTTGTAAAAAGTCCTGTTTTGTCCATAGCCATTGAGGGTATCTACTGCCATCATTAAGACATTGAAAGTTTGGAGCTTGGACACTGGTGCTGCCTCCTGATCGTCCTGTTGTGTCTGGTGTTGCAAAGCAGAATCTCAGCTTCTCTCAGCTTCCTGGCCTGTTGTCTCTTTAGGTCAGCTTTTCAACCATCTGTCCACCTCTCTGCTACCCAAGCAACTTAATTGGCCTCTGCAAGGGGAAGAATTTGTGGTTGCACAAAGCTAGCACAGTCACTGACTACTGTTATGGCCTCTTATGATAATAAAGGGTACAGCCAGAGCACCACCAAGCACAGCCTGCCTGGGATGAAATGGCTGATTCAGAAAAGGCAAGTCACAAGTAGTATAAAATGCTTTTATCTTGCACTTCTAGTCTTGACACTGGATAGGTCATCAGCAGCCCTGTTTTCTTACTTTTATTCTTAAGTTATCACAAATTTCTGTGTCACCGTGGGCAAGACCACCATCTCCCATCTTTAAGGTCATGTAAGGAATTCCTGGTTCTTCTTTAAGATGAATCTGTAGCATAAATAATAAATTTATTGGTAGTTAAATTAGGAACATATGCTTAGCATAAATGTAAGTCAGAGCTTAAATAATTTCACGTAAGAAATTGAGATGTAAAATCAGTGAATATTAATTAAGCACTTCTGAGGTCAGAGTGGAGCACAGTGAGGAAAGGTGAGTGATCTGCCTAGGCTTACCCAAAAGAACATAGGACCTTACCCTCAAAGTTAATCCTAGGATAAAACAGACAAGCAGCAATTTATCTGAAATTTGGCTAATATCACATAGGTTCATGATTTCTAGAGATTTGTTTTAAATATTTCAGAACCTCTGCTTCCCACTAGCACTGACTCTTAAAATCAAAGGTAATCTGTCAGAATTTGGCTGAGAAGGTTTGATCTCTTTGATATTAATTTACATTTGTTAATATAAGTGTCCTGCTGATATTTCAGGATTTAGATAATTCTTTATCCCATGCTGAATCCATCTCATGTTTTCCCTCAGGCTTTTGAAGGCTTTCTCTTCATTAATTTTCTTACTCAAATCAATGTCCACTGTTGCTCTTTCCCCTGCAAAACTGTCTTAAATGTATCTGCATTTCTTTCTCCCTCGCTTTTTCTTAAGATGAGAGACAGGGACTTCTTGGCTTTGCAGTCTTAGCAATTTTTTTTAATATATGGAATTTGTATGCATTGCACTAAAAGAAAATAAACATGTGCTGCTATATTTGGGGGGGTGAGACAACAGCAGGATGGTCAGCTGCCTTTTGAGTCTGTTCCTTTTGCTGCTGTTTCCAGATGTGTGCTAATGGACATTTTTAGAATGTACACACAAACTCTGCTTGCCTACTTTTCTGCACTAATTGGTTTGGATTTATGGAATGCCTCTCATAAAGTGTCTCTAGCTGCCATTGTTGTTTTTCTATAAAGTAGTAGAAAGGAAACTCATTTCTAAACAGTTTCCTCTGGACAGGATTTTCTTGTGGGGGAAGGAGAGATACGATCCATTTAAATTGCTCTATAAAGAGCTTTATTGAGTTGTGGCCCATTAACCTGGCCTTGATGAAAACCTTTTCAAACAACTGCACTTCAGGGAACCACATCTCTCAGGTGCTCTGTATGGCACAAATGAAATGATAGTTTCCTAAGAAATAATTTTAATCTAAATTGTGATTTTTTTTAATTTTTTTTTTATGTGTTCAAAAGTGGTAGGCACTCCACATCTACTCCCAGTAGTGGGGCACGTTTGTAGCCTCATCTCTCATTGTTTGCTCTCTGGTGCTCAAGACATCTTAAGCTTTCCCTGTATCAATCCTGCAAGTTTGTTTTTACCAGGGATAATATACGAGTGGGGTCTAGATGATTAGGAAGGCTGAAGGATAACTGCACATATCTCTTTTCCTTCAACCTGTTCATTCTTCCTCTTTATTCCCAGTCATTGCACAGCCTGTAGCCTTTTCTAGTGACAAGAAGCTTACAGGTGCAGGCAGTGCTGTGGGGGTGGCTGAGCTTTCTTCTGTTCTCTGTGCATAGAGGGCTTTTCCTTGCAACAGGATTTGGAGGAAGATACGAAGCAGGAGATAATAATTTCCATAAGAAAATGCAAGATAAATTCAAACAAACTCTACAGTAATTTGCTTGTGAAGGCAATGCGATTTGATAATGTCTTACTCGGATTTTGGTATTGATATCAGCTATATAATCTTTAGGAATGCATTTAATTTCTGAACTTCAATTTACCCAAATGCATAATGGGGTTATTTTTTCCCCACTCTTGTAAAGCCTTTTTTAAATCTACAGATTAAGTACCATACACAGGCAAAATGTTGTTATCCCAAGAATCATATGCAGTGGGAGATCAGTAAATGGTTTATGGGTATATCCTGCGAGCTAAGTAAATGATTGCAGGATACCGAAACTACATTTTTTTCACCAGAACACTGGAAATTTTTAGGGTCACTTTTCATTTCTGCAACAAGGAGCAATTTTCTCCCAAGGTAAATCAGAACCCCTTGCAAGACTGAAGCCTTGAAGAGCTCCAAGGTCTAACGAGTACTCGTGTTTGGTGAGGTTTGGCAGAAAACACAACCATTTTTTCTCCCACCTTGTAAAAAGCCATCCGGTTGCACTAAAGGATACTTCTGCATGAAGAGGGAACAGGGAACAACCGGTATACTGGTGTGTGAACCCTTGATGCCACTGTGGCATGAGTGCCTGTTAGGGAACTCTTGGTTCCCTCCTCAGGCACCTTTGTGGTGGGCTGGAGGCAGCGTGACCTGTGGGACTGGGAATGAGAGCTGGCCCTGGGAACTGGGTCACAGCTCCTGCTCAAAAGTAAATGATCTGCAGAATAAGGACCTCCACTTTCATTTCTAGAATATATCAAATTCCTTCACACAGGGCCCAAGAAGAACCAGAAGGGAGGGCAGAAAAAACAGTTATGAGGTCTGCTGGGATATCTGATGCAAAATCAACTTGGTTGTTTTCCTTACTGGCTTTTTCCTGGGCTCTGTTGCAGCTGAAAAAACAACCCTTCTAATCTACAATAAGAAGGGAAATTCTGGCATGAAGATTGTCCACCCAGACAATTTGGCACAATTAGGGGAAAGATTTGTTTAGCTTAGCACTGATTTTATTAGTACGTGAGTCTAACCGAACCTTGATAGTCTTTTCCCAGTTGAATGACACTAGCGATGGTGTAGGTTTCCTTCTCAATTCTCAGCCATGCTCTTCCAAGTGAATGTTGTGTAACTGAAGAGTTCTCCTGCAATGCACCAGCTATTAGCAACAATTGTTTACTACAATAGGGCAACAATATGAATTAGCAAAAAATCCCAGCAAGCCAGCGTTGTTTCAGTAAGGGCAGCAAGCATAGTGAGAGTCAGAATCCTTTCACAAATCTCATGTATGTGATAATTTGTCAGTAGGTCTGAATTCCAAAATATGTATTGGCTGTAAATGTGGTTTCCTTATTCATTCGGTCCTTCGTGCACGTATATGCATTTTGTCAGTACAAAAGTTAAGTCTAGCAGAAAAGGAAATCGAAGGAAAAAATTAACACAGAACAAAATGAAAAGAGAAGAATCTGTTCACTGATTAGAAGAAGCTGACATACTTTAAAAGAGGCTTTGAATGGTTTCACTCATGTTCCTCAGTCATTGCTAAGAACCAACTTCTTGTAATAGTCTCAGTAAAAAAATGGGGAAGAAACTGGATGTCTTTCCAGTCTAAACGGAAATGATGTATTAAATGTTAATGCAGCTGATTTTCTCAAATATTTCATTGAAATGTCGTAGTTCTTTTGTTAAAATCATTAGTTTTCCATTATGAAACTGTATGTTTTTTAATGTGAGAGCTCATAGCTGAGTCAAAATCATTTTATTATTTCACTGTTTGGTAGTTCATCATCCTGGCATTTTGATAACTAGTTTGAGATAAGACTTTGTCCCCTTCATCTTTTGTACTTGTTTTTTGGCAGGACACCGGCTTGATTTCTGGTTGTCGGACTACTTCTGAAAGTCCATCCAATACATTTTCCAATTCATCACTTTCCTTGCTATTGACAGGGGATGTTGTCCCAATAATTAGTATTTTCTGCTGGGCTTCTGCAATCAATTTCTGTGATTCATCTCTTCCATAATGCTTATAAACAATAAACTGTATTAATAAAAATGCTTTCCCTAATTAAAAAACAAACTTTAATGTACAATTTTTCTGCTGTCATCATCAATTCTCTCTAAGCCTTTTGTTTCTCAACTGTTCTGCCTGTCTCCCATTTATCTTCCTTTATCTAATCTAATGGCATCTATCCAGTTTCTATTCACTTTTCATCAAGGTGATATATTTCCTCTTCATAGTACCTTTGTGTTCTTAACTTGCCTTATGGCAGAAATAATTTTTTCAGTTGTTTAATGTTTATTCTATATTGTTGTCAAATAATAAATAATTATTACAAACCTTCTGACAGGGAAATGTAAAGGAAACTAAGATTTGACCACTTTGCAAAGTCCTAACTTTACAAAACTGAAAAGAGCTTTGATTTTTACTTCTCTCAACCATCTCTATCATTTGTACTTTAGTAGGACAGCAACATAAGAATAACCGCATCTGCAGTTTATATTCTGTTCCAGAAGTTCATGGATAGCTTATGGATAGCATTCCAGAAGCATTGGGGATAGGATGAATTAGAAAGACTTAGTAACATTCCGGCATTTTTCTATTTTCTATTCATTTCACCATTTAAAAATCATTTTTGTCATCTAAATGCCTGTTAACTTCTTTAGACCACTATTTACCGTTACTGTTTACTCATCTCAAAATGTGTACTCCTTTTGGTGCAACTTTGCACTAAAGTATCAATAGGAAAAATTTCTGGCGAGGCCTGGATTTCATCTTTGATTCCTTGATTAAATAGTGCTTATCATAAAAGGTGTGTCTTTCGCTTATCTGGTTAGGAAACAAAGCAATAAATTCCTTTACATACCTCAAGAACATTACTGGAGTTGTATATTCCTTTCTTTTCCTGAAGCAAAAGGGAACCAAGGAAAACTTTTATGTTGGACTAAAAATACAGGTTATTAATCTCAAGTTTGGGAAAGTAAGGTTGTGGAAAGAGGTTTCTTTTTCAGTTTATTAATAAAGTATTCTGATTCAGATCCCAGTTCAGATAATAAACCTTTCTGTACTCTCTCCAGTTTTTGGCCAGGACTGATTTAGAATTGGAACAGGACATAGAGTTGAATATATGTGAGTTTTAGAAATGCCTGTTCTGCCTGAGCTTTCTGCTTCCGAGTTATCCTGGAAGACCCTTGTGTTCTCCACATCCTCAGGTGGCTACTTGGAACCTTGGGGAGAGGAGCAGATGTTCACCAGAAGATAAAGATGAGAAGACTTTAAATTATAAATTCTATATTTGAAAACCAGCAACTTTTTCTTAAAAAAAAAACCAAACAAGTTAAATCTATCACCTTTTCTCAACACCTGTAAAACACGACAGTACTCCAAAAGCACACACATTGCATCTGTATGTATTAGCTCACAGATCTGTTAGCTTTTTTTCTTTTCTTGCCCTTGTTATGTGATACCAGTGGACTCTAAAATATACTCTACTGAGGCTTTACATAAGATAATATTGCTGTTACTTTTTCTTGGTTTATTGACCACAAAGATCGTTAGTGGGACATTGTTAGTATGTATTGTTCCAACTCTGTCAGTTCTATCAGCATAAAAGATGAGTCGGCAGGGCTTCGATGCTTCTCAGGATGCCCATAGGACTTGAAGAGACTTCATAGGTCATGGAGTGCATCCCAGGCACTGCTTCATATCCCTTTCATAAATATTTTAATCTGAATCCTAAAAACAAAGATTTTTTTTTTTTAGCCTTGCCTCTTTGAGTCGAAGGCTCTTCCAGAATCTCACTTTAGTGATGGTGACAAACTTTAAAATTTCCAGCCAAAATGTCTGTGGCGACACGTTTGTTCTTGAGCCAGTGTTGTCAGTTTGAGAAGCTCTTCTCTTTCTTCCTGCTCTATTCTCTCTTCTCCCCTCCCCCCATTCACTTACACACATAGACAACAGTCAGCCTTCATTTTTTGCTAGATTCATTGAGCTAATTTTTTCTAGTGGCCTCTCAGATGACCACTCCATTCTCCTCACCAGCACACAGCCTATCTCTTGCAGTTTGAGTCCATGGGTGACCTGTACTGTGCATGGTATTCCAGATTAAAGCTTGCTAGTGGCTTGTACAGAAATACCAACGTATCCCTGGTTTTGCCAGGTGTATGCAGTGATATGCTGTACAATTGGATCTGCCGTTGTCCTGGTTACATCATCTTGTGGGTTAGTAATCTTGTGAGGTACTAATATATCTGGGAAGTGTTTTCTTTTCAGTAACTGACTGTTTCTCCTTTTGTCTTACAGCTTCTGTGCTTATCCTTGTTTACTTCATTATCAGTTCTGATTTAGCAATGTTAAAAGCTTTACAGAGATCCAAATAGATGAGGTCCAATTTATTTCAGATTTCTAAAAAATTGGAAGGAGGATGTCAGGTATGTCTGGCATAACATCCATGTTTTGTTTTATCCGATTTTCCAAGTCTTTAGTTGTTCTTCCCTTCAAAATTTCTTCTAAAGCCATGCATGATACTGAAATCAGATTACAGGCCTCAATTCACCAGTTGACTTTTTTTTTTCTCTCTCTTCCTTTTGAGGACTATGTTTGCTGCTTCTCAGTTATGTGGCATCATCTTCAGTTCTGTTGTGGTTTAACCTGACAGGCAGCTAAAACAACCACACAGCCATTCTTTCACTCCCCCTGACACACAGTGGGATGGGGGAGAGAATCGAAAAGGAAAAAAAGGTAAAACTCGTGAGGTGAGATAAAAATAGTTTGATAGGACAGAAAAGAAAGATGAGGATGATGATGATAATAATAGAATATACAAAACAAGTGATGCACAGCACAATTGCTCACCACCTGAAGCCAATGCTCAGCTAGTTCCTGAGCCATGCCACCTCCTGGCCAACCCCAAGTTATATACTGAGCATGATGTCATATGGTATGGAATATCCCTTTGGCCAGTTTGGGTCAGCTGTCCTGGCTGTGTCCCCTCCCAGCTTCTTGGGCACCCCCCTGCTTCTCGATGGCAGGGCACTATGAGAAGCTGAGAAGTCCCTGACTGCTTGGCAACAACTAAAAACATCAGTGTGTTATCAACATTATTCTCACCCTAAATCCAAACCACAGCACTATACCAACTTCTAGGAAGAAAATTAACTCTATCCCCACTGAAACAAGAACAAATTTCATAGATGTATGACAAATACTAGCTATCAGACCTAAATTCACATGCTGATTCTTACAGGTTTTTTTCGACAGAGATGATGTATTTTCTACTGAATGCGCTAAGCTCCTGGAGTTTGCTTTCCACTCAGTTATTTCTGTATCTATATGATATAGATAATTCCCATTATCTGCCTTTTCCTCTTTTTCAGCATTGTCCTGCTTGTTGAAAACTGATTATTTCTTCACTCATATCTAGAATATATTTAATTACTATCCCAATGTCATTTCACTATAACTCCAATTTCTATTTCCTTTTTGATATTGTTAATAATCTTTCCAGGGTCAACATTACCTTGATTTGTGGCAGTCCTCGATTTATACTTCTGCTTCTTGACCTCCAAAACTTCATTTTCTTTTTTTTTTTTTTTAAAATATGTATTTCCTTCTATGTTTTGTAAGTTCTTTGTGTATACATAAGAACCTACTCTGTGTTGGCTATTCCAACCAGAGGATGGTTTGCAATGACCTTTTACAGTTTTTTCTCTTTGGTTGAAATACAAATCTAAATACTTTCTTTTTTTTTAACGTTACGTTAATGTAGAGTTTGGTGTTGTAAAAAAGAATTCTGTGTACTCTGTCTGGTTGTGAAATATGCAATCATACTTTAACGGTTATTTTTCTCAGTAAGCAAATATTCAAAATAAAGCAATACCTTTGAAAATTCTGAGCTGTTCCTCTTTCACTAAGAAGAAAGCTAATTCTGAGCCTCAGCTGTAACTGCGCGGCAGCAGCCTTTCAGAGGGGCCCTGTGATGTGCTGCTGAAAGGATGTGATTTATTATATTTTTTCATTGCTATACTTAGTTATGCACATATTGTAACTGCATAAAAATGCAGTAACAGAATGTACATAGGGTTATTTGAATGTCTATCCATTTGCACGTACAACTGTGCCTAGTGCACATGCATATATAGGTTAGTATTTATGTGCATAGCGCTGCACAGAATGCCAAAAATTTGACCTTAGACATCAGATTTGTAACCGTTTCACTTCGGGCCTTTCCGATTAAGCATCCAGCTGTTGTGGGAGGCTCTGTGGCTGAGAGTTTGCACAGTTTTTCCACCCCATCCTCTCCCCCCATGTTCCCAGAGCTGCGGGAGCATGCGAAGCACCAGGAGGCACTCTGCTTTACTCCTGGCAGTCCCCCTCCTGCCGCGTCAGTGGGAAGCACTGGCTCTGGGGATAACGATGAGCAAGGGAATTCGGGTTTTGTCAAGGTGCGTCACGGACGTGGGATGTGACATGCCTCTTCTTTCTCCAGGAGTTCGTTCCAGTGAGAACGGTAATTAACATGGAAGAGGGGAAAGTGCTAGCGCAGCAGTTTTCCTGCTTGGAGTAGTTCACAAAAGTTGTATTGCATCCTGAGGTGGTTTTGCCAGCTTCATATGACTGAAAGGAAAACACTGACATTTGGACTGGTCTGATGTTCTCTGGCTGTATTTGTGGTCTTTATGTGCCTGCCTTTATTTTTTACTGTCTGAAGAAGAAGGGAGCTATGGTTTAAATTCTGAAAACCATAAAAATGTTAGCTAGCTGTGGGTAATAATGGTTATATTTGGAGAACCAGATATGAGGATTTTGTTTCCTCAGCCTGTATCAGGATCAGATGAGAAAGAATCATAGAATTGTTTTGGTTGGAAAAGACCTTTAAGATCATCAAGTCCAACCGTTAACCTAGCACTGCCAAGTGCAACCACTAAACCATGTCCCTAAGTGCCACACCTACATATCTTTTAAATACCCCAGGGACTGTGACTCAACCATTTCCCTGGGCAGCCTGTTCCAGTGCTTGACAACCCTTTCGGTGAAGAAATGTTTCCTTATATCCAATCTAAACCTCCCTGGCACAACTTGAGGCCATTTCCTCTTGTTCTATCACTTGTTACTTGGGAGAAGAGGCCGACACCCCCCTCACTACAAACTCATGAGGCGAAGAGTTGCAAGACATCTAAGCATGGTCTTGTCTGCAGACTGCGTACAAATACAAATGAAACTTACCTACTTATACAGATACCCTTAGCATTTAAAGTGCTATGGGAAAGTCACACACCTTGATTCTACAGCAGATTTTGCTGCCAAATCCTCTGGTTACATAAGGACACTGCAGAGCTCAAACTTCTGGTGCTTGATATTTTTAATCTAACACTTAGGAATCAATGTCTCAGTTCTGTGTGTCTATGAAGTGATTCAATACTCTCTGACTTTTCGGTGAAATATGAGCAGTTTTGGTGGGCATGAACTTCCTCGTTTTTCTGTAGTCTCTCTTGGCTTTTATAAAACCTGCTCGCTCTTTTCCTGCTGATTGTTAGGCACCACCAACCAAAATTCATATGCAGTGACCCTTACGAGTGTTTGAATGCTTGGCAGAATTAGGGCATAACCTTTGAAAATAATGGCGTTTTTTTACTCCATTTGAAATCAGCAGCATCTATTGGTGCCCCACTCTAAAAATAAGGTTATTACTGTCTGCAGTTCTAAGAAATCTGTATTTGGATGTATCTGACAGAGGGCTGCCTGTCTTGGGCTGTGAGACCTGACAGGACTCTGGCAGTTTAGGCACTGAGGTGCGGAATGGTTCCATGGCACACTGCTAGGCAGGCCTCATGGCCGGGTGAGATGAAATCAGTACAGGGAAGGGAAGGAAGTTGGCAGTGTTCTGTGTCCTGAGCAGTCACGGCTCGGGCTGTGCGATATCGCTGTGCTTGGAGCAGATCCCTGCACAGGATGGGTGCGGGCTGAGGGGAAGCCGCCTGCCCAAACCATGTCCTCAGGGGCTGGGAGGGCGGGAAGGCTCTTCCAGGGTGCAAGGCCACTGCCAAGAGAGAGCCAGTTTTCAGTTCCTGGCCTTTTCTAGCTGCTGAAGAGGTGAGAGGAGAAAGGTGCTTTAGCTTTGCTCAGCAGCTCTGTGCCAGAGGCAAAGCAGCAGCACGCTCTCCACATCAGTCGCTGCTGTCAGTGTCTTCTGCAGGGCCCACATGGGGACCATTAGATCACTGTTTGTGCTAATCACACTCTGGGCAGAGCTTATTAAATTTATCATTAAAATGTCGCTTTCACGTAGATGACAGAAAGGGGGTTATTTTGAGGGAAGCTGTGAGGGAGCAGTCCTCAGCGATCAGCAAAAATCAAACAGCCAAGCAATAAAGCCTGGCGCGTTTGTGTGAGTTTGACTGGCACTGCAGGTCCCACATCTCCTACCCTGCCAACAAGCCCATTTCTTTGTCTCCAGAGCTCTGCTGTAGCTCATCTTCCACAGGGGATGGTTCCTCCATAGTGGAGACAGACAGCTTGGGATATTTCTGGCCTGACTATGGAGGGCCAGCACACCCGAATGCTGAGCTAAATTCAATCCTGCTATATACCCCGAGAGAATTCCAGTTCCTATTTTGAAACTCCAAGGACAAGATCCCTGAATAAAACTTGACTCGGTCATTACCCCTTTTGCAAAAGAGGGCTTCCAGATAATTGCAATGGCATGTTACCTTCCCTGGTGTGAGGACCCACAGGTGGACCACGCTGCTTCCAGGGGCAGGAGGAAGATGATGTGTGGAGTTCTTGGAGGAGCCGTGTGGGTGCATCTGTGGAATGGTTAATGGCAATTAAAATTGTGTTACCCAGTGGCAGTTGCAGTTTTGCTCAAAATTGTCTCCTATTCGAGTGCAACTGCCTGAACTAGCAGGAATGACTGGCCTTAACAGGATGCCAATAAGACAAGCAAAACTTGCTGCTTTCATGACGGTGTTTTTTTAGGACCTGTAAATCCTGTTAAAATTGCACCATGATCTATACATGCGTATGAGAAGACCTCAACTACTTAGAAGTGACAGTGCTAGATCAATAACTACCTTGTTATTTCTGCAGTATGCTTTACTACTTCTGGAAGTTAAATCCAGTGAGATTATTCTATGGATTTGAGCTCTGATCAGTATGTTATAAAGATGTGTACTTATATATTACTTGTTTGTTTTGCAGCTCCTGGTTGCTAAATCCCCTGTTGCTCCATTCTCTGCTTTTTTCTACACCATTGAGAAATCAGGGTTGGTTCTTCAAGGTAAGACCAGAGCACTGATTGTTTTGCCTTTACAATTAGTATTTTAAGTAGGCTGAAAGTAGAGAACAGCGACTATTGTTGAAAGTGGTACTGTTTATACCTAATTAAAACCCCACACATTTAAACAGTCTGGTTGACAAGGGCAGCCTTCTGCTGTGTTCACTGTTTTGTCTTGAATTATACTGAATTAGTTGTTGCATATTGCCACAAATATAAGAATGAGCCCTAAAATTATTAATCAAGGCTCCCTGTTTTCCTTCAAGGTAAAGTAGAATAGTTCTGGCAATATTGCTCCTATGGGATAGGTTTCTCCGGGAGAAACATACCCATCTATCATTCATAACATGCTCTAATAAATGGTTCTTCTGTAGCAAATGGCTTAACATTAATAAAAATACAGGAAATTAATATCAGTTCTCTATTTTTGTGATCATCTTAATGCTAATGCCCCATGGTCTTAAATAATCCTCAGATTCTCTAGGATATGAGGTAGTGTACTGAAAAGCTGGATATTACTACCATGATAGCAGGAGGGTTCCTTGTGGCCGTGTCCTAAATCACGTTCTTTCAGACCACAGCAAAAAGGGAAGTTCAGCTCTTCCCTTCTTTTCCCCATTTATCCCAATAAATCTTCCTTTAATGTCCTTACTTTTTGACAGATGTTCATAGATCAATTTTGTTGAGTTGCTGTGTGTTGATATGCAGCATGGTTCCTGATTGCTGCGTCAGTTTAGCAGAGTAAATAAAACTAGTCAGTGCCCGTCACTTTTTGCTGAGAGGATACACTCTCACATGCAGCCATGGCATTAAGAAAAGTGAGTATCACTGTTTCTCACGTTCCGGTGATTGAGAATTACTGATCCCATAAAGCACTACAAACATTTTAAGGTATGTGAACAGTTCTCTTCCTTCTGACTGCCCATTTCTCACCTTCAGGCAGGCTGTACCAGACCAACAACATATTTACATTTACTAGTGAGTAAATACGCTTACATTTCTGGTGATACATAATGTAGGAAAAGAAAAGAAACAAAAACATATTTGGTGCATTTTTGCTTCCATTTGATACATCTGCATAATGGTAATGTGGATGTCCATTCAGTGTTTCCTAAGCCTATAGATACTATACCCAGTGTATTCTTAGATGGCATTCTGGGAATTTGATCTGCTTTATTTGGTACCAGGAATTTTAAACAGGCTACAGGAACTAGAAGCAATTTTTATTATTTTAAACTGAGATGACTTGCAAGAGTTGGTCTAGACATGTTTTGATTCAGTACAGGGCAGGAGACAACTTTTCTATCTATCTCGAACATCTTCTGAGTTGCAGACATGTTTCTGGTCATTATAAAAGAAGGCAGACAATTTCCTGCTCTGTTCTCAGGCACTAATGTAGTGAAACTTTGGGAAAGAAGGCTTTCCCATTTCAGAAACGGGAAGCATTTGTTCAGAAAGGATCTTTATTTGTTTGAATTCTTTTCTGTGAGCCAGGAATAT
Source organism: Grus americana (assembly GCF_028858705.1). Taxonomy (NCBI): domain Eukaryota; kingdom Metazoa; phylum Chordata; class Aves; order Gruiformes; family Gruidae; genus Grus; species Grus americana. Next base: position 33,687,659 of record NC_072856.1, on the reverse strand, counting down.
AGCTTACCAAGGCCTGAACCCTACCTTTAAGAACAAATGGCCCTGGTAACACGTAATGATGATGGATCAGGACTCTCCGATAGAAGGACAGCACTTAATTAGGAGTACGGCAATTGCTCTTTTCCCTCTATCTGTATGTTTCTGGCGTGCATACTTAAAACATCATTCATGATTTTTCTAAAAACAGGTGAGATACCGGTTTGGATTTCTCTAGGTAAATGCTGTCTCGATATCAGGCTGCCATGAGCAAGGGAGACTAGAGAGTTTTTATGAGAGTTGTACCTGGTGCTGGTACACAAGGTAAGATGTCAGTAAGGCAACTAGCCACAGGTCAGCCGGTCAGGGAGTGTCCCTGCATTGTGGCTTGAGGGACATCATATAGCGCTAACAAGTGGAATCTGTCCTGCAGCCTGATTGCAAAGGCAGCTTTCCATTCAGGCTTTGTTGTTTAATTCAGTTGGTGTCAGGAGGTGAGCACATTCAGGGCGGCTGATGGGAACAAGTGGATGGGTGTGGGAACTGGCAAGAAGCAGCAGCTGGCTGAAGTGCCCAGGATTCTTTCTTCTTACTCAGGGGGTCCCATCCCGGGACCATTAACCAATAGGCCATAAACAAATTGATATCGGAAAATGTGGCTGGAAACTCCTTGATTAGCGAGGGTGAATGGGGAATGAAAGACAAAGTGAAAGTGTGATTTAACAGTTCCACAAGCAATTTCCATTGCCACCTCTGAGGGATTAGGATGTGTGGAATAGGCTAAAAGTGAGGAGGAGCTCCCCCTCCTTTTGTTCTGTGGGCCGGAGGATAATAAAACGGCAGGAGAGGCAGTGCGGCTAGTTAGGGATTTCACAGGCTGCTATTTGATGCAGTTTAAGGAGCCCTTCTGCTATTGTTGCAGTTAAAATGGGAAGCGGAACTGTTCTTCATTCGCAAAAATCTCCAGCGTCCTCAGGAAGAGGGCTGAGAGCAAAAGGCTATTAAGATGGTAATGCTGCCCCATTTGGAGGAGTGTATCAAAATCCTCTTTGTCAATGTAAATCGCTGCTCTGTTTCCCTGGTATCTTTGCATCTCATGGCCCCAGTGCAAGCACAGGAGTGTTCGGAGGAGACCTTGGTGAAGGCACTCTTTTATTGTCAGAGGAGAGCTCCAGGCTGCCCAAGGGTGCCACGGGGAAAACTTCTGTGCTTTTATAAACTTGAAGTGTTCAGGGATGAAAAGAATCCAGTTATTCACTCATTCTTTTATTTCCACTTACAGACTAGAGAAATTAAATTTGATGATTGGAAAGTAAGATTGGCCAGTCAGAAATTTAACAAGGAAGGTCAGCCTTCAGTCTCCTTTCATTGCTTCAGTCTGCTCTGTGTTGTAGAGGAGGTGGAGTGCAACCCCCCCCCCCCCAAAAAAAAAAAAAAAGGCTCAGTTGCTTTTACATTGCAATACAATGTCATGCAATGTACTGCCATTCTGTACAAAGTGACTCTGGAATGAAACTGAATTGTGAGAGCAAAATCCAGTCTGACAGCAGATCTCTATTTTGTATAGATCTTAAACAGAGAGGCAGAAGTCTGGATTTAAGCACTACAAAAAATTGGAGGTTATACTCTCTGGTTTTGTATTCCATGTAAGGACTTGCTGTTGCTTCTCTAATTCAATATACTGGTTCAAGTGAATGATGTGGTACTGTTAAAAAGAAGAAGAACAGTAAAAAAGCTCCAGATCTAGTTGATTAAGGGTGCAAGTCACAAGATTATTTTTCTCATTGGCAGTGATATAATTTCTGTTTTGAATTGGAAATTATTAGCTGGTAATTCCATTCCTGGTGTATCAGTCAGAACAGATTCTGGACTGTTCTTGCCTAGTTGTAGTTTCATTGAAGCTGGATGTAGCACATACTAGGTTAGGTCAGCTGAACTAGAAGATGCCACTTAGACATGCACAAAGATATACAAAACGAAGTTAGACTGAATGAGCTGATGTCAGTTTTAAGCTGTATTCTGTGGGCAATCCTTCGAGTCTAGCTTTAGAAGCAGCAGCATTCTGGGGCATAAATACAAGCTAGCAACAGAGCCTAGCTATTAGCAGCTGATAGCTTGGCTGTGGAATAAGTCTTATTCCATCTCACCTAAGTAAATGCCCTTTGTTACCAAGAAGACGGTGCTGGAAAAGAAGACAGGGAACATGGTGGATGGTTGCCAACTGGAGAGTCGACTGGGACTTTTTGCTGAATGCTTTAACCAAGTGATTAATGTTGCTCTTCACTGAAACAGCTCAGAAGCACTGAAAACGTACAGCAAATAATACTAGTGAGCTAGGACTTGCTTCTGATTTATTTTCAGTTTCATAGGGTTTAAAGATGGGTGGAATCACCAGTTCATCCAAACTGACCTGCTATATATCATACATGTTTCCTTCAGGTACCTGATAATTTATGTTACACTGAATCATGTCTTCTAGAAAGGCATTCACTTTTATTTGAAGACTTCAAGAAATGTGAGTTCCTGGTCTGCCTTGACAGTGTTTTCAAGTTTTAGCTACCTTGCTGCTAAATACTTGTTCTGTATTTCAGATTAGAATTTGTCTGCCTTTAGGTTTTGGCCTCAGTTCTTATGACCTTCAGTGCTAAATAAAGCACTGTTGCCATTAAATGGTTGCCGTTTTGCATGAGTGTACTTGACATTAAGATTTATCCAGCTATGTTTTATTCTTCCTTTTAAAAGAAAGGTATAACTGTCCCCAAATTTAATGTCAAAACTTTTGTGCCTCTGCTGACTGGTTCCTCTCACTACCCAAAGAAAGGACAGAATACCTTGTATTGCTAAAGGGAAGAGTTTGATTTTTTTGCCAGCAGGACTGGATCATTAGTTGATTAATCCATGCTTTCTCCTGCCCTCTTTTCCACTGCACATGTGTCAGTGTGTGCACAACCACGCTCACCTTGCCTGTAATGTCTTATTGAGGCAGGTAACTTATGATAAGAAGAAATAAAAGATATGTGGCACTCAGAAGAGAGTGTCTTAGGTTTTAAGTTTCACAGTACTAAGAGGGAGAATATCTCAGAACAGCTAAATCTAGGGAAGTCTTGGAACATTATGTTTCATTTGTCACTAATGTACTGAAAGAGGCTCATTTTGATCTCAAAATAGCATAGGGTCTGAGTTTGTACTGCAGCATGGCAAACCGTCTCCAAAGTGCTATAACTAATTTATATGGCTGAAGCAAGTGAAAAGTGCCTCATTTTATTTTGTAAAGAAATGCTTTGGTAATGAGTAGTGAGGTAGAAAGGGAATTCTCAAAGAAAGGGCAGCATTATTTGTATTGTATTGTGTGAGTTTGAACAGTGAGAGACAATGATTTACTGCATCAAAAGCTTTTATTCAATTGAAGAACTGTAACTATAAAGTGACCTTTGTCTGGAGCAACATGGATATAATCTGTAAAATGAAGCAGGGTTGTACTTGATGTGTGAATGGATGGAAGACAGATTAATGGGAATAAAGTTGTGCATTGCTATTGAGATGGTAACACATTTGCAGTGCCACTGGTGATTTCCGGCCCTATTGGAGGGATAAAGATGAACTGATCATTGTTAGGATCTCTGTGGGGTGGAACCATTTTTGCTGTATTCCCTACAGGACACTGAAAGCCTCATGCTATTTCTAACAGGTTTGTAGTAATGAGAGCAAAAAAAGCAGAATTGGTTTGTAGGCTAGGTCTATCCTGGCAGTAAGGAATGTGAAAAAAATAAGACTCCCATCATCCCAATGCCAGCAAAATCACCCATACAGATGTACCTGACATCAACAAAAATGTCTTGTTGTTCAATCAGTTCAGGGCATTTTGAGGAATGCATTCCTGACAGAAGGACGGCGTTTGCTTGAGTGAGGACGTCCTCACTAGGTGACTGTGGGAATCACTCTACTGCTCTGCAGCAGCATTAGCAAAGCCTTGCAGGAGTAGCCGAACTCCATGGCTGTCAAACAAAGGAGTCCAGAGGAACAAAGCACAGGTGCAAAACCAACTAAAAATGGTAATGAAGAGAGGTGGAGGGAAACAATTTTAATTGTGAGGGAAGACTAGAAGCATTTTGGGTTGAGATCCAGTAGAAACAAAATAAACTCTGTCATTTGAATAAAATTAAATGTTTCTCTCTGCAAACATGATCTTTGTAGTGGCATATTATGTAGACAACAGATCGGTAAAGTTTCTGGCCATACTTTTTGCTGTGAGCTTAACTTGTGGGAGAATATTATGCTGGATAAATTCAGTTTAGCACAAAGTATTGGATTACCTGCTTATTTCTGAACATATATGTAAAGACACTGAAGATACAGTACTGCCTTCTTGCACTGAAAGCTAAACATGTCCCTAAATGCTTTGCTAGATTGCAACTAAGTGCCAGCATTTAATTTTTCTTAAGTTTTACTAAATGTTATATGAAAAAAACTTAGTGCAAGCAGTGTGCCAAATCTCTTCTCATTTACACAAGTGTGAATCAAACCAATTATTTTTTAATCCAGTGTTGTTAAAACAGTGAGCTGAAGAGTATAAATCTGTATTTGCAAAGACATTCCCCTCTTTTCAAGGCTGGTGTAGGCTTCCTGGGACAAAATGGTCTCACTTCAGAGAAATCTTCTCCTTATGAGTCTCTCTGTAAGGAATTCCTGATCAAAGTGGGCTGCTCCCCTGTGTTTTCAGCACAGTGCTAAAGCAAATGGCCTTTTTTCCAAAAGGCTTTTAACATAAGGAGTGAAGTTGTCTGTTGATTAGAGGTATTATCTGTGATTTGTGACAGTATATTGTTCTGGGAACTGAACGTTGTCATAGAAGACCAAGACTCTACTAGTAACTGCCTGGATTTAATGTAGGAGATGTTACATCTTTCAAGCTACAGATTTTTAGAATAAGGTAAAATGTACCTAAAATGGACTTAATGTTCTTAAGCAAAGACATTCATGAGTAGGAAGCCAAAAATATGTCTGTCCAAACCCATGTTTTTCAGCCACAGTCTCATGCTTTTACGTGCAGCTTATGAAAGTAAAAGGCAGTTAAGTCTCACTGTGATTTATCACTTTCTCATGCAGGTACAACTAGGTTTCTTTTGCTGTCCTCAAAAGTTATGTCTGTTCTGGATTCACCACTGGCGTGTTTGGTGAAGCCATCACTACTGTCATTTTATCTTGTAAAATGATAGCTAGCAATAGAGGACTATGACCCAAATGACTTAACCTTGGTAGTACATGCAACTTTTCTTTAGCTATAAGACTTTATGTATTCTCCATGTTAAAATCTTGTAAAATCTCTGAGCATACAGCCTGGTTCCCAAAGGGAAACACTGGACACTTTATTGTTTTTGGTGGACACTATAGTGTTATTGTTGAGTGGTGCAGAGATGCAACAGTTAGCTACAGTCTAAACCTGAAAGTCTCCAGAGTGCAATCCTGTGTAGACAGGCACATTTGAATAGCACTTCATCTAAACTAGAGAACTTTGCCAGGGGAGGGGGGCTTATTAGCACAGGAATAACACTTTGCAGATAGGGTTCCTGCTGCTTTGGTCCTAATGCTGTTTTTGTTTGAAACTTTCTCTATGTTTTCAGAATTAACACACCTAGAACAACCTTAGTTATCTCTGTCTCTGATATGTAAACTTGCCCTGTCTTTAAAACTGGACTAACCACAAATTTGAATGATCTTATCCTATAAGCTTAAATCTGTCATGATAAAAAGGAACAGGAATATATAGCACTTCATAGAAACAGACACACACGTGATAAACTCTCCCAACAAACAGGTTTTTACTTCAGGAGGTTTGTCTCATTACAATCATTCCCTAAAATTAATAACATTAGGCTGTTACTGTAAAGTATTTTCTGTAATGTTCATTTGAACTTTTAACATAGTGCTAATGATTGTTGTAGCGCTTCTCCTCATTGTTTATGTTGCAATGAAACCAGAATCTGGCCCTTTGTCATTCAGTTCTGTGAAGACCCCTGAAAAATTTGTGAGATTTCAGGGCCAGATTGAGTTAACCAAGGGTTACAGAGATGAGAGAGGCAACAAGTTCAGTCAGCAGTTTGTTGAAGCATGGTGTATCAGCCCTGGCTGTTCCTTGGTTTGCCACCTGAATAACCCTAGAGGGTCTGCCTTAGGGCTCAACAGAGGCAAAGCAGTGCACGCATGACTGCACGGGCAAAGAGGAAGCACAGGCAGATGATGCTACAATTAACAGTTGAACAAGAGATGTTGTTGCTGAAAAGATTTTACTTTATTGTCGACTGAATCTCATTTTCATTTAAACTTCCTAGCTTTCCCACTACAGAAACAATCTCTCATGTAGTCCAACGCCTTGTGAAGGTGTGCTCTCCAGAAGCAGCAGCAGAGATGTGGAGTGATGTTTCTAGAAAATGTTGTGGGACTATTCAAGTGTTATCAAGCAGTCTGCAACAGGGTGATTTCTCAGAGTGCTGTGTGCTGTTGTGGAGACCTCAGCTGTGATGTGACTGCTGAGTGAATAAGCTTAGAATAAGCAGGCTGATGTCCTGAGTCATGAACACCAAGCATTGCACTCCTGAAGATGTTCTGAGTGAGTTTAGGGATGAGACTCTTGCTTAGTAGCGTATAGAAAGCATCAAATTCCTCCGTCAGGCTGTGTGTTTGAAGGACTTCAGTCTTGAGGCATGTCGGCTGGGAACTGCACGCTACACCTTTTACTTTCTTCATGTTGTATTTGTGCTGCGAGTGAATTACCCAGAACAAGGTATTGGGCAGCCAGGCACATACATTGCAGCTGTGTGTTTGTAGACTGTATCCTGTCTGCTGTGGCCATTTGCTGAAGTTCACAGAGGAGCAGAACATCCTGTTTGCTTAGTTTTCTTTTGTCTGCCCCGTACCAGCACAGGGAGAATATTCCTATATATCTTTTCTTTTCTGCTCTGAAATTGGATCACAGTACTCATGATTGTGTTCAATAGCTGGAAATGCTGAGGATATCCGATTGCTGAGGTCTCTTATTTTAAACTCCACATGCCAGGAAAAGTATGTGGGATCCCACCAGCTTAGCACTGGAGGGTGCAGGATGCATCAACAGGAAAACCAAACAAAACATGAAGTTAAATTCATTTGAAAAGGGAAGGGACTCATATACCACCCATCAGCAGTGTTTAAACTCTTCGTATCCACACAATAGGCCTTTTATTTTCCTTCAGTTCTTCTCAATATGCAAACTATCTTAAATTGATTTTTAGAGCTGCAGCTGTCACTAAGGTCAGTGGGAGCTGTAGGTGCTTGTTACCTTTGAAAATCAAGCCAATGTATTCTCATGTGGTAGCAAAAGCCAAAACTGCTAAATTAGGGTGGTTAAAGCATAACTTTGATAGTTCTGTAATGTGACCCCAGCCACCTTCATATTTGATACAGAGGCAGGGCCACATGCTGTGCACGCCAGAGCTCAAAGGTATGTTGTTTCTTCTTTGCCTTTCAGCCCTCCTTCCCCTACAACTTTCTGGTCTTGTTTCATCACTACAGTCCCTCCAGCCGAGTAATACTGAATAGGACTCCATTGGAGTTTAACAGAGGTAACTTTTATTCACCCAGAATACTTTCTTTTCCTTAAGAAATAAGTTTGCTCCTCCTTTTTCTCTCAAATGTGCATTAGGCTGAGCTGGGGAATGAGTGGTCACACAACTGACCCGTAGCCTCCCACCTACCACAGCAGCAGTGAGGACAAGGAGCCACCTGAGCCACTGTTTGATTTTCATTTGGAAGATTTGTCATGCCCTAGGAAAAGATCCTAAGCAGTGTCCAGAACTCAGAGCAAGTACAGATTTCTCTAGTGTAAAATGAACTAAATTCCACTGTCACATCTGAACACGAGGAGAGAAGGGTGTCCCTCCAGCTGGTCCCAGCTGCCTGGGCTCAGGAAGGACACCACTTACTGCTGTATCACTCAAGGGGTCAGGAAAGTTCAGCACACAAACTGAATCTGCAAACTCGAGTCCTCTTCTGGCAGAGGGGGTAAATGAGCTGGCCCACCTGAGGGCTGCAGCAGACAGCGCGGCACTAATTGAGGCTGGCTTGCCTCACGGTCAGTTCAAGAGCATGTCTTTTGTGGACAGATCTTTGCAGAAAAAGAGCCTTGGCTGAGGATGAAGCTGCCTGCCTCCCTTTGCTCCCCTTCCACTGGAACAACTGTGTCCACCGACACCTGTTTTCAGTGTAGCTTCTTGACTATGCCTGGGTTGATGGTCCAGAGAGGACTGCACAATTGTCATTAAATTTGTTCACCTGTCCTTCCCATGGTGTGAAAAGTGAGTGATAATTTAGTAACTTGTCCAAAGTAATTACTTGTCCAAGAAGAGTAAAAGTCTGCAGGGACGCACAAGTGATAAGTCTGTGGTAAATCGGGTTTGCCACCTGTCTGTTACGGTTCAGAGGGTATGGATTTTATTGAATGACTAAGGGCCTTTTTGTCCATAAAGTACAAGACGTGACAAGGGGCATCTGCTGATGATGTTGATTTCAGGAAGTGTGATCAGATGCCTGGATGTTTTCAAATAAAGTATATTCCAACTCTAAACTGTGTTCCTCATGTGCACTTCCTTCAGTAGTTGCCAAGGATTAAGTTGTTTGGCTTTCTTTGATTTTGGTTTTGTTTTGGGGTTTTTTTTTCCCTAATGCTCAGAATCAGTAGCTTAACTGGTTCAGAGAAAGCTAGTTCAAATGGCCTTCTGTTACTGCTTGCCTCTTAGACTGGCAGTTTTCTCAGTTCATTGGTTCTATCTCTTTTTTTTTTTTCCATAGTGCCACATACTGTTGGTAAAATAAGGAGACTTGAAAATAGAGGAAGTAGAGGTAATGTTGATCTTGAAATACCAGCAATTGAAAGGACCATTCACGGTTTCCTTCAAAACAAAACCAAGTGGTAAGATAATGCTAACCAGGGCTGGGTGCCCAGGAGAGCATCATAATGAAGCATCCACTGTTATTGTTTAACTCAGTGTTTGTTCTTCATGTGAACAAAAGGAAGGAAGAAGTCTGCTATCATCAGGCTCAGAGGAAGGAGTCTTTGTTGCCCTTGGCTACCCTAACTTTAAATGTGAGGAAGCACAGGGCACTGCAGCATAACCTTTCTGCAGTATTAGATGGGGAAAATTGATAGTTCAGGAGGTTAAGAGCGGACACTCTGTTTATCTAATGACTAGGCTTCCCTTGCATGACAGCCCCAAATCAGGTATGTCAGTGCTAGTATTTATTTAGGTCATGTGAGGTTTTAAAATCCTAGTTTTAAACCCTGGTTCCTCTACTTTGCTGCTTCTCTGCCATTTGATTCCTCCTCAGCGTTGTTGCTCACCATCAGGAACAGTAAGAGATGCCATTTCCTTATTGAGTGTGACAGGCACCGGGTGTCCTGAGTGTAAAGTTCAGTCATGTTGCTGAAGCATCAGGAATGTATCTGCTGGAAACTGAGTCAGGCTTACTGTACTTTTCTGCTCCTGCTCCACCCATAGAGTTGTCTGCTGAAGCGGCAGAATCCCTGCCGTCCCTCTCCCCCTCCTTCACGTTATGAGGCTGACACGCTGTCAGATTAATGACAAAGTTTACCATGCTCAGAGCCACTGTTTCAGATTACTCGGGCAATGATTGTGTCATCAGCTAAACTCAGGTTATGATTTAAAGATACTCCTTGCAATCATGAAAGTTTGCTTAGCCTGTCTGTGCGTTAGTCTTACTCTGGCTTTGTCCAGTCCACGTACCATCTCTACGTATCAAGAGACACTGGAGAAATAGACTTACACTCCATTGAAGGCAATGCTGTGTTGTTGGGGTGTTTGAAAAAAGTGGGTGTGTATTTTGATTCTGATAGAAAGAGTTCATTCCTTGTATATGATGCTTTGAAATTTCTGTGGGGCTTTTTGTGGGGCAGCCCACAAATACTTATCAGCTTTGTCTTCACATTCAAGGTACACCCCTGCATTGATTTCCTGTTAATTCACAGGTTACCATGGTGCATGATGTAAAAAATGACACTTTCACACATTTATGACAGAGTGTATTTCCATAATTCCAGAATCTAATTGTGCTCACAACTCTATTCTACTGGTTAGCTCAGATAAGGGATTTACATTCTCCAGCATGTAAGACACAAGTGTCAGAAGACTGCTTGCAAACTTTTTATAATACAGTGGCTTCATAGATTATATGTTTTGTGAAGGTTCTACCGACAGTACTGTAGACAGAGAACTTTAATTAGAGAAAATAGCCTTGTTTTGTTTAATGCAATTGTTCCGAGGGCATGTTGATTTGGCAAAGTGAAAGCTTTGATAGGAATACAAAGAGAATGGGGAGAATCCCATGAAACCACTAAGAGGGTCAAGTGTAAGGAATATTCTTCAAGGGGTCTTAGTACATCAACTATATACAAAACTGATGAGGGCAGGAGAATTAGGGCCAAGCTCAAATTAGATACGCTTCTTGTATGGCCAGTGTGGTTCTGGGGATGATCAGCTTGTGTGTAAAACCGTGCTGGATACAGGAAGAAATAAAACAAATACTCCATATTATGTTATTGGTATTGTGGCCCTGTAAACCCACTAAGTTCAACACAGAAAATGGAAAGAAAACTCTGAATGTACTAGAAAATAAAATTAAGAAATAGAATTAACTCAGACCACCCACCAAAGGAACCTTCTGGAAACAGATTGATCTTTACTTCACACAGTAGATGTGAAAGCACAGTAAAATGCTGAAAACCCAGATGGAACAGTGGGGGAATGACTCCGCCCATGCTTAGGTTTTTTTCTGTTTCTAGCATCTTAAAGTGTGGTGGTTCTTTGAAGAAAAAAAAAGATTACGTTTAGCACATCTTAGTCAAGCCACAGCAGATATACTCAGTTTAGAAATACAAAGGGTTTGGGTTTGTTTGGTTTTCCTAATGGCTAACCGTAGAAATTATTTGTTTCTTAAAAACTAAAAGGGCTTCTTTCCTTCTCACATATCATCAGGAGTGGTTTTAATGGAATAAATTGTGTCTTCTGTGCCTTCTTGTCTTCAGTTGTGCCAGTCATGGAGGTTTATGTATGCAGTTACAGGTTTTGTACTTGGGTGTGAAAATAAAGCTGAAGAGGCACAGAAGAAATAGAATTTACTTAGGTGTTTGGTGGCCCATTTGCTGAACAGAACTAACAAGGCTGACTGAGTAACTAACATTCATTAGTGCAATTGAAGACAATAGATGAGCTTCTGAGTACTGTCAGGGAACAGTTATCTTGAATAAAAGTAGGCGCTGGTTTGATGCATCTGTAATTAGAGCTGCCTAGCACTGTGGAAGGGGTTTCCTTTCCCTCCCAGGGCTAGAGGGCTTGGCAAAACCTCCTTTGGGATGAAGCTTTAGAGCATTTCTCTGAAAGACTTCTTGGGGAAATGACAGCACTATGACTTTCTGAATAGAAACTGTTTCTATGACATACCTATCTATCTGTCTATGTATCTATCATTATTTCAACTTACAGAGGACATGAAAGACCACGTAGCAGATACCAGAGGATTGGAAGCCTGGTATCAAAGCCATGTCTAATGGAATTGCTTCTTGTTAGTGGAGTATCTCTGACAGACTTGAGTAGAGGTTTTAATTCAGAGTGAGGGTAATGCAATAATAGATATGGGAAGAGGGAGTGGATATGGCCATGGTCTAACTGGAAAGAAGAGAAGGAGAATCATGGGGAGCACAGCTGTGTGTTGCACAGCAACAGCGCACGTCTTGTGGGCCATTAGTGCATGGGGGTAGGCTAAGCCCTTGCAGCATTCCTCTTCGCACTGCCTTACCTTTCCACCTGCTTGGGCGGGGAAAGCTATTTCAATACCATTTTTCAATACAAATCAAAAGACATCTCTTTGATGTAATGAAATGGGGTGTGATTTACTCCTTTTCCCTGGATAGAGGCTTGCTGGAGCTCACAGGGGGCTACCCTGGACTTGGGGAGAGAGATGCAGTCTTGACGTGGCTCCTCTATTGGGGTTTCTAATCAAGGGACTGGACTTGATAACAGGACAGTTTGCTGTGGGAGATGGCTGAAACCTGCCTGCAGACAGGTGGGAGTCTTTTGTAAAAGAATCGTAGTAAAAAGACTAAACCTGTTACCAAGAGGAAACTTTTTCAAGTGAACTGATCTGACAAAAACAACAAGAATAAATGAGGCAGTGTTACTGCAAAACAGTGTTTCTTAAAGAAGCAAAATGGCTTTGTTTCCACAAGCTAGCAAGAGGGATACTGGTTGCTACGGCAGGAGTCTAATGGTGGCAGATTCACCAGCCTGGTTGTTTACGTGTAGGAATATGTTCACTGAATGTTTCAAACACTCCAGGAAGAAAGGAGAGACTGAGGACTTCACTATGTTTTAGTAACATTCTCTTTCCAACACAAATCACACTGAAGAAGGCAACAGATAAATCCCGATTTCACTTTATTATTAGTTGTTGAGATATGCATTTATTACAAGAAATGGGAAACAGATTACACCAGCAAACACATCTGGCCTCAGACTGGCCTTCAAGTCATCCAAAAAGAAGCACGAAATATGGCGTTGTTTACAGCCAGGCACTTACAATCCCACACAGCTGCGGGGGTGAGAGGCAGAAGAATAAACTCTCAAGACAAGCTGACAACAGCTCCACTGCTGGGGTGCCCCTTTTGCAGACAAGACAACAACAGATGAAGAAATCTTGAGAATGACCCAGAGCAGTGCTCATTAGTGAATGAAGCGCAGGCAGGAAATGGGACAAGATTCCTTTTGTCATAGTTTTTCACCCAGCTGTCCGCCCGTCCCACAGCCACCCACATGCAATCAAATATAGTCATAGTCAAACTCCAGAAAAGTTATACAAATAAAACCTCCAGTGATTGCATACAGACCTCTTCCAAGTTACATTTGCCCCATTAGCAAGGAATGAAAAATTGCTGGGTTTAGTCCAGGCATGTTTATTATTGCAATTGAGGCTTATTATGAGGGATTGTATTCAGGTAAAGCTGATAGGATCGTGTAATTCCTCTTACTCTTCAGTCTGTCCATCTGTTTCTCTGCATATCTACTGTTTATTATTGATTACTAGCACTTTTACTACATCTGTTGTGTTTCCTTCTTATGCCAAAGCTGTGATTTTTACTTTATGCAGGTATATACTCTGTTTGTGTAAAACAGATGTGTGCGATTCCCAAAATGACAGCATTAGCAAGCAGAGAAAAACATTTCTGGACTTCTGCAATGGATTCTCTGAGGAATCAAATGCTATTTTGAGATTTTTAAGTTATCATAATGGCATCAAGACTCCAGCTTCTTGGGATCTTTTGTGTGTGAGTACAGCTCACTTAAAATCTTGTTCACAGGTTAATAAAAACTTTTTTTTTTTCTTGTGGATTGAAAGCATTTTTTGCCTATATTTTTCAGCTAGAGGTAAAGAACGAAAGTCTGTTACAGACAACTCTACAACTCTCCTTCTTCCAAATGGCTGCTATCCTACTGCTCTCCACCAGGACTGTTACTGCAGGGTGCTGTGAGTAGTTACATGCTACTCACTTGCTGTTCGTAGTCCCTTGATCTTTGGCTTTGCTCCTCAGTGGCAGTGGCCATTTTTAAATAAACCAGTTGTGTTTGAGCTGTTCATGAGATTCCTCTAAAGGGAAACTTAATGCATCAGCACTGAGGTTGAGCATCAAGAAAAATGAGTGTCACATTTGCAGCTTATTACAATTATTTTAAAAATCATGGATTCGTGCAGTTTTGAGCTATCCAGTGTCCTATGACTGTGTGTAGAATTCCAGACTGACATAAAGCAGCCAGAGAATTTAAGCTGGCATAAAAGACCCAAAAAACCCAGCCCCTTCCCACCCAAAGTTAAAATAATTTAAGATTGGCATTCCCAATTTTCAGATCCTTAGCAGTATCATATGATAGCATTCTCTAAGTGTTTAAATATATTACCAAAAAAATCAGCACGCAAGGAAATTAATAAAGAAAATTGATGCTGGGAGATCTGTGGCTGAAAGCACATAACATTAGCTTAGGGTGAAGTACATTAAAAACACGCTGTTCTAAGAAGTGAACAGGAGTAAGGCTACATAGTTCAGAAAATTGATGAAGAGATTGTCCTTTCTGAGATGGAGGAGGATTACCACATTCAGCTCTCCTTCCTTTTGTGTAACAGGAGAAGAAACAAAGATGTCCACGTGGAGTGGCTTGACACCAATAAGACAAAAGTATTTTGACCATAATCGTATTAGTACTGGTATATAGCAGTACTGACAGCCTTGTTGACAGTCATCTACACCTGCGGTCACAAGAAACAGCACTATAGGGAAGTGATTTTTTTCTGTCATCCTTTACCATGGTGAGAAGACTGTTGTGTTAATGCCTCTGAGCTGTTGTATCATACCAGCAATAATTCTCCCATTTACCTTTTGTAGCAGATCAGCTTGCCTTTTCTTTTTCATACTTGTTAGAGCTAATCTAGAGTAGGTTTTCTGGGCAAAAGGAGAAGTAATTTTGCATTATATAGGTATGGGCCTTGTTTCTTCTTTCCCTTGCCCTGAGGAACCCAGAACTGGTTATTCAGAGGAGAACATACCCATACACCTTATTAATCATTTGTTCTCCCAAGGTACCTCAGCACTGATCTGAGGCAACTCTCTTTAGGTTCAGCACCCCTTTTTAGAGATTCCACTTGAATCAGTCCACGTGGGTATCATGGCATCCTTTTATACTCATAAGTATCTACAAGGAGCTAGTCTAAGACCAGCTTATTCCACCTTAGCTACCAGAGAGACATGAGATACAAAGAGGTCATAGTTGCTAATCAAAGTGATTTTAAGTTTAACTGGGAAGGGGTGCTGCAAACTATCAGAACGGTCTTTGAGGCATCTGGTTTGCCACTTTGGGAGTCTCATTAATATCTCTTCTGTGTTGTTAACGATGGTAATGGTAGCTATCAGACATTATTGCATCTCCTCTTACCAATGTGTCTGGGTGCAGCATCACTAGAGCTTTTAGTTGTGTATTTTTCCCCCCACAACTCTCATTTCTCATCTTTCTTTGAATCACAGGCTTGTTTAGCAGGTCAGCTAACGGAAAGCAGATTTTTTACTCATTCTGGTTCTTTTTTTCCCTTTTCCCTCTATTTATATAACACACGATTTGTAATCTTTTTAAAACCAAAGAAGAGAGAAGTCTTGAGTTCATCTAGATTAAAATCAGCTGCAGCCTATTAATGGACTCAGCCCAAGACTGAGACTTTAGGAAACAAAAACACTGTCTCCTGGTGAGGGGATTCATATAGCGAAAGGGAAGGGGAAAAGGGGCGTAAAGGGAGAGGATCTCCATGTGGTTTTAATTCATTTTGATTCTCTTCCTGAAGCTAATTTACCCAACACAAAGGCTCTGTAGTGGGCAGCCAGCTTTTTAGAAGTTTGGCTTTCACTGATAAACAACTCAATTCCTGTTCTGAAGGTCTGAGATAGCTCAGACCTGTGTGTAATCAGCCGAGGTTTAATATGAGTATTTTGGTACAGGGTATTTCAGTTACATATTAGAGTCCTTTCATCATCTGTCAAAGTGTATCCTGAAGACTCTTGGATAATTGATCTAACTCCTCCATTCATTCTCTCCCCAGAAACAGACAGTGAATTGTCTCATTGAAGAATCAGATCAGCAGACACATGGGCATGTCGAGCCAAAAGTACTTCTACTGGCATGGCACTCTCAGAAGGCAGTTCTTTGCTACTTCTGGGCATAGGAGCCTTTGCCACCGAAGTAGCGACATACTGTTTTCTGCTGAAGGGAAAATACTCGAACGTTCTATTCATCCCCTTTGCCATTAAATCTTTTTTATTGCATTCTTAGCCCCATTGGTGTGTGTAGTCCTTTAGCAACACACAAGAAATTATGTCTTTGCCCTAAAAAAGCCAGACAGTGGGTGGGTGGGGAAGTGAAGCAAACAGTAAATCATTAGCTGGAAATTATTTGATTATGTTAGGCACAGACAGTCTTTGGTTACAGTTTTCATGTACTCAGTGACGATAACTTGTAATCTAAGCAAAACTAAAAGGCAAATGGGGAGATTAACAGAGGGATTGAGATGGAGGAGGGAGTGGAACTGGGCCTTGAAAGAAAGGGTTGACTGAGACAGTATCTGTGGGCGTATGGTTTCCCAGTGCTTCAATCCCATGTGCAAATATTTGTTACGGTAAATGAGTATATGCAGGGCACATATCTATCGTTGACTGGCTAATGAGCCACAACAATCAGCATCAATTGTTCACTGCTTTTAAATGTGCCCTAGGAATGCGCAATATCAAAGGAAATATGGTTTTAAGATTGAAGTCTGAAGATATCTGGCTTCAGCTGCTAATTCTTGCCAGTTTTGTGTAATAGTGGACAAAAGAATTTCTTCCTGTCCTGTTTCCCATCTTCTTTTCTAATTTACAGAGATACTGAAATGTTCAGCATTATATGTAGGATGATCCATTTCTGCAGTGTTAAAGGCCATATATACATACACAGATAATCCAGGTATTGCAGAGTTATCCAGAAAGCCTTATATATCCTTATCTGGGCATATTTTTCCAGTGAATTTTGCATTTTCATGTCTTTCCTGCTTTATGACTCAATTCAAGCAAAGGTTTAAATGCACACATAATCCCTCATACTTTGTTTGATTTAAATAATTTCTCACATTTATAACAGGTCATGTGGAGACTAGGCTGAGCAGGACATGTTTTTTCCATGGGATTCTCATGTAGTCCTTTCCTTCGCCTGAACACACACTGTACCTCCCCTCAGCACCCAGTCCACCTCCTGTGTGCCACAGTGCTCTGAAAACAGGCCAGAGAAGCTGCAGCACTTTGGGCAGTTAGATTTTTTTTTAAGGATAAATCAAGTTTGATTTGATGTACCGGTGCTGTGAGAAAGACTACTTGAGTATCAAGGTGAAGGACTGGAAATTTTCCTAGCATTTCCTGCTCATATTTGTTCTTGCCAAAACTTAGGGCATATTACAGAAATAAAGTGACCCAAAAGCTTTTGGATACTATTAGGTGTTCCACTTTATTCTAGGCCTTCCTCAAATGCTGCTGTAAGTGGCCTACTGTCCTTTTTGGTTACTTTGTTTTATTCTTTTGCTTTTATTCTGTCAGTAATTCTGTTATTTGTCTAACACACAGATTACTTCCTCCCCTCTGCCCAAAACATGTTAGATACTGATGACTCCAACAGAGGTAGTTAAAACTTTATTCAGAAATAACTAGAAGTAATTAGCCATCTAGGACTTGGCCAAGGATAAGATGTGGTTAAAGGATGAAACTGAAGTCCTTTTCACCTGCTTAATGGGTTTCAGAGATTTATTTTAAGGCTCAGAGTAACCTATCAGTATTCTGAGAGAGTAAACTCATTTTGGATGGCTTTGGATGGCTTTAAGAAGAAACTTGTTCTTGGTATTCTTTACTGCCCAAAAAAGCCAGACAGTTTTATGCTTTTACTATTCCACATGATTTGGCAGCTAGAAAAATACAAAAAAAATGGTTACAGTAGTTTGGTGTAGTAAAAATTATGTACTTAACATTGGCTTACAGTAAGCCTCACATGTTAGGATCTGCTTCATTTGTCAACAAAGATACCATATTCATCCCCAACACTTTGAGGAGCAGAGCTGCACCACTCATTGCCCTGATCTCCATGTTTGGGGCATCTGTTCCCATGATTCCCTTTGTCTTGTGAGGCCCGGACCCTGCGCAGGCTGTGTTTTTTTGCAGTCTTTTGTTTTTAGCAATTACCAAACAAAGAGGTATTTAACTGTAGCCTTATTTAGCTTGAAAGGAAATGTAGTGCTAGATCTACCAGTTTCAATAGGTTTTAACCCAAGACATAACAAAAAGCCACAGTCATCTTCTTCCATTGATTCAAACCTGAAGAAACCAGATATGTTCAAACAAAAAACTCTGGGGAGAAGGATGGGGTTCAGACAGTCATTTCAAGGCATCAAGCTATGATGTGGAAGTTATTTTTGAGAAACCTGTTTTAGTGTGTTTGCACACTTGGGCAACTTACTATATTGCTTACTCTCAGTTCACAATGTAAAAGTTGTCTTCACAACCATAAAGCTAGAAATATGCTTTTGAAAATGAGAGAAAGGATTTGAGAGCACAATATTCAGTTACCACAAAAAAAATTTTATCTTGATATTCTACCCTGACCCTGTCCAATCTGATCCTTCCCTGTCATATAACATGGTGTGGTGATAAGGTCTTGATCCTGGGGATTCCCAGGGATGTGACACAACAGAGACGATGTGTTACTTCTGAGTACCTGTACCAGGCTGAGCTCTAGTTGTGCTATTAAGGGCCTGCAACACTTGCTCACGTTTTACCTGTAGAAAGGAAAAAAACTCACAATTTTTCAGTTTTCAACTACATAAAGTTCTCTGCAGAGAAGAAGAAAATGGAGAGAGAGACATCCTGCTTTCATGTTCTTCTTGTGGTCATGTAGCTGGCCGCACAAGAGTGTGTGCAGCCACATGTGCCGAGCCACCCAGAGCTGAGTGCTCTTGAGCACACGTGCATTTACGTGACTCA
The DNA here is from genome assembly GCF_028858705.1 of Grus americana. Taxonomy (NCBI): domain Eukaryota; kingdom Metazoa; phylum Chordata; class Aves; order Gruiformes; family Gruidae; genus Grus; species Grus americana. Next base: position 33,669,046 of record NC_072856.1, on the reverse strand, counting down.
GAGTAAGTTCCACTCTTCTGGTCTGGTGGCTGTTAACAGAACAGGAAGCAGGGCCTGTTGGGAGGATTTATTTTAAGAAGCTGTTGTACAATTTTGGTTCCTTTAGGCTGCAGTGTTCGTTGTCAGCATATGGCTGCTCTCTTGGGGATGCTCTGAGCGAGCTGGACGGCCGTCGTTTCTCATTTGCTTTGCTGTGCTCCAAACTTAGTGTGGTTTCAGAGTGCTCTGCTGATCTGTCAGGTCAAGCTCCTTGGGTGCTGCTTCTCAGATGATAACCAGCAGTAGTTCACCCTGGCTGCAGTCAAACCCATTCAACTTTGTTTAAAACTATTCCTGCTAGTGTAACTGTCTACCAGTATTTTACCATGAAAGATATATCCTTCAGGGAGCTTCTGCATGTACAATGCTCTGGGGAAACTATAGTCAGAAGCTGCTGTACAAAGCGTGCATTTGCTCACAGTCTGAAACTAGGTTTAAGAATAAAAGGCAGAATAATACAGAAGAGCATCCTGTAATATGATAGGTTTATTACCAAAACACCATTAGGAGGATCTTTCTAGTCATTGCAATACTTTACCTGTGATGCTTCTTAATACTTTCTGAAATGAGATGGCTTTATTATTTAGAGAGCTCCAAGCAGTAAAATTGTCCTTAGCCTGGGAATTTTGCTGCTGCTCTCTGGCAGCTGTTGGGGAACAGGCCATGAGTTCTTCCTTATCACCACTGCTTGGTGGGTGAACAATGCATTTGGAGTTATTTTAGTTTGCTTTCAGCCTTTTGGTGAACATTGGCATAAAGCCTGAAGCAAAATGGTGGAGGAAGAATGAAGTTATTGGCTTCCGTCATCAGCAATTTTCAGGGAAACTAAGATGGGTCAGTCTGGTGCCTTTTCCAGGAGTTGAACATATTGTGCATTGCTCTCAAGATTTTCGTGCTGGGCAGCACTTTGTGGATCTTTTGTACCCAGAGGCTTCCAAGCAATACAGCCTTCCCAGTGTGGGTCAAATTCACTTACACTCTCTGTCTTCTTGCTTGCAGCACTTTCCACAAGAGTCTCCTAATAGTATCAGGTTATTTGTTTCTCTTCCTTAATTACTAAGGTTCTAAAAACTGTGTCTTGTACCATTCAGAGAGAAACAGGCTAGTCAATAAAGGCAGAAATTGAAGAACAGTTGGCTGTCTTAGTAGAGCTCTGACAATCCAGTCATGCTGGTTTTCTGAGTGTACTTAGCGTTTCGCTTTGATGCTGTGAGTCCTGTACAGTGAAGGGTGAATACAAAAGTAGAATGTTGGTACTAGTCCAAAACTTCAGATGTTTATCATTTGTTATCTGAATTTCACATACCTGCAAAACTGGGCTTGAGGTTCCAGAAGAGAAGTTTTCTTTTTGAGGTTTTTACTTTGATTTGGGTTGGATCTATCCAGAAAAGGTCTTGTGGCATATTATTTGAATTTTTGCTTTTTTTTTTTTTCCATCAGGAAATAAAGTTCCTAAAGTTCTGAGCCAGGGGAAGAAGGTGAAATGAGATAGAAGGTGCTCGTGTAGACAATTTCACACATGCTCAGAGGTTTAGTCTTCAGATTTTTGCCAAGTTTTGTGTAAAAGTTTGGTCTGGCTCTGATGTCATCCAAAGTGATTCATCTGCTTCTCACTGTCTCCCAAGTGGGTGAATCAAACTGTGGATCTCCAAGATGCACTATCAACATACACAGACAGAGGCACACTAGCAAATGTACTGTCCTGAGGTCAAATCCTTTCCATGTAAGGGACAACTAGCAGATACATGGAAATGTCCTTTCCTGGTTTTCTAGATAATCCACTTTTGATTCCCTCTGCCTAGAAAAAGGTGAGGCTGAAAAGGTGGCAAGTTTGCCTATCAGAAGAATAAGTTTCTTTCCTGATATTGAGCACCACAGTTGGGAGAATTATTTTCTTCTTCCTGCTAAGTCCTCTGGCACTTCTGGTTTTTCCTCAAGTATTGCTTGGCAGTATCCACTGGAAGAGATGGTCCTGTTCGGGATAAAACCTTATTTATGTCTCCCTACCCCCACGTTCTTTTTTTCTTTTTTTGTACTAGACAAGAAAACTGCATCATTTGAGGAATAAAAATTGAATTTCTATTTCTACATCTGCTTTTCTCCCCAACCTTTTATCTGTTGATTTGACTGATTTGCAGCCCTTTCTTCCCCCCTTGCTGTTAACTAATGGACTTTGGTATTTAGCCAGCCTTTCAGTGCACACACCACCATGCCAACGAGAGTGTGTGCAGCTATTCTGTCTGCTTTGGAAGGCTACAGATGCAGCCAGAGCTAGAACAATTCCCGTATTGATCCCGCACTTGTCAGTTAATCCGTCATAAGGCATGGGAATCCTAGCCCCTTCCACATCTGCCTGCATAACTGCAGGGGGAAAACCAATTCTCTGAAGCTCTCACCAGGGAACAAGAAAGCAAAGAGAAATGGGAGCTCGCTGGGAGAGAGGGCTGTAAGCTGCTGGGCTGGAGGGCCGTGAGATTGCCTACCTGCTCCACCCTTTCCCCCCGGCTCCTTTTCATCCTCCTGCAGGTCAGCAGGATCAGGTTTATGTTAGCGAACCATGAAGCTTATCAAATAAATGCTGCAGCAGCAGGTGTTTGGCTGTCTCCACAGGCCAAGTCTAACAAGGTTGATATTGTGTCTGTGGCCAAAGTAATGCAGTAATTACTTTTCTGGGCTTGGAACCCCCAAGAGGTTTCTGGGAACCAGTTAGAAAAACAAACCTTGCTAAGAGCAGGGGATTTTTAAAAAGGAACAGTGGTGCGCTCTGTGCCAGAAGGAGAGGACAGGCATTTCAAGTGCAGCATCCAGCATGGTACCCCATCCCCCTGTAGCTTGCTCGCGTTACAGGGGCCCGGAACAGAGGCAAAGTGCTTGAGTCTGGTCACTCATGTTGGGACGGGCAGCTTATTTTGGCCCACAGTGGCATGTGGAAAGGCAGCTGCTTTCTTTAAAGACAGTAATGTGGTACTACAAGAAGAGCGAACCCTGGATTAGGGGAGCCCTTGAGTGTTTGCAATTCCATCCATATAATTCAATTTGACTTACAAATCAGGAGTTGCATAGCGTAGCGTTCCCACTGCTGTCTGTTTCTTGCTTTTGAGAGTTTAGCTTGTAAGCTGCAAGCTCAGAAACTGAGTTACAGACCATGATGCAGCCTAATTACACCAAAGGAAGAACAAGATCTCGGAGCACAGCTCCGCTGTGCCATGCCCCTTTATCTCAGGTGCTCCCTTCCAGGCTATGGAGAGGACAGTTAAAACAAGTCTGTACAGTGATGGCATTTTAAGACAGCAATTTTCATCATTCTTTTTGAAAGAATACTGATCATTTAGACCAAAGCTTTTTCCTTGTAGCTGATTATTATACATGATAATGCCTATTATCATAAGGTCATTTAAACCAGGTTTAGTAATTGCAAAAATGTCCTGAACTACTGGAAATTTCTGCTGCTGCTGTGTGGTTGTCCAGGAGACCAGAATTTGAAAGTGAGAAGAGGAAGAAAGCAAAACTGATTAGACATTCATAAGATTGCACATTAGATTTGAACCTGGTATGTTTAAAAAAACCCTTTTTTTTATAAAGAACCTGTAAAATTTGTACTACCTATAAGGAATTCTTTAGGCATCATTCTCTGCTGTTGAATCAAGCTACAAAGCAATGGCTTTGTAGTGATGAATGAATTTTCCCAAGCTAGGAAAGTTAGCATTTCATTAATGTCTGGCAACGCTTTCCCATTCCTACTGTTTATGCTAAGCTCTATTTTTGCATATTACCTTGTATTATGAAGACCTGGAGCTCTGGTGACGGTCCAAAGATACCATTTCATTTGCTCAGTGTTCTTCAGTGTTTGTTGCTAAAGTGTTTTGTTCTCGGCATGTTGTTGTGCTGAACATACTGTAACTGAGTGTGCTGTAAATCCCTGCTGTGAATGCCATGGCATGCTAGTCCCCAGTGTTTAATTTTGTGCTAGGGATACTGTGCACTTGGAGGTGAGTGCAATAGGTAGGTCAGACACTTGCTTCTTCAAGGTACTCAGTGACTTTTCCATAAACACTGCCTGAGCGTAGAAAGTAGTGAAGAACTGCCGTACTAGGACTGCTGTGAGGGAAGATACTGCGATTTGCCTCAATGTTATTGCTTTAAAGTCTGAATGTAGTCTGCTCGTGAAAAATGTTGCTAGGGTTGCTTCCACAGCAATTTCCCCATGCTGTAAATGCAATTACACATCAGCCAAAAATCAGGCAGGGTATGTACCTCCTAAGATGGCCAAGATGGTGCTTATAGAGCTCACTACTTTAATTTGGGACATAGTTGCACAACATACACAGTTTTGTTTAACATGGTACTTTGATTTGATTTTTTGCATGTATTTCTGAACCACTCGTGCAACATTTAGAAGGACACACAAAACAGCCTAACTAGGATAGATTTTTTCATCATGTATTTTGCAAATATTCAGGAATGATGTCTGAAAGTTATTTGGAGGAAGCATTGCTGCAGAATTTGGCATGCTTGCCTATCTGTACTGAAGTCTCAGATTCTGGGGGGAGGTGAAGGCCCATATATTTATTTTTCTGTGAAAAGCAACTACCCACTATGGCCAACTGTAATAAATCATGTATATTATTAATACTGAAGAGTAGTGGATCAGCAAGAAGCTGTTCAGGGCTGAGCTGTATGACAATGTTAAAAAGAGGCTGTGGCATGTTAGGATTGGTGTTGCAGTGGCAGAGCTGTGTGTAAGAACCTCACACAGGACTTATCAGTGTTCAGCTGAGTGTAACCAGACATGAACCAGAATATATTTGCTATTAATATTTCAGCTGTGATTTTTTTTTTTTTTACTTTTGTGATTAGAAGACTGTGCCAGCTTGTGTGCGTGTGTGTGTTCTGGCAGTGGAAGGATGAAAGCGCTTACAGTTTCCATATGAAAGCAAGACCATGCCTTCTCAAGGCCCAAAGCAGTTACAAAAGTACCTCATAAAGCTCAAGAAATAATGGCAAAGAGGAAAACAAGTGGCAGCAGATTAGACCAAGCTATTTTATGTACTGTGATGTTTTGTGTAGTCGTCTGGAAAGAAACAGAAGAGACCTTTTGAAGATCATTGATTGGAAACAATCTTTATTAGTGATCAAGTTCACCTTTGTCAAAAGGATGACTATTTAAATATTAGGCATCATTTACTCCCATGGCATGAAACTGATTCAAAGACTTGACCTGATAGATCAACTGTTAAATGGCTCATTAGATTAGATAAGGGAGTTGGAATGTATTTGATGTTAATATTACATCCCTACATACTGTATGAAATCTCTCTTCATCTATCGTCTAGTGAAATATATTACCTGAGTATACGTTATCATCTGTGTGTTGCGTAGAGTCTTCTGAAGGTTGGGGACTGGCTTGGATATTACTTTTGCTTTTACCACTTTTTTTTCCCCAGTAGAAAAAATTGTTGGTATTGGCTAAAAAAAAATGAAAACATGTTGAAGTTTTCAGGAATTGGTAATGGGCAACAGAGTTCTCACCTAACAGTCAGTTTACATTTAAATCTGGGCCATATCAGAAAAAAGAAAAAGGGACTCTACTAACCAGCCTGAAGAGAGTGGATTTCATTCCATTCTTTAATGGAGCAGATTATTCCTGGCCTTCTAACATAGAAATTGCCAACATGAGTGGAATTACATGGACCTTTGCAAAGACTGTCCTCTAAAATACACTTCCTAATACTGTCATTTCTCGTTGGATTCCCAAAACAAGGTAATGGTGTGATCTCCTTGACAGATGCTAAAAGCACATCTATCATTTAAATTAAGTCACTCTGTTTTCTTGATTAAGAAGTTCTATTACTCCATGGCCCAGATTCACCAACCTTATTTTTTCTGTAGCCCATTTCCATTCATGGCTTATGGTCAAAACAGGAGTTTAAATCTCCAGAATTAATCTTAAGCCCTTAATACACCTTGTGATTTCTGACCCAGCAAGGATTTGGATCTCACAGTAACATATACAGCAAGAAAGTGATCTCAGCCTTCTCATTTCTTGTCTGAACCTGCCGAGAGCCACTGTGGAAACATATCAGAGCGATAGTGATGCAGTTGCTGGAGATGTCATCAGTGTTTCCAATGGTACTCCTAAAAAACCAAACCAAAACAAAAGCCTTCTTTCTGGAATTGTTGATAAACTGACCATGAGAGTTAAGATATTTTAGATGTAATTTAGCTTTTCATGGTATTTTCTAAGCCTGTGGTGAGTAACAATAGCCATTGATCCGTTACTAGCATGGTATATGCACATGTTTTGTATTTGGGAGCCAATCCTGATGTGACCGTGAAGTACGCATAGAAGTTGCCTAAGGAGGGTTTCTCTTCCTCTGGGCAGCATTATGTATTGAGCTTTTAAGCATCATAGGAACACTCCGTGTTGCTTGAAGGACTTGTCATATCCCTCCCAAATGCTTTTGCATTCTCAACATGGACAAATTTTTTTAGTGACCTGCTTTCAATTAAAAAGTGATAAAATGAGCCCTTGACAAGTTTATCATGAACTAATTTCAAGTACTCATATATTCCGAAAAGTGAGTCTGAGGCAATGGTTGGAGGCGCTTACTAAAACATGCAGATACAAACTCTTAGAAGAATTCACTGGGGAGTCTCTCTTGAACAACTGCTTGTGCAGAATTGCTTCTTGTCATCCCCAAGACAACTGGTTACCACTATGATTTAAAATCTCTGGATTTAATGAGACAATTTTTTAGGAAACATATTCAACAGAAAATAAATAGTACACAGGCCTTTACGTAGCTTAGTCTGATTAGCCTTGGGAACGCACATAAAACTATACGGTGCTTACTGTGAACAGTGTGAGACTCAGTATGACTTTGAATTTAAAAAATTCAAATAAAATTTCAGAAAGTCCTAGCTGGAATGGTGAAAATTTCCCTGTTGACTTTTTGGAGTGTGCGCCATCTTATAAATGGTTCATGCTGTTAATCCTAAATAAATAGGAGTTTTGAGGTCCACTGTGTGGGAAACATATGAAGTCTGTAATATCAGAAGGAAGTCCAGTGTGTCTGGAAATCATAGGCTCCAATTTTCCTTGTTAAGCTATTACTGTTAAGCTAATATTTGTCTATTTTCCACTTTTTCTGAAGCTGTCTTGCTTGAAAGTCCCACTTTAGTTCATTTTTCCCTAGGTTTTGAGGAAGTGGTGATAATATTAAAATATATGTGTGTGTATATATCTGTATTAGTAAGACACATGTAAGTAAAAAATTCCTTAGGTTTTTTGGAACAGTAGTCTTAGGCCACTGTTAAGATTCCTATTTCCCAGTCATGAATACATTAGAAGTTTAATCAAGGGGTATCAAAGGATATACCTTTGGCCAAGGGAGAGTAGTTTGGCAAACAAAGAGTAGGAACTGTAGAGATAGGAGGTCTTTTAATGTGTTTCCATGAGAGAGGATACAAAGAAAGCAAATGCAAAAGACTAAAGGAAAGAAAAAAAGCATAAGGGAGAAAAAAATGAAAGGACAGTACCAAACTGAAAAGCCATCAAGGAGAGCGAATCATCTGAGAAACTCCAAAGGGTGGGGAATGGAAAACTGGAATTAGGAGGGGACCTTAAAAAAGTCAAGCCTAAAGCTTTTTCCATGCTGCCAACAAATCTATTTTGCTCAATTTTGGCTAAGCAAGATAAACATTTTTTCTGGCATGTATAGGTAGTGGCCCAAATTTGTTTGTTACAAGTAGGATGAAAAAAACCTTCCAAAAATGCTTTTGCCTAGTCTAGTGAATTGTGCTAAATCATATTTTTACTTTGAGTCAAACAAATTTGGCCCCACAGAGGCCGCCCAAACACTGAAGCAGATCAGACACAGTTGGATATCACAGCTGTTTTTAAATTCCGTGGTTTTAGCTGTGTGGATGTGGCTTAACTGCAACATCGCACCAGAGCTCCCAGGGAAGGAGCAGCCCGAGGTAGCATTCTCCAGCTCTGCCAAACATGGGGAACAGCACAAGCAAGGGAGATTCAGCAATTGATGGTCTTGATGTCTGTAGCGTAAAATCACGGTAAAAATGCCTGCAGCAGACTAACTACAAAGAAAACGAGGACACAGACAATGAGTGTGCTTGTTCTACAACAGCATGCTGTGTGTTTGGCTCCGTTTTGTACAACTGCAGTGGGATGGGGGCCTGAGATAGATCAGAGTCCTGCTTGGAGAGGGGGGAAAAGTGGCTGAATATTGCCTTGTCTTTGTCTGGTTTCACAAAGGTTTGTTACTCACTTGGAGCTGGCCTAAATGGCACTGCCTGTTTGCATCTTCCCAAGGAGCCATTCTGCTGGGTGAGGATCACCAGGTGCAGACATTTGACTGTGGCCATGTAAGACCATAGCCAGGTTTCAGGTTGTAGTAGTGCTGATCTCTCAACTCATGGTCACCAGCAGGTGGCCAACCGAAGGCCAACTTCTGCATCAGTTCTGGTGCTCATCAAACCCCCCAGTGAGTTGTCTAAGGGAGCTCAGAAATCTGTTCACTTTGTACTTCTAGGTTAGCCTTTTGCCACTCTTGCTCCCTGAACTGACTTCTTGTGGAGAAAGAAGAGCACTAGCTCAAGGGAAGCGGCAAGGCTGGATGAAAGAGAGATGGATGGCATAGGACCATGTCTTTTGCTAGTCATTCACAGTTACAGCGATTTGGCTCCAATGGCAAACCATGTGGGACAGTAAAGCAAAGCTACTTCTTTCAGGATAGCATACCCTCAGCTACTGGTGGTGTAGTGGTGGAAAAGACTGGTAGCACAATCCCAGCAAAAGCTGTATGTTCCCTCTTTTTCTTATGAAACAGACAACTTCAGGGGTTTTTTGGAAGCTCTGACAAACCTGTGAACGTAGTAAACTAATAAAGTGTGGCTTGGTACAGATCTGTACCTCGTGGTTGGTTGACTGTATCTACAAGTTTTTCCTGCAGTTGGCATACGAAGGAGTCCTCTTTGTGGATTTCATGGAATCTAATACTGGGTAACTTAATAAGCCAACCAGGGACATTTACATGACCTCTCCCCTCTACTCAGTCATCTGTTTTCACTGAATCTCTGTAACCTCACCTATGTTTGAGAACCCTTGTGCTTTGTCCGACTTCACTGAAAACAATTGGTGGTTGAAAAAGTTATACATGGGGGTACAAAATGTGATTGCAAAAGTGTTCTCTGTGTAGAAAACCAGACTAAAACAGAACCCGATAAACAGTATTAGGAGGAAAATAGCACAACTGTATTGTTTGACTGTAGTGACTGCAAACAAGATTTTAACATTTCTTCCTTCAAGCAATGTCTAAATGTCCTACTGCTTCTATTCAACAATGTGTTGCAACTTGAACCTGTTTGGTTTAGTTGAGCAGAGAAAAGACTGGACCCATAGATGCTAATCTAACTCTTTTTATGTCAGTTCCAGCGAATGCAGAAGAGCTAATAAGGACCTGTTAAACTGATTCTGGCCGTTATAAATCTGGTCTATATCCCTGGTCCTTAGACAGCTTTTAAGGCTCACAGTGGTCCATGGGATGTAGGGCGTTAGTTTTGGGTAGCTAGCTAAAGGCATCTTCATCTTATTCAGCACCATTTTCTCTGGTGTGCCTCCATTGAGACATAATTGGAGGAACAATGGTGAATTGAGCCACTCAGCCTGATTTTTCTGATAGTCTGAGTACCTGAAAGATCCTTGTGCTGTTACTGATTGTCTTGTGATAGCATCTGTGACCTCTATTCAGTATCCAGAGCTCCACAGTGTAAGGCACTGTGTACACACAAAGAATAAAAAGATGGCCCTTGCCCTTGCTGACTTCAAATATGGTTTATGGTTCATCCAGCAACTCATTATGTCAAGCTGAACACCAAAACTCTTGGCCAGCAAAATCATAAACCATTTGAAAACAAACTTAGCTTAAAAAGACCACATGAATCACCATGTAAATGTTGTCCTGTTGTACAGTGGAAACATTTCTGACTTCTGATTGGCATGTTGATAAATTCCTGCAACCAACATCATGTGACAAAAGGGCTAACCCAACATCCAGCATTTCCTAAGTGGTCATAAATGGGATCACACTTCTTTACGATCTCTCAGAAAAGGAAAATATATTTTTAATTGCTGTATTGGCAAATAGGAAGGGCAGATGAGGAAAACCAAGAACATATTTAGTTGCAGTAAGTGCCCAAAACCATAGAACGAATACCAGTGCTTTATGAAAGAGTGCTGCAAACGATCTGAGCAGTCCATTTTTCTTACAGAATTATCTAGCCATAAGCCATTCCCAGGAAATGAACAGTGTCTGCCAGTCTTTGCCAGCCAGAGAGAAAAGGGGGGAAAAAAACTTTGTGATGAAGTTGCTGTGGTCCTTTTTGGACTTGCAGTAGTTTTGCAAAGCAGTGTTCACAGTCATTCATTCTGTTTTCAGCAGTGTCCTTGACCATACCCCCTGCCAGTAACAGGACCTTTAAGTCCAAGAGAGAGAAACAACTTTTTCTTTTTTTTTTTTTTTTTTTTTAACCAACTAGCAGAGGATGTGCTGAGCCAAAATAGAAATAGCAAGGTCAGGTCAGGGCAAGGCCCTGCATTTCATTAGCCAGGCCTGGCTAGGAGTGATTAAATATGTACAAGAGGCTTTGAATAGATCCAGGGAGGAGGGATGACATTGTGGAATACAGAAAAATCATTCTCTGGTGCTGTCAACTGACTAAATACAGGATGGTACTTAATTAGAGAGATAAAAGGAATTTATTTTAATTATTTTAATTTTGCAGAAGAGAGGGAATTTTTTTTTTTTATTTTCTATTGAGTGTTTTGTGAGGGGGGGAGAGAAAGGTCTGGACGAAAAGTGTGAGCCTGGCTTAACAGAATCCAGATAGCCTCGAGGTACTTGTTGTGACCTAGCCTGCAGTTCTCATGAGTATAACTTGATGAAGACCCAGTAAAAAGGACAAAATTATATTGGCAATGGAATCAAGGCCCTGTTAAATTTTGGAGGCACTCCGGTTAGAAACTGACGACCTTCTGAGCACATTGCACTGTCTGTTTCATTAGACATGTTAGAGAGAGAATTTGAAAAGAATGGAGCTTTGAAGCCGAATAAAGTACTGTGTCAAGTGGTGCTTTGGCTGCCCAGCTTGAATTTGCTATTGGGGCTGCCTGACTTAACTGACATTTTATAGCTGTATTGTAATTCTTGTATGACAATCGCATTGTTGCATAGGCACCTAGACACTGCATGCCCACGGTTTGTAGTCCTTTTCCATAGAAACTACCAGTTCAGCTGGTCGAAACTAGAATACATTTACATTTGTCCAACAATAATGTCTTTGCAAAATTTCTAGGGGCTATTTTCTTAAACCAGCCCCTAGGAATTTGGATCTCAACTTTATACCTCTTCTGAAAGATGATTCCTGCAGTCACATAGCGCTCCTTAGAGCCATGTTGGAACGTTGATTCAGAATCAGCTGGGGATTTCTGTATACTCATTTGTGCATGAATCTAACTTAAAACATTGTGAAAGCTTAGATGTAGTTACAGTAGAGCAATCTCTGTGTCTACACACTGGTGTATTTACACTAGTATAATGATATTTGTATCACACTGGTTCTTGTTACCTAAATACTGTATTTTTCCTTCTAGTTCAGTATGTCTCAACTACCTAAGAATTGTTTTCTTGGGCAGTGTCATATCTTCTTTGCTCTATTACAGTAAATATAAAGCTTATAAAAAAATCTTTTGCTCTTCTGAAAGTCATTTGACAGCTGAGCTGACATTAATGGTCAGTTCACTGGTACAAGAATACTATTTGATTTATATGTTTTCTTGCTAAGATGTCAGATTGACAGCCCTGGGAACAGAAATACTCAGCTAATTGCCCAAACATGCAGCATATTGCAAACTTTGCCAACCTTTCACAGTGATAGTATCTTGATCCTTGAGCGTGAGAGCATATCTAAGCCTTCAGAGGGCATTCAGTGCTGAACCCGATAGGGCCTAAGAAGTACTTTATGTTAGATCTCTTCATGGTTCACTAAGGTAAACAAGGACCGCGAGTTTCTTTTGTATAAAGCAATTGAACAGTCAGCCTGGCAATAACAGCTCTGAGTCAGAATTAACAAGAGCTACGTTTCAAGCGACGGTAACTTTATCCTGAAAGGATGCAGATCCCACTTTCCATCCCATGAGTGAGCAGTTGCCCCTGGTCCTTGTATCTCTCCCTCCTGTTCCACCACCAGAAATGACCAGTTGTGGGCCTGCAAGTTTAGGTTGCATATTCTTCGAGATTTCTAAACTAGCACTAGCGTAAATTTAGTCTCTGAGGCTTGGTCAGAAGCAGTATTTGTCAATAGATGGTTACTGAATCAACACTGCTGTTCCCATGTACCCATCACAGCAAGTCCTAACTGCTGATTGATTGTGAAACTTCTCGCTCTTTCCCTGACCCTTCCCGCATCTGCTCTTCTCCTCCTTTTCAGGTTTTCCCCCTCCCATTTCTCTCATCCATGCCCTTCCCCATTTCCCTTCATCTTCTCTCCATCCACTCTTTTTAAATTTTTTCCTCCTCGTTCTTGCCAATTCCCGTTCTGCATTTCCCCATTCCTGCTGCTCTCCCTTTCTTGCATTACACTTTTTCCTTCATCTGTCCCCACATTTTTTTCATTTATTTGTCTTCCTACTGTTTCCTATCGCCCTCCCCTCATTGTCACATGGAATAAGCAGCATTATTATGAAGAGGGGGATGCTATTAGCAGCATTGTATTAATCTATCCTGCATCATTCCTCTGTCTTCGCCTCATAGTTTCTTGTTACCAGTTGCCTTAATGGTGACGTAGTTAATATATCAAATTTTATTCTTTTCCTTCTTTTTCATTAGAAATCTAGGAGAAGGAGGGGAGGCAATAGGGATGTACTTATTTGTCTTTTTCTCCTCCCATGAAGCTAGGGTGGTTCAACTGTGGCCTTTTTCTATGCATAAGAAGGGGTAGAGGCCCTGCCTTGAAAAACTTGGCTTTTTCTTCCCTTGAGGTTTTCTTCCAGGCCCTTTTTTAAGTGAATGGAGAGGAGTGATTTTCTTGTATTGCAGGCATTCTTTTCTTTCCCTCCTCCCCTCGGCGCAGTCACGTCCCTAATTAATTGAATTCCCTACTAGACCTTTTGTGAGTCATTTCAATTACCCATTAGTGAAGCAGCCTGGGATTTCTGCTGTGTTTTCACTCATCTTCCTGGAATTTCTCTTCTCCTCCCTCCCCCCCTTCCCCTTTTAGTCACTCTGGTCTGTGAAAAGCATTAGATGGACTTCAGCGCCGAGTGCCTATATTGTTTGCAGGCCCAGCTGCATACTTCCACACTCTGCCTTGTGCGTCACAGCTATTCATCTTGTTTTGTACTTGGCTCTGCTGCAGATGCTGTAAATATGGTAATTTTAGATTCCCTGATTGGAAAGGGTTGCAGGGCGGGCCTAAGTGGTAAGAGCACTGTTTGATTTACACTAGTTCATTCTAGTTTCACGGAGTTTGGGGTTTTAAGGATACAGCTGAAATGAAACATGGTTTTAAGGTCAGTTTCTTTTTTAGGGTTAGGAGAGGGATAAATGTGAGGTTAGCTTTGTGTACTGACATGCAAAAGTGCTGCCCCAGAAACGCTAGGGAGACTGGAAAGAAATAAAACATGGGCAAGAGGTACCTCCTCAGATTATTATGTAGGATGCCTTCACACACAAATAGCTGCAAAATGTGGATGGATCTGAAAACTGCAAAAATAGAAACGGTCCAAGACAGAGAACTGTGAAAGGGAAATCTGGAATTTGACAGAAATGCCATCGGTGCTGAAGTACTCTAGACTTATGGCAATCCCTGAAGAAAAAAATCAATGAGCAGTTTATTTCTAGAAAATTTTGGAAATCCTGGGTAGGACTGTAACAGGTAACATTATATTTCTGAGGAGAATAGGGCAGTGATGAAGCCAGCTTGCTAAAATTATGATGGATGCAGTGAGTGCCTGAAATCTGATGTCTGGAGAATCACATTTCTATTCTGAAATTGAATTTGTACAGCACATGAATCTTTCAGGCTCGGGGTAATTCTCAAGTGATACAGAGATGCAAGCAGCATCACTGGAACCAACCTGCCAGAAATGTGCCCCACATGTCCCAAGTTACTAAAGTAATTTACAGTGCTCAAGCTATTATGATACTTTCATATTATTATGATACTTGTCCCTGCGAGGTTAGAGCATTTCAGGAGAGAACTGACTTTTGATAATCAGGCTGTTGTGAGAAGGTTCTCTCTCACGGCTTCCCGGGGGGGGCTCATTTGTTGGACTGATAGGAAGTGAGTTTATGAGGGTTCCCTGCACATCAGTATTCATAGGTACTTCTTTATTTTTCCTCCTAGCTCTCTATCCAGTCAAAGGAGAGAGAACAGTTTGAAAATACTGCTCAGTACAGACACATTAAGATCTTTGTAGGAGACCTACTGGGAATTATTTTACCTTTTATATCTTGAAATCTTGGCCCCCTGGTAAGTGGCAGTGGATTTCAGAGGTTCATTAGATGACTCTGTTGTTCTGCTACTTCACAGGGTGATGTTACTCAAGTCGAAACTGAGACACTGTAAAAGAGAGAAAGGAGCTAGCAAACAGTTACATATACTAGTCCCCTTTTTCTTCATGGGGCATGCAGCAGCAGGGCACATATCATTTTATCTGAAGTTGTCAGGTCATGGCAACACCTTTTTTAGCTGTCTGTGGTGTTGCTTTGGTTTTTTGCACACATACTATTGCTACTATCATGTTAACAAGGTTTTGTGATTTGGCAGGTCTTACATCTTTTTATTTCTTATATATCCTCTTAAATTAAATCTTCCACTGCAGAGTTAGCCCAGTGAGGACTGCTACCCAGCTTCTGGGCTGAGTGGCAGCAGCATCTGAAATGGAGCCCTGGTCCTGCTGTCACTTCACCTGACAAGCTCTCCAGTGTGTGCTGGAGGATGCCAGCTGTGCCAGGGGTACTAACTGAATTGCCTAAGCTCCAGGTGGCTTTCTGCACCTTTCCATAGTAACTCTTTTCTCTTCCTGAGAGTACCCAGTGGAACAGGGGACTTTTCATGCACTAGACCGAGAAAAGAAGCCATTTGTCACAGCACAGAGCTGGCTCCTGTAGCATTGGGAACATAGCACATATACTATAGGTGAAAACCCTGTTAGCCTTTCCATGCCAAAATGTATCTGATGTTCATTTACCTTACATGGAACCTAAATTCTTCTCCTGTAACGTTATTAGATTTCTTTATATGGTTTTTGCCATTGCGTAACACTGCTTGGCTCCTACAAAGTACTGCTGTGTTTTACTCCAGAGCTGTTTGCATCTTAGTTGTGGATAAAAACCTGACACCGACTTAAGTAATGTAGTTAGTTCAGTCAATTAGAAAGGAGCTATAGAAATTTATATTATTGTATTCCTAACCTCTCTTGAAGTTTTCACAGATAGGTCTGTGTGTATAAATAAATCCACAACTTCTGGAAAATATGGTTCATTGTGGAGCTATTTTGGACTTCCAGGGTTCTGGGCTGTAAAATGCCCTAGAGCTTGTTAGGTTCCCAATTACAGGCTATTTTCATTATGGTATCTCTTCTGAGAGAGCAGCAAGAAAAATGTTGATTTCTCATCTGAAACTGAACGGTGATTGAGTTTTCTATTTTTACTTCTGTTTTGATAGACAAAAACTAGATTTAGAATATGTCTGCTAAATTCCTCTACACTGCAAAAAGCAAATGATAAAGATGATTTTAATTCCTCTTGTCTCAGGACTATCCAAGGGACTGGCTTGATCTCTGTACACGTAACACATGCTAGTGTTTGCTCCAGTATATGCCCATTTATAGCATTTCTCTAACACCACCTTCTCCCTCAACTATCTGTCACTGCTTGTGCTTTAGATGAGGTGCACTGTTTGGAAAGGGAGTATAACGTGTGACATGAGAATCACAGTGTGCCAACGTAGTTTTCAAGGAGCTTTAGTGATTATCAAAGTTACAGCTATCTAATACTTAGGTTATGGAAGCACACCCATAAAATGTAAATAAAAATTAAGTATCATCTGCCCAATCCTTTCCATTGCATGCTGGCAAATTACTTGCTGGTTTTGAGGGAGAAGTGATCCTTTGGATGGGATTTGCCAGGAGAAAGGGAAGGGTACCCATGTGTGCAGCTATAAGGTTTGTAATTTATCTGTGCTCTGTGCAAGTGGTTGGTTACTCCTCAGAGCTGTAGAGCTGAGGATAGAATAGCCTCACAGTAAGTGAATAAGTAGGGAGGGAAAAGATGTGTAGGGTTAGTGAAGGACGTAAGGGAGACCAAGGAGAAAAGAATGAATAGAAATGGGACATTCCAGGCAAAAGAATTACAATGTAATGATGGGGAAAATAAGACCTTAGTAGCTGTATTATTTTTGGAAGAAGGAGAAGGGATCAGATTAGGATAATCACAGAGATCAGGGAGGAAGAGATGGTTAGTAAGGACCTAGCATTTAAGCATGACACTTCAGGTGATCTGTTGCCAGGCTGGAGATCAAATGATGCTGGATATATTATCAGTTTAAGTGAGCATATGCATGTAAAATACATGTTCAAAAATACTTTGCAGAGCTGGACTCAGTACTGTGTAGTGCAGAGAATTCTCAACTCTTCCCGACCTCCCTAGCACCTTTTAGGAACTGCTCAGTATTTTGTTTTGCTCTCAAATTCATTTTGCTTGAGCACTACCCTCAGCTACCCTCAGCTCTTCCCAGCTCTGAGCTGCTTAGTACACACGGCAGCTTTCAGGGGTTCAGGCTTCATTCACGTGCCACGCGGAAGCAGCCTGGCATGAAACTAACTTCACAGGGTGAGCCCATTGCCAACTTTTGTCTTTCCCCTACCTGTTACTGCATTGTCATTTACCGCATGAGAGTAACTCTGAGAAGTGTATCTTGCCCAGTGCCCTTAACTGGGTTAGTATTTGAGCATGGGTTAGTATTTGAGCCAGTTTAATCCAGAATTTTCTAGGTCCCAATTCTGTATCTAATTCTTCTACAGAACAGATGTCTAATCTAGTCTAGTCCATCTGTTGGGTTGCAAATGGCAGGTTAAATCACATGAAACACAGTGCATTTAACAGGGCATGCATTTTACAGGGAAAAGATGGGGGAAAATCTCCTTTGAATTGTTTCCCTTCCTCACAAATAACTCTTAAACAAATTATTTCTTTAAAAATACAAAATATTAATCACACTACCTTTTTTTTTTTATCTAAGCAGCTTGATGGCAAAGGTATGGCCTAGTCATCCCTTTCTCCCTGGAGTTTGTATTTGATTTTGCAAACACTCGGCACTTGGAGAGGGTCAGTTTGCATTCCCCTCTCTCTCCATTACGTTGTGTGCTTAGAGGGGTTTGTGTGGGCTATCACACTTCACTCCCCCGAGGTCCCACATCTGGTAAAGGATAGAGTGTATGACCCCACTCCCAGCCTCTTCCTTACCTCCAGCCTCCCCTCCATCATCTGAGGTTAAACTAAAAGCAACATCTATGATGGCAAAGGTCCAAATTTGAAATGTGTCCATTGTATGTGTTCAGTTCAAAAACAACATATCAAGGCGGGTGCAGTCCTTACAAGTAGCACCCCTGGGCCTTCTTTTATTCCAAAGCAGAGATATTTACCCAAGGAAAAGAGGGAAGTGACGGGGTAACAGAGTACACATGTTGTGAAAATATGCAGGCAAAGACTGAAGAAAAAATAACATTCTGCCACAAGTAGCTGCCTTGTTCCTCAACTTTTTTTTTCCTTCAGATTAGAACCAGCCATTTCTTGTGCTCTTTCAAGCACCTTCTGTGGTTTCCTGACAGCTGGCTGGAGAGGATTGAAATCTGGCTTGAAAAATGGGCCATGGGTCATGTTATTTTCAAGAGAGGAGAAGCAGAAATTCCCATAATGGTCAAAATTCACAGGTTTGGGTTTTGGTGTTGGGGGGGGGTGTGTTTTGTTTGGTTTTTTGGGGGTTTTTTGGTTGGGGGTTTTTTTTAGAAAATCAGTGGTGGGCATTTTAATATATAATTTTAATTTAAAATTATTAATAAAGAACAACCACAGAATCAGCTCTTCACTTCTCTTCCCTCTGATTGATTTATAATAGCAAGCAATATTTGTGTGGCAGCCCGTCCTTTTACTCTGGCGTGTGAGAGGGAAATGTTCAGCTTCATAAAAGAGTATGCTGGGGTTTTCTGAAGTATTTTGTTGGATTTTTTAATGATGTGATAACACTTCTCTTGCAAAAACTGTTTCATTAACAAAAAGATAAGTCTGAGCAACAGCCTGCAGGCTGGTATTCTTGGTCCTGGCTCTCCTGAGCCTGAATTGAAAATACCGATACATTCCCAGATTTATGTTTAAGCAGATGTTTTCTGTTAGGAGTTATAAACCTTTCTGGTCTTTTGTTCTTTGGTGAACAAGTTCTCTTTTTAAAATATTTTAAAAAGACAATACTTAGTTCACAGAAGTGCTAACTTGACCTGCATTTTAGGGCATGAGGCTTCCTCTTGGGAACGGGGTTCACTACCCCTGCAGCCACAGGGCACAGCCCAGAAAGGCAGTGCTGTCAACTGGGTTTAAGGAAAGAAAGGAAAGAAAGCAGGAGCAGGGCAAGAGGTACAAGAGAAAAATGTCAGCAGGAGGCAGCAAGTAGAGAAATTGAACTATCATGCCCTGCTATATGGAGAGAGCCAAGAAGTCCAGCAAAAGTCCGACTGTCTGTGGAACATGAGGAAGGTGAAAGGGTTGATTGACTCTTGACTTTTGAACAGATGGACAAACAACCAACCCCAGGCAGTGACAGGGCACACTTGGGGCAGGTACAGCAGCCCTGGGAGTAGAGGGACTGCATGAGTGGAGAACTGGGACCACATCACCTGACCAGGGCAGACTGCATCAGCAACTCTGCATCCTCCAGGATGTCTCCCAGAGCATCTTTCTTCTCTTTGCTTTAATAATATGTTACGGTCCCTTCTGTAGAAGAACTAGAATGGGGTCAAAGGAGAGTATTGTCAGTATGGTCCAGTCCGTCCATAACACTTCTAGAGACTCATTCAATGGCAATTTTAATAAGGGTGGGTTTTGTGATATGAAAAGACACTCTCTAAGACTTGAAATGGAAGTCCATTCCATACAGTTCACTGAATAGAGGGGGTTTTAACGGGTAACTCAGATAAAACTAGTCATATATTCTTACTCACAGTTAACTCCTTTAGAATGAGAATAAGCAGCAGTCTAATGGATAGAAAATGTTGGTGGAAATTAGGAGCTCCTTAGTTCTAATGTTCGATAAACTCTGGACTTGTTGAGTGACAATGGATAACATGGGTAAACACTTTCAGCTAGTAGTTAGTAATATTGAACTACTTTGTGAAAATGTGGGGGATAAATAGTTAGCATCTGTAAAATGTTTTGAAGATATCAATTTCCATATTTCTGCTAATTATTTGTGACAGTGCATCATACTCCGTGGTGAAGAGAGATCTGTTAAATTAACAGATGAATGTGTCTCTTCAAATCCCCTCATGTCCATGCTACAAATGATTAAACTGGTTAAATCAATTTTTCTCATCACATCACTGAGTTGCACTGGTTTATATGAAGCTATGCCCTTCATTAATGATTTGGCTTATTGTGTCCAATACTAAATTTATAAATACAAAGTTTACAAGTGAGAGGGTCTGCTGTCATAACCTATCTCTATTTTCATTAGGCATGTCTGCACCAGAGGTACAAAAATCATTGTGAAGGAGCATGTTTTATAGTCCTCAGCTGTAGAATGAGCCCTTTCAGTGGTATTAACTCTCTCACATTCACACCAGAAAGTTGACTTGGCTTCTGCCAGTAATACTGAGTGCCAAAACAGATTACTCCTACTGTGTAACCAGTTTTCACCTGTTTTTGTGTATGAAGGCATTGATGAAAGAATACTTCTTGCAATGGTTTAATGGTTAGGAAGTGCAATTCAAGGCTTTGCTAGGCAGTAGCTTACGTACACTCAGGGATTGTTTGCAAACCCCAGAAAATCACTTTAACTATCTGTAAAGCACCTTCCCTGTCAGAAAAATGGGTGTAAGAATATTACCACTTTGCAGGCTTTGTTACTCATAAGCTCTTTGCAGAGACTCAATACTCTGAATCACTAGCTATTCTTATTGTAGTATGATTTTTTAAAAAGTCTCTCTAGTTTTGGTATGATTGGTTATCATAGCAATAGCCCTTTCATATGACATACTGTACTCACTATTGTTTTAAATTGCCATTAGAACACTTGACAATAACGTTTTCTTTCCGAACTGGCTTGTATTTTTTCCAGCACTGATTTTTTTTCTTTTCCTTTCCTGTTTATCTAAAGTAGCTGAAGGAAAAGGACACATTGCGTCAAGGCTGATAGGACAAGAATTAGACCTACTGTATGTGCTGGTTGTGTTCAGGCCTACAAGCACTTCCTTTCTCCTCCCCCATACCCAAAGCCAGCTCTGCTCCATTCTTTGGGGTGTGCAGGATATTGAGATTTACAAGACCTGTACCCTTTGAAGTATGGGAGACCACGGTTCTTTCACATTGCTTTACAAAGCCTGAGCCTGAGGAAAATAGGTACAGGGATCATGAGGATGGAAAGCTTCATATTCCCCACATTTCAGGTAGTGTGTTTGCCCTGGGAGTAATAGTAAAGGAATACGAGGTCTGCTGTGATTTGGTGCTTGGGATTGGTTACAGTTTAAAACTTGGTCTGGGCTAAGTGCAGAGCCAAATTCTGAAGTGATTTAGTCCTACTGCATGCATATTTACTCCTGCCTGGGTATGGACATAATGGGAGAATTTGCCCTTGTAGAGTTGCAAAGGATTTGTTAACACACAGAAATCCCACCACTTTAACAAATTTACTCAAACTCATGTGGCCTGGTTTTGGCTGCGATAAAGTTGATTTCCTTTCTAGTAGCTGGTGTAGTGCTGTGTTTTGGATTCAGTATGACAATAATGTTGATAACACACTGATGTTTTTAGTTGTTGCTGGGTAGTTGTAGTGCGTAAAGGACTTTTCACCCTTATTACACCCTGCCAGGTGCCCAGGAAGCTGGGAGAGCACAGCCAGGACAGCTGACCCAGACTGGCCAAAGGGATATTCCCTACCATATAGCATCGTGCTCTGTATATAACTGGCAAAGCTAGCCGGGAGGCGGGATCGCTGCTTGGAAAAAGAGTGGGCATCGGGGTTTTTCACAGGTAGTGAGCAATTGTGTTTGTGCTTCACTTGGGGTTTTTTATATATATATTTATTGTTGTTGTTATTCTCTTCCTTTGTTATCCTATCAAACTGTCTTTAACTCAACTCAGGAGGATTTTTTACATTCTCCTCCCCATCCCCATAGTGGGGAGGAGTGACCAAACAAATGTGTTGGTGTTCAGCTGCCAGCTGGGGCTAAACAGTGACACTCGTGGCACGCCCATGTTCCTCCTCTGTTTAAGCCACATTTCAGTAAATGCTTACACAAGGGTTTGCAATAGTTTAAGTAAATTGGATATAAACTGTACATTTACTTAAAGCAGTGTAATTTTCCTATGTAAACAAGAACGAAGTCAAAACCTATGGACAACCCCCTTCCTCCAGACCCAGCTGGAAGGCGTCACTGAGCCCAGTTCCATACCACAGTCCTCTGTTGGCCACCTCCAACTGCTCAGTCATGGACAGGGTTTGTGTGTATGCTCCCCAGTATGTTTCGGGGCAGAGAGTAAAGGTGCGTTAGCTCAAACCACTCGTTTAAACTGATGTGACAAATCCAGCCTGAAGTGCATTAGGCAGCGCTCACGCTGGCGGCTCTGCCGGCAGCAGCCCTGAGCAGGGTGGCAGTTAGCGGCAGCTGGAGGGAAGCAATATCTCAGGCTGGGACGGCTGTTTGCAGAGTGAGCGTCTGCCCGTCGCCTACTTTGCACACAAGCTAGGTCCCCGTCAACCAACTTACTCACACTTTACCCCTTACTAAAGAATTCAAAGTTGATTTAATTTACAAGTCAAGGACTTCTATCCACTACTGTGCCAATAATGAATCTGTCACACACCAGATTTCTCTACTGTAAATCATTGCCTGTAAAATCATTTTCCAGTTAGTGCAGAGCAGAGCAGGTTTCAGTTCAAAATCCAAAGGGACTCCACTTGCCATTTCTCTTCAGAGTAGTTTACTGTCTATAATTCTAACTCTGAAATACCTTTACACAGCTACTTTTCAATTTCACTCTTCATTTGGTTTTGCTTTGTTTTGTTTGTCATTGCTGACCAAGAGCAGCCTGTTTTCTTTCCACTGCCTTCAGTGGAAGTAAGCGGGGCAGGGTCCAGTTGCCTCTGTTATAATGAGGGAAGATCTTTTACAAATATCTGAAGAAGTGCTTTAGCATTAAGGAGCAAACATGTGGGAGCACATGGGCTGCATTCAGTAGCAACTGAATAAGTGGACCAAATAGTTTCTTTCTGCATTTCCCCAGGGTTCACCTCCATAGCAGTTTAAACTGCTCAGCCTGCTGTGCTCCTACTCATTCAGCTCCCAGCTCTGTGTTTGCCTCTCCTTCTCTTGCACTGGCACTTTCCTGACCTGAATAGTTCCATGAACTGGCTTAAACTGGCTGAAAAACAATCCTGGGGGATTTTTTTTAGGCCACTTAGCTGAGACTGGTTGAAGGTGCTATGGCATTGCATCTTTAGATAATCGTTCATCAGTTCCTCTAAGCTTTCCCATTACATAAGGGAGCACTGGCTGGTGCTGTTCCCAGGGCAGTTTCTGAATTTGGTGGCCTGTGTTTCATAGCTGACTAACAAATGCCGTTCTCCACAGAGCTAGGACCTTCCATAAAGATGAAGCACTACGCATTCTTAAAACCATTTTAAAGAGTGTCCGAAGTTAATTGCTGTATAGCCTGTTTAACATCATGAAGGGTTTGATTTCAATGGGATAGTACAAGTCTGCAGACTTATATTAGGCATTTCGCTTTGTAAGATTAGGCCTACTTTGTCTCTAACAGTTACTAACAGTAAACTAACAGTTTGAAGGCATCTGCTTTTCAGCAAAAGTATGTAGCAAGAGCAGGGGTTAGAGCTCTGTTTGCTGTGGCCTGTTTCTTTCCCCTCCTCAGCAGCAGAGAGCTGTGGATCACCTTGGTTGCTTTTCCATAAAGGATCCTTACTCCATCTTGACATACAGGACTGCAGAGCAGTGTACACATCCAGGATGGGACCTAGAGCTTTACTCCTGCTTCTCATCTTTAGTCTTTCTGATAAGAGTCAGTGGTCCTCCTTGCTGTTAACTAAGGAAAGACCACGGTCAGGCCTGGAAGCTTTGTCATTGGTGTCAGCAGAGAAGTTCCAGGCCAAATGGTCAGAGCCCGTACACTGTTCTGTCCTTAGCCCTCCTCTGCCTGATTCAGTGGCCACGGACTGACCGACAGTGGGGAAGCTTGTGCTGCTGCTCATCCATCATGTGCGTTTTGTAGTTAGAGAGCTCCTGATCCCAGCATTCTTAGGGCTTTTTATTTTTTAGCAGCACTAAACTAATTTGCAGGCAGAAGAGAATGAGAAAGCTTTGATCAGGCAATCCTGGTTTGTTTTTGCTATGTTTTCTCCATCTATTGAGTAATCCCTGGCAAAAGGAGGGTGATAAGGAGTTAGTGGATGACGGTGTTTGTAAGCACAGAAACACATATCACTATACCTGCAATACTAGAAAGCAATACCAGAATTTCCAACAAAGACATTGTAGACACGTGAAAGCCCAGGCAGTGACCTCCAAAGGCAGCCTACAGGTTAAGACCAAAGCAGATATAGGCATGGAATTGCTCGTTATCCAGGGAGCAGGGAGCATCTGGGTATATCAATGTGTCCTAAGTGATCTGTTAAGGAGTTTAAGGTTCTTTTGGATGTGTTTGGTCATTTGGGCATTTGGAATTGCTGTCACCTTATTGTTAATGGACAGGCAGAGCTACTCACACCATAATTGTTGCAGTTGTCTTATACTTTCTGTTATA
Source organism: Grus americana (assembly GCF_028858705.1). Taxonomy (NCBI): domain Eukaryota; kingdom Metazoa; phylum Chordata; class Aves; order Gruiformes; family Gruidae; genus Grus; species Grus americana. The sequence continues at coordinate 33,644,900 of NC_072856.1, read as the reverse complement.
AAATCTTGTTTTCATCTAATTATAATTTACCATAGCATTTGAGCCAAAAATGCTTATATAAGGGACTTGTTTCTGGATGGTTTTGATGGGAAGTTTCTTCAAAAAGTTTTGAGTTGGGCAAAAAGTAATTGTCTTACAAGTGATTGAAAGCAACTCTTCTTTTTTCAAAAAGCTCTATGGCCTCCATTTTTGAGTACAAATTGAATGTTATTGATGGGTGAATGGGATGTTAGGAGAAAAAATAAAGGGAAGAATTTTAATTTTCACATGAAAATACACAGATAGTGATACTTTAAGCATGTTCCAGCACAAGGTTGAGTCCATTTTCTTTTGAAATTCCTTTTTCTATCCTTCAGGAACTGTTGGGTCACTGGAAGGCAGTACTAGGGAATGGGAAGTTAAGCTGTATCCCTCGGTTCACAGTACTTCTCTGAGTGTCTTGAAGGAACAGGAATAGGAAGCAGCGAGAAACAGAACCATGACCGTGGTGGTCTGGGAAACTGCTGAAGCAGGAGTGTGGGAGTGACAGCCACAATGAAGTTTAAGATTGAGGTGGGATAAGAAGGACATCCACGTAGGGAGATATAGCTTAAAGGGACTCATCTCCAGACCTTAAATGTAGGCTGAGGTTTTTAAATCTTGCTATTTCACTGTTAAGTAGCAATTGGCTGACGAGATACTTGTTTCGTTCCCCTCTTGCCGTTGGAAAGAATAGTATGGTTCCTATTTGTGCAAGCAGTTAAAAGCATACATCTTAGATCTAAAGCTATCTGAACCCTAAAAATGCCAGCATTTTTCTGCGATGGAATGTTGGGGGGTAATGCAGTTTGACATTTTAAATTACTAAGTGTTTGACAACACTAAACCAAATCCCAGTATTTTGGCTCTAGGATTTTCCATCTAATACAACTGGAACTCAGTAAATTGTGCAAAAAATGCATGTATGGCAGCAAGTCCAAATGCTAATGTCTTTTCATGGATGGACCCATTCTGCAGAAACATTAAGGGCATCTCATTTATGAATCCTCTGAAAAAAAGCAATTCAGTAGTTCAATCCAGAGCCAGGGGGACTTTTGGTGAACTATGAGGCAAGAATTCTATCCAAATAACAATTTAATTTTTAAAGATCTCTCTGGTAAAATTGTATCTATCTACTTCTTCAATATGAATGAGTTCATAGTAAGGGCATCTTTTTACTTTGGTAATAACTACATTTCTTTCTTTCCCTAAGTTTCTTTAAACTTTTGGAGTACTTGTGTATGTAATTTAGTTTGACCTATTTCTAGCAATCACAGAATTTGCTTCAAACTCTGGCTATTCTGAAATGCTCTGTTTTGATATTGGCAGCATTTAAACCCTTCTCATCTTTCCCCTAAAACTGGAAACTATCTCTTGATTTGTGAGGGGTAAGGAGTGGCCTGAAATGATAAAATAGTCTTAGGAAACTATAAAATTTATCATGAGATGGAGATCTATTAGCGAGTAAAATTTTTTTTGGCTTGATTACCTCTCAAGTTTACCAGAACATACACAAATAGTTTCTAGATCTAAGAAGTGCACAGACCTCAGTTTTGCATATGGCCGTCTCTCCAAACCACAAGTCACTAAAGAATGTCAATGTGATCTTTGGCTGGTTAAAGGAGGGCAACACTCCTAAAGCAGGCTTGTGGTTTTATCCCTGCAGTAAGAAGATTCAAACGTTAGAGAGATTATTTTCTTCAACATGTATTATAATTTATTTTTTTCCACAGTCTGAAGTAGCAGCACCTGTGTAACCTTATTTAACTGCCTTCACACGTTTTCTTTCCCTCAACTAATATTCTGCCAATGTGACAGACTTTCCTCTCTTTGAACTGCAGAACACCGTGAAAGGCTGGTATTTCTCAGCCTTGTCCAATAATGTGAATGTGTTCTATGCGCTGTTCATTGGGAGCTGTCATTTTACTAATACTGTAAGAACATGACTACTGTCAAACAAGAATAACTCTGACAGGGAAGCTGTTACAACTTGCTAAAAAACCAAAACAAAAGAGGTCGATGCATATAAGGATCTATTGTTGGCTTAGCCCTGAGCCTTTCCCAGGCATGGATCATTACAGCTAATTTGCTGCTGCTCTCTGATTAAGAATTTTTTCTCCAGTAGAGGCTGTGAGGAACGTATGTCCATAGACTTGAATTCAGCATTAACAAGAGGAGCTTGCAGTTATGTCTCCTTACCTTTATGTTGACAAAATTAAAAAATAGTATGTTTTACAGCCGTTAAGTCCTTTCCCATCCTCTGAAGGCCTGAAGGATGTTCATTCAGTTTTTGGCTTCTCAGCTCATTCTGCTAACGAGGATGCCAGTTAGGCTGGGGTATTTGAAACCTGCATGTAAGTTCACCAAGGACTACAGAGGACTGAGATTTGTCACATATTTAATCTCTATTCACTGGGACACTACAGAAAAATTATGATAATCACAGTTTGCACCCCAACCAAGGAATCTTGTTTCCATTCCAGTTTATTTTCCACGCCCAAGAATATATCCTTTTCTATCTCTACAGTGATGGTAGTTCACAGCAAATGATCTGCCATGTGGGTAAGTGGCATTCAATTCCTCACTTGCTGTGCTCTCTACCATCTGGCGCAATTGCTTTGCTATCTGTTACTTTTTATCCAGTCTAACAGAGCTGACAGTCCCTGGAATGGCCTGGAATTGATTTCAAAGAAATTCAGGTCTGTGAGAACGTAGGTCTAAGTTCCTAGCAAGGGAGGCAATTCATAGCTGAATTCAGTGGTTTTTTGAGTCCAAAATACCTGCCTTCCAGTGACCAGAAAGTCTTATTTTTACGGTGAACAGCCCTTTTGTTAGAGCTCTTAGTAACACAGGGAAGGGAATTTGTTAAAATAGTAATTTTATTTCCACACTATCACTTTAAACATGAGCCAACTCTATGTTTTCCTGAGAACCAATGAGGCTTGAGATTTTTTTTTAATTAAAAACCAGCGAAGGTGGGGTGTGTATTTCCTTTCCCGTAGAATGCATTTGAAGCACCTCTGTCTCCAGCTGGCTATGGGAGCAGAGCCAGCCCATAATGGTTTCAAGCCCAGTGTGTGCATAGGGAAAAGGGTTTTCACCTGATTGATTACTCTGAAAGCATTTGCAGCGCAAAGTGCCGAAGCTGGTAGCACTGAAGTTGTTTAGAAGAGGAGGTGGATGTTTTTTTCAAAACCTGGCAATTCTTCCCTGTCAAGTGCAGTAAATGGTGCATGAAGGGTCTCATTTCATCTGCTTGTGGGCACTCTGCTCCATGAAACCGTTTGAAGTGGTTGCCAGAGGATGTAGCTGAGATTGGTTGGACTTCCTCGGAGTCCTTTTCCCTGGCCCTACAGCCATTCTTTCAGCTGGGCTGTCAGAAGTTTTGTTACTGGGGCTATCCATTAGGACTTTGTTGGAGTAGGCCTGAAAATGAATTGTTCACGCTGATATTGCTTAAGAATGGAAATCAGCCTGACAAAACATCTTCCACAATCCCGGTATCCTTTCCAACTTAACATTTACTGCTTCCCAGGCATCATATTGCTCCAGTTTTAATCTGGATTTCTTAGGAAATTCATAGTATCTCTACCTGATCTGTTACACAACGGCCCTATTGTCATTTCCTTAGGTATGATAACAACATTATTGTCCAGAGTGACTTAATCTTTGCTGTAGGGCCTTGTGATCTTCCAGTCATCTTTATAGCACCTCACTAATGGGAATGCTTCCAGCATTATGCTGGAGAGGGGAAAAGGAAACATCTTTCTTTATAAAGGAGTCTGCTCTCAATCATCACATGTGGGTAGGAGTCAGGAGGTGTATTATGTTCAAGGTTCACAGGTTCAAGGAGCAGGAAATGTGAAATGGCCCCCAGGATCGCACTTTGGGGGACTTGACTTCTTTTTGAGTGGGAAGGAGACATCCTCAGGAACACTTAACAGTATGAAAAAGGTAGAAGAAATATGGAGACTAGGAAGAGAGGAAGGAGACTGAGGAAAGAGCAAATGGCAAGGTAGCGCAGACCTTGCTCATTGGGATATGTACCTGTAGAAATGGGGCTGGATATCTGAAAATGTGCTTTTCTGCAGGTTTTCAGATTCTTGCTTCTCACCAGCTCAGAAGCTGCATGCATGGCCTGTTTCATGATAGATTAGTTTTTCCATGTGGAACCGTAAAGTGCAGACGTGCTTGAAGATGGGCAGGTGGCAAGAGAAATTATCTGAGCTTTATCAAAAGCCAAAAATTCAGGGAGACAGGCGTTTGGTTTCAGTTCTGGGCAGATGCTCAGGTCAAGTCTTATTTTGTCCAAACCACTTCCCCTACCCTTAGGCATGATATTTTCAGAGTGAAAGGCCGGGCAAAGCCAGGGGAGATTCCAGAGCACGGCTTGTTTTGCAGCTGGCTGGACATGGAATTCATCAGTGACAGAGCAAGACTCCCTCTTCTCCTGCAGATATAGCGAGAGCTCGGACTTGTGCACGCAGACTGAAGCATGCACACACACGCACCAGAACAAACCAGTTCTCTCCTGTCTGCTGGGGAGGCTTCAGTTACAGTATCTGAAGCCAGAGATTTCATTTAAGCCATTCGGACTCTGAGTGCTGTAGTCCTGCCTGCCTCCTTCCTCTCTCAGCACCCAGCCAGAAAAATCCTCCCCCTCGCCTCCCTCCCTTTCCAGCATGCACAACACAAAAAGCAAAAACCGACCCAAGCTTGCCTTTGCAGCTGGGACTTATCAGCCAGAACACACACATGTAGGTCATCCATGGGAACTCGGCAAAGTGTTGGATCAACGAGAGCACTGGTGGGGGTGCAGGGCAGCGGGAGGAGCAGGGCTGGATTCTTTTTTTATCGTTATTATTATTATTGTCTGCTCTTTTAGAAAGGAAAAGGAAGAAAGATTACAGCAGCTTTTCTATTAAATGAAAAGATTAGCATGCCGTGGATGCTTTGCTGGGGCGTGATGAGATTTGCAGCAGATGAGTTGGTTGCTAGGCAATGCTAATGAAAAGCAGGCTTTCAAAACTTCTGTGCTGTGTGGGCCCAAAAGTTATCTAGCCTCCCTCCTGCAGCCCCCCCCACCCCATGCAACCTCCCAAATATTTATAAAATCCTCACCAGGAACAAGAAAGCCAGACGCTGGGCTGGGCTTTTGACAGCTTGCTCTTCCTGAGCTGCCTGGGAGACACACACGCACACGCACGCACACACGCACACACATACACACAATTTTGCCGATTTTCTTTTCCTCCTTCTAAAGGAGGAGGTAATTGAAAACAAAACAACAACACTTTAAAAAAGAAAATAAAAAGGAAAAAAAAATGAGAAGAAGAAGAAAAGTGAGTAGGGGCTCCCAAACCAGCTCGGTCTCCAGTTTTGGAGTTCAGAAAGAGTTTAGGGTTCGCATGTGTGCGCGTGTGCATGTTGGGGGTAGGTACATGTTTGTTTTCCATTGCTCTCCATGGGTTTTCATGCTGGGCTCTAGCTCTTCCCCTCCTCCCATCCTGCCGCAAGCCTCCTTTCCCTTTCAAGGCCTTCTGACACAATGAGCTTATTTTCCCATGCTCCCTGTGAAAGCCAGGGTATGTGCGTGAAAGCTGCAGCCTCGGAGGACCCTTTTAAATACAAAAATTGAACGTTGCTGAAGTTACAGACGGGGTTTCTGCTATTTTTACAAATGACCCACGTCTCACTCCCCTTCTCAGAAGTATCAGCGTTCTTAGATATCTTACCATCTGTCTCTCTCAATTGTTTTTTTAAGTGAATTTAATGTTGGTGTGACAGCCTTGAAGACTGATGTTTGTTGCTTGCTTCATATTTGCCTTATTGCTCTGGCTAGCATGCCACAATCCGAAAGCAAAGTCCTTTCATATCGGCAAAAAAGGATATTTCCATGGTCCGATCTTGGCTAAAACGCTAAAGAGGCAGCATTTAAGAAGGTCTAAGTCAAAATAATGCAAGCGAGTCATATAGCCCTGTCATGAAAAAGCAACACTTTGAAGTTACTGAGCTACCTTGGGCCTCTAGGTTGGGCAGGGCACTTTTGAGTTTCACCCATCCCCTGCCCCAGTATATCACATTGGATGTGAAGGGCATATTCTCCCTTTAATGCCAGTGTGCATTTTTCATGAATGCTTTTGGGGAGGTAAGAGGTTAGCATGAATTGGAAACAGAATTTAAAGTTACTGTGAAGAGTGAATTCGAGTCTCATATGGTGGTCCCATAAAGGTAGTCCAAGTTTGACCATTAACGATCCGGTTTGAGGTCTGCAGAAGCCACTGGCACTTGGCTTAATGAAAACAAGAGCCTGTGGGGGTTTTGTGGGATTTTTTGTTTTGTTTTGTTTTAAAATGTGCTGGAGCAGCTCTGTTTTTCCTGGACTCTTTCTCACTGATGCCAGTATAAATTGTTAATCAATAAGAAATTCCTTGGGCAGCTAGATTTTGTGGGGCTACTACAGCGACCTCTTTACACTGTATTTCAGATGGCAGAGGCCTATATGTTGGGGTTTTTTACCTTTTCTCCTTTTTTCTACCTTCAGTACTGTTTAGTCAGTACTACATGGATAGATGAGATATTAAACCAAGGTCCTGATCATGTGTGGTCATTAAAAATCTCAAGGCATTCCCTCCAGAAGTTAATCTTTCAATTATCAGTTAGGGGAATTCAATTTTGCTTCCATAAATTCTCCTGCTGTTTCAATTAAATAGGGATGGCCAGTTTCTAAATGCTTGGGAATACAGCCAGCTGCTGTGTGCAGACTGTGGGATGACTATTCAGGTAACGCTCCATTATTTGAAGTAAGAATTTTGATCCTGGAGGACACGTTACAGGACACGTTAGGGAGTGTAGTAAGGGCAAAGCAACCACGTGCCCTCCCTCCTGTCCTTTGTCAGGCCAAACAGAATGCCTGGAGGGCTCCACATTTTTGAAGCCTGGCTCCAGGCATTCCAAGGCTGCACAGACATGCCTGCAAGGTGTTGTTTCACCTTTTCACCTTTTTCCTAAGCTGTTGTGTAGCACTGTCTGGGGTGGCCAACTGCTGCCCCCAGCTCCATTGCAGTCATGGATATAGGTATTCCTTTGTGTAGCTCGGTCTTCTTTACTTTGATATTTTCTAGAATAAAAAGTGATGGACAAATGCAAATTAAGGGCATCTCTGGAAATTAACATTATCTGATGTTCTGTATTCTGAAATCAAAAGCCGGCATGTGCCTTTCCAACATGGCTTTGCTCCCACCAGAGTGGTGTCCCAAAAGACTTGCATGCACATGCCCGCTTGGGTTGCTCCTTTTACTGCATGTCTTTGCAAACAACCAGTCAAAGCCCTACAGAAATACTTGGGTTTGTGATGTTAACAGAATTAGGTGATAAATGTAAAACATGGCCAGTTTTTCTCACAGGCCACTGGATTTTTCACTTTTATGCTAGCAACTACTAAATTCTGAGCAGTCAGGTCTTACCAGCATGATGGTTCATAGGAAACCCATTTGATGGTCACCTCTGTGACCTCTGTGTGTGCTGTATCTTGTATTCACGTATACAAGAATTCATAAAGGAAGTGCTAACCCCTCCAGGAAAAAAGAGCCAGACCACGTGATTTATCTGTATTTACTTGTGGGAGATAAAGTTGGGATAAATCTGGTGAAATATATTACACAAGGTGTTTGATTTGTTTAAAAAGTAGCTGACACATTTCAAGTGTGCAACTGAAAGCATTTCTGATAGCAGCCTTTCCTTCATGTAAGGCTTGCCTGTGTGTCCACTGGAGTCAGTGGACTTACTAGGGAGTTAAGAGAGGGTGCATAACAGATTTGGGGGTAAGATTTTGCAGATCTATGCAAGCAGAGCAGTATTTACTGATCAAGAGATAGCAAAATGTTTAATTTTTCCCTATAAGAAATGCTGTGTAACTGAAATTTGCTTTGCTGGATTGCTGGTTCCACAACTGCCACTACCATCCCTACTGATTGTTTGGAGAAGGTCCTCCACAGATTCACACACACTCAATTGATCATGAATGAAGCTAAGAGCAGTTATTAATCTTACTGCCTGGTTGCACTCTAAACCCCCTTCTAATCCTGCCTCTGTTCTCTTAGACAATGAACGCAGTGAGATGAAGGCAGGATCAATGCCAGCATGGAGCTGCCCTTTTTAGTAGTTGTCGTAGCAGGGTTTTATACATCGCAACAGTGAGTGGTTCTCAGTGTACTGGGGGGAGAAGGGAGTGAAGATGAATATAAAGGATCAGATGTCATGCTCCTGAAGGGATGGCAAAGTCCCATCCTGACTCTTGGTCTCTGGTGAATTTTTGGGTTCCTTGTATTTAATGACTGACCTAACAAGACATTACAGCCCTACTGCCCTTTGGAGATCCATGAAGAGCTCAACGCAACCTAAGAAAGGGTGCATTGTGTCTTTGATCCACTGGGCAGTATTTCACAGGCTGGCAGATTTAATAAAATCTCAGAGGAACCTCAGCTCATTTTTTAAGAGGCTTAACATTGAGTTAAAAGTTCCCTTTACTCCTGCATTGTTGGAGACCATTCCCTTGTTGTGTGCTGCCAGGGGACCTGCAGGGAACTGGGGCTTCGTGAGCCCAGATTGGATGTAGGCAGCCGGTTGAGACTGGTTAGAAATCTGCAGGAGGAATAGCGGGACGCAAGAAGCTTCCTAAGCCTTTTTGTGTTTCGCAGTTTTTGAAGTCATCCAGTGCCTCACATGCAGTGTGAAAACTTTACTTCACACCTGAAGGGAAAGCCAAGCTACTGACCTTCTCATCAGTCATTTTGAGCTGCAGGACATCAAAAAGCTATGTCTAGTACCAGTACTTCTAGCAATGTTATTTGTACCACTGTCAACATTAAGTGAGGGTAACTGACTCCACAACTAGAAACATGAACAAGTCCACTATCAAGAAGTCCTCCCCGAAACAGCCTTTATAGAGATAGCCAGAAAGCAAGTAAGAAGGTGGAGAAGATCTTAGACAGGTTGGTAAATGGATCCTTGGAGCTTCTGATAGTACCAGAGTTTCTTGTTCCAAGCTGCTCATCTAATGAAAAAAGCAAAAGGTGGGGAAGAAGAGCAGAGAGCCAGGCAGGCTGGAAGAGAGCCACTCGAGCAGCAAGCTTGCTTTGATGTTCAGCGTGGAGGACTGGGAGCATTTGGGCCAGGAAGCAAATCACTACGTGCCATTTTGGAGTACAGACCTAGAACAGGTCAAAATCTGAAAACTGATGAATACCGAAAACTGCAGAGTTTGTTTTTGAACATCTGATCACTTTAACCACCACTCTGCTCACTTCTGTTATTGTTATGGAGGTGCTGGTTGTGGACTGCATGGATAATTTCACAGCAAGAGTTCCAATCTAAGCCATATGTTGACCCTTCAGTCTAACTTTATATGGAAAAACTATTGCTAAGAAAATGTTAGTGATTAGTGTAAGGGAGGGGAAGGATTTTGCTTAGATTTTCAAAAGTGCAGGGTAAATACTTTTGAGATCCCAAGCACTCAAATATTACCCTTTTTTGAGAAATGAAATAAAGTTCTCATGGTATTTCAGTCACCGCTAACTCTAAAATAGAATCCTTTATAAACTCAGAAATTCACTGCTAGGTTGCTGCCTGCTCCCATGGATAATGCAGGCTGCTGGAGTTTTGGATTTGAAATGAAAATGGGATCTCCACCCAAGGACTTTTCATTGCCATTGACTGAAGTTTGGCTGTCTTGGTGGCTAAAGATTTAGGTACTTTAAGAAGTTTTAATATGAGCAATTAGTCAAAATTGGCACCTGAAATGGTTGGAGATGAGGAAGGGAAGGGAAGGCTACAAACCCTGCTTTATAAGAACTTTTGCCAATTTATACTTCTCTTGTAATATAGCAGCTGAGGCCCCCCTTTTGTCGATCCTTGTAAGATCCAGCAGAACCCCATGCTCCCTTCCTGCTGGCAGATGCAGACCCTGCAGAGATGTACAAAATACAACTTCCACAGATATTTTTAAGATAACTCCTTTCTTGAGAGAAGGCAGCAGAGGGGAACGAATCCTTTCAGGTAGAAGAAACTGCTGTTTGGAACTGATATGTCTAGGGGCACTGCTGAATATCAAGAGAAAACAAAGAAAATTAAATGAACTATCACAAAGGAAGAGGCAGTCATGTAAAAAGCAAAGATGATTTGTGAGATTTTGCAATAGCCTCCCAAGGGGAGCAAGGCCTTTTGCTTGAGACATTTAAAATTAGACTGGACAAGGCAATGGAAATTCAGCGTACAGGCCCCCTTGGGACAGAGTGGATAAGCCACTGGGTCTCCCTTTACATGTTCCCTTACTCTTTTGTAACTCTTCCTGAATACCTCCATTCCAAATAATCATTTGTCTTCCCCGGACACCCATCCTGGCTCTCTGTTCCTCCCCTTTTCCCCTTTAAGAAAGGAGCCGTGTTTGATTCATGGTGTCAGTTATCTTCCAAGCTCCGCGCCGATCCCAGGGGTAGGAGCTCATGGGGCTGATGAGGGTAGGAGTGATCAACTGCAGGCTTTCCTGTTGCTGAGCCTGCCTCAGGCCTGACTGTTTTTAAGACTTCGACAGATGTTTCTGCTTAGAAACTATTGGCATCTTTATGGACTGTTTTTTCCATTCTTCCCTCCCGGCCCATGTCCCAGCAGCAATGAATTATGTAAGACAACATTCTAGGCTTTTCTTTATTAATATTTCTATAGATGCATCTCTAAGAAGTACATCTACAGTTCTCACTCGTAGTTTTAGGTGCATCGACTTTCTCTTTGACCAATACCACCTACCCTTAAAAACACTTACATGCCTATAGACCCTTTCATCCTCTTACAGATGCCAAAAATACAAACACTAGAATCCCAGCTCCTGGCTTCAGATTCAAGATGTGTCTCACAGTTCATACTGTGGTCTTAATCAATATGCCTTGTGCTTAAAGGTTAACCCCTTGCTACAGGCCTACCTTTCTTTGTCTCTTACCGCTGGTGCTTAACAAACAGTAATTAATAATAGGTAATGGAAGGAGATTTAGAAACTGCTGCTAGAGCTCAAAACGGCTCCAACAAGCATCATCCCCACCTGGCTTAGTGGTTTAGCTGACAGTTATTAGAAATGAACAAGTTTCAGACAGTCTTGAGTGGAATAAATGCACTGGGCTGGTTTATTTGCAGTGTTGATAAGCGCTTGCAATCCCACAAAATACGTGGTGTAATCCATGCTGGGCACCTGATGCAGTCTGGGTAGACTTAACCCTTTTACATTGTACAGCAAAACTTCAAAGCTCAAAACTGACTGGATTAAGTTTCTTAAAAAGATGATGTAAGTAATATGTGCAAGACCACATGCAGATTACTTTAACTCGGGAGACAGAGAAACTTTCTGCACTGGAAAATTTGGCATGGCACCACCAGACTACTACTTGATTTCAGACGTACTGTAGTAGCAGAAATAAACTGTTTCCTTCTTTGGGAACACACTACTAGAAGGAGACAGAGTAGTCTTAGCCAGTGTGCCACAGCCAAATGTGGGATTTTCATGCAGGCCTATGTCTAGTTATTACAGCAAAGGGTTGCTGTAAATCCTCTTGATGCACTTAGCAACTGAATTCCCACTGGAAGAAAAGCACATCTTTGCCAATATAATACTCTTATTGTTCACCACCTCAAACTCTTTTTGTGACTGTGCTGCTCCGACAAGGCACAATGTAATTTCAAGTGGTCCTCTTGGCATTTTACCCTTTCATGAATTTAGTGCTGATATAAAGTTGCTGAGTAGATGATTTTCTTTTATTTACAGTATATGTATAGTTCTCCAGTAACAGGGAAGCAAGTTCACGTTGTCCTACCCAGGTGCCTCTGCACTGGTTTTGCAGGGCTGTGAGGACTGGTGACAAACTCAGTGCTTTCTTGACACCTTGCCTGAGACTGCCCAGCAAGAGAGGCAATGGTACTGGCAGGTCTGGTGTTGCTTTGGATCACTGAGGAGACAAGCTGGACTGGTGATCCGGCCACTGGAGTCTCCGTCCAAAGAGAGCAGTGCATGCACTGTTGCAGCTCAGCTGGCCTGGGTGGCCTGAACTCTCAAGAGGGTTCAGCCCCCACTGAAGTCCCCTGCATTTTCCCTCCTGGAAGCAGAGGGGTGAATCTCTTCTGGTGAGAGCTGAAACATCTGTATGGTAGGAGAATATGAGTTAAACTTTAATCGTCCCAGCCTTTTTCTGTATTTCAGTGGGAAACCATACTATAAGGATTGCCAGGTCAGCCAGTCTAGCATCTTTTGTCAGTAGTTGCATTTGTGAGAGAATTGCATACAGTAAGCATTATGGTAGATAGGGATTTCTTAAGGATTTTTAGTTTTTATTTACTGGGAGGTAAGACATTGCTGATGTGAGCAGGTATTTCCCCTGTTTTGAACAGGGAGTGCCATTGCAGTTGTCAATATTTTGTTGACTGATGTAGAGGAGAGACAAGCTCTGTACCCTAATGTCTTCAGACAGCTTGATGTTGCACAGTCATCTTTGATGTACATCCTCACTGTTGCTTGGTTTTAGTGTTACTGTTATTTTTAAGACCTAGTGCTCTGCTGGTGAAGAGAGTCACCTAGCAAAATGGAGAGACAAGATCTGAACTCAAGAATTCCTGTGCTTGCTCCTTTAGACTGTACTGTTTTTCTTAGGAGAGATTACTTCAGTTCAGGATCCAGGAGAGCTACGAGCCAAGCTATGAGCCATTATCCACTAACAAAAATCTGCAATAATAGCAAATGGAGCATGTAAGCTGCCTTGCCAAGGAACTTGATGCTCTCTTTTCTCAGAGGTCTCTGTGCTGAAGGTCTCCCCAGATCTCTCTCTGTTAAATATGAAATCTCGTAGCTCCCTGGGGCCCGTGACTGACCCCCTGGCTAATGGCTTTTTGCCAGTCCTGTTTTGTATGGTTATATTGTTGGCTGACACTGCATTTTTACTGTTCAGTTCTGTTTCTCATAGTCTTAGAAGTGGCCATTTTCATTGTCAATAAATACATCTCTTCGCCCAGTACACAGTATTCTCCTGGCAGCTTGGTGCTCACAGACTATAGGGAGCTGTAAACAACACTGTTTATACTTTCTGCTGATACCAGAACATTAGCATATAAATAGGGGAGAGATTTAAACAGGCTAAAACAACCCCAGCCTGGACTATTGGGAAGGGCGGACAAGCTGCTTTTCACTCTCCTTGCCAAGGATGTCAACTTTTCTGTGGGACTATTGCAAGAATGAAGGGCTTAAAGAGATGGGAAGCTTTTATCTGACAAAAGAAAGGTCGATGAGCCTTAGAAATGCAGAAATGGACTGAATAACAGTCTGCCTGTTGGGATTTCCTTGTGAGCCCTGTTGGTGTTAGTGTGGGGATGTGGAGGGAGGGAAATTACTTACTTAAAAATCACCACTGAGCTGTGGGATAAGAGCTTCTATTAAAAGGTGACTTACAGTAAATTGTTAAAAATATGATAATTGCACTTGGACTGAGCATATTGCTCTAGAAAAAGTTATTTCATTTATCTAAAGAAACATATCAGGTGACCTTTAGCATTTTTTTAGCTGCACAGTATTTCAGAAACATGGTACAGCCAAATACTAAATCAAATAACCTCTCCTATCTTATCTATCTATTGAATTACTAAAATTCCTCTCACCTTTGGCACCAGTGAGAGATAGGCACTAATGCTGCAGTTACCGTAAAATGACTTGAGTCCTTTTATCATGCAGCTGAAGTTTTATTTTATTTTTTGTAGTGGAACATGTAAAGCAGGGTTAACAGAAGTGTAGAGGCAAGGGAGAAAAGAAGTTCTCAGTTAACAGTCCTTTGGAAACCAGAGACCAAAACAAAGAGAAAGAAAAGCCAGAGATGGTGTTTCCAGGTGAGAAAGAGATACTGTGGGATTTTAAAGAAAGCTGTCACATGAAGAGTGGGAGTAATACAGAACTTATCTGTGCTAGGGATTTGTTGTGTGCTTTGCAGATGTGCATCAGCAGGGCCTTCCCATAGACCTTTTGAGATACTTCCATTTCAGGGCTGGAGAGCTCTGGGTGGAGCAGCCACTTACCCCAATGTTTGTAATGTTGGTTTTCCTCTTCAGAAGCAATGAAATTTTGTGCCAAAACAAGAAATTTTCAGGATTGTTTTGTACCATCACCTTACTGCTGTGGAAAAGATTGGTTTCAAAGTTACGTCCCCAAAACTAAGAGACACTATGATTTGCACAGCGTTTACTACACAGAGGTTGCTACAGGAGTGTCTTGCATAGCCACCATAAGTGTGGCAGTGAGAGGGGCACATGAAAAAGAGGAGGTGAGGGAAACTGGGCAGGCTTTTTACTCTAGATCTCTTCCTAGAGCTTGTCATTTGCCACATCTGTGTTTGGTCCTCCCAATGCCTTGACTCAGGGGCCAAAACAAAGCTCGAGTCCTGGAATGACTGGCAGTGGTCGTAAAACCCAAGTCAAAAGGCACTTTATAAAACAAGCCGCAGTACGCATGCAATCTTGTGCCTCTGCAGTCAGGAGCCAGTGCAAGCAGGAGGCAGATCTGTTCTTTGCTTCGGGGTGCAGGCTGCCAGCAGATAAGCCATGGCCTTTGTAGGGTTAGGAATGTCCCATTGCGCACTGTTGGGGTGGCTCAGTGAGAAAAGGAGACATTTCTGTGCTGGGGGCTAGTGGATGTCCCAGAAGGGGAGAGACACTAGGGGTCGACAGCTGCAGAAGACTCCTGTATTTTGGAGAAGACCTTGATCACACAGCCACCATGTTCTCCCACAGGATTAGCTGCCCTTAGATTAACCTCATGCTTCTGTCTTTTTATCTCTCCGGTAGATTAGAGACCACAGTTTTTT